>NC_071419.1:4118928-6618928 GCF_017976375.1 Cuculus canorus | reverse complement strand
TAGAGCAAGTTCACCTGACAGGAGTGGGAATGTGTACCTCGACACATTCACTTGCCAGCTCCTGGATGAGATCTTCACTTATATTAAGTAATGAAAATATCCTCCAAGTAATTAGCAGTAATTGTAATTGGCAGTAAAAGTAATTGGGCAGTACTGAATTGCCCAAAAGATCATCCACAGAACTCTGTAGTCTTTCTTCTCCAGATCCCAGTGTCCTTACACTGAGTTTTCAGTACATTAAATCATCTCTGCCCAATCCTTATTTCAATACATTATCAGCAGGGTCACTTGGCTCTTAGGTATTAATCACTCAGAAGAGTCACAGCTGCATAGGTAAAGGAGTAGGCAAGGAGCCTTGCCTAATCCATCAAAACAAAAAACTTAAGCAGCATTTTGCTTCTGTACATTTAACGCAGGTGTTAAACAGGTAGAACCGAAAACCAGCTGCAGGATATTTTTATGAGGAAAAATTCTTATTTATTTTTTCCACACTGAACAGTGTCAGTGGTTAAACGAGACCCTTCTGGACTAAAACAGTAATCCAGCTGGATACACAGGCAAGAGAGCTCACATACCTGTGGTGGAGTTGACCAGCTGCAGGACCAGTGGGCGCCTGGTTACGATGCCAGACCCACGTGGCAGAAAGTCCCTGAAATGAAACAGGAAGTTTCAGATGAGTGAATGATTGTTTCCTTCCCTTTTCACAGATTTTCTGCTTCTATAAGCATACCAGGATTCTAACAGTCAGTCTCAGCCATGGCCATAAAGAAGTTTAAGGCACAAAACCCAAGTGCTCCTCCTCAAGGAGGATAAGAGCTTGTTGTTCTTTAGAAGCCCATACTCACAGCCCATCCTCTCTAATCCTGTAACAGCTACAGCTCCCTCAACTCTAGTTCCAAGCTAACTAACAACCCCATTTAATATAGCCGTCTGTACTTTGGAAAGAAATAATCTCTTTCATTAGAAAGAAGAGAGAAGTTGAAGCATAGCCTGAAAACTAGCACACCTCCTTTTGACAAAATACAATTACCCAAGCAACAACAAAACTCGCTCAACACCCCGAGCCTCAGGGCTGGAGAAGACACCGCGTTGTTCCAGCGAGCAAACACCATATGATTCTGAAAGAATCAAGAGCAGCCAAAGGCTTGCGTCCACCCAGGGTTCCTCCTGGCCAGCTATTCAAAGCGTACGTATCACCAAGGCAAAAGTGGCAGCGGCTTCCTTCTACATTCACAAGAAGCCTGAATTTTTGTGTACTTCCAGTCATTTCAAAGGAAGGAAGCCTTTCCCTATCCTTCTGCAAATGCTGACCTAGCAACCACAGCCCACAAGTTCTCCTTTGCTTTTTCTTTCTCCAATTCCAAGTGCTTTGAGCAAGGCTAGGCATGCTCACTGCATCCACCGATGACCGTGCTGGTTTGTGGGCTGGTTTTCACGTACTCAGCTGTTCACATGGCTCTTCAGGAGCCACCGGGCATTTCTGAAAGTACAAGCGATTGCCCAGTGGGAGAAGCATCACTTCAAACCATGGTTCCTACAGCATGAATATGGTTTTCTTTGTTAAAAGACATCCTACCTACATTGCTGGAACTCTAGCACGCAGTCCTCCCTCCCTCAACAGTTGTGACAATGAATAATTTGGCTAATTTGGTAGTGACTAACCACCCAGGTGAACAAGAAATCTCTATTTTGAGCATCTTGCTCTCGGCCGTGCATGAGCTTAACAGTGACAAAAGCAAAGATGAGTAACGAGCTTTTGTTTTAACACATCAGACAAGGACTTGAGCAATTTTGTTTCAGCTCCTGGGTTTGGCCACTGACTTCCTGACATATGAAAGCTCTACTTCTTTACATTTCCCTTTCCTCAGCTATAAAAGTAATTTCTCCATCTGTAGGGCTGTCAAAATAACTTCAGAACATCAAAAACTGCAGAGTAGTTCCAAGTGAAAGGAGGATATGAAGGCATCCTACAATCTCTAACAACTCAATTAAAATATCTGCAGTAATTTAAGTCTGGAGTAACGGGAACTCTGGTACAACTCTAACAGTTAAAATAAGACTGTAACCCATTCTCATTATTTCAGACTTCTCAGAACCATAAAGAGTTAACCAGGGTTTCTCTTCCATTTGTTTTTCAAATAGAGTTTTTCCATTCCAGTGGGAATAACACTGGAATCTTTGAAGTATTGCATCATTCTAGCAGATTTCTGCTGCCTCAGATCCATTCCTATATGTCTGTGGTCAACACATCAATAAAGACCTACTCTAGCATCAGTTTTTAGCCTAACAAACCCATCTGAGTTGCACTGACTTTTGAATTTAACTGTGCCTGAGAAAAAGGCATCCTATTACTACAGATGCCCTTTCCAGCACACCGAGACAAAGCTCTAGTTACTGATCTCCAACTTGCAGTATCAAATCCTGCTTTAGTGTAAGAAAAGCACTACTTGCATTTACAAGCACGAGCTTGTAAGATTCCATTCACGCCGTGCTCCATGTTTCCCTGAAGCTTTCTGCCTTGGCCAAAATCCTGACTTCTCTGCTGTCCTTGTCACAGCCGCTAAGGCAAAAACTCAGGACAAATACAGACGGAAAAAAACCCCTGTGTGGCATCTGGATTCCAGCATTATAAAAAAATGATGCCATTTACTGTGTTAACTGAAGGAGCCCCTGGGCTATTCCAAGGAAAACAGTCCTCATAGAGGACAAGACGAGAAATCCATCAGCCAAATTTAGTCACCTAAATCAACACTCCTTAGCGCTGCTTTAGTTCTGAGTGAAAATGCGCAAATGGAATAATCAGAATAATCAGAAAACGGATGTGTTCTTATCCACAAATCACTGGCAGGTACATGTGATTCAACTTAAGTTTTCTCTACACTTGACTCCTATCAGAAGTTACAGACAAAAAGCTTCATAAAAAACTACAACTGATACAGCAACAGCCCACTGCATCCGTATTGTTTCCTCTTCTTCCCTTCCTTTCTCCCCATCTCTTGGACAAACCCCTTTCTCTCCCAGCTCCGGCTAAGCCTTTCAAATCATAAGGCACTAAAAAGTACAAATTAGTAAATTCTGCGACAAATTGGCCAGGAGCCAAGGAGAAGGAAACACATGGGAGCATCGCCTGCCCTCTTGCAGGCATCAAATTGCTGCTGTAAATCAACTACAACAACACAGCATGTGTGACGGGGACAACACGCAGCACAGTCTGAATCCACATAGGAGCCAGGTAAAAGATCCACACACAGACCTCTGTTGCTCCAGAAAGGGCAGCACAAAGTGACGAAATGAAGTCAGAATTAGGGAAACGATATGTGAGATAAGAACAACCAGATGTCAGATGACTTGGGCAGACAAGAGTAGAAGTGTGAGATAAAGCGGGTTATTCAATTCTAACACAGGAGATGCATGGTAAGAAGGCTCAAGGAGGGAAATAGATGGAATAAGTGTTCAGAGATAACACGCTATAAGGCACTGAGTGCTGGAACAAGGAGGGCAGCAGGGATTCGCCTGTAAGACAAGGCAGTCTCTAGCACGACATCAAAAGCAGCCTCATTATAGACATCGCCATAACAGACTTTGTGCTTGAAATGTTATTCCATTAAGTTGAGAGCACCAACCCCCGGGTTCCTCCTCCACTTTGTACCTTAAGAACTGAAATTTATGTTTTTTGTCGCTTTGTTCGTAACATGCAGTAGTGGCACGACAACATTTGATTTCCTACACTTTTAAGCAGGAAAACCACACTGTGCCACTTCTTCAGACTAGGCTTCATCCAGAGAACCCAGCAAAGCAGCAGCTAAAACAGACAGACAAGCTGTATTCAGGGAATATAAATACTTAATTTTCTTGTATCTTTTTTTGCTTAGCTATTGACTCAGAATTCCCTATCAAGATATTGAGATACAGTTCTAGCAATGCGATTCCAAGCATTTTATCAGAGTTGGGAAAGTAGAATCAGATCATCTGAGAGATGATCTGCTTCTCATCAGAGAATCAGCCACGTTTCTCAAACCATCAGTTATTAGAAGACTTACACATATTTTGTACTCATTTTCTATTGACTACTGTCACAGAGGATATTGAGCTAGATAAATTCTTGGCCTGACTGGCAATAGATGTCCTCTTCTAAATAAAGACAACAAAAAGAACCAAGGATGCAAATCCCAATGGATCCCAGACTAGAAGAGCTCAGGCAGGGAAGTGACCTGAAAAGGCATTTATTGTTATATTTCGCACTGCTCACTTCTGAAGTGCTTACACATGTTCTCCACTAGCTACTTCAGGGCAAACCAAATCACATCATCCCTTCCAGTCTTATTTCTATTTTAGTACGCAGAGCTGCATTAAAGTACAGATTTGAGCTGAAAGCTGCATTAGTAACGCAATAAAAGTAATATTTGAGGGATGAAAAGCAATCTAGCAGCTACTGCAGAGCAACATTCAAACAAAATCCAAACACGCTGGAAATAAAGACAACCTTTACATCATACAGCAATACATTTATGATCAGGGCACTGGAGGCTCAGGGTTTCCCTAGTAGTCTCTAAAAGTCAAGCGCTATATGAAAACCCTCAATGTACTAGGTATCTTGGAACAGAAGAAAAAGGTGCTATTCATGACAGAAAAAGCATGTTTGCTCTATAAACAAGTTCCAGAATTCATTAATGACTTGCACAGTACAGAGAATTACAAGTTAAAGGTAACACGGACTAAACACATTTCCCTCTAGACTATAAGACACACAAGAGTGACAAACTGCTTGTATAATCCAACCTATATTGTACTGAAAGGGAAGAAAATGTCGATAGACGCAGTCAAAAAAAGTAGGGCAGATACTTGTATGAAGAGTCTGAGACTTAGTGAAGAGGCACACGTTGACTTTCAGGCAAGTTTCTTGTGTTTATTCACCTGCTACTACATTGAAGAAAGTGTGACTCCATTAATTATCTCATTAAAAGAAGGCACTTGCATGAGCTGGTTTATTTGTTCTTAAAGAACACACGATTTGCTAGTCAAAAAAAACACTTGTTTACTCCTTTGGTCAAACACTTGCTCTTGGATGTGATGTTTTCTTGCCAAGAGATAATCAGATCTTTGGAGCAGGAGGAACTAGTCTTCCAGCATTGCAGTGGTCATTTTGGGCGTATTGTGCTTGGTTCACCTGCTTTGTTAGAATAAACGCTCTCAAACCTGATAAACACAAAAGAAGCGATCACATGAGCAAGTCTGTCCCTTCATGCTTTGCCAGAAGCAGTTAGCTCGCTCTTAGGCTCGTGATCTAAAGCTTAGAGATTCCTCGTAACAGTCAGTGTCATCTAATTCCAGCAATACAGCATTTGTGGGCACCCTGCCTATGATCCTGAAGCCACAATTCAGCAGCGGTAACCACACCTTCCTTCACTGTTAGAAAGTGAATATACTAATGGCAGTATATTAGTGTATATATATATATACTGCATATCTGCTCAGATAGCAAGTGCCTCTCAATAGTCTTCTACTCCAAGAATGAGCATTGCGCGTTCCCTCCTTCCATCAAATTCAAGTGGAAAAGCACCTCTTCCAAGCCATCGCCTTTGTGTTGCATAAAGACACTATCTACTTTTTCACAATTCCTCGCTTTAATAAAACCCTGAGGTTTTTCAAGAGATCACTATATAATACTGACCAAGAAATTTAATTTCAGTTACAAATCTACCCATGAGAGGGAAATGCATCAATGCAGATCTTCAGAGAGACCAGGCAGAAACTCTCTTTGCCCACGTGTTCTAGAAACCTCACTATGGCTGGACAAGAAGGCTTAGAACAATCCTTTATGCGGTACTACAAATGCAATTTTGAGCTCAGCTCTCAATCCAGCAAAAATTGTATTTCAGAACAGAAAGACAACATGGAAAATACACACACAAGGGAAGCCCAAGAAGGTCTGTCAGTTCACAGGACAGGTAACTGCGAATCCTGGACTATAAAATTAATTTCGCCCCCTTGTGAACCTCTTTGCATCACAGAATTTAAGTGGTTTTGCACCTTCTCCATACACTGGCAACCTGTCAGGAGTGAGTCAAAGCTTTTTCATGCATGATTTTAGTTTTCACTAAAGCTGCAATGAAAGTCATCGGCAGTTAACAACAGAACTGAGTCCATGGTACAGTCTCTTCTTCTAAATGGAAGACAGACCAAATACTTTCACCGCCACTTATTTTTCCTCCCTCCAGGGACACCGGAAGGCTTGCAAAGCTGTTTGTAGAGGGCTTTGAAATACGAATCTAGTCTAGCTATACCAACACAGCATCCTTGCAGTTTATTGTTTGTCAGTCCTTGGAGATTCTTGGATTAGAATGCACTAGAGAAAGTAAAGCTTCAACTAAAAAGCCAAAACAGCAGCTTACGAAGACATAAAAGTAGTTCCAAAGAACAGAAGAGAGAACACCACCATCTGATCATTTAATTTCAATTTGATTTCTTATTAAGTATCTACAGACAAATAGGCTATTAAGGGACACGATTAATCCTCAGTTTGGATTATATTAGTTTCAGGAAATTAAGATTCACACAGCCTTCACAATTTCACATGGCTGTTTGTTTTGTAAATCCAGTATTTGTTATTTCCTGTGCTCTAGTGGTGCCCAGGGACAGTATTTCAGTCAGAACCGCACCGCACAAAGCACTAAGCCAATACACAGCAAGAAATACAGCTGCCGCCCCCACGGAGTTTGAACGCAGTTCAAACCTGCTCCTGCTTAAGCTTACAGCGATCTTCATTTCATCTGTCAATGATAAAGTCTTATAGTCAATCATTCATCATTCACACACATCCCTATCAAGACCTCTTCCTTAGTTCATTATGGCACAACGCATCACAGGAATCCCCAGACAATCAAGGGGTATCAGCACTTTGAGGTACGACTCTTCTGATCACTGCACTGATGGGCAACATCCGCATCTTCATACAGGCTGCATTCCATGAACAGCACTTCATCTCACAACACAATGCCTATGTTTCCAAACATTCTTACTCCAGCGTGTTTCTCTAAGAAATCCTTAAAGCGCAGTCCGACACCTATGCAACACATGAGCCGCAGAACATCTGCAAGGCTGAAAATATTTACTATTAATTTTACAGACTGCTAAAACAAGCATCCCAGAAATGATAGTAGCTTTCCACTTCTCGGACACTAAGTCAAGCCCGGTGCTCCTTTGTAACAGGCATCATCCAGTTCCACCAGAAGGCAGAAGCCTGATGGAGCTGCCCTTGAGAGCACCTTCCTGGTCCGATCCTTCAAGTGACATGCACGTACGTTCATCAGCAATTCTATAACTCAGACATGGGGCAAGAACAAGGATAAATCTGGGTTTTTTTCCTCTGCCATTCACTAGGGCTGTGTTACAGATTTAGACTTCCCTGCTGGCTTTGTGGCCTCTATGAGCTCTTATCTTCCCTGAACCAAAGTGCTTCCCCAACAAAGCAGCCAGACAGGCCAACGTAAGCAGCAAGCATTTCAAAGCAAGTGCATTATGAACAAAAGCACCCATCAACCTGCTATTTTAACTGTTTTTCTCTGTGCTTAGCTTCCACCTTCTTTCCATGGCACATCATGTGAACTTGGACACTTGTCCTACAGACTCAATCGCATCATAAGTCTCAATCCTAGGTAGCCACACTATGTTCCAGAAGGTGAGCCCTTTTAGACTCTGAAGTTTAAGCCAGGGGACGTGTGTTACGTATCTGCTGATCTCCACAAAGTTGACCTAGTGTTGACCCACAGTGAAAGGGAGCAATTCCATAGGCATTTGGTATAATATCATTTCTTAGGGTGTAACTGGTACTGGTGACACAATGGATACATATAGAAATAAAGACCTATTGTAAGTACATCACGTTCCAGCATACTGGCAATATTATTGTGCACAATGACTTCTCATTCAAGAATACAATTGTGAAAAATAAAGACAGGCAATAGCTCATGAGTGTCATCATACTATACATGTTAACAGAAACAACAATTGAAGACAAGACTTCCCACTGTCTTGTACCTTGAGCTCCTACTTACAGTAGCACAAAGGGAGGTTAGCACTATTGTGCTGAGCAGGAGTACTTCTGATTGATTTGTTACATCTCCATCATCAAGCCATTTCTTCCCAGTACAGCTCTCCAGACCAGTGACCAAGAAGGGCCAAGCAAACCTCTTTTCAAGCTTGGGAGTTTGCTGGACATTAGGCAAGTTCTCAGAATCTCTCTTAAAAACTTCAAATGTCCTGTCCAAGCAGGGCAAAGCACAAATGCTAGCATAAGCTGGACCCATTTATAGCATACTCCAGGATAATTCACAGACAAGAGCCAGAGGGGATAGATAATGAACTAGAAAGTAACTTCTGAAGCTTGCACTTTCTCCTGTCTTCTATCTGCTTTGAGTTCCCCTTTCCCTTTGCACAGAATTACAGTTGATACCAGCACAGACCCTCTGCAAGACATGGATATTCTAGCCAAGATGCCTTTGCCAAGGCTTTATGCAGAGACTGAGGCACTGTGGTCTTCAAATATGAGAGGAGAGCAACTACGCTAATTCACTGTACGAGAAAAAAAAAAAAGCATAGAAATAGTTTGTACTACACACTCACCCATACATCCTGCTGCAGAACTGACATGATTCTCACTGCAAGAATCACCTTTCTGGTTTGTTTCCTCTGCTCCTCTTTTCACAACAGAGCAGCACGGGTGATGTTCTAGATGGAGCTTGCTTGCAACTTTTTCGCATGCTGCGCTCTCACTTTATTCAAAGTAAGTCAAAAAGTAGCGTATTCATAGAGTTAACATAGGAAGTAAATAAAGCCACATAAGAAACCTATATTTCTTGTAAAAGGCAGCATTTCAAAAACCATAATGACCACACACCACAGCCTTTGCCAAACAGACAGGAGGAAGTCTCCTTTCAGGGGATTGCCTGCTCCAAGAGAATCCACCTCCTTCGAACGCTGCATAGCTGCTGTTTGAAAACCTACGTACAGTCAGCTCGGCGAGTCAAATGCAGTTCCCTGTGAAAAAGCCTAACGGTGGGGTTTGTTTCATGGAGAGACAGCAGCTGAATGACCTTCCACCTCAGCCACAGGGCTTGTCTTCGCATCTTGGGACACAACTCAGTTACTTGGCCACTGATCTACTCATATAGAGGTGACAGTCGACACTGCTGTTCCGTGTCACCTTCTCAGTAATTTTTAGTAGTGCATAGATGTTCTCTTTCTTACAGGGCAGGAAAAAGCCTTTTGTTAACTGAAATGAGTTGTCCTAGTTGCTCTTGTGGATCTCTGGGAGGACCCACATAGCTTCAACATCAAAAATACATTTCCCCCACTCACAACACATTTCTTGACTCAGTTATAGGCTGAAGGCTCAGACAACCACAGAAGGGACAGGCCGTGTACGGTGTTCTCTTGCCTCACTGATTTTGCAGCAGCTGTGCTCACACTAGAGCCCGCAGCACCTTTACAACCACTGCTAAAGCAAAAAGGAAAGTGCATAGCAATTTTTACACGAATGCTTGCTTAGAAACAGCTCCCACCCCTACCTCTCCCCGAGTGCACTGAATTCTGCTTTTCTGGCTTATCTCTGACTGCACAGACTTGCTCCCAGGAGTCACTGCAGTCAGCGTCTTTCTCATTCAGTCTTTCCACACCTCCCTTCTCTGTATCTCGCTCGGCCCCTCTCCCGTAGATGCTTCTCTTCTGCGCAGGTCTCTGGAAGCAGGAGGGTAAAATAAAAAGTGGTTCTATTGTTTATTTTTTATTTGAATCGGCTGATTTTTCTTCTCATACTCCACTAGCTTCAGGGTACCTCACAATCTGGAAGACAGCTGTGTGCATTATGCCAAGTCACGGCTGCACCAGAGCCTCTGTGCACAATTTAATCTCACGCAGAACTACAGAGCCTCACGGCTGTACTGCTACCACAGGGCAAGAGGCATCCATGGAGGTCAGAAGCATTCTTATTCTTTAGATATTACACTTCAATTCAACGGCCTGAGGCCCTGTCAGCTTGCAGAGTAAACTGGCACAGCAAATAGTTTTCCCCAGGGAATTCTCCTGCTGTATGCCTACAGTAATTCCAAGGAAGTCAGCATACCCTAGCTTTATGCTTGGTAGACCTTATAGCAGGATCTGGCTTGACTTTTGAGGTGCACTACATGTATTTTTAGATGACCTGAAAGTAAGGCAGATATGACGCTACCTTCTTCTGATGCACTCCTGCAAACCCATATCCAAAGGTTAACACGTTCTCTTAACTCACTGGGTGCGTTACAAAGCACAAAGCAAGAATTCCTGATCTAGTTGCAGTGGATCCCTACCTCAGTTTACATAACATGTACTGGTCCCTATATACAGTGAGGGGAGACGGAAGCCAAGTAAACGGAATTTCTTGCCATTAAAGAAGATTACACAGCTCCTGCACCTCATTTGCATGAGGGGAAGGAGAGAATACATAAGGGAGTAGCTTGGGAAGAGGCTCAAGCACACACAGGCATCACCATTCTTGCCAGTTTCCCATGGCCTGCTTATCTTCTATCTAGAAATTTAAGCTTTCCCTCTCTCAGTCATTGCTGGGGCGCAGCTGGGCAAATCTTTAGGACAAGAGAGTCTGAAATCCAGGGGTGTTGGTCAGCCCCTTTTGAAGGATCAGCACTAGGATCTCGCACAAAGGCACAGAGTCCATTCAAACAGACTGAGTGATACAGACCACGAGGAATATATGGATTTTAACAAGTACTGTTCTTATTTGAATCTGTTGATAGATGTTTATATTCACGCTTTGATTCCTTCTCTGGTATCACGAGATTAACTCCCATTTGAAAAAAAGGTTTTAAAATCATCGCCCTCGGTCACAGGATTTCAGGTGCTGGGACTTTTGGAAAGCAGGACACCAGATATAACAGGACATACAATAATTTTGGCAGCAAAAGCAACACCTGAAGCCTATTTGAAGGACCTCAGCTTCTCCCAGCCCTTGCAGACACCACAAATGGTTCTCAGCTCTTGCCTAGAAGGTGCTGAATATGAGCAGAGTTCATCACTTCAGCCATCTGAAATGAACAATCTGGGCAGGACAGTCACAGCTGCCCCTACAGCAATGCTGGCCGCCTTCCTGGCTATCCTTCCAAAGGTTAAATTCTTTGCTTTTAAGTGCCATGGAGGGCTGTGACCCTGGGACTCCTGGCACACGACGACGACAGTGCCTTGTCTCATCCCTGCTGAGAAAGCCTGGAATGGGAGCAGACTGAATCCACGTGCTCCTCTCCCTAACTGTGATCACTGACTAGATAGATAATCCCTTCATGGGCTGCTGCTCTACAATTGCAGTGCAGCAACCAATCCAACCCGAGAGCCAGAACCAGCCCCAGGGGGATAATTCCTCTCCTACTTCCCTAACAACATGGTGAAATCTACTTGTTTCCATAGAAACAAATCAGTTTGAGGTCCAGGCAGTCCCTGCATCCCTCACTGCTGTGCATCAGACCCAAGCTGCAGAGGCTGAGAGAGGTTTTATGCAAGCATCTACAGCTGTAGGTCAAGAGTTTGCAGGAGAAAGAGGTACTCCTGGCATACAGAACCAACCATCTCACCCAACCTGTCATTTCCTACAGTTTCTCTCTGCTGCGAGAGAATTAATCGGGAATATCCTCCTCCATTTTGAGGGTTGACTTATCCAGATCCCTCCCTGTTATCCTCCTGCAGATGGGTTAGCCCGGAGTACGCGAGGATGTAAAACACACAGATGGGAGAGGAAAACAGGGCACTCCAGCACCTCATGTGCACTCCTGAGCCAATTTCCTCTTTGTATTTTTGCAGGTAAAGGGATTTTCTCGTTTCAAACTCTGCATTTTCCTGCAAAGGATTATTTAGCGAGTGGTACAGCCTACAGTACAGTCCCTAATCTCAAAAAGTCACTGCCCATTATAGCAAATGCCGCATTGACTCTGGGCTGCAGCTCTGGGGAAGGAAAGAGTCTGGAGAGAGTAGAAAACTGCAGCACAGCTGCTGTGCAGCTTCCTGTGGGATCTTCTGGGTAGTAGAAATGGAGTCCTGGATCTTGATTGCTGCCTTGGGATATCCAAGGTAAAGAATAACACAGCACTGATTCTACAGATCAGGAACTCAAGGGAATATGCAGCCTGGTATGTCCTGAACGGATGTAGCAGCAAGGATTATATATTTGTGGAAAATGTAGCTTTGATTTCAAGAATTATAATTCCAGGATAAGCCAAACAAAGCTGGTTTCACTCATTTAAGAAACAACCACCAGATCTGGGTAGCAATATCAAGATCCAGCAGAAAAGCAACCACAGCACTGAGTGGGTCCAAAGGCCTCCAGAGCCACAGGTCCAATACTGGGCTAGCAAGATGTATTCTCCACATCCCAAGCTGTAAAACAGACCTTTCTGTCCACGTTGTTTACTTTTCACCATCATACAGCATAAAAACAAGTCTTCCTTTGCTCCCTCCAAAGCATATACCTGCTGGCAAAAAATGTCAGGTAGATTTTACCTCCCTGCAGCTTCCAGACAGTCTCCAAGAGGACAATATCAGGCATCAACAACACCCTGGAGCATCAAATTAGTCCAGTCCTGATGGAAGTAGTGAAGAAAGGGGTTTTTTATGGCCATAAAGCTAAACCCATGACCCAGCATCTTTGTTTGTCCCTTCCTCAAGTCGAACTGATCTGTCATAATACCGCAGTAACACTGCTTTGCTTTGGCACGAACAAATGTACCAACAAATCCTGGCTCTGCCGTAACAGAAGGATTGCTGCCGTGAAAAGTATGACCTGTACAGCACCTGCAACTTGAGCTGGGAGAAAACAAAAGGACAGACTCCGAGATAGGAGTGACTGATAGGAAAGCACAGCCACAATAACACCCTGGGATTAATATATGCTAAGACCCATGAGCGAGAGGCTGACCTTGCTATTTCCCACCACCAGTGTCTTAATCTGTTCTAGCTCTCTGAAGTCAGGCTGCAGCCGAGTCCAGACTAGAGGCTGTCCTGCAGTAAAGGCTCTCCTGTGTTCAGGGAGACTATGCAGCAGCAACTAATATTCAAGCTACTTGTCACATGGAGACTCTGGATAAATGGGTTTATCCCCCTTTTTGCCTTTTTCTCCATTAGAGAAGAAAACCAGGTGCAACGGCAGAAGATACCGCACACTCATGGTTAAGTATCATCTTGGAGGATACAGCTCCACCACCTCTGGAGCCCTGGTATTTGCTGCAAGACCTGAGAGAAGAACAAACAGAGCTCAAGGCACATTTCATCACTGCAGTACAACACTGCCTCCACTCCGACAGCACTGTGTGCTAGAAAAGGACAGTCTCCCCAGAGCCTAGATGCCATAAAGGGCTCACATAGCTTAAAGAATCCACTGGAAAATGCAAAATCACTTTGATGAGCCCACTAATACAAACCCAAACTGCAAGTTGTATAAGGAAAGGGGGTGGTACCTTAAGCACTGATGTGCTATTAATGGTCAGACATGGGTGGTGCGTTCATAAAACTGAAAGCATTACCCTCAATCTATCTTGGGTCAGAAATAAGAGGCAGAGTGTGCTCTGAACAGGGAGGCAAGCTGCTTCCCTTCCAACAGCCCAGGCAGGGAGGACAGCTCTGTGCAGCAACAAAGTTATGCCGCACTCAGGCATTCTGACCAAACTGTCCAAGGTGCATCACTGTCCTGCAGAGGGAATTTCAGATGCCAATTTACATCTCCACTTCGCCTGGAGAAGTATGCAGGAACAGTGCCAAGCTCCTTGCGATGCACTGCACCTCTGCAGTTTCAGATATAATTAGGATCACCGTGGTTGGAAACACGGTGCAGAGGCTTGGTTTCACAAGCCCTTGAAGAAAAACCAGGAGACTGACTGCTAACACCTCTAAGTGCAGCATAAAGTCAGAGTCATTAAACCCTACCTCAAAAACCACACAGGACAGCTTCATTTCAGGCTATAGCAGCACAAAAGCTGGATCAATAGTCCCAGGAGAGACAAGCTTTTGACCTCTTGGCTGGTTCCAATCTATCTGCCAAGCTGCTTTCACCAACCAGAGGGACAGCACTTCTCATTTCCCAGGGAACATTTTTCTCTGGTCAAGTTCAGGCAGTGACCATAGGTGACAAAAAGGCCGGTTTATATACAGATACACATCCACAGAATTTCTAAAGGAGTCCAAGTCTTCATGGAAAACTTTTAGGGCTTACATACAAAAAGCAGAAGAGGGTCAAAATTGGTGTTGTCTATTAATAGGCACTCTGAATCTATAGCAAAATTGTGGTATAGTGACCCAGACAAACAGACCAGAGTTGTTGGCTCTTCCATTCCCTTCCCTATTCTCCACAAGTAAAGGCTTTATCTACATTCCTTCTCTTGATGTCTTCCCCCACCCACCCCTTCAAATCAATACAATGATTTCTAATAACATGTGCTTTCGCCTCTCCAGATATCCCATTTTAATTCAACTTTGTCCAAAAGAATATGGCAAAATATCAAGTGCTAATGCAGTGCCTCACTTGCTCTTTGCAGCAAGTATTCTTGAAATATTATTCTTTAAATAGCCTATATAAATTCATTCACGAAGCAGACTTCTTTCTCCAAGAGGAGTTTGGGGTGCCAGGTAGTTTGCAGACCTGGCATAACACACGCATCTTTTATGAACAGGCGTAATCAGAGTAATGCCTAGGAACAGGAACATGAAACCTAAGTAGCACAGCCCAGAAAGAAGAAGTACATCGCTGGGAGCTGTGCTGATGTAGAAGAGGTGACCCAGGTTTCAGCGCTGGAGCTGCAGCATCAGCTCTGCAGTGACACATGTCATGCACGAGCCCCTGAGGGTATTCTGCATTTCAGTACATACCAACCTTCTCCTTACCTCCAGCTATAACCCCAATGCGTCACATCTCCTCTCAAGGCCACCACCACGCTTAGGCAATTCCCAGCTATTCATAGAGGAGCTTCTATTAAAAGTAAAAGCACAATCAGCTTAAGAAATAGGCAGAGATTACTCAAGAGATCACAGCAGCCAGAAAGACAGAAAACCCAACATGGGTGTTAGAATCAAGGGGCCCCATCCTGACCCAGAACAGTGGAAGTTCAGCGTAAATCGCAAGCAAGTCAGTGGAGTTGAATATCAGCAAAAAAACTGCGTGGGTTAGAGATTTGTTTTTTACTGGCTCAATTCTGAATGAACAGGTCACCAGGTGTATTCTCCTGCTGACAGGGTTGTTCCTGTGCTGGCAGGCAGGTAGAAATGGACAGCTATTTTCATCATAAGCCCCTGTTCGTAGAGGTTTACAATTATCTGGATGAGGAAGATTTCTCAGAGCTGAAACTGCCTGTGAATTTGCACAGAGCCCCACGCCGGATGCTATACAACTTACTCTGCCTTTGTGCATTCAAGAGCGGCAGGATGGCAAGGGAAAGGAACTGAACAAAGACTTCCAGACTTTTGCATTTAGGTACCTCCTTCCTTGTTCTAAAAAAATTCAGCGCAGCCTCCCCCATCCCTGGATTTCCATTCTCAAAACCAGCAAAAATAATAGTTTTCCTTAGTGCTCTCCAGGGTAAGTCAGCTCTGATGTGAAAACATTTGCAGATGTTGAGAATCGACTACTCAGCATCTCACTAGACTTCTGCCCACTGATGCTTTGAGTAAGAGTCTAAATGCAGCTGAAATACGGCTGCAGTTTATGCTCAGCTTTTGTGTAACACTACAGCAACGCTGCCTGGCTCATCAGCCAAAACCCACAGCAGTATCAGTTTAACATAGGTATGGGGTGCCTGAAAGAGGACATACAATTCACTGGCCACTCTTACAGCAGTCACAAAATAACCTCCTAGCAAAATCAGACAGGATCCCAGCAATTCTCCTGTTTGTTGTAGCAGCATTAACTCTTCAGCCTTCAACACAGCTGCAACAATGCAGCCTAAAGCCATTAGAAACAGGAAAGGGAGTGTTAAAGGCGATTTTTGAGGCAATACATTATAAAAATAGTATTTTCACCCACAGAGACTGAAGTTCAATTCCCATGTCAGTCATAAGTGAGGAACTGGGTTTATTCCAGACCTCATTTTGTGTAATTTATTGCTCATTGTGACTGCAACGTAAGTATTTTAGCAGAGCTTACAGTTTTGGGACTAAACTCTGATTTTTAGGACGAGAAGAGTTGACAATGCAGGTCTTAGAAGTTCTGGGATTCTTTATACTTGTCTCCAGGAGACTGAGGGAAACAGCACCTTTTAAAGGAAAAAAAAAAGTACCCTCAAACCTCCATTTCAGAAATTGATGTTTTCTATACCAGCACTAGAGCACTCTTGGCTTAACTGCTGTGTCCGGGGCTCCAAGAAAAGCCACACGAGTCACAAGAATTGCAGAAGAGTAGCAGAAGCTGGCAAGTTTGCTTCCAGTCAGCAAGACACAGCTTGAGGAGCTTGCATAACATCTGCTTCCAAGATGCTTCCAAAAGCACATTATTCCGAGCTGCAAGAAGCTACTGACCAGGACTGAAACACCATCTCACTTCCATTCGGTCACGGCAGGGCCTGCCAGAGCTTTGGAAGCATCTAAAGTGGCAAAGAACAATCAGAGACACTGTTAGATTTCATACTCGGGGCTCTTTCTTCCTGCACTGTATCTGGATGGAAAGAAAAGCAGTTATCTATGATAGTCAGCACCAGCCTAGGAGCTGTGACAAGCTTGAAGGTCACGCGTGAACCAACCTTCAGCATTTGTCCATCTATATAAGAAAGCTTAAGAAAATTAATGAGCCACTTTACATTAAATTAACATATTCACTAAGAGGACTGAAAACAAAGAGCTAGACTTAACTACAAAGTATTAACGAGTCACCTGGAATAATTGTTTAATATCTAACATTAAATTGTGTTCTCAGTTGCCAGTCACCTTTCTTGACCCATACTCTTGCCTGTTCCTCAGTAAACACCAAGATGTGTCTCAGTCTTCTCTTCAAAGCCACCTCAGTATTTATAGCTGTTCGGAGCAAGACGTCCAATTCTCATGACTGAATTCCACCAAGTCACTCAAAAATAAGCATGGTGCATGCTTTAGAAGGATCACAGATAAGAGTGATCCTTGCAGCCTGACCTCCTCCAGGCCTCACCAGAGCATATGAGTGTTTAAAGTCACTATGGACAAAACCCTGAGCTCATTCCTTTACAAGGCTGAGCTATCCATCCCTGCTCTCAAAGACTATACTCAAAAATGTGAGTGCTTCCAGCTCATCTAGTGCAGCCTCACATGTCCCAGAGCCTTCTAGGAATATCCCGACTCCTCAAATCCAGTATCTGACCTACGCCAGCAGCCAAAGGTGGCTTCATCAGTCCCAACTCCTCTGCAGAGCAGATCCAAGTAACCAGCAACACTGGGCAAGTGAGACTGCATGACCAGATAACGCTCTTGGCTCACTACTTCTGGTGGGAAGGCTGGTCTTCCAAAGGGCTCAGACAGACAACACTGTGCCAACCTTGCAGGGTTTTAATTTATTGTTAGGAAAAATAGTTTCCTACTTCATGGTTAACCTTTTCTAGTGTAATTTCAACTGTCCATGAATTAATTACATACACCTACATACCACGGCAGAGACCAACAGTCTCTCCTTTCTACAGATGGAGAAAAAGGAATAAAAACGTCACACAAGAATTTAGTTTCAGAGCTGAGAACAGAACAAGGCAGAACGTGCCTGTTTATCTGTCAGAAAATATTCCTTTACCTTGAGCTTTCACTCTATTGGGATGTGCAAATCTAGGTCTGAGACCAGGAAAAGTTCAAGTGGAATGGGAAACTGTCCCATTGGTGAGCTATTTCCCCACCATGCATGACTAGATCTTTTTTTTGGACCAGATTTAGTTTTAGCTCTCCTCCCAGCTAGCAGCACTGACTCATGGTTACGGATCCGTGAGCCCAAGCAGTCAAGTATTACACCCAAAGTTTTTTGGGTGCTTTTAGTGGCATATCAAAGAAGTAGGCTTACCCTGCATATTACCAGCAAATTTCCTTTCACAGACACCACCTCAAAACCAATTTTACATTGAGCATACAGGCTGAACACCATATGTTTCTATGTGACTGCCTACCACCCCTTCAGTAAATCTGATTTTGCCACTAAAATGCACTGCCTGAAACAAAAATCTGAGTGTTGGCTCATATGGGTGGAGCACACATGGGTTTGCTCTTGTGTAATAAATTCAGTGCTCAAGGCATCCTAATAAGTTTCACCCACCAGCTAGAACACAGCAAGAATTGTTTTCTTGATTAACTGACACTAAGTTTCCAGCTTCTTCCATTTCTTCTCAAAAAGGTTCATCTTAAATATCCTAAGGAACCCTCATTCAAAAGAATTTTTACTCACAGGCTGTCTCAAAGTGGAAGCTAGGTGCAAAGTGGGGACTTTAAGTAATTCAGCAGAGCAGGAAGGGGATTCACTTCCTGCCTCCGAATAACATTTTCAGAAGCTTCTTCAGATAGGAGGTGCTGCAGACAGACTCCCACACCCTCTATTTAAGCCTAGTGGAGTTCTGCCTACTTGAAGCATCTGGAGAAGTCAGGTTCAAGGACTTGACTTGGCATCCGCAGCTAGATATTGAACCACGGCTTCTGAAAACATTCAGTAGCCTTCAAAAAAATAGAAGCTTGCCTTTGTTCTGCATTGGGGTTTTGGGGGCAGGGTGACTAAGAAAAGCGAAGCATATTGAGTTTTCAAAAACATCTGATAGTTTTAGCATGGGGTAATATCTTTGGGAACTTCTGATCTTCCCCACCCCAGGTTTTGCAGACGCTCTACAGCCCTGTGCCACACCATGCTGTTTATGGAGCAAACCCACACCACTTACCTATCTCCAAGGACAGAGCTCAGGATGCTTTAACTCTCCCAACGTGTGGATTATCATGGTAACAAGAGTCAACACTAGGAAAGAAGGAATCCTCCTGATCTGCCAGCTATCGGGTGATGAATTCCAGCAATGACAAGGCAACCTGCCATTTTCACACACCAGCAGGTCCAGGCCAGCCCTAACCTGCATGACACCAAGCACCAGCTTCCACACTGGAGATACAACTGGTTTCCTTTCCCTGGATAAATTCTGATACGATCTGAAACATGCCATAAGGATCTCTTTTCCTAGTGAATAAGGCTAGTGGGCAGTTACCAGCAGCATGAGATCATCAGTAAAGAGTTAAGTGACATCTGCAGAGGACATCTGACTGCTGCAGACAGTAGAAGACGTATTAGACTTGTATTTATTTGAGCCAATCCCTAGAGCAGTAAAGCAAGCAGTCCGAGGACAAACACAGGCAGACTGCTGCTGCACCTACAAACAGTGAGATTCGTGCTTTTTTTATCCCCTTACAGCCATCCATGTTATGTTTTAATTTAATTATGTATCTCTTCCTAGCACTCCTCCTCCCACAACCGTTTGCTGAGAGCTATACAGATTTCTCTTAAGTTAAACTATTTTATCTTCTGTTTTGCTGTAACACATTATCCATTTCCCACAGTGCTCCATTATTTTCTTCCTAGTCCAATTAATCTAAGATGAAAAAAGGTATTTCCTTCACTGAAGACCAAAGGATTGCTGCCATTCAAAGGACTATTATTTGACCACAATTTATTTCTCCAGACAGCAGAATCCCACTCTGGGGCTCTTGCATCATCCTCTGCAACCCTAAATAAGTCAGTTCCCAAGCAATGCCTACATCATTAACTTGCAAATACATAACAGCATTCGGTCAGCTCACAGATGTATTTATTACACAACAATTAAGGTTCCGTGACTTGCAATTACTCTCTGCCAGCATTCGGGGCATGTAAGCATATCTCAAAGCAGAACAAAAAATAGACTAATATTTAAGGACTGCTTTTGTGGCCAGGGGAGGGTGAGTTAGTGAGTGCATCATCCTGTTTAAATCTGCTGCTAAGGTATCGCATTGATGCTCAGCATCACCCAGTACAGTGGACAACCTCAATCTATACATAACGTAGCTGATTTTTGGAAGATTTAAACTCTCAGTTCTCCTACACAGCACTCAAGCTCAAAGGAAGCACTACAGCAGAAGCCTGAGCAGCTTAAAAGCACAAAGATGGTTGACAAAACAGTTTGCCTGTAGTATCTGAACAAACCAAGTATCTGCATCTCCGTATGCATCCCTGCAGGACCTTTCACTTCTAGATGGTTGTTAAGTAGTGCTGTTGGCCTCTGAAGATATTTTGCTGAAGAAGTTTCCCACAACAAAGCAAAGTCTGTGTTATCAAAGAAGGAATTGCCTCATCACATCTTGGAGGTGCAAGTATTAATCTCTAAATGGCTGCAAAACAGTTGAGATAAAGATATTAAGCTGCTCCTCAAAATTATACCTGAAGTCAAACCTAAATCCCACGGCTTCAAGATCAAGCTTTGCATTTTCAGCACATGACACTGCAGAAGGCAAAGACACAGTCACGGTCCTTGCCCGGCTTTGTCAGGGCAATTACTGGAGCATAAGTATCAAGTTTAATAGGCACTTCTCCTTCCCATTGCCACAGGCATTGCGATGCTGCATTTCCCCTGCTCTTTTACACAAGCTGAAATCTCAGTTTGTTAGGAGAGGCAAGGCCAGCCCAACGCAGCTCAGTTTAGGTCCCTGCTTGCCTCCAGTTTCCTTCCAGGCAACACACAAACACCAACTAACTTGGCCCACACCATGGGAGACCGGCAACACACTGCTAAATATCCCTATTTGATTTGGCATTTGAAAGCTCCTAAGAGAGAAGGATGCTTTGCAGCTAATGCTCAGCTCTGGGATCAAGTAAACTCCATTCCATGCCACAACATCGGCACTGCTCAGCTCCCTTGATCAGAGACGAGGTAGCTTCACCTCCATTCAAGCCCTTCCACCTACTGCTCCCAGTCCTTAGTCATTCCCTATTCAGCAGCCTGCTTCCTCCATCTGTTCTCCAGAAGTGAGGGGTGCCTTGTTTTCTTTGTGAAGAGCAACATCGCCGTCTTACAGGGCTGAACGGCACATTGCCTTGGACCAGACCACAAGAACAAGTCCACGCAGCCTTCTGAACACAGCCCAGCGCTCTCAGGTTTTTCCCATTTGTAAAGCATACTCATTCAAATCCAACGATTTCTGCAACAGCGCTCCACGATCTCAGGATTTAAAGAGAGACACATATTTGTTATTTTCACATGGCAAACTAAGAGCGGCATGAGCATGGAAGACATTACAGACAGCTTTGTGGGCTGTCTGGCACATCCGTGCTCTCGGTCCTTCGATCTCTCTCAAGTCAAATTAGCACAGACCACACGCTTTGTGCACTTATCAGACCCATTTTGCTGGTACTGGTGCTTGCTCAGAGACCTTCTAATTTAAGAATGCTGGCAGCAGGGAAATAACAACACTATCAGAATGGATTAAATGACCCCTGAGGTCCCCTCCAACCCAAGTTATCCCACACCAGCAGGAAATGCCTGCAGCTGACCCGGTGAACATTCCTTCCGGTTCCAGGGCCAGGATAAACCAGTCCCTGAAGAGATGTGTCACCTGTCTGGCTTCTAAATGGCTTCTCTCATCTTTTCAGTGATTCTAACACCATCAGCCAGTATCCTAGTCACCACGCTGAGTCTCCGGCAGCAAAAGCACATATAGCAGCCACACTGACATCTGGTATTATCAATACAGGCTCTGCACTGTTGGATAATCTGTTAACAGCAGAGGGACTGACACTGGAAGAGTAATTAGCAGCAATCAGTAAACCATCACATTCAGGAGAAAAAAAAATATTTGTTTGGTAAGCCATGTAACTAAACATTCATGGATTGCAGGCAGCATCGCTCCTCTGTGCTCCGAGGTTTCCAGCGTGAGAGGGATTCAGTGCTCCTGGACGGTGCAATCAGCAGCCTTGGACTGAAGTCCTGCAGAGCCACAGGCAGGTCTGGCAGCACGGGGCAAGGGTGCTGCCCTGGGAGCACACCCTGATGGCAATTTGAGAGGAGTCCTGCAGGAAAACAGCCCTGGCAGGGCCTGCAGCCCCTCTGCTGGAGCATCCCCACCAAGCACATCGCTGAGCACCAACTGCATCGGCATTTGCTCTTGCACAGATTTCCATCCACCCAGAGAAACTCATCAGCACTCCCATCCACCGTGCAGCGAGCAGCTGCCGAGCAATAGCTGCCCCACCGTCCTGGTGTCATGCTGGAGCAGTGACATATGTCATGTCCACTCCACAGCAATAATTGTATTCGCACACAGTAGTTCTACACACAATTTTTTCTTATGCCTATTCAGACAAGAAAACAGCCCCTATCACAATTACATTGAAGAGCCATTGATACCATTTCCATAGCTTCTACAATGGTTTCCAATACCCGCACGAAAATAAAAGAGACTACACATTACAGCACGGCCCCAACGTTATTTTAGCAGGGCTAGGTTTTGCAGCATATACACATACATTCCACAGTACGATGTCTCACGTTACCAGTCTCTAAACTGGCCAGCACTCGGGGTATCAAAGAAAGACCTCTTCCCTTTGACATATTTTCCATTTTCACTCCAATTATTTTCTCTAAATGCTTTCCCGCACTGGTCTCTCAGCTTCTGCTCAGGGGACACTTCATTATTTCATTTGCTATCAGCCACAGCGCTATAACTTGCTGCTAGAGAGAGCACTGATGGGACACCGAGAGGTCACAAGCTCTCCTGGGACTGAGGTCATTGGAAAGAGACAGAAAATAATTTAATTCATTTGCTTTCCACCAGGCAAATAAAATCCCTACTTCTCAACTGGTGCCAGTGGAGACATACCAAGGATTAATCTACCCCCTTCTGTTTACTCAGTCCAAGAGAGAGGGGCAGCATATGCCAATACACTGAGTGTCCTTCGGCAATCCTTCTGACAGCCAAGAGCCGTACACTCTACATTACGCCACTGCAGCACTGACTACACAGATCCTCTAAAAAGGATTTACGAGGTGAGGCTGCCAGTACTTAGAAAGCAGGAAAACAGCAGAGCCAACAGGTGAACCTGATTTGCTCACACATCTCAGGAGATGTATTTCACCCTTCTTAGAAAGCTACGGCACAGCAAGTTTTTCACTTTGGTGGTAGGAATAATTTTCTTCCTGTGTCTATGAATAAACAACTGGATCCTGGGCTACAAACCGAGACTCAGTAATGTGTTCCTGCAACGTCCTTCCCTCAGCACAATTCCCAGCATCCCTGGGGGATGCTGCATAGGCTATGGGAAGTTAGCTAGAAGGGATCCCAAACTCTTTCAATATGTATATGTGGCAAAGAAAACAAAAATCTGACTCTGATGATGCTTTCTTTGCACCAGATACAATCCCTGCGGTCTTCTTGCTAGTGCACAACACCCTGCATCCACCGTTCAAGGCTATAGAATCATTTAGGTCAAAAAAAGACCTTTAATATGTTCAGGATTTGGGGCTACCTGCAGGTAAACAAGCGATCCATACCCACCACAGACCAACAGTAGAAAAGCTTTACAAGCCGTCCAGCAGCAAAAGGCTTAAAAGAAGAAGTGGGGGAGGGGGAAATGACATCCCAGAGATGTCACAAACACAGTTTGCTGGAAGAGGAAAAACCCACACAAGCATCACAGCAGCCACCGCTTTTAAGAGCAGAAACCAGCAACGTAGATCTCCCTTAGAGCTTAAAAAGCTGCCTCGATAACTAAAACCTGCGTATGGCTGCCTAGAATCAGCTAAGGAGGGCAGGAGGCGGGGAGCAGCCCCCTTCCCAGGTGTTGTGTGTCTGCGCCGGAGCAGATAACCAGGTGCTGGGATTGACTCAAGTTGCAGATGATGAATGCGAAGGTCACACGAAGGGAAGGCAGCAGGGGATCGGCTGTCACAAAATGGTAGCACCCGGGGATCTGAGCACATCGGAGAGAGAACCCCGTCCTTCCTACAGACGTGGCATCCGCTATGGAGGCAGCGGAACGGAATGGATTAAACTCGAGCATCCCCCATCCTTCCCAGCGACAGCATCCACCTCCCGGAGCCCGGGGAGGGGAAGGGGCCGATCCTCACCGACACCTCAGCCCCCGTTATGCAACAGCCGGTGCGGGGGGTAGGGGACCCCGAAAGGGCGGCAGAGGGAGAACCGAGCCGGGGACCCTCCTCTGCCTCCCTTTTCCCCACGCACAGCTCTGTCCCTGCACCCCGCAGCGCCTGAGCAGTCAGCCTCTACGTCCCTGCACCCCGCAGCTCTGTCCCTGCACAGGGAGCACTGTCGCCGCACACTACAGCGCATGAGCATCCAGCCGCTCTGTCCCTGCATCCCGCAGCTCTGTCCATGCACAGCACTGTCCCCGCAGCGCATGAGCATCCAGCCTCTATGTCCCTGTACACCGAGCACTGTCCCCGCACAATGCAGCTCCTGAGCATCCGGCCTTTATGTCCCTGCACCCCACGGCTCTCCATGCACAGCACCGTCCCTGCACACTACAGTGCATGAGCAGCCCGCCGCTGTGCCCGTGCGCTCCGCAGCTCTGCCCACGAACCACACTGCCCCTGGAGCAGCTCTGCCCCTACACCCCGCGCATGCAGCCGCACTGACCATGCGGCTGGATGCATGGGCAGAAATGCCCGCGCATTCGTACATCCCGAGGCACTGCCCGCGCATCCCGCAGCTCTGCCCGTGCACCGCACTGTCCGTGCAGCAGCTCTGCCCCTGCATTCGTGCATCCCGCAGCTCTGCCCCTGCATTCACACATCCCGCAGCTCTGCCCCTGCCCTCAGCCGCTCTGCCCCTGCATTCGTGCATCCCGCAGCTCTGCCCCTGCACCCTCAGCCGCTCTGCCCCTGCGTTCACGCATCCCGCAGCTCTGCCCCTGCATTCGTGCATCCCGTAGCTCTGCCCCTGCATTCACGCATCCCGCAGCTCTGCCCCTGCACCCTCAGCCGTTCTGCCCGTTCTCCCCCCCCCCTCCCGCAGAGGGTCTCCCCGGGGACCCTCTTCTCCTCCCCCCCCCCGCCCCGTTACCTGCCGACGAAGTTCTCGAGCACGGAGCTCTTGCCGGCGCTCTGCCCCCCCACCACGGCGATCTGCGGCAGGTCGAGGTTGGCGTTCTGCCCGATGGCGGCGAAGGCGTCCTGCAGCCGGTTGACCAGCGGGATGAGATCCTCCATCCCGCGGTTCCCCATGTCTGCGGCAGGGCGCTGGCTCCTCGCAGAGGCGAGCTCGCACTGTCTCTCTAAGCCCTCCCCCGGCGGGTCTCCCCTGGCCGCCGCGGTGGGCGCGGGCACCGGCGCAGCCCCTGGCCCCGCTGGCGGCTCCGGGCTCGGCTCAGCCCTCCCGCCTGCACGTGCCGCGCGCCGCCGCCAGGGGGGGGGCTGAGGGCCGCGGGGCATCCTGGGAGTTGTAGTCATAGACTCATAGTTTGGGTTGGAGAGGACCTTAAAGATCATCCAGTTCCAATCCCCCTGCCATGGGCAGGGACATCCCTCTGGATCAGGCTGCCCAAGGCCCATCCAACCTGGGCCAGTGCATCACCACTCTCATTGCCAAGAAATTCTTCCTACTATCTAGCCTAAATCTGCCCCTCTCTGGTTTATACCCGTTCCCCCTTGTCCTATCACCACAAGCCTTTGTGAACAGCCCCTCTCCAGCTTTCTCGTATCCCCTTTCACGTACTGGAAGGTCGCTATAAGATCTCTGAGCCTTCTCCAGGCTGAACAACCCCAACTCTCTCAGTCTGTCCTTGCATGGAAGGTGCTCCAGCCCTCTGATCATCTTCGTAGCCCTCCTCTGGTCCCATTCCAACAGCTCCATCTCCTTCTTACATTAAGGATTCCAGAACTGGACACAATAATCCATGTGTGAATCATAGAATAGTTTGGGTTGGAAGGGACCATAAAGATCACACAGTTCCAACCCCGTGCCACGGGCAGGGACATCCCATTAGATGAAGCTGCCCAATGCCCATCCAACCTGGCATTAAATACCTCCAGGGATGGGGCAGCCACAACTTCCCTTGGCAACCTCACAAGAAAGTAATAGAGGGGCAGAATCCTCTCCCTCACCCTGCTGGCCACAATTCTTTAGATGCAGCCCAGGACACAACTGGCCTTCTGGGCTGTAGGCGCACGTTGCCGGCTCATGTTGAGCTTCTCATCAACCAGCACCCCCAAGTCCTTCTCTGCAGGGCTGTTCTCAATCACATCATCCCCCATCGTGTACTTAAAACGGGGATTGCCCTGCGTTGCTTGGTCATGGTACCTGGGAGGCTGTTTGACACAGGTGGATGGGAGAGCCTGTGGGATTGCCAGAATACAATAAATACTTGATATGATTAAACTAGAGCCTCGCAAAACCTGCTTCGTCTTCTTTCAAACATGGATGAAAAAAATGCATCAATTTCTGCTTACAGTCACAAAACAATCAATGCTATTGCTATGTTTGTTTTACAGAAAGACAAACAAGTGCTTCATTTTATGTGCTTAGATCCCTGGAGGTGTTCAAGGCCAGGTTGCGTGAAGGTTTGAGCAAACTGATCCAGTGGGAGGTGTCCCTGGCTGTGGCAGGGGGTTGGATAATGGATGGGCTTTAAGGTCCCTTCCAACTCAAACTATTAGATCATTCGATGATTCTATGATTTTATTTTTAAAATTCACTTGTCTACCATAAAAAGAAACTGATTTTAGGTGTTGAAAGAGGATGGGTTTTTAATAAGAATATAATGTGAGGCTATGTTTGATTTGAAAATACAGCAGTGAAAACAAGCGTTCAGAAAAGAAGCCGATGGCTAGCGGTGACTCAGGAGGATGGAGAACACTGCATTTCAAACACCTCTCAGTTTGTGTTACCCAATGCTCTTGTTCACAGCTCAGAGAGAGCTGGGGGTGGTAGAGGAGAGGAATAACAAACAACAGCAGCAGATTTTGAGCTGTGTGTTTTCTTTTAAACAACAACTTTTTAGCTATAAAGATTCAAAGAGATTTCACAGATGTTAATTGGATGTGATCCATGCAAAAATATCTGCCTGGGTGTACAGAGAAACAGGAACGATCACGCCAAAGGGTGAATTTGCTTCGCTATGTCAGTGAAGGTGCCCAAGGAAAATGCTCTGAAAACATGCCTAGTGTGCAGGTAACACTGAAGGAAGAGAAGAGAGCCACTCCGCCTCTATGGGTAACACCATTGCAGGGCATCCGTGGGCTGTTTGTGAGGCTGTCAATGCTATTTTTTCCTCTCAGCAAATTGCCCAGTAAATCTCAAGAAGAAGGCTTAAGAAACTCAGTATAGGCTGCGGACAAAAGCGTCTGGGCATCTATTTAGCCATTCTGGTGGTTGATGTTGAAGGAACGTGGAGTCTAGAATGATTTTTCCTTCAGAAGTTGATAGCTGCTGCTTGTTAGAGGTCACCACAAAAAGAACAGCAAAGAGTATCAAAGACTTAAAGAACAGTGTCACCTTCCTCCCTGAATCAGAGCTGATGCTCTGTGAACTTCAGACCATGAAGGTATTTGAAGCTTTATTTGAGGAACCATAAGAAGAAAATTGTTCTCCCAGAGGTTGCTGTAACTTGAAGTCCACCCCCTCAGTCCTAATTTCAATACAGAGGAAGATTGTCCAACCACATCACTGTAATAATCTCACATAATATACGAGAAACAGCTGTACTAACAATCCTTAATGACCATGACCAGCCTCACAGGGGCTTCTCCCCACACCTGTGGGCCCAGGAGCCCTATTTAAGCTCAGCCCAGGGCCATTGTGTCTTGTTGGGTTGGTGGGTGTTAGTTTTTGGTTCGGCTGCAGTACTATGTGCCTCTAGTATGTTTGATTCTGGCTTTTTGGGTTTGCGCTGTTGTTATGGATGCGTTTGGTGATTGCTAGACCTGGTCCTAATCCTGGCCTGCAGGTTGGTATGTCTGCTTTACCTTGGACCTGCCTTATTGCTATGCTTTTGCCTTACAATCTGGACTTCTGGTTAGACCTAGCTATTCTCTTTGGTTTGTGCTGCTTTCCTCCTGTGGGTGCTGTGGAGTTGAGCACTGCCTAACAATAATCTTGCTGCCTGTGGCATTTATCCCTTATTTCCTGCTTCTTCTGTTGGGGAGCAGCTTTCTTCTTGCTGGTCCCTCACAACAGTGTTAGCTGCTTAGCTAATATGTAAAATGAGTTGACTTTGCTCCCATTGTCCCCTTTGCTCCCATTGTCCCCTTACCCCACCCCATGAATCCATACCTGCATTAATACTTTTACAAAAACCAACTATTTTTCTGCGACTGTCACCGTTCTTCTAACAATGGAAATATCAACCTGCAGGTGTTGTATTCCATTCTTTGTTTAGTGCTCTATGCAGGTATTTTGTTCTGGGTGAACCCACTCCTGTCCAGAAATAGTTGCTCAGGTTTATGACATTTCCTGGGAAATCTAAAATTAATCTTTTGCAGAATGTTTGTAGAAGATATTGAAGTATGGAATGTTAACAGCTGACATTGAAGACTTATGGGGAAAATAAGGTTTATGTTGCCAGTTGAGGAGCTGGTACAGCAGAAGGGCTTGTGCAAGACTCCTTTGCAGGTATCTTTTTGTATTTTTTTCTCACTTTATTTTTGTGTGAAGCTTGTATTTAATTATTGGGAAACACAGTTGGGGGTGCGGGTGTCTAAGGGGGCCTTTGGTTTAACTTACTGAGATCTCAAAGGGTTAAAGTGCCCTGGAGGAATTAACTTACTGAGATCTCAAAGGGTTAAAGTGCCCTGGAGGAACGAGGGGAGCTAACAAGGTGCTCTCCAGGTAGACAAGAGTGAGTGGTGGACATGATAAAGACCTGCAGAAATATTGGTAGACTTTATGTTGATTTCTTGATGGATCAATACTTATACAAAAGTGCAAAAAGCAGAAAATGTGCTCCTGCTTCCTCTGTCTGGGAGAGGTGCTTGTAAGCAAATAAGACCCGAGTGCAAGAACTCATGAGTACCGTGGGGTTTCTCTAAATCACTTCTGCAGTAATTGTAATCACACAGACTCCGGGATCTGAGACAGTGAGGCTGGATGCTAAGAAGCTTTAGAAACTTGCACCTCCCGTTGATGAAAAAGAGAATTGCAGGCGCTCAGAATCACTCTTAAAGCCTTCCATTTTCTCTCCTTCAAGAACCTGAGTTGCAAGGATGCTAGCAGCAAACAGACCTTTTGATTCTATAATACCTCCCACCCGTGACTTACACAGTAGTTATAGAAGGAAAAACAACTATGTGATTATCTGTCTGGGGAATACTGGAGAGCTACAATGTATGGGAAATAAAAAGCAATTTTATAAACTGGAGTGGACAAGAAAAAAAAATCTATTTCTTTCTACCTTGGCAAAAAAAAACTCAGAATGTGAGCAGAGAAAAACAAGGAGGATGAGAGCTTTCCCTGCCAAGGGGCTATAAATATTTCTGATGCACTTTAATATGAATCTCTAAAAATGCATGTGGGCATAACTGTGTTTTTCTATGTATGGTTATCAACAGAAAGAATGACAGCCTTCCACACTTTTTTTGTCACCTCATGCAAATAGAACTCCCAGTTTAGTTAACATAATTAGAAATAGACACTTGAGTGCTGGATTCTGTCCCTCATTCCCTGCCCTTGTAAATATAACACATCCAGTCCTCAGTGAAAAGGGGCAAAAACATGGAATACAATTAGCTTAAGATTCTCCTGCTTGTCTACAAATTGTTCCTGTTGACTCCAGGTGAAGTTGTGAATCTTCAGAACATTTCGCAGTGGGTTGTGAAGTGGATGCTCTTGGTCCATTGGATTCCTAACAAATACTTTTAAATTCAAGTATTTGCAAGCAGAAATTAGACTGTTCCACAAAGGCTAGGATTGTCACTGTATCATCATGGAATACATTATACAGCTGCCATAGTTCTATTTAATTAAAATTAACCTCTTAAGTTTGTTACTTTGTAAAGCTGCCTATAGAGATGCAAACAATTAAAGTATGTATTTTATAGGTAATTAAATGCTACTATAGCCGCAGTGATGCCACAGTAACATTGATCTCTTGTGGTATCAGTAGCTCAGAAAGGACGTTTCCTTCTAACTTTCCTCTTGGTTGGTAGAGCTATCTGAAAGAATGGCAGCCTTTAATTTTTTATTTTCAAATATGGAGCTTTTCTTTGTAGGATAAAACAGTGAAATGCTTCCTCACTTTCTGTTCTGAAATGGGAAATTTGCTGAAGTGGTCTGTGACTCCCTCAAAGAGGTAAAAGAAGGTAAATCTCTTATGAGACTCTGGGTCAGGTTTGTCTTTAGTGCGACTCCACAGAAGCCACAATATACCTAAGGAAATAAATAAACTGAATGTTATAGTTCATTAGGAAAGGGACCTGCACATGTATGTAAGCTTAATTTTAAGAGCAACAAAGCTGAGTTCTCTGCTTTCCATATCCAGTGAGTTTATGCAAAACGGCTTTTGGAATATATTTCATGTTCTGAGACTGAAAATAGCCCATAAAAGCTGGATGGCTCCGTGGCAAAATGGGAGCGAAACCAGTGTCTTAATTCATAGCCTCTGGACCTGTACTGCCAGTCAAGAAATATAGGAAATATGCTTCTAGATGTTGTGGTTTAACCTCAGCTGGCAACTAAGCACCACATGGCTGCTGGCTCGCTGCTCCTGCCAAGGTAAGATGGGGAGCGGAATCAGAAACAGTACAACTTGTGGGTTGAGATAAAGACGGTTCAGTAGGACGGGAAAGGAAGAGAAAATAATAAAATATACAGAAATTGCACAGTACCGATGCTCAGCCTCTCCCTTAGCAGTGAGCACAGCAACCCAGACAGTTGTACCCTCCACTTACATACTGGGCATGACACCATGTGGTATGGAATATCCTTTGGCTGCTGTTGATGTGCTGTCCTGGCTGTGCTCCCTCCCAGCTCATGGGCAGAGTATGGGAAGCTGAAAAGTCCTTGACTATGAGGGCTACTTGGCAACAACTAAAATCATCAATGTGTTATCAATGTTTTTCTCATCCTAAATCCAAAACACAGCACTGCACCAGCTACCGGGGAGAAAATCAACTCTGTCCCAGCCCAAACCAGGACATCAGAGCACTGCAACAAAGAGTGGGTGCAAATACCCCTGAATACACAGAGCATTTTGCTTTGAAATGTGTGCTACTGCTTTCACGTGTGTGATTGCAGTCTTCCTGCAGGTAAAATGCAATGAAAGTGGCTGGTATTAATTACTGGAGTCGCACTAAGAGCGGGTCTGGTGAAACTTGACCCATTCTTTCAAATATATAGGCCCCAAAAGCAGGAAGCAAAAGTACTTTAAAGCTCCATATGCCTTTTCTCCCCAAGAAGTTTGGAAGGTTTGAGGATGTTGCAGTGAGAACTAGTTATATCTTCACGAAATGGATGAGTAATAGCACCATCCTTGCAGATTGCAGAGGAAATTGTGGGCACCACACTTTCTTGGTGCTGTCATAGGTTTTGGGGTTTTCAAAAGCTATGTGGCTTCAGAAAGGGTTGCATACTAAGCCTTTTTCAAAGCCAAAATTAGAACATACAGCTGTACAGGCCAATGAGATGCTGGAAACTAGAAATCTCTGGTTATCTGCATATCAGATCTGGTCCCTGGAGCAAATTCATATAGCCCAGCAAAAACATGGCTATATAATCCAGTACAGCTTCAGAATAAAAAGTGTTCACATGGTCTGTCAAGAAATTTCACAACCCTGCTCTAATCATGTAGAGGTGTAATGCAGGTTGCCATACAGTGAGGATCCAACAACACAGCTGATGTCAGCCTCTACTGCAGGATACTTGCCAGGTCATTTTCTTGCCTTGACCTTATTTGGTTTCATTCACCCTTGTTATCAATGAGACACAATAAATGCGTAACTATCCCATGTCTTGTGGATACCTAGGTTATCACTGAGTGATGATGTTGTGGTCTGCATGGTAGCACTGTGGTTTTAAGATTCCCTGTATTCTCTCATGATGCGTATTTACCACTGCATACTGAATAGTGAGATGCTTGATAATTGAAAGGGAGAGACATTCCTTGCATGAAAAACCAGCTGTCGGTAGATGGGAGGTGAAGGTCTGTGGGTACTGACAGCCAGCACCCTTCGGCTGCCAGCCTAAGACATGCTGGTTTATTGCTTGTAGTGACAGAAAGGATTGTAGGCCAATTTTCTGTGCTGTTACCTTTTATCTCTGTTCAACTGAACAGTGTGATTAGCTGAAACTGAACTTTCTCTTCTGGCTTCTTCTGGAATTAAACCACCTCTGGTAGGTGTGATGTTGACCTTTGGCACATAAAGACATCTCTGAAGATGTTGAAGGATTGTAGGTTGATAAAGCAGGGTCTTCACTTCTGACAGCCCTAATCCTGACTTGTGTTGTGCACGCACAGGACTAAATCTGTGTTCAGGTTTGCATTCAATGTAGCAGTGTATCCATGCGTTGAATTGTAGGTTTATTGTTCATACTCAAATAGGCTGTTTATATAACAATTTGTGTATCAGCCCTTGCAGAAGAAAGCCCAGCCTTTGAGGGGAGCCTCTAGGCTACGTCAGAATGGAATAGCGAACATTAAAACCCCATAGGCTTAGTTATTTGTGTATCTCATTAACATGGTGCTGTGGAGATTTCCAAATGTTACACACAAAGAACACTTACAAGAACTTTAGTTGTACAATTAAGGACAGAATACATTAGTTTCAAATTCATATTTATTTATATAAACTTAAAATCCTGTCTTGCATGTCTGGCATAGCCTGCTAGACTTCTGTGGGATGGTAAGATAAACCCTCTCTCCCACCACTGCGAACCAGCGAGGCTGGTAGCTGCTGTAATAGCAGGATTACAGGAGCAAAGGATCAATTATGCAAAATTATTTGAAAAAGCCTCCAAGTATATTTTCTGCTCTGTGTGTGTGTGTTCCCTGGGATGATACTTAACCTTTTGTGCTTAACAGGAGAGCATTTTCTCTGTGTGCAGACAGCTGTGACCGGCTGCAGGACTCTGGGCATTACCATGGCCAGTCACTGTTTAATATGGATGGTCATCTCCAAACTGAGGATTGTAAAATCGGGATGGTATAAAAAAGCCCAAAGGAAAAATCAACATATGCTGCTGCATTGAAAATTATTAGTGCTAACTGTATATCACTAATAACTGTGGTCGGTTTACAACACTCACAGCTAAAAATCAATTCTGAGGCCTTTAATGAATCAAGTAGTCTTTATTGGCACAAATTACAAGACCCTCTGGACCCCTGTGGTACCCCTAGGACCCCCTGAGTGCCCCCTGAGACCCCTTTAAGGCCTTGAAGGACCTATCTAGGACCCCTAAGACCCTCTAGAGCCCCATGGGACCCCTTTAAGGCCTTCCAAGATTTCTCCAGGACCCCACTAGAGCTTCCTAGGACCCCCAGGACTCCTTGAGAACTCCCTGGGACATCTTAGGGCCTTCTAGAACATCTCCTGCACTTGCAGGACCCTGCTAAAGGCCCCCAGACCTATCTAGACATCCTGAGTACCCATCTAGGGCCATCAGGACCCCCGTAGAAACCCCCAGCATCCCTCTACAGCCCCCTAGAAGCCTTCTAGGACCCCCAGGACCCCTCTAGAGTCCCATGGGACCCCTTTAAGGCCTTCTAGGATTGCTCTAGGACCCCCAGGACCACTCTAGAGCCCCCTGGGACCCTTTTAAGGCCTTCTAGGACTGGAAGGCTGCTGTAAGATCTCTTTGGAGCCTTCTCCAGGCTGAACAACCTCAACTCTCTCAGCCTGTCCTTGTATGGGAGGTGCTCCAGCCCTCTGATCATCTTTGTAGCCTTCTCTGGACTCATTTCAACAGTTTGGGTCCAGAGAAGGGCTGCATGTTATCCTTTTAGAAAAAAGGATGGTGTCTGAAAAACCATGTTTTAAGGAGAACATGCTATCAGAGAGACATTCTGTCTTAACTTTCAAAAACCACAACTGCTAAGATGAAACTTAACTGTACTTTAGCTTACATCAAAATATTCCACGTATTGCATCAACACAACAAAGAGTACAAAGCCCTCTCTGTGGGCAGCCTCCCACTCCCCTGGGCAGCCCATGGTTCCCTCTGCTGGCAGGGAAAGAGCACCCCGTTCCCAAGGGATGGGAAATGGGGTGCAGCCAGCTGGGATGAGAGGAGAGATGCTGTGACAAAGGCTAAACTCAATAATTGATGCCAATTTGATTAGTAAGCAGATTAGCAAGCTTTAATAAATAGCAACGCCCAGCACACAGGGAATTATTTCACCTTATGTGTGTCCATGGAGGCTGGTTACAGGACTTCTATACTGGTTAAACATACATATTCATATAGATTGCAGGAAACATTGGTTAAACATACATAGACCTCATTATTACGTTGGTTAAACATACATAAAACTCATTATTATAACTTATCACCTCCTCTGCACGTACATCACAGTTCCTTTGTGTTTTCAGAATCCTCTTATGCTCTTTATCTTACCTCCTTCCTCACTGTCCTCTTGGTGAGCTCAGGTTCGTTCTTTGTTTTGGCCTTTTCCTCAGCTTGGTGCATCAGTCAGAAATTTCTTTAAGGTACGCAATATTTCATTTGTTGCTTGTTTCAACTAGTAAACAAGTTAAACTCCTGTTACAATTATATTCTTTCTTACTGCGAGCTGGCCAAGATTTATAGAATCATAGGATCACCAGGTTGGAACAGACCTCTTGGATCATTGAGTCCAACCATTCTTATCTGCCACCAAACCATGTCCCCGAGCACTTCATCTTTTAAACACATCCAGGGATGGTGACTCCACCACCTCCCTGGGCAGCCTCTGCCAGTGCCCAAAAACCCTTCCTGTGAAAAACGTTTTGCTGGTGTCCCTCCCCTGGTGCAGCTTGAGGCCATTCTTCCTTGCCCTGTCACTTGGGAGAGGAGCCCAGCTCCCTCCTCTCTGCAACCTCCTTTCAGGTAGTTGTAGAGAGCAATAAGGTCTCCCCTCAGCCTCCTCTTCTCCAGGCTAAACCACCCCAGTCCCCTCAGCCGCTCCTTGTAACACTTGTTCCCCAACTCCTTCACCAGCTTTTCCCTGGACACTCCAGAGCCTCAACATCCTTCTTGTAGCGAGGGGCCCAGAACCGAACGCACGATTCGAGGTGCAATTTGATTCTTATTGTTGCTTATGCTAACGCAGTCCCTTAACATAATGATTTATTCCTTCCTTCAGGAGGCTTTGGGGCGCTACAGCCTCATTGTTGGAAGATGGAGGCGGCGGGCGGAGAGCGCCGGGAAAGAAAGGGGAGCGCGCTGGGCTGGGCTGGCAGGGGAGGTGGGGTTTGGAAAGCTCCTCCACAGGCTTGCGATGAGCCCGGGGGGAAGGAGGAGGCGGGGGGCTCGGCTCGGTGAATGAATGGGCGGCCGCTCCCCTGCTCCATGGCGGCCGCGCTGAGCCGCGCCAGCCCCGCGCTCCAGCCGCGTTTTGTCTCAGGCTCGCCCCGCTTGGAGCTCCCCAGACATGTTCAACCAGCAGCAGTTCCAGCAGCAGCTGCTGCAGCTCCAGCACCTCCTCCAGCAGCAGCAGCACCACCCCCCCCCGGCGCAGCAGGGAGCTCGGTAAGCGCCGCCACGACAGCCCGGGGATCCGCGGCCTGCGCCGAGCGGCCTCGGGGGCACCGGGGACCCCTCCCAGTGGGTCCCTCGGGGTGGAGGGGGGCGAGAGGGTCGAGCACAGTTCGCAAACAGAGGGGGAAAGGGGTCCCCTCGCCGCAGGATGGAGGTGGAGCAGCTCCCGTACGGAGAGGTTTGGGGAATGGGGAGGGAGCAGCTCCCTCACAGCGAGGGGGGACAGGGATGAGCGGGTCCACCTTATAGGGGGTCCCTCACAGCGGGCTGGGGAGGTGGGAGCAGGTCCCTCACATCGGGTCTCCTCACAGTGTGCAGAGAAAGGGGGGCGAGAGGGTCCACCACAGAGGGCTTTGAGGAAAGAGGAGGGAGCCGCTCCCTCACAGCGAGGGGGACGGGGCTGAGCGAGTCCCTCACAGAGGGCTTTGGAGGATGGGGAGGGAGCAGCTCCCACACCCTGTGCAGAGAGGGGCGAGTGGGTCCCTCACAGCGGGTCCCCTCATGGCGAGTCCTTCACAGGGGGTGGGAGAGGGAGAGCGGGTCCCTCACAGGGGGTGGGAGAGGGAGAGCACCTCCCTCACAGCGGGTTTTGGGGAATGGAGAGGGAGCAGCTTCCTCACAGAGGGCTTTGGAGGATGGAGAGGGAGCAGGTCCCTCACAGCGGGGGATACAGGGATGAGTGGGTTCCCCTCTCAGTGGGTCCCTCACAGCGTGCAGAGAGGGGCAAGGGGGTCCCCTCACAGAGGGCTTTGGAGGATGGAAAGGGAGCAGCTTCCTTGCTGTGGGTCACTCACAGTGGGGAGAACAGGGACAAGCAGGTCCCTCTCACAGTGGGTCCCTTGCAGAGGGCTTTGGAGGATGGAGAAGGGGCAGCTCCCTCACAGCGGGGAGGATGGGGATGAGCAGGTCCCCCTTACAGTGTGTCCTTGACAGTGGGCTGGGGTGGGGGGAGCAGCTCCCTCACATTGGGTCCCCTCACAGTGTGCAAAGAGAGGGGCGAGCGGGTCCCTCACAGAGGGCTTTGGAGGATGGAGAGGGAGCAGCTCCCTCACATTGGGTCCCTCACAGCGTGCAGAGAGGGACAAGCGGGTCACCTCCTGGTGGGTCCCTCACAGTGGGTGGGAGAGGGAGAGCAGCTCCATGACAGTGGGTCACTCATAGTGGGCAGAAAGAGACGAGCAGGTCGTCTCACAGTGGATGGGAGAGGAAGAGCAGCTCCCTCATAGTGGGGGGGAAGGGGATGAGCAGGTCCCCCTCACAGTGGGCAGAGAGGGGAGCGAGGTGGCCCCCTCACGCCGAGGGCTTTGGGGAATCGGGAGGGAGCAGCTCCTTCACAGCATGCAGAGAGAGGGGCGAGCCGATTCCCTCACAGCGTTCAGAGAAGGGTGAGTGGGTCCCCACACAGCATGCACAGAGTGGGGTAAGCGGGTCCCTCACAGAGGGCTTTGGAGCATGGAGAGGGAGCAGCTCCCTCACATCGCATCCTCTCACCCTGTGCAGAGAGGGGGCAGGTGGGTCTCTCAGTGGGTGGGAATGGGGGGGAGCAGGTCCCTCACAACAGGTCCCTTCATGACAGGACCCTCACAGGCGGCGTGAAGGGGGGCAAGGGGCTCTCTCACATGACTGGAGCAGGTCCCTTGCAGTGGTTGGGGAGTGGGCAAGAGGTCCCTCTCACAGCAGGCTGAGTGGGTGGGAACAGCTCCCTTGCAATGGGTCACTCACACTGGGTAGAGAGGGGTGCGAGTGGGTCCTCCTCACAGCGGGCTGGGGACAAGAGGAAAGCACTTTCTCTTGCAGAGACACCTGAGGGCACCAGCCTGAAGTGCTGGGGGTGGGCAAATCGGTTCCTCTGACCCTTAGCCGTTGTGTTTTCTTCCTCTGGCTGCTTCTCCCTGCCCAGATGAGGGGATTGAACTCATTCCAAGACCTTTAGGGTGAGGGTGGAGAACAGGGCATGTAGCGAGTGTTTTCACCAAAATGCAAGGGATAAAATCACTGTCTTGGATAGCAGCATTTGTCCCTGGTGAGCAGAGATTTGTAGAACTTACACAAGGTCTCTGAAAGGATGTGTTTGTTTGCAGTTCTCTGTAAAACCTCTGGAAATGCGGAAGGATGTGAATTTAAGAAGTTAATTCCCTGTTTAATAAATTGTAATAATTACTTTACCCTTAAGGCAGATGTCTCTGAGGTGAATGTGAGAATCTGTCTGTTCTGCTAGAAATACAAATATCTCTAAATACTATTTTTGTATGCTTTGTACAGTAAACAAAACGGCCCTTAACATGCCAGCATTGGACTGTCTGTGAGGTAGCAGAGATGCATCTCACCCCTTTAATAGTCTGATTTTTCTGGTATAAACATCTCAGCCTTGACACTGGAACCATCTAGAGCAGCAAATGTGAAGATAAGCTGCTGTAAATGCCGTGAAAAGGGCTGTTTTTTTCTGTCAGCATGGGTATTTTGATCCATGTTTGTACCTCTTCACAGCCCTACCAGACTCAGCTGTGTCAGCAGTCCTGCTCAGAGCTGGGCCTGACCTTGCTGTTGCCTGAAGAAGCGCCTGCCAGTTCCTTCAGACTTTTCACTCCTGTCTGCTCCACCCTCCTTAGGGCTGGAGAGTCCTTGTCTGCTCATCTCTTCCTTCTCCTGTTTTAAATATGAAGGCTGTGCTTTATTTTTCCGCACCATTTAGAGGGATGGCCTGTCTGGCCCCGTGTGGGTAGCATTGGTTTTGGAAAAATGTGCTTTAGGCTAGTGAGAAAACTCCCTGTTTTTCAGAACTTTGTTGTTGTTGTATTAAAATGTGGCTGCTGATCTACATTGCTGGTTTCTGCTGAGGAGTGCTGCATAATTCTGTAGAACTGCAGTCAGCTCCTGGGCTTTTTTTATGCTGCTTGACAGGCTTTATGTGGGCTTGGTGCTAAGGAGTTCTCTCTGACCTCAAATTCCTTGATAGACAATCTGTCAGCTTTGGAAATTCCAGGAGAGTAGAAGAAAGAGGATACAGTGCTGGTATATGGTATCTTTTCATACATGTACATCAGCATCTCAGCTGTTCTTTGCTCCTCTCTTTTCTACTTGTCAGGTGCTTGGAATCGAAAGGTAGAGTTTTTATTGGTTTTTTTATGATTAATTCCTTCTTTTCCAGGGGTTTGCCACCACCGCAACAGCAACAGATGCTGAGCTTACGGGCAACAAATCAACCATCGCTGCTCAATGCCAATCCTATGCTTCAGCGGGCCTTACTCATGCAGCAGATGCAAGGTACTGTCGTTATGGGAGACGCTTACTTAGTGGAGTTATTTAATCATCCTTCATGGACTGAAACCATAGTGTGGCTATTTCTTGCTGAACCAGTGCAGTCCTTGTATTTAGCAATCCCGTTTGTTATCTTATTTTTGTTTTCTCTTCAAATTTGTCTGTAGTCCACATCACAGCGGTTCCTCAGTTGTTGAAAATTCGACGTGCCCAGCTATTCACAACTGGGAAAAGCACTGGAAGGTGTCAGGTTAGATACTAAATATGTGCCTTCCCTTTTAGGCTTGGTGGAGACAGTATTCTTCCATCAATATATTTAGATAAAATGCTTTGATTTTTATTATTTGTCATTCTTGGTTGGAAGGTTACAACAATTTGATTCGTGTTCTGATATGTACAGGCTAACCTTGTTTGCAGTAGAGGCTTTTCTTTGTCCATACGGTGCAGTACAAACAAATGAAGTGTATTGTGGTGGAAAATGGTTCAGGTTTCAATTTTCTTGTGAAATTTTGATTTCCTGAAATGACTGTCATTTGTGTGGTGGATAATATCACTGTTTCTTCATCTCTGTGTTTTCACAAGTGGATTTTTTTGCCAGATGTGATATTTGCAACACGAATTTGTAAAGCTGCCTTAGTAATAGCATTGCTAACATAAAGATATTGGGAATACAGCTATGTTTTTATTTTTGGTCGCGTCTTAACCTGACAGCTCTTTTCAACACAGCAAATCAGTACCTGGGATAGTTTTAAAGTGCCTAGTTTAGTTTAATGCCTGCAGTTTTTATCATGCCTGTGAATCATGCCCAGATGTGAAGACAATAGATTTATTCTGCATGTCGTTAACTCTTCTTTTGTTCTCTTGCCCATTTAACGGAGAGGGCTCTCTAGTGACTCCAGCGGCTCTCTACAGATCTCTCTCAGGTTGTAGGAAACTTGCAGTGAAAAAGGAAAATCCATGCTCTGAAGATTGGTGTTTACATTTGCATCAGGAAAAAGCCTGACTCCACTCTAGTCAGTCGTACTCCTTTCAGATGCGTTTGGTGCTACCTTGGGCTGCCCTTGTCCAGAAAGCAAAATCTCTTATTTAGAAGTCATATTTAAATAATATGCCAAGGGCCTGAGGCAGATGAGATATGAAAGAGCAGGGTAAGGTGTGTTAATGAGCACTATATGTGCACTCTGACTTAGCATTGTTCCTTTGCGTTTCATCTCCGCATGCTGAGCTGAGTTGTGACTTTTCGCTTGATAATCTACATCAGCTGGCTGCAGGTAACATACTCTGGCTGCAGCGTGCAGAGTGGCCCCTCAGGGATCTGAATTTTTTGGTCATTTCAGTTTGGGTTACATGTAAGAATACTTGATGCCATAGTATTTCTGTACCTGGGAAACGTCAGCATAAATAATTCACAGACTGGATGTGGCTTCAGCAGTGGGAATAAAAAAAAAAAAAAAAGTCAAGTTGAAATAGATGCACAGTTCTTTAAGTATGAAACCAAGAGCAGGAGGTGATTTCTTGCTTTATAGATTTTTTTTTTTTAATACACCTCTTAGAGTAAAAGATTATTTATGGTAAGTAATGACAGATTAGATTACTTTTGAAGAGAAAACATGCAGGAGTACTTCCTATTGTATTGCAGGCTTTAAACAGTGTAGTTCCGATTTTGGGAGCCTGTCTCCAACCTTCTCTGCTCTGTTTTGACAGCTTTGAAAGAGCCAGAGTATGCAGTAATTCAACCAAGGAACTAAAAATCACGGTATAAGTCTAGGTTGCTAGAGTGGTGGACAGCTGAGGGTGCACTGCAGCTTCTGGGCACTCCTGTTCTCTCACCCCTCAAATGGGGATAGCAAGGACTGCCTTCATAAGGAATTGTTGACGTTTAGTTAATAGTCTGTGGATGCTGAAAAGACCTGGTCAGAAAGCAGATCATTACAACTGGAAATGGCAGAGTCTCAAGTGTCAGAATTCGGGTTGACATGTTGAGACTGCACGATAACCAGGTGGCAGAGAAGACTGTGGAATCTCTTGTTTGAAGTCCAGTGTTGTTTTACACAAAATGCCGACCTGTGCTAAACAGCATCCGTACCGTGGTGTGAGCTGCCAGCTGCATAAATGTGAGATGAATTTTCCTTTTTTACAGAGAATGTCTGTAAAATGAGACCTTGTTTGTTGCAAACACAAGCGTTAGTGTGCTCAGATCAAATAATTGCTCTGATGATTTTAGCCTGCAGTGACAATCATCATTAATTAGCCTGATATGTAGTAATAATTGCTATCCCATCAAATTGTTCAGTAGGAGCTGAAGAGGGCGGAGCATAGAGTGCTCACACAGTGCCCAGTAAAGTCCAGGGTCTTGCATAGAGGAGCATTGCCCCTCTCCCAGCTCCTTGTACAAGTGGGAGATTTTCTTTCTCCTTTGCACCCTGCAGGGTGGTGATCTGCTGTATGTTTGCATTCATAGGAAACCTGCGTGGATTTAACATGACAGCGCCAGCACTGCAGCAGTTTTTCCCTCAGGCTACGAGACATTCCCTCCTGGGGCCACCGCCTGTTGGGGTCCCGTTAAAGCCCACTCGCCTGGGCTTCCCCAACCTTCCCTTCCAGCGGCAGAACCGGAACTTTCGCAAGGTGGGCTTATAGTTTCCAGCTCTTTGGGAGCTTTGTGCTCTATATACACTTGCAAGAGTTGACTATATTGTAGGTGGAGAGTAAAAGACAAAGGAGAGAGCCATCCAATGAAACCAGTTTTTTGCACTGTGCCACTGACAGAAATATGTCCATGCTTAGGGTTCTTGTGATCCATATTTACACTTATGATGCAAAGATTTCTTGTCACTTCTCACCTAAGAGAGAGAATTCCTCATAGCAGAACTATTTGAACTTAAGATATAAAAGGAGCCTTTAGAAGTACCAGATTCAAAGTTATTGTGATAGAGTAAATGCTAGCTGAGCACTTTGCTCTTCACAGAGCCCAGAGTTCTGCCCATTTAGCCTTCCAAGGCAGTTTGTTGGTCACAAATGACTTGCTCCTACCACTGACACATCACTGCTTTTTTGGGCTGTTTTCCCGTCTTTTAAGATCAGGTTCATATTTGCTTTTATGGATTTTGTAAAATCTACAATGTTTTTTGTAAAATCCTTCTTCACTTTCCACCATTAAGACCACTTCTGTATCCTGGGAATGTTTCTTGGATTCATTGACTGGTACTTCCCTCCTCGTAGATTAGCTTTTGCATATCTGGTCCCATTCTGTCAAAAAGATGTGGTGAATAACGTAGATTTCCACTCTTCGACTGGCCTTTCTCCACAGATGAAGGGAAGGGGGATTTATTTGGGACAATGCTTTTTCCCTGGCCATGCATCTTGCCAGAGTCCCTCTAAAGCGATCCTACTCTCTGCCAGCAGCTCAATCTCCTACACTGGCTGCCTAAAGCACTGGAGAAACGTCATGGGCTGCCCGTGGCCTTAAAGCGTGTTGCTCTGTTTAACCGTGTAATCTTGCCCAAAGCATGACAGTCCTTTGTAAACTACCTATTCCTCTCTGTTAACCTGTGCCTGCCCTACAGTAAAAGTGTGATGCTTTGGGCAGTGTGTTGGGTGCGAGGAAGAACCAAGAGCTGGCAGTGACTCTCTTCCAATTGCAGGACTTCCAGAGGGTTCCTGAGAGAAAGCGGGAGTTAGATCCTGGTTCGTCATCTCAGACACAAGGTGATGAGGGAGCACAAGCAGGGTCAGAGCGGAACAGCTTCTCACCGTCCACAGGTAAGGAGGAGCCTGTAGTGAAACAAATACTTCCAGACCTTGCCAACTTCTCCCTGCTATTCGTGCAGCAACGACTGGAGATGGCTTTAGTCTTAATTGGCTCTGTTTCTCTCTAATTGTAAACACTTACACTGCCTGTCACTGCCCTCTGCTATGTGCTTCTTATACCCTTTTTTCTGGATATTTTTGGTTTTCATAAGCCAACTCCATCTCTTTTGCATGGAAGCCTCTCAGAAATCACTTTGACCCTGAGCCCTGTTAAAGATGAGGGGGGGAAAAGCTGTTTTGAAATCAAAGCTTCCACGTTGCCTTACCCACGCTGACCTCAGCGTCTCATGGAGTCAAACACATGAAGCACAACCAGTTGCAATCAGCCTGTTGAGGGAAAGATGAGTTGAAGGAGTACTGGTATGCTATTTGTCAGAGCAGAAACTGCTGTCACAGAATCCGTTAGTGTCAAATACGATACAGATGTGGGAATATTATTTCTGACCTAAGAGTGCCTAATCTGAAAATGCAGGGATGAAATGAGATTTTAACCAGTGTATGTGTAGTGGTGAAAGCTACCTGTACAAATAGTTGCTGTCAGATAGATGTGCCACCTTGGCTTACATTAAATGTTCCTGTGATCTGGGCTCTTGTCACTTCAGGGTAGGATGAAGACCCACTTAGCAGACATAAATGTAGATTTCTTTCTGGACAACAGCTCATACAGTGACATCTGCAATAAAACTCTTAGGTCGTTAGCTAGCTTTGTCACTGCAGTTCTCAAATTCAGAATGAGTGGGTGTATGGTATTATTTGCTCTCACAGAATTTATTGGCATTGGATGCTCAGTTGGGGAACGTGCTCAAGGTGGCATGATCTGCTTTGCTAAGGAGATCTCCTTCTGTGTTCCTGCAGAGCCAAGAACTCCAGCAGATTCTGTGTTGAACACTGAGCCTGCAGCAAAAAGACTGAAGAGGTATTTATTGAATGGGGTATTGAAATAGTCACTGGGTTTAGAACTATTGTCTGGTTTTATTTTCTAATAATTAGGGCTGCACTGTTCTGGCCTGATGTCAAGCATGTAGGAGGTATTTCAGATGCTCGTTGACAGTAAGAAAATCTCATGATACTTGCTGAAATCCACAGTGTTTTAGGGTCTCTGCTGTGGGTGATCCAGCTATGGGAATGAGAAGTAAGAGATGCAACTCTTGGAAACATGCAACAAAGTGGAGTTTGCTCATGTGTTCTGCCAGGATTCTCGTAAGAAGCAGAGAGGTTCTTTTCTGGTCCAATCTGTGTTCCTGATTTTCTTCCCTAAATGTCAGAAAGGGAAATGAGCAGCCACTTATCAAAAGAGGGGAAGAGCCATGGAATACGTTATGTTACAGAAGGTGTAGGAAAGGGTAGTTTATTTTGAGGAGTGAGAAAGGAAAGGGAATCATTAGTCCCTGTGTTCAAGCCTGTATCTATGAGTCTTGAGTTCTGTATCCCTTCTGCAAAGATTGTCTTGCCAGTACCCCTGTCTGTTGGGTAAAAATAGACAAAGCCAATCCTATTATCCCTAAGGGGAGCACAGTGCGCAGGCCCATCTTGGCACTCCCTGCCTCCTTGGGTGCAGGAACAGCCAGGGCTGTATTGCCATCTAGTGGGAAGGCACATCACGGAGCTCCTGGTGCCATCCATGTGGTGCCATTCCACTCCCAGAACTGTCATTGTAGCCCATGCAGAGGGAGAAGAGGAGGGAGTGGATGCAGATTTCTGGAGGCATTGATCTGAGAATTCTCCAACATATGTTAATGACTATGAGTCAGGACTCCTGGGTCCTCTTATCTCCGCTGTTAACAATTCACCATGTGGCTTCGGACAAGTTTCTTCACCTCTCTGTTTCCCATCTGTAGATTGTAGATTAATGGCTAGCTTTAGGGAGAATATTTCAGGATTACTTCGATGTTCAGATCCCCTGATCATGTAAAACATTGAAGAGTGATAAATATTGTGTGAACAGAGACCATCGTGAATTATGGACTCTAATTAGCAAGAAAGTGAATAAATTCAATTAAAGCTAAGTCAAATGAATTTGAGAGTATGCTTTGTTAATCTGTTTGCCAAAGCTAATTTAATTTTAATTACGTTAATATTTAGGAGAGTATTAATCAAAGTCCTGTTACATACACTGAAAAAAGAATCCAGTCTGAGGAATGACAAATCTCACTGCAGCAAGCCTGCTATTAGGAAAGTCCTTTCGTAAGCAGTAGTTGTGGACTGCCAGATTTGATGCATGTATTATGGCTGGCATTTACTTAGAATAGATCGTTCCTTAGCTTTTTTTCTGAAGTGTTTCCGTTCACTTCCAGCAAGCAGATGACAGATCTCTGAAAAAAATAGTTTGCTGTTCTCATATTACCCTTCACATATGAGAAGGGCATTCCACCATGCATGTCACAAACCTTTGTTTCATGCTTCATTGTTCCATTCCCTTTTGGCCAGGAATACCAGCCTCCTCCTTCATTTCAGGTTTTTCCCCCTTCTGCCTTTCTCCTATGTCCCATCTGTATGCCTGGAACAACATCTTCATTCCAGTGCAGAAAGCACTCATCATCTTCAAATCCTTCTTGAACACCCACTTCTTCTAGCATGGCCTGACAAGTATCCATATAATACCATTTCCTCCTTAGATCACGCTTGTGATGGCTTGTGCTCCCTTAGATTGCTCCTAAGATTTGCGGTGTAGACTGCAAACCCTTGCCCTGGAGTGCTGTCACCATCTGTGTGTGGAATAGTGTTGAGCCTGCTGGCAGCACTTGACAAATAACGTGAATGCCAGCCACTCTTATTTCCGTCGTGTTCACACTGCCCAAACCCTGCTGCATATTTATAGCCACGTAACCCAGTTACATTATCACTTATCAATCTGATAAGTTATGAGGGGGGAGGGGGAAAGGTGTGGAGCGCTGGATGCGATACCTGCACAGTCTGTATTCTTGCTTGTGCAGAATGTGCTGCTCCCTCTTGGCAGGAAGACAGCAGAACATCAGTGGGTGGGATATCGGGCCAGCCTGAGAGAGAAGACGTTCAAGCTATGGTGGAAAGCATTAGCCCTGGTGGAAACATGGGGGATGGAGAAAGATACTGTAAAGTACACTTTGTGCCCTCTGGAAGTCAACTGTTTATTCTCAACAGTCCCCTTGCAATCTTTTTTTCTCCTTAGCAGATCGCCAGCACCAAATAAAACCAAGCAAAGTCATTTTGATTTGCATCTTGTACAGTTCTGCTTCCCCCACATGCAGAACTATAGGGACTCTGGAACAAGACACAACTGGTGGGAACAGAGCAGGCAGTTGTGATGAAATCCCTGTACAATACCACTGAGGGCCCATCCGGTTCTGACAGTCTCTGCTCCCTCATGCACTACCATCCGGGTATTGCAGTTCCCCTGCAGGCCACCAGTCAAGACAGGAGTGAGCTCTCAGGCTCTTATTAAGAATATTTCCTGTATGAACTTAATTCCCTGCAAGGCTCTTGCAGGAGAGAAGAGTGATTGGAAAATCAGTTGTAACCTTCTTGTCCAGATATTTAGCTGTTTGTGAGTCTGTTCTAGAATGCCCAGTCTTCATTATTAACATTTATTTCTGACTAGTCCTTGCATCAAATACCACTTCCAGTAGTTCATTGATTTGGGGGTTTAGTGGTGAGCATGATAGCTTAGCCCCCAGCCTGTGTTTTGGTGTGTCTTCTGAATCTCTTTGTAACATGGCAAATGAGGTTGTTTTCTTTATATCTTGAAGCATGACTGAGAAGTCTGCATTAGAGGATGCCAGAGACAGCAGGGACATTGGAGAGCCAAGCACCTGCGTCCAAGCTGACGGTGAGTTGCTCAGCACTGCGGTTTGGACTTCTAGGGCATTCCTTGCTGGGACTGCACCTGTAGATCAGCATCTCTAGATCCCATGGGCCTCGTCAGAAATGTCCTTCCTTCAGTCTTACAGGATGGGGAAGGGAGGAGAAAATCTAGGAACCGAATCCAAACATAGTGCCCTAATACCTATTGCCTAACAAACACGTTATGTGAAGTTTCCCTCTTTAATAAGTATTTATTTGGAGAACGGTTTGCAAACTGGGCTTATGGCCAACAGCACTGTGAGAAAAGCTCCCTGACATCGTTCACCTGTTGCTTTGTTTTTTCTGTCATTGCTATTTTAATTTAAGGGAGCTGAAAGGACTCTCTCTTCCTAGGCACTGGCAGTGCAAAGGAGTACACAACTGAAGATCCCTCTAAAGAGAGGAGGTTCTCTGATGAACTAAAGGCTCCTGAGGTGAGTAGACACTACTCGGTGCAGAACATACAACCTCCTCCTCCTCCATCCCAGAGAAGCCCGTTGCCACTGGGAACCAGATGGCACCCACGTCTGGAGCTCCGTCTCCTGTTGTCCCTGGCAATAAAGCATAATATGTCTGCAATTAGTGCACAGTCTGCTCTGACTTGCTGCTTTTGTACCTCTCTAGCCTGTACCTTACCTACTGCTGGCTGTGTATGGATGCTGGGGTTTGTTAAGTTTTCAGTATTCATCTGGAAAGATGGAAAGTCGAATTGAGAGAGTGTTGTGGTGTAGCCTCTGCTCCTTGCTCACTCGCACTGTCCCTGGTGGGATGGGGAGGAGAATCAGGAAGTTAAGTAAAACTCATGTTTTGAGACAAAGTTTAATAAGACAACAAGGATATAATTATAATAAAGAATAGACACAACAAGTGAGGCACAGTAGCTTCCATTTCTCACCGCTGATGACAAGCCCGTCTCAAGCACTGACTGTGAATTGGTGAGCTCTGGGCCCCAGCCAACTTCCCATTTATTTACTGAGAATGACATTACATGGTATCGAATATCTTTCTGGCCAGCTTGGGTCAGCTGCCTGGCTGTGCTCCTCCCAGCTTGTTGTGAACCTGTACACTTGGAAATCACAGGAAGTTGAAAAGTCCTTTATTTCTTAGCAATAATTAAAAACATCAATGTATTATCAACATTCTTCCCATGCTAAATCCAGAACACAGCAGCTACTGGAAAGAAAATTAACTATCCCAGCTGAAATGGGGACAAAAGAGCCACTGCAAAATATATATATGGAGGGCCATAGCTAAATACATCCCGCATGTTGCTGAAGAACAGATGTAAAAAGCTTCAGGTGATGGGAGTAAAGGCACAGCTGCTGTGGCACTTGCCATCACAGCAGGTAGGAGCAGATGGTAGGAGTCTGTGCTTTTGAAAGGCAGCTTGGAAAAATGAGACACAGGTGAAGCCAGCAGCTTGAGAGCCTTTTGAATGAAATACCTTGCCCACAGGCTAGATATTAAACCTTGATCTTATGCAAAGCTGTAAGCAGGCAAAGGTTTAACCCATGGCATGACTGACTGGATAGTCTTCCATAACTGGTGGCTTTTGTTGATGCAGTCGAGTGTATCATTCTGCCCTTGCTTGAGTTTCTTACGCTGTCAGGTATGGTGCTGTGTTGCCATTAGTTCTGCAGGGGAGAAAAGGGAGGTGACCCTTAGTACCACGTTGTTCATTGCTCCAGTCTTCAGAGACTGGGTCATGCAGTGTCTGCAGTGGCTCTAGAAACAACCGCCTGTACTGACAGGCCTGGTACTGTGACTCAGCGATCGCTGGTTTAGCAATGTTGGAGAAGAAATGTGCATGAGAGTCTATCGGATCAGCCTCATGGCTTCAAGCTTAAATTAATTTCCTTAAGGGACAGAGCACTTGGGTCACATACGAAAAGCAGGTGTAATTTTTAGTGTTTTCTCTTGAGAGACTGGACTTAATGTTGCCTCCTTTCGGCAGGTGTTGAGCTCTGGTGGTTCACTGAAAGTGACTATCCAGCAGAGCAGTGAAAGCAGAGCCATCAGTACAACAGCTCTGAAACCAGGGCACTGGGCCTGTGAGGTGGGCACAGCCAATCCCAACCCTGAATCAGCCCTCAAGTTCTACTGCTATATCTGCAAGACCAACTGCTGCAGCCAGCAGGTAAAACCCCACAGGTCTGGCTGGGAGATGGGTGGTCAAGAGAAGGGAATCGGATGGCCAGCGGCTGTGGGGAGGTGCAGCAGGATACTCTGCAGCAGGATGCAGAGTAAGTGCTCATGCCTCAGGAACAAAAAATGATGACAAGCATGTGTATAAAATAAACCTCTCCTGAGGAGCTGGCAGGCAACCTGCTTGAGAGCGAATGTGGGTGGATCCACAGGCAGCCATGCTCTCAAGCTTTTATACCATTTCATTGCTAAAGAGCAGTCAAGAGAATGGAAAGCTTGGCTCATACCTGTTATTTTCTGTATTTCAAATACATTTAAATGGATTTTTCTCCTAACCTCTCTCAGAATTTCCAATCCCACATGGCTGGAATTCAGCACCAGCAGCGGCTTGGGGAGATTCAGCACATGAGCAATGTTTGTTTTGTTTCATTACTGCCCATGGTGAAGGAGCAGAAGGTGCTGGCAGAGAAAGATGGGTAAGTATTGGTCTGCACTGGAGAACGCAATCTGAACATGAATCTACACTGGTTCCAAAATTCCTAACTGCTCCAGGGTGCCCCTGGGTTCTAGGTAAGGTAGAAAATCCTTCTGGTTTCAGGGGCCTTAATATCCTTCAGGCAACTTTCTTCTTGCTGAAGGGTACAGGTGTTGACTTCAACCTGCTGTGTAGTTTTTAATATAGCGGATCAGGTCGGAGACTTGTTTTAACAGCATGAGCTAAAGCAACCTATATAAATGCCTGGGAAGGGGAGAAGATAAATCCGAGCCTGTCAAGACAGGAATGCTGGGGAAAGCAATGCCAAGAACAGATTGCAGATGGCAGTATTCCATGGAGAAGGAAAAAAGGTGTGACTTACAGATATATCCATTGTCGCTTCAGAGAGACGCAGCAGCGATGGTGTAACACTTGTCAGATACACTTCACTGGGGATCTCATCAAACATCGCAGGACCCAAGAACACAAGGTAACAACCATAGCGTGGACTTTGTTTGCACTGACCTTGTGTGGGGATTGAGTGGAAATGCCTGGCATTTCCTGCTCCCCAGGCAGCAAAGGAAAAGTGATTGGAGTGGAGTGATGCACAGAAGGTTCTGCCAGTAACATCCTTGCTGTTCAAGGGCAGTGCTGTGCTACCTCCTGCCTCTGGACGCTGGCACTGTTGGGAGTTTCCAGTCGTCATGCTCTGGTTTATAACTCTTGGCTTTTCTCAATAAATAGGGCCTATCATACTCACCTAATCAATTGAATGGAAGAATGGGTGGGCATCCTGTAAATTGTCAAGCTAAAATTTAGACAGGCTGTATATTTGTTGGTTTCTAGGGGAGAAGTGCTACAACACCTTTTAGAAGCCACATTTGTTTTTCCCTGCATGTTTTCCATCTTTTTGGCAGATAAGAGCTAGGGAGTCCTTCCTGCTGAAGGAAAGTACGACTCCTTTTGTAATGTCCCTGTTTTAGATGCAGGGCTGTGACTTTGTCTCACTCAAGATTTATCTGCATTTCTCCAAAGTGGTGCCTCTTGTGGCTTACTGGATCATCCCTCTTTCCTTAGCTGGCCAAACGCTCGCTTCGTCCTTTCTGCACTGTCTGCAGCCGCCACTTCAAGACACCTCGCAAGTTTGTTGAGCATATGAAGTCCCCCGAGCACAAACAGAAAGCCAAAGAGGTAATACTGCATAGGACTGGAGGCAGCTATGTTGTGGAGCAGGTTAACTTTCTGCTTCCTTGACTTGCAGGGATGAAAGGAAGGCATGTAGTTCTTCCAAGTCAGTTTTAATTTTCATCTTTGGTTGGACTTTGGTTGTTACAGCTTGAAGAAATTGATTGAAAAAGGGACAAGGAGTTAGACATGTCTAGAAACACAATAGCTTGTGCCTCTCTCGCAGTCCTTTCTACTCATCAATTGCAGTCTGTTCGAGTTTCAGAGTCTGGGGTCTTCCTTGGTAAATAGAGAGTGAAAAGGTCATCTGATCTTTCTTTTCTGTACCTGACAGGTGAGGCTGGGAGAGAAGGAGTTGGGCAGCCCAGAGGATTCAGAGGAGTTGATCACAGTGGATGCTGTTGGCTGTTTTGAAGATGATGATGACGAGGAGGAGGAGGAAGAGGGGGGAACTGGTGAAGAGGAAGACCTTGATGTAGCGCTGATGGAGAGTGAGGATTCTGCTGCCAAGCAGGTATGCCACGCAAAAGGAGAAGGGACGATCTGTCTGAGAATCTGCTATGGCTCCTGTGACTTGGTTGGTCTTGAGGTTGAGGTTGGGGTTTTAAGAGTCCAGCAGGAGGGTGAGGGCTCTGGGGGTCTTCCAGAGCACCGGACAACACGAAAGAGAATCGGGCAGTACTTGTGGCATGCAGGAGAGCGTTTCTGCTGTGCTGTACAGCTCCTGTACAGCCTTCAAACACTACCTTGGGGGCGTAAGTAATGTTTTTTCAAGGAAAAGAATTTCTGACAGACATTGAAAGGGTCTTTTTTAATAGCCCAGCAGCAGCTTGGTCTCATAGCAAGCATAGTCTTATCTTGATAAATACCATTTTCCCAGTAGCAAGCAGTCACCAAGAAGGGGTACATGGATAAGCTACCTAACGCTGGGAGTGCAAGGGGCATTTTTAACCTGGTGATGAAGTGGCCTCCTGACATTGGGTTTTGTATCTGGCTCTAACCAGATGCTATGCAACTCTTTCTGCTATGCGAATCCTGTAGTTTGCTCCCAAATTTACCAGAAAAACAGAAGAGCCCAGGAAGGGAATTGGCATACATACAGTAGGCACTAATGTTCTTTTGGTTTCCAGACTGGGCTGAAGGAAGTGTCTTTGGAAGATTACGAAGGAAGCGAGAAGTATTGTCCAGACACAGCCTATGGTAAGCAAGCAGAGCCTTCTCTGGCCACGTGCTGTATCTGTAAGAGAGGATGGTCTCTGCTGACTGCCATAACACCTTCTTGGGCCATAGTGCTCCAGCATCTGCATTGGACTGGTGCAAGTCACTGCTGCCTGGAGAAAGGGCCAAACGTTGCTTTATTACTGTATAGTAAAACATAAAGATGTGATTGATGTTTGTCAGCTGCCTTTTGCTTTGAAGAAGAGAGGATGGGAGCCAGGGACCTTATTAAGGTAGGAAATGGAATGAGTAGGGCAGGACTACTGAAGAAAGTTGGTAGCAAATGAGGGATGCTCTGGAAAGATGGAGCCTGAAAGCAGACTGATGAGAATGCTTTCCAACAGAAATGCAGCTTGTACGGAGATACTGAGCAGTACTGACAGTATCCAGTGCTCTGCCAAGCCCAAACTGTGCATGTTTCCTCTGCTTCAGAACCCCCACGCTCTACCTAGCGGTTATTCAGACATGTTGCTGGGCTGGTGGGCAGTGTTGCCTCCAGATGGCTGTCTCTGGTCCCCACCCTGTAAGTGATTGACTTCCAGCGTCTAACGGCCACTCATGTTGTGAGGAGGGCAGCTCTGCAGAGGCTGTTTTGTGCCCAAGGAGAGCTCTGTTTACACCGATCTTCCATATTGCTGTAACCTTCCACTACCATGTGGCAGATGGAATAATGATTCATGCTGTGAATGTTCTCTGCGTGTTCCTCTTGCGCGCCTGCTGTCTTCTGCTTGGTTTGATCCCATTACATTAGATCACATGTTCTCTGTAGTTTTCCATTGTATTCTTTTTTCCCTTTTCCCCCCCTTAATGCTCTGTGTAGTTTCTTTGCTCTGGCAGCCAGATTTCTCTCTGAATATCAACCACACAGCTATTCCATGGTAAGACGAGATATTCAGCAAGTCATCTTGCAAATCCCTGATTAACAGAAGCAAAGCTTTCCACTTTTCTTTTTCTCCCTCCCCTCCTCTCCCCTTTTAACATGCTTTCATTATTTGAGTTCCATTCAATGTGATCTGTGATTTCCCTTCCCCTCCCGTTTCGCAGGCCTGGATTTTCTGGTCCCCGTCGCAGGTTACCTCTGCAGGCTGTGTCACAAATTCTACCATAGCGACTCTGCTGCCCGGCTCGCACACTGCAAGTCCCTGATGCATTTTGAGAACTTTCAGGTTAGACCCTTTGGCGATTGCATGGCCTGGCATTTGTTACCCCTGTGTGTGTTTCTTCAGTGAATCCACCATGTCAGGTGTCTTGTCTCCAGTTCATTTCCATCATCCTTGGTGTCTGTTGTGCCATAGCTTTCTCCTGGTGTGCTCTGTGTTTGTCTGCCATCACTCTTGTAGATCTAAAACCAGTCCAGTCCTGCTTCTCAGCTACTGCTGCTGTCACCTTGTTGCCCATTTCTGGCTGGAAATCTTCCTCAGAGTATCCGCTCTGTTTGCTGAACCTGTGGAGTCTGTTTTTCAGTCTAGGCCTCTTCTCTGTTAGACAGATAACAGGGCAGGATGGGGAAAGAACAAGAGACAGAGGCTGTTCCTTTTAAAGAAGGCTGGCACATACGCATCTTCTTATGCGATACTGCAGGAACAGCTGCTTTAGCCAAAATTGCGGATGTGATTCATCCATGAAGGGGCCTGGTAAAATCAGATATTCGCTATAGAAATCTGGAAATTTAACATTACAGACTCTTTATGTGATAGAAGCTACAAGCTGGTTAGAGTCCATTTGGTCCCCAGGGTCAGCCTGCAACAGGAAGTCTGTCTGTCTGTCTGCTACCCTTTCCTAGAAACTCCTTAGCACAAAGCTCTGCCAGCTGATGCTGTTCCTTTGCTTTACTGGCTCCACCTAAAGAAGCCGTATTGCCCCTTGCTGCTTTCGTATCTAGAAGCTTTTTCCTACTGGGCTGGCCTGAATCTGCCTCCATCATTCTGTCCTCGTTGACTTGCTGGGGGTGAGGGGCCTGCATCAGTCCCTTGTGGTGGGTACGCAGGGCTGGTGCTGTCTCTGCCCTCTCCCGTGAGTGCTGCCTGGGCCCTGCCTGTACAGGAGAGCGGTATTCCCTGACCCTGGCAAGGAGGGAGGCTCCCACACACTGACTTTTTCCTCTGCCTGCACCCAAAACCCATTCCAGCAAAAGCCATTGTGCTTCTCTATCACAGATGTATCCAGCCTTTGTTAGTGTTTTTTAAAAGAATAAATCTTAGTGGTTTTCTAATTCTTAGCTATTCCTTAGTCAACCACCACCGCCTTCGGAAAGGGGTGGGGTGATGCAGGAACACCACTTAGAGCAGTGAATTTGGAATGGCAAGTAACAGAAGACACAGCTGTTCTGTATGGCTGTTCATCCTTTCTCACTCCCGCAAGCAGTCATTGCAGGAATGAAGCAATCGGCCCTGCAGTTTCCCTGGTTTATTTTATATCAGCATAGAGCGAAACTGTGGCAGCAGTGTGTCTGCCTCGCTTTTGGCCCACTTAGAGCTGAAATCAGACGTTCTCTAAATGGATGCCGGAGCAACCTGAAGGGATTATTTATGACAAGTGTCCATCCTTAAACACCTGCAGGCAGATGACTATTATTCTTGGCTGCCTGGGTTCTTGGGGTTGTCACAGTCCAAGTTAAATCACTGCCAGTTTCTGGGGTGCTTTCATCAGAGTAGCTCAGCAGGGGGTTTCAAAGCAGAGAATTGTCTGCTGGTGAGGCTGTTCACAGCATCATTCTGAGAACAAATTGGAATGCTTGCACCTAGTTTAGTTTGGGTACAATGTTACAACTCGACTGACCTAGTTCCAATAATATTGCACATCTTCTGGTGTCTGAGGACAGACAAAGAGCAATCCTGCTATGATAAAGTGAATTACAGTTTAAAGCTGCCTGTCTAATGTGCTGTAATTCCACACTGCAGACTACAGTAGCACTGCTGAAGGCAGTGGTGAAAGCCAGGGCACTCGAAGTCCTGTCCTTGTCAGTTCAAGGGACCCTTCAGCAGAAAGTGAGTTGATTTGTGAAACGAATTCCTGTGGAAAAGAGGAAGCTTTGTTTTATTCCTGTAGTTCATACTCTGTCTGGGTCTTGAAGACCCGATTCCTACTGCACGTTACAGATCCATACAAAGTTTTGTTCTTGAAAATGGCTAGGAGCCATTTTAATCTCTTCACAGACCTCTACCGGCTCATCATGATAGCAAGTGCAAATGAGTCATTTAATTGATTATATGCTTATCTTTATTCTCTAGAGAATCAAGATATTCTTGCTATCTTAGTGTTCTCGTCAGCAGTGTCACTGGCTGCACAGATTGTATCAGCAGAGTGAAAAAATCATAAGCTTTCAACTTCAGTCTTAGCTTTTGCTGATAAACATGAAACCATAGCGCTGTAGTTGAGGGCAGCACACAGCCTTACGCGTCCAGGGTGCGTGTCTAGAGTTACGTCCTGGCGGTTGCTGAAGCAAGAGCTGTCACTTGCACTGTTACATCTACAAAGTCCTGACTCTGACTTAGATTAACAGTTGCCAGAAGGTGATCCTTGTCTCGAGAGCCGCAGGTCTGCCATGCATTCGCTCAGCATTAAGTAATGCGAGAGGGACTTCAGTTTTTAATTATCGACACTTTTCCTCACAGGAGCTGACCCTTCTCCACCCGAAAGCCTCGGCAGCCAGGCTGGGAGAGCTGCTGAGACAAGTCGTGCCCCTGCAGATCCTAGCTGTGCTCACCACTGTTTTTGTGCAGGTTTTCCTGGACCAGCTGCCGCTTGCTGCAGTGACGGTACCGGAGCGGGGCTTGTCTCTCACCTTGCTTTGTTTGTATTTGCAGAGATACAAGGCAGCGAGGCATCGCGCCGCAGCTGCTTACCCCGAAGCTCCTTTGCATTCCCAGGGCTCCAGCTCCCAGTTGCTGGATAATACAAAACAGCTTCCTGCTACCACAGGAGAAACTGCCAAGAAGATGAATGATGATCGTGGAATAGTCAGGGCAGGTATAGAGCCACCAGCCCTGCAAGAACAAGCTTCGAGCTCTCTGGAGGGTAAGGGTGAGCTGGCCACCTCTGTAGCAGAGGGGAGAAGCCGAGCCAGTGTGACTGACGATGTCTGTGGAATCACGGTTGTAGAAGAAGAAAACCTGCAGGAGGAGAGCAAGTCCACTACTGTGAGTGCCGAGTGCCTGCTGCCCGAAGAGAACCGCGCCCCAGGACAGGCGCTGGGACACGAAGTGTCCGAGGAGGAGGAAGCCAGTGCAGCTGGGCAAAGCGAAGGCACGGATGACTGCCAGGATCCAGGGGATGGAGGGGGTTTAGGACAGGATGAGGCAGCAGATGCAGGCAAGGAAGCAGCGGCAGAGCCTTCCTCCCTAGCCAAAGGCGAGACAGACAGTCTTGCCTCTGCTGGGTGCCGACGCTCCCATAGGCGCAAACCCAGATAGAGTGGCCTTAAAGGGAGAGCCCTTTACATACGATATTTGTTGGAAATGTTTATTTTCTGAGTCTTTTAATAGAGCAAAAACCTTCAACTTTACTGCTGTTTTTATTTTAAGAATAAAATAAGCCTGGCTTTAGCGTGTCTAATACAGGATGGTGTTGGTTATTACTTGTACAGCTGGGAAACAACTATGTGGAAAGGCTGAGGTTTGGATAGCTCAACCTGAAAGAAGATGGTAAAGTGATTTCCACAGGAGACAAAGCTCATGAAACAGATGGATGTGGACTTATTTTTCACTAAGAATTCTTTATAGTTCCTCTCTTGCTTCTTTTCCAGGCATGGGAAAAGTTTCTCTCTTGGGAGACTGTGTGCCCAATCCTGTTCCTCAGAACAGTTTCCTTTTGAAGATGCACACTCTTGGACAAATACTGTGACCTAAGTGAGGCAAGAATGTGCATCTTAGTCCTTTATTAATACTACACAGCTTAACGCAGTCTGCTCTCATAGTGGAGACTCTCAGGAACAAATTTTGTTTCAAACTGATTTTAATAAAACAGATTTCTTATCAGTAACTTCTTTAACTTTCAAAAGAACTCCTTTAACTCTACAGAAGTAGAACAGTAACTCTTGCTGCTGGTCCCAGGCCACCCTGATAGGATCACCAGGTTTCAGACCTCAATGCTCATGTGAGCTTGTCAGAAGGAACAGGGAGGTCTCAGGCCAGCCCCTGTCTCTGTGTGGTGTAATTAACGCTGTGCTGGAGATGGCCAGGCTGCTCTGCTTCTCCCTAGAGCCTGAGTCTTTACTGGCAGCGCAAGGAGTTGAGCAGCTTCCAATTATAAGTCAAAAACGTCACCCTGGTAGCTCATCTGATCTGCCAGGAAGGGGACACAACTGTCTGGTGCCTGAGGGCCACCTGCCAATGTTTCTTACACCACAGTTGGTGCGGATAAGGGAAAGCTGTGGTTTGAAGGCAGGAGCTGGCCTAGGGCCTCTCTCTCCAAGTCTGCCACCAGTTACACTTGGGGGCAAGCCTGGAGTTGGGACAGCCCCTGTCGACTGTGCTCTGTGGGAGAAGAGACCAGAGCCAGAGCGCTCCTTGCCCGCTATTAACAATAAAGAGCAGCTCAGGTTTCCTCTCTGTGAGGAGGGCCTGCCTGCAGCCAGACAGCTCTAACCAGGCATCAGTGCCATGGTGGGGAGCAAACACCCAGCTCCCCACCTCCACCATGGGGCTTCCATACTTATGGCACAGCTAACGGAAATCAGAGCACAGGTGCAAATGGCAGGATACAACCACAGGAAGGAATGAGGAACCTCTACTATTCAAGTTTTACATTGAATCAGTGACCAGTAAGTGTCCCCCTAACGATACCAGCTCCTGTCTGTGACTAGGCAGGAGGCTGTGACCCCTGTGCATCCGTCTCCATGTTCTGCTGCTCACTCTGTTGCTGGAACTCGAGGCGAGTCTGGCGGTTGGACTCCAGGAGTTCTTTCAAGCTTGCATGTAGATAATCATTCTTCTCCTCCAGGTGTTCCAAGCAGGAGTTGATCTGGTCCAGCATAGAATTTATTGCTGCGTATTCTAAAATGGAAAGAAATGAGAGACTGAAGGATGCAAATACGTTGTTATTGCCATTGAGGAAGGCAGCGAGAGCTCTTGCAAAACATGCCCACAGCATTTTGGCCAGGCCTTATTTCCCACTGGGTGAAGTAAAATGCAACGGAATCCTATGTGTGTTGTGTTCACCAGTCAAACGAGACCCAGGACAAATTACCTGGGCAGCCCAGTGCATTGTGGGTGTTTCCGACAGCCTTTGGTCTCGTACACTGATAGCTGACGGCAGAGTGAGCGCTAGCGTGCAGCAATCCACCTTGCAGCAGCGCCACACAAACCCCAAGGACAGGTTAGCCTTGTTGGCTGCCACAGGGATCATCTTTCCTGAGGAGGCTGCAGGCATTCTGGCAAAGTGGAAAAGTGTTTACTACATCCTGTGAATCATTTGTGGATGGCTCCCAGGCTGGGATGTGCTCCCCAAGGGCCTGGCTGGGGTCAGGCTGCCCATGCAGCCACTGCTGCACAGGAGCAGGGAGAAGACCAACGGTGCTGGGGTGGCACCATCGCTTCCAGAGGGAGGGAACTGTGAGGTACCAAGTTCAACCATGGGATTTTCCCACATCATTAAAGCTTTGGGTACTTCAGATTAAACCCAGACTCATTTGGGATGATCCCGACGGGTGGTTCCTGAGGTACAGTTTCTTATTGACAGCATTTGTTCCAAGTCAATGTTCTCCTCAGTACAACAGCATTCCACAGTGACATGTATTAGCACCGTTAATCGAATGAAGATGGCTGTGCTACTGGGATGAAACGCTTGCTTTTGGATTGCTCCAAGCAATATTTGCACAATCCTAAAGAGTAACAAAAAAAACAACCTTGAAAAGCCAGACAAGATAAACCTCTGCTGACACCTTACGCGGGAGCCCCGGGGCTTTTACAGGCAGAGCCAGGCCCATATTCCTTTCTGAAGCTGCACAGGCTGAGCGGATGCAGGGAAGCAGGCAGCAAGCTGTGACCTGTGGGCTGACGCTTGTGAGAAGCGTGGGCTGCGGGACAGGGAAGGATGCCTGCGTGGGTGGGACAAGCCCACACGTCACCAGCTGGGGCTGGCTCCTCTCCACCCGGCTCCTCTGAGCAGCCAGGGGAGCGTCAGAGCCAAGGGTGACGCAGGAGCTCCTGCCTGAAGCGCTGCTTTGAGCCAACAATACAGAGACAGTGAGGAGGAGGAGGAAGAGGAGGAGGATGTGCTGTGGGCCCCCTTGTCTGATGGACGAGGGCTGAGCCCTGCTGAAATCCCCCAGCCTCACCAGCCCAACTTTGCCCTCCCTGCTGCCCCCTCCACACTTCTGTAGGCAGGGTACTCAGAGCCCTCAGGCTGGTCCCCAGCAGCTTTAAAAGAACTGTGAATATTTAAATATCACAGCTATTTGCATTCTTAACAGTGAAGGAGAAGTTTCACTATAACAAGAATTGTCCTCCTTTTCTTAGACTACTTTGGAGCCACTCACAGCAGTGTTGCAGCCTTTAGTTCTTTGGAGAATTGCATAGGCTGCATTTCAGCTTGTTTAAGCACTGCTGATGTCCTTGTGTTTAAACATCAATCCCACAGACACGTTCTTCCCTCAAAGACAGCAGGTACCAGTATTTTGCAAACCCTGTTTCAAGGTATGGGATACCTGAATCAAAATCACGGAATGGTTTGGGTTGGAAGGGACCTCAAAGCCCTTCCAGTTCCACCTCTTGTCATGGGCAGGGACACCTCCCACTGGATCAGGTTGCTCAAAGCCCCATCCAGCCTGGACTTGAACACCTCCAGGGATGGGGCAGCCACAGCTTCTTTGGGAAACCTGGGCAAGGGCCTCCCCACCCTCAGAGTAAAACATTTCTTCCTAAGAGGTCATCTAAATCTCCCTTTTCAGCTTAAAACCGTTCCTGCTCTTCCATGAGTTAGAGCTCCTCACTTCAACCCAGTATTTGATGCATCACATTCCAATTAAACAGTGAGCAGATCCCTAGCAGATATGGTAACGACTTCTGACAAGTAACATTATTCATCAGCTTGGTAAGAAGTCTGTAATCACTGCGCGAGCCTAACAGTTCTCGGTGCCTACAGCTCCAGTGAAGGCTATGTAAGTTCTACAGCCTTGGGAAGTGAAATAAGATTAACAATTTAAATATAAGCTCTAAAAGCTTTTTATTTTATCATCTTCTGTTAGTTGCAGGCTTGGTGTGGTTTTCTGGAAACATAACCCCATCTCCTAATGAGAACGTTGACCAGGAGTACAGTAATGACATTGTTTACTGCAGGAGAAAGGACAAATAAGGTTTCCTTTTTGAGATCAAGGAAGTGACCCACAGCGTCAGCTCCACGAGACCAGGAAACAGCTACAGGACTTTGAGAGCAGCTACTGCACACACAGCCCCAGCTGTGTGCTGGAACAACTTAATGCAGAGGGCAGATTTAGTGACTGTCAAATCCACTGTGTCTCCCAGCTCTTCAGAGTCTGAAATATGAATTGGCGTGGTGATGAAAAGCAGTGAATGCTCTTGGGGTGGTTCAGGGCAGACCTGATCCTCCCATCACTGCAGCTGGGTCATAACCTCAACTCCAAGATAATAATCCTATGAAATCCACCTTTTCCACCCCTGTCTTCTTCTCTGAGATATGCCCACATGATCTGTCCTGTTTCAAACTCGGAGGTTCTCTCTCCATGGTCGTCTACACCTTTACACCAGGAGAAGCACGATGGGATCTTTCCACAAGAGAAACTAAAAAAACACCCAAGGCAGCTGCAGGCTGGAGCTCTGCATCCCATCGCTGGGTGGGAATCATGGAATGGATTGGGTTGGGAGGGACCTCAAACCCCATCCAGTCCCACCCCCTGTCATGGACAGGGACACCTCCCACTGGATCAAGGGCTCCAAGGCCCATCCAACCTGGCCCTGAACACCTCCAGGGACAGGGCAGCCACAGCCTCCCCGGACAACCTCTCCCAGAGCTCTTTTTCTCCAGGGATGGGACAAGAGGGTGATGGTTCCCTTGATCCTAATGCTGATAATGGGAGCGTGGACAAGGGATATGAGGGGGATCCCATCACTGCTGCTTCTCTCGTGTTCCCTGGCTCATTTTCAGCCCAAGCGGAAACCAGTGTGCATCTCCATGGTGAGAACGGCCATGCTGGGTCCCACACAAATCCCTGTGTCGTGAAGGTGTCATGGAATCATGGAATGGTTTGGGTGGGAAAGGACCTCAAAGCCCATCCAGTCCCTGCCATGTCCCATGGGCAGGGACACCTCCCACTGGATCAGGGGTTCCAAGGCCCATCCAACCTGGCCTTGAACACCTCCAGGGATGGGGCAGCCCCAGCTTCCCTGGGCAGCCCCCGCCCGTGCTCCCCACCCCCACAGGACGTCGTTTCCCCCAAGATCTCACCGCAGTCCCCGCTCCCTCAGCCCAAACAGTGCCCGCAGCCCCGCCCGGGTCCAACCCCCCGCTCCCGGGAGCAGCCCAGCCCCCGAGCACACCTGGCCGTCCTCCCCGGGCCACTCGCACGCACCTTCCTCCCCGAAGCTGTCCCCGTCGTCGTCGTTGCCGTCGCTGTCGCCCCCGGCCACGTGCGGGTCCCCGTTCGGCCCCGCCATGGCCCCGCGTCGCGCTGTGCCGGCGGGGACGCCAACCAATAGGGGCGCCAACCAATGGGGACGTCACGGGGCGGAACGGCGCTGCGGTAAAAACTGTGGTTGGCGCGAGGGGCGCGAGGCGGGCGGCGCGCGGGCGGGCGCAGAAGCGATCGCCACCCAGCGGGGCCAGCTGCAAACCGGCTCTACTCTGCGGGAACGAGCTCGGCTCGCTCTGCCCTTCCTTGTCTTTGGCCCAGAACACCCCGAGGAGATGTAGTCCTTACGAGTTTTTATTCATCCCCTGGAGAGGTGTCACTGGGATGAAAATAACTTGCAATTAGAGAATTAATTCAAGCACCGCTCCTGAGACAAACCCAGCCCGAGCTTTCCGTTATTAACTGGATATTTGGGGCAAAAGAGAAAGAAAAGGTTATGTCCTGGTTTAACATCGCAGCCAGCTTTTCTCCTCCCTATGGGGTAACCCCGCTGCGAGCTGCTGAGCTGATACCAAACCCGCCAGCAAATAAACTCTCTTAAGTCTTGTTTTGGAGTGTTAGAGAGCGAGCATCCTTTACCAAGGCTGGGCAAGAGGGAGTAGTGATCCCCAGCGATCCTGTGAACGAGACAAGAGCTGGGACAGGATGGGTTTTCCCCTCACATGGATAAATTGTCCCAGAAATCTTACGCATATTCTATTACTTTCCAAGGACTCCTTTTAGTGTTGTTATGAACTTCACAACAGTCAAATCTCTTTCTGATTTGCAGCTTTGGCTCCAGCTCTGCCTGACCTTGCCTTTGGGCTGGGGAAGGGCTGCAAACCTTTCCCCAAATCCCAAAGGGATTCCAGCAGAGACCTCTGTTCGGCACAGATCACACGGAGCACGAGGCGTTATCATCGCCAAAGGATGAGCAGCGTCTGGAAAAAAACACTTTGAAAAAAAAATAACACACTATTAAAAAGCAACTATTAAATGCTCTCAGAGGGACATTCAGTCAAATTTTCAGCAAATGGAGTTACTTGGATGAAAACTTAAATCTACTTTAGCTAAAATGAAAACATTTGACTTTTTGTAATAGTAGCTACTTTTTGTATCACAGCAGGGCCCCTGTTGTGCCCCAGCTAGAGGAACTGTGTAATTAACGGAGGTAACCGTGATGAGCTTGAGTGCAACGGTTTGCGCTCGTAATGTGACTGTGCACCGCTTGGGAGCAGCATCCCCGTTCTCTCACAGAACAGATTATTTCACTTACGCTTTGGTGTCTCCTGGGCTTCATTTTGTTTATGTTATTGTGTAATTTGTTGATTTTATTTTGTTATTTTGATTTTATTTTGTTCCTGGGCTGAATCCAAAGTAGTGGGACCAGCAGGAATGGGGGGGATTCTGCCCCTTGGCTCTGCTCTGAAAACCCACCTGGAGCCCTGCGTCCAGCTCTGGAGCCCTCAGCACAGGAAGGGGCTGTTGGAACGGGTCCGGAGGAGGCCAGGGAGATGATCCAAAGGCTGAAGCACCTTCCCTACGAGGACAGGCTGAGAGAGCTGGGGTTGTTCAGCCTGGAGAAGAGAAGGCTCTGCGGAGACCTTAGAGCAGCTTCTAGTGCTGAAAGGGGCTCCAGGAAAGCTGGGAAGGGGCTCTTGGATCAGGGTGAGCAGGGATAGGATGAGGGGGGATGGATTTCAGCTGAAAGAGGAGAGACTGAGATGAGATCTTGTCTTCCTGTGAGGGTGGGGAGGGCTTGGAACAGGCTGCCCAGAGAAGCCGTGGCAGCTCCATCCCTGGAGGGGTTCCAGGCCAGGTTGGATGGGGCTCGGAGCCCCTGATCCAGTGGGAGGTGTCCCTGCCCATGACAGGGGGCGGGACTGGATGGGCTTTGAGGTCCCTTCCAACCCAAACCATTCCACGATTCTACGATCCTAACCACTTCGAAAGCGGCCACCCTACACCCGTCTTGTATGTAGCTTAACGCCGCTCTGATCTCTTCACCTCAACGCTGCAACACCACCTCCCCCAAGAAGCGCCCATCTGGGGGCGGGGCCGCCATGTTGGGGCGGGGCCCGCGCGCTGTGCCGGGAAGATGGCGGCGGGCGGCAGGGCCTGGGCAGCGGCTGCGTTGCTGTCGCCGTGGCGGCTGCAGGCCCCGCGCCGGGCCTACGGCTGTGCGGCTGCCCCCGCGCGGGGGGGCGCCGGGCGCCGGGCACTGCTGGGTGCTGCCTTCGCGCTGGGCGGCGGCGCCGGCCTCTACCTGGCGGCGCGGCAGCGGCTGCGGGAGCACTCGGCCGCTGAGGTAACGCGGTGCCCGCGGCGGCTGCTGCCCCCGTTCCCCGTGCTCCCCGGGGCCCTGCACCCCGCCAGGCGCAGGGAGGGCGCGGAGCGGGTCCCGCCCGGCTGCTTTTGGTGGGAAGAAATGTTTTCCTGTGAGGGTGGGGAGGCCCTGGCACAGGGTGCCCAGAGAAGGGGTGGCCGCCTCGCAGTGCTGGATGGGGCTGGTAGGAACTATGGGGAAAAGCTTTTTAGCAGGATCTGTAGCAATAGGATGAGAGGTGTTGGTTTTAAACTAAACGAGGAGAAGTTTAGACTGGATGTTAGGAAGAAATTCTTCACACTGAGGGTAGGGCGGCCCTGGCACAGGTTGCCCAGAGCAGTGGTGGCTGCCTCATCCCTGGAGGGGTTCAAGGTCAGGTTGGATGGGCTTTGAGTCCTTGATGCAGCAGGAGGTGTTCCTGCCTATGACGGGGTGGAACTGGATGGGCTTTGAGGTCCCTTTCAGCTCAAACAATTCCATGATTCCATGACACCTTCATGACATGGATTCCCATGGGGCTCAGCATTGCCATTATCACCATGGAGGTGCTCTGTGATTCCCACTTGGGCTGAAAATGAGCCAGGGAACACAGGAGAAGCAGCAGTGGTGGGGTCCCCCTCGCATCCCTTGTCCTCACTTCTATCATCTGGATTAGGATCAAGGGAAACATCACTCCCTTGCCTCATCCGTGGGAAAAAAAAGCTCTGGAAAAGGTTGCCCAGGGAAGCTGTGGCTGCTCCATCCCTGGAGGTGTTCAAGGCCAGGCTGGATGGGGCTTGGAGCCCGTGATCCAGTGGGAGGTGTCCCTGCCCATGGCAGGGGGTGGGACTGGATGGGCTTTAAGGTCCCTTCCAACCCAGACCTTTCCATGGTTCTGTGATAAATGCAGTCAGGGAGGCAGCACTGTCTTTGAACTGTGGAAACTGTGCTGGGGTTGGATCATCCCAGGAATCTGGATTTGGGCAGATACATGCCTAAAATCAGCAGCAAACTCATGTCCCCTCCCTGTGGCCTCCAGAGGGGTTGTTAGGGGGGAAATTGAATTGAAAAAGCAGTTGTGGTTCTGATTTAGTGATGATTGAAATATGGTTGTGTTTTTCCTTAGTTTCAGAATTGTGTTTATAGGGGTAAGCTGTAGAGATTTAAATTATTTTTTTGGCTGTGAGTAGGTGTTTCCAGCACAGTAAATAGATCTTGAGAAAAACAAGGGTTTAGTCCCAGTGGAAGGAGAATATTTGTGATGTGATTTGAAGAAAGCATCTGCTAGCCAAGATATATTTATGATCAGGTGTTGAAGCTGAATGTCAATGACTATAATTTTGTAATAAAAATAACGGTGGAAAGAAGGTAGTATTTATATTTTTAGTAGAAAAAGGAAGTTTCTGGTCTCTTCCTTCCCCAGCTGCCTGCCGGGAACCTCCAGCTCACTCTCTACCAGTATAAAACGTGTCCTTTCTGCAGCAAAGTCCGAGCTTTTCTTGATTATCATGGACTGCCCTATGAAATTGTGGAAGTGAACCCAATAATGAGGAAAGAGATTAAATTCTCTACCTACAGAAAGGTGCCTATCCTCCTCGCCAATGCTGGAAGCCCCCTGGTAAGTCTCAGTGTGTTGAAAGCTTGATTTCCCTATAAGCGGTAGTTTGAAGGGTTTGTCTGTGTAGTTTATCACATGCAGTGTAATCTTTACATCATCTTTTGTTCTTTCAAGAGCCTAAGATTTGTTTTGTACTTCATGGTTTCTAATGCCTTGGCTTTATTGGAGTTCTTCGTTGGTCTTTCATATGTAGTTTGTGTCGTGACTCTTCAATCTGGTGATTATACTGCTTATATCTTGTGGGAAAAGAATGAGCTCTCAAAATACTAAAGATTCAGCTTGGCCTCTTTTTATGTTGGTTTTGCTTTTCCTCCTTCGCTGCCAAGACCCTAAATCCAGAACCTGTTAATAATGTGCGTGTACCTGACCCTCAGGCCTCTGCAAGAATGAAGGACAAATGTGGAGTGATACTGTGAACAGTCCCAGAAGAGATCTGATCATGGGGCTGTCTTTAGATGCACAGGGACTCCTGTGGAAATGCATGGGAGGAACAGGGACTGCAGTGCTAACCTGGAACCTCAGCACGCAGGGAAAACGATTTTGAAGAATCTCCTTTTGCGTTTCATCAACTTCTTTTAAAAGACATTTGTTTTAATTGGTTTTCAGCAATTGAATGACTCCTCGGTGATCATCAGTGCAATAAAGACCTACCTGATTTCCAGGTAAGAAAACAGGATGATGGGAAATTAGTTGAGTGTGAATGGCCTTAGCAGACCAGGGACAGGGAGGGCTCTGTCAGGCTCGATCTTAAGTATCTTGCTGACATCCTTCTGCAAAGCTCGGCTGTTTTTTAGCCCAGCAGACCTGACCCTGGCAGCAGTGGTGTGGATGATGCAGTAAAGCAAAGCTTTTACCTTTCAGAGCTACTCTTTTTTCACCCCTGAGATTCTCTTGGCATAAAACCTACTTTAACATGGACTAGGATTAGTCCTGAAACTAAGCTTATGACAACCAAGGTGGAATGAAATTGCTGTGCCTGTGGTCTGTGCTTTAGGTCCGTGCAACAAAGCACATGAAAATGGGAGGCAACTGTGTGCCTGCAAAGGTTTCTGTTCTGACACAGAGAAAGGTGCATAGGCTGAAAACAGTTATTTGCAAGCAGCTGTTTCCGGAGTCTTTTCAATGCTTATTTCAAAGAGAATTTGGAGCCTTGTGCTCTTATTCTCAGAATAATACATTTTAAAGTGTGCATCTTTTGATCTGTCCTTTGATCTGCTGATTTTTATAGCAGCCACATCAGAGCTAACTGTTTTTCTGTCCACAGGAGGAACAGCTTAGAAGAGATAGTGTCCTTTTATCCTCCTATGAAAACAGTCACTGAGCAAGGCAAGGAGGTATTTGAGTATGGGAATAAATACTGGCTCATGCTGGATGAGAAGGAGACAAAGCGGGTCTATCCTGTCAATGAAGTGAGAGTGTAAGTGCTCTTAAGTTTCTGGGCTCTCCAGGCAGGGTCACAGCCTCCTCCATATGTGCTCAGGGGTGGTGCAGATATAAAATCCTGCTAGTGCTGACAAATCCTGTCACGCCCCTTTGGTGTTTAAAACCTCGGTAGCTGGTTTTGCCGTGTTTCTTACATAATCTGAAACAATGCTGTTAGATGGTCCAGTTCCCCCACTCATAATCAAGCAAGCCTTCAGTTGCCTCCAGATTCCTTCTTGGCCATTCCTTTATATCACGTACAAATGTTCTGGAGTGCAATTTTCCCTTTCTGCTTTAGCTCTTGTGTTGGGAGGAGAAACTAGTGCTTTATCTTGGTCTTAATTTTAGTTTGAGGTGGGAGGAACCTTGCCAGAGATAACGATCCTGAGTGCATTTCAGAGAGGTCACCAGAGCAGGAGGTTTTGACACTTGTGTCCTTGGCAGAAGCTCTGTCTAATGCTGCTGGGATTCTGCCTACCTACCTACAGAGTAGCCCTGCACTCTGTACTGCGTTCACTGAAAAGTCTCTTCTGAATGCTTGCAGGGAAGAAATGAAGTGGAGAAAATGGGCAGATGATTGGCTTGTTCACCTCATCTCCCCCAACGTTTACCGTACCCCCAGAGAAGCCTTGGCATCTTTTGATTACATCGTCCGGGAGGGGAAGTTTGGCACTGTGGAAGGTTTCTTTGCCAAGTACCTGGGGGCTGTTGCCATGTTTTTCGTTAGCAAGAGGCTGAAGAAAAGGTTGGTACCACTGAGCACCAGGCACACGAGAGGAATAGCTCCTAACCCTCCCTAGCTGCGAACCCCAGGCATTCAAGGGTCAGAACCTCAGTGTTTTAAACCAAACTGTTGAACACAATGTGAGTAACAGTGGTACTTCTTCAACTGGTGATACCAAACCCCTCTACTTGTCTGCTATTTAGTCACTAAGCAGTGTATATCACTAATTTAAATCACTTCACTCTCAAATACTTTCCTCATTCCAAGACGAAGATCAGCTCATAACATCAGAGAGGAAAAAAGGTTAAAGAGAGAAATAAACCGGTGTCTTCAGACTAGTTGTTTTCTTTACCCAGACATCACCTTCAAGATAATGTTCGAGAGGACTTGTATGAAGCAGTTAATGAGTGGGTGAAAGCTGTTGGCAAACATCGCCTCTTCATGGGTGGAAACCAGCCGAACCTTGCTGACCTGGTAAGGGATGAATTCCTATTGTTAGGTCTACTATGGATTATCCGGTTGCTCATCTGTGTGAAATGGTTGATAAAAATACAGGCAGAGAAGGAGAGTTACATGAGATACATTGTCAACGTCCTTTCTGCAGGAAAACCATTCCCACGTGAAGGGGACATGGATTACATAGGATTTGTTGTTTTCCTCCAGAGAAACGTTTCCTAAATGGAACCAGCACTTCCCGTCTGCAGGAGAATGTTACTGGTCATGCGGAAGCATGATAAAAGCTGATTACAGCCCAGGCCACTGCTCTGGCTTGTGAAGGCTGCTGGATAAAGCCTGACGCCTGCGTGGGCTTTATGACATTCGCTGTTGCTGGGGTTTCCTTTGCCGGCAGCAGTGCAGAGCACAGCAGGATTCATCGCCTGCACCAGCAGGTCTCCATAGAATGCAAGTGAAGCAGTTCACAGTGGAGCTTGATGCAGAGATGGGATTAACTTTTGCCCACAACTGCATGTAGATCCTGATCTTCTGTTACTGTTTCCTCATGAAAAATCATGCATGCTGTTAACTGCTTTCCTGCTATTCAGTCTCCCTTGCTCATCAGAGCAGTGGAGTAGATGGCAAGATGGGGAAAGGGCTTTAATGGCTAGGTTAGCGAGTCACTTGTCGGTACCCTTAGCCATTTTCCACCGCTGACTCTTTCAGCATTGTTCTAATCCACATTCTCTGGCACAGGCGGTGTACGGAGTCCTCCGGGTGATGGAAGGGCTGGAAGCCTTTGATGACATGATGGTTCACACCAAGATCCAGCCTTGGTACCAGCGCATGGAAGAAGTCATTCAAAAAGCTGTGGTTGCAGCCTGATGCCCACTGCAGCTGCCTTCCTGAAGTACTTGCATGGTAAAACACTTCAAAAGGAACAGCATTTATTTTTTAAGAGTCAAAAGGACTGGTCGCACCTCCTGGACTGGCATGCAGGCAGGGACACTGTCCCGTTCAGAATGAGGTTGCAGAGAGCCGAAGAGATCCAGCTGAGTGTATGTTTGAACATGATATTTAGAAGGATGAGGACGGGTAAAAGTAAGGGGTCGGATGCTGCTGGAAAGAAGCTCTGAACTGAAGAATGTGGCACATAGGCTTCTTTTAGACAAGAACCATTCTTCTTTAGAAGCAAGCTGCTCTTGGGTGGTGAGTGTTACAGCCATACCAGATACAGTAGGTCTGAGCAGCTTCTGCTTCAGGCTGTCTTCCGCTACTCATCCGTGTCATTGGAAGTGCTTGCTGACTGAGACACTGGATACTAGTTCTTAAGTGACAATTTTTCCTGCAGTAAAATCCTGTAAGCTCAGTGCTAAGGGAACTGGAGGAATCCATGGTACTGGGGAAGGCATCCTTCCTGCAACAGAAACAATGCTGCGCTCGGCAGATTGTACGCTTTTACTCTTCCATGTAAACGGTTCTTCCCGTACTTGATTCTGTACAGTCTGCAGGGATAAAGGCTTGCTTCTTTCTGTGCCGTTTGCGAGAGCTGTGCGTTCTTCTCCCACGTTACACCCAGAAAACACACCCCACACAAACCACCAGAGCCCAGCAGTGATGCGAAAGGTTAGAGTGTGAAATCTCTCCAGAATACCTCTGAAAATCAGTTTTCATTTTGGAAAAAGAAATGTTAAGAGGAATGTGTGCCCAGGGGATCTGTAGGTGTTTCTGCCCTGCAAGAGTAGCAGGATTTGCTGTTGTAGCAATGGGATTAGGAGCTACCTCTGCAGGGAGCGATGTGAAATAGAGCAGTGAGCTATGCAGTGTAGAGACGATGGCTGTTCTAGTGAGAGACGATGTGTGTCAGAACTGGAGGGATCCGCTCTGTGGCCTCAGGCTTACAGTGCCATAACTGTCAGCCAGAAACCAGTTCCCTTGTGGCAGAATAGAGGGCAAGTTTCAGGGAAGCTGGTTTGCCGAGCCAAAGTTGGTCTGTGATGCTGCTGCTGGCAGAGGCTGGGTACCATGACAGGGTGAGCAGCAAATCATCGAATGGTTTGGGTTGCATGGGTTCTCAAAGCCCATCCATTTCCACTCCCTGCCATGAGCAGGGACATCTCCCGCTGCATCCAGTTGCTCCAAACCCCATCCAACCTGGCCTTGAACACCTGCAGGGATGGGGCAGCCACCACTGCTCTGGGCAACCTGGGCCAGGGCCTCTCCACCCTCACAGGAAAACAAGATCTCTCAATCTCCCTTCATCCCACTGAAAAACTGTCGTTGCTCTACCTGATCAAGAGTCCCTCCTCAGCTTTCCTGGAGCCTCTTTCCATACTGGAAGATGCTCTAATGTCTCTACAGAGCCTTCTCTCCTCCAGGCTGAATAACCCCAGCTCTCTCAGCTTGTCCTCATCTGGGAGGTGATCCAGCCCTCGGATCATCTCCATGGCCTCCTCTGGCCTCACTCCAACAGATCCATGTCCTTCATGTGCTGAGGACTCCAGAGCTGGATGCAGAGCTCCGGGTGGGCTCTCTGAGTGGAGCAGAGGGGCAGAATCCCCTCCATTCCTGCTGCTCCCACTGCTGTGATGCACAGGGGCCATGCGGAGGTCCAGATATAAGATGGGGTGTGGGTCCAGGGAAGGGGCTAGAGAACAAGGGTTGTGAGGAGCTGCTGAGGGCTGTGTGGCCTTTTAGCCTGGGGAAAAGGAGGCTCAAGGGAGACCTCCTCAGTCTACAGCTCGGTGCGAGGAGGGTGTGGTAAGGCGGGTGCTGGTCTCTCCTCCCAAGTGACAGGATGGGACGAAAAGAAATGGCCTTAAGTTGGGCCAGGGCAGGGTCGGATTGGATATTGGGAAATATGTTTTCGCTGACAGGGTTCTCGGGACGGGTGGGGACCCCCTCGCTGGAGGGGTTAAAGCCCGTTCAGCCGAGGCGCTGGGGCTGGTTTAGCTTCGGGTCCGGCCCGGCCGATGCCGGCGCTCTTCTCTGTCCGCACGGTCCTGCGGAGGACGCTTCCCGTCTCCATGGCGACGGCGCCGCTGGGGGCGGGTCACGTGGCCGTTCGAACCGGCCAATGGCGCGCCAGCGCGCGGCGGCGCACCCGGAAGCGCGGCGGCTCCCGGAGCCCCGGAGCGGCCTCCGCTCTCCCCGGCCGAGGGGGTCTCCGTGGCAGCGGCAGCGCCTCCCTGCCGCTCCACGCGGCCTCCTGAGCGGCTCCGGCTCGCCCGGCGCTTCACGGTGAGGGGGGTGGAGCCGCGGGGTCCCCGAGGCTCCGGGAGCGAGCGCCTCCCACCCAGAGGGAAAGCGGGAATCGGGAGGGCGCTGGGCCACCGAGCTCCTGCCGCGACCCTGGTTGCCACGGGCAGCCGGCGGCAGCGTTCGCGTTGCTCGGGGTGAGGCGGGAGCTCTGTGGGTTCTGCAGCTCGAGGGCATGTTTGGGCTTGGTGGGGGGGGCAGAGGGGGGCTGGAACGCCCTGGGGTGTTTGGAGCTGGTCACAGGAGGGGGATGTTGTGCTTTCACTTCCTCCTGATCACAGACAAAGCTGCAGCGTCTGCCCCGTCCAACTGATCATAACTGCCGCGGTGCGCGGCTGCGCTCGGTCCTGGGCACATCCCGCTTGAGGACAGGCGCCGGGTTCTCTGTAGAGTGGGTTATGACGAGCTTGGCGAGCTGACGCTAATCAGAGCTGCAAAGAGTGGTTTAAATTCTACTCTAGCACAAGTCTCATACAAAATCCTTCTCTACCACATTACAAGTGATGCTTTACTTGTCACACTTGTTCTTACACAGTACGTTGTGAAGGAATATTATCATAAGGTTCACTAACTAAGCCTGATATACCGCTGCCCATTATCCTGGGATAGACACCAGTTGTTTGGGAATCCCTTCTTCCTCGCTCTCATTTCTTCAAGCCCCACCAGATCAGAAGCTGTTGACGCTGTAGCTGACTCCCGGTTCTGTGCGTGTGCCGCTACACACGCATCTGCTGGGCAGCAGTGATCATGCTGCCACACGAGTCTGTGTGGTGCTGGATTTCCCTGTGGCATGGGCGCTAATTTGGATGCATCTCTTCAGCCTGCGAAACTGCATAAACCTGGCACCTCAACATTTCTGTCAAGTTTTACGGAATTTGTTCACAATGGCAGAATTTAGGAGGGTGTCACGCTTGGGAGAGGTGCTACAGGTACCCTGAAACTGTTCAGACTTTGTTTCCTTATGAAACTGGTAATTGCAGTTAGAATTAGAAGGTTTGTAACTGTTTGAGAAAGGCCGTCATGTAATTGTACAAAACATTTTCATTGTTCAAACCACCTTTCATCATCTGTTACAGTCTCAGCCCTTCCTACATCCCGTGCTTGCCAGAGGAAGCCAGGACACACCAACTTTTGTTGTTTAGGTTCATACTTTTGGTGTGTTTGAGCCTGCGTGTTGCCTTAAGCCGAGAGGAAGAGGATGTTCAGAAATTGGCACCTTTTCTTATTAGTGATCGTTTTATTATTTTTGTCAGGTATCCCGGATCCATCAACGATGAAGTGACTTCGTTCTCTGCACAGAGCACACTGTCAAGAAGCACCAAAACCTTTAGAATAACGTAAGTAATTTTACCTAAGCTGACAAAACCCTTTCTGCCGGAATCAGATTAGTCCTGCTGGTAGATTTTTGTAAGAGTCTCAATTACATTATGCCATTGCCTGAACCGAAGCATCAAGCTCAAAGGTGATGACTTTAACCCTGCCTCTCTAGGCTTATCCATATTGCGTTGGGTATTGGTTAAGGTTATGCTTTTATTCTGAAGATTACAGAAATGTCATAATACAAAAGGCTTTAAGCATTTGTTTAACTTCAAAAGAAGGTTTTAAATTAAGCACATAGGTAAGAGTTTACAAGGTGGGAGTTCTAGGATAGAAGGATCTGATGTTTTCCTGTTGATTTTTCTTAACTAAACTGTTATAGTAATGCTTCTCTCCTCCCTCCCTCTTCACATTTCTCTTCATAATCCAGTTGTGTTTGTTATTGGAATCCTAGATCTGCTCAATACAATTCCCTGTATTGCCCTTTCCCGTTTGTGGGAGAAGAGCCATGAAGAACCGTTCCTCATCTCCCCCTTTGCACGTCCATGTGGATGAAAACACCCCTGTCCATGTCCATATTAAAAAGGGTCAGAAAACCACCCCTTCGAAATACCAGGTAGGAGTGTGTAGCTGGGTGTTTGTGAGGGCCACAAAGAGAAAGGTGAACGGTGCTAGAAGCACCACAAAATCTTCAGTCTTTTTTTCTGTTGTCATATTGGAACTGTAAGGCTTTAATTCATATTCAGTAGTTGATTTTCAGTGACACGTTTTAACATGATTCAAATATGATACAGAATGCATAGTTACCTACGTTTAAGTGTGTGATTGCGAGGAGCGTTGCTTCCAATATGATGTAGTTTGGGGAATATTCTTTATTTCTTGTATTTCTTGTATTTTTCTCCTGATAATAGTTTTTCTTTGACTTCATTCCTGGTTTTGCAGAAAAGCTTTTGGGAAAGGCAATATCTGGGCATTTCAAATTCCATCTTGATTCTATTAAAATAAATACAGAATCATAGAATAGTTTGGGCTGAAAGGGACCTTAAAGATCATCCAGTTCCAACCCTCCTGCCACGGGCAGGGACATCCCACTAGATCAGGGTGCCCAAGGCCCATCCAACCTGGCCTGGAACACCTCCAGGGATGTGTTTAGAAAAAAAAGAGGCTGGATTCAAACCATCTTTTGGCCTTAAGCAGTTTCTCAGTCTGCTGAGCTGTGCAGCAAGAGGATCTCTTTGTAGCCCTGTCTGCAGTAGGTGGGAGGCAGCACTGGAGCCGAGCTTCCAGCTGTCTCCTGTCCTCTGTGGTAGTTGGACATTTATGTAAAGTCATTCTCAAGAGGCGAAGGCAGTTGCACATCCTGTTCAAAGTGCTCTGTTAATTCTCTGTTGCTACTGTCAAATACTGTAATGGGTCAGGGACTGTCAGTGAAATCAATGACTCCCATTAATTAATTGCCTGTGGGGAATATTTAGAATGTGTGGTGTTTCTCAGAGGTTAGAGTTGTGCAAAAGCACTTCAACTCCCCTTCAGTTAGAGCACCTAGAGTTCAATACAAATAAATGTGGAGCTATTTGTTGTCTGCAAAGCAGGGAAAACACCTCAGAGGCCATTTGTAAGCCATCACGCCGCACTGTTCTTTTCTATCTGGCAGTGCTGTTGTCAAATGATGTAGCTACCCCTTCGTGAGAGGAATCTGGAACAGAGAAGGGATCTTCCAGGTTGTTCCTTCTCCATGTGAATGGATTGTATTGGTGTGTTGTTCTGTGTCTCTCCATATAGGGATTTCCTTTCCCCAGGCCCTCATCTCCTACTCCTGGCCTGCTGGGTAAGGCTCTCATCATGTCACAAGCGCAGGTATTCCAGATATAACAGTCACTATGTGATAAACAAGAAGAATGCACTATGTCTAGCTGTACTGTCAACCGAACATGCAATAATAGCCTTTCCTTCTGGCTGATTTTGGCCCCTTCTGACGGCTGCTGGCTCTTCTAATCTGATTTATCAATGTGAAACGTGATATTTTTGAATGAATGAACTTTTATTGGGTTTTGCAGCACTAAAAATAGTAAGTGGTTCTTAAAAAGCCTGTGATTTAATTTAGTTTCTCTTTTCTTTAGCAAAAGCACAAACAGAAAACAAAAGGGGATGCCATGAACACATACCGAGCCACCCGGATGAAAACTAAGGCCCCCTGGGTGCCCCCAGGCAAAACATCCATTCGGGCATCCACCCCCAAATGGGAGGTATGGCTGATTTTTCCTCTTTAAATCAAAGGTTTGTCTGAGATTGAAGAGAGAGCAGTTGTGTAGTCAGGGAGCTGTGCTGGTCTGAAAGAAGGCTGCTCTCTCCTACCATCCTTTTTAAGTGTTTTCTTTAAATCTTTTTCACTTTTAATATAGAAAAATTGGAAATTACTTAGCAGCCTATGGCCATATGGTGCCTTTCTGCTTCTAGAAGACAGGCAGATTTCTTTGTTTATTGTAGCTTTACCAGTCCTCTTCAGGATCTCATCTGGAGACACAGTGAGGGGTTCCTGTGCTTGGTCTCTTCCGAAGCATGGAGCATGTGTGTAATATTGTGTAGTAGTTTCTATCTCGTGGATTGGTAGTTTTGGCTTTTGTGTTCCTGACTTTTCCTAGATGAGAATTTCAACTTTCATTATTTTTTCTTGTTTTTCTGTTTGTGTCTTTCGACATTCCTGACCTTTCCCTGATGCAAATGGAAAAGTTTACTGGTTTTCTGTTCCTTAATGCAGTGATGTGATCTGGTCTCTGGTTTTGGCAGAGTTAGGGTTAGAGTACTATTTTATAGCTTTATATTAAAAGAACGGATGCATTTTATTTTCTCCTAGGGGCCAACTCACCGCCTAGAAATTACACCTCCAGATTCTGAAAAACTGCACTTAATATCACGCCTGAGTGACCTCTCTACAGATGAGGAGGACGCTATTTGTTGCAAAATGAACAAATATGAGAAGGAGATAGGCAGCCTGATGAATGCGGTGGGAAAGCTGAAGAATGAGGTGAGGACACCTGTTGGCTCAGGCTTTGTCAGTGATTGTTTGGCAAGAGGAGGCTCCCTGCAATGGGAGACTGCCCAGGCCTTTAGTTTGCTTAAAAAAAGCCCTAGTCAGAGTCATTTAGAACAGCTGAGCTATCCTGGGGAGAAATGCTCTAAGCCCTACTATGAAATGTTTGAAAACATTGTCCATTTAATAAAGTATTCCTGTGCTTCAGTTTCCAAATAATCTGCCTTCTGCCTAAGCCCCAAATCTGAAAAGTGGTCCTTCCAGAAGGTAAAAGATACAGTGTGATGATGTTTTGTTGTCAAAGAACCCACTTATTCAAGAAGATTGCTGCTTCTGATTCCGTTTCAAGATGTGCAGCCCAGTGACATGTTTTTCAGCCTCTTATGCACTCCTCACTTGGGTAGGAGAAGTTTCTGGATTTTGTGAGATTCTCTGCATGGGGCAAACTATATTTTTACCTTTGAGTTAACACTGAGGGCAGCAAAGCTCGTATTCGTAATATATGCTCAAAACTACACAAAGTTTAAATCAGTGACCAGGAACAGGATTTGAGTGAAGGGGATTCTTTTATTAAGTGTTTCCCATTTTATTTATGCTGCAAAATTTAATAGGATTTCTTGCGTGATTGTAAAATGAAAATCCATTTTGATACTTTTAATTGGATTTAAATGTGTGATGCTGTCACTTAAATGCATAGTGTACAGTCACATTATTTTTATTAGCTTTAATTCTGTGTGAGCCAGGGAACCCCCAGTGACCTTTTCTGCTCCAAAAAGAAACAAGTCGGTTAGAGTAGTTCACTCCTCCTGTGTTCTCTCTTCTTTCACATCTTCTAGTGCTCTTAACGGCCAAAGGGGGTGCACGTGTCATTCATGAGGAGCAGTAGTTGACTTCTGAGCCCTGTTCAGCTCGAGCAGTCTGTACATAACTCCAGTCACGGTGCCAGCAGTGACACTTAGCTGCCACAGAGCCTCCTGAGTAATCTAGGATGGGTAGATGGAAACAAAAATGCCAGGGACTATTTAGATTGGTTTCACCCAGCTCCCTGGATCTCACAAAGCAATAGTGGAGCAGTGGGAGCCATCTCCAGCATGTGAACTGCTACCAGAGCTCCGTTCCTGCTGTGTTTGAGGTCTATTACACACTCCATGGTTGATGACAATTTTTGAACTTGGAGCCAGGATGCTTGTGTCTCCCTGTGTTTGTGGAGTGGGAGGTATTTCCAGGCAATTAGTGAATTAATCTGTCTGTGCACAGGAACAGCCTGGAAGTATCTAGGCAAAAAAAAAAACCCCTCAATCCGTCATCCTTTGTTGTTTGGTGCAGCTGAGTAGCTGGTTCACGGGTTTGGATGCAGAGTCTGTGTGTCACTTTAAAAGCCAATGGTATTCTAGATATTTCTAATATTCCAATAGATATTTCTATTTAAATATCTTCATCAGGCCAAGCTGCAGAAAAAGGAGGAGGAGCAGCAAATCACAAAGCGTCTCCTTGAGGAGCAGAAAGAAGAACTGAATGAGGTCACACAAGAGCTGGTAGAAACAGAACATGAGAATACGCTGCTCAGGCGCAATATTGAGCGCATAAGGGAGGAGAAAGATCTGACTGTGTAAGAAAGCTCCAGTCCTCCCTTACTACTGCAAGCAGGAGCATTTATAGGGCACCTACCTCCCTTATTGCTAATGTTATTTGGGGCTGCTGAAGAACTGAAGTTCTTGAATTTCTGGGGTTTTTTTTTTGGACAAGGGACTTCAGATGGCAATAGCGGCAGAGAAGGGCTCTGGCTTTATGGTTGGGATGGAAAACACTGCTCTGGGAGGAATCTGAGAGTGGTTGGCCTGCGTGTCCATCTAGAGGGTCATCCTAACTCTGCAATTAATATTTTGAAGGTTAAGAGATTCTGTTTAGATTGTGATGGTATTGGTAGAGCAACAAAATCAGTAAACACAGAGCTGAAAATCAGAGAATTTTTGGCCTTTGTGAAAATCAGCCTGAGACAGGAGTGGCAGCCTCTGAGAGGGCTGAATCATGGGTTTTTTTCCTTAGTGACCTCGAAGGTCTCCAAAACTGATATTTTTGCATCTGCTTTGTATCTAAAGAGTTAGGGAAGTTTTATGCCTCCAGGGGGACACTAACATTTTAAGAGAGGTAGTTTTATTTTTTCTTTAGGAAACACCACCAGTAAATGCTCTGTGTTCTTTTTTTCAGAAAACTTTGTGAATAATTCTGACATTGTAAGCCCTGCCTGTCTGGGCATGCTTTCCTGTTTCATGTTCAGCCATTTGGAGTCTTTTTTCTGGTGTGGCTTAGGTGCCCAGGAAAAGCACAACGTTGAGTTTTGGGTTTAATGATATGTGCAGGCTTTCATAAAAGCCCAGTTTGTTCCCTCTAAATTTCGGTTTCGTAGCTGTGATCCTAGCAAGCTCCTGCTTCCTACTTACTGGCTTCTATCAGAACAACTTCTGCGCTGAAAGAGAGTAAATATTAGGTAGTGTTTGTTTAGAACTTTTATCCTGATTTGAGTGTTTTTCTGAGTTTTAACCCCATCAGTTCCCTATCAATAGTGGCTGGTACAGCTGTCAAAGCTTCTTGTTTCTCTGATGGCTGAATTCTCATCACAGGCTACAGAAAAAGTGCTTGCAGCGGGAGAAGCAGTGTTTGATGTCCAAGCTGAATGAGGCGGAAAGGGATGGAGCAGCAGCAGCCAGGGAGATCCATGCCCTGAAAAATACAATTGGGAGACTCAACGTTGTAGGTGTTGTCCTTCCTTTTTCTTGCCTTTACTATGTTGTCTTGTTACTTGGCTGCCTTAAAAATGTAATGTTACAGTTGCTGATCGAGCAAAATGGAAGGAAAAGTGGACGGATTTAACATGCTTAAGGTGTTTGCTGGTTTTGTTGGGAAATGGGGCATTTACTTGCAGCATCCAGTCACCTTCTGCATGTCTGGTTGTAGCTGTTGCACTGCTTGTGCTTCTGTCAGCTTCATACATTAATTCTACATGAACCTTTATTTTCGTGTCTTTTTTTCATTTTATTTTGGTTTTCCTCTAGGAGAAACACATGAGCAGCTCAGACATTAACGCGCTGACAAGACAAAAAGAGCTTCTGCTCCAGAAATTGAGCACCTTTGAGGAAACCAACCGGACACTGCGAGAACTTCTTAGAGAGCAGCATAACCGGGAGGTGAGCAGTGCTGTGTGCTTGAATGTGAATGATTACAGGAGGATGTGTTGGACTGAAATGGAGTTTGAGAGCCTAAAATTCCTCGGGTTTTTTTTTTTCTCCCAACACCACGGTTGATTCTGTGTCACGAGGGATGGACAGGTTCCCTTAACCTTGCCTACGTCATAGTGTAAGATCGGCTTTTCTGCTGATGATAACAGTTCATTCAGCCACCAACAAGACTGGATAAAAGGACTGAATTCTTCCATGACTTCCGCTGAGTAGCGGGAGAATTCAGAAAGGTCTTAAATTGCAGTTGTGCTTTTTATTGTAATCAGTAAGTGATTATAATAAGTGGAAGGGTTTCATGAGATAGGTGATATGTGAGCTATTTAGCAAATTTGATGCTTCTGGGTATTTTTCTGAGAATTGCTGTTGCCACTGGGAGGAAATGGTTGATTTGCCCAGTTCTGTTTATAGAATCAATAGGAACAATTCTTCTTGCACATTTCTTTTGTAGAAGGATGCTCAGAAGATACTGGAGCGGCAAGGAGCACTGCTGCAACGACTGGCGGATTCAGATGCAGAGAAAGTGGTAAGTAAACCAGCAAACGACAGTCTCTCTTTTTTTTCAACGATAAAGCAGAGAGATGTAAAATGACAAGATCTTCTTTGTTTTGTGTTCACCCATCGAGCCTTACACTAATGTCTTTTAGACTGATAAAAAATGTGGGCGTTTGTGGGAAACAGAGCCACTGCACGGCTCTTCTGGTTAACAACCCCCGATTCAATGTGGATTGATTTTCATACCCTTTGAAATACGGGGCTCAGCACAACTGAGACCTATGTGTAAAAGCACCATTAGGGCTTAGAGCATTCAGGCACAAAGGAGAACTTAAGCCTGTTCTCACTATGTTTAGGCACAAATTAGTCTACGTATCTTTTTTTGTGGTATTGAATGTGCAAAGTAAGAATTATCCTACAATATTCTGAGGATGGGAGAGAAAAAAATACCTACTGCCAAATTGTCTCCGACGCTCAGGATAGAATTCTTCAGTTTGAAAATCATTGTATTGTTTCTGTGCATTTAGCACGTTATCTTTGGAAACAGAAAAGCATAAAGAGGGTCAGCTCTCTGTATCTGCTCTGTTGCTAAACAAGCAAGTGACCTGGCACCAGTTTTTGTTCATTTCCTTATCTATAAACTGAGAAAAGGGTTCTTACATTGCCAGAAGTTATAAAATTTGCTGTGATGTGTAGGTAATGCCCTTTTTTGTCTTTGGAGTGTATATTCCTGTCAGGTCCTCGTTCTTGACCGGGTATCCTATGCTCTGGTACACAAGTGTACATGCATCCTTTCTGCTTTCTGCTTGAGGAGAATGCAGACAGTTTTTCTGGAGCTGAGGCTGCTGTTGCTGTGGATACCAGACAGAGAGTGCTGCGGATCAGAGAGTCTCGGGAGGGAGGCAGTTACACCATTTCCCTTCCACTTGCCAACCGAGATATGTTGGTTGCTTAACATCTGAGTGGTGTTTGTTTTCCCAGCAACTTCAGATGAAGCTTCAGGAGAAAGAAAAAGAAGTGGATGATCTTACCATTCAGATACAGGCAGAAAAGGTAGTTTCCTTTTTCTGTTTTCCCTTTCTGCTGCACTTCCCAGTTCTGTAGAACCACAGATAGTCCAAAATAAGGGACTGTACTTGCAGACAGTTGGTGTTTAAGGAATCAGAAGACTGCCTTGCTTATAAAACTAGACAGACTGCTACACACACTTTTGGATTCAATCTTCTGCTAATAAAATCCATCACAAAGATGGATAGGTAGCACTCTCTTTGCTGTGGCTGATCACTTTCTGTTTATTGTCCTTTGGTTCCTGATGTCAAATTCTATGTTCCCCTGTAAAAAAAGTAGAGTAGTGGAGGAGATCAGATATGAAGGAAGTTTTGCCCTAGAACAAATCTTTCAAGCCAGTCATTCACATCTGATGTAAAGTAAATGGCTACTAATTTGCTGCCCATGTTGTTGGAGCAGTGGAGTCGTGAGGGTCCATCTGAGGGAAGTGGAGGAGGCTGGAGACAGCGTCAGATTTCTTCACTGAATGGTTACCTGTTAGAAAGCATTCCCACTATGAGCTTGTTGAGGAAAAAGCCGTGTGTCTTTGCTTCTTATTTAGGACCAGGCAAAGTCAGCATGTGAACTTTCCAAATCTATGGAGGTTGTGAAAGGCCGTTTACAAGCACAGCTGCGAAATAAAGAAGCTGAGAACAACCGTCTGAGTATCCAGATACGGGTACGTCTGCGGTCAGGCCTGGGGGTTGTCTCTTCATATACTCTCATTAACTGAATGGACTGACAAGGGAAGGAGCACTCACCACCTGTTCTTCTGCTGCGTTTGGTAGCCTGAAATATTGGCTGGTGATGTTTGTACCAGTAGCACATGCCATACTTTTCAAATGAAGTAAGAAAAGAAAAAGCTGTTAATTTCTGATGCACGCAGCAAAACCAGGGCCATAAGGTCTAAGTGCATTTATCGGATTTTATTTTTTTCTTCCAAAGTTAATTACTACATAATTATTTAAAAGATGGCTTGGTTTAGTCAAGCATCAAGACAGGTTATAAACTATTTAATTGGAATTTTAGATTGGACATCAGGAAAAATTTCTTCACAGAAAGGGTTCTCGAGCACTGGCAGAGGCTGCCCAGGGAGGTGGTTGAGTCACCATTCCTGGAGGCGTTTTAAAGGTGGGTAGATGAGGTGCTTGGGGACATGATTTAGTAGTAGACAGGTACAGTTGAAGTTGATCTCTGAGGTCTTTTCCAACTTTATGATTCTAATTTGCTTTCTGGGAAAAATGCTGTGCTGTGAGTTCCTGTATTTGATCACGCTCATGCGTGCTTTCTACACTATTAATGAGGAGGTTTATCGTGATTAAAGTCTTACGTTCAATGTAACTGTTGATGTTGTGATGATGTTATGATGGACAGATGTGTGCTAATGGTTTAGAGAACCTTTTAATTCTGTTAAGGTAAATAGCTGCATAAAGCAACATCATCATACATGAGCATTTCAATTAATAAAGAGAATGTTCTTGGGTACATCAAAAGCCTTGTAGACCATTATTTATCTTGATTGGGTGAGGAAATCAGTATTGTAGAAAGCGGCTTGTGTCAGAAGGAAAGCAGATGTCATGCTGACACATCTGTCAGCACTGGGACAGGGCTGTGCAGTTGAAATGTGACTCCAGGTATCTCCGTTCTGGAGGTCAGAGATTTATGTTCTCTCCACCATTTCTAGGAAGTGAGCTGCTGCTGTGGGTGAGTGGGTACAAGGACGTTATTCCACCTGGTGTGTTTTCTCCCCTGCTACAGAATCTGGAGCACAGTGAAGCTCAGCAAAAGGCAGAGGTGGAATGTATCGCAGAACAACTGAAAGAGCTAAGGCAGAAGGCAGACCGGGATAAAGAGGCCCTGAAGAAAGCCGTCCGTGCACAGAAAGAGCGGGCAGAGCGGAGTGAGGAGTACGCAGGGAGATTGTCCATCCAGCTAACAGAAAAGGTACCTGATAACACAGGAGGAGAGACCTCGTTTTAGATCATACGTATAAACTCTTGATTTCTGGCAGCAGCCCTGGGGAGAGCCTCTGCTTTCAACTAATGAGATTTATTTCTATCTTCATGCCTTGGCCCATTTATGCTAAGTTTAGAGCAAATCCAGTTTTCTCTGCTGCCACTATATTCACTGCATGTCCTTAACTTAGGACATGCAGTAACTTAAATCATAGTAAACTAGCAGATCTGTTTGTCTGCCTGGTTCTTTAGGACCGTCTGGAGGTTGACAAGAGCCAATGAAATAAAATCTGGTAGTTTTGACTGAAAGTTCTGAATGGAGTTGGTTGTTAATCAAGAAATTTGTCAGAGCAGAAGAGAACAAAGATGTAAAGGTGTACTAGAATTTCATGTTGAAAATGGCTGTAGGGTATCAAGGAAGAGCAGAGAAGTTAGGACTAAAACAAATCAGAAGGAAACATGGATTTCACACTACTTAATTGGTTTTTTTTCCATTGTTTTTATAATTCCAGGGACCAGAGCCACTAGTGGAATCTTTGTATTTGTGATAGTTCGTTTACCTTCGAAGAGGTTTCTTCTGTTGCTGTCTGTTGTTGGCTGACAGCCGTGTTGGAGAACGCCTCTATCTGAAGGATCAGCAAGAATAAAATAAATACTTTTCCTCAGTATTTTAAAAGTCTTAGTGAAGTCCCTGCGCATCATGCTTATCCTTAGCAGCCTCTCTGCATGTTGTCTGCGTATCCCGTGTCCAGTAACATTTTTGTTGCCCTTGCTCTTTTCCTCATGAGTTTCTGCTGTTTGACAGGACAATTACATCGCTGAGGCTCTGTCTACTCTGGAGTCCTGGAGGAGTCGCTACAACAAAGTAGCAAAGGAAAAGGGTGACCTTGAGCTGGAGATTGTTAAACTGAACAGGTTAGAATAAAATTAGTGTGGAGAAACAGGCATGCGTGGGGATGAGTTTGAAGTTGAAAGATAATGTCATTGAATTTAATAGGATAATTTCATTAAATTGAAAAATTTAATGGAATTGCTTGTAAATATCCAAACAAAACCAGCGTTGCCTAAAGGCTAGAGTTTGGAGAGGCAGAGAAAGAGATGTGGTTTCTGCTGCTGACTTGCCACAGCAAAGACAGGCTTTTTTAAGGGTTTGCTGACCTTTAAGACTCTCTGTTCCTTTGCCTTTTTGTAATGCTTCTAAAGAATTAAAGTTATCTCTTTTTTTTTTGAGATCTATTTGAGATGCTCGAATGGATGGAATTAGAAGAGACAGGCAGTAGAGTTTGTGCCAATTTTGTTTTGAAAGTAAATAAATGTGTTTGTATAACTACAGTACAGTTATTCCTGTGGGGAAAAATAGGTAGTATGAGATGAGGGAAGTAATGTCTTTATCCTGGTATCTTGGAGGCAGTGTTTGAGCTCCAGGGGGACAACTCAAGTTAATTTCCAGCAGGCTAAGTAGATTGAGGTAGTAGAGCAGTGTAGGATAGGCGTGTATGAATAACTAGAGGATGATGATGAAAGGATAGGGAAAAGGCATTTTTCTGAACCAGTTTTCAAGGTTTTGGAGTCTTATTTGTTCTTATCACTTAAGGATTAATTTTCTTTCCGTGTGGCAGCCGAGTTGCAGACTTGCTGGAGCAGCAGACAACCCTGGAGGACAAGATGCGGGAGGACAGAGAAGCTCTGGTGGATAAACTGCATCAACAGACTACAGAGGCCACTTCTTTCAAAATAGAGAATGAAAAGCTGAAGGTCAGTTATTCCAGGAGTTTGAAGCTGAAATGCTAGGAGAAGAAAAGGATAAATTATAACAAGTTGCTTGTCCTCTGAGGAGAGAGTTGAATCACACCCATTGCTGCCATTTAGTTTCAAACCAGTTTTGCCATAACCTGAGTGTGATAGGGCAACTGTGCTGGGAAGAGACATAAAGAAAGCAAACATTCTGGGAGGACTAGGGTTATTCCACATTTTGACTGGGAGTAGCTCCAATCCAAGCTCCAATCCCACTGTTTCTTCCAGCTGGGATCTTAAATCTTGTCCTTACATCTTCATGTTGCTGTCCAGAGAACAAACAAGTGTAGCTCATGCAGAGAGAATGGTCATCTCCAGAATAAAAAAAATAACCGGCATATTTCTCTTGTTGTCTCTTAGCGCTGGTGATCGTGTAGGTGACCTACATAATTTTCTTCTTGGGAAGCTAAGCATTGATCTGAATAAGGAGTGATCTTAATCCAAGTAGCATAGCATTGAGGCAGATGGAAAGGTTGTACATCCAACCTCTGTGCTCTGCTGGTGCAGATGTGGCAGCGCACTGAAGTCTGCGAAGTTTTGCCAACTTACACTAATGAGACTCTTTTCTCAGTCTAGACAGCATCAGACAGCTGATGGGGCAGTTACTTCCAAGCACTCAATGGAAGATATTTTCTTTTTTCAGGCTAATGTGGTCCCAATGGAAGAAAAGCTGAACCAGGCACAGATGGAAGTGCAACAGCTCAAGAGTTCTATCAGGAACTATGAAGGATTGATTGAAAACTACAAGTCACAGGTAGGCATCTTATCAAAACACTCAGCCCTTGCACAAACACGTTTTCTCCCTTCACTGTTGTGGCTTGTTCTGTAATGCCTTAGCCCTTTTACTTGCTCTTGGAGGTTGTTGCAGTTTCATGTGGTTTGGGTTCTTTTGTCTCTATTGGCCTTACTTTTTCTCAAGTGGCAGCATCCAAACTGCCACGGGCTGTGTGCCCAAGTGTGGAAGACTTGCTTTCTTCGCTCTGTGCTGATAACTTGGTCATTGGGAAGAGCTGACTCTCACAGCAGAGATCTTGATTAAGGGAAAACAACAGACTAGTTCTAATTATTTCACTTTCCTTACTCCTTTTCAAAAGGTAAAGGGGAATAGCAAGATGCTTTCTGCTGTTTAGTGTGGCAAGGACTGCTCCTTGGCTGCTTAAGGGAGATTTTGATTATGGTGGTGGTAGGGAGGATAAGGGAAGAGGGGAGAACATCTGGTGGAAAGCCCGAATGATCCAGGTGGCAAAAGCAGAAAGTGAACATCTGAATATGATTCTAGGGTGGTGGTTAGTGCGGCAAGACACTTGTTACTGATCCTTGGGGCATTTTAGTTACTCCAAAGCATTGCACATTGTCTGAAAACTATATATAACAGATAAAGTATGGGGTTTTTTGTATGTCAAGGTGCTGAAGACTCGAATGGAAGCAGATGAAATGGCAGCGAAACTGGAGAAGTGTGAGAAAGAGAAAAAGATACTAAAGGATGAAATGAACAAGGAGATTGAACTGGTAACTAGTCCTCTAACGGCTGATGTGTTGTAGACATTCCTGTATCTCAATGTTCTGAATGGCTGTGAATAGGAAGTGAGAGGCTTATCTTGAGTTTGCCTTTTCCATTATTTTTTCTCAGGACTTGTTAATTCCACAAAATTTATTGAACATTTCATAGCTTCTTGTTGACTACGGTGCTCTTCAGAGGTGTTTGAATTGCGTAGGGTGTCCTTTGCTGTAGACATAGTGGTTTAGAACTGGGCACTAGGGCACATTACAGCATTGTCTGATGTGGAACAGCTGCCCTCAAAAGAGAGCTTGTAATTCTAGTAAAACTGAAGCCTGGGATCCAAAATACTCACTTCATCCATACAGAATGCCAAATCCTGAGAGAAAGTCTTTTGGAGTAGGAGAAGACCTTAGGCTTTGAGCTCCAGCACTGGCCAAGATATCTACACGGTGACATCGTGTTTGCAGACTAACAAAGCTTCGTTGAAGTTGAGAAATTTTTTAGTCTTGACCTTATGAACATTTAAAAGTTCTTCATGTTCTTTTCTTTGATTACAGGCAGGGGTGCAGTTCCAGAGCCAGCTTGCTGAACTGGAAAAGCTGCCTGAGATCCTAAAGCTCACAGAGACAAAGCTAGCAAAATGTCAGGACCAGCTTCAGAGTTATGAGAAGAAGAACATGGAGCTGTCTGTCATGGTTGCAGAACTTCGTCAGCAGGTAAGGGACTGTCAGAAGGTAGCTGCAGCACTGCAGTGGGCAAGTCTGAAACCAAGATGAATTTCTAATCACAGGAAGGTTCAAACTTTGTCTCTGTTGTCGTCTCTTTTTGAAAAGATCAAATATGCGCTGCAAAATAAAGATGTGTGCCATGTTTTTGTTCAAGTTGCGCCGTAGTAGTGTTCCTTACTATTTGCAAGGTTTCTCATCCCTTGGTACAGAACCATACTGGGACTGGAATAGCAGTACTGACAACACTTGTTAACACCAACACTTGCTTCTGGTACTTCCATCATCCTGTTGGCTTTCCCTCCTGTGTTTTTTTTTGCTGATTAATGCTGTCCCAACCTTGTTTTCTCACCCTTATTTCAAGTTGTTTTCCCAGTCTCTGTTTTTTTATTCCCAGAAGGATTGTGTAGGTATTGCAGGACAATTCTACTTCTACAGCCGTGCCTCAGGACATAGCAAATGATCTCACAGTCTGACTGCGTTACTCTGGTTGGCTTGGAATTATAAACCTTGCTGGTCCTTCCGGCTCCATTTGTGGGCTGCTGTTATGTGTGGCTGCTTTTAGTGTGTCTGTGTGTCTGCTTTTAGTGTGTGTGTTTGGCTGTGCTTACAGGTGGCTGCTCTGCATGTGTTTACAGAGCCAGCTTTTCATTTGCAATATAGGGAATTTTCTCATACCTTTCCAGACATGAATTGGAAGCACCAGAAAAATGGATGTTTAGTGCTTTGCTTTTGTATCCACTGTTCCCTCTCTGGGGCTGTCCAGAAATTATGAACTCTCCAGAAGGAAAGCTGCGTTCTTTTTAGGTGCTTGGTCATGTGTATATATAGTGACTGCTCTGCAAAGTAATTACTTACTGTAATTTTTAGATTGAGCTCCAGGGCGACAAAATGGAGGTGACGAGAGAGAGGTGTCAGTCTGCCCAGGAGGAGAAAAAGCATCTCACCTTGAAGGTGGAGGAGCTAGAAAGGTTAGAAATATTAGGCTCTCTTGCTCTCTTAACCTTCTACTTCCATCCTCTTCCCATTTTTTTTTTTTCAGGGGATTGAAACAGCTTCAGCCTTGTTCCAGTCCCCCAGTTGCCTCCAGGATTCTGGGATTCTGCGCATTTGCTTATCCTGCAAAGATCTCTAAGGGGTAGCTCTCCACTGCAGAGAGAGTTATAGGTTTTCCAGCACCTTTTTATGAATGTTGTTAGCAAGGATGTTGTTTAACATGGCAGATAAACCAACTCCTCGTCCAATCTAGCCTGATGATGCTGAGGTTACTCCCTATTACAGTATTTTTGCCCATGTTTAGGAATTCCTTTTAGTGACAGTGTCTGGGAAAATCCAGGTATGTGGATACCCTGTGTATCCTTGGGTCTTTGAAATTTTGATTTGAGAAATGGAGAGGTGTTTCTTGGGGCTCTTGCCTTTTGAGGGAGAATAAAATCTCCTCCCAGGCGGGTCAGGACATGACAAAAAGGCAGTCTGAAACACACTCCATTTAAAATGAATAGGTTTCCTTCCCTTATTGTCTTAACCTAGAAAACTAGAGACAACGAGCGCCCAGAACATAGAATTCCTTCAGGTCATAGCAAAACGTGAGGAGTCGATCCACCAGTGTCAGCTGCGGCTGGAGGAGAAGACCCGTGAGTGTAGCTCCTTGGCACGCCAGCTGGAGATGGCCATCGAGGATGCCAAAAGACAAGTAAGTAATTCCTTGTGCTTTTCCCAAAACTATCCATACTGTAGAAAGGGAACAGCAGGAATGCTGGAAACACCTCTTCAGTGTGTGACCCAATTCATGAAAATCATCGTGTTCAGTGAAATACAAATAAAATGTCCTCGTGCTGTTTGTTAGCACTTAAACCATGGGAAAACCCTGCGCTCCAGTCTGCAACAGAAGAGAGGAAAGCACAAGGCTGAGCTACTGCTGACGAATGGGAATGTGGCCGCTTAAACTTTATAGGGCTTTTGTGGGCAATAGGGTAGGGAAAAAAATCATTCTGCATCCAACCCTTTAACGAAGTTGTTCTGTTCTTAAACATAGGTGGAACAGGCTCGAGAACGAGCAGCATCTAGAGAGAGGGCAGCCCATTCCAAGCTGTTAGATTTGGAGACCCAGCTGAGTAGGAATAAAACAGAGCTGAACCAAATGCGTCGGAGCAAAGACGATGTAAGTGACTCGCAAGGGATACTGGTGCTGTGCTGTTGTCCTGGCAGCAACCGGAGTCCATGAACCAAGGTCCTGAGGGTGTGCTGCAAAAGCTGTGCAGAGCTGTGTCTGATGTGATGTGCTGCTGCTTGTGTGTCTGACAGATGTGTGATAGGATGTGTCTGTTACCTCACGGGTTCAGGAGTGTGGACTCTCGCTTGCTTATTACTCATAGGAAGGATCTAAACAAGCTTGCTTTAAACTTACATGTTTATAACAAAAGAATTGGACGTTTCTTCAAACAAGATTGGCAGCAGATATCGTGGACAGTTTTCAACTTCATTTACTCTGCTTGGTTATCTGGGAGAGTGCAATTTCTCTTCTAGAGAAAAGGATTTCTTCTGGGACAAAGAAGGGGAATCTTTCATAACGTCTCATTTACCCTGCTTGTCTACTTGAGTTTTACTTGGAATGGGGTTGGCGCATGGATCAGGTCAAGTTGCTTGTCAGAAATGAGTGTATTTAATTCACTGTAACTGTAGCTAATCAATTTGAAAAGCCCGAACTGCTCAGCTGCTCAGCTCAGCTGTGTTGTCTCCTGTTTTTATAAGCAGGTTGCTGAATGGAGTTGGAAATGAGCAGAACAAGTTCTAAATATCATAGCACCATCTATGGTGGCTTCATCTGCCTCTGTGCTAATTTGTGCCGTCCTCAGCACTTTGGGGGAACAGCTAAAGGTCGATGTGAATAGAATGAATGTTGCTGCCTTTCAGCCTGTGTTCTGTACTTCTTTCCGTAGGCAGAGCGCCAGTATGAAAGTCGCCTACAGGATCTGAAGGATCGGTTGGAGCAGTCGGAGAGCACCAGCCGCAGCATGCAGAACTATGTCCAGTTCCTCAAGTCTTCCTATGCCAACGTTTTCGGAGAAAGTGCCTTGCTGGGCTTTCCCATCCACTCTCGTTCTTCTCCGTGAGGACAACACTCTCCCTGCATCTCTGCTTCAAAGCACAAAAGGAGCCCTGTTCCAAAGCCATATGTTGTTTAGAAAATAGGTCGACATTTCAGGGTCCCTCTTAGAAGTTTTCCACTTTTCCTTGCAGCATGAGACAATAAAACGATGGTGGCACATATGCTAAGTGTAGACTACCAGCAATAGTGGATTGGTGTTACACCACAAACTGTGCCCCAAAACCAGATGGTTTTGCAGATGATGGGAAATGTCCTTTCCATCCTGCAAGGTCCTGATGGTTTTGACTTATAAAACCTGTCAGTGGTTTGTGGAGTGTGTTAATGTTTATGGGAGCTCTTCCCCTTTTCATGTTTCTTTATTCCTTCTGTTTCTTTGTTGGGGAGATCATGTAGGGGGATTATTTGTGTTTTTTTAATATTTTTTTAAACTATTGAACATTGTTTTGATACATTGAACGGTTGGGAGGTGGGAGAGGGACCACCCACCCACCAGAAGTGTGAAACCGAAAATAACCTAAGTGCCTGGGCTTTACACTTGCAAGAGATTTATCTCCTGAACAACCACAGTGTTCATGAACAGTTTTATACCAGAAATGATCATTTGGATAACTTTGTTTTTACTTGATTCTTGTATACTCTCTAATCTTCACTTTCTTTTCCAAGTGTGATGCTAATGTTGCTTTACTCCTCTCACCCGGATTCTGAATATCCCCAGGACTGAGCCAAAACCATCTGAACTCAAAGGAAAGATTATGGTTTAACCTCAGTGGCATTTCAGCCACGGTCTTGGTGTGAATGCCATGTGAATTCAGGGTGTGCATGAAATACTGACTTGTTCTGAAGCCAATTAAAGAGCAGCTATGGATACTCAGCTTCATCAAACCAGCCTGCACCTTCTGAGAAAGCAGGTCTTCAACATGTTGAGTCCCTAACACTCACGTGCTCTCAGGTGCCCTGTTCTTTCCAGTAAACGGTTCTTATGGGGGTGAAAATAAACATTGTTTTTATTTTTCTCTCTCTCGTATCCTATTTATGTGCGATGTGGTTATAGGGTGGTATTAGTCATCGAGGTTTTGTAAGTTAATCTTTTTTGGAGACCTCGGGAATTGTGTGTGTGTTTAATAATTTAAAAATCCTGAAGGTGCTATGGTCAAACAAACAATAAAGTATGTTTTAATTGGTTTTAGTGAGGTTTTCCTCTTCTTTGTGCCCTTATTTTGGAGAAACAACCATGGATGGGGCTCTTGGTGCAGATGCCTACACTCCAGCCCCTTTCTGTGTTCCATGGGTGGTGGCTTCTCCCTGTACTCAGGATAAATCCCACAGTGTAGGCTCACCCGCAGCCCTCCCTCTGTGAAAACACCCAAAGTCAGAGCAGAAGAGAAGGCTGAGGGCAGATCTTACTCGCATGTACCAGTGCATAAGGGCTGTCTTATCAAGAGGATGGAGACTTTACGGGGAGTCACATGGAAAAGACAAGGGGTAATGGGTACAAGTTGCTCCTGGGGCTATTCCAACTGGATTCTAGAAGAAAATTTTTCACCGTGAGAACAGTTGAACACTGAAATAACCTCACCCGGGGAAGTTATTCCTCTACACTGGATATTTCTAAGGTCTGCTTTGACAAGGTGCTGAGCCATCTCATCTAAACTACGGATCACCTGAAAGGTTGGACCAGATGATCCCTGAGGTCCCTTCCAACCCGGCATTCTGTGATCCCACACGCTGCACCAGGTGCAGTTTTGGCCACCACAGTATGAAAAGGAGATGAAGCTCCTGGAAAGTGTCCCGAGGAGGCCACAAAGCTGGTGAAGGGTCTAGAGAAGAAGCTGTATGAGTTGTAGTTAAAGTCATTTGGTCTGTTCAGCCTGGACGAGACTTGAGAGAAGACCTCATTGCAGTTTACTGCTTCCTTGCAAAGGGAGGAGGAGAATCAGGAGCTCTCCTCTCCATTGACCGAGGACAGGACATGAGGGAATGGCAGGAAGATGCCAGGGGAGGGTTAGGCTGGACCTTAGGAAAAGGCTCTTCCCCCAGAGGGTGGTGGAGCCCTGGAGCAGCTCCCGGCCAAGTCTGACGATATTCCAGAAGCATTTGGACAATCACAGAATGGTTTGGGTTGGGGGACACCTTAAAGATCACAACACCCTCAGCTGCGCAGTGTGAGGGTTGCGGTGCCCCGTGCAGGGACAGCACTTGGACTCCACGGTCCTTACGGGTCCCTTCCAGCTCAGATCACTCTACAAGAACCGGCGAAACCACCAGTACCGCGGGTCCTGCCGGGGTGGGACTCGAACCCGCGCTCCTCCACGACGGGTACGTTAACACCCTCTGCGTGCGGAGCCGGAAGCGGAGGCACGCGGACCGGAAGTAGAAACGCGCAGACCGGAAGCGGAAGCCCTTGATCTGCAGCCGCTGGTGGGAGCGCGGAGGAAGGTAACGATGTCGCCGCCGGAGCTGCGCTGGCAAACCCTGGACGCTCTGCGTGCCTCCAGCAAGGGCCGGCTGCGCTACAACCGCCACTGGCTGCAGGACGAGGTGAGGGGCCGAGCGGCACCGGGCACTCCGAGCCCTCCCGGCTCCATCCCCCTTACCGGTGGCAGCGCCCCCGGTGTCGCCTCGCTCCCCGCGGCCGCTGCTCCTCCTTTCGCCCGCCAGCTCCTCCGTGCGAGGCTCTGGGTGAGGAGGAGTGGGTTCGAGCGGGCGGGGCTGCAGGAGCTGCACGAGAAGGCGTTACTGTTACGAAAACTGGAATATCTTTGATTTAAGCTAAATTAAAGTATCATCTAAGTAATTCTGGTTTTTTTGAAAGGCAGATAGGATGTCCCTCCGAGAGCAGATTGCTTTCAAACAGCGTTTTTCCAGACGCTGCTCATCCTTTGGCAATGGTGATGCCTCGTGCTTGGTGTGATCTGTGCCGAACAGAGGTGTCTGCTGGAATCCCCTCTGTTAGCAGCCTTTCCCCAGCCCAAAGGCAAGGTCAGGCAGAGCTGGAGCCAAAGCTCGAAGTCAGAAAGAGATTTGGCTGTTGTGAAGTTCATAACAACATTAAAATGATTTCTTAGAAAGCAACAGAACATTCACCACACTTCTGGAAGAACTTATCCATGTCCATGTGAGTGGGGAATCCATCCTGTCCCAGCTTTTGTCTCGCTGCACAGGATCGCTGGGGATCACTCCCTGTTGCCCAGCCCTGATAAACGATACTCACTTCCTAAAACTCTGAAACAAGTTTTAGAGAGTTTATTTGCAGGAATTTTTGGTGTCCCAGGGAGCCTGGAAAAAGCGTGGAGAACAGCAAAATAAAGGGACAAACCGGGGCCCTGAGCGGTGGCTGTGGAGCACCTGCTGCCCTGCGCGGATGGTCTCAGTGTTTAGTGTTTTGTTGCTTTCTTGATGTTCTACACTCACAAAAATTGTTTCGACTTTAGGACATCTTGGAAGGATGCATAACTCCGATTGCGCTCTCCCCATTTTGTGCCTTGGTCCTGGACAAAATGCCTGTGCAATCCTCCCCAGAAACTCCAGCCTCCAGTTCGTCGTCGAAAGAATCTACTCCACTCCCAAAGCAGGAAAATGTTGCGCCGGATGGCTGCCAGCACTCCTCGCCTCTTCCTTCCGCCGAGCCGAGCAAAGCCAAGGTAGCACTGGCTTTAATCCACACGTGAGCATCTGTGAGAAAAAATGTGTGAACCTTCCCTGTAAATTGTCTGGTAAAGGTTGGGTTTGTAGGGAAACACATGCTGGGTTTTAGTTTTCACCTGGATAAATAGGTGATAACAGTAATGTTAGTAGGATTTTCATAGAAGAACATTTCATAGCTGGCCAAAAGTAAACTTCCTTTTTTACCATAACTAAGAAAAATGTGGTTGGTGCCGCATGAGTGTGTGGATTAGCAGCACGGGATTCATCCGTGTGCAGGGATGAGGTCCCAGAGCAGCGTCAGTCCTGTTGTAGGAGTCTGGGGGTTCTCTGGAGTCTCTGAATGGCTCCAAGGCGTTATGGCGCTCTCTGATGAGGGAGAAGGGCCGGAAGCTGGCAATGAGTTGTGGAGGTAAGGAAGCTGATGAAGCACCTGGAAAGAAAACAAGTATTTCGTTTTATGCATTAAATGATGACTTTGCCAGATAAAAATTATACCGAGCAGGAAAGTTTTGCATCATCTTGGCCCCATTTAGACTTAAGAAATATATTGTGAGGAAAACACTGTAATAAAGCAGCAAGATCTGATATAAGAGGGAGTCTGAAGATTCCTGAAGAATGATTCAAAGTATAAACCTTTCTTCCAATGTAGCATCGTCACTGAATGTTACAAGGATGTGCGGAGTCGGGAAGGTCCTAGAGGCTCTTGGTATCTCTGCTTCCAGCTCTAGTGATTGGGAGAAGTAATTATCCCAACCTCACATAGGAGCTGGAGGATACTCCAAATGCTGAGGCTGCACTGCTGGGACATTAACCACTCTAAAAAGTCATGCATTGTTTGATTCCTTTGTCTGTTTCTCTATAAATTGCCTGAGAGCTGATTTACCTGGTTTCCTCCATGAGTTGCTGATATTGCATTCAGTCACTGATTTTGCTTATTTGCTGACCCCGCAGGGAAGTGAAGATCTTAATCTGCTGGAAATGGATGGGGAAGTTTTCCCAACAGATCCACCATCTAAGCTTACACAATATGAAGGCTGCATTCGTCTCTACGAGGAAATGCACAGGTTGAGAGCACAGGTAAGATAAAAACCCTTGAGGGTGTATGTGACTCACAGGAGAGCTGCATAACCAGACATAACAGTGCGTGGGTAAAAGCAACAGGACTGTAAGTTATCTTAAACCTTGGTCTCTAAGGTTTAAATAACCACAAGTAGGTTCTGTTGGCCCACTTTGAACAATTTAATTTGTATTTTATTCTCTCTGCAATCTGCAGGAGAGGCTGAAGCAGCGGCAGGAGCAGTATGAGCAGATGGTGACGACAGCGTACAAACAGGCTTGTGAACAACTGAAGCGCTTTGATGAACTGAAAGAGCTGAAGTGGCGTCAGGAGATCCAGGATTTGCAAGAAATGATGGAGAAAAGGTGAGATTTGCTTGGATTTTTTGTATCTGTAAAATATAGCATTTAATCAAAGTGAGGATTAATTCTTGTGCCTGACAATGCCATGCTAGTCGTTTGTGCCTGAAAATCTCACCTGCTGCTTTTCTTCCATTAACTGTCCTATTATTGTTTGTCTTTCAAAGTAGATCTCTGGCTGCTGTTGCGGTTTCAACGGTTAGAAAAAGGCTCTATTTGTGACAGTTAAAGTTCCTTTAGCTTGGTTTATTTTAAAAGTAACTTGCTGTGTGTTTGTATTTTGTCTTGTTCATGTCTTGAATATGGTTTTTTTGTCTTTATGCGTATTGCAGCTCAAAGGAGGCTCAGGGAAAGCAAGAGAAGCTGAAGGAAGAACACCGACACAGAGCGAAGGTCTGAGACTTTCATACAAGACCGTGTGGTGGGAACGGGAAAGGCAGCTCTGGACTGGGAATGTATTTTCTGGTGCTGTCGTAGGCACCTGCTGCATTGCTGTGGAAGCGCAATAAAGGCACATGTGTTGAAGAGGCAGGAAGGTCCTGTACAGCTGGAGTCATCAGACCAACAAGGACCTGTAATGCTGGAGCTATTCAAGTATTTTGTGTGTCTTGTGTCTTTCTCTCCCCAGATATTAAACTTAAAACTGCGTGAGGCAGAGCAGGAGCGTCAGCGTCAAGAGGAGCTGGAGCGTTTGCGAAAGGAAGAGGGCCAGGAAAGACTGCGTCGCCTTTATTCCATCCAGGAGGAGGTGCTGCAACTTAACCAGCAGATTGATCCCAGTTACAGACACAAAGACTTGCCAAAGATCAATCTTTCTGCATACAGTAATCGTGGCAACGAGATCTGCGGGCTGGTGTCAGGACTCATTCGCACCACAAGCGAGGTACAGGCTCTGGGGTTGTTCTTCACTTTGATTGTCATTCCTACTTAAAGCTTCCTGAGGTTGTCTTCAAAGCCTTTTCTTTGTTAGGAGGCTGTTAAATAAGATGTCACAGAAATGTTTCTAGATACTTCTCTTATAAAACATCTAATTTTAAAGAATTCTTTTCTGTGGCACTTAGCTATTCTCTTTGAAAATGGCTTACAAAAACGCATGAGGATTTCTGCAGGAGAAAGATTGAATACTAAAATACTGAAAACTCTTGATGCTGTAAAGTTCCTTTTGGAGACAACTGTGGAAGTAGAGTGCTTCAAGTTGTTAAAAACTTGGACACATTGTGATTCTTATATTCTCAAGCCTTTTTGCAGTAACTAGCTTGACATTTTTTTTCTCTATGTAAAGGTTAAAATGTGTAGTTGGCTCCTGGGTTGATGCTTCCTCTCGCCGTCGGGCTGCAGACAGTGGAACAAAAGATTGATGCTTTATTACCTCCTCTGCTTCTTGACAGAGAGGTTTCCCTACTCAAGTAGACGTGGCCAGTACCGAACGAGCGCTGCAGGAGATGCGAGGGTTGATAGCCAGCATGCAGCAAGAAATCGCTGCAGCTGTGGAAGAAAAAAGGAGAAGAGATGAAGAGGAAGAGAAACAGAAGCAGGAGTTACTGAAAGCAGAGCAGATGAAGGCTGAGGCTATAGCCCCCGCACAGCAGCTGGGGGGAAAGCAGCAGAAGGGAGGTCGGTTAGGCTTTTTTTGTTTTCCTCTTTTTTCCTCCTTTCCCTCCTTTCTCACTCTTAGGCTCAATATTGCTTTGGCATCTTATTGTTGTGACACCACACCTTCTCATAGCCTTTACTTTTAGCCCAATTAGCAAAATGGATGTAGGACAGCTGGCAGCAAACTTGAAATGAAAGTGATGCAGCATAAATTGACTGTATTAACCAGAGCAAAACCTGCTCTTCCTAGACTGTATGCCAAGTATTGGAGTATTAGAGAATAAGATTATGGCTTCTTGTGAGTGTATCTGGGTCATGCAAGGACAGGCCACTGAAACAGCTGCCTTCTCATGAGTAAGTTAAGTCCAAATAACCTGCCTTTATGAGCTATGACGCTGAAGAAGGACTACTCCTGTATAGCTTGCAAACTTATAGTTCATTTATGGACATAACTAAGTTTGGGGGCGAAAAGCAATCATGCAGCTGTTAGTTCCTTGCAATTTAAAAAAAAAACTTTCTTAAAGTTTTCCAGAGTTTTGAGTCTTTCTTAGTCTTCTGCTATTTTGTTTTAATATCAGGACTTCAAGTTAAAGCAGATCCAAGTACCATGCAGTGGTACCAGCAGCTTCAAGATGCTGCTGAGCAGTGTGTTGCTTCTTTCAGTGAAATCAACAACTGCAAAGACAACAAAGAGGTAGGAACAAATGATTAATAATGCTGAAGAGTCATTGTCTACATTTCTAGAGGAAATAGGAGAGCTTTCAATGAAAAAAAAAAAACCCCAAACAAACCCTAGTCGTAACTCAGCAGCCTCTGTTAACAGTCTGCTCATCCAAATTATCATAGTAGTTTAGTTGTCTGTAAAGGTTTGCAAAGTTGTTTGTTTGTTCTGCAGGTTAAGAGGATAAAAACAGACTTGCAGAAAGCAGCTACGATCCCTGTGAGCCAGATCTCTACAAGAGCAGGTCAGGAAAACACCAAAAACCCAGTCCAGCTGAAATGCCTTGTGCTGCAGGACACAACCTATCCAATGTTTCTATTGGATAGAAACAGAAATCTGCTGTGGATGCAGTCTAAGTCTTTGCGGCATGTTGTGTGCTTATGTTTTGAAGCTCTGTTGCTTCCCTACGAGGCATTTTGGTTCATCATGATTCAGTTTCTTTAATCAGATGTAGCAAACAAATGCTCCGAGATGCTTTGCCCTTTGGGGTGTAGGTCTAGTTTTTGCAATGTTGGTGTGGTTTCGTTAAAACTTGTCTGCTGTTTCCTAACTTTTTGTCTCCATACATTCTTTATATTTGCAGGCTCTCAGCTGAGAGAGATATTTGACAAGATCAATAACCTGCTCTCTGGAAAGCCTGTTCAGACTGGAGGGCGAACTGTGTCAGTGACTCAGCATCCGCAGGGTCTGGATTTTGTTTACTACAAACTTGCAGAAAAATTTGTGGTGAGGAAACGTTCTCTGTATTTGTGTGGCAAAGATAGCTAGTGCTTTAAGAGATTCCTTTTGACACTCTTCAGCTACTAAGAATGAAATTTCTAGGTGATTAGCTTGCATGTATTAATGTTCATATTGATTAGAGAAAGTGCTTTTTGGATTAAAAAAAAGATTAAGTGAAAGAACTTAGTGGATGGGAGGGAAAGAGAAGCTATTTTATTTCTTGTAGGAGGAAGACTATTTTAAAATCCAGGCTTACATGTTATGTGTTCTGAACTAGTTAAGTACGAGTTAGGTGTTGGTGGAAAACAGGTTGATACTTTATTTATCATAAAACTGTATATATGCTCAAAACCTTACAGCTTGGCAGGACTGGGGTGGGGGAAGGCCCAGGAGGTGAACTTCTGTCCCTGCTGTGTGGATAGCTTCTCCCAAGAAATGAAGTGTCACTGTTGAAGCTGCTTTTTGAAGTTGGCAGTGTTGTTTTTCTCTAGTCTTTATTTGCTATATTTGGGCTATTTGAAATTGTCTTTTGTCCGTGCAGTGACAAATATACGCAAAAAAATTAGCCCATAGAGTAGAACTGTGGCTCGTTTATAAACACTTGAAAATGGTTGATTGGAGTGAAAAAATCTGTGCAGCCTTGCACTTTATGCCTGTATTTGCTAAGTCCTTTTTTCTGTTCTGAACCAAAGTTTAATGCCATCCTCTGTTGGAGCTGGGAATGTGGGGCTTTACTAGCTTTGCTGTGGTTGGCTCCATAGCCATGGAAACATTAGGATCCTTTAGTAGAGGCTAATTATATCAAAAAGAGATTGGTTTCTTGATTTGAGAAATGGCTTGAAGGAATGGGGACTGACTTTCCTTTCTTCCCTCCAGAATCAAGGAGAAGAAGAAGTAACTTCTCACCGTGATGCTGCTTTCACAATTGCTGTGGTGGCCTCAGGAATCTGGGAATTGCACCCTCGAGTCGGAGACCTCTTTTTAGCTCATCTGCACAAAAAGTGCCCCTATGCTGTGCCATTTTACCCTGCATTGAAAAAGGGGACTTCTATGGAAGAGTATCAGAGGTAAATTTATTCCCGGACTTGTTCAGCGTGAGCCCTGCAAGGGAGAAGCCTGTATTCTGAGTGAACGCTGCTTTTCCTCACCTGCAGGCACTGGGATGTGCTGGAATAGATTCTAGACATTCGCTCACAAGTGTGCAGCTCCCCTGACCCTGTTTCTCTGCAGGATGCTGCATCCTTCAGCTTTCAAAATGTCCTTTTGCTGCTTCTTCCTTGGCGTTTTCAAAGAACAGTTGATATTTATAGCTTGACTCAAGTTGGTTCAGTACAGAACCCTACATGGCATAAAATAGTGGAATGTGTGATCCAGAGGGATAATGGTCAGCCCTTGTGATAATTCCTGCATGGTTCTGGAGGATCTCTATTCTCAGTACAATTGACGTAAAGTAAGCTGAGAACTGCAGGGACTCAAGTGAACGTGTTTTGCTGTATTAATACTGAAACGTCTTCTCATTTTTAGGATGCTTGGATATCAAGTTACGGATTCTAAGGTGGAACAGCAAGATCGTTTTCTTAAACGGATGTCAGGATTTATTCGTCTTTATGCTGCTCTCATGCAAGTCCGGTGGCCTTATGGAAACAAACAAGGGGTATGTGTGCATGGCATTGTAAGTAGAACCTTGTCACTATCCCGAGAGACTATTAAGTGTATTGTAAACTCGATTTGTGGTTAAGGTGGGCTGAACTTAAACCAGCTCATACTGGACTTGAAGGAAGATGGTCATAACCATAATCAACAAGCAGTGCGAAGCAATTGTTAGTGCAGAGCTTTGCTTCCTTTCTTTATATTGTCATAATGATCCAGTTTTATGTTGGCTGCTGTAAAATAACTTTATAAAGAAGAAAGTAAACCAGAAAACTGCCTGTTTTGATAATAGCATTTTGTAAGTTGTAAAACAAGTGGTGGGTAGCACTTTTGTTGCTTTACAGGCACATCCTCATGGGCTGAACTACGGATGGCGCTGGCTTGCTCAGATGTTGAATATGGAGCCTCTGGCAGATGTGACAGCTACTGTTCTTTATGATTTCCTGGAAGTAAGTGATGTGGATAACTAATGGTTAAAGAGATCTGAATTGGTGACATCTTGGTTACCGAAGGGATTGCTGAGATGAGGTTCATTGTAATTTCTAACAGCAGGGTTTTTAACTTATCCTTATTCCTTCAGAAACGAAAGTGAGTATTTCCACATTCTTGCAAGTATAGCTTGGAAGCGGAATTATTTAGAAGCGGAAGTTTATACATGCAGCTTCTGTTGTTTGCATTTGGGTTCTGTTTAAAGTTCCTGGTGTTTTAAAAACATTTGCATAGTCCTATAAGAATAAGGTCAGCTGAGCTCTTGGCATCAGCTCATACAATGCAATGAGATCCCATGGCCTTCCCAGATGTATTATTCCATAAAACAGGATGGGATTTTCAAGTTGGAAAGGACAGAGCCTAATGTATATTAATCCTATATCGCAGGATATAGGGCTGTGCTAGATAAGAGCCAGTGATAGAGGCTGAAGTCAGGGGACACAAATGCTATTGAACATAAACAGCTTCTGTGCTTGTCAAATGCCTTTTGAAGAACTTCAGATATAGAAACGAGAGAGTAAAGTACCAAGTGAAACACACCATGGGGATTCTGCTAGTAGTGGTAGAGTCTGAGGAATGTTTGTGCTGCAAACTGACTGTCTCAAGAAAGCTGGTGAATCCACACAGCAGTAGTCAAGGTGGGGAAATGTCCACAACTTGCCCTTAGCAAATGGTGTTAGGGAAGAAGGTGTTTTTGGAGGGAGTCTGGAGTGAGAGGAAGAACAACAGAAAATTCATATCAGTGGCCACCACCCAATCAACAAGAGAAAAGTTCATAGTGCTGGCAATAATGGCAGCTAGAGGATTTCCTTGTTTTATCATAGGTGTAGGTGTGTTTCTTTAAATGTCTGGATGAAATATGAAGTGGTTGGTATTGAAGTTGTCCCACAGGTCTGAAATCCCAGTTCTGGAATCTGTTCTTTGTGGCTTTCTGTTCCTTAGGTGTGTGGCAATGCTCTCATGAAGCAGTATCAGGACCAGTTCTGGAAACTGATGCTGTTTATCCGAGAACAATATATCCCAAGGTATGGTATCTATGCTCTAGAATGTGAAATAATCCTTGTTTTTCACATATGAGTGTTTGCTCATAGATGACTCCTCCATCTTTTCCAGTCTCTGCCATTTCCCTCGACTTCCACTTGTAAAGCAAACCCAACTTTCTAAGTAGATTTTGAACCATGCTGTTTTTTTGCAGAATAGAAGAGATTACCAGCAGTGACCAGATGGGCTCTTTCATGCGTTTCAAGCAATTTGTAGAGGTAAAGCAGGTTTTGGGGTGTTTTTTTCAGTTTCCAGGCATCTTGGTTTTTTTCCCCTTTGTTCGATATGTGCATCACTGGTGGTAACGATGCTGGCGCTGCTGATCATCCCAACCCAGCGCTGGGATGTAACCCTTTGCTGGTAACCTTTCAGTTACTGAATTACCCTAAATGACAGATATGATGTCAAACATCTCACTCCTTTCTTACCTCACATCTAATTTCTCTCTATGAAAATATATTTTGATTATAAACAAAGTTCAGTGAGTAGAGAGGTACGAGTTGAGGAGGATTCTGCTGTGTCATTTCTGTAGCAGCTGATTTTTATTGGTTCCTTCCTTATTTTTATCTGTAGTCCTGATCAAATACACAAGGAAGCAGACGCTGAGCCACTCTGTAGCGTTTGTTTAGCATTGCGTTCTGCATCTTTTTTTTAAGAAAGCTTGCAAAACTGTAAAGTTCTTGATTATTTGAGTTGTTTTGTGAATGTTGACTTAGATTATTTATGATATTAAAGTGTGATACCTTCAGAGTTTGTGTGTTCATTTCAAATTTAATTTTGATACATTTTATTAGCAATTTGATTACATTTTCTTATTATTTGAATGTGTGCAGTAAGAGCTGTCAACATTCATGAGAAGAAATGGCAAATCAAGGTACACATTTTTTTTTTCCTTTTTATTTCTCTCTCCACTAGGAATGTCTACAGCTGAAGGACATGCCATTACCAAAGGGCGCCCTGCAATCTTCCTTTTGGAGATCATAGATCTGTTTATATTTCTTTCTCTCTGGATGACACTGCCTTCAGACCTGGCTTCCTGTTTCCGCGTAAAGGCAAAATAAATATATTTTGTATAAAGAGGAATAAGGAAAGAGTATTTCATCATCCTGTTCATGTTTAGATTTCTGTTGGGCAGAACAAACTTCAATTTCTTTGTGGTTTTGTGTTTAATTTGTTGCAAATAATTGGAAGTTATTCTTTGTTCTGAATTTTTATAAGTTTACATATAGTAAATTATAAAGGAAAAGTCTTCAATTTTTTATATGTTTCAACTTGTGGAAGATGTTTGGAATGTTGTATCCTGATGACCTCTGATTTCAGAAATTAAAGACTTAGACTGATGATTTGCACAGCGCTGTTCTGGTTCTGGAAGTGAAATACCTTGCAGCTTGATGAAACCTTAACAGAATAATGACTCTCAGAACCGCAAGAACTTTATTTTTGTATTTATTACATCTTCTTTTTATAATTGAATTTTTAATTATGCTGACGAACTTGCATCTGGTTCGTCTCAACAACATCTTAAAGCCACAGTGAGATGAGTGAAGGCACTTGGCCCAGCAGTGCTGGCATTACCTCTGCTGAATGTAGAGGCTGTACTCTCTGTTTAAGAGAGAGACTCTGTTTTAGAAGGTTTGCAGGGATAACAGTAACTCCATGGTTCCCCATGGTTCCACAGTTCCTGAAACTACAGAAATTCTGTGTCCGTTATCCATCAGATGGATGGAAGCCAATAATCCATTGTCTTACTAAAAAAAAAGTGGCAAAACGGTGCATTAATTGTAGCACTTTTGCTGATATTCTGCCATCCTTTGAGGAGGAAGTGGTGTGTGTGGGTTACTTGAGCTGCATTTTGTAAGGACTCTTTATGTAGGTGGATTTCTTCCTTATCAATGGTATAGTTTTTATATATCGAGTACTGTAACACTTTTGTACCAGTGGTGGATTATTCTGAGAATAGTTCATTGTAGAAACCTGCTTAAATTAATAATAAAGTTTGGGTATTCTTCTTAACCTGAAGCTGATGCAGTTTGGTTGGGGTTTTTTTTTTTCTGTTGGAGGGGATCGTCAAGAAAAATCTATAGCTCTGTTAGCTGAATCTCTATTCTGGTGAATACAGGAGATCAGAGTGATGGGAGATTTGTTTGATCTATGGTGTACTGTCCTTGAACTATTTTGGTGGTTTCTTAAGGTGAGAAAATTTGTTTCTGAGTTCTAGAAAGTAGTGTGTTATTTTTGCAGTGTACTTTTGCAAGTTAAAATTGTTACTATTTTTACCAGATTCCTTTTGTTATTCCTAGAGGCACCAAAATTTGAAGCTGTAGAAAGCAAGTTGAAGCCTTATGAGAATCTGAATTTGATTTTTATATAGCTTTTGAGAGAAAGAGTTGTAACATACCTTGGAATTCAGGCTTTTAAAACCTTTAACCTTGGCTTTAAAATTGACGAGTAAATAAGTTAAAATTCTATTGGGTTTATGTTATATACTTTGTAAGTTAACTCTGGAGTTGTTTAGACGGGCATTAACAGTGATTGTTCTGGAGTACTGGAAAGCTCCTTCCGGTTTTCTTTTACCAGATAATGCTGGAGCAATATAACTGTCATCAGTAGAGTTGAAAATGTTTAAGTTTTCCTATACTGAGTGGAGATGTTTTAATTACATCTTACACATCTGCAGTTGTTTTGGCGACGCACTTTGCCAAGACGGTACTTGGTGTTGTCTGTGAGGAACCATCGTCTGCCTGTGCCAAGATGCAGGGAGGGAGGTGATAATGTCTATATGAGATAGGATAGCTTACTGCTTTTTTGCTGACAGGTACCCGTGGGAGCAATGCCAATTATATGGAAGATTAATTGGGCCTAAGATAAAGCAGGAAGCTGGTACCAAGCATATTAGAATAAACATTACTGAAAAGACCAGATGTTCCAAGCTTGACACACAGGATGACGTATCTTAAATGTGTGAGAAGGTCAGGCTGGAAAAAAAAATGCCTGGGAATAAGTGAATTGGAGGTATGGCCGAGAACAGTCACAGAGTGTGGAATAGCCAAAATCATTCTGTTTGTCTGAAGGTTGGAAAAATGAGGAACTGTATAAAGATCTGCCTGAATGAGAGAAGCCAGGAGCAGTAGAAGTGGCAGTAGTAGTACTTTCTTAATGTGACCTCTGTATGCCATGCTGATTAAAAGAGTATAGTTGAAGAATACTGCGAGGTCTGTCTCTCCTTCATTGCTGCAGGTACCAGGGTTTTGTAACATTTGTGGGAGGAATATCAGTGTATATTTTTATAAATAACAAACACAGTATCCTTTTCTGCTTCTGTAAAGGTCATCCAGGTACTTACATACTATTTCAAAATCACTAAGAAGCATTTCTAATGAGATGATGAGTGCACTTCAAAACAGTCATAATAAATAAAAATTTATTTTTAGATGGAGCCTAGGGTTGCATCTCCTGCTTGAACTGGTGGTTGGTTTTTATGCTCTTCTGGTTGGTGTCATTTTAGGAGTTTTAAATATTAGCCATTTGGTGTTAGATGCGGTGCAAATAAGGTCGTATGTCTATTCATGGCATTTTCATATGCCTATTCCTATCAAATATGACAAAAGAAAGCATCTCAGATGTGAAAATACTGCACATTCAGGAGGAGGTGCATTGAAACTGCCATGAGTCACACTTTTCCTTGGAGACAAGAGTTCCAGGCAGGCTGGGGTGCAGTCGCTCTAAATGTGCTTTTTCCTTTTAAAGTACTTTAATAAAAGAAAGTGTTATTAACTCAAAAAAATCACTCAAGCCCACTCACTGCTTTGATGCCATGAAGCTCTTGCTGCCTTCCCAGAGATCTTTAAAGAAAAAAAAGAGCTTAGAGTAGGCTTTTTTTTTGCCAGATCTGTTTTAAACATCTCGCTTATCCTGATGTCTCATTTTCTTTCTAATTTATGCATCAGCTTTTCAAAAATAGATTTCTCCTGACGTTTGCAGCCTTTTGATGCTCTGTCCTTGCCACGGCGCTTTGTGACACCGCTCGCTGCTGCTTCAGAGGCTGCCTTGCCCACCGAGATTTTTAATATTGATGGATAATTTTTAATATAGACGGCTCAGGCTGCCTCCTGGAAGCAGCAGCTTCAAAATATGAGTTCCCACCCTTGTGTATTTTTAATATATATGGGTTAAAACTCATATTTTTGGACATAGAGGGGTGAAAACTCGTGAGGCTGCTGAGGGACATAGTAAAGCCTGGCCCCCACCCAGTGCAGCAACCCTGGCTGAGGAGAAAGGGGCAGAAACAGCAGCTCCCGCCACGCTGCACGTGCATTTGAACGGATCCACGATGTTATCGGGTGGTAAACTGAGTCTCCGTGAGTGAAGGAGGCTGAAACAACTCCCACTACCCGGCCCGCCATTACTGAAGGTAGGCGAACGCGCTGTACCCGCCGCTCGGCCCTCTCCGGAGCCGCTCGGCCCTCTCCGGAGCCGCTCGGCCCTCTCCGGAGCCGCTCGGCCCTCTCCGGAGCCGCTCGGCCCTCTCCGGAGCCGCTCGGCCCTCTCCGGAGCCGCTCGGCCCTCTCCGGAGCCGCTCGGCTCCCCCCGCCCCTCTCCGTAAACGCCGCTCCCGCAGTGCTCGCGTGGGTGGGGCCCCCTCCATTCCCGATGGTTTCCGAAGCCCTTCGGCTCTTTCCGGCAGCCGGTTCTGCGGCGCTTACGTCACCTCCGGGCCGCCCTATAAAAGGGCGGGCGCGGGCGGCGGGCGGGGTCCGTGGCGGAGGGCGCGGAGCCGGAGGGGGACGAGCTGCGCACCGACCGACCCGGTGAGCGCCGCGGGGCTTGGTTGAGGCGCCCTCTCCGCCTTCCGCGGTCACAGGTGGACGGGAGGAGGGAACGGGGGGTCGAAGCCGCCGCGCTGGGGCCGGCCCTGCCTGCGGGGCTCCCTGGGCTGCGGCTTCTCTCGCCCCTCCCGCCGGCGGGGGGGGGGGTTTACCTCAGGTGTGAGGGTCTTTTTACCTCAAATGTGAGGGTTTTTTCTTCTACCCCAGAGATGGGAGGTTTTTTTTCTATCCCAGAGGTGAGGGTATTTTTTTTTTTGCCCTAGATGTGAGGGTTTTGCACCCCAGAGAGGAGGTTTTTTTGCCCTGAATGTGAGGGCTTTTTACAGCCCAAAGGTGAAGGTATTCTTTTACCCTGGATGTGAGGGTTTTACACCCTGGGGGTGAGTTTTTTGACCCTGGATGCGAGGGATATGAGGGATTTACACCCCAGAGGTGAGGGGGTTTTACTTTGGACATGAGGAATTTTTTTTACCCTGCAGGCGAGGGATTTACACCCCAGAGATGAGGATATTTTTTCACCCTGGATGTGAGGGGTTTATACTCCATAGGTGAGGGCATTTTTTTACCCGAGATGTGAGGGGTTTTTACACCGCAATAGTGAGGGTATTCTTTTACCTTGGATTGTGAGGGTTTTACACCTTAGGAGTGGGGCTTTTTTACATTGTATGTGATGAGGGATGCCCCGCGTCTGCAGCCCCAGCCCTGAGCGGGGGAGAAAGGTTTGGTGGTCGCAGTGACAGCGCTTCGGCCCTGGGGTGGGGATGGGGGCGGGTGGGACATCGTCCGGCCCTCGCCAAGGTCAGCTAGGGATCGGCCGAGGGGCTGGGTTGGCCCAGAGCCCTTCCCTGGGGCAGATGGGGATCCCTCTGGAATGACCAGCGACCACTCCCAGCCGAGCAGGAAGGCGTTCCAAAGAAACCCTGTGTCCCTTTCGTATCTGTGTCATTGTGTAAGGTTTCATCTGTGTCGTTTTGTGCAAAGGGCAGGTGGTGTGGTTTCCTGCATAAAAGAATCGGGATTTGTTCCTCCCCTGATTAACTTTGTTCTTAAATTTATAAATCGAAGGGATGGCAGTTGTTTTTTTTCTCAGTTCGTTGCTCACAAACACCTTGTCTGGTGGCAATTATATAAATCTTCATTGCTAAATCATAAATATGTTAAATATAAAGAAATACATAAGTCATAAGTTCATAAATGATTACCCCAACAGGGTCATCATTTGCCCTGATGTTTAAGGAAAAGCATAAGCTTTTGTAATTGTACTTTTTTTTCAGCAGGTTCGTGTTGACGAGGATTTTCAGTAGCTATTTTACCATAAAACAGCTACATCTTCTAGTCTAAAACGTACGTGACTACTGAGCAGTCTTTCATACATATTTAAACAGGTTCTGAAGAGCGGTTGTCTGGAGATGGCAAATGAACACATTAGGGAGAAAAAAAAATAAAACCAACCAAAAAATCACCAGCTCAGCCTGAAATGGTTCTGCATCCTTCTGGAAAAAATAATCCATTTTCTTTTGGCATTTTGTTTTCAGCGAAGTGCCAGAAGATTCTGATGACTCTGTTCACTGAAAGGCCTTGGTCAGGGATTCGGATTTGTTCAAAACAAATATTAAATCCCGCTGTGTGATTTTTATGCTGTTAAATGCAGCTAGCAATGATCCTTCTGTGAAATTTTCATTTGTCCTTATTACAAATTGTGCAGAGGAAATTATGAACAAAAGAATGAAAATGGGATGCTTTCTGCTGCATTGTGTGTGCGGGATCTGTAACTGCAGTGATGGGATTGTTAAGCTGTGGAAAATACTTGAACCAAGACAGCAGGTTACGTTGTTCACAAGAAGTAATTTATTTCTATTCTTGTTGGGGAAAAAAAAAACCCATTCTGGTCAGATTGAAATAGAATTCTATCTTAAAATCAGATTTAGCTATTATGTTTTTGTGAGATCCATAGCTGATGAAGTTAGCAAACGTCTTTGTGGTTAATTTTTTTAATAACCAAAGAAAAAGGCAGGAACAATGACAGAAGACTGTCTTATAAGTGCTTTTTGCATGTTTTTCTCCTGCATAGCAGGAAGGTGGGAGAAGCCTTAAGTCTCCTGAGACAGGGTGGTTCCTCTTGGTGTGAAATTCCTATTTCTCTACTATTGCATTTAGAACTAACCTCAGTAATTAATGCAAATATCTTAGTATCTTTGCTGCCTTATTTTTGTCTACTTAATGTATTTATGGGACTGTAAGATTTTTATTCATAAATACATTGCTTTTGGGGGACAGACCATTGCATGGAGGAAATGTGAATTCCTCCCTTTTCTCCGCTGTGTGTTATTACAGTGTGGGAGTTTGTTTTTTGCATTTGTCCCTGGAGTGTAGGCAGCAGAAAAATGGGGTGGAGCTGACTGCAGATGCTTTGATGGAGATTGCCAAGTGTATTCTGGCATTGTGCTCCCATAGCTGACCGTGGATCAAACGGAGTGGCAGGCTGACTTCTCCCTGCTGCCACAGATACACATTGAGCTATGCAAATGCCATGAGAGAAATGCACTCGCTTCAGCAGGCACAAAGGCACATAACTGCAGTTGTCCGTCAACTGCTGCAGGGATTGCAGCATGCTCGCAGGGAAAATGCAGAGTTAGGGGAGGCAAGGGAATTTTCAGTTAAAAATTCAGTGGGTTTAGGTATGCTTAAGAGTGGCACAATTAGCCATCTCTGAAATAATCTTCTGTTGCAACTGCTCCTTGTCTGGGGTTTGTGGTAATTGAAAGTGAAAATCTTTGTAGATATTTATATTCAAAACTAATTCATAGAATGATGGAATCATAGAATTAAATTCAAAGCATTCTTATTGAGTTTGTGTCTTCGAATTAAACCACGGTACTTGATTATGCTGCAGCAAAATGTGTCATTTACCACATCGCAATAGCTTTCTTCACTTTCTGTTTTGACCTTCAGGTAATGGTAGACTTTGTTGGTTGTTTTTTTTTTTAAGCAAGCTGGAAAGGTTAATTTGCAACAAACTAAGTTTTTCTGTTGGTATTTGTAACGTTTTTTGCATGGGGAGGTCTGTCACTGGTACAATCTTGCCTAAGGAGAATGCCAAATTGTCCTCTTTGGCAAGGAACCAAAAGCGAAGTATGAAACATGTAGTGTGACTGAATATGCGTATAGGAAAAAAAGAGAGCTAAGTTATGTCCTTCTGCTGGTCTTTAGTGAATGTTATCTTGGTTTCCCCCTCCCTTTTAGACTCTACATTCCTCCATCATGTTGTCGTCATTTCGTAAAGTCAAAGTCCAGGTATTTTTACACAATGCATGAAGTGTCATCGCCATCCTTGCCTGCCGTTATTGGAGTGACCTACCTGTGACAAACAGCTCTTCCTTTGAGTGTGTTCTTTAGAGCAGGCGCTTTACTTGTACTTCACCAAGTCTGATCTGCCTGTCTTGTAATACTTTGAATTTCCTAATCTCTGTTTGTGATGCATGATGTGTGAACATTTCATAGTTGTTACAGTTCAGTATGATTGGGTTTTGATGTGTTTATTTTCTAAGAGATTTGTGTTTTAAAAAGTACTTGAGCGGTATAGTTTTACTTATAGCATCTAAAACCCAATCACGGTAACATCTATGTTGTAGAACATAATGTGTTTGCAGTGTGCTTTGGTTCCTGTTCCAGTCACTCACATAAGTTTATGATCCTTATATTATTGTGATGTAGCTGTTCGTATAACCATGTCGTTTTCCCTTCTGTGATGGTAAAATAAATAGGATGTTTGACCCAAATTTCAGCTGGGTAGCACAAGCAACTAGATTTTATTTGGAAATTATAGTAATGTAAATGTTTATACCACAATTAAAATTACAACGGAAAGATAACAAGTGGGAATGGAGAATGCTGGGGTTAATTATATAATAGCACATTACCTGTAAAGTCTGCATTCCTGCAATGCAGTCAAGGTAATTGGCTTTCTTGGGAGTCTCAGCAGAGCGCAGTCCTTGCCAGTGCTGCATAGTTTTATCAAAGGTCTGTGGTGATAGTAAGAACAAAACAAAGCCAAGAAGCCCTTTGTATATAAAGGCACCTCATTCAGATAGGCAATCAGGTGCTATTATTTCCATGGTGGAATTAAAATTTTAAGGCTAAATGCCAAAAAATGAACGGGTCTTTAATTGTCTTCTGTATTTCAGAAGTGCATAGTCAGGGCTGTGCGCAAACCCTCTAATCAGCCTAAATCACTGGCTTTGCAGCCTGCTTTAGATCAAACACAATTTACCCTTTTTTTTTTTTTCTTTTAATGCTACAGTTTCTTATGTCCCTGTAAAATCTACTTGTACCTGGGGGCTTGCTGGAATTTCACCTGCGTTGCAGTTAAGCCTGTATGAGTCTACAGCTCTAAGTGACCCCTTTAGCACATCCTGAGGTTTTGTACTGCGGCACTTGACTTATTTTTCTGGCTTGGAATTTGTAAGAAGGAGTATTTGGACAAAGGTTTGTGCTGTGAGAAGTCCACCCTTAACATTTAATTGTTTTGTAGATTTAAATTCATAACAAACCAAATGACCAGCGATTAATTTTGTCTCGATAGCATTTTAAATTTCTGGTCTAGGGTGTATGACATGACTTCCTTCAGTGACTTCTTCGTCACACTGTGTGCTCATGCAGTTCCCTCACAGGCACAGGAGCCAGCACTGCGCAGACTTCTCAGAAGGAATCTCTTTTATTTGCCTGCAGTACTCGTATGTACTAACTTAGCACTTGGCTGGGCAGTCGTGGTGGTTTTGTGTTCCAGACATAAGCAGTGGCTTGCTTCTTCCCAGCATTTTGAGAAAGCTGTGAGTGGGAGAAAGGAAAGCTGGAAAAAAATGAACGCTTTCCCTCCATCCTTTCCTTTAGAAGGTTATTTTCACCTCCAATATTAGGATTCAGGGCTTTTTTGCTTAAGAAGAAAGATCAGCCATCCATTCCTGTCCCCCAAGAGGGAGGCAGGAGGGAGCTGACAATATCAGTTAAATATTCTTTTGACCAGACTTAGGCTCTAATATTGATAAATGCAAAAAAAAATGCATCAGTGCATCGAGCTGCTCATGTGTTCATACTTGGGAAGCAGGGAGTGTTTGATAGAGAAAGTACTTGTACTACAGGCTGTTACGGAATATATGTAACACACATCAAGACTTGTCTGAAGAGAAAGTAATTTTACTACAACTTAAGATAGCGATCTGTATACTGATGTCTGATTGCTTTTTGTGCAAAGTGGTTTAATTCTTTAAGCTTCATGTAATTGTTTTTAAAAATAAGCTGAAATCTTCCTTATGACGCTGAATGTATTTTGCATTCTAGTTTTTAGATCCTCGGAAATGTGTTCTGGTAAGGGAATGCTGACAGCTCTTGTGTGTCCGCCCAGGCGGCACCGCCGTAATTCCTGTTTAACCCACCTCAATGCCGCTGTTTCCTGAATTTGAATGATGTTGCTGACATCATTGTTGTTGCACTGCAGTGTCCGTAAATATCTGCAGTTGTGTATTCCCATGCAAATTTTAGGGTGCCCTCATGTACAATTGGTAGTGTCTGCGCAAAGCTCGTGATTGTAGATTGAGGGATAAGAGTAATAAGTATTCTTGGTTATTTTTTTTTGTCTTAAATGTACAACTTTTTGTTGGCTTTTTGTTTTTTTTCCAGAAGAAACACCACCACAATGGTATGTTTCTGATTATTTTATCAGTTAGGCATAAGCTGGCAAGTGGTTTTCTAAAATTAGTCTTGCAGCTTAAAAGTACAGTGGCAGGAGCCTTTGGGACAGGTAAGATCCGCTGGTTTGGGGACGTCCTTGCAATGTCACCTGTCTGGGCTTTTGGGAAAGCTGAGGCTCGGGGTGGGAGCCGGCTGGTGCTGTTCTTCCTGCCCCGCTGCCTGGAAGCTTCACTCTGCCTGACCTTATCAGCCAGCGCAGGCAGCAGCAGCGATGCAGGGAATGTTGTCTCTGCGCACAGCGCCAAGGACGAGGCTGGTTATCTGGGGTCGGGCTGGGCATTTGTGTATGTCCCAACAGAAACCATGTTTTTCGTGTTAAAAACATAAAGCGTGGCTTCTTGTTGGCAGTTCTCTTGCTGGGGCTGCAGTGGTTTCTGTAGATGCCTTCAAATGATGTAGTCGAACTGAGAAGATGTAGAAACATCTTGGAGAATGGCTTTGTATTCAAGGGGGCTGCTGCAATTTGAGCATGAAAACACCCGAGGTAGGCTGCATCGTTCTGCAGCATCGATGACTTTTGAGTTCAGGGCTCCCTGGTGATTGCTGATCGGGCGCTGGCAGAGCACAGACTTGCTGACGTCAGCTGATCTGCTGCAGGAAAGAACAGTCTATTATTGCTAGAGCAAAGCACTTCTTTTACAATTGACTAGCTCGACTTACTGTAGTTATAAAAGGAGCCTTTCTTTTATTGAATTCCAGCAAAAAGATAAGCCAGATTGCGTGATGAGAGGCCAACCAGCTACCAGGCAAAGTTGGAGGGCTCCTCTTTGTTTTTTTCTAAAATACAAAAATAATTTAAATAATTGAAATTTTGTTATTGGCATAATTTAATAATTTAAATTATTTAATAATGTACAATGATTTAAAATCACTTAGCTGTGGAGGTTATTTCTAATTCTGAAGTACAATTCAACAGCAAGAGGCTGTGCAGTTTCACCACCTAATTTTCTTAATTTTCTCCCAGTAATGCCTATAACCTGAATAAGCAGCGGGAGGCTGTAGTGCTGTGGTACCTCTAGACTAACTGTCCCTTTGTTATTCCTGAACACCATTCAGTTTAGAAGAATGTTGTCGGAATTCAAGCACAGCACAGGAAAGGAAGTTTTTAGCAGTAACTGGCTCCCCTGGAGAGAAAAGGCTGTTTGAAAGAGTGCTGGCAAAACCAGCTGCTTTCTCAGGGAAGCGGATCTTCAGTTGAGCTCAGGTTATGTTCCAGGTTTTGATCTTTTAATACTCGGATACACTAATCAAGTGGAGCCTTTGATACCACTGCCTGATGAAACCTGGACTTCATTTATATAATACAGTCTGCACCGACTAGCTGGGTTTTTTCCTTGCCCTCTTTTGACAATAATGAATTAAATGCCCAGGGCTGGAAGAGAAATCAAAGCTGAATTTTCTTTCCTTCCTTCCTTCCTTCAAGTGCCGCAATGCAGTTGGGGCTCAGAGTTCACAGGAGTAACAACTGCTGCTGACATGACTGTCCTCTTGCAGGGTGGGGCTGCTGGAAGGGAGCTTAGGAATGTGTGGATTCACCCCCATATGTTCCTTTCTATCAGATGGTCGCTTTACAAGTGCTTGGAGTCTAAACAGAAAACATGACCACATAGATCACTTTCCAGCCTGTGGAATTTTTCATACAATTAGGCAAGATGTGTGTCTAATTAAAGCATGTGGTTAATTAATGACTTAAATACTAGAACTTTATTTTTTTTAAAAAAACATATGCCGAGAGATGCCTGTGTCTTTTACGCAGTCATAGGCTGGGTGTCTTCCCTAACTTTGATGGGAGGTACATTTAACTTGATGCTTACAGAACTTCTAATAAAAGCATTAAGCGAGCTATACCTGCAAACCCTTGTATTTCAAGACATTAATTGTGTAATTGTTCAAGCACAAAGTGTTTGTTGCAATGTTTTCTTCATATGCAGAACAAGTCATCAAATAAGTGGGTATACATCCCGACTCTGATGATAATGATCGTAATTTTATATTTCTGTTACAGTTTTGTTCTAATGCGCAGTTCTGTTATTGAAAATCAAATTGCTTTTTTTAAAGTTTAAGAACTGAAAACTAAAGGTTATCCCAATTTAATAGAAAGGAGATTAAGCAGAACAGTAGCAAGTTCTTCGCTGTCTGTGGTAACAATAACAGGGTTTAGTGCATAAAGAAACGCGTGGGGATTTTCAATTGAAGCGTAGAGCAAGATCACAGGTGACACAAAATGCTCTTGGACTTGTCTGAGGTCAGGTCTGTGAAGCAGGGTGAGCCTCTGTATTTCATATGAAAGGCTGTTTTGGGAGTGGCAGAGTGGGTTTGTAACTCTCTAATTGTCTGAGAGGACAGAGAGAAGATGCATCACACAGAGGTGTATGTATAATTACATATAGTTATATATATACACGTACTTCTGTGGACCAGTTATCTGTTGTTTAAAGAACAATAATATTCTTAGTCTGTATTGAGTATTTTAAATAAGATCTTTCCAGTTTTTGTATGTTGCACAAGAAACATTTTGTGTCTATATATCTATGTATACGTGTGCACAGAAACAGTTTTAACATGTGTTGGATACTTGCATGCTACAGTTGGAGATGATGTGGCCTTTGCAGCCCTATTATTCCAAAACAAGTAGAAGTTCAGTGTCTTTGTAGATATTCCTTTCCCATGGTTTTCTGCTAGAATTGTGCTTTTTTTTTTTTTTGTATGTATACTATTTTTAATATACATAGCTGTGTACAGATATACAACTGTAAATAAACCACATTTGAGTTTAAAAACGCAGGCTTCCCTTTCACGGATCTCTTCCTACCCTGCCATTGTTTTATAATACAAACAGAACATATTTTTTCTGCTTTCAGAAAATGGATCCAAGTGGTGTAAAAGTGTTGGAAACAGCAGAAGACATCCAAGAAAGGCGTCAACAAGTTTTGGACCGTTACCACAGGTTCAAGGAACTGTCTTCTCTAAGGCGCCAAAAACTTGAAGATTCCTATCGATTCCAGTTTTTCCAGCGTGATGCAGATGAGCTTGAAAAATGGATCCAAGAGAAACTGCAGATTGCATCTGACGAAAACTACAAAGACCCAAGTAACTTACAGGCAAGTCATAGTGCCGTTTTGTGTTCCTGAACTGTTAACTTTGGGGTGTACCAGGTCAGCTGGGACAGAGCAAATGCACAAGTGTGCCTTGGTCTGCGCAGGGTAAAGAAACATGAATGCAAATACCTGCAGCCTTGCAAAGTGTTCTTCAAAAGCCTGATTTCTTTGCTGATGTAATTGGAATATTTCTCATAGTGGATTAGATGCTAACTCGGCATAGAAAAAGTTACACAGTGCAATGTAGTGTAAAACCAGCTTTAGTTAATCCCAGAATTTGTCAGATGCTTTGACTCTGTAAATAAATATGAATTAGCTCTTATTGCTTCCACCTAAAAAGATATTTATAGACAATTAACTTGTGTGGGTGGAACTAGATGGTGGATTCCTAGATGTTTGGATGCTCCAGTGTACGAGAACAAACACAATGATGAAATAACTTAGTTTGACGTGTTTGAATCCACCTGTGAAACATGGTACAGCTATGATTTCAGCTGTACTATTTTATTGTTTGTTTGTCAGTACTGAATATGCATAAAATACACTAAAAATCTTGATATTGGGAGATGTGGAGGAGGGCTGCGCACCAAATCTCAGTCATGTCCTTTGATGTTTTCCTTGCAGGGGAAGCTGCAGAAGCACCAGGCCTTTGAAGCTGAGGTGCAGGCCAATTCAGGGGCTATCGTTAAACTGGACGAGACTGGAAATCAGATGATTAATGAAGGCCATTTTGCATCTGAAACCATAAGAGTGAGTTCTAAAACTCTCTTTTTTCCCCCCTCTTAACAGCTTTTTCCTTAAACCCTCTGTGCAGGTTGCATGGATAGCTCTGTATTCTAAAAGACTTCTTAAAATTCTACAGGTATTTGATTAGTGAAATCACAAGAGAATTTGTATTTTTCAGGCTTACAGGTACTTTTCTTTTTCATGAGCACCCAGCTCATATCTGTTCTTGGATCCAGTTTTGGGGTGAGCTATCTAGTAGGGGAGGCCAGGAACGTAGACTGGAAAATCATCAGTAATGCAAAGATGTGTTGAGAGTCACAGAGCAGATGATTAATTATACTTACAGTCCTTCCCAAAACGGCACAATATCGAGAAGCAGCAAATCCATGAGGCCTGGTGTCAGGGATGTTGACCACTCATTTTTTGGTCCTTTATAGATAGCATTTTCATTTTCTGCAGTAATAACTATAAGTAACACAAGCAACCATAGCGGTAGACTTCAGGCATGTAATTTCTATGTGCTCTGGCTCAGATCAGGTCTCTTGCTAGTGGTGTTTACTTTCTGATTAAGTTTTCCTGGCCATACATTCAAATCTCTTTGAATTTGCATTCCGTGGCCTTTTCTGTGAGCAGAGTACAGCGCTCCATCTGCTGTTTATCTGACAGTGAACATCCCTTAGGACAGATGCTTCCTCAATAACGAGCACTAAGCTTTCTTCGTATCCTTTTCTGAGACCTCTGTTGCTTTTTTCTTTCTCTCCAAATCTCCCAACCAATGTGATGACAAATGTATTTTTAAAATCATTGCTGCTGCACCAGATGGGTTTACATTTGACGTTTGAGTGATCATCAGCGTTTAAGAAGTCTGAGCAAACTGTAACTTCTAAACAACAAATTGACTTGAGAGTTATTTTCTACTGCTTCTCCTATGTATTCTCATTTTCCTCTGGTTACGTTAGCGTTCTCTATTCCTACATACATGTACGTGTGCATACCCCATCAGTTCTGCATACCAGCTTCTTCCCTAGGACTCATTTTGTTAAATCTGCTGTTTCTGGACCTCAGTTTTTTCACTATTGGTTCTGGCTGCAATTTTCTGTAACACGAAGAAGTCTCCTTAGAGGAGTTTAAAGCTTTGTTTCTTTATAAGATTTGGATGTGAGCTGTTGTAACTTTTCAAAAGGAGAGCTCTTGTCATATTTTTGACGTGATTATCAAACTTGATTGATAAGTTCATCATTTGGTTGTAGCTAAGAAATAGGGTGACTAACAAAAGCAGACTTTTTTAATACATTATATAATTAAAAAACTGAGGTGATGAAACAAAAAAGCTTTGCAGTCTGGTGATCTTAAGTAATACTGTGTCTTAGCTGCTCAATAGAGGTTATTTATATTCTGTTTGGAGTGGTAATTTGCCTTTTAATGGTTCAGTCTTTCACGCCATACCGGACCGCACAGCGCCCAATAGTAACGGCTACCCAAGTTGGGTCACATATACGAGTAGGTGAATCTTGTGGTTGTGCAGTGCCGTTCTTTTTGCAATGTCTTCTTTCTCCCTTGGTTGACAATTTGCCCTCTGCTTTGGGGCAGTGGTAGACAATAGTTGTGTGAGCTCTTTCCTCCCTTGGAACCTACCAAAATGAACTTTCTAAATGTATTAAGTGTGTGTCCGCCCATGCTCGATGTTCAAAAGCTTCTCTAGCATGACTTTCAAGTTTCAGGTCTCGGTGAGTAAAGCGTTATAGATGATGGGTGGAGCACATACTTTCCTGTTTCTCAAGTTGTGTTTCTGTGTGGGAGTGTGGTTTTTGTTTTAGTTGTCTATAAAATTTGTGGTTGCTCCCAAGAGTTTTGAAAGGCAGAGTGCAGCCAGAGAGAAACTCAATTTTAAAACCAGTAATTGCTCCTAGTTTTTCAGTATTATGTTACAAAACAATGCTGGGTAAATAGATTAACTGACTAGTGCTCAGATTAATGCTTAAAATATTGTGAAGTGGCACAGGTTTGACTTGAAACAAAATTTGTTGTCTTAAATATAAATTCCAAAATGAAAATGAGATTCCCTTATTGGGAGTTGATGTGTAAAAGACTCATCATTTGAAGGGGACAGATTTTTGTCCTGACTTCAAACTAGCATAGAATTTAAATCAAATTTTATCTCAAAACGTTCACCTCACAATTATGTAAACATAACTATTCGATAGCTTCAGTAATTAATAATAAATGTGTAAATACTCCATTCAGTAATTTCTAATTTTATGTTGTTACCTCACTTCACATAATTTGAAAACTAATGGCTGGAGATTAAATTGTTATGAGGTTTGTCTGCCTTTGTCTAAAGTAGGGTTTAGGATGTACAGCTTCAGAAAAAAAGTCATCTGCTAAGGTGAATAGGGGAATAAATCTAATATTCCCCAATACAGAATTTTAATAACATCATCCTATTTTTCTAGACTCGGCTGCAAGAACTGCACCGACTATGGGAGTTACTGTTGGAAAAGATGAGAGAGAAGGGAGTCAAACTGTTGCAAGCGCAGAAGCTGGTGCAATATTTACGGGAATGTGAAGATGTCTTGGACTGGATCAATGACAAGGTATAATTATTACCTGCCTTTACTGTGTTCTTGATGGGAAATTTTATGTGTTTGTGGGGAAATTTTTTATTAACATACGGTTGCTGGAGCAAGCTCAAGTAATCACAGAGACCTTTTAAAGGCACCTGTGCGTTTCGTAAGCAGTAGGTATGCAGGCTACAGTTCTTCTTTTGCAGCCACAGAAATAGGTACTAGACAAAGGGAGGAAGCCTGCAGGTTGGAGGCTGTAGCTGAATGTAACTCTCTTTGCTTTGAGGAGACCTTTGTCTTTCTCACAGTAATCAAATTCAGGTTTCCTGTAAGAGAAATTTATGACATGTAAAAGTGAATGTTTTTTATAAATGGTCTAAATGCTTTGTTACAGAAAGTAGGCAGCCGAACCAGCAAGCAGTGTGTACGTAATTGCTTAATGATTGGAATATCTTTAGATACACATTATATTGTAAGGACATGAGCTGCAGGAGGGCTGTTGGCTCTTACTCTTTGAACTCTGAGGATGTGGACCACAAACCACACTATCAAGAAAAAAAAGCCACAAAATTATCATATTGCCTGTCTTAACGATGATTTGTTATTTTCTGTCAGTGTGGGTTCTAACTGTTCCTGAACATGACAGTTTTTTTCATAAAGGAGTCTTGCATCAGAAGCCAACAGCAGATGCGCTTAGAGTAAACAAATTCTAGTCGCTTTACTCTGAAATAGCACAGGCAATTATTTTGTAGTTTTACAAGTATGCTTTTCTGTGCACGTTTTCTTTCAGTTTAGATTGTGGCAGTAGTGATAGTTGTGCACGGGACAGAAAACTTATGATAGAAGAACTGATTATATTCAATAAAGTGAAAAATTAATAAGAGCAAGTAAGATGAAAAAATAATGCCCTTAGGGGTCTTGTGTGTTTTCTGCAATAAAGGAAAGAAGGGGGATGCAGTAGTGGAGTTCAATGCAGGAAACTTTGTAGTTGTAAATCTGACTTTAAGCACAGTGACTGTAACTGTCTTTGGCCTATTCTAAATGAGGACAGTTTGCTTCATTATTGTTAATAGCGATTTCCCATAGGTTATACTGAAACTGAATTTTTTTTCCCTCAATGTGCTAGGAGGCAATCGTGACGTCAGAAGAGCTCGGACAGGACTTGGAACACGTAGAGGTTTTGCAAAAGAAGTTTGAAGAGTTCCAGACAGACCTCGCAGCTCATGAGGAAAGAGTAAATGAAGTGAACCAGTTTGCTGGCAAACTTATCCAGGTAAACATTTGTGTGTGTTGACAATCAGACTTGACTAGAGAGGTGTAACACAGCAAGCTTTCATCTGTAATTTCCTCTTTTCCTCTCTGATTTTCTAGTAGGTCTTTATAGTTTTACTCTGTGTGTGCTTAGATCCTTGGCTATGTTAATCTTGGTCATCATTGGATTCACTTGTTCTGCTGAACAGCTTGAGTAACTGCCTCAGCTGAGAATGCCCCTGAAAATGTGGAGTGCAGGGATTACCAAAGGCAGCTGTTGCTTTTGGGGTTAAATGTATTTCCCTTGGACAATCAAGATTAATAGATCTTCTGTTTTGGTGTGTCTTCTGGGGCTTGATCAAGGATGGAGATGGGGCAGGAAGTTTTGCATTCCAGGAAAAAAAGATACTGTTTGCAATTCTTTTCCCATTGAGTAATTAGTACTTGGGAATACTTGAACTACTATGACAGTACTGAAGGCTTACACAGTGTGGTTTCAGAAAAACTATTGTATTGGGTGATCATCTGGAAAGTACAGTATTTATAAATTGATTTCTTGAAAAACAGTGGTGTGTTAAGGTTTTGTCAATGGATGTAAAACCACAGAACAGATGAAAATAGCATTTTTCCTTTGCTTGCCAGGAACAACACCCCGAAGAGGAACTGATAAAGTCCAAACAGGATGAAGTCAATGCAAGCTGGCAGCGGCTCAAGGGGCTCGCCCTTCAGAGGCAAGGAAAACTCTTTGGGGCAGCTGAAGTCCAGCGCTTCAACAGGTACGACCTTGGCTGACTCTGCTGAAGTGATGTAATATTTGTGTGGATGTTTAATGATGCACTCGGCTCCATACAGTGGCATGAGAAGAACTACTGTTGTCTGTTATGTTTATGCTTTATTCTTCCTCATGCCTTGAATGAGAACCTTGTTCTAGAATTACCCTGGGATAGCTGTTCTGATTCATCTTTTCAACACTTGGCAGTTTTGTTCATTCCTGCGAATGGCAGTTCTGCTTCCCTTTCCTCTGAGGTCTTTTTCCCCAGTTCCGTCCTAGATGAGCCCTAAAAGGGCTGCGTTTTTGTTGTTGGATGGATGTCAGTCCAGCTGTCCTGAGGGGGATCTTTGAGCAGTGTCTTCCTATCCTCATCTCCATCTACAGCAGTTTGTGATTTGCTGTGATTAAGTTGGAAAAGGGTCCAGAGGAAAATGGGAAATGGATCTGTTAGGTGATGGTGTTCAGTGGTGCGATAATTCCTTGTTTGTGGATGCCCTCTGAAGAATGGCAGGCAAATGCACTTCAAGGCTTTCTGAGATGTTTTTAAAAATAAGTCTAATTTTTTAGGTTTTTTGTATTTATGGGGTTTTTTAAGGATGATTGTAACTGGCTGCAGTGTTTATGTATGTGGGTTTGTATGCCAGTACATCTGGCATACGTACAGGAAAACATCCTGTATTCTTCCTCTTTCTGTACAAGATAGACTGCTTTCAATTTGTGCTTTGTTTTGAAGGGATGTGGATGAAACAATCAGCTGGATTAAGGAGAAAGGGCAGTTGATGGCCTCAGACGATTTTGGCAGAGACTTGGCCAGTGTGCAGGCTTTATTGCGTAAGCATGAAGGCCTGGAAAGAGATCTTGCAGCTCTGGAAGATAAGGTACCCATACAAGATGTATTTTACCTACTGTTTAGAGGTAACTGCTTGTGTAAGGCTAGAAGCTTATTCACTCTTTGTGACTGGGTTTAGGTTAAGGCCCTTTGTGCAGAAGCTGACCGCTTGCAGCAGTCTCATCCAATAAATGCTTCTCAAATTCAAGTGAAACGGGAGGAGCTGATTGCTAACTGGGAACAGATCCGGACTCTGGCAGCAGAGAGGCATGCTCGCCTTAATGACTCCTACAGGTAGGAATACTGGTCATGCTGAAATTACCTTTCCTCTTTATTCAAATTTGACAGAAGGCTTTTGGGAGGAGAAGAAATGGATGTTGTTTCCAAAATTTGTGCAAGATTCCAGTGTTTTCAGAAGCAATCTTGTTCACCATTTTATAATTTACCATATATTCTTGTAGTAAAAGAAATATTCATATGATAAGATCTTGTTTCTATACTAGTCTGGCTACCCATGCAACATAATCTGTCAGGTCACTATTGAGAAGCTGTGCTAAAAAGAAACTTATCTTAATATGGTGGTTAGTTTACATCCTTTCTGGTTTGTTTTTTCTGCTGTTTATTTCTTCCCTGTGATGCAAGATTTATGGTGATGGAGACTCATGTAAGTAATCCTTCTTCCTTTGCTTTCCCTGTCATCATCTCTTCAGATGAATTAACAGCAAATTTAAAAGGGAAACAGAAACTGATCACTCTTGGTGATAAGTGTTAAACACATTCCAAAGGCAATAGCTGTGAAGGTGTGCTGAAAGGAATCTGAGGATTTATTTGCTTGTTGTTTTAAGGCTGAGGCATGTGTGGATGGAAGGTTCTGTCCGTTCTCCACACACACTATTACAGCTGTGACAGCAGCAGTCCCATAGGCTATCTCGAAATACTCTGTTTGAGAACTGTCATTTGATTTCTGCTGCGTTCAACATTCAGGCCTATAGTTAGGAATATTCCTTTTACTTCCAATATAAGTTTTAATATATTTATTTATTTATATATTTTATATATTTATTTATTATTCTGATTGCATTTTTGTAGTGTCTTTTTTTGTTTCTATCTGAGGAACAGCTTTTATGTTTGTAATCCTTGCTTTAGAGTAAGGATGGAGAAACTGCAAACAAATTATTCCCAACCTTTTTTCCTGTTGCTTTCCTAAGGCTGCAGCGCTTTCTTGCGGACTTCCGAGATCTCACCAGCTGGGTGACTGAGATGAAGGCTCTGATAAATGCTGATGAACTTGCCAATGACGTGGCTGGAGCAGAAGCCCTTCTAGATAGGCATCAGGAACATAAGGTATAATGGTTATAGCCAAATCCAGTCAGCAGCATCTGATGGCTGGTTTGTATGTCTAACAGACTCTGAGTCAGAACTATTGACGTCGTATCACTAGAAACCTTTGATCGTTAGGCTAATGCAGCCCTAGACTGCTGTCCTGTTTAATGTTTTTACTTTGCTTCTTGATAGTACATATACATGAGTAAACGTTTGAGTGCTTATGGTAATATTTTAGGAAAAATTAGACCTGATAGCAGTCAGTTGGACCAAAGAACTTTTTAGTCTTCCATCATGAGGAATTGCTCTAAGCCAGCAGAAAGATTGCAGCTTGAAACCAACCTTCAGTTTTGTTTTAACCTCTGAGTTTATTCTGACCTTATCTGCATTGTAAGGTAGTACATTTTTTTCTACCTTTCATGTTGAGTGCAATGTATTGAAAGACAGTCGAATGTTTATCATTCGGTGTCCGGACTGCTGTCACTGTGTTATTTTCAGTAGTAGCTTTCATATTCTGGCGTTCTATACTAAGATAAATTTTGGTAACAGATTTTTGGTGTCTCCTTTCATAGGGAGAAATTGATGCCCATGAAGATAGCTTCAAATCTGCTGATGAGTCTGGGCAGGCTCTGCTTGGTGCTGGGCACTACGCTTCTGATGAAGTTAAAGAAAAGGTAAGTTGACAGCCAGAACTCCTAGAAGAATTTTCTTTCTTCTGCATTCCTTAATATAGAAGTTCTTTTCTTCTTAAAATTGCAAGCTGCAAAGTAACCTAGAGGGATGATACAGGGCTTTTTAATTGTATTTAATTAGTATGTGGTTTCCATTCTCAGATTGACAGCTTCTGCTTATCTGTTATTAAGAATATTAGGACTATTAGTATTGTTCATTAGGAACTATTAGTACATCTTTACTCCAAAAGAAAAATGGTTTATCTGTTTATCTGAGCTTGGATTTGCTATCAGAAGTTTCAGTAAATACTTAGTATTTCTAAATGTTGGTTTTCAAACTTGTGGGGCCTCTCATGAAGTTGGCATATTGAAACATCAAACGTTCAAATGCCGTAAGTAAGAGCAGACCAAAGAGACTTAAGAGGCCGAGAGGGCAGGATGGTTTGCTATGAAGAGCTTCTCTTACAAATAGGTCTGCAGTCAAAAGGAGCAGTTGTCCATCAGAATTCTCTGTGTAGCTTACTTTGGAAAAGGAGAAGTTTCTGGCTGAAGTCAGAAGGTTGTAGCTGCTTCTTAAGCTTGATAGACTGAGAAGAGGCTTCCCCTGTACAGAGATGGTGATGTCAGTAACAGGAGAATGACTCTTTACACAGGAGGTCATTTCCAATCCAGTGTTAACCGGTCAAGTCACAAGTTGATTTTTACTTTGAGATGGAAATGAGCCGTACTGTTAAGTAAAATTATTTTATGTTTCTCTTCCCAATCCCTCAGCTGACCATCCTCTCAGATGAAAGAACTGCCTTGCTAGAACTATGGGAACTTCGCAGACAGCAGTATGAGCAGTGCATGGACCTGCAGCTTTTCTACAGAGATACTGAACAAGTTGACAACTGGATGAGCAAACAAGAAGTGAGTGCATATTTTTAACTCCAGATAAGGTTGATTTTAATTTCTGGCTTGTCTTCTGTGGAATTCACAATTGGTGTTTACTCGTGGCAGCGACTGACACTAGATGCACACTGGGAAGCAGGCTACTGGGCAGTTATTTATCCGACTGCCCAAGCTGCTGCGAGGACTGTTTCCATCTAATGCTGAAACTGTTAGTTGTGACAGTTTGGCTTGAAATGGCTTTTATGTGTGTTAACTCTTGTAAAGTGCTGTTAGAATAAGATGCTAAAAAGAATTATTCAGAACCTCAGGCTGCTAGAGGCATGCAGGAAACACCATCCCCATATATCATAGTTTACTTTTCAATTCTGTCGTATAGTAGGAAATGTCAGCCCCGTGCTTGAATTGGCTTAGAGCAGCTGAGAAACATAAAAATCAACGGTGTGCTTTGTTTCCTTACTTTAGGCATTTCTGCTGAATGAAGACCTTGGCGATTCTCTGGATAGTGTGGAAGCTCTTCTCAAGAAGCATGAAGACTTTGAGAAATCCCTAAGCGCCCAGGAGGAGAAAATCACAGTAAGATACATTAGATGATTGCTAAATGGGCAAGAAGTAAAGCAAGTAAATTTGTTGACTGGGGCAGAGATGCTGCTGCTGGATGACAGGGAAGGTCGGGGTTTGCTCTGGAGAATGATCCACTGATATGTGGAATGTATTCTCTCTGAATGATATGTATTGTGTCTAAAATGGAATATAGCGGAGAAGACAGGATAGGGTTTGATTGCTACCTTGGAGAGCTGAGTTACCCGTTGCTTTTGCATTATGCCAGCACTCGGGTGGATGAAGATTTGTCAAAAACCTGCACATGTAAGGTGATGGTACAGATAAAAAAGGGCCTATCAACACTGATCTTAATGGCTTTTTATTAGTTCTGCCATGATAAAGTTTTGAGAATGAGTCTACTGGGTAAACTGACATAAGCAATTTTTATTACACCAAGTAAATGAGAACTGTCTTCTCTTTAGGCATTAGATGAGTTTGCTACTAAATTGATTCAGAATAACCACTATGCCATGGATGATGTTGCTACACGCAGAGATGCTGTAAGTATCAAAGATATATTCGGACTGTAGTCTTCAAATCGTGTTCTGCTTTATTATTTTAAATGATATGCTGCCGTATATGATAAGTCAGCAGAGCTCTTCCAAAAGTATGGGTACAGTGGTGGATCTCAGATGCTTAAAGAATTTACAAACCTTTGCTTTTTTTTTTTTTAGCTGCTGAGCCGCCGAAATGCCCTTCATGAAAGAGCTATGTATCGTCGTGCCCAGCTGGCCGATTCTTTCCATCTGCAGCAGTTTTTCCGAGACTCTGATGAGCTAAAGAGTTGGGTTAATGAAAAAATGAAAACTGCAACAGATGAGGCATACAAGGTAAACAAAGATGAACATTAGGGTGATTTTAAGGCAATACCAGGTTTAATGTTATCACTCTAATGATATGAAGTGGCATCGGCTGAAATGCTGCTGATGGTAGGCACTATTAAAGTCACTGTGAGGAACTGCAATTTCTCCCTGACCCCAAGGGGGATTTTCCCATCGTGCTGTAATCATGCTTTTTCAATAGCTCAAGTGTTCTGATTTCAAAAGCGCATTTTTGGCACCAAATCCTCTTGTGACATCTTGGCATGTATATGAACATAGTCTAATTTAAAAAATCCGTTGGAGACCTCTAGATACTAATTTTGGATTTAATGGTTCTTATTCTTTCTTCGTCTGTAGGATCCATCAAACTTGCAAGGCAAAGTTCAGAAACATCAAGCTTTTGAAGCAGAGCTTTCTGCTAATCAGAGTCGTATTGATGCGCTGGAGAAAGCTGGCCAGAAGCTGATTGATGTCAACCACTATGCATCTGATGAAGTGGCAACCCGCATGAATGAAGTTATCAGCTTGTGGAAGAAACTTCTGGAGGCCACTGAGCTCAAAGGTACGTCTTGCTCAGGAGAGTGTGGGCAGCTCTTTCCTTGAGAGGTTAGCTGGGAGAAGATGAGGAGTGAGTTAAATGAAGTGGAAAAACTTAAGTCATCTTTTCCTCTTGCCACTCTGTCTCTCAGGTATAAAACTGCGTGAAGCCAATCAACAGCAGCAATTCAATCGCAACGTGGAGGACATTGAGCTGTGGCTTTATGAAGTGGAGGGACACTTGGCTTCTGATGATTATGGAAAAGACCTTACTAGTGTTCAGAATCTCCAGAAGAAACATGCCCTGCTAGAGGCAGATGTTGCTGCCCATCAGGTAAGGGAAATAATTTTTCTTCCTGTTGTCTCAGATCTGCTAACTCAAAAGCATTCACAGCAGAGACCTTAGCAGGTCCATGCTTCTGTAATTTTTGTAGCTTTGGACTTTACAGTTTATTTATCAGAAATCATTTTGAACTGAAATGTAAATTGCACGTCTCTAAGAACAGTATCTGCATGAGTTTTTCAAAAAGGTTATTTTTGTCAAATAATTCCATCCTGTGGCCTGCTGACAGCACCGCATTTTTTTGTGCTGTGAATACCAACTTAAAAGATGTGCTGCGCTTTGCATAGGAAATAATTTACCCTTAGGCTCTCCATTTACAAACAGGTTATTGTTGTTCAGTTTGTTTTCATGTAGCTCTAAGAAATGGCAAGGGGAGAGAGAATAGATCAGTTTTTAAATACAGAACTTCATAGCAAATGGCTCCTTGATTTGCAAATATCTTTAAGGAAATTAAATCCACAGCAAGAAAATCAACAAAATTTGGGTTCCCACAGCTGGAGCTATGTTGTTAATAATTGGGAGATAGTTCATCCAGAGTAGCACATCTGTAAAGTTAGTGTAACTTCAAGAATCTTTTGTTTGTTTTATGAAATTGTCAGATTGAAGCCAATTACATTTGCATAATGTATTGAATATTGTCCAGGTTATAATTACTACTGAAATTACTGCACTGATGGTGTGCAGCTGAGGTTCTCTTCTTCTGTGACTTTTAGCTAAGACCTGGAAGTGTTTTCCATCACTGCAGCCATCTTACAGAAATTCTGACGTAATGCTATTGCTGAATTAATTTTAGGATCGAATAGATGGCATTACCATCCAGGCACGCCAGTTCCAAGATGCTGGGCACTTTGACGCTGACAATATCAAGAAGAAACAAGAAGCTTTAGTAGCTCGTTATGAAGCTCTAAAGGATCCTATGGTAGCTCGTAAGCAGAAACTTGCAGATTCTCTTCGCCTGCAGCAGCTTTTCCGTGACATTGAGGATGAAGAGACCTGGATTAGGGAAAAAGAACCTATTGCAGCATCAACAAACCGAGGTCAGTCCATCCTGGTATCTCCAGGGTTTAGGTGTCAAGATTGCTCTGTTATAACTTGTGTCTTTATGGAATATTCCCTGGAAGTTTCTGAAATGTTTGTTGTAATTACAGTTGCCTAGAGTTGTGTATTTGCCATCACTCGTGGTTCTTTAACTGGTACTTTTCAAATGGGTAACTTAGTTTTCATAGTGCTCTGTCTTAGTTATGATAGTACTTATTTTGCAAGTTTGGCTAGCGCTGGTTGCAGCTTCCTTGACTTTCATGTTCAGTCTATTTACTTTGAATTAGCTGATGAACTATTTTGTATCTTTCAGGCAAGGACTTAATTGGTGTCCAGAATCTGCTAAAGAAGCACCAGGCTTTGCAGGCAGAAATTGCAGGCCATGAGCCCCGCATTAAAGCAGTCACACAGAAAGGAAACGCTATGGTGGAGGAGGGTATGTCTCAATGTTTTAACTCTTCCTCTTTCAGAAATCTTGAAGTCTTTGTGCTGGACTTTGTTCTCTGGCCCTGCACAACAAAGAATTGTTGCCTGTTTTTATCCAGGCAATAGGCAGGTACCTCCTAGCAGGATGGACTTATGGTCATTCTTTCACCTGAGTATAAAAATAGATTCCTTGATGGAAACCTGTCGCCATTTTCACAGATCTCCATCTGCTCTTGGCAAACACAAATGAACCCTTTATTCAGCACCTTTGTGCCTACGATATTTAGTCTCCATTTCTAAATCTGTTAAAAGCTTCTCTCTGAGATACATTAGTATGATGTGAGAAATGATTCTGGACAAAGACAGTAGGAGTCATTGCTGCTTTTTCAATAAGTAAGTTTCTTTATTTCTGTCTGGGTATTCTTAACAACAGAATACTTAGAAAATTCCCCTGATTCCAGCATTCAGAATGCAGTTATGATATTTCTCTTGTCAAAAGTCTGCCGCTGGAAAGAGGTGACCTTTCCTGCCTCTTCATTGAGAAGAAATGTTTTGTTCTTAATGGTTAAAATATTCCTAGTACAGTTTGACTGACAGGTACAGTGTTTTCCAGTGTGAGGCAAAAGGATAAGCTGGGTTATGCTTTCATTATTGTTGGCAGAATAGGCTACCTAAGTTTAACAGATCTGTTTTCTGTGACCTTCAAGAAGTACAAGTAATCTTTTTGTGTGAATTAGTATGTCTCCTTAAGTCCTTCAGTTCACTCTCTCTCTGTTGTCTAGGACATTTTGCAGCTGAGGATGTGAAAATCAAATTGAATGAGTTGAACCAAAAATGGGACTCTCTGAAAGCTAAAGCATCTCAGCGTCGACAAGACCTAGAGGATTCCCTGCAAGCTCAGCAGTATTTTGCTGACGCTAATGAGGCGGAATCCTGGATGAGGGAGAAGGAACCCATTGTTGGCAGTACAGACTATGGAAAAGATGAAGACTCTGCTGAGGTATTTGAGATTGTTGTTTGAATCAGTTTTGCATAAACACAGTGGGGACTTGTTCAGTGGTAAAAAAAAAAAAAAGGAGCTTTGCTAATTTCAGGATTCCTAAGAGAAAAGGCACAAAATTCTTGCATCAAGCTGAATTTTGGCTCAGAGGCAGAAGTTGGCAGATTTTTCCTGTCTTGGTTTTTGCACATGAAATTCTGTTGTTCAGTGTTAAACGAATTGTTAGGAAACTTTACATTTGTATTCATTTTTAATAGGGTTTTAGTGAAGTACAGCAAGAGTAATATCAGCAAATTCCTCTTCCAATGTTGCAGTTCAGTATGGGTCTGGTTTTCAGCAGCTCATTAGTCTGGAAGTAATTTTTTGTCTGGAGTTATTTTACTGGTGTCATTCCGTAGCCAAGCACCGTGTCCCAGACACTGCTGACTGACGCCCTGTCAAGATGAAGTACAGTTTAAAGGCATGCTTTCAGACTTAACACTATTTCCAGAGTGATACGTGGTATTCCTGGTCAGAACACAGGAGTGTTTCTGAGATAAGGTAGAGGAAAAGCAGTAGAAGCATTTGGACTATCCAGCCGGTGAATAAATAGAAGTCGTTATTCCCATGAGAGTCACAGGACTGGCAGCCATGAAAAACCCACTTTCCCTCTCTGTGGAGACGAAGTATATATTTTAAGCAGAATAGTATTTGTGAAATGGCTGGTTGTACACATTGTTTTTATCATTTGCTTTCAGGCTCTTCTGAAGAAACATGAAGCTTTGATGTCTGATCTTTCTGCTTACGGCAGTAGCATACAGGCATTAAGGGAACAGGCCCAGTCATGCAGGGTAAGGCAAGATGCTAATGATGTTGCTAAAATTCTTGGATCAGTAGAAGTTAAAGACAAAGCTTAATAACAGTTGTTGATCTTGAGAACGAACTGCAGGCTGTTCTTGATTTTTTTCAATAAATTCATTGGTCCGTTTTTATAATTATAACGGACAGCTATGTTGCATTGCAAGAAAACGGTATGATGTTTTGGGTTTTGAGGTTTGAGCACAGACAGCATCTAAAATAAGTCTGTCTGCATTACAGGCTATCTGTTTATTTCAACAAGAATAATTTTAGGGCGCTACAGCAGCTTTAACTAAGGCCGAAGTATTTTTTTAGGACATCTATGTTGATTGTAATAAACATGGACCAACTCATTTTTTTTGCATACTCCTTTGCTAGCAACAAGTTGCTCCCACAGATGATGAAACTGGAAAAGAGCTCGTTCTGGCACTCTATGATTACCAAGAGAAGAGTCCCCGGGAGGTGACTATGAAAAAGGGGGACATCCTCACTTTACTCAACAGCACCAACAAGGTATATTCCTGCTGTCTGTTTTGCTGAGCTGCGTGGCTTGCTGGGTGCTCTGTGGAGAGTTTTTGGGTTTGTTTTTATCAACGAGATTGTTCAAAGAAGTTAAAGGATCGGCACATTCATCCCATGTTCCCATTCAGCCCTTCAGTGCACCCCTTCAGCTCATTCTCGTGACTCCTCTATAGCTGCCAGCTTTTCCCAGTCAGACAAACAACTTGTGCTACAGGGCATGTATCTGTGGGAAAACTCCCTTCCCTGCTGTTAAGGAAATTTTGACCAAACACAAGAGGAGACACAGAAGTAAGGCCTAGATGTCATCAAGAGACAGTTTGTTTGAAAATACCTCCATGGAAGGAGAAAACTGTTGTGAGCATCATTGGTGTTCTTGTGTTAGAAACCTCTAATTTGCAGCTTTCTGTTGCTCAGTGTACTTTGTGCTTGATTGTTGTCTCACAGCAGTCATTTTTTTCCCCCTCCTTCTTTCCAGGACTGGTGGAAGGTTGAAGTTAATGATCGTCAGGGCTTTGTACCAGCTGCCTATGTCAAAAAGCTAGATCCTGCCCAGTCTGCATCCCGAGAGAATCTCCTGGAAGAGCAAGGCAGCATAGCGTTGCGACAGGAGCAAATTGACAACCAGTAAGACCTATCTGATGAGTTACGATAACCATCCAGCGTTTGCTGGCTTGGCCTTTGCCTCACATATGCCAGAAGTTTAGGTTGATGCCTCTTAACACTAGGGAGTGATTAATTGGAGCAAAACGAGGGTCTTCTTTACCAGCGATATCATACTGAGTTGTTTTACCCTTATTCTAAATCTTCTTGTTGCTTTCCCCATTTTTTAACTGTAAAACTCATGACACTAGAGCTCAACTTGCTGTCTGACTTCTGTATTTTGTGTTCTTTTTGTTGTTGTACCTAACAACTTAAACTTGTTTGTGAGTTATATATCTGTCCTAAGCAGCTCTTGTATTTGTAGTTGTCACTTCTAAATGTGTGATCTGTTTTGAAGAGCTTTCTTAAATTTGGTTACATAAGTACAGTGCCCTCCCTATACAGGGCTGCCTCTGGAGGTATCCTCCTTAGGAGCTGTGACTACATTGGCACTAGCTTATTACTCTCTTTCCTGAGTGCCATTATTTGTTGCCTTTATATGGGCTAAAATATACACGCCTCCTTTTTTTTTTTTGAAGAGGAACATGCCATCACAAATAGAGAAAGCTGTATGGCCGCTTTGGTAATGATCTCCTGAAACACATGGTGGTTGTAGATTAGTTCAAGAAAGGGCTGTGGGCGATAGCTGTGAGCTACTGGCTCATCTTATCAAGCCACTTGGAAGCCAAAGCTCAAAGTTTTATGCATACTCCCATCTGTTTGCACAGCTCCGCTGTCATTCTGCGCAAGAATTTCTTCCCACGCAGTTGTTTTGAGTCACCAGTTATGACAGTGACATACAGTAATCGCTAGTTTTAGCTCTAGTATTAAAAAACAAAACAAAAAAAAAAAACACCCAACCAAAACCACACAGAAAAAAGACCCCCCAAAACAAACAAACGAATAAAATTATTAATAAAAAAGCTTGTACCGGTGAGAAGAAGGGAGGCTGGAAAGCTGTGGCAAGTTGTTCAAGGTTTCAATAACATGCCGTTCTCTATGAGTTTGTGTGCTGCTTTTAAGAACTAGAACAGCTGCACCTTTTTTAGAGCCAGGGAGAGGGGAGTGCCCTTTTGTTTACAATAACATGGCACAAAGGTCAGTAAATGAGGAGACCTTATAGAGAGAGTTCAACTGTACTGCTGATGATTCCTTATGTGAATTGTACTCCTGGTCCGATTTGCTTTGTTTGCTTCTGAATGACACCTAATTTTCTCCATTTAAATGTAACTCTTGACCATCTCCTACCACAGACAACCCATGGATGGAGCTGCTGCTTTCATTATTTTTGTTAATCTGACTAATTTTTTGCATGCATTTGCTGTGCTCCCTCTGTCTGTGCAGGACTCTCATAACTAAGGAGGTCGGCAGTGTATCTCTGCGTATGAAACAGGTCGAAGAACTGTGAGTAGGATTAGCCCTTTCTAAACCATGCTGTCTTCATGCTGTCACTGTTCATTCTCCCTTGGTTTGTGTCTTTCTTTGGGAAAACTGCTCCGAAGAAACATGAAGGAAGCAATTTCTGCAGTGTGAATTACTTTAGCTTAGATAAGTGTTGTGGTGTTTCGTGTGCTCTGTGTAGCCAGCCAGCTGCGCATCTTGTTGGTCACCTCTGTGCTGCTAAATTGGTCAATGGTGTTGATTTCCATTGTGCGGATTTTGCATACTGAATGAGGTTTTAATGATATCCAGCCTGTTCTCTTAAAAAGCATATCTTGCATTTTCTGAGGTGCCCATAGAAATATTACTTTGTTTCTATATCTACTGTATATATAGCAAGTATAACATCACAGGAGTACCTTGGCAATTGGGAAGGGTGTGGTCATCAGAGTTAAAAGTGACATTCATGCTGGGTAGTCAAAAGGCATCGGCTTCTTTATATAGGATGGTCTTTATTATTTGTAACATTAACTTAATTTTCAAAATTGTATTCAAGTTTTCTGGAAAAAAAAGACCAAATTTGCATTATGATCTTGGAAGTTGCTGGGAGATCCAAAGCAAGAGTGTTCACTGGCTGTGCCTGACTGTCTTCCAATAGAGAATATGATTGAGAATCGGAAGTGGAAGTATTGTGTTAATCTCTGAAGTGTTGCAAAGCGACTTTGAGGGAAGGTCTGCTGATAAAGGAACTTTGCCTTAGATCATACATGAACTTTGCAAGTGTTTAATGCCTGAAGTTGTATGCTGAGGCAAACTTCCACAGTAGGGGCAGGCTTCAAAACAGTGTGTTCTGTATGCAGTAGCTCATTCAAATAGAGGTAGAATGTTTCAATTCAAACCCAATACAGAAGATTGTCAGTTCTTTTTTTTATCCAGCCTTACACCAGGATGGACAGGAAACCACAAAGTCTCTGCTTCCATGGAAAGAATTAGAGTTGATTATCATTTTTATGTATAGCCCAGGGCAGCAAGGATTTTCTTCAGCAGGGTTGTGATCTCTGAGTTACTGGTTAGGAAAACAAAGAGTTCAATGATGTAGCAGGTTAGGAGGTGCAGTTGTTCAGTATTTGCCTGCATGTTCCACGGTGGGAAATGAAACTGTTGTAAGGCTGCCCTTTCCTGTTTGAGGCCCCTGCAGGTATCTCAGCAGTGTCTTAGGTTATTTGATTTAGTAGCATCAAAAAGGGTATCCTTGTGGCTTAATAATGAGACTCATTTGTGGCTGTTGATCACTGCAGGAGGGCAATGTGCAATCTGAGTCAAGATATTAAAAAAAATTCAGAAGCGGCTGGAATATCTGATCTTTGGAAAGCTTAAAATAGGGGAGCAGTAAGAATGGGTGTTAGTGTGTGGCTTTTCTGAATGCGAGTTCTTTAAAACAGTCACTATACATTATGAAAGAGATCTGCAATTTAGTTTACTATAAAAACTTCATTGGCTTTTCTAAAGTTAGTTACCAGAAATTGAATAGAAGACACCATTTTTCTTGTGGTTTTAAGTAAATGGCTGGTCTTCCGAGGTTTATTTGCTCATTCAAACCAATTAAACATTTTAGAGGCTTTACATTCATTCTAATGCAAACGAGGAATGATTTCACTAGTGATGTTGGGAATTCCAGAGATACAAACCCACTGTTGAAGTGTTTAAGTCAAACAGAAATGAGTTTTACGGATTTCCCAGTTGAATATAGTTGTGTCAGCAAAGAAATAACACCTGGTTTTAAACGTTCAGCCGATTTTACATAAAATAATGTCTAGATTTATGTCCAATAGCTGGGAGGCCAGTGGATTTTAATAATGTGATGGCAAACTTGATGTTCTATAGAAAAACACTTTCTAGAAAGTAGGACTCTATGGAGTATTCCTGCACTGCAGCGCTGCTGTAGCTTGAGAGCCTACCCTGACCTGAGCTGTGATTTGGGTTTGCTTTTGTCCGATGAAATGCTGCATGCGAGAGGTCTTGTTTTGGTGTGTGTATCAACATAGAGGAGAAGCACGTAGAGTTTACATCTATTTAATCGTCTGCGAGTAGATCATTCTGTAGAAGAACAGCACGTGGAGTGCAGGGATTTCCCACTTCTTTGGTGATACCAGTACTTGGTTAATTGTTGTGACTCTGCTCTTTCCCAATCTGACTGCCCCCTACTTTCCTTTTCTCCTTGTCCCAGGTATCACTCTCTTTTGGAGCTGGGAGAAAAACGTAAAGGCATGCTGGAAAAGAGCTGCAAAAAGTTTATGCTTTTCCGTGAAGCTAATGAGCTTCAGCAGTGGATCAATGAGAAGGAAGCAGCGCTCACAAATGAGGAAGTGGGTGCCGATCTGGAGCAGGTGGAGGTGCTACAGAAGAAATTTGATGATTTTCAGAAGGTATGCTGTAATGCTGCATAATGTATGTGTTTAGGCTTTCTGATCATATATCCATAATAATTTTTTTATAGCTGATCATGGTTGAGAAGGAAACAAAGCTTTCATTTGGAATAAAGGGATGTATATGCTTTTGTAAATTTTATTTTGCGAGCATGGTGAAAATGCCATATTCGGGCTCCTTCGATTGGTGCAGTCTCCAGGTTGCTATACACTTCCCAGCTCTTAGAGAATTGAAACGTCCAAATATAGAGCCTGCCGAGCTTTGGAGGAATTCCATTTTGTGTAAAGTATAACCTTTAGTTAAGCTGTTTCTCTTCCTTTTTATTGAAAGAAAAGATACATTTGAGTTTCTATCTATAGAGTTTTTCCCTAAGATAAGAAAAAATAATTCTCTGCTTTGGAAGGCTGGTAGGCTTCCAGATTTATTTTTTCTCCCACTGTTTGCAGTACTGGTCAGTTATTATTTTTCTTGGCATGAGGTGTGAAAGAATTGCTTGGGCAGGTATGTTATTTCTGTCCACTGTGCTAGGAGACTGAGCACTGAAGTGCAAGGATGCCTGGCCTTGCGCATTAGAGAAGGCAGTGATTTGGCAGTTCTGTGGACATGATCATGTTTACAGCCTGAAATCTGGCTAACAAACCATTTGAGCCAACCTGCTGATGTAGGTGGGAAGATGATAGCAGTTACTGGATTTGGGTTCTTTTAAAATAAGCTGATGGTTGAAATGAAAATGTCACCTATTAAAATCCAAGTGCAAGTTTCCACTACTTTTTTAACCAGGCTCCCTTTTTGCCTTATAGAAAGCACTCAGTCAGTTTGTTTGACTGGCAGCTTTTAAGTGTCTTAATAAAGCTACTTTTTAAGTTGACCCTTTAGCTTATTCATGCAGTAATATGGACGATAGCTTTAGATCTTTGTGCTGGTAATGTTGTATACTCGACAGTTTTAATAGTTAATCCCATCCCTGATTGCTAATTAACTCTCTGTATGGAAAACTCTGGTGCATTTCTTAATTCCGTTAATGCTTAGTGTTGGCAACTGAGATTGCTTGGCGTAGGCTCTCATGTTTTGTAAGTTCTGTTCAGTGGTAACTGAAGGTTAACTCTGCCAAATTCCAGCTGTTCACAAACCAATTACTTTTTGGCCCCCGTGATGTACCAATTTGACCCACGTTTTGCTTGTATGAATATTAATGCTGTGTTATTTCTCCCTTCTGTGTAGGACTTAAAGGCCAATGAGTCACGTCTGAAGGACATAAACAAGGTTGCAAATGACCTGGAATCAGAAGGGTTGATGGCAGATGAAGTGCAAGCAGTACAGCAACAGGTCCACTTTTTCTCTGGCTTGGTCTAATCCTCTTGAGAAGCAGATGACTTTCTTCCATTCTTTTGTCCGCTATCTTCCACTTTGCGTGTCGCTGCAAGACCCTAGCTGCTCATTTTTGCTCTCTGCTCTGGTAAACTGGTATTGTGACCAGAGGTACTTAATGCCTGTTCTGTAGTGTGGCCACCACAAGAGTGCCCTTTGAACTGTTTCTTTTTAGATAGTACCTACAGCAAACTGTACCTTCTGGATCTTTTTTCTTTTCTTTCTTTTAGGAATGGGAAGTCTTTAAAATAATATCGGTAGTCCTGGAGGGTCAGTGCACCAGCTTTGCTTCACATAAATTTGACATTTCAGCCATTATTTCTTTGCAAGAAAAGTGGTGAGGAGTGCTAGGGAAAGAGAAATAAAACAGAAGCTGAACTTACAGTGGAGGAATTTTGTGTGTGAGGGTTGTTACCTATTTTTTTTTGCCAGCTTTTCACATACTTGTGCTGTTTCTGTGAATAATTCTATCCAGTGCCGATAGAGTATGGAAGCAGCTTGTTTCTTTTCTGAGCTTTAAGATGCTGCAATGCAGTAGGTGATTGAAAGGTCAAACTCCAATTTCTGCTACATGTTTAGGTTGTGCGAGCAATGTAGAGGGTTATTGACACGCTGGCAATGAATTTGTAGAAGGATGGAAGTGTAGCTCCTATTTTCCCTTTCTCAAAAACGGTAATGGCTTTCTTTCTGTTAGAAAATAACCAGCTTTTTTTGTTTGTCGTCTTTCCTTTGCAGGAAGTCTATGGCATGATGCCTAGGGTAAGTGTTTAATTTCTGAGATGGGGTGGCAGTTATAACAGGTTTGGGATGTACAGGTAGAAGTTCAGCCATAATTGTAGTTAATTTCCATGAAGGAATTCAATAATGACTTTGAACGGACAAAAAAAGATGATCTTATCTTTGCCTTTATTTGTGAGGTGTGGGGTGAGACACTCAGGAAATGAATGCAGAGCAGGACAGCCCAAAATGATGCAAATACTTACTTGTAAAAGCTCATTTACTCTGTTAAGGATTGAAGAAGGAGAATTTCCAAAAATTTTTAGTATAGTCTGATATTTTTAGACCTTGCTTCTTATTTAAAGCTGTCTCTTTGCATTTTCAAACAGGATGAAACTGATTCTAAGACAGCCTCTCCTTGGAAGGTAGGTTCCATTACTTAGTAGCACTCAAAAGGAAAGTAAAACAAACTACAGGACATTTGTCTTTTTTAGATCATATACCACCTCATGTGCCCTTCTTTCATTTCTTTTTCTTTTTTGTAACTGTCCTCTTTTTTCTTTGACTGTTGAAAAAGTGATTTTTGATGGTGTTCTTACCTCAGCAAGCATTTAAATTGGTATCGATTTAGGGTTAGTGACTTCTAACTTTTTTTAGAAGTTTTGCTTGTTTACTTAAACAAGCAGGTTACAAATATTTGAGAATTCAGCTTCTCTCAATGTATAAAGGTGTCATAGGTGCTACTCTTTGTTTTAAAATTAAAAGATATCTAAGCCAAGTCAAGTGACTATGGCAGCTCTGTTTGCAGGTACTGTGAGAATAGCTGGGATAGACACAGAAATTGCCAGTTTGCCTCTATGCTGCAAAACTCTGGGGGTTTTGAGCTTATACTATACAACTGATTCCAGTTTTTATACCAACATTTTAGGTATTGCATGGCCACTAGATGTGAAATAGTCCCTGTTCACTCAGCGTGAGTTCTTTTTTTACATAGCAAGCAGAAAGAAGTGTGTTTATTCCTTAAAGTCCAAGCCCATTTACATCAATATTCCTTTAGTAAGGAATATGTTGTAGCGCCTAGCAGGATCTTTGTCTTCCATTATTCATCTGCAGCTTGTTTTCTACCATGGTTAGAAGTAGCCTTTCTCCGTTCATTAGTGGCTCACAGTGGAATCGCTGTCACCTGCTGATGCTCAGCAATATCTTGAATGTTTTTGACCTTACCCAACATGGTGCTTTTCCCTAGTGTATTTCATTCCCATGTTCCATGTCTTGCATCCACCCTCTTAGACTTAAAGCTGCTTGTACATCTTTTAAGCTGTGTGAATGTGGGAAAACCAGATAAGTATGCGATACTCTGACAGCACTGTAGAAAGTGCAGCCTTGCCAACAAGAATTGGTGATTTTTTTAGTATTTTTTATTCTGAACAGATTGTACACGTGTGTGTTGAATCCTAGGAGTCTCATAGTAACTAAGTTCTTCTCTGTGTATAGCTGCAAAGGGATGAGGTTTGCAAGTAATCAGTCACTGCTGGAAAAGTAGATTGCGTTTTAGAGAGAGCTGGTTATTTTTCTGATTAGCCTTCACCAATGTTGATGATGATCTTGAAATGTCTGAATTAACTGATAGGCCGATTTTTGCCACAAACTCAGCCAAGATGTAAACCGTTTACATATTTTAATTTTTTTTTTCCTGTCCCTGTGACTAAGGGTTTAGTGGTTTTAAATTCACTTATTGAATGTTGCTTCTAAATTTTCATCTTTGTCCTTATTAAGACTATGGGGTTTGTTTCAATTTTACACAGACAAGGTAGTACTCTACTCGTTTACAAATTTCTAACTCTTCTCACTCTGACCTATAATACCTTATGTATTGCAACTAATTATTCTTAGTTGCTTTTGTAATTGCCTTACCTTGATCTTCTCATTGTTTGCTTCTTTCATCTTAAATAAGTGTATTCAAAACACTGTTGTAAAGAAGTGTATAAAACTAAAGAATTCAAAAGTTTTTCACTGAAACACTTAAAATGCAGGGTATTTGGTTTTTTTCCTGCATTTTTTTGAGTTTTACAAAGTGTATTTTTGACCTAGGCTAAGTCATTATGGATTTTCAAGTTTTCTTTCAGTCTGACTTCGGTTGCAATTGTTTAGAGTTGACTTTAATGCTATATTTTTTTATTTCTGCCTTTTCGCACAGTCTGCACGTATGATGGTGCACACAGTGGCGACCTTTAACTCAATCAAGGTAATGATACAACATTTTCTCAGCTGATTTAAAGCCAAGAACAGCTTTTACCCTCTTTCTTTCTTTCTCTCTCATTACTCGTTATAAACCCTTTTGAATCAACTTCTTGAAAGAAGTATTGACACATGCAGCATTTGCATCAGGTTACGTCAGTATCTTACTATATACATAAAACAATTCAGGTTTGTAGCTCGGGAGAAACCCTTAAAGTAATGTTATCTAACCAGGCTATGGGAATGTGTGTGTTCTTCTGGAATTAAGCAGAATATAATAACCTTCACCTGCAGTGGATCTTACTGACCCCTTGATGAAGTTCATATACTATAGAATAAAGAAGTGTAGCTATTTTAGCAGGTCTCGCAGCATTGCTGTCGATATTCTCCTTATACCCCTGAAATAAAGCCTGTGAAAATGGACATGACAAAGGGGTTGTTGGTATCTTTCAAGTGTCAGCAGAATGAAGGAGGTGTGGATAAGCACGGTGAACAAAATATTACTAATTACTAATGCCAGCACAAGAGTTTCCTGTGCAAACAGAAAGGCTATAAAACTGATTTGCAGCATCAGCAGGGCTTGTTTGTTTTGTAGGAATTGAATGAACGCTGGAGGTCTCTGCAGCAGTTGGCAGAGGAGCGAAGCCAGCTGTTGGGCAGTGCCCATGAAGTCCAGAGATTCCACAGGTGAGGCGTTTTTATTGTATTTGGTCTTAATTCAGTGAAATGCTTTGTCTGTAAGAGTTCTAAAAATGTAGTTGGGACCTATTCTAAGCCAACCATATTTCGACCCTTCCCTTCACCCAAATCAGAGATGCTGATGAAACAAAAGAATGGATAGAGGAGAAGAATCAAGCATTAAATACAGACAACTATGGACACGACTTGGCCAGTGTGCAGGCTTTGCAGCGCAAACACGAAGGCTTTGAAAGGGACTTGGCAGCTCTTGGAGACAAGGTGAGGTGGTGAGGAGGACAAATCCCAAAGCTTTCTTTTTTTATCTAGCAGAACTAATTGAACTATAGAAAAGGTTCTTTTTGTCTTTGTGATGTTTATTTCCCTTCCACTAATTCTAGGTGAACTCTCTTGGTGAAACTGCCCAGCGTCTGATCCAGTCTCATCCAGAGTCTGCTGAAGATCTCCAAGAAAAATGTACTGAGCTTAATCAGGCTTGGAACAGCCTGGGAAAACGTGCTGATCAGCGCAAAGAGAAGCTTGGAGACTCTCATGACCTGCAGCGTTTCCTCAGCGACTTCAGGTAAAGATACTATCCCACTTAGCCCCATTTTGTCTGCATGGTATGTTACTAGTGAAGTAGATGTGGCTTTTTTTTCCACATGGATTTCTGGGGAGGGTTCTGAAAAAGGACTATTTTTTCCTGTTCTGACTGATTTCAATGGAGGGAGGGGAAACTTCACTGTTACTTTGTGTTTACAGGGACCTTATGTCTTGGATCAATGGAATTCGCGGCCTGGTCTCCTCTGATGAACTTGCAAAGGATGTGACTGGAGCTGAAGCTTTGTTGGAAAGGCATCAGGTATGTGAAAGATAAGGGTGTACCATAAACGTCAACGAATGTTTCTTTTCTGACACTTTCCCTTGAGACTTCCAGAAATAGATCAGTTCTGGCTCTGCTGACTATTTATTTAATAACTCATCTCTGTCCCTTGCAGGAACACCGCACTGAAATAGATGCGAGGGCTGGCACTTTCCAGGCATTTGAACAATTTGGTCAACAGCTTCTGGCTCACGGACACTATGCCAGCCCAGAGATCAAGGAGAAACTGGATATTCTGGATCAAGAACGGGCAGACCTAGAAAAGGCATGGGTCCAGCGCAGGATGATGCTAGACCAGTGCTTAGAACTACAGGTACTCTGCTGCATCTTTTGAAAGGAAAATAATTCTTCCTTGCACAAGGAAGTTTATTCTTTCATAGTGATGAGCAGTGCTCCTGGTCTGTCTTTCTCACACTTTGGAGTTTTTTCTCCGTAGCTGTTTCATCGGGACTGTGAACAAGCTGAGAACTGGATGGCTGCCCGAGAGGCCTTCCTGAATACAGAGGATAAAGGAGATTCATTAGACAGTGTGGAGGCACTCATCAAGAAACATGAAGATTTTGATAAAGCAATCAATGTCCAGGTGAGGACAGTAGCTGAAGTAGGGGGAAATAGTTCAGTTTTATGCAGGTTATTAGCAAAAGAAGTTACTACCATTCTGTGGCTTTTAAGGCTCAGTTATAAAAATTCAGCCATCTGGGATCTGCAGCAGAAGTGTAGAAGCGGTTGATGCAGATGGGGATGTATTTCACTGCCTACAAACTGTGTAGGAATAGTAGAAAGTATTTGTGTAGATCTCTTGCTTATTTTAAATGATTTTTTTCTTTACTTTTTTTTTAACAGCAGAAAAAAGGTATATTTTTCAGTTTCTTGTAACAGAAAGCTGCCTGCTTTTCTTGAGCGATCGCACTCCTGTAGCTTGAGGTCCAAAAGATACTTTTCCCCTAAATGCCACTGGTGAAAGATGTTCTGATTTGAACTCTCCAGTCTTGTAGAAAGTAGGCTTTCTTTATAGAGACACTTTTACAATAATCTATGTCTAAAGAGAGGAAAAAGTCTTGTTTTGTTCCAGATTGTGCTCATCACTTGACCATAAGGAACTGCAGCTGTAATTTATGGTTTGTGTTTTCAACAGGAGGAGAAAATTGCTGTCCTGCAGTCTTTTGCCGACCAGCTGATCTCTGCTGATCACTATGCAAAAGGTGTCATCGCTAACAGACGCAACGAGGTTCTGGACAGGTCAGTATTGCCCCATTACTGGCTGAAAGAGAAGGCTCTTGGGCAACATTTTGTAGCTGTTAAATGCGATGCCATGTGCAGTCCTAGTTTTTCATTCAAGGTATTTACTTAATTGTGTACAGGTGGCTCCGTCTGAAAGCTCAGATGATTGAAAAGAGATCGAAGCTAGGAGAATCACAGACACTCCAGCAGTTCAGTCGTGATGTGGATGAAATAGAAGCTTGGATCAGTGAAAAACTACAGACTGCAAGTGATGAGTCATATAAGGATCCCACAAATATCCAGGTAATGTGATTCTCAGCTCAAAAAAAAAAAAAGTAACTTTGCAAAACATAATCTGGTTCACAAAAATAGGCTCAGGTATTCTTGTTCAGTGATAACAGAACAATGCACCATGTTGGACATGGTCTCCCTTTAACAAGGAGAAAATGGAAGTTACATTATGCATGAGAGCAGACCCAGAATAGAACTTGCTTGGTAATTATTGATGCATATAATTAATAAGATATGTGGTATCTGCAGCAGCAAGTTTCCCGAAGAACCCCCTGAGGAGCTATTCTGTCTTTCTCCTAGATAATAAAACAAGGAAATGGAGTTCTTGGGTCTCATCTCTCTGTCATGTGCTAAAATGTGAAGTCTCATTTATTTTCAGTATTAAGGAATAATTAATTGGTTATCTCTGATGTTTTAATACTGGTTAATGAAGTAGTATGAATGCACTGAACTACTTCTCTCAATCTGTTTTATAGCTTTCCAAACTGCTGGTAAGTAGTTTGGACTAGCCCTGGTATGTGACTTGTTTTCTTTGTATAGCTTTATGTGTGAGCACAAGGCCTGATTGCAGTCTGCTCCATCCATCAGTTCATGCAATCTCTTCGTTTCCTTTTAGTTCTTGACTTACATCCAGGGCCACCTCTTGATATCCTCATGTTACGGGCGTGGCTTTTTTGTTAATGCCTATTCAGCATCATTTATTTATGTATTTGTTTTGCAGGTGTTCTGCATGATCTGTTTAATTTGTGGTGCATTAGTGATGTCCTTGGGTTTTTTTAGGAGTTAGACCACAGAAAAATGGGGTTTTGTTCACTTTTCTCAGAAATTTTGCTGTTGGGCCAAACAGGCTATTGTCTTTTTGGCTATTGTCTCCCTCCTGTCAGGATTCAGAGATCTGATGTTTGAGAACGTGGCGGTAATGCCGGCTCCGTTAGCTTGCATTTGTAGAGTCAAGTGCTGAAGATAGAGAACTCCACAAAATGATAGAGGTAGATGGCTTAGTTCTTGCAGCAGTAGCGTAGTAGGGTTTAATATAGAAGGAGCACTTCAGGAAAAGATATCAACCAGGGGGAAAGCTGATAGGACTTATAAGAATCCAAGAAGTGGAACAAAATTAGGATATCTGGAAAACGACAGAACAAAGAAAGGGAAAGCTTTGGAGTAAGAAAGGAAAGAATCATTGTTTGTCTCTTTAGGCTGTTGTATGTTACATTTGTATTTATTTTTTAGTTGAAAAAATTAGAATTGTGTAAACGGGTTTGGTCTTGGATTTGCTGTCATGGTAATTGTACAGAGATGTGAAATTGGCAGCTCTTTAATTGAATTTTAGGTGTTGGTAAATCTAGCTTTGAAGGAGATGGTTTTATAATCTCAGCATTTGGGATTTAACAGTTCCCAAAATAAAGCAGTTCATGCAGAATTTCTCACGCCAGCGCTATAGTATTTTCCATCTTTTATTTTTAGTCTAATGCTTCCTTTCATTCCATTCTCTCAGGGCATTGTACACCCATGTCCGATGTTACTAGCATCACCAGTTAATACTTGTAAATTCTGTCTTGTCATTTTCGTGCTATTGTTCTTCTCCTGGTGGGTGGGTGGATCGTGTACATCTGAGAGAACTGCACCCTTCCTCCCACACCACGGCTCCTGTTGTTCTCATGGTGCTCTCAACTCAGCAGAGAAAACTTTTTAACAAATAGTTCACAGTTTTGTTGAGTTTATGGTTGTTAATTCATAATTTTAATGTATAACGTGGTCACGTATGACTTTGACTGAAATCAAAACAGTGCAGAAAGCAGCTGCAGCAGTGATTTCTATTAATTACCTGTGGATTGGGAAGGGAAATGGAAATTTGTGAAATTACTATAGGAGTAGAAAGGATGATTTACTGTGCTTCTGCTTAGGGTGTGCGTAACTGCTGCTTTTGAAAGGTGGTGGCTCTGGAAATGAGAAAGCTTTGCTTAATTAGCAGCCAGGCTTAACTCAAGAACTGTTGCATGGCATCTGTAAAACAACTCCAGCAACATCATCTGCGTATGTATTGGCTCACAAACAGTTTTGCTTGATGGTTACTCAGATTAATGACAGTTACTGTTTGAGTGAGCAGTAAGTATTCTTACTGAGAGAGAACTCCTTTAGATCAGGCTATATAGAAACCTCTTTATGTGTGTAGATAACTCCTGTGCTCTCCTCTTGGCCCATGAGAACAATGTAGGAGCCTTCTGTCCAGCCTCTAACAGTGCTGCTTTTGTCTCCAGAGCAAACACCAGAAGCACCAAGCCTTTGAAGCGGAGCTCCATGCCAACGCAGATCGGATCCGTGGAGTCATCGATATGGGGAACTCTCTGATTGAGAGGGGGGCGTGTGCTGGCAGTGAGGATGCTGTGAAGGTAAGCACAACCAGTCTTAGAAGATGTGCTTAGCTTTTGCTTTGAGAAGTGTTTGGTTCTTTGGGGCAGGAGAGCGTCCCTCAAAACCACATCTTGTTTCATAGAAGCTTTTCTGTTTCAACTGTGCAGTAGGGTCGTCATTCTGCCTCGTTCCCAAGGGTGAGAAATTTTTTGATCCTGTGATCGGGACGTAAAAGTTGAACTGAATTATAGCCAGGCAAACTAGGCAGCATGAACCAGTGAAGGTGTCATTTGCATATCTGGAACCACCAGGCAGACTTCTACCTTATTCTGGTTTTGTATTTATCGGAACTTTTTTGTAGCATTTATCTTTCCCGTTTTATAACAGGCACGCCTGGCTGCCCTGGCTGACCAGTGGCAATTCCTGGTACAGAAATCAGCGGAGAAGAGTCAGAAACTGAAAGAAGCTAATAAGCAACAGAATTTCAATACTGGAATCAAGGACTTTGATTTCTGGCTTTCAGAGGTAAATGAGATTGGGATTGTTTACTTGCAAGACTTGTTTTTCTAATTTTTTATTCCCTTTGATGATGGATTTTGTGGAGCAGGTCTAGATTTATTCTGAACAAATCTTTGATGGCTAGAAAAGAAATCTTGTGAATGTTTTTGTTATTCATAAACAATAAGATGAGAAATATATTTGCATAGAACCTGTCAGGAATTGAACAGGTGACGAGGCAAAGGTTTATCCACACTGTAGGAAATGGAGAAGAGAATTCATTTGCACAGTTTTAATTAAAGGGTCTTGTGAAAACACAACTCACTCTCCATCCTGTTTTTCCTTCTCTGCCCCCAGGTGGAGGCTTTGTTGGCATCTGAAGACTATGGGAAGGACTTGGCATCAGTTAACAACCTTCTGAAGAAACACCAGTTACTGGAAGCTGATATTTCTGCTCATGAGGTATTGCTTTCTCTTTTAGTTTTAGAAGATAAATAATAGTCATCAGCAAATTTTACAGATACCACTTTGGTGTACACTGCTGTCCTGGACTTGTTGCAACGTGTTTTCTCATTAAAAACTGTGACTGCAGAGCAGTCGGGTTATGTTTTTTATATTGACATAGCAAATGCAGTGACGTTCAAGCAATTCACACATTTTTTCACCTTTGTTTCCAGGATCGTCTGAAGGACCTGAACAGTCAGGCCGACAGTTTGATGACCAGCAGTGCTTTTGATACATCCCAGGTGAAGGATAAACGTGAGACTATTAATGGACGCTTTCAGAGGATTAAGAGTATGGCAGCTGCCCGACGTGCAAAGCTGAACGAGTCCCACCGCTTGCATCAGTTTTTCCGTGACATGGATGATGAGGAGTCCTGGATCAAGTGCGTATTTTTGAAGTTCTAGGCTCTGGCGTGGGGGCACATGCTTACCACCGGCTTGCTAAAACATTCATAGTTTGTAGTATGGTTTCACAACTTGCCTTTTCCACAGGAAATCACCTTTGCCCCCAGTCAGGAAAGCTGTATTCAAAGTGTCTCCTTATCTAGTGTGTTCTGTGCTTGAGCCCCAGGGAAGAAAGCTTGGTACTGGAAAAAGTAATGCTGTTCAGACCAGAGAGCTGGAATTTGACTCTATTCTTTTGGGGAAAATTCCTAGCAAAAAAATCAAACTTTTTTTTTTTTTCCAATCTGAAGTACTTCCCTTGTTCTAGGCAGCTGATTAATCCAGTGCTCTTTCCTTATTGGTAATAGTGTCCTGGGAAGAGGGAAAGAAGGGAGCTTGATTGACATCATTCAAATTGGAGCACTTTTTTTTTATGCTTGTAAAATAAGGAAATAAAATTGGACAACAGCAAGTAAACCTTACAAAAGTTATGAGTCTTAGAAAGGAGGCAGTACAGAGAAACTGTCTTTTAGTGAGAAATTATGGGCCCTTTGCTGCTGCCTTTCTTTTCCCTGCACGTTTCCCCTGAATGTGCTGTCAGGGGCCATTTGCTTTTTGCTGATAATTCATGTAGACAATTTCTTAGATCCAAGATTTTTGGGCAGTGTTCTCTTGTTTGCAGTGGTTTGGGGTTTGGCTTTTTTTTTCTTTTGTCAGGTTTGACCTATAGAAGTAATTTTCGCACTTATCTCTTTCTCTTTTCTCCAATTCAGAGAGAAGAAGCTGTTGGTTAGCTCTGAGGACTATGGCAGAGACCTTACTGGTGTGCAGAACCTTAGGAAAAAGCACAAGCGCTTAGAAGCAGAATTGGCTGCCCATGAACCTGCTATCCAGGTAAACCCCTCACCCCTTGACAGATCCTCTATAAGAGACATCTTTCTTGCCTGTGGCAAACGGGAAAGCCAGTGACTTTCCATTAACCGAGTGGTTTTGCTTTTGCAGGGTGTTCTGGACACTGGTAAGAAGCTTTCGGATGATAACACGATTGGGAAGGAGGAGATACAGCAGAGACTGGCTCAGTTTGTGGATCACTGGAAAGAGTTAAAGCAGTTGGCAGCTGCGAGGTGTGTGAGACATGGTTTTATAAAATTCAGTATTCATTATAACAATTTTGCAAACTAGTGATGACTGGATCTACTGAATTTCAGGGTTTTAGGTATGGGTCATTAGTCAGCAGTGCCATATCCAGGAGACTATTGAAGAGAGCTTTAGGGATAACGTTCCTCGGCAGAAACATGAGTTGTTGCTGTGTTTAGCCTTTTCTTGCACCGGCTGGAAACCATAGACTTGAAATGAACTGGCCTCAGTCCACTGCTAGATTGTTTTTCTGACTAGAAGCTGGAGAAAATTATTCATTTTAGCCCTTCTCTGGCTGCAGGCTTTGTGGCCTGGAGAATCTCTAGAGCTGTGGACATTGCAGGCTGCTGCTGAAGAACGAAGCGTGCGAGACGCTGTGATGAGGGTTCAGGCTCTGCGTTCTCTGGTTTTGCTGCTGTAGTTCATTTTTACATCTTGTATCTAAAAGCCGTAAAGCAACACTGGGACTAATTTTATGTTTCTTTTCCCGAACAGGGGTCAGCGTCTAGAGGAGTCCCTGGAGTACCAGCAGTTTGTAGCAAATGTTGAGGAAGAAGAAGCCTGGATCAATGAGAAGATGACATTGGTAGCCAGCGAAGATTATGGGGACACCCTTGCTGCTATCCAGGTAGGCAGAAAGTTGTCATCTCTTTGTTGTTCTTGGTGCATTGTTGTTGGTTAGAGTTTAATGAACCTTTTCTTTAATTGTCTTTCTGAGTTAGAGGTTATTGTTGGTCCCTTTTGAAGGCCTACTTTGTAAAAAAAAAAAAAACCAAACCAAACAAACGTGAATTCATTCTATAAAAGCATCCCAAGTGTTATTGCCTGTAGAACTGACTTGGTGTAGCTTTGCATCTTGCTCTTTGATGGGCAGTCCTGCTTCATTCAAACGGCTGGAGTTATCTTGAAAGTCAGCATCAGTCTCCTTTTGTCCACAGAAAAACAGCAAGTTGTGCTGCGATCATTTTTGTCAGAAAAAGTTTGTTTGCTGATTTGCAACAATAGATTATTTTTTTTTAAGTGGTGAGAAATTATTCTAAAAAGTGATTGTCTGGTGTTTGCAGGGCTTGCTGAAAAAGCATGAAGCATTCGAGACAGATTTTACTGTCCACAAAGACAGAGTGAACGATGTTTGTGCTAATGGAGAGGATCTCATTAAAAAGGTGAGCATAAACTGGTAAAGAAAACCCTTCGAAAGCCTCCCAGGACACTTTCTTTTCAAGGCAGTCTTGCTTTTCCCTGAGGACTGGTTGCCATCTCTCAGAAAAGAGCTCTGACTCATTTTTTGAATCTAAGCTCTTTCTGTTAAGTGCTTTAAAACTGTTCCTTGGACAAAGCCTTTCAGTTCAAGTCCTGGCTGTGTCACCAGCTTACAGGATCCCTCGGAAGACCCTTAAGATCATGTGCTATGAATACTTTTTTCTCCTGTCGTGTAGAACAATCACCACGTGGAGAGTATTACTGCCAGGATGAAGGGCCTCAGGGGCAAGGTGTCAGATCTGGAGAAAGCAGCAGCTCAGAGGAAAGCCAAATTGGATGAGAACTCTGCCTTCCTTCAGTTCAACTGGAAAGCGGATGTAGTGGAGTCATGGATAGGTACGTTCTGTATTGAGAGACAGTGCCCTGTCATGAGGGCATTTGAAACGCTCTTTCATTTCATTAGATCTCAAATAGCTCCACGCTTGCCCTTGTAATGAGCAGACCCAAACCCAGAGGTCACCTGATTTGGAATAGAGGGGATGTTTGAGATGGATATTGATATTCTTACTGAGTTTGTTGTGTTTTCCAGGTGAAAAGGAGAACAGTCTGAAGACTGATGATTATGGACGTGACCTCTCTTCAGTGCAAACACTACTCACCAAACAGGTTAGTGCTGGGGCTGTTTCCCACCTCCTCGGCGATGGGGAGGGGAAGTGAGCTCTTCCACAATACCCAGGGCTCTGGTATGTATGTCTGAAATGTGCAGGATATCTAGCAGTTAAAAAAAAATACAGTCTGAAACATTTTGTTCTTTTTTTAATGCTTCAGGAAACATTTGATGCTGGACTTCAGGCTTTCCAGCAGGAGGGAATTGCAAACATCACTGCTTTGAAAGACCAGCTCCTAGCAGCCAAGCACATCCAGTCAAAGGCCATCGAGGCTCGGCATGCTTCCTTGATGAAACGCTGGAATCAGCTGCTTGCAAATTCTGCTGCCAGGAAAAAGAAACTCTTGGAGGCTCAGGAGCATTTCAGAAAGGTGAGTGGCCATGCCATGGAGCTACAAAAATCTAATGGGTCTCTTTGAAAGAAACGCACAACCTCCTGGGCTTCTGCAACTTTTTCCTTTGCAGCTAATGATTGTTGAGGATCCTGGAAGAGTTTTTTTGGTTTGCAAGAAATAAGTGCTGAAGGCAAACTGTCACTGATGGGTGTTAATTCCAGATGGGCGCATAAGGGATATTTGCATTACTGCATAACTGAACTGAATGTATGGATTATTTTCTCTTTTCAAGGTTGAGGATCTGTTCCTGACTTTTGCAAAGAAGGCATCTGCCTTTAACAGTTGGTTTGAGAACGCTGAAGAGGACCTGACAGATCCTGTGCGCTGTAACTCGCTGGAAGAGATCAAAGCACTGCGAGAAGCTCATGATGCTTTCCGTTCTTCACTTAGTTCTGCCCAAGCTGACTTCAACCAGCTGGCAGAGCTTGATCGCCAGATCAAGAGCTTCCGCGTAGCCTCCAACCCCTACACTTGGTTCACTATGGAGGCTCTTGAGGAAACCTGGAGGAATCTGCAGAAAATTATCAAGGCAAGTCACAGAGAGAGATTCTTGTTGTGGGTTATGACCTTTCAGTTTGTCCCTGGAAGTTATCCTCAAAGATAATCAGTACAGGAGTTTGTTACAATCCTACAGATGGAAACACCTCAAGATTAGGGAGCAAAGAAAAAGTTCCATTAGCTATGAACTTGTTTCTGTGGTCTTGTGTTTGCAGTCTTTCAAAAGACAGAGCACATGTCCCTCATTTTCTAACTGTGAAGTGTTTAACATCCTTGTTATCTGGTAAAAGTAACTGTTGGTTCAGTTTCAGTTCTCAAGACCGCGGTAGGAATGTTCTGTGTTGTCATCTGAGATGATGTTGTCTGGATACCCAGGGCACACTGCGCCTTCAGTCTTGTTTTGAGCTACAGAACTGTGCTGGTGTGCAGCTCTGGGCGTTTGACAAGGGCAATCTTATTATTTCTCTCTTTGATGTTATTTTTGTTCTTTTCTCAGGAACGTGAACTGGAGCTGCAGAAGGAGCAGCGAAGGCAGGAAGAAAACGACAAACTGCGCCAGGAATTTGCTCAGCATGCTAATGCTTTCCATCAGTGGATTCAGGAGACCAGGTATAGTTTGTCTTCCCAGGAGCTGCCCTCAGGGAACTCCTCAGCTAATCTCTCTATCTGTCCTATATCTCTCTGGTCAGCCTCAGTTGTAAATGTCTCCTGCTGAGAAACAGCCACTTGGGACTTACTTCCTGCAGCTGAGATTTGAGGGGAGGCCCTGTTAGCCACAAGGAAGAGGAGAAGCCCTGAAACACCGTACTTTAAAAATGTTTCTGCTTCCAAGTTAATTTTCCTGCAGTAATTCCAGTTCTCCAGGACTTGACTCTTCTCCAGTTATTGCTGAACTAGTCTGAGGCACAGTGGGGGGCAGGGGGAACCAGTCACTAGAAGGTGACTGAAGTGCCGGTGATGTTTCTGTTAACGTTTCTTGTGTTTCAAATAGAATATTGGAAACCTCGAGGGAGTTTCTGTGCAGAAGGCAGCTGTGAAAAAAGCTGGAGGCCACTCTGTAATCACTTGCCCTGGGTCTGATGATACCCTCGCCTGGGAGAGGGAGGAAGGGTGTAACAGCTGCGTTAGAAATAAAGTCTTGAGGCTGAGGAGTGAGTTGCTAGAAAAGAGAGTTAGCGGTGCTTAGCCCTGGTTGGGGTTCAGAGGAGGCGAGTTCTGTTTTCATGTAATCCTGTGATTCTCTGTCTTTGTGCGTTTACAAATGGTTCTGTAGGTGTCTTCATGAAATAACGGAATATAAATACAATTTTTAACTTTTTGATGTTTGCTTCCCACCCAAATCTGTCCCTCTCTCACTGTCTTGTCTCTGTCCTGCTGCCTGATGTCTGGATCCTCACATTCCACAGGACTTACCTGCTAGATGGGTTAGTATTGAATTTTATATCCTTAAATGTTGGGTGATGTGTTCTGCTTTGTTTGTGTGTGTTCTTCTGTCATTACTTCGCTTGTGAAAGCTGCGCTGAAACCCCTTTTATTTGAAAAGCTCAGCTCTGTGGCTCTGGTACAGGCACAGGAAACCAGATTTTGGAGCAGACCAAGTACAAACACAACCATTTCCTAGTCAAAAGCAGAGGAAATTATTAATGGGCAGCCGCTGGCCTGTCGTGCAAATTGGAACGTTTGTTCTTGCTCTCTGAGGGCTCGCACAAGTATAAAAGGCTGTTAATCTGACGAGATCTGTGAGAACGTGGAATGTTTTGCCTTTGGAAAATGGCTGACGTTCCTGGTTTTCCAGCTTTCAGAAACTTCCTTAGTGAAATTAACTTTTCCATTATAACTGTTCTCAGAACAATTAAAGCCGCAGATCTTGGCCATTTTTGGTCAGGAGGAGGGAAAAGTCCAATGAAGAGGATTTACTGGAATTATTTAGTTTAAAAGCTCTTTAATATGCAAATAAGAGTGGCCCATTTTTTAATCTGTCACATAACTGTGCCTCGCAAAGACATTCCTGATAGGAGGAAATGAGAGCTTGCCTGGGTTTTAAGTCTACTTTGTGTCCATGGAATAGTTCCTGGTGAGGACGCGCACTGGCCATTTCTCCAGAAGTGGGAGGAAATAATGAGCTTTGTAAATGTCCTCATGGTGTCCTTGAGCTGCCAACCCCTCCGAGAGCTCTGCCCCTTGCATTTTCTCCAGTATCAACAACCTGCAGCCCAGCAGTGGCTCTGTAAGCAGCCCTGGTGTCAACGCTAACGAGCAGCATACAGGCCGGGCAGGGCCTGCATGTCAGCCTTGCACCAAGCACCAGGGAGGGGCCGGGCCTTACACAGAGAAGGCTCTTCAGAATAAAAGAGTGGAGTCTCCGCAGATAACTGCGCTTCTTATTCGCTCTGTAATGATCGCAGTGCCTTGGGTTCTGCTATTTCTGCCAGATAAAAATACTTTGCCCCAATTTTGTTGCACAGTTCATTGGAACCAGGCAGATTTTCCTGGAACAGACACCAAATTCCCTGCTTCTTTGTAAAGCAGCATTGTAGATTTAGTTCTGGTGTCTGAGAATGAACGAACAGAAAGGAGCCATTTACTAAAAGACATGGGGTCAGAGTTGGCGATTGCCATCCCAGGCTCTTTTGTTGAACAATATACCCGAGGGCTGCCGCTACAGCAAGCGGAGTTTGTCCGTAATTCTGCGTGAACAAATGAAAAACGCAGATTGAGCCCCGAGGGGCAGCAGCTGCGCTTGGCCTCCCTTGGCAAGAGGGAAGGCAGAGCTTCGGAGGCGCTTTGAGAAGAAAGCTGCTGTGTGCACACTGCTTCTCCGTGAGCCGGCACCACTTGTGTGTGCCTGGTGCTGTCTGGGGGAGGGAGACTGAGGAATTCCATGTTAAAGCAGAAGAATACCTTTAGAGAATCTGGATGAGCTAACTGCAAGACTTAGTCTCTTCCTGAGACTCGCTTGCGTGTGACTTGCACAGAAATAACTTGTTATTTTTGCGTATATGCGACCAGCACTTGAACGCTTTTCCCTTCACTCAGTACGTGCTTGTGTTTGCTGCGAGGTGGTGCCAGCTTGGAGTGTGGCTCCAGTGCAGTGGCCATGGTTGGGTGTGTTCTTCCCTCTGCTTTCTTTCTTCCTTTTTGGAACTTACCTGGTTTCTTTCCTTTGACTAGCATAGCGTACCGTCGTGTCATTCGTGTCTATCAGTATGAAGTTGGGGATGATCTATCTGGAAGGTTTTTTCCTCTTTATTTTCTTACCTCACGTTGGTTTTCAAATGCACTCTTTAATTCCAAGGCTCGCTTTCCTTCCAACTAACTTTCACGGCTTAGAGATGCTTGGAGGTTTGTTTTCCTGTTGACTCTTTTCACGGTTGGTTCCCAGCTTCCTGCTCAGGGTTTGGGGCGTGCGCTTTGTCTCTTTAGGCGTGCGTTGAACCTGAGCCCTAATCCCAGGTGAGAAACACCCCAGGTGTGGTGTGCTGTCACTGCTGCAGTGATTCAGCCCCTCAAACCCCCTGCTTAGGAAGGACAGATCCCACAGAGGCACAAACCCGGGTTTAGTGCCTTCCATACCAGCTTGAGGAACCCAAATACGACAGGTGGAGGAGAGGGCAGCCCCTCTCCTTGTACAGTGCCTGACTCGCTGTTGTTCATTATCAACTCTCCCCACACACAGAGGAAGGAGAGAGGTTCTTAAACGCTGCTGCTTAAAGGTGGCTTAGGACCCTGGGGGGAAAAAAAAACAGCGTCCAGAGGCTTCCTGCAGCCTGTCCGTGTGAAGCAGAGCTTGGTGACCATCACAGCAGTGGTGGGGTGGGGGCTGCAGCGAGCCCAGCAGCTCAGTGTGGAAATGGGACTGAGGAGCGGCTGTGCCTCAGCTTCTCCTGGTGAAGAGAGGTGGGGTGAAAAGGCACTTGTCCACCGCTCCCTGCTGTGTGGAGAGGCCTGCAGTTCTCTGCAGAGACAATGCCACATCACCATCGCTTTTAAACCAAACCAGGTCTCTTGCCCCCTTTTTAACCCTGTGTAACGCTCCTGTAGCTCCTGTACCGGACTGCAAACAGCCGCCCCCAGCCAATCACCCGGAGTGTGTGCGTGTGTGTGCTGGGCACGGGGCGGGACTGCACTGCCTTTCTAATCCTCTTAGGGCCAGTACAGCGAGTGCTTTGGATCTGGCATGAAGTGTGGCTGCTGATCGTGTTGCCTTTCAAATGGGGCTAGAAATTAACTATAGAAAGAAGTAACAATCAGATAAGATGCACGTGTGTCACCCTGCAATAGGATGAGTCAGAATAAAACACAAAATCAGAGTTTAAATATCTACAGGAGAACGATACAGTTGTAAGCACTGATCCTTTCAAGGAAGAACTGTTAATTTCAAGCCCCACCTGCCATTTTTTCTGGGATAAGTGCTCTTTCTCACTCTGGTTCTGTGTTTAGGTCTTGTATGGTGGAGGAATCGGGAACGCTGGAATCGCAGCTGGAAGCTACTAAAGTAAGCAATGCTCCCCTCTTGCTAATGCCCCTGTCCCAGCCGATGACTGGGAACATAGCGTGGGGATGGAAACACCCGCGACTGTATGTTGGCAACATCTTATTGCCTGTGCACGCTCTGAGTGCTGAGGAGACCTCTGGGGTGATTTGTTTATGTGTCTGCTGCTATCACAAGCCATTAAACAATGTTCTGATATAGTTTTCCTTTTGTTCCTTTCTCTGAACAAGTGGCATTGGGCAGAGGATGCAGCACGTTTCCTAATACGACGGGGGGTTTGTCTCACAAACTGTTTCACAAGCCTCATTGATTTCTGGTAGTGGGGATGAAGAGGAACATCATTTTGGATACGTGCCAGCATGTGCTCTGACTTCTTTAGGATTTTTTGCACTCCTTCACGTTCTCTTCCCTTCCTCCCGGCAGCGCAAACACCAGGAGATCCGAGCTATGAGGAGCCAGCTGAAGAAGATTGAGGACCTTGGGGCAGCCATGGAAGAGGCCCTTATCTTGGACAACAAATACACAGAACACAGCACTGTGGGGCTGGCGCAGCAGTGGGACCAGCTCGACCAGCTGGGGATGAGGATGCAGCACAACCTGGAGCAGCAGATCCAGGCTCGGTAGGAGTGGCCCCAGGGCAGCGCAAAGCCTCTCTAACTCAGGCACATAAAGGACAGGGACCCTGTTCTGTGCTTACGAGCCTCTGTTGTGCTCTGAGGGGTGTAGGGAGCTTGGGAATCCCCCCTGCCTGCTGTCCCTCTCCAGAGGTTGAGGTTGGGCTATGGGAAACAGCTCCTGTTGGCCACTGGCATTGTGGGGAAGCCGATTTATCCTGCTTGGACGGTGGTGATACAGGGTGGTGTTTGCTTGCATCCTTGCCGGCAGGTGGACCCCAACAGGTCCTGCAGCTCAGGAACCGCTCACTAGCTCTGCTGCTTCCTTTCCAGAAACACGACCGGAGTCACCGAGGAGGCGCTGAAGGAATTCAGCATGATGTTCAAGTGAGTCGGAGGGAAAGTGCGCTGGAGGAATGCGCGTTAGATGGTTCTGGCACGTGGGTGGCTCCTGTTCCCAGGATTCTCTGCCTCATCTGCGGTAGCTCCTTTGTTGTCTGCCTGGTTTTGTGCCGAGCTGCCCTGATCCCTGCCAGACGGCAGGAGCCTGTGGAGATACCCACTGCCAGCTGGGTGCAGCCACAGCTCCCTGAGAGCCGCCTGTGGTGCAGGAACTGGGAGAGCCACTCGCTCTATTCCAGCTGGGAATAGAGCCAGTCTGGATGCTTTTTAAGCAAAGAACTTGTGCTTTTACTTTTACATACGTTAGATACAACTGCTTGTTTGTCCAGAGTGGGCTGGTATCTACTCAGTTTTCAGCCCACAGTAGAGCTTTCAGGTACTCAACAACTGACACCTTACAATGTGGGTTCAATTTTGTGTTTTTAGGCACTTCGACAAGGACAAATCTGGACGACTGAACCACCAGGAGTTCAAGTCTTGCTTGCGCTCCCTGGGCTATGACCTGCCCATGGTTGAGGAAGGAGAGCCCGACCCAGAGTTCGAGTCCATTCTTGACACCGTAGATCCCAACAGGTACAAGGGTGGCACCCTCTGTTTCTCTCTTGCAAAGCCTTAGGTCCGTGTCCTCTGGGGAGTTGCTGGGAGGTCTTTTGCACACCAAGAACTGACGTCGTTGCAAAGGGGCAATGGCTGTTCTCACAGCAGCTCCTGTAAAATAGCTTTTAGGAAGGGAAGGCTGACATTTGTGAAGGAGTTGACAGTAGATGAGCTGGTGTTGGCCATCTCCTCCGTTAGGCCTCTTCACCCCTCCCAGCAATGCCGCTCGGGAGGGCGCGGAAGCACTATGCTCAGGGCATTGCTGGAGGGTTGGGTTCTGTTCCCACATGGTTTGTTTCACCGGCAGGGATGGACACGTCTCGCTGCAGGAGTACATGGCATTCATGATCAGCCGGGAAACAGAGAATGTGAAATCCAGTGAGGAGATCGAGAGCGCTTTCCGTGCCCTCAGCTCCGAGGGGAAGCCCTATGTGACCAAGGAGGAGCTCTACCAGGTGAGCACTGGCTGTGTCCCGTGGGAGAAGGACGGGGAGAGGCTTTTCCCTTATGGAATGATCACAGAGACAGCACGAAGTGCTCAGAGGTTGGGTTAGTCCTAAACCTGCCAGGGCACCTGTGGCAGCAAGCGCAGGAATGAGGTGACAGCGCTGCCCACTCAGTGGCTTCCTTGGCTCTGGCAAGAAGTGTTAACTGCCAAAGAACTGCTTGGGATGGGTGGAACGGGAGCTACTGGGAGGCCCATGGAGGGAGCGCATTCCCTGTGTCAGTCTCCAGAAACTCATCTGTGAGACGGGAGGGAGACATTTCTCCAGACAGCAATTCAGAGGAGAAACTGAGCCAGCAGGAACATCTCCCTCCCCCTCATGGCCCTGCCAAGACAGCAGGTTTTTCCTGCCCCAATCCCACCAGCTGGGAGAGGAATAGAGAGGCCACAACGCATCCTTGTATTGCTGACCTGTCCTGTCTTCTCTGTGGTGGGAAGACAGCTCAGGCCTTGCAGCCCTTACCCAAACAGTGCCAACAGTCGCCGCGTTTCCGTGCTGGGTGCACCCCTTGGGGAGGGGTGAGGGCAGCAGCCTCCCAGCGCCCCTCTCCACTTCTGCTCTCTCTTTCAGAACCTGACCCGGGAACAGGCCGACTACTGCATTTCTCACATGAAGCCGTATATGGACGGCAAGGGCAGAGAGCTTCCTTCTGCTTACGACTACATCGAATTCACACGTTCCCTCTTTGTGAATTGATCTACAGCACTCGCACCGAAAGATGCAAAGAACACGCTCCCGTTTGCTGGCTGTAGCTCTGCATGTGTGTCTTCCCTCATTGTGCTCTACAATAATCAATGTTACTTTATGATGTAACCTTTAAGTGCTTAGCTTAAACTCTTAGGGAAAAGAAACGTATTGCGGTGTGCTTCAATAAAAGTTACTGGTCGAACCACATCATCCTGGTTTTAATGGTTCAATCGAGTTTAATTGATGTGGATGAAGCTCCGGCTGTGACGGCTGTATAAAACACTGTGGGTGTTTTACGAGGTGAGTGCGTACCTTTCCCGAGTCAGAGCAGTGCGGAGCTCCAGGCAGCAGTTCTGCTGCTTCAGTCCGTGATCTCGCTCGCCAGCTGCTCCAGCCGAGTCTTTTCCCTGGGCTGCTGCTCCGTGAAGTCAGAGCTCAGCTGCCAGACTCTGACCGTGCCGGCAGCATCCCCTGCCGCCAGGAGCTGGGGCTGCTGCCTGTTGAACTCCAAGCAGTAGACGGGGCCTCCGCCTGCCACCTGTGCCAGGGACAGGGCAGGCTTCTGCGAGCTCTTCTCCAGGTCAACCAGGTGCACATCCCCTGCAGAACAAACCTTCATTGTTGCTCTGCACCTCAGAATCCGCCCGCTCTGAACAGGGAGCTGCCCTTAACCCGCTTCCCCGTCCCCCTGACGGTGTTTGGGCTGCGACAGCCGGCATCGCTCCAGGACAGCACACATTTATTCTGCTCTTGGACCTGAACCAGCTTGCCAGGCTCTGAAATCCCAGTCTGACCTCAAAAATGTCCGGGTGGTTTCCTAGGGAAGAATTTTTTGTTTTAAACCATCGGCTCTAGAACTAAATGTCAAAACTAAAGAAGCTGGAAGTGAGTTTTAGCCATGGTGGTAATCCTGCCCGGTTAGAAGGGCCAGAGTTGCAGCAGCAAAGAGTGTCCTCTAAAGAGCTGGGACTGAAACTGTCTGGCAAGTTAGAAATGATGTCGTTGCAGTAACTGCACCATACAAACAGTGGTGGGGAATGCTAATCAATACCATTGTCTTATACTAATTAACAAAGCACAGCCTTAATGTTCTGACTGGGACCAGTCCCTGCGGTCACTTGCCTTCCCCAGATGCAGCTGCAAAGAGCAGGGGCCGAACTGGAGACCAGCGCACACAGAAGAGGTATTTCTTTGATAGCTGCAGGGAAAGGAGGGGTTCTGGCTGCAGCAGGGAGTGCAGGTGAACTTGTCCGTCAGTCCCACAGCTCAGGAAGAGGTTCCTGGGGGTGAGGAAGCAAGAAACATCTCTTGGCCTCGTTGCTAAAGGTACAGAACAAAAAAAATCAATTGAGGATCATAATCTGGGATGATGTTGGTGTTTTGCAAAGGTCTCAACATGTTCCCTACAGCAGTGATTTCCACACTACCCCTGGGCTGGGGGCTGCAGACACACCGCATCGTTACTGCCTGCAATTAAGTCTAACTGAGGGCTCGTGCTGTCAGCCTAGTGCCGGTGGCAGGTTGAGGGCCAGAGCTGCTGAGGAGAGATTGGGCACTGTTTGTCTCATTCCAACCCAATGCAAACGGGGGCTGTCAGTGAGCTTCATGGAAACATGGCTTGGGGCCTTTTCCACAGAGGGTGGCAGCGTTTTTTCTGATATCCAACCTGAACTTCCCCTGGCAGAGCTTCAGGCCATTCCCCCTTATCCTGTCCCCTGTCACTTGGGAGAAGAGCCCAGCTCCCTCCTCTCCACAACCTCCTTTCAGGTAGTTGTAGAGAGTAATAAGGTCTCCCCTCAGCCTCCTCTTCTCCAGGCTAAAGAACATCCAGGCTGCGCTAAGGCAGGAGCTGCTGCCCAGTACAAATGCTGTTGTATTACTCATGTTTGCCCACACGCAGCATCTTCACGTGAGCAGCTTCCCCAGAGCCCGAGGCCGTTGTTTCTCCTATGCTGGGATGAGTTCCCAATGCCAGGTGCCCTGTTGGAATTCGTACAGCCCCACTCCCCCCACAGCTGTCTGAAAAAGGCAGTTTGTGTCCCCACAGCACAGTGTGAACGCGCAGCACTCGCCTGTGGAAGGGCGAGCAGCTCACGGAGTAGACGAGCCCACCGTGTGGGGAGAAGGCAAGTTCTGCCGGCGCTTTGAGGGGAACGGAACTGCCCGGCCGATGGAGAGCCAGCGCCTCGGCTGCCGCAGAGCACCTCAGGGAGCAGCCGCCTTCCACACCCACCACAAACACATGGGGATCAAAGGGTGAGAAAGAGAGCGAGGTGATGCCCACAGCTGCCTCGCCGCAGGTGAACTGCGAGAAAAGAAAGCTGTGGTGAGAGGGGGGCTCGGCCGCACCAGCCTACTGGGACCCAGTAAGCTGCTCACAGCACAGCTTGCACCAGCTACGGTGGTCACAGCTCTGCTCGGCCTCTAAGCCCTGCTTGGCAAAGCCTTGGCCGCTGCCACTCTTCCAAGGAGCGGTTTCAGTGGAGGAAAGGAGATGGGTTTCAAGCGTTAGTGTTTGCATTCAGAAGGGGCTTTTCCCAGCCGTTCGTGTGTGAGGGGCGAGTTCTGGAGTAAGGAGCGGCTTTGTCAAGCCAGCCCTCTCTGACCTGCTGAGCTCACCTTCTTCAGCCGAGCGCTGCGTGGGATCTGCTGAGCCATCACGGCGAATCCTGCGGCCAAGGCAAGCCGGCCGTCCCGCTCCTCCCTCCACACCAGGATCTTCCCATCTGTTGACACGCTCCACAGCTGCCCGTGGGCCCTGGGCTCAGCGTCAGGTACCCAGTTAACCTGTTCCAAACACCGTGAGCCGATGGGGCTGTCACGACTGCCAGGCCCTGCTCAGCAGCCTGTGGTCCCACCCGCTGCCAGCACAGGAGCAGTGCTGGCCATCGTGGAACCACACCGGCTCCTGCCGGGAGTGAAACCCCTGTAGGCGTGCAGGGCTGAGCTCTGTGCCGTAGTGGCCGCAGTTCCGCAGTCATCGCTTTGGAGCCGTGGTATTTACGGCACTGTCACCCAGTCACAGGCAGCAGTGCTGCCCTGACTCCAGATGAGACAGCACACAGCCTGCCTGAAGCCACAGACTCCGAAAGGCCACCAGGAAGCCGGACTGCACAGCACACTGTGAGCCCTCATGTCACCTTAATCTTTCCACTAATGATCCATGTTTGGCTGCTTACACTTTTAAACCACTACAGGTGCTGTTGGCTCCATCTGCACCAATCAACAGTTACAGCATGGGAACGGGCCTGCTTGTTGTTTATCCTGAACAGAGAAACGTTATTTTTACAGAGTGCCCAGTTCAGCAAATGCCTCTTAAGTCACAAGATCTGGAGAAAAGCAGCCAACAGCAAGAGAATGTAACCACTGAAATGCAGAGGCCTAACCAAGCGCTTCAGGTAGAGCACCAGCAAGGTGAGTAAGAACTGAAGGTATGAAATGGAGCAACAGCAACTCCCAGCCCTACCTACTGTCGCTGTCCTGTTACCTGATAGACCGGATCGGTGTGAGTGTCATCTGTCATCCCCGTCCTCCAGATCACGGGGTCCTCTCTTCTGCTGGTATCCCATACCACCACCTCCCCAGTGAACAGGCCACCTGGAAGGGCAAAGATAAAACACTTGACATCCTACAGCTCAGAACAAACGCACAAACGAAGAAACGGACCCACAGCTCCGTAGAGCCGGCAGCAAAACACAGGGCACAGTCGCTCTGGCGTGAGAGAATATAGCTCTGCCACAAGAAATGCACTCTTCCTGCCTATGCCCAGGGCTGAATCTCCTGTCATCTCTCCCTAAGGAGATGGTATAAAGGCAGACGTCACTGAAAAAGCAGTAACTTCCAGTTCAGAAGCAACACTGCCACTGATTGAGCTTGGCGAGCACGATTTCCTTCGATTGAGAAGCTGCAACACCATTACCTCTGTGAGAAATCTCAGGCTGAGCTGACAGAGGGAAGAAATGATCCAGACTGAAGGAAAAAAAGGCACATTTCAGACAGGATCTGAGGCAGGAGCAACATACCAGCTATCAGAGAAGGCTGGGAGGGGTGGAAAGCCAGGCACATGACGGAACTGGGAACATCCACCATTAGGTCAGGGCGCTGTGGATTCAACCCTCTTCTGTCCAGGTTCCAGGTACAGACATAGGATTTTTCCGTGCTCCAGTCCCCATCATCCAGCCTGAAGAGGAGAAAGCTGTGTCTTGCCTTGGCTGGTCCACAGAGAACCCCAGCCCAGCAGAGCACTGCTATGCCTAATTTGTCATTTAAATGTGCAGGTTTGTGGCTTGAAGAAAAAATGAGATGAAGGCATCACGAGATGATGGATCTTCTCTGCAGGGTAGTACCTACAGTGAAAGCGTCAGTGCTCTCCAGAACAAAGCGCCTGTGGGTCAATCTCAGGTATGAGTCACTATTCTGTTGCTTCATTTGTTCTGGGCTGCAGATTCAGAGAGACTGCTCAAGCTTATGGAAGGGAATTCTACCGAGGGGAAACCTCAACACAGAAACCACATCTACATCTGAAAGCACCTGTGGGCTGGGAGAGCAGAAGGAATGGTAATGTACAGGTTTGCTGTGGTTTATTCTCCCCTATGGTTCAGGATATCCTTTTTGCACGGGCTTTTAATCTAAGGTAGTGGAAGGAAAAAGGAATAAGGGCAGCAGTGGGGCACAGAAAGGAGAGGCTGCTGTGGACATTCACCTTCAATTCAGAAATGCTTAAACATCTGTTATCACGTCTGTGCCCACAGGCACAAACGGGTGCCAGGCTCACCCGAGGTGCTAAGAGACCACATTAAAGCAACACCACCTTCAGCACTGGCTTCCAAACCTCTTCCTCCTCTATTTGCAAGTGCATCTGCTCTTCATGTTTTCTCTCCAAATACAATCTAGCTAGAAACGAACCAGTAGGAGTTCATGCATCTATTTTCAGGGCTGAGGGGAGGCAGAAGTAAGAGCCATAGTTTAAGACTGCCCTAAGATTTTGTTTCTTTGAATATGAATTATTTAACTTGCATAAGGTGTGTGTATGTATGTATGTGTATATATATATATATATAAATGTCTTTTTATTACTGCTGAGAAAGCAATCTTATCTATAACCCAGGTCAGCCTAAGACGTCCCATCGCCCTCAGCTGCAATCTTAATCTGTTCAGATGCTCACCGGCCATACGAACAGGCAATAACGGATCCAGTTGCATTCCAGGAGACACTGGTAACCTGTAGGTTTTGATTCCGAGCCTCCGGGTACGATAACGTATGCAAACACACCACCTAGAAGAGACCAAAGTCAAGCACTGAAGTAATAATCTCCAGTCGCAGAGAAATGAGATCTGTGCACCCTCCAGTGCAGGACTGGGTGGTCACAGCATTGTCTTCCCCACTGGCCCAGCGGCATACAGACAGATGTGAAAAAGGTGCTGAATTTCTAGGAGAGGAAAAAAAGCTGCACGTGACCCTGCCAAACAGGCTGTCACCTCGGATCTACCCTTCTAAGACTGCACACTCCAGGGGCTGCACAACTCTGGGAGTCTGTGCCACCGGGATTTACGACAGCCCCCAGCTATGATGCCAGCACTCACTGGGCTTCACAAGCAATGGTTTGAAAATGACCACACCAACATATACTGACTGATGGAAACCACTGCTACTCTTGAGCTCTGTGCACGAAACCAATATAATCCAAGCAGGAAGAGCAGCCAAGTCACCAGCTTCAACTATTCCTAGATACCTGCTGGTGTGGCATGCTCCAAAGGGATTACTGGAAACCAAATGTTGACTACACCAACTGAGGCTTCCCACTCGCAACACTGCTGCAATGCAGTCCCTAGCAGGAAGAACAGTTCTACCAAGCAAGGCCAGGCCATGAGCAAGGGAGAAAGCTAGGGAAAAAAACTAGGCATTCCTAATTATTAGAATCTGGCGAGAAAAATTGCAGCAGTAAGAGACAGAACTAACAACGTTAGAACCACTGCAACCAGCACCACATGGGTAATGACAGGGATTTGAATTCTGTCAACTCACTGTTTCATTCTGATCTGTCCAGTTCACTTCAAAGCCATCAAAGGCACGGCTCTTCCAGTTTTTGTTCAGCTCTTTGACAACACCATCCTCCACTCTCTGAAGGAATGACAGAAGGCTAGCATAATCTACTTGGGGTTCTTGCTGGAAGTCTCGGACAGCATCTGTCCTCTGATCTGTCTGCACACCAGCATCTTGGGAAGTGTAAGCCTGTACCGCAGCTTCTGCTGTTGAGATTTTCCCAGTCTGGCAGCTTTTCTAGTAAAAGAAGACAGACATTGGGTACTGCAAAAAACAAAGAAAGAGCACTGCACAGAACATTCAAAGCCCCATCCTGGCATTTCCTAGGGGCACTCAAGCACTTCTGGCTCATGGGTAAGAGCAGGGCACCCCTGGAATGGGCTGAGCGTTGGTGATGGATTTGTGGCCTCGCATGACCTGGGATGAGAGATGACCGAGTCACCAAACTGGGGCCACGTGCTGTAAGCATGGAACGGGGACGATGGGAGAAAGGGGGAAGGTAGCGAGGTTTCCGTCCCAGGATGGGAGAAAGGTGGCGAGGTTCCTCCGGAGGCTGGGAGAAGGCCGGGAGCCCCCAGACGAACCGACCGGCGCCACCCACGCCCCTCTCAGCCTGTGCCCGCTTGCAGCAGGGGCCTTCCGCAGCCGCACGGGGCCCCTCACCGCCCCGCTGGGCGCGCCGCGGCCGCTCCTCCACAGCGACTCGAGGTTCACGCCGGGCGCCGCGACATCCCCAAACATGGTGACGGCGCCTCCCGGTGGAGAGCGGCGCGCCCGTGACGTCACCGCGAGCGACGGGGCGGCAACCTGAGTCGCGCGCCGCCATGTTGGAGAAGGGCACGGGGGGCCCGCGGGCCGGCTCCGGTACAAACGAGTGCCTCGGCCCGCGCCTCCGTTAGTGCTGAACTATGGGGAGGCGCCTTCTTCCCCCTCGGCCTCACCCGCGCTGCCACAGAGGCGGGCGGGCGCGGGGGTTGCCAGGAGTTAAGATGGCGCGGCGGCGTTGCCCCTCGTGCCCGGGGCTCTCGTGGCAGCCCCGGTGCGCGGGGCCGGGGGAGAACGCCGGGCGTTGAGCCGCTCCGGCACAGAGCCAGTCCGTCTGTGCAGGGGCCGAGCGCGGCCGCCCTCAACGGTTTAAAACGTTTCACAAACAGTGGGGCAGTTATTGGGTGAGGAGGTGCTGCAGCCATCTTACAGATGGCGAAACCGAAGCAGAAAGAGGGGAAGTGTCCCCTCCTTCAAAAGCAAGGAGAGAAGCCCCCGGAGCTCAGATCCTGCACCCGCTGTGGCTCCTCTGGTTCGTGAGGACCCTCGCGGCAGGCTGGGAGGGTTGGGGTTGTTCAGCCTGGAGGAGAGAAGGCTCTGCGGAGACCTTAGAGCAGCTTCCAGGGCTGAAAGGGGCTGCGGGAAAGCTCTTGAGCAGGGAGAACAGGGATAGGATGGGACGGAACGGGTTTCAGCTGAAAGAGGGGAGATTGAGATGAGATTTTAGGAAGGAATGTTTTGCTGTGAGGATGAGGAGGCTGTAGATAAATACATAAATTCATACTTGGGCCGGACCAATGATCCTTTTAGCCCCATCGTCTCTCTCTGATTAGCACAGGAGTTAATTTGAATTTCCAGAACCTTGTGAAGCTCTGCCAGGTAGTTGGAGCCTGCTTCCCAGTGCCAGGATGCAAGCCTGACCGTTGCCTGCTGCCCACTTTTTGCAGGCTCCTGGCACCTCTCTTCTGGTCACTGCCAAGGGATAGTGAATCATGGACCAGATGGGACGGCTGGCTTGACCAAGAAAGGTACTTTTTATGTCTTTTTTTGTGGTATGGCTCGTTTTCTCTCATTTCAAATGCCAGGACGTGCACAACAATACTTGAAGTACACTCTGCTGCCCTTTTCTACAAATCCTAGTAACACAAGTGAAACGTCTCAAAGCCACAGCTCTGGAACTCTCGTATTTTCAACCAGGTGTCCGTAGCCATGCGTTTGAGGCTCCTCTACCATCTTCATGTTTAATTCAGCTCTCTGCTTCCACCTTGTTTTAAACATCCATTTACAAAGTAGCTTTAAAATACAGGAGTATTGGAAACAATGTACTGCTTTTGCCACAGCAGGATTCCACTCCCTTCTCTGGAGAAAATACTCTTCTGCCCCAGCATGTTCATCCACGAACTGTGCTGTGACATAGAACAGTGCTCTGCTGCTGTCGTTGGTGAAATCCTAGTACAGCACTTAACTGCAATATGCTTATATTTTAAGAGATCAGCCTGAAGATGCAAAACAGTGACAAGATAATCTGTCCCTGAATGAGTTAAATCAATATATTTTCTATTCCAATTCAACAATCCCATGAAAAGTGCATAAAGTGAGCATTGGAGGATGAGTTTTTCTACTGCACATAGTTAAAGGCAGGAAGTTGGGGCATTTTTTAATCTCAATTTACTTTGTGTTGAGTAACTGATACTAAATATTTGAACAAAATAGCAGTTTTTCTTAAGAGGCTGTTAATGTTTATGATTTATCATCTATAAATAGATCTTCTTAAGTCATCACTAAATTATCTTTAATTGGTATGATTAGAACTGCCAAGGAATATTACTGCTTGAGAGTAGACTAAATATCACAAGTGTGAATTTATATACAGTCTGCATCATAATAAAAATGCTAAGTGCAGACTGCAATTTAAAAACTTTAACTAACTTGTCAGAGGGAATTTAAGGAAAAAGTCTGTGGTTTTTGAGATGGCGAAGGGAGATAAGAAAAACTGGAATACGGATATGTGAAACAGACCAAAAGTAAATCAGTTTTGTCAGCACATCATATGCAAAGTTCCTGCAAATGTAGTACATGTTCCCTGTAACGTGGTGCATGTCTGGACTTCAACTCCCCTGAAGATGAGAAAGGAGCAAACAGCTCCAGAAAATGATGGTTCTAAGTAACTGCAGTTTTGACCTTCTTTATTCCAAGAATTCTGATTTGCAGGGGTTTCAGTCTATCAATAGTATTTTGATCAATCATATCTTGCTTTTCCTTTCCTGGCATGGCAGCATCAGATACACAAACAGGTTTGGTTTGACATAGTAGTACTACTTTGGAAATAAGGTAAAATCAGAACTGGGGGAGAGTTGTTACTAACCTGAGGCTACTAAGTCTCTCTAAGTGGCTATTATTTACTACAGTGCTGATCTGTGCTGATCTGTGCTGCTGCTTCTTTGTTTCATAAGACAAAGTATTTGTAAGTTTTCACTTTCATGTAATGGAGCAATCGGCATCAGAAAACAAACAAGAACAAAAGAAGGCTGAGGTAAAGAGAAAGCAGTGTGGGAAGAAACAGGAGGGGATGGGGGGAAGAAAGCACCAGATAAAAGGCTGGGATAGAATAGTAAGGTGCAGCACAAGTATCACAAGCTACATCTCATTCACCTATTAGTGGGTGTAGTAGCTGTCCTCTATTTGTGATAAAAGAAACAGCTGAGCTCTGTAGAGACTCCAGACAGCTGAAACAGCAGCCTCTACTCAAAAAGAGACATAACTCAGCCTTCCCGTTTTACACCTTTGCCTCCGTTCCATCCACTCCAAGTAGGTGCAAGTAAGGATGAAGAAAACATGCACAGTTCAAACAAGAACAAGAGAAAGAGCTCTTTGGTCTCAGATTGGAAGCGAGGGGCTTGCAATGGCACCAAAGGTGTTGCCTTTTGCCGACTGATGCTTCTGTTCAGGGGAACAGAACTTTTAACATATTCTTGTTTATTAAAAAAACAAAAACAAAACCAAAAACAAACAGCAGCCAAAACACAAAACTCTTCAAACAATAAAAGGGTTTGTATCAGAGCATCATCACTCCAGAACCTACTTGTCTCCCCAAGAAGACAAGAACCAGCAAGACCTAATCCTGTTTCCCTGACTGTTCATTCAAACCTGTACCCTGCTGTATTGCCTGGCAAGACCAGCCTGGTTTGGCCAAGGTATGGGTACTTACCTGTATTGCCTTCAAATCAGCTGGGGTCTGTAGTACAGAGTTTGAACTAGCTTGATCCTGACATTTTGTGCTTGTTATTTGGGTACAGACAGTACCTGATGAGTTACTCTGATACTGTTTAATTTTGAACTAGATCTCGAGTGTCATTTGCATGAGAGTGAAGTTTTGTGCTGTACTGATCTGGAAGTTTCTGTCACTGAGGCTCAAAGCTTTGCATTAAATGGAAATATCCCTAGAGAAAAATAATCCAGATACTACCCAAAAAGAAAGTGACTGGAAAGCCCCTTTCATCTGCAGCATTATTTAAAAGGACCCCTCTTCAGGTTCACAAATAGTCTGGTGTAGTTTGTTCCTCAAACTTTTTATCTGCAGTGTTAGCTGTGATGTTACTCACCTCATTCTCACAATATACCACAAGCATTTGTTTTACCCTTGCCAGAGCCCCGCAAGGCAGAGAACTGCTGGTACCATTTTTTGATAGGGAAAGTTTCAGGTGTGAGGGTTAGATGATTTGCCAGATCATGCCGGGAATTTAGGGGAGAGACGAGGACAAGACCCAAGTACCTAAAGTGCAGAGCGCTGTTTCAGTCATAGCTGATGCATATTTTGTGGATGCATTGCTAATGTACACATCTTATTTCTTTTTGTTAGAGATTTGTGATTTTAAAACACTGAGTGTTCACACACTAACGAAACCTGACAGAAAGGCAGGACACCTCCACTGTTCAGAGTTGAGAACAGCGTCCGGGTAGGCAACCAGATGCTCAGTGGCGTAACGATGGTTCAGGTCCTTGCGTGGACTTGGTGCATTACCTCGAGCTGGGTGAATCCTCCACCTATTCCTTCTCTGGTGCTGTTTGTAAAAGGCTTGTGCCTCTCCTCTAATCTCTGACCTCCTTTTTGCTGTTCCCTCTCCCAAATGTCCCTGCAAATCTTTTTTGCCTTGAAAACCGTACTTTCACTTCAGGCAGAAAATGTGTTGCCTTGTATTCGAAGTTCTGTGACACCTAGAGATATGATACATTATAAAAATAATCCATCACCATTAAAATCATAGATCTGTTAGACTTTGTAGAATTAAGAGTTGAGGGATCCTTATTGAATATTCCGAGTCTGACTTCTTGCACTATACAGGTATTGCCTGTCCCATATTCACTCCTATGCTGATAATGATGAGACAAAGATTTCAAACGGTTGTAACAGAGGTGGGAAGGAGCGCAGGGAAAGCCTGCTTTGTGGCCTGTGTCAGCACGCTGCCACCACAGGGGCGCACAGACACCATGCCTGCAGGTTTTGAACGGCAAGCAGGAGCTGGCACGGGGCCAAGAGCCATGGCCTAGCCAAAGAGGCATCTGTGAAAGGCTCAGGATTCCCGTTCCTCTCCGTCATGGTGCTCCAAACAGGGTGGCAGCTGGGAGCCTCTGACTTGGACGGAGGCTTGATGCTGTCAACAAGGTGATTGGCAGTGTCTCTCTCCTTTTTGACTCAGCAGCCGCGAGTTCCTGCTGAGTTTGTACCAGCATGCCCACCGTCCGGTCTCAGAAATAAACATACAATCTGGCGTGCTGCTCTGAAAAGGTAGCTGACCCTTTGCAGTGCTGAAAACATGGAAGAAAATGCTGAGATCCCATGACTTAACCCCATATTCAGTAACCATGCATGACTAGGAACTGTTTATCTGTTCTGTGCATCACTTGATCAACCTATAGTGTTTATAGTGTCTCAAACGCTTGTTGGAATTTTAATTGGTACGTATGAAGCAGGTGGCTATCTCAGCAAGCGCTCCGGGCTGGTATTACTCGTCTGAGTAGAGTGGCTGTCCTTTGTGGAAATGTTGTTTCAAAAAAGGACATTCAGCAATCAGAGTTACATTCCACTCAGTACCATCAGGGTTGGACTTGGGTAAAGCAGGCAGGCAGCATTTGCCTGAGAGATGGTGACAGCTCTTCAAAAATCTGTAACTTTATTTAATTTCAAGTATGCTACTTTAATTTCTTATACCTGATTTCTATGAACACTGAATGATCAAATCATAGCTTTACTGGGGTATAGATATAATTTAAGAGTGGTGAATGAAATAGTGCTCCTGCCATGCAACAGGAGGAAAGACAGATTTACAAGGACTCCTTTTATTGATATATTTAACCTCCATTTAGAGAATTTGTGTGCCGTCAGCTTAACCAGACCTGCAAATCATCTCACACTGTGAAAACCACTTCCCAAATGGCAAATAAAAATATCCCATCTTGATTGGTCTATTATCCCAAGTATAACAAGGATCCCAAAGGATCCTGAAGCGTATTATACAAACACACACACAGAGAACTTGACAGAATTACGCACTGCAGAAAGATTATCATCTTCTGAAAAGCAAAAGGAAGATGAAGGGAAGCAGAATATATTTTATAGACAAATTGGATCTGTCAGTGTGAGTGTTTCTGCTGGTGCAGAAAATGCCAAGGGATTTGTAATGATCACTTTATCACCTCTGTAAGATGGCACTTGCACCTTTAGAATGACAGGGTAGTAGTCTGGGACTTGGAAACAATGCGATGAAGCACCAATATATCCAGTTTGTGTAACTTTTTTCTTTAGCGGGTATGCAGAGTTCCCAACACAATTACTGATGCCGGTCTAACTTAAAAAAAAAAAAGAGTGAGAACATTATAAAATAGGGCTTAGGGAGGCATGACAGTGGCACTCTGTGGTGAAGCGTAAAAGACAATTGCACCAGTTCCATGATGCTTTTGGAATTCGATGTAGCCAAAGTCTATTGAAATATATATTTGTAAGTGGGAGTGGTGGGGAGGGAGGATGCACTGGAATGAAGCCTGGAGCTGAAATGCTGTCGTAAAAGCAGGAGGAGGAGGGAGAGCTGTAAACTGGCTGTGATCCTCGAATGTAAAAAAAGGTCCGGAAACATTTTAATGCCAACTTATGTGACACCTTTCATTCCTGTTTTTCTTTTGTTCTTAGTTTTCCATTTAAGTGATTGAAGCCTTTCTTATTTATTCTACCAGTTGTGGAAGCAGGGCTGACTAAAGGCAGTTTTATTTTGCTCTGTTCTAGCCTCGCAAACTCCTGCTTATGCAACAGCCTGTACCTTTAATAACATCAGCAGAACGGCATCAGTACCGAAAAAAAACCCCAAACCCCAGATTTCTTACTATCAACAAGGCCTGAGAGAACTTGCTGCAGTGCTGAGATGTGACAGGAGGCAATTTATAAGGAATGAACTCTGATAGTCACTTCATACAGCTGATTTCCAAAGATCTAGGCACTAAAGATGTGGTAATGAGGGTACTGAGGCTTCATTATTAATTATATTAGCATCTCTTTGTTACACTCTACAACAGTAGTGCCTAGCTGACATTTCAATAGGAGTCTGTTAGTATTCTTTGTTATTATTATCCAGGAGTACAGTTATACCTTAGCTCCCGGAGGGACCCGTTGCATGTAAATGCCTCTGTGAATTGCGAGGGCCTTTGGATCTCAGTAAAAACCCTTGAAGTAGACCCTGCTGGACACTGAATGGATGTCAGTAAAATTTCTCTAGTCTGGAGTCTCTCTTCAGATATGGACCCTCCTCCCCTTTCATTTCTTTCCTCCCTTCCCTCCCCCTGTCCTTTCCACTATGCTGGTCCTACTCACATGGCTTGAGAACAGCAATATCCAGCACTTTCTGAAACCTGATGGAATACTGGCCTGAACGAAACAGTGAAGAAAGTAACCTGAAAACAGGGAATATTTTCACATGCTTGACTTTTCAGTGCAATAAAACCCATGCTGTCAGAAGGAATCCCAGAAGTGGTGAGTCAGATAATAGATGTACAACTTTGGTGGGAGGGAAACGGTCTCTACTTGGTTTTACATCCTGCCCCCTCCCCCGACTTTGTAAAGGCAGATGAAATTATTTTCCAGTCATACCACTGGAAAAGCAAACAGTAAGTTTAAAGGTTATTTCCTTTGTGTGTTTGAGAGATGTTATTTTTGAATCTGAAGGGGGAAGGATGACTTTTTGTCCATAATATCAAATCTACTCTGAAAACTTTTACAGTGTCACCTGCGGGGGCAGGTCTGCTGTCTTGTTCATTGATGTATTCCCCTTGTTTCTGTTAATTTAAACAAAGCTTAGTGAAAAAAAATGTTGGTTTTTTTTTCCACACCAGTTACAATTACACAGTTTGACCTCTTCTCAGTAAGCAAGACTTAAGCAACCTGTTCCTTACCCTTTCCTTGTTCATTCCTGCCTTCCTGTGACCCTCTTTCTTCTAACATGCACCAGGGAACCGGATCAGAGTAGGAGTCCGAGTTAAAAATAAATGTTTTTTTCAGGGGTACTATTTCTAATTGAAATCAGATTCAATTTAACGTGGGGCTACACACAAAAATCCCGCACTGGCACAATGCAGGGGCAGTATAAGGGGAAGAGAGGAGGAATGTGTGGTGGGGAATGCATAAGTAGGAACTCCTACCAAAAAATAGTTTGTCAGACTGTGCCAGGAAAGATTTTTGCATCTTTCCAAGCAAGAATCAACTCTTTGTTTCGTGTCTAGATAGCACCTTGTGGGATCACAGTCACAGAACTCTCGGGACCCTCGGAGCTATTGTAATACCAAAAAATAATAGGCGTTCCTACAGACTGACAGAATTAACCAAATTCCACTTGCAGATCTTCATTGTTGGCAACTTGTGCATCATTTTATGTCGCCAAAGTTGGAGACTCGTTCTATTCCTGAGTACTGTCTCTGGCTCTAATGAGGAATAACACTGGCATTCAGCTAACCTACCAATAAAAGAATTACTTTCCTCACAGAGCTTTTTATATTTAACTAGTTTTTGAATGAGCTTTGACATTCTTAGATGAAAGGAATGATGTGTACAATGTATTATTATAGCAAAAACTGTATATGACAGTTCCCTACATATTTTCCTCTTTTTTGTTTCTCCTTTTCTGTCACTGTACTCCTATGTAAGGCTCAAGACTCTGCAAAGGTTTGAATAATGTCAGCTTGAAACTACAGAATTGTAAATAACGTACTCGCTCTTCACTGAGCAATGTTGTGTGTGTTTATTTTAATCTGATATTTTCTGGATAGAAACAGAGGTTCCTCTGCCTGAGAGTTCAAATATCGATAGCGCTCTACATAACAAGGGAAGTTTTTAATGATTCCCACAACAACAGCTGCTACTTGGTAACAAGACAATGGAGGGAATCCACATAATGTGAAATTTTAGTCTCTACTGCTATTCCTGAGGGATCAAATCTTGAAGTGTTACTCAACTTTGTTTAGGATTCAGCAAGAGTTTCCCTGCTGCAGGACTCTAGAGACGATAAACAGGAGTTTCAGGAATTGGCCAGAGTTAAAATCCTGGAAAGCAACCATTTTTAAATTCTCTTCATAGAAAAGTTGGCTCCCTCTTCATTTCCCATGAACGAAGAAGAGGGAGAGGTCCTCAACAGTGCTCTACCCCTACTGCCTAGTTATCCTAAAACTTCATTTCAGCACTCATATAAATTTATAATACTCCATGACTTTTTATTTGTATCTATTGTATCTCCTTACAAAGACTCTGTCTAGCGCTAGAGCTTCTGCCCTAGCTGTGAGGAAACTACAGCCTTCCTTCAGAGAAAGCACCATTGAAGGACATTGAAGACCCATAGCTGATTCCCCTGGGAATTATTTCAGGGCCTTCTACATAAAAATTCTGTTGGCACAGCTATTCCAGAATAACTCCTGGTATGGATACTGCAGCGTTCCAGGTTGGAAATGTCTTTATTTGTGACTGATCATTCCACCTAGGAATACTTCTTCTAAGTGGTCAATTCTCCCAACAACTTCTTTTTAGACCTTTCATGACACAGGAGAGTATGTAGTAAAATAAAGCCTCAAATGTAAACACAAAGCCAACCACAACATAGATCATTTAATCATCGGATTATTTCAAATAAACACCTTGGGTTTCAGACGTTTTCTGTGAAGCTGTAGCTATATTAAACTTTGTTGAAGTCTTCCATTGCCTCAATGCCAGAAGCATTTGCTCTAATACTGTCCTGCAAAACTAATAGTTTTGTATCCCTCTGGATGGCTTCTGAACACCCACTGGTGGGAATGCATCAATGAAATCTAAATATCTGCCCTTATAACACCCTGCAAGTGCTGCAGACAGTGAAGAGTTATGTTTGCATAAGCCAGTATGTGTTTTCAAACCAAACTTTTGTGTATTTCAGAACCTGTCTCAGACTGTGAACTCCTCAGGCAAGAGGAGATGGAAATTCACAACTGGAAGTGGCAGTAGCGCATCTGGACAAGTTGATATTTAAAGATTTTTGCTCTTAGGAACTACTACTCAGTAGTTCTGGATTTATAACAGCATCTCTATATGCGACTGTTGGTAGAGTGGATCAGGAATTAACAGCCACGGAGCTCCGTCTAAGCCAAGGAAGAGGACAGTATCAATGGCTGAGATATAAACTCTGAATGAAGGTCAAGAAGGACAGGAAACTCCTGTGGTTAAATGTCTCTTTGGGAAGAGACTCTTAACTTCACAATGCAGACTGTACCTTCAAGAGAATTTTCCAGCAAACAGCTTCCCCTCCATTCCAGAAGGCACGGGTTGGTTCAGTTCCCAGCAACATTCGCAAGGGTACACACCTTATGTGAAAATTATGAGCAAACCATTCTTAAGTGCCCACGTGTCTGAAAAGCTGATGCCTTGTGCTCATAAGTGTCCTGGGTTTCATTGACTTGGAATTTAAGATTTTTAAGAATATTTTGACTGTCTTTGTCTCTAGGATCTAGGAACAAGCACAAGTGTTATGGGACCATCCAGCTCTTCACAGATTACAAGCAAGTGCTCTGGTGGGTTAAAAATGTTGGTATAGAACAAAATAAATATCAGGTTTAGCAACTGTCTGTAATAGGGACTTAACAAAAAAAATCCCCAACAATCCAAATAGAACCACTGGATTTATTCAGCTACATGCTATTAGTGACTCCCTGTTGTCTGCTTCAAAGGCAGTTATCAGCCCAGAAGTATTTTCATCCGAGGGTTTAAACCACAACAACTGTGAGGGCACGTGGAAGATTCTTCCGTCATTATCTAACCCTTCAGTTCTAATGCGAGTGCTCAACTGGAAAGGTCTGCGACTAGTGGAGATGGATAAACAGTTGGAGGGGAGGTATTTTCCTGTTTACTATATGTGCCAAACTGTCTTTCTAGGGTCACGGAGACTCGGCAGTTCCTGGGAGCTGTCAAACTGATTACACGCAGCAAACCAGCCAGTGTGTCCCTGCCTGCTGCTTAGTGTAAGCACTGATATGCCAGTCAGACTTCACTATCACATACAAGCGTATGTGTGCTTGGGATGTTGTGCAGCCTTCATCTCACTGATGTACTTGGTAATTGGAAAGCTTTCATATACTTTAAAAATTTCATCTTTCCCTCCAAGAGGGAATCTTTGTTCCTAATACAGAGCCCAAGTCTGTAAGTTCTTTGTGGAAGACCAGGCTCCCAGCATAGATGTACAATTGTAACACAGTTGGTCGCATTTCAGCAGTGGTAACATGATCCTTGTTTTACATTTCTCTACAATAATTTCTGTAGAGGCTGAGAGATTCTTTGGGATGGAAGGCTATAAAAATGTAAGTTGCTATTAATTATATTGATTTGAGTGATTTTCTGTATGCCCATTTTGCATTACAGAAATACTCCGAAGGAACTTGGAGTACTCTTGTACTCTTCTTCCCTTTTCACACATAATTGCATTGTATTTGAGAGGATTTAGCACCCTTTCTGATTTCACTTGCCACATCGGGGTTTGTGTTTAAAATTTACAGCTGACTTGACAGTCCAGAAACTGAGCATGATTAGCAATTACATCTCTCTTGTAGTAACACAACCTGACTAAGGAAAGAAAGATTGGGAGATCTGAACTTTCACATCAAGGAGCAAATACGATGTTATCTCTAAAAAGAAGCTCTGTTTGTTCAATTCTTGAGAAAAATGCACTGTTACTGCTACACTGTGTGTAAACTGTAAAGCCATTAATCATTATCAGCTGCTGTCACATTTCCCTAATATCCCAAATATACATAAAGGAAAACTAACGCCTGTTTTCTTCATTTGTCTGACAGTGTTATTGCCATCCATAAGGCTGCACAGATCGAACTCCCTTATTTGTCAACACCAGAGTACTTGTGCTGTGAGTGTGAAAGATGCCACATACAGTACAGTTTTGCAACCTGAACTGTGCAACTGTTCATGGAAAAGCAGAAATGCTAACTCTGTGATGCAGAGGAAACAGAACTATTTGTGATACATGCAGCATAGCTACCTAGGCAGTACAGGAAAGAGATGTTACTGTTCTATCGCATTTGATGTAATGAGAGCCGACAAAGGTCTTACAAGAAGATGAGAAGGAGGACATCATCTTCTCTAAATACTTTCACACACATGCCTCCCCATATCACAGGATTATAACTAACATTTTAACCCCTTGACAGTTATTCAAGGACTAAAGCTGCCATAGAGGTTAGCTACAGATCATGAAAAACATTAGAAAGAAGTGACGGCAGGTAATATATAATTAATATGTACTGTCTTTTCTTGCAGAATAGCTAGATTTAGGGTAGGATAAACAGATCATAGAAATGTTTTTAACAATACAACAGTTAATACTCAAGATTCCTTGACTATAGTTACATCAGTGGAACACCTTAATCACTTACTTCAGGAATAACTTCTAGACCAAATGAAGGATTCCTGTAGGGAGCTGGCAGATGCCACTTGGATCATCATGTTCCTACTTGGAACTGCCTTTCAGACATATGGCCCGTATTTTCAAAGTGTGGACCTTCAAAGGCTAATCTCGAGAAAGACAATAGTAAATTACAGAAAAAAAAAACCCAAGCAGATACAACTGCATAGCAAAGAGACTCAAGGGAAAAAGAAGGAAGAAAACCAAGCCACACACACAAGCTTACCTTGGCTGAGTGTGAAGATACCCATTTTAATTTATCGTGGAAGATGCAGACAGGGCATGAGAGAAGTGACCTCAGTGTGATGGGTTCAGGAGGGCCTTGGGGCATCCCTCTTGGGGAGGAATTGATTACTGCAAGATTCTTTGCTTACCTTCTGTGCCCAGCAGTGAAGAGAGCTCAGTGCTGTATGTGGAAGTGGAGGACATGCAGGTGGCAGCTCCTCTCTCCTGCTGTTTGCACGGGGAAGCACAACACGAATCGTGGACGTGCCGCAGCAGTTGTGGGTGGGGATGGAGGCAAGGACACAGCTGGTGGGAAGTGACAGCTGGGAATACAAAAGAAAAAGCAGTTGGGATTTGAAAGTGACAGGTGGAAGCAGGAATCAGAAGACTGTACCGAGACCTCCGAGGAGGCAGGAGCTAATCCCAGCCACCTTGAGCGAGCCCCATGGAAGGGCAACTTGGAAACAAAGACGAAAAAAGGAGCAGGGAGAATATAGTAATAGTGTGTGACTGGAAGTCAAATGCAAAAGGCAAATTCCTACTTCTTCAAAGCTGTACTTCTGTGTTAATATGGTCTGTATCGTAATACTCATTGCAAAAGACACGCTGCGTATTTTGATAAGAGCGACTTACAGTGCTACTATAAGAATGAACAGAGTCATGGCTGAGGCTGCATGAGCTCTGCCATGACAGGTGGAGAGGAGAGGGGCAAGAGTGGTTACTGGAGCTCGCCTGCTCTCACTGCAGCGGCAGGTGTGACCTTGGAGCTGTGCTCCCACAATAACTGTGTGTGTGGGATGTGACTGACAGAGCCCTATGTCCTCGCCCTGGTGGCAGCGAGCGCAGTGGTTGTGTTCCAGCCCAGGGAACTCTGCACTGAGAGGGGGGTGGCTGTGGCTCCAGAGGAAAAGATCCCCCCTCACCTCAAGAGCCGCTGCAGGCACAGGAGGTGCCAGGGCTGGTTGGGCGGAGCCCTCAGGCATCAGCCAGGGGTCCCTCGGGGGTGGGTGATCCCCAGTGCTGCCTCCCCAGCCACGTTCCTGGGGACCAGCACCACCACACGAGGGCCCTGAGGGTGACACCAAAAATGCTGGCAAATAAAGCCAGCACCCTTTCTCAGGCCTGGGTAACACGAGTGAGTGATCTCCATCAATTGTGTGCAGCGAGACAAGAGCTGGGACAGAATGAATTTCCCAGTTACATGGAAGTGGATAGATCTTCCCAGAAATCTTACGCATGTTCTATAATGTTGTGAACCTCACAACAGTCAAATCTCTTGCTGATTTGGAGCTTTGGCTCCAGCTCTGCCTGACCTTGCCTTTGGGCTGGGGAAAGGCTGCAAACAGGGGATTCCAGCAGACACCTCTGTTCGGCACAGATCACACCGAGCACGAGGCGTTATCATCGCCAAAGGATGAGCAGCATCTGGAAAAACGCTGTTCGAAAGCAACCTGCCCTCGGAGGGACATCCTGCCTGCCTTTCAAAAAACACAACCACTTAGCTAAGACTCTACGTCAACTCAAACCGAAACACCCCTCTTTCCAGCCGCTCCTACTCGCGCCTCGCACCGCCCACGTGCCGCGGGCACGGTGGCGCGCGCGCCGCCCTGCGCCCCCTGCGCGCGCCACCGCCCTTCTCCCGCCTCTCGCGCCGTCCTCTGTGTCTCCGCGCCGCGCCCCGCCCCGCCCGCTCCAAGGGGAGCGAGGCGCGGCCAATGGGCGGCCGGCGGGGGCGGGGCCGGAGGGCAGGTTCTCCGCGGCTGCGCGCGGGCTGCTAGCTGCGTGGGGGCGCGGCCGGCGCCTGCGCGGAGCCGCGCGCCGAAGGGGGGAGGCAGCGGCGCGCACGCGCGTCACGCCGCCCGCCGCCCCGGGCCCCCGAGGGGGGCCCGACGCGCTTGCGCGCTGCGTCCGCCGCGCCCCCCCCGTGCCCCGGAGCGGGGGTGCTGCGCATGCGCGCCGCGCCGCCCGCCCCTCGCCAGCAGCAGAGGAGGAGGCGGCGGCGGTGGTGATTCTGGCCGCGGGGAGCGCGAGGCAGAGCCAGCGCTGCTGCCGCCCGCTGTGATCCGGCAGCACCAGATCCGGGCGGAGGAGGCGGCAGCGCCCCGGCGGCGGCGGGAGCCCGAGTGGCGGAGGCGGCAGCAGCAGCAGCAGCGGCGTCAGGAGGAGCCTGTGCCCGCCCCCCCGCTCAGCCCCGTTACAGCCCCCCCCTCCCCCCTCCGCGCTCCGCAGACTCCAACATGTCGGCGCCGGCGGCCAAAGTCAGTAAGAAGGAGCTCAACTCCAACCACGATGGGGCCGACGAGACCTCAGGTGAGGCCGCGCCGGGGACGGGCAGGGAATGGCGGCCTCCGCCTCGCGGCGCACCGCACCGACCGCCATTTTCCCAGCCGGCCGGGCCGGGCCGGGGGCGGGAAGCGCGCGGGGCCGGCCGGGCGGATGTGCAGGCCGCGGCGGCGGCGGGAGGAGGCCATGTTAGCGCCCTTTTGTCTACGCTTCGCGGCCCGGCCTCCATCCTCGCGGGCGCGGGCGGGGCCGGGCGGGGGGCGCTGCGGCCGCGCCGGAGCCGCGGGGACCCCCGCGCTCCCCCCGCCTCCCGGAGCAGCATCCGCCGCGCCTCATTGTGCGCCGCCGCCGCCATGATGCGCGCCCGGCGCCGCGTGGTGCCGCCCGGCCGCGGAGCGGGGCCCGCCCGCCCCACGTGCGATCGCGGCGCCGCCGGGGGGTTTAAAGGTGCCGGCGGCGCGGGGCCCGCTCGCGCACGTGTGTGGCGGCGGGAGTGGAGCCGAGGCGGCGCGGAGCGGGTTCTGCCGCGGAATGGCCCTCTCGGGCGTTCGGTCCGGTTTCGTAGGCGGCGCGTTTCCAGTTACGCTGCTGCCGTTGGTATTTCTGTTCCCTCTAGGTTTAACCTTCCTTCAAACGCGTTTGTTTTAGCGAACGTGGCTTACGACGTTTTAATTAAATTGTAATTAATTGATTACGACTGGCTTGTCGTTTCAGTCGAGTTGTGAAGCTGCGCAGGGGGCTGTGAGCTGGGATTTCTGGGGTGAAACTTGCCCGCGCTCGGGAAGCGGCCGAAGCTTTCGGGGCTGGTAGCGCTGCCGGCGCTCGGTAGAAGTACTTGGTGCTTCTGACCTAGAGGAGCGGAAAGATGTTGGGCGAACGGCCCGAGTAACTCCTCAGACCGGAGAATGAAGGAATTTTGATGCATTTTCGTTTGTTTTTTTTCAGAAAAAGAGCAGCAGGAAGCAATTGAACACATTGATGAAGTACAGAATGAAATAGACAGGTAAACACGAACAAACTTCTGAGATGTTCTAGGAAAAGTCAAAATGTAACTTCTGAAAATAAATATATTTAATGAAGTAAGCGCTCAGTAGTGGTTCTCACTGTCTCTAAACTCCACCAAGATGTGCTTCTGTTATGATTTGATTAGATTATGTACGATAAAAAAATTGTAGTATCCTGTTTTCTGATTAATTGTGGGTAGTTAAAAAGGTAGAACTTGAATTTAAAGTTCTAAATTAATTGTGATAGTTTTGATAGCAACTCATTTCTTACTGTTTTTTCAAGTTAGTGCGTATCCTACTTTGCAAAATATTTTCATGTTTGTAAGCAGAACCGAAAAACTTGTTCGAGAAGTTAGATTTTGTTATATGTTTTTTTAAAACTATATATTCGTGTGCTTGTAGAATAATATGTAGAAAGTGTCCAGGAAACATTAGTTTCGTATCCCAAAACTTTCTGTGGACTCTGTGCTGGTGTTTGCCTGTGTTTTGTCTCTGTGCACCCTGTCCTACAAAGGCTGCAGGCTCTGCTGAGGCTCTGGCTTTGAGAAGTTGTTGTGGGATCAGGGCTCAGCATTTTTACAAAATCAATTAACTGTTACAACTTAAGATTTCACTTGCGTGGGGCACAAAATTGCTGTGCTGTAGCATGCTTGCTCGCCTGAGTTATGAAGAGCAGGTGACAATGTCGCTATCCATCCTCAGTTCTTGTGCAAGCAAAATGTGTAAGAAGTGAATACTGCCTTACTTTGCATAAATAAGGATCTGTCCCTCCTCTAACGGTGCCAAATGTACAGTGTGTTAGGAACATCTCATTATGATCAGTGCAGTTGTTTCTGGTGGGATGTTTCTTGAGTCGCTACAAGTCTGCACCTCAGTGTTTTGAGATGCCTCATGTGTTGAACGTGGCAGACTGGTCTCACCAGACCCATTCAGCTTGTCCCATAGCTACAGGTGATGCCTCTGTACATACATTTTGGTTCTCTGTGGTTAACATGGCTCTTTCCATCACAGACTGAATGAACAAGCCAGTGAGGAAATTTTGAAAGTAGAACAGAAATACAACAAACTCCGCCAACCATTCTTCCAGAAGAGGTCAGAATTGATCGCCAAAATCCCAAATTTCTGGGTAACAACATTTGTCAACCACCCACAAGGTATAGTCTCAATAACCCCCTTTTCCTGTAAATTCAGTGTTTGCTTGCTTGTTCTGTGAGTGTCTTGCAGCTCTGAGGGTTTGCTGGAATTGTTGCTGGGTACACAGTGGAGCAGAAGCCTGCTTCATGTGCAAACACTTCCTTGTTGGCCTAGAGTGCATTTTATAAGCTTTGTTTCTTGCACTTGTTGACCACAGGAGCATCTTGGTCACTAAAATCCCATGGGGGTTTCCTTTCTGCATTTTAAATGTCAAGTTTCCTACTTTTTTAAGTCAATTGGGTCCTTTAAAGGGGAAAAAATTGGTGTTATTTGTTTGGTTTTAATTGGAGGCGAGCTCTGTAGGGCTCTTGACAATAAACTGTTTGTACAAAACAAGTTTGTAGACTACTTGGGTTGAGCAAACTGCATGCGTGACAGTGTGTTCCAGAGAGAAGGGCGGATGTGCGTGAATAGCTTTTTCTGCTTTTTAATATTGAACTTCAACAAATGCAATGCAGTGTAAATCACGTAAATGCCAATAGTCTGCTGGCTGGTAACTCCGAAAAATGGTCCACGAGAAGTTCGTTGGACCAAAGTGTTGCTTTTCAAGTCTTATTTGCTATCAGTTTCCTGTGTTTCACCTGCATGATGCACGGTTCATAGCTTTGTTAATGTGGGGTTCCTAATTCTGCCTTAGTATCTGCACTGCTCGGAGAAGAAGATGAGGAAGCACTGCATTATTTGACCAGAGTGGAGGTGACAGAGTTTGAAGACATCAAATCAGGTTACAGAATAGATTTTGTAAGTACATTCAATAATTCCTTCTTTTTTGAGTTGTTTGTAATGTAATTGCATACTGGGTTGTAGTTTGCAATTAATCTCCTTATTTACCCATTTAGTACTGGGTTTGGCTTGATCTGTGTATTTGTGTTTTGTGGGTTCTAACTCTTGGCTTTCAACTCTGCAGTATTTTGATGAGAATCCGTACTTTGAAAATAAAGTTCTCTCCAAAGAGTTTCACCTCAATGAAAGTGGAGACCCATCTTCAAAATCAACTGAGATCAAATGGAAATCTGGGAAGGTATGGATCTGTGCCTCTGGGAGAGATGATCACTGCTCAGTGTGGTGCTATCTTTTTAGTTATGTTTCTTTTTATTTTTTTTTTAATTAAAGCTGCCTTGTCATCTTTTAGCTGTTAAATTAGGAATTTCAAGAACAGCAGGGTTTCAGGGCGGTCTGATGAGGTGTGCGATTTTGTTGTTGATTTGTAATTTCCAGACATGTCATCTTTGGAGAAATTGCAGCCATGTAATAATGTGGTCATGTCTTTAATCCAGACAGTGTTCAAACCTAATTAATTTGCTGTAGTTAGTTTCTGTAAAAGTTTGGAGCACTTTCCTGTTACCCTGAAGATCTTGAAATGAGTATTTAACAGCAGAACTGAGGGTTGCAGTTAAGTCACTGCTTGTTTTGTCACCTGCAGACTGTGAAGAAAATAATCTGTTTTCATTGAAAGTAGAACTTTTCTTCTTGTGCAAGAAGTTAATCTGGTACAAACCAGCGGAATGATCTTTACCACATACCGTGAAATGAATGTGAAGTCCAGTATTCTTCATTAAACAGTCCAAACCTATAACTGTTGTGATTCTATCAAGGAAACAAACACTAGAAGTTGGAACTACCATATGATCAGAGAAAGAGTGGATTTAAATACCAGATAGTAATTTTCTTTTCGGACTTAGCATACAGATTGTTGCAAACTTATTAAAATTCTGGGGTGAGGAGGTAAATACAGGACTCCTGTGTTTTCTTGTGACTGTATGTTTTAGCAGTTTGTGTGTTGTTGTTTTTTTTTTTCACCTACTACAAAGAATAGGATGGAGACTTCAAAGCAGGAAATCTTAGGATAAGAAGGCTAGGCGGTTCTTTATCTCCAGTCCAATAAAGATAGATTGTAGAGGTGTGGAGACAAGTGTTTGTTAAATTGCGTGTATGTTGCAGTCTTAGCATTTAGCTACAATTACGACTACTGTTGGAGTAGCATTTAACCGTTGGGAGATCTTTTAAGTTCAGCGTATCAATAAACACTTGTCAAACTTTTGCTTCCCTGTGGTAGGGAAACATAAATTACATGCAAGATGCTGTGAATTCTCGGTATTTCAGTGAAGGTCATTGAAAGGAACAGGTGGTTTCACTGTCCTCATGTTCATGTGAAATGCAGTATCCTTTCCTGTGAGTCGTTTTGGTTCCAAGTGTTTCTTAAAGACTTCTTGTGTTTAGAGAAGTACATTTCTAAATGGTGCTTATTAAATGGAAAAAAAAAAAAGAAAGACTACATAAAGACCACTTGGGGAACTTTTTAACTTTCTTTTCAGGATCTGACAAAACGTTCTAGCCAGACACAGAACAAAGCCAGTAGGAAGAGGCAGCATGAAGAGCCTGAAAGCTTCTTCACCTGGTTCACTGACCACTCTGATGCAGGGGCTGATGAACTAGGAGAAGTCATCAAGGACGACATCTGGCCAAATCCATTACAGTACTACTTGGTGAGCGTAGCTCAGAGCTGTTTGCCGGTACCCACAGTAGCACTGTGCAAGTGGAAGTGAATGTGATCGCTGTAGTTAATGTGGCGTGTGTCTCTTTAAGGTTCCTGATATGGATGACGAAGAAGGGGAGGGAGAGGAGGATGATGATGATGATGAAGAGGAAGAAGGATTGGAGGATATTGATGAAGAAGGAGATGAAGATGAGGGGGAGGAAGATGAAGATGATGATGAGGGAGAGGAAGGAGAGGTGAGTAGTCTCACCCCTTGCCCTTCCTTCTGTGGTGTATGAGAGTTGAAAGAGAGACCTTGTAAGAATCTTGAGCTGTTCATTACAAAGGTAAAACAGTTCTCTGTATGATTGCTGATGAGGTATTTGGAAGGGGGAAGCAGAACCTTAACTTGTGGAGTGCTTTCAAGTGTAGTAATAAGTATGTCTGTGTATGTGAGACAGTACAGAAAAGGTAATTGTACTAAATTTGTACAGGAGGTGTTCTGGAAGAACTAGGGCGTTAGTGTAACAAAATTCTTATTGAACCAGTGTTCTAGCAAGGCTTTACTGGTAAATAACTTGTGTCAATGTATCCCATTCTGTCAACCTCCCACCTGTTGGTTAGTTTCTGCTTATGGCCAGTTCAGACAAGATTGTAGGGGTCAGGAATTAGACATTTCCATTAGTGTCCAGTGGGATTCCAAAGGCAGAATTGAGGCTGTTTGTAACTTAGTTTAGAATGTTTTGGTTTTTGTAATTGGGCGTGTTGCGTCTGAATTTCAGCAGCAATAAATGACTTTGATTGAGATAGGAGGAAAGTTGTGGACGCTGAGTACTGGGCTCTGTTATGGAACCTGGGTTTTAGCATCTCAAAGTTGAAGCATTTTGCTTGTCAGAATTTAAGAGGGGGAAAAAGATGACCCCTTCGCTTTCTAAATGTTAAACTTACGTCAGTATAGTGAATCTTAAATCACGGTAGCTTTTCAGACCTGATATTTTTCATTGGGACACCCAGTTGTTAACAGATCTCTGTTTAGGCAGGTACTTGCAGCGAGTCTAGCCGCTCCTTAGTGAAGAGGGAGCGAGAACTTTGCACAGCATGCCATGTGTAACACTGGATGACAGTAAAACAGTTCTGGTTATTGTATTTAAAAGTTCGTGCTATCTGAAGTTTAGTGATCAGATTTTTTTAATTGTTGCTTGTCTTTCAACAGGAGGATGAAGGAGAAGATGACTAATTGAACACTGATGGATTCCAAACCCCCTTTTTACCTTTTTAATTTTTCTCCAGTCCCTGGGAGCAAGTTGCTGTCTCTTTTTTTCTTGTGCTCAGTCGCCTTGTTCTCTTGAGGTCTCTTTTTCTCTCCTCTACACCATGGTTCACAATTTATTTTGGGGGAAAGACCTTGAGCAGAATATAGTGGAAAAGAATCTACCAGTTTCTGTTTCAAGTTCATTTTTATCCCTTTCTGTCTCAAAACAAAAACTGTTTATGGAATAAACACACCATGTTCTGTGGGAAAAAAGAAAACCTTCTGCTCCCTTCACTCTGCTGGAAGCTGAAGAGTGCTAGGCCCCTGTGTAGTAGTGCATAGAATCTAGCTTTTTTCCTTCTTTCTCTGTATATTGGGCTCAGAGATTACACTGTGTCTCTATGTGAATATGGACAGTTAGCATTTACCAACATGTATCTGTCTACTTTCTCTTGTTTAAAAAAAAAAAGAAAAAAACTGAAAAAAAATGGGGTTATAGAAGGTCAGCCGGGGTGGGTTTCAGATGTTGGGGTGGGTTAAGTGGGCATTTTGACACCATGGCTTCTTCTCCTTTGGCATGTTTAATTGTGATGTTTAACAAACATCCTTGCAGTTTAAGATGACACTTTTAAAATAAAATCTTCTCCTAATGATGACTTTGAGCCCTGCCACTTGATGGAGAATCAGCAGAACCTGTAGGATCTTATTTGGAATTGACATTCTCTATTGTAATTTTGTTCTTGTTTATTTTTAAATTCTTTTTTTTTTTTTTTTTTTGTTTCACTGGAAAGGAAAGAAAGATGCTCAGTTTTAAACGTTAAAGTGTACAAGTTGCTTTGTTACAATAAAACTAAATGTGTACACAAAGGAACTGGTTGGTCTTCACTGAAAGAAACAGTTTTAATGTCCTGTTCTGAACTTGCTTGTAGTTTCTTGGCATTTTTGGGGGCATTTGGTCAGTACTTATGTAGTGCAATGCAACTTTGTGGTTGTGTGGACTGATAACCAGTTCAGCTAGTTTCCACTATTTCAGTACTTGTAGAATGTTTCATTTGGTAGTTAAACTACTGCACACTCCATTTCTTGAATTACCTGACTTTGTAAGACAGGGCTGTTGGAGCATTTGCCTTGTGTGAGAACAGGTTTATATTATTATTGTTTTGAAAAAAGAAAAATCACTTGATTCTTATTTTTTTTTTTAAGTAGTAACTTGCAGTACTGTATCTCCAGTAAACCAGTTTGCATGAAAATACCATGCAAGCTCAGAATAAAAAGACCAAGGGGTCTTATAGGATTTGGATGTTTCTGTAAGTCTTTTCGGTTGAAAATAAATCTTAAGGGCAAGCTAATTCTTGGACTACTTCAAAGAGCAAGATTCTTAGTGAAGCTCATGCGTGTGAAAAGTTGCTCCTTCACTGCTGGCTTTCCTCGGTAGCAGCATGTATATATGCTTTAGATATCCTGTACTCTTTAATATTAAGAGGTTGCATTTGAGTAGCTGTAACAATTTCACGTAGAGGTTGTTGGTACTGGTATTCCACAAAGTGTAATGAAAGTTGTTTTAACATGCTGTGCTTTTGAAATATTTAAAAAAATGTTGTATCAGCTAATCTAAAATTCAAACAGCTTGTTCTCTTTGGATGTGTAGAAAAGACTGTCTTCTGGGAAGACTTGCTGTTATATTCTCTGATTCCTTTTCCTCACAGAATTTGCTATAGTCAAATTCAGCTATTTTTGATGCTTAAGAGTACACTTAGCAGAACAAGATTCATCTCTGTCTGAGACATGCCCAAATAACGTGCGTGGGGGAAACATTCTGTAAGTGTCTGGTCCAGCTTGGATTCAATCCAGTTATTGGAGACAATGCGACATCCAGTCTGCATGTGATCGATGCAAAAATAAGGCAACCCTTTACTTTATTCCATCTCGACAGAAGCTTCTGCCCTGATGTTGCCTGCAGAGCAATGTGAAACGTTAATGGTTTCTTACTGCCTAGGGAGAGAAGGAACGGAGCCTATGAAGTGTATAAATTTTTAGATTTTTTTTCTTCTGATTACTTTTTGTTGTAAAATTGAAAACTGCTTCCTGCTGTGGTAGAGGGTCGATGTGCTATTGCTTGCCCCGATGCCTCATTACTTAATTTTTATGTAGTCCTAATTGATTGTAGTTCTTTAAGGAAAATAAGTTTTTCCTAGTCTTCAATGCTTCAGGAAAAATACTGTGCCATTGTTGTTACACCCCTGTTGGTTACCAGCAGAAAACATATAAAAACTGTTCTGAAAGTAATCAAAGCTTCAGCTCTGTAAAGGCAAATGCCGTGAACAAGAAGTTAGAAGTTTGGAAAATGAAATGCTCCTTCTGAGATGTTTCTTGCACATTCTTTAGGATATTACAGGGTGCCAAAACACTCCTGCTACTGTTCTGATAATATTGAACTTTGGTGAAACTCCTGGCAAGGGCTAAAGAGCAAATGAGCGTGCTGAAAATAATATACCATCTAATCCACTTGTTAAGTGTGATCTTAACTTTTTTCCTAACAATGGAAATGAGTAGGGATTAACATATCTCTCTGCAACAGTGAAGAAATACTACAGATGCCCATCATGTGCTCTGACTGTTCACTTAATGTCTAACTTGGCTGAATTTATGTAATGAGTGTCCATTTTTACTTGATTTGATATGTACATGCATATAAAGAATTTAAAGGTAGACATCCACCGTATATAAGAATGGGAGATTCATTCTTCTTAAATTATGTTTGTATCTCATTAAATTCCCTGTGGCTGACTGAACTCCACCTCCGATTAATCCTGCTGAGTGAAATCTGTCAGCGGTGGATTCAGGTTTTGTGGCCTGGATTTCCCGGGTTAAAGTATGGATTTGGTGGTAGTTTAATGAAGGTGAAGTGACTGTGCTGAGGCTATATGACTTAAATGACTCGGAGGTTAACTGCTATAAAATGCAATCTTTTGTCTGTAATTTCTAGTGCCAAAGGAAGGCAAATACATCCATGTGTGTAAATACAGTTGAAAAGGTTTGGGTTTTTAAACGGTTTCTGTGTGCTTGTTCATAGTTGTCAACATACTTTTTTCCCTGTAAACAAGCATTATCTGAACAGATTTCTCCATCGTTTATGCTATTCATTTGAATCTGTAAGCTTCTCTTTGTACCCCACTAAAACAGGTGCATACCAATAGTGCTCTGTTTATTGGATATTGTTCCTGAAGTTTGAAGCCATGCATTTTTTTTTTTAAGAGACTGAAATCAATTAAATAATTTCTCTGATGTACCTTCAAGATATCCTTCAGTTCGAAGGAATAAAAGTACATTTAACTGTTATCTCACTGTACCCTTTCTAAGAGTCTTTTTCAAAAGAATCAGTTATCAGTCCCAGATTCGGTATTGTTTTTCACGGGTGAGGCCGATAGTGCTTGCTGCTCTTTGACAGATAAGTGCAATAAGAGTGACAGGAGGTCACAAGATGCTTGCATCCTCCGGAGAACAGATTTATGCTCCATCTCTTGCTCTCCTGGATTAAAAATTGAAATTATAAGATTTTTCTCTCCATCATCACCTTCTCGAGTGGAGTGAGTCCCGTTAAGCTCTAACTCCCGCTGCCTGCTCAGTCGCCTTCGCAGAGCCGGTGGGACTCCATTCCCCCATGCCCAGCTCCCCGAGGCTCCGTTACCACCCGGCACGGCGCTACCCCTCCCCAGGAAGGAGCGTGAAACGGGAGATCTGGCCAAGGTGAAGGGCGGCGGGCTTGGGGAAGCGAGGGCATCCTTCCCCTGCGCGTTCCCCTCCCGAGTTTAGCGCTGGTGTAAGCGGCTCTCCTGGAGCTGTAATTCGACTGCCAGCCGATGCCGATCCCGTCCCGGCTCCAGGTTCCGCGGTCTCTCGGTTGAACGGCGGCCGTAACTCTGCATCCGCCCGGGGGTCCCGCTCCCTGTTCCCGTTGGGAGCCGCCCGGCCCCGGGAGTGCCCGCCGTGCCCCACGGGGTTCCGGACAGGCGCGCTCTCAGTTGCGACGCGTTCTCCCGTGGGACAGGGGCTGTGGAGAGGGCAGGAACTGCCGATCCCACGCACCGGCCCCCACTATCCCTGGGGTCCGCGGGGACAGCCGGATCCTGCCCGTGGGATGCCGGAGGCCAGGGGCAGCTCTGACCCGGGGGAGGCTGCAAAGCGCATCCTCCTCGCACTGGGGATCAACCGCGCTCTGATCCCTCCAGGCTGGGAAGTTCTTTGGCTCCGGCTCCCCAGGCTCCTGCACCGCGCCCGCAGCCTCATCTGGAGGATAAAAGACCTGAAGGAAAGGGGGCAAAGGCCCCGCGTGAGCCGAGGGAAGCGGTGAGCAAACCGGCCCCTGCAGCGCTCCAGCTGAGCCGGCCAAGCCCGCATCCCTGTCTGCTGGAATAGGCTGTGTCCACTAAAGGCACGGCAGTGTCCCTGCTCCTCTGAAACTCCACCTACACCGGCTACTTTGACTTTCCAGCATTTCCACTAACTCAACAGCGTAATTAAAAATTGCTCCTTAAACACTAAACAGAGCCTGGACCATGTTACAAATAGCAAAAGGTTCCAGATGGGTTTATATTAATCTAACATACTTGCTTTGTTAACAGCAGCATCTTCAATGGTTTCGTAGAAGTTTAAGGCTTTATCAATTCAACTCAGCTAAGCTAGATTTAAATTTTACATTTACTGGTGATTTCCTTTTACTAATTATTCAGTTGCAGACCATTTACAAAATGTTTATGCCAGAAAAAACCTGTTCTAAATAAAACATTTCTGTTCATTATAGAATCATTTGGCTGGAAAAGATCTTCAAGACCATCGAGTCCAACCATACTTGTGCACTACTAAACCACAACCCTGAGCACCTCATCCACCCATCTTTTAGACACCTCCAGGGATGGGGACTCCACCACTTCCCATTCAAGTGCCTTACAACTCTTTTGGTGAAGAAATTTTCCCTGATATCCAATCTAAACTTCTCCTGCCACAACTTGAGGCCATTCCGTCTTGTCCTATCACTTATTCCTTGGGAGAAGAGACCAACACCCACCTCCCTACACCCTCTTTTAAGGTAGCTGTAGACAGTCATAAGGTCAGTGATAGGTATATTTTTAAATTTGTATGCGGGAATACCACCACCTCTGGATGCCGTCTGACTCCGTGCATTGCTCCAGGACTGAAAATGTGTATTAGTGGACTAATAATATTATGCAGCACTGCTAGGGAGGGATCTTACAGCTGTGATCTTCACCACCTGAAAGCAATGAGTGTCTTTTCCACTTATTTTAAACATCAGCCCCTGACACGGCGTGTATCAGTACCGGTCCCGCACCACGCATTGTGATGCAGCAGCATGGCAGGTTTTCACTCAGTGTAGTCAAGGGATTCTCCCAGTCCTGCCAATGCATTGGGATTGTTTTTTCACTCCAATATTTAGCTGAAACCCCAGATCCTGCATGTAGAGGGGCAATTTTGCAGAGAAAAGGTAAAAAAAAGAGCACTCCAGACAGGCATGGCCTCCTTTCAAGGCAGCATCTTAGGGAGGTGATTCCCCTCCCCTCTATTACTCTCTTGTGAGACCTCATCTGGATTACTGTGTCCAGTTCTGGAATCCTCAACATAAGAAGGGTACGGAACTGTTGGAATGGTTCTAGAGGAGAGCTACAAAGATGATCAGAGGGCTGGAGCACCTTCCATATGAGGACAGGGTGAGAGAGTTGGGGTTGTTCAGCCTGGAGAAGAGAAGGCTCTGAGGAGACCTTACAGTGACTTTCCAGTACCTGAAGGGGCTACAAGAAAGCTGGAGAGGGGCTGTTCACAAAGGTTTGTAGTGATAGGAGGAGGGGCAATGGGTATAAACTGGAGAGGGGCAGATTTAGGCTAGACATAAGGAGGAATTTCTTCACTATGACAGTGATGAGGCACTGGGACAGGTTGCCCAGAGAAGCTGTGGCTGCCCCATCCCTGGAGGTGTTCAAGGCCAAGTAGTCCTGGATCCAGTGGGAGGTGTCCCTGCCCATGGCAGGGGTGGAACTAGATGGGCTTTGAGGTCCTTTCCAACCCAAACTATTCCATGGTTCTATTTTGTTCCCTGTGGGAGAGGCGGAGCTCTCTCGCTCTGCTACCAACAAATGCCGGAGACCCAAACTGCGTTTGACCAAACAGCCTTTGGGGAACTCAAGCGGTTTTGAACTCAACAGTAACCAGGAAACTAACCCCGGCGCCTCAGTCCCGGCGGTTTCTCCTCACAATCTCCCTGAGGGCACCCTCCCCTGACACCCCCCACCCTCCCCTCTACCCGCGGCGGGAGGTACCTCGGGCTTCTCGGCGGCCGGCGGGGCAGCTCCTGGGCTGGGCGGGAAGGGCGGAGTGAGGGGAGAGAGGGGTGTGAAGGGGGGGCGCGGTGTGAGGGGAGAGCGCGTGTGGGGCGCGGCGTGAGGGGGGGCGCGCGCCCAGTGTGTGTGTGTGTGTGGGAAGGGGGGTACGCGCCCAGTGAGAGGGGTCGTGGAGTGAGGGGAGAGTGGTGCGCGCCCACCGGTGTGTGTGTGTGTGGGGGGAAGGTCGGGGCGCGCGCCTAGGGTGAGGGGTGGTGGTGGTGTAGTGTGAGAGGAGTTGGGCGCGCGCCCCCTCCCCTCTCACCGGGGGGGGGCGGTGTGAGGGGAGGGGGCGCGCGCCCAGTACGAGTGGTAGCGCGCGGTGTAAGGGGCGGGGGCGTGCCCAGCAGGGCTGAGCGTGTAGTGTGCGGGGAGGGGGAGCCGCGCGCTCAGCGTGAAGAGGGGCGCACGCAGTGTGTGTGTGTGTGTGTGTCGGGGGTGGGGGGGCAGGACGCGTGCCCAGCGTGAGGGGTTGGGAGGGGGAAGCCGCGCGCGCGCGCCCAGTTGGGGTTGCACGCCGAGAGGAGGGGACGCGCGGTGTGTGTGTGTGGGGGGGGCGGTTTGAGGGGAGGGCAGGGCGCGCGCCGCGCGGCCCGGTCGGGGCGGGGCCCGCGCTCCGGCAGGGGGCGCCGCGCGGTGCCGGTCGCCGCACGGAGCGCGATGGCGGCCGCGACCCCGCAGGTGAGCGCCGCGCTCCGAGGGGCGATTCCCCCTTCCCCCCCTCTGCCGACCCCGCCTCGGCTCCAGTCCCGGCCGGGACGAGGCAGCGGGCTTGGCGGAGTCCGGCGGGCCGGGAGGGGCGGCGGGAGCGGCCCCTCAGGGCAGCGCGGCTCGGGCTCGGGTGGTGCCGCCGAGGGGGTGGGAGGGAGCCGCCCGCGGGGAAATGCATTTGGTTGTGGAATAAACTCCCTGGAGCGGGGGAGATGGTAGAATCGGAGAGCGGTTCGCGTTGGAAAGAACCTTAGAGATGCCCCGCCCGCTCTCTTTGAGGCGTTTCGAGCCTCATCTGGGAAAGAAGGAATGGGGAAAGCGGCACAAAGAGCGCTGGGCTCTCCCCGTCCTGGTTCCTTGCTGCTTCCATCCTTTCCAGGAGGTGGGAAAGGCACTGGCTCCGGGCAGAGTTGTGATTGCCTTTTTTTTCCCAAACCTTGCGGTGCTTTTTTTTTCTTCGTCAGGTGTGCGTGTGGTGAGGCTGAGCCTGCCCCACGCAGCCCCCATCGCACAGCCTCCAGCTGCCGTGGGAGAGGCGATTTGCCATGGCCCAGTGAACGCCTGTGCTCTGCGGCGGGATGGGCTCATCCCGACTCATTAAATTGTACATCACTTTCTGTGCCAGCGGTGAAACTCTGAGGGCCAGGTCTGCTCTGGGTTTGTGCAGGTGAAGCTCGTTGCCAGGCTGTGAATAACTCGGAGGATGGGGTCTCCCTGTGCTGCCATTTAAAGGAGCAACTGCAGCTTAGATACTGCGGAAATTTCTGCTGGTTAGGAAGCGGTTGTTGAATCGCAGAATGGTGGAATAGTTTGAGTTGGAAGGGACCTTAAAGCTCAGTTCTAATCCCCCTGCCATGGGCAGGGACACCTCCCACTGGATCAGGGGCTCCAAGCCTCGTCCAGCCTGGCCTTCAGCACCTCCAGGGATGGGGCAGCCACCACTGCTCTGGGCAACCTGGGCCAGGGCCTCTCTGCCCTCATCGGGAAGAATTTCTTCCTAATGTCTAACCTAAATTGTCACCCTTCTGTTTTAAAGCCTTTAAGTCTAGACACTTTGGTACGACGTGGGTCCAGTGGAAACCTGGGATGAGTTCTGGCAGCCCCACTATAAGTACTGAAATCAAGCTAATTTAAGCTAGCGTGGGTGTTTCTCTACAAGTTCTAAATGTATCTTGAGAAATTGCATTGGAGACATATCCCGAAGGACTGACCTTCCCAGGGAACCCAGGAACAGCTGCAGCACAGGCTGTGGCGATATCCCGGCACCCCACCGAGATTCCCGAGTCAGAATGCAGCACCGATCAACGCAAATGCAAATTCAGCTTCCCCATCCTCCTCCATAGTAGAACATTTTATCTTCCTGGTGCAAACGATGTCAATGTTATGGCACTCTCTGATCCATAAAGAGGAAGGAGGATCCATTAAAACAAACCATGCTTGCATTCTAAATATATTAAGAGAATCGATGCAGTGCATTAACTGGTGTTCAGACTAGCTTTGGCGGAGAGGGATGTGGAGGAAGATTGACCCAAGAGCTGCCCAGACTGTACTTGTTCTCTGAATCAATACCCAGGTCTCTGTATTCAGCGCCCTTTATTGGTATTACTCTCGCACTGTTACTCATCCCATTGCTTTGGGCAGAAGCAAGGGGTGGATTGCTTACAGCCATTTGGATAGAAAATAAATCTGTGTGCTTTTTCTAGTTATTAATTGAGAATTGCAACTAGCAAACTCCTTTTAGTCGCTTTTAGACTGGATAAAAAGCTTTTTGATTTTCAGCTTACAGCTGGTAAAGGTTGCCTGTGACTCAGGAACTCCATGATTCAAAGTTCTTCCTCAAAAAACTTTGGATGTTTTTCAAAGCTCTGGCTTAGTTTGTTCCTGGCTCAACCAATTGGGCGAGAACTTCCTGGAACCAGGATGTTAATCTGAACCTTTTTGTTTTGTTACCAATATGAACAACTCCTATTTTGGCTATTGTGTATCTGCTGCAGACCCAACTTGGTTTTAGGCCAACTTTAAAATAGACTTTTTTCCTCCTTCTTTAACTATTTTGCTGTGAGACTGAAACTGAGCAAAAACTGGTCAAGGATGTTTGGTTTGGTCTTCAATTAAATAACTTTCTGTGTGGTGTAGGCTTTGGATGCACAGCACACTCTTGAAGTCAGCGATGTACACGAGTAACATAAAACCAGTGTGGTTTTGTTGGAAATGTGGTCAACCGATTAAAGAGTGTGAAAGCAGGTTGGGATTCCCGAGTTCTGTCTTGAGTCACTGACATGCAGTGTGACTAAGTCAGTCAGTGTAGTGGAGCTTGACTGCAACCGTTTCTTTTGCTTTTAAGTAGGGAGTGTGATGAGTCGTTTAATATATATTAACTGCTCTGAATGCCTTAAAGACACTCTTCCCATTGTAGAGAGAAACATAACCTCTTGATCGGATTGGTTTGTTACCATCCTGGGTAACATCCTCATGGATAAAGCTTTCCCAGCTCCTAAGTTCAGTGTTTATTTGGTCTGTAAGATGTTCCTGTGCTGCTCCTGCCTGTTGTGTGTGTATGCAGAGCCTGTAAACAGAGCATCTCTGTTGATGAGGCATATATCACTGGAACAAGTAGTATTGAAAAGGATGTAAAACAAAGCCCAGCACAAGCTTGAATGCTACGAATGCAACTCAAAATAGTGTTTTAACGCGGCCTTACTGCCTATAAACCACAGGTAGAGTAGACGTTGAGACAGCAGTCTGCTTACCTTTTCAGGTGAAGCAGAAAGTTAAGTTTACTCTTTTCCCTGCTTATTGGTAGAAACAACTGTAGCGTTTACATTTTTCTTTATCAGTGGTAACAACTGGGAGTTAATGTGTGGTTGTGACATTCCTAAAAAGCTCTAACAGGTTAGATGAGATGTGTCCTTGAGCAGTGAGCACCAAGCCATATTCAGGTAAAAATCTATCTAGTACATCATGCTAATAAAATTTAATGTTGATCAGAATAAGCATAAATATTGACTGGGCTTTGATACTTGGAGAACAAAGATGTGAGTAGACATTAAATAACAGGGAGACAAGTAAGGTGAAGGTTTTTCTCCATTATGGTTTAAAAACAAATTAAGGCACCTTAAGGTCAAAGTTGTGTCCTGTCCTCTGCAATTTAAATGTAAGTCTGGTCTCCTTGAAAAATGGTGAAAAGGTTGTTTCAGAACTCGTGTAAACCAGTTTCTAAATGAAATGGAGTGGAATCTTATGAAGGTGTTGCTATATCCTAAAAATGGGTGACCCATGTAGTCTCTTAAATCCTCTTGCCCAATGCTTGTTTGCAGGGCAGCTGTCTCCTGCAGCTGGGCAATGGTGTGAACTTAATGGATCCAAGCTTCCAGCAAAAACTGGAGGGGGAGAAGGAACTACTTCGTCGTGCTATACAGAAAGAGCTGAAAATTAAAGAGGGAGCAGAAAACCTGCGCAAAGCAACAACAGACAGAAAGAATCTTGTTCATATAGAGCATGTGCTGAAATGTTCCAACCGAAAACTGGAGCAACTGCATTGGGAACTTCAGGAGCTTAATGCAAGGATTGTAATAACAGACAAAGAGGAAAGTAAACCAGGTAGGTCTTAGGTCATGCTTGACAAGAAAATTGTGTTACAGTCCTTCAGTATTTATATATGTTGAATTGATATGTTTTTATGTTGGAGCCTCACAAGCAGTGGAGTTTCCTCTGTTCATATTTAACTGATGACATGTTCTGTGTAGTAAAAAGTTGAGAATGGGGCAATGAAGGTGGAAGTAGGCAACATGAGAGATCAGTGTAGGCAAAAGTCCAGCTGAGAATGCTAGGCGTGGACAATAATCAGGAGCAGGTTATAGGTGGGATTGAAGAAGTTTGAACAGAGCTCCTCAACAGTTGAACATTGAAGTATTTTACAGGATGAATGAGTGTAGAATTGGCAAAGTGCTTGTTAGGGTGGGTTCACTGATAAACTAGGATGGATATGAGTTTGAGCTTCATTTGAAAGTGTTTCTCAGTCAGTTTTGTAAAGAAGACCTTTTTGTATCTTCCTTTATAGCCTAACCTTTTATTGACTCACTCATCTGTAATCCACTGAAATGACACAAGAAAAGATGACTGATGGTGTTGATTTTATTGTTTGTGCAGATGGATCTGTCTCTCCAGATCCTTGTCTCTGGGAAAGAAACTCAGACCCCATGGCAAGGAAAATTGAAGCTCTGAAAAAGCAGCTACATGTTGAAATGAAGGTGAAACAAGGAGCTGAGAATATGATCCAAATGTATTCAGCATCCAAGGTAAACTTATTATGAAGCTTAATTCAGTAAGAACTACAGTGTAGATGGTTGTGTTATTTTGATTTGTTCAAAACCTCTGCTTACGAAGAACTGGAGGCACGGTTAACCAGCAAACAACATGTCTCGGTGACTGCAAGGTTTGGTATTAACTGGACATGTCCTTGACCTACCCTTTCCCTCTACAAACAGAGATCGCGATCTCATAGTCCTTGATCCTCAGCAGTATTTCCTTTACTTCACTGCTTATTTATGCCATTATTTATGCCATTTCAGCATCCCCGTGTGTGAACACATCATTGTAGTGCATTTTTAATCAGCATAGTTCTCTCTCTGCTCTTGCCTTCTTTTTGGCAGGAGCGGAAGCTGCTGGCTACAGCTCAGCAGATGCTTCAGGACAGCAAGACAAAGATTGAAATAATCCGCATGCACATTGTGAAAGTGTCTCAGTCAGCAGGAGGGATGGAAGATACGATGGATCCAGCAGGTAAGGTGTTTTAAGTAACTGATACAGGCTGGAAGACATACTTGGGCCAAAGCCCCAAGATCCAGAATACTCAGTTTTCATCCTCCCCATGTTTCATCTCCAAAATCCAACCTTGTGATTCTGTGATTCTGTGAAAATGGACAGTGCGAATGGGGACCACCATCAGTGCTTTGGAGCTGCGTATTGAGGAGCTGAGACATCACCTACGCATTGAAGCTGCTGTAGCTGAGGGGGCAAAGAATGTGCTGAAGATCCTAGGAGGAAGTCGGGTACAGGATCGCAAGTTTTTGGCCGAGGTAAGCACTTACTCAGGCCTTCTTGAGAGGGTGGTTTCATGCCTCAGCATCAGTGATTTGGCACAAGTGAGCATATTTGACCCATAGTAATTAATTCAGGAAGTTCCTGTCTCTCTGTGAGGACAGACGGACTGGGATCACATTCCCTTCAGGGATAATGTTTCTTGAAATTTCTCAGGAAAATCAGAAGTGACACTGATGGGGTGGTCAGGGTCTATGAGAAAATATTTAATCTTGTTCCTTTGCTAGTAAGATGTTATCTGGTCTTTTTTTGAAGCTTACTCTGTATATTGAAAACTTCTGGGCTGTATATTGAAAACGTCTGCCGGCTTTCTGTTCTACTTCATATCGCTAGGCTCAGGGTCGTTTGCAAGAGTCTTCTCAGAAGATTGACCTGCTGCGCTTGTCCTTGGAACGTCAGCTTAGTGAGCTTTCTCCTAATCACCCCAAAAGAGCACTTATCAAGCAGGAACTAGTGAATACTTCCTCCCTGGGAGCTCGGCATGGCAGCATCCAACCCGCTTCAGTCATCAAACCCACAGCCCTTACAGGTACATAAATCCTGCATGGCCTGTTGTGAAGAGGACAGAGATAAAAATGAGTTCTATTTCTTCTAATTGTAGTAATGCCTCTTGTTATATGGACAGTTGATTTTCTAGGAACTGGACTGATTTCTTCTAGGCCAGACGGTGCTGTCTGATTGTTGAGATTTGCAGTCTGTTAATGTGGGGCAGATTTCAGAAACCACGAATCTGAGAAATTCTTTGACCTCTGTGAGGACAGGCTGGACTGGAATCATTTCATCTTTTACATAATATTATTCTTTACTCTCCTAAAATTCCTCAGGAACGTTGGAAGTGAGACTGATGGGGTGCCAGGATCTACTGGAAAATGTCCCAGGACGTTCCCGAATGACCAGTTCTTCTCCCGTCTGTGGCAGCCCAAGTGATTTGAGGTCTCTTTCCCGAACACGAGTTGGCCTCGGTATTCATGGCCGTAGTGTTGCAGGAAAGTACCTGCGGAATGAAGAACCATGTAGTGAGTATGGAGTTCCCTGTTGAATTGTGAAAGGTGTGTGTGGGCTTCTTATCAAGGTGCTCTGTTAGCCTGGTATGCGTGTAATTATAAGAAACCTGGATTCTGCAAAACTGGGTCTTCCTAGTACTCTCCTGGAAATTACATTTGATTGCAATATTCACTGGAAATTACATTTGATTGCAATATTCACCTACAGCTTGAGAGATTTTCCTTGGTAAAATGTTATCATCAGTGTTTTCTCCTTTGTCCAGATGAGGTCCTTGCTGTGCTCAAAGTGGACAATAAAGTAGTTGGCCAAACAAACTGGGGACCGGTTAATAACCAGGCATGGGACCAGAGCTTTGTCATTGATCTGGACCGAGTGAGTCTGCCACAGATTCCCTGTGTTGTATTTGTTTTTCCATTTCACCAATTTGCTTGTTTAGCTGCCGTTGCACTTGATTTAGCTCTGTATTGCTGCTGTCCACACATCCTTTTATGTGCCAGTTATCCTAGTCTTCCTCTGAAGGCAGTGATTCAGCCTGAACGGCATCTGTTCTCTTCTTTCCTTGTCTGAGCAGTTTTATTCCATCTTGCTAGCAAAGTGGCTCTCTCAGGGGGTTCTGAAACGGGGAGCCACGTCGGCCAATCTCCGAGAGGGTCTGTAGCTAAGAAGATCTGAGAGCACCAGAGAGAGCAGGGAACAGAAGAATTAAATAAGTTTCTTAAGTACATGCTTTAGTTTGCTGATTTTTCACAATGTGTGTGCGTCATTTCTAGCATGTAACTCTTCTGCTTTTTTTCTCCCCACCACTCTCCCATCCCACCAGTCTCGAGAGCTGGAAATTGCAGTTTATTGGAGAGACTGGAGAGAACTGTGTGCTGTGAAGTTTTTACGTTTGGATGATTTCCTCGATAATGAACGTCACGGGATGTGCCTCTCACTCGAACCGCAAGGAGTGCTTTTTGCAGAGGTATAAATGTCAGCTTTCTTTCTGTTTCAGAGAACTCTGTTTATGTTTAGGGTGCCTGCCCTGAAAGCAGTTGTTTAACCCAGAGTACAAGGAATGGAAGTAGCAATAAGTGAGAAGGGTAGAATGACACCTGAAATCCTTTTGCATCAGTATCACATATAAGGAACAGTATGATATAATAGATGTACATATGCCATAGCCTGGAGTGACTCTTCAGCTGTTCTGTTGTAATTATACCTATGTGCTGTGAAATCTGTTGGGTTTTACTTGCTTTCACTGTGACTCATCAGTGACACTTTAATTAAATGTATGACTTAATGGTCAGAATTGAATCACACAGAGTGTGGAATCAGAGATCCAAATTCCCTCTGGGTATGCTTGTTTTATCATCTTTCTGAGGCTAATAATAATTTGAAGCTCCATCAATGAAGAGATCATCTGATAATCCTTTAAAAGCTGCTGTACTTTCTCCTTTGTGTTGTGGTGGAAGCTCCTGTGGTTATCTTCCCAAAAGTAGTAGGATCTTGACCTCATGTACCAAAATTTGCCTCCTCCCTCTGCCTTCTTTTTTGTGGTTTTATTTTGTAGGGTCAGTTTTATTTGTTTTTTGTTACTTCTGTGCCACAGACCACTACTTCTATTTTACCCTACAGGTGGCTGTGTTTTTTATGCATGGCTTTACAAATCAGATTAATTTTGTTTGGGATATGAATTGGTCCTGATTCTGGGGGGGTTTGCATTTCAGGTAGTGGAGAATTCCAGCATCTAATCCCACAGTTGAATTAACAGATGCTTAGAGAAGGAAAATAGAATAACGCAGTCTGGAGTCTATGGGGGTGACTCCTAAGTTACCAGACAGAAACAAACGCAGAACTTGATGAGAGAACAGGCACATGTGAAAGTTTGTTCACAGTGTAAATGAAGGATCCTGACAAATCTCCTTTGCTTCTCTGACAGGTGATGTTCTGTAATCCCGTCATTGAGAGAAAGCCAAAATTGCAGCGGCAGAAACGCATTTTCCCCAAACAGAAAGGTGAGCTGCTGGAGCACTGATTGCTCATTATCTAGGGTGTGGAGGCGAGGGCAGAAGTTTGCACGAGCTGGCTGGCATGCGCTCCCATCCCATTAATTCTGTGAGACATTAAAATGCTTGCTAATTACTGTGTGTAAGTAGGTGGGTTTTATTGGAATGTGAAAGTTTGTTCAGTCACAAAAAGGCAGGCAGCCTGGCTGCGGGCATGGTGTGTAATGTGATATTGTTATGGTGTTTCCATTCACAGTTAACGTTTTTAGGAAGATCTAATTACTAGTTATTTAACAGACAACTTGGCAAGATCCAGGACTGAAGCCCAGGGACTCAATTTAACCAACAGTACTGTTACTGATGAACAGATATTGGAAGGTTTTCTGGAAAACTCTGAATTATACAAGACTGTAGCATGAACAGGCAACTGATAGCGAGATTTTTAGAGCTGGAATCTCAGATTAATAGTTTATGGACTGGAATAACTTGCATACTTTCTTCTTTTTATCTGCAAATGCTTTCTTGTGAAGCTCAATAAGGTAAGATTTTACATACATAAATGAGATTTTATGTTTGTATTCTTCAAGAATACAGTAGAAACAATGAAAACATCCCAAATGTTTTACTTTTTTTAAGACATTTTCAGAAACTTTCTGTTAACAGGCTACGTGGTGAAAATGGAATGTTGAAACAGAAGAAAACGTGACTCAAAATAAATTTGTAATGTCTTATGCAATTTCTACTTGAGGGTTGTTATGATATTATATGGAGCTGAACTTAGGTGAAATAGTAAATCTGTCTCATCATCATTATTAAACTTCCTTCCCTGAAAAAAGCCCATTCTCTCAGGGCTAGGCTCCCTTTTTGAGTACCCCATTAATGTTTGGGTGAAAACAATAATTTAGCTGTATGAAAGATTATAATTTGAGCGTTGCAATCTCACTGGTGTTTTGACTCTGCCTCTTCCAGGGAAGGAATTCCTCCGAGCTCCTCAAATGAACATTAATGTTGCTGCTTGGGGTCGCTTGATGATGAGTTTCCTCCCTCCGTGTAGTTCCGTGAGCACTCTGAGCCCGCCACTTCATGATCCCATTCACACCGACTTCTCTCCAGGTCCTCCACAAAGTCCTGCTGATTCTGTGTCCAAATTGAGCAGGTTAGTCATGTTCTGAGTGCTGCTGAGTGATGCTCTGAAGTGGCTGTAAGATAGATCTTAAAATTCTCTTGCACCTTACTAAGGTGGATGAAGATACTGATGAGAAAAATAAATCTATTTGTGGAATTTAATTCAGGATTTTAGGACAAGCCGATGCTGCCTGAAATGATGTGGTTGTAGTGAGGTGTTTAATACGCCATGGCTGGCTCTAGTTATTGTTAGCAGTTGGATCGGTTTCCAGAATTACTGTCCTAACCAATTGTGTGTTCCAGAGCTAGGGGAACATCAGCAGCTTTCTTTTCCTCTGCAGTGAGGTCTGTGGGCGTAAAAGTGGTGAGAAGTAAACGCTGGCATACAAAAAAACCCCCACAAAAGCAGATGTTCAAAAGTTATTTTATATGCACTAGAAGGTGTACTGTTTTTGTGCTGTAAGGGAAAGAAAATTCCACTCATTAAATGTCTTCACCGGTACAGAGACTGAACTCTGTACAAGGTCACAGTGTGATTGTTGTGGTAAAAATGCACTCTTCTTTCAGGAGGTTACATGGACCAAACCAGTAGCATTGATGTAGCACTTGGAAGGCACAGAGCTAAGCTTTTAAGTGTGCTGCAGAAGAAAATTCCCCCAAAATAATGTTTTTAAATTGTTGTAAATAGTTTTTACAGAATTGGTCATTCTAAAAGTGACTGTTCCCCCTGATTCGCAAGAGCTAGAAAAGAAAAAAAATTGAGTCACAGAATCACATAATGACTAGGTCGGAAAAGACCTCCTGAATCATTGAGGCCAACCATTCCTATCAACCACTAAACCATGCCCCTGAGTATCTCATCCACCTGTCTTTTAAACACCTCCAGGGATGGTGACTCCACCTCCTCCCTGGGCAGCCTCTGCCAGTGCCCAATAACCCTTTCTGTGAAAAAATTTTTTCTGATGTCCAGCCTGACCCTTCCCTGGCGCAGTTTGAGGCCATTCCCTCTTGCCCTGTCCTCTGTCACTTGGGAGAAGAGGCCAGCTCCCTCCTCTGTACAACCTCCTGTCTCCTGTGTTGCTGTTAAAATCAAGACTTCCTTTAAGTTCTTGATGCTAGTGACTTATTTCTACACGCCTATGCTTCCTTTATTTTATAACATGTAAGAGCTAGTGCTGCAATGTGACTCTAACCATTGCCAACTTAATAGCTCGTTTACTTTTCACTCATTTAGGGAAGCATACAACTTGTTGGTACTTCAGTCACACGATGTGAATCGGGGAGTTCTGGTGTCCAGTGTTTGGGGCTGAGCTAAGCTTGGCTCATATAGCAGAGGTGATACTGGGGTGTCTGTGTGCAGTGATCTGCCCTAAGGTGATCTCCTTCAATTTTGTCTTACCAATGCAGTGACTTTCCTGTAGCAAAGCTTACATTTGCTGATGAAGCACCACCCAAGCCTCCGCGCCTTTTTCTTGTGGGCACCTCCAAAGAATCCACACCATCTCCTGCAGATTCTCCGGTAATCCTCTGGGCTAATAGGGAGACTTTTCTTTGTTGGTTGGCATTCTTTCAAGGCCTGGTGGTTCTTATTTGTGTATTACTAGAGAAATTAACTGTACTTAAGGCAGGCACCTCCTTAATAGCTGGCTCATCTCCAGAGATTCAGAATCCAATGAGCTATTTTGACATGGAGTCTTCATGGAAGTGTTGCACCTTTATTTTTTTTTTTCCTTTTTCCTTGTTCCTTTTATCTCCCTTCTCCCTTCTCCCTTTTTTGTTTTCCCTTCTTTTTTTTAATTATTAGTTGCTTTTCTTGGAGAAGCAAAATGAGAGGGAGGCCAGTGTTGGGAATTCAGGGCAAGAGTACAGGACAGATAACTGCCCGGAGAAAATGGGGAAGGAAGGTCAGCAGGTTTTTCAGACCACATTAATTCTTTGTCATTAAAGAAACTGGGCAAAACCAAGAAGAGCTTTACTTTTCTGATAGGGACGAGCAGGAAAATTGTTTTGAGTAGTATAGTGGTTAATGACCTATGTTATGCCACATCTTACCCTTTCTCATTTGGCTTTGGTGGTAAAAGCTGCATTCTTGATCATTGTGACTCTTTCTGGGACACGAGATACCTTTTTTCCTGTAAAGATGTATTTTATCCTAGACTTCTAAAAGTGTTTATTTTAAAGGGTTTGACCCTGTAAAAAGTGTTGTATGTGAGAATAGTTTTGTGTGACCACAGAAAATCTGTTTTCGTGCTGCTTCCCTCCAAGCAGAGGTGAGGACCAAATACAAGAACTTGTCTGTCGTTATGCTGGATCGTGACAGCGGAGGAAATGTGTATGTAGGTGTTCAGGTCTGACTTGTCATTTCCAGAGGCTAACACACTGTAATTTCCTTTCTATTCCTAGTGCCTGAAGAGGCTGCATGTTGAGGAGAAGTCTTGCAGCTCTGCAAGAATAACAGAATTCCCAGTCCGGGCATCTCCAAGGTAACTGAACAGCATAGGTTGTTGGGTCACACATTAAGGAGGTGCTGGGCTGAAATTTTTTAGCTTGCAGTGTAAAATTCTGCCCAAGGTGTGCTTTGGTTTCTCAGCAGCAGACTCCTAAGGCTGGGGCTAGACCAGAAAGGTTTGCTCTGTACTGTACTTGTCTGCTGTGTCTTACCTGCTTACAACACCAATACCTGGCCTATTGACTCTACGCTACAATGTGTAGAGGGTAAAGTCACTTAACTGTCTTCAAGTGCTATCTTGTGTTTGAGGTTTTATGGTGTAGCATATATAGATATGTCTGCACTCTAAATAATACCTTTCAGAAACGCTTGGCATCCCTCAGACTCTTCTATTTCTATTGATATGCAAGTTAAGCTGTCTTTCGTTATGCAGAGAGGCATAAAAGAGCAAGTTGTTTATAGTCTGTGGCAGTTCTATACACACAATTTGTTTGTAACAAGGATACACAGCAGTAGGGGTACTAAAAACAGGACAAGTGGAAAAAAAATTACTACTGCTGAACAAATACTGACTGAACAAGCACAAATAGCAAAATATGTCTAGGCTGATCTTGCAGTTCAGATCATAGAATTATGTTCATAATTTCGTTATCACTTTCGTGGGATCTCATCTTTAAAACCATGTAATCAGGGTACAGCCAGACACCTACCTACCTTCTCTCTGAGAAGGCTGAGGAAGGAGTCAAGTCTTAACATGGGTAGATACTGAGCCCTTCATTTCACTTTCTGGAGGAGTATGGAGTGTCTGCTGCCTTTTAAAGATGATCGTGGACTAAAGTGTTTAGGGTGTGGGTTGGTATTTTTCTCTTTTTAAATTCTTCTCAAGCAATTCTGAAGCCTGAGTTTCCTTGGTAACACCTTCTGGCTGACATAACATTCTGTAGCATCTCTTTATTCAGCTACTTTTTTCCCAGCAACATCTTATGTCTGTTGTCTCACCGTGTTTCATTTCCAATTCCTGTTTGAGAACTTCTTTGTCCTTATCCCTTTTCCTGGTGGCACTTGATATACATGTTCATGGCTGATTAGCACAATTGCTGTTGAGTCTGCTGGCAGAAGTGGAGGTGAAATTGAATTTTACTACCTCAAGGATGGGGGTGGAGAGGAACTAATCCTGTTACGGGGAGTAAGAGAGCGCACCAGCTCTGGTGGGTCAAAATTGTTGTTCCTATTGCCAGTACAGGTAGAATTCAGACTACTGCCACTGGGAGCAGTTTCCTCACCTTATGGTTACCTGTTCCTTTCTTCAGTGGCAGAATCACAGCAGTGAGCCTAAGTTTTTAGGATTTCAACTTAGTCCAGAAGTGGCTGACACAGCTGTTTGATTTCCCTTTTCCTGTACAGCACTTCTGCCCTAACACGAGTTATCCTTTTATATCTGTTTATGCATCTTTTGGGTATTGTCTCAGCCATTCTTCTTTGTTTGTCTGCAGGAAAAAGATGGTTCAGCTTGAGGATTTTCACTGCATTGCTATGCTGGGACGTGGCCACTTTGGGAAGGTAGGAGAGAAGTGTGCACCTTTGGAGAAGGGCAGGGGGGTTGTGGTTCTGAAAATGGTATTCTGCTTCAGAAACTGTCAGCTTCTGGACTGGACAGGTGCACACTCTCCTGAGTTGAAAACTGGTTGGATGGCCAGGCCCAGAGAGTGGTGGTAAATGGAGTTAACTCCAGCTGGAGGCCAGTTAGAAGTGGGGTTCCTCAGGGCTCACTACTGAGTCCAGTCCTGTTCAATGTCTTTATCAATGACCTGAATGAAGGCATTGAGTGCACCCCTAGCAAGTTTGCAGATGACACTAAGCTGGGTGGAAGCGTGGATCTGCTGGAGCGCAGGGAGGCTCTGCAGAGGGATCTGAACAGGCTGGACTGCTGGGCTGAGACCAATGGCATGAGGTTTAACAAGGCCAAATGCCGGGTCCTGCACTTGGGGCACAACAACCCTATGCAGTGCTACAGACTAGAAGAAGTCTGGCTAGAAAGCTGCGTGGAGGAGAAGAACCTGAGGGTGTTGGTTGACAGCCAACTGAACATGAGCCACCAATGTGCCCAGGTGGCCAAGAAGGCCAATGGCATCTTGGCTTGTATCAGAACCAGTGTGACCAGCAGGTCCAGGGAGGTTATTCTCCCTCTGTACTCGGCACTGGTGAGACCGCACCTTGAATACTGTGTTCAGTTCTGGGCCCCTCACCATGAGAAGGATGTTGAGGCTCTGAGGCGTGTCCAGAGAAGAGCAACGAAGCTGGTGAGGGGGCTGGAGAACAAGTCTTATGAAGAGCAGCTGAGAGAGCTGGGGTTGTTTAACCTGGAGAAGAGGAGGCTGAGGGTAGACGTTATTGCTCTCTACAACTACCTGAAAGGAGGTTGTGGAAAGGAGGGAGCTGTCTTCTTCTCCCCAAGTGACAGGGGACAGGACAAGAGGGAAATGGCCTCAAGCTCCACCAGGGGACGTTCAGGCTGGACATCAGGACAAAATTTTTCACGGAGGGGTCATTGGGCACTGGAACAGGCTGCCCAGGGAGTTGGTTGAGTCGCCTTCCCTGGAGGTGTTTAAGGGATGGGTGGATGAGGTGCTGAGGGGCATGGTTTAGAGATTGATAGGAATGGTTGGACTCAATGATCTAGTAGGTCCTTTCCAACCTAGTGATTCTATGAGTCTATGGGCCTCAGAGTCTGAATAGAAATGCTGCAGTGCAGAAGAGCTTTGTTGCAATGCAGATGCACAAAACAGACCCAGCCCAACCGCACAAGCAGCTGGTAACTGTAGTTAACAGTCAAAACTCCTGAAGATTTGTGGCTTTAAAGCCTGGAGAAAACCATCCTGGAAGTGCTGAGTCATTTCATAAAGCATACCATTAACCATTCCTTTCATTATCATGGTGATCACTAGTGGAATAGCTCCATTCCCAAAAACTGTGTGCGTAGTGGTTTGCTGTGAGAGCTCCGAGGTGCTCATAAAGCGCTGGGCCAGCTGTGATACTACTGTTTGTCAAAAGAGTATAACTGGAACTGACATCCTTCTGGACTGCTGCAGCACAAGGAGCAGAAGAGAAGTGCTCCGTTTCTGGAGTTACTTGAGCTTCGTTTTGAGAATGAGTGTCTGGAGTGGATGGAAATATTTTGTGTCAATGGGAGTCAAAGTAATCTGATAAGGAAATAACAGATTGGTTTGAAGTGCAGCTTTCCTGTTGTCTTTCAGGTACTGCTGGCCCAATACAAGCCAACTGGGAAGCTGTATGCTATCAAGGCCTTGAAGAAGAAAGATATTATTAGGAGAGATGAAATTGATAGGTGAGCTTTGTTTAGAGATGGTACTATTGCCAGAGGCTACGTCAGCACACCTGTAATCAAATGTTAGTGGGTATGGTGTGTACTGGTCATGGTAGCTGTTAAGGTTAAATGTGACCTTAAGGCTTGGGGAACTAAAATTAGGAATAAAGAAACTTATAACAGTGCTGCTTCCTGGGTTATGGTGGAATAACACCTGCAGAACCCTCTAAAACTCAAGGCATAGAAGTACATAAGATAAATATTGTATTAGCGCATTTTATTTCTGACTTAAGATGTAAAGATGTTTTTTCTTCATTCTGCCTTTCTCAAAACTGGCTTTTCAGCCAAGTTTTAACATTGACTTCTTTGTTCTTTGAATCCTGGCAGCTTGAATTGTGAGAAACGAATATTTGAAGTAGTCAATTCTTCTGACCATCCATTCCTTGTGAACATGTTTGCGTGTTTCCAGACACCCCATCATGCTTGTTTTGTGATGGAATACACTCCCGGTGGTGATCTTATGATGCGCATACATGAAGATGTCTTTCCAGAGCATATGGCACAGTGAGTTAGAAGTAGTCAAGTTTCCAGGCACTATTAAATTTTAATGTGGTTCTCACTGATATTTCCTGATAACTCTTTCTCTCTTTTAGGTTTTATACAGCCTGTGTAGTCCTGGGGCTCCAGTTCTTGCATGAGAAGAAAATTGTCTATAGGTAATGCAGCAAAGAATCAAATATAAACAGTTCAGCAAGTTAAAGTTTATTTTTCCTGTAGTTGTGTCTGGAGCTCACTATCTTGCTGGGCTTTCTAATCTTTCCATCTGTCTCTATTTTCCCCATCGCCTGTTGCTATCAGCATGTTCATCGTGCTTACAGTAAAGAAAGTCATCTAGAAGCTATTCCTCTGACATGTTGCAAGTGATTCATCCTCTGTGACTTGTCAATACATTCTGGGGGGCACCTGTAAGTCACTGCTTTCTTTTTTCCATGATAGTCAAGCCATTTGTCATGCTGTTGTGGGATGGTCTTTTCGAGATGAATAAGCCTCACCCAGCTCTAAGGTGCTTTGTGAACCTTTCGTTAAAGAGGAATTAAGGGGAATCTTTGAAATAATACCTTATCTAAACCAAATGTAGACTTTACTCAATTTAGATTTTATTCTCTTTATTAACATCTAGTTTCTGCCACTTGCAAAAAAAAATACGTTGATGGCAGCCCTCAGACTTCATCCACCATTTCCTTTCTTCTCCTTTGCCTGCAGGGACCTGAAACTGGATAATCTGCTTTTAGATGCTGAAGGATTTGTGAAAATTGCAGATTTTGGATTGTGTAAGGAAGGTGAGTGACTTTGGTGAAGCCGGAATTGAACCATCAGAACCTGCTTAGGATCTGGGCTTTAGGAATGTGTTCACAAACGCAGGTGCTGAAGTGGGTTGTGTGTTTGTATTCATTGTATTCAATGTATTCATACACTGAATTTGTATTCATCCCCATTGTAAGAATGAAACAAAACTCACCAAAACAAAAAGCTTCACCTGTCTGGCCATGATGGACTTGGAAAGAGTACTTTGTTCTTTAATCTTCAGGAAAGTTATGAATGTGCTTGTTCACTCAGAGAAGCCAGAGTATAGGGTACTGCAAGCTACATACTTGAGTAAATGAGCAATGGAATCTGCAGGAAGTTTCCATGGTTTTGCTGTTTATTTAAGTATTGTCTGTATATTCCTTATTTGGAGTTTTTAGAGGCCCCAGATTTCACACTTATTGGCATTTACAGGCATTGATGAGAGCCCTTGCCCGGTTAACAACATTAGAATGTTAAGCGATAACCTGTGGCTTTCAGGTGAGACTGCGTGTGATCTGTTTAGTAATGTTCTGGGTTTTACAAAAGCATTCTTTTCCTGCAGGAATAGGTTTCGGAGACCGCACAAACACCTTCTGTGGCACCCCTGAATTTCTGGCTCCAGAAGTCCTGACTGACATCTCGTACACTCGGGCAGTAGACTGGTGGGGACTGGGTGTACTCATTTATGAGATGCTTGTTGGTGAGGTAAGGCTGCCTTTCCCCAAGAGAATCTCATTAAGCAGTCTTGGGGAGAGCAGTACCCAACCACCGAATGTAGCCAACTATTTATTAGTACTTAAATTACATTTTTCTTATTCATAGTGCTTGCCAAAGACTAATGAATCCATACAATTCCCTGCTAGTCTCATCCCTATTTAATAGTGAGGCATGGATTAAGTAATATAATATCACAATTGCAGTCACCGTTCCCTGGAGATGATGAGGAAGAAGTCTTTGACAGTATTGTCAACGATGAAGTCCGCTATCCACGATTCCTTTCAGCTGAGGCGCTTGCTATAATCCGTAAGGTAATGGGCTTGATGTGTCTTTGGGAGCCTGAGGAATTTGCATTCACTGTCTAAGTGGATCCAGAGGGACCCTATTAGGACCAGATAGCATCTATATGTGTAATCCGGAGCTGCCTACACAGGCTAAGGAATCGTTTAAAATTTACGTGTTTTTCCTTTCTATTTCTTTACCCACATGCTGCTCTTCTGTCTGAGGATGAATAAACAGGCTTCTTACTGAAGTCTGTTGCTGTTGACTCTGAAATGGAAAAATGTCGATTCAAGGGCAGGAATGTTGGAGTCATTCTGTGGAGGTGGTTGGATTCAGTTTATGAGTGTGACCCAGCAGTCACAGGTGCACAGTTAAGATCAGATGCACCATGCGGTTTATAGCGGGTCTCTTAGGAGCTGGGTCTGAGCTTTTACTGTGCCAATTATGACCTTGCTGCAAAGTGAGAATGAGAAAATACTGAGGGGTCAGACCATTTTGTTTCTACCTCTGAAACACTATTTCTGTCCATTCTTGTCCCCACTGTTTAATTAATTTAAGTGGTGTTTCCTGCAGCTTCTTCGGAAATGTCCAGAACGTAGACTGGGAGCAGGGGAAAAAGATGCAGAAGAGATTAAAATCCAGCCCTTTTTTAAGGTAGGAACTTGTATTATCACCCCCCTGCCCATCTCTTGTGTTTGAGCTGAGAGGGATTTGCCTTCTGTTGGTATTTAGGTTTAGTCCATCAGTTATCAGTGAGATCTTTGCTGCAATTTCTGTTGCACCTCATTGCTCTAGTCAGGAAGATGCGTTGCAGTTCATGTTTGAAATGGCATCTTTTCTGGGACCTGTAAGCTCCAGAGCTTCTGATTTGTGCTGCTTGTGTTTACAAACACACCTGCCTTTTGCGCTATCAACAAATGCCCCTTTTCAAACCAAACTGCAGCAGTCAAAAATGCTGACTAGTGACAACAGTGATTTGCAGTCCATTTCTTTGAGGGCCTTGGGCTGTAAGGAGTCTGTGCTGCCTGGGCCTGTTTGTTTGGGGCCTTTTCTCAGTGTTCTCTCTCTCTCCTTTTTTTTCTTTTCACCATTTATTTAATTTATTAGTAGAAATAAGACACATTGCAAATGATCTGGAAGGGAGCTGCAATCCTCTCTTTTACTTTCACATTGCATAAATAATCTTAACATCAGTCTGGCTTGTTCCCTTCTTTCTCTTACAGGAAATGGATTGGGATGCCCTGTTTGCCAGGACTCTCAAGCCCCCTTTTGTGCCCACTTTGAGAGACCCCGCTGACATCAGCAACTTTGATGAAGAGTTTACATCCCAAAAGCCCATCCTTACTCCTCCAGAGGAGGTTGCTGTCCTAACCCGTAAGGATCAGACTCTCTTCAAGGACTTTGACTTTGTCTCCAGACACCTTTTAAATGTTTGATTCCCGTACTGTAAGGAATATGAACAGATTGTTACCACCTTGAGGACTGTAGAGAGGACTTGACATGGACAGTGGAAAACAGAATCAACAGAATCCTGAAATTGGTAGTGCTGATGGTCCTGGGAAGAGTGTGCCTTGCAAACCAAGTTAACCTTCTGTGGGGTTTTCAGCCTCTTTTGTTGGATAGATACTGGATGTCAATTATCTTTAAGGAGTAATGAATGTTTGACTGCGTGTATCTTCTGCTGCCACTGAAAATAGATGAAAATTTGGAATTTAAGCTGGATTTAATTTAATGAAATCAAATAATCTCTACAACCCAAATTACTCTTTGCAAAACCTGAGTAAGTAGCAGGGCTTTTTAGAGTTGCAGAGTAACGGGGAATGGCTGCTTCTTACCTCTTTTCTAGAAGAGGTATGCAGCGTTTCCTCTTTGTAACGATTTTATACCTGTTCCCACTCATAATTATGTGTGCCAGGGAAGGAATGGATTTTACCACAATGATCCAAGCAATAGATCTTAAGGAGTCTCTTTCTACTTCTTTGAGGATGCTAAGTCTTAGCTATTGTTTTTAATGATATGAAAAAGCCACACTTTTGCACGTGCTTTTTTTTTTCTTTTGAAATAAAGATACCTTTTCTTATAATGAAATCTCAGCTTTTCATCTCCTTTGTGTTAGCTGAGTGTTTCCCAAATACAAATATCGTTTCAGCCTCCTGCTCTGCCTTGCAGTGTAATGGCCATTTAAAGCAGGACACACGCTTTCCTCACTTAACGGGTGGCTTGTGGTGCCCTTGCAGCATTCTGCGATTTTTCTGGAGGTCAGGGCCTCTGTGAAGTGGGAAGTAGAGTGGATCGTGAGCACAGGTGAAACCTAGCACTTGGGTTCAGAGAGAGAGAGACATAAAGAATCAAAACCAATGTATTATTTAATAATTTAATTCATAGTAAAGTAAAAAGACTGTGAATTGCCATCCTGCTGCATTTAGAAAAGAGTTACCAAACAGAGCAAAACTGTGTGTTTTGAGCTGTGGTACCAGCTAACAAACATGTTTGACCGATAGATGAAAAAACCAGAAATTGTGAAGTGGCAGAGGAACCCCGCGACAGCAGGCACTACACTGACACAGACAGACTGCGGAATCCTTTCTGGGTGCTGTGGCTTTGGTATGAAAACAATCCTTAGTGTTCCGATATCCCTTTGATAGGAGTTTCTGTCCTGAACAAAGCAGACTGGACATAGATTACAGATCTGAGTTGGTCAATTAAACAGCTTTTGGACGTCTGGGCAGTATTAGTGACTGCTCTGCCCTTTCATGAGGACACATCAACTGTAAAGCCTAAGTGCATCCTACCAGCTGGCCAGATGCACTCTTGAGCTGATATTAATTCCTGAGCCAACGCAGTTAAGGCACAAAATAATTTAAACTCATCTCTATGGAACAAACAGGACCTAGAATCTTTCCTTTTGCACTGAAACTTTGTCCTCTTATTACAAGGGTGCAGGTACATTGAGGTAGTACTGCCACTGTTACTTGAGCCGAGGAAGGAGCACCCACCTCTGCTACTGGTTCTCTCCCCACAAGTGATAGGAGAGGCCTGACCATGAAGTCACCTGCAGGAATAATTCAGTAGGTAAGCATTACTTTGCTGTTCACAGTAAAGGGGATGGCATCATTCTTTGCTGACTTCATTCAAAAAAGTCTGAATTGTTAACAGCACCATCAGCTTGAAGGAAAAGCTGTTAGGAAGCTGGTCAGGGCATCGCAAAGCACTGGCTAATTATCTCCTAAGCTGAATTTGGTGCCTTACAGCTGTTTCTCATGCACATTAATGCTATTAAGCCTCAAATCCTTGTGAAAACCATGAAGTTTAGGCACATGGTCATCAAAATGAAATTTGCTTTTGACTGTCCAAATATGTACTCAAATATTTCTATTACATGGCCAACACTATTGACAAAAGGCACCATAGGTCTCACAGGAATATTGATCCTGGCTGGATCTGTCTGTATTAGCTGCTGTTCTCTTACAGCAAAAGGAAAGAGAAACTTTGGGGAAGAGAAGGGAACATGGGCCCTCACGCTACTCTGGCATCTCTTCTGGAGAGATGTGGATGCAGGTAACCAAGCAAATTTAGAGAGATACCTTTGCTCAGTCCCCAAATCGGCCCTGCTGGCCTTCCCGGAATCAGTGTCTCCCCTTTATCAGTGTTACTCCCATTTAAAAAATAACCCTGACTATCCTTGATCTATAATTTACAGGTTGTGGAACAGGTTGCATAGTTGCACGTACTGATGTTTTGTGCAAGGAAATGGCAACAATTGCATCAGCAAAGCTTTACCCAGCAACCCACAGCTGTGTGGCCTCCACCAGGCAGGCACAATTGCACCTAGACAGGCTCGCTGTTCCTGTGAAAGTATATTTTCTCCCATGCAGTGAGGCGGCATGAACAGAAGAATCTCCAGAGATTGAGCAGCACCCCCTGGTCAAAGGGATTCTCCAGCTCAGATTGTCGTAGGTAGGAGATGCGATGGTGGGACATGAATTCCCAGGTGGTGGTGTTGCATGAAATCAGATAGAGGTGGGAAATGAGCAGCAGGAGGACAACAATGGTGAATATGACTATGAGGAGGAAAGACCCGAGGAGGAGAGCGTTGTGCTGCAGCCAGTCCCAGGACTGTTCAAAGTGGAGGCCTGACCTTTCAATTCAAAGAGAAATAAATTCACAGTTAAAGATGTAGAACTAGTTACGCACACTAGGCAAGCTTGATGGCACATTTAAGTTTCATTCATAACTAGGGAGCTTCTGATAATCATTTAGTACATGGAGAAATTTGTTAAGAGACTGTAACAGTAGTGACTTGGATTCTAATAAGTTTAAAAGGTGCCAGTTCCCCTGACAGCAGAGAGAGACCATTCTCTCAGTTAACTCCGCTGAGTGGGTGAACAGCTGAAACCCCGCTGGAGCTTCCAGTATTGAAGTTGTAAACAAAGATTGTATTACAGTACCTGGTACAAAATAAGTTAGCTTTTGTACTGTTCTTAATTCTGTTAATTAAAGCTTAAAACAAAGATGACCACTGAAACCCAAATTATCAGATTCTGCACAGCTACTGATCACCTGTGTCATCCCTCAGCAGATTAGGGGACCCAGAACAGTCTGATATCCAGGATGTGAAAGGGTGAAGATACACAACGAACCCAGTCAGTGCTGTGTTCCATTACACAGAAACCCTTCAGTGTGGCTTCAGGAGCACCAAAACCTTTAGCAGTCTCTGCGATCGAAGTGTTGCCTTCAGGCCTTACCAAGCAACGTGACCTCCCCACAGCAGAACGACAAGCTGCACGCTCAGGTAGACAATGAAGAGGGGGTGATTCTTCTCTCCTACGCAGTTCTCGATCCAGGGACAGTGGTGATCGTAACGCCGCACGCAGTGCTGGCACAGCTGGCAATGCCTGGCTCGCATCGGTTGCTGCAAAACAAAAACCACACCCCCCATAGTCCACTCGTTCAACTCCCTGTTTGGTAGAACACCATGCAATATCATCTTCCTCCACAGCAGTACTGCCCCCAAAGCACTCCATTTTGAGATAGCAGCACTACATAAACATGAAGACAGCTAAAGAGGATCGTGATTCCCCTGGTACAGATCCAAGTGAATGATATTCAAATGAAATGACTCCCACACTACTCCCATCTATACATTTATTATCTACCTCTTTATGGGAAGTCTAGTCTGCAGAGAAAGGAGATGGAGCCTGCCTGTTCTGTTCAGGAAAGCACGAGCAGAGTGTTGTGGTGAAAAACTAGGACCACAGTTATTGAAGCAAGTGTGCAGGGATGGGATGTCCTAACGGGAATGCATGGAGGAGGGAAGTGTCTCTGCTTCTGTGCGAATACAGGACGCTTGCACAGGAGAGCAGCTGAAGTACCAGGAACAAGGAAGACAGAAGACCTGGGAGAGGAAAGTAGTGTGAATGTGCCTCCCAGGATTTGTTCCCTGAAGCGTATGTATGTTTTGCCAGCTTTTCCTCTTGCAATAAGCTAGCTTGTCCTGGTAGATATTCCTCAGGAATTTATGGAGGCTGGGATAATGCTTGATTTTATTAAACTGATAAGGATCATGCTGGAAACAGAAGCTTCTAAGCTTTAGGCAAACTGTTTTAAGAGATAATTTAAGAGATAATTTAAGAGATAATTTAAGAGATAATTTAATTGCTCTAATTTTTCTCCATGTTATCTTTTACAACTCAGGGTAATGTTCTGTTGGTTTTAGGTCTCCGAACAAGCTCGCAGCTACCAGCAGCTCCGCTATGTTACGCTCAACTGCTTTTCTGAGTCTCTGTCAAGGTATCCTCAAAACAACCTTTTTGCCGCTACTGTAAGATCTGACTGACATGGGAGTAAGAACGTAGAATACAATTTTCCCATGGCAAAAGAAGATCCTTGTTCCTATGAGCCAGCAAGGACTCGCTTCACCCTTGGAAAACTAGCATACATGCATTGCCATCACTACTACACCTTTAGCTACATGATTTGTTTGGATCACTTTTCAGTTCAGGACTGTATCTGAATTCAATTTGCTAGTCATATTTATTTTTTCTGTGGTTTTTCATCAGGAGGATGACCCTGTGACAGACCTGCCATGCCTCCAAACCATCGGGCAGCAAGCAGCAATGACAGAGCAGAAAAACACTGGCAACAGCAGCTGAACAAAGAGGTTGCTGAAAATATAAGCCTGCAAGGGGGCCATCCCACTCTCTCCCAGTATGGTACAGGTGCCTACCTTCACCATGCAGTAACCGCAACGCCGCATCTGGATGCCACTTGGAACTTGGGGTATCACCATGCTTTGTTCTTCACTCTTGCCTGCCTGCACAGACAGGGAACGGGGAGTGACTAAGGAGACTTTGTGCGCGGCCATGTGAGCTACAGCGGCGATACCACAGCTGGCACAATGAGCTGCCTGGATCCTTTCAGTAACAGTTACACAGTGCTGGCTGTCTCTGTCATTAGGAAAGTCAAAATGCGTCCTCAGAATTCCTGCAGAAGCTGCTATATAAATACCGTGGCATGAAACTCCGCTGCAGACAGTTAAGGTATAGTGAGAGAACAGGCTACCATAGCCATCAAAAGAACATTTGGACAGAGGCAGAAATAACTGTGAACAAGATACCAGGCCATTCCCAGCACTACACAAAAATAAACAAGGTGAGGCTTCACTTCCAAACACAATAACGATGTCTTTTCAGTACAAGCAGTGCTACTTATTTGTAACATAGCCAACGTTTACATCAACGATGGATGATTTAAATGGATAATGCTTTTGTCCTACAGTCTGTAAGGCAGTGAACCTGGAGTAGACGATCTCTCAGCTGCTGAAACTTTGCATTGGCATTTACTTCACTGTAACTTTTTTGTGTACGCATCCTCTGAGAGGGCAACAAATCTATAAACAGATCGATAAATAGAGTTGTAGAGAGCACTTTCTTTCAAGCTTGCCATTCAGTTTGGGCATTTTGCACTTGCACCACACAGCAGTGGTCAGCACAATCTAGGTTACGCATACAATTCCATAGGGAACTGCAGCCTCTGATGCCAGAGAGGACTTCTGCTCAAACAGCACAGTGCATTACAGCTGAAGTGTGGCATAAAAGACACTGTTACAGTCTGTGAGCCCTACTGCAGTTACAGAATAGGAATTGGAGACTGTCTGGACTCATGATCAATGGTCTGTGTGCATTTCCTTTATGTCAAATGCAGCAGAAACTGTTTCAGATTGTTCTTATCTAGCAGAATGGGAAAACGGAAAAAAAAAAAGCCTATAGATTTCATAGCCTCACCCCTGTTTTCCATTCCTGAGGTGATGTACCTTCACTTCCTCGTCATCCTTAACAAATCCCGGATCCATGAGGGACACCTTAAAGTACAGCAGGACAGAGCACAAAACCAGCAGGACGAAGATCAGCGGCTGCAGTAGCTCTCCATGCTCCTCCTCTTGTTCTTGCAGGTCTGAAAGGCACCCCGAAAGAAGAGAACAGAGTTCCTTGAGAAGCGGTTAGGATGATCCCTCTGGCCTTAACACAGGGGTCCTGCATCCAAGGGGTGGAATCGGTCAGTGGGTGAGAAGGGGCAAAGCAGGGAAGGGGTGGGGCACAGAGCCCGCAGCCCCCAAGGTCCTACAGCCACTGGGGCAGCTTCCAGGAGCCCTGCAGCCCCCATGGCAGCCCTCCAGCACCCTGCTGCCCCCACCCTCCCCAGAGGCCTTGCAGCCCCCAGCAGCTCCCAGAGCCCTGCAGCCCCCCACTGCCTCCCAAGAAGCCCAGCAGCCCCCAGAGCAGCCCCCCAAGGTCCCACAGCCCTTAGGGTAGTCCCGCAGCCTCCTGAGCAGCCCCCCAAGGTCCCACAGCCCTTAGGGTAGTCCCGCAGCCTCCTGAGCAGCCCCCAAGGTCCCACAACCCTCAGGGCAGCCCCCCAGGATCCTGCAAACCGCCAGAGCCCTTGCAGGACCCTGCACATCCCAAAAACTCCACAAGCCCCAGGACAGCCCTCCAATATCCTGCAAGCCCCAGGACAGCCCCCCAGGACCCTGCTGCCCCCAGGGCAGCCCTCAAGGTCCCCCAAACCCCACGGCAGCCCTCCAGGACCCTCCTGTCCCCAGGGCAGCCCCCAAGGTCCCACAAACCCCAGGGCAGCTCCCCAGGACCCCGCAGCCCCCCCAGAAGCCCTACAGTTCCCAGAGCAGCCCCCCAGTCATAGAATCAGAGAATAGTTTTGGTTGGAAGGGATCAAAGATCATCTAGATCTTAAAGATCACCCCTCCTGCCATGGGCAGGGACACCTCCCACTGGATCAGGCTGCCCAAGGCCCATCCAACCTGGCCTGGAACACCTCCAGGGATGGGGCAGCCACAGCTTCCCTGGGCAGCCTGGGCCAGGGCCTCACCACTCTCAGAGTGAAGAAATTCCTCCTCACGTCCAGTCTAAATCTGCCCCTCTCCCGTTTATCCCCATTGTCCCTCATCCTATCACCACAACCCTTTGTGAACAGCCCCTCTCCAGCTTTCCTGTAGCCCCTTCAGGTACTGGAAGGTCACTCTAAGGTCTCCTCGGAGCCTTCTCCAGGCTGTGAACAGCCCCCTCACCTCTCTGGAGCCGGAGCAGCCCGAGCGCCAGCCCCGCGCTCAACCCCGTGTGCGCCGCCCGCACCGCCAGCCCGGGCCGGGCCCCCATGGCGTCTCCGCGGGGCGGGGAGAGGGGGCGGGGCAGGAGGGCAGCGGCGGGGTGGAGAGCGGCCCGAGAGGCCGACGGGGCTCGGGGAGGGACTGCGGCGCTCGGGGCCTCCCCGGAACTCTCTGTGGTTCTGGGGTCTCTGCAGCTCATCTGGTCCTGGGGCTCCTCCTGGTTTAAGGGCTCCCTGGAGTTCCTCCTGGTCCTGGAGCTCCCCTGGTTCTGGGATTCCCTTTGGTTCTGGGGTGCCTGGGTTCCCCCTGATTCTGGGGGTCCCTGGAGCTCCCCTGGTTCTGGGGTTCCCTTTGGTTCTGGGGGTCCCTGGAGCTCCCCTGGTTCTGGGGCTCCCTTTGGTTCTGGAGCTCCCCTGGTTCTGTGGCTCTCCTTGGTTCTGGGGTCCCTGGATCTTCTCTGGTTCTGGGACTCCCCCTGTTTCTGGGGTCCCTGGATCTCCCCTGGTTCTGGGACTCCCCTTGGTTCTGGGGTCCCTGGAGCTCCTCTGGTTCTGGGACTCCCCTTGGTTCTGGGGTCCCTGGAGCTCCTCTGGTTCTGGGACTCCCCTTGGTTCTGGGGTCCCTGGAGCTCCTCTGGTTCTGGGACTCCCCTTGGTTCTGGGGTCCCTGTAGCTCCCCTGGTTCTGGGACTCTCCTTGGTTCTGGGGCTCCCCTTGGTTCTGGGGTCCCTGGAGCTCCTCTGGTTCTGGGACTCTCCTTGGTTCTGGGATCCCTGGGGTTCCCCGTGATTCTGGGGCTCCCCTGGTTCTGGGGGCGCTGAGGGAGCTGGAGCTGCTCAGCCTGCAGAAAGGGAGGTGAGGGAAGAGCTCATTGCCCTCTGCAGCTCCTGGATAGGACACTGGGCTGAGGTCGGTGCTGGGCTCTTCTCCCAGGGAATGATAGGACAAGAGGAAACAGCCTCAGGTTGTGCCAGGGCAGGTTGATATTGGATACTAGGAAAATAAAGTCTTCACTGAAGGGTTGTCAAGCCCTGGCAGAGGTTGCCCAGGGCAGTGGTGGAGTCTCCATCCCTGGAGAGGTTCAAAAGATGTGGCTCTTTGTGTCATGGTTTAGCAGGGATGGTGGGGTTGGGCTGGCGGTTGGACTGAATGAGCTTAGAGGTCTTTTCCAAGCTTAATGATTCTCTAAACACAGAGGTTGTTTCTGCCGGGATGTTTTTACACAGCCCTGTTGATGGAAACGGAGCTTGTGAAGTGTCTGGATGCAACATTGGTGGGCGGCTGCCCCATGGGATTTGATCCGATTTCAGATGTCTGCAGCGAAACGCTCGTATCCGAGCGAGGTCGTTGGATTCTCCAGCAGTGTCAGAGGGAATCGGGCACATGGAGAGAATGGCCCTTCTCTTCTGAAAGGGGGCATCTAAGAGTAGTTGAACTGCACTCTAGAAGGGTGTTTATCTTTGACCTCCAATAAATAAAGCCAAGCAGACAAGCTTAGGTATGCATATACACACGTCCATTTAGAGGAGATGAATCTCACCACAGGCCTGCAAAAGTTCTGAAATTGGTGTTTTCTCTTTAAACTCCTTTCAGTTTTAACATAGATGTATCTTGCTGCATTTGTTACCTTCTTTCCCAGTACAAAATTGGAAAGAAAAATCACCTTATCTGCAAATCTATCCTCCAGCACCTAAAAAACAGCTGATTATTTGATGACAAAGGGGGTGTTCTTGATTATTTCAGTCTCTTTTAAGGAGCTGGTGGCCACCTGTGGATTCCAGGAAGGCACCTGGCTGCATGAGTGACTTAAATGGTTTATCTGAAACAGCTGTGTTGGAATGCTAATAAAAATTGCAGCCTACATATCCCACAATCACTAAAATCCTTTTGTTTTCTTCTTTTTATCCTAGGTAAATGCAAACCCTACAGAAGTCCTACCCCAGACACCTCACGCCCAGGGTTTTTGTGCGAGATGGCCCTGCTGCTCTCTGCCTGCTTTAAGTAGCCCGAAAATCTCTCGGCTCTGGAGCTGCAAAGGAAGCCTTTCGATACAGGGGGATGCTCAGGATGGTAACATCTGCATCTGTCTACAAATGGAAAGGAAAGGTGGGCAGTGGCTTTGTATTCTTTGCAGAGAGGTGTAAATGTTAGAGCTTTATGAAAGCGTTTGAGTAGTAACAATAGTACTCTCTTGGAAGTAGAGACGTTTTGATGTTCTAGAATAATCTACCCAAAGGAATGTATGTATTCTTGCCCTCTTTTTGCGATTAATTCTGTGCATGTTGCTCTTTTTATCTCTTCTTACGCTTGGAAAACTCCCCATGCAGAGATCAGAGCTTCTCTCTGTCTCAAGGGTTTTAACCTAAATGACTGGTTGAAATTAGGCTTAGGTCCAGAAAGCCTCTATTAACAAGTTTCTGAGTGGAGAATCTGGATTCTCATGGCATTCCAGCTAGGAATTTCATGCTGCTGGAAGCCTAAGGTCTCTTTCACTTTCAGCTTCCTAGAGGCATTCGATTCTACATGATTCCTCCTCCTATTTCAGCCACCGAGAACCTGATCCTTCACAGTGTTTACAACAACCACTGAATTAACAGGCAGTTGAACCCCTGCAGGACCAGAGTCTTAAGAAGGTGGTCACACTGTTACAGCAGACTGACTCTTTTAAGCTAAGAGTCTTTTCTTAAGCCCTCAGCTTCTGGCCACTTGCAAAGCTTAGGCAGTGGGATGCGTGCCACAGACCTGTTACAGAGCTCAGAGGCAAGTGTACAGTCAAATATTGTTCTGTGTTTTTTTTCCTCCTCTCACATAATTTCAGAACAATGCTCTCTTTCTCCAGGCCTCTTTTCTATTGACAAAAAGTATTGTGTTCCTTGGAGCGATGAAAGGAAAAGCCACTGAACTGCACCATCAATACATGGCAGTTCCTTTCATTTTTAATGTAATTTATGGCTGCAAACGGACCAGTAATGTACCTAAATAAACCACATTCGTAGACCAAAGGAAGGTGACATTGCTAAGCACTAGGTTTAATACACAGTGGGTATCCAATGGATACAACAGGAAAGTTAAGTCATTCAGAATTGTAAGGAAGCAACAGTTGAGCATTGGGTTTTGGGTTTTTTTTGCTTGGTTTCACCATGTACAAACATTTGAACCAGGCTTCTCAACGAGAGGCAGGTGAATGGACAGAGTAAAAGCAGACACTTGCTCTTTATAACAGGTTATTTTCTTTAAGCAAAACATGGAGATACATGTTCGGTTAGCTTAAAAACTTTTTTTTTTTTAAACAAGAAAAGAATTACAGAGAGAATCAGTGACAATTAAATGAAATCAAAATACAGTCTGCTAAAGCAGAAGTGTTTCACTTCAGCAGGAAATCTTCCTCATTCCTTTTTTAAGTGCTGTCTTCTCATCCAGCCCCCTCGTGGCTTTTCATCCATTCCTGACAACCATTACTCTCTGTGCTCCGTACATGTGGTTGTCGTGGAGACCAGCTGTTTCCCTACTTTTAATTCTCCTTTTTTCCAGCACAAGATACCCTCCAACACCTCTGCTGTGGTGGGCTCCTCCCTCAGCAGTCTCTTTCCTCTGGAGTCGTGCCTGAACACAGGGCCCCTGTAGCTCTCTTCCTACTGGTAATTAATTGCGTCCTTCAAGTGATGAGAGGGGAACAGGCTCACAGCTCCAAGACTTTTCTTCCCACTCATCTTCTGCAGAGAGCAGAGTGACTGCAGCAGAAGCCCAACTGGGGCGACAAGCTGCGTAGGATGCAATGCTGAGCAGATATCCTTTCAGCTGGTAGGAAGGTGCAGGGGAATAGCAGCTATGAGGCAGATGAACTATCTGCAATGTTACCAATTGCCACAAATATCAGTGCTAAACTTTCTTGGCTTGATCTAGATAAGAGAGTCTAGTGCTGCTGGCTGTAAAGCACCGTACAAGAGATGCCAATCTGTTCAAGCGATTCCTCCCACAGATCTTGTACGATGGAAGCACTTGGGGAAAGTTGCCTACAATTTGCTCTCTTATCTATTGCAGAGAAGTGGTGGAGAGCTGACACCCTGAGCACCGAGGACTGCTCTGTCATCAACCTGGCTGCTGAACCATCAGGCATTCTCCAGCCAGGAAGGAAACCACATACAGTCAAGGTAGAGGGTTCCTTTGGTGGCATGGGCTCTGCAGAGATCCTCTGAGCTACATTAGTGCTCTACTTGCCGAGCATTTGGATATTAAAGGAAAGGTAGTAGTGGAAGCATGGATGAGTGTGAATGGGACAGTAACTACAGAGTACAAGGAGCCCCTCTGCCGTACTTTTACGCACTAAACTTATTTCCAGTTGGATTTGCATTTGACAGATAGAACCCTGTTCTGGTTTTCTGGGCAGAGTTGGTTGTTTGCTCTATAATTGTGTGTGGAGTTGAAGTCTCCTGGTTCATTCCCTGAGAGGTTTCTCTGTAACAGTCAAGCATTTCAGTGCTTCTGACTTTTCCTTTTACATTAGACCTTTATAAAAAAACAGCCACTTTGCCCTCCCCTCCTGTGCCAAATATTACTACGATGGCTGCAGACAACTACTCTGTTCTGTCTCGAGCACTGGATCTACGACGACAACAACCAATTAACTCCTCCTTGCCTTGAAAGAGAGCCTTCAGGTCACGGTACGTGCTTTATGCCTGGAGTTCAACAACTCCTGGTGTTCCAGTTCTAGAAACCCAGGTACAAGCTACTTTCAAACTTTCAGTTACAGGAATTCCTGGATTACACTCAGGTGTTCAGAGAAGACCTTTTTCTCTTTTGCTCCTCGCTGAAAGTAAATGCTATTTTTTTCAGCTCACAAAGTTTATTGAAGCTTGTAGCCAAAGCTCGTATTACTCTTAACAGGCTATTTCTTTTAAAATACTCTCTCAGTAATTTACCTTGCTGCTGTCCTGACGCAAAATTTTGTGTGTAGTGGGGTTCAGAGCAGTTCTAGTTCCCCCGTCCCCTGGGATCAGTGTCAGGTTTTGGAAAGCTAAGCTTTTCTGGCACGCTGGCCCAAGTCCATTCATCTCCATGTTGCTGGGAATTTTAAACCTGATAATCCTAGTTCAAGCTCAGGTACAGCCGGGTATGAAAGCAGGGAGGATGGAGGTTATCTTTATGTTGTGGAACAGAGGTTTGATGCAGCTTGGATCTTGTTAGTTTGGGATCCCACGGTGCAGCTTGCTGCAGCTGAGAGTTCAGTAACAGCTGGATTTATAGGGACACTGGTTTGAAAACCCCAAACCTTTGGGAACTTGAGGCAGACAGAAGCAAACCCTCAGCTCTTCATGAACCTTGATGTGGCTGTGCCAAGATCTCAACATACAGCCTGATTGGCTCGGATTACAAGGCAAGGCTGTGGTTGCTTTAGCCAAGACAGGTGTCCCTAAGTCCCAGCTGCCTCCCCAGCAGGGCTGCTGCATTCTCATGGGCTCATGGGTTTCTGATCCCTCTCACAATCAGTCGTGCATCCCCTCCTGCTCCACTCCCACTTCACCGACATAGTCAGGATGCTGAGTATTAAATGCTTTTTGCCACACGATTCAAGATTTTAGGGGTAGGAGCTTCTACCATATGAGCATTAGAAGAGAAGGAAGTCTAGCGGGTGGCACTGTCACATGAAACAACCTCAAAAGGACAGCAGCACCGAATGGAAAACTAAATGAGCAAAGCCCGACTACCCCAGCACACCAGGCTGGCCGGCAGTGTTTGCAGCCTCTCTTAGTTTTGCATCTAGAAACAAGATTAGCGAATATTACACAGAAAACAAATCTTGAAATAAGCTTCCCTGTCTCAAAGCTTATAGGGACACAAATTCTTGGGGAACAGGAATAAGAGAGAGAAAAATACATTTCAATCAAACGACTGCAAAAAAAAATGTAATTTGTCAAGTTTTGCAAACCATATGAAAACAATTCAAAAGTGACACAAAAATATATATAAGATTGAAAAATACTTAAAAGAAAAAAAAGTACAGATCTCACAATATCAAAACAAATGACGTATGGTTAAAAAGAAAAAAAAAAGACATTGAATAACACCATATTGGCAGAAAAAGTAAACCTTTGCAGGGTAGCTGTGTTCTGTCATTTAAAGTGTCAGTTTGTGTATCTAGGATCTGTCTATAACGTGCTCAGCAATGACAACATCAACTCTGAGCATTAGAAGAACCTCGTAGCAGCGAGTAAAATCTGAGAGCAAAGTACACAAGGGAAGAGAGCAGCGAGGCTGTGCTCAGAGGCCTGAAATGTCCTAACTCTGTGGCTGTGGTCTCCTCTTACTGCTACCGGACATAAAATATCTTCTAAATCTCTCCTAAAGGAAGATTTTTTTAAAAGAACTGTGGTGGGGAGAGGGCTCTGAGTGTGGACTGCGTGCTGTGCTGTGGAGGGCCTGGCTGCGAGGCAAACCTTGTCCTTTGGCTTCCTGAGCCCCTACAGGTCTGGAGGCCGGCAGGTGAAGCCCACTGCAGCGGAGCTCTCCTCTCTCCAACTCGCTCGCTGCTGGTAAGTGCTAGTGGGGGTCAGAAAAAGAGTAGGGCCTTCCGCTTGCCAGAACAGGATGGAATGAAAGCTGCTGTTTCTTGGGATGGCCCTCCAAAGGGTGCCTGGAGATTCCCCAGTCTCAGAAGAGGACTTTAGCATCTCCAGCTGCAGCATTAGAGTGAGCTTCCTAGAAAGGGAGATTACTTTGCCACTGAGCATGGCTTGCACTGATTAGACTGAAAAGAGCAGCTCTCCAGTCCGTTACCAGGACTCACACAAGTGGCATGAGCTGCTCTGGACTGGGGCCCAGAACAGCTTATTATGCAGAGAGGAAATACGCTCTCTGGCATTTGTAGCCCTTCCCCGTAAAACTACACAACTAAAAAGGTGGTAAAGGACTGGAATGAAGATGTGTAGCCCTTTGTGAACAAACATTGTTCCTTGTTGCACAGGTTCCCTTAGAGAGAAACGCTCTGTGTTGCCAAGAATGTCTAACTTTTGACGGGTCAGCCCTGACCTTATGCAGCTGGGCGGGCTGGCAGCTCCTACGGCATCGCCAGAGGGGACAAAACAGACCCTGGACTTTTATGGGAATGTCTGACTTCCAAACGACCCACATACAGTCAGCAATGCTTCCACTAACATGAATCTTCTATAAAACCCCCTTAAGGGAGTGAATCGACTTAAAAGAGCTTCCTTCCCCACTTACAAATATCACTGAAAAGGTCAATTATTTTGGTCTAACTCTCTGGTATTGTGTCCCCCAGCCTCTCTAACCAAATAAATAACTCGGTGCTGCCTGCAACCCCACAGAGCAGCCAATACCGATTCAGGACTGGTGTTCTTGGAGACATTACAGGACCTCATGCAATACAGCAAAAGGGGATTTTCTAAAAATTGGGAAATAAAAACGTCACACTAGCGATCACACAACTAGGTCTTCAAGCTTAGGATCATGTGAGGCTCTCTGTGTGGTCTAAAGTAAAAAGGTTAAAAGATACATAATGTAGTTGTCTTTGTTTTTTGTTTTCTTTTTATACATAAATCATACACACAGAACTTCAACCTGAAACTTCATAACAAAAAAATTCCACTAATTTTGTTGTGCAAAAAGTCCCTCCCCCCTCCCCTGTTTCACCTTCATCTACTGAGGGTCTCACACACACACATGAAGTTTCCTTCCAACAGGCAAGTTGGTAAGAAAGAGTCCTCCCTATATACAGTGAATTAGAGAGAAGCTGGATACAGTGCTGGCAAGAGGCATTAGCTGATTGCCTCTATCTGGAAGTGTCCATGTTCTCCTCCTTAAAGTTACTGCAGTGCTCTATAACTTTCCTAGGGATAAAACAAGGACAAGGAGAAAGGGTTTAGTGTAAAGCTTATTGCACAATGGTTGTGGGACAGTAACGTAAGAACTGCCTGACGCTCGATCTCTACGTAAACGTCTGCTATTCACAGCAGGCAGTCCCTTCCGAGCTGTGCATCAACTGGTGTTTGTATCGAGACTGCTCACTCTACAAAAGCAGCTTAGAGCTCACAGTTCATCTCCTCAGAATTTCATCACGTAAGCATACATCCAGATCTGTATGTTCATCCATCAACCCCCCTATCCAAATCGCCAAGCAACTCTGAATCCCATCAGGAAACAGAAGCATAGAGAGGTGTCTGCTGTCATCTGCCACTTTTCATTGTCTGTTCCTGCGCTGTCCCATTGCCATACACATGCGTCCCTTGGCTGGGGACTTCAGGCACCCCTGATACTTGGAACCCTTCTGGCCGTGGGCAATACTGCTGCCCACCCACACGCTACGTGTTCCCATCTGATCACCACCTCTCTTTTATATTCCCCCTGCAGGTATCGAATTCTAGCTCTCTGTTTGCCACCGATTAGAAACTGCAGCTGGCTTCTAAAACTCGGAAAGAACAACTCCAAAGGAAGGTCACATAACAGAGTAAGTTGGGGAAGCTCACGAAGGTAAGAAACCCTCTCATTCTAACTGTGCGGTCAGCAATTTTAGCGCCAGGCCGGTAGGATCCTGGACAGGGAGCCCACACAAGTACAGAGAATAGTGATCACTGGAGGCTGTTGGCGTAAGCGATGCAATTAGCAATATGTCCCCTGTCCAAAGAACCACTTCTAATTTGCCTGGCATCCACCAGCCCTCAATGATCAGTGTGTATCGCCCATTTACAAACATCCCCTTGGCTTCTGTTTTCATCATCTTTTTCCTGCTCTTCTCCTGTGTTCACTTCTAACCCCTTACACACAGTACACGCCTTTCTTTGGTTCCCTTATGCGATGCTAAAAACTAAACTAAAGCTTAGCTGGTGTTCAATGACAGTGCAATGGTTTCCTACCGGGCCATTTCCTTGGTCTCTTGCCGTGCCGAGGCCATTTTAATTACGTCCTTCAGCAGAGGAATCCCACCTTCTTTGATCAGCAGTGGGCAGTACTTGTCAGCTGCAGAGAAAAGAATAACACGGGTCCTTGTGAACCTTCACAAGAGTGGTAGAGAGGGTGGCAAGTGGGGAAGGAGAAACCTGTGGCCCGAGAAGCCATAAAATGTTTCTTTTTTATGGAGCCAGCCTGCTACGGGTGCCCTGGCTGTGAAAACAGCAGATGCAAAATGGCTGAGAATGTAAGAGCATGACCAGAAGGATCAAAACATTGAAGGAATTTCCTACGTGCTAAAGTCTCATTGTTTTTTGTTTGGCTCTGCTGCTTGGACATTCCTGCATCATTCAAAGAAAGTTCCTCTACCAACACAGCTACGCTGGAAAGAGTTTTTCACCTGACAAGCTCAGGTCCCCACCCTCACTTTTCCAGTGCCGTGGGTGTGATTTTAAGAGGAGAACTTACGGTAGACTGAGACCAGGTTATAGAGTGCCCAGGTGGCCCAGTGCTGGCTGACCGGGGAGATCCCTTGTGGAAGAAGTCGAAGGATCGGTTCAAACGACCTGCAGGGAAACATCACAGAAGTTGTTAAAAAATCCAAGAGCCACTTCTTTAAGCGCCTTTGCTGCTCAAAGCAATAGAAACTCTGTGCCCACAGACACCACAGCAGTAAATCCACTGGCACACCAAAGCTTCTGGCATCAAAGACCAAGCCTTGGCAATGCCGGCAGGCTCAGAGGCCCCACCACTAACATCGCTTCCCAGAACGCAGCCAAGTCCAGGAACTGGTTTCCATCCTCCGACAGTCATTTCCTCACAGCAGCTGAAACCCAGCAGTGCTGATCTTGCTGTAGAGGAGCCAAAGCAAAATTACACCCAAAGCTGGCTGCTCACGTGCATTGATTGCTGTGTTTCTTCTGACACCAATCACGTGTCTATACTGTAGCTCAGACATTGGAATGCCAGGCACTATGGGAATACAGAGTACCTGATACCCTCTCACACAAAGGGCTCTGGAGGATTCCACGGGTTGTATTAATCCTTGAAGGGACTTCTGGGAACTATGTCTAAATAATCCCCAGAGGACAGCAAGAGCTATAGCAATCCATGTGACTTCCAGAAGCAAAGAGACTTAAGGAGGTGGAAAGGACAGCAGTCTCAGAGGAAAAGGTCCCAGTCAGATTGTGGGTTTCTTGAGCTATGCAATTTCACCAGATGATGCAGGAGAAATTCTGCCGGGGTCCCACACCTCTCCCACAGGAATTACCAGGCAAGGTGTCTGATTTCAGCAGCCTGAGTAACATGTTTCAAAAGAAGATGTAAAACCCTCTCTACAGAATATGTCCCCAAGGATGTTTCTCCTTCCCTCTGAACAGAGCCTCCATGCGGGGCTACACCTCTTCCCTTCTCTCTGTTGGTGCTTGCTTCATGAGACAATCTTGGCTCTGACATGAGCAGGGCGAACTTGTCTGTTCCTCACCTGTAATTGATATTTCTCCTGGAGTTGATATCCCAGCTCTGGATGGCTGCCCACATCCTCTTTACAACTTCCTCTCGGTGAGGCTCACATATACCCCAAGCCTCTGGACCATCAAACATGATATGGGAGAGCACTCCACAGGCATTATAGGACACCTCAATCCCATCTGCTTTGCTCTCCAGCAGGTTGCTGCCAACACAGAAGAGATCATTTAGAGGTGCTGATGCACCACCACATGTTTACGAGCCTCCAGGTGATTGAGGAGCAGAGCTCCAGAGCACTCGCCCTGCCCTGGCCCTGCTGCTCGTTAGCCAGGCACTCACCTGAACACACTGATGAACTGGGAGGTCATGAGCTGTGGGCGGAGCTCCTTCACCTCTGCTACATTGCCCAGGAGGCCCAGCATGTTGCGATGCAGCTCTTGTTTCTCTGGGAACTCCTAAGTGAGCAAAGAACAGGGTTACACAAAAGCAGGGCTGCAGTGAAACTGAGAACAAGGAACTCTGGAGAGAGATTGTACAGCACATCTAGTAGTTTTGGGTAGTCAGCGGTGATTCTTTAGCAGGTGCCAAATGGGATCTCTGGCGTTCAAGATATGAGTGAAATGAGAGATTCAAGGCCAGGGCTGCTGCTCTGTGTAAGGGAGACTGCGTACAAGATGGGGAAAAGATGCGTTAAGTGTAAGTTTTTCTGTTCCTTGACTGCTTGGGTGGATGGATGTGAGAAAGAAGAAAATATGTAAGCTTTTACTTTTCTGTTTGTGCAATGTAGGAAATGCTGCTTATAGACTAGCGTAGCCAGGGGTCCTGCCCCAGGACTGCATGTCTACTGCTAGTGCCAGCAGTCCTCTAGAGGAAACCAGACATACTTACTTTCAAGCACTCCAAGAACAGTTTCATGCCGCTGTAGTTAAGGAACATCTCACAGTTATCAGGCGTTTCATCAGTGATGTTCCAGAGGGCACTCCAGGAGAACTCCATCACCTGATCACACTACAGAGCCAAAGAGAAAGGGACAAAACTAGAGCTTCGCTATTGTGGGGGCCCAGTGCAAACCAACTTCTTGTGTTGCCTCTCTGGTATCACCCTGGATGGCTCCAGAGGTAAGAAAAGCTTGTTATTCACTTTCAACTCGTCAGCAAGTGGGTTTTATTGTTTAATATTTTTGCCTCCCTGGCACACTGCCCTGCTCCCGCCCTGGGACAGGAAATTCTGCAGTGCCAGCTGAGATCTCTTGTGTTCCTCAGAGAAGCTGAGCTGGCTCTAGACTCATCTCCGTGGCCAGGTCAGACTAAAGAGAAAATACCCTGTGTACAGTTTTGGGGGGAAAACACTCACCGTTTTATCAGCCAACTTCTTCTGAATCAACTTGAGCATTGTCTGTGGGCAGAGGAAAGGGAAGAGTGAGAAACAGTTTGAGAATCACAGAGCTAAAACTGACTGCTGTAGTGCTGCAGGGCTGGCTGCACTGTTTGATCCGGTTTGGTATCTCTTTCTCTGAACCAGTAGGATGGACGGGGTTATGGTCAGTGTTGCACGTTTTGACAGAGCTGAACTACATCGCAGTCCAGTTTTGATCTATATGACAAAGTCTGGAATGTGGTGTAGCTGCTCCAAAGCAGTGGTCTTCACAGGTCTTTGAAAAGATGAGAGATATGGGCTGACATGAGCTGGGAAGCTGATGCAAACTCAGACTGATGCAGGAGGAGCTGGTTACAAGATGGTACCAGTTCTGGAAGTAACAGGATGTGGTATAACATTACTGCTTGCTTGCTCTCTGAGATCATGAATTCCCATACTCCAAGCCAGTAAAAGATGCTACATGGAGGGACAGGTTCCAGGGAGGTAGCGGTGCTAGGACACTAGTTCCTCCTTGTGGTACTGTAAGGTTGGATCAGTGGCTGGATGCATTTGGTGGACTGCTGCAAGGGAATTGTGCTAACCTGAGTTAAGGATAAATAGACACCTTGGGACCATACCAACCATGACAAACCCCATCTTGCCCACAGCTTCTTTATGATCGTTGTCCACCTGGCAGACTAAAGCATTACAGAGGTGCACAGCGATGCGCTGGATAGACTCATCCTGCCGGCTCTGGTTGAGGATGTTCAGCAGCAGCTCATTGACCCGGCGGTACTGGAATTCCAGCTCCTCAGGAATGCTGAAGTTGCACAGTGTCAGGCAGCAGTTTCGCTGTACCTGGGTCAAAAAGAAGCAAACGCTGGGCTTGGTGGCTAAAAAGACACGGACTCATCACCTCACATTCCCTTGCTGCTTGGTACTGAAACCATCTTCTTACTTGACTATGACCACTAAAATTTCTGTGACCCTCTGATCTAGCACTGTGCTTTAGCTGCACTATGTCACCCCCCTCTTCTCTCTGGCTGTCACTGCAGCACGGCCACATGATCACTCAATGCCCATTACTTCCCAAGCTAGTGTTTCCCTGCCTGTAAGCTCTCTATGCAGCAATGGCTGTTCTGCAGCCTGGTGGCATTGCAGTGTGGGATGTCAGCCAGCTTCCAGGGCAGTACGGAGGCACGATGTTTCTTTCTGTTGACTCGACATCCCCAGTGCCCGCACCCTTTCACCCCACAGGCAGTGCTGGACGCCTGTGCAGTGTGACTGCTGTCATCAAGTAGGAAGGGGCCTTGCTAGAATAGCTCTCCTCCCCTCATTCTGGAGAATACAGTGTGGATAAGGAGCATCCTGTGTGCGATACCCATCACTGAGTGAAGGGAAGGAGCAGATGTGGGCAATAACTTGTCCGATGTCTATCTTCGCTCATATCCTGGAGTCTTAGAAGACCCAGATGCTAACACCGGGCTAAAGACGTAATACAAGGAAGGACTGTGGGAACGGAAGGACGGACGCAGGGCTGCTCTTACTGTGACTTCCTGGTAGACCTCCATGCCGTTCAGCACCACCTGGATGACCTGGCGCCGCAGCTTTACGCTCTGCTCCATGCGGTACTCGGAGTTGGTCAAGTAGAACAGCGCCGCACTGCCTGTCACCTGGATGTTTTTGTCATCCTTGTGGCACTTGAGGGCCGTGATCACCAGCTGTGGGGAACCAACAGGAAGCTTCAGTGCCACTGACTTGCTGTCAAGTCTTGCAGTGACTGTTACAAAGAACACATGGCCCGGACACTGCAGGAACATGCTTATGAAATGAAGGTAGTCGGTTCTGCTGCACTACTGAGGCTTTCTCCAGAACAGCCTGATCTGGTGTTCTAGGGCGAGGAAACGACTGGGACTGCAAAACTTCCCTTGTCAGGGTGAGGTAAATGCTAGTGTGGGGCTTACCTGGAGGGCTCGCAGCAGCTGGCTGCAGCGTTCAATACGAGCAATGTCAAAAAGGAGGTTGATGGCCCGGGAAGTGATTTCTGGCCGGTGTTCAGTGTAAGCCTCGATAGCATTCAGGACTTGCTCTTCGTTCTTGTCTCCACTCACCTGGCACAGAGGAACAAAAAGAGTCAGCGAAGAAATGATGAAGAAGGAAAACCAGCACAAGAAGGGAATTCTGAGGGTAGATCTGGAAGGTTGAATGGTACAACTTCCCTCCACTCTGCTACTAAGATTAGGCCTAGGATGAGAGCAAAGAGGTTGAGTCCCTCCTCAGCCCAGAGGGCCAAGAAATGGTATTTCTGAGGAAGAAGGATGCTATTCCCAGGATTCCTATTGCCTTAAATACTTTCTTTATAGTCACAGACAACCTGGTCCTTCAGGCAGGCTGATTTTTTTCCATGACCTTCTCTGAAGACATGGTTTTTAACCCTTGTAAAAACCATGTAGGGAACAGGTCTTGCCTTCTGGCAGTTTTCCTTCATTATCAAGCACCTATTGAAAGGTCAGTGCTCAGTTGTCACACTTGAGGCCCTAAGAACTCCACTCTACTGACAGCCAGTAATTTTCATGTTCTTTCAACCTCTACTGAGTACCTGCTGCCAGTGTTGTTGTGCCCTCATTACCTTGTAGGCTGGAATATGTGTCAGGCGGCAGAGAGATGTTTCAAACAGGCCCAAGAACTGGAGCGGTCTTTTCAGACCCCGTAAGGGAGCAATGCTGCTCTTTGCTGGCTCAATGCTGAGAGGGGAAAAAAAAGAGAACTCGTGTTGGTACCATGTTTCTTCAGGTGTCTCCTGCCACAGAGAGCTGTCAGCTCTCCATTGTCTCTGACTGCACTGCTCCGTAACTAGAGGAATTGGGTTGTATGCCAGTCAGCTTCTCTTAAACATAACTTTAAACACTCATCCCAGGTGATCCTGAGTGAAGGGCTATGTGTGTTTAACAGAAACAGCAGTAAGATTTGACAAAGGCAGAACACACCTTTCCCAGGTAGGATTTGTTCTGGCATTTTTCCAGGTAGGGTGAATGTTTCAGGGCTGTGGATTTCATGCAGACTGGACTGCGTGTCATCCGAAAGACTCGCTTGTCTGCTGCTGTGATCATGCCAGGACACCAGTTTTGCTGCCGTGCTCCTTATTGACCAAGTGCCAGTATTTTTTTCACCAGCTCTGGAAAGGAGCCAGTACTGTCACACTTGTTTTGCTCCTGTTCAGTAAGTGCACGGGGAGTAGGAGGGTGGAGTTCTTGGCTGATCTGGGAAACCAGACCTCTAGGAATGCTCCTAGTGAGGCACACCAAGGTTTTCAAAGGCCGATCTGCCCAGTATCCAGCTCCAATCTGAAAATCTGCCTTTAGATCCTAAGTTCCTAAATCACTTGGCCCTCCTATGAACAATGGTGTGTTGACTCAGCGTAGAAATGTTCTGTCTTGGAAAAGCCTGGATTTCACTGAGGGGAAGAATGTTTAGTGTAGAAATACATAAAGGGCTCTGGAATTCTTTGAGAAGAAATATAAACCACTGCAAGAGATCCTGGAAGAATGTGTGCAGAAAAGGAGAACTGAAATACTTCATACTCTACATATGGGAGGCAGATAGGATGAATTCTTTATTACTCTTGGAAGTCCTTACATGTGACACCTACAAGAATCACAGCCAATTCCCATACCAGTCTTTAGCATTAGGAGAAACAAGCAACATTCGCATCCTGCTTCTTAGTATTTATTAGACCTATAGAATTTGGAATCTCAGAAGAGGGAACTGTTCTCAATTAATCTTTGACTACTCTATCAATGCAAGCAGATCTCAGGAACTGCTGTTTCCTTACCTTGTCTGGCCCATCTTCTCCTCCATGCTCGGGATAGTGCAGTTCTCCAGCATGGTGTGCCCTGAGATATCGAGCGAAGTGAGGTTTACCAAGTTTTCCACAAACAGGTTTAGAACCCGCCGGGTCAGCTTGAATTTGTAATAACTTGACAGATGGTCTCGGGAGATATCCAAGTGCCTGCAAATGACAGAGAGGACCTCAGAGCCTGGGAAGCGTTACCTGGGGCTTCTGCCTCTCTACCAGAGGAGGATGACAAGCCAACTGTCATTATCATTATTTATTTAATTATTATTTCCTTCACAAGATACAGCAATGTGGTTCTGTAGGATGGGGCAGCAGGATCTGGCCCTGTGTCTAACCAAAGCACAGGGATATCTGGTCGAGGTCTACTCGGAATGGGGCACAATGAATCATTTGGCCGCACATCACAAAGGATACTGCTCCAGGCTCAGGAACTGCTTTTCCCAAGCTCCATCACAGCAGCCACCTGGGCATTTCTGCCTGGTGACTAAGATGCACCGAGTAGATCTTTGCATCCCCAGAAATAGATGTTGCTTTATCCCACGTATTAAGTTACAACAAGTTTTTGTCTGCTTCCCCAGTCTTGTAACTTTTTCCATACCAGGCTATTTCGCTGTCCTGATTCTATCCAGGTATTTAAATACTTTGGGAAAATCCCAATGCTGGGAGCCGTGGCACAAACTGCCCAGCTGTCGGGTGTGGTGGGGTTCCTGAGAGGCCAGGGGCTGCTCTTGCGAGAGACTTTTCTAAACTGCCTTAGTCAGCAACCAACAATCCCACTCGCTAAAGTGTCTTCTCCCCATTGCAGACCAGGTTTCATTGTGAGTCACTGGGATTTAAAGTACTTGGATTTAGAAAACGTTATCTAGGAGCTTCCCTAGGGCTCTAGGTCGTATGTTAACGTGGTACCCCCTAGTGTCTGCAGTCAGTAGAGATGACGCTAAAGCCACGGCAAAGCTTCCTTCAGGTGGATAGTAAAGCCCTTCTCTTTGGCTTGGAAAGCCTTGGATCCCTTTCCTGACGCTGCTGTGCAGTCTGACTAGCAATTGTTTTGGCTCTGTGTCAGGAAGTCTTTTCACTGTCAATACCTGTTTGTGCTTACACTGCTTGTTCCCCTGGTTGCCCCACCCGTGCACAGAGCGCTTCTACGGAGCACGGCAAGGAGACAGCCTGGGCTGAGATATTGCTAGTTTTATCTCGGAGCCAGGCTTACACTTTGGACGTCCCTGTCTCACAAGTGGTTTGGAGGACTGAGTTTTGCAGTGTGAGTATCACTGTTAGTACGCCTACATAACTGTCGTGATTTTTTTGCCATCTCTCGGGTATTCTACTGTTCTTTGCTGTTTGGCTGGGGGAACGTGGTTGGTTTGGATTTTGGGGTTTTTTTCTATTTTTTGGTGTGTGCGGTTGTGATCTGGGTGTTTGGGTTTTTTTGGGGGGGTATTGGTGGTGGTGTTTGCTTTTCCAAGAGGGAATTTGTTCTGAGTGGTGTCCTTTTGTGAGCAAAATGCAGGCTGGCTTTAGACATGTCAGACGTATATCGAGTGAGACTGGTCAGGGGAAGGTTTATAACTTGCAGCCAGCTGTGGGTGGCTCTCCGGTAGCAGGCGAGCAGACCATTTCTAAGGCCTTTCCCTATCAGTGGGAAAAGGATAAACAAGGAAGAACAGATCTGCTGACCTGAGCTTGCGAAGCTGTGCGATCACCTGGATATGCTCCTCTGAAAGGTCCATGTTGTAAAGCACTAAGGAAATCAGCGTGTCCTTCCACTGGGTCAGAAATCCCACATCATTCAGCTGGATCCCAGAGAGATCAAGAGCTGCGAGGGAGGCCAAAGGCCGAAGCAACGTCTCCACATTTACCCCTTCGATCAAACGGCCCAGGTTCAGGAAGCGCAACCGGCTGAAGCCTTCAAAAGTAAAGTCCTTGACCAAGACCTGGCGAGTGGGGTTCACCAAACAGTCATCTTCACAGCCTCCAGGGTTCTCCTCCTCATAGAAGATATTGCAGCAGCCAAAGAGGCTCAGGGAGATGAGCGTGTGGCTGAAGCTCACCAAGGTTTGCAGACTCTTGGCTGTCAGCTTCTCGCAGTTAGTCAGGTAGAGCTCAACAAGATCCTGGAGGATGGGAAATCAAAGTTAGAAATATCTTGTGTGCCCACTCTGTTTGCTACACCACCTCCCACCGGGACTGCCTGGGACCACCTATGACCGAACTTGACTGGTGTCCCCATCCCACTCCCTCCAGAGACTCTGGGAGCCTAGAAGAGAGAAGCTGAGGTTCTCCCAAAGAAAATTTGACCAGCGGAGGATGGATTCTGGGAGATCTCTGGGTGCCTGGGATTCTAGCTGGTGCTCATGCAGCAGTGCTACTGTGGGAAGTGGCAGCTGGAGGTTCTCAGTGCAAAACCACCTGCTTCCTGATGGCTTCCAGATCCTGGTCCTGCACAATCTGTTCCTGCAAATGGATCCGAGCTAGCCTGGTGCTCCGGGGATCTGAGAACAGCGTGAAGAAGCTTTCGTGGGGTTCAAAGATGCTGTCTGTCTTCACCAACTCCACGTACCTGCATTGAAGCAATGGCATTAGCACAGCATGAAGGAAAGGCTCAGCTCCAGCACCTTTGCTGGTCATGAGAAAACATGACCAAGAGTGTAAGTGCACTTGGGCTCCCTCGTGATCATCCAAAACAACCTTTAGGATAGTGGGAACTGTATTACCTCTTTTTGCACGGAACAAACAATCCTTAAGAAAATCTTGGGCAAAGATTTGTGCAACGTCATGTGTGTGTGTGAGCAAACCAGATCCTGGCAAGCGTGGACTCCTGCGTTTCCCCTTGGCTGTTTATAGCTAGCAGTTTGATTTTTTTTTTTCATTTTCAGAAAATTGGCTGGCCACAGCTCCCTGCCAGACTTCGGGGGCAGTTCAGCCAAGACAGACTGCGCTCGCCAAATTATAAAATCCTGGAAAGAGTTTGCTTTTGTAAAGGTATGGGAACAGCAGCCTCAACATTTAGCATCCGTTAGCACTTGGCACTCTTGTTTCTCTGATTTGAGAGTTGCAGTGCTTCGGTGGTAGGAAATGGGAAGGCTCCTTGTTTGCTTACTAACGTTTTTGGAAGCAGTGACTGCTTCATTCTGAGTTTATCTCTGTGGAAATGGTGATTTCCACAGAATCACCAATGGTGATTGATTGGTGATCACCAATGGTGATTTCCACAGAAACTTGAATGATGTATAGTAGTAAAATGACCCCTGGGGACACCTCCTTCTGAAGTTCATGCAAATCTTATTTCCAATATGAGGATCAATGATAAAAACCTCATCCCTATGAATTCTTCCCCATTTTTTATCCCCCCTTTCCCATCACTCTTTTTGGAGAACTCCCCCTCCCTGAGCTCCCGGCTCCATCCCAAACCAGACAACAGCTCTTCTACAGGCCCGAAACGTACTCGTTGACAAGTTTGTCACAAATCTCGCTTGGCAAGAAGATGTCGGGATGGAGCCGGAGGGTTTCATTGTCCAGCAGGTAGCAGAGAGTCCCTTCCAAGTTGCGAAGGCAGTAATCTGTGCACAGGGTCATTAGTGACTCAGGGCTATCGGATGCCATCTTGAGGGAAGTTCTTGGAAGGGGAACAGCAGAAGGAAGCCTTTGATTTAGTAGATCCTTTCCTCAAATGAAGTTCCAGGATGAATTTACAGGCATATCAGGAGAGCTACAAGCAGAGGGGGGGAAAAAAAGATGCATTTAGAGAAGCACATTGGCAAGTGTCCTGCAAAGCTGTTGCACCAACAGGATGTTGATAGTCTTATTTACAGCCCATTGCTTGCTGACCTCAAAAGAGCCTGCAGTATTTTGGCCTCTCTGGCAGTATGCCCTTAATTCCTCGGTATCTCTATCCCCAGGAGATGCTGTGGAAATGAGTTAATGCGAAACATCCTTGGAAATGAGGCTACACAGCAAGAAACTGTTTAGTCATTACAAGGGTTATCTGTCTGACAAAGGCCCTCTGAAAGGGAAGTGGCAGAAACCGCATTGCTTGGTTTCTTTCAGAGCAGGCTGGATAAACCAACAGAAAACTTACTGTCGGGATGATCAGATCCCCAGTGGGATCTGGGGGCCCCACATCTTGTGCCTCTGTTTCTATTTGCCATCCTTCCAAGTGAAATTTCATGTTCAAGCTGAATGTTTCTCTGCAGCACCAATCCACAAGCTTCCTGCAAGTCCCTGAACCAGACCACGAAGTGGATCAGAAGGCAGAGAGAGACAAAGTGGTTTGGCTTCCCTTTGAGTGCAAGGTTTATGCATGTGCTGGACACGTGTACGTCCAGTTTCCTGCGATGTGCTCACCCAAACTATTCCAAATCTGTCACAGAAGTATGAGTGACTGACCTGGAAAAAGTGAGATACTTTTGTCCTCCTTTGTTTCTAGTACAGGATAAAGAAGGCAGATAATGGGGGGAAGCTATTCCCGTCTAGTTTTGTCTCTGCCGCGCAGTCTGGCTCACTGGCATGGAAGGAGGGCTGGCTGGAGTCCTGGAGGTGCTCAGGGGTGGCTGAAAACCAACAACAGCATTTTGCTTTTAGAGGATAAAATCACATTAGAAACAACCCTGATGATGCTTCTCTACATATCCATGGATGAACAAATTCTGTTGAAATGCTTGTTTCTGAGGCAAAACCCTTCTGTCACTGAAGGAACCTCCCTGCTGGCAGTGAGAACACCCGTGCTGCAGAGTCAATTGTTATTCTCAGTGCCACTGCTGGGGAAGCTATTGCAAAATGTCCTTAACTATATTCCAGTTCTGATCTTTATCCTGCAGCTGCAAAGATCAGAACACTTGTCTGGGTCTCCGATTTTGAAAAAGAAGGTAATCCATAATCCCCAGCCCTACCCTTTGCTGCTAAGTCAGGAGAGAACCAAGGGTGCAACTAGCTGCTGAGTGCGGTGTCACGGGCCATGAGGCCCCGGCAAGCGGAATGCAGGTGGGAGAAAGCCGTCGCGTGCTCTGCACTGTCTGCTTTGGAGACAAATCTGCTTTACCTCCAGAATGAGTCCCTCTTGCAGATTTTGCCTGAAGCTTGCTGGAGAGAATCTTTCCAGAAAGGCAAAGTCCCTGCAGCCAGTGTTCTTCCACTGTTTACTACCAATGGCCAGAGAACTCGAAAACAAATTCCCATTGAACATCTTTCATCACGTGCGGCTGGAAACAGCCAGTGCTTGGGACTTGTCCAAGCAGCTTAGAGCACTAAAGGGCAAGGACTGCCTTCCTGCGCTCTGACAATCCTCTGTTCCCCCTCTGCTGAGACCAGCACAATGCAGCCGGTTGATCCTAGCCCTGGAGAAATCAGCTGCCCTTTAAATCCTGCGCTCCCCGTGATCCACCAACAAAATCCCACGCAGAAGGTTAATATTGGTGATTAAATAAAGTCATTAAATCGTCCCAGTAAAACAACACCACAGCAAAGCGCTCATCCTCCTGATTTATTATGGATGTTTGAGTAGAACTCAGCGCTTCTACTGCGATGTCTGGCACAGGACACAACACAGACCAGAGTCTCCTCCTTGGTCGGCCTCAAGAAATGACATGTGGGCAGGGAGGGTGAAGCAAGTCAATAGCGGCATTATCAATAGTGGCTCTAGTTACAAGCTCAGTGTGTTAATAACAAATGAATGAGAGATGCTGACAAATCATTAGCATTTGCCTAATCATCATCCAGCAGCTCCCCACAGGCACAGCGAGCTGCCTGCCTGGCAGGAGGCTCTCACCAGTGCTTCCCAGTGATGGGCAATCACCTGTCTGTGGTTCTGTCAAAGACAGAAACATGAAAGGTGCTGAAAATCCAAGAGCAGGAATCGAAAGTGACTTAGACCCAAGGCTGCCAATAGCTTTTCCAATTTATTTTTCTAACAGATTTGCTTCTGTCCTAATACCTAAAGGAACGGAGTCCCTCGGAGGCAAAGGAGTACCCTGTACACCCAGCTGCCCTCAAAAGCAGCTGTCTCCGTGCAGTAATGGCACCATTCATGGACCCAAAGAAACCCACAGGACACGCAGCTCAGCACTCCACTGCCACCAGCCTCCCCTGGCCTGCCAGCCCCTCTGGCAACCACCGCTTATTTGCAGGCTGCATCAGTCTCCCTGCAGCATTTCAGGCTGCGCTGGTGCGTGAGGCTCAGGACCGCTCCTGGGCCAATATTCTCTACCTTGGACTTCAGACTGATCTTCTCTCGCAGCCGCTCTCTCCAGGTGGCTGCCCAAAGCCAAGCCTGACTCACTGTGGCTCCACGCCAACTGCAATGTTCAGGCTGTTGCTAAAACATGATTGGCAAAGCTGCCTTTTTCCAGCATCAGGGATTCATCCAAGGAGAGGGCCAACAACCTGCGCTGATGTGAGCCAATTGCGACGACATCTGAGTAACAAATTTAACATCAATGCCAAGTTTGGCACAGGTTGCATTTTGAAGAAAAACTGCTCTGTCATTTTAGCTAGTGTTTCACAGCTGCAAATTCCTTTGTTTTTATTAATTAATTAATGGGTTATTGCAGCTTGTGCAGGGAAACGCCACCCGAAGTGGGAGCAGGGACACCGAGGTGGGAGCAGACTGAACTGTTCTGGCCCAGCAAAGCCTGTGCTTTCCAAACCTGTCAGCCAGACTAGGCTGTGGTGAGCAGACCCGTGCTAGTTGGGAAGCATCCTGATCTCCATACCGGCCTGCGGTGAAGATGCTCTGCTGCCCCACTGAATTATATCACGGATTTTCTCTCTAGAGCCCCCCCCCTGCTCCAGAGGACACCCCACAATCTGCCACCGCCACCGGACTGTGTAGTCTCTGCAGCCCTGTGAGCTGTTCCACCACCCTGCAGGTAGGGCTGGATTCAACCCCAAATCCTCTCTCCCTCCCTGAGGCACTGTTCTGTCACCTCGCCTGGTCCTGGCTGGGCTGCAGTGGCGCGGGGGAGCATGCATGGGGGCTCCTGGGGAGAAATGTGGGCTCTGCTATGGGGTCAGCAGTCAGCGCTGTCCTCCTCACCCTCTCCTCCTTCCCTCTTTTTCCTTCCCTCCCCCTTTTTCCTCCCTTCCCCTCCTCCCTCTTTCTTCCTGTTCCCTTCTTCCTCCCTCTCTCTTTCCTCCTCCTCTCTCTTTCCTCCCTTCCCTTCCTTTCTTCCCTTCCTCTCTTCCTGTTCCCTCCTTCTCCCTTTGTTCCCCCTCCCTCCCTTCCTCTCCCTTCTTCCTCCCTCTGCCTCCTTCCTCCCTTCCCTTCTTCCTCCCTTCCTCCTCCTCTCTCTTTCCTCCCTCTCTCTTTCCTCCTCCCTTCCCCCCTTCCTCCTTCCTTCCTTCCTTCCTTCCCCTCCTTCCCCCCTTTCCCTCCCTCCCTCCCTCCCTCCTCAGTGGGGTCCCCGGTCAGCGCTGCCCCCCCCCCCCCCCCCCCCCGGTTTCCCCGGCGGGCGCTGCCCCGTTGCCGGGGCGGAGGCGTTGGGCACTGACCTGGCCCGGCCCCGGCGGGCCTCGGGGCGGGCAGGGGCTCCGCGTTCTCCCGGGCCCCACTCCCCCCGCCGCGGCCGCCGCTGTCAACAAACCCCGCCGTCACTTCCGCCAGCCGGCCGCGCCGCACCGGAAGCGCCGTCGGCTCTGGTGTCCTCGCAAACACCGGTCGGGACGGAACGCGGGCGCCAAGCCACGCGTGCCGGGCTCTCCCAGCGCCCACCCCCTCAAGTTATGGCCTTATTGCTCTCTACAACTACCTGAAAGGAGGTTGTAGCGAGGAGGGAGCTGGGCTCTTCTCCCAAGTGACAGGGCAAGGAGGAATGGCCTCAAGCTGCACCAGGGGAGGGTCAGACTGGATATCAGGAAAAAGTCTTTCACAGGAAGGGTCTTTGGGCACTGCCAGAGGCTGCCCAGGGAGGGGGGGGAGTCACCATCCCTGGAAGTGTTTAAAAGACGGGTAGATGAGGTGCTGAGGGACATGGTGTAGTGGCAGATGGAATGGCTGGATTCGATGATCCAAGAGGTCTTTTCAAACCTGGTGATTCTGGGATTCTAAGTTGTGCCAGGGAACGTTTAGACAGGATATTAGGAAAAATTTCTTTAACTCAATATTAAGTGGTGAAGCCCTGGCAGAGGCTGCCCAGGGCAGCAGTGGGGTCTCCATCGCTGGTGGAATTCAGTAAATATGCAGATGTGGCACTTTGGGATTTAGTTTAGCAAACACGGTGGGGCTGGGCTGGTGCTTGAACTGGGGGAGCTGAGAGGCCTTTTCCAACCTTAATAATAGACAAGAGGGAATGGCCTCAAGTTGCCCCTGGTGAGGTTTAGAGTGGATATTGGGAAAAAATGTCTTCACTGACAGGGTTCTCAGCACTGGCAGAGGCTGCCCAGGGAGGCAGTTGAGTAGTCCCCTTCCCTGGAGGGATTTAAAGACCAGTAGATCATAAAGTCAATAGAATCATAGAACTGCTTGGTTGGAGGAGACTTTTGAGACCACCGAGTCCAACTGTGCCTGTTCACCACTAAACCACATCCCTGAGCGTCTCCTCTGCCAGTCTTTTAACCCCCTCCAGGGGTGGGGGCTCCACCAGCCTCTGCCAGTGCTGAGATCCCTTCTGGGGAAGATATTTTCCCTGATATCCACTCTAAACCTCCTCTGCCACAACCTGAGGCCATTCCCTCACGTCAAGAGTTAAAACTACCTGGCATAATTTCCATCTTTCAGACTAACCCGGGATCAGTTGCTGGAAGGAGACTTCACTCTGAACATGAGGCTGCTACAGGTTAAGGATTAAATATAGTGGCCAGGTTGGATGGGCCCTTGGGCAGCCTGATCCAGTGGGAGGTGTCCCTGCCCATCGCAGCAGGGGTGGAACTGGATGGCCTTTAAGGTCCCTTCCAACTCAAACCATTCTATGATTCTACGATTCTATTATTAAGGTTGGACATGTCCTCTCAGCTCCCCTAGTCCAAGCACTGTGTTTGCTAAACCACCTCCTAAAGTGCCACATCCACATGCTTTTTGCGCCCCTCCAGCGATGGAGACTCCCCCACTGTCCCGGACAGACTGTTCTGACGCTTCACCACTATTTAGGTAAAGAATTCTTTTCCTAATAGCCAATGTAACCCTCCCCCGGCACCTCCTGAGGCCGCTCCCTCTCAGCTGCCCCCGGTTCCCCGCCCAGCCCCGCCTCGCTGTGCCGTCCCTCCCCGGGGCGGATCCTCCCCCCTCGGGGCCGGTTTCCACCCGGAGCGCTTTGGCGACGGGGCGGGGCGGGGGTGGCGATGTCGCGGCTGCACCGGAGCCGGTGGGGACGGGGAGAGGGGTTGGGGGTGTGTGTGTGGGGGTGTGTGGACACGGGAAACGAGGGGTAACGAGCGCTCTAACGGCTCCGCTTCCTCGCAGGATCGCGGACTTCCAGGAGGTGCTCGGCGAACCCACGGTGGCGCTGGGCAAGCTCCGACACCTCTGCTTCAGCGGTGAGCGCCCGCGGGGCACCGGCCCGGCCCCTGTCCCCCTGCCCCGATCCTTGCCCCTGGCCCGTGTCCCGGTCCCAGCCCCTTTCCAGCTCCCAACCCTGATCTCTGCCCCAGCTCCTGCCCCGATCCTATCCCTGGCGCCGTCCCAACCCCGATCCCAGTCCTAGCCCCGGTCCCTTCCCCCGATCCCAGTCCCTTCCCCCAATCCCGGTCCTCTCCCCCGATCCCGGTCCCTCATCCCGTTTCCTGCCCCCGGTTCCAGTCCGTGCCCCGGTCCCAGTCCCAGCCTCCCGGGCGGGCTCTGGGCACGACCTTGGCACTGGGGTCAGAGTCGGTCCCGGCCGCGAAGCCTCCACCTCCGGGATATGTTGGGAAGCGGGAGATGTTGGGTTTCAGCGCTTCCCGCCCGGCCTTTCAGCACCGCCAGCAACTGCCAGGCAATCCCTTCCTTCCCCCTCTATGAAAGCTTGTGGGTTCCGTTGTTTCTGCCCTGTCCTGTCCACCAGCTTCTGCTTCCAGTGCTGCGCCTGTCCCCACTGAGTCTCACCCCTGTAAAATGATTCCATTGCTTCGGTTCTGCCCTGTCTACCCCTGCACAGCCCCAGCGTCTGCTTCCAGCCCCATACCTGTCCCTGCCATCTCTAATGCCCACGAAACGGTTCCATTGCTTCTGCTGTCCTGTCCACTCCCTGCTCATCCCAGCCTTCTGCTTCCGGCACCCCACCAGTCCCCACTGGGTCTCACCCCCATTTAATGCTTCCACTGCTTCTGCTCTGCCTTGTCCATCCCTGCGTGGCCCCAGCCTTCTGCTTCCACCACCCAGTCTAATTCCAGTGGAGCTCCTTTTCCTGGCGAGTAGAGGTGACTCCCCACCTGTTTGTGTGCCGGCATTCACACTACACAGCGAGGAGACCGGGGCTAACGTGGTGATTTCTCTAACGTGGTGGTTTCTCTGCCTGTTGTTTCCCAGGAATCCCCTTTGACGGTGGGCTGCGCTGCCTCTGCTGGAAGGTGGGTTTTGCTCGGGGTGTTTCTGTGTTTTGCAGATGATGCTTTGGGTTGTGTGTATACTATTTTGGGACACTTCAAACTCTAAACAAAAAATCCAGAGCTTAAAAGCCACTCAGAATTGTCAGCGGTTTGTGGAGATCAGCACTGGCACAATCGCCGTAGTGTTTACTGACACAGGACAAGTGTCGCTTGGGACGATAGAAAGTGGCCTCTACTCTGTGCATGAACAGCTCTCAGTATTGAGCCGGGAGTGCATTTCAGTTAAGTTTGCTATGGATCAATCCTACAAATAGGTCTGTGTTGAAAACCAACCCCTGAAATATCTCTGCCAGTCGCTTGGTGAAGCACTAGGCTCTCTGGAGAAAGCTCCCAGTACTTTCAGAGACAGCTCTAGCCACTGCGTGTGGTTTGCTCGCCTTACAGCTCTAACAGCTCCTTCTCCAGATCCTCATTTGTGTGTTTGTCTCCTGTACAGATACTTCTGAACTACCTCCCTTTAGAGAAAGCCTTATGGAGCTCTTTGCTGAAGAAACAGAGGTGAGGGTGTGGGTGCTTGCTCCTCTATTTCTAACAATGCCTGTGGAGAAGGAGAATAGTTCCTTAAATAATTAAGTACCCTCATAAATTGAATTGTTCTTGTCTGGAATGCGCTGTTCCTTAGACTGCCTCCTGGCTCTGGTGGATTGACCTTCTCAGCCAAACTCAAAAGGAAATCAAATGTGCGTTCTGGCTGAGCAGGGTGGGACAGTGAGATCTGTTTGAACCCAGCTTGGGTGCTTATGTTGAATTTATATTCTGCTTCGTTGTAAGTGCCTCTTTTCTTCCTTAAGGGATCTGTATTCCCAGTTCTTAAAGGAAATGATTATCCAGCCTGGGATCGCCAAAGCCAACCTGGGTGTTTCAAGGGAAGACGTGACCTTAGAAGATCACGTAAGTGCTGTTAAGCCTTTCTGTTGCAGCAAATTTCACGGGGATATAAACTTGTTCTGGATTCTGGACCCCTGGGCTGCTCTTGGCTCAGTTCTTGGTCGGAGAGAACTTTGTCCTCCTAGCAGGAGGGACGGTTCCTAGGTACCAGCCTGGTGCTTATGTCTTAATAATGCGCGCTGAAGGCTACTGGCAAAGCACCAGGAGTTCTGAAGAGAGCTGTTTTCAGCTATGCAAATCCCTTCTCCGTCCTTTGGGGTTGGCTGCCCAGGCTGTGGTTCTCCTAGGGAAAGGGAGAGACTCACAAGAGGTGCTTCTAGCAAAGAGACACACTCCTGGGAGCTCAGGTCCATGGGCGGCTTCAGAGCAGGCTACTCCAAACAAGGGATATAAAAGAAGCAGGAGAGTCAGGTTGGACTGTGGCATGAAAGGCAGGAGACTCACTTATTTCTGGTTCTGCTGCTGGCTTTTTTTTTTTTAATTGATTTATCCTGCATCCCTCTTGGGTTTTTCCTTCTCTGAAAACGCTTTTAAGAGTGTATGTGTTGGGGGAGGGAGTGCAGTAACCGATCAGAAGATGCTGTAAAATGATACAGCTGCTTCCATGACTGGCCCTGGACGTTACTTTCCCTGCTAGTGTGCTCTCATCTGTGCCGCTGTGACCCTGGAGGCCTTGGTGCTGTGATCCAGCGTGTTTATAGCACTTCACACGTTGGCCGTGATCTTTGAATCTTGTGAAACACTAGGGTTGCTTTTTTCTCAGTTAGTTGTTAAGTCTGCATGGATCTTGACCTGGAGAGAGGAAAGTGTGTGTGGAGGGGGAGGGAAGTTTGTTGGATTAGAAAACTGGTCAGATACAGGACAGGCTGTTCCTATCACTGTGTATTTCCTTTTTCCTGGGGAGAACGGTGGAGATTAATCAGCTTCTCGGAGCAGAGATCCAGGGGGATCCTTGCAACTGATAACTGTCGTGCCTGTGGGCTGGTAACTAAGTACAAAGACCGTCTCTGTTGTACAGGTTGGAGCTGCAGTTGCAAATCTTGTTGATATAGGACAGGATATCTGATTTGGGAACAAAGTCATTAAGAGGCAGATGAAAAGGGACTGGAAATGTTGGCTTCTGCCTCTCAAAGTGAACCTGTGTGCTCACTTGTTTCACCCATTCTGGTCTGCTTCCCGCATGCTGTCTGAAGAAATAACACTAAATGTAGCCAGGGAGGGGAAAAAAATTAAACCTGATATGCTGTGAGTGCTGGCACTGGATGCCGGAGGGACAGCAGAAATGTTAAACCAGTGTGTATTTACTGAGGATTTTGATCCATGTGGAACGTGCGTGTTCTGTTTCTGTTGTTTATTTCTTCAGCCTCTCAATCCAAACCCAGACAGTCGATGGAATACTTACTTCAAGGATAATGAAGTGCTTCTCCAGATAGACAAAGACGTCAGGTACGTGAGGCGTAATGACTCGGGTGATTTAGTTAACACTTTGTACCTTGCAAATGCCATTTAATATTAAACCGAGCTTCCCGCTCAACATGGGGCAGGTACTTCCTTCTTCTTCTTCTACCTGATTTCGTTCTGCACCCGCTCTAGGAGGCTGTACCCCGACATGGCATTCTTCCAGCGCCCAACAGACTACCCCTGCCTTTTAATCCTGGACCCCCAAAACGAGTTTGAGACGCTGCGCAAGCGAGTGGAGCAGACCACGCTCAAGTCACAGACGGTGGCGCGAAACCGCAGCGGGGTTACAAATGTGAGATCTGGGGGCTATCCTCGGGGCAAGGCATCTCAGCTGATAAGCAGAAGGGTGTTTATCAGGCTTTTTTCTGGTTCTCTCTGCTTGTCTGGTGGAATTGGGCAAATACCCAGCACAACCTGTGTATTCTGGTGGCTGGACGGCTCTGGGACCTGTTGATGTGCCTGATGGTTGGTAGGGAATTAGAGATGTATTTAGTCTTAAGGGTTATTTTTTCCTGACTTCTGGTGGAAGTTGAACTTGCAGGAAGTTGTATTTTATGCTTGACTTGCATTCCTGTCTGGGAACAAAACACTAAAAGGTTAATTTAATGAAGTCGAATTTTTTACATAGTCTTTCAGAACTGTGACTTATAAACCTGCAGTTAGGAAAAGAGCCAGATATCTGCCAAAATGTGTGTTGTCTTTCCTCTTTCATGAGCAGAAGTGCCCTGTGCTGGTGGGGAAGGTGCCTTCTACCACAGCAGATCCGTACTTTTCCTCATACTACTAAAAAAAGTGGAGCTGTTGTGGTTTTTTACTGCATGGATCGAATGCTTCTGTGACTGAGGGGAACTGTTTGTTGCCGCACAGACTGCTTTGTCCTTCAGGGATAGCCAGCACCAGGGCTTCAGTGCCTTTGTGCTTCCCCAGTTACTTGTCTTGTTTCCAATCATTTGGGAGGCTCTGTGTGTTAAAAGCCAAGCCTGTCGCGTGTACAAAGCTGCCTGTTGCCAGTTGGTTATCCTGGATCAGCCCTAGCCTTGCCTTGCTCTGCAGGTGAGCTCCCCTCTTAAAACAACTCCTAATTCTCTGAACGAGTATGAAGTTCTGCCCAACGGCTGCGAAGCTCACTGGGAGGTGGTGGAGCGGATCCTGTTCATCTATGCCAAGCTGAACCCTGGGATAGCGTACGTTCAGGGGATGAATGAAATTGTGGGGCCTCTGTACTACACTTTTGCTACAGATCCTAACAGCGAATGGAAAGGTGAGGGACTCTTGGCTGCTCAGGAATGGCTGTTGTACTGCATACTCTCTGCATAAAGAACTGTTTTGGGAATGAGACTCATAAATAACTCTGGCTTGACTGTTTGGGGCTAGAAAACAAATACAGGAAGAGATGAGGGGTTTTGGGACAGCAGACTGAGAGAAACTGAATGGGCTGTGAGTGGTGAGGGTGTGGGAAGTGAGGAGTTTTGAGGGGGTTTTGTTTGGTTTGCATGGATCTAAGTTGCACTTTGTGAAACTTAAAACCCCTTTAGAAGCTCTTGTTTGCTCGTACTACATACACCTGGTAAGAAAAGAGTGGAATGGGAGCATTTTGCTTGTTGCTTTTTCATGGGAGCTCCAAGGGCGTGTGGAGAGCAGATGGTGTTCTCGGGCATAGATAAATGGTTTGTGACCCCATGTCATGGAAATCTCACATTGCACACAGGGTCTGTGTTTGCAGTGGCTTTGGAGACATTTCTGTTTCAAAAAAAACGTGTCTTGTCTTGTCCCAGGCCAAGCAAGCCAAGATCTTGTGGGATCCATTGCTTGAATCCAGTGCAGCAATGGGATTAGGGAGCCAGAGCAGTTCCAAGCCTGTGTGCCTCTGCCAGCGATGCTTCCTCTATTCACCCATCATTTTTAATGTTTTGTTTTCCAGAACATGCTGAAGCAGACACTTTTTTCTGCTTTACCAACCTAATGGCTGAAATTCGGGACAACTTCATTAAGAGCCTGGATGATTCTCAGTGTGGTATTACCTACAAAATGGAGAAAGTCTACTCCACTCTGAAGGAAAAAGATGTGGAGCTCTATTTGAAACTGGTGAGGAGCTAGGAGTTTCGGTTGGAATGCGAGGAGTGGAGCTTAATAGTGCATTTAAATGTCAACCGGTTTTGTTAAACTGTTACTGTGCTTGAACAGAAAGGTTTGAGGGAGTCTCTGAAGGGCTTTGCCTGCAGGGCCCGGAGGCTTTGTCATCTGTGAGCTGGAACAATCCCTCCTTGGAGTAAGCCTGGAGTGAGCTTACACAGTGTGGCTTTCCTCCCCTGCCTGACTGTGAAAACAAACAATAGTTGTTGCAAAGCTGCCAGCTGGGAGTCCAAGGTGTCTTGGCCACGTTCCCTGGTCACCTGGCTTGAGACCGGGTTGGAGATGGAGGCTTTAGTCTCTTGTAGTCATCAGGCAAAGCATGGGGTTAGCTGTAGAGTTCTTGGAGTCTGAGGTTACAGGAGTTGTGTAAACAAAAACGATGCCACCCCCAATGCTTCTCTTGCCACTGGATGCCCTGACAGCACTAAAACTGCATGGAGATCATTCCAGCAGTAAACCTGAATCAGGCAAAGTGTCCCATCCCACCAAACCAATTCTTTTCCCTTCATGCAAGGGTCTCACAGTGCCTTGGGTTGCTGTGGGTTTTGTTGAAAACATCTTCAGTCCTTGCAGGCCATTCCATGTGAAAGTCTAAGGAGAGTCGGGGAGGGAAAACTGTTCTTGTTACTCCAACCTTCACCAAATCACACTGGGGGGTTTTGTGTTTAGAGAAATTGGGATACATTACTTTTACAATCCTAAAGATGGTTTGTCAGCACAGTGACACAACCCACGGCACTGGCTGGCGGATGATTCAGTGGGGGAGAACAAACTGCTTACAGTTCAGTGGGCAGGAAGTGGCTTTGGCCACGCAGCAGCCAGTCCTTAAGAATATCAGGAAGATCTTGAGCTTATTTGACCTTGATTAAATTCATGGTCCTTGGATCTAACAGCAGGAAACAAGGAAGCTTCAGGCTAGAAGTGCTTACAGTATGTTTTGCTGATCATCGGCGTGAGCTCTGTTCCATCTTTGTTTCTTTTTGCAAATAGCGAACCTTTTGATAAATTCAAGGCTTCTGGAAGGGAGAGGAAATCCTGACCGACAGCGCCTCCGCTAGAGGGGGAGGGCTGTGGCTTTGCAGATAAAATGCTGCTTAAATGGGAACGTTAAAGCTACTTGGCAAGTTTAACGGAACTAACACAAATAGTGCCTTTAGAAGTAACAGCTTCCTTTGCTCCGTGTTGTGGGCAGAGGATCATTTTCTGGCTTGTTTGTAGGCATGGAGCGCAGCTACGTTTAAAATCTCTCAGCCTAGCCTGAATGTGAGAGGCTTCAAAGGAGGCAGTGGGTTTGCTGATGCTGCCGTGTGAGCTTAGAGTGGTGTCAGGATGGGGATGGGAACTTGGGGCGCATTGGCTGAGAGCATGTGTTCATTCTTTGCCTGGTGCATGTCCGACAGCAAGAACAGAACATCAAACCCCAGTTCTTTGCCTTCCGCTGGCTGACGCTGCTCTTGTCCCAAGAGTTCCTGCTGCCAGACGTCATCCGCATCTGGGACTCCCTCTTTGCTGACGATAAGCGCTTTGATTTTCTCCTGCTCGTCTGTTGTGCCATGTTGACGTAAGTACAGAGCTAGCCTTCCTGTTCTTTTCTTTCCCTAATTTACCTAAATCCATGGGTCCATGAGTCTTCCGTAAGCATGCGTTAGAGCGTCTGAAGCCTCTACAGGGGCACAGTGTAGTCTGGCTTAAAAGTTCCTCTGTAAAGAGTTGAAAGTACCTGGCATAATTTCCATCTTTCAGACTAATCCGGGATCAGTTGCTGGAAGGAGACTTCACTCTGAACATGAGGCTGCTACAGGTGAGGATTAAATATAGTTGCCAGGTTGAATGGGCCCTTGGGCAGCCTGATCCAGTGGGAGGTGTCCCTGCCCATCGCAGCGGGGTGGAACTGGATGATCTTTAAGGTCATTAAAAGAAAAACAACCCTTTTGGAAGGGTATTGAGGGTTGATCGAGTACAAAACTGGTCACTGTTGGCTGTTAAGTGAGTAACTGATCATGGCAGTGTGTTACAGGCCACAAGTGCTGCTGTCAGGGTTTGCTTGGCTTCAGTGGAACAACGTGTAGGAGAAATGCTGGGCAGTCACTTACATCCCTTTGTTTCCTTGACAGGATTATCCTATCTCTGACGTTCATCTGATTCTGAAGAAGGCAAAGGAACTTCAAGATTCCAAGTAGTCCCTGAGCCCAACAGAAGGTGTCAGAGAAACTGTATGGCAGCAGATCCCAGGAGATGCCCCCACGCAGTGGTGAGGCATTAAAGCTCCTCGTGGTCTCTGCAGGGCTTCAGGTTTAGTGTTTGGGCTCCAGGCCACCTTGAAGACTTCCTTCTACTCTATTTATTAGGTCAAGCAAGGACTGATTACTTCCCCATCTTTTTGGGTCCTGCACTCCAGGTTTTTTCAAGTCTCAAATGCCTCTGTGCTGCTAAAAGCAGTTCTTTGTATCTTTTTTTAATGACACTAAGTTTGAGGAGAAAGAAACTGTCTGCATATCCCTGAAGGAATGGACTACTGTATTGTGGAAGTAACCCACGGACTATCTTCTGATGAGGAAGGGACCATCTGAGTCCAAGTGGATTTTGGTGGGCAACTATGGAAGGATCTTCCTCCTGTGAATAGAATGTATCCCAATGAAGTCACACATCCTGCTCTTCAAGTAGTTTCTGGATTCTTCTCCTTCTCTGCACTTTGTCAACCCCCAGGTGTGCAAAGAAGATGATCGGAACAGCTTCTTGTGACCGTCATCTGATATCTGGGAGTTTGGACCCCTTTGCCTGGGAAAAAGACCTTGAGAAGCTGAGACAGGAGTACACGATAACAGCTGGCAGCTTTGTGCACAGAAACTGCCTGAATCCGGAATTGCCTTATCAACAAGGTCTCCTTGGAAGCAAGACTGTGGTGGTTTTAATCAATGAGTGAAGCGCAGTTTGAAGTCAAGTCTTACTACGCACAGCCTTAGAGCAGGAGCTTGTTGCCGCAGGGAGGCCTCGTGCTGCTTTCTCGGCTCTGAACTGGAGCATATCCAGCTACAGTCAGGATGCTGAAATACAAGGAATGGGCATATAGTGATGTGCAATGAAGACCGCTGTGTTTAGGGGTTTATACAGGCACGGCACCAGGATTTCTGCCTCAGTGGCTTGTGTGACACTACCCTGCATAAACTCTGGTCACGGTAACCTCGATGTTGTCTCACAGTCCTTGCTAAGTGAGACTACAAGTGAGAGTTTCTGGTACAATCCAGTGGGCATAAGAACATTTTGGTCATTAGTTGGCTGCTGGGGCTGATCCATTTCTCTGTGTACCGGTTCTGTACCTGAGCTGGAAACTTGTCCCTCCTGAGAGGGAAACAGCTGCATTTCAAACACAGGCTTCGGTGGGCACCGACTGGGACAAACCTCAAAGAGAACTGTTAACCTGCCAGCAGTGTAACGCTGATCGGAAACTGTAATCCTCAGAGGGAGAACTGCCAGCACCCGCGTGCTGCAGAAGCTCTGAACACTAATCCGGCGTGCTTTTCCCTTTCTCTCTGTGCTCTGCTGGCTCCCCTCTGCGTAGCTGTTTGACACTGCAGATTTTGGTATTTATGGGTATTGATTTGTTAAAGGTCAGTTTTCTTTGTAAGAGCTGCTTAAGCTGCTGGTGGCCCAGAATCGCCCTGGCAGGAGGGGGGTTGTCAGCCTTCAGCTTTTTTACTAATGTTTTCTTCCCTGAAGGCCGGTTCTTTACGGGCTACTGAATTCTCGCAAGGGTGGATGGGGAGACCAGAGCACAGATTGATGCGTGACTTTATGTTTCTATTGGCAATCCCAAGCAATTTCTGCCTCTTCAGAAGATGCTCGAGTGACACTGGTGCAGCCAGGCTTTGCTGCTGTGGTGGAGCAAGAGCAACTGATGACTTAAAGCAATCTGTAATTAATACCGGTGGCTGACAGCGTCCCTTTCTGCTGCAATCCTTTCTGGAGGATAGAGTTTTCCCCTAAGAAATGTGGCACCAGGACATCTGTGTGATGGATCATCTTGTCTGCTCTGATCACCGGGCACATGTTCTTCTTGCTGTCCTTAAGCCCTTTTGGGTGGTCCTATGGTCTCAGCTCTTGGGTGCCCTGCCAGTAGTCAGTATGGCCAAATGGCCAATGGGTTGGCACAAAGGTAGAACCAGGGCATCAACCTCTTAGGCAGAATTGGACCTCCTCCAAACACAGCTGCCTCAGAATCGCTCTAAATACTGCTGTAGCGCTCTCACATTCCACGTACAAGCTCTGCTCTCACCTCCCCAAATACCTTGGCTGTCCATTTCAGGTCTCTATTCATTTCAGATCTCCCTGGCAAGTGCAGGGTTGCCTTACGCTGTGTTTTCTCACTGGTAACAGCACCATCCATGAGGGTGGCATCTCCTTAACATCACCTGAGAAGGCAGCAGGCAAATTGGCATTAAAGCATTACTTGTAGATGAACTTTGCTTGTTTTCAGAGTAGCGCTGGGGCCCTGAGGTTGACCTCCTGCTCCAAGTCCGGTGCTTTGGGGACCTTTGTGGCTTTGCCAGTGATGTAGAAGCAAAAGGGTAACAGAGATGGAGTTGGTGGTGGCCACTCAGAACACTGATGGTGAGTTTGTATTTTATGACCTAACCTGGAGTTATTCACAGTTTGACAGTGAGCAGAATGGAGGCTGGAGGTGGCTTTGGGGAGCCTGGGGTGTCTGGGAACACCCAGGCTGGTGGGAGCGGGGACTGTGCTGAGGGGACCTGCAGCGCTGTGGGGCCGAGCCTGCCTCCCTGTTTTGCCCTCACTGAGCTTTTCGCTGTCCCGTTTAATGCTGGTTGATGCCGCTCTCCTGTTAAGACACTGTTCCGTTTGATGCTGTTAAACATGGTTCTCCCATTAAACACAGCTTTCCTATTTAACACTGTTAAACATCGCTCTCCCGTTTAACGCTGACGCTGTTAAACGCAGCTCTCCCATCTCCCGTTAAACACCATTCTCCCGATTGACCCTGTTTAATGCAGCTCTCCTGTCTGATGCCATTGAATGTGGCTTCCCCGTTAAACACCATTCTCCCATTTGACCCCATTTATGGCTCTCCCATTTGATTCTGTTAAACGTGGCTTTCCCCATTAAACACTGCTGTCCCATTTAACCACATTTAATATGACTCCCTTGTTAAACACAGCTCTCACGTTTAACGCAGTCCCCCTGTTTAACACTGCTCTCCCATAAAACGCTGTTTGACGCCACTCCCCGTTTGATGCAGCTCTCCCTTTTAATGCCATTAAACGCAGCTCTCCCGTTAGATGTGGCTCTCCCGTTTGACACCATTTGATGTGACTCTACCGTTTAATGTCATTAAGCGCTGTTCACAGGTTAAACACCGTTCTCCCATTCCACGCTGTTAAATGTGGCTCTTCCATTAGATGCAGCTTTCCTGTTTGACCCTGTTTACACGCAACTTTCCCGTTTAACACCATTAAACACGTCTCTCCCGTTAAACCCCACATAACGTGCCTCTCCCATTTGATGCAGTTAAATGTTAGCTTCCCTGTTAAACACCATTCTCCTATTTTACGCCGTTTAACGGGGCTCCCCTGTTAAACGTGGCCCTCCTGTTTAAATCAGTTCTGCTGGTTAGCGTGGCTCTCCCGTTAAACGCTGTTTGATGCTGCTCCCTGTTTGATGTGGCAGCCGGTAAATGCTGTTCACCTGTTAAAACACTGTTTTCCTGTTTGAAGCTGTTAAACACGGCTCCCCTGTTAAACACCATGCTCCCGTTTGACGTTAAATGCTGCTCCCCCATTAAACAAACGTTTTCTCCTGTTTGACACCATTCTCCTGTTTGACACCATTCTCCCATTTGATGCCATTAAACATGGCTCCCCTTTTTGACGGTGTTAAACGCTGTTCTCCTGTTCGATGCCATTGAACACAGCTCCCCTGTTAAACACGGCTCTGCTGTTAAACACCCTTCTCCCACTAAATACAGTTTAACGTGGCTCCCCCGTTAAATGCTGTTCTCCCGTTTGACGCCGGTGAACGCAGTTCCCCCGTTAAATGCCGTTCTCTCCCATTCGACACTGTGGAACATGGCTCCCCCATTAAATGCTGTTCTCCCGTTTGACACCGTTGAACGCCGTTCTCCCATTAAACACCTTTCTCCCGTTTGACACCGTTCTCCCGTTTGACACCGTTTAACACGGCTCCCCCGTTAAATGCCATTCTCCCATTAAGACACCATTCAATGCCGTTTTACCATTTGACGCCGTTAAACACGTCTCCCTCGTTAAAGGCCTTTCTCTGCTCTTTGACACTCTTCAACGTCCTTCTCCCGTTTGACGCCCTTAAACGCCGTTACCCCGTTAAACGCTGTTCTCCCGTTTGACGCCCTTAAACCCAGCTTCCCCGTTAAACAAATGCTGTTCCCCCGTTTCGTTTGACACCGTTAAATGCCGTTTGCCCGTTTGACGCCCTCCAACGCGCCTTTCCCGCCCAACGCCGCTTCCCCCGCCCGCGGTGGGCCCCACCTACCGCCCCTCCCCACCCCCTTCCAGCGCCTCCGCCCCGCCCCCTCCCCGCTGCGCCGCGCCTGTCCGCAGCTCCCTGCCGCAGCGGCCCCGCCCCCTTAAAGCGGCGCTGCCCCTCCCCCTGTCACCCCCTGCGCCCCCTGCCGGCGAGTCCCTTTAACCCCGCGCGGCCATGGCGCGGTGGGTGCTGCCAGGCGCGGCGCTGGGCGCGGGGCTGGGGTGGGCGCTGGGAGCATGGCAGCGGCCGCAGGAGGCGGAGGGGCTGCTGGCGCGGCTGCCCGTGGTGCCCGCGGTGGCGGCGGCGGCGGCGGCTCCTCCCGCGCTGGGCAGCCCCGGCCGCGCCGAGCTGACCAAGTACGGGCTGCCCGGGTTGGCGCAGGTGCGGAGCCGCGAGTCCTACGTACTGTGCTACGACCCGCGAGCCCGCAGCGCGCTCTGGGTCATCGAGCAGCTCAGCCCGCACGGCCTGAGCGGAGCCTCCGAGCGCGCCCGCTGCGACTTCCAAGAGGATGAGTCGGTGCACGAGTATCACCGAGCCACCAACGGTGACTACCGAGGCAGCGGCTTCGACCGAGGGCACCTGGCGGCCGCCGCCAACCACAAGTGGAGCCAGAAAGCCATGCAGGACACCTTCTACCTCAGCAACGTCGCCCCGCAGGTGGGGTAGACCCGGGGTTCGGGGAGCCGGGAGGGGCTGGGACAAGGGGTTGGGGTGCGAGAGGGCGTTACTGGTGCAAAAAGTGGGATATTTTTGGTCTAAGCTAAAGCAGGGTGAAGTATCATCTAAGCCTGGAGAAGAGAAGGCTCCGAGGAGACCTTAGAGTGACCTTCCAGTGCCTGAAGGGGCTACAGGAAAGCTGGAGAGGGGCTGTTCATAAAGGCCTGTGGGGATAGAATCACAGAATCACCAGGTTGGAAAGGACCCACTGGATCATTGAGTCCAACCATTCCTAACACTCCCTAAACCATGTCCCTCAGCACTTCATCCACCCGTTCCTTAAACACCTCCAGGGAAGGCGACTCGACCACCAACCTGGGCAGCTGTTCCAGTGCCCAATGACTCTTTCTGTGAAGATAGGATGTGGGGCAATGGGTATAAACCAGAGAGGGGCAGATTTAAGCTAGACATAAAGAGGAATTTCTTCACTATAAATGATGAGGCCCTGGCCCAGGTTGCCCAGAGAAGCTGTGGCTGCCCCATCCCTGGTGGTGTTCCAGGCCAGGTTGGATGGGCCTTGGAGCCCCTGATCCAGTGGGAGGTGTCCCTGCCCATGGCAGGGGGTGGAACTGGATGGGTTTTGAGGTCCCTTTCAGCCCAAACCATTCTATGATTCTAAGTAGTTGAGTTCTTTGATAGGCAGAACGTCCCTCTGAGAGCAGGTTTCTTTCAAACAGCGTTTTTCCAGATGCTGCTCATCCTTTGGTGATGATAACGCCTCGTGCTCGATGTGATCTGTGCCAAACAGAGGTGTCTGCTGGAATCCCCTCTGTTTGCAGCCCTTCCCCAGCTCAAAGGTGAGGTCAGGCAGAGCTGGAGCCAAAGCTCCAAATCAGAAAGAGATTTGACTGTTGTGAAGTTCATAACCACACTAAAATGAGTCCCTGGAAAGTAATAGAATATGCATAAGATTTCTGGGACAATTTATCTATGTGAGGGGGAAATCCATCCTGTCCCAGCTCTTATCTCGCTGCACAGGATCGATGGGGATCACTCCCTGTTGCCCAGCCTTGGTAAAGGATGCTCCCTTTCTAACACTTGAAAATGAGCTTTAGAGAGTTTATTTTTCCAGCATTTTTGGTATCACTTGGAGTGATAGGGTGTGAGGGAATGGCTTTAAATTGGAGGGGCAAGATTTAGATTGAATATTAGGAAGAAATTCTTCATGATGAGAGTGGTGAGGCCCTGGCACAGATTCCCAGGGAGGTCACGGTTGCCCCATCCCTGGAGGTGTTCAAGGCCAGGCTGGACGGGGCTTTGAGCAACCGGATCCAGTGGGAGGTGTCCTTGCCCATCGCACTGGGTGGAACTGGATGATCTTTAAGGTCCCTTCCAACCCAAATCATTCTGTGATTCTCTCCTGGGTTCAGTTTTGGACTCCTCAGTGTGAGAAGGACATTGAGGGACTGGAGCACATCCAGAGAAGGGGATGGAGCTGGGGAAGGGGCTGGAGCCCAGGGTTATGGGAGTGGTGAGGGACTTGGGGCTGGTGTTGAGTCTGGCTGAGGGGCAACCTCATCGCTCTCTGCAGCTCCCTGAAAGGAGGATGTAGTGAGGTGGGTGTTGGTCTCTTCTCCCAAGTAACAAGCGATAGGATGAGAAGAAGTAGCCCCAAGTTGCACCAGGCGAGGTTAGGATTGGATATTGGGAAACATTTCTTCACCAAAAAGCTTCTCAAGCACTGGCAGAGGCTGCCCGGGGCAGTGGTGGCATCGCTATCCCTGCAGGAGTTTAAAAGATGTGATGCTCAGGGACATGGTTTAGTGGTGGAGTTGGCAGTGTTGGGTTAAAGGCTGGATTCGATCATCTTAAAGGTCTTTTCCAACCTAAACGATTCTCTGATTCTGTAACAGCAATCCTGCAAACGCAGCTGTCTGCGTGGTTCTCTCAAGCTGTGGGAGACGCTGCTCAGCTCATTGTGGGCACAAAGTTAAACAGGCAAGCAGAGATTTGCAAAAATTATGAGCTGAGGCAAGTGGGTTCTGTTTCTGGGTGTGCAAACCAAGACCCTGCCATACACAGCTTCCAGAGCAGGGGTTACAGCAGGGATCTCCTGTGGGAGGCACCTGGGGCGCTGTGGGATGTATTGGAGAAAAGGCTGGCGTTACTACTGTGAACGGTGAGGGAATTCCCCATGAAGTGATTGCCTGTGTCACGCTGGTTGTCTTTCTAGAATCCTCATTTGAACCAGAATGCCTGGAATAACCTGGAGAAGTACTGCAGAAGCTTGGCGAGGAGCAACAAGAATGTCTATGTCTGCACAGGACCTCTTTTTCTGCCCAGGTAAACATGAGGGCCAAGCTGGGACTGTGTAGAAAGATGCCTTGTGCTGGTTTTCTTGAGCTACAACGTAATCCAGCAGCAGTAGATTGCTGGATTATTCGGTGAACAGAGCAGACTGCAGACCCCTTCCCTGCAAAGCTTCAAGGTTTTATTTCCTGGGCTGTTCTCCACTTTAGAGCATGACTTTATTTGCAAAGATCTTCATGTAGCACCGAAGAGCTTCTGTCTCATGTTGAGAACTCTTCAGCAGCAGGAAATATCTTGCAGAGGCTGTTAAGGAGGGAGAGTGGGGAAGGGATTTGAGGAGAGCAGACCTGACACAGAGCTCAGCCCCATTGTATTTGTTATGTAGCGTCTGTTTCAGGACCATTTTCACAGCCCTACCACAAAAGTTGGGCTGCTCCCTGCCACGCTGAGGTGGTGGTGGAGGGCTGAGGGGGTGGATGTGGCATCAAGCTAGGAGGTAATGTGAGATGCTGCTGTTGGTGCAGGATGGAGGCCGATGGGAAGATGTACGTCAAGTACCAGGTGATTGGGAAGAACAATGTGGCCGTCCCCACCCATTTCTTCAAGGTGCTCATCTTGGAAAAGGAGAGTGGGGAGATTGAGTTGCGCTCATACGTGATGCCCAACAGCCCTGTGGATGAGAAAATCCCCCTGGAACGGTTCCTGGTTCCCATTGAGAGCATCGAGCGAGCCTCAGGACTCCTCTTTGTCCCAAACATCTTGAAGAGAACAAGTAACTTGAAAGCCATCACAGCTGGAAGCAAGAGTTGAACTCCAACTAGACGGATACAGGTACCCCACGGGAAGGGACTTGCAGCAGTTGTCCACAGAATAATAGTTTCTTGTGTGATTTTAGATATGGGAAATAAGAATCAAACCCATGCTTTTCTCTGCCCTTCCCCTCGCTTTGTTACAAGTGAAACACGCACACGGGGCAGGTCTCAAGGGCAGGTCCTGCAGGAGCAAGACCCTGTAGCAGCTCCCTAGAATTTGGGTAGTAGGGATTGTACCCCTATAATTGCTCCCTTTAAGCTGTGTTTGGCTTACTAAGACACAAAGGGAAGTCACTGAATTGCTGCTATTTAGCAGGGAAGGATGGGTGCAAGGGGAGGAGAGGTTCCTGTCTTTCTGTGGCCAAAGGATTTTTGGATTGTTTTGTCTCAGAAGATGGTTTTAGCAGTAAAGTTTTGAACACCCACAGCATTGGTTGTTTCTTATCTGCTCTTACCAAAGCCCAGAATACCTCAGCAGGAGCTGGGAGGACAGAGACAGCTTTTCCAGCTGTTTTCCTGTTTGAGTTTACTGTAGGCAGAGCTTAAGACAACACAGGTGAAGCCAAACTGTAACCAGCTTTGCTCGTGTGGTTTAGCCCTGAGGCCCAACCAAAGCTCCAATTTTTCCCAGGCTCTTGGGAAGGATGAAACCTTGGAGTCAAATGGGGACTGAGGGAGTCAGGCTGAGACAGGAACTGCTTCTTGGAATAAGGACCAAGTTTTGACTTCCTTTAAATCTGAAGGCCTTATGGTACCAGAAGCACTGAGCATGCAAGATCTCTGGACACCGAGTGCGCATCTTCCACAAGACACACAGACACAGCCTTCAGGGCAGCTGAGGTTCTGTACAGCTTTATTCCCCACCTCAGATGTCTGAATTACAGAGTCTGCCGCTGGGCTCATCCCAACTGCCGAGGGGCAGCAACCAGTCCTTGGCTGGATGACAAAGGCAGGAGGGCACAGACACTGGTCCCACAGGCAGCCAGACATTTGTTCAGGCAACACTGCCATCTTCGGTCACGCTTGGCCCCACCAAGCTCTTGGAGTGATTGGCCCCGCACCCCGCGTTTGAACAGCTGCTTATCAAGGCATTCCGCAGCCGATGGCAAGGTCAGTGGTTTTCCTTTCCCTCAGCTGTTGCTGGGTGTCTTCACAGCCTCATTGATGTGAGGTCTCAGTGCAGAGAGAGAGATCAGCAGCGCTTCCTGGAACAGACCCAGGTGGCAGTCAGAGCCGCTGCTCCCCAAGGGGCACTGGGCAAGCCAGATTCCCCGTTCCCTGGGAACGCCAGCCTAGCTGTACGTGGCGCTACCAGAGACAGAATCGCGGCGCTGCGCCGTATTGCACCCACCGCAGCATTAGCCACCCACCCTACCTCAGTCCGGATGGTTCGGCTGCCCTGGCTGGGACAAGTGTTCAGGTAGAAGTCAAACAAGACGCTTGGGTCGGTGACCTCCAGGTTTTGGTCTACGTCAACCCCAGCTTCCAAGCCCTCAAGCCCTCCAAACACGACCAGGGCGTGCCTAGGGGAGAGCAGAGGGGCAGGGTGAGAGGGGAGGCTGGCTCTTAGCCAGGTGCCGAGGCACATGCTACAGGCTTCACGTAGAGAGCCGCTCATGTGCCTTCAACTTTCAAGAACTGGCTTTTCAGAAACAGTTCTTGGCTTGACCTACAAGAAGCAGACTCATTTCTTTTGTTCACGTGTCTGGGTCTGTGTCCAAGCTCTTCTGTGCCACAGAATTGGGAAGCTGTGTCCCTTGCTGACAGTGCAGCTCCCCAGCAAAGCCCCACAGTACTTGGCCAAGGTGACAGGCCTTGCTACAAACTGCATTGGGAGGATCGACTCTAGAGAAGCAGGAAGGAATTTGCCTTGTCCTGGGGCAATTCCCCCAGCATCTGTCAGGCAGAGGAACACGCCTTGTGGGAGAGGGAGCAGCAGAGCGCAGGAGGGAGCCTGCAGGCAAGCCTTGTGCTTGTATCTGGGAGCGTTCTCGCCCAGGAGAACACTGAGGCCTCAGTGCAGCTCTGCTGCCTGCACCAGCCCTCACCGGGGGCTCCAGTGGGGCCAAACAGGCAGGACACGAACCTGAAGGAAGGGAGAGTAGCCTGGTCTACGGAGCTGCCCCGCTCTGAGGTCCCAATAGAGAGATCGTAGCCTTCCTTGAACGGGCACTCCGAAAAGACAGCACCTGGGAAGCAAACAGTCTGGGGTTATTCACATGGTGCCCTCACCCACGCTGTGTGCCTTCTGGACAGGATCAAACGGTCCACAGGTGAGTGAAGAAAGAATTGCTTTTCAGTGCCACCAGTGCATTAAGAGACTGAAGAGTGATCCCTCTTTCCTACGCAATTCCCTTGCTGCAGGAGTCTCTGGCACTCAACTGCACCCATTTTTCTCAAAGCTCAAGGAGGTGCCAGGAGCCATTCCTTGCGCAATGGCTTACAACTTTCCTAGGAGGCTCTCGAGGTCAAATGTCACTGCTGGCCTTGATGTGAGCGAGCAATTATCATGGAAATGGAAAGCACCGACTCGTCTCCTGCCACAACATGGACGACGTTTGGCACAATAGTGTGTGGAAGCACAGGGCAGAGGACTGGTGGTGCCAGGTGATTCACATCCCTGGCTTTAGCCCTTAAATTTGGTAGCCACATGGCTGCATGTGTAAGCTGCCTTTGAGATCAGAGATTTCAAAGAAAAGCAATGTTAATGGGTGCTGCAGATGTACAGGCAGCAGGCCTGAAACTGGTGTGGAAGGCCAGGCAGAGAGCAGAGAACTTGTGCAAATACTTACTCAAGCACGAGGCGAGGCGCACGTTGTAGCCCCAGTACAAGCCCGACACCGTCCGAGGATGGTGTGAGGACACCACGGTGCCTTTCCGCACTTTGGCTTCTGAAAGGGATGCAAAGAGGTTACCAGCCCCTGCGATCAGCTGGGGAGAGGTGGATTTCACCACCCACGTGCGGCGGTTTGTCCCAGGGTAGGACACTGCCCGCTGTACAGCCAAGAACTGCCCTTTGGAGCACATTCTGAAAAGCGTGCAGTTATATTTGGGCTGTTTATTGTTGGCCAAAGAGCTGGTAGTTCTTTTCAGTTAATCAGGGAGCTATGGTAAGGGTCTCACTAAAATTGTGTGTGTAGTGAAGGGCGCGTGCAGAGCTGCTGAGTGCCTTCAAACATCAGTAACCTGAAGGCTCTGATACGGAATAACCAACTCCTGCAGGACTGAGGTGGATGGAGCAGTGTGTTACCTGGCTTCTGGGGTTCCTCCAGGCGCACGGTGACTCGCAGGCCGGGCTTCAGCTGTCTGTCGATCTGCACCTCCTGCAGTGACAGTCACCATCAGCGTTAGACATTCTGGAAGTACTGGGGAAAGTGGGGAAGGAAGGGGACCCTCTGAGGAAACGGCATCTGTTCTGGCCTGGAGTTGGAGCGAGAGGCTCTGTGACCGGGGCCTGTATAGTTCATGCAAGACAGGCTCAGGGTGGCTGGGTCGGCAGTCTGAGACTTAGTTTGCTGCTCAAAGGTTCAACTCCAGCAGTGAAGCAATGATAAGCTAGAATGGGCAGACCTGCCAGGACTTGGGAAGCTACAACCATTACCAAACCAGAAGGGAGAAGACAGCGACAGTATTAGACCCCATGCACGCCTGTGACAGCCTTTAGGAGCTCGGCATTACCCACCCTGTCTGCTTCAGATCCGCCAGAGAGATGGGGGAAATGGTCTGGAATCTGTGGGTAAAAGACATACCTTCCTCATCCCACAGTTCACAAAAGAGCCTTTGCCTGGCTTAGTTGGTCGGTCCAGCACTACCCCTTCTCGGTACTCCGAATCCTCATCCACCCGCATGTGGTGGGGGCTGTCCAGGGGGTTGAGCAGCCCTAGAACAGCACAGGGAACAACACGCTAAGGAGAGGCATAAACGGTGGGAACACCCTCCCTAGCCCAGCATCTCCCCTGTGCTCCCAGTTCAGGGTATCCCATGCAAAACCAGAGCCTGAGCGCAGCGAGGGGGAGCCAACAGCTTGGGACAGAGACAGCGGAAACGTTACCTGCAAACTGCAGATCCTCATGTTTTGGAAAAAAGGATTTCCTCAAGTACCTGTTATCAGAAGGGCAAAACATGAAAGCAGTTGTTTCTATGGCATCCAACCCTCAATTCTAGCCCTGCTCTGACTCAAAGGAGTCGAGTACAGAGAAAAGCTCGCCTGATCTACCTCTATGGTAGATCTACACCTGTATGGTGCAGGTTGTATCCTGCATTCGCTCCTGATCCAGACATGTCAAGAAATTGGATCCTACGTTCCCACATAATTATGTGGTATGAACAGAATGTGCCTCCTGTGCCAACAGCCTCTACCGTGAGATACCCCGAAGTCAGTTCTGATGTGGTGTCTGACTGTGGTGGACTTACTGAGGGCACTCCAAGTACTGCAGGATCCGAGCCAGCTGCACACAAGCCTTCCCTCTCTTCCCAATTCCTTCGAAGTCCCCCTCCACAGTCCTGAAAGAGAAAGAACAGTCTGTGAACTCAGCGTGAGACTGCACAGCCCGAAACAGCCAGGCCTCCCGTAGACCAACTCCTTAATCTGAAAACAGCAGCACCCTCCACCCCTAAGAAATAAATGAGCCACCTTATAGAAGGGCTATTGCAGAGCCTGTTAACAAATCCTCTTTGGGACTCTCTCTGTAAGCCAAGCATCTTTGTGTACTGACACAAACCCACAGATGGATGCAGGTTCAGGTTGAAAAGGTGAAGGACATGCATTCATTTTCCAGAGGGATACAGGTGTGCCCTGCCCTGGACCTACACAGCAAGGTTTGAGAGCACAGGAGAACTTGACCTGCTGCTCTGACATTCCCATGCTGGGATAACCGACCCTGGTTGCCACAGCAGTTAAGTCAACATCTTTGCCCCGTGGCACAGGGTCCCTGTATTCCTGCCCTCTGAGAGAGGCTCAAATGTCTTCAGGTACACACAATTCTTCCCTGGTTTGAGCTTAATAAACGACTGGAGAACCAGAAAGCAGAGAGGAAACGCTTTCTGCAGAACAAGGTGGCTCCTCCTTACTTTACATCTTCCCCTTGCTCGTCAAACACCACGATCTCATCCACGCAGAAGATGGCACAGGCCCGAGCAATCTGCCCAGCGAGGTATGTCCGCAGCTCCAGCGATTGGGCGTTGTTGAGGATAGAGCCCGGCAGGGCTACACTCAGCGTGTAGTGACGACCTGGGGAACAGAGAATGATCAGAAGAGAGCCACAGCAGGATTTTATTTACTTCCCTCTGCACTTGTGGTGGTGGGGAAAAAAGCAACCACTAATCCTGAGATTTTAACCACAGATTTTCTTTTAACCAAGGTCAGCATTGCCAGGCAGTCGAGGGTTTGATTTTCCTGCTTTGCTCTGCTCTGCCCCACCTTGAGCACTGGGTGCAGTTTAGGGCACCAGAGTATAAAAGGATCTAAAGCTACTGGAGAGTGTCCAGAGGAGGCCACAATGTTGGTCTGTTCAGCCTGGAGAAGAGCAGAGTGAGGAGAGACCTCATTGCAGTTTACTGTTTCCTTGCAAGAGGAGGAGGAGCAGACGCTGACCCCTTCTCTGTTTTGACCAATGCCAGGACCCAAGGGAATGGCAGGAAGATGCCAGGGGAGGGTTAGCCTGGACATTAAGAAAAGATTCTTCCACCAGAAAGTGGTGGAGCCCTGGAGCAGCTCCCCAGGGAAGCAGACATGGCACCAAGCCTGACAATATCCCAGAAGCATTCAGACACTGGCCTCAGACACACGGTGTGAGGGTTGGGGTTGTCCTGTGCAGGGACAGGAGCTGGACTTGATGATCCTGGGTCCCTTCAAACTCAGGTTATTCTTTGACCCTGTGGTCTCTGTACAGCGCTGGCTGTGCCGTGTTCGTGCCTGCTGATGCACAGGGGCTGATCCCAAACAGACCAGGACCCTCTGCACCACCTTTTACTGCTGCACAACCTTGCCGGCCCCCAGGGCCAGGCTCCCAGCTCTCCCTGCTTGGGCTGGCACAGCAGCATCACCTGCGTCTTCCTTCTGCTCTTCCTGCTCCTTGGGTTGCTTCTCTGCCAGCTCCTGCAGCCGCTGCTTCTCCAACTTCTTCAGTAGCTTCATTTCCTTCCATTTCTTCTTCTCTGCTTTCCCTGGAAGGCAGAACCACATCTGGCTTTAAACACTGAGCAGCCCCTGGGTGCTCCAGGCCCCTCACCCTGCTCTTCCCGGCCCCTTGATAGCAAAAACACAAGCAAATAAACTCTAAGGCTTGTTTTGGAATTTTAGAAAGCGAGCAGCCTTTATCAGGGCTGTGCATGAGGGAGTGATCCCCATCAATCCCGTGCAGCGAGACCAAAGCTGGGACAGGATGAATTTCCCACTTACATCCACATGTATAAATTTTCCCAGAAATCTTATGAATATTCTGTTCCTTTCCAAGGGCTCATTTTAATCATAGATTCACAGTTTGGGTTGGAAGGGTCCTTAAAGCCCACCCAGTTCCACCCCCTGCCATGAGCAGGGAGATCTCCCACAGGATCAGGGGCTCCATCCAACCTGGCCTTGAACACCTCCAGGGATGGGGCAGCCACCACTTTCCTGGGCAACCTGGGCCAGGGCCTCCCCACCCTCATAGTGAAGAAATTCCTCCTTATGTCCAGTCTAAATCTGCCCCTCTCCAGTTTATCCCCATTGCCCCTATCGTATCCCACAGGCCTTTGTGAACAGCCCCTCCCCAGCTTTCCTGTAGCCCCTTCAGCTACCGGAAGGTGGCTCTAAGAGATCCTTCTCCCTGCCCGCCCTTACTCTCCTGCTTCCATCGCCGCCAGTCCACCTTCCTATCCTCGACCTGCGGGAGACAGCGACCGTTAGGGCCGGGTTCCCCTCAGGGCACCGGGGGAGCCCCCTGCCCTGCCCCAGCCCGGCCCGGCCCAGCCCCACGCACCCCACGCGGCCGCTTCGCTGCACCGCCCTCCGCCATCTTCCGCCGCCACAGACCACGCCCCCAGCTACAAACCACGCCCATAACGCTAAACCGCGCCTATTATGAGATCACACAACTACAAAGCCACGCCCCTCCGTGTGAGGCCACCTCCCAACTGAAAACCACACCCCAGCCACAAAGCCACGCCCCTACAGCAAAACCCCCAATCAGACCACGTCTTCTTCCAAAGCCACGCCCCCACTGACAGGCACGCTGCAAGCCACGCCCCAAACTAAACCACGCCCATAGACAGACAGACCACGCCCCCAGCGCCTCCGTCACGGCCCCGCCCGCGCTGCTGATAGGGGAAGAGGCTCACGGCAAAGGCGCCAATCGCCAGTCAGGGGCGGGGGCGCTGTGAGAGCCGAACGTGGAGGCGCTGAAGTTGTGTGGGGGCTGCTGCGCTTTGCGAGAGGATGGGAGACCTGGGGGAGGTTGTGGGTGTAGCTCAGCCTCTCCGGGGGAGTTGGGTAAAACCTCCTGAGGGTCAAGAAGGCTGAGTTGGAAGGTCCTTGGCTGGGTTGGGGCAATCGTCATTTTCAGTACAGGCTGGGGCATGTGTGAGCCGCTCTGAGGAGGAAGAGGACTTGGGGTGCTGATGGATGAGAAGCTCCATGTGAGCTGGCAACGTCTGCTCACAGCCCAGAAACCACCCGTGTCCTGGGCTGCATCCAAAGCAGTGGGACCAGCAGGGAGAGAGGGGATTCTGCCCCTCCGCTCCGCTCTGAGACCCCACCTGGAGCCCTCAGCACAGGGAGGGGCTGTTGGAACAGGTCCAGAGGAGACCAGGGAGATGATCCAAGGGCTGGAGCACCTTCCCTACAAGGACAGGCTGAGAGAATTGGGGTTGTTCAGCCTGGAGAAGAGAAGGCTCCGTGGAGACCTTATAGCGACCTTCCAGTATGAAAAGGGGCTCCAGGAAAGCTGGGAACAGATGTTTTAGCAAGGTCTGTTGTGACAGAACAAGAGATGGTGGATTTAGACTGGATATAAGGAAGAAATGTTTTACAATGAGGGTGGTGAAACACTGGAACAGGTTACCGAGGAAGGCAGCAGAGGCACCATCCTTGGGAATGCTCAAGGTCAGGCTGGACGGGGCTCTGAGCAACCTGATGTGGTTGGAGATGTCCCTGCAGGGCGGTTGGACTGCATGACCTTCCCACCCAACGCATTCCATGCTTCTAAAGTCCAGACACCTGTGTCTGGGTGCCTTTGCCCAAGCGCTGCCTGTGTGGTAGAGGATGGGGAGAGGCACCCTATCCCTTGTGTCACAGCCCAGAGCGAGAGCCCACGCACGTGGGGATGTTGTAATTAATCTTTATGCTAATCATCTAATCTCACAGTTGTGTGTTTGTTTTGGTGATTGCAGCTTTCCCAGTACTTGGCAACTGTGTGGATGCCAGAGGACCTGCGAGCTGCTGCCCGCTAGCCCAGGTGGGATGAGCAGCCAGCACTGCAGGACACAACACAGGTGACAACAGCTCTCCAGGAGAGCTGCGTCAGCCTTTTAATCATTACAAAGACATTTACTCTTCAATAATTGCAGTAATTAATCTTTTAATAATTTAACCACCACAAATATCGCACAGTCTGTTGCACATAACACTGCGTGGTTGATGATGCTGTTTTACATTCTTATCCAGGTCAAAATCGAGACTGATGCAAGAATTTACCTTTCAAAATGCTGCATGTGTTGCCTCACCAGTGCGTGGCAGGCCCAGGGGAGCCACCAGCAGCAGGAGCAGCCTGGGGGTGCTGTCCCTGTCCTCCCTGGCTTGAAGGTTTCACTTTGCAGCCTGGGCGATGCTGCCAAGCCCTGACCAAGTGCCAGGGGTGGCTAGGGGGATGTATAAGGAAGATTTGGCAGCAGCTGGGCTATTTATGGAACACTGTTTTCCAGGAGGAGCCAGTTATGGTTGCCTCCCCCACAGATGCACCGAGAAAAAAAAACCAGGAAAATTGTTAATTGAGACAGCATTTCATTGGGTTTGTAATTTTCAGGATTATAAGGATCACAACCTGCTGATGAGTGGTGATACTGCACAGTCCTGTGGGAAACTGGGTGCTGGTAGAGATGCTGTCCTGCGTCCTGGGGCACAGGAGTGGGGCTGGGGAGGAGGAGAAGCCACAGCAACCCCCCAGCACAGCCTGTGAGGTAGGTCCTGACACGCCTTTTCAGAATCTGGTGGTGGAAGAGACTCCAGGAGCCATCCTTACCTTGTGTGTTACTGGATGCATCCCAGAACTGATTAGCAAAGTCTTTAAATGTAAGAGGAAGAAATGCCAAATACTGGCAGCATGCGTGAAGACTCATTTCTTGCAAGGAACAGTGCAATCATTTAACAGTGACAGAAAGCATCCCCCACGCCCTGGGCCTGGCAAACCTCTTACCATTTGGCAGAAAATGTGGTTGAAAGAACAAAAATAAGGATGTATCAGAGTTTGTAGTCGAGCAAAAGAAAAGGAAGAAGAGCAGTCATGGGCAGCTGAGGACTGAGGAGAGCTGGTTTTCTCTACAGTGTGCTCAGGGACTCGTTTTCTCCTGTTTCCATTTTTGCAGTATGTCATTTGCTGCTTTCAGTGTGGCTTCCTCCTAAACAAATACAGCAGGTTTTGTCAATGGCTTCCAGCCACCTCCCCTTTCTCCTCACTGCAGCCATCAGTCATAAATATCCTGTTCTCATTCTGGAGCATCGCGAATGCCCCGTGTTTAGTTTGACATGGGCTCAGTGTCCCCAGGGCAGGCACAGCCACTGGGCTGCTCAATGTGCACCCCCTGCCTTGGCCAGGAAATGTGGGATACTGACAGAGCAAAGCTTAGGATGGCACTGGCACATCCCTGTTCCCAGTTCAGCTCCTGTGCCTGCAGGTTGGACAATCCCCTGTGCCATGCTCGGGCTGTGGTGCCCAAGGCGCTGTGCATTTCATGTCATTCATCTCATTAAAACAGCCCTGACCTCGCCCTCCTTCCTGCCGCTCACCTTTGCGAAGCAGAACCGGATGAAATGGTTGTAGTTGTTCTTGTGGGCCTCGCTGTAGAAAGCGGAGAGCGGAATGGCAGCGAGGCCCTGGGAAGAGAAACACATGGAGCTGAGGTTATTGCTCTTGGGCTGACGAGCAGCCTGCCGTGCCCCAGCGTGGGTGAAGCCGTCCACTCCAGGCACGCCCCTGCTGGGAGCTGCTGGTCCTGGTGTGCTGCTGGTTCCCGTGAGCGCAACCAGCTGGGAGGGCACAACCCCAGCCAGGGGAATCGCACTGGAAAGGGCCAGGCACATTTACCTTATTCTTGACCATCCACTTTGCAAATCTGGAGTCATAGGGCTCATCGGAGTCAGGGACATCAGGGACATCAGATTCTGCAGGAGAAGCACAGCAGTGCAGAGTCTGGGGCTGCTGCTGGGTGTCTCAGCCACGCCTAGAGCCTCTGGGAGCTTGGACGGGGAACATGCTGTTGTCCCTCCCCGCTTTGGTAGTGGTTTATGCATGTTCCTGTCCCTGTTAGAGCTGCCCCCCATACTCATCTTCCCCTTAGCAAATCCTCAGTGTTGACTCACTGAACTTGGAGATGTCAGCTACCAAGAAGTAGGTGCCCTCGGGGACGATGGGCTTCATGCCCACAGCATCCAGGCTCTGGATCAGCCAGTCTCTCTTCTGCTGCAGCTCCTTGGGCAGTTGGATGAAGTAGCTGTCTGGTTTTCCATAAAGCTCAAGCTCCCTCTGGAAACCCTGAGCCACAGCATCCTGTGAGGAGAGAAGCACCCAGTGGGCAGATGGTCAAGGTTCACTCGAGAACTGGAGTCTTTGCTCTGACACAAGTCACAGGTGACTAGGGAGCAGCGAGTGATTTCTCACTGCACCGAGCTGAGCTCTCTGCCTCCAGCCCCTCCAAATGGCCCTTTAGGTTTGTCAGTGCGAAATAAGGAATATTTCCCAGCAAAGCTTCCTCCTGGGCATGGAGAGGGGAAGGAAGCCTCTCCAGGGCACCACACATCAGCCTGTCTTTGGGTTTCAGGTCAGCTGTGGGCAGAAGGACCCTCTCTCACCCCTGCTCAGGGGTTTGGGAATCGCAGGGCCAGTCACAGGGAGCTGCCTTACTTGGGCGACGGTGGCACAGTGGTACACTGAGTTCTGGTGCACGGTACGGAGGTGCTGCAGCAGCCGGTTGGGTCCCACAGTCCAGCCCACCTGTGGAGAGGAGAGAGGTGGTAAGTCTCTGGGTACCTGCTCAGGCTCCCCTTTATTCACTAGCATCACTGCATTTTCCAGACAGAGCGTTGGTACTTTCAGAGCTTGAGTTTCAAAGCCAAGCGTGCGGCAGTGGTGTCCCCGGTGTAATGGGACCTATGCCCTGGAGCAGAGGGCCAGGGGTGGGAAGAGCACAGGATACCACACGGGGGAATTCACCTTCCATCCAGTGGCACTGAAGGTTTTCCCAGCACTCCCAATGATCACCGTACGGTCCCACATCCCCCGCAAGCTGGCTGGCAATGAAGAGAGAAAGACAGATGACAGAGCTCAGCATGTTCGCTTCTGGGCTGCACGAATAACATAGTGGGAGCTCTTTGCCCACCATTAATGATGGCCTTTTGTGTTCACAACACATCCCAAGCAGGCAGTCAGGTTTCTCAAGAGCATCTCTTTGTAATTAATTGTTTTTGTATGCATCTACCCAGCCCCAGAGGCTCCCAGAGGCGCTAAGCACCATCACCCTGCAACAGGTGATTGCGTATTACGCCAACAGGAAGAACAGGCCTCTGAAATCATGTTGAAATGGATGTCCCAAAACTAGAGACACCTAGAAAGCTGTGGTTTTACAAAGTGGGGGGAGGGGGGGGAATCCAGTTATCCTGGAGCCAAAGGGCTCTTTGCCCTGGATCTCACACTGTGAAGCCAAGTCTCCATTTCCTCTGACTGGCCCTGGAAGTCAGGGCTCCACTTTAAGACCTGGTTTGGATGCTGAGACTGAAGTGCAGCAAAATACCTCTAACAGGGATGTGTGCCTGTTCAAGCTGTGCATGCATGCAAGCAGCCCAGGTAATTTCCAGGGGACCCCAGTTAAACCAACAGTTCTTTCCCTGAAGGTGCTGTGCCGATAGAGGACACCCAAGCTCAGCCAAGCCATCCTCCATACCGATGCGGATGTGCTCCTTCCCATCGTAGACCAGCCACTCGTACACTTCATCACTGATGCACAGGACATCATGCTTCACACACAGGTCGGCAATGAGCTCCAGCTCCCCTCGGCTGAATACCTGCAGCAGGCAGGGAGTGCAGCAGAGATGCAGCAGGAGCTTTTCTGAGCCCCTGCCTGTCCCTGCCCCTTTGCAAAAGCTGCACGCACTGCCTGCCCCGTCTCCCAGACCAGGCTGGGCAGGAGCTGGCTGCGATGGTCTAACAGGTCAAAGTCACTGCTGGCATAAAAGACCAGGCTTAAAATCACCAGAAGAGCGAGTGCAGTATGTGGTTCTGCCACCAAACCTCTTTCCCTTGTGTCCAAAGAAAGTCAAGCCACTGCCACACTGCCAATGTGGCCAGCCACACCGAGGCCAGAGGCGTTACCTTGCCCAGAGGGTTGTTTGGTGAGTTCAGGACGATGGCTTTTGTCCGTTCATTGAATTTAGAAGCCAAATCATCTGGGTCCAGCTGCCAGTCTGCACTAGACATCAATTTTCCATCTTTTGGAGCTTTCTAGAGAGAACAGAGGGGAATCTTGGCTTGCTTTGCTACCTCTGCACTTTGCTTACCACTCATCTCCTTGCTCACTTTGCTATGACTCTTCTTTCCTCAACAGCTTTGACTCCGACCCACTCACCGGTCTCAGTGGGACAAACACGGGCGTCCCACCAGCCATTTTCACCATCGGTTCATAGCAGTCGAAGAAGGGCTCAATGATTATCACCTGGAAGAACAGAACATGTCAGCACCCTCCTGGCCCTGCTCAGGCCTTCCCCAATGGAAGAGCAATGGAAGGGACAGAAAATTTTAATCCCTGAATTACTGTAAGGATAATATGTATTGCCTGGGGGCAGTGACAGGGAAGAACAGCACCACTCAAAGCAAAAGGGTTTTTTTGCCTTATGCAGAAATGAGACAGTGCCCTGCAGAAGGTAATTTTTTTCCCTTTGGAAGCTCAGATGCTGGAGAATGGGGATAAAACCATTTCTGCTATGGAAAAGGACAGCGAAAGCCAGCCTGCAGCTGCTGGCAGACCCACAGCCAGGATGGGCTCTCCTAGGGGAAGGCTGCCCATGCAACAAGCCCAGATCTTGGTTTACCTCGTCTCCTTCATCAACGAATGCCTGGAAGCAGCAGAAGAGAGCCTGGTATGCCCCCACAGTCACCATCACATTGGTCATAGGATCCAGGTCTCGTCCAAGCAGCTTCCCAAAAAACTGGGCTAGGATCTTCACCAGAGGTGGGTGGCCCTGTGGAGTGAGAGGAGGGGTGGGAATTGGGTTGTAGAAGCCTCCTAAAACATGGATGAGGCCTTGGAAGGGATCTAAGCAGCCAAGCTCCGTGTGATGGAGTGTGCAGGGCGCCTTCCAGCCTGTCTGCTTCAAACACCCTTATAAAATAGCCCTTGATGGCGGGGTGGGCTGAGGCTGGCTGTGTGTTTTGCCCTGTTTATTGCTGCCATGAAGCAGAAAGGCTAACGGGGAGTGAGGGGGGTATTGCTGAGGAGCAAGGTCTGTCCACGCACAAAGGCACGGGTGTACTGGTGCAGCATGTGGTTCTTCCCGCTGAGGGCTCTCACAAATGCCTCCTTCAGAAAATCTGGTGGGGGAAAGTCAGGGAAGCCCTGGCCCAGGTTCACTGTGGAGTAGGTGGCAGCCAGTTTTACAAATTCCACCCTAGAGAGAAGAAAGGAAGAGAAAGAAAAGCATTTACAGAGGGTCCAGGCAGCACAGTGGCACCAATTCTGCTTGCCAGCATCCCTTTGGAAGTGAGTGAGGTTGGTGTCCCTCCTGCTGCTCACAGGTGGACAGGACCAGCAGAGGTCATTTCAGACCTGTTTCAACTCAAACAAGGATGAGGCACGATTACACTGGGGAGTGGTTTTAATTTGTTCCTGAAGGAAACAGCCATCGTGCTGTCTGGATGTGTGGCCAAAGCTGAAGCAATGCACCACCACTCATGAGACCAGAGCAAGCAGGAGAGGTCTTAGAGGTTTGCAGACTCATATCAGTTCTGCAAAATTTAGCATCTAGAAACCATGAAGGCCTCTGCAGAGGGAAAAGCAGGCTGAACTCAGCGCTTGTCTCCAACTAGAGCTGTCTCATCGGCAGTTTGCATCTTGAAACCAGGCACGGCGGGGCTTTGAGACAAACCCGTTTAAATCTCTCCTTCAAGCATGCAGTTTGCCCAATGCCTGTGCCTGGCAGGCTGGGAGCAGCGTTTGCAGCATGTCTTCGCCTGCCTCTGCTTGTAGTGCCCTAGGTTGGCCTTAAAGCAGACACTGAAGCCCGTGGGCTGCAATGACTTGGTTTGGATTTAGGTGCGGCTGGGTTCATTCGAGTGGACAGGCTAGATGGAGTGCAGCGCACTACAAGGTGCTCCCACCTGCCTTCCCACAGGACGGTGCAGGATACCTGGTATGGCATCAAATGTGAGCAGAAGGTACAGAGCTCAGCCAGGGTCAAGTCTCTTGGCCCAAATCTGTCCTGGTGTGCTTTCTAAACAAATGCAAAGTAGCCAAGGGAGACTGTGCTGCCCTGTGCTGCAGTGGTTTCTCTCTGGTGTTAGGCTGCCTAAACCCACATTTACCACCAGGGTTAACCAGATATTGTCTTAACTCACCAGATATTCTTATCTATTCCCTCCAGCCTCCGAGCTTGCACTTGCCTTGACATTTTTGCCTGCAAAGAGAGAGAAAGAGACTGACTTTAAAGCTTTTACTAATGACAACGAAGGGGATGTTTTTCCCAATAGAAGGTGTGCCCTTTAGTATTGCTTCATGGGTTGTTGCTGACCCTACAGCAGTAACACTGATGCAGCAGCTTCTGGAAGAAGCTTCACACGCTTTTTATGAAAGATCAAACAGACAAGAGCTGGCAGAGAAGGATATTTCATTTACAGGTTTCAACAGGAGTTGAGAAAACAGATGAACAAAAGAAGTGTGTGAACGCTCACTGGGGAGTTGGCAATACCTTAAGCTCATTTTCAGTTGCAATAAATCACAGGGCAACTGAGCTCAGCCAAGCTGTAAGAGCCTGGCCAATGACTTCAGGCTTTAGCCTTCCGTAGCTTTTCCTGTCCTCCATCAGAAGGACTTGTTCTCTACAAGCCACAAAAATATCCCATTTTCCTAGAAGAAAAAACATTTTTATTCCACACTGCTCTAAGGAATAGCAGAAGTTGTATTTGCTCCTTTTCCCCCTGGAACCCTTGATGAAGGCAGTTGCTCTCAATCCTAAACAAAACACTGGTTTCTGCACCTGAAGTTCCTGGAAAAACCAGGCAGCAGGTGGGTACAGGCAAGAGGGGAGAACAGCACCAGGTCAGTCTGATGTACGGAGACATCAAGGTACCGTTCGCCTGACTGATATCTAATTTCCAAGTGCATCATGGCAAAGGAGCGTGGAAAGAAGGACAGTAGGAAACATTGAGAGCAAAATCCTTCCAGATGGGTAAGCACAGTGGGAGAAGGTAGGATGTGCTTGATGGGGAATTTATTACAAGGATGATGAAAAGCAGGAAAGGTAGAATTTAATAACTCAGCAGTGCAGGGAAAAGGCAACCAGACAGCAAAGGGACTAGAAACCAGAGACAAATGATGCTCAGTGCACCAAGAAAAGCCACCGTGGGGATATGAGGTGAGCATCTCTGAAGCAATAAGCCAAGAAAACGATTGTCACCACAGCAAATAAAATACATTTGAACAGGGATGTGAGAACAGCTGAGATGTGAGTGGCAGAGCTGGGATGTGAGGGGACAAGGTCTGTGCTCTGCTGTGCCAGGTGAGGATACCAGGTCAGCCCTTCTCCCCAGGCTCGGCTGTGGCAGTAATTCCCCACTTACCTGCTCACATCTGCTGTTCCCAGAGGGCCGCACCAGAATGTGAAAAGTGCCCCAATGATATTTCTTGTTGAGGTCTTTGGATTTTTATACAGCTTCAGCCCTCACTAAGGATCTTTACAAACAACTTGCTGAGGAGCCCTGGGTTTCAGAGGACACCAGGTGGACTCTGTGCTCCCCGTGGTGCCAGGCAGGCAGCCAAGGGTGAGCAGAAGTCGCTGCCTCCCTGAGTGAGGGAAGCCCCACTCTTCTCCCCCAGCCCCTTTCCTTGCTCTTTCTGTACAAGTTCATGGATATTACAGTCAGCAAGACCCAGTGCTGAGCTGATTTTGGTAGGAACAGAAGGATTTGTGGCTTGAAAAGTAAAAGACAACTGGAGGTGAAATATTAATGGCTCCAGCACGATTCTCTTGTGGTGGGGCTACTGCTGGCCACAGTTCAGAGGATTTAACAGCTTTGGCGAGTGTGATGGGAGTCTGTGGGAAAAAGGTGCTTTAAGCCTAGAAATCCTCATTTCTGAGAAAAGGCTCTGACTGCTCCAGCCCTTTCAGGAAGGGAAACGACAGATACTTTCTTTTTTTGACATCCCCTCCATCTCATCCCCAGCCTGCGTACTGTTGACATGGGCAGCTGCCCATTAGGCTGGAGAACAGCCCCAAATCGGTTTCAGTTCTTCTCTCCAAACCAAACTATGTGTGTTTCTCCAGTTGCAATTTGCCTGGCAGCCAGGCAGGATAGTTGAGTGCAAGTGTAGACGACTTAGCGGCCCTAACCTTCCACCACTGACTCCCTGCTGTGCGTGATTTCCTTGCTCTGCTTGTTTGTATCTCTAAGAGGGATGTTGATATTTCCCAAGTACTTTGCAACCCAAGAGGCTTTAGCAGAAGAGACCATCAGGAGAGGTAACTCCACAAACAATGAGCTTTTTTCCTGTATAAAGAATATTCTCTTGCTTATGAGATGTTCCCTTTCAACACGCTACCTGGAAATGAGCACGTACAGAGGAGATTGCACGAGTGTGGCTTTTTGTGACGTGCCTTATCTGCCATCACTGCCAAGGAGAGCTCATGGGTAGCAAGTGCTGTGGGCTCTACGCCACTGCAGCCTGAGCCAGGGACCAGGCTGGAGGCCAGGAACAATCACGCTGGGCATTCAGTACCTCGCTGGAGTATAAGCTATATCCAGCGCTGCTCTTTCTCTCCAGCAAGAAGTGACGCAGAGATGGTCCTGCTCTCCTGAGCATGCCACGGCTCCTGCTGTCTCAGTCCTGCGGGCACGGACCTGCATTTCCCCCAGGGACAAAGCAAAGGGGTGAGAAAATTGCTCAGCCACAGTTAGGGTAAAGCAAAGGCTCTGTGTAGCTGGTGACAAGGCAGGTTCAGACCCAAAGCTGTGGTTATGGTGCCATGGAAAGGGAAAGAGGGAACGAGCTGCCTCGTGCATTGTCGCTGCAGTGTCAAACAGGGCTGGGACTGTACTTTGTGCCTGTGACACAGAGGAAGCCAGGATCACACCATGGCTTCTGCCTCCTGAGCTCCCTTTTCTAGGTTCTCCCCACTTTCCTCTGCACTGGGGACAGTAATACAAGCACCAGAGAGAGGGCATCCTCTGAGAATTCACTATTCAGCATTAGCTTTCCATCCAGTTCCATTGATCCCAACTCTCTCTCGCCTCTGCCTTCCTCCCTGCAGCACCTTCACCCTCCTCGCTGGTGGAGCTGTGCTTTGGGCTGTTTGGACTCCCTGCTTCTTGGGGCTGGGAAGTGAAACAAGGGGCCTTAGGGATGTACGCTGGGCAAACCCACCTCTTCCTCATCCTTCACGTTGTTAAGGTTAAAAAATACAATCAAAGCAAGAGTGCTGCTGGTTGAGAGAATCTCTGGCCTCTCAGCTGCGGCAACTCAAGCCTGTTTAATCCCAAGCTTTATTCTGATTAACAAGATGTCAGCTTCCACCTTCAAAGTGATTTTGGTGTTTACCTTTCCTTCAAGGCGCCAAACAAATTAATTTCTGTGCCCGATGCAGCCTGTTCCTTCACCTCTCTGAGGTCTTCTCAGCTATCCTACAGCATTGCTTAAACCCGTGGTATTTAAGCTAAAACAGGTTAATGTTAGTTTAGGTACTTCAGATAAAAGCGGTGAGTCTGGAGGATACATGCACCCTCATTTTGACCAGCTGTGGATTAATGAATTACCCAGCAGCCAAAAAATAAATTAAACCAGGTTTGAAGCTGGCCAGCCTACAGGTAAGTTCCCAGTACCACTTAGTGTACTTCCCATCCTTACAGGCAGGATGTGTCCCCTCTGTTTACATTTCATGTTATTTCTAACAGGAATGCAAAGCAGCTTTCAGCTGAGACCAGGGGGATTTTACATCTCTTTGCCCAGGTAAGAAAAAACCAGCACAATTTATGGAAAAATGGGAAGTCATGGCATAATATTGCTCAAGACTGCAAAACACCCACCTCGTCCCTGTGTGCGGGACAGCTGCGTGTTGGGGACAGGCACTGAGATGGGGAGACACACTGTTTTGGGGTGCAAAGCAAATGCAAATTGAATGAGGAGACTAACGCTGCAGGCGACAAAATAAAAGTGTAGCTGAAGAAAAGGCTTTAGCAGATTACAAAAAACTACAGAGCTGGTGTGAGAGCTGTGCATAAGGCTCCTGGGAAAAGACAGGGTCAGGGTGCTACTGCCAATGGGATCAAATGACTGAGGCTCTGCCTCACCTTCCCAGCCCTGGACAATGTTTTGGAGCAAGGTGAGCCACTAGAGAGGCGAAAAGCCTGGGAAAGGCTCAGGGGGGCTCTCACCTGCTTGGACTCTTCAGGATGTGCTGTGTGTACGCTCCCTGCAAGGAAGCTGGGGCTCCTCTCACTGTGTTGGGGTGCACGGTTTGGAGCACAGTGAGGATTTCAGAGGTGACAGCAGGAAGGTCACCGCGGGGACTGGTCACTCACCACCTCCTGCCCTCCAGCCTGCAGGCACCAGCCGTTTCCTCCGTCCTGGTGCTTCCCAAACACCTCTTTGGTGCTGGCCAGCCTGGCCACTGACAGGGCTCTGGGAATGAGGGTCCCCCTCAACCTGTCACAACGGGGGTGCAAAGCCACAGTAGGAGAACAGGCAAATACAGCAGCAGCCAGCAAGCGCACACACGTAGGCACAAGGCAGCTTTTGGGAGTTAAAAACGACTTACATCAAGCTGGGCTACGCTGCCTTATGCCGCGAAAGCCTGGCACAACCGCCCAGGCTGCATTTGCACTCATACCGCTTTCTGCCTGTGTCTGAAATGCTTCATCTGCACTTGGGACTTCCTGGGAGGAGTCGGAGAGGCTGCAGGGAGGCAGGAGTCGAGCTACAACACTGATGGGGAAAATCGTACCGGGGAACAGGAGATCTCGGATGGCTCTTGGAAGCACCAGGGGTGATAAAGGGCTTTGGGGGGCAGATCCCTTCCTCCCAAAGGCTTAGAGCTAGAGCTGCCAAAGTGTTTTGGCTACCTGGGAAAACGTCTCAGCATATCTTTCAGACGAAGGCTCGTACTGGCATAATTAGAGTGGGATCAATTATGTGGTATAGCTGTAATTACTTTGGCATGGTAATGGCTGGGGATTTTCCTTTGAGTGTCATTCCTTCAGTCATTTGGAAAAATGAGTTTTTAAGTCAGTCACACACTCTTAAAAATCTCACCTTGAAGGTTTAATATTATTAGAGAGGAGAATGGGTCACAGGTACAGCAAATGAAGTCATCACCGTTAGGTTCACCAGAGGATGTTGACCTACTGTTACCATACAGCCTAAAGTGAGATCCTGCAGTACTGTCTGCCCCCTGGGCTGTGGATGGGCAGGGAGGCAGCAGACTCGGAGGGGGATTTTGGTGCTGGGATGCAGGAGTTAAACTCCTCTTCGCTCCTTTGAGAGGTGACAATTGCTTAAGTGAGGTGCAGAGAGCAACTTGTCTTCCTTGGCTTCCGTCTTCCTTTTGTGACACGCACCAATGAATCAGGTCGTGTAGGTCTCCTGAGTGAGTAATTAGCGTATCCCTTTCACAGTAGGAAAAAGTGAGCCATAGAGAAAGGAAGTGACTGACGTCCACTGTGCCAAAGGTTCCAAATCCTAACCTGACGTCCAGCTGCTTGGCTTACAGCATCCCTGCCATGACTAAACAGAATGGAACGTCTGTGCAGGCAGATGCAAAATCTTTGTTTATTAAACTTCTGTTTAACTCCCATACTGAAACAAACAGATGGAGGGAAAAGTTATGTTTGCTTACGTAAGAATGCACATGGCACATCCTGAGCCATCTACTAGCTCAATACCATTTTATCCTCTCCCTCTTGCTGCTCACGCTATACTCTGCCCCCTCCTCTTCCAGCCTTGCACCTTCCCTAGTTGTTGTTTGCCCTGGAGCTGAGCTCTCTTAACTTGCTAAATTAGCAAAAGCCAGCCTGGCAGAAAAGTAGATGGTTTTGTGTAAGGTCCATGAGCTGAACTGGCTCAGGGCAGTGCGAGTGCTAAAGGCACGGCGAGGGAACAGAGCTCTGGGTAGGGACTGGAGCTGAGAGGAGTGGGGAGAAGGAGGGATGGGCAGGAGCACGAGCCCCTACCTTCGTAGGCAGGATTTGGCCTTCCTATTGGTTCAACAATAACATGCAACTTCACCTTAATGTCCTCTTGAAATTCAGCAGAAATTGCTGGATGCCATGTATGTGACCAGCAAGGAAAGGACACATCTGCCCTTCTTGGACTTTGTACCATAAAATTCAAAGAAAATTAGGACCCTGTTATGGTCATTTTAATTTAACAGGTGCATCTAGGTCTAAAAAATTCTTCTTAATGATTTTTTTTTTTTTAAGTAAATACAGCTACTGCAGTGGTATCTACCACACTGTCCCCTGGCAGATGGGATCATAGTTTCTCTGGTACTGATCCAGTGCCTATTGCACAGGATGCTAAAAGCTTTAATGTTCCTAGAAAGCCACAGATATGCTTATTTTACTATAGCAATGATCACTGATGTTTGAATTGGCTGCACTTAACCACTCAGTACTTCCTCTCGTACACCATGAAAATATAATGAATGCCTTTGAACCATCCTTTATGAATTTTTTAGCAAACTGATGCTGCCCGGTGTCCTGCAATGAGTCAGACAAATGAAAATAGGCATTAGTGAATCAGCCGACTTTTTTCAGGTACCACAAAGTTACTGTTGGATAGAGCTTCGTTACGCACTGGTGTTACTAATCCTGCTGTAAGGAAAACACACACTGTTATTTTTTGGTGGCCTTAGTTTGATAACCTGCTCTCGTGAGACTTCGCCTGGAGCTCTGCATCCACTTCGGGAGTCTTTCAGCACAGGAGGGACGTGGGTTTGTGGGAGCGAATCTAGGGAAGGGCATGGAGATAATCCTATTCATCTATGATGAATGAGATTCATCATGATGATTCATCTATGATTCGATGAATTCCGATCTCCTGAGTCGCTCACAGCAGGTGAAGGCGCCCACCTTACCTCCACCTGCTCAGCTCCAAGCCTAGCTTTGCAGCGGCCCCTTTAAGATGGCCGCCATTTTGCGCGTGCCCTGCACCAAGATGGCACCCCAGCCTTCACTTCCCCCTCCCCGACACGCCCTCGCTTTAACCCCCGACCACCATAAGCCCCGCCCGTCTCGCCTTTGCCCTGCACAAAGATGGCGGCGCGCCCCTCTCCCTCACCCCGCCCCGCTCCCAAGATGGCGGCGCCCTCTTGTCTCGCCGGGGGCGGGTGAGGTCAGTTCCGGGGAGGTGCCGCCGCGGTGCGGTTTGGGGCGAACAAAAGGAGCCGGCGAGCGGGAGGGCGGGGGCCGAGGCGGGCAGGTGGGTACGGCCGGTGTGGTTGCTCTGTGACGTGGTGCGGTTGCTGTGGGACCCGGGGGTCGGGGTACCGGGCACCGCTCAGCAGGGCCCGGGGAGCGCATTGGCCTCGCTGCGCCGGGATTTGCTGACTAATTCGGTGAGAATGAGACTCCTTCGGGTCCCGGAGAGGACAGTGGGTTCCCTGCCAGAGCTGCGGGGCGAGGAAGGGCCGGGGAGCTCGGTGCGGGGTCGCCGTTATGGGGGGAGCTCGGTAAGGGGATCCCCGACGCGGAGGGAGCCCGGTGCAGGGTCCCCGTTATGCAGGAGCTTGGTAAGGGGGTCCCTGTTACCGGGAGAGCTCAGTGCGGGGTCCCTGTTACGGGGGTGCCCGGTGCTGGGGTCCAGCCAAGCGGGAGCTCGGTGCCGGGGATGGAGCCATTGAGGTTTTCGGTTCTAGAGGATGGCTTTTCCCTTTCTGGAGAGCTGAGGCGCAGAGCTAGTGCTGGGGTGTGCTGGCTTTGGGCTGGAGATGAAGCCTGAGGGAGGAAAAGGGCAGAGCTGTCTCCTTTAACATCTCCCATGCAGCACAGGGGGAAGCTCAGAGCCTTTAAACCTCTCCTCTGCAGCAGTCTGTCACAGCTAAACCAGAGCAGCTCCAGCTATCAGAGGTCTTTTCAGAACCTGTCAGCCCCAGCAGTAACCCTGGAATCGGGAGGAGTGTGTTCTTGAACATCTTCACCAGTTTGGGTTGTTTTTTTTCCCCAGTGATGTCTGTTCCTTTCCATTTTTCTTTGTTGTTAACAAAAAGCTTCCTGAAGTTCTGCAGTCCTCCCTGCACAGGCAGAAGGCTGGATGCTTGAAAAGCTCTCCAAGCCTCGCGCTGCTCCCTTGTCTGGTTTCCCATGCCCCGTGCTGACATGCAGGAAGCAAGGAAGAAAAAAGCGAAGGGAATTCTTGTTGATGCTGCTAAACTGCTGTCCCTTTAGAGATTTGTGTTGGTAGATACATGTGGAGAGGAGAGGAGGCAGTTGCTTGAATCCAGAATGGTTAGGAAGATGATCTACATTTTCGGATATTCCCGATGGTAACATCTTAGAGGAAAAAATCAAACTTTTCAGACTAGGTAGTAGATAGTAAAGCTGTTGATCCTTTTTCCCTGAGGTTAATCTGTCTCTGTCAGTTTAGGCTTAATTATAATATTCAGCATCTCCTTTGGCTGGGTCCGTGCCACCCGCTTTTTGATAACTTGTATTGTAATAAAAGATGTTGGAGATTCCTTCCTCCTAAGAGATTTACTTGGTTCTTAGAGCTCTTGCCATCTTTCTACGTATTGAGGTGTCTCTGTTTCCCTGTGACCATCCAAGTTGTGCCTTGCTCCTTGAATATCCTTTACCAAGCTTTTACATAGCATGGATCCTCTGTGAACTTGAGGATCTGTTCTTTGCCGATAATCCCTGTTTGTTTCATTTCAGGGAAGCTGTTCCCATGGCGTGTGGGGAATGCAACGCTTCAGCACCCGCTCAGGATCCAGCACGCAGGAACATCATCCACTTCCAGCACAGAGAACTGAAGTGCAGATAGCGGAACCCAGCTGCAGGGTAAGGGCTCCAGGCCAGCACTTGAGTGATAAAATAAAGCAAAAAAACCCAGCAGGATACTACTTAAACGTGGTTGCAAAGCACAGGGTGGTGATGGGATGATGGATAAGAAGCAAAGAGGAAAGGTGGTTCATCAGAGGGTGATATGAGGAGAGTGGTGGTGTGCTAATTAAGTTCTGTGAGCCCTTAGTCACCTAAGGAGTAAATGAGCTGTGTGTTATCCAAAGTAAAATATAACTGTTATAGTTATTCATCCGTACATCTGTCCGCTGGCCAGATGACCCCGACTCCTCGTTGCACTAAACAGTAAATATCTCAAGGCTGTAAGTGGTTTGGTGACTGCTACTAAAAGGAATGCAGATGAAAGTTAGCAAGAACTGTTCAGTTTGGTAGGCGCTCATCCATTTCCTGCAGGGTGGTGTTTGTGTTTCTGTACACCCATCTCAGGCAGTTTTTTGCAGCAAACTCTTTTGAGCACTCTGGCTCATGACGTGGGTGTCAGTTAGGCAACGACAGAAACTAGTTGCAAGAAACTCCTTCCTTCGTTCTTCACTAGGATCATGGTGAAAGGTATTGCAGAATTCTATGCTTATCTTCAGGATGAGAAATGCTGTCCAGATTGGCCATGTTCTGAGCAGCGAGATGTCCAGTACGTATCCAGAGCACGAGGATCCCTAAGACTTGTCTGATGCGCTGGCAGTCCACTGGTTTGTTATTTGTGCTGATCTCTCATGGTATTTGGAAACTCAGACTTTATTCGTGTAGGGCAAAACAATCTGCATAAATATTTCCTTAAAGTCTGCCAGAAGCTGTGTGATGAAAGTTAAACGTTTTCATGTTTGAAATGTGGAGTGCTTGAAACCTTCTAGTGATGGCTTACTGAATGCTTAGAGTTGATTACATGCTAGTAGATGCTGCAGGCGTTCAGAGAGGTGGTTTGTGGTTCTCTGATACTATATTTTTAAATAAGCAATGGAGGTCAAACATATAAGTTATTGTGTAATAGCTTTGTGATTAGAGCAGCTTTATTAGTGGCCTTTGTGTGATTCTTCCCCATTCTGAAGAAGGATTTTGTTCAGTAGGGCACTTAAAAAGGAAGCGAAACTCATTTCTGGTGTTAAATTTGGCCTAACCAGTGTCTAGGAAAACAGAGGTGCAATATCAGGTGAGCAGTGGTGGAGCACAGAGGGAAGAAGGGTTTAGGAATTTTGTGTGGGGCTCCTTAATGTGAGGATTGAGGGGAGGATGTGTAGCTATTTGGTAATGATTAAATGTTAATGTATTGAGCTGCAGGGTGCTGAGCCTGCTTTGTGCATGTTTCAAGTGTTTAAAACTAATGTGTGTATCCTAAACTGAGGTAGATACTGAACGTGCATTTCCCAGTGTCTGTGCTTGGAAGAGCATATCTTGAATGCATCTAAGCAGTTTTTCCCTTAAACTGTTGATGTAGTGTGTGTGTTGTATGTTGCAGTTCATATAGCTGTATTATACGTGCCCCTCCTGGTGCTGCGAAAATGCATTTGAAATGAAAAGCTATTCAGTCGTGACCTCCCTGCTGAAATAACAGTGCCACCTCCTCCTTGTGTACTGAGCATTGTTAACATTTGCTATGAAAGCTCCTTGGCAATTCACAAAGCTCCTCTTGTGACAGATTTGCATGCGGCTTTCTTTGGCCTCAGCCTACCTTTGTGCACTGTAGAGGTGCGTCCTGGGCGAGTTAACAGGCTCTCTTTTAGAGGCTTGGTTTTAATCAGATTTTGGTGGTCAAAGATGGCCTGTGCCTTATTAATCGACTCACGCAGACAGAAAATGTTCTGAACTGGAAGTCACAGTCACTGTTCTGGAGCTCATGGTCTGAAGGCAAGGCTTACAGGGCATGGTGAATAGGTGCGTATGTACTTATTCCTCCTCTTTCCTCAGACCGAGACTCAATATTACTGTGCTCATAGCTGATGTTATTTATCTTGCTTTGCTCTCATCTGTAGCTTCTTTCATCTTAACAGGCTCATCTCTTTGAGCTTGAAAACAGCTGTGGTAACACCCATGGATTTCTGCATCTTGTGACAGTCTGTCAATCAGTTAAGATTATGCTTGCTTAAAAGTTTTTTCTCACTTTGAAACTACTGCCTTGATTTCTTAATCTGATGATGGGTCTGTCAAAGCTCTGCTCTGTCCACCATTTCTGTGTGTAGCTGAAAACGGTTACCTTTTCTTGTGTGACTCTTCTCAATGCTGGCATTACTTGCTGAGTAGCCTTCTGCAGCTGATGAGGCTCTTGAAGCTGTTCTGGTTGTTACAAGTTAATGATGTTGCTCTCTGTTTATCTTGAGTAGTTACTAACAGAATTAATTCCATCACTGGCATTAGTCAGTAGGAGGGAGTGTTTCATAGTATCCTGTTGGAATAAGGCTGTGGTACTTCCAAGACAAGTTCCAATGAAGTTCCTTGTCCTTGAAATATCTATTTTCATGGCAAAGAGAAAAGTAATTTTGGATAGGAAGCCTGTGACCATGTACGTTCATAATTTATAAGCTGACAAAGACATTTTTCTGTTTTGCATCATTGTAGCAAGTCATCTGGTAGCACTTAAATACATAGGTGTATGTACAGTCCCTGCTCCAGGCCTCTGTGATGCTGATAACCTCAGACTGCGTTCAATTCTGTGCAGCTGGGGCAAAATGCTGTTAGGAGTCAGAAAATGTGGCAGGCTAAGCCAGATCTCCAGCGTGGATTGTTCTGATAGTGCAGGTGTTCTTCCCTGTGCTTGTTAGGACAGGCTTGGCTTGTGTGACGGTAAACGGGAGCCGTTGCACTAGGCTGTTCAGAAAAAAAATGCCAGTCTTGCATCTCATGGGAAGGATCAGCTAAGGGGTGGCTGTGCAAATGGTAATGTGCTCTGCATGGTGTAGGTGAGATACTCTTTGTGAGCTTCGGTAAAGATGATGTGACCCAGTTGGTTCACTTCATCCTGCTGTGTCTTGTGGCTTGGGTGAGGCTGAATGTTGTGCGCAGCTGTTGGGCAGTTGTGTGAACTCTAACTTACAGGGCTCTCAGACTCCAGTTCACTGACTGTTCCACCAAGTGAAGAGTGTGTGTTCTGGCAGCTGCTGTTTCCACTCTTCTGTGCGCTAATCTAAATGATAAATGACCCTTTAAACTTCACATGTTCACTTCTCTATCTGAGAAGACATTTTGTCCCACAGGAGGGGTTTATATTTTTTAATGCAGAGAGGGCCTGATGTAGGGATAACAGTTTACTGGGGAGGGCTTTGACCCCGTTATTTCTAAACAGCAAAGTACAAAATCACTTGAGTGATTCTGTCTCATGTTTTGCACTTTTCCAGCTGATCACATGGCTGTCCTTGTGCTTGGAAGGTTTTCCGAGGGATGCCTGAAAGCAGCTCTGTTTCAGCTTCTTTTTTTTTTTCCCCCCTCTTAATTCTAGGCCTAATAAACACAGGGAGGAGGCACGTAAATTCCCAGTCCCATTTCTGACCTTACATTTCCTGGTTTTTGAACAAAGAGCTCTGTGTCATGCCTTTCTTTAGGATTTCAGGTGGCAGCATGCTGGGGAGGGAAACTGCTCTGTTGAAAGCTTATTGTAACGTGTTGCAGCTTGTCAATAATCGGGGCTATAGTCTTAACAGCATCAAGATTTCTTTCCCTTATCTACCTCTGCTCTTGGTGTACGAACAACTCCCTCTTTCACTGGGCTTCTAAGAGGTAAGAAATTCTGTCAGCGGTGCTTGACTTCTGCTTTCAGACCACAGTCTTGCAAGGAAAGCCACTGAGAATAGTGGACACTAAAGAGTTGCAATATCCAACATACAGTGCATCCATATCTCCTTACCTATAGCTGTATTGTGAGGCTGCCTCGCTTGGAAGCTGCACATCACTGAAGGTGAGGAGGACTTCCCTGATTTCAGGAAGGTCCTGGAAGTAAGCGGTGGAAACTGAAATTCTCATGCATGCCATGAGTTTTTGCATGCAGTTCTATTGTGCCGTTAGCTCAGAGTGGGCAACAGAAAAGAAGAGGAAAGAGGAGGCTGGATAAAGTATTCGGCAAATGATGAGTCGAGCTGCCAAACTAGGCAGTGAAACACAACAGTGATGTTGTTTCTGGTCACTTTGTTCCTAGCTGGATATACTGGCTAGCAGTTGGAGGCAGGAATTCCAAGCACTGCTAAGCCAGGTGTCTGTCAACAATAAGTCAGTCTTCACTTGTTTAGGTTGGATGATTTTGGGTAGAGGAACTGTCCAAATCAGAGGATGTTTGCTCCTGCAGCAGTTGTTCTCTTAATACCTTGAACTTCTTTTGCTTTGTGGGAAGCGTTCATGCTCTCGGCTCTGTCAGCCTTTATCTGTTGAATTACATGCTGCTTTATAGTGTCTCTGTCAGGCAGATAGGTTTCATCTCATTTCTGACTGATTTTACTGTTTAGGTGTGGTGTGCTCAGAATGTCCCTGTTCTTCTGACACAGGCGATTATCTTTTTCCTCCAGGTGTGTCTGGTAACACGTAGGATTAGTACTTGGTGATGCTTATGGTTGGCTGCAGTCTGGGTAGGTTTGGCAGCTGGTTATGTAAGTCTGAAACTGCCATTCCTTCAACAGATCAGCGTGTTCAGCGTTAATGGTGAGGCTGTGCTGCACACGGCAGGTAGGTGCCCTGCAGGCTGCAGCAGGGATGGTCCTCTGGCTAAAGGAATCCTTGGATCCAGGGGAATCTGCAGGCACTGAAGAGGTATGTAGTGTCTACACATGGAATGTGCAAAGAATTCAGGAGTGTGTTTGTTTAGGCTGGATGGATCGTGATGTGTGATAATGAGGCTTTAGCATGCAGATCTTTCCCTGTACAATCTCAGATGTTGCTGCTATAAACTATCTTGGAGTTGTTCTTTATGGGGTATGAATTGTAGTGCTGCTTTGGTGTATCCCAAATCCTCAAGGTAATTTCTTAGTGGCAGAAGGTGAAGGACTGCTCAGGGACTGTGTGGTAGCTTGGAGAGCACTGTGGAATGCAAAAGCTGAAACTCCTCTGAGGCAGACCCTTCTTAAGGTTTTTTTTATCTTTTTTCTCAGTCTGCAATACCTAAAGCCTGCGTCTTTAATTACGCCCTTGGAAAACTTACTTCCTTATGCTGCTGGTAAGTTGACAGGAGGCAGAGATGTTCCACCCTGTCGGCTTATACAAATTTAGTGAAATCAGCGCTTTTAAACTTGAGTAAAGCACTCCATCGAAATCTTAGTATCCATGCCTTCCATGTGACAGAGTTAACTGGACTGTTAGCGAATTGCCTGTTTCTGAGCTCCAGCTGGAAAGTTCTGCAGCTTGAGGTGTAGATGAAGGAGATCAGATCCTTCTTCAACAAAGCTACTCTGACACAGTACTTCCTTTCCAGATAGGGCTGTTCCTGTGTATAAACTCTTTTGCTCAGTTCATGTGTTCTGTGTGCAGCCTTCATCGAGGCTGCATGACAGAGCTGACTTAGCAAATGAAGCTTCTTCGTGGGAAACGCTTTCCCGTTGATGGAGCATGCTGGAGTTCAACTTCTATAGAAGAGCAGAACCTTGAAGTCTTTGCAGTCTGCCTGCTATGAAACTCAGTCTGGTCTTGGATATGAGAGGCAACTTTGTTTTTGCCCAACTGTCTTTGTGCGAGGATCTTTCCTACTCTTATAATACCCTCCATGTAACTTATTCTATCCTGCTGCCTGGTTCTTGTTGGGAGGGTGTGTTCCAACTACCTGCATGGTTTCTGTGCGGCAATTGGAATCGTGGTCCCTGTGGGAAGAATCCTGCTTTGCAGGAGACTGTCAAGTCACAGACGTGGCCCCTGACAATCTGATTTCTCAGTTAGTCTGCTGTCCTGATCAGCCCCAGCAGCGACAGTGCTTGCTCTAATCCAGAAGAGTGTGTTGCAACAAGAATCACGTTCTAAAATGATTACAAAATGGAGTCCGCGAAGGAAAGATGACATTTGCATCTTGATGCAAAACTGTCTTTCAGAAAGGGAAAATAGGTCACATGGGAAATCTGAGTGAGGAGGGGCGCAACTTTCCCACCTACTTTCTCAAGTTTTTAGTGGGAAATTTTCCCTTTTACTGCAGATGCTGGGAGTAAGATTAAATAAGATATGATCAATTCCAGCTTCTGTAAAGGTGGCCTCTAGTTTTATTGTTGTTTGGGACTTGAGCAGGGTCTCCACTGCTGCCAGGAGCAGGGGAGACTTGCTGAGAATGTCCTTTTCTTCCTCCAGTGACCCTGTCATTGTTACTAGAAGGCAGGACATTTCCTGCTCCACCCTGCTGGGGTTTAATTGCTGACACTGAGCCTTAATAAACTATCATGGGACACTCAGATGTTTTTTTTAATCTATCTTGTAGATGCACAATGTGAAAGGAGATTTCCTACCCTACTGGTAAACAGAACTAGGGAGCCTGCTGGGCTAATTCCTGGTTAGTTTCCTTCCTGGCTGTCTTGAGATACAAATCCAAGTAAGCACAAAGTTAATTTCTGGATTGGGCAAAACTAGCAACTCAGCACTACAACGTGAGTCTGACAATGCCTTAGCCATGAGACCCCAGTTCTCAAAAGGAGAGCTTACTTAAGTTTCCCTACCAAGAGTGATGAAACACTGGAAGGAGGAGGAAGGGTCTTTGGAAGAAGTGAGGCCTAGGCAAGAAAAAACAAAATAAAATATATATATATTTTTTTCTTCCTCGGTGTGGGGTAGGAGAGTAAGGAGTTGTTTAAATAGGGAACAATTGTCTTATGAACAATATCAGTGTCTTCAGGAACATGCAGTGAAAAGAAAAGAGGAATAGGATCTTACACAGCATTTATGGAGAGCAGTGAATGATATGGCAGCATTTGTTACCTCTTAGATGTAGTTTAGAAAGAGTCCCTACCAAAGCTTTCCATCAGATCTGTCCGGAGGGCTCGAGATGGATGTGCGTTTGCTGGGAGACAGCCTTGGGACTCCCGTGGAACCTTGGAGTGGAGAGTGGCGAAGTCTCTGCTCTCAAACCCCTCCAGGTTATGAGTCTGGTAGGACTGAAGCTGTGCTCACCTGCAAGCATAGTTTGATTTGGGAAGCTAAGCCATGTCCAGGTTAACTGTTCCAGCAGATGACTGCAGTAGCTTTTGATGTTCCCCTTTGCAAAACTTTCCAGGCTTTCTCTTGTTTGGAGTGTGGAAGCGTAGGGCTCTGCTCCCTCAGTCTGATTACGGTGGGAGGGTGACAAAGGGCATGTATGTTCTTGTCTTGTTTGTTTTCCCTCGTGGTCCAGTGGTGTCTCGTCTTTCCCTGGCTCTCAAACCTTTCAGTAGCTGAACTTCCTAGTTTCTCTAGGAATTGTCTTTCTTTCCGAGCCTGGTGTGGTGGATGTTCTAACAAAAACCCAAACAAACAACAAAGCAAAAAAAGCCTTGTGTGTGTCATGCTCTGGTGCTTCTGAGGAATTCAGAGTTCTTGATCTTCCTCCTTTACAATTGAATTCATGGGAATATCAAAACCACTGCAGGATTGGTGCTTGTCCTGCTATTGAACTCTGCTAGCAGGTATGATGTGATCTTACTGCTTTTTCACCATCATTAGAACAAGTTACAATGACTTCATGTTCTTTGCTTGTGTTGCCTGTCAGACAGGGAAACATTTGTGACCTCACAGTTATCTGTGGATTGCTCAGGCTTCAGGGCTTTCTGTGGCTTGTAGAGAATGTGCTCAGAGTTCCATCTGGAAATCTGAAGGACAGAAGCACTGCCATAAGGCCTCTGCTTCCCAGAACCTTTTGATTTCCTTTGTGGCTCTTAAATCCCAGCTGAAGTGAACTCTGGGTGGGAGTGGTTGATCAGGGAAGTGAATTCTTCTTTTAAGTATATCTCCCCCTTCCTCTCCTTCTGAAGTAAATAATGCAAAGTGCAGCTGTTACAGGATTTCGGTTCTGAATCTATTAGAGGGCAACTGACTAATCTTTCCTTGGAGAATTAGTGCAATGGGATGAAGCCAAAACTCCTTACATGGAAGGAAAAGTTATGGTATCGAGCAGCTTTGTTCTCTTTTCCAGCTTCCTTTATCACTGATGTTGAGTTGTGTCAATGAAGTGGTTCTAGGAAATGGAATTGTATCGAATGTAAATCCTCCTCCTTGCCCTGCTGAGAACCACACATACAGAATTATTATTTTCTAGCTCTTTAAAAATGGTAACAAACTCATGACATCTATGCCCTGTGTGTGGATTTTATCACTTCTAACAGTGCTGGTGGATTCCTTCATCCCTGAAATAAAATCCCTAGATAAGGCAGTAAGCTGCCAACCACCAGTCTGGCAGGCTGGTTTAGGTTGGCCTGGCGCACTTTAAGCGTGAATGCCTTGTCCCACAGACTCCTAATGATAAGTACTGCTTCTGATGGTTTGTGGCAGTTCATCTGTCAGGGAGAAAAGCAACAAACTGACTTCACAGCCTCAGCTGTAGCAAATTACTCACAGGAAGCCTCATTCATTTGTCTAAAAGTGACTTGAAATTAGGCCTGGGCTAATTCCAGTCTTGCTGTGCCAGCGCTTAAAACATGAGTTTCCTGATGCCCTGTTGAAAAGCAGAACAAAACAGTTGAAGCTAGTAATGCCTGCTTCTGGTTTCCTTTCAGGTGAATCATGATTCCAGTCACTGAATTGCGCTACTTTGCTGACACTCAGCCAGCATACCGCATCCTGAAGCCATGGTGGGACGTCTTCACGGACTACATTTCCATCGTGATGTTGATGATTGCGGTGTTTGGAGGGACGCTTCAGGTCACCCAGGACAAAATGATTTGTTTGCCCTGTAAATGGGTTACCAAAGACTCTTGCAATGACTCAGTCAGAGGTTGGACAACCACAACCCCAGAACGTACCTACTATAATTCTAGTCTTCTTCCCTCGACTGATACAGGACCTACGGGGATCCGATATGACTTGGACCGGCACCAGTATAACTATGTGGATGCAGTGTGTTATGAGAACCGTCTGCATTGGTTTGCCAAGTATTTTCCTTACCTGGTGCTGCTACATACTCTCATCTTCCTGGCTTGTAGCAACTTCTGGTTCAAATTCCCAAGGACCAGCTCCAAGCTGGAGCATTTTGTGTCTATTTTGCTTAAGTGTTTTGACTCTCCGTGGACAACGAGGGCCCTGTCTGAGACAGTGGTGGAAGAGAGTGATACCAAGCCAGCATTTGGGAAAATGAATGGCTCCATGGACAAGAAGTCCTCCACGGTCAGTGAGGATGTGGAAGCCACTGTTCCCATGCTGCAGAGAACAAAGTCTCGAATCGAGCAAGGGATCGTGGACCGGTCTGAGACTGGTGTCTTGGACAAAAAAGAAGGTGAACAGGCCAAAGCACTCTTTGAGAAAGTGAAAAAGTTTCGCACGCATGTGGAAGAGGGAGATATAGTTTATCGCCTGTACATGAGACAGACCATCATCAAAGTGATCAAGTTCATCCTGATCATCTGCTACACTGTTTACTACGTCAACAACATAACGTTTGATGTTGACTGTAAAGTGGACATTGAGAGCTTGACTGGCTACAGGATGTACCGCTGTGCTCATCCTTTGGCTACTCTCTTCAAAATCTTGGCATCGTTCTACATCAGTTTGGTGATATTCTATGGCTTCATCTGCATGTACACGCTCTGGTGGATGCTGAGGCGATCACTCAAGAAATATTCCTTTGAGTCTATTCGGGAGGAGAGCAGTTACAGTGATATTCCCGATGTGAAAAATGACTTTGCTTTTATGCTCCATCTGATCGATCAGTATGACCCCCTGTACTCCAAGCGCTTTGCAGTCTTTCTGTCGGAGGTGAGCGAGAACAAACTGCGGCAGCTGAACCTCAACAACGAGTGGACTTTGGAGAAGCTGCGCCAGAGGATCACCAAGAACTCCCAGGAAAAGCTGGAATTGCATCTTTTCATGTTGAGTGGCATTCCTGACACGGTTTTCGACCTCATTGAGCTGGAGGTCTTGAAGCTGGAGCTTATCCCTGATGTCACTATTCCCCCAAGCATTGCTCAGCTCACCAGCCTTAAGGAACTGTGGCTCTACCACACAGCTGCCAAAATTGAGGCTCCAGCCCTTGCCTTCTTGAGGGAGAATTTGAAATCTCTCCACATCAAGTTCACAGACATCAAGGAGATTCCTCTTTGGATTTATAGCCTGAAGACCCTAGAGGAGCTTCATCTGACAGGGAACTTGAGTGCTGAAAACAACCGGTACATTGTGATAGATGGATTGAGGGAGCTAAAGAGGCTGAAGGTGTTGAGGTTGAAGAGTAACCTCACCAAGCTGCCGCAGGTGGTGACAGATGTTGGTGTGCATCTTCAGAAGCTTTCCATCAACAATGAGGGCACCAAGCTCATTGTTCTCAACAGCCTTAAGAAAATGGTCAACTTGACAGAGCTTGAGCTGATCCGTTGTGACTTGGAACGCATTCCTCACTCCATCTTTAGCCTCCACAATCTGCAGGAGATCGATCTGAAGGACAATAACCTAAAGACCATTGAGGAAATCATCAGCTTCCAGCACTTACATCGTCTCACTTGCCTTAAATTGTGGTACAACCACATTGCCTACATTCCCATGCAAATAGGCAACCTAACCAATTTAGAGCGCCTTTACCTGAATCGTAACAAGATAGAAAAGATCCCTACGCAGCTCTTCTATTGCCGAAAGCTTCGGTACTTGGATCTCAGCCACAACAACCTGACTTCCATACCGCCAGACGTTGGACTTCTTCAAAACCTGCAGAACCTCGCTGTGACAGCCAACAGGGTAAGTGAGCAGGGAGCTGAGTGTTCTGTGTGAGTAAAACTGGGGCACTTTTGTTATCTGTGTGATTAAACATGTTAAGGTGTGTGAAATACTCCTGACACTGCCTTCTATTTAAATTCTTAAGCTTTTGTTTCTCTCTGAGGGGTTTATCTAAACATACAGGTAACTCCAGGGGCAAAAGTCTTCTTCAAACAGCCCTGGTTCTGTAGCCGTTCCTCTCGACTGTTAGACTACTCATAAGTGGTAACTGGAGGCTGTTTAGGAATCCTGCCTGTCTGTTATTTCTCTGCAGTTAGAAGCTTGTAGTCTCTAACTTGACAGCAGTTTTGAGCTTAAAATGGAGATGGGAGAAACTTAATCTAGAACTATGTATGTAAACCTGTGTAACTTCAGCAGTGGTTGTGCACCGTGGCAGCATGTAGGTGTGTGCTTTCAGCTTTGCTTATAGAATCTTGCATTTCCAGAGAATATTCCGTAGTTTTTGGTCTTGTAAGCATGCGCTTTTGGTGAGGAGTTGGGTAGGGACAGACTTAAGAGAAACGGTTTTTAAGCTCTCACTTTTAATGCATTGGCTCATTCCACAGAGGTGACTTTGGAGGGAGCAAAGCAGTCTTCTGCAGCGCCCTTACTCAAGGCAGGGTGAACTAAACCAGGTTTATCTGTTGGCAGACAGATGTGAAAGCTTGAACTGTGGCAATTCTTTGACTTTCAGAGGAGAGGAAATACGATAGCTCCTGGCCGTGCTTCTGTGTGATAGCCATGAATTTTCTTGTGTAATCCCAGAGGTCAAGTCTCAGCATTAACTGTCTGAGCCTACATGCAGGGCAGCGAGGGTGACCAAGTGCACTGTGCTGCTCGATTACCACAGGTTGTCTCCTGGCTTGTGTTGGAGAATGTTTATTTGCTTAAAGCAAACTGTACCCGTGCTTTTTCCTGAACCTTTTCTCCTCTGTTTGGGATAAAGGAAACCTCATTCACTCTGATCACAAGGATCAGTCAGTGACCGCACAGACTGGTGTGCTGAGCTGAAGGGCTTGTTGAAGCTTTCGTTCCTTCTATCTGCAGGTTCCTGGAATGTTCTTTTTGTCTTGGAGTTTATTACCACCTGAAGTTGCAAAAGGCTCTAACATAACTACAAATTGCTGGCAGATCTAATTAGTGGCTTCTGGGTTCTTCTGGGAGCACGCACTAGAACTGTCCTGGAGCAGTTGTATGTCGAGTTCCTTACCGCTGCTGGCGAGATGTATTTATAACTGAGCACTGTTGGATTGCCTATGAGAGGTAGACAGAGCCCCTCTGGCATGATTTGGCTTTTCACCCAGGGAAACGTTCTCAAATCAAGTATTTAATTGCTAAAGCAGTTCAGTATTAACACAGGGTTCCTAAAACTCCAGTCACCGTGTTGAAGTCGGTGTCTGAAGGTTCATGACTGAGTTATGCCACTGCAGATTAGTGGCAGAGCTGCTCAGTGCTCCCAGTTTAATAGCTGTGCTCTCTTTTCCCCCACTGACACACTGGATGGCTTCAGCTCTGGTAAACCCCATGGTAGGCACACATCATTTTCTATTCAGTTAAAAGCCAAACTCTTCTTGGAGCAAGCACAGCTGATATGGGCAGTGCCTGAGGATAGCATTAAGCAAAGATGAGGGAGTTTTAAAGATTCTTAAGCTTTAAGCTCAGAATTTGGGTAATTCTGTACCATTTGTGTTCCGTCAGCCTCCTTTGCACAGCTTCCTGAGGGTTAATCTGCAGTGTGTCCTCTGCAGTCCTGGGGTGGAGCCTTCTTGGATGAAAAGGAGTGAGAGGCAGCTCCATTTTCTGCATTGTGGCACCACCCATTCCTCTCTGAAAAAAAACTGCAACAGGAAGGCTGCATCAGTCTTCTCTCCAGTGTGTTCTGAAGCAAAAGGTAGTGGGGACGCGGTGAAACAGCAAAGCTGTTTGTGTCCTCTGCAGATTCCTGGGCAAGGCCACAGTTGCCCTGGGACCCTGACAGTCTTGTTGCTTACAGCAAGAAACACATGAACTGGTAGGCTGGCATTTCCCAAGGCCAGGAATTATCTTGACTGTCCTCTCCTGGCTCAGCAGAGCAGCAAACAGAGCCTTTTGGAACTGGCTGGTACCAGTGTTCCATTCTGGAAAGCAGGCTGTGCTATAGCACGTTGTTTCCTTCCTAAACCAATACTTGTCCCTTAAATAGCACTATTATTTTCAGGACCCCGTGGCTATTTGCATGTTGCTGTTTGCAAAATACTGGACAGTACCAGTAACGATGACTGAATTGAATGGTCTTTAATTGATCAGTCTCATCTTGGCTTTTCCTTGGACTCAACTTGTTCAGAACTGATTATGGTCTAATTTAGCCGTGAAGGATGTCCTGCATAATTTAAGTTTTAAAAAGGACACTGTTGAATTTAAAGGCAATTTAAGGCCTCCAAGATGAGGCCTTGAACTAAGGGGAGAATACTGAGTTGCTACCTTTGTTTCATAGCCTGGTGTGTGTTAAACCTTAGCCACATTGTCTTCCTAGAAATTCTTTGGGAGGACTGGACTATTAGAAAGCTATAATAGTAATAAACCTTATTAAATTAGTGACTCATGGATGCATGAAGGTGGTGGTGGGAAAGCTCACAGCTGATGGCTTCATTTCTTTGGTTGCCTTTTGTCACTGTCAAAACCCCCTGTGCTGTGGAGCCTGGGGGGTTCTTGCAACATTTGAAAGCCCTACAGAAACAATGAAAGAAGAGCCCCAGTTGTCAGGGCCTGGAGGTTGTACCCATGTAGCCTCTGCTCTTCTTACAGCAGATCTAGGAGCACTGGCTAACCCCAGTCTGGGTGGTGTTCAGTATGGTACCAGTTGTGCTATGGCTGTTTAGAGCAAAGGGACTGTGATCCAATGATGGTTCTAAGAGTTTGGGATGGAAAGAAGCTAATGCTGATGGGAACGTGTGACAGCATAGGCCAGCTGTGAGCAGGTTGCTGGTCCTCTCAGTGTGACATCAGTGGTGTCTTTTGCTTTAGCCACCATCATTGGAGATCTTTTGTAACTCACACAATAATGTCTGAAAGAGGAATCCATATGGTCATGATGTAGTGACTTTTACTTTGGGAACAGTCCTTATGGTGGAAAGCAGGAGCTCACTCAAGAGAGAAGTGGGTGACTGAAAACAAGTGCTCTGTGAACCTTGAAGGATTGTGTGGACTTGTTGGTCTGTTATGAGCACATGTCCTGTTTGCTGGCGGCTTTGCCTACAATTTGATTTCTCTTTTTCAGATTGAGAGTCTCCCACCAGAGCTGTTCCAGTGCAGGAAGCTGAGAACATTGCACCTGGGAAACAATGTGCTGCAGTCACTTCCATCCCGGGTTGGAGAGCTGACAAATCTGTCCCAGATAGAGCTACGAGGGAATCGCTTGGAGTGCCTGCCTGTGGAGCTGGGAGAATGTCCTCTGTTGAAACGCAGTGGGCTTGTGGTAGAGGAGGACCTGTTCAACACGCTGCCCTTGGAAGTCAAAGAGCGGTTGTGGAGGGCGGACAAAGAGCAAGCTTGAACCCCTGGAGAAAGGAGAAAAAAGCCTCTGACCAACTAGAAGGAAACAAAAGGCCATTCCAGTCCCCATTTCCCCAGGTCCTCCCCTTTCTCCTTTCCTATCACTACCAGACTAGCCAAGGAGTCCCTGAACAATCGCGACTGAATGAGGCAACTTCTTGCCTCAGATGCAGGACGGGGGAAGCTTGGGATCAGGATGAGGATCAAGACAGCTTAGTTGGCCTCTGAGGAAGAGCCAGAGGGAGCAAGAGATCTTGCTGTTCTTCTGGACAGGAAGTGAGGTGGATGGTGCTGGTGAGAATAAATTACCTTTGAAGGAGAAAATGAAATATGGGGTTTGCTGCATTGCTCCAAATGGGGCTTATACGTGGCAGGGACTGATGGTGTCCAGTGTCCTGCAAGCAAAGGTCAAGAGACTAGGAAACTCTTGAACCTCCATCTCTTTCTGTGACACCTGGTACAGTTCCCCTCTGACATGGAGATTCAGTCAGTGAGGCCCCACAGTGGGGTGGGATAGGATACAGACAGCTGATTTTATCTAGATGCTGGCATTAAAATTTGGGGGATAAACTTATCTTGGACATCAGCTTGAATGCAGGATCTTTTTGGTTTTTTTACCAATCATGTTTTCCCCTTTACCCCCTGTACCTTCTCCTCTTGCCCCTGGAGAAGGAACCAGACCCCTCAGACTCTCTGCTCATTTCAGCTTGCACTATTTTAACAGTTTTAAGTCATTTGTACTGATGGGTAGATCACACTTCTCCAGCTGATATGCTGGAGGCACTAACTGACACAGTTCCGGAGCTTTAGTGTGTTCTGAAATGGGTGATTTTAGTGGAAATGGGAGAAAGATCTGCGAAAAAAAGCAGTGGGACTGCCTAATCCACTCTCCCAGAAGCATTGAGTTGCTTCAGGATCTGGCTTTTAAAGTTTTTAAGTTACTTTTGAATTCCTGATATTTTGTACAACTGGTTGGTGTGGTGGGGAGTCTCCTGGGCTTGAATGGTGTTAGTGGAAACTCAGTTTTCCTCTGCACCTTTTGCCTCCCCCCCATTAAGCTGTTAGATGCTTTGCCACCGTTTTCATTAACGCAGTCTACAGAGCTGCTTGATTGTTCTTTTCTTTTGTCCTCCTCACTTTAACAGCTGTCAGTTCCTGTTACACCTCTTGACCTAAATAAGAGGCTAATGCTGATTGAAGTTGGTGCTGGAAAAGAAACTGGTCTTCCTGTTTCTTCACCTTTTCATTCCCTCAGCATTAAGGAGCAGTGTGAGAATCCTCTGTGGACTGAGCTCCTCCAGGTCCCTGGGACAGAGCAGTCTTTATTAAAACAAGTCTGACCTGTTTGGTATTGTTTGACAAAACCCCAACCTTCTGCTCTGGCAGAGGTAGATAATTTATCATAGCTACTGATAATCATGTCCTTAAGGTGGGATGGTTAAAGCGTGCCCACAGTACACGTTAAGTCTGCTCTTTTCCATCAGAAGGAAGAGGAGGCTCAAGGACCTGCAGGTCCTCATTGTAATACTCTGCATCAGACCAACAGGTTGGCTCCAAGGTGGAGTGCTGCAAGTTGAGGCCTGAGAAGTTTGGAGGCCTCCCCTGGGTGCAAACATGGGAAGCGGCAGCCATATCCCAAAAGTGCTTCCCGGCACGCTGCCAGTGTGAGGGCCTCGGCTTAGCAAATCCTAGTGATCCCTTGGATGTTGAGGCAATAAGGCATGCTGCGGCTTTCTTCATCAGATGTAAGATATGAAATATATACACTAAACATGCTGAAACCATGAATCATGTTAACTGGGCTCTGGATTTGTTAATGTTCAGATGCTTAAATAAAGCTACATTAAAATCTGGGAGATCTGCTTATAAAACTGCTTTTAAGAAAGACGTAAATTCTGCCTCCCTTAGTCCATTCATTATGAGAAGTTTAAACAATCCAGAGAATAATGTAATTAAATCTCTATCTGGAAGGCAAGGTACTCTAAAAGCTCTTCATGTTTCGAACAAGGTTAGTGTTTTGAAATTGTGTTAGAGAGGGGCTGCCGCTGAGAGGATGGTGAAGTATTGATGCTGATGTTTCCTGGATTGTACTCGTTCTACCTGCACAAGCATTTTGCATCAACAGAGGGTAGAAATTGCTGGATGGGCTTAATGCCGCTTAAGTAAAGTGGGAATGGCTTTGGGCTTACCTACAGTAATAGTGAGTGTGGAGGCTGTGGGATTGTGGAGGAAACTTCTTTTCCTTACTCTGTGCCAAAAGGTTGTGATGGCTGCAGAACAGAGGCTTGAACTCTGTTTTGCATTCAAGGCCACTGGGTGACTGGTTTACAATGTGTATTTTAGGCTAGGCAGGGCTGACAGGGCAGGGCACCTCACAGGGTTTTCACCTGGCTTACAGGAGCAGAGGGCTTTCTTCTGTATGCCTGGATCATTGTAAATGACTCTTGATTCCCAGTGTGGTCTTAGTTATCCAAACTAATCTTTACACAGCTAGGCTAGAAGTTTCTATAAGCAGCTTCTGAAAGTATGCTGCAGCGCTTCTAAAAGCTTGCAAGCCCCTGAGCTGCCGTGTGTCTTGGTGCTGAGTCCACAGGACAGGTGGGCAATAGGCTATTCTGCTGGAAGTCGGAAACTCTCCGGCTTCTGATAAATAACAGACCTATTCTCCTGCTGCTTTCTGAGTAGAGACTGCTCCGTGCCTGAGGGCTACAAAGCAATTACAGGCCAGGCCAGTACTGATCATGCATGAAAACACTAGCTTTTTGCTGCTCTTACAATATTCCAAGCTCAGATTTTTCCAGTCAGGGCTGATAGGGCTTGAGATGGCTTCCTGTGTGGCAAAATTGGGATGGGCAGCCTGATAACCTCTTGTGCCAGAAACACACGTGGCACAGAAATCCATTGCCATTCTGGTAGGCAGCAATATGTGTTATTTACTCCTGATATGTGCTTCTTGGTCTTTCCTCAAATAGATACCGATTCCAGAGTATCAGTCTTGTGTGATGAGATGGAAGAAGCTTTAAAACTTCAAGGACAGGGTCTAAACCATGAGGTCCTGAACGTGTTCACTGCTCAGGACTCCTGCAAACTCAGCCCACAGCAGAATGAGTCACCTGCTACCCATATTGTCTGGATTGCTCAGCCTTTGAAGGATGAGCTTACATCAACAATCCTTCCTCCTTTGCAAGCATGCAATCAGTGTATTTTATTTATTTTCCTTTAAATATCCATCAAACTGAAGTTTAGGGGTTTTATTTCTGACACTCTGTGCTTTCAGTAAAAAAAAAAATATCAACTTAAGCAGACAATCAAGTGTCTGGTCAGTGTAGTGTTCTTCTGACAGGCTTTTCAAAGCACTTGAATAGTAGCAAACCAGATTATTTATTAGCTGCTAAACTGTACAACAACCTGAATTCAAACCAACTGTTTCCCTAATAGCACTTCTGAGCTGAATGAGTTTTTGCGTAGATCACATACGCCCTCATCCCGTGTCAAGACCGAAGGTTTGTAAGATGAAATTCTGCCTTTCCTGCTAAATATCCCCCAAACCTGCGACTGATTATTTGTAACCAGCTGGAAGGCGAGGAGCGCCAAACCTGTTACATGTGTAAATCTTGCTGTATCTCTGAAACTATGCACTGGAATGAGCTGGAGTTGTTCTTTGTTTAAGATTCTTTTCTGATTTTATGATCTGGTCCCCATTAATTCAGCAGCTGGAATCAATTAACTCTGCCAGTCTGGGTGGTTAAATGGCCGTTACAGGTGTCTCATGATGTGGTGTTCTTGGGTATTAATTGTTGCTTCTTGATAATATCCTACCTCATTTTTTATTTTTTCTTATTACCATTTATACGCTCCATTTAGCTCACTGAATTAAGTCAGTCCTTGGTGTTCGTTACCACAAGTAGTGTTAAGTGGCATTCGGTTGCTGAACCACACTGCGATTCTCCTTTTTTCCCTCCCTAACAAATGAATCTAGGGATTTTGAGAACAATGACACATCCTTAGCAGAGGATGAGGTGTATGGAAGAAATTTCAGATATTATCGATTCAACAGCTGTGGCACTGTTTCCTTTCTGTACTTTTTTGGAAAGGGGACTTGCGTGGTTTGAATTCTTTGGGTGTTTTTATTTTTTCAGTCCTCTAAGAGAGGGATAACTTCTTTTTCCTCATTAATAGCTGTGCCTTCCCCAGCAATGCATTAATGTAACTTCTCCACAGGGGCTCTCGCTCTTCAAGTGTATTTGCAGTCAGCTCTGCCTGAAGCCAGAGCTGTTCCCTCTGGTTCTTTTTCTTTCTTAGCTTTTGGCCCGACTTCTCACTGACAAACAGTATTGTCGTACTGTAAGCGGCAGAGTCATCTACTCTGAAATGTTACCCAAGGTAAGGCCGTGCGAGTGCTAACAAGTAAAACTATTGCTTAAGCTTCACCTTGATTTTTATTTTTCTTTCTTGTTGCATTTTAAAATGAATTTTCCCCCCACTGTTTGGCCACACAGTGGATCCTGTGGGTTTACCAATCATGTGCCAAAACAGAGTTTTCTGTCCTACCTGCTTTCTCACATTGCACGAAGCAGAACTGGAACTGGAGTAGAGTATTGTTTGACTCTGACCTTTCCCCTTCCATCCCTCCAGCTGCAGTGGTTAATATTCAACCACTTTGGCGGTATGAAATCCTCCTGAAATCTCATCTCCAAAATCCCTTTTTAAAAGCAGCTGTATTTGAATTGCTGCGCTGCATCGTGAAGGTGAACTTTGTGCGCATTCACACAAAGAAAGGCTTAATTTAGGATTTCGGGAACTATCCTTCCCTTCTTCCCTCGGTCTCCTTTAAAGGAATTTTATTGAACAATGGGGGAGATTTTTCCGTAGGAGCCAATGAGAAAGGGGGCTTAGGAGCCCGAATCTTTTACAGCTGACAGATGTGTCCATTTCAGTAAGACGCTACTCATGGCTTAAACATTGTTCACTCCCACTTGGTAAAAGTAGGAGCAGGGTTGTGGTTTGGCATCGAGACCTGCGACTTGCTGTAACGTTTCAGAATCATGGCATTCACTTTGTAAGTGGGGTTGTTTGGGCAGCTGATCAGCCAGCACCTCCACCTTCAGCACTGAAGGCTGCTATTGTTTTCTCTGAACGACTTGTAAGACTGGACACTTTAACAGAATAAAAGTTTTAATTTTTAATTTGCATTTTCCTTTAATGTCTGCTTTCTTTTAAAATTTCTGTATGCTAAGGCACTTGGCCTTTCACGATCTTGCTTTTCTGAAGACAAATGTTAATAATTCCAGCTATTGTGTAGGATTATTGTTTCTCTCACTCATTGTATGAGTCCTTGTGGATTATGGCATTCCTTTATGAATAAGTAAAAATTAAATGTAGAGTGAAGGAGGTCCTGCCCTATGACAAGCCTGGACTACCTTATGTATTTCACCATTGCTTTAACAAATGGCTGGAACAGTTTTTGTTGCCAAATACAAGGCTATTGGAGTATGGTTGGACTTGATGATCCAGTGGGTCCTTTCCAACCCGGTGATTCTATCATTCTATGATGCCCTACAGGGGCTCCGTTGGGCTTTCAAGATGCATATTGCGCTCCCCTTTCCTCGCAGAGGGATAGGGACCGCAGTCGGTGGAGAAAACTGCCTATTGCCATAGAAATTGTGTCTGCAGCCAACTGCTGGTAACACATTATTTCAGTGTGTTTCCTAGCTGTCTGCCTGGAAGCATTTCCAACTGGAAATGTTGGCAGATAGCGTCTTTCCCGATGGAGTGGGTTCTTGATGTATTACGGAGAATCAGCCTGCGACTTCCAAAGGCAGTCGTGAGTTTCTGTGCGGCCCGTTTATTGCACAGAAAAGTGTTTTTCTTGTGTTTTGCCTTCCCTTGCTTCCTCTTCCCCTGACTACTTGACCACAGTGACACCGGTCCCACTTCAGAGGTGGAAAATGTGAGCAGGCTGTGTAAGAGGTGAAAGGTACCTCTCTGGGTGCTCCACTTGCACTGCAGCTCCTTTTGACGAGGATTTACAGGCACTGAATAGCTGAGCCACAGGAAGGAATTAAAGGTATTATCCAAGAAAACTGTTTTTTTTCTGGATTCCTGCAGGAATATAGTGATGGGGAAAGAGCATGGGGTAAAGAACTGATCTGTCTTTGCTGAAAAAAGAATTTTAATACTGGTAATTTAATGTTTTCTGAATAGATCACTGAAAAGCGCAAACTAAAGATGCAGTAGAGGCAGCTGGACCTGTATTGGTTTTATTCTGATGAAACCCTCTAGTCCTGCTGCACCTAAGTTATTTACCCTGCTGGTATATGAAGGAAGTAACCATCCTGCTTTTACTTGTTGATGACAATGAGACTCCCTCGATGGAAAATGACTGCATTTATGAGGCTGTTGATAACTTGAAAGGCCCTGTCAATACAGGGAAAATGATCCAAGTATCTATGCCATTTTATATACAAATATACTGTTTAATACAGTTGAAATATTCATCATTGTCATTGCTCTCGTGCTCCTTGTTTCTCATTAAATACTCTGTCTCTTGTTGCTGATCATATAGAAGATTTCAGGAGAGTTGATGAGATCTAGCTGCAACTTTTCCTCCCCTAAGAACCCTGGCAGCTCCAACAGCAGCAGTTTTAAACTGGAGAGCTGGCAAACTGGCCTGGCTCCGAGTGGTTTCAATAGGAACAGTTATTGAAGAGGGAAATTAAGATAATCGTGCCAGTCAAAAAGGCGGTTGAAACACTTGTGCTTTGTCTGCTGGAGGGGTTGCCTGTGTTCCAGGTGCCACTCACTCCTGTACCTTTCGTACAGACGTGGGATGGGTTTTGGCAGCCTCCAATGGAGTTTGCCAGAAGTGCAGTTTTCTTGGGGAGCTGGCAGGAGAAAATGTTGTTTAATAGTCTGCAAAAGAACTCTCGGAGGGGGAGGAAAGGAAGGAAAAGGGGGTCATTTCCCAGTTTTGTCCGAGTACTTTCTACTTTCCTTATTTAAACTTACTGGAACAGAAGGTATTGACAAAGATGACATCTTTCTCCCCGACTGTTTTTGGGCTTTATGTGGTGTAGGTGGTTTTCCTCTTGCTGACAAGGTGTTTCTAAGCCTCAAAATAGGAGCATGTCTGGAGCGGCAAAGAACTGGAGGACTCCTAAGGACAGACACTGCTGAATGCTCCTGTAACCGAGATGGGTTACCTCATAATTCAAGCAGTCTTGGGGTTCTTGCCGTGTTGCGTACCATGATCCACTCTTTATGTTGCTCCAAACACTCCATAGAACAGGAAAACTGTGGTTGACTGTCATGCGTGTGAGCTAAACCAGCTTCTGAAGTCACCGTGTGTGCGTAAGGTGGGGAGTGGAGAAGATGACGTACTAAATAGAAGGAAAAATATGCTTGGGAATTAGAAGTACACGACACTATCGGAGAGGAACCGGGGAGTGGCTTGGGAGTATTTGCCTCTCCACGACTGCTGCCTCCCCGTGAAGGGTGAGGTGAGTCCTCACCAGATCGACTCATGGGCAACAGCTACACCAGGTTTTTTTCCGCTGGTTACACAGCTTCCTTAAAAACAATTCACCTCCCATCAGCTGATGAGAGTCCTTAACCGGGAAGGAGGAACTGCTTGGTTATTTTTTGGTTTGTGTGGGTGGTTGATTGTCTCCCCTCTGTTTTTGTAGCCCAGTGGGTAAATTCTCTTGCAAAATTTAGCCCTTTAAACGGCTGAATTCCTATCCGCTTGTGTGCAGAGAAGCTGGAAAATAAGCTGTAAACGCTCAAAAAGAGAAAACATAGACTTCCCTTTCATTAAAACCCCAAACCAACCTTGAAGAAGGAGAGATTTTGATCTAGAATCAATTCCCTTACAGAATAGGGGACTTTATTTTTTCAAAGAACGTATCTTTAAGATGGATCTTCAGTTGCGAGCAAATATAATGCAAAGTAAACACCTTCCCAGAACAATTTGCACCCCCTAGATGCCCTTTCTTTGTGCAGTGCTGCTGAGAGAATGTTCTCAGTAGTTCCAGCAAGAGCCAAGCACTTTTTTCTGGAGAAGAAAATCTTCCCCTGGGATTCCTGTGCGATGGGAGGGATGTGTTGGTGGGGAGCGCCACCGCTGGGCTGCCATCTCTTCATCACTTCTGCCTTTTAGACCTGGTTTCTGCATTTTTATCTCTCCGATTTCAGCTGCAGCTTTGGGGTCACTTATTCACAGGTACGTTTGGAGTACGTTTGGAGAAGTGTGAGTTGAGCAAGCGAGGGTGTAAATCACCACAGAGCAGCCGTGAATGAAAAGAAGATATTCTCTATGAATTTTTCTGAACCCTTAGTGAAAGCTGTTTAGCTTTATCACCCTTTAGTCTGATGTTTGTTGTCTCCTGGAGCCCCTTCCAGGCATGGAAATGCAGGCAGGAGTTGCTGACTGAGCAGAAAGGACTCACTACGGGTTTGAATCACTGCTTTAAATTTGTTTCAAAACTTTTATATCTTTTCATCCCACTTAAATCTCATTTTACCTCCCTTGCCTTATTTTACCGCTGTTTACCAGCCTAACTGGTCTGGTTTTTAATCTGGTTTATTAATTAAAGCAGTGATTCCTCGTTGGAGTTAACTGAATCGTGTTTGTGAATGCACTTGAGCAGAACATTTTTGGCACTTTAAGTGATACCAACAGCCAAAGCAAAACTCTTCAACCCTGAATGTCCCTGCCAGGAACAAATGGCCAGAAATGAGGACAAAATTCCCTGAGAAGCAGCCTCGCTGGCTGCACCCCAGTCCAGCTGCCTGGTGCTTGCTGTTATCGCGTGCTGGGAAAAGGATCACGTGAAGAGGCGGAGAGTCAATCCCGCAAAGCCTGAGCTGTATCGTGGTGTTGCTGGTGGGATCCTGGGAGCTTTCACCTCTGATGGCGTTTGTAACTCAGGATCAGATCCAACAGGTAAGGAGCTGCGCTCCGGCGAAGGAGCACGGCTGTAGAGCAGGCAGGTGGCACTGCTTGTGAGAGACGGTCACTGTTAGTTACCCTGTGGTCAGATCTAGCAAAGATCTGCTTTCCAAACATTTCATATTCTCAGCTTCTGATATTTACCTTCGGTTTTGGTGTGTGAGGACCCCGTCGTGGCTACAGACTCTTTCACAGGGCGACTTGTTCCGCAGAGCTCTTAGAGAAATTTCTCTCATGCCCTTCTGTCTCTGCTGCTCTGCTCTCATCCGCCGAGTCAAAATCTGCCTGTCGAAGGATAATCTCCGGGGTATTCTATATAAAGAAACTGCAGTGCTACCAGAGTTCACTTCATTTTATACGGGATTGTGTAGTCAACTGTGAGAAATCACCTAGGGATTTTTCCCTTGGAGAAAACAATGCTTTCCAGCTTGTAAAGGATTTCATTCTTATTTGGAATCCAGGTACGATTGCTCTGATCATCTTAGCAGGCTTCGCAATTTAATAGTTGCTGGTCGCACACCTTAGGTAAGAGACCCTTATGCCACAAAGGCTCTACCGGTGGTACCTCCTCTGCTTTGTGGACTGAGGTGTTGCAATACATAGTTCTTAAATCTATGGAATCTAAGCCTGTTTAAGAGCAAACTTTTTAACAGTAGAAACCCTTCCTGAAATTAAAAGTTAAGAGCAGGTTGTCGAGCTGCAGAGCTGAAGTTGGGAAGCTTTTTGGACTGAGCTGAGTCACAGCAAAGGGCCAGAACTGTTTTCACTTGCTTTATGCTGCTTCCCCTGGGGACTCTGGAGGAGAGCGGTCACCCCGTCTTTTCCAGTTCTGCAAGGATGGTTTCCTTGTCCTCGAGCACTTTTTCACCACTGAGGAGTGTGATAGCATGAGGAACCAGATTCAGAGAATCGTAGCGGAAATGGAAGTGCCACCACACTGCCGCACCGAGTTCTCCACCAGAGAAGAGGAGCAGCTCCAGGCACAGGTACTGGGAAGGGAAGGGCTGTCCCCATCAAAGCGCTGGAAGGAGAAAGGAAAAAAGTAGATAGCTGCTCGGGATTCACTCTGTGAGAACTGAACGTGACACCATGAGGCACTTGCTCTCCAGGTTCATACAAATGCTTGGTGGTGGGTGAAGGAGGAGAGGGTGCGTCCAGCTCTGCTGGACATTCGGTCCCCACAGCTATCGCCCCTGGCAGCCACACAGATCACTTTGTACTTATTCTGCAGACAGAAAGTAGGTTATTTTCCAGGCAGCGAGTGAAGGAAGAATGAGGGTAGCCTCTTTATGAGAGGTTCTTGTGAAGTCCAAATCAATGCCAAGAGATTTAGTGCCGTGGAAAGCCTTTGTGTGAGTGGTTTCTATTGACTGTGTTTTGTTCATGCTGCGGCTTGATGGGGAAAAGATGCAGGTGAGTATCAACACCTTGATCAAAGGTTCATTTATCTTTTCACAAGGATGCTATCTTTACTAGGCTTTTATTCCTGACAGGGTAGCTCAGATTATTTCCTAACCAGTGGAGACAAGATTAGATTCTTCTTTGAGAAAGGTGTTTTGGATAAGAAAGGTAAGCCCTGGCTGGTGTTATCCACAGGGAGGGGACAGGAGTCGGCGGAGTGAGGGATCAGGGGCAGTTTCCAGCTCTAGGGATGATTCCTCCTTTGCAAACAATGTTAAATTCTGGTTTTGTTTTGTAGGTAACTTTCTAATTCCCAAAGAGAAGTCCATCAGCAAGATCGGTCACGGTATGTTTAAAAGAAGGGGTTTTGACAGGGAGGGACAAAATGAGGATGTGGTTGTCGGACATGAGGATTTCTCCAGACCTACTCACTTTAAATAACTGTGACCCTCTGAGTTGAAACCTTTCTGAGCACAGAAGCGACTTCTTCCCTCTTTGTTCCCTCCCTGTGCCTCCTGGGGCGACTACGTCAAATATCACAGAGCTCAGTCCTTCTTGCCATTGTGACAGTGCCCGTCTTTGCAACCCTGGGCTGTTTTACTCTGAGTTTCTGCATTAAGTCCTTCAACTTGATTTCTACACATCAGTCTGCTTCTCCCTAAGTCGCTCTGCCACAGCCTCTGCAATTCTCTCTGTGCTGTCCTTCACTCTCTGCTGTCAAAGGACTGAAAAATCTTCCCTTACAGTCTTTTCTGCAAACCCTTCCAGGAGGTTTTTCAGCTGTGCATAGCTCAGAGTCACTGACGTGCAAAAGCTTGGACTTCAGCCCTTCTCTCTTTCATGTGAGAGATTGTTTGCATGAATTTACCACCTCAGACTGGTCATGTTCAGTGCAGATCAAACCATCTTCTGTGTCCTGCGCAGTGGTGGGTTGCTGATGCTGAAGCTGTCCTACCTCCTTTGGTGTCACCAGCAGCACCTTTTCTTTACCCTCACTGGTTTCAGTTTGACTATTTTCCTCTCTGCCAGCAACCGAGCTTGTATTTTGACCCCTTTTGCTTTCAAACAATACAAGGAAAACGCAAGCAGGTTTCACTGCATCTGCAAGCACATGAACTTTGCTCTGGTTGAACTTCGCTAAACTTGGAAATTCAGTACTGAGAGTTCTTGGTTCTTTGGTTTTCTCAGGAAAACACTCTCCCCTTCCCCTGTGATACATCAGCTTTTCCACAGTGGAAGTGAAAACAACTGTAGATGCCTGCTGACTCAGCAACTTAACAATTCAAAAAGCTTCTCTTAGACTTATTTTTTTTTGTAATTGCTCATTTTTGGTCCAGCCTTCCCTCATCCCTTGCTCAGGAGCAGCCCCTGCTGGACCCAGTCGCGTGTCCTCCTGGTAGATTTGATCACAGTGAGATGGATTCATGATTCAAAGTCTTTGGTTGATGGTTTCGTTGGAGCCGGACTGTAGCAAGCGCCTGCATGCTGACAGCTCTGACTGCGGGCTGTGGCCCTCTGCAAACAGCACTGAGGATAAGCCCTAGCTCATTTTTGCAGTAATTACCTTTCTGTTAGTTCTTAAGGATCATATTTGTAAGCATCAAACTCATCTGTCTGCCTCGGGGCCACATGTAGTGGTTGTTGTGTTAGCGTTTGCCCCATATAATCCTTCATCACAGAATACTAAGTTTTTGTTCACTGTTATACACTATTTTTATGTAGCTGCAGTTTGTGGCTCAGCGAGTGATTATATCTTTGGTTTCTAAAGAAGATGGTACAAGCCTACAAGTGTTGTATCACCTCAAGCGTGCTAAGTCCATTATATCCACTCTTGGGAGGGATCAAAGTTTCTGGTTGCAATTGGTCTTGGTTGACTGTCGTCTCTGCAGCTCATTGAGTGCTGCCAAGTTCCTTTCTGTTAACGACATCTTCAGTGTGAACCTTTTGTCTCCCCTCAGCTTTACACGCTTATGATCCTGTCTTCAAGCGAATCACCCACTCCTCCAAGGTGCAGGTGAGCCGTCACCATTCGTAGTCTGGAAAAAACTAAATTATGGAGTAGTTAATGGAAATGTTCTAGAATCTTAAATGGGTAATTTTGTCCTTAAAAGGAAATTTAACTATCTTCAACGAATGATGCTTTGTGCACAAAAGCAGCAAACGTAAATTTTGGGAAGTTTCTTTACAGGAATTGGGAAGAAAACTGGGCCTTGAGAGACCAGTAGTCGTGCAAAGCATGTATATCTTCAAGGTACGGTAATTCACGTTGTCTTGTCACTCCAGAAATAAGACTCGGTTAGGTGGGAAGCTGTGAACAACTCTCTTCACACATCATCTTTCTTTCCCTGCAGCAACCTGGCATTGGTGGTGAAGGTGAGACTCGTATTATCCCTACAACACACTGCAGATAATACTCCTTTGGCAAAGGAATATTACCGGGAAAAAGGCTTAGAATCAGATTTAAGCCTGTGAGGTTTGTGGTCTGAACCTTCCTAAAATTATTAAAAAGCATCTGTGTTTTCCAGAAACATTCCTACCTCCTTCGCAGCTTGAGCAAAGCTTTTACGTTTGCAGCAGGCTGAAGGGTGTATTTTCATGTATGATTTCATATGTATGACAGGTGGGTGGGCAGGATAGGTCAGTTCAAGGAGAACAAGCCGGCTATCCTAGTAGAACTGATTTCTGCGGGTATTAAAAGGTCCTCTCGTTGCAGTGACACCACACCAGGATGCCACCTTCCTGCACACGGAGCCTCTGGGCAGAATCCTGGGGTTCTGGATCGCCTTGGAGGACGCCACGCGGGAGAACGGCTGCTTGTGGTTCATTCCTGGCTCTCACACCAGTAAGAATTGTGGCGTTTGGTGCGTGCTGTGAAACGTGTGCCGTCCTTGTGCCTAAGGGTGAAAGGGTAACACGGACCATGTTGTGTTCTCTGCATCCCACAGTGCCTGTGGAAGCGCACTGCTCTCCTTGTTTATCGAAAGAACAACTTTCTTTACTACTAAAGCCTCCTTTTATGCTGTTGCCAAATCCACAACTATATTTTTCAGCAGGTTATTATCTGCTTCACTTTGAGCTTGGCTACTGGTCCATCAGATGAGTCAGATATAACAATACTATTTAGTTTAAAAAAAGGTGGTGTACATGACTTGCACCGTGTCCAATCGATATCTAGCCTAGAAACAAAGAATCCAAAGCACCGGCGAAACGAAGGACAGTCCTTCTGAAATTTTATTTACACTAGAATCTGTTAAAGTGAGGCCCATTAAAACAGCTCTTGAGGCTTTTCTTTTCACGTCACTATTGTTTCAGAAGCTTCCTTTGCAGGGTTTGGACTTGGCCTTGCCAGGCCACTGAGATTTAAGGCTTTGATGTAATGAAGGTGTTAAAACCACTGGGTTCTTCCCTCCTGTGGTGAGACAGAGCATCGCTATGTGTTGATGATCCTTCCACAGTTTTGACTGTAGCCTTGAAAACATTCAAGTCTGATCTGGACTACAAAGAGAAATTCTCCTTTTGCCTTCCAGAGCAGGAATACGCTGAGAAACCTCTTTTTTTAACTTTTTTTCCCTTTTTCTGTCTTTATTTCCCCATCTGCTCAGAAAACTGTTTCTTTTCAAGGTTGCATCCTTCCCTCTAATGGTTTTAGTCTTGACAACTCTATGGAAGGGGAATAAAAACCTTCCTCGACATGCACGCGTCTGTCAGATATTGGTTTGAATATCAGTGAACAAAGTAGGCCTCTAAGTCTAAACAAGGATTGCTTGAACACCATCCAAAGCATTGGAGAGCAGTCAGTGTCCCGGGGGAGGGCACAGATTAAACCAAATCATATCCTGGAACAGCTCTTGTGAGTGATGAGCGTTGCCGTGTCTGTAACCACTATGGAATTACCCGCACTCTTTCCTGTTTTTCACTACCTCTACGGCACACTAATCAGCTTTAGGCTGTTAATCACTTAAGCGTTCACTCTGTGAGTGGAATCATAGCACTCTTAAGTTTTGCAGGCAGTCATCCCTCATAAATTCTGGAGTCGGCTGCGTTCTGATTGCAATTTATGGTCTTATAGAAAGGAGAAACGGAGCAAAAGTTGTCTTTGCATGAGTGTATGACTATTTGTGTTCCTAAGGGCTGTGTTATAATGCACAGAAATAGCCAGAAAGGCAAAAAAAGGTAGTTGTCTATTAGTTTTTGCCACAGCTGGAAAATCGAAACCTTCATTAAATGAAAAAAACCCACCCAAATTGCTAAGGAAAAAATATAATATACTGTAATATGACTTTCTGATCAGTGCCAGGAGAAATCACAGGCACTGTTCTGCTATGCAGAATGTCGCTAGCTGTTTAATTTTGACGTGTGTTTGCTTATTCTATGGATTTGCAGATGGAATTACCCGGAGAATGGTTCGTGCAGCTTCAGGTGCCTCGACATGTGTCGAGTTTGTAGGGTCAGAGCCAACCTACGATGACAGCCAGTTCATACCTCTGCCTATAAGTAAAGGTAAAACCAACCCCGACCAGTCTGCTTTACAGGTCAAGGAAAGCAAAAGAGCCAGAATGATATCTCAACGCTCTCAGCTTCCCTTCTATTTTAAAGCTGGCACTCACAATTCAACAAGCAGTACAGGTGTTTCTCTCAACCAGGTGGGCTCATTCTCATCCACGGGGAAGTCGTCCATAAGAGTGAACTGAACAGCTCGGAGTCATCTCGGCACGCATTCACCTTCCATGTGATGGAAGCCAAAGACACCAGCTGGAGCAAAGAGAACTGGTAAGCTCCCCATCCCAACGAGTGGCTGAGGAAACTAGAGCTTTCCAATGAGATAGGATAAACTTTTCTTTGTTGTCTCTATGTGTGTCTCAGTTTCTGTTGGTAGTACCTCAGTTAACATTGATTTCATATCGCTAGGACTGAAAACAACCTCTGAAATTCTGTTTTGACCTCTTTACTTTCTAGGCTTCAGCCAACTCCCGAACTGCCTTTTCCATCGCTCTACACTTGAAGTTAGTGATTGGCTTCTGGAGTCGATAGCTGATCAGTATTCCTTTCTGATTGTTTGTGTTCCCTTTAAATACAACCTTCACTACATCAGCGCTCACGATTAATTAATCCTCTTCTCAGAATGAGGACCCTTGACACGTTTGAACCCCCATTAGACAGAAACTTCTTCTACAGCATGTGCCCTACCAGTATGAGAACAGTCATCCAGTCCTTTTGGTAAAGAAACATCTTCAGTCTTGGGAATAGACCATTAAAGGCCATTGCACCTTGACCGGGACCAGTTAAGAAGTAATTCTTCTTGCAGCTACTCTCTATTTTCTTCTGTTTAAGTCTAATGCATTTCTTGGCTGTGTCGATCCTAGGAATGCAGATGAACGTGTCGTGTGAAGGTGACTGACTCTTACTCTTGCGTTTCTGTCCTGCTGTTTGAATAATAGTGATTAGGAATAATGCTGTTGTGGGCAAAATGAAGTAGGAAGTCTATTTTTAGAATCAATCTTCTAAGTATTTCTAGCAGACTGCAGCTGAGTGTTTGATCTCCGAGTGTGTTGATTACAAATATTACAGTTCTTACAGATTCGTGTTGGAATTATGGAAACAAAAATCCCCGATCAAACTCCTAACGTTTAAATAAAATAAAAATTTAAAGTCTCCTTTTTACCTTCCTCTTCTTTTCTTTGAGGAAGACATGGTGGGACCTTTTCCCAATGGATGGGACTGGTGTAAAGTTGGTTCGAACCCTCAGTGTGCACAAGAAGAGCTACCAGCACCAAAACCCCAACCAAACCAACTCAGAGCGAGATGAAACCTAAAGAATGTTAAGAAATGTAAGTTAGATGCGAGGCGAGCTCAAGCCTGTGTCCTGAGCTGAACAGAAGCTGCGTAGGAGTAATCTCACTGGCACTGCTGCAAGGACAACCCCGAGGTGTGAGAGAGGCTCATCGATGCATGAGTTACACCATAGTCCCCTTAAGACTTCTTCGAGTCCTGGCAGAGGGAGCCCCATAAAAGGCTGAATCAGGAAAAGGCTGAACAAGAAAAGTATTGACTCATTGCTTCAAAAGTATTTTGCCCATCTCTGGTGTTTGTTTGAAACAAAATAGTCAAACTTGGTTTCTTTATGGTAAGAGGTTTCCTTTCAGCCCTCTGGGCTTGCTGGGCGGTGCAGGGCAGGTTCAGCACAGCACAGATTTCGTCACAGAGGACTGAACCCGGGGCTGTAGCAGGAATTAGGAAGCCGGGCAATGGCAAGAGCATGAACCTTGAGTTCAAAGTCTCTGCAGGTGCAGCTGCTGCCCTCCCCTACCTTTTGTATGGTTGCTTTGGAAGCTGAGTGGGGTGGAGGGAAAATGACTTTTAACTCTAGTACTATTTCATGCCAGAGTAGAAGACTGTGACTCGTGACGGGAGCAGCTAAAGCTTTTTCCATATCTTTCCGTCAGAAGAGTTAATAATTTAGAACAGCACCTTTCTGCCGAGGAGCGGTAGTTTGTCCTCTGGTGATCCGCAGCCCTCTCTTCTGCAATGCACACCACCACCAAGTGCAAGTGCATAAATAAAAGCAAGAAGCTGGATTGGATTGGCAGGATTTCCTGTTAAATGTGAAGGAAATCTAGCGGAGTTATGATTTTTGGTTCCCTACAAAAAGTATCTGCCAACTTATTGCATTATTAACCAAACCCAAATCCAAACAGGTTTGACATTGTCAGGAAAAGCAGTACCAAATCCCAGGAGCCCGGCCCTGGCTGGGGTACAAATTAGGCAACGCTGTCTCGCGGCTGGTTGAGTCCTGGCTTGTTGCAGGGACAAAGGCAATCTTGGGTTCTGGCTCAGCCTGCTGGCCCGGAGCACTGGTTTCACTCCAGCCCTTGTCGTATTCTCAGTTATAACACAGTCTAAGCAGGGCAGTGGTTCTATAAGGGATTGTGGGCCGGCACAAAACTGTTCCCAAAAGTCAATCTAAGAAGTATCCAAAGTTAACTTCACTCCGCAGACAAGAATCCTGGAATGCAACTCTTCTGCTTGGACAATTCCCAGGGGAAGGGAAGAGGCAGAGAGTTACACAGGCTCGTGTGTGGTGTTCTAGTGGATGCTTGGCATCGTCAAGAAGAGATTGTCAATACAGAAGTGCTTAATAAGTAAAAGTCAGATGGGATTTCTTTGCCACAAAATGGGAGTTATCATTTTAACTAAATGGACAGAATTAAATCACTTACTTGATTTGCTGATAGAAGCATTTTTATAAATTCTTTGATTAAACATGTAGCTGAAGAAATGCAAAACGTCAGAAACCGTTTTAGTATTAGAAAAGTTTATTGACTTTAACAGATTCTCTGCTTTTGTGATTAATGTGTAATTAGTTTTTGTGACCTCGCTTAGCTTTTCCCTCTATATTATTATTCCAAAGTTTAAAATCTTGAAAAAGATTAACCTTCTTCTTGTTCCACAAAAATTCAGGGCTAGAACTGCAACCCCCGTGTTAGTTCTGTTTGGAATAAACGGGCTCTGACATTCTCAGATCTCCCCAACCCGCCCTGGATAAACTCAGCTACGGCAGCTGAGTCTGAACTGTTTTCATGTCCCCGTGCATCAGCTTGATTCTTGGTGATGGATATACTTGGACAGTCGTACTTGCTGTTGCACCCTCACTATAAAACATGCTTTAAATGCTCCTACAGAAACAAAGGATTCACATATTCAGCAAGACAAGACTCAGGACAACAAAACATGTTTTGGCTGTGTTACCATACAGAGGCGCAGCATCATCCGAGAGGTTTGTTCGTTTGTTTGCTTATTTATTTCTTTATTCTTCTCTGATTGACTTACCTCCTTTTCCTCTAGGCACCCAGAAGAAACTTAAATTGGATTGTTAAACAGCAATGCTATTTTTATTGGTCACGTTTGTGTTCCCGTGAAAACAAAGCACCTCACGCTGTTTTAACAGGGTGAAAAAACAAGACCAAACCACTCTTTATTTTAAATGGGTCTTTTTCATTTCTGTTTTTAACAATTTTATGTGCTGTACCAAACGTAGTGTTTAGATCAGCTTTGAGCTCTCGTTACGATGCATATTCTATTACCACTTTTCTCTAGAAAGGGAGAAACCTCTGTTCCAGGCAGTGCTTTTATGCCATAAACATTATCTGGAGGTAGAGAGGCAAGAGCAGATTATCGATTTGGGTAGTGTAAGCTTCCAAAAGAGAAACCAAACTCACAGATGCCAGAATCCAGGCATAGCTGGAGTTCAGGTTGACACTGCTGTCAAAGATTAGAATAAGCGCCACAGCTATGATCTGAGCAAAAATAGCTGTCATTGTCCCTTCAACGGTCTTCTTTGTTCCCGGCCACTTGATTTCCCCCATTGTGCTGCCAAAAACAGAGGCGATGGTGTCTCCTACCCCTACCGCCAGCACCCCGGAGTAGGGAACCAGTGCTCCTGCCCCAGACAAGGTCCCTTTTGGAGCACAAGATCTGGGGAATAACCATACTGGAAGGGACATGCCAAGAAGAAGATAAATATGAGTCAAGATTAGAGGTCCACTGTCTCTTTCATCCAAGAAGAGAGACAGCAAATGCCTAAGGGTTTGGCCAAATGGTTTGATCCTGAAGTACCGAACATACTCTAAGAAGATAAAGGCTGCCAGACACAGTACTGCAGCAACGTAGAGAAGCTGGCGGTCATAGATTAGTCCGGGAACGTAAGTAGCTACAACAATGAAATGGAAATATTTCCTAGTTATAGTCGAGGCCTGGTGTTTTTTAGATTCGGATGATCTCTTAGCATTCTGGTAGAAAACTACGCCACATGCTGAAGCAGCCAAAAAGGTCCAGTATACAAGAAGGTAAACTCTTGTCTGTGTCTGAAACAGAAACTGGAGTAGCCAGAACAAAGGGTTCCTCTGGATCAGCCGGTACAGCCAAGGCATGATGACCCCTAAGCCTAGCACTGCTGTCATCATGTGGAAAAACAGGGAGGAGATCCACGTACCCGAGTCCATGAAAATGAAGAGCACAGTGAAAAAAAGCCCAAGAAGAACAACTCCAACAACTGCCACCAGAAGGAAAAAGTCTATGGGATCACCCCTGCCCTCAACTACATTTAGTGAGCGTTTAATGAGCTGATTGAGAACAAAACTGATGCCTCCGAGAACAAGCAATGCTTCTCCGGGAGTAAAACATCGAGGTAACAAGTACAGCAAGACCATACTGAGGTAGACAAAAATTAGCAGCACCTCTAGGACCTCTATCACTTCTGAAACAGTCAAGGAGTGCTTCATGGTATAGATAATGACACTGCCAGCAATACCGGTAAGTATGCAAGTGTTGGTTGGCACAGGTTTTGTGATGCCAACTGCTATTACAGATAAAAAGAGAGCAACCAGCATGCCGGTGGAAGCTACAATTATGCCAAAACGTTCGAAGTACACGATGCCAGCAGACCTGCACCTCTCCTTCATCACTATCCCCAGCAAGGGGATGACCATGCTAGCTGGCAGGAGGCCGCTGTTGGCTGCTGTACGGAACTGGAATACAGCCCCACCCTGCTGGAGCAGACGGTCCCATTTGAATTGGACATAAAAAGCCTGGATGGTGAGAGCGACGGCACACCAGGAATACCGGTCCCACACTACTGCGTGCACGCAGAGAACGATGAGGAACACAATCAGGGACTCTGCCAGCACTGGCTTGTTTAACATGATTCCAGTCCAATGCGGCTCAAGCTTTCAGAGTCTTTCTCAGGAGTCCCAATGTGCTCAATAGTTGTCCATTAGGAAGAATCCTCCTTCATGCTACTGCAATTCCTATTTAGAAAAAAAGAAAGAGCAAATAATTAAAGCAACTAGTAGAAAAGCTAAAGCTTTCACGCAGCTGTTTCATCCTTCAGCTCAATTTAAACTGACAGCTCTGTGCCAATTGTTAAATGTTGATACACAGGTGAATAAAAGAAATAAAACCAGTGAGGTAATAGATCAGCCAAAATTGACACCCGGCTCTGAGAATCAGAGCAGTGAGCTTGCAGTGACAGAAATGACCCACCGAATACTGGGGTGTTCAGATGCAGTTTTCAATATTTCTGTTGCAGCAGCTTTGAACTGAAATGTGAAGCAAACAAGCCACAAATATTCCCCGAAGGCTTCACTGTGATGGCATGAATTTGCAATGCAATCAGTTTAAAAGTTTAAAGGTAACCTTAGAACCTAATTTTGTATGTGGTTTTCACTGTATTTTTACACAGTGCTCCTCCTTTAATTAAATATTTATCTTCCCATGGCTGTGCAACCCCCCCAGATACCTCTCTCTCTCCTTCCGTTACTGGTGTCTGAATGTACCAAATACTTCCACAACTGCAGCGGATGTTTTACAATGCTGAGTGGTATTTACAATATAAAAAGGAAAGAAAACATCACAATCATTAAAAATCATCAAATGTCATCCTTTATCTACTTTTGCTCTATTACCAAAACTGTCAAGATAAGCAAAGTTGGAGATCTGAGCACAGAAAAATGAAACGAACAGACCTCATCTTGCCTGTGGCCATGAGAGGATGTTCAGCACAGCCTTAGTATTAAGCTGCTTAATTTATTTTGCTTCCACAGCACTGCTGGGTCATGTTTGTTACAGAGATATTGATTCTAAAAGACACTTCTAGTCCATCTTGACGTATTGGCAATATTCTGTTTAACTCCAGGCTGTGTTGTAGCTGTATGCTTTAACCGTTACACAGCTTCACCTGTGAGTAAATGGAGCCTGATTTAGTCTTCCTTGTTTTTAAAGAAAGGTACCAGCTTCATTTCTCTTGGATCCATGGCACAGACCCTGGCACCTATCTTGATTGCTATTTTCACAGCAATAACCCCTGCACTGCCGTTTCACAGAGACTTTAGATCTGCATAAATAAGTGAAATATTTTAATGCTAGTCAGTCATTAATGACACCAGACAAATATTAGCAATCCTCAGCCCAAAAATCCATTTTTCATAAGAGATTTGTTTAACCTCTGGTGTGCACAGTTTTCCTCGAATTCTTTGAGCAAACCTAGTAAGACCTTCTTGATCATGAGCTAAAGCTGTCATTGTTTTCGATATTCACTCACTTCCGTGTCTTACTGACGCTTACTCTGTTTACAGCACTTCAATGTCTCCGAATCAAGGCTCACAGCCAATGACAGCTCATTGCAAACTAAATGTTCCTTTAAACTTCAGGACTGTAAGATAAACAGTTGAGCTAATCAGCAACACACATAACAATTCTATTAGGTTAAATCACATCTTGCCTTCTTTGGAGTTTTGTGGGTGTTCAAATGCTGTGCAATCCTCACCAGCGTCTATTGTTTTATTTCTCTTTATCCATAATTTGATGTTATATCTTAGCAGTAACCTCATATTAAATTTTGCTCCTGATATCTGCATAAGCTCACTCACAGAAGGCTAGAAGTTTATGCAGAGTTCTGTTTTGGGTTTTCATCAGGTACTGAGAGGTGTCACGAGCTTAGAGCTGATCAAGACTTTGGTCTCGATATGACTGGTAACTACTAAAGTGCGTACTCTCGAACTCCCTTCCAGTGTGGGTCTGGAAAGTTTTGCTATTTATGACTTTGTATTGGAAACTTAATGATTAATAGATTGTTACGGCATCTTTATTTTTTTATCTTGAAATATACAATTGCCAAACATCTTGATTGCTTTTATTGTTACTATACAGGCAGGTCAGGCCAAATGTAATCTTTCTGGGCACTGGGGAGGGGGAAACTCAAGGTTTATCTGAGGAGAGGCAGGGCCAATACTGCTCACTTGTCAAAGATTAACACGAGCTCACGCTCTGTCTGGCAACTTTATGGTTGTGACCCAGCTCTTGCAGTAATAACAGCACGCAAAGATGACTTCCCCCAGCTGGCAGCGTGCCCGCTGGGCTATCGGACAGGAATTTCGAAAGCTGCTGACCTGCGAATCGGCAACACCACGGATTTCACTGCTGAATTAATTCATTTTCCCTTGCCAGCTGCAATTCTGTCCTCTGCACCCTCTTCCCGGGAAGGCGAAGCTCCTCAGCGCTCCTCCTTTCTCCTCATACACTGGCCGGGACCCACCGCTCTCCGTTTTCTGCCTATTTTGTGATCCCCATCCCGGCTGCTCTGGGTGGGGAGGCTTCCCCCTGACGCGTTCCCAAACGCCCCGCAGCCCTTGCCTCGCTGCAGCACCGGCCTCTTGCCTCTCTTCCCTCCCTCCACTGCGGCGTTGAGGCCTTCCTTAGCCCTGCAGGAGCCCCCCCTTGGCTCTGACCCTCCGTGCCCCCCTCGTCTCCTTTCGCCCTTAGCTGCGGCAGCCCGTGCCTACAGGGGCGCTGCGGTGGCGCAGGGGCCGCAGCAGCCGCTGGGAGCGCTCGGAGGCTCCGCTGGCGTGATCCCTGTGTCCCGCCTCCCATTCCGGGAATGCGGCGCTCACCCACCTGCCAGGACGCCGCCATCTTGGCACCGCCGCCTGTCACATGACCTAGACAGCCGCGGTGGGCGGGGCCAAAGGGGTGCTCCAACCACGTGACCGCCCCTTGCCTCTGTGTCACGTGAGCGAGGGGACACCAAAATGGCGTCGAGCTGTGCGGGGGCGGGGCGGCTGCCCAATCACGTGACCGCGCTGCGGGGAAGGGGCTGGGGCCGCGTGGCCGTGGTCACGTGAGAGGGGGCGGGGGGGCGGAGCGGCTGCCTCAGCCACGTGATCCCGCCGCGGGGAAGGGGCGGGGCCACGCGGCAGGTGTCACGTGATAGAGGGGCGCCAAGATGGCGCCGGGCGGGCTGAGCGCGAGGTGCGGGGCCGCGGCGGCCGCTGCGGGGCGGGGAACGGGGTCGGAGGGGGCGGCCTCGTCCTTCGCCGCGGGGTCCCCTCCGTGGTGAGCGGGGGAGAGGGGGAGGGCAGTGAGGCGCCCCGCGCCGAGCGGAGCAGGGACGTTAACGGCAGCGCGGCCCGCTCCGGTCTGGCCCCGCCCCTCGCCCAGGGCGCCCCCGAGCGACGGAGTTCGGGTGTTGGCGGGGGATTTCGTAGCGGTTTTCGCGTTCTTTTCGTCCTGCCGTGCTGTGAAAAGGGACGCGGGGCTGTGTGCGAGCGGCGGCTTGGCGAGGTCTCAGTTTAGGGGGTGCCTGGCGGGGCTCCCCGAGTCCTTCTGAGAGGGTGAAAGTCACAACGGAGTCACGAAAGATGAGGCAGGGAAGCGGTTTGGTGACTCCCAGGCTCAGCCATCGCTTCAGATCGGTGCCTTCGTTTGTCCTCAGCACACTTTTTGATATTATTGTAACATTTTTAGACTCTAGAGCGTTCTTCCGTGTCTAATTTTTATTAAATTAATGTGTGTAAGCCCTAACGGGGACAAGAACACCACTGTTACATGTGATCCTGTAAAGAGAGCTTGCCTTCCTTGGCTCTTGTGGAGTCTAGTTAATGAGTTGGCAGCAAATCCTGGTCTGTTTTATTCACGGAAGAGGTCAGGAGGGAATGAAAAGTAGGTGGTGTGGCTCTGCTGGGCTGAAGAATGGAACTGCAGAGTTCTGTTCTTTTCGTGGTAAAATTCTGTGGCTGTTCCAGTGCTCTGTGTGGGCTGGAGAGGTTGCACCCATAGTGGGTGGCCAAACAAGCTGAAGTGAGGGAGGAATTAGCCGGTGAAAATTGCATTGGTAGGTGTACGGAAATAATAGACGTTATCATTCTGTTAAGTGGCACCACGTGTCAGAAGTTGCAGATGAGTTTTGCTGCCATAGGGAGTTATTTTGATGAAGCTGTGCTAAAAATAAGTCAATGAGTGTTCTTGTAGACAGTCTTTGCGTGGGGAGCTGTGGTGTTTAACTCCTCATTTGCATTACATTGCTATCAAATCAGCATTTGTCTGAGCTCCCAAAATACTGGTTTTGCAAACATCCTTTTTCTGAGCTGCGGTAGGGAGACTCACTTTTCTTGGATGTGTATGGCAGGGTCAGGGTTTGGTCTGTGATACCTTATAGCGCAGACTGACTTTTCTATGGAGTTTTGGGGGAGAAATAAGAAGCCAAGGGTAGATGTTCTGAAGATTTGTGGCAAATCATTCTGCTTTATGTAAAGGTATTGCAGTTTTTCACTTCACCCAGCTTTATGTTCCACTGAGAGCAAAGGATGAAACTGTTACGAAAGAATTCTATTTGGAGGAGAGCATTGAATGTAACTGAGTAAAATATTCTGTATTTTTATTAGTATTTTTTCCCCAACCTCAGACATCCACTTAGCAAAATCACTTTGAGCTAAGAAAATGACCTGAAGGTGATGCTTCTTTGCTGTGAGCTGCAAGTGTATCGGTTGTCACCCTCTTTGGGTATTTCCCGAGTTCTTTCAGGACATCTGAAACCGGTCAGCTGAAAACTGATGTTCCTTAAATTAGTTTTCTTGTATTGCAGTGTGATCTGAGTTAATTGCAGGTTTGAAAAGATGTAAGCAACAGTGTTCATCATTAAAATACTTTCTACCTTGTCCCTTCCTATGCAGGAGCAGCAGAGAATTGTGGACGATTCTCCTGGGCAGATCAGCTTTAAGAGAACCAGTAAGTCCATGTCTTCCGGAGCAGGTTTACTCATCACTGAATGGATTCCATGGTGAAATGTATCGTTCGTACATCTGTTTGAATATTAGTGAGACGTTTTGCTGCTTTTCCCTCTTCCTCAGTGCGATTTTTGTTCCTCTGTCTCTGCTACTTGTTCATTCTTCCACTCCTTGTTTGTAGCTGCCTCATGAACTGCCTGGAAGGGTGTGTGTGAAAAGGTGGTTCCCTTTCTGGAGCGGACACAAGTGCTGCTTCCTAGACTGGCTGGCCTGGGGTATTCATGAGTGGTACAGCCTGCTTCCGTATTTTCTGGGACGGAGCCCGTGCTTTCAAGAATTTGCCCAGAGGTTGGAAATCCAAATGTTTCTGAACCTAGTCCGTTGCCTCCTATTTCCTCTCCCTTCCTGTGATTAGGCAAGACAACAAGCCTTCTTGTGCAATACGCACCTTGAATCAGTCGGAATCATAGATGCTCGTCTTGTGTTGTCCTTGTCTCTTTGTGGTGGTGGAATTTCTTTACTTAGCTTAAATTTAACAAATCTGGTACTAGGCAATGTACAGTGCGGAATCTGTTCAGTAGCGTTCCATTCTTTTTTAGGCACAGATCGCAGCAGAACTGAACAAGCATTGGCAGAGGTTTTTAGAGGGACTTTCATACTATAAACCACCAAGGTATAGTGATTTTCTGATTTTTTATATTAATCTCTAAAATGAGGCCTCATTTAATGAGTAGAGGAACATGCAAAATATTTCTGATTACTTAAAAATAGATTTGTACTCTCTCGCATAATTTGAGATTTCAGAAGAGGAATAGTAACAGAAAGTACTTAAACACATAGCGTTTTTGGGCATGAAAAACAAACTGGAAAGAAGTAACAGCAGTTTCTGCTGTCGTTACGAACGTTTGGTAGCTCTTTATCCTGCAGAGCTGCAGCAATCTTATGAAAGTGTGCAGCCTGTGGAGAAGTGACTCCTCTTGATGCTCAGTCACCCCAGAAAGATATCCAAATTCCCTGATTAGAAAAGGTGGAATGAATATAGCCTGTGTTTATTGTAGCAATGATTGTGAGCGATGGTCAATTTTGTCTGGAGGGAAGATTATAATTATTGCTGTATGAAACATTGATAGGCTGTGGAGGAAAAGGAAAATCATAGAATCATTAAGGTTGGAAAAGATCTCTAAGATCTCTAAGATTGTCCAGTCCAACCCTCAGCCCAACCCCACTGTGCCCACTAAACTGTGTCCAAATTAAAGTGATAAAACTGACAACTTTGAGATTAAGCCCCTCTAGTTCATTCCTTGGGATTTTTCACGACTAAAATTTCTTTTGTCTTTAGCACGGACTCTGCAGAAAAAATAAAAGCTGATAAAGATGTCGCTGCTCCCCTGAAAGAGCTGGGTCTGAGGGTCAGCAAGTTTTTGGTGAGTGAAGATGTTGTTCTGGTTATAGTTTTTATCTCTGCGATTGGAATGCATTGTTACTGGGATTTGGTTAAGTAAGCTTCTTGATGTTGCAAGAGGTAAACTTGGATTCCTTTCAATTCAAAAGAAGGGTGTTAGAAGTACGTGTTGGGGCTGTAGGTGAAAATTTTGAAGTGATCAGTAATCTTGAGGTGCCTCAGTAGTCCTGGCTAACACCCCATCCTGCTTTTGGTTGTTCTTGGGCTCTTTCAAGACATTTGAAACTGCTCAGCTATGAACTGATGTCCCTTAAATAGTTGCTGTATTTGAAAATACTGTCAGTGTGCCGGCAAGGTTATGTTCCTTCAGTCTGGAAGCTGGAATTTGGTGACTCGATGGCAGTATGTTTTTTATAATCACTGTTATACTCCAGCTAAACTGGAGTGGCATCTTAGTGGCATCAAAGCTGATGTATTTTGCATTAAACAGAAGTGCTGACTAAAGGGAGCATCTGCTTGATGCAAAAAAGTTTCTTTTGGCACATCTTGGAAGTTACTATTTTGGCAGAGAAGAGCTGCCTGAGTGTTTAGAGAGAATCTTCATTTTTAATGAATTCAGTTTCCTTTTATTCATTTCAGAGCATGTCTCTCTTTTTCAGGGCTTGGATGAAGAGCAGAGTGTACAGTTGTTACAGTTATATCTTCAAGAGGATTACAGAGGAACAAGGGACTCCCTGAAGGTCTGTAGCTCCCATTTGTGTTCTGTTTGCTCTACCTCTTTCCTTAATACCAGTGGCTTGTTGATGCTTATGGTCACGTGCGAGTCTGAGTTCTGGTTTGAAAATGGCTTTGTAGCTTTTCTTCTCTTGCCTACACTACTCAAGTGAAAATGCAAAGTGCTAGCAGATATCCAGTTGTGACTTTCTAGTACCTCTTTCTGCTTGAATCCCTCTGTGGGAGCTCTGTTGCAGAAGCACAGGAAAGCTACACACTTGTGAAGGGGAGTGAGTGGAGACGAAGAACAACTCTGTGGTTAAAAATGAGTGGTTGTACTTTGTACTTTTGGGATCTGTCTTTCCAACAGAAGTGTAAAAACAAATTCTTTTGTTTCAGTCTCTCTTTGATGAGACTGTATTTTGTCAGAAGATATTTCTGCAGCATGTAATTCTTTGTTTTGTTGTGTTTTGCTTACAGACAGTTCTTCAGGATGAAAGACAGAGTCAGGCTCTGATGCTGAAGGTTAGTCAATTCCATTTATATCTGCAGTTCAAAAGATCTCAGCTTTATTTCTATGGATTAAGAAAATCTTGGAGTTGTGGAATTTATTGAAGTATTCCTTCTCGGATTCTAAAAGGCCTGTTTCTGAAATAGGGGGATGTACATGAAGATTTGAACAGTGTTAATAGTTGCTACAGAAAGAAATTTTAGGCTTAATGTCAGGGAATTTAGGTGAGCAGGTGTGTTTCCCAAAGCTTATAGGTTTGCATGTGATTGTCTGAAGTGACAGCTCTGAAATGGAGACGGATGCTCATAGCTGACAGGATAATAAGGATGAGGAATGAGAGATCATCTCTGTCTTTTTGCCTTTTCTAATTTTCTCACTTACCAATGTAATTATAGACATGTGCCCATAGGCACGTATTATTGGGTTCTGCAAAGTTAATTAAGGTGGGTTTTTTTGAGAACTTAACTGCTTAATTGGAACTCCATCCGTAGTAATGTTTGAGCCTTGTGTATTCTCGTGATGAAGGCCTTGGCAGTGCTCGGGAGAGCGTATGGGAGCTGGACCCTGTAGCAAATTGACATCACACTGTATTTTCACAGCTTGCTGATTATTACTATGAAGAGAGGATCTGTATTCTGCGCTGTGTCCTCCACCTGCTCACTTATTTTCAGGATGAGAGACACCCTTACACAGTGAGTACAGGCACTGATATCATTGATGTAGGCTAAATATGTGCGTTGGGTAGGAATTGTCCACTTGTGATTGAAGAAAGCACGTGAGTGTGCATGCAAGAAGTTCATTTATTTATTTCTTTATTTAAGGCACAATACTTCCAGTGTGTTGAGAAGTTGGACAAGGAACTAGTTCCTAATTACCGGAAACAGTTCGAAGCACTGTACAAAGCAGAAGCTCCTACGTGGGAAACACATGGAAATCTTATGGTATTTTGTTTCGTGCTGTTATTTATCAAATTTATAAAGTCTTTCCTTAGATTTAGCATATTGGAAAAGGCATATGTGCAGAGGCAGTTAAAAGGGATGTTTCTCTTGGTCCAAGAAACCTAAAATTGTTTTTCTGAACACGTTTGCTCAGAAACAGAGAGTGTGGCATGGAACGTATTGTTCCTTGTAAGAAATCCATCGATAGCGCCAGGCTAACCGATCCATTTATGTGTAGTTGTTCATAATCTCTTTGCATCAGCACACTCTGTATCTACAGTGGCTTTCTTTGCCATTCATACAAACCGCTGGGTACACAAGCTGTTGAAATGCTTCACCACTTCTCCGTTTTAACTGCTTTAACTGACTTGTGAGCTTTGATGTCTGACGGTGGGACTTTTCCTTGTGCAGACAGAACGCCAGGTTTCCCGTTGGTTTATGCAATGCCTCCGTGAACAGTCCATGCTCCTGGAAGTCATCTTTCTCTACTATGCATACTTTGAAATGGCACCTGATGAGCTTCTGGCTTTTGCAAAGATGTTCAAAGAACAGGGATTTGGCACAAGGCAAACCAACAGACATTTGATAGATGAGAGCATGGATCACCTGGTGGATCGTATTGGGTAAGTGTTGTTTATTTGTGAAGCAAGGATAGAACAAAACAATTGTTTTCCTCAGTAAGACTACTTATAATTCTAGGTGCCGCCTCTTAAAATCACCACTATTTCAAGTTAAGCTGCTTGTGATGGAGACAAAATAGCTTTTCTGGCAACGTTGGAGAAAAAACTTTGTGTAAAGTGAAGGGGTGATTGCAAAGTAGAGAGTTATCCGCGTACCAGCTTTAATCTAGTATATCATCTTGCCTCTGGCAATGAGGACACAGTGCCATTCCTTAGATGGTTGTGTGAGAGAGTGGAATTACGTCTTCGCAGTCCTGTGCTACTGCCTGCATGGCAGCTGACACTCTGACCTGTATTGTTAACGTTGCTGTCTCCATTCAAGCTACTGTGGGACTGCCAAAATGGCATTAATGTCTTCATTTTGCTGCCTGGGACGTAACTGGAGCTGCAGCCAAGGGGAATGAAAATCCTGACAGGTGGCAGAGAGTTACAAAGGTGGAAAAGCTATCTTCAAATTTCAGTGACATTTTGTCTATTCAACCAGAAATGGTAGTTCTGAAGATTGTAATCTGTCATATACTAGCATTTGAAGGCAAAATTTGGTTTGCCTGCTTTTAATTTCGTATAATTTGTTGTTGCTTCAAAGAACAGCAGAACAAAAGCTAGCTAAAGATTGTGGTTTTGATTACTTCGGATTTTAAAAAGCCCTCTGAGTTCTTAAATAAATTTTCTGATGACCTTAGTTTTATTCTTTTCCTGCTTGTAGCTACTTTAGTGCTCTTATTCTGGTGGAAGGCATGGAAATCGACTCCCTCCATGAGCGTGCTTTGGATGACAGGACAGAGGAGCACAAATTAGCCAGTAATGAACGCATCCACCAGGTAAAGCACTGGCAGAGTAACCTCTCCTTAGGCCTAATTATACAGAATTTGCTGTGATTACCCAAGCAGTGCTGTTTAAAGATTGTCTGTAAGTCTCTGACCCTTGGTTTTGATGACCAAGTGTGGGAACTGGCATCACATGATATTCTGGGGGAAATAAGAGCAAAATCAATTCCTTTCCCTCTTATATTTCCTCGGTTACCCTGGGCCTTTCTTTAGAGAAGGATGTGTGCAAAGAAATGGGCATTGTGGAGGAAATGAAGCAAAAGATTGGTAGTATCAGTGCTTATAGGACAGTAAACACCTGAGGTCAGACCAGGTGTAAGTCAGTAAACCACGCAGAAACACAGACTGAGGCTGCAAGTGTGTGATTTGGTCAGTTACACGTTTGAAATAATGATTTTCAAAGGAAAGGTGACTGTAAGCAAGGAAATGCAGTCAGCCATATGCTTGCCGATATGGACTTTTTTCTCTTACTTTCCTTTTGTCTTGTCTCTGTGCAGGAGATGGACAGTCAGCTGCTGCAGTTGGGGGATGTCTCACACCATGCTCCGGTGCTTTTGGCCTGGGCTCTGCTCCGTCACACCATAAACCCAGAGGAGGCTACAAATATTATCAGGAGAATGGGCAGCACTGCTATCCAGCTCAATGTTTTCCAGTATCTGACAAAGCTTCTGCAATCACTGAGCAGTGGGGGGAAGAATGTGAGTTTCTTATAATCTCATATGTAAGCTCTTGAAGGTTTTTAACTGCTGCTGATGTCAAGGTATCATGGGAATCCGATGATTTTGAACCAATGTTCTTTCAAATTAAATCGGGTTTTGAAGTAGAGTATCCAGTGAAACATATTTTAGCATCTTGCCTTCTTTCAATGAAGATCAGAAATCGAGTTGAAACAAAACAGATTTTTATGTCCAAAGGAGAAAAAAAAAAAAAAAGCTTTTGTAAATTGAGGAGCTACATCTCTTTTGAGGATAGACTGCATTTAATCACATTTGGTCACGTGCCTCCGTGACTGCGCTTGCCACTGTGCGTCTTGAGGTTGGGATGGTCTAACTCTGTGCTCTTCCCTGTGTATGGTTTCATTAGATGATGCTGTGTATGAGAGTAAACTGCTTTGTAGGCAGAAGACAGTGAAAGCAAATAATTTTGATTTCTATGAACACCAAGTGCTTCTTTTTCTGATGTTTGGAAGGTACTTCTAACAATGATAGTAGTAGCAGGATTTGTCATTTTGGTGAAATACTTCAAGTTCATGTGGAGCCTAACTAATGACTGGTACCTGTTTGCTGCCTGACTGCTGACTACAGCTAGGGTCTGTGAAAAAGGCAGTTACTCAGTTTGTAAAGGAGACTGGGAACAGTTACAGTGTGCTCACAGTCTTTTCTCTAGCAGCCTGGTGTATTCTTTCTTTGCAGTGCACTGCCAGCACAGCTTGCATGTGTATCTATGGACTTCTTTCCTTTGTCCTGACCTCACTGGAGTTACATACATTGGGCAGTCAGCAGGTAAGTGTCCAAGGCTCATTGTGTCTGTTACTTGATTTAAAATAACCTGTCATAACTGATGCTAATTACTTTTGTTACATTGTAATCCTGCATTTCAGACTGCAAGCTTTGCGATTTAAATTACCCCCCTGATTTGCTGGTTTTCCTATTGCGTTTGCATAATGCAAACTTAGTAAATAGCTCTGCTGACGGACCGATTTAATAAGGGAAGAGGATATCTTGCACTTGAATTTCTATGGATTTGAAACTAATTGCTGATGTGTTATTTCGAAAGCAATGGAAATCAAACATACTCCATTTTCAAGTCTGAGATGACATCATATAGCCCTTTGCTGATATAAAGGACATGTTTGTCCTGGACAGTCAAATCGTGCTAAGGATGAAGTGTGGCTTTAGTCTGGCTGTGTATTCTGGGTTTGGATGTGTTGGGTGTTTTGACTTGACTGAAAAACATGGTAACTTAAATTCCAAAGATGTGGCGGAACTTGGTTGGGATGAAATCCTCCTGCATAAAGTAACTTTTATTTTCTCCCTCTCTTCCTTTGAAGGATATAATTGATGCTGCATGTGAAGTTCTGGCAGCTTCCAGCATTCCTCAGCTCTTCTGGAAGACAGTGAGTGTGTTAGCCACTTCTTTGACCTACCTTGCTTATAGCTAAAAGCCAATAAAAGATCCCATTTTAGGAAAGGGATGGACCGATTGTTTGTTTAGTTAGTTTCTAGGAAGGCCTGAGGAGTTAGTGTTCATTTGTATCTATCTTTGATTTACTTTTGCCCTTTCCTACCTTTTAGGTACAGCCTTGGCTTTACCCTTGAAGGATACTGGAACAAGTTTTAATATAGGTGATAGTTTAAACCAGGGCTGTGGTTGCAAGGATTGAACTAACTGCTGGCAAAAGCATCATGCTTATTTTTTTGTTGTCACAGAATTAGGGTGATCTGTAATGCATTACGATCTTACTTCCTGCCTTTTACTTGCACACTGCCTCATGCTTTAGTCTGTGCAAGGACTGGAGTGATAATTTTATGCATGATTAATGTTAAATGTACAGCTTAAAGAACCGTATCCTTGTGCTCTACTGAGATCATTTTAGCATTTCTTTATAGTGATAGGTGGTTTGTTTTCTGTTTCCACTACCAGGAACCTACTGCGGGTCTGGGCATTATCCTGGACAGTGTTTGTGGGATGTTCCCCCATCTTCTTACTCCTCTTCTTCAGCTGCTCCAAGCCCTTGTGTCTGATAAGTCTACTGCAAAAAAGGTAGAGGATCTTTCTTGGTGTCTGGGAGATGGTTTATTTCAAGTGAGAGTTAACATACTATGTGATAATGCTGTGTGATTCTTTCTTTCTGTTACATGTGCTTATCTCAGTAGCAATCTTAGGTAACAGACATTAAGCTTTTGTCAAAGAACGATGGACAGGGCTCCTTTTTAGTCCTGTGTTGTTGCAGGACACTCTTTTCTGGCTTTTGGAAAACTTTCAACTCTAGTGGCTGAAGGTTAAGATACTGCCAGGTTTTTCTGGTTGTACTTCATTCGTAGAAGTTTGTGATTCATTAGATGAGACTCGTCAGGACATGTTGGTTGTCCAACAACGTTTTGATAGGTTGATGCATTAGAAGGATATTATCCACATCCAGAAAACTTGCCTTTTCCTGGAAATGATCTGCTTGATTAATTGTTAAGAAGGTCTGTCTCTTTGCTGTATTGTTTAAGTTCTCTCTATATCCAGGTATACAGTTTCCTGGATAAAATGTCCTTCTATATTGAACTGTACAAGCATAAACCTCCCGATGTGATCTCTCATGAAGATGGCACGCTTTGGCGAAGACAGGCTCCAAAGCTCCTCTATCCTCTTGGTAAGGAAACCGCTCTTAAACTTTTCGTATTGAAATGCTTTGGGGAATTTAATTCTTTATCTGGCTTCTCACTCATGGGTAGATTTGTGACTTCATTTCACCTGCTGCTTCAATTTTAGGACTAGGTCAAACAAATCTGCGGATACCTCAGGGAACAGTGGGTCAAGTGATGCTGGACGATCGGGCGTATTTGGTACGGTGGGAATATTCCTACAGCAGCTGGACACTGTTCACCTGCGAGATTGAGATGCTGCTCCATGTTGTTTCAACAGCAGGTGAGATAGGCTGGGAGTAGAAAAGGGAACGAATAATTGCTAGTCGGCATTGATTTGAAATTAATAGTAGGATTGAATACTGAATACTTTTGAAAGAACGTGGAATACTTTCCCAGAAACCTGATCTTTTTTCATTATTATTATTATGATACTGTAAAGTCCACTGCAAAAGGCCAAGAGCATGTTGAGTAGTGAGAAATTTTCGATGAGGGAGGTAGATGTTGAAGTGGATAAAATAAGTGGTATTTTTGGAATCATCATGGAGATTTGTGGTAAGATTAATGTGCATTGTTGCAGGTTTGATTACTGCTGAAGTATGCTTTTGCATTCTAGTGTTAGTTTTCTTTATGCAGATGTGATTCAACATTGCCAGAGGGTCAAGCCAATAATTGATCTGGTTCATAAAGTCATCAGCACTGATGTATCAATAGCAGACTGCCTTCTACCCATCACATCACGGATCTACATGCTCCTGCAGAGGTAAGTCACTGACCGGCGTGAAGCCACTAACAGCGGAGATACCTGAGAAGATATAACGAGCTGGAAGTGTGGCTAATTACTAATTCTGCTAAGAGCTTTACAAGGAGTGTGTCTCAGTGCTTGAACTCTCCAAAACTGGTGTTTGGTTCTCAAGACCATTCTGGTTACACACTATATAATGCTTTGATGCAGGAGAATGGCCCCTCTTCCACGTCTTTTGCCAGTGTTGTGCGATTTTATCCATTTAAAGGCATTTTTTTATTGGTAGCTGTATTTTACTAAAAGGGGAATAAATCATATCATTAGAGCAGTAATTTCCAGGTGTTAAACCAGTTGTACTCATTAACTCTCTACTCAGTATTAACTGCCTGGGAATTGACGTTCCACTGCATAATTATTGTTGGCTGTGACAGGCTGCTGTCTTGCCAGCCTTGCCTTTTGCAGTAAATTGATCTGCCTCAGGTGTGAGGGGGGAGGTGCCAAACCTAGACTGAAAGCACAGGCTCTGGTGCGTGTATTCACCTGCTTAGATTTTAAACTTCTGTACTTAAGTGAGAGAGAAGCTTTTTTGATCAGAATGACAGTGTATCGTCTAGCCCTCTGATGGCAATGCTTTTTATGCACAGTATTTCTTTTTCCTAGGCTAACAACTGTCATCTCTCCCCCTGTGGATGTTATTGCTTCTTGTGTCAATTGTTTGACAGTACTGGCTGCTTGGATGCCAGCCAAGGTGAGGAAACAACCTTCTGGGTTTGAGAACTAGCAGACACGTGTATCTAGACACAGGGGGAATATCTGTTCTTTTTCTCATGCAGGTCTGGACTGACCTTCACCATACGGGGTTCTTACCATTTGTTGCCAATCCTGTGTCCAGTATGAATCACATGATTAGGTATTCATCATCCCTCGACCCTTTTTTCCCCAACCTCTGTCCTAAGAGCTTTTTGCCAGTGTGAAATCTATGCGTCTGACAGCTCTGACTCATGTCAGTCCTTATATTCATGTAGTAAACCCTCTTTTTCACTTCCCAGTGCAGAGGGAATGAATGCTGGGGGCTATGGAAACCTGCTGATGAGTATAGAACAGCCTCAAGGCGAGTACGGCGTTACCATCTCCTTCCTGAACCTGATCACAACCCTTGTCCGGGTGAGTGCTTCTGGAATGGTCTACGTGTGAATTCAGCTGTAGGCTGTTAGAATAGAAAAGGGAAATACAGCCATGTCTGAGATGCCCTGTGCAATGGGTCTATGAGTAACCATTGGTTGACGCTCCCTTCCGTGCTCCTATTTGTGCTTTCTCTGCAGTCTGATTCTTTCAGTAAGTGTTTTGATTCATCTTATCTGCAAAAGAATAGAAGTTGTAAATCTACGTCCTCATGCTCGATAGTTTTCTCACACTTTGAAGACATACAGCACATCTTCCTGCAAAAGGTTTCTTGTCCTTTTAACTGGAAAGGGGACAATAACATTTCTGTTTCTCCTAGGGACAACTTGGTAGCACCCAGAGCCAAGGACTCGTGCCTTGCATTGTGTTTGTCCTGAAGGAGATGTTACCAAATTACCACAAATGGCGTTACAACTCTCATGGAGTGAGAGAGAAAATTGGTAAGGATGTTGGGTGAAGGGGAAGGAGAAGGAAGGAATAAAAGGGATTGCCTGTGTTCTCAGAGAGAATATGTGAATTTTTACTCCTTTTTTATTATACCTTTTTTAGCAATCATTTGGGATTTGCTTTGTACATCTGCCATTGCTAGATGCTGTGATTTGTTTGAAAATATTAGGAAGTAGGCAACAGACCTTCCTGACCTGAGTAATCCGTTTCATCTCTGTTCTAGGATGCCTTATTCTGCAGCTGATCCATGCTATACTGAATTTATGCCCTGAAATGGATCCTCGCAGCAGGTAAGACCGGGTGATGGATTTCAGGTCTGCATCAGCCTGGCTTAGAGCACAGGAGGGCTCCGTTGCTCTTTTTGATTCAAATTTTAAATGTAGATGACTAGGAGTGAACTGGCAAGGCTGTTTGGTGCTGGTTTCAGCTCTTTTTGGTGTTAGTGATCAGAGGAAGGCTAGAAAAAGATTAGGGACATTGTTTTACAGAACACCTGGTGAAGAAAGAGAGAACAGTAAATAGATTTCCTGGGACAGACTGCTGTCTGCTTTCCTGTTTGGTGTATCCACCCTGAAGAAAGGAGAATAAAGTTAGAGGATAGTAGGGGTGTAGAAATTAAGAGGTTACGTTGTGGGAAGGTATTGTAAATGCTCTTAGTGTTGATGCCCTGTGGTGTTTGTATCTCACAGCAATGCCCCCAGCCTTCAGTCCCTGTGCATCTTCAGCCTGGCCAACACAGAAGCAGGCCAAGCTGTCATTAACATCATGGGAATCGGTGTAGACACCATCGATATGGTAATGGCCTCCCAGTCTAGTAGGTGAGTGATGTGTTTCATTTTAGTAGTGTGAGGAAAGCAGTAATATTTGAAATGCAGCTTTAGTCGATTGTGCTTAATGAGGAATCAGCATAGCAGCTAGCCATGACGGCCTGCCTTGTGTGATCTGGAGGAAAAAGCCTTGTTTGTTTCAGATCTGCATATAATCTTTCCTGTACGCTATCCATTTCATGCAATTGATTTGGGTTTCTCTTTCTGAAAGATGTTTAGAGCATGCTGGTAGGTGTAAATGTGCTCAATAGTTTAAAATTTACTAGCAGTTCAGTTTTGTTAGTAAAGAATGCAGTTGCTTGAATGCAGTCTATGAGATTGCATGAGTGAATTGGAAGGGAGAAGATTAGAGCCAATGATAGTTTTATGTCTTCTAGTAACAGAGTTCAAGTGAAGCCTTGCTCATGAGTAAATTGCATTAAAGCTTGAACTGTAATTTTGGAAGTGCTAGGAAGTGCTTTTCAGCATGGTTCTAAAGGCAGCTTGAAGTACTCTGGAAGTACCGATGATATCTCCAGTTGAGTACCTTAACCTCCTTATGTGGCTCTCACTGAGGCTTGAATCTCTCTCCTTCCTTCTCTTCTCTTTTCCTGTCCAACCTTTCCTGACATGCAGCCAGCCAAACTTGCTAGCAGGTTGTTTCTGATTAAGTCTGCTATTTCTTTCTTTCAAAACAAGTCAGGAAGGGAATTTAGACTTGTTAATGAGTAAGTGAGGCGTATCTGAGAAATGTTTATCTGATAAGGAAAATACCAGACTTAGAGCCAGTTTTGTCTCTTTGTCCCATTTTTGTACACCATAATTTCTGTGAGATTGGTTCTGCAAATGTTTCTTCCCCTGTCTTAACACATTTCAATTGTCTGTATCCTAAAGAGGGGAACAAATGTGACAATGGGCTGTCAGGCTATTTTTCTGTTTTGTTTGATGCTGACAGCTCGGGCTGAGTAGAGTTTGTGGGAGTTTGTGTTTCAGCAACTGTTAAGGGGTGACAGGACAACCTGAGTGAAAATGTCTTATAACCCCTGACTGACAGAGTATAGAATTTCCTCTTTGAATGTTGTGCAAATATGAAATGTTGATTGTCATCACAGTTACTTACTTTGGTTTGTTTTTGGAAATGCAGTGATGAGTCACAAGGCCAAGGTCAGTTGCTGATCCAGACAGTTAAGCTGGCATTCTCGGTTACCAATAACGTCATCCGACTGAAGCCCCCCTCTAGCGTGGTATCTCCATTGGAACAGGCACTTACTCAGCATGGTATGTATTTCTCCATTGGGACAGCCTGGGCAGCTATGCTTTTTTATTTGCAGGTAGTCAGTGTGTGTTTCATTACAAACAAGATTCCAAAAAGTGGTTTCTAGCAGTGGCAGAAACTTCTATTCTCCCTCCACTAAGCGATTCTCCTCCAAGGCAGCTTCTAAAGTATTATAGAAACTTACTTGTTGTCTGCTGCTTCGTAATGAGCTGGATGTAATTACAGAATGTTGTGGATCAGCAGCTGTTAGTACTTCTTGCTGGGCCCATGCCTTCTTTTGGAAGACTGACCTAATTGTCACCTTTGGCTATGGAAATCATTGGTAAATAGCGACATCTCATTGCAGTATCTTCTTTGATTTTCATTGTATTCTCTCCAGGTGCTCATGGAAACAATCTTATTGCAGTCTTGGCCAAATACATCTACCACAAGCACGACCCTGCACTCCCACGCCTGGCCATCCAGTTGCTCAAGCGACTGGCTACGGTAAGATGACACTCACTCGAGTGCTTCTTTGCTTCTTCCCTTGTGAGTGTTTCCACCACTGAAATGCTTTCAAGATAACTCCTCAGGCTTATTTGTAATGCTGGTCAGTTGAAGGCAGCGTGGACTGAAAGCTCTAAGTTAGAGCAAGTTAAAAATCACCTAAAGGGCCCTTAGTTTTTTAACGTAGTCTTCTGCTGTTTCAAAAGTTGCCCAGCATCTCACTGAGAGGCTTCAAGCAAGTTGGGTGCTCTCTGCAAAGTATTTGTGCGTCCGGTTGATTTCTTTCCATTTTTTTGAGCAACTTTCTTAAGTCACTCTCTTAAATACAATTCCCACACTTTCTTAACTAGAACTTCAGCAGCTTAAGAGGGGATCTTGTTTAAGTTTTTATCAGACGCTTTCAACTTTGGCTTTTAGACTTCCTCTTTTTGGCTACTATACTTCTGAGAAGGCATTAGTAGCTTTATTAAAGCATATAAATCCAGCTCTGGGTTTGTTTATTTCAAGAAACATTATTCCAAAAATGTTTTTCTCCTGGTGCTTTCCAGCTCTGTCACAACTCTCAGAAATAGGTGAAGAATAGAGCAGAATTGCCAAAGAGAAAAACTTGTGTCACTTTGCAGGTTTCTTCCCACTTAATAACAACAACTTTTAAGTTCCTTCATGTGTGTTCGTAGACTCAATATCAAATAGTTTTGAGTTTCGGTTTGAAATGCAGATCACTTTTATTGGACGGAAGAAGCTTTCTGTAGGGTTTGGGTTTCCTTGCTTCTGATGTTCCGTTCTTTTTGCAGGTTGCTCCCATGTCTGTTTACGCCTGCCTTGGTAGTGATGCTGCTGCCATCCGCGATGCCTTCCTCACCCGCCTGCAGAGCAAGATTGAGGACATGCGTATCAAGGTCATGATACTAGAATTCCTCACAGTTGCAGTGGAGACACAACCTGGGCTCATTGAGCTGTTCCTGAACTTGGAAGTGAAGGATGGCAGTGACGGCTCAAAGGTAGAATAGCAAATGTTTGCCCAAGGACTTACTAGTTTTCTGTTGTAGCATTCAGCGTGGTCTTACGGCACCGTCTCTAAAATCTGATAGTTCTTCCGTGTAACCTGATGTGCTTAATGTAAAGATACGTACAACTTGTGCTGCAGTTTGTGGATGTGCTGCACCTCAATTTTACTTTGCCCTGAAACCAAGGTGTTTCTCCCAGTGTTTCAAGGCAGTTAACATAAGAACACTACTGAGTTAGACCAGAGATCTCTATGGCTGCTCTCTTGACTCTGGCAGTGGCCAGTCAGTGAGAAAGCTGAAGATTGAGGTGCAGTGAGACAGTATTGGTTTTTCAGAATACCCTCTCTGGTGCTTTGCTCCAGAGTTCGAGGTCTTTTTGGGTTGGAACCTTTTGGGAGGCACTTGAGCTTTACGAAGACTTAGCCTACCTCGTTTTTTATTCCCCTGAAAATACTTTCTATCTCTCCTGTGTTTTGACTGCGTTCCTTGTAGTTGCATACAAAATGTGTGACGGCATCGTGTGCTCAAGATTTACTTGTCCATATATTGTTCAAGTGGAATGGAATGTCTTCTGCTTTAATCGTTGTCTGCATAGTGGTTCTGTGGTGATGTAACCTCTCTCATTTCCTTGTTTTAGGAATTCAGTTTAGGGGAGTGGAGTTGCCTCCAAGTGGTCTTGGAGCTGATAGATTCCAAACAACAAGAGAGGTACTGGTGCCCTCCCCTGCTGCATCGTGCTGCCATTGCCTTCCTGCATGCTCTGTGGCAGGACCGTCGAGATAGCGCCATGCTAGTTCTGAGGACAAAGTGAGTTGTTGTTTTTTTACAATGCGTTTCCTTCCTTTTTTTCCAAAATATCTTTTCTTTGGTTCGTCAGGCTTTTCAGGGCCATTTGCATTTTGGGTTTTGTGAGCCCTGGTAAGGGTAGGCAGTGTATGGGCTTTGGATTTAGTCTCTTAGGAAAGAAGCCGAAAAGCCCCTATGTGCATGTTCAGAATCAAATACATTTTGTTTCTTTTATACAAAGCCACATAAGTTTGTATTTATCCCAGCATATTTTCTATGAAGTTTGGAACAGTCAAAATGCTGCTAGGCCTGTGGTGTGGGGGAGAAAACTGATTTTACTCTTCATATATATTTTAGGCCAAAGTTTTGGGAAAATTTAACTAATCCCCTCTTTGGGACCCTTCCTCCACCTTCAGAATCATCAGAGGTGAGTTACATCCAAACAAAATGAGGGTAGTTACGTACTTCTCATCAAAGGCTTCTCAGTGATGTATAGGCTCTTCCCTCTGCTTGCAGCTTTCTAAAAGGAAGTGTGTTCGAGTGGTTTAAACACAGGCAGGAGATGGAGTGGATGCTTTCTGGCTCTGCAGACACTGGACAGCTGTGAAGTGTCTTTTCAAATTATTCGCACGTGAAACAAAAATAGATGTTACCTGTGGGTGCACTTAGTCTTTTGGCTGCAGTGTATCTGTACTCTGCCTTGTGTGCTGTTTGGCAAAAGAAACTCCCTTTTTTATAGGCATAGCTCAGGCTGGCTGGTATCACAGAGGAATCAATTAGGTTCTTGTTATTCTTCCTTTCTCTGGGAGTTTTCCCCTTTATTCTTAAAGCCTATGCTCTCACCGAGTGCCACTTTGAACACAGCATTCTTTCCTTGTTATCACTAGTCCATGGTCAAACGACATAACTATTGCTGCTGTGGAAGAAACAAGGCTCCTGCAAAACTAGAATATCAGTCACTGCAAGAGGATGGTTAGGGATAAATCAGAATTCCACTCAGCCTGTAGAGCTAGATCTTCAGTTGTTTTTTTTCCTTTTTTATCTTTATAGCTCAGTGTCTTGGATACCTGTGCCTTAATTATGAAAATCATCTGTTTGGAGATCTACTATGTTGTCAAGTGAGTCTTTGGTAGTCTTTCCTTTGTCCCTGTACTTTTAAATTGTTAAACTGTGTGTGTTAGATCTTGTTAGACCTTGCAGGCTTTGGGGGACAAAGTACAGTTAATGCTGTAAAAAATGTGTGAGGAACAGTGATTTAAAGAACAAATTACATATGTGTATTAGAGATTCTTGCCATCACCAACTGCAGAAAGAGGCTTTACAGCCTTTCTGCAGCCTCTTGATGAGAATGGTAGTATTTTTCTTGTATCCTGGAATGAAAATATACAGTATTTATTGAAACTGATGGGAAACTAAGCTAACTACACCTGTTATAGTGATTACTGAATAACATTTTAGTAGCTTTCTCCTACTCATTTTGTTTTCCTGAGCATGACTGCCCTTTAAAATATTGAAAAGTCAGCATTAACTAAAATCTCTGCTTAAAAATAAATCATAGATTTTCTTCTGGGATCCTGTTTTTGCTTCACATTTGAGGTGAAAAGTGGGATTGCCTGCACAGGTCTTAATAAGTGGAATGACCTACATTTGCAAGCTGTGTCCTTGGCTTTCCTACCTGAATCTCAGAAGAAGTGTATTTTCTGACCAAAGAATAAATAAAGATAACTTCTCCTCTTGATTTGGTCAGAGGCTCCCTGGATCAGTCCCTGAAGGACACGCTGAAGAATTTCTCCACCAAAAAGCGCTTTGCCTATTGGTCAGAATATGTGAAGTTACTGGCGTATCATGTGGCAGAGACAGAGGGCAGCAGCTGTGCCTCCGTGACAGAATATCAGATGCTGATCTCCGCCTGGCGGATGCTGCTCATCATCGCTACTAGCCATGTAAGAGCTACTTCTTATCTTTCATGACAATCAGAAATGAACATTTTGAATAATACAATGGCAGCTTCTCAGGGCCAGCTAAGCCATCGTGAGGAATTCACTGGTTTTATCTTTCAATTTTCTTACAATACAAGTTGGCACGAGCATGAGACGAGCTTGGAGTAGGCGTTGGTTTGCTATTTGATCAAAATGAGTGTATTGTGTGTCTGAGCAGAGGAAGGAGGTAGTAGATGATTTTTATAACGATTCTAAATTATTCTGTAATCCTGAAGAGATTTTTCTGAGTCAAGTGAGGCAGGAGTGCACCATTAGGGAAATCAGTCACTGCTGACTTCTTGTCAACTGTTAATGTCGTACTTGAGTGATGTATGTAAAACTGCATCCCTCAGCAGCTGTAACATTTCGTGAGTTCTTAAAGAAAGAAATGAAAACAGTAGAGTGATGTTAGACTGCTAAGATGTGTCTTTTGTCGTGCTTGACTGGTCTCTGTTTTTGTGGATCTTAGGCAGATATAATGCATCTGACTGATCCTGCAGTTCGTCAGCAGTTGTTTCTGGATGTGCTAAATGGGACCAAGGCCTTGGTAGGTGCTGCTTCCTGTCAGTTCTTTAATTTCCCAATTGCTCATCTCCTTTGTACTGTGAGGAGTTCTGTTTGTGCGTCTGCCTGCCATCATAGGTCTTTTAGATCCTGTGAAAGTGGACTGAAACAAAATCTCTCTCCCTGGATTGATAAGCTTCTTATCAATCTTCATTTTGTATGGGTCATTCTTGTCATCGCTGAGTGACCCTGCAGAGGGCCTGACCCTGGTTCTCTTGGTGCTGTTGGCTCTTGAAGAACAAACCTGGTCATTTGGTTGCAGTGCTTGGGTTGAGGATTTCTGAAATGTTCTTACGTGTGACTACTGGAGCTGTAACTCTTGTGGTATTTCTTCTTAGCTCCTAGTTCCCGTGTCAGTCTCCTGCCTGCAGCTGGGGTCTATGCTCTGTACCCTTCTTCTGATCCTGCTCAAACAGTGGAAGAGGTAAGTATTTTGTTTGAATAATTGCTAGTCACTGTTAAACATAAAAACTCGGGCGATTACATTTAAGTGGTTTGCTCTAGTGAGGTTCCTTTAGTGATTTGGGGAGGAAGTTGAAACCTTAACATCACAACCTTCTGGGATGGCAAATGTTTGTAGGCTGTTGCTGAAGTCTCTTTATGGTTCGGCTTCCTGCTTAATGGTGAAAAGTGTATTGAAAATGCTTTTGTGATAGTCAGTCCTGCATGCTTGCTGCACTGTGGCATGTCTTTAGTGAGGTCCAGGTGGTCACTTAAACTTTACTTGCAAGAACTGCTTTTATTTGTGTGGATCGCGTAAGTTATGATACACGCAGCTCAGTCAAGCCAGTGTATCTACTGAGGGATCTTGTCTAATCTGAAGAGCTCTCCCTTTTTGTTGTCAGCGAGTTGGGTTCTGTGGATAAAATCATAAACTCCTTGACGCAGATTCTGGAGGGAGTGCTGCAGGCAGATCAGCAGATGATGGAGAAAACCAAAGCCAAAGTGTTCTCAGCTCTTATCACTGTGCTGCAAATGAAGGAGATGAAAGGTGAGGTGGTGTATGTACAAGTGTCAAGAGCAGGGCTGCTGTGGCCAAATACAACCTAACGCGCTAGTGTTTCCAAGACAAAAATGCATGTGGTGTTAGCAGTAGTGCAGAATGCCCAATAGTCACCGATCTCTGGGACTTCTGTGCTCTTTAATGACTTACTTTAGCTCGTTTTAGAAAGAGATGAGGTTTGAAGTTCACAGCATGTGTGTGTCTTCCCTTCTGTTGCATTTCCCCAACAACAACCTCTGTATTTGATCAGTTTGATAGAGATGAGATAGGGTTCAAATATCTCAGGAGGTGTGGGAGGGACACCCAAGGGATGCCATCCCACAGAGTGACTGCAGAGCTGAGGTTCTGACATGAATTTCTAGTTGGAGATAATAGAAGACCCAACAGAAAACCACAAGAAACTTTTCTGAGGGTACGTTTTGTTACAAACCAGAGAAACCAATCTGAGTATTACTCCTGTCACTGGTGGGGCAGCTTATATTGCAGTAGCACCTGAAGACCCTCAGTGGAATCTGGGCTGTATTTCTCTATACAACACATACGCAAGGCCACTGTGTTGTTGAGAAGTCTATCAGTTTACCTTTCCCTGTAGTCCTTGTCCCACTGCTTGGGCTCTGCAAGCCAATATATTTTGGAAAATAATTAGAAAATGGAGGGTTGAGTTGATTTTTAAATATTTTTCTTTGCTGTTGAATTTGAGTTTCTGGTCATGCTGGTAAAAGGTGGTGCAATTTATTCTAATAGTTTTGATGAGAATGTAGTATTAATATGGAGTTACAGAACATAGACTGCACCCACTGGCCAGTACCAGCAACAGGGAGAAATGGGTAGGAAGTATTGTGGTGAGCAGTTATGGAATAATCTGTCCATAGTGGTGCTTGATTTGTCTTGAAATGTCAAGAGTTTATATGACCTCTTGGGAAAATGACATGCTTTATTATCCAGATGACAGTCTGATCCCTTATTGTATGCTTCTAGGCTTCATCATCTAACTTAGTCACAGTTCCTCCCATTCTGTTTTATAGGTTTTGATATGAAAACAGAATAAATACTAACTCCAAGAAATGTGGTTCAGTGACGTTATCAGCTAAACTGGAATCCTTAGTACACAAACGGCGCGTTAACTGCTGTCTGTTCTGTGTGTGTCACAGTGAATGAGATCCCACAGTACTCCCAGCTGGTGTTGAGTGTGTGTGAAACGCTCCAGGATGAGGTCATAGCGCTCTTTGATCAGACTCGACACAGCCTGACCTTGGGAGACGCCACAGATGACAAGGACAGCATGGAAACAGATGATGCCTCCCGAGTTAAACACAAGGACCAGCGAGATGGGGTAACTGGCCTGTCCGTTTGCTTTGCTTCTGTGTTTCATTTCTCTAAACAAAAGTTTGATCTGTGCTTGGAGCAGCTTCCCTCACAGCCTTCTGCCTTCAAAGGAGGTTTCAGCAGTTACTGTTTCAGAATTACTCTGTGTCTTTTTGGCACAGGTAAGTTTGGGGAATTGGCTGTTGCTGTCTCTCAGAGCTGTCCTAAAAGACATAGTTGCAATTGTTACCCTGCACAATTCCTGGCTGTATTATAACAGGAGGGATACCAGGTGCCTTAATTTACTATGCTGAGAACGATTGAACTTTAGGTTGTGTTAGTAAATGCTTTCAAGATTTTCTTGCTATCCATGTCAAGCCCATACTCAATTCTCCGTTCCTTGTCCCTGCAGGTGTGTGTTCTGGGTCTGCATCTGGCTAAAGAGCTCTGTGAGGCTGATGAAGATGGAGACTACTGGCTGCAGATTACTAGGAAAGTCCCGGTGCTTCCTACTATCTTTGCCGCGTTGGAGATCAGCCTGAGAGTTAAACAAAACCTTCACTTCACAGAGGCCTCGTTACATTTACTGCTGACCTTAGCAAGAACTCAACAGGTCAGAGGCGCAGAGAAATGAGAACATATAGCTCTACATTTTTAATGGGAACTCTGTATCCCGTTATTCTGTCTGCGATGAACAATGATCTGTTCATAGAGGGGTTTGAGAGGCTGGCGAGTAGCGGGGCCTGTACTTATGCCTGCCTGGTTTGCCGTGTTCTTCTTATAACGGGATGTCTGGGATGGAAGAGCCGAGCCAGCCAGAGCAGACCTGTAATTAAGAGCAGACACTTTTTCACTGAATATATTCTTCTGCATTGCGAATTATCTCCCCTAATTAGAACAGCATTAAGTGTCAGAACCAGCTTTGTCATTAGTTGCAGTAAAGCATTATTTATCTATTAAAAATCCAACTTTGTGTGAAGCTTTAGGTGAAAGCCAGGCCATCCCAAAGCCAACTATTTTCTAAGATTGTGTATGTACCAAAGCAGGTGACATTGAAATGGAATTCATGGTTGTGTGGGTTAGATTTTACCGAGGAACACTGTGGCTTCTCTTGATACCAAATTTTTAACAACATAGAAGAAGTGTGTGTAGATGAAATGTCTCTAAAAGGGTAGTGACAGCAGAGGACAGAAATAGCTAATGTAAAGCGAGGCCCTTTTTCTTGTCTCCTTCCTCTCTGAGACTGATGTTAACAGTAGCTTGTTCTGTGTCCTGTAGGGAGCAGCCGCAGTGGCTGGTGCTGGTGTCACCCAGAGTGTCTGCCTGCCCCTGCTGAGCGTGTACCAGCTCAGCACCAATGGAGCCATTCAGGTGGGTGCTGCTTCCTTTTGGTTTGCTGTGCCCCGCCTTGCGGGCTGTGGATGGAGCGCGGCCCTCCTGGGCTGCGAGGGTTTGTGGTGGGTGCCACGCCGGGCAGCATGTGAATAAGGAATTTTAATTTTGTATCCGATTTCTTCAGACGTCTGCTTCATCTCGAAAGTCTCTGGATGCCCCTTCTTGGCCGGGGGTCTATCGCCTCTCCATGTCGCTGATGGAACGCCTTCTTAAAACACTTCGATACAACTTCCTGACAGAAGCACTGGACTTTGTTGGTGTCCATCAAGAGAGGATTCTTCAGGTATGTCAGGCAGGGATGATTGTTACGATACTTGTTAAACCTGGGCAGTCTCCATCTGTTCACCCTATTCACTTTCAGGTTATAACTTTGCTACAAGTGTTTGCTCTTGTGTTGAGCAGACATATTAGAGGGTGGAGTTTGATGGAAACACTCTGGAAATAAAAATAGGAGCTGTTGTTGGAGGTGTCTTCAGCTCAGCCTTGCTCAAATAACGAAAAGGCTGTACTCAGGGATCAATCACCGTTTGGGCTGGCAAGTTCTCCTGTCCTGCGACACTGAGATACCTGTACTGGCTGAGTTGTGTGAGTGCAGAAGGGTTCTGTTCGTACAGAGGCGCTGGCGCATCTGTCTGTAAGCCAAGACAAATAGCTGTCTTCTCGTGTGGCAGCACAGCTCATGAAACACATTGCCCTCTGTCTCAGAATGTCACGTGCTCTGAGTCTGGCCCACATGTGGTGTGGCTGCTTTCACGAATGCATTTTCTGTTACTAGAGGCAGATCTGCTGCATCTTCAGCTTTTTCTTCTAGAGAAGGGAATGGGCTTTTTGTGATTTAACTATAATCGCCCTGATTTACTTCTCTCTCCTTTCCAGTGCCTGAATGCAGTTCGGACAGTACAGAGCTTGGCCTGTCTGGAAGAGGCCGATCACACTGTTGGCTTCATTCTTCAGCTCTCAAATTTCAAAAAGGAGTGGCATTTCCACCTGCCGCAGCTGATGAGGGACATGCAGGTAAAGATCAGGGCGCTGCTGTGGGTAATACATTGCCTTGGAGCGCAGGGATTTGCGTGTGTTAAAAGAAAATGGCACTAGTTCTCCTTTTTATTGCTGCTCTTTTCATAGGAGCTATGGCTGAGGTCATGTAAATGTCTATTCTGTCAATACCTTGTCTGAGTTAGGTGAGGAGAGAGAATTGTTGGGGGCAAACAGATGTTAGCTTGGAAAAGTAACTTGGGGAATTCAATATCTTGCTCTCAGTACTCCACGCCAGGTGACTCCCAAGAAAATACTGGGAAATTGAGAGATTGCATTGATGGTCAGAGTTCTGTTTAACTGTATTTTCTAGCTTTCACCCAGATGAGTGAATAGACAGGTTTGAGCTTTTAAGAGATTTCTTCCTCACCCTATTTATTTCAGGTGAATCTGTGTTACCTGTGCCAGGCCTGTACCTGCCTCCTGCACAGCCGCAAGATGCTCCAGCACTACCTGCAGGTGAGGAGGGGGGGGACTATAAGCCAAACCGTCAGTTAGGAGTGTTGCATGCCCATGCTTCCTGTTAAAATGCAAATATTATCCAGTATCCAGGCTCTTAGATATTGAATCGGTTGTTGATAATCCTAGTGGTAATTATTGACACTCGTCAGCAGCTAGGATTTGCATTTCTGCACAGAAAAAATATCTGCTAAAAGTAGCCTGGATTCTTAAAAACTCTGGACCGTGTCAAGCCAGTTGTAGAGAAACAGCACCCTGTGTTTGAATGGTGCTGTTATTGTTTTAGAGCTGCCTGTGCTGCAGTGAGAAAGCTGCTTTGCTGTAGTACTCTGTACTGCCGTTAATTAAGCCACCATTGTCCTGGTGTCCTTGATCTGATTTGATTTAAGATGGATAGCTCTTGTTCTTGGGAAATCCTTAGATTCACGGTATGAAGATGATGTTTTGCTACTGATGTGTTATTTCAGCATGGCTAAGCCTCAGTGTGTTGATTAGAGAGTCTTTTCCCAGAACGTGGATCTAAATAGCCTCTGCAGCTGCCTCCCTGCAATGCGGTGCCTTCCCGATGTGCGCTAAGTGCAGATTCTGATGCCTCTAGCAGGTGGCAGACCTTGGGTGCTTTGCTTCCTCGTTCCTTTTGTTCATAGCATTTTTTTTTCCTGAAAGTAATACAAAACCATCATGATCTGTATTCTAGACTTTTTTTTTTCTTTCTCCACAGACAAAAAATGGTGATTCCCTTCCATCAAGTGTGACTCCACGGGTGCAGCGTAATCCCCAAGCCTCCTCCAAACATCCCAGCCCTGAGTCAGAAGCAGCAGAGCAGAAAGCACTGCTTACGGTGCAGTACAGCCTCTTGAAAATCCTCAGCAAGTGTCTTGCCGCCCTGCGCCATTTCACCCCTGATGTCTGCCAGATCCTCCTCGATCAGGTAGAGGAAAGAGGAGCGACGCTGCTCCCTGAATAAGGGAGTTTTCAGCATTTTGGGTAATGGTTTGGGCCTGTGTAGTGAGGCGCAGTCCGTCCTCTGTGAGACAGTGACCCCACTATACATCTGTCTGTCCTGCATAAAGCTGGAAGGCAGGGTGCAAGGAATTCCCTTTAGGAATTAGACACTGATCAGTGTGAAGGGAAGGCTTGGCTGAGCTTTTGTGTGATCTGCACAACGCTGTGTTTGTGTAACCTTGCTGGAGAAGACTGATAACCCAGCAAGGTTTATATCCAGTTTGCCACTCTTCAGAAGAGACATCCTCTTGTTGTCCTCCAGTGTCGGTGCGACCTGGTGGCCGGTCTCCAGTCTCAGAAAAGGGAGATTTAATCCTCGATTCTGGCAGCGTCCTGCTGCTGCCTCCTGGATAGTTAACGTCCTTTTTCTGTGCCTCTAGGTACATATGCCGGGGCGTTTGAAAACAGTCTGGAAATGGTCATTACTTCAGCTTGCCACTTGGTGGCAAGCTGTGTGGCTTGGGAGTTGGAGAAAGCTCATTGTGTGAGGGGAACTATGTGGTCTAAGCAGGCAGTACCATACAGAACACTCTACTGCTCCATCTGTATGCCTGAGATTTGGGAAATTGGCTCAGTGCTTCTAGTTCTCCGCACAAAAAGCGGGATACAGGGACTAGGTGTTCCTGTCGCTATGATAACAGCGTACTCACGGCCTCGGGCATTGCTCACTACTCTTTCTGTTTCTCCACAGTCGCTGGACCTTGCCGAGTACAACATGCTCTTCGTTTTGAGTTTCACCACACCAGCCTTTGATTCGGATGTTGCCCCTTCCTTTGGGACTCTCCTTGCCACAGTCAACGTGGCCCTTAACATGCTGGGAGAGGTACTGGCCACTTGTGTTTGGGACAGCAGCTGCAGTGATCTTGGAGCATTCATTCAGCTGTTTCCTATACTGTCTCTGGTCTCTAATCCCTGCCTCTTTTTCCTTTTAAGCTTGATAAGAAGAAGGAACCTTTCCCTCAGGCTGCAGGGCTGAATACACAAGAGGGAACCAAAATCCTCAAGTAAGTTTATTGCTGTTTGACGTAGTCGTGGCCAAGAAGCAGCACCTCGTGTTCCTCAGATCAGAACTGAGGTTTAGATGCATTCGTGTATTCAGAGCTTCTCCCTCTGAATCCAAGGAGTTCAGACAGCCTATCAGAAGCTCTCCAAAGCAAGCAGGGATTTTTCTTGGAAGGGTGTGTGAAGCCATCCCATCCTGATGTAGTGATCCAAGTTGTTTGATGCTTATTTACCACAGTATTTAAATCAGACTTCCCTGATTGCCAGCAGGGGTTTCTGCTCTCCAGACAGTGGCTTTTGGGTACCACTGCTGGAGCAAAATGTGGGCAGTAACGGTGTTCCCTCGCATGTTTCCTGTGTGTGAAGTCTTTCTAGGAGTATTTGATCTTGAAACTAGAGCCGCTGCCCTTTTTGGCTCCTGCTGACGTGTGTTTCTTTGCACAGGTCTCTGCTCATGTTTACAATGGAAAACTGTTTCTACCTGCTCATCTCCCAGGCCGTTCGGTACCTGAGAGACCCAGCTGTGCATCCCCGTGACAAGCAGCGGATGAAACAGGAGCTCAGCTCTGAGCTGGTAAGGGCTTGGACTGTCCTTCCTTTCTGTTCGGTGGAAATGTGTCTTGTGGGAGAAGGTCATTTCCCTTTGGCTGCCCAGTAGAGCCCCTTCCCCAAGGAAAGGGCGTCTTGGGCCGCACGCTCTGCAGCCTCTCCTGGGCCACCGGCACCTTGTCTGGGCAGGGCCTTGGAGAGAAGCTAACTTGTTACCTGCTTCTGATTTCAGAGTACTCTGCTCTCCAGCCTGTCTCGTTACTTCCGCCGCGGTGGTCCCTCCTCACCTGCCAGCGGGGTCCTTCCCTCTCCCCAAGGAAAGTCTTCCACCAAGCTGGGTCCCGAGGGGCAGGAGCCTTTGTTTCAGCTCGTGCAGGCCTTTGTCCGGCACGTGCAGAGATAGATTCTGTCCTGCCCCTGCCTCCCTTTTCAGGACTTGCACCGGAATGATTCACGACCACCGCAGAAGGCGTCACCTTTGGTAGAGCTCATGTGGAGTGGGAAAGGGAGGGAGGCCTGGCGTGGGCAGCGGTGTAAACCGAGCTGTAACTTTAGCCACGAGATCCCATGGAACTCTTGCAACCCAACAGCAGAGTGAATGTAAGGAGAGCCGGGAGCGGCTCTCCAGCGATCAGCCCCCACACACAGCCCACTCGCTCCGTCTCTAGAGCATCCTGGCTGGGTGCGAGGGCTGAGCGGTCAAAACCTTTATTTTTATAGCTTGTACCTCAGCTGGGGACACTGGGGCTGGATGAGAGAGGGGACAAACTTCCTGCTGGGCGTTAACTCTGCTCTTAACACAAGGTGCGATCCGCCTCTCCCTTGCAGTCCCGCACGGTCCAGCTAAGGCACAACCAAGGGATCAGCCAGCAATTCAGAGACCATCTTTCTACTGCTATTTTTGTACTGAATGGTTCAAGGCAAGACGGTGTATGTGTGCTCACGCCTTCCCCTCACCCTGCAGTCTGTGCGTTGCGTGTGTTTCTGAAGAGCGAGGCCTCACTCGATGTTTTTAAGTCCAAATTCCATTGCTCCAGTCTTGCGAGTTTTTGTAACTGTGCCCTATTTATACTGATATTAAAACCTTTATAGACAGCAGCTGGGTTCGTGATTTTGCTTTGGGCACAGCCACCTGCAGCACCAATTCTGCACCGTCTGTGTAAGGCTCTGCTGCGTTGGCTGGGCTGAAGTCGCAGCTAACAGCGATGCGAAGCGTGGGAGTGACAATCAGAAAGTGATTAGAATCAAAGGTTGATTCCCTCGGCTTTCCCACACCCACTCCCCGTCTCTCTCGTGGCGGGGAACTCACAGGAGGTTTGAAGTGAAGCACCACTATAAAATACTCCTCGGGAGTGACTGTGCCACAGGCGGTGGTGTGAGCCACGTGCACGGAGGACTGCCCGGGGCCAAGCTGGTGCTTTGCCTGTGGCAGCAGCAGGGGAGGGCACCGGCTGCAGCTAGAAGAACTCTCTACAGTGGCATCGCACCGTTGCAGAACTCTGAAGGAGAACAACAAACCCTTAAATGGTCCAAGGCTCAGTGGGTGATGGAGACAGGAAGAGGTCAGTGGCTGTTGCTTAAAGTAAAGCCTGAAATCTAGGCAGACAGAACCAAGGTAAGAAATCAAATTTCAGCATAGCTTTGAGCTAGTAGCCTACAAATTCTTTCCTAAATAGACACTTGATTGCTTTACCAGTCAGAACCCTTTTAATCTTGATGCTTTTAAGTGAGAAAATTGGGTTATGTTGCTTGGAGTTTGGGTTTGTTTTTTTTTTTTCTTGTAAGCTTAAGCGATGGTGATATTCTAGCATGCTTGTTTGATCGAGTTTTGCTTGCCCTGAAGAGATCTGAACTTAGACCAAGTGGTCTTAGGGTAGAAGGGAGTGGGGCTTGAATACCTTCCCAATGTTGAGGGGAGCCACTCTGAGAGCGAGGGAGGTGGTGTGACAGCCCCAAGCCTGGTCTCCTTTGGGTGGGGTTACCTTTAACCATTAACTCTGAGTGCAAACATGGAGAACTGCACAGAGAAGATGGAAATGGGTGACGGATAGCAATGGGGAGAGGGAGTTAAGCCAGAATTCAGTACCCCTGAGCAGGTTCAGTAGTGCTTAGGGTGGACATTTGGTAGCTCTCATAGATACCTTCTGTCTCAGCTTTTGAAGTCACCCACAGCATGGTAGTCATGTTAGTGTTTAACAATGGAGAGGAGAATTTAGGGGGAAGTAAGGCATTTAGATGTTTCTTCAGAGTGGAAATTCATGGCGTTGGCAGGAGCCTTTGGTGCCAGACAGTAAAGAATAGTGGATGCTGTTGGTTACATCCGTGTTTGAGCTCTATCATCACGTGGGCAGCAGCATCCCAGCGCTGAGCTGTACCCTTACTGCCCTGTGGCTGCCGAGGGGTGTGGAACAGCCTCCAACCACGCTGGCTCACCACGGCATCTGCAAATAAGCAGCAGGAGAGCGTAATCTCTGTAGAGAGCCACTCAGAAGCAGCGCTGGGCTTTTCATGTGCTCTTTTCTAGCGCAGAGGGAAGGGAGCGCTGCTGCCAGGAACAGACTTCCTTCTGGCTGCTCTGAGGGAAGAAGCACCATTTTCTGCATCGTTAAGTTGCTGCTGGTTTTGCCAAAGCTGTTCTTCCTCTCTCTGTGTACCCGGGAAGCAGGGATGTTAAGCAGCCTGAGGGAAAGGTGTGCATCCTGGAAGGTGGGAGGGAGGTAGGGAGGGGTAGAACCGTGGCAGTGGTAATCACGGCAATTGTAGAACTGATTAAAACAGAGCATGATGCCACTTCCCTATTGCCTTTCATTTGAGTTCAACTAGGACAACGGAGCACTATTGCTACACTGCAGAGCATTCCAACAGCTGCTGTTCCCAGGAGTTCTTTCCAAGCTGGGTGCTAGGGACAGGGCTTTAGGATTTTAAATTAGCAGCAGCTCTAGTTTCCATAACAACAAAAAAAGTCTGTTAGATCTAGAATAGCATCTCCAGTCTCTCAGCAGCAGCTGAAGTCGTGCTGCTGCTCTATTTCTGCTTTAGGTTCAGGGGGAGCTCTTCTTTCTGAGCGTTCCCCAGTCTGTAGTACAACCAAGACGTTCAGCTGGGAAAGGAACCGCAAGGTTTTAACAGCCTTGAGGCACACTAAGAGTCTCAGCTGGGACAGGGAGGAGGAGCAGCAGCTCTGTTCTCCTTTGCTGGTGGCTGCCAAGGCTGGGCTGGTGGAAGGGCACAGCTCCCACCTGAGCTGCCTCCCTGCCTGCGCCGCTTGTCCAACAGCCTCTGGCTGTCTGGCTGGAGAGAAAGAGCAGCCCTGCGCGCACACAAGATACAGAGGCAGGAGGTCAGGCAGTTTGTTTATTGGCAAATAAGTGCTGAAAACCATGAGCCCTACATAGACAGGTGCTCCGTGCCCTGTTACATTAGAGTGGTCACGATACCATGGGGGAAAGTGCAAAAAGATTGATAAACAAGCAAAGTTAGTTCTGACATACCAAGGGGAAGGTTGTGAACGGAGCTCGGTGCAGGTGAGTTTCTCTTCCATCCAGCTTGAGCAGAGAACTGGTTACACAGCAGCGGAAATCCTTTGGTTGAGCTCCAGCTACACAACTCATTGCAGGACGACAAGACATCCTCACACCCAAGTGCTCCCTTCGAGCTAAACCACCGCAACCTCAAGGGCAGCCAGGGTTGTTCCGTGTGTGCGTGGCTGGAGAGGACAACACAGGGGATCGCCCCTCCCTGCACTGGGATGCACCGAGCGCTCACTGCCCAGACGGGAGGGAAAGGGCCAGTTAAATCCGTGAGCTCGGGTGAAAGTCAGGCTAAACCATGCCTGGAACAGACACACTGAAAGAAAAGCCTGGACAATTAACACAGTGAGCAAAGCATGTAAAAAAGCTTGTAAACTCATTGCAGTCCAAGAGCAGTTTCTCAGAGGAAAGGCAAGCAGGATGCATGGTCCTTCGCACTGAGGTTGGATTTTTGACAGACAGGCCCTATGGTACGAGGTTGGTCTTCACAAAGACATTTCCTTCCAGCTGCACAGGACGGCTCTGGATTGAAATTACCAGGCACGGCGGCAGCAAGCACGGCCCGCAGAGCGTGCTGCATTACTGCTCTCCCACAGGTGAGCGAAGTGGAAGGGTTTAACAGGCTCTGAACTCTTAAACTCAGCTTCCTTGCCTTAGGAGCTAAAACATGTCAGGGGGTTTGCGTGGGACACCTCCCCACTGGAATGCTTGATGGTTTGACTCGGGCAATTCTATGGCTGAAGAACAGAGAGGATGGGGGGCAGACTCTAACCCACACCGGACACAAGGGAAGGGTAACTCAAACTGTGAGCAGCTGCTGAGGGGGACAGCGTGCTGGCCCGGGGAAAGCCACTGTGACAAACGAGACTAAGGTAGGGTAGGAAAAAGTAATCACAGAATCTCATGCCATCACGACTAACCTCAAAGCAGTCTGCACTGGGAGTTAACAAATTCAGTCCTGGGTGCTATCAGCCCTTTTCCAAAGCCTTACTGTAAGTTTTACTTCTTTCCCACAATTCCCGTTTTAGCAATGGAGTGTCAACCCTGAAGAGAGCAATGGTCTCGGATGAAGAAATCCATGTTAGAAGTGCCAGGAGATGAGGGGTGCATTCTGCTTGTACATTCTTCTTCCTGGAAACATTTAACTTAACAGTTCCAAGTAAGTGACAGGAACTTTCCCTTTCTGGTTCCCTCTTTCCCCTATGAGCCAGTCTGGATCCATGCCTGGCAGGCTGTACACAGTGATCATCTGGGGAGAGAAGAGGGCGTTAGACAGGACCTCGCTCTGCAAGCGGAGCCAAGAAGCACAGTCAGATGGGCACTAGAAGAACAATAACTCCTGAAGTTCGTTTGGCAGGTGTCTTTCCCCCTTCCCTGGAGCTCTCTGCAGCTTTAATAAAAGAGCTACAGCCGTCTGCCCAGCGATGCCCCTATTGCTTTTTCATTCTCCAAATTGACTTAAGGTATTTTCGCAGGCAGGGTGGCTCGATACTGCCGTGTCATCCCTTCCGAATACCACAGTTCAGTCCAGTTGACAGCAAAGTTTGAAACTTGCTGAATTTCCCTTTTTTCTCAGTGTGATCAGACCAGGCCCCAGCCAGCAGCTGCTCTCGCTGCTCTTGGACAAGGCAGCTCTAGCTGAGGGTCACAGTGAAGGTACCAAGTACTGGGGGATTTTATTAGCTGGGTACAGCCAGGCTCCAGCAGGAACAGAAGAGTTATTGGGGTGATAAACAGCAAATGGCCATGAGCACAAGCTCACTGCAACCCAGTGAATACGAGTGTCAAGGGAAAGACTTCATTAGCAGTTCCACAAAACAGGGTTTCTAGGGGCAGGGAGAGTAATGGAGACCTCACTGAGCATCTAATTGGCAGTTAGAGCAAAATTCAATGCAAAGAAAAGCTACCAACCTCATCTGCAAGAAGTGCCAGCTCGGTGCTGTCAGCTGCTTCGTAATCGTAGAGGACTCTGGCCTTCCGTGTCCCGCTGGCAGGAGGCTTGACTTCATTTGGGTTCAGTACGCTCTCTGCCACGGTGTTGGGCACCCCGACAATCGTGGGCACAACGGGAATGGTAGGCACAGCAGGGAGTGTGGCAGCAGCAACGGCTGGAGGAGAGGTAGCGGCCGGGGGAGGAGATGTGGATTCTGCGTTGCCCACGAACGTGCCTGAAAATCTTACGCAGGGGGGGAAAAAGCAGAGTTCAGCAAGGCTCTGGTGTGAGAAAACAAGAGCGAGCCTGTGCTTTCAGTTGTTAAAACTGCAGAGTTCCAGCTAACGGCTATAACGTACCTATGATGCCCTACAGGTGGGGAAACGCGCTCAGTTCTCAGCTGCTGAGTCGTAACAGGTAGTGTTTATTTGCTTATTTGGATTGCAGTTTCTTATTACAGGACTGGCACCTAATGCACCGAGACTGAGACTGAAGTGTGGCACAGAGGGGTCTGGGCAGGGGCCGTTCTGGCTCTGCGGCCGTTCCACTGGGTTCATTGGGCCGTGCCCTTGCCCTGCTCTCCCATGGTCTGTGTTACCTGGTTACTCTGCTAGTTCTTTGGGACAGAGACGGTCACTGTGCTGTTAAACTGTTTGCCACAGCTGGAGGCTCTTGGGCTTTCTAGAGAGAGACAGTAATGGAGCTCACTCTCACTCTCGTTATCTGCGGCTGTGCCCCCTCTGCACCGAGGGAGCACAGTCTGGCCCTCGCTGGCCTTCCTAGCGAGCCTGCACAGACTCCAGAGTCTGGCTGAGGTGGAGAGTTCTTAGAGCCAGTCCCGTGCAACACCTTACTTACATTTCTCCTTTGGAGCTGCAAGCATGGAAAAGAATGGAAGAGGAGCTGTGAGTGATCACGCGCAGGCACCAGCCCCTCCCGAGTTGGGCGACCGTGCTGATGTGACAGGTAACAGACAAAACAGCCCTGCCCACGGGCTGTGCAGCCGCAGCACAGAGTTCGTTCCTGCTGCAGCCGAGCACTCTCGGGCTCACTGCTTGGCAACAGGAATGTGTCCCATGCGATTTAACTCATTTAGAGGAAGAACATCTGAACTCTCATGGCAATGATGCTTTGAGATGAATGTAGGCACCCAGATGAATCCAATGGCAAAGCCTGGTCTAAAGGCACTGCTGCTGGGATTGCTCACTGTTCCGCAAGCTCAGAAGCTCTGTCAGAGCTTGGAGAGGGCTTTAACTCCTATCCAGCGTTACAACATAGTGATGCTAAGCTGGGGGTAACTGGATGTGGGAGAAACCCTGAGAGAAGCAAAAGCCATCTCTTGGCTCACCTGCCCAGCTGCTTCTGCAGGTCCAGCATGTATTGGTAACAGTGAGCATAGTAGTTGGTCTGAGACTCCACAAACTCGTGGAGACAGCGAAGATGGTTCACCTGGAGGAAGAAGGACAGTAAACTGCTGTGTGAGTTTGGCTGTCAGGCACAGGAAATCTCTTCTCACAGCTACCACCCACCTCCACAGGGAGCGGGTTTGTGCAGGCCACTATGTGAAACATAGTTGGTTCACTTGAATACACTAACTTGTCAAGTTTGGGAATGTTGTGTAGGTCCCAGGGTGATCTCAGTGAGGAGGCTGCTCCAGGCACCCTCGCCATGCCCATGTAGCCGATCCACAGCTCTTGTGAGAGAAGAACTAGCTTTTTCTGGCTTGGAAACCTCTAAAGGACTGCAGAAGAGTAGGTGCCACAATGGCACTACCTGTGCAGGTTTGCAGTTTGAGTATTCCTGGTCTCACGAGGAGGTTGCTCTGTCATTCAACTTTATGACCTGTTCTACCTCTGCTCCCAGCACAGGCTCCATCATCCTCTTTGCATTCTTAGAGGAAGGAGCCAAGAGTCTCTGTGGTCCCTGTCACCCCCCCGTTACCTTGGAAGACTCACATGTGTGCTGCTGATCCCCTCCAGCAGGAGACGTGTCACCTCTGCCTGTCGGTCAAACTCCGTCTGTGTGAGCCGCAGCTCATGTTCCGCCTGCAACACAGGACAGAGTGTTCAAGACAGCACAAGGTGAGGACCCCCTGTTCTGCCTCTTCCAGGGAGAGGCAACACCCGACTCCTCTGCCAAACCCCGCTTTTGGCACAGAGATAAGTGTGCTGTCGGCTCAGTGGGATCCACGTGCGCCTGCGACACTGAGCATCAGGCACAGGACACCCTGCGTGAGGATCCCAGAAGCCTCTGGCTGTAATTCACCTTAATCCCTGCTTGATCACTGCATGTCATGGAATGGCAGCTCAAGAGAGACCCATTAAGCTTTGAAGTTCCTTCTCCCACAAAACTAGAACATGAAGATGGAGAGGCTTTGCTGATCCTGACATATGTGGAAAGCCAGTCCCATGCCAGCACCTGTCCCTTTACTCCCTCTCTCTAAGCCTTTAGGTACAGGAACGTGACAGCCTCCCTAAGCTTCTCTCCAGAAGCACAGCTCCTGCTGGTATCCTTTTTGTCACCACAGAACAAAGGCTGAGGCCAGGGAGCATTTACCAAATCGCTGTTGCTGACTACATCCCAACCCAGCTTCTACCCAAGGCTCTCCTTTGAAGCTCGATACTTATTTTGAGCTTGGAGGAATTCAGCAGTGGTTCTTAGGAGGCAGCTACACAGCAGACACTGAGAATTCAAAGACAGATTGATACCAGAGACTCTACCAACCAGACAGAACACCTCTCCCCCACCAGTGCGCTCACGCTAGGGCAGTTTTGCAGTACCAGAATACCCAGGTGGATCCTTGCAAAGAGAAGAGCTCCAGAAGGACTGGGGCAGTTGGGTGTCCTGCTGTCTGCTCTCCCCTTCCTGTTGCCAGAGGGGAAGGGGTAACAAACAGACATTTCTGTTCTCTCTAGCATGCGTTACTCCTTAACACCAAGCGGAACATGCCAGTTCATTCTTTGGATGGCACAGAAGAGTGATATCCGCTCAGCTACAGCTCACTGGAAAGAGGGGAGTAAGGGTTCTGTGTCCTTTTCCCCTTCTCCAGGGGCTGCAGCGATCAGGGCGCTGCCTGCCTTGGCGCAGTGGCTCCTGCACAGCTCCTTTCGCTCTGCTGGAAATGCTCTGATCCATCTGGCACTGCACTTGTTTGGACTTGACCTCAAAGAGCTAATCCTGACAGGCACAGAGCAGAGGCCCCATCGCGGATGGTTCCGAGCAGGGTGAGCCACAGGAGCTGCTGGGGCCATTCCATCTCTCACCCGGCACCAGCATTACCAGGACTGGGAACAGCCAGGCTGGAATAAAGAAATGCTTGGACTGTCTTGTAATCAGATTTGCCTATTTTAAGCTACAACTGATCTATTTTTTTGCATCCTCTGTATGAAAGGGATTATTTAAAGGAGAAGGGAGGATGACACGGGAATTACCAGTGCAATGCCTTACACAGCACCGAGAGATTCTTACTCCGGTGAGCTGAGCAGAGACCCTGGTAGCAGCAGAGATTTGCTCCTTTGCCAGGCAGCCCCAGCTCCATTTGGTGCTGGCTGGGATTGGACCCATTGCCTCTCCGTGCTGGCTCAGAGCAGTTGCAGGATGTGGTTCGCTATAAAGCCAGCACCGGGCTGTGACCTGGGAGCTCCCTTCCAGTCCTGTGCTTCTCCAAGACATGGAGAACTTTGAAGTTTACTGACACACCTCAGCCTGTCCAACCGGGATAGAGGCACAGAGCCTTGCACGCTTAGAGCTGAGTGCAGTCAGCTCATCTGAGGGACTGAAGGATTTAAAGAGCTGGTTCAAAACAAGCTGGTCTGCTCTGATGCAGCTTTCGGAGTAAGGCAGTAACAGGGTGCCACCATGCACAGCATGCGGAACGTGCCATTCTACCACCTTGGAGTTCAGGCTAATGTCTGCTGGGAGTATTTGAGGCGTGAGGGGCAATGGGATCCCAGAAGGTCTCTTGGAAGCTCCATGCCACGCTGGAACTCTGCACAGAGCTGATCCTCATCTCTAGTCCCCTAGCAGCCCTCCATCCATCTTCGTAGACGAGTCACTCCCCTTGCGGAGCCCAGAAAATAAAGAAGATCTGGGACTTTGTCTCCATGGATCCACTCAGAGGGTAAGAGCAGCTCACCCAGACAGCATCAACTCCGTGATAGGCTCCAAACTTCCCACCCTGCTGGCCTGACAGAGCTGTTCCCTCCAGCAGCTGGGGCTGTCCAGGGGGGGAACCCTCTCTCCTTGCTTCAGCTCTGCTCGGAACTCCTGCTCAGACCCCAGAACAAGCAGGCGAGGGGCTCCTACAGATGAATGCATGGCACGTGCAAAACTGGAGCAGGCAGGGCCTTTGCCACAGAAGCAGAGCTGAATCACGTCACAGCGCATCACCTCTGCTCCTGTGACACCAGTGCAGGGCTCTCAGAGTTCACTTCTATCACGTACACACGAACGCCGGGTTGCCTTGGAAGCCTCTCGCTCCAGGGCAGCCAAACAGCCCACGGGGAAGGCTCTGCCCCCGCCACTGCCAGCGTCACCCTGACCCATATGCCGCAAGATCAGGACAACAGCAGCATCCCGCTGATCCTCCCCTGCATCCGTGCAGGCACATGAGCAGGAAAGAATCCACAGCGCCCTCGCCCCCTAAACACCCCCCTCAGAAGGTTTGAACGCAATTTCAGTTGGGTACTTACTTTTTCCACCTCGTCGCTCCAAAGCTGTAGGGGCCACAGAGCAACAGGAAAGGAGATCAGTGTTGGAGACGTCGAGAAGCACTGGGCATTAACACCAATGGGCAAGGACGCTCCGTGGATGCAGAAGGGCAGTTCCAGGGACAAGCTAGCCCTTCACCCAGCAGCAGCTGCCAGACCGATGCCCCTTGCCTTCATTCCTGCCCCTCGAGCTCAGTTTCACAACGGCAGAGCAAGCCCTCGCCAGCAGAGCCAGCGGCATCCAGCTCCACTCCTGCCAGGGCTCTTACAGCAATGCATTCAACGGGCTCCAGAAAGAGAAGGATTGAGCAGCAGAGACCTCTGAGCAGCAAAAGTTACTTTACTGAAGCTTGAAGAGGTTGTTCTTGAAGGACAGCCCTTCTTTTAGGATTGTGGAGAGGCAAGTGAGCTCCCTGAACCCATGAACAGGACCTGGGAAGTGCCGTGAGCTCCAATCAGACAAAGCTTAGGTTACCGGGATCTTAATCCAGTGAGTCTGTGCTCCCGAAGGCACGTTTAGCTACAGGAAGGATGAAGCTATGGCTGGATGCTGCCTTTGAGTCAGGCTAAACATCACACTACTCCTTTCTATGCTCCTCACCCACAGGGCACGTCTGGGGCAGCACAACACTGCCAGCTGCTCGCTGGGATCTGGCTCCAGGACACGGAACAGTTGACAACAAAAGTCACGCACAGTGATGGGAAAGGGGGAAAAGAGGTAGAAAAACACATTGATCCTTCCCAGAGGTTCTTGGCTTGGCCTTTCCTTAGCAGACGATGACTCCCTCAGCCCTGGCAACATGAAATCACCCTGGGTTGATGGAACCACACCAGCTTAAATCGGTGGGGCCAGGAGATGGCTTCCATCAGTTCCACCCTCCGATGCCCCCTTTGCAGGTCAGGAAGCTCACCGTGGCACCGCTGAACCTGTGCTGCAGGCACCTGAAGCCCCAGGCTGGATGCTGTGGTGTGGGAGACAGAACACATTCTGTTTAGAGCCAGCTGAACCTTGCTGAGGTTGCTCACCAGCAACTGCCCTCAGGTGCCCTGGGGAAGCCCCAGGCGCAGAGACAACATCACCAGCCAATATAAGGAGCACCTGAGGGAGGGTGGTGTTACACCAGCTCCTTGGCTTGCTCCAGATTCTGTCTCCCTGGCCAGCAGCTCCTGATCCAAGGTAAGTAGCCTTACTGGCATCTCCTTTTACTTGAGTGGAGTTTTGTAGCCGGTCCTTGTAGGACCGCAAGCTGTCCCTGGGCAGTGCTCAGTACACTGAGGCCAGGAGGGTGTTTTGTTACTATAAGTCAGAAATTAGCTCAAGTAAGGGCCGGGCCATTCACCGTATGTGGGGACACAAGCCCCTCCTTGGCCCAAGAGCCCTGAATCTGGAAGGCAGATGGCTGGAAGACCTCTGGAAGACGGTCCTGGGCTGAACTGCTGCTCTGGCACAAGGCCTGGGTCAGCACATCCTTGTGTTTCTGCAGGAAGGTTTACTCTAGGGGCAATGGCAAGCTTTCGCTCTGGCCTCAGGTTGTCTTATTTAGATGCTGTGGCCAGTGCTTTAACTACTCCAGGTTCATTTAATCATTGCAACACACACTGGGTGCGTGGCCAGGTTTGATTCTCTGCTATTGGCCTCATGGTGTGGTCTCCAGCGCTGACCCGTGGTGCTGTGGAGCAGTCCAGGTTTGCCACATCTGTCCCTGGGCTGAGGCACTACCTGGCTCCAGGCAGCAGTGTTTCAGGGAGCAGAAAAGACCACGATCTGCCCCTGATTTCCTGCACTCCAGCTCAAGCCAGGGGACCCTCTGGAAGGTACTCAATGTGTTTTTCTTGGAATCACTCCTAGGAGCGGCAGGGTCTGAGAGAAAAGGATATTTAGGCTTGCACAGCCCACGTACACCTTCTTACACAAAAAACAAAAGGTCAGTGTGGGAGAGAGGAGAAATGGCTCCTCAGCCTCCAATTCATATAAAACAAGGTAGGTGCTTGCCACCAGGTGCATTTAATTCCATCTAAGCCCTCCTGTTATGGAAGAGGAAAAATAAAGGCACCCTGTTATCCACCTCTCCAAAAAGCAACATAAATTTAGAAGCCAAATCGGAGCCCTGCTGAGGGCATGCAGTCCAGGAGAGAGCTGACCTGTTTGCTCACCTGTAAGACAAAGTTGTTACCTGGGCATAAGCAACCCCTCCCTCCAGAAGGGAGCAGAGCTCAGCAGCAAGGCGAGCGGCACCCACCGCTTTATGCTGTCAGTAAGCACTAAGGCTAAAGGAGCGCAAAGACTCTCGCCTGGAAGAAAAGCAGAGCAACAGCGTGAAGAGCTCCTACCTTGCTGCAGCGCCTGACCCTTTGGGATGAATGCTGGGATTAGAGACCTTGTCGCAAAGTGGTCCTACCTGCACAGAGGTGGGGAGCAGCTGGGGCTCACCCCATGTTTTAGCTAACTAGAGATGCCAATTGTTATTCAAGTCACCCCTCCTAATGCAGCTGGATGTCAGGTGGCCCTTCAGCCACCAGTTGCAGCCTCTGAAGTAGATAGTTTTGGAAGCCACAAGGACAACTCCTGGTTGGAGGTCCTGCTGTGCAGCCATCAAACATGATTAAGTGATGAAGGTCAGTGCTGGCTGCTTACCTAGAGCAAGCTCTGACTGTCCCCTGTCACCATCACTGCCAGAGCTTCTCTAGCAGGGCTCTGAAGAGGGACCACTGAACCAGGCAGATGTGCCAGGGTAGACACCTGTGGGTTAACCGCCCCCTCCAAAAACCAAATTCTCCCGTCATGTTTCTGTGCTTGGCAGCTGCTCCCCAGAACAGCTTTGCAATCCAGCAAGAGCAGATCAGCTGCAGTTTGGTGATGACCAGACGTGTCCAACTGAGCATCTGGGCACTCTGCAAGACACTAATCATGTTATGCAAATGCTTGCCTTCAGGTCTGCTTTAGAAAGCCTCAGGGAGTGATCAGGATACCCTGGCCTAATCACAGGTATTCAGAGGCAGGGGAAGTCCAGTTTCTCTCTCCTCCAGTTCTCCTACAGCTCAGTTTTGCCCATTATTGCACTATCCTTGGAACAGACCTTTGCAGGGGAGAAGCCACAGGCTCCCTGCTGGTTGCTGTGCTAGGAGAGACGGAAACCGAGCAACTGCTCCAGCATCACCGGTATCACCTTCTTCCTAAAGAGTCTCATCGCTGGGCCAGTTACCTACGGAAACAATGTTCTAGCTATTATGCAAAGCCATTTCTGATCCCAGCATTGCTCTCCAAGAAGGTTAGGACAGATTCCCCTGGGAACTAACACTGATGCTACCAGCTCAGACATACCTCTTTCTCCAAATGGGATAGGTTGCCTGTTAACCGAATCCAACTCATTTCCATGGTGCTTTTGGTTTGGTAGAAGGCTGGGCTGTCTTTTTTCATCTCTACAGATTCTGCTCCCCAGCCTTTCCACTCCCAGATTATTCTCTTAACAGGCATCAGTGTTGTTCTGAATGCTATTTAGGAAGCAAGATGATCAGTTTTCAACATTTTAATGAGAAATGTGACATTGTGCAATGAGGAGCCATGAACACAGCATGGAGAGTCAATTGCTTGACCGTAGCCACTCAGTGCAAGACAGTAGAGAGGCGATGGGCTATTCACCCACCTGCAACGCATCTGATTGCATAACAGCCACCAACAGACAGGTCCCGAGATGAAAGAAAAAGGATTGACCTCTCTTTGCAGAGCAGACAAGCCTGCTCTGCCAGCCTACTGCATTACTGACACGATGGGTGGCAGATTCCTCCACCTTTGCTTCTCTTGACCAGCTACAAAGCCTCTGAACACTGACACCACGGTATTGGTCAGGCAGTTGTGCGTGTGACATTGCCATCGTACAGCTGGAACCACCCAGAAGGGTTAACCTTTGCGGTTTTTCTCCTTTCAGTTGCCCCATAAGCAATAAAAACCCTGTCAGAAGATTCTCACTAAAAATATAGAAATGGATTGGCAGAGAAACTGGAAAGCAAAGCGAGCAGTGAAGTGCCAGACCCTGATCGTGCACCCCACAGGGTGGATCTGCATCCTTAAGGCTAAGTCAGAGGAACCCTGGGCAGCCCATGTCACATTAAAATGTTGAAAACAGCGGAGCACAAGGCCTGAGTTTAAGTCGGGTGAAGAAAGGGGCAGGAAGAGGTTGGAGAGGCAACATCTAGGAGGAGACAATCTTACCGCTGATGCGCTGGCGGAGAGAATGTAATTACGAGGTCTAGTCTCCTGAAAGTCAGGCACAGCCTAGTGGGGGGAATACAGTTTCATGCACGAGTCACGTAGAAGAGTCAACAGGAGTCAGTTGGGCCATGGATGAAAGACGGGACTGGTGTGTTTTCCTGTCTGTGCTGGGAGCTTAGTTCAAATTCTTATGGGATAGCAGGAGGGAGGTCTCCTGACAGTGTGGGCAGTGGTGTGCGGAAGCCAGGCTTGTGCAAGAGGAGGTAGACTTGCTCAGGCAGTCGTACTGGTGCTTGAAGCACGGATATTTCTACTGCTAGAAACTCTGTCTGCGCTTACAGCTCCCCGCTCACACAGTGCCCGGCTGGAGTGGAGATGAGACAGCACAATCCCTAATGCATTTCCCATTCCCTTGCAGCCAGCAGGTTGCTCATGTCATGTTGACTCAGTCCAGTGGGTAGGACCTTCTTTCTCCTTGCTTCCCGCCTGCAGTCCTAGAAGTGTCCCTGTGCAGTGGGTTGTCCTTAACGTAGGAAAGTTCACTAGCATCAGTCATCCTTTATACGATGCCTTTTAAAGAAACACATCTACTTGTCTTATTCTTACCAAGCCCCTGGGCACAGACCCAGATCTGCTGTTTTCGGTGAGAGACATGACTTAGCCAAAGCAGATCTAGTCCCGAGCCTTGCCATGGCTTGTGTATGACCCTTCAGCCTACAGGTTGGAGAACTTCCAAGCTACCCTCTCCATAGCTAAACCTCTGCCCTGGAGCAGGAAATTGGGAATGTGAGGGATCCAGTACACCTTCACACAGAAGTGGGCTCACTACAATCATATAACGTGGTCTCAGCTAAGCCAAGACCATGCCTCCTCCTTGGGAAGGCCTTGGCCTGTAGCATTACCCAAAGAGAAGCCAACCTGCGAGCTTACATCAGGACCATCACACTGGTGAGATGGATCAGGGCACCCTCCTGGTCAGCCTTTACTGTGCAGTGGGTTGGTGTACAAGGCTGGCACACGATCCAGCTGCAGCCCAACTATGTTGTTAATCCTCTCAGGCCCCACACTGCCTCTCCCAGCTTAATCTCTTTGCAGCTCACCTAGAACTACTTACACACGCTGACCCGATTTGCTGCTCTCTGAGCAGCCTGCTGGAATGAGTGACCAGTGTGTGGAAGAGCAGTCAGGCAATCCCAACAAGAAGAGGTTTTTAAACCATCCAGGAGTTTTGGGGATGGCTGGAGGAAGGAATAAGGAGGAGCAATTCCTATTATCAGTTAAAACTGAACATAGGGAGGAAAATGTACTAGTGAGATTTGAGGCCAGCACAGCAACTAGGCTTGACTCCTCCCTCCGGGGAGAGGAGATGTCTTGCAAGAATTGCTTCTTGTGCTTTTTGTTTTGAGGGAAAAGATCTAAAACAATTGAGGAAACCTCTCCTCCCATTCCCTGGTCTCCAGGGAGTCCCAAAACTAGTCACACAGCACATGGGATGAAGGAGGCAAGCCGCTCTTGCGCTCCTATGCATGGACAAGTCATATTTGCAAGCAGTGGTCAAAAGGGATCCACCTCCCACCCCCTTCTGCTCTTGTAAGAGGAAAAATGAGTAGAGCCTTGGACCCTGGAGGACAGAACAGCACCACAACCAGATCAACCTGCCTGTCATTGTCTCTGGGCTGTCTCCCTTCCAGGAGAGGGACTTGCCACCTAATCTGACCTCCTCCTGCCTGCAGCCGGAGGAGCCTGAGAGGGTTTTTACCAGAGCCCATGCCTCTCTTGAGCACTGCTTGCAAGCAGTGTTGATGGAACTCAGTTCATGCTCCAGAAGGGCTGCAGGCAGCCAACAGACACTCCCAACTTTCTGGGGCACCTTCCCCAGGTGGCCGCAGCCCTGCCCACGCTCAGTACATGCTCCAGGGCCAGTCCCAACAGGATAAGAATTTTCATTTAAAATGGGAAAGAGACAATGAGAGGTGTTAAAGAAAAAAAATAAACAAATCATATAGCACTGTTAGCACAGTCAATACTCACATCTCCCTCACACTGAGCAAATTACAAAGAAACAAAACAAAAAGGTTAGTAAACAAAACAGCATCAACAGGAAGGACAAAGCACAAAGTCTGAGAGAAATGCACAAGCCCAGACACTCGAACAGCAGCTCACAGGTCTGGACAGCAGCACGCTTGGAGGGTCAGTCACGAGACAGAAGCTGCAGGAACACAAGTTTGCACTACAGAGGGGAAGAGCAGCAGGAGAGTGGTGAGCTGGGAGAGGTGCGATACTTTGGGCCAGCCTGGATGGAGCAGGGTGAGATGGGACTCCAGGCACGTTACGGAGAACACTGTGGTCTAGCGATGAATTAACACGTCTGGAACGGAGGCAGCAGTTCTTTCCTCCCACCCCAATGCTGGGAGCTCCCAGCTGTGCACTGTGCTCCAGTAGTCAGTGAGGCACCCTAAGGCCAGGGACCCCACCTTTAAGCTAAGCTGGGTAAGAGATGGGTGCCCACAAGAGCAGCTGAGGTGGTTGTTTTGCTGTGTGATCTCTGTTTCTTTGACGCAAAGGGGCTGAAGCGTGGCTTCGGGCAAACACCCTGGAAAGCCTGGACTCATTCTGCATCCTGCTTGGAGAACCCCAACCCTGCAGCTCCAGTGGGAAAAGAAGTGCTTATTTTCTAGCTACAGGGAAGTCCCTCACTCAAGGGTCTGTGTGCAGGTGAGAGGCTTTGGGGTCACTTCAGGTAGGAAGCAAGGTAAAGACGGTGTCCCTGCCTATGGCAGGGGAGTTGGAACTGGATTATCTTTAAGGTCCCTTCCAACAGAAACCATTCTATGAAACAGAGGAAGCACTGGAGACATCTCAATTCCTGCTCTGATTTAAGCTTAAGATAAAGCAATGGCCACCACATCCCACTGTGACAGGGGGCACCATCCCCTTCAGAAAGGGGATTAGGGATCCTTGAAGCTACCTTCAGTGGATCTGGGTGCCCTGACTGATGAGAGGAGGCTTTCCTAAAAGGGCAGTTTTCTTTTCTTCACCCAAAGCTTTGTTCAGGGCTTTCCCACACAGGCCTGAGCGCTCCGTTAGCCCTGCTGATGGCAGCTGCCGAGCTCAGCACAGCTTCCCCATATGGCACCTATGCTGTTGGAGATGGCGAAAAGGGTAAACACCCAGGAACTGGCCACCCAGGGAGCTGTAAGGCCAGAGGCCCAGCTAAACAGATGGCTAGAAAATGGGCTGATGGCAGGGCTCCTAGGCTGGTATCCCAGTGCGTCCCAGAGATTGACTGACAAGGATTCCTCCCTGTTCTGATTGACACGTTTGCTAGTTGAGCTCCTGGCCCCAGGCTAGAAGCAGAACTTGGCAAGTCCTTGTGCCAACAGCCAGAGTGCTACTGGATGGCAAACTGCTTCAACAAGGCCCTCCAGGGAACCCACGGGGGCACAGCCTCCTGCCACAGCGCCTCTCTGCCCGCGGAGAGCTTGCCTCCAGGAGCTGTCTCAGGCCCAGGGAGCACCCTGAGCTGACAGGTCTGCTCAGCCTCAGACAAGCACTTTGAAGCGCTTGTCCCATTGCACAGGCAAGACAGGGATGCTAGATGACTTATCAGTCTCTTTGCACTGCTCTGACCTGGGGGTTTTGCTAGTTTACATGCCACGGCTTCCCCAATGCCAGAGGGCAAGACTAGCCCGTACCTAGACAGCACCGTGAGTTAAGTGAACAGAGAGGCTGAAGGAAGGGCCTCTTGGAGGCTGATCTGACCCCAGCCATGGCTTACACGCTCCGCAGCACTCCTGCCAGGGGAAGTCAGAGTTGGCAGAATCCTAGCCAGTGTGAAAGCCTGGGACTGCTGCTGTGCCCCAGCGTGCTCCTTCCTTGCGCACCTCCCAGCTCAGCGCTCTCTTGGCTTGCTTTAAGATCCCCAAGGACACTTGCCAAGTCCTCAGAAGATACAGCCTTTTAGTTACTAGCAGAAACCATCCAGCAACTACTGTCTGTCAGGAGATGGGAGCCTGGGTCAAGTAGAAGTTTTCAGACTTTGGAAGCTCAGAACTATTTGTTTCAACACCTCTCTCATGGGAGGATATCTGAGGAACAGGCACGTGGCTCCTGCTCCCAGTTCCCTTGCATACCAGACATAGAATACCCCCACCCATGCCTGCCAGAGCCAGAACATCATAGGAAAGCCTAATTTTTGTCCAGAGACCATGTGCTGTTGCTGGTGTGAGTCAAGCCCTGTGGCCAGAAGGACAGGGAGGGGAGTAAGGGAGACAGTTACCGCTGCTTTTGCCTCGGCAGCTTTGGCTTTCTTCAACCTGGCTTTGCAAGCATCCAAATCCAGGCGGCGGTTCTGCAGGATCCTCCGCTCTTTCTGGAAGGGATAGAAGATAGGATAAGAGCAGACAGCTTAGGAGATTTGGGGAGGGAAAGCAACAAGGTATCCCCTAGGAATCAAACTGGTTTCCTTAGCAAGAAGTGCTAGTGAGAAAGAAGCAGTTGCTATGTTCATCTCATCAGCAAGTGTTTTGGGCCTGGCTGCCAGGGAAACGGAGCATCTTATGGGTGGGTGGTGCCCACTAAGCTGCAGCAGGCAGGAAAGGAGTTACCTTCCTCACGCACATCAACTGGCAATTCTACCCTGCTGCAGAGGGAGCCCTGAGCAGGTCTAGGATTGGTATATCCCTATCTTTGCATTCTTTGAGGGGAGAGGTATGGAGTCCTCCTTTCTCAAAAGGGAAAGGAAATGGGTTTTTCCAGCACTGCCTCCCTCTCCCCTGGGTCTCTGGTGAGGTGACAAGCTTCCCCTTCCCTGCCACCATACTTACAGATATGGTTCGCCAGTCGCCTTCCAGGAAGTTGCGCAGTGGGGTCAGAAAGTTGATGGAAGCAGAGTGGATGAAGTCCCGTTCGGCTGCACCTAAGCGCCTTTGAGTCTCGCCAACTTTTATCAAGGTCTTCCCTGCAATAACAGGAGCTTTCAACCCCAGGAGCAACCAATTAACATCGTGTTGGCTTCAGCCAACTCACCAAGAGCTATCAGGCTCCAGTCTTGGAGGACAAAGGCACCATGTACCGTGCCTGGACAAGCTGACCGTGTCCATACCACACCAGCTTCAGTCCTAACTACAATCTGCTTTTAGCTTGAGGCCTCTTAGCTGCTCCCAGTGCAGCTTTGATCTTATCTGTCTGCCAAGGCACTTATTCCACTGATGTCCTTTTACTCCTACACCTGCTTGCGCAGAATGATCTGTTGGTCTCATAAAACAGAGATACAGGAACAGAACAGCAAATTAAAAAGCACCAGACCAGAAAAAATGAGTTGATTAGGCAGTGCTGGCTATAGATGCAGTTACAGCTGTTCTGCCTGAAACAGGACTCTATTGAGCAACTATTGATCTGGAGAGCAATAAAAATGCTCATGGCAGATGCAAGGACAGCTGGAAGTTAAGGCTTCTGTGCAGGTCTGCTGCCTAAAGAAGTCCAGAATTCCCCCTGGAAGAGGCAGTCATTTGGATTTAAGAGCAGAAAGATGCACTGTGATGTCAGGAAGGGGCTGGTTGAGGCTTGTGGCCAAGTACCAACCTTCCCAAGACTATTTTCCTGTTCTTTTTCCGCTGGAGAAATATTCCCACCCTCCAATTGCGAGATGCAGTTAAAGGATGGTTCTCCTGTTCAGAGCCTAGAGAAACTCTGTGTGATGAGGAACCATCTTAGACTAAAGATACGCTCAAACTGGTCAAAGCTAAAGCCATTCGCTAAAACTCCTTGTTATGCTAGTTTAGAAACCTACAGAAACAGTGAGAATAGTTTGTGTCCTGTAACCAGTTCCATGACCTTCCTTGATCCACGTGTCTCTGTTTCTTCTCCAGCTTTTGAGGATTGCATTAGGGCTGGGAGACCCCCTACCCCTCTTCCCCCAGAGCATGGAGGATGCTTTGATAAGGAGTGACGCTGACTTCCTACTCCAGGTGGGCTGCTTGCTTCTGTGCTAGAGAAGACAGGCCCTTTGGCACCAGCTTTGACACACTAATAGTCATGTTGCCCTGAGGGGGCGCAGGCCACTCCAATCTATGCTACGAAACCCAAAATGGTAGTGGAGATACCCTTTTAGGAAGGGATGGATTCCCAGGGCTTTTTAATTAGCCAGGCTTACTTACCATAAGGTGTCCCTGGCCCAAAGTCATTGGCTGCTTCTGTCATGTACTGTGCCAGCAGCTCCCCATTGGTGACCCGGGAAGGCACCTTCCGGTCAAGCTTCTCGTAGAGAAATTCTTCTACTCTGGCACCTGGAATGAGGATACCACCAATGGTTACAGGATGGAATGCCTCTGGAAGTGGCATTCATGGCAGCCCATCCCATGCAGTCCTCAATCATGCACTGGACAGTAAACACCAGCACTGGGAGAAAGTGTGCCCTCACTTTCAACCATCTCCCAGCCCTCAGGAGCATCAGTCATCTCTCAGCTACACATGGAAGGAAGGACAGGCCCTGCAAAGACACATTTCTTCCAACCTCCACAAACTTGGTGGAACAGGGCTCTCTGCCAGAGGACATGTCTTTTATCACTTTTTAAGCCGCAAGTGATATCAGTCCCTCGAGCATTAGAGGAAGCAGGACTTACTAGGGTTTGGCTGTAGCAGAACCTCAGTCTGACGCAAGATCTTCTCTGTCCAGTTCTTTGTGCAGTCTGCCCTGGCCAGAAGGTTTTCAAAGTGTGCATCTAGTTCAGTCTTCTCAGCCTGGCCCAACTTTTCTTCAGTAAACTGCAGGTAGGAGGTAGTCATTAGAAGGTCTGCTTCACTAAAGCAAAATTATAGTGTGCTACAGAGCTGTTACGAGACACTGAGGCTTATTCTGTCCCATGGGTTCATCACGGAGCAGAGCTAAAAAGCCTTCGATGTATCATTCTTTGTTCCCAGGCATCTTACAGGGGAAGAGGGTAAAAATTTGCCCGAGAGTGAAACAAGCATTGAGCTAAAAATAGAGCCCAGGTTTGAGAGGTGTTCTGAAATAAGTAATTTCTAGTAGGGTCTGGTCAAAAATACTCTAGTTGTGAGGAATCGATTTAAATGTGGACACGGCTTCCAGTACTTCATGCAGGAGACCTTCAAGTGAGGCAAGATGCCAACCTCCTTTACCTCCTCCTAACCAACTCTACGTCCCACAAACCAAACAGGACCAGGAATGCCGCTAACCCCAGGCCATGCTTTCTTCTCATCTTATTAGGCAAGCATGTACACAACATCAGTTTTGCTCCAGGGCTTGCGAGTTCCCTCTGACAGTGTCCGAGTGCTGCCTCCCAGCTCGGCTCCTGCCTTGCTGGCAGTGCGCTGCCAACCGAGGTTTAAGGAGGCTCAAACTCAAGATTTGGATAAAAGCACTTCTAGCAAGCGACACTTCCCCAAGGACAGGCAGTGGCTGGACAGGCTCTGAAGCAGAGTATTGAGTGAAATAGAACGGCGTCTGACTCGGGTTCATACTGGCAACAAACTCTTCCTCCCTCCGTGATTCTTTTTAAGTTTAACGTTAGTAGAAGGGAAAAGCAGTCTGGGCAAGTCTTTAGTGTTTTCATACTGGGCAGTGACATCTGACAAGCAAGATTTGTCAGTCTGGACGTGCAGCGTCAGACGGCCTGGATGCCCCTCATCTTTTCCTTGGGGGATTCCTGAGAGAAGAGCCCCTTCCCTCTCATCCCAGTCCCGTTTTCCACTCCTCTCAGCAAAGTTGGCCAACCTCAGTGTATTTTTAAGGACAATTTCCCAGTCTTGATGGAACCAGTGTGTTGTTGGATTGTACTAAAAGACCCCTTTAGACAGATATGTCATCTGGCCTCCTACAGAGGTTGCAGTTGTCCTTTTTAGCCCTTGTTGCTGGCCTCTGGTGCCACCCTTGAGTTATCAGGATGTGGTACTGTACAATGCTTGGCACAGTCAGGTGCCAGGAGATTAAAGCCTGGCTAAAACTCTTAAATGAAATACAACTGTGGATCTGCTGCTTGTATCTTCTCCTCTACCCTCCCCTGTCCCACAGCTCAGCTCTAGACAGGCTAAGATGTCCTTTCGTGGGGTCTGCGTCTGCTGCCCCTCCTGCAGGGCTTTCTGGCAAGCTCTGTTGTGTTCACATCCAGTACAATGCTGGGAACAAAGTGAGATAAGGAGGAGCAAGCCCAGAACCAGCACGCGATGCAGGCAAATGAGCTGAGCAGTGTGCAAACATTACTTGATGTCCGAGATACACAAACCCTGCAGGTATGTTTACGCAGTGACCTGTTTGGGCAAGATTTGAGCTGGAGCCAGCGGTGACAGACACTGAACTGCAGTCACACTCCCTCCTGCAGCCCTGTGGGGACAGAAGAGTTGCAGCCATGCATGACCAGGCTCGTCTCTTCCTCACCAGCAGCCCCTGGTTACTGACATTTATTTTCAGCTCACTCTTGCCACGCAACCCGTGGCTACTGCTGCACATGGCTAAAAGCATTCAAGGTGAGATGTCTGTATTGCTTTGTACTTAACATCTAGGATAGTCTCTGGGGGACACATGACTATCAGACATGTGTGAGTGGCTTCCTCTGTTGCTGCAGGAAGCCCAGAGCTGTTTTCAGGCTCTACCATCCCAGGCTGAGTCACTGCCATGCAGCAAACTGGGGCTTCCCAGGTATTTGGCACCAATTCTCTGTCATCTGTTTAAGAGCATTCTTAAACAAGCCAAGGCTCTTTGATGCAAACATAACAGTCTCCCTCACCCCCCCTTTCCCAGACAGCTTTTTGAGATCTCATCTCACTTTGAAGTCCAGCTCTTCTTCCTGCAGTTAGACTCATCCTGCACCAGTATCTGCCCTGGAGCTGTCAGTCTAAACCCAGTTTTTAATCAGCTGAACCTAGGCAGCTTCTTACAGCATTGCTGCAGTCAGATCACTGCTGAACCCCTCCAGCATCTCCTCAGTGCTACTGCCAGCCTCTCGAATCGCTCCAGCTCTGAGGCCCTTTGCTGTATTCACAAGCATTGCTGTTTTGTGCAGCTGTTGGCTGTAACCCACCCTCTTTGCGTGCTGTGGTAGAACAACGTGGGTCATTTCGCCACAGCCACTGAGCAACCAGGATGCAGTCACGCAGTTCTTATCTCAAGTCAGGCACTAAAGCTGTTTGTCTTGCAAGAGCGCTGAGGACAGGCACCACGGTCACTACAAGCCTAGGTTATGCCAGAAGGGGAGGCTGGGCAGGAATCTCAGTCACAGCCTGTGGCTCCCAAGGGTCAGCCCAGAAAACAATCTCTTATTCAAGCTTTCTTTCAGAGTTGGAAGCAGGGCAATGAATGTCATGAAAAGAATGCAAGGGCATGGGAGGCTCTTACTCTATTTACTCTTAATTCCCTCAGCATTCCCCTTGCTGCTGTCCAGAAGCTGCCTATGCCATAAAGTCCAGACCCAGGCACAGCCTCAGGGCAGCTGCTACCACCTCACTGCAGGCTGCTGCAGAGGGTGATCTTTTCCCCCCTTGTAACGTGCTTCTACATCCTTGTCTGTGCACGAGGAGTAGCTGATCCAGCTCAACTTAATCTCTAACATAACTTTTCAGGCACATCAGAGAACTCCCTGACTACACAGCACTACTGGGAATGGGCCACCAGGTGCAGGGGACAGCAGGACCACCTCTTGCAGGAGCAGCCAGCGGTGGGATCAGATGAAGCTTCTAACGCAAGCACAGTCAGCGAAGGAGATTAGAGGTAAGTTACACTGCCTTATCCTGTGAGCTGTTTCTTATGTCTGGTGAGTAGAGATCCAAGCTTTCATGTGGCAACAGATCTCGGCCACTGATCCCTTCTCATGTGGCTGCCCGAGCCAGTGGCCCTGGTGAACAGCAGGGTGGAGGAACAGCAATTTGTGAAGTCTGGCTACTCAAGCATTGCAGCAGAACTCCCCCGCAAAGCATTTCTGTTCCTAGGCATTTGTTTTCATAACACTTACAGGAATTGCATTGTTTTCCCTTGCCATACAACAGACACAAGATTTCACTGTGAGGCCAAGAGATGGAGAAGGACAGACAAGCTGACCACACACTTGTGCCTCATGGTTGTTAAAAGGCAGATCAAAAATACTGTGTCTTGCTTCTCCTGGACAAGAGGCATTGTTGTCTTTTGCTGCACCAAATATTCCAGATTGCTATAATTGAGAGAGTTATTGGCTTTATCAGGTTGGCCCAGTGGGTTGGCACATGTCCACCTGGGAAAGTCAGGGTAAGCAGAGCACATGGGAAGAACCTTAAGCTCCTCCACTCTGCTGTGACGGAACTACTCCCATTTGTTTTCTAGAACCTGATCCCTGGGTCAACAGTCCTGCCCTGAACCAATTCCAGGTTCTGCATCCTAGGATCACGTGCCGGGTCACTGTGCTGAGAGGCTCCACTGCTCCTGCCCTGCAGGAAGCATCCCAACTGAACACCAGTCCAGTCTTTATGCAGGGAAGCCGATGAGGTGATTAATAATGCAGGGTAGCCTTTTGTCGAGTGCCACTCTCGCTCTCCAGGAAGAGGAGAGTTGTGCTGCATTCCAAGGCATCAATAATTCAGCCAAAGGTCGGGTTTCCTCTGGGAGGCTTGGCTGGCCAGCAGGAACGCTAGATGCATTATCAGAGCCCGTGGTGGGCGAGCAGGCTGACAGATTGCAAGAGCAGCACTTGAGCAATAGACTCAAAAGAGGCAAGAGTGCAGCTCAGGCAGCTGCCTGTGTTCAGACTTGGGGTGGAGAACTTTCCCTTTCCCCAGTAGAGCTGGTAGAGACACTACTGGGATGTTAGGAGGGTGAGCAAGTAGAGCTGAGCTGGATGGGGTCCCTCTGCACCACAGCTACCATAACAGGCTGTCCCTACAGCCCTAGAGACTTAAGGCCATTGAGGTTAGGCTTTAAAATAGCACATGCATTGTTTTCCTTGCTGAAAGCATTAGCACCTTTTTCCCCTTCAAAGTGAGTGGAATAAAAGCCCAGTGCTCTCACGGAGTTATGCCAACACCAGAGCTGTTTTGCACAATGCAGCACAAGTTGACCTGTGTCTCTTCCAGGCTTGTGCGCTTTTTCCATCCGTCTGCCCTCCAGCCGACCCAAGACCTGTGCTCTGTGAGCTCGACCAGGGCAGCTGCAGCCCCTCTTGCAGGGAATCTCAGGGCAGATTTCAGGCCCCTGCACCACTTGCAGTATCCCTTTTTTCAGCTGGACATTACTTATGATTTTCTACCTTAAATCACAAGGATCAAACCAGGGTTATGAGTCCTAAACCAGGAATAGTCTCCTGCGTTTGCCAGTAGATCTGGAATGTTGGGTTTTCCAAAGTATCCAAACAGCCCATAATGCCTAGGCTATGGTAACATTTGCTCTTTCAATGATCAGAGGCAAGACAGAATTGTTTCGGGCAAATCTACCTCCCAGTTTTGCAGGGTTGCATTAGAGGAGAGAAGGCACAGCCACTCTGTCAGCATCTAAAAACTACCTGAATTTCAACAGCTCTGGAACAGATACAGTCTATGCTTCAAGTGTTTGGTCACCAGGAGTCAGGAAAGCCAGGCTGTGAGCCAGCTGAAACTGTGCTAGAGGACAGAAGGAAGCCATTAACAGGACAGCTTGGTTAACTCACGGGCAAGGCATTTAGGAGAGGAAAAAATACTGCCCTTGTGGATTCATGAGTGTGTTTCAAATGGAAACACTCTCTGTCCTGTACCTCTTGACTTCAAAATCCTTTTCTTAAGTCACCACCTGTTCTCTTGACTTCTAAGGTGTGCATCAACCCCAGTAAGGTCAGCAAGCAGAGGGGAAAAGTCTATTTTATCAGGAGAGTTCAGAGAGATGGGAGAGTCTGTCTTTCTTCAGGAGCTTCAAGATAGAATAAGGCAGCCTCTAGCTGCTGGTAGTAATTACATTAGCAGTGGGACAAGCACTGCAAAAACTGTACTCACGCTTGGGCAATTCCACCCAGAGCCAGTTTACATCAGAACCGACAAAAGACAGACACCTACAACTGTTTCCAGACATCCCTGAGAGAGCCTGGCTCGCAGCCTATCTAGAAAAAGACATCCAATGTGTTAACTTTGGAAGAAGACATCTAAGTTCTGTTGGGAAGCTCGAGCTGTTAGCATGGCTTCCTCTGCAAAGGTTTGGGATACTGATACCTGGAAAGTACAGCTGATCGAGGAGAAAGGCTTTATTCATCTTCAGTGAAGGTGAAGAGCATGACCCACTTGAAGTACCTCTGCAGGCGACAGAGCTGTGAGGGGCTGTGCTGCACCCTCTCTGAGGATGCTTACTCAATGGCTGCGACTGGTGGTGCAAGTGTCAACAAGTGGTGCAACTCATCCTTGAGTGGGATGCTGAATCTTACAAAGGCTCTTTATCCTTGCAGCTGCCCAAGCCTAGAAACTTATTTTGCACTCCCACTAGTGCTGACCACCACCTCCCTCGTCTGTTTCTACCTGGTTTGAGATGCCATGAAGCCAGATTGTTATGGTTACACAGCTTCTTTGTCATAGCCACCTTTGTCCTGCTCCTGGTGCATGATTGCCCACCCAGAAGCATGCAAAACCTTTGAGGTGCCTGGCTTCTCCTCAGTTAGGAGTCCTGCTAACTGGTGCCTGAGCTAGAAAACAGCTATATAAAAAGAGTGGTTCATTGAGGGTCTTTTTGGTCACGAGTAAGGTCTAGCCTTGTCCAAAATCCTTCAGCCAGCACCTATGTTATGTTTTGTTCAAACCTGTTCCTGTCCGAAGCCTCAGGGAAGGCACTCCAGAGGTGTGCTGACCACACTCTGCCTCTTCTACTCTTTGCTGAGTGATGCTACAGCCCTTCTTCCAGTTTAAGTTCTTGTATGTTGGCCAGACATCTCAGCCAGACAGCAATAGCTAATGCTGTCTGAGCGGCACAGCACATAATGGCCAGTCCATTTATCTCCCAGTCGCTGCAGTTCCAGTAAAACATTGCTTTGTTAAACGCCAGGAGCCAAAGAAAGCATTTCCAACGCTATAGAGAACAGAGCTTATTCGAGGCAGGTCTTATTCCCCTCCTAGAAGATTTGTTGTGCTAAGGAGTGCTACAAACCAGATCCTTACTGCCAACAGCAGACCAACTGTCACTTGTGGCTCTTGGAGGTGACAGGGCAGCACTCGCCCACACCAGGGGCAGCCCAAAGAGGTCTCATTCCCCAGCAGCTGCATTTCAGGAAGTGGTTTTGAGCCTCAGCAATCCATTTCATGGGGCCTACAGGACAGCTGGGGAGGGGCTCTCCATCAGGGAGTGCAGGGGTAAATGAGGGGCATGGTTTTAAGCTGAAAGAGGGGAGATGAAATGAGATCTTAGGAAGCAATATTTTCCTGTGAGGAGTGTGAGGCACTGGCCCAAGTTGCCCAGAGAAGCTGTGGCTGCCCCATCCCTGGAGGTGTTCGAGGCCATGTTGGATGGGGTTTGGAGCAATCGGATCCAGTGGGAGGTGTCCCTGCACATGGCAGGGGTGGAACTGGATGGGGTTTAATGTCCCTTCCAACCCAAACCATTGTATGAACCTATGATTTCCTTCCAGTCTCCCCTCCTTATGCAAACACCTGCGCCCTAATCCTGCACTATCCACTAGCACCAGTGCCTGTTTCAAGAAATTACTACTGGAATTAGTCATATGAATATCCATATACAAGATCATCTGGAGTAGGTGTAGCAGGCAGAAGCCACTATTTATAACCACCTCTTTGCTCTAGAATCACTATGCGCAGACACTGTTCCCATGCCTGTCGTCTTCCTACGCCTTGAAGCTAAAAAACACTTATCAGAGATTTACAATGAGTCTTCTAAACATCAGATTTCTTTACAGCATTTCTTCCTTTCTTCTTCTACCGAGGTCATTTGCATGAGAACAGCATCTTTAAGCTTTCCATCTGCTCCTTATTTTGCACCTGTAGTTTACATCTCCTTTTTCATAACATATGACTCACTGGCACGGTTATAGGAGGTGATATCTGTTTACAGGAGGCCAGGCCCTAAAAGAGCCAGAATTACTCCACTGCACAGAAGGTTTGGAACAAGCCAGCACCACTCTGTTTGTTTATCACCCCCCACATGATAGGTAGAAGCACCAGCCCAGTCCCAGAGTCACCAGCTGAACTTCACTTCTCAGGCAGGATTCCACCCAGCTCGGACTCTCCTCTCTCCTCCTCTCCTGCCCAACTGTGAGCGGTTTTCATGCCTGCAAAATGGACTGACTCGGCAGCCACATCTCACCACCTGCTGCAGACTTTCCCCCTCACGGGCAGCCAAGTTTCTTCACTCCACAGCTCCAGTGGGTCAGTGCATCTCCAGAGAGCCCCTGATCCCCAGTGTGTGAAGGATGGTTCTGATGGCACATTAAGCCCACCAAGATGCTTCCTGCTCATTCTCAGCAGCTCCTTCCTAGCACTGTGTCCCATTAGGGCTTAAGAGTTCCCAATAGCTGACCTCCCATGGGACAGAAGTGCAGGCAGTCTCTACCACATCTCCCTAGCGAGAAGGAACAGTTCCCTGAAGGGTCTGGACACAGCAAACTGAACAGATGTTTGCAAGACAAGCTATTCTTTAAGGACAACAACCATTAGGCAAGCAACGTCCTCTCCACACGCTCCTCTCCACCTTGCCCCAATCTCTGGGGCTGTTTGCCTTACTAATCTATAGTAGCCCCTCATGGGCAGAGCAGGGCCATGGTTTAGGGTAGCTCAACTCCTGCCTGGGGCTGGTCAGCAGCACCCAGAGACCTCAGCAGTGACTCCTGCTGCTATGGCTCAGTCAAAGGGATCCATCCAGCCTCAAACTCATTCCCCAGCCTCCCTCAGGCTGGGAAAAACATGCCCTGGCTTGGCTGTAGCCTCAACCCGTATCCCTATGACATGAGGGAGGGCAGAAGAGGGAGAGGAAGGCAGGGAGAGAGCGGGGATGGAGGGAGGGAAGGAGGCAGGGGGAGAGGGGGATAGAGGGAGGGAAGGAGGCAGGCAGGGGGAGAGGGGGATGGAGGGAGGGAAGGAGGCAGGCAGGGGGAGAGGGGGATGGAGGGAGGGAAGGAGGCAGGCAGGGGGAGAGGGGGATGGAGAGAGGGAAGGAGGCAGGCAGGGGGAGAGGGAAATGGAGGGAGGGAAGGAGGCAGGCAGGGGGAGAGGGAAATGGAGGGAGAGAAGGAGGCAGGCAGGGGGAGAGGGAAATGGAGGGAGGGAAGGAGGCAGGCGGGGGAGAGGGGGATGGAGGGAGGGAAGGAGGCAGGCAGGGGGAGAGGGGGATGGAGGGGCGCGGAGAGAGGCAGGGAGGGAGGAGGGGGAGGGATGGAGGGAGGGAAGAAGAGAAGGAAGGGATAGGGCGGTAGGAAGAGAGGGAGGGAGGCCCAGGCCCACCTGCACGGCGCGGGAGAAGAAGACCCCCGCGTCCGACGCCAGCTTCTTCACGTTGAAGTCCATGGCGGCCCTGGAGCCACGGCACCACACCCCCGCTGTCACCGCTGCTCCTGCTTTTTATAGCGCCGGGCGGACCCCGGCCTGGCGCCCCTTAAAAGGGACAGCGCGAAAGCCTTCGCTCACACCGCGCCGAGACGGACAGGGGTGTCGCGGCCCCTTTAAAGCAGGCGGCCGCCGGGGGAACTGTCAGCGGCGCCCCCCGCCCCTGCCGCTCCGCCGCTCTCGGCGCCGCATCCCCGTGGGGAGCATTCTGATTGGTTCGCCGGGAGGCGGTTCTCTGCTCTAATTGCACCGGAGGGCCCCGGTGAGGGCGTGTCTTGGATTTGGCCACGCCCCCTCAACGCAGGGTTGGCTGCGGCGCGGGGGAAGGAGACGCTGCCCTTCCGCGGCAATGGCGCGCGCCGGGGGGAGAGGGCGCCGAGCGGGGCCGTGCGCCCCCCCGCCACGGTGAGTGGTGCCGGCCACGTCGGCTCGCGGGGGCCGGGCCCGACGGGCTGTACCATCGCAGGGCGGGGGGGACCTCGGGTAAAACCGGGCTTGGGGGCGTGAGCCCAGGGATATAGGGGGATGGAGATGCTCGGAGTGGGGGTGTGTGAGGGTTGCCCCAAAAGTCCAGGGATGTGGGGGGAATGCCCTAGGAGTGCAGGGGATGTGGCGAGGGGGATGCCCCAGGGGCATTTGAGGGTGTTTGGGGATGTGGGGGGTGTGCCCCAGGGGCCCTTAGGGATGTCTTGAGTTGCAGGGGATGTGAAAGGATGCCGTAGGGGTATTGGGGGGAGCCCTAGGAGTGGAGGGGATGTGCCCCCAATAAAAGGGGTGTAGGGTTATCGAGGATGCCCAGGCGTGTAGGGGGTTGCCCCAGGGTGCAGGGGTATTGGGGGGGGTTATCGGGGATCCCTCAGGAAGCAGGGGCATTGAAGGGTTCACGGGGGGTGTAGGGAGTTGCCCCAGGGTGCAGGAGTATTGGGGGGTATCGGGGGTCCCTCAGGAAGCAGGGGCATTGGGGGCGTAGGGGGTGGCCCCAGAGATGCAAGAGTGTGGGGGGGTTGTGTCTTGAGGGTGTGGGGTGTTCCCCAAGGGTGTTGGGGGGCCCAGGGCTATGGGAATGGTGCAGAGGGCCTGTGGGTTCCCTCGGTGTGGTCCCATTGTGCCACAGTGCTGGATTACCGCAGGAGCTCCCGCCTGAGGCCCACCTGGCTGATGCGTTCAGCTGCCCGGCAGGGCTGTGAGGAGATGCCCCAGGCAGGGGTTGCCCTGATACCCAGCTGCGTGCACCCCCAGGCAGGCCTAGTAACCCCCAGACAGCCCTCTGTGCCCCCAAATCTCCTGCACTTTGCTCTTCTCATCTCTGCTGTGACCGAAAGCTTATGTTTAACCTTGTGAGGAGAGCCCGTCGCCCCTATCTGTCCCTGCAGGCTCCAGCCAGCTTGAGACCGTTTGTGAACGATGCTCCCAGAGGGGTTTGCTAACCCACAGGTTGTGGGTCTGGCAGGCATGGGGGCTCCCCACATTGCTGCGACACCGGGGTGGGTTTATACTGTCCGTGTGGGGGACACCAGAGCTTGACGTGGCGGGGTCAGAGCTGCAGCTGGCTTGTTGCAAAGGCTGGTCTGGCAGAGAGTGGGGCCAGAGGGTTTTTATAACTTTGTGGTGTTTAAAAGACGACCCCTTCTAGTTTTGATATGCTCTTCTGTAGCTCCGTCCTTGGTGTGAAGCATGGCGTTCCTTCCTGGCACGGCCAGCAAAGCTCTGAGTAAACTTGAGCAACATTGAAACCTCCTGGACAAACACCTTTTGGTTGGTCTGGGATGCACAGAAAACTCTATGAAAGTGCTGTTTTGACAATGAAAGCATGCGTATGGCTATTTGTAATAATTATGTTTTTAATATGAGGACTGCAAACAAAATCTTTCCAACCACATGCAGCCATTTCTGGTGCATGTGGAAATCTGTGGCAGCCGTTGAGTCTGAGGATGGTGCTGCTGTAGAGCAGTTAGGAGTCTGACCCCATGGTTGGTAGGACAAGCTAAGCAAGTGCTGCTGGTGGTGAGAAGGTGCTTTAGATGTACTTGGCTCTAGCAGCGTTGCTGCTTCCAGTGACCTGGTGTATGGTTTGTGAAGTGCAGTGCAAGGGGGAGACAGATCGTGTTCCTTTCAGTCACCTGTTTTTCTCCTCTTCCTGCAGGATGAGGATTGCTGGATGAAGGGCAACCCCAGGACTCTGAGCGAGATGTCAGAGGAAAGTTGGATTTCTTTGTGAGGAGCTCACGCAGCATCTGCAAGTGCTCTTCGCCTTTCCGGTGGCTCCTGGAGGTGCCAACATCCTCGTGCAGACATGGCATTTAGAAGGACAGAGGGAATGTCCATCATCCAGGCCTTGGCAATGACTGTGGCAGAAATCCCTGTGTTTGTTTACACGACATTCGGGCAGGTACAACAAACAGGAAAGGTTTTCATACTGGGTTCCTTGGATTTTCTCTGTGGAGGTTGTCTGTGTCGGTTGTGAGGCACAGAGGCATGAAGGGGTGATGCTGGGCACCCAGGCAGTCTCAGGGTTTGTAACAATTGCATGGAGAGGTTGGCGTGGTGGGAGAGAGCTGCTCAGGGTGGGCTTGGAGAGGAGAAAGAAGAGCTTCCCACATCCCTCCCAGAAGAACACCCAGGCTCAACCTTTCTCTTCTTCAAAGGCACTAAGAAAAGACTTGTTTTAAAGATGACTGGTGTATTTCCCACTTGTAGTAATGCAACACTTGGGGCAATATACAGCTCAGCTATGTACCAGGGTTTAAGAATTGAATTTGGCTAACCTGGATTGCATCTGTTGTGGGCTGTGTGCAAATTTTGCTGCGTGTTTCAGTGAAGAGAATTGAGACCAGATTCTCCAGCTTCTGTCAAAATGATGCTCTGCAGTACCTCTGCTGCTAAGTCTTAGCTGTGTAGTGTTTTGCAGGGGGGAGGGGGAATGCCGAGGTGTTTTATATTATAACTGCTTTTAAAAAATAAGAAAAAGGGTGGTGGAATTATTTTTTCATTGTTGCTTTTTCATATCTTTTGTGTTTAAAGTCTGTCTTCTCTCAGCTGCGGCTCTCTCCAGGCCTGCGTAAGGTGCTGTTTGCTACAGCTCTTGGGACGGTTGCGTTGGCTCTTGCAGCTCATCAGATGAAGCGTCGTCGTCGTCGAAAGAAGCAGATTGCTCCAGAGAAGTGCGGCTTTAAGCCTGGAGGGATCACAGTGCCCATCTTGCCAACCAGGAGGGTCTCCTCTGTGAAGAAAGGTTGGACTTGTAAAAAGGGAAAAATCCCCAAAAGCCTTTTGTGAGGGAGCAAAGAGGATGTTCAGGGAACGCTGGAAAGTTCCTGAGAGCTGAGGAGAGGAAAGCAAAGCTGTTGTGTAGTGCACTGATGCAGAATGAAATTAGAAGCCTGAAAGTGCTGTGAACATGGAATTAGCAGAGGAAAGGGAGAGACCCTGAGCTCAAAGCCTTTGCCAGAAGAAAGTGAGGTTTTCACCAAGGTTTGCAGTTCCCATCCCCCTTCCTGCAGACAGGCTGTGGACCCATTGCACCATGCTTCCCCCAATAATAACGGCCCAGGGCATGCGGTGACCTGGTTGTATATTGATCTTGGTGATGCCGAGATGACGTCTGACCCAGGGGTTCCGTGTGCAGCCTCATCGGGAAGGCTGGGCAGCAGAGGGAAGGATGGCCTTGGCCAGGCGAGTTGGGAGTGTCCATCCAACTCTGTGGCAGCTCCTGCACCCCGGTCAGCTTCTTCACATAATTGAATTGATTTTTGGGGTAAGACAGACCCAGGCCCTCAGCAAAACACTTTAGGGAGTAAGCATTTGTTTTGTGAAATATATGAAAATCTTTAAGTGTTTTTAATAATGTCCGTGGTCTGCTTGGCCTGAGGGAAGCTGGAGGAGTTTCTCCCTGACACTTTCCACTTGTGCTTGCCTCCTGCCATCCATAAGCAGTGGATAAATATTCATTCCTCAGGCTCAGATTCCCACTGACGTCAGCTTTTGTAGTGTCTCAGAGTAAAACAAAGCATACAGGAGATTCATGACTCATTTCTAGGTATTGGATGCTGCTTTCCCCTTCTGCAGTCACACTTGACAGGGCGGTGTTCCCCTCTGTGTTTAAAGCTGCGGTGAACTGGGCTTGAAATCCTGTTTTTGTGTGACCTTCCCAATTGCAGGATACTCCAGCAAGAGAGTCCAGAGTCCTGGCAGCAAGAGCAATGACACGCTCAGTGGGATTTCCTCCATCGAGCCCAGCAAACATTCCAGTTCCTCCCACAGCCTCGCCTCGGTAAGGACCTTCTCCACTGGGCGGGGAGAAGCAGGGCTGGGAGATGTGAGTGCACCTACCTATGACAAGAAGACAAAGTCCTTGGATCTGCCAAAGCTTTTGGAGCAGAACCGGTTATGGCATAATCAGAGAGCAGGCTCTGATATTAACCTCGCACTGACTGCCTGGAGTTGCCTGCATGAATCAGAGCAGTGTTTTCCCCAGGGTGCATCCCACTTCTTTGGCCAGCGAGGGGCTACAGGAGGGTCTTGTGTGTGCGACGCAGCTGTGATTCCTTGGGGCTCTCCGTAACCCCGTCAAAGAGCGAGGCTGCGTTGTTGTTTGGTCTCGTAGCGATGAGAAGCTTGTTTTCTTCCCTCTGCTGTGGGGGTTTGAGTGGCCCAGCAGCCCCTGTGCCAGCACAGCCCTCCTGTGCTGGGGCTCCTTACAGGTTGCTTGGTTAAAACCAGGTTAACTACCAAAATCAGATAGTTGTGATTGGGAAAGAGTGCAGGTTGAGAACAGTCTTGTCATTCTCCCTCCTCCAAAGCCAAAAGCAGCCTATAAGTACTGGCAATTCTGGCTTGGCCAGGTGTCAGGAGGCACCACTGCTTATATCCACCTCTTGTCAGACCAGCCATGGAAGGACTGGGGAGTGTTTGTGGTTTCAAGACCTGTTTTACATGCCCATTGCTCAAAGCCTGACATGCTGCGGTCGGAACAGGGGGCAGCACAAGCGAACCTCTGCAGCTTCATGCAGGACTTAATTGAAATCTCTCTTCAGCGGCACCTGCCAGAGCGCCCGGCCTCGGTGCTCGTTAGCTCTGCTGAGGCAGGAAGGGAAAACCCACCCTTTAAAGGGAGCTGTTGGCCCGTTCCTCTGTTTTAGCTGGTCCTGTATGGTTAAAGCACCACAATTTGCTAAAAATCTGTGCTGGCAGAAGTGTGTCTCCAGCAGGCGGCAGTGCTGGCACGGCCCTGCACCAGTATTCCCCTGGGATAACTGGGATATAAAGGGATGTGTTAGTGCAGACCAAACTGTGTCCAGCTCTGGCCTCGCTCCCTGTGCAGGGATTCTCATGTCCATTTAATTCCCCTGTGGCTTCTCCCTTTCCACAGATGCTGTGCAGGTTTTGTGTTGCTGGAGTCTGTTTCACTTTAGATAAAATACTGATCTAAATTCATTTTTCCACTGCCAGTGCATGGTGGGATGGTTACATGGAGAGGGATCTGTTCCCTTACTCCCTTATTGTGCGGGAGCTGAGTGTCTGTCACACTGTACCCCTTGCTTGCATGTTATTTGATGGGAAAACAGCTCATCCTTCGCACAGCTGCAGTTTCTGAATGCTCTTGTCTGCTTCCTGGGGCTTTTCTGTGCCATGCAGTAAAGGAGTCAGCACCAGTGAACTGATGATTTGCAGTTCCGGATCTCAAGGTGATGGATTAACACTCCACAGAGATAAATCAATGGAGGGAGGGCAAGAATTCAGCTGTCAGGCGGTTACTGTAGCTTTTTCCCTAGCATCAGACTCACATTTGGACGTCTTTCTCTAAGCCATATGAAAACACTGGTCATGGATAGCATTTGAACCCAGTGCGTTAGTTGGGTCAGACTTTAAAAGACATGTATGTGTTACTGTGAAATTGGAGAAAGCTGACTGTGCTGTGTGGATCTCGGCACTCAGCCCTCCCAGGAGAAGGTTTGGTTACAAAGGGAACAGCGAGGATCCCCCTGGCCAAAGTTCTCAGCTGTACTTTTGCTGGTAATCTGTTCCTTTGTCTGGATGGTGGTCGCTTTTCCCCCCACTTCCAGGGTTTTTTGCACAGGCAGCCGACAGGAACTTTCTATCAAAACCGTTGTGCCTTTGTAGCGATTGCTTTGGAGCTTTCCCAGGCTGTCACCTCCATCAGTGCTCTCCTGCTGGTGCTCAGTGCTGTACGGGCTTGCCATTTCCTAATGAAGCTTCAGTGTAAATTGCTTGGGAAGGTGTTTCCCACACAACTTGCTGTGCTTTCAAAGGCACTGCTGTGGTGCTGGGTGGAAAAGGGGAGGAATTCTCACCTCCCTTCCCCTCTCAGCATTGTGTGGCTCTCAGAAGTTGACAGTGTAGTGTAAACCCAAGTGGAAGGGGGCCTGTAACTCTTGATGCCTTTTCCCAGGCTAAGGGGGAGCACAAGGGCAGACGTTGGGAAGGGAAATGGCTTATCATTCAGATTGAACTGGTCGTGGTGTTTGTGTGGTCTTAACCCTTGGAGAGAATTTAAAAAGCATTTGCTGCTCTCTGCTGCTTTCCTGCAGATGGTAGTAGTCAACTCTTCCAGTCCAACACCAGCATCAGCAGGAATGTGGGAGGGTCAGGCAATGGGGGATGCTGGAGCCCTCGCTGATTCCAGTGCCGAAAGCCTCTACATTCAAGGTAAACAAGCATGAGGATAACATCATCCTGTGGGGGATTATTTATCACTGTGAGAGCAAAAAGAGAATGTAAACCGATATAAAGCATCGGTAGCTCAATGTAGAGCTCTAGCAGGAAGCTCTCTCCCATTCTCAACTTAAACTCAGTCACTTCTAAGGTATAAAAGTCCCATCTTCTGCTAAAGAAACATTTCTCTGTTTTCTTGGTGAATAATTTGCTTCTAAAATGCTGTTCTTCAAGCAGTGGGCTTACCTTATGCAGGGTGTTTGAGCATATTCTCCTTAACTTCTAATCCAAATGAAAACCTATTTTAAGAGAAAAGAACTAAAATACATTTATTCTTTCTTATCAGCTGGGGAGAGGCTTCCCTATTTGCTGGATTGTCTGACTGAGCAAAATCTTGTGCTGTATCTCTTTGTTCCTAAGCTGGGACTCTCACAGCTTGTATTTGGTTGCATTGCCAGGCATGGAGCTCTTTGAGGAGGCCCTGCAGAAGTGGGAGCAGGCACTGACCATCAGGCAGAGGGACAGTGCTAGCACCAGCACCCCCGTGCCCTGGGACGGCAGGAGACAGACCGACAGCACGTCTGAGAACATCCCAGAGGTACCTCTCCACTCTTTCTTTGCATTAGCCAGCTGGAGACCAGGCTGAAAGACCAGCCTGGGTGTGGAAGCAGTAATTAGGAATTTAAAAGAAGAGCAAATTAAGGGCAGAGCTGGGCCAGACTCTGTTTAAGAGCTGTCTATATTTGCAGCTTCCTTATGCAATGTGAGGGGGTGTTTTTAATTTCTTTTTTTTCTTAATAAGTCTCGCCCCCTCATTCCCCAGCTTTTCTACCCACCTTTCGGCGTCATGTCAGTCGCTGTCAGGCAAGTCCTCCAGCAGCAGAAGCTGCGGTAGGAAAAGGCTGTAACAAATACTGCACCAGAGAGAAAGAAATGGCTTTTTGCCTGGCAGTGTTGTGTTTGTAATTTTTTAACTCATTTGAAAGTGGAGATCTGGATGGTCGCTGTCGCTTCTGAGGAAGCTGGGAGAAGCAGAGGCTGGCTGCCTGCATACATTAATGAGTGAAGTGAAGGAGCTAAGTATGACCCTGCTCACTGAGTAAGTGAGTCAGGGAGATGTGTAACTTCTTCTGCCTACAGCTACAGACAAAAGACTTTTAGGACAATGTCTTGGTGTCTTGGACTTGAGGACTAGGCAGGGAAGAGCTCTTTGAAGAGGAGATCCAAACTAGAAGAGCTTAATACAGTCAGGAAGCAAAAGAAGCCGCTGTACCTCAGGACTCTGAAAGGAGCTGAATTCCGAACTGCCCAGGAGTTCTCTCTGACAAAAAGTGTTCCCAGCCTCTTATAAACATGGCTGGTAGCAAAGATGCAGGATACTTGTCTTTTGTGGTAGATAATAGTTATCCAAGTCAAATCTGGGTTCTTTTGTTGTTTCTGTCTTTGAAGATTCCTGTAGTGTTTCTAAAATGCACTTAAAACCAGTTGATTCATTGTCAAAATAGATTTCATGCTTCTTGTTAATGCTTCTGTCTTCAGGCATTTCCATATCATCTTCCTATCTAAAGTAGAAAGCGTGCCATAACATTAGGAAAGTACCGTAAATCTAATATAATGTGGCTTGGTTGGGATAGTGAACTGCGTCAGAGCAGACAGAAGGGATGAGGCCAAGATGCTGTGTAAGTCTTTTTTTTCTCCCTTCTTTTTTTTTTTCCTATCCTCCTGTGCTGCTTACAGCAAACTTTGCTTATGCCCAGCACCTTCATCCAAGGACTCTTACTCTGTTATCCATTTCTGGATGCTCTGCTGTATTCAACACAGGTTTTCTGATGTAAATCCCTCTTGAAATTAGCTTAAAGCCACAAGTTAGGAGAACCAAGTTCTCTGTATGTCAATAAAACACCTGTTTTTCTGGATGGCAGGTTGAAGTTCTTAAGTTCTTTCTTCCTTTTTCAACAGGAAAACAATATAGCAAAGCTAAAAAGCCAGAGGGTTTGAATAAGCTGTGTAGAAACTTCCCTCCCCTTGCGTTATTAGCTGCATTGTAGGATTAATGAGTCCTCTTTTTTTAAATCAGTTAATCTGCAACTGTAAATCCCATTTTACTGAAAATTTCCTTCCCTATTTGTGCTGTCAATCTGTCTCTTCCCAGCTGGCTAATGAAGGGTGGCATTTGTGTCTGTTTAAGGAGGAGTCCCAGAACAGGGAGTTCGCTGAGAAGCTGGAATCTCTCTTGCACCGAGCCTACCACCTCCAGGAAGAGTTTGGGTCTTCACTTCCGTCAGACAGCATGCTGCTGGATCTGGGTATGGGAGATGGGTTGGAAATGCATTAGAAAGCCAGTTTCTTCTCTGATTTTATGGCTTTTGTGTAATCAGGCACTGAACAGTGACAGAGTCTTGTTTGTGGAGGTGGGAGGGACGGCATAGTGGCTAAGAGGAGCAGTAGTCCATGAACTCCAACACATGCGGCTTCTTCCTCTCCTCCAGAAAAGACTTTAATGCTTCCACTGACGGATGGGTCATTGCGGCTTCGGACAGATGATGAAGAGAGCTCGATTTCCGAGGACTCCTTCTTCTCTGCAGCGGAGGTGACTGGAGTTTCAGCTGTCTGTAGCAGTCCAGCTGCTTGCAGGGGAGCCACAAAAGCAGTGGAGCCATATGTGTCTTGGTAGCAAAAGATGGTAGAACATGGAGCAACAGCCCAAGCTGGGAGGTTCACAATGGATATTGGAAAAGCCGTTTAATTAGGGGCATGGTGCAGCCCTTTCCTGCCAGCATTTCCATGTCATCTTCCTATCTAAAAGAGAAAACGTGTCATAACAGTAGGAAAGTACTGTAAATCTAATGTAATGTGGCTTGGTTGTGTAAATTTTAGGGGATATTGAGCTGCATCAGAGCTGAGACAGCTTTGAAACTGGTGGAAAAAAGAAATACCTTTGCATTAAATAATTGACACTGACAGAAGTTTGCTAGCTGAAGTCATGTCCTATGTGCTGCCTCTGAATATTTGTAAATATTTAACGAGATCATTTTGTTCTTCCCATGCCTTTTGCCACCTCTACAGCTCTTTGACCCTCTCCACTTTGAGGAAATACCGTTCCACCTCTCTAAGCCAGTTGCGGCATATGAAGAAGCTCTGCAGTTAGTGAAAGAAGGGAAAGTTGCGTGCCGGACACTGAGGTGAAGTGCCATCTGGAGCTGTGGGTCCTTGTGTCAAGGCTCCTTTGAGCAGTGTGAACACATTATTTTCTTTTGAGCAGCTCTATAATCAGGATAACCTTTTGGGGGCAGAAACTCTTAGAATCCTTCCTGCTGGTTTGGACTTCCAGGGGAACTGTAGATTTTTAGAACACATGTTGAGGAAGGGTAATTGTCCCAGAAAATCAGAAATGAGGAATGTGTCTGTTCTGTGTGGCTGCCTGGCATAGTCCTGTGCTGGAACAGCCTTTGCGGAGCTGCTGTGGTTCCCCAGGGAGCTGCACAAAGGCAATGCGGTTGTTACTTTCTCCTAGGTGCACACTGGGAATTAAATATTTTAGGGGAGTGTAGTTGTTAGGAACACAGATGTCAGTAGAGCTGATACTTATGCAATCCTTCCCGTTTCCTTCTAGGACAGAGCTCCTTGGCTGCTACAGTGACCAGGATTTCCTTGCGAAGCTGCACTGTGTCAGGCAGGCCTTCCAGGTGAGAAGAGCACAAGGCTCCTGGGTTCCTGCGGTGTGTTGTTGCCAGCAGCACATTCTCTGCCTGTGCAGGTGCCAAGTCTTTGTCTCTGTAGAGCAAGTAAAAGCAGAAGCAGCAGCAGCCCAAACTCCTGTTTCTCAACTCTGTTGTCCTGTCCCAATTGATTTGATTTGGAGAGGAAGAGGATCCCCTGGTCCCCATGCTCAGCTTGAGCAGTTGTAACATGGCCACTGACACTGGTGTAGTACTGGGAGGTGAAAGTTTGGTAATTTCAGAGTGGCCCAGGAGCTGCTACTCCCGCTTGAGAGCTTTTTGCTGTGTTGGAGTCAAACCTCTGAAGTCGAGGAGCAAGGTTTCCTTCTCCTTACCACAATCCATGTCCTAGGAATGTGTGTCTAGAGCCTGAACAGCAGCTTTTGTACTCTGGCCCCGCTGCTGCTCCGTGGCTCCCATGCCTCTGTTGTTGCTGCTTCCAGTCTTTCAGCCTAACTTTAAACTCGCTTCCTGGAGAGAGCAGTTTTGTTTTCTAGATTCCAGCCTATTAAAGGTTAGCGATACTGGTATATGCAGCATTGCACTACTTTTGTGTCCTGTCTTCTTTTCTCCCAACTCAGAATTCGTGTGGCCATAGGCATTCACAGGAGACTTCTTGTGTTCCCTTTGCAGGAACTACTGGAGGATGAAAGCAATCAACTGTTTTTTGGGGAGGTCGGGAAGCAAATGGTGATAGGACTGATGACAAAAGCTGAAAAGGTAGGAATTTTGTGTAACAATTCAGCTGTGCGCACAGGGACACTTAGTTCTGCATCCCAATCCAGTTATTCCAATGTCTTGGAAGGAGAAAGAATACTCGATCTGTGTGCTGGTGACTATCGTGAGACATAAAGTGTTTATGCTTTTATTCTTGTTTAACCAAATTCTCTTGAAAGAAGCTCTCTGTGCTGCTCCTGCCCACAGTTTGATGCTGTGCCATACTGGAGTGTACGTAGGGTCTGGGCTATGCATCAGCAATGGCATTGTCTCGGGGAATATAGGAAAGAGAAAAGAGAATCAAACCTTTGCCTCAACCACACACTAGCCCTCAGATCACTGGCTTAGCACTGCTTCTCCCTTAAACAAGGAGATTATCGCTTGCACTGTGTTAGTCCCTTGCTGGCTCAGTTTGCATTCGGGGTCTCTTCCTCCTTCCTTGAAGAAAATGGAGCAACACAGGTGTTTTGAGTCACAGCTGAGCCTGGGGCCATCCATGCCTTGCAGAAATTAATTCCCTTTGTCTGCACAAAGTGTTTTTGGCTAAAAACATCATCCAGTCATACACATGGTGTTAGCTCAAAAAAAAGTAGTGAAACTTTGGTCAAAATGCCCCTAACTGTTGTACCTAATGAAGTGTTTTGTTCCTCTGTTTTCCCAGAACCCCAAAGCTTTTCTGGAAAGCTACGAGGAGATGCTGCGTTATGCACTGAAGCAAGAGACTTGGCCAACCACTCAGCAGGAGCTGGAGGGAAGAGGGGTTGGTAAAGACATTCTCTCTAGAAAGTTGTAGAGGAGTTGGAAGATAATGAATATGTAGGAACGGGCCAGGAGTGAAAGAACTGCTCTGAAATACGATTAGTTTGCGATTGTACATTGTTGGGGAGGGTGGGGGGAAAATTGGCTCTTGAGATGTTTAAAATTTGGGGCAAATCTTGCCTTCAGTGACATCAGCTCTACTGTAGCCAAAAAAACCACACCAAACCCCCAATCCCTTTTTTTTTTTCCTAGAGAGCTCAAGCTATTGTTTGTAGGTCTGTAAGATTTGTTTGCCTTTTGAATGGGCTTTTCTTGGACACAGGATTGGTAAATCTCTTGGCCAGCCCCTCCTTGGGGGCTGTGAGCTGGGTGTGCACAGTTCAGTCCTCCTTCCTGGGTGACAAACTTCAGCTCATTAAGTTCTGTTGCTTCAAGGCAAAAGAGTGAAGTCCATCTGCTTTTTCTAAACCTGTTTCCTTTACAGACTGTTCTGCTCTCTGATAGGTGGTGTGCATGAGTTTCTTTGATATCGTGCTGGACTTTATCCTCATGGATGCTTTTGAGGATCTGGAGAACCCTCCCTCTTCTGTGTTGGCTGTGCTGCGCAACCGATGGCTCTCCGACAGCTTCAAGGAGACGGTGCGCTAAGCGAGTCCTTGTGCTGAGCGTGAGATTGTGGTGCCAAGAGCAAAACCTTGGCTGTCCTGGCTGAGCTGAATACGCTCTTTAGAAATACCGTGCTTTCTTGAAGCTCTAAACAGCAATCTTCAGTACATGTAAATTGTTTACAGGAAAGCTGTCCTTATTTTGAAAGCACTGGGTTGGCTCCTATAGACTTATTTCTCTAATGGCCTTTCTTAGTGATGCCCTGGGGATGTTAAAAGATGACAGCACATATTTCCCTATATTTCCAGAGGATCAAAATATAGGGAAAAATAGGGATTTTGTTTGCACGTGGCCATTCGTTCTGATGGTACCTCAGCAGACACTGAGGCTTAAATAGCAGTGCTCCTCTCCAGTTCTGGCCCCCAGCTGCGTATTTAAGATAGATTAGTTTCATAGACTGAGAAAAAGATGTTTGGGAGGCACCTTTGATCATCTCTGTGCTTACAGTCTGCATCCTGGGGTGTTTGGCAACCATCTCGGATCATATTGGCAGTCTTCAAATACTTTGGCTTTTCTGGAATGGGTCTTGAGTGACCAAATCTGCTTCGAATTCACTTAGGTTTTGCCAGTAACTTTAGAGTTGGTGGCACAAAAGGGTCACTGTTTCGATATTGTGATGGCAACATGTTGGTAAACTGTTTTTATTCTGAAAAGTAATCCTGGTAACTGATGGTCTCTCTATTAATTGTAGGCTCTAGCAACTGCTTGCTGGTCAGTTCTGAAAGCAAAAAGGAGACTTTTGATGGTAAGCAAGATTAATTTAAAGGGAAAGAATGTAATGTATTTTAAGCTGGAAAGATAACACTTAGGTCTTGAAAAAAACACAAAATCTGAGTGGTATAACCGAACTGAGTCACATTCTTTGTGATGCTTTAAAGCCCTGTGGTCCTGCTGACATTGCTCCAGTGCCGTGCCAGTGTTTTACTGAATCAGTCTGAGTTTATTCCCCCTTTTTATTAATGTGAGGATTGAAAAGACAATGTTGCCTGTCTGGTATTCCCTCTCTTTGCACCATAGCAATGGTCACAGACACCAAGCAACAAGGGGCTGCTCTTGCATTGCAGTTTCCCTCTTGGCAGTGCAATAAATGGCTCGTGTGCTTCTCTGCTTCCCAGTACTGACTAGCTTTTACTTGATGCGCTTTTCTTAAATCTGTGGCTTTCTAAAATATAACAGCGGATGAGTTAATGGACTTGGAGAACAGGAAGCTGCAACGTCACAACCCTGGTTCAACCATGTGGCCTCTGGCGGGTTTTCAACTCCTGTCCCACAACCAGCTGGTGCAACTGGCTTTGCCTCATGAGATGGTGCAAAGAGAAGTGAGAGTGCTGGGAGCTGTATTGGTGCTGCTATACAGTAGCTCTCTCTTTGATATTTGCATGCCCTTTTCTGGCTTGATCTGGAGATTATAAATAGTTATAAAGACTGCCTGATGGTTGCCTTTCATTTTCTTCTATTTATTTTCCTACTGAAATAGTAGTCTAGAAACATGAAGATAGAAAGCTTTACTCATCCTTCAAGGGATCAGAAAGATAAATGTAATTCTGCAGGAAGATGTGTTCTTAAGTAGCTCTTAATTTCAGTTATTGAAGCATGGTGCTTTCTGTCAGGGAGTTTGGTAGCTGATACCAGATAAGCTGCTGATTCTGTCTGAGAACCAAGACCAACCAATTCTTCTCTTCTCTCTGGCAGGTACCAGATGGCTTTATCTCTCATTTCTACTCCGTATCGGAGCATGTCAGTCCTGTTCTAGCCTTTGGTTTTCTGGGGCCCAAGCAGCAGCTTTCTGAAGTCTGCAGTTTCTTCAAGGTAAGATGGCTTTTCTGTATCTAATCTGTGTGGGGCTCCTGCTACCTGCTGGCTTAAAGCTGCAGGTGTGAGCTTTTGGTGACTGATGTGGCATCAAGAAACTTGGCTCTGTTTTTGAGATGCAGATTGCTGAATCGAGATTGATAAAAATTCCCAGCACTATTTACCACAGCTGATAGAAAAAGTGCGCGATGAGATCAATTTATACCTTCAGTACTGGAAAGGATGGATTCATATGCTGAAAGAATATCTTGTCTAAGAGTGCATGACATCTCAAAGTTATGTATTTGATCTTAAAGCCTAAGTCCTCTTGTTGTTGTAGATACTATCATGAGAGGCTGCATTGTGTTCATTAAATGTTTGCATGGATATTGCTATGCCATTGCTTTCCTCGCTGCAGGAACTCTGCTGTCCTGTTTTAGAGGCATAAGGGGATCTGGCCATAACTGTGATTCCCAAGCCTGAACCTTTGCTTGGATGGCAAAGGTGCAAAATTCCTTTAGAGTTCTGTGGTTGCTGCAGTTTAGGCAGCTGGTATTGGCAGATGGGAAGAGATCTCCTTACCGTAAACCTTCCTTTTGTCTCTGCAGCACCAGATAGTACAATATCTGAAGGACATGTTTGATTTGGATATCGTGAGATACACAACCGTGCAGTCGCTGGCAGAAGACATTTTGCAGCTGTCGCGGCGGCGCAGTGAGATCCTCTTGGGATATCTGGGCACTGAGACTTCCCCCGAGATGAATGGCATGCTTCCTGGTGAAAATGAGCCACTGAAGGAGCTCATCTGATGTGAGTCAGGGGAGGAAAAGTTTTGTACAAGGCTGTTTTTCCTCCCAGAGATGGATAAAACTACCTGAAATGTGGCAGCAAGACTATCTCAACACACAGCAACCTGGTGGGACCTTCTGCTTTTTGTAGCCAGTAGTGTTTGCTGGGATGGATCCAGGACCACTTGCCAGCTTATGGTTTGAATTTCTTCTTTGTTCCACCTTCCTGTGCTTTTTATTAATATTATTTTTCATGTGTCATATAAACCACGAACAGCCTGGGCCCAGATTTATGCCCGATTCCCTGGAATAGGGCAACATATGTACCCGTTTGGCCTGAGCATTTTCTGAGAGGTAATCCCTGACGTTTACGATGGTGTGTGGGAGCAGGAACATCGTTGGTAATTTCCCCACTTGACCCTTAGCTTTTCCAGGAGGCTTTGTTTGCTTTGGGAACTTTATTATCGTTCTTCTCTGCTGTGTTTCTTACAGACATTGCTGCTGATTTTCACCTTACGTGTTTTAGCACATGCAACGGGACTAGCAAAGATTTCTTTCCTAAGGAGGAAGAAATACTTCTGTAAAGCACTGATGTAAAATGCAGACTTCTGTAACTGGTCTGAAGCTCTGAGGAAGCTTGTTTGCTCTCTGTGTTGCTGCTCTTTGCAGGCTAGGTGACGGGCTTTGTACCGTGACCATCCTCGTTTAAGAGATAGCTGAGGTCTGCTGAGGTCTGCATTTGCCTCTAAGGCAAGTTAGGGTGAGGCGAGGGTGGATTTGCATCCTGCCTGTGCATGCACAAAGTCTTTAACATCTATCAAAGTGCCTTGCTGTATTTCAGAATGAGCCAGCAGCAGTTTTTTGGGGTAGGAGGTGTGAGGTGTGCACAAGGAGAGGGAACCGGTGTAGTGTAGTGCCTGTTCCTGTTAAGCACAAAGGATTCTGAGATGCAGGTGTTGGATGTGATGTACAAGAAGGGTTATGTGTGCAGGCAGCTGGAGAGGTGGGATCAAGCTGCTAGAAAGGAATCGACTCTTTATAGTCTGACAATCCTAAGAAACACAGCATGGTTTTGGGTGTCAAATGTGTGCGTATGTAGGATCTTGTTGTGCTGAGATGGACTCTTCTCAAATGATGTGATCTTGACCACACTGCCGGCACCTGAAATCCGGTGGCTCTGGGCCATGTGCTGAGTTTGGTACCAGTTTAGGATAGCAGCGGCGGAGCACACTGGACTTGAAGCAGTTCTGGTTTTTGTGTGGGGTTAGCAGTGATTTTCTGGGTCCTCTGAATGCAATGGCACAGATGAAGGGTGATGGTCCAGGCTGTGCTTTCTCCTATTCCAGTCCACATACACCTCCAATACCCAAGAAGGTCTTCAGGGAGAGGAAAAGGAGGACTTTCAGAAAAGCACGGGCTTCACTGTTTTTTAACCAGACTGATTAGTTCTCCCTTGTGTCTGTTCCAGGTAAAAGGCGTAAGTCTGATCTAGCTGTATTTTCACAAGGGAAAAAAAAGAAGTAAGACTCTGGAGTTTCCATATGAGTGGAAAGCCAGTGCATGGGCTTGGGGGAATACAAATGCCTTCTGTCTTCTTCCTCAGAAATCTAATGTGGATTCCGCTAGTAAAAGCAGGAAGGAAATCAGGGAAAAAGGAGACAGGAGGATGTAAAAGGAGTAGATTAATGCTCCTGAGATGCTTGCAAGAGGTAAGTGTAGAGCATGTAACACCTGTTGCTCTATAAGCACATCAGACTGATGTGGCTTATCCTGACGACCAGATTAATGCAATAAACAAGACAGTGCTGAGGCAGAAGTGAAGACCAGCTGACTCGAGTGAGGCTGCATGAAATAAACTGTTAGGAGAAGGATTTAAGAGACAGCAATTAAAGTAGGAAAGGTCTCTGAGGTGTCTCGCTTCTGGCAGCATGCAGTGAGAGAAGGAGCAGAGGATGTTGTATTAGCACGGCACACCTGCTACATGTAAACTGTGATTCAAAATGTTGTATTCTGAAAGCAAGTTACTTTGCCAAAACAAAAATTTATAGTGCTTTGTGCTCTTGTCTGGCTAGTTTAGAAGACAGAGAAACTTCAGCAGCTTTGTATAGTGGTTAAAAAGAGGATAAATGTGAAGATTAATGTCATAAGATGGATTATAATTCTAAACAATCAATGCTGTTAATTTATCATTTTTAGAGTTGTTTTATGTGTATTTATTTACTACTTTCAGTGTCTTTTGGCCTCAGTGCTGGGGCAGCCTGCCTGCTTTGTGTACAGACAAGAACGCTGGCCGCTGACTTTGGCTTTTGGCATCCTTGCAGGAGAGGATACTGATACAGGGTCCCCATGAAACAAACACTAACTTGCACTGTAGCTTTTTAATTTAAGAAATTGCAAATTCCTAATCAGTCAAATGGAAGAAGATAATTTTACGACAGCTTTATGCTTTTCCTTAGCCGTTACTGCAATTGGGGTATGCTGGTTAAAGAGGGATCTTCCCTGAGAACATCCACAGCTTCTCAGACATTGAGTTCTCCCCCTCTGCCCACCAATGCTAACTTGCTCCTGCACGAGCCAAGGATGTCTGCTGAGATAAACTGATTTTTCTCTTTACAGGGGAGGATGTTAAACTTCTCTATGCTACCCCCTTGCCCTTGCTGTTTCATTGCTGCTCTTTCTCTTTCCCCAGTCCCTCTGTAGCTTTAGAGGAAAGGCAGAGGAAAGGTGTTTGCAGCCCCTGCAGGGTGCTGCTCGGATCAGCGAGCTGGCCCTGTAGGAGAAGCTCTCCCTGACCTTGAGGGGTGGTGGTCAGTGACCTGCTGCCTTCAGTTCCTTCAGCTGCAGCCCCAAGCAGGGGCTTGGGCTGCTCCCGCTGATCACGTCCAGAGCAGGGCCAAGCCACCTCACATGCATCTGTTTTGCAGGGTAGAGTGAAAGGTTATGATAGAACAACTCTCTGCCCTCTGGCTGCATAGCAGATCGCTAGAAAATCCTCCTTTCCCCAGCATATTGTGTTCTAGCAGAGGAAATTCTTCAGTATTAGTAGCAGATGAGATACGTGTTCCAGTAGGATCTCTAGAGATAAGATATTTGCCTTTTTTATAATGAACCCTTATTCTCAAGGGGTTAAATCATTCTGGGTTGACACTTGCAAGATTTTAACACTGATGGGGATTTAAAGTGGCTTAGCAGTGATGAAATAAAATCCTTCAATGGTTTCAGATGCTTAAACAGGATTCCAAATATGTATGACTTTCAGTTTTTATGTGGAGGTTGTAACAAGCTTCACCAGTGGTTCTGGTCTTCGTGGGCTTAACAGCACAAATACATCAATAAAAAAGAATGAGGAAAAATCTGCCTTTTTGTATCTCCGGGATCAGCGTGGCTTTGAAGAGCACGACTCGCGCTGTCTCATAGAAGGAGGTGGGAAAGCAGGATTTTATCGACCCCTCTTCAGTAGAACATTCCTCTGCCATATCTGAAACTAATGAATGTAAACTCGTGCCTGTTTTCTCTTGATTTCCTAAAGGTATACAAATCTGTTCGTGTTTTGCTTCATTCTTTTTCTTTGCAGCTATTTTTTTAATACCTTTACTCTTAGGATGTGGGCATTACAAATCAAATAAAACTTTCCTTCCTGATTGTGTTTTTTGTTTCTAAATTTCCTGGCGAGACTTGCTAGGAATTCAAATCTTTAGTTTCTGATTTAGGTGACGGTTGTGGTGACACGTCTGGTGCTGGAGTCGTGGTATAAAACAAGGCTCGCTGTTTCCTGGAGTCAAAATGCTGAACTTACAGCAAGTAAACATAAGGGTTTGGTTTGCATGGAGAGTCTTCCAGGTTCTACTGGAGACAAATCTGTAGATTAAGCAGGCTATAAAGTAAACTAAACTTGTGCTTTGAGCATGGTTGAAAACAGTGGGGTTTCATTTTTCAGATTTTTCTCTTTCTGTGGTGGTTTGGTTGTGTTTGGGTGTGGTGTGGGTAGCAGACTGTAGCAGATGTGGGTAGCAGATGAAGTGATAACAGAAATCCCACTAAGGAGCAGAGTCTCTTAAACATTGTCCAAGCTCTTGTTGCATACTTATCAGCCTCCTTTTCACAAACTATGCCAAAGAAACTCAGAGTCAAGACTGTGGGTTGATATCAGAGATGCCCATCTGCTGAGCAGTGTGGGAGACTCATCTTCTCGTTCTTCTAAAGCGGTTGCAGTATGTTTAAGTACTTTCATTTTCGAATAATATAGAAACCAGACTGAATCAGATAGGCTGTTTGCTTCTATGGTGATTAAGAGTTCATCCATATGATTAGAAATAAAAGTAAGCTCCAGTTACCATTAATGCAAGCCTGTCAGGAGCTACGATATATGCAAATAAAGCGTTCATTAACAGGTCTGATGCCACACCCTGCAGGTTAGTTGGAAGAGTTAAAAGGAGTTTATCCTCGTTTCCATGGTGTCAGACTGTATACTCATTACAGCTGCAGAGCAGCTTTGTGCTTTCTCGTGCTGAAGGAACAGAGCAAAGGCTGCTCTGTGTATTGACACATTCTTCTTGTGTTCAGGAAGGAGTGGGTGAATACAGCAATGAAGCCCACAATTTTCCCTACTTGTCATGGTACATAGATCAAATGTAATCCACTCTGCCAGCATAGCTCTATATTCAATAGCTTGGAAAGGAGGAGATTTATTTAACTTGAATAATGAAAGCAGTAAATCACTCATGCTACCTTGTAGCAGTCATCTGCAATGAACTGAACTTCTGCAGTAAATATTTGCTCTTTCTTTCCAAATAATAAGACTATAATGCTATTTTTCTTCCTGCAATGCCAGGGAAAGTGTCACCTTTGATGAGGCTGTTGAAATTAATTGGACAGAGGCATAATTGCTCTTTGAAAACAAGTGTATTACAACTGCAGGAAAAGGAGTGTTCTTGGGGTTCTGAAATCTTACTTTATGGTGAACATGCGAAGGGATAAAAATCCTAGTCCATGCGCTGTCCTGACATATAAATTAAAGGCAGACGCTGGGCTACATTTATCACTTCCTGCACTGCTCTTGCATATTTATTTTTCTTTATCTTTTAAAATTGAATTAACTTTGATAGCTTGGTCTGAAGCTGTATTTGCCATCTACAGCCTTTTCTGTGTAACACTGCTCATTTATCTCACTTTTAAAGTGCTGTGCTGTTTATGTTCTGCTTTTTCACTCCGCTCCCCTGGTAAGTAGTATTCTCTAGTATCACACATGGGAACATTCATTTTGGTTTGGTCTCCAAAGCAGATGTTTTCAGTGGCCAAAGGGAGATTGGGGGAAGAAAAAAATAAGGTATTGCTTGGACCAGGCGTTGCGTGGTCTTTGTGGTACCTTTTAAAGGATGTGTTGAGTATCAGCAGAGATATTCCTGAGATTCTGGAAGGACTTTATTTCATGCTTTGCTGTGTTCCCACAGGAGCTGCTGGTCTTTTATGGAGCTATGGAGATGTGGCTGTTAAAACCTATCTTCTTTCTAGTGGTATTTAAAGAAAAAAAAAAAGGCATTTTCAATTTTCAGCAGAGTTTTGGCCCTGTCACTTAATCACTCAATTGCAGAGGCAGGTAGAGGTGTTAGTCCAGAGAAATAACCCCATTATGCAGTAATATCATTTATAAAGCGAAAGATTCCCCTTTTTAAAATTGCAGCACAGCATTCACAGCCAATTGAGGAATGTGATCGTCTTGCTTCACTCTGCACTGGTGCAGCCCCTCTTCAAGTACTGGGTGCAGTTTTGGGCACCACAGTATGAGAAGAATATGAAACTGCTGGAGAGCGTCCAGAGTAGGACACAAAGCTGGTGAAGGGTTTAGAGGAGAAGCCGTATGCGGAGTGGCTAAAGTCACTTGTTCTGTTCAGCCTGGAGAAGAAAAGACAGAAGGGAGACCTCATCGCAGTTTACTGCTTCTTCGCAAGGGGAGGAAGAGGAGCAGGTGCTTATCTCTTCTCTCTAGCAGCCAATGATAGGACACAAGGGAATGGCAGGAAGATGTGCCAGGGGAGGGTTTAGGTTGGATATTGGAAAAGGTTCTTCATGCAGAGGGTGGTGGAGCCCTGGAGCAGCTCCCCAGGAAAGCAGTCATGGCACTAAGCCTGACAATATTCCAGAAGCATTTGGACAACACCCTCAGACACACGGTGTGAATGTTGGGGCTGCAGTTGGACCTGATGATCTTTGTAGGTCCCTTTCCACTCAGGACATAGAATAGTAGAATGGTTTGGTTTAGAAGGGACCGTGAAGGTCATCTAGTCCAATACCCCTGCAGTGAGCAGGGTCACTTCCAACTGGATCAGGTTACGCAAAGCCCCATACAACGCGGCCTCGAATGTTTCCAGGGATAGGGCATCCATCACCTCTCTGAGCAACCTGGGCTAGTACCTCACCACTGTGTGTGAAAAATTTCTTCTTAATATCCAATCTAAAGTTCTCTTTTAGTTTAAAACCATCACCCCTTGTCGTGTTGCTACAGACCCTACTAAAAAGTTTTTCCTTATCTTTCTTATCAGCTCCCTTTAAGTATTGAAAGGCTGCAAAAAGGTTTTCTCGGAGCCTTCTCTTCTACAGGCTGAAGAACCCCAACTCTCTCAGCCTGTCTTCATATGGTAGGTGCTCCAGCCCTCAGATCATCTCCGTGGCTTCCTCTGGACTTGCTCCAACGATCCATGTCCTTCCTGAGTTGAGAACTTCAGAGCTGAATGCAGGTCTTCGGGTGGGGTCTCACCAAAGAGAGGGGCAGAGCATTCTATGACTCTATGATCTTCTCACCCTTGAAAAGGTGATGGGAGAGAAGGGTCGGGTTTTATTCACCAGCAGGGCAGCCCCTCATCACAGTAATGAAAGCAGTAAATCACTCCTGCTACCCTGTAACAGTCATCTGCAATGAGTTTCTGCAGTAAATATTTCCTCTTTCTTTCCAAATAATACGACTTTAATGCTCTTTTTCTTCCTGCAATGCCAGGGAAAGTGTCACCTTTGAAGAGGCCGTCTGCTGGAATCCCCTCTGTTTGTAGCCTTTCCCCAGCTCAAAGGTAAGGTCAGGCAGAGCTGGAGCCGAACTTCCAAACTAGCAAGAGATTTGACTGTTGTTTGGTTCATAACAACATTAAAACGAGGCCTTGGAAAGTAATAGAATATGCATAAGATTTCAAGGAAAACTTATCCATGTAAGTGGAAAATCCATCCTGTCCCAGCTCTTGTCTCGCTGCACAGGATTGATGGGGATCACTCCCTGTTACCCAGCCCTGATAAAGGGCTTTCGAAAACTCCAAAACCAGCTTTAGCATTTTCAGTATCCCTTGTAGGGATGGGATGAGGGGGGATGGCTTTGGAGAGGAAAGAATGGCTTTAAATCGGAGGGAGAATGGCTTCAGGTGGAATATTAGGAAGAAATCCCTCATCGCTGGGGATCACTCCCTGTTGCCCAGCCCTGATAAAGGATACTCCCTTTCTAAAACTCCAAACCCAGCCTTGGAGAGTCTATTTTGCCAGCGTTTTCAGTATGACTTGTAGTGATGGGGTGAGGGGCGGGATGGCTTTGAATTAGAGGAGGAAGAATGGCTTTAAATTGGAGGGGGAATGGCTTTGGGTTGACTATTAGGAAGAAATTCCTCATCGCTGGGGATCACTCCCCGTTGCCCTGCCCTGATAAAGGATGCTCGCTGTCTAAACGCCCCTCATGGCGCCCCTTTCCCACACCCCGGCCCTCAGAGGGTCCCCCCGCTGCCCCCGCCCCGCCCTTCCCTCAGCGCCGCCCGCGATTGGCCGAGCCGCGCTCGCGCCCTCCTCTCGGGCAGCAGCAGCGGCCTCCGATTGGCTGAGCGGCTCCCGGGCTGCCGTTTTGATTGGGCAACGGCCCGGCAGGCACCTCCTGCCATTGGCTCGCGCCTCCCCTCGCCCCCGCCCATTGGCTGCACCGCCCCTTAAGCGCGTTCCCATTGGCCGCCGCCGCCCGGCCCGGTATCCGGGTAAAGATGGCCGCAGTCGGAGAGTGCTCGCTCCCAGCTCCGTGGCGGCCGGTTTCTCTCACTTACGTCGAATATCCTGCAGGTAAAGCTACGGTTTTATCTCAGCCCGGCTTCCAGGTCGGCCGCTCCGCTCCAGCCTCTCCAACGGCGTCTCTGAAGGCTTGGCGGGCGGCTGCCAAATAGTGAGCCATTGAGCGGCCGCCGCGCGTGCGCGCTGGGAAGGCGCTGGGAGCCCCCCCGCTGCCAGATAGTGAGCGTTGGGGTCCGCATGCGGTTGGAGAGGGAAAAGAGGGTCGCCGGGCTCTGGTCTCCCCCGGGGCCGCCCTTCCTGCCTTCCCCGCCCCACAGCGCTGCCTCGTCTGCCTTGCAGCCCCCCTGCAGCCTTGGCCACGTGTGGCTGCCCTTGGGCATTGGGGCAGCAGGCCCCAGTGCTGCCCCACAGCAGCTGGGCAGGGCCAGGAGTTCCCTCCCTGCTGTGCCCCACATCCCTCAGTGCTGCCCTACAGCAGCGTGGTGGGGCCAGGGGTCCCCTCTGTGCTGTGCCCCACAGTCCTCAGTACTGCCCCATAGCAACATGGTGGTGCCAAGGGTCCCTCCTTTGCTGCACCCTATGACCACTGTGGTGCCAAGGGTCCCTCCCTTGCTGCACCCTGTGACCACTGTGCTGCCCCACAGCAGCATAGTGGAAACAAGGGTTCCCTCCCTGCCGTGCCCCACAGCCCCCAGTGCTGCCCCACAGCTCTTGTGCTGCCCCACAGCAGCATAGTGGGGTCAGGAGTCCCCTCCCTGCCGTGCCCTACCGTCTCTGTGCTGACCCACAGCAGCGTGGTGGGGTCAGGGGTCCCCTCCTTGCTGTGCCCCACAGCCCCTGTGCTGCCCCACAGCAGCGTGGTGGGGTCAGGGGTCCCCTCCCTGCTGTGCCCCACAGCCCCTGTGCTGCCCCACAGCAGCGTGGTGGGGTAAGAGGTCCCCTCTGTGCTGCGCTATCAGGCGCACAGGTGGGAGCAGGACCCTCTTGAGTGAAGAGTCTGGAGAACGAGTCTTTTGAGGAGTGGCTGAGGGAGCTGGGATTGTTTAATCTGGAGGAGGCTGAGAAGAGACCTCACCCTCTCTGCAGCTCGCGGAAAGGAGGGTGTAGTGAGGTGGGTGTTGGTCCCTTCTGCCAAGTAGTAAGTGATGGGATGAGAGGCAACGGTCTCAATTTGGACCAGAGGATATTTGACTGGATATTGGGAAATACTACTTACCTGAAAGGGGTCTCAGGCAGTAGAACTGGTTGCCCGGGGTAGTAGGGGAGTCACTTAGAAGTGTTTAAAAAGATGTGTAGATGTGATTTGGTTTATGGCTGTACTCTATCTTAAAGGTCTTTTCCAGCCTAAGTGGCTGTGTGATCTGGGTCGGTGCTGGAGGTCTGGCTCAGTGTGTCCCAGGGACAGTGAGCCCTGCTGTGCCCTCATGGCACCAGGAGCTGTGCCAGGGCAGCTCAGCCCCAGGGATGGGCTTGGCTTCTATGTTCTTCTGCCATTCCTCTTTTCAAATATATTGGTGTGACAGTCTGAGGGAGATGGGGGAATTAATCTTTCCAATAGTTCCGATATATTCATCTTTTTATCCTGTGTCCTTATCGGAACCTGGCGGTACACAAAGTGTCCTGTGTACTGTTCTTGGGATTGGATTGGGAAATGAAGGTGGTTGGCGTTGCTGCGCAAGGGTTATCTGTCAGACCTTAAAGAATGTGACATAAAATGATTATTTTCCTTTCTGCACTGAGTGTTTTTATACAGGTCATTGAAGGTGGTGGTTGCGTGGAGGGGGGTAAATCACCACTGAGATTCAGGTTATGTATTGAGGGGGTGAACACTGCGTTTGTCTTGGATAAAACATGCAATTACAGAAGGCTATAAAGTGCTGACAAAAGGCTAAAATGTTAAAACAGCTGGAGGTACAAAACTATCTGAATTTATTGTGTACTAGAGAAACGAGTTGCAGGAAGGTGATGAGTCTGTTCCTTTTACCTGGATTTTGGGAAAGTACTCTAACTTTATTAGGAAAGCGGTGTACGGCTGAAGTCCAGATCCATAAAGCCGCTAGATAATGTATATTTATAAAACAGTGATGTTGGCAGTCTGCTCAGCACCATGGAATTAATGCAGCCTTGTGCTGATGGAGAGGAGTCAGAATGAGAAATAGATCCTGCTTTTACCAACATACATTATTAAGCTGTCTTGGTCTGTCCAGTGTTGTGTGGCAAACGTCTTTTGCTCTTGGCTGATCCTGGAGGCTGCCAGCCTGGAGCACAGCGTGCTGAGCCGCTGTGGTAACCGGCTCTTAAAGTCTCACGTCTTTAAAGACTTTCAGTGCAGAGCTGCTGTCATCCCAGCTTTCATCTGCTGAGAGCAATGGTCCCTCTCGCTGTGATCAGGTGAAAAACAGTCACTGCTGATTTCTCTCTGGCAGATGAAGCCCATTACTGAGCTTCTGCTTTTAATCGTGAAGGGGAGAGGTGTCTCCAGAGCAGTGCTTGCCCTCCTTGTCTTTACCTAATGCTCCTTATCAGTAGTGCAAAAAAACTAATGCCCATCCTTACTGCTTGTGTGGCTGCTCTGTTCCCTGGGGCTATATCAGGATATATCATCCTGATACTGCTTTCAGGAATGTTTGGTCCTGGAGCTTTTCCTTTTAGCAGCTGTAGTTTGGTGAGACCAGGGAATGATCTGGCCTGGTGTTGGGTTGCTGGCAGGTACGTGTTTCCAGGAATCAGCTGAAGATTGCATTGGGATTGTTAGACCTTTGGTGCATGTTTAAAAGCTACACTTTGAATATGTCTACTTGCTCTTTGAACCCATTTCTGCTTTGGATCTCTCGGTGTCTTTGGCACCAAGCTTTGTAACTTAATGTGGTGGTTGTTTCTTCTCTGCTTTTAAGTCTACTGCTCAATAATTTCTTCAAATGCTATCTCATATGCAGTGAGAGGTAATAAATGTTTGCTCTCTGTTTTTCCATATCTTTCATGACTTTCTACAGCTGTTGTATCTTCCGTTTTCCTTTTTCAGCTGAAAATTTGAGCTATTTGATATTTTTTGAGCGGCTGCTGTTTCGTTCTTGTTACCTTTGTTCCCTTTCTGTTTGTGTTTTCTGTGTTCGTTATCCCTTTTCAGGGGGTGACACCAGAATCGCATAATAAGTTTTTGCAGTGCTGTAAAAGTGTCTTGTTTTGCTCTTCAAAATGTTGTTCTTGCCTTTTTGATGGCTGCCGAGCATTGGATTCTGCTCTGAAGGTATTGGCTCACACTAAGCCTGAGGGCTTCTTGTTTGATAACAACTAAACTGAATCCCCTCATGTTGTGTGTATAATTAGGGTTGTTTTTTCCCGTATGCATTGCTTCGCATGGGATGACTTTTTGTTGCAGACTTAAAACTCATCTTCAGGGACTTCCTGTCTGCAGGGTGAGTTTCACTGGAGAAACATTGAGTTCCTGGCTTGTTTGGGTTTTTTTATTATTATTTGGAGAAAAGAAAAACAACTTCCTCTCCTCAGTGCAGCTGGGATCCTTACAGCTCTGGGGCCTTCTGGGCCTCCTCGCAATGAGCGAATCCTTTAAGGAGAGAAACTTGGTGTGCGGACACCTTTCTCTGCAGAGTGATAAGGAACCTTCCCATTTTCTCGATTGTGGAGGGTGTTTGCCGCAGTCGGGCAGAGTTGGAGAAGCAGGCGTGCGGAATCAACTCATCGGAGCAAAGGTGCTCATGCTACATGCTTCTGCTCAGCAGATCTCATTGCTGTTTGCTGTCAGCACATGCTGCTTCTCTAGGAATGTTTGTCCTGATAACCTTTGCTGTGATGTCCGTTCAGGACGTTAGCTTACCAGTCAGGGCTTGTTTCGTGGCTGAGTAATAATGTCTGTGGAAAGAAGCAGATACTACTCAGTTCTTTGGCTTCTTTAACACTGGGTTTTATATTTAATCTTCCTGCAGAAGTCTCATGTCTGATGTGTGCCTTTTATGCGGTAATTTAAAGCCTCCTGAAGGTATTTTTACTGTCCCCCAACTCGTGATACCAGGATATGCGCAAACAGAGGAAATGAGGATCCATCGTGAATATTTACTGGTGTGAACGCAAGTGACATACATACGCTGCGTGTTGTCTGTGCAGCTCGCATGCATGCATCTCGTCAGGAGCATCCGACAGCGGCTGTGCCACAAATAGATGCTTCAATAGGAAGCAGTGGTGGTAAAGCTAGATTTTGTGGTAGGATGTGGTTTAGACTGCTGTCAATTCACATTTTTACATTCGATACAGGTTAGGCTTGGATGTTTCCGCTGAAAGAATGCTGGGTAAAATGTTGAATTGGAGCAGAAGTAGATGATGAATGAAGGCTGAAAAAAATAGCGTGCTTCTGAGCGAGCTATTAATAGTGTTTCATCCTATTTATGCCTAAAAATGAGGTGCTTGGGTTCTTTATTTTTGCATCTCAAGCACCAAAAGATGACCAGGGGACACTGGGCTTTAAAAAAGGAAAAGTACAGACAAACAAAACCCTGAAATACATATTACATGGATTTTCCTTTTGCATTTTTCCAAAGGTTCTAGTGGGCTGTCTTCTTACTGGTAGGAGGAATTGCTCTGAAATTCCTGAGCTTAGTAAAATGAAGAAAAATTAATTTAAAAAAACCCAAACCAACGGTGTTGGGAGCATGTTTTAGATCTGACTGGACTGCAAACTGTCAGCTCTCCTGCAATTCCCCTTTCCCTGGAAATAAGTCTCTGAGCGCACTGGAGCATGAGAGTGGATAGAAGTGACACAAGTAATCATGCTCTAAGGCAGCACTGTGCGGTGATGAGTGCTGGCCTTTTTCTTGGAGCTTGCTTTGCCTTCTTCACTGGGGATTTCCCATCCATTTGGAGCTGCTGTAGTTTGTGTAACTCTGCCTTGAATCGCTAAGCTAGCGCGTACTTTTATGATGGCATTAGTGCATTCCTGGTGTAGCTCCCAGGGCAGAGCACAAGCGCTGCCTTCAATCAGTGCCCAGCTATCGATTTGCCTTCTCCTCTAGAAAAAGCGGCTTCGGAATGTGATTCTGTTTGATTGCTGTCAGGCACAGCAATATGAAATATTGTTAATGCTATCTCTGTTCCGTTCTAAATGGGCAGTTGAAATGTTTGTGTTAAGATCACTGGAGTAAAGGACTTGGTAGTCTGCCTGCAGGCAGTGTTCTGGAGTGATGATTTCTGACTTTCCGTCTCAGGCTTGAGTGCGGGTTGTGTGCAGGTGAAGTCTGTGTGTCTTTATTTGTTATAGAACATAATAAAGAAGCTTGCGTTTGATAGAGCTAATGCTATTGAAATTAAAATACTGCTTCCTTAAGTATTCTTCCACCATCTGCGCAAGAAATGGAAACCCCTGAGAAGACGAAGAATCTGGTTTGGTTTTCTACTTGGCAAAATTAGAGCTTTTAGTCTTGAAATGCAGAGCCTTTATGTGCCACGGATGAACAGTGAATGATCTGAAACACGGCGATTCCTCTGTGAGGAGCTGTCTTCCATCGGTGACACTGGAAGCGAAACTATCGGGATGTATTCCTAAGGCTTTCAGGGAGGTGTTGATTGCCTGTTGGCTTGTCTCATGATTCTCCTCATCATTTGAGACCAGATCCTTTACATAGGGAGTCTAATTTGTGTAAAACCACAAGGGGTTTGGTTCTCCATTTCCAGGTAATGGGTACTGTCGCCTGCATCCACTTGGTGTAACCATAACCCATTGTTGTTCTGCTCTGGGGGCATTTGGAATCTGCCTGACGTAAGGCTGAGCTGCCCTGGTGTAAGAAGACTTTCAGATTCAGTGTCTTGTGATGCTTTTCAGGTTAAAACCAAAGTAGAATGTCCCTGCAGTAAAAATCCAGCATCCTTGGAGGTTTCGTCCTCCAATTCTTCCTGGTTTCACTAGTGTTGCAAACTAAAAATCTTCAAAATGATCCTTGCTGATGGTGTTGCTGTTCCCAAATCTAACCTGGTGTCTGGAATTTAGGAGGGATCTGTGCGCTGTACCTGATGTAACCACAACCATGTGCCAATACCATCAGCAGAGTGAACTTTGTAGCAGTGCAATAACCGTTTTTTCCAGTTCCCGTATTCAGTGGTGGAGGTTAAGGTCCAGTTTGCCAAGTGCTGTTTTAAAATGTGAGTGCGTGGGCTGGGGAGACTCAGTCTCTTGCAGTAGAATTGATCTAGGAACGTGTCCAATGCTCAGCCTTGCAGAGGCATCCTGTTTCCTTTTGAGAGGAGAGAGGAAGGATAAATTTATGTGGGGGCTGATCCTGTTGTGCTTGTTGATGGGATGGAGAAGATGTGGTCTCTGAGAACCCAATATAAGAATTATGCTTTCTTTTAAGCTGCTCGCTGGGTTCATACTGCGTTGTTGTAGCGACTGCTGCCTCTCTGGTAGTTTGTTCTCACTCTCCTGATGTGAGTTGCCAATCTTAGAGCAAAATTACTCTGATTTTTTTGTTTCCTTGGAGTTTATGCTGACATTTCTCCAAGGACTTTTGTGTGTGTCCAAGAGAAATGGAGACTGAAAATGCGTAGTTGTTCTGTTTGCCTGTTTCTGTGTCTGTGACAGTTCAGGATGAAGCAGATGGTTTTGAGGTGCCTTGCCTGCCCCCTGTTCTTCCTGGGGCATGAAGCTTGTTGACTATTTGAGACAGAGGCCCAAAGTCACTGGAGCGATACTGGTTTGAAGAGCAGAGCCTCCTTCTTTTATCTCCCTCTGTGTTTAGCTATTTATTTCCTCCCCATTTTGCTAATGCTAGTGTTCGTGCAGACACATAGTGAGACAGATTAGGGAGCTGATCCAGCTGAAAACTAACCCATTTTAGTAAGGGAGTGGGAAAGGATTTGTTTGGGGAGTGTTTGCTGGTAATTGCTGGTGCAGGGAGGTGATATGAATGAGGGGGAGGGAAAGACACTGCCTCTTTTGCAGCAGCCTGTGCTTATGTTGGATTAAAGTGACTCTGGACCCACACCCATGGTCGCTGCTGTAAATTGCCTGGCGGTAATCTCTGCTGAACGATGCCGAGCTCCTCTCTTGTGAACCTGCATGTGGGCACTGCTGCCTCCTTGCCTCGGCTCCTCAGGAGCAGTCGATCTGCAAAGTGAAGCAGGGCTGGGTTTGTTCTTCTGCTCTCAACGATTCAGAGTCCTGACTGACCCACGCTCTGGTGGCAGGTGGTATCTGTGAAGTTCAAGCTGATTTGTTTCTCCTGTTTATTTCCCTAGGTGATTTCTCTGGTCAGCTTTTAGCTTATTTGAGTCTTGGTCCGATATTCATTATTGTTGGCTTTGTAACACTCATCATATTCAAGAGAGAGCTTCACACGGTGAGTCCTTCTCTCCCTTCCCAGCTTCTCCTTATGACAAAAGTCTTTCCCTTTGTCACCTGGTGCTCCTGTTTTCACATTTCTTTTTCCGCCTTCAAAGAGCGGGCTTAGGTGAGGTGATTTTCCTGCCAAGGAGCAGCAGGAGACACTTAACACTTGCACCTTATTTAAAGACTGCTTAGCCTTTGCTGACTTCTCTGTTGCTCTGTGGTGTGTTTTGGGCATTATGTGTCCAAAAACATCAGTGGAGCTGTCTGAGGAACTAAAGAAAGCTGCTGCAGAGTGGGAGCGCTCCCAGGATCCAGTAGGATGGTAGCACTGGTAGGTCCCTGCAAGATGGGCAGTGTGTGCAGAAGGTGGTGTCTGTAACTCAGTGGGATGTAGTGTCACAAGGAAGCAGATCTGTCTATAAGGGCTGATTCCCAGCTGTTTGTTGAATATCAGGGACAGAAGAGACTCTTGCTTCTGTCCAGATGACCAAATGAGACATTTTTTTGTAATACAAAATGCTTTCTGTCTGTTCTGACAGGTAGTTGGGAATCACGGTCACGGATAAATTCCCTTTAGGAGGTGTAAACCATTACTTTTATTTGCACTCAGGAAACAGATAAAATGAGGCCAGTGAAAGGATTTTGGCAGCAGATTTCTAATCAAACATCTTGGAAACAGTGGCTCAAGGGAGCTGGGATTGGATTTTGAGATTACGAAGCTGATGATGGCTTCGCTATCCAAAGGCTTCTTGTTGACCCAAAATAGAGAATAAACCCGAGTAACTATTGCAGAGATTAATAGTTTTTTTTAACACAGGGGTTTGTTAGGTGTCGGTGAGGAGGCAAATGGGTTGATTCCTAGTTCTTTGTGTGGGAAGTCACTCTTGAGCTGGGGAGAGCTGCTAGCAGCCTAACCCACAGCTCAGGATACAGAGTGAAAAATTGCTTCATCATCTGCAATGAGACCAAGCACTAAGGAAGCAGAGTGTCATTGATCATGGCAGCAGGACTAAATTAGGGGAGGTGTGTGTACCATTGAATTGAGGAGTAAAAATAAACTCTACCCATCTGGCTTGGTTCAGAATGTGACTTCATTTTAGACTGAAGACAGCGAATTCAGGATTAAAATGTTCATAGATGGAAAAGCCAGAAAGCCTAAAAAGTCACCTTTTTTAAGCTATTTACCCAAGTAGCGGTGTGTGCGCTCCCCCTGTTGGTTGTCGTGGAAAGACAATCCTGTAAAACCTGTCCTGGTAAAAAATGTCACTTTACATACTTGCTGGTGGAACTCTGCTAACATAACTGCTGTTGAGCATGGTATTTGTCTCTTTCTGTGTTATCATTTGCTGAAAAGCTGCATGTTTGTAATGTGTTGCCAAAGACACAAAATCAGCTGAAATAGAAATGCTTTTCTTCCTCAGGGAGAGAATTTTGAAGCCGTTGGTTTTAACTCTAGTAGTCAAAAAAAGAAAATTAGAAAGAGATGTTTTGGGATTTTGTTAATAGAGGGAGCCTGGTAAGTAGATGAATCTTTTAGCTGGGATGACATGGTTGTCTTGCCTTCACAGATCTCTTTCTTGGGAGGGCTGGCATTCAACGAGGGAGTGAACTGGTTAATAAAAAACGTTATTCGTGAGCCTCGGCCCTGTGAAGGTATGGTATGGCCCATCAGTATCACAGTGTTGGTTGGGTTTTGAGTAGATTGCTCACTGGGGGGGGGTGGTTAGAGGATGTTTCCCCCTTTGCCTCATGTTGGCTTTGGTTGTTTGGGTGTCAGGGGTCTGGCAGAGCCATCTGAGCAGAGACGTGTCCTGTGGACTCATGTGCTCGCGGTCTGGCTTCACATCTAGAGTGTTCTAGCTGCTGCGTACAGAGTAGACCTTGACCATGCTCTTTCTTCTCTTCCCAGAAGCCCATTCAACAGTGACCACAAAGTATGGGATGCCGTCCAGCCACTCCCAATTCATGTGGTTTTTCTCTGTCTATTCCTTTCTGTTCCTTTATTTAAGGTAAAAATTCTATGTCAGTTTTGGTTGTTAATATATTGAAACACCTCAAATGGATGGCTCCCTTGGTGTGTGCAACCTAAGTGGAATAATGGGATTAAACAAGAGGACTGCACACTTTGCTGTGGCTGAGCTGGATGGAGCATGTCTGACTGAAAACCAAAGGGTATGGGTGGGCCTCTGATGCTTATCTGGGTACAAGTCTCCTGACTTGCTTTTCCTAAGCCATGGTGATCCACCAGTGTGAGGAAAAAGGGAGCGGGGATAGGGAGAAGGAAAGAATTGCTGCGTTCTCATTTGTCTACTTGGTTTTGTCAGTGGGGTTGTCTGCAATCCTTTAGGTAATACCTGTTGCCCACTTGCATGACTTTTTAGTTCATATCCCTACCAAGTACTGGTTTTATACGCTGTGCTGTGCTTTCCTGAAGTTCTTGCTGAGGCATGGCTCTGTCTTGTGTCTCCACGTGTGGAGGAAGACAAAACTCACAGTTCCTCTGAGCTTTGTGGACAATGGAGGGACTCTGACGTCTTGGCTCCCTGTTGCATATGCTCAGCATGTGCCTTTTGCATCAGTCGCAGTAATTGTGAGCATTCTGCCTTCCATCACAGCAATCCCTGTTAACGGTTGGAGAAAGAGGTGTGTGGCTTTCTGGCTTCTCTGTAACTACTGCCAGTGGGACCGATTGCTGCTGGGATGGTATTGAGCTGCCTGTGACCCCGCTGAAGTAGAGCTTCCCTCCCGCTGCAGAGATAGTGAGAACAGAGATAAGGACCGCTCCGCTCCCTGCCACCGTGCTAATGGCTCTCCATCTCTTTCAGAATGCACCAAACAAACAATGCGAGGTTTCTGGATTTACTATGGCGACATGTGCTGTCCATCTGCCTCGTCACAGTGGCTTTGCTAGTCTCATATAGTAGGTATGGAGCAACTGTTTGTCTTATGCTCTCATACAGTCCTGTGGCCTTTACCAGCCAGCAGACCTGTCATTCCTTATCCGGCGCTTCTGATCTAATTCTCGACGACTGCGTTGTACAAGTCAGAGCTTTGCAGAAGTCGCTGTGTTGCCATCGGACCCTTCAGATAAGCAAAGGTGGTGCTTCACAGAAGCATTTGTAGAACCCAGGACCAGCTGAGCTTGCACCAGCTCCCCATCGGCTCCATCGCCATGCTCTAGCCTCACTGCCTCGCCCTCCTTCCAGCACTAATCATGGAAGCATTGTCCCATGCCTTGGCACACCAGCATCTGCAGCATGCCGGTTGCTACAGTTGGTCAGTCTGATTGTTTTGCTTGAGCCTTAGTGAATAAAAACGTTTGTAGCTGTTTGACTGGCAGGATTGAGCTGTGTGAAGGTGAATAAAGACAATGTAACTTTGATAATGATCTTTCCCCCGTCTAGTAGATTTTATAAATAAATATATACACATTTATCCATAGAATGAGCTCCAGTGGTTGGAAATCCGACAAATTCAGGCTAGAAGCAAGGCCATGTTTTCCACAGGAAAATGATTGCCTGTTGGCACAGCTGATGGTACACCAGAGCTGGTTTCTCAGTCCTGGTTCTTTTTAAAATGCCAACAGGACAATTTCATAAGGATATATATGGTCTAATTGAAATAAAAATTAATTTGAGGGAGTCCAGTGGCCTGCACTGGGCAGAGAGTTGGATAAGATGGTCTTAATGGCTTTATGATACAGAAGTGAGAAGAATGTTGAATGTGACTCCATAGCTCTTGTGCCTGGTAACTGAACAGACCATTAACACAGCTTTTTGAATGGCTGCTGTCACATTTGAGAGCATAGACAGCATTATGTTAAGATTTTGCTGTTAAAAGCCTTAAGCTCCAACTTTGGTGGCTTGGAGAGGACCTGTCCTCTCACTGGCTTTGGAAAAGTCTCCTGTGAGAACCAACAGTAGTAGTTCCTCAGCTGAGCCCCGGATACATGAAGAAGAATGTGGAGGGCTATTGAGTTAAGCTCAAGGGAAAAGTGCTCTAAGCTGAAGCTGCTGTAGCAGAGAACACATTTTTTCCTCTTCTTTTCTCCACTTTTTTTTTTGCCAGCTTTTTAGTGAAAAAAGTCAGATATCCGCTTTTAACATCTGGAGGAGAACGTGCTCAGAAACTCTGAGGGTCCAGTGAAACATCAGCCCTTGAGTTTTGCCTTCTCTTGTTTTAAAGCCTCTCTGGTGACTCTTCTTTTCCACTGCAGGGTTTATTTGCTTTACCACACCTGGAGCCAAGTCCTATATGGAGGTGTGGCAGGAAGCATTATGGCCATAGCCTGGTTTGCCTTCACACAAGAGATATTAACTCCTCTCTTCCCAAGGATAGCTGCGTGGTAAGTCTTTCTCTTCTGTGGAGGTTTCATTCCTGCAGGTGTGCACTCTGTGGTTTGGTGTTTTGCTCATTAAATGAGTCCCTTGCACTGAGCTGGTCACACAGGTGGAGTGGAATTAATTGGCAAAGGAAAATTTTCATTATCACTTAATGTGAAAATTATACCTTGCATCTGAAATAAAACAAATGTAAAGCTGCTTCAGTCTCTAAAATTTTAGTTGTAGCTGTGCAAGCCCTGACCACCCAACATGGGCTGATGGTTGGACTTCATCTTAGAGGTCTTTCCCAACCTTTAATTCTCTGATTCTGTAAATGAGCTGCTCAGACTCCTATGAACAGCCTAAATTAGGGATGTCAGAACTGAGAATCCCCGTGTTCCGTTCCAGTTTCGCGTCCTGACTGTTGTGTAAGCTGCTTGTACCTCTCTGTTTTCTTGTGCATGCATATATGAAGGATCATAGATCCTTGCCTGATAGGGATGATAGAGAGGGAGGGTTTAAGCAACTGTTAAGTTTGTAAAGCCCTTCTCAAGTTGTGAGGTGTGGCAGAGCGCTGGAGGAGCTTTCAAACAGAACAGACCTTTCTTAATGAATGTCTGGTGACTTGGTGAAATTGCAAAGCCATTTAAATGTAATGTAGTCTGAAATATTGTGTAAGGAAAGAAAAGAAATCTGTGTTTTTAAAAATTTCAATTTAACAAGGAGCTCCTTGCCCAGACTGAAGGGCGGTAGGAGAGTAATGTTAAGTCTGGAGCAGTTTTTGTGCTAGTTTTTCATTTTAATGAGAAAAGTGAAGGAAGTCTTAATTATTTATCCCTTTCCCCTACCTCGTCTGTTCCCAGGCCGATTTCAGAGTTCTTTTTAATCCGAGATACCAGCCTCATCCCTAACATCCTGTGGTTTGAATACACAGTCACGAGAGCAGAGGCGAGGTGAGTGACCCTGGGGTGGAGGAGCTGTGTATGGTTCTACTCTGCAAAAGTAATTATTCATTCATTATCCAATGTCTTGAGAGCTGCTGTGGGTAGAACAGTGCAGAGAAAAGAAACAACAAGTTGTGGGTTAACTACTGTATCTGGTGAGTCTGTTGGGGGGTGTTCGGAGTTAAAGGAGGTTTCATTTAAATTGCTGGTATTCCCGCTCTCCCTGGTCCTTGTTCTTTGGATGCCATTGTTTATAACCTTGCATCCACATGTCAGAGGGCTGGAGAGAGAGCGTTGGGGTTATTCAGCCTGGAGAAGAAATGGCTCCGAGGAGACCTTGTAGCGACCTTCCAGTAGCTGAAGGGGCTACAAGAAAGCTGGGGAGGGGCTGTTCAAAAAGGTCTGTGGTAATAGGACGAGGAGGAATGGGGTATAAACTGGAGAGGGGCAGATTTAAACTAGACGTGAGGAATTTCTTCACTGTGACAGTTGTGAGGCACTGGAACAGTTTGCCCAGGGAAGCTGTGGCTGCCCCACCCCTGGAGGTGTTCGAGGCCAGGTTGGATGGGCCTCGGGCAGCCTCATCCATGCTGCCAACCCCCATGGCAGGGGGGTTGGAACTAGATGATTTTAAACGTCCCTTCCAACTCAAACTGTTCTATGATTCAATTATTCTATGATTCTATGTGAACTTGTGCACAGTTAAGACACAGTGGATGTTCTGGGTCTGAAAAGAGTAAGGACTGATTGATCTCCCTGTAGAGTGGAGGGAGGGGCAGGTTTATTTTGTGTGGAGCTATTAGAGCCTTACTTTAACCCTCCTGTCGTTTCCCCCCGTGGTAGAGTTGGGGTCCCCTCTCACTTTGCCCTCTGTTGCCCTTGCAGAAACAGACAGCGCAAGCTGGGTACGAAGCTCCAGTGACTTGGGCAGCGTGGGGACCAGAGTGCACGTTTTAACGGAGATGGCGAAGAGCAGAGACCTGGGAGCAGCAAGGAGCCTTTTAACAAATGGACCAAAGGAACAGGCAGGGACCATACCCAAAACCTGAAAGCCTTTGCTCTGCTTTAGCAGCTAGCTGGATGCTCCCTGATGCATGTGGGACTGTGCAGGAGTGGAAACTCATTTTCAACACCGATGCACATTGCTGGTTGGAATGTACCCATCATGTCTACGTCAGGGGAGGGGGGAGAAGATGCCTGGTGTCGTGTTTGGGGGAGGGAAAACCAAAAACGAATTCTTTCTGTGACTTTTCTTTTTTTTTTTCAGCATGAAATATACACATTATTTATTTATTTTTTTAAACTGAACTATTGTTTTTGGGGTGGGTGAGGCATCGTGTGTTTTGGTTTTGCTTTTTGTTTGGGTTTCTCTTTTTGGAAGAAGATGACAAAACTAATCTCCACTCGATCATGCATAAATAGGGCTTTTAATTTTTAAGAACTTCTTAGGAGGGAGGGGAACTGGGATGGGGTGACTTAGGTGGAAAGGGGAGGAAAGCTTCCTTGCCTTTCTGCAGCCAGTTTGGGAGATCAAAATCGATTCCAACTGCACTTTGTACAGATAGAAAGAGAGACTAAAGATCTGATTTTTAACACTAGTGATGGTTCTGCAGGGAAGCCTGCACGGATACCAGTAAGGGGGAGTGCGTGTGTGTAAAACAAAGGAAAAACTGAAATATACTGACTATTCTTTTTTCCACTGCTGCTCCTGTTGTGTAATTAGCAAGAGTGTTTTTCTCAGAATCTCTTCTAGGTGGCAAGGCTATCGTGCATATCTCACATTTATTCCATCTCTTCCTTTATACTTTTATTACCTCAGGGTTGCTGTGATCTGTACAGCTGCTGCTGCTGTGCTGAGCGCGCTGCCAATGGCAGCAGAATGCCTGTGGGTTCTAAGCGGTGCTGTGCTCCAGTGAGAGTCAGCCCAAAGCCTTACACAATTCAGTCTTAAGCACTGGAGTTTATTTTTTTTTTTTCCTGTTAAAGGGAGGGATTTTTAAGAAAGAACAAAGTGACAACTGTGAATAACAAGGCGAATGAGCAGGAACTGGCTCAGCTGCTGTCTGAGTCCTGTTAGAATCCAGCTGTGTACTCGAGCACTGAGCTTGTCCCAGCGGAGACTCCCACCAGTTATAGCAGTAGCTTGGTTGGGGTTCTGCAGTGGTAACCTCGAATGCTGAGCTCCTGCAAGCAAGATTTGCTTTCTATCCTCCTTCCATTCCGGTTTTCCGTTTGGCCGGTCAGCTCTCGGGATGCTGCATCTCTGTGGGAGCGTGCCTGCCATCTGTGTGTGCTGGTGACGCCTACGACTTCTGCCATCTATGAGTTAACCTGGCAAGGGCTCTACTGGAAGTGCTTCAGGGCTGTGCATGGACACTTTCTGCCTCTCAAATGTAACTACAGAGGAGTATTTATTCAAAGCACAATTGACTTGAACTTTCACAGATGAAGGACAGCTTCTGAAGGGGCTCAAAGGTCATCGGTGTGCCTTCAATGCAGTCATTTCAGCAGAGGTAAAACGACTGTCACAGCTCGGTCTTGTTGCCTGTTTCACTATCTCCACTTTAATCTCCTGCACTATAAAGCTCGTTGGAGTGAGATGTGTTTTTGTTCATCTCGATTTGGATTGTTTTTATTTTCTTTAAGTTTTCATCTGTGCCTGTTGCCATAGGAGTTTGTGTGTGTGTGTACGGAGCGGGAGCTGCTCTCAGAACTGTTGGCTGAGCAGAGTGTTAACTGCAGAAAGCAGTGATCCTGATCTAGGAGATCAGGAATGAAGGCTGTTTAAATTACTGTGTTTAAGTAGCTATGGGCAGTAAATTAATTGTTTTCAGTTGTTACAGCAAATGCTTTTTTTTAAGAACTGTTTAGTATTTGTATAAGATGAGCGATCCTGGTAACGTCTGAAGGATGTGGGCACTGGATCTGCTCTGGAGGTGCATCAGAATAAAGAGGCATCTCACAGCTTTCGCGAGGAGATTTGGTCAGACTGAGAACAGCCCTGTTAGGACAGGACATCAGATATGGCGGTACTGTATGTTTCGGTTTGTGAGCTGGTACTGATCACTTGTTTCTTGCAAACCTGTTTCTTTTCTCTTTATATCTTTTAAGTTCACTTACAAAGCCAGAGGGGAGATACAAACTCTCTTCCCCAAGGACAAGGCTGAAAGAGTGGGTTGTTTAAGAGTGGCTAGCGCTTCCCTAGCCTCTTTCAAGCTGTTATGACAGACTGCTGGAAAAACGATGTGTGGAAGCACCTTCTGAGAACTAGAGCGCAGGGAAGAGGTTTTACCTCCTCATGGAGAGCAGTGAGGTGTATAAAGCTGTTTGACTTCGTTGCCTTCAACCCCAAGCTTCCTACACTAGTTCTTAGGAGTAAGGGAAAGGAATAAGAGCTCTTGTAAGACATTGTAATAAACTCTCCTCTGTTCTCTGAGTTGTGTGTAATCTACATCTTCTGCCAGCTTCTGCTGTACCTGTCGGGAAACCTCTGCAATAATTGATATGGTAGAAATTCCTTAGCGATCCTGTGGATTACCTTAAGTAAATGGTGCTGTGCAGGAAAAAAGATGTGAGCTCTGCCTTATTCTCCTACACTTGTATGGAGTCTCCTGGCACTAGTTTTCTGAAATGGAATATTTTCTTCGCAGTATGTGGCTTTCTGTTCCTCCCCTGTACTCAAGGGGGCTGGATGGAGATGCTAAGACAATTAAAGGAAGGTGACAGAATGCTGTGGTTCACTGTTCCTGCTGTCCTCACACAAACATCTCCCCGTAAGGGCAGTTACGCAATTTCTGTAGTGTCTTAAGGAGACTTTAGCCTTTTCTTTTTTTTTTTTTTTTTAGCACTTCTGTTTATTGTGTCTCAGTTTATTCAAAGAACATCTCAAAACTTTGCATGACATGGATTACGCTACCGAAACAGTACTGAACACAGCTAACCAGCAAAGCATGCAACACCACCAGGCTGTGTCACAAATTGCACTCATCCCCCAAGAGTTATCTGAGTATTTTCAGTCTATGCGTTTCTTTGTTTTCTCCAAATTGGTAATTTAAGTTTCCTTCATTTATGTGCCCTTACGACAGTGGACATCTCTCGATAAAACAATCTGCAACAGGGAGGAGAATAGTATCCTCTAAGCTGTCACTGAAAAGACCAAGAAGGTATGAATCAGGACATCACATTTTAGAACTTGTACAACAAGGAAAGACTTTATAAAGGAAAAACTTTGTACTGATTTTAGTGTCCTTTCAAGCACTTAAAAAATCGGCTTCATTCATCTGAATTTCAGCTCCATCTGTCATTAAGGATGCATTAAGTGGTTTATGGATCTTGTATCTCTTTCCATGTGGCAGTCTGCTTCTTGCAGCTGTACTCTGCTGAAGCTATTGGGATATACAGATTTAGATCCAGAACAGATCAATCCATTCTTCTGCGATGCAGTCACAGCAGTGTGTGCTTCTGCTTAATCTTTAATAGGCACTTTCCTTTTGAGAGCCTTCCCCTTTGAGACAGAAGTGGAAAAGGGCCAGCCTCAAATACTTCAGAGGCAATACCGTAGCCTCAGTGGTCGAAAGCATTGCAGACAGTGAAAAATACCTCATCCCCTAGCAAGAGAGGTTGGAGGTTGATTCAGTACAGGGGGAAGATTACTTTGGCAAAAGGAATATTATTTTAATGTAAAAGGCTCCTCCAGATGTTATCTGGGCAAGGTTTGGTATCTTGTGTAGTATTTGCACGATCACTTACACTGTGATAATATGGAATATCCTCTTGCAGTTTTCAGGCTAATTCAGACAGAGGAGTCAGGAGAGCAGGGTTGTAGGGCTCCTGCTGTATCTCAGTCCACTCGGGATTCTTGTAAAAGATCAACTAAATCCATGTAGATGACATGAAAGTGGCAGTTCATACAATCACTGGCTGTGCAGGTGAGTTTCAGTTAAATTTTCCATTTTAAGAATTGTTTAGGTGTAGAAGCTTTGAAAGGACATCCTTTTAGGAAAAATGGAGTAGTGTTGGCTTATGTCTTTCAAGAAGCAGATGAGGGATTTTTTTCTCTTTTACTTTGAACAGATTTAGTGCAAATTTCTTCACAGATGTTCGCTAAGGCACTTTGTTCCTATTCCTCGCTGTTCTATGATCAGAAAAGTAGCAATTATGATCAAGTATTCCCCTGTAATGAACCAGCCTGTCAGACTCCTACTGCTTCTTGTTCGTGGCGATGTCCCAGCAGCCGCAACTTGGAAGGTGCGCAATTTAAATATTCAATTCCTCTTGCAGAAAAAGCACTGGGATTCTTCGTTACCATATACTTTTAACAAGTAAAAGTATAGTCGGGAGCTTGGATCCTGGCAGCTTCATTGGAAGAATGCTTACAAAAATTCCTACGCTACAGCTGTATGTTAATTATATAGTCTTTTCCCGTCTCAAGTTTGACGGCTGAACATGAAAACACTGTCATGAGATCATTCTCTCGCAGAACAGAGCTGACACAAAGCTGAGTTGACACGGCAGTAAGGAAAAACTCCCAAGAATGGCAGAAAAGGTGCTGTAGTTACTACAGAACAGTGGCTGCCACAGTGGACAAACATCTACAGTGCCCACGTATTCCTAGCTTTTTTCCCCGCTTTCCAAGGCCTTCTGCCTTCTTAAAGCAGAGGGATGTAAAAGAAGGGTGGTTTTGCAGGTGTTTCTCCTTTGATTCTAAAAGATTGGGACTCTGTGGGCCAGAAACGGAAGTTTGTTCTGCAGTTCCTGCTCAGAAACATTCTCATTTGTCCACAACTTGAGCACAACACCTTGTGGACAAATATGCTGTTTCTGAAAGCAAGGGATAAACCCATGCTGGGTTAACGTCTGCGCCCTGAAGGAGACAAGGTGTGTGGCCATCTGGGCAGTAAACAGAAGGTCAGCATCTGCTGCTTTTCCTCAATTCCAGAGGAAGGGACAACAAAGCAAGTGTCCTAAATGCATAGGCAATCCCTTCTCACCTCTCCAAAGCTAGCAAAACCTCTATGAGAAAGAAGTTTTGTGAAGCTTTGTGGGGAAGCAGCTTTATGCTGAGCCTGAAGATCCATGGCCAGGACCACAACAGCAGCTTAACAAAAAGCCCAGAACAACAACAGCAATAACAACAAACCCAGATTAGTTTGTAGCGAACCATATTCTGTTGTTAATGGGGTCAGTGCAACAGAAAGGAGATCCCAGCATCCTAAAACAAGGGGAAGGGAGTGTTCCCAGGCCTGTACTGCATGTAATGGTTGGAGTGCGCAGGATTAGTGCACTGCACTCTTAACAGGACTGGATTTGCTCTGACTTAAGAACTTCTTTCTCCCCTTGCCGAAGTTCAATGGTGGTGTTTTGCTGGAGCAGCAGAAAAGTCCTCAGTCAGGTTTGAAAGACGCTGCGCTCTTCGGAAGCTAAACCAGCAAAAAGACTTGGTCTGACAGTAGTTCCATCATACAAAAAACATTCTCTGCTTTTCCTGGAGAACAACCTTCCTCACCAAAAGGATTTAGATACTGGTAAGGACTGTGCTTTCTGTATTCCTTTACAGTAAGTTCCATACAAATCATGTGTTGGTCCTCTTTGAGGACAGGAAGGTGCACTTTGCATTGATGGGAGAGGACCAGTCAGTTATATTTCAGCTTAAGACAATGTTTCTTCTCCCCACAGAGTCCGATATCTGCGGGTGACCACTCTGTAACCTCTTGCTGACCACAAATGGTAGATGCCCTCCTAGGTTCCAGTCAGGGAAAGCCATCCTCTCAAATAATTTTCTGAGGAACTGGGAACTTCAGCGCACGAGGGGTAACCCCTTTAGTTGGGGGTTTCACATCGTGTTTGCCTCTTAGAGTTTGGATCTGGGAGTGGACTGGAGCAAGACCCTCAGGTCTAGCAGTGCTTTCTCAAGATAATGTGCCATGCGGGCTGCGTTTGTTTCTGCACAGCTGTTGAACGCCGAAATTGCGAAGTTGATGTGTTCATCCATAGGGTTGTAACAGACTCCATAGCCATCTGGAACCACGGGACCAAAGCACATCACACAGTCTGTCTTTGCTGGGACCTGTGGAGACAATGTGATTAAAAACCTCTATCCGGACAGAAACAGAGACATCAAACGCTAAATGGTGCTGTCAGCAGCACGGGAAGCTGCCATCTCCTAAAGATCCTCTGGAAGACGGCATTTTTGGTCAGACCCACCTACGTGCTGGATTCTGCCACTTTGCAAAGGCACATTGTGAAGGAACACTTCTCCCCAGGATTGTAAGTCAGAAGCAGAACTAGATCAGTAAGAATCACAGCACAGATGAACATAAAGCTGTTCTGGCAGCTAACTTCAATTGCTTTTGCTTCCAGGTAGAGACCAACCGCTTCTGGTGATGTTGGCCTTGGCTGTGCTGGTGTTTTACAGGGTTGAGACAGACTGAGGCAGCCGTAAATCAGATCTGCAGCTTTATGGGATGGATAGGAGGCTTAAAAATTTCTGTCCCTAATGAAAATTAGTTTCTAACAGAGGAAATGAAGGAGAAAAGTGGAGAAGAAAGGCAATGAAAAGAAACAAAGAGCATTTAGGTTTTGCAGATGAGTCCTACCTGGCTGGTTGAGAGGTTGAAGTGCATCGCAACAGCGTATGCAGTGTCCATGAAGAGCTCTGGCATGCTCACTAGGTCCTCGATGGCTTGAAGCTTCAAGCCCAAGAGGTGGCGGTCTATTGCATGGCCCCTTATTGCCTGTAAAGAAGGGAGATGAACGCCCGATAGCAGGCAAGCGAGCAAAACTATCAATTCCTTAGGGTTAAAGAAAAGAACACTTCTAAAAATCTCTAAATGTTTAAAGTTAGATGGAAACTACATCTTGCCTTTAGGATCAGAGGTCAGTCTTGTTGGTAAGGGTTGTGAAAGGAAATATGCCAGTGGAACCAACCTTACGGCCCCTGCCTAGGGGCTCCCAGTTTTAAGGGGTCCTCATGCAACTCTGGCATTTACCACCCACAATGACAGCAGGAACTGAAGCTGGTTTTATATTTGATTTTCTCCTTTGGGTCAGTGGCAAGGGACACACAAGCCACTGGCTGAGAGAAAGGGTTCATCTAGAGCACTGTCAGCTGAGAGTGAGGCAACAGTACTAACAGCCATAGCGCTACACTGGCAGAGAAAGCTCTGAAGGTCTCATCTTTCACCAGAACCCTCCCCTGCTATGTAAAACCCCAAGCCTGGCTGCAGCAGGGCACTCACCATATCCGTGTATTCCCTGTGGGCCTGGGTAGCTCGGTGCAGCAAGTCTGCTTTCTCCTGGTCCTGAGAACACACAGATCTGTCTGTAAGTTTTGATGCAGCATGGAAACCCTCACTTTATCTGCTCCACTAGGATAGAGGGCGTTTCTGCCCTGTGTGTCTATATTAGACTAATTCTTAGATTTACTAGATTGAATTTTATATCATTTTGCTTGGCTGTGTTACTTCATTCTGAATGGAGTCCTCCATCAGTCTGTAGCAAAGCTTGAGTAGCTAAACAGAGACTTTTAGAAGGGACATGCTTCTTTTTGGTGGGATTAGAAATGTCCATGTTGTTTCCCAGGCTTTCAATAAGTGTGAAAGAAAAGCCACATGCAACCCAAGGTGTGTGACTCTATACTCCAAGCTATCTTTCAGCTCAGCATCGTACTGGATGCAGTTCTTAGCTGAAACTGGCTGACAAAGGGTTGGCCAAGTAAGCAGCTTTCCTCTTTTTCTGGAATGGAGTCCTCTTACTCCACAAATTTGAGATCCTCACCGATTTGTCAGGGCTGTCCATTGCTTGCACAAACTTAAGGGAGGCTATAGAAGTGGAGCGGATGGTGTCTGTGCGGCCCAGGCGGAACATTCTTAGCGATGCACTCTCATATGTGGCACAGGGGTGGCCATACATCCTGGGAGATGGAAAACAAAAGTCACTGAAGTGTTTGTCCTGAGAGGAATGGCCTCTCATGAAGCCAAAGAACTGAGAGGCAGGTGAAGACTTTCTGTGACTGTGTCCCACTGACAGCTGATCTCTGATGCTTCTTTACTACAACGTGTACAGGCACAGAGTGGTTAATCTTGTCTGTTGCTTGGCAGCTGCCACAAGTGAGAGCTGCTGTTCAGCCCCAGTGCATAGGGAACACGTGGAAACTGGGAAGCAGGCAATAGCAGCCTGCGAGAGACTCGTCTGTGCCACCTTTATCAGGGTCACAGCTTTGAGCCTGGTGGTGAACATGCAGAGAAACCAACTCTTGGCGGTCTTACCTGTAATACGCTAGCTGCAAGGCAAGCTGGATAAAGGCATCAGGGCTTATCTTCTCTGACTTGGGGAAGGTCTTCCCAAATTGATGAAAGACCATGACTTTGATATCCAGGTCTTCAACCATTCTGCACAGAAAGAAAGAGGAACTGTTCTTTTACCTGCTGCTTGTTCTTGTAACATAGAGGTACGGACTTTGCTTTCATGAGGCTCAGAGAACAGACTATTTGGATCCGATCTATGCAGGGACAGAAGGAGCTCAGCCACGCACAGACTTGTTTGGGCAGTGCGACAGAGAGAAGCTTTTAGCCGCTACTGAAAATCTTCACCAGGTTAGATGGGTGTGTGCGTGCGTGTATGCTCTATTATCCCTAGTTTGATCCTGTAAAGCCTTGCTCTTTGTCAGTGAAGTGGGATGGATCAGCATTTACCCCTTCCAGCAACTCTGGCTTGATTCTCAGCCAGTGGTTTTAGGTTGACCTTCAGGTAGGTTTGATGTTGTTGACCCAAGGAGTCACTGGGAAAACTCCTCAGCTGCACTGGGGGAAGCCTCATTTAAACCACTGCTGCTTTCCAAAGGGAGACGACAATTACTCAGTTGCTCACCCGACCTCTCCACTGCTTTGTACTTACATGTTGAGGTTCTGCTTTGCTTTCTCTATGTCATTCTTGATTTCTGGGGTGATGTTAAACCGCAGCTTTTTGGGCATTGGCAAAGGAATCATGGGTGATCTGACCAGCTCAGGTTTCTTCCTGCATACAGAAATGATCATAATTTAGGTAGAACTTTTAACGCTACAGCCTTCACAGCGCTACTAGTGTTTTTGAAGAGTATGAACGAAATGTTTTCCGTGCCTTCTGTCCAAAAGAAACTTCTCTGCCAGGCAAAAGTCCTGTTAAGTCTGTACAGTGTAATTCCCTGAGAGTGGAAGCAGTAGCAAAATTTACCAGATTAGCTTGGCCACTCCATTCTCATTACAATTAGAACTGCAATATGTAATCAGCTGACCTTTACCTTTCCTCCAGAACAAATTCCTATGGGCTGAGCTGTGAAGAGGCCTGTTGCTAGGGAGCAGGTGGTTTAACACCTATCTCCAAAGATAAGGAGCAGTAGAGGAGGCAGGACTCACGTGTACTCCACGATGTGATCCAGAAGAGCGACAATGGGTGGCCCTTCTGAGGGAGCATGTTCGTACACCAGACCGCAGGAGCCATCTTCAGCGATGATGAACTAGGAGAGGAGCAGGAGAGGACAGTGTTGGAGACGTGCTGTGTGTGAGGCAGGAGCGATCGGAGAGATCTTAGTATCTCCCTGCTTTGTATCAGAACGGACAGCAATCCTATGCTTGCACACTGGAAGGGTAACGCAAGGTCTCATTTAGCACAACTGCAACGCGAGCCTTTCTGAAGGCCTAGAAGATCTGGTGGCACTGTAAAATGAACTGGGTAAGAGCGTGCCTGATGGATACACTGGTGTGCTCAGTGTCCTGGAAGTACAGAGCTGTTCGATGGCTTTGATCTACTGCAATGCACACACAATAACAGGAATAATATCGCCATGTGCTGGCTTACCTTTACTTTTCAATTAACATCTAAGCTTTATCCTAACAATGAAGAGTTCCAAATAGAAATAAAATAGCTGAAAAGATTGAAGAGTTCAGCAGGTAAAAGAAGACTCTTAAAGCACTGTTGCTACTATCCATAAGCCAGGATCTACCAACTAATGAAACTCGAATAGCAGCTGCTGTTGAAGGCTTGACAAGGGTGAATTGAGAAGAGATCAGAGCGATGCCATGGGATGGCAGCTTGTGTTTGAAAATAACAAAACAAAAAGCCATTGGGCAGCTCCTGGCAGAAACAGGAAAAGCGAGCCTAGAGGAGACACAGGGAACAGATCTCCCTATGTTTGGGCTGTCTCCAAGCAGATGAGGCGTTGTTCACCGCAGGCAGAAAATTGATTTACAAGGAACACAAAGAACTGCTACACGGAATCTGTGTGGGCAGAGGCAGTAAAAGAAACAAAGCCCTTGAGGCAGGAATGAGTGCTTGTGGTGGCTGCAAGGGAAACCCTGGGATCTCATACTGCCAGCCACTACACCTTGTCTCCCCTGTCCTTTTGCTCTCTTGATATGAGGAAAAAAAACCTTTCCAGCAAAAGGTTTGTGGCATTTCTTGGACCTTTGCCGTGTCAGGGAAGAGCATCTCCTCTAGACCCGTGTCTTCAGCACCTTGGGAGTATCAGCACTTACTTGGAGGGTTTTGTCGAACCATCGGTTCCCACTGTTCCAGCGACTGCCTCCGCCGTGCAGCATCTGAGCGGCCACGCGGCTCTTGTAGACGTCTTCAGACACCCGTGGCATGGGCGCGTCAAGGCAGACGGTGCAAATGCTCTTCTCAATCATACGCACGGATTCCTTGTTGGTCTTATCTGAGAGAGAAACGAACAGCAAATAAGGAAGGGGAGTTGAAAAGCTTTCGTTTTAGTTAGAGGGAGACTGAAAGTTGGCAGAGCAGGTTTGAAGGCCCCGGTGTTGGATTTCTACTGTACCTCAATGCCATACTGGTCATTTAGGGGTGCACACAGTTATTAAAGCTGTTTTCAGCTGGGCGGTTACAGATGGGAGCATGCTGCATTTTCCCTTCTTTTTTTCATGTTTCTTATGTCCCACCTATTTGCAAAGCAACAAACTCTAGGATTTCAGGTCTAACAAACCAAGCTGCACCTGCGTGCCTTCCAAAACAGGAATAACAAAACTCTGCAGTGAAATCAAATCGCTTTGAGGTGGAAAGCTCACATTATCTGTCCAGAACAAGCTTCCAAAGGAAGAACTGAGCAGAGCACAGCGGTGAGGTTGGTAGTTCAAGCACTTGTGGTGTTTGGTACTTGGATGTTAGGGGCACTACAGACCTTTCAGAAGGTTGTTGTAGGCTTTTGCCCAGCTGTTCCGGTGGTTGGTGGTGAGGATCCCAATAGGTTCTTTGTTTGTTTGGAGAGAGGTGTTCCATATCTTCTCCAGCTGAATGAAGAGCTGGTCAGTGGTAAGGGGACTTCCATCACTGTTGTAAACATCCAGCTCAAAGAACTGATGGTGAGAAGAGCAGAGAAGGACAGAGAACGTGAGAGAAGATCTTTATTGTCCAGCCCCAGAAAAAGGGAACAGCCACTTTGAGGAGGTGAGACCTGACCTGAGGAGGGAAGGACTCTGCTTGACCTTTGAAGGACGCTCAGAATTGGGAGACTGAGGTCCAACATCCCTTGCAGGGCATAAATACAGTCCAGGTTTTAAGAAGCTTGGAAATCATGGTAACGAGGGCCAAAACACACCAGGAATTTCCATTCCTGAGACTCACCCGGGTGGCAGGTTTTATTATCCAGTTTCCCCTGGGACTTTCCAATTCCAGACATGATCTCTGGGCTTTGAGAGATGGGAGTTGCAGGGACAAGAGACAGAGGAAGAAAGCATTTTTCTGCCTCATACTCTGTTGCTCTCACACAGCAATCCCAGCTACGGCCAAAGGGGATGAAGGGAGCAGGAACGAATCCCTGGTGATGCCAACTTTGTGGGCAGGGGCTTTCTGTTGTTCCCTTTCCTCAAGACCACAGCTAGCTGAAAGGGACACCTGCATCCAAACAAAAACTGGGAGCTGCCGTACCTGGAAGTTGTGAACCACTGTGATGTGTCTGGATTGCTTTTTGCCTTTGGCATAGTTGACAATGGAGTCGCGCTTGGGCCCAGGAATGCGGCAGGATGAGAGGATCTGGTAGTACTGGTTCATGCAGAGGGGCTTCCCACCCATGTACTCCACTGGGAGGGTCTCACTGGAGACACAGCAAGGGAAGAAGGAAGGGGAAGAGAAAACACAGCAGTGAGAAGGCTGGCACTCCCCAGGTAAGACAGGCATAGGCTCAACCATGCAGCTTCTGTCCCTCGCTCCAGCAAGACCTAAGTGTGCTGGTGGTATGAAAAAGGGGCCGTCCTTCCCCATTCCTACTCTCTTCCGTAGAAGGGACTGCAGAGAAGTCCCTATGTCCTACAGCACCAGAGAAACAGAGCTCTGGATCTACTGCACAGCTTAGCATACGCTGTGTTGTCTGCAGAGGAGAGAATCAGGGCACAACATACGGGGAGATGTATTGTTTCCACTGAAATAGCAGAAAGAGGTTTTTGGCTATAATCTCGAGTGGGTGTCTGATGTGCTGTTGGTGACTCACCAGCTCGACTGGGACTCAGTCGATCGTTTGAGCAGTCGTATTTCAACTGCCCTTCTTGCAGCTGGCCCTGAGCCTTGTCTGAGTTGGCTGTAAAGGTGTGATGTTGGTAATATGTTGGTAAACATGGTTGGAATATAAATAAGACACGGTCAGCAAAGGGTGGTCAGTGACTGGAGGAACAAGTTTCTCTAGAGCTCATCTTGTCTAGCTAGGAGATGAGAAACACCAGAAACCCAAATTGAGAGGAACAAATTCCTGTTGCCTGAGCTGTAAATTGTTCTGTGGGCAAACAACAGCACGTAGCCGCACAGGACTGTCAGCTAGGCTCACTCCCTCTAAGCACAAACACGTGCCAATGAAAGCATTAAGGTAAACAAAGAACATGAAGAAAAGTAAAGTAAATTTGCTTTTTTTCTAGTTATGGTGACCTTGGCAGCGATGTTGATTACAATATCTTCAAACGGTTTGTCTGCTCTTGCCTTCCTATTCGGAAGAGAGATTTACTGATTAGGCTCAGCCTCTCTGGGACAGTAAGGAACCTGGAAGAAGTCAGGAGGGTCACCAACTCACTTGTCAATCATGGTCTTGAAATCCAGGATGCCCTCGATCAGCTTGGCAGCAAACCTGGAAAAGTATAAGATGTGACACGTTGAAGTTGAAATGTAGAACATCTGGGGTGGGGAAGGGCTTGCAGAGCTTCTCTCTGCTCCTTACAAAGTTTGGCCTCCACCAAGCCCCTCTTGTGCCCATCTCTGGTTTGTTGGTGTGGCCACTTTGGGGTTGTGACTTGAGATTGCTGATAGTCCTACCATGTGGCACTTCTTTATGGGTCTTACTGAGCAACCAAGGAACTCTGGACAGCTTTCAAGGAAGCAGGGTTCAGTCCAGATGCATTAATGACCTCTAGCAGCAGCATTTTTTACTGATGCATTGTGATTTTATGGCATACTATTTTTAAGTCTTAGCACTAAAACCACACTGAGAAAAGAGGATTTCTGCCCTAACCTGTCCAGGGGCCACCTGGATCTCCCTGCATCTGAGTCGCCACTCCTGACTTGGTTCCTCCCCACTGAATATTCTGCTGATGCAACTCTTCAGAGCATTCCTCTGGCATTGAGGGATCTGAACCAAATGCAGGCACACTGACACCGAGGTGTTGTGTTTACCAGGATCAACATAAACACCGCCACTGCCAGCTCCCAGCAGGAAGGGGGGCTGTGACAAGGCACAGACTGCTTCGCTTGGAAGGGACACGATGGCCTACTCTGACCAGAGAGCTCCCACCCATGCATGGGAGGAAGGAGGCAGGAGGTCACTGTGACGAGAGGTTGCAGCTTCAAAGGCTTTAAGGTGGTGCAAGCATTTGGCATTAGCAGGCAGGGTCATCTAGATTTGCCCAGCCTACTCATCCCTAGCAAGGATCAAAGGATGTAACTCCAAGAACCTTAAGGGCTGCTAAACAAATAATATCCTGCAAAGTAGTTTCAATAAAAATTTCCCAGCCTCACTGCAAAACTTGAGAAGGTAAAACAGTTGGGAAACAACAGCAAGAGACTCCGTGTTCCCTTCCAGAGAGCAAACAGCCCGGGAGCAGAGTTAGGGATTGAGGGGGAGATGTTAGCTGACTTGTTTTCAGCCAGCAGTGTTGCCAGATTAAGGAATGGAGAACACTTTCTAAACTTGCTTTCTGAAGCTTTAGTCTCAAGCTATGCTGTCAAGCTTCTTTCTACAGCCACAAACTATACCAACATGCATTTAAATTGTATTCTACGTGGGAGGCCAGCGCAGGTGCTCGATTCCCTGGGCTGGGGCGCTGCTAGTGCTCCAGATCTTTTCTTCTCTTTAGATAACTTGAGAGCGAACAATGTGAGAGAGAACTTTCAAAGATGTTTGTCTAGTTTTGGTGTCCCTGTAAGGCTCACTCTCTCCACCCCTGCTCCGGGGTATCCAAAGGAGCAGAAGAGAGGATTCATTCCCAGCCTCGCTGCTCCCTTGGCTCGTACTTTGGATCTGCCAGAGCACTGGTGACTAGTAACTGCGGTGAAGGTAACCCTGTATAAAGGTCAAGGCAGAAGCTCTGCCAAGTGGATTTAACACACTTGTAGCTGTGGTTAAAAATTAAAGGGAGCCCACAAGGGAGGGAGGACATGTCACGGTTTGATTGCAAATCAAAACTAGGGGTGGAGAGAGGCGGGTGACTTGTTTTCCAAAACATAAATCCACAAGTGACAGGATAGAGTAGGGCACAGTCCTCGCAGCAGCTACCCCTTTAATCCACCTGACTCCAGAAGCATTTCTGCTTGCTCTCCCTCACATGCCAGGGCTAGTTTTCATGCCTCCTTCAACCACACGCACAATCTTAGTGCCTCCTTCTCTTTAGTGTGTCCGATATACCCTCACCATGCCTCCAGCCAGCAACATGGCCATCTCACAATGAAGATCTGTGCCAGAGCAAAGACCAAGCCGCTGGTTTTCAGTCCCAGTTTAGCACCTGAACCACTGGACTTTTTGGTTTTTCCTCCTGATGAAATATTTTGTCTGGTGCAACAGCCTGGCAGCCTTTCCTTATCTGTACAGCCCTCCTGCACAGCCCAAACAACTATCAAAATTGGGGGCCACCTGCTAATTACTATTTCACAATCAGCTTGAACACCCTCCTCTCTGTCCAGCAGAGATACCTCATCTGATCTGAAACCCACGGAAAGGCAGAAAAGGACCTTACCTGAGCTGACCTTGTCGATCTAGAAAATCCTGCTTAGGTAGAACCACACCTGGGCTGGAGTGGACCACAACCGGCAGGCGATATTCCAGGTAAGCTGTCTTCAACCACCAGTCTGAGAGCTGGGAGGAAGAAAGGCAACATGCAGGCACAGCTCCTGCTTGTTTGACCCAAGCCCAGCTTAACAGTCTCCCCATCCTGCCCCAAGCTCTGTCCCACACTTGGTAAACAAACTGTTTGGGCTTTATGCTTTGCTCATGGAAGGGTAGAGGGGGATTTGAAGGTGGCAGCGGGGGGCTCTGGGTGCAGGGCTCGAGCAGAGGATTTCCTTCAGCTTCTCGAGTCAGCTGTGTGATGCTGACAGCTCGGAGGCTTCAGCAGCCACAGGTAGGGGCAGCAGCTCCCAGTTCTGCCATAAATCTCTGCTCACCCAAGTCCCGGTGAGGAGCTTGCACAGCTCGGGGAGGGCAGCAGCAGACTGGTGGTGAAGGTGATGCCATAGAAACACATGGATGCACACCAGACATTGGAGAGGTTCACATCAGACCTCCACCCTCCCTAACCAGAACCTGGGACCAGAGTCTCGACCTACCCAGTTCTCCGTTTTCTTGGCTCTTCTCTCCAGGCCTTTCTGTAGCCTCTCCCCAACGCCTCCAGGCTTGCGGAACTCAGCCACCAGCTCCTGCGTATGGTTCAGCTCCTCCTCGCTGATGATGGGCTGCAGAGCCTGTAGGTAGCGGTCCAGCGTTTGCTGGAGCGGTGGCACAGGGAGATGGGGCAAAGCTTCCTGGTGAAGTTGGAATCTGCCTGGGATCTTGCCTAAGGCCGTCGGCTTCAGCAGGCCGTAGGGCCTGGCCTGCAAAGCACAGAGCAAATGTCGAGACAAAAACTTCCCCCCAAAGTGCACGAGGTGGCAAACAACCTGGGAGTCTCCATCCCAACCTCTCTGAGGGCACACAAGTGTTTCAGCATGGAAGCAGAGCACATGAAGCGCAAACACAAGGCGCAGATCTACTGGTTGCACGCTAGAGACGGTTGTAGGACATCCAGAAAGGCTGCAAAAGAGAAACTTAACCTCCCAAGATACCAATTCTCAGCTCATCAGAGGAAACACTGCTAGGGCAATGATACATCCCCAACTCTCTGGGCACCTTCCAGCTGAGAGTCTCTGTGCATTCAACAGTCAAACTCTTCCATTTCATGGTAAATGGGAAGAAAGCAAGTAATGAAAGAAATATCTTGTGTACTGTCAGAAACTGCTTCATTACTTCTTACAGCAGTGTAAAGAGATAAGCAGAACCCTTGTGCCAAACCAAACTACCCTTTGGTCTTTGAGGAGAGAGAATTTAGTGAATAGCTCTTCTCTGAGCGACGAGGGATGGTCCGGGAAGAACTGGCTGGGAATGGGCAGGTGTTGGGGCAATGCTCCCTCATGCTGGTGAACCTCCTGGTTACTGGAGCACCCAGCTACATCGCAACCTCTATTTGCTTGTACCAGTAAGGGACTGGCCAAATCACAGGAGTCGTAGAAGAGGGAAGAGTGAGAGCTTTTCAGGAAATTGTGGGTGACGCCAGCAGTCTTCTGGGATCTGATAGAGCCACGTGGGAGGGGAAAACCTTAGAAAGCACCCGAGCATTTCCCTGGGTGAAGAAATGAAACAAAGCAAACCCAGCTGCTAACCATGAAATGAACTTGCTAGTTTTGGCCTAAAAGAATGACATCCTCCTCTTGGGTGAATGAGGCTGGACATCTAGAGGATGTCAGAACTGAACTGTTTTCAGTTCCCTCTGTTCCTTCCGCTCTGCTGGATCCACTGAATCAGACACTCTGCTGCAGGACTCCGGATTTTGCATCCTCAGTGCATTGAGAATGAGAAGCCAGAGAGAACATGCCCTTTGATTTCCACAGCAATGAGCAAATAGCCGTCCTTGCGCCTCCTTCCAGGAGTTAAGGACAGAGAAAAAGAAAGAGCGAGCTCAATCTGCAAGGTGACAAAGCCTCTGCGTGGTGCTGAGCCTCCAGAGAAAACGCTCTACACCCTACCTGGCCAGAACTACGTGATTGAGTTTGGAGAAGAAATGTTAAGAACAAGAGAAGGGGGAATTACAGAAGCATGAAAGGAGAGTGGAGCTGGGAAGAAATGAAGGCGTTAATCATGGTGGCGTGGGCATACTGTACCTTCTCTGCTTGCTTCTGCTTGCTATCCATGGCTGGGAGGACAGAAAAGATGGTAAACCTCTCCCTCGGCCTCTCTCGGTTTCCTCTTCCACCTGGCAATGTGCTGCCCGTGCAGGGCGTCAGCTCGTTAGCAAACTGCCCCCTGACTGCCTGATCTGAGGGCTCACGGCCTGGGAGCGGCCAGGGAATTGGACCTTCGGACTGCGTCAACGCCACGAAGGTGCCTTTCTGGGAAGCCCTCCCACAGCCACCGATTGTCAGCCCCGTGTTGCCTGGCTGGTGCTGGCTGATCAGTACTGTGTGGGCAGAGTTCCTTTCTGCTCGACACCTCGGGGCTGCCAGACGTGGCAGAAGATACTGAGGACTTTGTTCCCTCAGCCCTCACCTGCACTGTCAAACTACAGCAGCCATTGTGAGAGATGCCTGAACATCTCCAGGCAGGAGAGACCCCAATTCCATGTTCTGGAATGGGGTGGTGTGGGCAAACTGGTCCCTTTGCTTGGGCAAAGGTGGCCATAGGGTGTAGGAAGAGCAGGGATAGGATAAGGGGCAACGGTTTTCAGCTGGAAGAGGGGAGACTGAGATGAGATCTTAGGAAGAAATGTTTTGTTGTGAGGGTGGGGAGGCACTGGCCCAGGTTGCCCAGAGAAGTGGTAGTTGCCCCATCCCTGGAGGTGTTCAAGACCAGGTTGGGATGGGGCTTTGAGTAACCTGGTCCAGTGGGAGGTGTCCCTGCCCATGGCAGGGGGTGGAACTGGGTGGGCTTTACCCAAACCATTCCACGATTCTAGGACAGCTTTCCAGCAGGATCTCAACAGCGATCCAGCATCGCTGTGGGTGATGTAGGATCAGTTAGAGATGAGAGTAGATTCGGTTTGGGGCAAAAGGTGGACCTCTTGCATGCACGGTCATTGTTGCAAGCAGAGACTTTGGGGAATTCTGGGTTGTCAAACCTTAAAAAAAAGGTATCTCCAAAGCAGGTCAACAAGCAAACTGGGCAGTCACACAGAATATCACCCCCTCCTTCATGTTGGTTTGATTGACTGAGGGGCAGATAAACACAGCCTCCCATGCAGCTATGCTCAGGTATGGTGATTCCAAACAGTTTCAGGTTTTCCCTGGGGTAACTGTGAGAATCCCAAACCAAATGAACTGAAAATACTGCCTGTTAAAATGTGGAGTGGATTTGTATCTTTCTGTCCTCTGCCGGTTTGGTTTGAGGTCAAATTTGAGCGTTTGGGAGGACAGACAGTGATCACAGCTGAGCAGAGGCGGCAGCTGGCAGCGGACAGAGCAAACAGTCCACCTTTCTCCACAAGCAACAGGGAAGAGGGACACCAGCAGAGTGCGAGGCGTGCAGCACGGCCAGCTCACGGGCTGGCATTGCTCCCCAGCCACGTTCCAATGCGGCAGATGACCTTTTCCAGAGCCTACAAAGCTGGTGGGAAATCCACCAGCAGCCTTGGGGGCAGAAGGAATTTTAGAGCAGTGTCTGATTCCCAGCACGGCCACCACGTTTCGTGTCAAATGACAGAGGTTTCTCTTTTACTTTCAAATTAGAAGCCTGAGAGCCCCTCAAGCCCAGAGCCAACCAGCCCTGCCTGGCCCCAAGAAGCTGTCATGGGGTGAATCCATTGTGGAGCTGCAGCCGTCCTGCTCTGCCTCCTCCTCCCTGGGATCTCTCAGTGTTTGCAATAAGCGGTTGCCAAGACCAGGCATGGGGCTGATGGCATGTGCAGGGAAAGCTGTGTTCCGCAGGTGGAGCCTGCAGAGCACCGCTCCTGGGCCTGCCATGGCCATGGCCAGCACCCACCTTGTCCAAGACTATGGCCACCACCTCCCTCACCATGGCTATGGCTACCACCTGCCATGGCCACCATCCACCCTCTCCAAGGCCATGACCCACCCTTGCCACGGCCACCAGCTGCCTTGCCATACCCATGGCTTCCAACCCTCCTCTCTGTGGCCACCATGCCCCCTCGCCATAGCTACCATCCACCCTCACCATGGCCACCACCCACCCCTGCCACAGCCACCAGCTCTCTTGCCATACACAAGGCTACCACCCCCCCTCGCCATGCCTATGTCCACCACTCACTCTTGCCACGGCTACCAACCACCCCTGCCATGGCCACCATCCCCCCTCGCCATGGCCACCACCTCCTTCACCATTGCTATGGTCACCACCTGGTCCCTTGCCATGGCCGTGATTACCAACCACCCTCTCTGTGGCCACTACCCACCCTTGCCACTGCCATGGCCACCATCCCCCCTCGCCATGGCCACCAGCTCCCTTGCCATACCCATGGCTTCCACCTCCCCTCTCTGTGGCCACCACTCCCCTCGCCATGGCTACCAGCCACCCCCTCCGTGCCCCCCCGGCGCTGCCCCCCCGACTCACCGCGGCCCTGGCCACAAAGGCCAGCATGGCTCCGCGCCCGCCCCGGCCCCGACAAGGACACCGGCTACACCGGCCGCCGTCACCGCCCCCTTCGCCCGCCGGGGCTGGGCCGCCGCGCCGCCATCTTGGAGCGGGGTGAAGCCCGCGCCGCCATCTTGGGGAAGGGCAAACCGGCTGCGAGGGGCGGGAGAACAGCGGCCTGCCTCCCGGCTCCTCTGCCAGTCGTCTTCACCGACAGTCGGTGAGAAGCGTTCTCCTGCTCACAGAGGCACGCGTCCCTCCTCCCACGACCGGGGCGGGCCCGTGTGGGCAGAGAGGGCCGTGCCCTACACAAACATGGCGGCCTCTCGGGCCGCTGTGGGCAGAAGGGGTCATACCCTACACAAACATGGCGGTTCCCCGGGTCACGACGGTGGCCGGGAGGGGTCAGCACCGCCCGCTGGTAGCGCGGGGGCCGCGTGCCCTGCTTAAAGATGGCGGCGGTGCCGGCTTCAGCATGTCCGGAGGTGAGGGGTGAGGGGTGGCGGCGGCCGGGCTGCGGGAAGATGGCAGAGAGTGAGCGGCGAGCAGGTGAGCGGCGCTCGGGGGCTGCGGCGGGGGTCGTGGAGGGGCCGAGGAGCCAGAGGGCCGGGACACGAGCAGGGAGCGCTTGGGCTGCGGGGCGGGCGGGCGGGAAGGGGCCCTGGAGGCCCTGGGTCTCAGCGGGGGGAGGGGCCGGGATCTGGGAGGGGATGGTACCCCCTGGAGGGGCTGCGTGTGAGGGTGTGAGCCCCCCTCGAGGGGCTGAGTGAGGATCTGTGCCCTCCTCGAGGGACTGAGTGAGGGTATGGCACCCCCTGGAGGGTCTTGAGAGAGGGTCTGACCCTCTGAGAGGGGCAGGGTGAAGGGCTGAGCCCCTCAAGAGGGGCAGGGTGGGAGTCTATGCCCCCCACCAGGGGCCTGGGTGAGCGTCTGAGGCCCCTGAGGGGCTGGGTGAGGGGCTGTGCCCCTCTGGAGGGATTTGGGTCAGGGTCTGAGCCCCCCTGGAGGAGCTGCTTGAGGGTCTGTGCCCCCTTGGAGGGATTTGTGTGAGGGTCTTGGACCCCCAGGAGGGACCTGGACGAGGATCTGGGACCCCCAAGAGAGGCTGGCCTGCGTACTCTCAAGGGGTCTGCACCCCATGTCTAGGATGGGTGCCCACTGCGGTGAGGCAGCCAGGATTCCAGCTGCTGCTAGAGCATCGGGAGTCAGGGCACACTGGTGGCTTAGTCCATGTTCTGTGACTCTTGCTGAGATGGTTGGTGTTTGCTAGTGCGGAAAATCAGTTTCTTGGCCGAGTTTGGTTCTCCCACACCACAGGTGTGAGAGGGGGAGTGTCTCCCTTCTCCAAGTTGTTTCTCATCATAAACCAGATTTGCTTCTGCCTTCATCACATTATAGGCTTCGGACTTTTGCTTATGTATCTGTTTGTAGTATTCTAATGGCTGCAGCCCTCCCTCTGCTTCCTTCCCTGAGTATCTGTGGTCTCCTCTGCGAGAGGAAACACAAATTGCACCTCAGAGAAGTGGTGGTTGAGAAACAAATGCAAAGAGATGAAATGAGTTCCACGATGGGACAGAGGTTAGGATAACATCTGGATCCCCTTGGTGCAGGACGCTGCCCTGGACGCATCTCTGGGCTTTACGTATCCTCTGTATTAATGGATAATTCCATGTTATCTGGAGTTTGTTTTCACATTATAAGTTCTTTTAAAGTAAGAGTTCCATCATCATGGTGCGAGTCATGAGCACGTGCTGAATTTTCAGCAGAGAGGCATGCGTGTCTTTCATTTAAATTTTTCGTGCAGTATTCCTCTCGTCCCTGTACTGGGAAGTTTAACTTATGTGCAGGATTGAACTGAATGCTGTAACACCCTAGACAGCGGATGAGACTGCCTTCGTTCTGTGGGTGGGCAACTGGAAAGGCAGAGAAGTTAAATGGCTTTCTAAGGTGATGGAACAAGTCTCTGCGTGGTTCCTGGGATTCCTTTTCTCCTAATCTGCTTCCTCGACAGTGCTGCTCTACTGCAGAAAAGGCTGCTCACGCTTCTGGGTAGTATTTTCTATGTAAATAAAGCTAGTAATACTTTAAGGAGTTGGATTTTGGTGTCTGTTAGGAAGCCGGTGCCTGAGCTTGCTGTAGCATGGAGCGCAGTCGCTGAAGTGTCGCCAGGGGGCTGGTGCTGAACAAATGCCTTTGGATTTTCTAGGATCAAAAAGATGAACTAGGTGACTGTAACAGAAGTCAGAAATTCGCATTAGCACCCTGTTTCCTTAACAGCAGTCGGTCTGCTGCGCTGCCTTCTGTTAAGAGTTGAAAGCGTAGGAGCACAGTGCAAATTACCTCTAACCTTGTGGAGCATTTCTGGCTCTGCAGTGTCCTGGTGTGGGACTGCTGGCTGAAAGCAATGCTCCGGAGAGCCTGGGGTCAGGCTCAGCTTCTTGGTTCCAGGAGAAAAGAGCCCCTCTAATGCCTTAACAGATTGCATTAAATATTATATTCTGGACTCTGAGAGAGTTTCAAAATTAAACTTTATTAATAGTTTCCACTTGGAAGAGGCTGTGTCCTGCATCCTCCGGGCTCGCCTGGAGGGGAGATGTGGCTCTGGGCCGCCATCTATTGAATTGCTCTGCTGTGTCTTTGTGGGACTTGTCCTTTTTAGAGGAAAGCAATTCAGGCTTAACATCCTAAAACCAAGGCACAATTAGTTTGTAGGAGAGCACAGAGTTTCAGCACAACCCAGGCCTGTCTTCACAAGACAGAAATAATTAAACTAACTGGGTGTTGTCTTCGTTATCTCCTGCACCAGCCTCGCTGTCTGGACAGGAAAGGCATCTTTAGTGGTGCAAACAAGCGTAATGCCACTTTGTGAAGTCTTGTGGTGTCCTTAGGAGTGTATTATCTGTGGATCGATAGGACGTTGTTTGGTGAGGAAGACTTCTAATAGAGGCATAAGCTGGGCTGGATTTGTTTGCTTTCTCTCTCCTGAGAAATTAATGTTGATTTCTAAGAAAGGAAGAGAAAGGTTTTCTTCTCTTCACTGCCTTTATTTTACCTCTTGTTTTTGCATCTCTCAGGCACCTCTGAGGAGATGGCTCCTCCCATCCAGCAGAGCTTCATGATCCCCAAAAAGGAAATAAATATGGTTTCCGACATGGCCAAGTGGAAGCGCTCTCAGGTATGGTCTGGGCTCAGGGAAAACAGTTAAGTGCTCTTTGTGCTTCGGTAGCAGCCAGGACTTGTATGGGAGCAGTCGGGGAATGAGTAAAGCAGGTATGGGCAAATCAAGGCAAATGAACTGATTTGTGTTTTAAAGCAGAACTGTTTTAAAGCTGCCTGTCGCTGCCAAGGAAAAAGCCTTGTGTGGAGTCTGGCAGCCAAACGCTCTAATGAAGGAGTGAGCCAGGGAGAGCCTAGAGGCTGAAGGAGACCAGAGGTACTTAAACTCATTACTGCTCTCTCCCAACAAGCCAGACAGGAAGCTGGTAACTATTTCCTCCCACCTGTCCTGTACATTACGTCAAAACTGGGTTTACCCAGTGCTGTTTGAACTCAGCTTGAACATGGTCTTGCTGCTTGGCCCTCAGTCGGCATCAGGCTGGGCTTGTTCCTGGGCCCTTCCCACCTTGCTGTGCTGGAAAGGGCTCCTGAGCCCAGGCTTTAGGTTTCCTGGATAATTTTTGTTTATAGTCTGTGTGGAGCTGGTGGAACAGGAAGGTTCTCCCCACTCTGCCTTGGAGGGATTGGTGTGTTAGCCCAGACATGTCCCACCTCTTAGGAGCAAGGTATCGCATGATGACTGATCTGGGATATCTTAAGAGAAGCTGAAGTTATAGCCGGGTGTCAAGCAAACCTCTGGGTGCAGCTTCCTCTGTTAAATTTCCTGGGTTTAAGGACTTGTTCCTAGTCAGGATTTCTGTGCAAGAAAGGCCAAAGGAGGGAGAGGTAGCAGTGAGCTAGGCTGGTGTTTTCAAAGACTCAGAACTGTGCTGGATATGATACTTAAAAAGCAGTGAATTTAAAGAGAAGGAGCACTGAGGAGCTGGGCTGTGTCTCACTTCTCCTGTGCTTCTGCGTGATGGAGAAGAGTAGAAGGAAGAAAGGGGAGAGAAACACACAGGTCTGGGAGAAGCAGTGCGGAGCAGGACAATAGAATCATAGAATGGTTTGGGTTGGAAGGGAACCTAAAACCCATCTAGTCCCACCCCCTGCCATGGGCAGGGACACCTCCCACTGGATCAGGTTGCTCAAAGCCCTATCCAACCTGGCCTTGAACACCTCCAGGGTTGGGGCAGCCACCACTGCTCTGGGCAACCTGGGCCAGGGCCTCCCCACCCTCACAGGAAGACAAGATCTCATCTCAGTCTCCCCTCTTTCAGCATAAAACTGTTCCCCTTCATCCTATCCCTGCTCTCCTTGATCAAGAACCCCTCCCAGCTTTCCTGCAGCCCCTTTCAGTACTGGAAGCTGCTCTAAGGTCTCGCTGGAGCCTTCTCTCTTCCAAACTGAACAACCTCAACTCTCTCAGCCTGTCCTCGTATGGGAGGTGCTCCAGCCCCCTGATCATCTTTGTGGCCTCCTCTGGACGCACTCTGAAAGATCCATGTCCTTTCTGTGCTGAGGATGTTCACAGCTGAGACTGCAGAGCCGAGGAGTTTGAATTTGACCTGATAGGAGGCAAGGAGCTGAGGGAATGATTTTGGGGGCAGTGTGGGAATTTTTAGGATTCTCCTTGCTGTAATTTTTACGGTGTTCTTGGTGCAATCATCATCTGCCTCTGAGCTCTGCCAAAAATAGCAGTATCTTCACAGCAGTCCCTGTATTCCAGGTGTCTCCCAGAAAGCAGTGTTACATGCTGGCAAGGATTCCCTCGGTGTGCAGGAGTGCTCCCATGCTGCGTTGCTAGCTGAAACAGACCATGGATATTCACTAATGCTCTGCTCTCTCGGGTGTGTTTGCAGGCATACGCAGATTACATGGGCTTCATCCTCACTCTGAACGAAGGTGTCAGAGGCAAGAAGCTGACCTGCGACTACAAAGTTTCAGAGGTAGGAAAAGAGTTTGGATCCCCTTGTTTCTCCTTTTTTTGACTTTTTTTTTCGGCTCTACAATGAATATTTCTATGGCAAGGCATGAGTTGGCAGCTTTTCTGGGAGCCAGGGAGGATAAATGCAGTTGGTTTATGTTTGGGGATGCAAACGTCACCCTGCAGTCCTCCCTGCAAGATGCAGAAGTTCTGTGTGTGCTTGCTGAGTGGGAAATCAAATAAGTTACAAGCGGGTAGGAGCTGTTGGTGAAAGGAGGATGCAGAAAGGACAAGGTTTGACCCTGCTTTTGCAGTCTGACTTCAACCAGTGATGTTTCGGTATCCCTTCCTGCCTGCAGGCAAAAGGCTGAGATGTCTGTACCATTCTGTTTCTCCCACTGGTCCTCCTCTGTCTGTTTGTCCCTGGACGTCTTCATTGCTCGGACTATGTTAACAGCACTGATCTCACTCCACGCTGTGGCTGGTTTGACAGCGCGTGGGCTCAAGGCATGTCCTTGTTGTGGACCTGAGGGCTGCGGGGGCTGCGGAGCTCGCAGGAGGGCTGGGATGAGAAGGTGCTTTTAGCCTGTGGGGCAGAATTGTCCCTTCTGAGGTGTTAAACAGAAAGGACCTATTTTTCCCCTTGCATTAATGTGATGCCATCTAGTTCTGTCATGGCTCGGTTTAGTGCCTGTTCACCTTATATCATTTGGAGCTGGGGGGAAGAGCAGGCATCTTCAGCCCGAGTCTCTGTGCTGCCCTGATCTGCAGAGCATACCTTGGCCACCAGCTTGGCTTCTGTGTGGCACACTGGATCCCGCTCCCTTTTTCTGCGCTGCAATGAGGAGATTCTTGGGTACATTTTTACTGTTTAAATTTGGCTGTGCAAGAAAGAGGGCGATGGTCTAAAAAGATCTGGGTGGAATGGGTAGCAGATTGTGTTTCTAGCTTCGTTCTGGTGAGGGAAGCAGCATTAGATGGTCTTTAACCTTATCGTTTATGTTTAAAGCAGGCGTGTTTTTGATCTTTAACCTAATCATTTATGTTTAAAGCAGGCGTGTTAAGTCCAGCCTTCTCTTCTAGGAGGCCTGTGTGAATAGCAAACTTGCTTGTAATTCGTGGGGGGGATCAGGGATAACGAATCTCTCCCTAACAGGCTTTGTGTTCCCCTTTTGTTCCTTCGATTCAGTAGAAACTGCTGTCAAATGCTGCTTTTGCTTTCTGCTGTTTGCATTTCACCTTTGAGTTCTGTCTTTGTGGTGATCTCGCTCATTCCCAACCATTCACAGAGCAGTTCTAGGGAAACAAAGCATTAAAAATGAGCTAAACAAAGAGGGGGGAAAAAAACCCTCTTCCTCCAACCCCTTTGAGCTGTCAGCTGTGTAGGAAAAGCTGTATCAGGGCTGTGTGCTGTGCAGCGAGTCCCTCTTGGAGTGAACGTTTTCCATCCGCACTCCCAGTCCAGGTGACAAACAGACACGGGCCTGACTGCTTGAGAAGCGGCAGGGAACGTCTCATTCCCCTCGTGCTGGTCTCATTCCCCTCACAACGGTCTCATTCCCCTCACACTGTGGAGTGCAGAAGCCTGTGACTTGCGGCACAGGTGGAGCATCCCCAGGGTTGCCTTGTTGATGAGGTTGCCTGTTCACGCGGGTTCGTTTGTAGATCAAACTGCTTATCTGTGCTTTTAAAAGCTCAGCCCCTTGTGGCCTCTGCTTGCATCTCTGCTCTGCTTTCTTCTCTTTTGCTGTACCTGCTGCTGATGCGCTTTTGTGCCGTCCCATCTTCCTCCCTGATCAAATGCTGGGGACGCCTGCCTTTGGCAAATGACCTCCTGGAATCCTTTCAGCTGAACACAAATCCTCTCCACGACTTTACCGGTATTGCTTTGCCATGAAAAAAAAAAGCAAGCATGGTCTGCCCTGCTTTGAAAGAGACGGCTTAATGGTTTCCAGAATAGTGTGTGTCAATACCAAACTGTCTGCTGGAGTGAGAGCTGAACCCTTGGGGGGCTGAGCCCCCTTGGAGATTTGCTGAGCCTGCTCAGCTCTTATGGAGAAATTGCATGGAGCTGTCTGGGGTTTTGCTGGAGGCATCTGACAAGCAGTGATAGCCGAGCTGTTGTTCAGGACTCCAGCGTAGACGCTGTGTCTGGCATAAGGTTGTATGAGTGATAGGCTGTGACCTGCCTTCTCCTCCTGGAGGAAGTGCTTTTCACGTGGGATCCGTGCAGTAACTGCTAGGGCTGCAGCCTGGAGCAGTGTTTCAAAGCTGTGGCTTTGATCAGAGGAACAGTGCAGCACAGAGGAGGTTAGTTTTGGCCATGTGAGGAGCAGACCTTCCCTTCAAACAGTTCTCTACATTGGGGGAAACTGGCCAGCCTTTGGGCTTGCTCTGATTCCTGGGGAGTGGGTGAAGCAGCAAATGCCCCAATTTTAGCATCACCCACCTCCGACAGGGCCCAAGGAGCCTGCAGGGATGAGCTTGGTCCCTGTGGGTGGCTCTGGCTGCTGCGATGCCTTCTCAGCATCTCTGGCTGCCTGGCCCCTGTTCTTGAGAGATGCTGACAGGTCTATGCTCTGTCGGAGTCTCTGTGCTTTGCCTTTGGGACCGGTGGCAGGATCAGGGTCAAGGGGATGCAAAATCAGCACAACGAGAAGAGCAGGGAGAGCGGGAGGGGGAGCTGCCCTTGCTTTGATCACTGGAAAGGTAAAGCAAAAATAGAGCTTAAAAATCCAGCCAGGCAAAAGAAGGCTGCAAAGGTGCTGATGGTTGTGTTCCCGTAAGCTCTGCTCTTCCCCTCCTTCTCCCGCACTGGGGTCAGCCCTGGATGCACAAGTTTTCTCTGCTGGACAATGGGAAGCTGCTTCTTTTAGCAACCCCCTTTCAAAGGGCCTTGAGCCCAAACCGAGCCTCATCTCTTTAATTATTTATTGGCTTGGCTGAGCCGGCAGCTGGGTCCTGCTCTCCTGTGTTCAGCCGGGCTGGGCTTTTTAATCCCTTTAAAGCAAGCGAGTGGGGAAGCGGAGGTTGGACTCTCGCTCTCACCAAGGCCTGCGGGCAGATCTGGGGAGGGGGAAGGAGCCGGTCCTTGCCAGCCATTTATCCAGGCAGCACTGAGTGCTCTCTGAGAGGGGTTTGAAATACGGTGGCTGCTCGTAATGAGCTGCTGGTGCCGGCGGATAAATCACCAGCACGATTTAATTATTTAATGCAACCCAGTGCTGGGGATGGTGTTGCTTAATTGGAGGGGAATGCAATTGCCAGGAAGGAGTAGAGCTGAGTCCGAACCTGGCCCAGTGCAGCAGAGAGACACCGAGTTTCCGCAGCGTTTTGTGCAGCAGGGAGCTGAAGCAGAGCAGGTCACGCTGTCTCAATCCACGTGAATCTGGGGCACTGGTCTGTTAGTCGCTCCAGGTTGTAGCCTCACAGGGCACCCAGAACTTCTGCCCTCAGCATCTCTTGTCACTTGGGTCTTTTCTGTTCCTGCTGTGTCCAGGTCTTGTCCTCTATCCCAGCCTCTAGCCTGGTGCAGTGGCCAAATGTCAAGGTCCTGTGGAATGGGTGGATCCCTCCTCTACCTGATCCCTCTTCCTGCTGGCTGATCCCACCATGCCCTTAGGATTGCACCTCGGGAACTGCTGTCTGTGGTGCCATGAGACCCTGGGGGCGGAGGGCATGGGGAGCGATCCACAGCTGGTTCAGCGGCAGCACGGCTCTGCCATACCTGTCTCTCTGCCCGCCTCTTCGGGTGGCACTTCAAGGGCTAGAAACTTGCTGGGCTCGGCTGTTTCCTTGTCCTCCCGGCAGGCAGCGTGAAGAATTGAACCACAGCCCAGGAGACCAGCCGGCTTCACACGGTCGATGCCTCCAGCAAAGTCAAACCAGCCGCTGCTTCTGCTGTCCTCTTTGTCCCCTTGAAGGAGGAATCCCCTCTTGAGACAGAGGAGCCTACATTGCCCGGGGCCTGGCCAGCTGCTATGGCGGCTGATGGCTCTCCCGGCTGCTTGGAGTTGGGTGAGGAGAATCCCAGAGCCTCTAGCAGGCTTGGCCGGTTGTCGGCAGCGCCTCCTAAATCTGTTTGGAGCTGCTCAAGGTGCTGCCTGTGGTGTCGCCTCTTGGTGTGTGGGGTATAGCCGTTCCCCAGCTGTACAGGCAAGGCAGGGAGGAGGCTGTGTGCACTGGGCAGGCCTGAGCCAAACCGTATGCCTTGAAATGTGGCACTGTTGCATCTCTGTTCTCCTTTGTGTGCACAGCAGTGCTCCCTCCAGTCACTCTCACACATCCTGCAGAGGCTCTTTGCTTTCTCCTTTCAGTGCTAGGTGTAAGGAAGATGTCTCTTTTGTCCTGCTGTTGTCTCCCCATCAGCTTTGTGTTTGTGTTGAGACCTTTCTCTGAGAGACAGGAACTTCTCGTGCTTGCTTTGATGAGACCACTGGTGGGCAAATCAGACTGCCTCTTCGCTTGAGTATGTTGTGTTTTGCCATGTGCACTTGGTATCCCTGGGTTGGAACTGCGTGGCAGTCGGGCTGGTAGGAGTTTGGAGCAACAGAAACCATGCTGAGAAGACTGACTTGTGATTAGGCCCTGCTGTGCTGGGCACTGTACAAATGCTAACACCATCACTGCTAATCCTGGTACCTTAGAGGCAGTTCAGGACAAAGATTAGAGGCTGTGAGAAGGGCCTTTAAATCGCATCATTAGCCACTGGTGAGGATGCTCCCACTGGTGAGGATACATGGTATGTGCTGAGCTGAATCCTGCGGGGAATGCAGGACCCTCAAGATGCAGAGCCCGAGTTTTGCATTGGGAGAACGCTGAATTGTGTAGCTCTTCCCTGCTTCCCAGCCCCATACACCTTAATGTAGGAGCCTGCTGGAGCTCTTCTCCCAGAGGTTTTAGTGCTGTCAGAGCTCATGAAAGGCTGTGTGGGCGACTGGAGAGCCTGCCTCATGCTGGGCTTTGTACTGGGCTGATCTTCTAAGGGGAAGGACGCTTTTCCCAGCTCCTCTACATTTCAGGGAGGGTTGGCACATCCTGTTTCCACTTGCCACCCTTGGGAAGGATGATGTGGGCTTTAATGACTCCAGTGCAGGGCAGAGATGTCGGAGCCTGAGGGACTGCTCTGTTTTATGTCACTGTTGACTCTTCATCATCTTTGTTCTCTGTAGCCCATTGAAAAGCTGGTGGCTCTTTTGAACACCCTTGACAGATGGATCGATGAAACCCCACCGGTGGATCAACCGTCTCGCTTTGGGAACAAAGCCTTCAGGACCTGGTATGCCAAACTGGACCAGGTGAGCATGTCTTTCATGTGTGGTGTTACGTGCAGCACTTACAGAAGAGCCGTGCATCCAGCAGGGGTAGCAGAATGGCTCTGTCATTGTGTGGCAGCCAAGCAGCCTACAGAGGAATTGCTTGGGTAAGCTGTGAAGGATCCACCTCTTGGTGTGCATCACTTACTTCTGATCCGGTGCTGTCTTCTCCTCTTACGAGAGCATATGGCCCGTGTAAATGCTCTTGGCTGGGTCTCCAAGTCCTGGATGAGCCATGAGGGCTTCTCCAAACCCAAGGAACTCCTTTGCTCTGTAACTGCCCATTGTGTTTGCCAGCTGATGATGACACACAAAATCAGAGGAAGGTTGTGAAACTGCTCAGCTTCCTTCAGCTCAGAGCACTTGCCCTGTGCTCTGGAGGTGGCACAGGCGCAGTCCTAGCAGCGATGAGCTTGCAGGTGGTCTGGGGCTCTGTCAGTGCCTTTGTCCTGGAGATGACTCTGGGTAACTGGGTTGATGTACTTGGATGGTGAAGCTTTGTTTTCCCTGCATGATACACGTGGCCTGGATAAGTGTCAGAACAAGTGCTCCTTGAATTGCTTCATCTCTGCAGATGAGCTCAACAGGAGAGCTCGCCCCTCTGTCGTGCTGGCTCTGGCCATTGTAGGAGTGCACCATTGCAGCTCCTACTCTGCAGTACTGTCTGAGCAGGGGGTGACTTGTTCCTGGGACTGACAGATCTGCGCTCACTCAAGAGAGTCTCTTGTGTCTTTCAGGAAGCAGAAAAGTTGGTGGCCACAGTAATTCCCAAGCATTTGGCTGATGCTGCACCAGAAGTGGCCGTGTACCTGAAGGAATCTGTGGGGAACTCCACCCGCATTGACTATGGCACAGGTACAGGGTGTGCATACTGGCTGAGGCTGGACTCCCTCACGTGGTCACCCTTTGGAGCCTGGTGCTGCATTGATTTTAAATAGATTATTGCCACTGTTTTTAGTGCCAGCTTGAAACAAACACCTTCCTTCCATGGCCTCCTCTCCTCTATGTCCTCTGCGGGCCATGACTGAGAGCTGGGCTGTGCTAGAGCTGTGACTCCCTTTTCACCTCTAATCCGAGGAAACATGAACCGAGCTATGCAGGCTGTTCTGGCATAAGCTGTAGGAGCCGCTTTACTGCATACAGCAGTCCTGCACTCGCTGGTCTGCAATAGGCAGTTTAAAGGCATAAAATATAATTGCTTGAATTGGAACCGCAGTGGGAAACAGGTTTGTGTTCCGTGGGAGGTATCTTGAGGACTGGTACTCCCTGGAAGTGACATCACTATTTGCAGAGGGACTTCAAATACCCAAGGTAGAACCATTTAAGCATTCTGCACTTAAGGAGATACTTAACTGCAGTATGAAATAACTACACTGGCTTCAGTTAAATGTAAATCAAGAATTGTCTACATGCTCTGCTTCTCTGTCTGGAGGACAAGGATGTCCTCACCAAAAAGCCGGAGAGCAGGACGCTGTGGGTGCAAGGGACCGTGACTTAAAACCTGGGCAAGGAGAGGAAGAGGAGGACGTGGGTAGAAGGATGAAGAGCTGGAGGCTGTGCAGTGCCTGCCATGAGAGCTGCGGCTCGCTGGCACCAGGGGGAGATGTTGTCTTTGGAAAGGGACCCACTGGCTGGGGTTTAGTCAGCTCGGGGAAGGAAATTCAGCCTTTCCTCCCCTCCTGTGTCCCCCAAGCCAGAGGTCCATGTCGTAGCTGACAGTGGCTAGACCATAGGTGCACTTTGTTCCTGTGCTGGAAGCTGTGCTTCTTCACAGTGTGGAGCTGCTGGTCTTGTACTCTTCCTTCCTCTGTGGTCCCTTCCACTAAAAGTAGTTTTGGGGTTTGCTGGTGTTTCTTTCCATTGCTGTTAGCTGGAGGACCAAGCTGCAGAGGCTCAGCCTGACCTCCCAGTACCTACTGGGACAGACTGTTCCTGGCAGCATCATGGAATCTGCATCCTTCCGGCACAGAGATATTTTTGAAGCGTGAGGGAATCTGTTTACTTGCAGATGTGAGGTTCTCTCACATCCCCAGAGCAGACGACTCTGCGGTGCTCCGCTTCCCCTGCTGTGCCAAGCTCCTGGGAAAGGCCCTGCCTTGCTCCCAGCATGCCCAGAGTTGGAACTGTTTTCCCTCAAGAACTTTTTCTTTTCTCAGAGCTTGTAATCACCTTATGAATATCTAGAAGGTATTTTTGGGTGAGTGCTGTGTGGGGATGAAATATTGTCAGCTCATGGCATTAATAGGGACAGTAGGGTTGGAGCTCTTGAGAGAGGAGTGATTCTTGAAGAGCTATTGTGTTGTCCTGGGGACCAGAGACACCAGTGTTACATCTCTTCATGTCTTTTAACTCTAGGGCATGAAGCTGCATTTGCAGCCTTTCTCTGCTGCCTCTGCAAAATTGGCGTGCTCCGAGTGGATGACCAGATGGCTATTGTCTTTAAAGTATTTAACAGGTGAGGTGATGGAAGAAGGGCTGGAAGCACTGGGCTGTTTGGGTGCAGGTCCCTGACAGTGTATCCTCCCAGCTGTCTGAGATGTGCGAGATGTTACTGCCTGTCCTGTGTGCCAGACTCCTCTTGTAGTCAGGGCTGATTGTGCCCCCTTTCTTCCACGCATCTGCTCCCATTTTGGAGTGACAAGTTATAAGAGTCTCCTCCAAGGGTGTGAACTGGGCAAAGCAAGGTCTTTCTACAAAGACGTGTACGTATTTAGAGAATGTGAGTGCTTAAGGGGTTGTGCTAGGGAAGAAGGGCAGAATGGGAAGACTGAAGGCAAATTTAGACAAAATTAGGAGGTAGGTGTCTTTTTTAATGGACTGTATGGTGACCCATTATAGCCATCTCCAGAAGGTGACGGCACCTTGTCTGTTAGAGGCTGAGTGTCTTTCCGGAAAGTTACTTTAGCTGACCACAAGTTATTGAGTTCTGCAGAGGTATGTGGCAAAGCTCTGTGCTTTGTGATCGGCAGGAATTTCTGATCAGAGGACTTAACATCTCTTCAGGCATTAAAAAAAACCCCAAAACTATGAAACTTGCAGATATCTGCTTGTCCTCTAGATGTGTTTGCAGCTCAGGAGATAGAATTGGTGATGATGAAACTGGTGGAATGGGTGTTTGGAGTGCAGAGATCTAATCCCAACTGTATCGCTGTTTGGTGGCATGGAAACAATTACCTTCAATAGTACTTCCAGCTTTAATTTTCTACCTGAAAAGTGAAAGTAGCGGTTGCTGTAAGGCGGAAAGCTTTCTGAGCTCTTTTGGAAGTTGTTGAAAGAGAGTGAAGTGTCAATGTTTTCAGACAACAATGGGCGTGGGGAAAGATCTACACCAACATAAGACACTACAGATAAAATAAACCTCTGCCACTTGATTTCTTAATGAATTTGGTGTAAAAAAACCCTCAGTTTTTATAAGATGCTGATGCTTTCTACTATATGAACCACCAGACTGCTTTCTAGGGCAAAAGAGATGAATATATCTTCTATGTACTGTGCTGTATGTGGGGTCCTGCTTGCAAGTGATGAAGCTGTGTCCTTCTCCAGCCTGGTTGGTTGTGTCCTCACGTAAGTCAATGAAGACAGAAGGAAGCCTTGTCTTAACTCTTCCTTCTTTCTTTGGTCTCAGGTACCTAGAAGTGATGCGAAAACTTCAGAAGACCTACAGGATGGAACCTGCTGGCAGCCAGGGCGTGTGGGGCTTGGATGACTTCCAGTTCCTTCCTTTCATATGGGGCAGTTCCCAGCTGATAGGTACTAACAAAAATCTTCTTGTGTCACAACCTTCCCCGTCTGTCTGGGTTGTGAAGATGATAGTGTTTGGGACCGACTTTTAAATGTGTCAAATTTGTGTATGATACAGCAGAAGAGTTTGCTTGGAGCTTGGATTTATTTATTTTTTTTTTCACACAGGTTTCTAAATAATGCTACTTGCTTAGTTTGGGATATGGGAGGCTTCCTTGTACAGTAAATTTGTCTTTATTACAATGACTGCAAGCTTTTGAAAAGGAGAGTTTTGGTTTCGGTGCTAGAAAAGATATTTTCTGCCCTGCTGAGTTTACCAGGTGCTCTCACTGCTGAAGCACTGAGGTGGGAGATGAGATGGCAGAGAGGAGCAGCTCTGTGCTGACTTCTGAAGAGCTCCGATAGGAGGATTGGGTTTCTTTGGGAGGAGGGGCAGGGCAAGACCTGGTTGAATGTGGTCTCAGAAGAGGGTGCCATATAGGTCACTTCCTCTTGTCTCTTACTCTTTTTAGATCATCCAAATTTGGAGCCCCGACACTTTGTAGATGAGAAGGTGGTAAATGAAAACCATAAGGACTTCATGTTCCTGGAGTGCATCCTCTTCATTACAGAGGTGAGGTTTGTCCCACAGCAGAGTTCTTTTGACGTTGGATACTTGGCTTTGACTGTGGCTTTCTCTTCCTCCTTTGCTTGTTTGTTTGCTCTCATGGAACTGTGCGGATGAACTATTGTTGTGTGTTTGAGGTGCTCTCCTTGAAAGAGTTGAATGGGGATGTTGAGAGGGAAGTACAATTAATCTAGAGGGGCTGTGGATTGCAGTTGAAGGGAGCTGTAGCAAAAGCAAACAAATAACCTTGTATCATCTCTTGGATCACTCAGTTAGAGCTTGGATGGAGAAGACTGGAATGCAGGTATGCTAGGAAGGTGGAGTAGGAGCTGTGAAAGGATGGGGCTTGCCAGGATAACTTCCTTTCCCTCCAGCCACTGGATGCTCCCTGGCAGGCCCTGGCTCTCCCTGTGCTTAGGGCAGGCTCCCAGCCTCCATGCAGCTTGGTCTCCTCCAGATTCTACCAAAAGAGTCCCCCATTAAACGCATCCTCTTTGCAAACAGTGTAGAGCAGTGATGGTGCTAAGATTCACCCAGCTGGCAGTACTATTAGGACCATGTTTGTGCTCAAGCACTGTGGAGTCCCTAGGGTGAGAGACCCGTGATACTCAGCTTGTCACCAACCGTGGGTGGTGGTTCTCGGTGGGGGAGCTCAGGACTCCCTTCCCTCAGCTGCAGTGGATGGTCTGGCTGTGTTTCTGCCGTGCTGCATGCCCTGGGCAGTGAGAGCACGAACCTTACGCTCTGTTTTGGTGAGGGATTTCTTCTGTCTGGTGAGAGAGAGTTGATGGGATTGATTTTGAAGGACAGAGTGTGGTTCTTCCCCTTTGTTCTGTTCGCTTCTCCCCCCATCCTTGCCTCTCTAATTTAGTGATTAGATGAGAAGGGAGGTTACCAACTATGAACTTGGCCTTTCATGTAGAACATTTTCAGGTCCCAAACGCTGGGAGGTGCTGTGTCAAGTCCTGCTGTATATAGTAGGGTTTGTTGGTGCTCAGCACCTCACAGGGTTTAACCCTTAATGCAGAGATAAATCATGCCATGGGTAGTAAAGAGGCGCTGGTGGGAGAGATCACATGAGGACAGGAAAGCAGGAGCCAAGATGCTAAAAAATGTATTTTAATACATGCCTCTTTAATAACCAGATTGCGCACTAACCTGTTAAAAACATGGAAATATCCATCTCGTAATGTGTGTACAATGCTCTGCAGTACACAAATGACACTTAAAGTTTAAAATACACAGCACCGTGCTGCTTCCTCAGGTCACTCTTGCTTTTGCCTGCAGGAAGTTAGCCTTGTATTAGGCTCTTAAAATCAGCGATTTCACTTCTTTTTCTGCACATTTGCTGAGAATCATGGAATTTCATGTTTCTGCCAAGTTCCTCAGTGCCACCTGGTGGCAGGGAGCCCTCCTGTCCGGCCCTCCTGGCGTGAGCCGCTGCTAAGGGATGGCAGCGACCTGGATTATCAAATGCATGGCATGTTCAATCCATCTTCATGCAAGCCCTTTTTATTTTTATTGTAGAGATTTGGCTTTTAAAATCTGGATTTTTTCCCTCCCAAATGCCTGGGAAGGCTGTTACTGCCACTAGGGGGGGCTGAAACAGCCCTGAGTGCCCTCCAAATGCTTTCTCTCCAAAATCAACAACAAAACAAAATAGCAAGGAAAAAGACAGAAGGGATTAAAGACTTCAATAAATGAACGATATTATTTTCTCTTGAGCTTGTCAGCTGGAAGCAGCTCTCCTTTAAAGGTGTTAAACGTGTAGCAAGCACCACAACAGTTCCCATAATGGGTCTAGTACGTCTTACCGACATGAGAGCAGGTTTTGTTTCAGCAGGCTACAACCGAGGGAGGTTGTTTTCTTTCAGCTGAGAGAATATTCTCTTGAGCAGGTATTTTTCTCAGCCTCTGAGTGACGTTTCAGGGATATGAAGGTACACTGCTGTGGTGTTTGCCAGGCGTACGTTTAAACCTCAGGCTCTTAAAGCAGCAGCGAGATGATGTCCAGGCTGCACCCGCTGAGGCATTCTCCCTACAGCAGCACCACCCTGCACCGCACGCAGGCACGGCAGCGAGCCTTTGCGTAAGCTGCCTGCTGTTGGGAAATCTGCAGGGTGGGTTTGAACCATGGTTCGTGAATAAGATGGGATTTGTGGAGCTGGCTGGGACTTGAGCTATCCCCTCGCTGCCACCTTGCCTTGCCACAGCGTGCTGTGGTACCTGTAGGTGCAAGGATGAGGGGGATTTGGGAGCATCTCTGGTGCCAGCTGCATTAGGGGCTGTGGACAGCAGTGGTGGCAGGGCTGTGTGTTTTTGTGCAGGAGAGGGGTGCCGGGTATGTTCCAGCTGTTACACTGGATCAGTGCAGTCGCCCAGATGCTTCTCCAAGGGCCCACGGCAGGCAGCAGGAATTTCAGCTTCAATCTGGCTTCTAAATTTGGAGGTTTGGGAAGGGAGGGCTCAGGTTTCGACTGGAAGGGAAGGAGCTGACAGGAAAGCACGGCCTCAGCCGTCCCCCTCCCCCCGGCACTGACAGAGGAACCATTTACAAAAGGCCGATTCTCTTGGGAACCGAGAGGCAGGAACGCCGCGTCTGTGAGTAATTTCCTGCTCAATATGGCTGCTCTGACTCACTCCGTTCCCCTGGGGTCACTGCGGGACTGCAGCGCACTCGCTGCCTCTCGCTCTTCCCCCCAGCTCTCCCTCTTCGCCCTTTGTAGCTGGAAGGAGATGATTTTGTTATTTCCCCCCCTCATCCCCCTTGTTTTTCCCTCTCCAGTTTCAAACCATAGCCAAGCTGTCCCTCGCTGGGTGCCCTGGGTGAGGAGGGCCACGGTGGCAGCCGTGCCAGGCACGAGTGTGGGGCTTGCCAGCCGTGTTTGTTGCCTCTGTGCTCTCCAGTGTGCCTGTTCCGGCTTGGGAAGGAGGGGAAGCAGCGCATAATAGTGATGGCTGATGCAAGCTGTGCCCCTGCGAAGGGCGGTGATGCTGGAGGAAGGTTTGGTATCGAAACGCATGCAGCCACATCCCCTGTACAGGGAGCGGGGATGCTTTGAGTTGACCCGCTTGGTGCTGAGCTCCGTGGCAGCCTTTAATGAGGGTGCCCGCCGGTGCCAGATCCTTGTGCTTAATAACACGCTGGCTCTGTCGAGTAGCATCGTGCTTTGTGTTTCATCTTGTATCTGCAAGGAAAGCGCGCACGGCAGAGGGGAGCGGGAATGGCTGAGTGGCTCATCCGTCATCCCCCAGCTCGCAAGAACTGCCGAGGGGAAGTGGGGATGTGTCTGTGTTCTTCCAGCAGCGGGCAAAACTACAACCCTGCTTCCTCTGGTGCTCCAGCCTAGGGGTCAGCAGGTTTGGAACATGTTCTCCTCCAAGCAGTGGGTTGAGTTCCCCCCACTCCTTTCACTCTCTTTCTTTCTCTGCTGCAGGCTGGTGCCACACAGCCCTTGCAGAAGGGCAGCAGCAATTTCGCGAAGCAGATTGATTGGCCTTACTTGCTTTTACAGCAGGCAGAGAGGAGGTTTTGGAGGCTCTTTTCCTACCCTTGCTCTGGGCCTGTGCGTGCATGGAGGGAAGGGGTTAGTTGTTCGAGCCCTGAGTCAGGAATGAGAGTCCAAGAGATTCCTCTCTCCCCACACTCGTTTTTAGCGTGAGCTTCGGCCTTGTGGTTTCTGATGTCATGGGAACTTCACTCAGTCAGAGAGGCTGTGTTGTATTTCTTTTTCTCCCTGAGGATCTGTTTTTGTTCATGGAGGAGAAGGAGAGACAACTACCCAGGGAATCCACACGCAACAGTCCCTGATTGTAATGTCCCCCCTGCCCTCCTTCCTCTGAACCCCTCACCGTGGGAGGAGAAACGCTGGAGTGTAAAAAAATGAAATAAAACTAAAACCATTTAAAGCATCCGAGGCAAGCCTGCAACTTGCAGCTCTGGCACTGGTTTGGGAAGCGGGACTGGAGCATGGCCCCTTTGCTCCTGCCTCCCACAGCGCCCTCCTCTGCTGCAGGCAGGTGTGGAGTGGGCTGCGGACACCAGAGCTGCTGCCAACTTGCGCTGCCCTCTGTTCGGGGAAGGCAGCAGCGGTTGTCGCTGTTGTCGCTGCCGCTTGTTGTTGATCTGAATGGGGAATGAGTCATTTTCTTGGAAAGCCCAGCAGTGCTGCACTGGGAGGTTTCTGGGTAGAATAGGAACAGCACTGAGCCAGGCTCTGCTGGGGGGGAGAACGGAACTTATGTGGGGCTTTTTAAAGCACTCATTAAAAGGGGGTGTGCAGAGGGAGGTCTGATCAGGAAAGCGTGGCAGGAAAGGGCCTAATTCTGTCAGGGAAGGAGGGGGAGCTGGATTGCCACGGCTTCATGTGATGTGGCTGTGGAGGGAGGGAAAGAGGGAGGAAGGGAGGCAGGGAAGGGAAGGCACGGTGAGGTGGCTGGTGTGTGGGTCACAGGGCTTGGTGGGAATGTTTGCTTGGAGAGAGCGTGAGTGTGAGTCACTGCTGGTGCACGAGCTTCCTGGCTGGCCTGGCTCCCTCAGCCCTGCTCTTGTGTCTCTTTCAGATGAAGACGGGCCCCTTTGCCGAGCACTCCAACCAGCTCTGGAACATCAGTGCTGTGCCCTCCTGGTCCAAGGTCAACCAGGGCCTCATCCGCATGTACAAGGCAGAGGTGAGCGCTGTGGGCAGGGGGAGGCTGCTCGGCCACACGCCTCTCCCCTTCCACTTCACTGTACCTCAGGCCTTCTGCTGCTCCCTGGGTGGGGGCCCTGTGCTCAATGTGGCTTGGGAGCCTTTGGCTGTTCAAGTGCTGCTAACTAGAAGGAGGCTTCTGCCTGCCTTTTGTTTATCCCCAAACCAATCCCAAAGTGGCCATTCCTTGCTGACATGAATTTGCCATTTCTTGTTTTCCCATAGTACATGTTGCAGGTCTCCAAATTAGGGACAATGTCTTGACATGCTCATCCCTCTTGTTCCCACACTGCTTTTTTACCAACTGGAGGAGACTTAAATTATCATCCCATGTTTTGAGAGCCCCAGAGCAGGCTGAATGCTGTCTACTGACCTCCCCTTCTCTGTGCAGTATGCTGGACCAGGGAGGCCAGTGCTATCTCCATGGCTTGGCAGCTCTCCACCTGCCCGGGCTTTGCTGGCGCTGCCCCAGCAGGCTTTCCTGGCGAACCCTGACCTGGGGAACTGGGCAGTTTTGGCTGTCCCTTATCTCTCCTTCCTGCTCGAGCTAACTCTGAGCATGAGGAAGCAGGACAGGAACCATTGCATCTGGGCCTCTGAAGGGAACGGCTGACAGGCGGCATCTCTTGCTGGGAAGGATGGGACTGTGGTGACTCTGCAGGGAGTCATCGTTGGAGGAGCCCAGGTGGCACAGCTCTCTGGTACACCCGGAGAGACTGATGGGGTTTGAAGGACTTAATCCTGTGTCCTATGTTCTCTACTCAAGGCATCCGTGCTCCTGTTGCTGGGACATATGGCAGAGGCTGAGAGGGCAGCTCCACTTAGGCCCAGCGCACAAAGGGGTTAACTGTGCTGAACTCCACGCTCCCTCCCCCAGCCCTTCCTCTGCACTGCACATCCTGTGTTTAGGTTCCAGGCCACATACCTCTCTAATCTGCGAGGTGTCACTCCCAGGCCCGCTGGCTCCTTCCGCCCCCAGCTCAGCTTTCCTCCTGGCCTCCAAAGAGGAGAAGCGGGGCTGGCAGTCGACCCCCTCCACTGGCTGCTCCTCGGAGGGGTGCCCCTGAGTTCCCCCTCCGGGACTGCCACCACTCACAGCTCTGTCATGGGGGCTGGAGATGCTTCCAGCTGGGAAGCCCTGAGCTGGAGGGGCTGGAGGGAGAGCTGGAGGGGCTGGTGGGAAGACCGCAGTGTTGGGAGTGCTGTTAAAGTGAAACATTGGTCCTCTAAAACCTAGAGCCCGAGTATGGTCTGCTGCTGCCTGAAGAGCCCTGCCTCGATCCTCACTTTCCTTTGGCCCAATTCCTTCCCCCACTGTTCAGGTGCGGCACCTCCTGTACCGGTGGTGTCTGATGCCCTGCATGGGGGATCCCAGCTCACGCACCGTGAACTCTGCCAGAAGAACTTGGCAGTGGTATAACCAGTGTGCAACACGCACATCCACTTGTGTCTTGGAGCCACCACATCCCAGCAGATAGGAGGACAGCACGGCTCAGGGATCCTCTAGAGACTGGGAGATTCTTTTAGGTACCCCAGACATGGGCTTTTCTGGAGGCCTTGGTCTGTTTTGAATAGTAAGTGATGTTCTGTGTAGAAATGCTGGATCCAGTACTGGTGGGTTTCTAGAAACATCTAGACGTGTAGGTATGTCAAAGGAAGAATGCAGACACTTCTGGAAAGAGTAATGGCATAAGTTTAGGCTGAAGTGTGGAAAACATTGAGTCAAGCAGAGCGCTTTAAATTTATTTTCTTTTCTCAAAGAACATTTGTAGGTCTTGAAGGACCATTCCTAAGCACGTGATCCTCATGCAGCAATGTCTTCTCCTGCCACTGCAGGGTGCCATGTTCTCCTGGACAGGCAGTGGAGGTGGGGATGCCTGCCGAGGAGTCTTCACTGGTGCTTTAAATCTGCTCTGGGGAGTATTCCACCCTGCTGCCGGCTCAGCCCGTTCCTGCATGCCTTGGGAGATGAAAGGAACTTGGATGTGGCAGCGTGGCTGGGTAGAGCTTTTAGTTATGATGTGCTGGTTTTATCAACATTTGTAACTGGAGGATCTCTTTGACTAATTTTCTGGGAGTGACACAATGTTCAGGAGTCGCTGAGGCTTCGTCCTTTGAAAACTGAATCCTTATGGATGTTTCAGGCTAGGCACCCAGTCACTGCTGAAGATGCTCTCTGCTTGTTGCTGGGTCCTGGACCAACTTTCTCCTCACCGTACCCAGCTGTGTAGCCTTCACCATTGCAGTCTTTCTCCAATGAGCCGCTGTCAATGTTGGCAGAAGATAAGTGAGCCAAGAGCCCCCAGGTGCTGATGTGGCTCTTCATCCAGCTTTTCTGTGGTATTGCTCAGGGCATGTGATGGAAAAGAAGGGAGGTTTGGGGTTGTGTTGCTTTTTGTCTAGCTGGCTAAGGTGAGAGCAAGATTGTGCAGAGACAGGATGAAGAGTAACAGTTTTAAGCTGAAAGAGGGGAGATTTAGATGAGATATTGGGAAGAAATGTTTTTCTGTGAGGGTGGAGAGGCCCTGGCTTAGGCTGCCCAGAGAAGTTGCGGCTACCCCATTCCTGGAGGTGTTCAAGGCCAGCTTGGATGGGGCTTTGAGCAGTCTGATGCAGTGGGAGATGTCCCTGCCCATGGCAGGGGGTTGGAACTGGATGGGCTTTGAGGCCCCTTTCAACTCAAACCATTCCATAATTCTGTGATTCCCTTCTTTGTTTTCTTCTCCCTGCCCCTCTGTTCACCCACTGCAATTAGATCAGGTGAAATCAGACACTCGCATGGAGGCTCCGGCTCCTTAAGACATCTGTGGTGACTGAGAAGTGCTCGATGCCAGACAGCCCTGAACACGACCAGGTTTTGAGTGGAGGCAGTGGCAGGGCGAAGGGGTCACTTGCTGTAAGCAGAAGAGGAGAAATCAAATGCTCACTCGCAATCTGCTCTTGCTTGGTAGGAGTGGGATAGTCCCCAAACCTGGTTCATTTAAAAAGCACTCTAGATGCTTTATTTTTGCTCTGTTCCCTTCACAGCATGGCTTTAAACCAGCATCAGGAAGATCAGGTGTGTCCATGTGGCTGGGAGCTCTAGCCTCGTTCCAGGCACTCCACAGTGCTTGCTGCAGGGCATGTGGATGGGCAGTGGACTGAAGGCGATGTGTGTTTAGCTCTGGGTGTTTGTGAAATCTCAAGCATGTCACTTTATACTGTATAAATATAATGGGTAAAGATGTGTTCACTTGGAAGCACAAGGGCTTTTCTTATTCTCTCCATCAAAGAGGAGTGAAGAAGTTGATGGAATAGAGTGTGGTTACAGCAGCAGCCTTCATGTTTCTCCCCTGAGCCTGCCTTTGAGTCTCCTCACCTTTCCTTCTCTGCTGAGTAGGGCTTCAGTGTGATTGAGGTGGTGGCAAGAAATAAATAAGCCTGTCCCCTCCACTGAGTGAGTGTTGGCTAAGTTTCACCCAAAAGTGATGCAGGGAAGGTCCTATCTCTTGGCATGTCTAATCATCCAGTAAATTTGTGCTAAACCTGCTGTCTAGAGGAGAAAAATTTGTGTCTTCTTGGGCTGGCGACGGGTCAAGTAGAATGGATACCCATTCTTCCTGCTGATGGTAAAGTCTCTCCATCCAGAACCCAAACCAGGCTGGTCTTCGTGAGACTCTTGGACCTGGTTGGGCTGACATTTCTGGCTGTCAACATCTCCAGTTTTCATTTCTCTCCTTCCCTCACGTCACTGCTGTCCAGCACTGCTTCCTCTGAGGCTTTGTCTAAGTGGTTGTGCTGGGAGACGGCAGCAGCTCTGAGCATCCCACGCATTAGGAAGCTTTGAAGGGGATGTGCCCTAATGGTCATAGAGTTTCTTTCTCCTTGGTGCCTTGCCATAGATGCTTGTGGGTTTCCGCATGGCTCTTATTCCCTGGGAGTGGATGCAGCCATGCTGTGCTTTCAGCACCTCCAAACTTGCTTTGGCTCCTGCATGCTTGCTAGCAGTTCAGTTGTGGTGGAACCCATTGTCTCACCTCTGGCTCCAAAGGGATTATCATAGGCATGGGCTTCCGAGAACAAATCCTCCTGCTTGCTCATGATGACAGCATGAGGGCAGGCTGCCTGCCCTTGCCTGTGCCCTGCCTTGGGATGAAGGGCTGCCCAGAGCACACCGACTGCTTCCTTCCCACCCCAGAGCTGGGATCTCTTCTGCTGCAGCAGATTCTGCTTGGCCCTGTGGAGGGCACAAAGCTCCTTCCTTTGGAAAGGAGGCTGGTAACATCGGCATGGCTCTTGCCTCCCTTTGGTAGGAAGGAACTGTGCTTCAAAAGTAGTGCCTGGAGGAACCGAGCCATGCATCTTGTCCCCAAGATCTGTCTGGGAGGCTGCTGGCTGCAGGGCTTAGACACCCACCTGCTTTGGCGTCTGCAGGTTGTGGGGAGCTGGGTGCCTGCCTGGTGCAGCACCCCATACCCCTGGCTCTGAGGAGATCCTCTTTGTGCCAAGGAATGTTGGGGCTGGATGGACTCCTGTTGGTTGATAGCTGCTGTGCTTTTGTAGTGTGTACTTCACATCTCTGGTAGAGCAAGACTCCCATGAGCAGACTGATGCCTCGGCTGGGTGCAGGGAAAAGCTCTCCTCCCAAGACACAGGCACTTGGATTCCCTTTCTCCTCTTTGTATCATGCTGTCTGGGGAGGGAAGAACTTGACCCTCTGCCTGCAGCGAGGAGGTGGCCACCATCTCAGTAGCCATGCCCCGGGTGATGAGTCCTCATTGCAGCGCTCTGAGGTGATTATCACCCTTGTTTAGAACAACTGCCGTGGGGATGTTAGTGCAGGCGCAGCAGCTGGGTTGGTGCACACGTACGTCTGAGGTTTGTGTGTCTGGAGGTGAGTCTGCTCTGTGCTCTGAGTTTTGGGCAGTCTGAATCTGCAGTGAAAAAAACAGAGCTCTGAGTGGCTCTGCCAGGCGAGTGCTGGCAAGCTTTGATGTGGTTATTGACCACAACCACTGACCTTCCTGCCCTGGTGGGGTGATGAGCAGAAGAGGCTTTGCCCTTGCAGCCCAACTCTCCCTGTGCGGAGCAGGGCTCAGCTGGAGGAAGCAGCTCTGAGCTCAGCTGCCCTGTAGTGGATGTGTGTGACGGATCTGTGATCCACACCCCCTCTATCATTGCTCTGCAATGCAGGGTGGGAATTTCAGGAGAGAAGGGACGTTGGGAATAGGGTCACGTCATAAAACTATGGCAGCAAAATCACTGGTGCTTGCCTAACAAAGACCTGAGATTCTGGAATGCAGTTGGGGCAGCGCTTTGCAACTGTAGGATGGTGCCTTAAACCCAAAGCGTGGGCTCTGTCCTGGGGTGGGAGAGTCTCTTCCCTGAGGGGTTTCTGCAGCTCTGAAAGTGTTTGTAGGTTGAAGCTCTTCAAAGAGATCAGCTTGAGCAAGGAGAAGTGGTGAGAGAGAAAGCTGCTGACATACACATGCCTCTTCTGCTCATGCTCCAGGCCTGAATTTCAGCAAGGAAAAGGCTCTGGCTGAAGGAAAGGGGATGGGGCTATGAAGTGTTACTGGCCTGTGGAGCCTGGTGGAATGTTGGGGGAGACATGGGGCTGATCCCTCTGCCTGGGGCTGAGCTGAGTGGCCCCACTCTTGCTGCCTCCTGACCCGGAGGCAGATTGTAGTTCTGACTGTGTGCATAAGGTGGAAATGTCTCCTGATTTCACCTCTCTTTATCTCTCCTCCTGCAGTGCCTGGAGAAGTTTCCTGTGATCCAGCACTTTAAGTTCGGCAGCCTGCTCCCCATCCAGCCTGTGACGTCCTAAGGAGGCTGCGGGAGGAATCAAGGCAGCGGAGGCGTAGCGCGGCGCTCTTCCTCCTCCCCTCACCCCCTCCTCATCACCTTGCCCGTTACACACAGCCCGTTCATTCCTGCACATCCTCATCGGTAACCACAGATCCAAAGCACTCGCTGGCCTTGCACGGGAGACAGGACCTGGAGCAGCTCCTCCTGCACGTCCCCAGTACGGGGATGTCTCGCCAGCGTCCGAGCTGGGGCTGTGCCTCTCTGCTCTGCTGTGTCCACGGGCAGCGTGACTGCCGTTTGTGTGGTTCTGGGCACGTGAATGGGGTTTGAGTAGGGGCTGCCTTGCCGCAAAGGCCCTCTGCTTCCCTTCCTGGGAGGAAGGGGGTGTGGAGGGGAGGAAGGCACGCGTGTTTGTATTGGGCAGTGGGAACTGCAATTTCTCTTGAATTTCATTGAAGTTTCCTGTTGCTGTTTGGTTTGGGAAACCACTGCGAGGGGTGAGTTGTGGGTCTGCACGTGCCTGTAGGCAGCCACCTCTGCTTGCACTAGGGGGTAGAGGAAGTTGTAGGGAAGGTCTGTGGGTTGCTGGAAGCCCAAGGTGCCATCTCTCCCTTATTCTGGGTAACTAAAGCCCCCTCCTTCCTCCATCTCTTTTACAAGGTTCCCTAGGTCTTCCTTTCCCGCCACTGCCTCTTCTCTTGGGTGAAGCTGGGAACCTTCTGGGCTGTGGGGGTCTGAGCTGGCTCTGAAGCCAGAGATAAAGTCCCTGGAGGGACCCAGCTCTGGGGGAACAGCTATGCAAAGACACTGCTCGAACGGCGCCTGCTCAGGCCCCCTCTTAATGGGCACAAAACCTCCTATGCTAACGTGTTCATCGCTGGGTCCAACCTGCCCCCTGCGCTCCCTGTTTCCTCTCCGTGCTTTGCTGCCCCGGGGCTGGGCTGGCCTCAGTGGCACAAGGTGACTGTGGTTGCTACTGCTTGGTCGTAAATTGTAGTGACAGCCCCATCATGAAGGGATTTCCCCACCAAGCAGTGTGTTCCCTGGCTCTTTTAGGGAAGCATCTCTGGAGCAAAGGCAGCACGAGGGGCGAGCGAGCAGCTTTACCTGCATTTATGTACTTGTGCTGGAAACAAAAAGCATGAATAACCCAAGACAGGGGATTATACCTGGAGGAAGCTCTTTCCCTTTGCCATTCCCTGCTGGACCTCGGGCAGAGGGACCACCACATTTCCATTGCCAACAGCAGGCAGGTGAATGAATGGGGATGTGGTCCAGATCACACCAGCAGCATCACTAGGAGGGCAGAAATCGCTGGTGCCGTGTTTGAATTGAGCCATTGTGTCCACCAAGGTGGTCCACAACTTTGCAGCTGGAGAGGAGATGTTTCTTCTTTGGGTTTCTGGGCTGGATGTGGGGAAACAAGGCTCCGGTCTGGTGTTTGCTGGGGGTCAGGGCAGCAGGAGGGGACGGTGGGGCTGCCCCCTGCGAGTCTGCTTGGCTTTCGCTGCCGTACGGCTTTACTGGGTGGGGGGGGAAGGAAAAACAAAATGCCTGCTTGTGAATATTTTTACCCACAATTTTCTTTTTGCCAGACTTACTCGTTCCCTCTTGTAAAGGTTCTCGCAGGCGCTCAGGGCAAGGAGAGCAAGAAGGGAGTTGAAATTAAGAGCCAGTGAAATGCAGGTGTCTGCAGAGTGAAAGCAGGGCTTTCCAGCACTGCTACTGTCCTGTCTGCTCCTGGCTTGGCCCTGGGCGGGAGGGGACAAGGATATTCTGACCAGCCTGAAACAACTTTATAAACTTGCATTATAAATGAAAATGGAAGGCTGGAATTAAGTCTTGTTTTACTCCTAAATGGAATGTATCATTTATCTTGGCTTTCCAAATGGAGCAGTGCTGGAGATCTGTGTTCTTGCTGGGACTTGATGAGTCTAACTCCAGCGGAGCAGTTTAGCAGCCACTGCCTGGATTGGAGACCCCAGGTGTCTCCACTTGTGTTCCCTCTCGTTGCTATGTGGCTTTTGGCAAGTGTCACCGTGCTTTAAAGGGCTGTGCAGCATCTGGCCAGCAGCAGCTGAGCTAAAGCCCATGGTTTCCAAAAACTGCCCAAGGGTTGGGTGTGCATCTCTCCTGGTCGTGTCATGGAAACGGGGCTTCCATGCAAAAGGATGAGTGGAAATGCTGACATCCATGCATGGGAGGGACATCAAGAATGTGAAATACAGCACCAAAAAAGGGTGGGGAGACTCACGTCGTGCTCTGTGTTTCTTGCTTGCCTGAGTCTGCATGTCCTGCTAGGGATTTTTTGGACTTGAAGCAGCTAATTCTTGTTCGAGGCTTCCCGCTTAGGATGTGTCCCCGTCACGTGGCGGTCAGCAGCTTGTGCTCCTCTCACCCCCACCGGTGTCCGTCTCTGGTTCTTGGGGCTCTGCTTCTCTCCTGCTGGGTCCATGCATGTAGCAGCACCCAGGGCTGCTCAGTGTCTGAAGCGCCACTCCGCCACCTCCTCCCACATTGTGGTTTTAATTAAAGTCTCTGTGTTTTGCACTGGTGGCTGTGTTGGTCTCTCTCAGCCTGGGGTTTGCTCCGCTTTGGGAGCAGAGCCAGCGAAGCTGATGGCTGGAGCCTTTGGCGCAGGGAAGAGGCTTTGTGGAGGCACTTGCCTTGACAGTGGTTCATCTCTTGCACCAAATTGACTCGTTATTTAACTGCATGAATCAAGTATATCCAGTCTGTCTTTGTATCCTTCCGAGGTGTCTTTTTCTCAGTATAGTATGTTTTATTTATTTATTTAACAACTTTGCTGTGTCCACCCGCCCCTCTCTCCCAGCTTGGATTTGGCAGGTAGGTGATGTGCAAAGCCTGTTCCCAGGCCAGCAAATACCTCTTGGAAGATCAGAGACTCATAACCAAAGGACGTTTTGAGCCTTGTTTTTGAGGCAGGGTGAGAATTGGAACCTTTTCCTTTAGATGTTTTTCCTGTCCTGCTGCAGGGGCTGACTCGGGACTTCCAGCACCAGTTTAGAGCAGCAGTTTCGTTGGATTTATATAGAAAATTATACCTGGACCTTCTTGGGAGTGGTTGGAGGTAGTGTAGATGCGCTTAGCGAATGCTGGTTTCCTTGTTGCTGGGTTAAATCTTCTCCGTCAACGCAGGCCAACTGTGTGAGCGCACGTTGCTAAAAGTGGCAGCAGCGTGGAGGGACGGATGGTGAGCAGAAATGTCATCTTGGATCACAGATGTTTTCTTTGAAGGCGCTTAAATTCATCTTGAATGTGTCCCTTGGTGAACGTGACGTGCAGTGAAGGGGAAGCAGACGTCGTGTGGGTTTCTCACCATCTTCCCGCTCAGCCCACTGCCCAAGCCAGTTTTTGTTTAAATTGAGTTTTCAGAACTGGATCCTTCGGCGTTGCGATGCGTAGGCCGGTTTGTGTTCCTGTTTAATAGTCCTTGCCTTTACAAGGGGTGCGTTTCCGAAATCGCTGTCAGCCTGCCCCCGTCTTTTTCTTTGCAGCCCTCCTTTATAAATGAGCATTCATGGCAGCCAGTAATAAATGAAGAGTTAAGAAGAGCAGCCTCATCTGGTGACAGCAGGAAAAGAATAAAAGGTGGAACTGTTTCATGCCATTGTTGCTGTATTTGCTTGTCCCTGGTGTGCGGCTCAGTTCCATTACGCAGTGCTGGACTCCTGCTATTAAACAATGAAGTCCCCACTGTAGGACCAGTGTTTATTGAGCAGCAAAATCTGAGCTGGCAGTTTCCAGGATGATGATGATGATGTTCTTCCTACCCCAAGAAGCTGGTGTTGAACCCCACAAGAGCCCTGGATGCTACACTGTGACCCTGCAACTGCACTGACTTACTTCCCGAAAGGGAGAAGGAGCAGAAATGGGTGGGAGAAAGTGGAATTGGTGTAGCGATAACTACTAATGTAATCTGAACTTTCCTACTGCCAACATGCTGGTGGGAACCTTCTATGCTTGAGAAGCTCACAGGGATCTCAGTGCTTCAGCAAGGGCTCTTCTGGCTCAGATGCAGAATTTAACAGGGCGTTTGGAGGTCATTTCATGCTCTAATAGCCAAGAGGATTGATCTTCTCCTTGAACGTTGCTTCCCCGTAGGTGGATGAGCACTCTTCCCATTGACAATGGAACAAACTCCTTGAGCATCTTGGGTTCAGACACGTTGTTTTCCTGGACTGATCTTCTAAAAATGGTGCCAAACTTCAAACTAGGATGAGCTCAATTGAAAAAGGACTGCCTCCACATCAGATTTAGCGAGGGCTGAACCATGACGGGCATCTTCAGCTTGGAGATATGCTCGTTGGAAAGAGCAGAAGGCTGTGAGCAGGCTTTGGAGGTTCAAAAAGGCTTTTGAGGGGGTGGAGTGGGAGCTTTTGCTTGCTATAAAAAGCCTGGGCTTGGGAATGTCTATATCGGCCGGCACTACGCGGGGCGTAAATACAGTTGTCGCTAAAATTGGAATGAGTCACTCCCCGTGTTCCCAGTTGCAACTGTAACAGAGATAATAAATTACGTCGAAATCCCTCATCCGAAGGTGGGCTTCGTAATACTTGGTGTGTGTGAACCCAGGGAAGCGGGAATGGGGTCCTGCGGGCACCGAGGTGTTGCTTAAGTCCTCCTGAGCGCAGACTTGCTTCCTTTTGTAAAAATGGATTAAGGATGTGCTCGAGGATTTGCTGAGCATATGAATGCAGGAAGGGGAGAAAGCAGAGGAGCAGCTTCCTATCACTTCTGTTTCTAAGACACTTGGGAGAGAGAAACCCAAACAGACCGTGCAAGTCAAGGTACCCAAGTTATCTATTTTGATTTGAATTCCTCACAGTGTGGAAATGTTGGGTTTGGGAGTTTTTTTTTGGAAATGGAGAGGTCTGTGATGCTGGACCCAGCCTGGTGAACGGTAACGGTTCATAGAATCATGGAACGGGTTGGGTTGGAAGGGACCTCAAAACCCACCCCCTGCTATGGGCAGGGACACCTCCCACTGGATCAGGTTGCCCAAAGCCCCATCCCACCTGGCCGTGAACACCTCCAGGGATGGGTGAGCCACGAGTGCTCTGGGCAACCTGGGCCAGTGCCTCACCACCCTCATGGTGAAGAATTTCTTCCTAATGTCTGATTTAAATCTTCCCCATTTCACTTTTAAGCCATTTGTGGAGCGAATGAGGTGCCCAGCACTGCAGCCTTCATGTAGACAGAGCGCTTCGGGATTCAGCTGGAAGTGGTTACGATGCTAAAGGAGATAAAGGAGACGTGTGTGGTACTACTGCTAAAAGAGCAAAGCATTCTCATATTCCTGAGTCGATTTGTCCTGTGATGGCTACGAACTGTATAAAATTGACTGGTATGATGGTTGGAAAGGAATCTCATCTAGAGTGAGATGCTGGAGCGTGTTCTTTCATTGGTACCATCTCATCGCTAAACGCAGCGACTCTGCGCCGGGTCTCACTGTTCCTTGTTTGGAGCATATACCTTTAAAAATATTAGTTTAGGTATTACACATCCCCTTTGAAAAAATTCCCTTGTAGGCAAGAATAAAACTTACAAAAAGGCTGTTAGAGAGATCATCAGCTCTGTATTAGATAGTGTGGAATATGCTCCACTAGCACCAGAGTTTAGTCTTCTCCAAATTACTGTAGAGGATTTGACTGTATCTTGCTGATCCATCCACATTTTAATTTCCTCTGCACGGATACATATTGCAGGATGCTGGAAATCCCCAAGCCCACTGGAGCTGCAAGACTGGATGTTTCATCCTGTAACACCAATAAAATGTTAATGCATACTAATAGCAACAGCAAAGGGGTTTATGGAGCGAGCGGGGAAGTGTTTTATAATTGCCAGGGTATCCGTGTCACAGAGAATTTGGGGTTAGAGTCATCAAGTGTTGAGCTTTTGTCAACACAGGGAAAGGAAACCCCTCAAATATACCTCAAACCTACTAATTTTTATAATTAGAGGGAAGACGGGAGATGAGTCCCCAGGGAGAGTAAAACATAAATTGCATATAGATGTGAGAGCTGCCCAGTGCTTTGGGTGGAAGCAGATGTGGGTTCGGTTGTCTCCTCTACTGCCAACCCTTCTGTAACCTCAACTAAGGACACCACCTCCGTGTCCCACCTGGAGACTGAGAGGAAAAGCACTGTCCTGTGAATCCAGGCATGAGGTGACATCCGGGAGTGCAGGGACTGAACGAGGAGTAAAGGCTTTAAGCTGAAAGAGGAGAGATCGAGATGAGATTTTAGGAGGAAATGTTTTCCTGTGAGGGTGAAGCCAGAGAGGTTGTGGCTGCCTCTGGAGGTATTCAAGGCCAGGTTTGATGGATCTTGGAGCCCCTGATCCAGTGGGAGGTGTCCCTGCCTATGGCAAGGAGTGGAAATGGATGGGCTTTGAGGTCCTTTTCAACCCAAGCCATCTATGATTCTCTATGTACAGCAGTGATGTGAAATCTAGGGAGCTGAGGCGTGGGTTGGCTTCTCCATGCGTTGCACTGCTTGGCTGGAGCATCTCACAACTTCCAGCAGCTCCTCCCATTTCTGCTCAGCCCTGCCTGGTGGTGCAGTCCTGTTTACTGCAGTCTAAGATACAAAAAAAACCCCAAAAAACCAAAACCCAAACGAAACAGAGATAAATTTGAAATTGGGGTCGGAGAGACCAGGTTTCTTCCATCTTTCGACAGCTCCACTGTTTCTTGCGTTGGACCAAAGCACATGGTCTCCGTGGTCCACAGGCAGAAGAGGAAAAGCCTGGATGATCACAGCGCTGCTTGTTTTAATGGAAATGCTCCAAAACCTGAGGATTTTCCAGAATCAACGGATCCCAAGCCAAGGTTTAAACCAGAGGCATTGCCTAACCCAGCAGGCACGGAAGGGCCAAGCTGAAGAAGCTCTCCATGTAAACGTTCCTTAAACAATATTAGGCTGAGTTAATCCAGACGCAGCTCTGGAGGGACAAACTGAAGGCTCTATTCTTCCCATTATCTCTCCACTTGTCTCAAAGCCTGGGATGTCCGTGTCCCAGCTTTTGAGGCTTTTTAACCACGTTCTTGCCTTCTGGTTCACCCCAGAGCAGAAGAACTGGAGTACTTGTGGTGCTGCGGGGACCACAGGCATGGCTTGAGGGGAAACAGGTGATGGAGGAAAGCAGCGGTGGCACCTGGACATGGGGTTGTCTCCTGGTCCTGAGAGTCCTCCAGGCATTCCTTTTGTGGCATCTGTAGGACCACAGCCACAGTGCTGTTTTGCCCCTGCACGGGGTCATCCCGCATCCTGACCTGAAGGAAGGGACGCTTTCCCTTGCCTTACTCCACCACGGGGTGATGGAAGACGGACACTTCACACACATACTTTGGGCTGGCGTTTGCTCTCCAGCGCCAAAGCAAATCATAGAGTCATAGAATGGTTTAGGTTGGAAGGGACCTTAAAGCCCATCCAGTTCCAACCCCCCCTGTGATGGGCAGGGACACCTCCCACTGGATTCGGTTGCTCAAAGCCCCATCCAACCTGGCCTTGAGCACCTCCAGGGATGGAGCAGCCACAGCTTCCCTGGGCAACCAAGAAATAAGGGGTTTCCGGAACACCATTCCCTGAGCTGTGCATCCAACGAGCCCTGGCTCTCTGCTAGGAGGGAGCTCGTAGAGATATCCCTGAATCCTGGGCACCCTGGCACTGCGTTTCCCAAAGGTTTAGGAGCAGGAACAGGTTCCTGTTTGAGATGTTTTGTTCCGTGTGTGGAAACACTGGCAGTGCCGGGTGGGATGCAGGCAGCGGTGGTGGGACAGGGAACGGCATGGTGTGTCCATCCTCCCCAGGGAGAAGGGGAGAAACAAAAGCTGGAGCAGCGCAGGGCACGGGGCTGCCTGGGCGAGGAGTAGAGGAAAATCATTGTGCAGGATTTCATCGGGGAGCTTGAAAAGGAGGCGATTTTGCGAGCAATCCGTCGCCTCTCGGAGCAGAACTTCCCAATCTCCGATTTCAAAATTCCATTCACATCAACGTTCACTTTCATGTTGTAAAACCTGGGGAAAAAGGGGCAGGGGGGAAGCAGCTACACACATTTCAGTGCAAAAAAAGCTTCATTTCAGGGAGGAAAAAGGGAAAAGCATGGCTTTGGTGGCAGTTTATGAAAAAAAACCCCACCAAGCTCCCAGAATGAAACTGTGGAAATATGCAGCGATAAGGAAATTTTCCGCTCCTGCCACTGTGGGGCTGAGCCTGAGCGGAGCTGTGAATTGGCCACTGGAGTCCAGCTCCAAGTTTAATAGATGCAACTTTTCTCTTTATCCAGGCTGGGAAGAACGTAAAGCAGAATTTGTTGGGATCGACCTTAGGAGTGGCTCTGGCTTCATGCTGGAAAGGTGGGAGCACGGGGCACGGTGCTGTTGATCCGTGTGGGTCCTTGTTGGTCCGGTGTGACAGGAGCCGGGGAAAATGCTCCCCTCCTGGTCATGGCTCTGGTCTGAGGGGGACCTGCTGGCCAGGTGGGAAAGGTGGCAAGGAGCAGGAATGGTCCATGGCAGCATCCAGGGCTGCTCTTGGGGTTTCATCACTTTGGGGAAAGCCCTTTTGCCCTCCTCTGAGCAGCAGCACATACTGGGTTAATGGTCCCCACAGGTGTGGGGCAGGTGTCTCTGCTCAGCGGCCCAATCATGGGGTCAGAGAGGAGAATAAGAGCAGCGTTGGGTGGATTTTCTCCTCTTGTCCTTCTGTAGGACATCAAGTGCCTCCCTTGAGGAAGAGGAGCCAAGGCAGCTCGGCTTGCCCTCTCCTTCCAGGCTTGGCTGACTCCTCTTCCTCGTGCTGGCCTCCACGTGCGGTTTGGCATTGGTTAAGATCTGGGCAAAGCTCATGGCTTTCCTGCCTGTCTGGCATAGAAACTCCAAAGAAAAAGCTCAGCTGGAAATGCCTTTTGTCCTGAGGAGCAGCTAGAAAAGCACTCTGCCTCCGAGGGTCTCGGCCAGTGGCGTTCTAGACCTGCCCCAGGTGTTCCTGCAGGAGAACCAGGACCATCAGGAGCAGTGCAGCCTCCTCGCCCAGGGGACACCGTGCCTAGGAGAGCAGGTGAGCTCCCTTATGGATTTTGCTCTGCTGAGCTGGATTAGTCCCAGTTTGGAGGATTTAGCAGCTGAGTTTCCCCGTTTGCGAGCTTGTTGGGGTAGCAGGTCCTTCTCAAGAGACCCAGTGTTGGGTTTTTGCTGTGGAAAGATGGATGAGGGGGTCTGTGCACCTCGCTTTGCTGCAGGGATCTGCCCTGCTTGCGTCTCTGTGGTTCCAGTGACCCTCCGAAGCACCCGGTGTTGGAACCTTCCCGATACCGGAGGAGGCTTTTGCTTCTCCTACCATGCAACCAAGATACTCGTGCGCTGATGGTGGTGGAGGTGGTGCTGCTGAGATGGCTGCTTTGTGCTCAGCGTCTGCTGCTTCTGTGCAAGGCGGTTTTGACTCTCATTTTTCAGTCGTGTTGTTTGTGCTCGTAGAAACAAGGGACAGCATCTTCCGTCACACAACAGCCTCCTCTTAACTTTCCCGACGCGCGCTGGTAAATCCAGGGTAGGCTTAACTCAAGGAGCAACATTAATCATCAAATCTATAAGCAGGATATAGAAAGGCCAAGCGCGAATAATTACTGCTTAGATGCTAATTACCCAGGCTCAGACCAAGCCCAACATATTAAACACGGCGCTAACGGGAGTAGCCTCTCCACCGCGTTGCGGTGACCCCCAATAGCTCTTAGATGTTTGGAGGAGTCCCTTGAAGATCCTAAAATCTATCTCCGCTCTTCCACGTTTGAGCCAGGGAAGCGGGATGGGAGAGACTCACAGCTGATGGGTTGCAGGAAGGCCAAATCCTGCACTGTGACTGGCAGAGCACAAAGTGGCTCTTCTAGGGACTGGGTGCAGACTTGTTCTTGGCCCTCCAGGTTTAGGGTGCGGAGCAGCTCCGTTTGTGGCTCAGCACCCAGGAACTGGTGCCTGATTTGTGATGGAAGGGTGGGATTTTCTTGGTTGGAGCCCAACCCCTCCCAGGGGAGCTGGGTGCAGAGGGCAGGGCTGGGTTGGTGGCCCAGGAGGCAAGAGAGGTATCTTCTCCACCACTGTGTCCATCCTCATCCCTCCCGGTGCAGGGGGAACCCGTTGGATGTGCAGCAATGAGCTGCGCCAATGGCACAAAGACCTGGCTGAGCTGTTGGCTTTGGCACTGGATTTGATGCACGAGTTCCCAATCTGAGCCCACCAAACACCCACCGGGTGTTGCTGGTTCTGGGCACAGCCTCATAACCCGTAAGTGCTGGGGACCACGCTGACCCTCTGCTATGGATGAGCTCAGCCCTGGAGCCACATCTGTGCTTGCAGCTGAAGGAGATGAAGGCAAGAGCCGTGCTGGACCCTCCTGGGCTCCGCAGGCGGCTGCCAGCCACGTTCTGCCCCTCCTGCCCACGAGAAGCAACGTAGGCTCTGGTGATGCACCACCTTCAGGATGGGTTTCTGTCTCTGTTACCAGAAGCAACATCTTTTTCCCGGGGTAGAGTGATTCTTACCCTAAACCATGGGGGCTTCAGTGGAGGGGCCACCAAGGGCACCCCAAGAACTAGATCTGCCTGTGGAGAGGGGATTGGGTGGTGTGAGTAAGGACACAGCTGTCTCACAGCTGGTGGAACAAGGGCTGTGTGTGGGGAGGTGGTTCCCCTGCTGTGGGGCAGTGCAGGACCCCCAACTCCCTTTGCTCTCTCTGATCTCCCACCCTCTCCAGCTCTGTGTTGGCCAAATTCCCTCCCATTTCCCCAGGGGATGCCTCTGTGCCTCGTTCCTGGTCAATGCCCGTTCTCCCCTGGCCGAGGGGGCACTGATGGGAGAGGGGACGTGGGAGAATTCTTAGGGTGTCCCTTTGGCATCAGCAGCACCATCTCTGGGGCTGGGCAGCACTGGGACCCATTGAGCCGTGCTGGGAGCAAATGTGGGATGGGGACAGAAGCCAAGGTGGGAGCAGAGCTGGACTGGGGAGGTCAGGAGGTGGCATTGAGCTCCCCATGACTTTGGGACCTTCTCTTTGCTCCAACCCATCTGTCCAGCATCACCGAGACAGGGACTGTAGCGGTGGGGCATGAGGTGGTGGTCACCTCCTGGGGTGCGAGGAGGTCACAGCCCCTTCCTCACGAGCGCCCAGGGGGTTCAGCCGAGTCGCGAAGGGATCAAAACATTTTGTGCCTGGAAGACGAGGAGCATGTACAAGAGTGAGGACGGGCTTGTGTTGGGGGGTGCAACCTTCCCCTGTCACCTCCCTTCTAGCCTGAATGCTTCTGCCATCATGATTAATTTATCAGGTACTTATGAATATGCAGATGAGACTCTGATTTCCAGGCTCTGCTTTCAGGAGAGAGGCTGTGTGATGGGCTTTCTGCTTGCTGCCGCCTTCGTAGAGAAGAGAAATGTCATGTACTGGGGTTGAAAATAAATAAATAACTGTGCTGCCGAGAGCGTCGGAGTCTCAGCGGCTCCGTGGAGATGAGGGTCTCCTCCTTCCTTGGTGTCAGGGATATTTGAGGGTCCCCATGGCATGTGCACCCCCATCTCTCCCACCCTCCCCATGGTGATGCAGAGGCATCTCGGCCAGTTCCAGCCTTTGAAACCCTGACTGAACCCCCAGAAACTTCCACTGGGAGCTGGGGCGAGGGCTGGGTGCCACTGGGAGGGGGGAGGTTTGGGGAAATGGGTGTCACTGGGAGGGTCACGTCCTGTGGGGATGGGAGTTCTCCCCACTTTAGCGCTGGTAACCTCAAGGTCTTGGAGATAGGGAACGGTTTGGGAGGGTGGTGAGTGCGAGTATGCGGACGCCTCGCTAAGACAAGATCTGCCCCCCCCCGTCCTCAGGGTTTGGGGTGCAGAGCTCTGTTGATCTGTGGGCATCTGCAGAGGGACTTGGGGTTTAAAACGTCCCCCAAATCCTGCGTGCAGCGGGCAGGGCTGTGCGTGCAGGAGCTGCTGCTTCTGCTCACCCCACTGCCAGGGCCCCTCTCCAGTTGCCTCCAGGCTGCGGAACTGGGAACTCTGGAGCTGGGGGAGGACTTGGAGCTGCCCCAGGGTCCCAACTCCAGGGTCTGGAGCAATGAGAGGGCTTCTCTCTGGCTCCATGGGTGAACCCCTCCTGGCCACAGCATCCAACTCCAGGGTTTTGTAGAGCAGTTGTGTTCCCACCAGCGCTCCCGGCAGTGCTGCTGTGCCTGGATGTGAGGCTCACATAGGCTTTATGTATTTCACTTTATTGTATTTTCTGGGGTAATTTGGAGGGGCAGCAGGAGAGGGGAGTGGGGCTCAGCCCTGGGGGGGGGTGTGGGGCTGCCCCCAGCTGCTTCCTCGGCCCCATAGTGGGGTGGAGGTTGCCCCCAGCCCTTTCCTCTACCCCATACTGGGGTCAGAGCTGCTCCACGGCCCCTTCCTCTGCCCCACTGTGGGGCCAGGACAACCCCCAGCCCGTTCTTCTGTTAGGGAGCAAGGGAAGAAGCTAGGGGGCAGGGGCAGGGCAGCCCCCAACCTGCTCCTCTGCCCCATAGTGGGGTCGGGGCAGCCCCCCCAGACCCCTCCTCTGTCTTCCAGACCCTTCCTCTGCCCCATAGCAGGGTGGGGGCAGCCCCCAGCCCCTATCCCTTGCCCCATAGCAGGGTTGAGGCAGCCCTCCCCAGCCCCTTCCTCTGCCCCATAGCGGGGTCGGGACAGCACCCCATAGCCCCTTCCTCTGCCCTATAGCCCCTTCCTCTGCCCCATAGCGGGGTCGGGGCAGCCCCCAGCCCCTTCCTCTGCCCCATAGCGGGGTCGGGGCAGCCCCCAGCCCCTTCCTCTGCCCCATAGCGGGGTCAGGGCAGCCCCCAGCCCCTTCCTCTGCCCCATAGCAGTGTCGGGGCAGCCCCCAGCCCCTTCCTCTGCCCCATGGCAGAGTCAGGGCAGCCCCCAGCCCCTTCCTCTGCCCCCCAGCCCCTCCCTCTGCCCCATAGCAGGGTCGGGGCTGCCCGCAGCGGGTCTCTCCCCCCGTGGCAGCCCGCGGGCGCTGCGGGCCCCGCTGCGGGCGGCAGGGGGCGCTGTGGGCGCGGGGCGCAGAGCGGGGCTGGGGAGGGGGCACCCGCCGAGCCCCCACCCGCCCCGAAATCCCATCCGTTCAACCGTTTTTTTAGTACGGGAAAGGGGAAGGCTGCGGTCCTGAGGGGCTGCGGAGCGGGGTTTGTCCGTGAGGAGGGCTGGGGGGGGGGGGTCCCCCGGCGATGCTGGGGGGGTCCCCGACGATGCTGGGGGGCGTCCCCGGGATGCTGGGGGGATGCTGGAGAGGTCCCCGAGGATGCTGGGGAGGGTCCCGGGAATGCTGGGGGAGGCAGAGGAGCGGCTCCAGGCACTGGTTTTGAGCTGGATGTGGGAAATTGGGATTTAAAAGAAGAAAATCTCTCCCATGCTGAAGTCGGGGGGAAAGGGGAGGGGGGCTCGCCCCCCTTTCCCCCCGGTTCGTTCATTCGGTTTAAAGGAGGGGAAGAGGGCGAAAAATACACACACAAAAAAAGGGGGGGACCTTGGAGGTGGGGGGGAGAAAGGAGGAACCCACCCGCACCACCCAGCGGCCCCGCGCGGGGATAACAAACTCCGAGTTAAAGTTCCCGAGCGCAGCGGGGGCGCGGAGGAGGCGGCGCTGCCCAGGTGTGGGGATGGGGGGGCTGCCAGGTAGGGATGGAGCTGGGGCCGGGGTCCCCCCGGTTCCCCCCCGGCCCCTTCCCCACTTGGGAAGCACTGTGCGTGGCATCCCCAACCCCAAAGAGGGGCTGTTGTTGCCTCTTGGGGGTCGCAGAGGGGGTGGATGGTGTTGGGGAGGGGATAAAGGGGGTTTGTTAAGCTTGGGGGGGGGGGGTCAGGGGGTGGGGCAGAACCTCCAAAAGGGGTCTCAGACACAGGTGAAGGGTTTCCGTGGGCTGCAGCGCGAAGGAAAGTGAGGGCACGGCAACTTTATCATTGACTTTTTATTAAGATTATAAATTTAAACAAATCTGAACAGTTTTACCCGGTGATATACAATTTCATATGCACAAAAATACAGGCTTACAAACAAAGGGGGGGGGAAAAAAATGAGAAAAGGGGAGGAAAAAAAAGGAAAAAAAGACCCCAACAGACCGTTTGGCAAAGCATCCTCAGTTACACATAGTGCTGATACTGTGAAGTTGAGAGCGGGTAGGCTGCAAAGAAACAGGGAGGGGGGGGGGAAACACGACCAGAAAACCCACCTTTTTACAACAAAAGGTTTTTCTTTTTAAAAAAAAAATATATTAAAAAAACCAAAAATAAATCGAGAGACTCTACAGGAGACAGATCTCTTCACAAGACCAAACAATGCTGGTTTTAGGGGTTGGAAGGCTGAAAACCAGAACAGTTGAACTTTAAGGAGAGGGGGGGGAAAAAAAGAAGAAGCTAAAGGAGAAAAAGAAGAGTAGGAGACACAGCAGAGCGGGATGGGAGCAGTGGTACACGGTTACCTGCGGCATCACAGACACACAGCGGGGCGGGGGCTTTGGGGGGCTCTCCCCCTCCCCAGCGGGGAGCAGCCCCGAGGGACCCCCCCAGCCCTGCTTTTTTTTTTTTTCCCTTTATTTCCCCCAAATCCATCTCTCCTAACCCTCCAGCGTTACCCTGGCACAAGCGGTGGGAAGGAGAAGTCGCATCGCACGCGTTTCTTCTGGGAGGAAAGTTGAAATGTTTTCAGTTCTGCCTCGTTTTGTTGGCTTTTTTTTTTTTTTTTCTCCTTTCCCCCCTTTGAAATACATAAAGAAACGCACAAAAGTGAACGGGCAGCGGCTGCCTGGGCCCTCCCCGCACCCCAAAAAACGGCCGAGGAGGGGGTGAGGTCCCCGCCGGGGGTCCCGGCTCTCACGTGGCGCTTCCCTGCCCCGGGAAAGCCTCCTCGAAGAGAACCCCGAGCGGACACAAAGAGGATTATTTAAATAGGTGCTTCGTTGTTTTTTTTTATTATTATTATTTTGTTTGTTGTTGTTTGTTTTGTTTTCGTTTGTTTGCTTTTTTTTTGTTGCTTTTTTTTTTTCTCTCTCTCATCTCTGCAAAAATAAAGTCCCAAGATCTTAGATTTTTTGTCCTTTATTGTACAATTTATAAAACACTAGCGTGGCTCTGCCCTCCCACCTCCCCTGCGCACCCCTCGGCACCCCCCACACCCCCCCTCCTCGCTTCCCCCCAACCCCCCCACCCCCCAACCCCCTCCTCCTCGCCTTTGTTTCAGGGTCCCCCCCCCTCCGGAGCCGCTGTCCCTCGGATCGCACCCCCGTTTTTCAAACCCCCCACCCCTTGTCCCCCTTTTTCCTTCCCCCCCCCCCCTTTCTTTCCTCTCTAAAACGCGACGATGGCCCGAGTCCAGGCTCCCAGGCTCGCCAGCGCCTGCTTGCTGCACAGCTGCCCGTTGAGGGGCTGCTCCGAGTCCTGCTGCCGGCTCACCAACCCCGTGAAACCGGAACCGAAGATGGAGATCAAGTTGGAGATGTTGGAAGAGTCCTGGGGGTGTTCGGCGCTGTATTCCTCGAAACGGGCGCGTTTGGTGCACGGGGCGAAGGGGGGGCCGCCCGCCACCCCGCCTCCCCCCGGCTCCCCTTCCTCCACCCCCTCCTCTTCCTCCTCCTGCCCCGGGTAATACTTGCGCTTAGTGCCCGGCGTGGGCGGCGGGGAGGCGAGCCCCGGGGCCGGTTGGCAGCAGCAGGGACACTGCGAACAGCAGTCTTGGTGCAAGTACCCGTTTTCCACCGTGGTCACGACGTGAGTGTCCAAATCCAGCACGGTGGTTCGGCTGCTACAGTGCGGTGCCCCGAAGTCACAACCGGCGGCGTAAAGCAACCCCGGGGCGGCTCCGACTCCCCGGTAAAAACCGGGTGAGGAGTCTCTGCAAGGGGTTCGCTGCAGCTCCGGGGGTGCCTCCAGCAGCTCCGCCGAACCCCGCAGCGCCGAGCAGCCCCGCGCTTCGCGTTCCTGCGTGTCGGGGGGCTGCGGGAGAGCCGGTGGCTCCGGGGGGGCGGCGGGCGGCGGGCAGGACGGCATGGCGAGCAGCGGGGAGCCCTCGGGGTAGTGGTGCTGCTGCTGTCGGCGGTAAAGCTCGGCGTAGCGTTCGCTCAGGTAGAGCTGCCGGGCGTTGCGGAGCACATAGGAGACGAGCAGGTTCTTGTGGAGCTTGATGCCGCCTCGCTGAGTGCGGGAGCTGTGGATCTTCCGCAGGGAAATACTGATCAAACTCTGCGCATCGAGGGTGCACTCCATCCTCCTCCGGCCCCTCAGCATCTGCTCTCGCCACCCCAGCAGCCAGGCACCCCGGGCCGCATCCACACGGCAGCCGGGAGGGTCGCAAAAATAAAAACGGAGGATAAAGAAGCGAAAGGAGGGGTGGGAGAAGGGAGGAGGAGGGGGGGGGGGAGGGAATAAAAGGAAGGGAAAGGGGGGAAAGAGGGGAAAAGGGGGGGGAAGAAGAGAGAGTGAGGTCGCTGGAGAAGGAAAAGGAGGGGAAAAGAGAGAGGGGTGTCTTCAGGGGGCGGCCAGCGGCGGGAGCGGAGCGGGCATCGCCGTGCGCGCCGGTGGCTCCCGCTGCTGCTGCCGCGATCCGTGCGGGCTCGGCGCGTGCAGCCAGCGCCGAGCGCGCCCCCGCCCCCGCCCGCCCTCCGCGTGTGCGCGCCCGGCACGCCCCCTTCCCCCCGCCCCTGCCGCGCAGGCCACGCCTCCTGCCAGCGCAAGCCACGCCTCCTTCCAGCACAGACCTCACCCTTCCTCTGCATAGGCCACGCCCCCTTCCCACACAAACCACTCCCCTCTCCACACGGACAACATACCTTTCCACACAAACCACGCCCCTTTCGCTCAGACAACGCCCCTTTCTACGCTGACAACGCCCCTTTCTACTTAGACCACGCCCCTTTCTACTCAGATCACTCCTCTTTCTACTCAGATCACGCCCCCCTTTCCACACAGGCCACGCCCCCCACCCCACTGGCCGGTACCTGTCGCGCAGCGGCACTGAGCGCCCGCCCGCACAGCCCTCGCCTTATATAGCGCCGGGCCGGGCTGGCCCCGCCCCCTGCCGCGCCTGCAGCCAATGGGAACGCCGCGCGCGACTTGACGGGCGGGCGCGCCGGCCAATAGGAACGAAGCGGGCTCCTCGCGCAGTTTAAACGTTGACAGGCTCGGCGCGTCCTGCCAGTGCGGCGGGGGGTGACCCACTGGGGGCTGCCAGCCCCTTGTTCTCCTCCTGCAGCCACCAGTGCCCCATTCCTGGCTAGACATAGCCCTTTACCCCCTCCTGGCTGGCCAGAGCCCCTTGCCTCCCCTTTTGCAGCCCTCGGTGCCCCTCTCCTGGCTGGGTGAAGCCCTTTGCACTTCTCCTGCAGCTCCCGATGCTTCCACCCCACTCAGCCCCTCCTCCTTCTCGCCCCCCCGGCTGGATGCAGCCCCTTGACCCTCTCCTGCAGAGCCCGATGCCCCTCTCCTGGCTGGACACAGCCCCTTGCTCCCCTCTGCACCCCCCACCCCCCCCCCCCCCCCCCCCCCCGGTGCCTCCCTTTCCATTTGAGTATGCTCTGAGGTGTTAAAGGTGATAAAGGGCTGGCGCCACTCCCACTTTGCAGATGCTTATCTTTACCCCACACTTCATGGACAGGCATTGGATGTTGCCCCCCCACCCCCCCGAAGTGGGAGTAGGACTGTGCAACAGTCACTGCTCAGAAAGTACCCCAATCACAGCTGGTTTTCGCTTAAAGTGGATGCAGGACAGCGCACAGCTCAGTACCCGGAAAGTGTCCCAATCACATCTGTTTTTCCCCTGAAGCGGGAGCAGGACCATGCACGGGTTGTCACCAATCCAGGGCTCCCACCCCACCTTGTTGCACACAGATGCCTTGAATCAGCAGGGCTCCCTGCTCCAACAGGTGCCCCTCATAGGGTACATCCATGGGGAGGGGGCTAGGCAGGCCCTTAGGGGCTGGAGGTCCTCAGGGGGCTGCAGGGGCTCAGGGTTGTTCCTCTGCTTGTTGCTTGAGGGATCTGCCCACCCAGGGACCCAGCCCTTGCCCAGGGAGCAGCCGAACTTGGAGAAGGCAACGTTGCTGCAGAGGAGCAACTCTTGGCCAGCAGGTAAGAGCCAGGGCTGGGAGTGCAACTGGGGGGCTTTGGGAGAGGGCTGGGAATTGGGGAGCCCGGGAGAGACTGCAGGGCTGGCAACGGGAGCTGCAGAGCTGCTTCTGAAACAGCATCCTCTGTAGAAAGCAGAGGAGAAAAGAGGGGTTTTCCCTCTATGCATAGTTTCCCCAGGCTCGGTGCACGCTTTAGGGGATGAGCTGGTGTGCGTAGTTTAGTGGTGGCTACGGGCAGCCTCATGTCCACATGTTGCGGGGAGCCCACTGGATAACAAACCTCCAAATCCCTTGTTTCTGCCCAACATCCACACTGCAGGGGCAGTCGCATAAGGTGGTTGCTGAGCTTGTCAGCCTTGGGGGTGCCGTGCAAAGTGAAGCTTTGTGGGGGTGCCGTGCAAAGTGAGGCTCTGTGGGGACATCCTCGGGGGGCTCAGGTTGCTTCCTGGCCTGGCTGGACTCTGCTGGCTTGGCTCCCTCATGTCCTCCACCCAAGGGAATGGGAGCAGGTCCAGCGCCACAGAGCGTTTTCTCCTGGTGGATACGTGCTTGGGACAGCAGTAGGGCTGGGGGTCCTCCTTGCTTGTGTAACCTTGCTTGGGGAGCATCCTTCTCCACCATCTACTGTAAGCCATGCAAACTGGGGTGAAAGACACTCTGTGCATTCCCAAGATCTTGTAGGATGCTTTTGACATGCTTTCCTTGTTGGGAATGTGCAAAATAATCACAGCCTTGTCTGGAGGGTGGCTGTAGCTCATGGGCAGCGTTAGAGATGGGGAATTGTGCTTTGTCCTTTCTCTCCACCACCAGCCTGTTTTGCAATACTACTTCGTCTGCAAGTCGCCTTTGCTAAGGCTGTGGCTGAGCTGCAGCTGGAGATGTGGGAGGTGGTACCTAGAGCTGGTCTGTGCAGATATTGTCGACTTGAGCAGCGCTGGGGTTGGGGTGCATCGCACAGACCAGTTCTGAGCTTTGGGTGCTTTGGTGGCTGGAGCCAGGCTCTGCTCCTGCTCAGTCAGATCGAAGGCTCTGCCCTTGCTGGGTGTTGGTGCCCATGGACTGAGCCCAGCTGCAGCTCTGCAGTATTTTCTGTGGCTTCCTGGGTACTGGGGAACCAAAAGAGTGAATGCCACTGCTGCCACCAGCCCACGCCGCATCTTCCACCCAGTCAGCGCAGACAGTGGTTGCCTCTCTTGCTACTCTCTGACCCATCTCCAGCTCTGACTCCAGCCTAGGTGGTCCCAGGTTAAAAGCATGAATAGCCTGGTGGCTGCAGGGTGGCTTGGATACTGTGGATGATACTGGCCACAAAGCGTCATCTTGGTGAGCATCCTCAGGCTCACCATCCCGCTGTGGCTCAGACCTGCAGCGTGGCCTCGGGACACTGCCCAGTGCCAGCTCTCTGCTCTTTAATCATCGTGTGGCCCCTCTGGCCTTGAGTTGTGGCTTTAACTGAAGGGTCAGGTGGACTTGAGACCTCATCTGGAGTACTGTGTCCAGTTCTGGAATCCTCAAAATAAGAAAGAGATGTAGCTGATGGTACAGGTCCAGAGGAGGGCTACAAAGATGATCCAAAGGCTGGAGCACCTTCCATACGAGGACAGGCTGAGAAGAGTTGGGGTTGTTCAGCCTGGAGAAAAGAAGGCTCCGAGGAGACCTTATAGAGACTTTCCAGTACCTGAAGGGGCTGCAGGAAAGCTGCAGAGGGGCTGTTCACAAAGGCTTGGAGTGATAGGATGAGGGGGAATGGGTATAAACTGGAGAGGGGCAGATTTAGACTGGACATAAGGAGGAATTTCTTCACCATGAGAGTGGTGAGGCACTGGCACAGGTTGCCCAGGGAAGCTGTGGCTGCCCCATCCCTGGAGGTGTTCAAAGCCAGGTTGGATGGGCCTTGGGCAGCCTGAGCCAGTGGGATGTCCCTGCCCACTGCAGGAGGGTTCGAACTAGATGATCTTCAAGATCCTTCCAACCCAAACTATTCTATGATCTTATGACTTTGCAGAGCCCTGCCTGCAGCAGTGCAGGGTTTACGGAGGCGCAGATGACCTTGCGGAGGGTGATGCATCCTTGGGGCTGTTTGGGCATCACGGGGCAACTCTGATGCAGGAGATGCTGCCGTCTCTGGCTGTCGGGGAAGTGCCCTCTGCTGTAGCTGCCTGAGAAGCTCCGTGGCACCAGGAATACCCAAGAGCACAGCAGGAGCCTCTAGGAGATGAAGATGGAATTAAAACTTTAATCTTATTTAGAGTCTGGATAATTAATACAAAAGCTATAAAACACGGGCCTGATCCTCTCGCTGACTGCTGGGCACCACGTCGTGGCTGGCGAGACTGGTGGTGGCTGAAGGCTTTCTCTTCTTCCCGACTGGCTCCCTCAGCGGGGGCGAGTGTTTTGTTTGCGGACACAGTGACTTTAATCCTGGAGCCGGGACAGTCAGCGCACTGCGAAAGCTGTGCTGCTTCAGTTTGGGCTGTGGACTCCAAAATCTCATGGAGACAGGAATCTGGCTGATACCTGTCTTGGCACATGACTGTAAGCTCTGCTTTTCTAAAAGAGGATGACGAGTCTTGTCCATTTTCTGGCTCTGCAGCAGCAAGCTGGGGCAGGATGGGATTGTTTGGTGATTGCCTTTCCCAGGAAAATATCTATATCCTATCTGGCATCCCTATTTTCCCATCTCTGCTGGGGTTTGTGTGCCCTTGCCATGCAAAAGGACCTTAAGGACCCTACTGCGGTTGAGGACATTTGGTCTGAACCATCTCAGTTAAGCGTAATTGCGGCTTTTAACTGGCCGTAAAATGGCAAGTGCCACTACTTCCCCAAAGGAAAGGAGGATGGGCCCAGGATTTGCTGTCCGGAGGGCTGTAGCTGCACCTTTCCCGGGGCCAGGTTGTGGTGTGGGTGCTGTGGGGCTGGCCCAAGGCTGGGGCAGCTGTACCGCGGTCGATCCAGCTCTGCCGATGTCCTGGTGCCAGGGCTGTTCTCGCAGCCGTCGATCCCGCAGCGCGCTCCAGCAGCAAAACCTGGCGGTCCGCTGCTCTCAGCTGCAGAGTAAACAAGCTGGCAAGAGAAACCATTTTGCTTCAGCTAGTAGGAGAAACCCTTTTTAGGTAGCACTTCCAACTGGCAATGCTCTCCTTCATTAACCCCCTCCTTCCCTTTCCAATGAAACGTGAAGTTGCAGGGCTCGGAGAGCAGGCACTTGCCAGGGCAGCTTTGCCACCCAGAGCAACAAACACAGACGTGAATTTACTGCTTGATCTCGTAATTTCAGTGCAATTAGACTGGCTGCTATAGAGCAATTTCCCCTTAAGCCTCAGAGTCCTGGGTCTAGGCATTGCTTGGCTTTCCTCAGACGAGGAAGCAGAGGCATTTGGGTATTGGCTGAAACACGAGGTTTTTTGGGTGCACCTGGAACTTGACTCCCTGGAGATGCGTCTGCGAGTTGGAGCTGTGGGTGCCTGGCATGTCTGAAAAGGAGCCTGCTTTTCAGGCTCACTTATTACAAGTCAGGCACCCAAAGCTAGAAGGGAAAGCAAGCCAGAACAAGGTTTTCAGGCTGAGCTCTGGGGGCAGGGTTGGCCTCTGCAACCCCCTCCCCTGTGCCAGGCGGGCACGATGCTGCCTGGACCCCTATGCTGCTCCCTGACTTGGGGGAACCTCTAGCATGGACCCCTGGGGTTTACTGCAGCGAGCAGGAGATGGGCACGTCGGCTTCAGAAGCCCTCGGAGCGGCGTATCCACCCTTCCTGATCAAGTGGGCTGTGGGGAAGGCTGTCACTGTACTGTAGTAGCCGTTACCTTTTTTCTTACAGTTGTGGTAGCGCAGTCAAATACGTTGTATGAAATCCTGGAGAAAACAGAGGCAAAAAAAAAAACATAATGAAAAATCATCCCTTTAATATTGTTCCTCCTCGCTTTGAACCGGCGAGCTGCACAACGCCTCCCGAGCACCGCTGTGGAACAGGGCATGGGTGAAGTGCTCGGTACTTTGATCTGCTCTGTTCCTACCGAACTTCATCGACTCGTCTCCTACATTTCTTGTATCCTGGGCACTGCTGTGCAGGGTATGGGTGCAACGGCTTTGCTGCCGTTGCTTCACAGCCTCACTTCTGCATTGCCAAGCACAGCCTGACCCATCCCTGTGCCCAAAGGGAGTGCTTTCAAACACTCCCAGTGCTTTCTGCGCTCCTACCAAAGTGTTGTGAGGTCCTCTTGGCCAGCAATTGCGTGATTCTTTCTTTGACTGATCCCGGGAGGCTGGAATTAAGGAGGTGGTTGATTGCTACCAGGGTCTTATTGCCTTCACAGTGGGCTCAGCTTATCGTGCCGTGAGTGGGCAAATGCTGGCTGTGTTGGCTTCTCCCAAAGGAGAAGGGGGTCTTTGCTTGCACCAATGTATTTTAGCCCATGAATCCATGCATCGTTTTGTTACTGGCTTGCTGTACCCACACGTCGCTCTGCAGTAGCAGATCTGCTCCTTGCTAGAGCGGAGAGGAATGAGCTGTCGATGATGTGAGCGGAGCTGTGGGTGTTCATGGGGAGGTTGCAGTGTCCCAGTTGGTCTCATCGAGGTTTGCTTGGCTCGCCTGGCACACGGAGCTGCCGGGGTGATGCTCTGCATGGGCAGCATTGTAAAGCTTCTGGCACAGGTGCTTCCCTACGTCTTTAGCAAGCCTATCCTACTGCTTTAGTCTCTGCTGGTGCTTTGTCTCCCTGTTTCCGGCATATGGAGGACACAGATTGCTACGAAACCATTGTTGGATGCTAAAGCTGCGAGATAAACTGGGTGCAGCAAGCTTAGGAGCAGCTTTATGTTTCACACCTTGGACTGGGCGCTGCACTGTACCCTGACACCTCAGGGAACTTGTCGTAGCTCCAGGATAGACATGGCACTCATCCTCCTGGCGGCAAGAGGGATTCCAGGAGCTCCTACACAGGGCAGGCACAGACCCCGTGGCGGCTACCTGGGGGCTTGCACAGGAGCCTTGTGTCAGCAGCATCCTCACAGCTCCCATCGTGTTTCTGAGCTGCTGCAGAGGTCGGAGCACCCACGGCCTCGGCATTGCTTGACAGGGACTTGCAGGTGATCCAAGACCTGCAGCTTGCAGTGGGAATGGCACCAAAGCTCAGCCTGGCTGCAGGGCTGCGTGGCTCCAGGCTGGGCTCTGCTGCCTGGGTGCTTCCCTGGCTGACCTGAGGGAGCTGTGCCGAAGGGTTTGATGATTTGGGGTGTTTCTGTCCATAAAACCTTATTGTGCCCGGCACTAGGTCTCACCTAGGCAGAGCTGTGACGGGGGATCAGAGTAGGACCCTCATCCAGGGGGATTGGGATCATGGTTTGTGGCATCACTGCTGGGAGGATGCTTTTACCTGTGGTGGCTCTTGGGTTAGGGATGGGGATAAATGTCACTTGGAGCCAGTGGACAGGTGAACACCAGGCTAAAAGACAGCTTTGAGCTCGGTGTGGGAAACGTGCTTTTGTCCCCATGGTCTGTGTGTGTGTTGAGCAGTCAGGCTGTCTCTTCGCGCTGCTGTTTGGTCCCATCTTCTGGGAAGAAACCATGACAAAAGCCTCAAAGTCATTTGCTGCATTTTGGTGCAAGGTCCTCAGAGTTGCTTTTGTTGGAGGCTGTAGAAGTGACCACCACCTCCTCGGAGAAAGCAGTTCTGTGCCAGGGGCTCCCCCAGGAGCTGGTGGTGATGTGTTCTCCAGACCCGCTTTGGGGGGGTCTCACTGCTGCCACCCCGGAGCATCACTTCCAGGAGGAATAAGATACTCTAGGCAGCAGCGCTGTTTGCTGGGTTGTGGTGTCTAATAGCGACTCTAATTGAAGGTCAAATATCGCCAAGTTTTTAGTACTGCATAGCCAAGGGTTGATCCGTGGGCTTGGACCCGTTGTTGTAGCTGTAAATGTGGTTGTGTTGGAGCACTGTCCTTACCTTGAGGGAAGATCTGTCGGCAGGACTGGCGCGAATAAGGGATGTCACCTGCAGATCCCTTTCCCAGCTGTCCTGGGTGGACCAGGATAGGACTTGCTGAGGACCAAGTGGGATTTGCAACCATGTTCTCTACAGGTGATGGGACCAGCAGGCTCTTGGAGGAACCCGGCCAACGAGCTTTATATGGTGATGAGCAGGCATGGACAGCAGGCGCATGTGATCCAGGGCTAATTGTGTCTCTCTGCCTCAGTTTCCCCTCCCACCTTTACCCTGTCCTGTGGTCTGTAGGTGCTAATCTGTGCAGGATGGGGCCTGTCTTACTGCACTGGCACTGTCAGGTGCGCAGGATCCTTGGGTGACTCCTGCAAAAGGAATTGCCCATCTCCAGTGAGAGCATCAAGAACAACCAAAGCAGCAAATCCTTCCCTGTTCCCCCTGCCGGAAAGGCGGTTGGGGCACAAACTGTATTAAGTTGGGGCTGTGGCTTGGGTGGTTAATAAACTCTGGGATGGTGCATGGGACCTGCCTGGGCTCCTGGCCCCAGGCACGGTGGTGTCCCCTTCCTAGCTAAAAGTGACCCGAGGCATGCGTGAGCGTTGCTGCCAGGTGACGCGGGCTCTGAAATGGTTAATCGCTGTCTGCTTGTGATGGAAACTGCAGCCTTCTCCAGCCCAGCTGGGGAGGAGCGTGGCCTTGCAATGCCCGGTGGAAGGATGGATGGATGGATGGGTCAACGGACAGATGGATGGATGGAGAGGAGGACTACAATCCCCGTCAGGGAGCAATCCCTGGGGGTTCCCCGGGGGATGCCGGGACTGGTAGTCTGGACCTGGCTTGGGGGTCCCCGCTGCCACTAGTGGCTGGGGCGGGGGACCCAGAGGGAATGTACAGTCTCGGGGAGGAGCCAATGCGTTCACCCACTTTGTTGTTAAATACCTTAAAGGAGCAGTGGCTGTGCCCGAGCGAGCTCCCTAGTGGAGCCGCGCAACCTGGGCTGTGGGCTTTTTAAAGATAAAAATCACTCGCATGGCCTTCGTTATTAATGACATCTCTCGTACTCGGTAACTCCTTCGGTGCCTGGGCAGTGGCAACCCGGCACGGCGGTGGGGCTGCGAGGCTGCAGGAGAGACGCTGGACCACCACCGATCCTTCATCCTCTCCAGAGCATCCTCCTCCTATGCTCTGCGCCCAGAGCCTGGTTCTGCCGGCAGGCAGATGCCGAACCATCCGATGCTCTCCATGCCATGGGAAATCGGCACCGTGGCTTTTTCCTCCCAGGGCAGACATCCCTGCTCGTGAGCTCCACGGATAAAGAGCCATGGAGCGAAGTGCAGAGCAGTGATGGCGTGGGCAGCGAGGCAGATTTCTCATGCCACTGTGGCACAGCTGTGACCTGGAGTTTTCTTCCCCCTCTGGCATAATTCAGTCTGGCACCCGGTGCCTCCAGCCGAACACCCTGGCCTGGCCCTGGCACGTGCCCAGCAGACACCCACATCAAAGCCACCGCGTTTTGCCCAGCCTCTTGCCAGCAGCTACCTCTAGACAGCTTGTGCAAACCTGGAGGGAGATGACAGCAGAGCATCCAGCCCCACAGCATCCCCTGCCTGCGGTGGGGCAGCCAGAGCTGGCTTGGGTGCGTGGTGGGAGCCACGGCTGCGTGGGTGACCCTGCACTGGGATCATGATGGGGGTATCTGTCAAACATCTGCCCCAGCAGACCCAATCCGCCATGGGTTGGCCCCTGGTTGCCTCAAATTGCTTTGTCCCTTCTGCCTTGTCCTGGTGGTCCTTGCCTCGGTGCCTCCTTGAGCTTCGGTGGAAGGGGTTCAAATCCCTCTGGCAGGGAAATGTGCTGGAGAGGGGCTGCTGGAGCACAGCACAGGAACCTCACTGACTGGAAAAGCAGGAATAACCACCAAAACGCAACTGGAGGGAAGGGCTGTGGCGCTTCAGGGAGCCGGCAGCTGGGCCGGCTGGCGCTGGGTGATGCTCCGGGGCAGATGGCCCTGGTCTGCCTGTGCTGCCCGAGGTTGCACGCTACAGCTCACCTGTGGGTTGGCACGGGTGTAAAGGCAAGGGGAGAGCTTAGGTGGCAGGGCTGAGCCCGGTGCTCTCAGCCTGCCCTTTCCCTGCTGGGCTGTTGGGTGCAGCTCAGCCTCCTCGCAGCATGGGCGTTGGGTGCTTGCCTGCCAAGGGGCTGCGCTCTATGCCTTTTTCCTCTTGGGTGCAGGTGTTAGAGAGAGGATTGGGCACGCCTGATCCTGCCTGGAACTGGGCTCCAGCTGGTCCATGCTGTGAGTTCAGGTTCATGTCCATACTGCTTCCAACCCCATGGACAGCACTACAGGTCTTGCTTGGTTTTGGGGTTGTCTGGGTTAAAACTCTTACTCAGAGCAAAGAAACTCTTCCCTAGCACGCAGAGAGCTCCTGGTGCATGTGTGGCACCGTAGGAATGGAAGAGCTGAAGCCCATTAGAGCTTGTGGCTGTGGAGGCACCTGTGCTGGCAGGACCCGTCTGTCCAGGCGCGGCTGCCCTGTGCGCTGGGACTGTGTGTGGTTGGGTGCTGGATCGCAACCCAGGCAGCTGTGACCTTCTGGGTGCATTGAAGATAGCATAAAACCCCTTCTGGGCTGTGACGGAGTCTGCGTTGGGTTCTTTCTTGTGCAGAAGGAAGCAGTGGAGTGGGAGAGGCTGCCTGCGGTGAGCTGCCGGCTGCTGCATCCAGCGAGGAGCCTGTGGTGCCCGGGGCACAGGGAGCACATGCTGCTTCTGTGCTGCGGGTGCAGCTAGCCTGCTGTCTCATGGATGCTGAAATAAGGAGCCTGGGGGGCAACTCGCCTGTCTGCAGCCAGCCTGTAGGAGCGCAGAGTGACCTGTGCATCCTTTACGGTGTGCTATGAATGGAGATGATCACGTATGGGGAAAGAAATTCATCTTGCCTGGATGCAAGAGGGTGGGGGGTCAGTCTGACACCCCCTGAGGTGCCTCGCTCCTCGCCAGGGGCTGTTCAGGGACCGGCTGAGGTAGTATGTGCTGTGTGCTGGGCTGCACAACTTGTCCTGCAGCCACTCTGCCTGACTTTGATCCAGTCGCTTGGTCCCTGTGCTCCCTACGCTCCCTGGTGCTGCGACGCTGACATTTGCTCCTGTGTGTGTGCTGTGCCTGGCCCAGCAGGGACCCTCCTGCAAGGCTGTGTGAGCCCTGATACAGCATCTGAGGAGGGGTCCATGAGCTGCATAGGGACCTGGTGAAGGTGTCTGGTGGAGAAAGGCGCAGGAAAACTCCCCTACAGGCTTGTCTAGCTCTGTTGCTCGTTCCTTTTTGCTTTTTCATCTCTTGCCTGCCATTCGGGAGCCTTGTACCAGCAGCCACACGGCTGCTTAATGCATTGTGATGGTTGTGTTGCTGCAGGCGCCTCAGAGGAGCCCTGCACCAAGGCTGCTGGGGTGTGAACCCCTCCACGTCCCCCAAGCTGATTGCTTCCCATGCAGTCCTACCCAGAACCGAGCCTGGACCCTTCTTGCTCTGACGTTGGAGCAGAAATCCCAAAGGGTGAAACGCAGCCACTGGAGGCAGCGGCAGGAGGTGCAGGTTGGGGATCCTGGGGTGAAGCTGGCTGTAAACAGCTCCTGGTGTGCTGCTGCTTTGCATGCCGCATGATTTTCCCATGCGCACAGGCATTCCCAAACCTGAAAGGAACTTTACCCGCTCTGGAAAAAGGGTAGAAATGAAATGTGGATAACATTGCTAAGGTAGCGTTGCTAGAGGAATTAAGAGCCAAGCAACTGCATCCATAGGAACCTCAGTTCTTCCCTTATCCCCTTGCACATCGAAGTTAATTGCATTTCCAACTGACACTTCAGGCTGTCCTGCCACGGTCGTCTGCAGCAAAGTCAGCGCGTAGTGGTTGCTCTGGGATATAAACTTCACCTCTGGTGGCTCTCTCTCTCGGGGATAACGTCTTTCCCAGGGCTGTTTGTGCTGTGGTCAGGTCTTAGGTGCCTAGGGCTCAAGCTGAGCGTCTTGCCAGGTCTTTACGGGTATCTCTCGAAGGTGAGACTTGTCAGGCTTAAGCAGTGGATGAAATTTTTTTAATGGGCGTTCAGCAGCCACTGTGGAGATGCTTAAGGGCATACATTTTTTAAGAGCGTAATGGATGTTAAGCTCTCAAAAATAAATCCTAAGTCTCTCTAGCCTGTGTTTCCCAAGCTATTGGTGCCTAACTTAAAATGAGAGAGCAAGTGAAATGAAATAAAAGGCTTTTAGATGGTGCAGAGCACCAGTGTAGGGCTTCTGCTTTCTTTGTGTGTCTGACTTAGCCCTCAGTGTTTCGAGATGCTGAGCGTCAGGACAGCAGGGTCTTGGTCTCCAGAGAGTGCTTTGAGGACCCACGTTAGAGAGCAGAGTTAAGGGTTTTCCCCGTGCCAGGAAGATCGGTTGAGCAGAGTAAGCAGTGCCAGGCTCTAAAAACCTCCATAAGACTTACTGATGGCATCAAGAGCCTTCTGCAGAACTTCATGGAGGCTATCCTGATGAAGCACAGTGAGCAGACCAAGGGTGTGGAGCTGAACCAGCGCCTTCCCACCTCCCGCAAGGGGCAGGAAAGCTTGGACACAGCAGCTCTGCCCAGACTATTGTAGGCAGCTGATGATGGAGCTGGAAAGAGCTGGTTTCATCTCAGAACAGGAGCCTCCTCTTCCACTCTGTGCAGATGAGCCTTTCCTGGGGAAATGACAGCCCTGTGCAGGGGTTTCCTGCCTGGTCCTTGTTACAGCAGGAAGAAGACACTCTTTTTTTCTGGCTGGTGCAGTGACCCAGGGCTGGGAAGTGGGGAGGCACTGTCTCCATCCCTCCCCAGCTGCTGTTACTCCCGGGCTGGGAAGAAGAGACATTCCCTCTTTGCAGACACAAGGAGGAGAGAGGGAAGCGGAGGAGAACTGTGCAGGCATGGGTGGCACTGCTGAGGGTGCTGGGAAGCCAACAGCCCAAAACTTGTTCAATGCTGCTTTCTTCTCCTGCCTCTAGAGCAGAGACAACAACAGCACCAGGATAACTGAGCTCCTGCCTGTCTCCTCCTGCCCGGGAAGGCTGGCTCAGGGAAAGTGGGAAAAGCTCCGATCCTGTGCACAACCCTAGGGAAGCAACGGGTGAATGCGTTTGCTGGCATCCTGCAGTGCTGCACCCTTGCGTTGCTCTTGCCAGCTCCCCTCCCAAGTCTGGCTGGAAACCTTCCTCCCTTCCCTTTGAGGTCAGCTCCACTGTGGCTCTGCTCTCCGAGGTCGACTTGTACTCGCTGGGGGCTTGGCCCTGTTTAATGGAGCTTTTCCATGAGGTGTGCCCTGCGACTGCCCTCCTTTGGGCTGTGGGAACAGCGCTCGTCTCCAAGCAATGCCGGTGCCTTCAGGAGCCTGATGAGGTTGGGGTGCAAGCTACTTGCGCCAGGTCTTCCTGCTCCTTGCTTGGGTTTTGAGGCAGATGTTGATCTGCTTTGAGGTGGCAGGTCCTGAGCGCATCGTTGTGCGTGTCTTGCAGGCAGGAAGAAGTAAGAAAAGTGGAAGATTTGGAAATGACCATGGAAAAATGATTCCTTGATGTATGTTTTGATGTAGAAATGTCACTTGCTGCTTCTCTAGTTTGGCCTAAGCCTCTGCTTCGGTTCTAGCAGTGATTCGTGTGCAATTAGGGGATTTGGAAAAGAATTTTGTCCTGATTTGGAAAATCTTTGGCCTTGCTTGGGAACATCTCCCAGAAAAAAATGTCTTTGAGTGGCTGAGCACCAGGAAGTCCCAGAGAAGGGAAGTACACTTCTAGCGCTGGTAGTGAAGGTTTTTGATGATCCAAAGTCCTGTTTTCCACTCCTTTGTTGGTAGGACATGTGTGGGCCATGGTAATCTTGTATCTGCCCGAAAGGCTGTTGTTTATGGGGTCTGCTTGGCTGCGTTCACCCCAAAGGCAGCTCTGCATTCTCTGCCTCCGTCACTTTCCAAGTCCCAGGCATCCATCCTGGTGAACCCAAGGGACAAAAAGCTCTATCTTATCCCCCTTCCTGAAAGCTGTGAGAATCAAGGCCCCTCAAAAACACAAGGTGAGGGTGCACCACAAACTCCTGACACCCCAATGCCTCCTTACTCTGTTTGGTTTGCATGTCTGGATTTTCTTTCCTGCTTCTCCAGCACGCTCCAAGAACCGCTCATCCCTGCTTAGGCTGGGAGAGCCTTTCCGGATAATTGCTGCTGGAGTGACCAAGGGTGGAAAAATGCCCTCCCACCCAGAATGAGTTTGCAAGTTCTCTGGGCTCCCAGTTGTGCTGCTGCTGCCTCGTAAGGGAGGAGAGGAGGAACCAAGCAGAGGTCTCTGCTCCTCGGCACAGCTGCACTGGAGCTGTCTGCAGCTTCCAGGCACGACAGCTCTCCCCCAGATGGAGGATGGGGGCCTGGGGGCGTTGGCCGTCTGCTGCTTTTCTGCCCATAAAGGCCTGGAGGTTGTTTGACGCTGCTGCTCTGCTGTTATCCACTGAATTGCACCGAAAACCATGCTCCCTTCCATTATCCCTGAAGATGGTTGCAGATGACTCTCCTCCTGACATGTGCATGATCTGTACACGCTTGGCTCTCCCCTCTTCCCGGGCAGCTGGCAGGTTATTTTTGGTTCTGTAGCGGCCCAGATCTGGTTTCTGCTGGGGCGAGTCCCTGCCCAGAACAGCTCTTGCATCCCCTAGGCTCATGGGAGATGCGATACGTTGGCTTCCCTTGCTGCTTGGCCAGAGCCCGCAGGGATGCTCCAACGCTCACCTGCCGGAGGGCTGGGTCTGTCGTCTCTGTGGAACGGCTACAGAGAAGATGATGTCAGCCAGGTCTGCAGGGACTCACCTGGACGTATCAGCCCCAGAAACCCGATCTGTGGGCCTCTTTGCGGGGAGAGGGATGGGCAGGAGCAGCTGGTGCTGTCGCAGGGCTTGGAAATCCAAGCCAACACCTAGTCACGTGTGTGTCCCCTTGGCTCAAGGCTGGAGGAATGGCAGCCCCCTTCTCTCAGCTCCTGGCCTCCCGCCTCGGTCCTGCAGTGGAAACCCCTTTGGAGGGGCATTTGGGGGGCTGAAGAGTTTGCTAGGGGCAACCCTGGGGAGATGCTGAGACCTCCTGCTGGGGTGTTCCAAGGGAAGGGGTCACGGTGGGAAACGTGGGTGCTGCTATTTGGCTACCTCGCTGCAAGGATGTCCCTCCTCTCAAGCCCCACTGCAACTCCAGGATGCTTCAGCCCTTTCTTAGAATCAAGGTTCACCTCAGCAGTCCTGGAGCAGACCGGTATTCTGTATACCCCAATATCTGGTCTGGTGCTCCATACGGATGCTCCAGAGCCTGCGTGTCTGGCAGTGCAGGTGGGGTAAGAGTGTGTTCCCAGGTCGTGCTGGCTGCCGTGGCTCAGGACACCACAGCCAAACATTCCAGGCATCCAACAGGGAGAAAGGGCCTAAAATGGTGTATTTTCAAGATGATTGTGGGCAAAGGTGAGCTGCCCGAGCTGCTGCAGGTTGACCTGGATATCAGAGCTGCCCTGAGCATCAGGGCAGGCTGCAATACTACCCTGTCCAGTGCTCTCCATCCTCCCTGGCACAGCTACTGAGCCAGGACAGCTTTTTCTCACTCAAAACTGTACCCTTTCCTCCAGGGAGGGAGCATCCACACATCCTCCCACGCGCCTGCTCATCCCCTTTTCAACAAAATGCCACTCAGACGTTCCTCTCTGCTCCTGGCAGGGATTGAAGCTGTTTCCAGTCTCTAACTGTGGGGCTGCTGGTGTAGGCTCACAGGTCTGGGCTTTCCTGCTCCAAGCATCCTCCTTTTTCCTCTCTGTGTGGGTTTTCTGACTCGCCTCCCAGGGCTGACCTGGCTCCTAACTCTGCAAGGCTGACTCCTGCCAGCTCTTCTGTGGGGGAGATGATCTCCCCATGAAGCTTGAGGGTCTCAAATGCTACCAAAACCAGAATTAAATCAGCTGTGACTAGGCTTTAACTTACTATTCAGAAATACAATAGAAAATCAAATAGATGCTACATCTCCTTCGGCTGTCTGTGTGCCCGTTTTTCTTTGTTGTAGGTGACTGGGAGAAAGAAAATAGGTTTGTTATGAAAGCACCAGGTCCAAACTGCCCCGCGCTGTTAATTTGGAAACCAGGAGATGTGAAAGAGGTGGCTTGTGTGGTCCAGGGCTGCTGCAAGTGGGAGCAACGTGTGCCTGAGGCTGGTGACTCTGCAGTGCTCAGAGACCACCTGAGCTCTGCGTGGCACGATGGGTTTGGTGCAGACGGCTTTGTCCAGCTGTTCAACCACACCAAAGCCCTTGCAGAAGACAGGCTGCCTCCTTGTGCCTCTTGGCTTTTGGCTGTAAAGCACAGAGCACATCTCGTGCCTCGGTGCCGGTTTGTGCTCTGCTTATTCCTTGGCCCGGCCGCTCTGTTTGGTTGGGCACAGTCTTTGGCAAAAATTGCCTGGACTGAGAGTGAAATTCAACTGCACAAAGCAAAATATTTGGTGTGAAGCATCTCGGTGCCGCCACGATATCGCATGGGGTGAGAAAGAGGGCTATGTTGTGCCATAAAGATGCTGTCAGGGATGTGGTGCTGAGCAAGGAGGAGAGGACAAGGGTTTCTCTCTCCTTCCAGCAGAGCTGATTCCCAGGAGCTCTCCTTTTGGGATGTGTTGGTTGGCTGAGGGCTGAATCCCATCCCTGCAACCCCTCCCTGTCCAAGCCTTCCTCCCACCTCTGGCTTTCCCGGTGCACCAAATGGGTGGACAAATGGATGTCCCTGCCTGAAGGGGCTGTGAGGCAGCAGCGTTGCATCCTTTGAGGTGGCCCTGGTGTGGGTGTGGGCAGGAGCCTATGGTTAGGCAGTGCTTCGGACAGGAGTGCGATGGGAACTCGAGTTTCCCTTTTGAATCCACACCTGGGATTTCCCCCACCCACCAGGAGGGATGAAGACCAAATAGAGCAGTGAAGAAAAAAAAAAAAAGAGAGAAGGAAAAACAAAAAAAGAAAAAGTCGTCTTTAAAGTGCTCATGAGGACACGTCAAGGAGGCAGAAGTTAAAAAGGCCTCTGGGGGAGGGCTTGGTGTGTGTCTTCTGGCCAGCCAGCTCTGACTCGCCGAGTGCAGGTACAACCCTGCCGCAGCCTGGTTTCAGGTTGAGCCTCGCTTGCCATGTGAAGCTGAGCGGGGTTTGCAGAGGTAGGTGGGAAGAGGAGAAAAGGGAAGAGCTATCACAGCTTGCACTCAGCTTCTTGGCATGTGATAGTCCTGAATAGTGTCCCCTCTCTTGCCTACCATACGCATCCCCTCCCCTCCAAGCTGCGCTGCAACCTCGGGTGAATCAAGACATCCAGAGTCTGGTCCCACTGATGTAAAGGTTGCAGGATTAGGCTGCCTTAAACAACAAAGACTTGCTCTGCCTGTCAGACAGATACCCCAGAGGCAGACTGGAAGGGTGTGGAGTGGAGGCTTCTCTTTGCAGAAGTAGGATGGGAACGTTTTCTGCTCTTGCCTGTCTGGTTTAGCACTCCTGGCTGGGGTTGGATGATCCGAAAGAAAGCTTGATCTGAGATGCGAGGCTATGACATTATTATTTAAAACTTCTAAAGCGTGAAGCTTTAACTTGGGCCCAGATTCACCTGATAGACCTGATCTGCCAGGGATAGGGTGGTGGACACAAGGTGGGATGTGATGCCTGTTTGTGGAGGGTTGCGCTGGTGCGGCTGCAAACAAGACCTGCAAAGGTGGTGATGGGATCACAGGCTCTGTCCTTTGCCTTCACAGAGCTGTGGGCTACAGCTTTTAGGTTTGAAGTCAAAGCTTTAGGGGATTGAAGCTGGCTGCCTTTGGCGTCCCAAAAACCCAGGCTTGACTCACACCTAGAGTAAGGTGTGTCCTCATCTCTCTGGAAAGAAACTGGCATTTTATGTGGCTGAGTGTGGCCAGGTGAGTCTTGCCAGTGATGGAGGATCCACTTGACTCTGCTAGAGCCTAAACGATGCCTGTACCCATGTGGAACAATGCTTGGTCCAGCTTGCCTTTCGGAACCCTGAGAAAAGACAAAAAGTGGCATTCTAGTCCCTGATACCCCATCCTGGGGCTTAGGAGGAGAAGATACCATTGTCAGAGCTGCTGTCACCACACGTGCCCCTACTGGGAAAAAGGGCTGAATGCCAGTGTGCCTCTGTGACCAGATGGTGAGAGGTGTCCCAGCTGGAGCTCACAACAGCTTGAAACAGCCACCCTTTATGGGGTTGCCCCGTGAGGTTAAGCTCTGTAAGGCATCAGAGGGATGCAGCTCCTGGAGCTGGAGGGAGCTGCTGATGTCTTCTAGTCCTCAGAAGGGCGAATGGCTGGGCCATCCCCCATTCTAGTGGCGTCAGGACTGTGCCAAGCTTTGTATCTAGGAGGTATTCACTTGGTGAAGTGAGTCCACCCATCCATGGCAGAAGGAGAGGCGCTTTGTGGTCTGGAGGCAGCTGGGGTCTGGCTGTACCGTCATCCCAAAAGCTTGGGGTCCCTTCATCTTCCCACCTTCTTGGCCATGCACAACCATCATGAGACCATGCCCTCTTGTTGCGGGCAGCAGGGTTCAGCCTTCTGAATTTTGCCTCTCTGAATGTCACGGTCCGTTTCTCCTTTGGGAACTTGCAGACTGCTGCAGAAAAGAGCAACCGCCTGACCCTGCCTGAAGGCATCCTGCCCCTGGCACCGCAGCCGTGCCAGATGCTGAGGTGTGGGGAGCTACACCAAAATCACTATTTCAGCTGGAGCTGCTTGCTCCTACCCTTGTGGGAGGGATGTTGCGTACCAGTTGTTCGCTGCAAGAACCCTGTGAGTGCAAAGTTGATCAGAGAGCTGCTGGGATGCCCACCAGAAGGGAAAGACAAGCTTTGCCCTTGCTCTCAATCCCAGCGCTGCGGACTGCAGGGTGGTGGAGGTGGTTGTTTACCAACAGGGTACAATAAATGTGCCTGGATGCTGCTGTTCAACACCCATGTTTTGAGCATTTCCATGTGAGGGGAGGCTGCTTTGCGGGTGGCGTTGTAGGCAAGTGCTGTCTCTGTGCCACGGGTGTGTTCCTTTAGGTGGAGAGGAGCCTGATCCGTGCTGCAGAAGAGGGGAGCTGATCTGGGGAAGGCTGCCTGCGCTTGGCAGATGGGTTGCAATAGGAAGAGTCTCTTCCAAGAAGCCCTTGATGGAAATGAGCCTTGCACAGCTCTGAGGGTGGGCTGTGGGGGTGAAGGGTTGGGAGATGACATGCACGATGGCTGCTAAATTTAGGAGGACACCATTTTGTTGGTTATCTCCTTGCCTGGTGTGCTCTCTCACGGCCACGGCTCATAGCCTGGTCCTGACTGTACCTGTGAGCTCTGTGGTGCCTATCTTTGGCCATGCATGGGAGGAGATTCTTTCCTTCCACCTCCCCTTGCATCCTTAAGACCTTTAATCTTTCGTGCTATCTAAACCAGTCCCCTTGGGGAAGGAGATGGTTAATTAACCCCTTCTCCCCCAACTCCTCACTGTCCATGTTTCTGGACCCCTCTGGCTGGTGACCCCCTCTGCAATGTGTCTGTGAAGGTTGTTATCTGCCCTGTACAGATTTCCCTGGTGGGAAGGAGAGGTGATGCTGCAAAGGCTCCAGCTCCCATCACGTGTGTCTGCCAAGGCATGGGGAGCTCTTCTCAGCCTGGCCAGCTTGTGAAGGTGTCTGGGCTGCTCTCTGCGCCCAGATCCCAGACAAGATGGGAGGACATCATCCCTGAGCAGCGCTGGTCCTGAGATGGCGTGGAACCTGGAGGGGACAGGCACTGCTGCGCTCCTCTTCTGAGTGGGAGGGAGGCAGGCGGGCATCCCTCGCTAATGAAGCAGGATCCTGGAGAGCTGGGCTGCTTTAGGGCCTTTCCTCCAATTCTCTGGTCAATGCTGGTTCTTCTCTGTCCTCACCTGTCCTGAGAAGGCTCAGCTCATTGCAGGTGTGCCCTACCTGAAGCTAATCCCAGCAAGGATAAAACTCCACTCCAGCTGGCTTTGTGCCTGGGGGATGGTGGGGTGATGTTTCTTGCCTTATCCAGGCTGTAAAAGAAAAAGGAGAAGGAAGAGGGGACTGGATCCACAGGCACCTGGGCTCAGCAGCATCCTGCTGCGTGTGCAGGAACTGCTGATCCTGCAAAGGTGCCATTGCTGTCTCCTGCTTGTTTTCCTCTGAGCGGCATGGGATCGCGTGTGTGTGCATATAGCGGTGCTCCCATGCCTCTCTGTTTATGATGCAAAGGGAAACCAGCTCTGCTCTCCCCTGGCCAGGCTGTGCTTTGGGCACCAGTGTAGATGATGGGGTGCCCGGGAGAGGGGTGCTGCCAGCGGGTTTCTCCCCCTCCATGCCAGGGTTAACCTCCTCTAGCGGTGTCTCCTGTGGCTGGGCCAGATCTGCCTTCTTCAGCTGGGGCAGCAGAGGGGAGGAGGAAGCTGGCTGTGCAGTTGTTCGTAGAAATCAAATGTGAAAGGAGTGGGAATGCAGTGGCGCAGAGGAGGGCATCTTCAAGGGGAACCTGCACTGGGTCCTTCAGCCTCCTTCCAGTCCGGATGCTGAGCTCAGTGCTGCTGAGACACAGGGAATGGTGTCCCTTGAACCCTCCTTCCCTTTCCTCACACAGTGTGGATTAGGGTTAGCAGTAAAACCGACAAATGCCTCATCCTAGAACAGTGCTTCCTGCCAACTTCTCTTACCAGACCCCGTGCTTTCGCCTAGAGCCAGTAGCTGTAAGGATGGAGATGGGGGGAACAGACTGCTGTTACGCTGCTCTCTTGCCTGCAGCCTGTTTGCATTCATGATTGCATCCGTGCATTAAAGTGCTTTGAGCTCCTCGTTACCAAAGTGCAGACTCTGAGTTTTAATGAGCCACCCGTGGGAGCTGGGACTGGGAGAGACGAACCACCGTCCTGCTGAACCGAGGCAGAGCTTGACAACAGGCACTGCTGCCTGGAAACGGTGGGCAAAGGCTTTATTGACCACTGGAGGTCACTTTTTCAATAATGCAGTACAATCCAACTTTATTTTGTCAGTACCTTTCATGCAGGCTGCTTCCGAGCTGCTCAACAGATCCAATGCAAAGGGAGGGAGAGGAAAGACGACTTCTCTAGCTGGGGAGGTGGAGGCTGCTCGGCAGCGCGGGGTGCAGAGGAGAAGGCTCTTGTGCTTCAGCCAAGAGCTAGAGGAGAAGAGTAGAAAATAAAGCAGCCTGGTGCTGCTCCCCTGTGCTCTAGAGTCACCTTCAGGGTCTTCATAAGCAAATGAGCACGTTTGGCCCTGGGGGGGCTGGAGGGATGGTGGAGGAGGCAGGAGGGTGCTGGGGAGGGATGGCAGCTCGGCACAGGGTGGGTGCCACACCGGGAAGGTCAGCCTGCGTTTCTTGGCTAAAGCCAGCCAGCTGAGGGGGAACGAAGGCCCTACAGCAGTGCAGTCAGAAATCCAGCTTGCTGCAGCTGTTTGCTTCTAGAGCGAAGGTGCTTCAGAAACACTGTGATTTGAGCTCAAGAAAGAGCTCAGACATGGGCAGGTTCAGGCTGTTTCTGAGCCAGAAATTGCACCTGAATTGTGATTCTTTGCTCTCCAACTGATGCCCAGTCATTCCTGAGGAAGGATTGCGACCCCACTGCCTGCACCGCCTGCCTTTTCCAGGCGTCAAAGCGAGGTTTCTGCACAGACTGATGCCCCACAAGGGCTTGGTCATGCACCTCCTCTCAGCCCCATGCAGGCAAAACCCTGAATGCTCTCCCTGGACAAGAGGAGCTGTGGGGGATTGTGAGAAGAGTATCTTTGGTCACCCCAAAATCCCATCTTGGAGTGAGAAGGGACATCCTGGGACCCTTTGGTGTTGGCAACTGCTGGTTTTGTGGAAGTACTGGGGCAGTTTCTGTGCTGGGGAAGAACAGAGTCCCGAAGCACAGGAAGAACTGGAGGTTGGAAGTGGAAAACCCACTGTGCTGAGTGGAAAACAAGTGCTGAGTGGCTTGGGGTGCAACCCTGCACCCACTGTGTTCTGAGGTCTCCTTGCTCTGCTTCCAGCATCTTCTAGGTGCTCAGGCTTAAATTTTCCCCTTCTGCCTGTGTAAGTCTCCTCCTGCCTCAGCTGATAGAGCTGCTTGGAAGGATCTCGGGATTTCAGCAGGACTCTGAAGCCCAGAGGTATATAGCCCAGCACTGGAGAAATTCAATCTTCTCATGTTTCTTTTTGCTGTGTTGGAAGTTGATTGGGAAGCCAGTTGTGCCAGATCTGCCAAGTGGGAACCATTTTTCCCTGCTGCCCTTTGGGTCTGGTGTTCAGGCTTGCCCAGGGCTGCGAGTGAACGTAGATGTCCTGGAGGATCCTTGTGTCCAGCCTTCAGGCCCCTGAGGCAGATGATGGCATTACTCTTGTGATGTTGCTTCTTCCGTTCGCCATCCCCCGATTCTTAATTCTGGAAGTTTGTTCAGATGGTGATGTTTCCATCATCACCAAAACGAGCAGATCTATTTCTTTTTGGCTAACTTGATACTATCGTTCCTCTTTGAGAGGTGGGAAAGGAATAACTGATTTTCACATCTGCTTCTTCTACAGCTCAGGGAGGAAGGGGATGGGTTTGCATGGAAAACTCTCTTGGATCTGGGCAGGGAATTGCAGCCTTGCAGGAGCTGCCCTCCACAAGTTGCTTTGGGAGCTGGACGGGTGAGGACTATGAGTGTTTAACCACCACAGCAGATGGGACTCAAGACACGTCAGAGCAAATATTTAAAGATCCAGTTTTATAAAGCCGCTTTTTGGCCTATAAACCGTGCGCTCCGTGGCTTCCAGTGCCCATTGCTGTGAACTCCGCTGTTTGCTGCCCTGCCGATCAGCAGGACTCAGCTAAATGCGCTACTTCGGTTTAGTGTTGCATTTTTCCTCTTTCCTCCTACCCTGGGGTTTTATTTAATGTATTTGTTTGTTTTATTTATGGAAGGGTTTTTTCCTGCTCTCAGCAGAGTGGAACGGGAAGTGATTGCTCTGCCAGGGGAGTCTATATCCCACTCACTGCCCAGCTCTGTCCCTCTCTCCTTCCTACTCAGGCAACAGTTTTTACCATCTCAGCTGCCGTTGCTGGAGCAGCAAATGGTGAATCTCCTGTGCTGGGAGGCAGGAGCGCTTCCTCCCTGTGCTGCCTCTCTGCTCTAATACAGCCTGGGAAGTGGGGGTGAAGGAGATGCTGTTGGAGGGGAGCTCCGAGCCTCCCTTTACCCTGTAACTCTCATATGGGTTTCCCAGGCTTGGAGAGGCACCAAGGCTCCGTGACATGTAGCCAGATCCTGGTGGGTGTCTTCCTGCTGCCTCAAATTCATTTTGCAAAAGGCTGAACTGAGGAACCGTGTCTCCAGAAGGTGGTAAGGCTGGGATCTCGTGTCCTCTTTCACTCCAGAGTACATCAGGCACAAGCGTTGGGTTCCCAGAAATGATCCTTGACTCGTTTACACAGCGTGGAGTGGTCTATGGTTTGCTCTTCCTTTGTTGCTTCGTCTTTCGACCTGGGTCCCGTGGAGCCAAGAACTGACGTGGCTGCAAACACGAGCAGCTCTGCTCCTGAATGAGCAGAAGAAAAATAAATAGCATCTCAAATTGCAGCCTGTGTGCAATGGGCCAGGTTTCTGCTCTCTTTCCAGGTCTGCTACTCGGGGTAGTTACTTCTGTCTTGCGTTTGCAGCAAAAGTAAGATGGTGATTTGGCCCAGGGATATTTTGGGATAGACCCAGTTTAATCTCCTGGTGCTTCCATTTCTGCCTTGTGTTAGACCCTGCTCAAACTCTCCTAGGAGAGTTGCTAACATAACTCGCTGGTATCGCTGCATTGCTTTGAGATCCTCAGATGCGAGTGGTTATAGAGGTTTTAATAGCAGTTAACTCCTCTGGTTATGGAAGTCCAAAGGAAGGGGAAATTCATAATGGATAACAAAAGCCATGTTGGTGTGCTGGGTTAAACCCAGCATCATGCCCTCTAATTATGTAGCGGTGGCCTAGGCTGCCAGAGTAACCGGTGAAGATGGGATGGTTGTGCTCGGCTGGGGGGAACCAGGGCTTGATTTAGTGCCTGTTGAGATCAAGGGGCCTTTGATTTCAATGGGTATTGAATCAGGCACTGCAATATCAAATAGGCCAATCAGATAATGACTTCAGATCGTCTGAGAGATTCCTTTCCCTGAGTTGGGGCAGGCGGGATAAATTGGGCAGCCAGCTGGGCGAGGCTGCGTGAGCCGGCAGGCTGGCGACTCGTCCCTAATGAAACGGGATGTCCAGTAACAGACTGGTGACAAAGATGCTCTGGTAGCTGGCGTAGGGTCAGGCACTCTCCCTGCCAGGAGATCCAGTATGGGCCTGTGCTCCTCTCCCACCTTGTTTCTGGGTGGGACCTCATGCAAGGGCTGGCGCGCAGGATAGCGGCTAGAGGAGCTAAAGACGGAGAGGCCTTTGGGGTGATCTCGCATTGTTAAGCCCATTCTTCCAGGCTCCCACATGCTTCCTGCAAGAAAGGTGGGTGTTTGGTGTTTTTTTTTTCTGTGCAGCCCTCAAAGTACCGAGCTGGCACCTGAAACAATCTCTGCTGTCTTCTAAATGGGGAAACTGGGGACAGCAAGAGGCGTGCTATAAAGGGAAGGATGCTCTGGTACTCCTCAAGCACGTTACGTCTTCAGGGTGCTTGTTTGCAGGGCTCTTGTCTTGAGGCTTGAGGTTTCTGATCTTGAGTCTGGCTGTCCTGGCAGGAAACCCATTCTGGAGCACGGGGCATGATCCTTTTCCCAGCATCCCCAGGGAATTTTACCCTACTCTTGCAGGAACGTGAGATGTTTGCAATGTGCTTGTCCTCTCCCGCTCTGTACCTGTGGTTCATTCACTGGAGTTCTTGGTTGATTTTCATTTGGCAGTGCCTGGGAAAGAGTGTGGTGGCTCACAAGGTATTCTGGGATGGGGTACATCTCTACAGTGACTGTAGCATCACCCACCTCTCTGCTACTAAATTTACCACATGCCACGGCTGCTCTTCTGAGAGAATGGTGGCTGTTGTGATGTGACCAGCTCTGAAAGAGCTCCTCCAGCAAACACCCAAGGCCCAGGGTCTCGCTTCATTTCTGGCGAGAAATGTAGATGGAAAGCGTTGGGTGTGCTGCTTTGCAGGAGTTGGAGCCGGCAAAGCCTGGTTCCTCTGGCTTCGTCTAGCAGTTGGGTTTTAAGCCCCAAGCTCTAATTCTGAAGCTTGTTCTCTTTTTTTTCCCCTGTCATCAGGGAAAAATAATCCTAGTGTCTTGCTTTGTGTGCATTGTATGATGTCTTAGCAGAGTTTGCACCCCAGTCCACCCCATGATCTCTCTCTGTGGCTGCAGGAATGTTATCTCTGAGGTCTTTATCTGCCCTGATAAATTTGGCTGGAAGTGGGTCAGTAGATTTAAAAGTTCTGGGGAGATACGTTGTGACCCTATCAGCATGATGCCGTGAAAGAAGCAGGCTGAAGTCAAATTCAAGGCAACAATGGAAACTTGGAGAGGAACGGAGAGAAGAGGCAGTGGATCAGCAGATGCAGAAATCCCTCTGGGTCCTATCAAGTGTTTTGCCAGGGTTTAATGCTGAGTAAAATATAGTATCTGAGGGATCAGATCACTGGGTATTCCCTCTGGATGGGGAGACCCGGGCTCGAATATCTGTCCAGTGACTCATCTTCTGGAGCTGTCAGAACAGAGATCTGGCGTGGGGTTATCGCTGTGTCCAACTGGCTGCAAGGGGTGACGTTGCTTTCAAGCTATTTGGGCAAAACTACTTGAAGGAGATGCTTGAACAGCATCATCCAGCTCTCTGCTACTAAAGCTAGGTTTCCTGGAAACTTGGATTCAGCAGCAGCAAACAAAGACCTTCTGGGATGGCCTGAGCATCCAAAGCCGAGGTTAACAGGAGAAGGGGCAACCAGAGTGGTTTTGGCAGGAGTGTACTCAGCTGCTGTTGTCCAGAGAGGGCTTGGGGGAAACCAGACCGCAAAACTTGCTTCACAAAAGCATCTCCTGAATTTGCAAGACTCACTGAAGGGCCCTTCCAAGTCTTCAGCAGCCTGTGGCTGTTTTGCTAGATCCTCCTCTGTGAGCCAAGAGGTGGGTCTGAAAAGACAGAAGAGGCCAATACAGGAGAAGGAGGCAACAGCTAAACAACCTTCGTGAAAGGTGTTCAAGAGCCAGTTAGATTTTTTGCTTTGCTTTTTCCTTTAATCGATCACAAAGACTCTTCCAAAGTGGAGAGCAGACGTGAAAAGTCTGTTCTCTGCTGTAAGGAGAGTATGGTGGGAGAGAGAGGACAGCACAGCCTTCATGATGCTGTAGTGATGGATCGTCCTTGCTCCAGAGTCTGGTCTAGGGGCATGCTGCCCCTCTCTGTTGCTTTGGAGAGCCATGTGTCAGCTGGAGCCGGTCTTGACGACTGCCTGGCTCCATTCTTTTGGGATCAAGGAGTCGGAGACAATCTGTGTGGACAGCATAAGAGTTGCAGATGGTCCTCTTGCAAAGCTGCAGAATTACTGGGAGGGGGAGAGGGTTTAACTCGTATCTCTTCCAATAAATCATCGCAGTCTGGGCCTCCCTGCCCCCACGGGCACTCGTGTGCACGTATTTGAGAGAAAATCCAAACCGCCCTTTGCTTTACCGATCCCTGCTCAGGTCTGCCCAGCCTTGCACCAGGACAACGATTGCTTAAACACCAATAATGTTGTCTCAAGCCGTAAGTAAAGCAAAGCTTGCCTGCGCTGGGCTGCTCTGCGACTTCACTCTTTCGATTACAAACAGCAAGCTGTTCCTGCGCGTGGGCTACCATTGCTGCCAGGAAAGCTATTCTCAGTCAGGAGAGAGAAATGAGCTGTGCAAAACGAAGGCACGTCTCATATTGATAGGCATCGCTTGCCAGTTCAACCAGTATGTGCTGGTACTGCTGCCCAGGACGGGCTCGGTAGGTATGATACGGGCATGTGTTTGATGCGGGTGAACCTTTGGACTGTGCCGATATTGATAGAGAATTGCTGTGGCTAAAATCGGTGTGACCTGTCCTGAGCGGGATTCTGCAGCGGTTACTCACAACAGGAACAGAGTGAGACACTGCAATGTGACACAGTCCCTGTGTGTCATGTTGGTGTTAAAAGAGATGTCCCAGTGCTGCTCCCAAGGCATTTTCACCCCTTCTGGCCCCAAAAGAACAATGGCATAGAGATGCCTTGGGCTGCTTTTTGGGCTGCTTTAGTCTCTTGAACGTTTTTCCTTGGGTGATGTTTGAAGCTTGCTGAGGATGCTGCCCTCGCGCTGCGTGAGGAAGGGATTTTTTTTTCCAGCCCTTCACTTGCATCTTCTAGGAGGAAACTCCTGGGAGTTTAAAAAGAATTATTGACACTGACCTTCCTTTTGGAAAATTTCAGCTCCTGGTGGAGGTGTCTGCGAGTCGAGCGGAGCCCTTGAAGCTGCCGACTGGGTGGAGGGTGACGGAGCCTCTTTGTGCTGTAGCTCGAGGGCTCTGATTTTCAGCAGTGCCGGGCTGGTGGGGTGCCGAGCTGCGGGAAGGCTCCGTGGGTGCCTGGATCTCCTGCAGATTTGGGATCTGCTGAAGTGTGTCCACCCCGATGCCAGCCTGCCCTCGGGTCTGCTCTTGACTGCTTGGAGGGTTCGTGTGCGTGCCTGCCCTGCGATCCCTTGGCCCATTGAGGAGGTGGAGGCTGCCTGTGAGGTTGCTTTCACCCTCAGTTCAACATGGGGAAGCAAGACAAAAGGAGAGGACTGGGGTTGAAGGAGAGATTGAAAGCCACGTGTCTGCGTTGGTAGAGGAAAGCTCAACTCCTGTATGTCTCATCTTGCTGTATTCCCCCCTCCTCTCCTCAAAAAAAGTCCCCAAAAGCTAAGCAGGGAAGTGGGAACCATTGGAGGAGAAGACCTCAACCCAACTCTTCCTTGCTGGGATGCAGCCCCATCCTCTCCCAACCCTCTGGGGAGCTGCAGGGTGCCTTGAGTCAGGGAGCTGGTGTGTTCCCCACCATGGGAGAGGCCCCCGTCCTGCTGCGGGTCCCGGACCATGCCGGATGTCAGGGAGCCAGACGGGCTGCCCCAGCCTTCGCCACAGCTGAGCTCCCGGCCCCAAACAATGGGGCCATTGAGGGGCTGGAGCTGGGGGTGAGGCCGGCCGCCCCGGCTGCGGGCTGCGGAGGGGGAGGACAGCTGAGCCTGCTTATTCCACCCCAGCCAAGCTAAGACCCAAAATAGGCACCTGGTGGCCATTTGGAGGCTGGGCCTCTTTGTCTGGAGGCCACGACTTGTTTACGCGTGGGGATTTTGTGGAGTATTTAAAGCTTGGAGGAAGGAGGAATCCTGGTATTTGCGTGAACTTATTTTTATTTAGGTTTGTTTTTTTTTTTTGGTGCTAGAAAGGCAGGATCGCTGGTATTTTTATTCCTTTTCTACACCTTCCCATAGGTGCTTACGCTTCCTTGCAAGCTGAGTACCTCTGTCCTGGTGCAAGAGTGAGAAGCTTGGTTGCCGTGACGGCTGGGTGATGAGGATAAAGGGCAAAAGCCTCATGGTGGGCTTGTGGTGCTGCCAAAAGCCCTTGACCACAATGAGTGAGAGGGTCTAAGGATGCTGTCAACAGCTGGTGAAGCCACTAAGTTGTCCCTGTTGTGCGTGTTTGCCGTTTCCATCCACCATCCTGGTCTCTAGTCCTGGGCTCCCCTGTGGTTTCCAGAGCCGCCTGCTGCCCCGTGGGGTGTGCATGGGTGTCTGCAGATACCAATTCCCTGTCCTCCCTCACCAGACCCCCTCCGATCCGCTTTCCTGGCGCTGAAACGGATACTGTCTGGCTCTTGTAGACAGCAAGCATCTGCTGTGCCCAGTGACTCTGAAAATCTTACCTCTTCCATAGCCACGCGTGGATTTAAGGACTCAACGTGAGGTGGTTGTGGTTCGAGCCCGCTCCGAGTTGTGCTGCTGGAAGTGGGGGGGTTACGTCTGCATTGGGAGGGGTGTAAAATTAATGCAATGTTTGGAACAGCTCATTAACTAACTGTGCCGGTCCAAATCTTGCCCTTGGAGGCATGTGTGTTGCTGCCAGCACCATCAACATAAAGACTCTCCCCAGCACAGCCAGGGATAGGATTTGGCCTGTTTATATTCATGGTGCAAAAAGAACCGAAGGATTAATGACTGATTACTTCTCAGGCCAGCGGGAGCTCTGGGTACCCATCTAGTCTGCAGATAAAACGCAGGGTAGACCAAGACAAAGCTTTGCAACAGAATCCTCCCAATTACCTCACCGATCTCCCCGAGCGCCGTAAAATGCACTGTCAGCTCTGCAACCAGTTAGCCAGCGCTCAGCCCCGAGACGAAGCACCTCCTGATGCTGCCCTGAGCTGCTCTGCGAGGTTTTGGGGGGAGCAAAGCCTCTATCATCCCTCCACCGTCTTGCCCCTCTTCCCAACCTGGGCATCATTTGAAGGTGGTTTGATGGAGCCTTGACTGGTCCCTACCTGCCTGTTCATGTGTCTGAGCATCCTATCGGCCCCCCCAGCAGAGCCTGCGCGTTGGATGCAGTTTCTATGGTTACTGCAGCTACCGAGCCCGGGAAGAGCAGTTGGATGCTGGAGCTGGCAGGACCAACGTCTCCCTCTGGATCAGCCAGAAACTTGACAGGGAGTCGGTGTGTGCGAGAGTGGCAGAGCACAGGACAAAGAGAGGAGGAGAGTGGGAAAGAAGGGAACCCAGGAGAAAAATCCGGTGTCTGCTGGGTACCAGGGTTGCCCCCAACAGGTTATCCTCTGAACAGGCTTCAAACAGGAAAAAAACAGGTGGGGAGAAAAAAAGGGATGATGAGAAAATTGCAGTTCTGGTGCTCACATGAAGGTGACATTTGTTACAGCATCTCTAACAGTCGATTCGGGGATCTAAACACATGGAAGTTTTAGCTGCTGCCAGAGCCTGACTATTCTACCCACATTTGTTTTCTCCCAGCCCTTCTTTCCTCTTATTTGATTTTTTTTTAGTGGTTTTTATTCTGATATTTCCTTCCCTATACACGTGGGTTTCCTCTCCATAGCGATATACCCTTCTCCTGTTGGTTAGGTTAAAAGTTGAAGGCACGTTTAAATCCTTACTGCATACTGTCTTGGTGCCACTTGGGAACTGATGGGACATTTTTGGCAGAGTTTTTCCCTGTTACAGGCTTTCTGCTGCGGCTGTGCTGGTTTCTTGCCCACGGATGTGAGCACCGAGCTGTCTGCCCCGCTTGCTGGTGTGTGTGGGTGCAAACCCAGGTGGAGGTTTGCATCTGCAGTCAGGGACCCTCCTGCTGCCCTCTCATCTGCCCTCCCCCAAATATGTTGGTGGCTATGAAATTGGGTTCAACCTCACAGGCTGAACCTGCGAAGCTCTTTCTTTCCAGCTTGGCCGCTTCGCCTCGTCTAAACTGCTGGCAGACAGGGCAGCGCCTCCGAAACGCTTCTGCTGTAATAGGCATCTTGATCCCTGCTCTTATGGGCAGGGTGTGGGGACAGGAATGAAAATAATTAACGTAAAAGCTTGGGTGATGAAGAGCCCTCGTCCTGACCTGCTCAGGAGGTAACTGAGAGCACAGGTCTCCTTGTGCTTCCCAGGTGAGCTCGCCCAGGGAGCTCTTGGTGAGCCCTGAGCCAGTCCAACTGGCTCTCCTGTCTCCCTGGAGCAGCTCCGAGCGCTACGGCGCTGTCAGACGTGGGGTTGCAATGGGCCGTGGCTGTCCTTGACTCGGAGAAGAGAGGGCAGGCAGGGGAATGCTTTGCTGGGCTCCGGCTATTTGCAGAGCTGGCAAGCTGCAAAAAAAAAAACCCAGAAAAATCCCTGCAAAGGCAGGAAACTGTGCCCTGCCTTGTGCCTTGGAGTGGTGAAAGGATGGAGCCCAAGCATGAGCTGAGCGGCTCTCCTGGGTTTGCACAGGGAGCTCTTTCTGCCCCAAAGCAGCACTGCCCGGCCATGCCCGTGTTAGATGCGGGTCAGCAGCTCCCGGGGCCGCACAGGTGGTGTGGGGTGTCAAGTCCCTTCCATGAGCAGGGTCAGCCCGGCTCCTTGCCCTCCCTGGGGACGGGAGAGGTGGCAGTGCCTGAGGAGGCATCGCGTGACTTCTCCAGAGCCCTGGCCTGGTTTTGAGAGAGTTGCTGCCCTTCCCTGCCTGTCTGGCCCTTTCGCCTCGCCTGTGCCATGTTTTCCTGTCTCCGCTTGCACTCCTGCCCTACGCTGGGGTTCTTTGCTGGGCTGACACCTGATTCACCCAGGCAGAATATCCCTGTCTGGCTCCCCGGGCAGGTTCCCAGGTCTTGGGCAAGGTTTGGGATACTTCTTCAGCGGTGCGGTTGCAGTTGGAAAGGCTCCCTCACCCCAGGGGCACCTGTCTCTGCAGCTGGATGAGGACCAAACGCCTCTTCATGGTCCTGAGCCTTTGTGTCTGGAGCCTGTGCAAACTCTGGACTGGATGCAGTGGGGCTCAGCTCTATCTTGGGGGTTTCCATGTCCCAGCAGAAGACCTAAGGGTTGATATCTGTGACTTATTTAAGAACCCCACATCAAGTCATCAGCTCTTGTACCTAAAGCCTTCAGTCACATTTTTGGGGAAAATGGTCTTTTATTCTTCATTCTATAGGATTTTTTTCAGGCTGTGGAAAGGCTGATGGAAGCTAAGATAGAAATTAGCCTCCACCTGGTTGAACCCAGTCTCTTTGTTCTGCCAAGGGTGAGGAAGCTGTTGATGCTGGAATGGGTCAGTGGCAAAGGCCAGCTGCCTGGCAGAGAGCTTTGGGGAGGTAACGTGGTCCCACAGAGCAGAGTAAGGCTGAGGAAGTCGGAGCCGTGGCTGAGGCTATCGTACAGCCGTGTTCCTGTAGGGACAACTCCACGGGAGGCTGCAAGATCTGCAGCAGCTCTGGATGCTTTGCTGGTACAGGACCTGCTGATGCTCAGCCTCTCTTGTCTTGAGTCCTGTGTCCTTTGGGTGGGATCAGTCTTTGCCGGGAGGCAGTGAAGCAGAGCAAGAGGCAGGAATTTACCCCAGACTCTGCAGCACAGACTCTCCATCCAGCCATTGCTGGGCTAGCGATAAATACTGTGGCAGTCAGCATGTTCTCCCCAGCTATTCCCAGGCTGCTGCCACCACAGGAGATAGAATCATAGAAGAGTTTGGGTTGGAAGGGACCTTAAAGATCATACAGTTCCAACCCCTCCTGCCATGGGACACCTCCCACTAGATCAGACTGCCCAAGGATGACTTCCAGGGATGGGGCAGCCACAGCTTCCCTGGGCAACCTGGGCCAGTGTCTCACCACTCTCATGGTGAAGAAATTCTTCCTTATGTCTAGCCTAAATCTGCCCCTCTCCAGCTTATACCCGTCCCCCCTCATCCTATCACTCCAAGCCTTTGTGAGCAGTCCCTCCCCAGCTTTCTTGTTGGTGGGAGGTAGAGGACAGGGTGTCTGCAGGCCCCCAGCTCTCTGAATCACCTGCTCAGCTCTTTGGTTGCTGGGACTTGCAGCTGCCTAAGCTGTGTTTACCCTTCCCCAATCCCTTTTCTCCCTTTTCCCCAGGCAGATTAAAGCCAGACAAGAAAGGGCAGATGTGGCTCCCCATCGACAAGTCGCTGCAGGTGAGAGGGGAGCTGCTTGGCACGCACACCTGAGCCACCTGGCCTGCCTGCCGGATTAACCGTTTTGTGCAGGCGGGCAGGACCAGCGCTGCAGCGCGTTACACGCGTGGGAGCAGAGGCCAGGGGATGCTGCAGGGAGAGGGAACGGCCCCAGCAATGAGCCTCCTCCTCCTGCTGCTGCAGGCGTCGAGTCGAGCCGCTCCCAGTCTGGATGAGTGGCTGACGGCAGCCTTTGGAAATGGAGCATCAAGCCCATCATTTTTGTATTTTCTCTTCTCCTCCCTTACACCTGGCAGAAAGGAGCCAGTGGAGAACCCAGTCCATCTTGGGGACAGTTGGGGACAGCAGGCAGACCAACCCATGTCGGACAGTGAGCGAAGCGTTTTGCATCGCTGGAGCTGAGTGAGAAGTGCCAGGTTTGCTCAACACCTTGAATGGCTCGTGTCTCCTCAGCTGAGCTGGACCCAGACTGGTCCCCGTAGGAGGTGCGTCATGGCTTGACGTCGAAAGTGGTGTCCCCAGAGGGCATCGTGTTCCTTGAAAGGAATCATGCCTACAACGCTGTCCGTGTGCCTTCCTGGGGTTTCAGTGCACCTGTGTGGGCGGCAGCAGGAGGAACCTCCCAGAGCTGGGTGTGGGTTTTCTCTCTGCAGGAAAGCTGCCTGGAAAGTAGCCTGGTTTTCTGAAAGAACAAAACTTGTACTGAAAACAAGGCTTTCCCCTCCAATCGATTTTCATTGTCATGAAGGAGCTGCAGTGACTTCTGTGGAAGGAAACTACATCTAGTTTTAGTTCCATGTTCTGAGAAACTCTTAAAATACCGTGGAGAACATCTCTGGATTGGTTTTGAGCCCAGCCAAAGGGCAAAATCTCTTGACTGATTTATATTTCAAGCTCTCTCACCCCACTCGTCTGCCTGGAGTTTCAAACCCCCAAAGTGCCTAGCTCCAAGGAAGGGAATATTTTGCACGTGACTAGTTTGGGTTTGAGTCAAGGTTGTTTTTGTTTGCTTCAGGCAAATGTCATTGGGCTCTTTTTGGTGTCACTTTGCTGTTCCCGAGTAGGTTCCTGCAGAAACAGTAGGAAGCTGAACATGTACATACATCTCTGGAGCAGCTGGGTATTTCCAAGTGATGCAACTCTCAGATTCCTTCCCCACCCCCTTCTCCTTTTGCTTCAAAACCCTTTTTTTTGGCCTCAAAGATCAGGTTGTGTTTTTCCTTTTTATTCTTTGCTGGTTTAGACTTCTTGAGGCAAAGCCTTGCCTGGTGGGAGGAGGTGGGCAGCCCCAGAGCAAGGGTGGTGCGGGCAGGCTGTCTGGGAAGGTAGACACAGACCCTTCAGGGAGACCTTGTTCCAGCCTGTAGGTCTGTCTGTGACTCTGGGACCAACTGTGTAATCCTCCCGTAGTCAGGACCCATCAGCAGGTGAGAAATAATATCAGATACTTGCACGCTAGCTAAACGCATGGATCAGGCTGGGAACATGCTGTTTCATGTGCGAGACCTGTTGTCTTTCCCTGAGGAGACCTTCCAATCTGTGTGTTAAAACAAGTTTAAGTCATCTCCTGCTCAGATGTTCCATGAAACTTAGCCATTGCTTGCTGGAATATCCTGGATTTCTACCTGAGTGTTGCTTCAAAATGCATTTGCCAGCGTGACGCTGCAATGTGGCTTCTATCTGGCCGGTGTGTGTGTGCTCTGGTGTAAGGTTTTGCTTGCTGAATCTTCCTTGCAGGCTGTTTTCCCCAAAAACCTGCACCGTCGCTGGACATACACCAATCAATCAGTCCACGGAGGGACCATTCAGGTTTTGCTCATCCTCCAGCCCTGTAACCAGCCGTCAGGGGTGTTGAACAGGACTTATCCCTGTAGACGAAGTCATGCTCAACGTCACTGTAATTAATCCGATTCCTCGAGGTTGTGGTTTGAACGCAAAACTAATTGTCTTGGGGAGGCAAAACCCTCTGGCTCATGCGGTGTCTGCTTGCAAGCGTTAGTACTGCGTGAAACCTGGGAAGCAGCTGAGCTTGGAAGGGGCTTCTGACCCTGTGCTATATCCCCCAGTGCTGGAAATTCTGAGTGAGTGGTTGTGGGCTGCAGCGGAGCTGTGTTTTCACGTGGGGACCTTTCTGCTGCCCACCTTCCTATGCAGCTCAGTCTCACCATGAGGGAAAAAATGGAGTAACCACTTGTTTGCTGCTGGGAAGAGAGGTGAGCGGGACGGCTGCGTCCTGTGGTTTAGTCTAGCAGAACATGAGACTGAAATGGTGAGCGCAGAAGCAGGAGGGAGAGATGTTTTCCTGCTCATAAAAAATCTTAAAAGTAGAAAAAAAACCCCGAAAATCCTACCCTCCTACTGCCTAGGACAACCCCTTCTGAAATAACCTGTCAGAAATTTCCAGCAGGGCTCAGGCTTTCCGAGCCCTCCTCTGGAATAACCGGTGATGTCATCTCTAGCGTGGGCTGAGGGGACCCAAGTTTCACCCCCACGATGCTCCGTGTGGGACTGACATGGTTTGCTTGCCCTGACAGCCCCATCCTCCGACCTCAGTGGGTGTTTCCTGGGGTTCCTTCCTTCCCCATGAAAGTCCTTGTTTCCTTCGTGCCGAAACAAGGTGACTGGGGTCACGTTGTGTCCCCTCCCCGGCTCTGCCTCTTGTGAACAGGCGTGCATGGTGGAAGAGACGGGGAACTCCAGTGTCTTGGTTCTCTATTTCCTTTGCTTGGAGACAGCTGGGGTTTTGCTTCCTGAACTGCCGCAGCTCGTTGCATGGGCAATACTCTGTATTTTGAGCCCTCAGAGTGATGTTGTACACGAGTGTAGGTGTAGGGCCCCGATCTCACTGTTCCTTCGTGTTTTACACCTTCAGGGGAAGGAGTTTGGATTCCCTTTTTTTTTTTTGCAGGGAACAAGAGTCTCAGCGCCGAGTGTTTTGTTTCGTAGCTCCGTACATGGCAGCGTGGCTAAACGCAGAGGCAGATTTCAAGGCACGGTTGTTTAACTACACTGGGAACGCCTGATTCCAGGCATGCTTATTTCACAGATTTTAGTTGCACATTTCCTGGGCAACAGTTTGGCAAATGTAATTTCGCAGGTAGGCTTTGGGGGGGCTGAGGGCAGCGGAGGCAGCTGGGACAGCGCTGGGTGAACGCTTGCCGGTGAAGAACACGAAAGCCGCTTCCCCTGCATCTTGTGGGTTTTTAGCGTTGTTTTGTTTTCCCTCTTCAAAAGAAGTGTTGGAAAACATCTGAGACCAATACTGGGATAGAGTGGGAGGAAAAAGAGATTTAAAAGTCCTGGTCAAGTCAATGGGAGTCTTTTCCTTTGTGGATTACGAATTTGCTTTTGTAGCTCAGCTCTGGTTTGTTTGCGGAGAACATAGTTTGGCTCCCACTGCCTTCAGCAGAAGCAAAGCTGGACCAAAGCAGCTCTCAGTGCAAGACGGACTCGGGATTCAGCTTTATCTCCTAATGGGTCCGTTCCGTTGCCTCTTCGTGAGCCAAATTTTGGAGCTCTGACTCAGCCTGAACTTTCAGTGGCTTTTGCACCTGGAGATTTAAATATCTGTCTGCAAGGGAGGTGAACACCAAATGGCACCCCTACCTGCAGCTCCTGAAGATGTTACCACCCCTTTTACCCCTCCAGCTGTTTATTATTTCCCTCCTGCTGCTGCCTAGCGCCTCCGTGGTGAGTCAGAAGAACGGGACATGGATGCTCCCATCTCAGCCACTTCAGTACAAAGTCTGGCAGTGGCTTCCTTCCAGCTGCTGGGGAAAGAAAGGGGGTTGAGGCAAAGCTTCCAGTCTTTGCCCAGGAGTCACAGAGGAGAATCTGAGAGCTGTTCCACCAGTGCTGCGCCAGCGGTAGGAGCCTCTGGCACAAGGGAGCAGATGAACAAGCTGCCAGGGGTAGCAGTGGTGGTGATAACATCTGGACCCACCTGAGGAGAGCGCATCTCCTGATGCTGTAAGTGCAGGGCTGGGACCTTTTGCCTCTGAGCCGCCTCCGCTCCCACTGAGTTCAGCAAGAGTTCAGGGTGCTCAGTCTCTCGCCGGAGCGGGGTCGTGCAAGCCGCTGGTGTTGGGTTTGATAGGAGCTGTGCCTGAGGGAGTGCACTGGGACTGATGCCTGCTGGGCTGGGTGAGTCCCTTTGTGGTGGCTCCTGCCAAGTTTGCAGATACAGCCTATTCCAATGCAAGAGGGAGTCCACTGGAGCCAGCTGTTGAGCTGCAAAGCTCTTCCTGGGATGAGGGGGTGGCTAAAAACCCTCAAATGGCCTTTAAAAAAGAGTAGCTGTAAAAGCCAGAGAGTCCCAGGGGAGCTGGAGCCTCCCCCCACCTCCCTTTTCTGGCTGATGGGGGGCTGTGAGCGAAGCACCCTCATCATTCCACTTAGGGCTCTGTGGTGGAGATGATGCCTTGCTGCAGCCAGGGAGGAATCGATGCTCTGCCAGCTCTCTCTTCCCTCCCTTTCATCTCTCTTTCCTCCTCCCATGGCCCCCCTGCGCGTCCCCCCCCCCAGCCTCAATCCAGCTTGAAAATCTCAAGGCAAATCCTGCTAAATAGGGAGATTTCACACGGTTTCTTCCCTGCCCTCCCCGATCTCTCACTCCCTTTGCCGTTTCTGGCCTGCTGGGTTTTGTGTTTCAGTTGTTATAAATAAAGCTCCAGGCACTGATTTGGGTATACAATGACACCTTGTGTTATTAGACAGCACAGGACAGACTTTGCAAGGGGAGCCTTCTCGCCTGCCCTCCCTCTGCTCCGCTGTCTGCGGGCAGCCAGGCGCACAGCGCTGGCAGCAGGTGCTTCTGCCTCCCCAACGCTGCCTAAAATCACGGCCCTCGGGGGAAAAAAAAAGCAAACAGAAGATCCTAGCCCTTGCTTGGAGTGGGCTGGGCTTGAAATTAGGTGTTCAAGGGGAAGTTTTGCACTGGAGAGTAATGGGGAAAGTCTGCGTGTCTCTGGTTTTGTGCAGCCAAAAAATGAGTGGGAAGCGTTTGCAGGGGTGAAGTCAGGGCTGATGTTGTCAGCCAGCAACTCGGCCCTGCTGGGGGTGACCTGGGCTCCCCCCAAATCACCCACCACTGTGATGCTGGGCAGGATTTTACCCTGCAGCCGTGTTGCCTGGTTCCTTCCCTGTCCAGCCATCATACACCTGGCAGAGTTGGGAGTCCGAGCATCCTTCCTCCCCTACTTCATCCCATCACTGCATCGCATCCTCAGCCCCGGGAAGGACTTTGTCCAGTAAAGGCCACCTCATGCCAGCTGTCCTCTTGTCTCTTGGTCCCTTGGGAACCGGCACTAGCTGGAGTGAAGGAAACCGAGGCAGATATTGAGCTCCATGTGCCCATTTTTGGCTTCTCCCTCAGCGTTTTCTCAGTAGCTTCGGTACCAATGGTGTGTGGAAGGGCAGCGGCCGGCAGGAAAGGAGAGGAAGGCAGCAAATAAATAGAGTGACGGCTTGCCGTTGTGCTGGCTCACTGGAGGTGAGGGCAGCAGGAGCTTGGGATGCGGGCTCAGCCTTGCCCACCTGTGGCTCAGGTGCTGCTCTGTTTTCTGGGCTAAATTCCTGTTTGGTTTTTGTTTTATTTCCCCACCCCAGCTTTAGATCATAGAGGCAAATGCTGCGAATCTCTGCTTGGGGCATCCAGTACAGGTGTCCCACAGCTCCAAAATGCCTAAGCTCCTCTCACCCTGCTCCCCTGGGACCTAAGGGAGCTGTAAAGCTGAGCTCTGGGGACAGGACCCTGGAGCAGCTCCTCTGAGCGATCTTCTGTCTTTCACCTCTCTGTCTTCTCTCTGCAGGGAACCGGAGCCAATCTCCAGGTGCCCAGGCTGTGGAGTCTTGGAGGCAGCGATTTAAAGGCAGATAAATAGAAGTCCAGCCTGCAGACGAGGGAAGCCGCCCCTCATTAGGGCTGTCCTGACTTATCCAGGTTATTTTAATTCTTCTGAAGACTTTTGGAAGTGATTTTTCTTGTCACCTTGCTACGTACTTCTGGTTATTATAATTTTGCATCATTTGAACCATATTCGAGAGGTCAATGAAAATATTGAAGACTGATAATTCCCTCTTGGAAACTGCTGGGTTTTTTTGTTTTAGTTGGTTTTTGGTTTTGTTTTAAATTTTCTGTCTTTCTTGTCACCTCAGGATTTGGGCTGTGAGGAAGGGGCACCTGAAAACCTCTTTTTAGCCAAACGAGTGGTGGTTCGCACTTGCCGGCTGTCGTGGCTGTAAAAGCAGGCTGGGATTGTTGTTTGGAAATTGCTGATCTGAATTTCTCCTGAGCAAAAACGTGCCAAGGCATCGATGCCAGGATAACTGCTGCTGTCCCCTCTCCTCTGTCCTCCCCACCTCTTGTCAAAGAAAGATCATTCAGCAAGATCAGATCATTTTCTTTTTGTTCCTTTGGTTTGTGGAGATGCAGACTTAAAGAGAAGATACTAAATACTCTCTTTTCATGGTTTGTGATGCCCGTGTTGCTTTATAAGGTAAATAAACCAAACTAGCCAATAAAATCCCTACACTGCGCGTTAATAAAGTAATGGAGATATTTAACGCATGCAGTAAAGCTGCTATTCCAGAGCCCTAGGCCTGCTTTAGTAGCTGTAACAGGAGTGAATAAGATATTTTCCTGCTTTTATTTATACACATATAATATCAAATATTACTGAGTTTTTTGGTTGTTAATGTTAGCCAAAGGGGTTAAGAGAAATAAAAAGAGATTTTGCAAACATATCTAGGGAGAAAGAGCAAAAGTAGGCCCATTAATAAATGAGGGAGCTGAATTCAGCAATGATATCAAAGCGGGGAAGTTGCTGAGCTGCTTTTAAAATCAGTCCCTGGTAAAATCAGTGGAGACAATTAGGAGACCTTGTCAGATACAATCATGGGCTCCCAAATAGAAAAGCAGCCCATAAGGGAATAGAGGAGCCAAGAGGAATAGGGAAATGAAGCCAGTGGACAGGCTCGCGTTGAGTGCAAGTATCTGGTTCTAGGATATTGTGCTGGCAGGTTGGAGACGTTCCTGCTGTGGGACAGGAGCTTGCATCTTGTCTAGGACCTAGGAGAAATGTGGGACGGGGTGGGAAAGCCTGGGGAAAGGGGGCTGGAAGGAGAAAAATAGGTTCTGCTGGGCAATTTCCATCCGGCAGTGTGGTATGAGTCTCTAGCAAAGAAACAGGGCTGGTACTGGGAGAGAGGTGGTGTTGAATGGCTCCTGGAAATGCAGCTGAAGTTGAACGTTTGCTTCTGTGACGTCTGAGCTGGTGGTGTAGGAGGTGGCAGGGCTGTGGTAAGGAGCATGGCATGGCATGAAATAGGGCTTGTTGTGGGTCTGAGCAACTCCAGGGAAACTGATGGACACAAGGCTCCATTGCCAGCTCTACCCAGCGCCTCTGGACGTCTCCCTGGAGGTATATGCAGCCATAGGTTGAAACGCTGCAGTGAGATGCTGTAAATGAAAGATGTGGGTAAGAAGGCACAGACTGAGTGATGAGGAGCACTGAGCACTCATCTGAGAGTTTGACTGCAAGCCCAGCTCCGTTTAGCAGGTCACATCCCCCGTCATGGGGAGTTTGCTTAGTATGGTCCACGCTGCTGTTTACAGCCCTCTCCCAGATCATGATGAGCATGTTCGTTAGATGCAGAAAGATTGAGAAGCCAAGGAGGAAAGAAATACAGGGAAAGCTTGGGAAGGTCAGGTGTAAGAAGGCAGAAATAACCATGCAACCAGGAAAACGGCGAGTGGATGCACCTGCAACAGAGACTCAGGGGGAAAGACCTTCTTGCAGAAGAGCTGAAGGGCTGGAAGACCTGGAATAAAGGTCACCACAGGGCTGGAGAGTACAATGTAAGTGCTGGTCAAAATGGTGTTGGTGAGAACTCAGCTCTGAAGCTACGTGTGGTCGCAGAAAGGCTAAAACCTTTTGTGCATGTCTTGTATAAGATCTGCCTTTCGGTATTTTTTGGGTAAAAGACACCGAGGCCACGCATCAGACAGCCCTGGAGATGCTAGCCTGGTTCTTTCTCTTGCTCGTACTCACATCCCTGTTTTCTAGTACCCAAGCCTGGGTGCTGCAATGATGTTTGAGTGTAAACCCACTGGGAAGGGCTTTGGAGAGAAGCATGGCACTGACATGGAGCCTGAGGGATAAGTGTGGGAGGAGAGGTTAAAAGAGTTAAGGCCTTGGATTCAGCTGGTTTCTTTGTAGGGATGTCCAGAATGTGGGAGAACAACTGCAGCCCTGGGTGCAGTCCTCAGTTAAACGATGCGTGGCAAACACTGTTGTTGTTCTTTCTAAAAGAAGGGTGTAAACGCAAGGAAAGAGGCTTGGGGGTACCCAGCTTTTAAAATTTCAAGCTAAGGTGAGAACGATATGATTGAATCACACAAAGGAGAATGGGGATTGAATAGTCGTGAAAAAAACCACCCGAACAAACGAGCCAGCAGCCAGAAAGCGACTCTCAATCGAAAGGCTGGCAGTGCCAGGTTCGAATTGTTTAAAACACAATTATGTGAAGCTCTCGGATTTAAGGATGTTTTGCAGGATCCTGGTGAAAGGCTGCACCAGCCTTTTCTCATTGCTTGCCTCGAATTCCTTTGGCTAAACTTGTTGGCACGGGAGGAACAGGTTGTTGCGGAGCTCAGCCAGGGCTTGTATCTCTGGAGACGGTGGAAGAGCTCCCTTGGAGTTCCCCAACTCCTCCTCGGTGGGAAGCAGGTTGGTTGGTTGGTTTATTTATTTATTTTGGTGCAGAAGGATGGGGATTTGGGATGTGAGCTTCATTCCTAGCTTGTGGGCTGTTGAGTAAATAGTGAAATCCTTGTTCCTCAGCTCTCCTTGATCTGTAAGGGGGAAGATTACCTTCCCCTTCATGCTCTCTGCTCTGTCCTCCTGAGGTCTCATCCAGTGTCTGCTCCAGTTGCTGAGATGGCTCATGCTCTCTGAGTCGCGTCTTAGGTTGACCTTCGGGTTAGGAGCCATGGGAAACTGGGACACTGGAGCCCAGATCTCCATAAAATCCCTGTTCCTACTAACTGCTTATACCCACCTGTTGAAAACGTTTGAAGGCTGCTGGAGAAGCTGCTTCTGAGTGGCACATGCTTTGCTTGCTGCAAAATTTCAAGGAAGGGAATTGCTGGTGAGGTTTGAAGAGTTTCCCAGAAAATGTAAAAGAGCGTAGGGATAATTTCTTAATTTTTCTTTTTTTTTTTAATGGTGTGACTAGGAGGTTCTGCATAAGTATAACAGGACAAGCAAGCCTTTCTTTGCAGGTATGAGACATAATTATGACTTCCCAGGCGGTTGGGGTGGAGCCAGGGGAGCTGCTGCAGGGGTGAGCCCTAGAGAGGGGTCCATAGTGTTGGGGGGATGCATCAGTCCCAGCTCTGCTGGCTTTTACCGCAGTCTCATAGCGGCTGCAGCTGCCACACCCTACCCTTCCCTCGGCTTTATCCCATCCTTGCTCCTCTTTCTTCTTTCTCTTCAGCTGTTTATTGAATATATTTTGTTATGTGGCTCCCTTGCATCTAGGTTTCTTTTCTCTGCTCTCTGCAAACCCTTTTCACTCCCTTGTGTCCCCGAGCTGTGTCCCGTGGCCCACGGTCAGTGCTGGCCATGGCGCGTTTGGCCTCCGTGCTACAGTGCCGACAGCCGGCCCTTTCTTCACGTGTCACTTTGGAGGCTCCGTGTCTCTTTTTTTTCCCCACCACGTGACTAAAGTTTGTGCAAATCTGTTCTGGTTTAAATCTCAAATATGCATTGCAGCGAAGGAGCGGGGGGATTAGGGGTGGAGGCATCCAGACCTCACGCCTCAAAGCCCAACCCATCCCCACTCCCAGATTCCTTCCAAAAGGAAAGGCAAAGAAGAACCTGATCCCTGTTTCTTCTAAGTCTTAAGATTTACAACCTTTGGGCTGTTCTTTGGTGGTGGGCTGCCTGATGGGGTTAAACTTCTGGAGGATACCAATTTCTGTTGGTTTGCACACCTTGCCTCCTCCTGAAAGCCACTCGAACAGCTCATGGAGGAGGGCAGCGTCTTGGCCTCGGAGACACCGCTCACATTTAGTGTGTCCATTTTTTTTCCAACATGGGAAGGACATGAATCTGTTAGAGTGAGTCCAGAGGAGACCATGAAGATGATCCAGGGTGATCCTTATGAGGACAGGCTGGGAGAATTAGGGTTGTTCAGCCTGGAGAAGAGAAGGCTTTGGGGAGATCTTAGGGCAGCTTCCAGTGCTGAAAGGGGATGCAGGAAAGCTGGGAAGGGGCTCTTGATCAGGGACTGCAGGGGTAGGATGAGGGGAAATGTTTTAAGCTTGAAGAAGGGAGATTTAGATGAGATCTTAGGAAGAAATGCTTTCCTGTGAGGGTGGGGAGATGCTGGCCCACGTTGCCCAGAGAGGTGGTGGCTGTCTCATCCCTGGAGGTGTTTGAGGCCAGGTTGGATGGGGCTTGGAGCAACCCAAGGGAGGTGTCCCTGCTCATGGCAGGATGTTTAGAACTGGATGGGCTTTAAGGTCCCTTCCAACCCAGACCATTCTATGATTATATGATTTTAGGGGTTGGAAGCACCAACTGAGCCTTGTCTTTGCGAGGCTGACCTGCCTCCACTGCCTGCCCTAACGTTACCTCCTCTTTCTGGGTGACCCCATGTAGTTAACTGGCGAAGCCACCCAGAAAACAGAGATCGACAAATTCTGGACTTGCGGAGCCACTAAGATGTGAATTTTGCCAGATTTGGCCCCTTTTTCTCTCAGCTGGGACCTGGCTGGATATGTGCGTGCTGGAGATGTCCCCAAGAGAAAACATCCAGCTTTCCTTCAAGTGTCCAGCTCCCTTGCGCAGGGGTGCGTAGCTCTTTATGCCTCACTTCAGCTTCTCATTTAAACACCCTTCTCTGCTAGAGGAGACAAATTCCATGGGTGGCCCCAAAGGAGCTGGCTGCCCTCCGTCACCATGGTGGGGACCCATGTAGGACTCCCACCAGGAGCCCAGCGTTTGCCCACCCTGCCACCCTGCACTGCTCGCTGCTCCAGCCCGGCTGAGCCGGGAGCTGGCTGGTGAGCCGGGGAAAAAAGAGGCTGCAGCAAAAGATGGAACAAACAGAATTTTTTTTTGCATCTAGAGGGGGAAGCACAGAGCTAAAAATAAAACGGGAAGATCAGTATCTGTCAGGCTGACGGCGGATTGGCTCTTTGGAAATGCATGTAATTACCAGGCTGTAGGTAGACATTTGCATGGAGCGAATAGCAAGCTACTGAGACAAGGTTACGCTTTAACCTTTAAGTCCTGAATCTGCTGGAAAACTAAGACGGAACTGCAGGAAATTAACTTAAATTAATAGAGTTGCTGTGACTGTGTCACACGTTACCTCGGTGCGTGTCACTTCGCGGCACGGAGTGTCTTGCTGCCCCTGTGCCCTGACTCCCAGAGGAGGGAGATGTTTTGGAAGCAAGTTTGTCATGCGTGGACTCTCTCCCTCGTTTGGGGATTCAGCCTGACTGGGGAGAGGAGCTGTGGCTTTTTGTGGTCCATGTGCTTCCCTTCTTACCACCCTTTGAGTTAGCAGGGTCTGAAGTGGTTGGAGGAATTTGCGTAAGGGGATTTGTCCTCATGGATGCTGTGGGGTTGGGTGGTAGGTGCTGGTGAAATCCATCTGTGCTGCTCCAAGTCTCCCAGCTGGGAGGGGACGTGGGGATGGATGTTTTGTTGGGTGCCTCGAGCCCGAGCTCTGTGTGCAGAACTCCACAATCGTTACTCAGTACTGAAGTTGTACAGATTAGAGCAAAGATGGTCCCTTAGCGTGTGTTTGTGGGTGTGCAGTGCCTAACACTGTGACTGCAGAACCGATCTGGTGAAAAGCACACAGGGGAACTAAAATCATGCCTTTATGCTCCCACTCTGGGCTCCCTTCAGTGCTTTTGGTGCTCTCAGCCTCCGTGCTACCTGCTTGCCCCAAGGAGACCTTGTTCTTGCTGCTGCCCATCGTCCCCAGGTCAAAGAGCATCGTGGAGCAGCGGCAGTCAGGGATGTGTGGTGATGGGAGGAGAGGGACCCCTCACCAGGATGGGAGATGGAGATGCCATGGGTGTGCTTCTCACAACCACTAGAGCTGCTGCTGCTGTGGGATACAGGTATGAGCAGCTGAGTCTCAGAGGACGGAGGGGAAGCAGGTTAGAAAACACAACGTTTTGAAGACAACAGTGACATCCTGCCTTCTGCGGTTACTATGCTGCCTTCAACTGTGGGTGTGGTTTGGAGAATCCCAATTTTTCTGGCCTCTTTGCTAGCTGTGATGACCAGGCAATGCTTGTTTCCAAGAATGCTGCCTTCTTCCCTCCAGCTTAGGGATAATTTTGTCCACTGTATTGATGTCGTTGCTTGGCTCAAGCTGGCTGCACTTCTGTTCCTTGTAGAAGAAGCTGAAAGTAGAAACAGTGTGGTGGGGCCAGCTGGTGCAGAGCATGATTGCTCACCTCCCCAAAGGGCTAGGCCACCGGGAACTCAAGCTGCTCCGTTGGCTCCTCATCAGCTTCTGAATCCAATTTAAGGCTCTGGCCCTAATCTTCAAAGCAACTAACAGAGAAGTGCCAATGGCATCAAAGGCTAAATTTTGTTCTGTGAGCAGCACAAGCTGCTCCTCTGAGACAGTCCAGAGCATGAAGGCTGGGATGAGATTGAGGAGAGCAATCTCCACCGGCCAGGATGTGGCGAGAGTGGCCAATGGTCAGAGTTCTTTGGCTCTGATTCTGGTGATGTTGGACACAAGTTCAGGTGCGTGGACACCATTGAATCCTCCAACCTGCTGCTTTGAGGAGTTTATGCAGAGGGAAGCTGGGTCTTTGTCTCTCTGCCTCTGGTGACCCATCTGTTAAACACAGATAAGTGCTGCCTTGCTTCTTGGGGCAGTCAGAGGACAAACGCATTGGAGACTAAGACCTGTGAATTTGATGACATCCTAGGTCCTACGCTAGGCATGAGAGCAAACAGTCTTCCGGGTGAGGCTGGGCAATCCACATGGTGCTTTTTGTTAGGAAACAACCCGTGTTCTTCCGTGTGCCTTTCTAGCTAAGGAAGAGCTTTCATCTTGGCAGATATCTGACCCTCAGAGGCGGTGCTGCCAGAGACTCTGCAAAGCCTGAGGAATGTTGCAACATCAGATGTAGAAGGCGCTTGTACAGTCCAGCAATGACTTGAGATAAAGCCCAAAGTCTTTCTGCCTAGCTGTTGAGAGGTGGAGGGTCAAGTTGTTGGTAGTCAAGGTGCAAGGCTTGATTCTCCATGTGTTGAATCCCTTTCATTCCTATACGTGCTGAAAAAATATAAATAAATTAGACATATTTTGGCTTAAAGAAGTTCTGCTTTATGACTTCTTTACAATGAGTGCGTTGTGTAAAAGGGACATGAGATTCAGATCTGCCATCATGCGCTATTCTTAGCTCCAGGTGAGTCATCTGCCTACCTGGACCTATGTTGGAGAAGTGGGGATTGAGGCAGCTTCACGCATTGATGGTATAATTGTCTTGAAGTTGTCCTGGAGTCAGATCTTGGAAAACTTTCCCTGCCCAAACAGCACCCTACGCACTCTGGAAATCTTGCTTTGATGGTTTCTTCCCCACCTTTTTGGAAATCCCCCTCTTAGATGCCTTCCTGTTTGAACTCATTGTTTTTTTTCCAGCCCTTCAGCCAGTGGTGTTTTTAATTCAGGGTGCCGCCTTAGAAGAAAACTTGGAACACTCTGTTTTAACTTCAGGCTTCTCCTGCATGCAAGGTAGGCAGAGCTTGAAGAAAGCCAGTTGTGCCCGAAACTCAGCCTGTTGTGTTTCCAGCTCTGTCAGCTGGCCTGATAAAAGCTCTGGCCTCTCCCTGCAACCTCTGCTTGACTCTGATCTGTGCTCTTATTTTTGGATGTTGATTCCTCATCAGTAAGCAGAAAGCAAGAGTCCTTCCCGCATTACAGCAGCACAAGGCAGAATTTAAGGCAGTCGGATCTTTTGGAGGAGAAGGGAAGTCTGAAATGGTTTTTGGAGAGGGAGGTGCTGGCAGCAGGAGCGGCCACCAGGTTCCCAGCATGTCTTTTTCAACCATGCACCAGGAAGGGTTTGTCACTGTCACTTGTCCCTCGATCCTAGCAGGCTGCTTGTTCCCACAGGCTTTACCATCATTTTGACACCTCCTTCCCGGGCCCCTGCTTTTGTCGGCTCTTTGTGAAATCGTGGGGGAATTGAATTGTCCCTGGAGCTCCAGCCATGAGATAGTGCCTCAGGGTGTAGGAGGACAGCAGAGGTGGCTCCTGCTCTGCTTTTTCTATGGCCGAATTGCTCATGAAGCAGCTCCATAAATGATGCCATTCATGGTGTGCTGCACCTTCCACTTGACTTTCAAATGCGGCGCTGTCAACTTGATGTGGGCAATCTCTGGTGTGCCCATATCTACTTGAACTGGCTTTAAATGGATCTTAGTAGCAGGGCATAAAGAACTGGCTGGTTGGCTAAGACCAGGTCTGCCAAGCTCTTTGCCCGGTTTGCTGAGCTCTGTCCCTCTTAGAGAGAACACACACAAGAAACGTGCTGAAGACCTTCCCTTTCCCATCTCTAGCAACATCTACTGAGAAATCCTCAGAGCAAGGTCTCATGCCTCCAACTCTGTATTTGAAAGAGCCACGATGATTTTATTCTTGGTGGTTGTGGCATTTGCTTCTGATAACTTCTGGGTGCCCAAGGTTGGGCGCAGTGCAACCCTCACCATCGCATGCAGCGTGACCCCAGCTTCTCGCTTTGGCTTTGCATTTCCCCCACCACCACCTTCCTGTCTCCACACTGGGCTGTGTTCTCTATGTACCTATTGTCAGATCAAGCTGGTCACCAGGATCAAATGTATATACTCTCTACAACTACCTGAAAGGAGGTTGTGGAGAGGAGGCAGCTGGGCTCTTCTCCCAAGTGACAGGGGACAGGACAAGAGGGAATGGCCTGAAGCTCCGCCAGGGGAGGTTCAGGTTGGATATCAGAAAAAAATTCTTCACAGAAAGAGTCATCGGGCACTGGAATAGCTGCCCAGGGAGGGGGTCGAGTTGCCTTCCCTGGAGGTGTTTAAGGAACGGGTGGATGAAGTGCTGAGGACCATGGCTTAGGGAGTGTTAGGAATGGTTGGACTCGATGATCCCGTGGGTCCTTTCCAACCTTGTGATTCTGTGATTCTGTGAAATGCTGCTATTTCAAACCCATGCCTCAAAAACCCTGGGAAAGCTGGGAGTGCTATGAAAGCGCAGCTGGCTTGGGCTGAAGCACCAGGTACTTGGTCTGGTCTCGTGTTGGGCGTCCCTGCAACTTTGACGCAACACTGCATTTTTGTTTTTGTGGAAATGAACCAAAAGAATGAGGGGAAGTGCTTACAAACTCATTTTTAATGAAGATCCTGGTGTACGGACAGATCCTTTGTCCAGATACGACTGTATTTATGCCGGTGGCACCTTGCCATTCATACAGCGACTTACACATTTTGTAACAAGATGGAAGTGTATACAAGCAAAGCTTAAGTACAAAAGACTAAAAGATCAGGGTTTGGCCTTTCCTTCCCCTGTTCTTCATAGAATCATAGAATGGTTTGGGTCAGAAGGGACCTTAAAGGTCTTCCAGTTCCAAACTCTGCCATGGGCAGGGACATCTCTCGCTGGATCAGGTTGCTCAAAGCCTCTTCCAGCCTGGTCTTGAACCCCTCTGTGGGGTCACACTTGCTGCTACCAGCTGGGGACAGGGTGTCTTTATTTTCCCTTGACTTTTTTTTGAGGAACACTGAGCTCCAGTATTCAGTATTGGTTTTACACCAACGGGACCATTGTGTCAGGAGTGCCTAGCGCACAGCACCTGGCTTGATGAAACTCTGAGCTTTGCTGCAGTCGGAATTCTGGAAAGAGGATGAAAATCCCAGCTTTCATCTTTTGTCTGAAGGAATTTGTACTATTTTTACTGTTTGTTTTTGTTTCTCCCCTCCCCTTTTAACTATGCACCTTAGCATTTTCTGTGGGTCCTGTCACTGGGATGTCTCCCCTTGGACTTTGAAACAGATGACTCAGCTTCACGGTTGTTTAGAATAGTTTTAAGTTATTTTTGCTATCCAGCCCCATTTTCTATCATCATGCTGCAATTACTGGAGTGCCGGCTCTGCAGGGGAACACTCGCTTCTTTTAAACAAATGGTTTCCTTTGGAAATAAAAAAAAAATAGTTTATGGAAACATTTCTGTGGGCCTTTGATTTCTAATTTATTACGAAGGCTCTAATTCTATTTTATAAAAAATACAAAATCTTAATTTTAGAAAACCTAAATTTGGAGGCAATTTTTGACCCGAAGCAATTCCTTTAGCACAGACTTTGGGTTGTGTGTGTGTTTCTTTTCTAAAGGCAAACCTGTCTGCCCCTGGCACTGCACTATGTAGTTAATCCCGTTAGGCCTGATCCGACCCGACTGGTGCTGAAACGAACCGAGCAGGGCTGAGTATCAGTGTGGCAGATCCGATCTCGGCTGGGAGGGCAGCTTGGCCCCGGGGTGGTGGGAGTGGTGGGACACCCCCTGCCCCCAGAGCTGCTGTGCTTTCTGCTTGCTGAAGCTCAGCCCTGGGTTTCAGGAATCCTACCTGTGCTGGGAAGGGCTCAGGAAGAAAAGGAAAAGTGTTTGCTGTCATCTTGGATCCATAAATGTGATTTTTAAGCTGTTGCAACTGTGGCTGGAGACTGCTCAGAGCAAACTGATTTCCAACTAGGGTAGCACAGGCCTGTCCAGAGCAATTTTTAGTCTATTCATAGAATCATTAAAGTTGGAAAAGACCTCTAAGGTCATCCAGTCCAACCGTCAAAAGCCAACTAACACCTGGTTGTTCTTTTTTCAGAGGTGAGGTGTGCTAGTACCTGCTCTGGAGGTGATGTGCCACCTCCTCCTCTCCCAGCTCTTGGGGACTGACCTGCTGGCTCTGTCTTGCTGGGAGAGCAGAATCCAAGCGCCTTCAAGGGGAGAGATCAACAGAAGCCAGGCTGAGAAAGCAACCAGGGAAAGACAGGCTTTCCCTGTGCACCCGAGGGGGTGAACGGGCTCTTGACTGGTGCAAATGCTCACGTGCGAAGTCCTGCCTTTGAGTCATGGGGGGATTTGGAGCCACAGACCCAAGAGCAAAACCTCATCTCAAGGGATTTCTCCTCTGCCGATGCTGGTGAGAAAACCTCCTTACCACCGTGATTTTAAGTTTTGTGAATGGAGGGGCTCAAACTGCCCTCTCCCTGGGGTGCAGGATAAACCTTGCCAGGCTCTGGCTGTCCCCGGATCCCTCATGGAACCCTGCTGAGACCATCTTCCAGGGGCTGACCCTGAGCAGAGGAGCACTTTGGGCACCAGGGTGGGCTCCGTATCACCTGGGGCTGTGCCGGCTGCTGGCAATATTTATGGCATTTGGCCAGGGACCAGGATTGTCTCCTCTCGCCCTCATTGGGCCATGGGAAGGGGAAGAGCAGGGTTACATTCCTAGGGATTTTTTAGGGTATTTCTGAGATTTTTTTTTAGGGAGGGAGTGATGCAGAATTTGGACGCTTGGCCTTGGGGTTGATTTCTCTCTCTCACTGCCTTCTAGCTCTTGAGGAGTCTCTTGGTCATAGTGGGGAAGGGGTTAAGGCTTCTTCACTGGCCTGGGAGCTGTTGCTGGCTGCCTCCTTACCCTTCCGGGGCTGCTGAGCTGAGGTTTGTTGGTATGTGTGCAATGTGGCGCCGGCCGGCTGGCCGAGAGCACCCAGCCCTCTCTGAGCGGATTCGGGAGACTTCCCAGCACAGCCTCGCCTCTCCTGGCTCTTTCCTTCAGCGCTGAGTGATGGGGTTGGGGATCCGGGTCCTGCTGGGAGGGCAAAACCTGGGGCTGGAGGAGATTGCCTGATGCGGCTGGGGACCAGCGAGCTGCTGGGAGAGAAAAACCAGTGGCCAAAGCAGATGGAATGATGGGGTTGGGAGAGCAAAAACGAGGGCTGGAGGAGATAGGTTGGAAAGAAGTTGAGCTGCAAGACAGCAGCCCGAGATGCTCATCTGAGATGCGCTCGCACAGGGCAACATCTCTGAGCATGTCCTTGTGCCAGCTCAAGGTTTTGTAGCTCATGTGGGCTCATGTCTTTGCCTCTGCAATGCCATGGCCTGGGGATGAGAGGATGGCAAAGGGCTTTGGTGGGTCCTGTGGGGTTAGACGTGACGTGGAGGTGTGTTTTGGGCAGGCTTCTGCTTTCCAGGGCAGGGGAAAGGGTTTAGTGCAGACACAGGCAGGAGCTGGAAGATTGCAGCACCAACAGCAATATTCAAGCTGAAACATAGCGAGAAGCCTGGGAGGGAGATGCAGACTTGGAGGGAGATGCAGGCTTGGAGGAAGATGCAGATTGCCTGGAGTTCTCTCTGCAACAAAAATTTGTGTCCCTTATATAACTGGGGAAAAGGGAACAAGGAAAATTGTCTCCAAGTAGGATCTTGGTGTCACTGGGAGAAATCCTGCAGCAAGTGCGAGACCTGCAATCCTCTCTCGGGACTGTTAACTCTTCAGCAGAAGGGCAACACCTTTATTTCTAAGTTTTCAGATAAATGCCTGTCCATGGGGGTTGCCTAATTTAGGTAAATGACAGGAAGAATTTTTTTTTTGCTGTGGAGATTTATGAGCTTCAACGGTGCTTATTCTGCCCAGGGCAGGGATTGCCGCTGGGTTTGCCGTGCTGCCCCCGTGCTCTCGCCTGAGCCCAAATATTTGCTGTCACTGAAGGACTGTGCTTCACCTTTGATCCTCATACAGCACCGCCACTGACATTCGCAGGAACTGCCTTACAGACCAAGGCTGTTCTATGGTGCTAATTTTGTAGTCTCAGGTAACGAAGTCTCTCTACAATGTCACTTGGGGCCATTTGCGGGGTGAGTTTGACATCGCTGACTGCTGGGACGCAGGTCCTGCAGGAGGACTTAGCGCCCGTGGGAGGTGGCACACTGCGTTGCTGGGGAAACTTAGGGACAAGTTTGTTGGCAAAAGAATTTCTATTTTTCTACTGCCTCTCAAACCACCCCTATCTGACAAGTAAAGTCCTTGGCCCTTGGTTACTCCAGGGTTTCAGGCTGATGCCATAATAGAGATTGGTCAAAAAGGGAATAAATGGGGAATAGAGGGGTGTTTCTGGATTGTGGCTACACCATAACTTTCCTATTAACTCAAATTAAGTTAAAGGAAATTGATTTAACCAAGGGAGGTGTTTTAGATGCCAGTGGCGATAGACTTGATTATGTTTTTTTCCTTTGCACAGGCAATTATCAAATTAATCTCCTTTGATATGAGCCTCATATCAACACAATCACTGATACATTTGCACTTGCCCAATGATGGCTATTCAATAAGCTTTGTTTCTGTTGTTTTGTCAAACTCTACTTTCCTTTGCCTTCGTGTTTCTCCGGCAAAGCGGGGAGCTGGTTTCAGAGTGGAAACACCTGGGTTCCCTCTTTGAGCTTCTCACTACTGCCCTTTCGCGGGGGCATCGCTGTTGCAAAAGACTTCAATCAGAATATTGTTAACAGCCTCAAACGTTTCCAAATTGTCACTTGCTATTGGGAACGGGGTCACTCGTGTGCAGATGAACCAGTCCTCCCCAGATCATTTGTGCCTGTAAATCTGCAGCGGCTGAGGCAGAGAGATGGGATTGAGCGGCAATACAAGCAAGCCAACAGCTCAGCTGGTGCACATTGCCACTGTAGCCTCACTTTGTGTTTTTCTTCCTTCCCCCCTCCCCTTTCTTGAAGGGAATAGGGCCTCCGTGATCCAGTCTGTGCATGTGTGTGTCCCTTTCGTTCTCTCTCCATTTGTTCCTGCCTCCCTGTGTTTTTTACCCAGTGCCGAGTTTCAATTACATTTGGCTGAAGGACAGAGCTCTTGTATGGCTCCCAAAAGTCTTGTGAAAATGGGTGGGTGGGTAAAGAGAAGAGAGTCGAGCGCTTGATAGCTGCATGGGAACTCAACCCTTATGAGACACCAGAGAACCCACACTAGAAAGGCTTCTGGGAAGCCCATAATTTTTGCCTTCACACCCTGAAACCTCCTTATTCGGTGGGGCTGTGGGGTGGAGGAGAAGCAGAAGACGGTTAAACACTGCCTTGATACAATGGGCTCAATGGACCTTGAAGAAGCGGTGCTCTGGGGGTTGGTGGGGAAGGTCTTCTGAAAGCCAGGCAGATGCTGGCAGCGCATTGCTCCTTCATGACCTTTGGGCTATAGGTGCAAAGGCAGATGGGAGTGAGTCAGTCACGTAGAAGCAGGTGGTTAGGCTAGATCTGGCCACAGTAGAGGATAACTGGAGAAGAGAGACTCCAGACAGCATTTCCCACAGGAACAGAGAGGCCAAACTCCACTAGGCAGTGAGGCTCGGTCAGCAGGAGATGGTGCCGGCACTAACAGGATGCGATGCTTGAGGAGGTATGTCCAGTTGTCTGTCTGCAGCCTCGGGACCTTCAGGAATGGACAGCTGAGCCTGAGCTCCTGGGTTTCCTGAAGGGACCATTGCAGAGAGAAACTGGGAGGACGTGATGCAAAGCGGCAGCTGCTGATGCATCCTGGTGTCCCTCCCTGCAGGACCTTTCCGCTTTGCTGGCTTGGAGCTTACCGAGGTGTCTGCACCGGACCCCATCCTTGCCGTTCCTACCTAAGTCCTCTACATGCTCCTAGTGTTTTTAGTGCGTTGTCTGGGAAGTGAAACCTGACACAAGTAAATATGTTGACAGCCTGTTTTCAGCTGGCAGGGAATGTAAATTATCTCATTTGAACAAGGCTAACGCAGAATCAAGCCGTTGGTCCCAAATATCCCTTATAAGTGCAGATGAGAAATATTCATGGCATCCTCACTCCCAGAATATTGCTTTTATCTTTGTGGTTCCTTGAGTGGCAATATAAAAGTTACTGATTTTGCACTTTTTATGCATCTGAACCTGCAGACTTTGAAATCAGTAGGTTTGCCTGCGTGATTTGCCTCGTTAGATCCGTAGCCTTGCAGGCACCTAGGAATGATCTGTTCCATAAGCAGCACTGTGCTTGTTGTCTTGGGTATAAAATCCTAGCTTGGAAACGTCCTTAACCAGGGCATAGGGACAAGTGGAAGTGAGGTGGGGCAAGGCAGATCCTGAGCATGGGAAATGCTTGCGTGTGCAATGCTGTTGTGACCTGTGTGGTGCAGTCAGTCAGTGTGTGGTAGGGTGGATGCAAAGCTCCATTAGGCCAGCAAAGGGACTCCCAAAAACTTGGGACGAAAGGCATTTTGGGGATCCATGCCCTCCAGGCTCAGTGCCTTGCTTTCTGCAGCTCGCTGTAGCTGGGATCGCATCCAGAGCTAAGGTGGGATGTGACATTTGTACTCGTCGTTCGGTTGGTGAAAGCGCTGGGATGCAGAGGTTAGGCTTCTTCAAAAGGACCTTGGATCTGTTAGAGTGAGTCCAGAGGAGGCTGCACAGATGATCAGGGGGCTGGAGCACCTCCCATATGAGGACAGGCTGAGAGAGCTGGGGTTGTTCAGCCTGGAGAAGAGAAGGCTCTGGGGAGACCTTAGGGCAGCTTCCAATACTGAAAGGGGCTGCGGGAAAGCTGGGGAGGGGCTCTTGATCAGGGAGTACAGGGATAGGATGAGAGGAAACGCTTTTAAGCTGAAAAGGGGGAAATTGAGATGAGATATCGTGAAGAAATATTTCCCTGTGAGGGTGGGGACACCCTGGCCCAGGTTGCCCAGGGAAGTGGTGGCTGCCCCATCCCTGGAGGTGTTCAGGCCAGGTTGGATGAAGCTCTGGGCACCCTGATCGAGCGGGAGGTGCCCCTGCCCGTGGCAGAGGGGTTGGAACTGGATGGGCTTTAAGGTCCATTCCAACCCAAACCATTGATTTCTTCTGTAGAGCCTTGCTCAGAGAGGTCTCTGTGCTGCTGCCACCTGAGGGCTTGGTTTATGTGAGAATGCTTGCTGCAGCTCACGCAGGGAGCCACCAGGCTGGCTGGGAATGAGGGTCCCACCAGTTGTCCTCCCCTTGGTGACAGGTGGGAGGAGGACCGTAGGATAAAACTGGGGCAGGAGCAGCAGCTGGAGGTGGGAACTCCCACTGGGGTCTCACCCTTTTGCGTGACAGCCTTTGCACAACGAAGGCAGGAGGTCAGGTTGTCTCGAAACCTTGACCGTGTTTACAAGCGGACGTCTCACTGGCTTTGCTTTTTGCTCCCTAACAGGTTTTTTCCCTTTAAGAATGCAGAAGATTGATTCCCTTGCAGGGCTCATCGCCGAGGCGAGCCATGTCCAAATGGTTTGCACGTCTGCATTTTTTACTGCTCTCGTTTAATATGTATGCAAATGCAGTCTCTCCTGTCCTCACTCTCTGTGTGGGTTTGCACAGTCAGGAGCACATTCCCATTACCGCTGCCCATCTCCTGCTCCGCTCGGCATTCGAGGAGACTGCCTTTGAAACACTGATAGATGGAGGTGCAAGGCAAAAAGAGAGAAATGACGGATTTTCTTAATTTCTTTGTTGGGGAGGGTGGAGGAGTTGGGAAACCAGAGGAAGGAGGTTTAAATATATGCAAAATTGTTTATTGGAAGAAAGGGGGGGGGGGAGGCGGGCTCCAACTCTGAGAGTCAGGGAGCGTATTTCGTATGCCGTTCCATTTGTAGAGCGGCAGCTCAGAGGATTTTAGCTGGAGGTTAGGGAAAAATCCAAGCACTGGCAATAATCTTGTGATAGCAGAAATATTCAGCTTTTCTCCTGATAAATAGACGCGTTGTAACCAAAGTCAGGGTTCCAGGCCTAGAAAGCAATGTTGCCTTTTTTTTTCTTTTAAATAAATAAGGAGCAAGATGCCCAGAGTTGTTCCCTGCGAAGGGGCAAGGTATGGCTGCTGCTACTTTCTTTTCCTTCCTTTTTTAATCGCTGTAGTTTTCCAACACACTTCAAAACCAGCATTTGTGAAACTCGGGCACTCATATACCCTGAGCTATGTTTGTATAAGTAAAATGGGAAACTGGGGTGTTGCTAAGGCCAAAATGTGGGAACCACCTTTGGAAACGTGGCCAAAGGTAGGGGAGATTTTCCTCTCTCCCAGTGATGGTACCTTTTAAAGTTATGCTATTTGAAGTTTCGGATCTCCAGTTTCTGCATCTGCTCGCAGGTAACCGTGAGGGCTGAGGAGGTCCTTGCTCTTGGTGTGGGAAGCAGGGGATGACGTATCCCTTCACCACCCAGATGGTTCTGGAGGAGAAGCAGAGGCTCATGCTGCATCCCACCCCATGCAGTGAAATTTAGGTCCTTTAAATGCCAAAGGACCAGATTTTCAGGTGTATTTTAGGCGCTTCAAGTTGTTCGTTATTTTAATCTTTAAACACAGAGTACCTTTAAAACCTGGCTGGTTTTGAACCCCCTTACAGAGTGCCAAATCCTTAATTCACGCTGTCTTGGCTGCTGGGGGATGCAGGGTGCGGGGCAGGAGGGCTGCGGGAGGCAGGAGCCCCAAGAGAAGGGTGGCTGCAAGCAAACTCCTGCTTCTTGTGCTCCCCAGAGCCTGGGGCTTTCCTTGGAGCACAGGTAACATGGCCAAAGCCAAATCTTTTCCAAACTCCTCCAGGAGTTCATAGACCAAACCCTTTTGGTATGTTTTTTACTTTCCTTTCTAGGAGCCAAAGGGCTTTGTGCACTGGGAAAGCCCCACTGCTGCGGTACAGACTTGTCAGATGTGTTTACTTTTGCATCTCCAAGTTTTGCAGGAGTGTTTTTTGTCTTTAGTGCTGGATGTTGTGTAACCCCTTTCCATGTGGTAGCGTTGGCTCTGTTCTCGCCTCTGCGGGGGGACAAGCAAAAGCCACCGACCTTGTGCTGGGGCTCAGGTCTGCAAGACTCAGACCTTGTCTCTCCTTTTAGCACAGAGTAACAGAGACCAAAGGGTGATGCTCAAGAGGGGACCCAGTGTTTGGAGGTGCTCAGCTCCTGCGGTGATGTGAAGGGCTGGTTTTGTTTATGTAACGGGCTTGGAAAGTCTCGCTGCTTTGGAGATGAGCTCTTGTGGGCTGCCTGCTCCTGCCTTTACCTCCCCCGTGCTCTGGGCAAAAGCCTGCCTTTGGCAGTCTCGAGACGTGCTGTAGCCACTGGCTGAGGTGGGATCACAAACTGACCCTCTCGTTGGATTGACAGCCCGTATTTAGGGCTGCAAAAGGCTGTTCTTTCTGCTTCTTTTCTTTTTGTCACCTTTGGGAGGCTTATCCTGTCCCGTACCCACAGCAGCACTATCAGAGGGGACAAGAGCAGAGCTGCTGCAACAGTCCCAGCTCTGCTGCTCTTGGCTGTCCTAAGTTCCCCTTGCAGTGTTTGCTCTGAAGTGAATATCTTGTGCCTCCATGTCCTCACTCCGATGGGTTTGTGTCACTTGTGATCACAGGCTCCAAACTTCCCTGATTACAGCTGCCTTTTTAACAGTGTCTTTTTGTTGGTGAGCAGCTTCGTGGAGTTTTTCTACTTCCTTCATCTGTAAATTGTCCTCTACATAATGAAGAAACCGTTCTGACTATGTTTTGATGTGTTTGTCGCCCAACAGATGTCTGGGTGGTTAAAGTGCCCCATGAGTACAAGTATCCTGTGTTTCCGAGCTCTTTGATAGTTGGTTCAGGAATCTTTTTGTTCTTTCTTTCTCTCCTCGAGTCCTGGGGGTCTGTAGCAGATGCCTGCTGCAGTCTCTCCTTTGTTTTCTGCTCCTGATATCCATGCCCACAGTGTTGTTCCTCTACCCTCTCCCTTATCAAATTAGATTATCTCCTTCTTGTAAGTAATTTTGACGCGTTTGGCTGTGCGAAAGCACGATAAGCATATTGGATCGCGCTGTTGTGTGCCTCTCATTCATGTCTCTGGTTCTCCATGGCACCTTTCCAGGACCGCGGGACCAAGTCTGCACATTACCTGCCATAAATAATGGCACCAGCAAAAGCAAGGCCAGACAACTCCTCGTCCTGCTTGCAGCCGGGTCCCAATGCCCCTTTTGGCCGCTGTCACATCACCCTGAGTGGGGACCCTGGGTCCGTTTTATCCTTCTGCACCGCACTGTGTCACTGCAACCCTCACGTCAACCCTTTTCCTCCCTGTTGATTTGTGTGTCCAGCATCTCCCCTTGCGTCCTGAACTTGGCTGGTTTCGCTTAAACATCTTCTTGGTGATACAGGCTGCTCCTTGCCCGTTCCTTGGCTCCCTGCCTTTCTACTGGCTTTCTTGGTTTCCATGTGTGATCTAGAAAAATCTCTTTGTTATTCTGCCCTTCCTCCCTGTCGCAAACCCGTGTTTCTGTTCCATCTTTCATGAAAAGGTCTAAGACTGAAGGTGAAATGTGATAACAGCCTTCAAAAATATGTCAGTGGCTGCGGCAAACAGGATAGGAATAAACGATTCTCCGTGTCCTACGGTAGGTAGGACAAGAAATTATGGGTTTAAACCATAGCACAAGGGAGATTTAGGTTTGATGTTCAGATATCCTGGGGGTGAAGCACTGGAGCAGGCTGCTGGGGAGTCGCTGGAGGGGCAGGTCAGATGAGCAGCTGTCAGGAGAGGCTGAAGAAGAGTCGAGCAGATAGCGGGGTGATCCAGAAGATCATTTTTCATCCTCTCCAGCCTTCTTACCTCCTCTTCCATATGCTGGAAGCCTCCAGCTAGGCAAAGGGCTTTTTGTGAGTTGCTCAGCCAGGCTCACGCCTTTCTCTCTGCTTGCTTTTTGTCTCTTGTTGCAGCAGTTCTGGCAAATGCAATTGCAGTGAGCCTGCAAATAGTCACAGCAAGCCTCTCCTCCCAGAACCTTTCCTCTGTGGCTCTTTTCAAACCCTGTGTGCTGGTGGAGGTGACGGCAGCTGCAATCAGAGCACCAGGATGTGCAACAGTGACCAAAACCATTGCTTTGCTGCACCTACAAGGGTCAAGGCTGAATCTGGGGGCATCCTCAGGATGTTGCTCAAGGTCCTCAACGGGAAGATGCTCCCAGCTTTGCAGAGGGCTGTATTGTGTGCGTGTCAGTGCGCAGGTAGAGATGCAAAGGTGAGGATGGCTTCTGGAAGTGTTGTCCCAGCTAGTGGCACAGGTCTCCCTGTGGCTCTTTGGCTGCTATATGAGTGCAGAAGCGTAGGTAGGAGCTGTATCACCACCTGCACGTGTGTGTCAGCCCTCCGCTGGTGCACAGGGGAGCCAGGGATGTGGGGGAGAGGGGCTCCTTGCAGAGGATCCTCACCCCCTCAGAAGGATGCTGCAGGGTGTCAGCCAGCATGGTTGAAAGTCCTGGTTTTGCCAAAACAAAAATCTTATAGTCTGGGAGTCACCAAAGTGCTCCATCCAAACCCAGCGTGCAGTGCAAGAGCAGCCGTGTTATTTCTGACACTTCTGGCCAGGAGGTCACCGAGTCCCCTGGGCGTCTTCAGCCGCCGGCTCCTGACACCCACCTCTCCCGACACTTCCCCTTCTGGCACCACTGCGGTCGTATCTGGGTCCGGTTTTATCTGCGCTGTGCCCCTGTTTCCCCCCAAAAACCTCCCTGCCTCCTCTCCTTAGGGTGCTGTGCGGGGGTCCTGGTCAGCTGTGACCCCCCTTCACCCACCCCACAGCACCATTCCCTTCGCAGCTCCCTACCAGGAGAGGCAGGCAGGGAGAAACGGGCGGATGAATAATTTATTATAACAATGCAAAATAGGTTTTAAAACTCTCCCCATATAAATATTTATTTTTGACTCGTTAGCACTGCAGCTGCCTCCACCCCCCCCCCAGCCCTTCCCCTTCTCCTTTCCAAAGCCCCTCCAGCCTGTGGCTATCACGGCTGGTTCTCCCGGTTCTCCTTCACTCTGTCCGTCTGTCCGTGTCTTCTTTGCTCGCTTTTCACTTGATCTGAGCCCGGCTGCCAAACTCTTCCCGGGGAAAAGAAGGGAAAAAAAACCAAACCACCAACCAACCCTCTTCTCGCAGACGCACACACAAAAAACAACAACGGGAGGGGGGGGAGATAGAGAAGCACACACAGGCACACGCACAAAACCCTTTGAAGCCTGTGCAGGGTAAGGGTTGTTTCTGTGGTAACGGCGCGGGGATTGGCGGCGGTCGGCGAGGGCCTCCATCCCGCCGCGGTGCCGAGTGATTAATGAGCCGTTGCTGAGCTGTACGGGAGCGCTTGGGCTGAGTTGCGCACCATGGGGCTGCTCCAGTGCCGTTGGACTTTGGATGCCTCTTCATCCTTCTCCACTCGCCCCAGGCAGGCTCGTTCCAGCAGCATCCCACACCTCCTCGGCACATATGGGCTCTTGTGGGATGTTGGGTGTTTGAGGGACAGTGCAGCCAGGCTTGGGACATCCTTCTGTCCCCTATCCTGGTGGCGTTGGAGCATCCCTGGGGCTGTGGCCTTCATCCTGCTGCATGGCCTTGCTCCTCTGCATCAAAGCTGGTCTCAGGAGGGTTTCTGGTTCTCCTCCAGTGCAGGGAGAGGCCGGAGCCGTGGTGGCATCAGTGTGAAGGTGAGGAAGTTCCGGTCTGCTCGGCACAGATGAGCCCACAGCATTTTGGGGAGCATCACTCATGGCCTCGCCTTGATGCCCGCCCTTGGTCTCATTGCTGCCTGTCTCCCTCCCACCCTCACAGCTCCCCAAGGCTCTAGAGTGGCTCATGGCTGAGCAGAGACAAAGGCTGTGCTGTCCCCATCCCACTGCCAGCCTTGTGTAATGCCACCACCCCCTTGATCCAGGTGTCACCCTGGTGTTAGTACCACCTCCCAGGGAGAGCTGCAGCTCCCAGGGAACCTTACACGACAGCGTGCTTTGGAACTGGCCAACCTTTTGCTTTCTGTTTTGAGAAAGCAAAGGAGAAATGAGCAGCATTCACATCTCTTGGGCAAACAATAATAATGAGTGAGTTTCAAATCTCTTTTCCCCCAAAATAGCCAAACCAGAACACGCACAGCCTTCCCGAGCCGCTGCCTGAAACAGATGTGCTGCCAGCGAGGCAGCTATTTATAATGTGCAGCGTTCCCTTTTCAGCCGCAGCGACTCCAGCCCTCGGCTCTCACGCTCGGCAGCTCCTTTTGAAGCCCGTAGCTCTAATCCGGGGACTGTTCCTGGTGCTGCTAAAAACCTCCTCATAAACCCGCCGGGATGCCAGCAAGCCGGAGCCCTGCCTGCTCTCTGCCTTCAAAGGGGGTTTAGCATCCCCACAGGCTGCTGGGATGGGACTATCCCATCCCCAGATGTCCCTGCTGTGATGGGACAGTGAACGGGATCTTGTTGGTTGATGTGTACCCGATGTCCTCGAAGCTGCAGCCTCTACAGAGTGCTGATCCCCCCTCCACCTCAGGGCTGAGGGCTCAAACCCTTCCCAAACCCCTCATTTGAGAGTTTTTTTCATACAGAGGACAAGAGGGGGTCAGGACGCTGTTGTTGAGTTGGGGGGAAAGGCTGATGTGGGTTTGAGCTCAGTGGATTTGATCTGGTTGTTATGGGAGGCAAGGATGGCACGATGGCCTGGGGGTGTGTGTGGACAGTGTGGGATAAGGAGGAAAACTGGGGACCCAGTTAAAGGGAGATTTAAAGGGGTTCGTCAGCTCTGCTGTCCACGCTTATGAATCACAGAATCACAAGGTTGGAAAGGACCCATTGGATCATCGAGTCCAACCATTCCTAACACTCCCTAAACCATGTCCCTAAGCACTTCATCCACCCGTTCCTTAAACACCTCTCCTAGCCTGGGGGTCCTGTAGCAGCCCTGGAACTGTGGCACGGCTGCGGGATGGGAACCTTGGGCTACCTGCATGCCCAAGGAGCTCACGGGACCCTATCCCAGGAGGGGCTGCAGCTTGGAAGCACTGGAGCATCCAAGCCAAGCGCCCTCAACGCCGCTTCGGCTTCTCGCACGCCGATGAATAAGTGTGCTGGTATGTCAGGGCAGGGAGTGGGCGGTTAGGCAATGCGGCATGCATGTGGAAGCTGTTTATTGCCAGGGCTGTTGCAGGCCATGCTCTGCCTCCCGCAGCGCTGCGGCCGCCCCAACCAGCCGGGCCAGTGAGGCTGCTCTGCGTGGGGCCAGGCAGGGGACGGGGCCCCAGCCCAGCAGGAGCAAAACAATTACTAGGAGACAGGACTGGTTGGGCTGAGGGCTTTGCTTCTATCGCATCCTCTATGTTCTGTTTGTATTTCTCCCGCCCCCAGCAGGGTGTTTGGAGGTGTGGAGATGGTTCGATCTAAATCCTAGCCCTTAGAGACCGCTCAAATTCTGCTCTTCCTTCCCAGGTGGCCCAGAACATTGTCCCCAGCGTGGGATGGTACGGTTGGACAGGCAGCTGGAAGCCGTGGTGATCTGGAAGGAGCTCCCTACCCTTTGGAAAGAGAGATCCTGAAAAACATCCCACAGCGTGACCTAGGATGGGTTGCCCTGGCTTTGCTCACTCACTGTTTTGCAGGTACTGGGGGACGAGATTGTGCATCAGAGAGCAGAGACCAACCTGACCCCCAAACTCTGTCCTGTGACTTCCAAATACCATCCTGAGGGGGAGCAATAACTTGTTCTCTCGCCTGGTGAACTCGCACCTAAGTCAGCCTGGAGGAGAAGAGGATGGTGACTTTAGAATGGCCTAATGAATTTCTAATTCAGGGTGGGATCTGAGGGAGCTGAGCATGGGCTGTCTTGGAAGGGCTCCATCGCTTCAGCTCCAGCAACACGATGGGTTGGGTCAACCCAAGGGGGACACGGACACAAGTTCCCATGAGGACATCATCCATGGCTGAGACCAGAGCCTGCCTGGTTTCCAATGGTAACAGACAAACCTTTGCTCCTGGAAAAGGGACTGTAACGCAGTCCATGTTGGTGAAACCTCTTAAAAGCCGGTCTCTCATTGCAGTTGTGTTAATTATTAATAGGATGTGGGGAAGAAAACACTGGAAAACCCCAACTGTTTGAGGCAAGCCGCCACTTCATCTGCATTCAGTACTGTGATCCTGGCTTTTCCCTGACCCAAAAGGAGATTCACAGATGTCTCTTCCAGTGGCTGGTGTTGGCAAGTACAAATGGAGAGGCTCAACTGTCTCTCTGAAAACAGAACAGTCTGAAACTCTGGAGTTAAATGAGTTGTGTGGGTCTTAGCTTGATCTTAGATTTAAGCCCCATGAAGGGGTGAAGTCCCTTTTGGCAGCACCTCTGCCCAGCAGGACAGACAAGACGCTGGAGCCGCAGGGTCTGCTGGCACAGAGGCACTGGGGATCCCTGTCCCACCCTCAGGCATCCTGCAGAGCTGCGTGGGCAGGATGGGACCCCAAGACAGTGCTTGGACTGCACCCATGTACTGAGTCAGAGCTGGGGGATCTCAGCAGGGAAACGTTCATGAAAAACAATGTAATGGGGAATTTTCCACCCAAAAGCCTTGCGAACCTCGAGGGTTTCTTCCCCTACATGTCAGCGTGGGTACCGGGGGTGTTTCTGGGGGGGGGGGGGATTGGGAGATGTTTCCATAGAAACCAGCAGTGTTGCTGTAGGGGGGACCCCATGGCACAGATTTGGGACCTTCATTGGCGATGCAGAAGCGCTTCTCGGCTTGAGGAGGCACCAGCCCAGCAGGGGCTCATGGAGCAGCAGTGCCCTGGCTACATGGTGCGTAGCAGGGAGAAGCTTTGCTCTACCCTTGGTCCTCTGTTTGCGGAGGACATCCCAAACCTCAGGAGCAGGCGATGGTTGTAGGTGCTGCCAGCCCACCCTCCTCCCCACCACCCCCTCCAGGAGCCCCTTGCCTCCCTGGAACGCGCCTGTCTCCCCTCTCCCTTCTCCTCCTTTCCATTCACCATTCCCTTTCTCTCTCTCTCTCCCCCTTGCTCCAACCCCCTCCAGACTCCTCTGTGGGGCATTGATTTTTCCATCCGTCAGTGAAATGCTTGAGGAAAATGAAAGAGCATCTTCATGATCGATCAGGAGAACTCTTCAGCCTGGGGTCAGGGAGGGTCTGAATCAGCTGCTCCCCCAGCATATAATTACCCCCTCTCTCCCAAGCCGGGGCTTTTCACACGCCTGCAGGAGCAGCCGTCCCTCTGTGGGGTCAGGGCACCGCTCGGGAGAACACCTCCGTGCGGTGCATCGATGCTGGGAGAAACTGCCGGTGGATATGTTGGGTTTCGCTGTTGCCAGAGGTCTGTGCTCACTTTGTGCTGAGCGGCGTGTGCCGAGTGGGTGCGAGCGTGCGTGCGCTTCTCCCTCCCCGGCATCGATTGTTCCACGTGTAGCTAATTCTGTGCGGTGCTTGGCAAGAGTGGGGAGCTTTGAGGCTGAGATTTTAAAGAAGCTGAAAGAGAACTAAATCCAATAGGAGTTGGGTGCCCTGCTCCCTTCTCTCATTTTTGAACATCTCATTAGCAGGGAGCATCGTCTGGGGCGTGCTGCACATACAGACCGCGTTGGTAGCAGCATAGAGATGCCTGTGGAAATGCCAGAGTTTGCCATCTGGTACCGTGCTGGCCTTTGAGGTCCCACCGCTCGCTGCCCTCCCCCAGAGAGACAGTAAATAGCTGAAGGAGCTTCTCACTCCACCGTGGGGTAGCTGCATGAGAATGTTGACTTCTTCATGGCAACCAGTGTGAGTCATGCTGGGAGCCGGAGGGGGACGTTGGCGCCTGTAACTCTTGCTCTGCTTGTGGACTGTTGCCTGGATTCAATGGGTTGCTTGCAGGGAGGTGTAGGCACAGTTCTCCCTGCAGCTCTTGCTGGAGCTCTATCTCTGCTTGGTGGGACACACTTTCTGCTTTGCATGCACAAGGTTTCCAGCATTGGTGTGGGCTGTGGTGGGGTTCAGCCCTCGAAGCATGTCATGTGTGGGGGCTGCTGCACTGGGTCTTGTGACATGGCAGGGAAAATTTATCCTTTGGAGTTCTCTGAATGTGAGAGCCCCTGAGCCTTCTTCCCCACCAGTGTGTGGGGGATATCAGCTCAACTGGCATCTCAGCACGTCATGGAGCTGATAGGTTTGGTGTCACCCATCTCCACTGACCCTTCTGTTTCCCACTCCCAGATTCCCTTTATTTCCCATACATGCTGTTCAACCTGTTTCCAGAGCTAGACGCAGAGTTGTCAGACCAGAGGGTGCACAATATGTTTGGAGCTTGTTGGACCACACGCAGGTCTCAGAGCAGGGAACAGCAGTTTCTCGTGGTGAGCTGAGCATCTCAGCTAACACCTCTCCCTGTGTAGACGCAGCATGAAAGAATCCTCTTGAGAGCAATGAGGAACAGTAAGAAAGCGAGGAGGAAATGCAAGCCAAGGCTCCGCTCCCTCGTTCCTCCTGACTTCTGACCCCAGAGAGCCTGGCTTTGTGTCACACCTTCACCCAACTGCTTTCACGAGTTCCTGCAGAAGACCTGAGGGCTGGTTGTTGCCCCACATTGTGTGGCTGTTAAATGGGAGCTCACAGCTATTCAATTCCCCTTGTGTTTCCATGCTGGCTGGGGAATGAGTAAAGAGGGAAAGGGATGAGGACAAAAAAGCAGTGGCAGGGTGAGGAACCAGAGTAACGTGTTCCTGCTCCCACCACAGCCAGTTCAGACCAGCCAGACCAGAGCGCTGCAGGAAGAGGACAATGCAAAGGCTCTGGCTTTCTCCCTCCAAACCAGCAGGCATAAGTTTGCTCCGGCACGGATGCGTTGCAGATGTGCTGATAGCAGCTAGCTGAGTGCTGACGCTGCTGTGGAGGAGTTGGCTTTGGAGCCGTAGGTAAAGCTGAACTGAGTTTATCTGCTCCACAGATAATGTCTTCTGCTAAAAGCAGCTGAAACAGCTGCATCCTGGGGTTGTTGGAAAGTTTATTTTACAAGATGTGATGAGAGCTTGCCCCGTGTCCCTGGTAAAGCCTTGACACAAAGCAGGGTCTTTTCCCCTGGTGGGATTTGGCATCGGTCTGACAGTCAGGGGGAACTTATATTAATCTGTGAGTGTTGCATCCCAATATAAATGTGGATGTAACCCAATTTCTTTGAATCTGTGTCGCTCCATCGATAACAAGGGAAAGAGACTCATTTATGCAAGCGGGTAATATGGGCTCTTCCCATTATTCCTTGCAAACACAGGGCTTTGGTGAGCTGTCATCATGTAATGTCACTGGCAGGTTCAGTGCAGGTAATGGGGTCAGGGAGGACTCCTGTCATCTCCATTGCTCTGCCATTTTCTTGCTGACCACCTTTGGGCATGTCCCTTGGTCTTCCAGCTGCCTCCTTGCTCCCAGATCTGTAAAATGAAGATAAAATACTATCTGACTTGCTGAGGAGCTTGAGCCCAATTAATAAGTGCATGCTAATCAATGGGAGCTCCTCCACTCCTGTTGATCTCCCATACCCATCGGTGGGGTGCTGGAAGGCTCTGGGGTGCAGGAGTGTGAGGTTGCAACAGAGACAAAACAAGACGCTCTCAGACTGCTGAACAGAAAGTGGATCCATGTGTTAATCTGGGAAAAGGAGCGTGAAAATAACTGCAAATCCTTCACGACTTTCTTGTAATTTCTCCCAGATAGGACGCAGGCAAGAAAAATGCCTGCTCCACACTCCAACCTCCTTGACTGCGGGGTCGTTACTGAGCTAAACCTGAGGCTGATGCAAGAGGAAACCCTTTCCCATCGCTGGGCTTCACATGTGGCTGTTGGAAGTCTGGGGGAAAGGGTTAATGCCTGCGTTTTGTGGGGGCAGCTGGGGTGGAGGGTCAGCCAGGTCTGCTCCCTGGCGTGTCTTGGTGTTTTCCGGCTGGCTCAGCCTGGCTGTTAGAGGAGCCAGGAGGATGCCTTGGCGGGTACGGTTGAGCGGTGCCTCCAACAGCAGCACGTTCCCGTCAAGCCAGGGTCCACGGGGTGCAGAAAGCTGGGCCCCTCCCGGCTGCCCAGCTGCCTTTCTGCTAATGCTCATCTAATTAAGCAGCAGCCTGGAGTGGCTGAAACCAGGGCAGCGGGAGAGCTGAGGTTTTCATCCAATAGATTCCTGTCTCCAGCTCAGGAACCAGAAGAAAAACCCTTTTCATATCATCAGATCAATATGCAGGTGGTGATCCCCCTCCCTTCCCCTTCACCTTTTCCAGCTCTCCTTTCCCCTCCTGGGCTAGGGATGCTTTTCAAAGCCACAGCAGGCTGGGATCTCTACCTGGTGGATTTTGCACCTCTTCCCCTATCCTGGGGGATGCGTGCCACGCGCGTACCGAACACCTGAGAGGTGCCCAGAACGGCAATCGCTGAGACCATGATCTCAGCAGGTATCTGAGAGAGCAAGTCTTGGCTTCAAACTGGGGCACAGCCCCTCCTTCAGGGTGGGTTTTCAGTCAGTAAAGTCTTTGAGGAGTCATTGTCTCTTTGCTGAGACAATCGTCAAAGCTACAGGACTGTGAAGGCGGGCAGGATTTGACCAGCAACTTGCTTGCTTAGAAACAGGCAAGGGTTAACAAGAAGCGACATTTTATTTTGCAGTGCATCTTTGGTTCTCTGGAAGGAGATGGTCTTCCTGTTGCTTTGGCTGTTGAAAATGCATTCTTCTTCCCAAGGTGTCTTTTGAAAATGAGCTCCAGCGTGCCGTCAGTAGTGGAGAGATGATTATGGAGAAGCAGCTGTCCGTCCCCTCCTGCCAGCTCCCGGCGAGGCAGCAGGAGGGGTGACGGCTCCTTTGGGTGCTGGCTGCCGGCAGCAGATTTCATAGTGCCTGATCCAGGCTCTGGTGTAAGTAGGCAGCCTTTTTCCACCTCCTCTCCATGCACTGGAGCATTAAACTCTTATGCAGTGCCCAGCTCGGTGCAGTCTCCAACCGTGGTGGGTTTTTTTCACAATAAGAAAGTTGCACAAACATTCCCCGAGATGTCAGCCTGCTCAGGCAGCCTGGAAGGAGTCAGCTTCAGCTCCTGTATTGTTTCTCCCCGCAGGAGGGAAATTACTGCCCTGTTTTTCATGCAAAAATGAGGGATTGGAAACAGGCTGAAGGGGAGAGAAGAGCTGGATGGATGTCCTAGAGACCTCACCATCTCAGAGGATGGCAGCCTGGTCTTAAGTTACCATCCCTCTGTCCCTTCTTCATTCATATGGTGTTTGGTTTATTTGGTTTATTATCCCTGCTCCTGCACCAGGCTTCAAACCCTGCCCAGCAGTGTCTGAGCCCACTGCTGGATCACAAACCATCTCGGGATGCTCCAGCCAAGAGGGAGGTGATCTCCACACCTGCTAGCAGGGTAGGGCTGTTGCAGCAAGATGCAAGCTCTTCCCTGGTGTTTTCCCCCCCCTTCCCGCTGCCCTAGCCTCAGGCCAAGCAGGGAAAATCCTTCAGCAGGACCCCAGCTGGGGCTGCTGGCTGCTGGCTTTCCATGGCAACGGTCCATCAGGGGGTCGGAGTCGGCAGTGAAAAGTTCTGGCTCCCCTCTTCCCTTGCCTAGGCTGTTGGTCGCTATTTTGATTACATTCCTGCGGAGCTGGGCTGCAGATGTGGTCGCCTTATCTTGGAAAGGTCTGACTCAGTTTTTCCCTGTGTGACAGAGCAGGCAGCTGAGAGCCGGAGGGAGGAATAAATAGCTCCTGAGGTATGCCAGGGACATGCATCCCCGGGGACAAGGTGGTGGGCCAGGATCCTTCCACCACCCATGATCCTGGACTCGTGGTGTCCACATGGCATGGCACATAAGTAGGAGACGAAGGAGATGTCTCCACTTAGCAACCTTCATACATCCTTGACATCTTGGCCAAGGGAAAATGAGGTTGTCTCAGGAGAACTCATGCTAAGGGCTGGATTCTGCTTCTGGGAAGACCTGAGGAATAAGTCCATGGGGGAGGAAGCACATTCACCCCACCAGTGTGCATGCAGATGTGTGTACTTGCCACTCAACACACACTGATGTCTCAGTTCAAGAACTGATTCCCTCCTGTTTTACACAGGTGTAACTGAGAACAGGATCTGGCCCCGAGGTCCAGATACGTTTATTCACCAACTGTCCTCCACGTGCTGCTGGGAGCAGATCTGGGTCTAGATGCTACTGGCAGAGCTCAGGGTGCTGCAGCCTTGATGGTGCAACTACTTGGCCGCAGCATAAAGGCTGGAGGTGGGACAGTCGCTCTGGGTCCACTGGTTGCCTTACCAAAAGGGGAGCTGCTTTCTTCCCTTCCTCGTGGAGATTATGTCCTCTAATTGCTGTTCTGCTGAAGAAGCTCACTCCTGGATGCTTCACCATGGAGATGTGATGTCTCCATGCCCAGGAAATCTGTTGCGGAGTGGTGAAGCCCCAGTGATGGGTCCTGGTTTCATGCTGTAAGGTAGGCTCCTTCCATAAACTAGGACTCAGCCCGCTCAGAGCCAAAGGAAGATCTTGTCTAAGGTGCTGTCATCAATCCACAGCATTAACCCCCCTGTAGGCTGTGCCCTGAATTAGTCCAGCTGAAGAGAAAAACAATAACCACATTAAGTTTCAGACTCATTGCAAGTTTTCCTTCCGTTGGTGGGCTCCTCAGCTCGGATTTTCCAGCCTTCCTCCAAAGTCTGGCAGCTCAGGGAACAATTCTGCTTTGTTGTCCTTTTTATTTCGCTTTCTCTAAATGAGAGTGGGGTTTATTCTGCAGATCCAGGAGATAAAAGGCTTTTGGGGAAGGGTGGTGGGCAGGGAATAAGTGATAAAGGGTGCGAAAGGCAGGATCTGGAGGAAGACAGGACAGGTGAGGCTGACTTGGTGGTGGCAGTGGCCACTGCATCCTCCCTGCACGCTTGCTGAGGTAGGACCTGAGGCAGCAGTGCCAGGTTCAGCCCATGCAGGGCCAGCTGGGCACCACGGGACATCCCAGAGCTATTAGGGCTGGGGACCAACCTGCCTTCCAGTCTCTCATCTCAAAGCTGCAGCCGGGAGCCAGGGCTCGGGAGAGGGTTTCTATAGCAACAGCTGCCACTCACTCCCCATCTTGGATGTAAATTAGTTCGGATTTTATTAGTGTGCAGAATTTCAAGAGACCGGGAGCTGGTGAAGAGGCCTCATGAATTTGGGACAGGAGTGTGTGAGAGGAGTCTGCCCCGGCACCATCAGGCAGTGCCGACTTAGGAGCATCTTTAGGAGTCTGAACTGAGACCCTTTTGGGGTTTTCTGAATTGCCCCGGCGCTTGGCACTTCTCCCTGGTGACAACGTGAGCCTCTGAAAGGGCTCTGGGTTTTCTGCGCCTCAGGCAGGAGGCTGGAGACGGGGTGGAAGGGAGAAGAGGGCTGAACTGACCCCACAGAAGTGGATGGGCTAGGCTGACTTGCCCCAAAACCTGTGAAAGAGAGCACTATGGGATGCCTATCCTGTGCTGGTTGGTGGCTGTGACCCTCACAGAGACAACACCTTGAGGCTTGAAAGCCCAAAGCCCCTCTCTTTCTTGGACGCTCTATTGAGAGGACCAACAAGGACACATTCATGCTGATGAGTCTGATAAAATTTATCAGAAACTCACCCAGCTGCACTTTCCATTTGCTAGAGCAGAACCTCAGGGCTGCGGGCAGCTGGACCAATGCATAAGATGCCTCTTATCTCACAGGTCTTGCAATCCAACTTGAAGCATCAGGTGAGGAAGGGGTACAGCCTCACAGGGTCTGACGTGGGGTCACTCGGGGCATGAGCCTGCCGGGGCTGGAGAGCTGCTTTCAACTCAGCTCTGAGTCTCCAGGTGGGAATTTCCATGCCCCTTCACCTCCCTTTTGCAAAGTGGTTTCCTCAAGAGTGCTAAAGGTGCGAGAACGTCCTGATTGACCACAGCTGGTGCAGCACTGCCTCTAGAGGGTTTTTCAATTAAAAGCTTGATGATGAAGCTGTATGGTGGCTCAGCAGAAGCGTTGGTGGCTACAAGGGATCTTCTCAGCTAGAGAGGTGAGGAACTGGGGCTTTTTGAGAGCTGTGGGTAGGACTGTAGCAGAGGTTCTTGCTCAGTTGAGGTGTCTGTTGGGTGTTTGATCTCCATGGGGCTCCTTGTTAGTGTGGTTGTGGCTGGTTCTTAGGTGGGTTCTGCTCCTGCTTAGGTTTCTCTGTGGACAACCAGGTTTTTTGCTGGAGCTGGCTCTGTTTAGAAAAGAGGTCCTGGTTGTGAGCGCTGCTCTGTTGGGAATCGTACTCTTTGTATGCTCAAATGTAAGCAAATAAGGAGAGTGATTGTAATGCCAATTCCTGCCCCCAGATAAAAGCCTGGTGTAAAACTTGTGTGAAAAATCTGGATTTCTACGTGCTTCCCAGTTTCTGTGGGGCTAGGAGCTATGTTTTCAGAACTCATATTTTCAGCTCTTTAGCCTCCAACCATGAGGGCTGTGAATTTTCCTTTCTAATGAAAGAAGAGGTTTGGCTTTTTCCTTTTTCTTTTCCTTCCATAAGTTCACGGCTCTGGGGCTTTGTGGAAGTCAAAAGGTTTTGCAACACCTTGTGATGGTGCTGTGATATTTGCCAACACTGAGTTTTAGTTGGATGGTGATGTGTAAAGTTCATATATCTCGTGTAGATACAGTATGAATTCGCTTGCATGCAGCAAAAAAAAGAGGGCTGGATGAGTCCTTCCAACACTGGAAGTGTAGGACTGGGCTGACTGGTTGGCAAGTGTCTACTTGACTTGGAAAGAAAAAAAAAGCACCAGAGTTTTGATGTTTTGGGAGTCTGTCGTGCTGCAAAACAAATTACAGAGGAGTGACTGATGCTCGGCTTGGATGGGCTGTGCTGGGATCAGAGAGGGAGTTTTCCTGCCCGATCCTGTGCAAGTGAAGCTGGCTGCAGATCAACCCAGCTGCACTCAGTGCTTGGGGGGGCCCTCTTGGCCTAATCCATAAATACTGATGTTGTAATTACTATAAAAACCTGCTCTTCTCTTCCCGCACGGTTTTCATCCTCTGGGTTCAGGTAGCATGTTTTCGCTTGGTTCCCCCCCTGCCTCCTTTACCTTTCCTCTCCCTTTAATTCCTCAACACGCTCTGTTAACATCCGTTAATTACTCTGATAATACAATCGAATATATTATAATCTAATAATATCTAATAGCTATTATTCAGGAGCTGATCTGCAGTTGTGGCTTGCACTGGTGTGGTGAACATAACCAGTTCAGGTGCTGAGAAGTTTGGGTTATCAGTGAAGACGGGGCTGTTGCTCCTTCCCTGGCTCCGCGCCCCAGCGCAGGGCACGGCCCATGCTGTTGGGTTTAGCAGGGCTCTTCGCCCTGCCCAAAGGCTGTGTTGGCACCACTGCTGCCTGCTGGAAGGTGCAGCCTCCAAGGCAAAGGTTTGCTTTCAAAATAAATTGGCCTTTGTAAGGGACTGTGTCCTGAGCATGATGAAAACGCCAAATGTGCTGATAAGGCAACTTGAAACAGATCCACGGGGGACTTTGTGCTGGTGTCTTGAATGTTATTGTGAGTAGAAAAGGAATTGGGTGATGCATGGGGTAATTGGGTTGTGAACTCTGCAGGTGGGTCAGTGCCGATGTGGGAGTGTGTTGCAGGGAGCTGCTGACTGGGGACGGGGAGCCTGCCTCCTGATTTTGACGAACAGGTAATGATTTGCTCCTTATGAGGTGTAGGAAGGCAGCGTAGCTGTGTTAGCCAGGACACCAGGGTTCTGAAGACTATTTTTGGTGCCCTTAGGTTGAATTTGGACTCCAAGCCTTGAGGGTGCAGTGACCCCGAGATGGTTGCACCTCTCCTGCTTGTGGGACTGAGCCGGAGCATGCACAGCGCATGAGATACAGCCTGGCTGTGAGCTGAGGGAGACCATCCAAGCCTTCCTCATCCTGGTGGTGTCCGAAGTTAGACTGACACCTTCCTGAGCTGCTGAACTGGAGGCTTTGTGCAGAGGGCTGCTCTGCTCAGTGCCAGGGGCAACACAGATCTGCTGCGGGAAGCGTGGTGGCTGCTCAATGCCTAACGTTAAGCAACGTTTTGGGGGATGGTTGTCCCTGGGAGCAGTGGGCTTTGAGTGAATTTGCAGGAGGGGATATAACAGCTTAGGAACACCCGGTGTCTTCCCTTGGTTTGGGAGAAGGGGGCCCTGAGTGAACCCTGGTTCAGAGAAATGACCTTTGCTGAAAGCTGCTAATCACATGCTAACCCTTGAGCGTGTCCTTCGGTTCCATTCAAGAAAACAGACTTTAAGTGCATGCTTGGATACAAATGCGTGGCTAAGTATGTTCCTGTTCCTGGGCCTCAGATGAGGTAACAATTGCTGTAGAGAAGAGGGCCAGATAACTTGGGAGATAGCATGGCAACACAGCCACGAGAGCTCGTTCCCACCTCTCACAAGGCTGACTTCGGGGATTAGCACTGGGCTGGTTGTTTTGCAGCCCCAGGGCTGGGGCTCTGGATCTCTCCTGCCTCTTTGCCATCTTGCAAAGCCTCACCCCATCTCCTCCTCATCCTGAGCTCCATCTTCCTCTTTCTCCACGCATTGGCCCATCTCCCCAAGGCTGCTCCATCCCTCCACTGCCATCCTGCTCTGCCTGCAGAGCAGAAAGCGCGTGGCCCAGATATTTTACTTCACATCAGCACAAACCCAACCGAGCCCTTTCCACGAGACGGCTCAGCCAGGCACGGCGTGGGCAGAGCCAGCCCCACGGCTGGGCAGTGGGGGAGACCTCTGGGGTGCCCCTGCCCCTCTCTGGGGTTGCAATTCCCCCTCTGTGGCCGTGCATCTGGCTGCTTTGGGCTTGCCGGGAAGCTGGAGCTCGCGATCAGCTCGAAAGGCAGCAACAGCAGCCTCTGCTTTTCCACACATCGGTATTTTTAGCTCTGCTGTGCATTAGCGTGCAGGAGCTCAAACTGCGAAGCCTGGCTGAGGTTTTATCTGTTGTGACAGCCCTTAGGGCTGTAGTCAGACACTCTCTCGCTTGCTCGCTCCCTCTCTCCTTTTTTCTTTTCCTCTTTTCTTTTTTTTTTAAAGTTTGGGCTCGAATCTGCTCTCTCCCTGTGGATACACAGTGCAGCTGTCAAGACAAGGGACCAAGGGTGGGAAATGGGGTCCAAAATGTGGTTTGAGCCTGTTTTATGAGGGAGCTTTGTTCAGATCCTTTCTGTATTTTTCCATTCGTTCATGCTGCTGCTGTCAAGGTTGGAGTGGTCGGAGCTGATGTTGCAGGATTAGGTTCTGGCTCGTTCCTGTTGCCTTGCCCCAAAGGGTCTCCAAAAAGCTGTGCTGGGTGACAGCTACACAACTACTGGGGACAGCAAAACGGAGAGCAAAGGCCAGCCTTGCCCAGTGCACGCCTGCTGCGCCTCAGCAGATCTAATGCTCTCACTGCTGCTGTTTTTTCCCAAATTCCCTACATCCATACCAGTGCTTTGGAGCACAAATGTTGCCCCTCTTGTGGCAGTTTTGTGCTCCACGTGCCCCAAAGCATTGGGGAAACACCAAGCTCCCTTGCAAGCCTTGCTGGTTTTCAACCCAAGAGATTTTTACTGCGCCTAAATGATACGTCCAACCTCCCTCGAGTACGGGTGTTGGGAATGCACCCTGGATCTGTATAAACACCCAATGCTTTGGTTTGGTTTCTAAGGAGGGTTTCTTTATTGATTCTCTTCCTGGACCCCCTCCAAGCCCTTCTGGAAGAAAGGGACTTTTCCCCAGCTCGCAGAGAGCTGCACAAATGTGAAGCATCTCTTTCCCACTCCAATGCCTCCAACAAATTGCCTGGAAATGGAGTGACAGAAAGGCAGCAACGGTGATGCCCTTCAGAAGGATGAGAAACCAAGGTGTTGACCAGGCTTTGGTTTTCCAGTCTGCTCAGCATCAAGCCTGCCGCACCAGGCTCTGCTTAGGGAAGTCTGGACCCAAACTGGAGCAGAAGTTGCCTGAAACTCTGGTGCCTCTGGAATTTGTCCAAGGTCATGAGGGGACTTGGGGACAGAGGCAGGAATAGGATCTAGCTTCATGTCCGATGTGTCCAGTCTTCTTCTCTAACACTTAGCACATTCATGCTTCACATCGTTCTAGCTGGAGCTTCCCGAGATCCTGCATTCAGGTCTTGGGATGCCTGTGCCAACCCCAACATCTCCTGAGTGGGAGCACAGATTCCATGCAGGGAGGGTTGGGTTCTCCTGGTTTTTCTTCATGGAAAGGTCTTCCTTTGGGTGCTCAACCAGAGGGTGTTGAGGAGAATCTATACTTGGGTAGAAAATAATGATTTGGCATTTTTGAGGCATTAAGTGTCTGAGGAGAGCACAGCAGCACTGCAGCAGTCCTGAGGTGGAGTGGAACAGGGCTGCAGTGCCCAGAAGGAGATTGGTGTGTGTGGATGCTGAGGGGGCTGGAGCAGATCAGAGAGGGGAGAGATGCTTGTGGTGTGTTGCAGGCTCCTTGACATAAGCCTGTCCACACCACATTTCTTCCCAGACTCTCAGCGTTTACAAGCCCAGCAGATTCGGTGTGTGTTGACTCCCACGTCTTTGCCTGAGTTGGTGCTGGCAGAGATTAAAAGGCTGCAGCTATGGGTCAGAAGATGCTGTGGGCACCGGCTGCTGCCACGAACCAGCCTTGTCATCCAGTTATCTGGGTAGAAACCCAACGGGGAGCCTGGGATGTCTCCCTGGGTCCTCCTGCTTCGTTTGCATTGATGAGGTGTGGAAAGATGTCCCAAAGTTTGTCTGGCAAGTGCACATCATGGGCAGCTTTTTTAATTAACCATCCCCTCGCTGTGCTTGCTCTGTTCTCCCTCCCAATTCCTTCTTTTTTTTTTGCTGGCAGCAGCCAATGCTGTGAACCACAGAGAATAACTGCACAGTGCTCCTGGCTCTAACGGCAGCAGGGATCTCTGGAAATATCTGATGTCTTTGCCCTTTCGTGGAAAGCACCCAGGGATGAGGATTTTTTCAGCTCAGCTTGTGGTGCAGAGCAGGGCGTGTGTGGGGCTTCACTCTGGTGGTATTCTCTTCGTGCAGGTTGTTTGCGGTGTGTGAGTCCTCAGTAGCAGCCGGAGCGTGGCAGGGACTTTGCACTGAGCTTTAGCATCCCCCAAACAGCCCCTGAGCAGCTCCATGGAGTTGGGCTGCCATCCTTCTCCTCTCCCCTAGTCTCCTGGGGAAAACCCCACTTGTGGCTCCAGGGGACAGATGCAGATAGTCTGCAGCTGCAAAGAAACCCGTACAGTCCAGGCTTGGAGCTGCTTAATCCTCTCTACGCTCTTCCCCTTGCTGGGGGAAGCTGCTAAGGGCAGCTGGAGTTGGCTCCTAGCGTGTTTAAGGGCTACCCAGACCCTGCAACTTGGGGTCAGAAGCCACTATTCTTTCAGGGGCTTTGATGCCTGAGTTGTTAAATGAGATCTGGGAGAAATCAAGCATTGCTTGTTTTATTTTCAGATTTAAATCTGGGAGATTAAGGGATTTCTTTTGAGGGACAGAGGAAGTGGTACTTTAGGGGCTTTTAAACTTGAAAGACACCCTATGGTGTCCCCATTAACGCACCTCCCTGCTTTAATAGAAGTCCCTACAGACTTCTAAACACCCTAAATCTTGGAGTCTAAAATGCTGTCTGATGTCCCCATAGAAGGCAACAGAGAAGCAAGTGATGCCATGAAGGATGTGGGATGGTCATTGCCATGCAGCACTTCCCTCCTCAAGCCAGCAGAGCTGTTCCTGTGGCACCAGACCGATTGCTCAGGCACGCTGGCTGTCCCTGCCCTGTGTCCTGGGAGCTGGTGGACACAGTCAGGTCTGTGTGGCGACAAACCCCAGTGACTCCATGTATGCTTGGTTCTATAAAACAGACTCCTTCCCCTGCTGCCTTACATCCTTGAGCTTCCCAGGCTGCAAGCTGTTCCTCTGCTCGCACCCAAACCCACCCAATTTTCACTCATCCGCTTCTTTACCTCCTTGCTCTGGAGCTATCTCAGGCTTTCTGCACGGCCGATGCTTCAATGCTGCCAGGAGTTTGATCTCCAACTGCTTCCCGGCCCCCTCGCGCGTGTGGGCATCGGGAGGGGGGCTGAGAAAGCAGGGAAGAGATGAACAGCAGGAGGAAAAAGTCTTCAGGGAGGGGATGGGGGAAGGATGCAGGAAGCAAGGAGGGGGGAGAAAAAGTGAGAACAGGGAGGAGGAGGGAGAAAGAATGCTGCCTTGTCTGTTCTCGGATTTATATCGCTTGAGTTGCACTGGATTAGCCAAAAGTGGTGCAGAGCTGCCTTCCCCTCCCCTTTCCCCCAGGCGGGCACTCGTACTTGGGGTTGAACGCCTTAATTCACTTCAGCTTCAACCTGCTCCTAATTGACTTAAACCACATGGAAAGAAACTCAGCTTCCCCAGCAAGAGGCTGCAAAATTGCACCTTAAGTTAAGTCAGCGTGATTCTGCATATAAAGAAACCCGGAGCCTGGCATGGGTGTCTGCAGGGATAATTGTGCCAGGGGGTTATGCTGAGTGGTCCAGAGCCCCACCAGGCTGTTTCTCTCTTGGTGGGGTTTTGGTCTGACATCAGGCAAGTTGGGATTTAGGGGTGGCGGGGCTGTCATGCCCCAAATCGGTGGGATTTGGCTGTCAGAAGAATTGCTGTTCCTTCTCATTCCTCTCTCCTCCATCGCTCTTCTCCCGCTGCAGATGTCTGCTATAAAAAAAAAAAAAGAGAAGAAGAAAAAAACACCCTCCCCAAATGTCGTGGTAACGCTTACTGGAGGGCTGTTTCTGCTGCACATCTGATATGTGTGACAGGGTCAGATTAGCCCAGCCTCTGATTTCCAACCACAGCTATTCCAAAGGCACCAAAACCAATGCAAAACACCCCAAAGGGACTCCTCCATTCGGATGAGGAGCTGGGCAGGCGGGATGAGCTCACGGTGCTGTGGGGATGTGCCAGCCCTGTGCTCAGCAGGGCCAAACACCAGGCGAGGAAGATGAGATTATACTGTGGTCTTCTCAAAGTCAGGATTTGAGTGGCCAAAGACTCTCCTTTGTGTTTAAGGTTGGGGTTTTCAAAGGGGAAAAGGAGAGCAGTGCTGTTGAGTGAAAGAAGGTACTAATGTCAGGGGATGCTCTTAAAACCCCTGTTCCTTGTGGAGGGCTCTTTTGTCACACCTGGACAGTGTTTGAACTCAGAGAAGGAAAGGCTTCTTTTTCTTTTCTTCCTATTCCCTCCTCTTCCAGCTCCTCTCTCCTCTCCATCACCATTATGGCTTTGCTACGCTTCTCTCTGTTGAGTTCTAAAACCACTAAGTTACCCATGGTTCTGGCTCGGTTAGTTGTTTAATAAGACATTTGGCCATCTTAAGCCCCAGAAAATGGGGCTGGAAGGGCCCTCTGGAGGCTGACCTACCCCGATGGCAGGAGCAGTTACACCCAGAAGGTGTTTAACTTCTCCTTAGCGGTGAGAGTCCATCACCCTGCACAGGGCTTCTCCCTGGGTTTCTCTGGGTCGGGTCTGCACCCTAGGGCAGCACCGTGCCTGTGGGGTGACTGCCAAAGACCTCAGCACCTGCTCTTTTCCTCCAAACGCCTCCCGTTGCATTGGGGCCAAAGATGCTGAAGAGGAGAACATTTCCCAGAGCGGGGAAGGGAAAGCAAGAGGTGTGCAGGGGCTGCCTTGGCACAGGGCTGTGCTCCAGCAGCTGATGCTGTGCCTCACCAGGCAGGGAACAATCATCCCTCTCTGGCTGGAGCTGCCCCAGGAGGTCCTGCCAGTGACATCCCCGGCTGTGCAGCACGAGGAGGATCTTACAAGCACCCCTTGTAAATCTCTGGTTGGCATTGTTGAACGCTGGCCAGGACCCTCCCTGGGATGGGGGTCTGAGGTGGATGCCCAAGTAGGAAATTGGGATGGTGAGAAGAAGGGGTGGAAAAAAACTCCCCCAAAAATCCCCGTGGAGATAGGAAGCGAAGCTGCTCAACTGACAGTGTTGCCATGGTGATGTGGCGGCAAGGAAGAGGAAAAGGCAGAAAATAGCCCGATGCTGGGCTGAGACCTGCAGGAGCCCCAGCCTGGCAGCCCCCCACATCCCCAGCCCTATTCCTGTCCTCTTTTCTTTCTCCTTTTATTTTCCTCCTCTTTTACCATTTGATTTTCTTTAGCCAGAATTAGCCCTCTAAGGAGCCAACAAGGCAGCGGGGACAATTGGGAGATTATTTTTCTGCAATATTGGTGTGGGGAGATGAAGGGAACATGTGAAGGATGCTCTTCAGTAGGGCTGGGGGTAGCCGGGTCTGTTCCCTTTGGGGCTGAAGATTTGGAGGCAGATACGTCTCCCACAGAGGACAGAAATGGGTCCAAGGTTAGGGTCACATTGATGGTGGAGGTTCTGGGATGGTACATGAAGATCCCAGGAGATGGCATGGGTTTGGTGGAAATACTCTTCTACTCATGCAAAGCCAGATTTTGTTTCCTGTGTGAGGGTCAAATTGGGTCATCTGCCTCCTGAAAGGTGATGCCCACTTTTAAGGAAGGAAAATAGGTTTTGTTTCACATGGTGGATTGTTTTCCTCTTTAGGAAAGTGATGCTTCATAACCACAGAGAGTCATTTCCCCTCCATGAGTCAGACTGGGACCTCTCGCAGGATATATATCAGGACTAACCGTTGAGGCCAAGCTCACTGCAAAGGAACAGAAACCCAGGCTGGCTATGAGAAGAGAGAATGTGTCCTTGTGCCAGGTCCTGGTGGGTTTGCACTACAAAATGTTGTCACCCACCTACGTTCCTTTCTTCATCAATATTAAATGCTTGCTTTAAAGATCCAGGTCACAGAGTCTGGTAGCCATCAGATCGCAACTTTCAGTCAAAAAATAAAGGTAGTCTTTCCATCTCTTGCAGCCACAGCAAAAGCAATGAAGGAAAATGTGACCTCATAAAACATCCAAAAGCGGAATAACCACCCCTAACTGAGCATTCACGCAAATTTTTAGACCCTCCTGACATTTTGCTCAGGGCAGGTGAATGCCTGAAGCTTGTGATGCTGCAGAATGGGAGCTCATCCTGCTTCCTCCTCCATCTACCTCTCCTCTTTCTCACCTTTGCAGTGGAATCCAGGGCTCCACCTTGGCATGAGCGCCTGTGCGTGGAGCCGCAAGCACAGATGCACTACATGCACACCAGTGTGTTTGTGTCGGTATCAGTGATACCTTTTCCTCTTCCCCGCGTTGGGCTTTTGCTCCAGCAGAAACCCTCCTAGACCTCTCATCTCCTCCCTGTATGGGAAGAGCAGCATCTCCTACTTCTCCCCACCTTTGTGCCCGTATAACATCAGGCTGTGGTCTCTAATAACTCGTGCTGACGCTTGGTATCCAGATGGCCCAGCTAATAGGGCTCGGAGCAGTAAATCTCTGTTACTGCGGCCAGTCTCGCCATCCCTCGCAGCGGCCCTGACCCTTGCTTCTTCCAGGCACTGTTCCTTGGGAGGCTTTGGGGGCACAGGCATCTCTGCCGGTGATGCTCCTGGCACAGAGGAAAGCATTGGGTTCTCCTGTTTTTGTCAGCTGTTATTTTGGAGTCTGGCTCCTCTTGTGAGAAGCTAGTGCTCTTCCTCCCTTCCCTATAATTCCCAAGGGCGTTTTTCCCCATACAAACTGGCTCTTCTTCCTGAAGAATGTGCCTGGATAGGTTTACCTGTCTCTCTCTCACCTCTGCCTGAGCCACCCCACAGAAACTGTTCCTTCTCTCCCTTCTCCCTAAGCTAAGGACTGGGAGAAGCGGAAGCATGCACAGGGAGGTTTCCAGGCTTTGGGTTTTTTAATGGGAAAACATCACATTGAGGAAGCAGAAAGCTGTCTGGGAGTGAAAAATGGCCTCGGAGCTGTGGCAAATGGTGCAGGATCAGTCCTTTCTATCGACTTCCCCACCATAGCCTGGAAGTATTTTGAACACGAACGTTTTGCTGTGCATTCTAAATATTAAGCATAGCTTGGCGAAGAGTTCACTTAAACCAGGGATGGACAAATATCTGAAGGTCATAAACATCCGGCTGAGTAATTATTTAGAGTGGTTTAAGGGATATAACTATGGGTAATGGGATGAAAGGAGAGGAGGAAAATGCAGTGTAGTTATCTTAAAATTCTTCCCAGAACCCTGCTTAGTGCTGCAGAGGGAAGCACACAGGTCCTTGATAAACCCGAAGGGGTGATTGGTACATGAAATGATAGCGAAGTCCCCAAGGAGAAGTGGTGAATGGCCCATCTCCTGAGACTCTGCAAATTCAGCTTTGCAAATTTGGTAGATCAGGGGACACGGAGCCCTGGGGCGGGAGAGGAGCTGTTTCACTGATGGGTATTGTTGGCTGATGACCAAAAGACTAGAAACTGGCCACAAATAAGTTTAGGCTGAAACTAAAGAGCTGGTTTCTGGTGAAGGGTAGGATAAGGCTCTGAGCCAGCCCTGCTGGAGCCAGTAAAAAAGCCAGTGGATCTGGAGATGGAGCAGCTCACACGTGGGGCAGAGCTGGCTGCACGACCCAGCTGCTCGCAGGCGACGAACGCGGCTGCCTCCAGGCAGTTCTAAATTCCTCTATGATGTGCTTTGTGAGGCCAGTTCCATCCTCGTGTCTCCACTGTTATGCTTCTAATAATTATCAGAGCTCAGGCGGAGCAGCAATCTTCCTCAGCAAACATCTAGACATTTCCCAGTGCATCTGGAGAGGTGCTTCTAACTTTAGTGCATGATGCATCTTACTAGGGTTTACGTCTGTGTTTTGTAAAAATATACCTTAAAAAATTGCTGGAATTGGTTTGAGGATTGGGCTGAGTTACCTTTGTGGTTGTTTTTATCCGGAAGCCAGTTGTCTTGGAGCTGGCTGCATCCTCTGCCTGGGCGAGGTGGGGACTGGGCACCAAGAGGGGCTCATCTAATCTCCCATTCTTCAAAAACTAACTACAAGAAAAATTAAATCATGGCGCTGTTTTTAGAAAGCTCTTTGTGCAGCAGAGTGTGATGTTTCCGGAGGATCCTCCCACCCCCGGCCTGTCCCACTCCTAACACGGGATGGAAGATTGCTCTCCTTGGGCTTTCTCCTCTCCACATGGACAGTTGAAAGACTTCTTGAAAGGACACCGGCAGATCAAAGGTTGTGAGTGTGAGGCACGAGTCCAGGGGCTGACATGGTCCTTTTTGGTGTCATGTTCATTTTATCTTCCCTCAAGTAGGTGTGGGAGAGGGAGTGGGGGGTGCTGCTCACGGCCCTGAACCCCTGCCTGCATGGGTTCACAAGCAGCTTGGGACAGAGAGGCTGTGCGAAGCAAGAAAGGAGGAGTGAGAGATTTTAGGAGTTGTTTTGTGAAGGTGTTTGTGTGCCTCAAGCATCCGCGGCATTGCCTTCCTGGGGCTCTCAGTTCCCTGCTCCTGATCCAGGCAGGAGCTGTGCTTGGACCACAGCCGTGCTCTGGTTTCGCTGACCTCCATCCCCGCGGGGCATTAACCACCTTCTCCCATGCTGGTCTTTGCCACTTTACTGCTTTGTGCTCCCCGGCAATATTTTACATCTCGCCCAGTAATGCTTGGTTTCCTTAATAGTGTCTCATGTGGGATTTTATCGAAGGCTTTAGGACAATCCCAATAAATTATATCTACTGATTTCCCTTTATCCATTGTTTTGTTGATTCCATCAGAAATCCTCTCCCGGAGCGGATGCACAGGCTTTGCCTTTCAGAAGCCACCTCAGCTCGTTCCATTTCTGTCTTAGCCATTTCATGTCTTAATTAATTTTGAAATATTTAATTACTGTTCTGTATAGCCCTTGGAAGGGACAACCCAAGGCTGCCCAGGGAGGGGGTCGAGTCGCCTTCCCTGGAGGTGTTTAAGGAACGGGTGGATGAAGTGCTGAGGGACATGGTTTAGGGAGTGTTAGGAATGGTTGGACTCGATGATCCAATGGGTCTTTTCCAACCTGGTGATTCTGTGAGCAACGCTGGCTTGCCTTGCTCCTAGGATCTGGATGTAGCAATCAGAGTTTCTGGTCTTGGGCACCAACAGGGGATGCTTTCTGTGGGATGTTTGCAGAAGTGGTGCTCGCGTTGATGCACCGTCCCTGTTCCCAGGAGCTGGGAATCCCCCAGCAGCAAAGGGATGCATCTGAAATAATCCACGCTCCAAAAAAGCCTGGCTTACCTTGGAGCATAAACGCAGGAGGCTGCTTGTTCCCTGCAACACCAGCTGAGCACTAACGTGCTCCGGCTTTGTCCTTGAAACCCAAAGAGTGAGAGTTTGCTGCCAGACCGGCTGTAGCTGCACAGAGCGGGGAGGAGGCAGCGAAACCAGCCCGCCAAGGGTTAATCATTTCCATTGCAATTGTGTCATCTCTTTGGGGACCTCTCGCTCATTTTGCGAGCGGGCGCTGAAAGCCGAGGCGTGGAGGCTCGTTCTTATTCAGCTGCACGCAGCTTCAGAAGCACCGGACGGCCGCGCAGCTGGGCTCGGCCGCCTCGGCCTTGCAGATGGATGGAGAGAAAGGATTTGTGTGCCTGCATGTGCTTGCGTGTGCTCGTGCGCGCGCGTGTGTTTCTGAAACCTAATTGTCTGCTGTCTAATCCGTCAGCCGGGGGGACAGCTTGCACAAGCCCCTTCCAGGCGGACTGATAAATGCAGCGCTGCCAGGCCCCTCTGCGATGGAGTTGGGTTTAATTGGGATGGCTACGTGCACGGACTCTGCGTGCGTGGAAGGGGCGCGTGTGGCCAGCTCCTCAGGAATGGAACCCTGTGTTCATCCCAGGGGGGTCCAGAGTCCTGGGAAATGGTATTTGGCAAAGGGACACAAGGGTAACCTGGGTGAGGTTAAGGGCAGCTCTGCGTTGTGTTAAACCGGTGACGTTAATAGTATTCTGCGTGGTCCTGCTCTTATAGGCTTTGTATCTTGGAGGGGTTCTGCAGCCCTCAAGACTGGGGCATGCATACACCCAGCTGCTGGGATTTTGGGATCACCTAGGATGTGATACAGAAGGTATTGACGTCAACGCGCTGGCTTAGAGTTGTCATCTGCCATCTCCAGCACAGCCTAAGGAGCTCTGCTGGGCTGCTCCTCCCAGACCCGGCTGTGTCCTGCCCGTTCTCCCCAATGACCAACACCAATGCATCTCTTGAGCATCTCCCAGCCCTAAGCACGTGGCAGCTCAGAGACTCCCCGAGCCAGAGTGGCATTTTGTCTTTAATACCCCTCCATGGATTTCCCATGAATTTGTCTGGTTGATTTTTGTAAACACGTAAGCTTTAATCATCCCTGGAGAGCTGTGGCAAGGACTTCCACTGCCTAACCACGCACCACGTGAGGAAGCATCTCCTCTTGTTTCTTTTGAACCTGCTGCCTCTTAATGTTATTGGATATCTCCTAATTCTTTTATTGGGAGACGCAGCGAGCAATCAATCTCGGCTCACCTCTGGAGGCCACAAATGTGCCTCTTTAGCTGCTTCTTTTCCAGGCTGAGATCTTCTTCCTTTGGATTCATTTTTCTGATCATCTTACTGTAGATATTTTTCCAGCTTTACTGGTGACGTCAGGACTCTGTATGTGGTGACATCCTAGTTCATTACGTGGTTAAAGATGGTGTCACAATTATAGCAGATGGTATTTGCATCAGTGTTGGTTGCTTAGTGCATGTTGATGTCGGGAGATCCTTGTGCCCTGCCCACTCATGAGAAATTCTCACAAAGTGCTGATCCTCAGCTTAGGGATTTAATAACAATATGTTGCCTTTGAGTTCCCTGGCTGAAAGGGACTGGACCATGTTATTTATCAGGAATCGCTCGCTGTGCTTCGAGAGATGTTCCTTACTTAGAGGAGTGATGTGTGTGTGTCATTTCATCCCCAAGCTACAGTTGCCTCCAGGTTGACACTTGCCAACCCTTCCATCATAAATGCACATCAGGTTTCAGGACAGGTGATTTGAGGGAAACTCGTGTGCCTGTGAGGGCCTGTAGGACGGCAGGCTGGCTGCTTGTGTGGTCATTAGACATCTCCCTCATGGCTGGAAAATCAACTGGGTGGTGCTGCTTGTTCTCAGACCCCAGCAGAGCCCGGCAGTGCTGCAGGGTTTGGAAGCCGAGGGGCAGGAGCAGGGTGCACCCTGGGCCAGGTTGGGTCATGCTCTGGGACTTTCACCCCGTGTTCCCTGCCTGGGGTGGTAGGAGCCCATGCCTGTGGCTGTCCCCCTGCCTGGCACACACACGGGCAGGACTGCAGCATGCTGACCAACCCTGGCCCCATCACCCTACCCTCTTGCTGCTTTCTGCTTCCCCATCCCTCCTCCTTCTTCTCCCTTTCCCCCTTTGCCCTCTCTTTGCTTCTCTTTCTCTTCACACCTGCTCCTCTCCTTCCCTCCCCTTTTCTCCTTCCTCTTCCTCCTCCCCTTGCGCCTCTCTCTATCCTCTTATCTCATCCCCCTTGTTTTTCTCCTCTCTGCCTGTCCGGCTGATTTACATGCATGCTGCGTTGTAGCAGCTCAGCTGGATCTAATGCCTCCTGCCGTGAGGAGCAGAGCCGTCTCCGGACTCGGTGCGGCACTTCCCTGGGCAGGGAGGTTCTCTGTGCACCCCACCACCTCGGCCTGCTCTTTGGCCCCATTCTACTTTGACTTTGACTCTTCATACCCTCTTCTTCCATTCTACACCCTTTATCTGTTGCTGCTGCCCTCTCTGCCACATCCCTGACCTGTGCGCCCGTGCCGCTCGGCTCTCCTCCATCCTCCCTTCTGGGTGAGTGGAAGATGATGGACCAAAGCCCTGTAGCCAGACTGGGAACCGGGGGCTGAGTTGCTGTAACTGGTGCTGTTCTCGTAGCCTTGATGCTAGCATTGACATGAAAACCCAATGCTGAATATTCCCAGATGGATCTCACGGGTCCCACATACCTCCACCTGAGTACAGGGGATGGTATAGGAGCCCAGGGGGCATCTTCATGCACCCTCATGGTCCTTGCTGCTTGCAGAGCTGGGATCGAAGTGTCCACATTATTCCCTGGCTCTAATCACTCCCGTTTCCATTCTGCTGATTTGCATTTCCGCGAGAGGAAGATGCCCTGATTAATATCCCCTCAGAAGAGCTTTATTGCGATGGCTCCTGCCTCTCTAATTGGAAAGTGGTCTTAACCTTTCGTGCAAGTGGCTGGGATGTTCCCTGGGAAGGGTCTTGCTCATCCTGAATTTCAGAGGAGTGGGAGGTTTGGAGACTCCAGCTTTGAAGCACAGCAGGACCTCCCCTTTCCAAAAAGGGTACTTGTGGGTATCGCGTCCCTCACGCCGGGGGATGGGATCATCGCCAGCACAGAGGGTTTGTCTGGATAGAAGTCAAGGGGGTGGCAGAAGAGGGACGTGTTTGAATGATCCAAAACCTGCAAGCGCCCAGCCAGCCCCAAGCCATCAGCTCGGTGCTCCCCAGCTCACATCCATGTGCCAATTAAACAGCTCATCGAGGAGCACGTTCCTGCGATGCCAATAGAGGTGTTCTCATTTACTCTCCTGTGGGTGGGAGTCAGGATCCGACTCAGCATCCAGGATCCTCCAGTTCTTCCTCCCTGGGGGGTCCCAGGCCCACCACTAACCCACACTGCCAGCTTGAAAGCCTGCCTTGCACTTAGCTGCTTTCTGATCTTCAAAGGCTCTGAATGCCCAAGGAAATCAGACCTCGTGCCTTTTCTTCCCGTGCAGTCCCCAGATCCGGACTCTCATTCAATTTATTATTCCTGACACGTGCTACTCCCTACCCGGCCATGTGTGAGGAGGGAACATTGCTCTGCTGCTCTTCCTCAGGTGCCAGAGTTGGGCCACCCTGGCCGTGGCGCGAAGCTCCTGTTCCTCACGTGCTCCCAATGGCTCCGCACCTCATGATGCTGAAGGCAAGACCAGGGAGATCTGCCAGTGTAGGCTCTGCCGATTTTGTCCTGGCTTCCTAGTGCTGTGCCCGCTGGCAGCTCCCTGCTCCAGACACGTCTCTTGTCCCCTGCCAGCGGGTTTTGCTGCCCCATCCCTCCTGCCAGGGATATCGGTCCCTGCAGCGGTGGCTGCAGAGCCTGTTTTCCTGTGCCCACGGCTGTTTTAATAAGACCCTGACTTGCCTCCCGGCTGGTTTTACCTCCTCTTCTCCAATCTCTCTCCTTCCAAGGTTACAGAAAAGATCTTTTCTTTTTTTTTTTTAAATTATTTTTTAATTTTGGTATTTAAGCTGGTTTAGCCGCTGCAGCAGTGAGTCTTCCTGATAAACAGCCCGCGAGATCCAGAGAATAATCTCTCTGCTTGGTGACGGCAGAGGTGCCTATCGCAGCTGCTGGCAGCGCGCAAAAAAAGAAGCCGTGCTCATCTGCTGCCTGCTCTATCAGCCCAAGGAGGGGAGAAATTGCCTCCATCCTTAATCACAGAATGTGAAATCCCAGCTAGTCTGCACCTTTTATTCTTCAGGTTTGTAGGGTTTTGCTGTGTGTGCAGGGGGAGAAATAAGCAGCTCTCGGATAGGAGCAGGAGTTGGCGAAGATATGGGGAAGAGGTCAGGTGAGCAGCAGCTCCTCTCCCTTAGCCAGGAATCTCCTGGACTTGCCACTCCACGGCACTTTCATGGTACCTTTCTCTTCAGGGAGGTGGATTAAGGTTGTATTTTTAATAGAGTCGCAGGCTGTTGTGTGCTCCGAAGGTTTGTGTGTATGCACCGACACATCTGCTGGAGCCTCAGTGCCAGGGCAGCTCCCTGAGAGGTGTTGGGGAGATACGGTAAAAAGGGTGGAGGAAAGGATTGAAAAACACAGGGAAGAGCCGGAGATGCTTTGTTCTTGCCTCAGCTGAACATCGATGAGAGAGATGCTTAAACTTGTCCCTGCGTTATAGACCAGGTCAAGTAAAGGAACTGGGTTTGTGGACGATTTAGTGGGATATCCCTGCCCGTGGCAGGGGGGGTTGGAACTAGAAGATCTTTAAGGTCATTTCCAACCCAAACTATTCTATGATTCTATGAATAGGAATGGCCCAGATTGTCCAGGGCCATTGTCCAGGGAAGCTGATGTGCTGGACTGCAAGATACCGCAGCTGAACAGGTAATGAACCTCTAAAGGATGCGTGATGTGAGGCTGTAATACCTGTACGGGGGTAGTTCTTGGTTGCAGGACAGGGCTGGATGTACCTTGGTTACCTCACAGTGACTGCAAAGCAGCATGAGGATGCGAGGTGCCTCTGCTCTCTGCTCAGCGCCGCTAAATGACAGCGTGGCACCCGTGCACATGGGCTGTCAGTGCTGACAGTCTGCTCAACCCAACGGTGGAAACACAAACGCCCGCCATGCTAGAGACTGGTGTCGGAGTCGCTGGAGATTGCCTTTAATGAGACAGATGAAGCAAAATGAAAAGCAAATTAGGATGCAGGGCTGTGGGAGCTGTCTGGAATATGGCACTGTGACTTTTGCGGGGGGAAGGTGAGGTTGCAAATGGTGGCAGGCACTGGAGAGGAGATGGTAGGAGACAGTCATCTTGCAGGGGCTTGAACTAGAGAGCAGTCGAGTCCTCTCCAGTGCTTTTTGCAGATATCCTACTCCTTCGCTTCTCTACCCTGCAGATACAAAGCAGACCTCGCGTCACAACTTTGGTCTCAAGATACATGAGGAAAGGTGTTGGTATTGTCCGCTTTCTGCTCTTCTGTCCTCTTCCCCTCCATCTCCAGTGCCTGGGGTGAGTTTTGAAAGCCTTGCAGTCACAGGAGGCAACTTTCCAAACACATCCCAGTGATGCCGATGGAAATCGCTCGCTGCCGTGGCCCAGGGCTGCCATGGTCCATGGCTGCCCAGAATGTTGGCAGTCCATCCCAAACTTTCCATTAAGCTCAGAGCTTCTGAGCTATTTCTGTAAAAACCCTGCACTGGGCGATGAGGTAGGAAAGGGGTTTTTGCTCCAGCCAAGTCTCTTCTTGAGCAGAGAGGGTTCAACACAAACGCCCCTCCCTGTTTCTGAGCAAAAAACGCTCAGGAGTTGGCTATCAACATGAGCAGCATTGCAAAGGCAAATAGTGTTTACACTCTGAAACCTTCAGACTTTCTAGATTTCACCTGCTTCTCTGCAGAAACCCCTTGAGAAAATGTTACCGAACAAGGCAATACTTGGGTGGATAAATTGCCTGGAACAAATGAGTTGGAGTTTTGTACGATCCCATCCTTCACGTAAGAAAGATGTCACTCCTTAAGCAGCCCCCAGGAAAGTGCCCACCCTGGAGAGCATCACCCTGGGCTGCCCGTGTTGGCTGTACCCCGCTTTGGACCAAACTGCCTGGGTTTCTACGCACTGCAGTGCTTTTTGCCAACCCTTCCTGGGAATCGTAGAGGGGAATCGCAAACAGCAGTAAAGCAAGTTTTCTGCTTTCCCCACCCCCGGAGGGAAGTGGGATTTGGGGAGTGCTTTAAGATTGGCTGCTGATTTGGGGTGTCAGGAGGCAGGGTTTGCTGCCGCTGTGTCCTGCCGTGGCTCTGTGGGAGCGGATGCTGCCACTGAAGGCATTTTGGGACACGTATCCTCCAGTCGTCATTGCTCATCCCTCTCATGAGGAGCTATTTCTGCCTCAACTTTCCAGCAAGCTGCCTCCAATGCTTCCCAATCTAAAACCATGCTGGTTTAGAGAGCCAGTTTCATCCCCTCTTCCATGTCTCATTTGCATATATTTGCATAGCACACAGGTTTCTGGGAGGGGAAGAGGCACTGGAGAGGCATGTCTTTTATTCCTCTTTTTTATTTTTTTTCCCCTTTTCCCCTTTCACCAGAATCGTATTTGTTTATTTTAACCCAGTGCTGTTGCTCCGAGGGGCTCATTCCTCTTCAAGTCCCATGGGTGGTTCAGTGGTGGACAGTGGTGTTGGGCTGGTGCCCTCAGGCCTCATCCCGGTGCTTTTGCTCTTCCTTCATCCCCTTTTCCAAAATCTCCCCTGGTCCCTGCCCAACGCAGAGCCAAAGGGCTCCTGCCACGGAACCACAGGTCCCCACCGGTGTGTTGTTCCAGCACTGTTCTGCATTGGTGGCTGCTATGTTTTGGTGGAGATGATGGGCTGGGGGGAATTGGCAGGGGTGTAAAGGATTCTTCCCTCAGCTCCTGCCTTGCAATGGCCTTGTAGAAGGGAAAGAAAATTCCATTTTCCCCAGGATTTGCTGGTGGTATTTTTTCCCCCCCTCTCTTTTCTGGTCGCTTTCTAGGGTTGGTTGGCTCCCTGAAAGTTCTGAAGGGCTGATCCCTTGGGATTTGCCACTTCTCTTGGGAAACAGCAAACCTTTTCCCTTGGGATGAGTTTCATCCTGAAAGTGAACCTCTCATTTCCCTCCTGCCATGGCCTTCATCCCCTCAAGGTGCCAGGGAGGTGGGCAGATGGGGTAGCAAGTGTTCAGGGGGATGTGGTGACCCCCAAATCGCTCCATTCCTGTGCGTGACCACTGGTGTGAACCTCTAGGAACCGGGCAATCGAGCTGATGAATCTCAGTATCTTGGTTCTTGCTTGCTGGTGAACCTGGAGATATTTGAGATTGGGTGCAGGGTTTGCCTTATGGGCCATTGTTTCTGATCTTCCTCTGCGTGATGAGAATGTAATCTCATAATCTCCTCTAAGGATACCCCACACATGCCTCGTGTTGAGCAAATTCAAGGTGTGATTTTAACAGAAAGTAAACTGACGCATCCACCACCAACTTTCTGTATTCACTGCTTTCCACATAAACCATATCTCTGCTCAGGTCCTTGTGCCTCATGGGTCAACTGTGTTGCATGTAGGAGGGTTACCAGTCGGCTGGGATCCCAGGCTGGGTGGCTGGGAAGATGCACACTGCCTGCATCCCTGGTGATGCTCTGGGACAGCCCTACTTGAGGGCTGGGCAGCCTCTTCGTACTGTGTGTTGTTTGGAACGGATGAGTTGCAGTTGTCTAACCATCCCTTGCAGGCAGTAACAGTGCTAGGGTGCAGGTAATATTGCTCCTCATAAAGAAATTTAAACGAGTGGGTCCAACCAGCTCCTCTGCCTCCTTCTCTGTCCTCTTTGGCCTTGTGCATATCCCTTCATGTCTCTGCTGCAAAGTCCTTTGCTGTAAGAGGAATGAGGTCAAGGCGCCTCCTTACTGGCCTGCCGAGGTGGAAGGAGAAACCAGAAGGAGAAGACCACACTGGAGTCTTGGTCTGTCACCGAAGGGGCCGTGCAGATGCTGGGCTTCCTTCAGATGGGTTTCTTCCTTCCCCAGAGCAAGACAAGGTGGAGACATCAGCCTGTCTGCATGGGTGGGGACAGAGGACAGCGGAGTTGGAACTAGATGATCTTTAAGTTCTCTTCCAACCCAAACCATTCTATGATTCTATGAAAGGTGACAGTGGCCATTGGCACATGGATGAGGGGAGGTAAGGTGTGCAGTCCTCAGAGCAGCGAGGTGTAGGGTTTGGGGATAGTGGGATCGGAGAGGACCACCCCTGAGCATGTGGAGCCACCTGAAACATCTTGTAATTTATTTCTTTTTTTTTTATTTTTTATGGGAGATCCTGTTTGCAGCAAACATTGGTCTTGCAGTTCCTGGTATTGCAGAGTGTGGACGCGAGTGGCTGAGCTGCCGACTGTGCTGGAAGCCGGCTCTAACCAAACAAGAGGGAGAGCTGGCTGGCTGTGACTGGCACTGCACGGCATGGCTCTGTCTGCCGAGGGCTGTGCCGTCCCCGTGCTCCGTGGAGGCGCTCGGGCAGCGCAGTGGGCAGGTTCTCGGCTGTCACCAGCCACAGCCTGGGTCTGCAAGATCTAGGCTGGTGATGCAATGGAGCTTGGCAGATCTCCATGCTGGAGACCATCTCCTTAAAGTCCTGGACTCTGGCTATCAAAACCTAGCGCAGGCTCTGGGGTGAGGGCTACAGAGCCTCCCAGCCTGGGTGGGGACAGGGAGAGGGCTCCGATACGGGACACAGCCCACTCTTTGCCCCTCTGCCCTCTCACTTGAGAAGCTTTCCAAGCTGCCCAGCTCAGAGGCTGTTTGTCTTCAGCTTGACCGTTCCTCCGCCTCCCCCACCTGTCTCCTCCGCTTCCTCATTCTCGGTGTCTGATTGAGCAAGAGCAGAGTGGAGCCTCCTCAGGATCAGGGTGAGGCCAGGGGGCCTCCATTTCCAAGTTCCTTTTTTTTTTCTCCCCTCTCCTCTATTTTTTTTTTTCCTCTCCTCCTCCACTCTGCACACAGAGCTGGGCTATGATGAAACTCCAGCTCCGTCTTGCTTGCAGCATTCACGCACGGCACATGCTGGAAATAATTGTCCTTGGTGGAGCTCTGCAAGCTGCAGAGCGATTTAACCAAAAAGAGGCAGAAAGGAGTTTTGTTTCTACTCACTCTGTTTCACACTCACTGCAGCCCTGGGTTTCTCAACAAGGAGGATCGGAGGCAGGCATGAGCTCCTTCTGAACTGCAAGCCCTGTGTCACGGCCACGTAGCACCAAGCCTGAGTTAACGTATCTTGCTGTTCAGCAGCACTTATTACATTGGGCTTGATGTGGCTTTGAGCTATTCAAGCTCGAGCAGAACAAGCCGGGGCTGCCTGCAATGCCCTGCGTAGCGTAGGCACTGGTACGGGTGCGAAAAGAACCCTCCTGTTGGTTTCTCAAAGTCTGGGGTCAGACGCTGCAGTAGGAATTTCTGTAGGTGCCAAGTCATGCTGATAAGGGACATTTGTTGGGTGCACACTGTGTGCAGAGCATTCCTCCCAGCCTGGCCTCTCCTTTGTGTGCCTTAAATAAATTGCAGATGATCTAGCGAGTCTTGCTTTACGTTTTCTAGCTGTACAAAAGTAGCTGGAGAATGCCTGCTAGGAGTGTCCTGTCCTTTGCGTTATTTTGACGGGCAGAGGGAAGTGTAGTAGGCTGAAAGAGGAGGGTTGGCTCCAGGACCTTTTGAAGGCATTTGGAGCAAGGACTTTGTCAGAGCTGCCTTAAGGAAAGAGCTCGTCTTTGGTGCAGAAAGACAAGGCAAGGATGGAGCAGCCGAGGCCACCGTACCTCTTTGAATGAGGTTTTGTCTTACCCAATGAGAGGTCCCTGTCCTGAGCTCCAGCACGTGCTGGCAGGAGTTGCATGTGGGGAATGTGTGCTCAGCACCATTCAGGATATAGCTCTTTCTCCTGGCTTGCTCGTTAGTCATACCGAGTCTTCCTCCTCCTTCTCCTCTAATTCACACAACAGTACTGCAGTTTGTCAGGCTCTGTTGTGGAATATCTGTCCACAAAAACATTTTATTTTCTTCAACCTTCCTTTTCTTTCCAAATGGCCAACCCATTCTTCTGTGACTCTGCATAGATTTCTGCTCTTAGTCACCAGGGACCTCTGTTATTGTCCATCTCAGCTGGCTTAGTGCTTTGCGGTTGGTCAAGGTCAGATGTGACTGTTTTCTGATTCAATTGGAGAAAAGCCCAAATCCTTTTGCCGTGAAAGCTGGAGACTGGAGGCACAGCCGTCCACCCTTTGGCGAGGACCTGCTTGCCACTGCTTTTTTGGTTTCACCAACTTATTTTCTAAGTGCCAACTGGCACGAGAAGAACTGTGCAACCTCTAAACTTGTTTTCTCCTACCGAGTCAGTAAGATGCGATCTCACGTATGCTCCTCAGAGCTGTGCAGAAAAGGGTTTTTGCATTATTTACTCTGCTTCGGAGCTAGAGCCAGACCTGACCCTGGTCTGGCTCAGCTGAAGGCAGTGGAGGTGGGAGTGAAGCCCTCCCAGTAACACCATCAGAACTGTTGGAGGGGGCTCGGGTTTCTTCCCAGGCTGGTTTTTGTGGCTCAGCCGAGTTCAGCCATGCTCCCCTTTGGTGTAATGCTGACACGGGATTTTTTAGCTCAGTTCAGCCCTGGTGTAGCTCCTTCAGACACCACGCATCACTGAGGTTTCAAGCTTGGGGTGCTCAGACCAGGCTATCCCACAAACAACCAGCCCTTTCCAAGCGTTCAGTGATGAGATAGAGCCAAATTCTTGACTTCTGGCCCTTTGGTGGTGGCTGGGGTCAGTGTGGGGTGGTGGGGAGGAGAAGGGCTGCAGTGTCAGCCCTGTTTGGAGTCTCCCACCCCCTTGCCCATGGAAAGATCCCAGCAAGAGGTGCTTTGCTTGCTGGCAGCTGGCTTTGCCCCCAGCCATCCTTCCTCAAGCGCAGAGCTGGGAAGGGGGACCTATTCGACACCCTCTTTCCTCTCCACCCTCCACCACCCTTATCCCCCCATTCCTCCCCAAAAAAAATCCTTCATCGCCTAAAAAAATACATTCTCCCTGGCTGCTTTTTCTTGCTAACCTCCGCTTGCTTTGCCTCTCCTCCCCTCCCTCCCTTCTCTCCATCTCCCTCCCTCTCTCTCTCTGGGGGGAAAAAAGGTCATTGCGCAAATGATTAGTCAGAGCTCAGTTGCTGTAGCAACCGGCTGCTGGAACTGGGACAGGCGTGCAGCGAGGACAACGGAGAGGTCGAGCATCAGCCAGGGCTGGGGGAGCCCAGCCTTTGTATTTGCTTTCAAGAGCAGGGGAGCCAGGCGGTGCGAAGCCCCCTGCTCCACGCCACGCGTGGGGCCGCTTCGCCATCAGCCCCCAACTGCTTGGTTGTGGTTTATTAAATCGCTGGCGTTTTGATGTTCCGGTGGAGTCGGTACGGCTTCGGCATCTCTTCAGTGTCTCTTGGTGTGGTGGCACCAGCCTTTGCCAGTGGTACCCTCTGTGCTGGGAAGGAGGCTCCTACCTTTGGCAGAGCGGTTGTGGAGCCAGGGCACGTTGTGGTTCCCTCCCTACGGCTGTGACCGAGCTGGGGAATTCATGCCACTGGGGTTCAGGGCTTCTTGTCCTCTTGCAACATCCCACAGGTGAAATATGAAGCCAAGTTCCTCCAGATCTCGGATGAGGAACCAGGCGTTAACTGTGTCCTGCCCATTTCCAGTTCCAAAGCGCTGCAGTCCCTCTGCCTTCCATTCCTAGCAGCTTCAGAGATGTTTTGAAATCCTCCTCTTTTACTCCCTTCCCTAAACTCGAAGACAGCAGCTTGGCATGCAATGTCCGTGGGCGGCTCAGCCTTAGAGGACACGGCAAGGGCTCTTCTGGAGAGGGTCAGGCCACATGCGTGGTGGTTTTCATCACTACGGTCATGGTGTTCAAGTGGTTTTGCTGCTGGACGTGGGCTGGGGACAGCGCTGTACAGGCTCAGCCTGTCCCAGCCTAGACGATGTGGCCGAGGAGGGCCAGCAGGACAGCCGGTGGAGGTACATGCAGGGACCCCTCCAGCTTCTGTTGGCTGATGGAGCCCTGTGCTGGGCTGCAAAACTGAGGAGCTCGGAAGCGAGACCCTGTCCTTGCCCTGGGCAGCGCTGGCTCCACTGCACCCCAGATCTCCCCACGTGTTCTGCTCCATGGGCCCTTTGGGAGACGTCCACATCCTCCTGGCATGAACGAGGACACGTCCTCACCACCGCCTCCCTGCTCTGGGGCAGATATTGGTCCTACATTGGTGGAACACCCCTGATTCTTATCTGTCTCTATCACTGCTGTTGCCCTTTCGCACCGGTTCTTTAGGGACTGAAGCCCAAATATCTGCCACTGCACACTTTGAGCGAGCTGCTCCTCACTCTTTGTGTGTTGAGCAGTGGTTTGGGATAATGCTTCCTTCTCGGGCACGTATGGAAGGTGAATGGACCTGAGGTTGCAGAGAGCTTTGTGACCCGTAAAGGAAAGCGCTGGGGAGGAGTAATGCAGTGGAGAGGTTGGAAGTTGGTACAAGCATTGCTGGGAAGAGGATGTAAAACCTCTGCTTTGGGAGAGCTGGGTGGGCTCAGAGTAGGATTTTGGGAATGCCTTGTCTCTTGCTCAAGGTTGAGCTCTGCACATCCATCTAGGAAGCTGTGGTTTGGTGACCTCAAGCTTAGGAAACTATTTTTGTCTGAATTTGTGGGAAGAGAAGGAAAGGGCTATTTGTGCAGAAAATGGCTTCCAATAAACACTCTTCCTTTGGGAGCAGAGAGAGAAATTGCTGAGATGTGCTGGAAGTCTCTTCCCTTTCCTGGGACTGTATTTGATTGCCAAGAAAGAGCCAGACACACGCCACGGCCATGCTGGCGCTCAGTGATGTTCCCTGTGCTGCTCCCCAAACCCCCTTCGCCATCTCTCTGCGGGCAGAGAGGGGCTTTCAAGGGCACCGCTCACTCTTCGTTGCCCACTGATGCTCCTCAGTCTTGTGAGAGGTCCTACAAACCTCTTGAGATTTCCCTTGGCTTCTAGCATTTCCTTCTTCTCTTCTGGTTTTGGTTTTGTGATTCCAGAGCTCTGGGTCTTTGCTGGTTGAAGGGTTTCTTACTTCATGGTTGCAGAGATGAGCTTAGCAGTGTGACATCAGAGCAGCCTAAAGCCTCAAAAGACAACAGGGAAATAAAAGCAAGCTCGCTGATCTCCCCTCTTTTTTTTCTTGCAAATCTCATGATTTTAAAAGCTGATACTTGATTTTTCCAGGGTCTTGGAAGTCATTAGGAGCTCTGGATGCTCCTGCTTAGCCACATTATTTTGGTGCATTTTTTGGTCGTATTTTCCTTTGGAGACAGTGAGTAGATTCAGTCCAGCTGACTAATATTTCAGGTTATCAAAAATGACAAAAGAAGGGAAGAATGAATGAATGTAAGGCCTCCAGGAGAGGGACAAAAAATCCCTGTGACTCACTCAAACACTCTATTTTTGGGCCTGAAAACACAAAATGCTGCCTGTTCCCTACTGCCCCTTGCAGTGGGCTGGGAGACCATCACCACACCAGAGTCGGGTTTGGGTTGCAGGGCTGTTAAGTCTTCAAGACATTACTATTTTTGTTCTACGTCTCTCTTCTCTTAGCCCCGTAAGGTTCAGGCTGAGAGATGTTGGTGTCAGTGTTTGAAGACATCAACCCTGTCCTAAGCATCTGTGAGCTAAAAGAAGGGTGGAGCAGGCAGTGAGGTTTCTTTCTCTGATGGATGATATCCAATAGAGACCTCAAGTGATGAGTGCTGCCTGTGATGGCTTGGAAGTACATCCATGACCGTGTGAGAGCTTACTGCTTGGAAAGGACACAGGAAGGGAGAGCTTGAGGACATCCTAGTCCCTCTCCAGGCAGTGGCAGAGGTGAGATAGTCGAAAGGGATGCGGTAGCTTTAAAGCCATTTGGTAAAACAAGTGCTTAAGGTCTCACCCGTACTCCTGCAACACCACTCTTCGTGGGGAACCACCCATGGAGCAGGGTGGGTCTGTTTGTTGTCCCTGGCAGCAGAGCACCCTCAGAGTAGGGTGAGATGGGGCTGGAGGTGGCTGAGCCTCTGCTGAAAGGAACATCTAGGTAGGGGGACACAGGGAGATGGTACGCAGCCCTCCCCTCAGCTCTCTTATCTCCACAAGCTTGTGCTCCTCCAAAGAAATGTACTCTTGAGCATTTGTCAGCGATTGCCATCGAAACAGGCAGAAATCTACAACCTGAGGTCAGGTCCCTCTTCCAGGCTCTCATGTCAAGAGACTTCCCCCCCCCCCACCTCCTCCCTAAAACCGCAGGAAGCAGCCCCCGTGCGCAGCGCCTCATCTCGCTGACATGGCTCGGCTGTAGCTCGTGTCTGGGAGGTCACCGGCAGACGTCGGCTGTCGGTGCTGAAGGTGTCCTGGGGATGTGATGGGTTTGTGCAGCTTGAAGGGACCCAATCACCGCAGCTGCCCTTAGGGCTGAGTGCTGTTGGCGCTGCTGGTGTGGGTTCTGCTGGGGTGGGGTGGGTGATGCTCCTTGCCGGGGTCCATCGAGGGAAATCCACCACAAAGTTAATGCGTGCTCTGATTTCCGTCGTCTTTTATCAACGGTTTTGGCCCCGTGCCACGTGGGGAGCAGGGAGTGCTAGGGGCCAGCGGAGATGTTTTTTGTTCACATTGTGGCTCCTCAGTGGAAAGGACAGTTGGCCAAAACAGGGCGCATGTGAGCGTGGCAGTCGCTTGCCTGGGGAGAAGCCCAGCTGCTCTCTTCTGCATTAATTCCCCAGGGCTTTGTGGGAGCATGAGGAAGCTGCTCCACCCCAAACCCTGGTGGGGATTTTGCTTGCGCTGTGCAGATTGCTGCCCCCCATATCAGCTGAATGGGTACTCGAGTGTCCCGCATGGAACACCCAGGAGAATTCTGCCCCGTGCAGCGTGTTGGGGTTTCCCTTGGTTCAGTGGTGTTGGGCCAGTGAGTGGCCAACATGAGACGGCTCCTCTGCCCGGATCAGGCCGGTTCCAGGTCCTGCCAAGCTTTGGTTAAACCCAGCGCTGCGATCAGACCGCTGGATTTGGCCATCTCTGTCTGCTGGAAAAGCTCTCTGTTTCACTCAGCCTTTGTTTCCTCCCAGCTCCTCGTTATTTTTCATGGTGTTCCCCTCTCCTAGTCTTGTGCCGCTCGGGGCTGTTGGTGCAAGCTCAGTTTTGGGCTTGTGCTGGTTCAGTCACCTTTGTGAGCCAGGTTATTCCATGCGCTCCCTGGCACAAGCAGTCCCTGACGGCAAGGCTTGGCCCTGGCTCAGGTCTTTAACGACAGCGAGGAACAACACGTCCACGTGAACCCAAGCCCTAAAACGGCCCACAGGGAATGACGCAGTGAAGGTGAAATATCAAAGGGAGACGGGAAGTGCATGGCAAGAGCAGGGGAAACGGAGGAGAGAATAGCCGGAGCTGACCTCAGTAGGGCGGGGAGCCCAGCTGCACACATGGAAGGGAAATGGGAAAAGGATACAGCTGGGACTGGCCACGGCACCCATGTGCTCTGCCCCAACAGTGTTGTTGCTTCTTGCTTTTGCCCTAGGATGGGCTTAGCGGAATGAGCTGGGGCAGAGCTAATCCCAGCAGACCAGGGCTCCCAGTGATGCTCCTTGGGGACTGCAGCAAATGCACCCAGCGGGGGCAACTCGGGAGCTTGGCCAGGAGCCACCGAGCAGCCGCGCGTGGCTGGGGATGCTCTCAGGCATCTGCATCCCCTTGTGCCAGGAGCTGGCTGCAAGGAAGCAGCCCCGATCTTGGCACTCATCAGCTCTGGCTCACTGCAGATCTGCCATTGTGCTCTGCCAACCCCACTCCCTGGGTTTGTTTAAACGAGGCGTGGGGCAGATCGCATCCTTCCAACCTTCCCCGGCACGTAGCGAGAGCCGGCAGTGTCACCACCATCAGGGCCGCCTGTCAAGAAGCAGCACAAGCCGTCCCAGGGTGGCTGTTGTCCCTTCAAGCACTCTCAGTTGTGCCCAGGGACGGCTGACTTTCTTTCTTTTTTTTCTTTTGCATGTGAAGTTTTATTTTTAGCTGGAAAAAAAAAAAACAAAACAAACAGCCTTTAAAAAACAAACGCACACAAAGTTTTTGTGAAAAAAATTTAACATTATGGGATTTTTCTTCACAAAAGTGCCTGTGACATTTCTAAATGAAGGGTTCATCCTGTCCTTCTGCTTTTTCCCCCTCAATCTTCAGTGAAATGTCTCCCTTTCCCAAGCCGCCCTGTTTTCCTCCCCAAGAAATGCTCTTTCAGGCAGAGGAACAGCAAATGTAAGGACCTTATTTTCTGGAATGTTAGTTTTCACAATAATAATAATAAAAAAAAATAGCAGATTTACAAAACATCCATTTTGAACCTGTTAAAATGGAATAATAGGACTGATCATTTTGGTTGTTTTCCCCGTTTTCCAACTAGTCCTTAGCTTTTGGGGTGGGAGAACTGGGACAGGAAATGGCAGAGAGCAGCTCCCACTCTTTCTTTACCCAAGGGAAAGATTTTTCCATCCCAGTTGAGGTCTTCCTTTGAGGCTGGAGAGGAGCTCGTGAAGCTCTTGGCATTCAAAAGCCAATATCTGGAGGAGCTCATGCTCCCCACCTTCTCCCCTCTCCAGTGGAGGGACATTCAGAAGTCATTTGGGCTCTATGGGGTCCGTGGAGCTGTGGAGAGGGATTGACCCAGGGGTAGCTCAGGGTGGGTGTGAGGACTTGGGAGTGGCACAGCAGAAGGCTCAGGTCCTGGGGTCTGTTCCCGGCTCTCCAGCTGCACATCCCAGCTGACCTTAAGGAAGTCACTTTGTCCGTCTTCACCTTCATTTCCCTACCTGACAAAGATGGGGATTCACTCTTTGCACCCATGGCCTTGGGTAGGAAATCAATACATTTTGATCTCTCCGAGTTGCCGCAGGGGTTTGATCAGCCACCGCTGGCTTGGTTGGAGCAGAGGATAAGAGTTTTCCTTCCAGGTTAGAAATGTGTTGGTTGCTTTTAAAGAGCAGCTGCTGGTTTCTTGGAGTTGGAATATGCTTGAGGTGGGGATGGTTTTGTCCTCAGACAACACATTCTCTGCACCCTCTTGGAACCCTGAAGCACCCAAACCAGCAGCTGCATTTCATAAACTTATCCCCCGTGGTGCATCCAAGGGTCTCACCTGACCTAGCCCAGGAGCCTTTACGCCGCTTGGCTGGGGATGTAGTGCCACAGGGCAGAGTTCTTAGAAGAAAACACGGCAGGCTGAGGTCGCACCTTCCGCTGTGAAAGTCTCGGCTTGTTTGGCCTGATTCAGCCATCCAAATTAAAGTAACATCCCAGAGATCCCATTAGAGCAGACGATGCTGCTCTGCCTCAGGTACCTGACCCACCAGCTGGGAAGGGAACCCACTGGGGGTCATCTTCGGAAGAGGGTTGTTCATGCTTCTGGTGGGAACTGCTGGCCATCCCTCTTTCCGAACTACAGGGGAAACATCCAGGCTCATAGGCAGCCCACGTGGGCACCTCGCAGCCCCCATCTGTGCAAAGCCAGAGAGGGGAAGAGGAGCAAAGCAAACAGGCTTTGTCCAGGCTTTTTATTTTGTGCTGGGGTAAGGGATTTTTCTTTTTTTTTTTTCGTTTCAGACATGCAATGAGTGTGTTACTCAGCCATGACTCGAGAACTTGTGAGCAATAAAGTCATCCTGAAGTCTGCCAAAAAAAATCTTCTTAGCACACCCACCTCATCACACGTTCCCACTGTAGCTACTTTAGTGTGATCTGCTGCTGAAAGGCACCTACCGCGCAGGGAGGCTGCGGTAGCCAACTGCGAGCTTGCAGCAACGGCCCATGGGCGAACCCTTGCCCATCAGTGTCACCTGCCTGGTGACTGGGACCAGTGGCAGCACAAAGATAGTGGGATGGGGGTTGCGCCAAAATCCAAGAGAAAACACAGCTGGAAAGGGCTGTGAAGTCTGGTGTAGGCGTCCTCCTGCATCCTTAGCTGGATCTTGGGTTTGGAATGTTGGTTTTGAACTTCTGGGATCAAGATCTGACCTGATACCTTCAGGTTGAGAGCCATGGATGGACACCTTACTTCTCCTGCTCTGCACTGACACGGCACCATCAGGGCTGGCTGCGTGTGGGGTGACTTGGGGCTCCAGAGCCCCGCCTTGGCCACCACTGTGGTTTGGGGTGGTGATGAGCAGTGTGGTGCATCCTCCAGGCTGCAGGAAAATGTGGGATGCACCACGGAACAGGGAGGGCGCTGCTGGAAGTGCCTGAGAAAGTACATATTGATGTCAAAATTCACATTACTGGGAGCTGCCCAGTCTCCTGGGTGAGAAGCAGAGTGCTGGGTCCCTGCGTGTGAGAAGTCTCACCCTGGGGACACCACCCTGCACGTGGGGTGGCGCAGCCCTTGCTCGGGCACCGGATCCCACGCCTTTGGGACTGGGATGCTCTTGGAGCTGGATAGTGGGGCTCGCTGTGGCAGAGAGGTCTTGCTTTGTTGAAAGCAGAAAGGATTAGGGTGAAGAGCCTGTATCAGTGGGGTGGGACGCAAGGTTGGTGTTGGAGACACCCCATCACATCCCTTCTGGTGGGGAGGAGGGCCTGGGCAGAAGAAGCCTTTTGCCTGAATTGCTGAGGTAAAAGCTGCCTCAGCCACGGCCTCCTCTCCCCACCCCTTCCTCGCGCCGGGGCTCTAAATAATTGATACGCTGGTAAATAATAGATCTTGTATTTGCTCCTTCGCTTTTTCCGTGCCGGGGCGTGTGCGCTCGCAGCCTGGCACTGCTGCATTAGGGTTATGGGGATGGGGAACGCGCTCCTTCGTGCGCGAGCAGGCGTGTGTTGGGCCGGGGTAGGGAGCTCTGCAGCGGGGAGAGCATTCCGGGGAGATAAAGGGCTGGTTTGATGTGTGTTCATGTGGCGGGGCTGTTTTGCCTTGCATGCCTTTCTCTTTTGCTTTATTTTTTTTCCTGGAGTGAAGCCTGGCGCCAGCAGTCTGGAACCAGCCTGACAAGCTTTTGAGTTATGGAAAGGGGGAGGAAGGGGGGAGGAGAGAGAAAGAGGGAGCGAGAGAGGCAGGGAGGAGGAGGGCGAAGGCAGAGAGAGGCAGCTGGGATGTGGATTATTAGGGGAGAACAAGAATACACACAGGAGGCTGATGGGGTGAGGGCTGGGGGCTACCAGGGCTGGTGGGGAGGGGATGGAGCTGGTTTGCAACAAACCTTTCAAAGGAGATTTCTTTTTTTTTTTCTTTTTTTTTTTCATGGGGGGAGAGGGGGAATTGAGTCATTTTGGGCATGAAACGCAAACCTCGCAGCGTCAAGGAACAAGGAAGTTTTTTTTAAAGCGCCAATTAAAGGGCTTGGAGAGGTCCGGGGCTTTTAAACAGCCTTGGGAATGAGGTGGGGGGGGGTTCCTGGCTGGCGTTCAGGCTGCCGTCCCATCAGGACATTCCTTTCTGCTGAACGCTGCTGCTCCCAGCCCTCTCCTCCTCCTTTTCCAAGCTGCCTTCGAATCCTTTCCAACTCCCGCGTCCGAACCCAGAGAACTTTGCTCCGTTTCATCTCGCGCCGCCTGCCTCCCCCCCAAAAGCCCCGGGCTGAGTTCGGTGCTTTGATCACGAGCTGCTTGCACAGAGACCCCCCCCTCCGACCCCCAGGCTTCACATGCTCAGGATGTGGGGGCCTGGGAGCCAGCAGCCCCTCCGGCGGCTGGCATTGCCAAAATCCCCCACCGGTTGATGGAGACCCCTGTCTGCCATCACCTCCCTGCTCAGCGAAAGCAGCTGCTTCAGCAAATTGGTTGCTGCAATGACGCCTGATGCTAAGAACTTTGGGGGTGGAGGGCTCGGTGATGGGGATCTGCCCCCCAAAATAGGAGAGGGGCGAACGTGCCCTATATAGGGTTGCAAGAGGTTGTGTTGAGCAGCGTGTTTGGAAAGGTCTCCATCGGGGATCCCACGCATGGAAAGCCACATGGTGCCCATCAGGGCTGCTCAGGAGCTGCTCTATCAGGGTTTGTGGCACGGGCAGCAGCGTGGCCGGTGTCCCAAGTAAATCTGCCGGAGCAGGATTAGTGCAGGCAGAGGCTGGAGCAGCTCTGTGGTACGTTTTCCCCCCCAGACACTCCCTCGTCACCTCCCACGGATGCCCAGCAGTGAGAAGAACAGGAGTGAACGCAACCTCACTGCTTCAGCCCATCGCGCCCGCCTTTTGGAGCGGGGAGCGAGCCGTAGCGTGCTGGGGAGCACCGTGCCCAGGCTCAGGGGGGAGGAAATCCAGAGCGCTAGCGAGGGGACAGAGATTTGGAGCAGCTTTGCAGGGGCTTTGTTTGGTTTGGTTTCAGCACAGCCTATTTAACTCCAACGACTGGTGAAGGTTGGGGAGAAAGGAGCTCTTTGTTAAAGGCTGAACAGCCCCCGGTCTTTAAACCAGACTGTGTGAAGAGCTCTGAGAAGCTGAGGTAGCCCAGGGACCAGCAGATTTTTGGATGGGTAGATTTCATGCCTTTAAAGGGAAGCACGAGAGTGAGGGTTTGTGTGCCCAGCTCCTAAAGAAAAGCCTAGCAGAAGCCTGTGAAGCAGCACCACCATTGCTAAGTCTTTGTCTTCATAGAGGAGGTAGAAGGGGGAACACCCAGTTTTCTGAAATCTCCATTACAGGTTCCCTATGAGCTGCAGATCTTCAGAAAATATACTTCTTTCTCTGGGTTTCCAGGAAGCAAAATGTTGCCCTCCGCTGTTTGCAGCGTAGCTGGAACAGAAAGCTGACTGCGTCCAAGCCCAGCCAGCACTTTGCTCTGGTGTCTCATCCCTAGCGGTGGCCAGGTAGTTTGGAGAAGGGCAACTCCTACCCAGACCATAGATGCTGCAAAGACCGGCGAGAGGTCAGGTCATCCTCCATGAGCTGTCAGTAATGAACACCTTCCACTCTCGAGGTGACCTGCTCCCACCTTGGCACAGGGCTGAGAAGTGGCAGTTGGCCATGGGTTTGGTTCGGTTGGGTTCAGATGGAGGTGGGTCCACTGAGGACCAGCCTCCTCACACCTGGTGTTTCACTAAATAACAACACCAAGCAGCTCAGTTGTGCATTCTTGGTTCAAATGCCTCGTTTTCTCTCCCTTCTCTTTCTTCTTGGTGACTCTTTGTGCGCTTTGCAGTAACTACAGAGCCACACTGGCAAGCTTGTCCTCCAGCTCCTCCTAGCTAGAGATGCAAACCAGATGGATCCATAACATTGGTTGGCTTTTATAGACCTCCAGCATCTAAACATTGAGGGTCTTAAACTAACAAATGGAGGGAATGATTCCTTTTTTTCTGTAGATGTGGAAACTGTGGCACAGGCTACTTAGCTGGGTGAAAAGAAATCAGATTTTAAGGCCAGGTGACATGGTTGCATTTCGAAACCTTTGTTGCATCGGCTTCCTCAGCATCTCTGACTCTTGAGATGCTGCCAAGAAGGAGGTGACCCTTTTCCCCTTCTTCTTGCCCAGAAGGGAGCAGGAGATGGGGACAGAGCTGGGAACACATCCCCGTGGCCCGTCCCCAACCCGTCACCTCCCTGCTCACACGAGAGGCAGCAGACGGAAATAAAACACAATTCAGAGCTGGTGGAGCTGGGGAAGAGCGAGATGAGTCTTGGTAGGGAGACCAGCCTCACCTTTCATATTCTAATGCCTTGCCTTTTCCTGATTTGTGAGCTCTCGGGAGTCCTGCTGGGAATTCGCTCGAATGGAGGCACACGCCGCCGTCCCTCGGTAAATTACACAGAGATATAATGAAGGAGGAGAAATCAGTTACTCTGTGACTGTGGCTCCCCAGGGGACCTTAATTCAAATATTTGTGGAGCTGAGCAAGTGGGGCGTTGGGGAGCCGCCGAGTTGGAGTGTCTCTCGACAGGTTGCTTGCAGGTGGTTGGTGGTAGGGAGGTAGAGCTCTGGGCTGCAGGATTCATCCCCAGAGTTGCTTTGGGCTCCTGACAGTGCTTTGGGTGGTGTTAGGCGAGAGGAAGATGCTGGGGGAAGGTGGGATTTTGGTCCAGTTGCGGCTGCCTGGAAAACGAAGGTGGGCTCCAGCCTGCAACTGGTGGCTGTTGGGATGGGGCAGCCTCGTGTACTCCTTCACCAACAGCTTTGAGCAGCATAGGGTGATGGAGGCACCTACCCACAGCCCATAATGTGGGCTCTGCATCAGCTCAGCACGGTCCCTCAGGACAGGGAGCTGGGAAGGGACAGCCTGGCCCTCCGTGGTTTCCTCCAGTGAGGGAGGAGCAGGGTTTGCAAAGCCAGGCAAGTTCTCTGTTGCCCACGTGGCCACTGTTTCCAACGGTCAATGTAGAAAGCATTAGATGCTGTACAGCAGTGATGAGGGGGTAGACCCCACGTTGCTCAACTTAAGAATGAGAAAATCAACTTACCTCCAGCTCTGTTGACAGCCCACTCCCTCGCTGTGCCCTCCAGACAGGCTTTTTGCCCTCTCTCTTCCCAGGGCAACAATGCCATGGACCTGGAAAAACAAACGGGACCCAATTTGCCCAGCCAGCAATCTGCATCAACAAAGAGGGCACAGCCAGTGGTCACCCCTGGCTGGGTGCATGCAAGACCTGTTGGGTCTTGCTTCACCGTGATGGCCCTGAGGGCACTGTGGCCCCTCAGCTGTGCTGTGGTACTCTTGCTCGCTTCAGCAGTGGCTGATTTTGCCTGAATGTGGAGAGCTGGCATGGAGAACGAACCGGGGCGCAGGGTGCTCGGTCCACAGGGTGATGGGGGCTGAGGGCAGCTGCATTCACGCCGTGCTGTTCTGCACAGCCATGCTCTTGTCAATGGGTCCCACACCATCACCCCAACACTGAGAAGTGATGCCGTCTCCAGGAGTTATTCACGCAGGCGTGAGCGCACTCAGACGTGCCCCCTTCCCCACACCGTCTCCTTGCACACCCGCTCGCACGTGCGCCAAGCTCTCCCGCTCCCCAACGGGCCGCTCTGCCCGTGTGCCGGCATCACGCCCCGAGTGCGCAGCAGTCACATATGCGCGCACACATGCTCGCTCCAAGCTGGAGTTTTAGCTCCGGATGCCGGGGCTGCCATGTGCGGTGGGTGCAATCCTGCACCTACCCAGCCACCCACACCCCAAGCCGTGCCACCTGCCAACGGCGAGCACACCCTTCCCTGCGCCGCGGCCCCTTGCACGCTTGGCGCCTTCGGGGCTGCGTGCACACGCGCCCGCGTTCGGATATGCAGCACACCAACTGTTGGGAAGGGGAAGGGAAAAAAAACCCACAGATTCAGCCGAGAGAGGTGGGGGGGGGAAGAGAGAGAAAGAGAGAGAGAATGACAGACTGCAATCCCCCTTGAGTGCCTAGCCTCATGAATATTAATAAGGTGGTAATTAAAATGCAGGGACACAGCAGGACGGATGCAGGCGCTGCCTTCGGAGCGCTGGGAACGGGGGGAGCGCGTCTTTCCAGGCAGGTTTTGATTCCGTTCTCTGATGAAAAGAAGAAAACGGAGCCTTCAACTTTAATCAGTTTAGAGTTTTTTTGACACGACATATCTTTAATTGCTGATATTTCTGCTCTTCTCAAACCTGGCTCCACCGACTCCAGTCTTAGCAGAGATAACGAACCGCGCTGAAGTGCCGTGAATTCATGTCGCATTTACACCTCGACTTGTTTGCTACTTTCCTGGGGTTTCACCTCTTTGCCTGGGGTCGAACGGCACAGACCTGCTGCCAGTTGCCTCTGCAGCCCAACGCAGGAGCTGGAAACGTAGCCTGGCATCTCTTTGTCTAACACCTCACACACACCTTCCACGCAGCAGCCTTAGTGAAAACTGCTTTTATTGGGTGATAAATCCTTCTTCTTGGCCATCGGTGAGCCTGGAGTTGGACATGATGCCACCTGGCCTGGGGGTGGAGGTTGGGGCAATGTGTGGTGGCAAGGAGAAGGTTGGGTTGAGTCATGTTGGATTGGGTTGAGTCGGATTGGATTAGGTTGAGTTGGATCAGGTTGGTTTCGATTGGAGAGTAGGTCTCTCAACAACTGACTCAGTTTCCCCTATCCTGAGGAGATACCTCCAGTTTAAGAGTAGAGGTGGCTGTTGGGTTATTGAGTTATTATTTATTCAGGAGGTTTAAGCTTCCCCTAATGACCAGGGTTTCAAGGTTGGGTGGAGGTCCTGTGAAGGATGCACAGGGCAGGCTCAGAGGTTTGTGAGCAAGGTGAACCAAAGAGTTCATCCTTCTTGGAAGAGGTAGTTACTCCAATGGGTCTGCTCCATTGAAGGAGAACCACATTGCTGGGAAAATGAATGGAGAGTGTTGGTTTGTGCCAGAGGGAATGTCTTGGGTGTGGGAATTAGACCATATCAGCCCAGAACAGTGATTTAGGAAATGGCTTATGGCAAAATGAGAAAAAAGCAAGAATCCACAAAATACTCCATTACCTGTCCTTTTAGGTAAAGTCAGAATGTTTGGTTTGGCTTAAGAGAGTTTTGTTTTGTATGGAATCTCTTCTTTTACCTTGAGATCATTTTTGAACTGAAAAAAAGTAGATTGGTTGGACTGAAAAAGTAAAAAAGATTCTTCTAGAAAATACCCAAATACAAAAATTCGTAGTACAAGTGATGGAAGAAGACAGTTTGCCATCTTCAAAGCCTTCTACCCTGCCCAACACACATATTTCTTTTTTTCATTCCAAACAATTTTTTCCAAACTTCACCTTGAGTTTCAGGATGATTCAGCCTTTTGGAATCTTCCAGTTTTTGGTAAATCTACTATTCCTCCAGAACAAACAAAATCCCCCTTAGCTCTTAGAAAGATGGGAGAGACCAAGTGAGTAGAGCACCGCATAAATCCCCTTACAGCCCTGCAGCTGGTGCCTCCATGCCATGGCCGGAGCTGGCCATGGATAAATGCCCTGTGTTTTCTGGGCAATGGAGGAACTCCTGGATCATGGATGGAGGATAAAGGGTTTGCCCCAACTTGGAGATATTGCATTGCCCAGAGAATGACTGTGGTGTTTCAGGGAGTTAATGTGATGTGGTTGTTTGCTCTTGCATCCTCCTGGGTCCAGAGATATGTCCAAGGAGGATCTCCTGGTCTTCAGGCTAAACTGTGCTCCGGCACTCTCATTTCTCCCTTCCAAGCTTTGGAGCTCTCTCTCCCCTGCGACTGTGTCCTTATGCTTTGCTGACCTGCTTACAAGGAGAGATGGAAAAGGAACGCTGCAGCATCTTGGAGCCCTTGAGATTTTGTTGCCTGGTGAGCCAGGGTGGGAGTTATTCATGTAATAGGGTCTTTTCCATCACGCGTCTTTCTGTAGGGGTGTGGGATGCCCTTATCAACCAGAGGGTGCAGTGGGATTTGTGATCTGAGCTCCTCCCCACAGCAAGCAAACATCTCCCTGTTGGCAGGGGGCTTCTTCACTAGTCTTCCTTGCCTTTTAATTGGGTGAATACCATGGCTTGTGCCTGGGGTTGGAGGTCTCCTCTCAAGCAGGTAATTTTGCAGGAGTGGCAGTTGAGTTTTCTCTCCTTGGCCATGCTGGAGCTAGGAAAGGCGAGAATGAGCTGGTGTCCCCACCAGGGACCATGGCACACAGGGGACAGCTAGGTGAGGGACAGGAAGACGGGAGCCGCAGGCAAGACATCACCCATGGAAGAGGCCACTTTGGAATCAGCTGGCCTCAGCCAGGGCAGCTGTTTAAAAGACAAAGCAAAGCTGATTTGGGTGCTTAGTGGGGGGGGGAAAAAAACCCACATTTCTCCTCCTGTTTTTTATTCCTCTCATTCTCTTTCTCCATCCTCTCCTTTCTCCATTCCTGCAGTGCTAAACCAGCTGGTTGGAGACAGGACAAAGGGAAGGTCTAGCCAGCGCCTGAGCCCCCTTCGCCCCAAATTTCCCACCGCCACCATCCCGTCTGCGCCGAAAAAAACCCTTGGGAGATTACGGGTTTGCCATGCAGAGGGGGAGATGGGGCTAGGGCGCTGCGGTGGCAGGGACACCCCTGGGTGGAGGAGACAGCCCTGGGTGACAGCCCCAGGGAAACCCTGTGGTGGTTGGAGGGAGAAATCATTGCTGTGCTGTTAACAAAGAATTTTGGTGGTGAAACACAAGTGGGACCTGGTGACTTGTGTGGGGAGCAGAGGCTGCGCTGGGGCTCAGCTGTGAGGAGCGTGAGAGGGAAGGGTACAGGATGAGCCCCAGGTACCGCTTCCTGGTGACACCCCTCCGGCAGTCCTCGTCACCTCCGAGTCACATCCTGCTTGTGCTGGCTCGTGTCTCATCCTGCTGCCTGCAGTTTCCCAATCCCTTTCGCTCCTGCCAGCATTTCCTGGCTGCTGAGGTTGCTGTGGGGCCCGCAGGGCAGGCAGAGCCGGGGGGAGCTCCATAGGCACCCGGAAATTTAGGATCGAGGAGCAAATGGAAGAGTCCTTGCTTGCCTAAGGGTGGTCAGAGCCTGGTCCTTCTCCAGGTCTGGCCTGTGTCTTGCCATCACTCGCTCCATCCTCCGACCCCACTGTGCAGAGGTTCTGGCTGAGCATCTCCTGGCGCACAGCGAGGGCTCGCGGGTCCTGCATCAATCCATCCTGCTGCCTCGAGCCCCAGCAGCCAGGGCAGAAAGCCGTGGTGGCAGCGAGCTGGGTGCTTGTTCCCCTCGTCTCTCGTGCCCTGAGTCCCAGCAGTGGGGAATAGGTTTGCGGGGATGTTTGCGAGAGCCGAACGAGGGCTGCAGAACGCGCTGCTCCTGCAGGGCTGTGTCAGCGAGGAGCCCAGCCTGGCTCTGCAGTCCCAGGCTGAACCGCGCTCAGGTCCTGCAGAGAAAACAAACACTGAGCTCCATCCTCTCCTATTTTACAGCAGAACTGCCATTTAAGGGAGGATTTGGAGAGAAGACATCTTCCTCTTTCAGGTTCCTCCTTGCCAGGGCAACCCCCTCCCCTGGGGTATGCTGGACCCCCCTATGGAGCATCCCAGCACCCTCTAAGTCGCTGCTTTGTGCCCGATGTCCTTTTCTTGTCCCCATCTCCAGAGGGGCCGTTACAGCTCACCCGGCAGCGGGCTCCAGGAAAGGTACCGTCCTTCTCCAGGACAGTTTGTGCCCTGGCACTGGAGCAGCTGGGCTGAGCCAGGCAGCGCTGGGGGTTAGCGGCGGCTGAGACGGCGCCTCTTGGCTCAGCTCAGCACTGAGGTGCAGGATTTCTGGCCTTGAAGTCCTTCTGTGATGGCCAGGAGATTTCAAGGGGAGCTTTTGGTGGAGCAGGGAGATGGTGCAATACACCAGCAAGCTGGAGCCTTAGGGGGTGAAGGTGTCAGCTCTTCCCTCTGCCACTGACTTTCTGGGATAACCTCGGTCAAGGCTTTGTGCTTTCCTTTTCCCACAGAGCCATGGCTCCTGCTCCTTCTGTGTTGCTAAACCTGCTTGTGCTCAGAGCCTGGCTGGCAAGAGGCGGGGGGGTCTGTGCAAATACTGGTGCTTTTAGCTCCAGGATTTAGCTGTGGGCGATGAGGGAGCTTTCTCCCCATGAGGTTTTCACTCAGTTGTGACCTTGCCTTTCCTCACCGCTTCCTACCCACTCTTTTGAAGGAGAGGTTGGGTCCCAGTACTGTTGGCTCCCACCAGAGCTGCACTGCAGCAGGGCTGAGCATGGCTCCCTGCATCCAGGCTCCCCCCCTCCCAGACCTCGGGGCCACGAGGCTGGAGCTGGTGGTCTCACTGTGACCCTCGAGCATCATCACATGGGACCCTGGCTCCCATCCTCACCCAGCGCTGAGAACTGTGGTGAGTTACAGGCTGGGGATGTGGATGTCCAGGGAGCATCCATGCCTGGATAAGGAGCCAGGGCAAGTCAAGACTTCCAAGTCAAGCCATGAGGACCATGGCGTTTTGCTTTGCCTACGGGAAGGTAGGACATCTCTGAAAGAGTTCATGAGAGTTATGACGATCGGCTTGGGGCTGGGACCTCTGCTTTCCATGGAGTGCTGGCACCATGCATCCTTCCTCCTCCGTCACCCAAGGGACCATGGGGCAGGGACCACTTCTCTCTATGGGGTGCTGGCACCACGCATCTCTCCTCCATCACCCAAGGGACCATGGGGCAGGGACCACTGCTTTTCATGGGGTGCTGGCACCACGCATCCCTCCTCCTCCATCACCCAACGGACTGTGGGGCAGGGACCACTGCTTTTCATGGGGTGCTGGCACCACGCATCTCTCCTCCTCCATCACCCAAGGGACCATGGGGCAGGGACCACTGTTCTCCATGGGGTGCTGGCACCACGTATCTCTCCTCCTCCATCACTCAAGGGACCATGGGGCAGGGACCACTGCTTCCATGGGGTGCTGGCACCAAGTATCCCTCCTCCTCCATCACCCAAGGGACCAAGGGGCAGGGACCACTGCTCTCCATGGGGTGCTGGCACCAAGTATCCCTCCTCCTCCATCACCCAAGGGACCATGGGGCAGGGACCACTGCTCTCCATGGGGTGCTGGCACCACGCATCCCTCCTCCTCCATCACCCCAGCAACCGTGGAGCAGGGACCCAGCCCGGGGGTCCCAGGTGATGGAGATGGGTTACCCTTCTCCGGTGGGGGGTCCGGGCTCTCTGCTTCTTCCCTCCCGGCCAGGCAATGGTTAAATTCCTTTCCAGCTGAGCTGGCAAGCAGAGCCCAAGCATATTAGTCAGATCCCTGTAGGGGGTGGGGAGGAGGAAGGAGAGAGCAGCGAGGAGGGGCCGGAGCGCAGAGCCGAGCGCTGAGCTATTCTCCGGGGCGCAGAGTGCGGGGAGGCAGGCGCAGCAGGAGTTGCTGCTTCCCAGAAACTTGATTATTTTTAACCCAGGAAGAAGAAAAGAAGGAAAGGGGGGAGTGCAAAAAAAAAAAAACCAAAAAACCCAGGGGGGTGTTATATCTAAAGGAACTGGAAAACAGGCCCTTGGGTTTTGCAGACAGCTCTGCAGAGGGTGGGAAAGTGGGTGAGGGTCGTGGTGGGGCATTGGGATGCCAGGACTGGGCTCTTCTCCCAAGTGACAGGGGACAGGACACGGGGGAATGGCCTCAAGCTGCGCCAGGGGAGGCTCAGAATGGATATCAGGAGAAAATTTTTCACAGAAAGGGTCTTGGGCACTTGCAGAGGCTGCCCGGGGAGGGGGTGGACTCCCCATCCCTGGAGGTGTTTAAAAGATGGGTAAACGAGGTGCTCAGGGACACGGTGTAGTGGCAGATAGGAATGGTTGGACTCGATGATCCAAGAGGTCTTTTCCAACCTGGTGATTCTATGACTGCTTGTGTGCCTCTGGCACAGCCTGGTCCTGGCATGGTGTGGTGGGGACAAAATGCGGAGTGGTGCCAGGGCTGGAGGTGTCCCCGCTGCAGCCGGAGAGCCCAGGCTGCCTCACGCCTTCCACACCTTCGCCACCTTCATCACTGCCAGCCTCTCCTGGCACATGTCAGTGCCCCCTAGGGTGGGTGCTGGGGGAGCAGGATGGGTGCTGGGGGAGCAGGATACAGCCACTTTCCCTCCCTCCCACCCACTCCCGTGCACAGAGGTCATACGTGACAGTGGTTGTGGCTTCCCAGATCCTTCCTCTCCCCCTCTGCTTGGGACTGTGGCTGTTTCAGAGCGCTGGAGCGAAGCAGGGGGCTTGGAGGGTCCTACTTGTGGGCACACACTGGTGGCATTGGGGGCTGTTGATGAGGTCTCAGAGGGTCCTAATTGTGGGTACGTGCTGGAGGCTTTGGGGGCTGCTGGTGGGACCCCATGTCTCTCAGGGCTGGGTCTTACATGGACACCGTGGGGAACTGGGGCTCCCCAGATTGCTCTGGAAATCATTTGACTGCCTGAGGGAGGGTTGCTGAAGAAAGAGCAGAAGGTAAGGTCTTCCTTCTTCCATGGCCTCACCACGCTTCAGAGGGAGTTCAGCATCAGGAACTGCAGAGCGGCCTCGGTGGTGGTCCCGCTGCTCTGCACGGCTCTGTCTATTCTGTGGTGCAAAGCCCTGAGGTGGTAGTTTGGAAGTCCTGCAGCTGGCAGATCTTTAGGAAAACACTTCCCCAAGCCCCTGAGTGACATCGCAGGTCTGGGCTCCTCATGGTCCAGCCCTGGCTCAGGGCAAGCTGGCCAAAAGTTGCCTGTAAACGTCACTTTCTGGCCCAAGCTCACAAGGTGAAGACGTAGCACTGCTCATTTCAAGTATTTTTTTTTCACTGCAGCACCTACACTTGTTGGAAGCTCAGTATCCTCCATGGCTGGAGCATTACAAACCCTGGCTGCAGAGCTTTGCCAGAGCTGGAGACCCCATCCTGGAGACGCAGAAGTGATGCCAACTGCAATGGCACAGGAGGGAGCTTGGCACCATGGTGATGGGAGCCAAGGGCACCAAAGCAATGTGATGACGATGGGAGATGGGAGCAATGGACAGAGCTGGTCCTTTCCTCTTCCAGCCCTTGCCCAGGGAACCCTGCACTGGGAAACAGCATCATCTCCATGGCATGTCATGGCCGGCCAAGGTAAACCGGGGGGATGAGTGCTTCCCTGGGCAGGTTTTGCAATCCCAATAGTTTGTAGGACTTCTGCTGTCATCTCCTCTGGTTGGTTGCAGCAGCTGGATCCTGAGTGGCACTGATTTTATCCACACAGGAACATCAGAGCCATGTACCCAAGGGAGAAGAAGTCCTTGATTTAGCAGACACAACCAGACCTGGCCAGAAAATGGACGTTGTTCCCCAAAGGCAGAGAGGAGACAAGGGCAAAGAGTTCAGCTGAGCCAGCGTTGGGTCAGGCACTTCTCAAACTGTATCCCACTCTGGCAGAATGCGTTGACTGTTTACAACAAAACCCTCTTTCAACAGGAGTGCCCCTGCTCTGAGGGGTCCAGGTGGGACTCACCGTGTTTTAGATACCAGGGCAATGTCACTCCATCCCAGTAGAGCGAGCTGGACCTGGGAAGCTTCCCTGTTGCCAGCCCGGATTGCTAGTGAGAAAAACATGTCCAACCTGCTGGGTATTCCCTCGCGCCTCCTTTCCAAGCATTAAAAGTGCTAATTAAACCTAAGCTGCATGCCAGCATCTAGGGGGATTGACCGTCTTTCCCAGCAGACCAGCTGTGGGTCTCCGCAGGGATGGTCCCTGGTGCCATCCAGCAGCAGAGAAGGTCTCTTGGCCATGCTGCCCTTTGCACCCAAATTCTGAAGGTGGGTGGCACAGCCCTGGAGTTGGGGGTGCTCCCAAAGGGGCTCATCTGCAGGGCAGCCTCACGGACAGTGGGGTGGAATCATCGCCATCCCCGAAACAACAGGCATAGTGTAGACAGGGCACACAGGCTGTCCTCCTGACCTCTTCTCCTCCAAGGTATTCAGAGTTGGCTCTCACCGGAGAGCCGAGGTGGGCACTGGGCAGATGTTTCCAGTGGATGGCAGGAATTCCTGACTCTTGGCCAATTCTGGGCGTTAATTCCTTCCCAGGAAGCTCAGCTGCATCCCAGACCTCTAAAGGCACAAAAGCCCCTTAGAGGGCAAAGGGCCTGAGAGGGGAAAGGGTAACGTCTCAGATGGTGGTAGGGAGATGGGATGAAGGAAAGAAGGGATGATTTCTATCCCCATGATTCTGCACGAGTGACCCATCACTTCCTTAAACCCAAGGGAGATACAGAGCTGCTGGAGCAGCGTCCATTGGGGTTCTCAAGCAGGCGGAAGGTACCCTGTTCTATGGAGGATGCCCACTTCTCAGAGGATGTGTGCGCATCCTCCAGGCTCCACAGGGAGGCTGAGGTGCCTGAGCATCTGTTGTCGGCCCAGGGAACAACTCCATGGGCACTCAGAGCTGAATACTGCCTGCTGAGGAAGCTGTCCCTCTGCCGGGGCACTTCCAACCTCCCTGGGGACCCTTTCCCTCCCCAGCCCTGCACCTCTTGCCCTGAGCCCCAAAATCTGGGCTTGCAGGGAGAGCCAAGTCCAGTGGTTGCCGCCCAAACCCAACCAAGGATCCCAATGCCTGGCTGGGAACCGCTCACAGCCCGCAGCCACCTCACTGCCCAGCAAACTCTTTGCTCCCCACATTGCGAGGGCACCTGGGGCTCACCAGGGGCTGGGGGCAACGGAGGGCCCTCCGAAGAGCCCCTTGTGCTGGAGGGAGACCAGCTCTCTGCCGGCAGGGTATTTTTTTTCTTCCTCGCTCTTTGTTAAGCTCCCTTTCAGCTGAAATGGCAATGCCTGGGTGTTCTGAGCTGACAATAATTGCTGCAGTCTAGACACTGTCTGGTATGAGGCACGGGAATCAAAGAGGCCCCTTCTCTCACTGCGACTTTCACACATGCTCCCTCGCTCTGGCTCCTTCCTTCTCTCTCTCCCATGTTCCCTTGGTCTTTGCCTTCTTTTCTTTTTTTTTTTTCCCTTGCTCCCCTCTATCTGCCTTTTGCTGAGATGGAGGAGAAGCGTCAGCATCTTCCCCCCCACGCTCTCCCTCTCTGCCGTCTGTTCCTCTCTCCCGCTCCCCCTCTCGCTCGCTCCTTCTCTCATCTGTCTCCTCTCTCCTTCCTCCACTCTTACCTTTATGCTATTCCCTTCCTCCCAAAGTTAGCAGCAAAGCAGGAGAGGGGGGGGGACCTGGCAGTGCTCTAAATTTAACTCCTTCCTTGCCCTCTTGCAGGCTTCCCTCCACATCCCAGCCCCTTGCCAGGGGTCCAGAATGCCCAGCTGCTTTGGGGTGTTGGGCTCCTCTCTGCTCTCCAAGCCCACGCTGGGGTGGTGGCATCAATCCTTCAAGAGGTTGAGGTGGTGTCCGTCAGGGTTGGTCTGGGTCGGATCAGCCTGGTTGGGGTGAAGGGGAACAACGTACCCCGCTTCCCAGAACAGGGAGCTGAGGGGAGACGTCAGCATCCCAGGGCTCATCTTGGGTTGCCCATCTGGCAAATGGGATGGGAGGTTGTCCTGGGGCTCCAGCCGCGTTCACCCTGGTGCTCTGGGCAGGATGAGGGTGGTTTGCTCTGCAGCGGGTGCTGCCTCTCCCGCAGAGATCACCTTTGCTCTCCCCTTGCCTTCTTCACACCACAGATGTCACCCTGTTGTGAAGGAACCCAGCCTCAGCGAGGAAGGTTTCTCCTTCCAGTGCTGTAGCAAACAAAAAGATGTTTATTTCCACCCACCCACCCCAGACCACAGCAGAGCTCGCCATGCTGCTAGAGAGATTCATCCGAGCTCGCACATGGCTTGCAGCAACACCACTGCCTTGAGCTGAGCTCAGCCACCCCAACACTGCCCTGTGCCCGCTGCAAGCTCCGGCCAGGCCATGTCCCACCAGCATTTTGGTGGGATGCCACACAGCCAGGTCAGTCGTGCTCAGGAATTAGGCTTTTCCACAATAAGTCTTATTAACAGATCATTTCTAGCTCAACCCCGGACTTTCATTAACCTCTGATCCGTGCGCAAAAGACTCTTTTTTTCTGTAAAGCCCAAAAAAGAACGTCAAGTTTTGGTTAATGTGAGATCTCATCACAGTGGATGGAGCATAAATGCTTTCACAAGTGGGGAAACTGAGGCTAGAGGCAGTGAGCCCATCGAGTCAGTGTGCCGAGGCCAAAGCTGCCATGGGGCCATGTGATTCCTCTCTGTGGGACCCACATTTGGGGCCAGGCATTTGCAAGCATCTGTGGACACAGCAAGCAGCTCTTCCTGCGACCTCCAGCATCTCGGTGGCGCCCGTGCTGCTTGCTTACCACGGAAAAGTCACATTAGGAAAGTATGTGTTGTATTTTTAACTGTCTATAATGCAATTTAACAGCTGGAAAGGAGGAAGAAAGCCAACCCCATGCAATCAGGCAGATCTCTACCGTCCACAAGTGAAGGCTCAGTGGACTCGAGTTTTTTCAGTATGGTTTGGACCTTGTTTGGGGAAAGGGCAGGAAACAACTTCATCCTCGAGAACAGGCTCTGGCTCAAGGAAGGCAGCGAGTGTGGGACGGAGGTCAGAGAACCCCACAGTTCCTGGTGTGACTTGTCCCCAAAAGCCACCATGCTGTCTGTATGTGTTGGACACTGAGAGTGTGTCCAAATCTGATTCCCTAAAGAGCTGGGTGTCTTGGACATGCTTTGGCATTGGGATTTTTTGCATGCTCTGGCAATAGGACTTGCAGTGGAGGTTTCTGCAAGCCAGGCTCTTCTAAATATCTGCTCTGCACTGGAGGCCCTTAACACAGGACATGTTTTCCCCATCCTAGGTTCTTGCACTGCTCCCAGGGCTGGATTTTCTGGGGAGGTGGGTGCTGCCAGGCTGCAGCACCACTGTCTTCCTCCCCTGGGACAGAAAGGGGGTGTGTGTGCCCCCCTCAGTGCCCTCCCAGCCGCCGAGAACCTTCCACTGTCTGCAGGGGGGAGCTCAGTGGGGCTGCAGCATGGATCTGATGCATCACCTCCCACCTTCCCTTCCCAGGGACACATCTGCCTTCTGTACACTGAGTTTCTGCCGCTAAGGGGTAGAAACGGCTGCTATTTATACTCCTCTTTGTGCCATCCAGGTAGAAATGTTCCTCCACTGTCAGTTACAGGTCTCTAAGGTGACTGAACCCTAGCGGGGACCCTCTGCAGCGTTGGGGCTCTTTGGGCAAGAGCAGCAGGGCTTCCCTGGGGCATTTGGGTTGGTTTGCAGCCTCCAACCAGCTGGATGTTCAGAAGGCAAGTTTGCTGCCATCATTACTTTTACTCCCCCGTGCATCTTCTTGGAGGAATTCTTTCCCCCACCACGGTCCCCAAAACTTAGAGGAAGAGTAAAAGACTCTATCCAGCCCCATCCCAGGGGACCCCCCCCATGGCGAGGCTCATGTGAAGAGCTGATTTTCCCCAGAGCAGCTTGGGGGCTGGAAGCTGCCGGCAGCTGTTTCGTATATTTAGGGCTTTGCACACACGCCGTAAAAATGAGCCACGGGATGGGCTGTCAGGGAGGGGGCTCTGCAGGGGGAGGGTGCTCTGGTGAGTGCTCAGGGGATGTAGGACCCGGTGGTGTGCAGAGCTGCTGCCATTTGTACATCTTTGGGAGGGGTGAGGTTGGATGAAGTCTCCTTGGGCTGGTGTCTCACCAGGCAGAGCATCGCTGGGCTTAGAAAGGGCTGTTAGCAGGAGAGCAAGAGAAAACACAGGCGTGGGGAAGGGAAAGAACTTGCTGAAGGTCATTCCTCAGCCAGAGGCAGAACCAGGAATAAAATCCAGGTGTGCTGAGCTGGTCCTTGGGTTGTATTATTCACACACGTGTTAGTGCTAACACTGCTGTCACCGGGCAGGGGCTGTTAAGGGTAGAATAGTTTCCCAAAGCCACCAGTGCCCTCCAGAGCCATGCCACAAGCTGTGGGGCTGGTTTGCATCTTACAGAAGGAGAGATCTGGATATTTGAGGTCCTCTTTTTCCTTGGAGCACCTTCTAAGCCCCACTGTGTTGAATAGTGAATGCTGTTGGATGCTGACTGATAAGGCCAAATGGTTAAAAACACTGCTTTTATTTGGAAGCTTATCTCCAAATCCTAATGAAAACAGACACAGAGGGAAGCCGGGGACAGTGGAGGGGGAGGTCTTGTACCCCAGCGCAGTGGGGGCCAGGGCTGGGCGATGCTGAGCAGGGAAACCTGGTGGGGTTTGGACTCAGCCCAGTTCTGGGAAAAGAGAAGGGTAAGATTTAAAAGGTTTGGGGCAAAACCAAGGAACAAGGGCAAGACTGTTGGGTCTGGTGGCCAGGGAGGGAGAGCCCACATGGGGAGCTGCAATTCCCCTCCGAGTGCCTCGAATCTGGGAATCCTCACTAGTTTTCTTTTTTTTTTCTTTAATTAGGGGCTCAATGAGGAAGAAAAACCTTGAAACCAAGGAAACAAGGGAGACAAAAAGGAAAATGTCAGCTCCTACAAGGCAGAGTGAGCTGGCTCCGGCACCCTGGGATGAAGGTGGGTGCTGTCCTGACCCCTTCTCTGCAGATGAGGGCAAAAAGGTGACCAGGTTGAGATGCAATAAAAAAAGAGAAGGTGAAAGGAAGGGTCATGTGCAGAGAGGGATGAAGGTCTTTGCCCTTGAGGCTGCCAAACTGCTCAGAAGGAGACTGCCTTGGTGCAAGAGGAATGATGGAGGAGGTGAGCTGAGGTTTTTAGGAGGTCATAGAATGGTTTGGGTTGGAAGGGACCTCAAAACCCACGGAGTTCCAACCCCCTGCCATGGGCAGGGACACCTCCCACTGGATCAGGTTGTTCAGAGCCTCAGATGCTGTGGGGCAGAGAGCAGGGATGGTGGGCTCAGCGATCCCACAAGGAGCTGGCGTTTCCAGACACCAAAATCATATTCCCAGACCAAAAGTTATAGGGTAGTGGGTCTGGGAAAACTGGAGATGAGACATGTGCGTGTGTGTGGATGTAGTCGTCGGCTGTGCCAAGCCCCATAAATCACAGTGGTGCGCACTGAAGCTCCATCGAAGGAAATGCTTCCTTGTCAGAATTGGAAATTTCCCCTTAACCATCTCAATTTTCCTCTCCAAGCGGCAGAGACGCGGGTCTTGATTAGGGCAAAACCCTTCCCAGGGAGCCTGGCATCACCGAGGAGGGGGTTCGCTGCCCTGCAGCGCATGGGGATGGGGATATGCGGGAAGAGCCTTATTTTTCCCTGCACAGGGGCTGATCCAGAGCAGAACTAAGGGTCTGGGGGTGCATTCTAACATGTCCCCACCCCTCACTCTCATCCCCCCCATCCACAGCCGGATGGCCCCAGCTCTGCCAGCATCTCCCTGCTGGGGAGGGGAGCACAAGTTGATATTTTTCTGCGCGTCCCCCAGAGGGTTTTTTCCATTACACAGGCAGAGCGGAGCGGAGCTGCCGGCTCGCCCGGCTCCCCCTCCTGCAACCTCTGGCACCGCTTTTCCAGCGGCACATTGTGCAAATGTAACCTTTCAGCGAGCCACTCCTACGGCAGGAAGCCGGGGGGCTCCGCTTCTGCCAGGAACGCAGCCGGCGCGGAGCTGGAAGGCAGCCCGTTAATCAGAGCCGGCTGACAGCGAAGCACACATCCTGGGCAACAGATTTCTGCTCCCTCTCCCTCGCTCGCTCAGCTTCGCCTTCCCGCTCCCGCCCGCTGCGGCTCGGCTGCGCAGTTCTGACTTGCTGTCCCGCTGCCTGCCTTGCCATCCTCATCCCCATCCTCATCCCCAACCCCATCCTCATCCCCATCCCCATCCTCATCCCCAACCCCGTCCTCATCTTCATCCCCATCCTCATCCCCATCCTTGTCTACATCCCCATCCCCAAACTCATCCTCATCCCCATTCCCATCCACAAACTCATCCTCATCCCCATCCCCAAACTCATCCTCATCCCCATCCCCATCCCCAAACTCATCCTCATCCCCATCCCCATCCCCATCCTCATCCCCATCCTCATCCCCATCCCCATCCCCAAACTCATCCTCATCCCCATCCCCATCCTCATCCCCATCCTCATCCCCATCCCCATCCTTGTCTACATCCCCATCCCCAAACTCATCCTCATCCCCATTCCCATCCCCATCCCCAAACTCATCCCCATCCTCATCCCCATCCCCATCCTCATCCTCATCCCCATCCCCATCCTCATCCCCATCCCCAAACTCATCCTTATCCTCATCCCCATCCTTGTCTACATCCCCATCCCCAAACTCATCCTCATCCCCATCCCTGTCCTCATCCCCAACCTCATCCTCATCCCCGTCCCCATCCCTAACCTCATCCTCATCCCTAACCCCAACCTCCTCCCCATTTACGTCCTCATCTTCATCTTCCTCCTCTTCCTCAGGCAGCTGACCAGGCTTGTTCCCCCCAGGCACTCACTTTCCTTGACCAGGTTGGATGGGGCGTTGAGACACCTGATCCAGTGGGAGTGGAGGTGTCCCTGTCCTTGGCAAGGGGTTGGAACTCCATGCGCCTTAAAGATCCCTTCCAACCCAAACCATTCCATGATTCTAAGCTGAGTGAGTCCTGCCTGTGACACTTGGCATGAGGCCATTTGGGGTCTTGGCGGGGACCCGGCACCCCCGGAATCCTCTGCAAGGAGGGGACTGGCTGCAGGGAGCAACAGCAGCGCTGCAACCACACACAGGCAAAGCGGGAGCGGGAGCATCCTGCCCATTGCGGGCTGGCAGCGTCTAGCTCAAGGATGCTGTGTTGGTGGGACCCATGTGTGGCTGTGGTTGGGGCTCACTGCTGAGCCCCCAGCCCTTCCCAGGACCTTGCATGGGGTCCCCTTAGCAGTGTCACCCAGCTGGGGCTCCCCATGATGCCGTGGTCAGGGCTCTGCAGTTATTTTCCTCTCTCTTTGACCTCAACAGCAGTGCCTTTCCCACCTCCTGCGTGCTCTAAAAACCAAACGGGTGCTTTTATTTCCTGTGTGGGCAGCAAACACATTGGAGGGAGTCTCCTCCGCTCACGCACAGCTTTGTCTGGGCACACCAGAGCATCCACGCTGGTGGCCACCGCCTCTTGGGGAAGAGTTTATTGCTGGTTGATCTCTGTGATGCTGCAGCGCATCGTGGCAGCACGCTGAGGCTGATGTGGTCCCAGGTGCTCAGGCGTGGGCAGCCTCTGCCCAGGAAAACGGGCTGGTGGGGTGGGAGCCAGGCTGGCTGCGCTGGGAGCTTGTTCCCACCTGGGAGGGCTGGGGTGGGGTGAAGTGGCAATGTTGGCCAAGGCGATGGCTGGTGGTGCCAGCTTGGGTGATGTTCCCTGGGCATCAAATGCACCCTTATGCCCAGATAAAATCCAGCGAGGAGAAGAGTTGGGTGAAGAAACCGCATTGTGACCTTTCACAGTACAACAGGCTCCCTTCGGTGCGGGAGGAGTGCAGGGCAGCACCAGCGTTGAGCGCCTCCGCACCCTTGCTTTGGGCTTGCTGGGAGTCAAGGCCACCAAAAATGGTCACATCCAGCTCAGTTCATCCCCTGCTCCTCTTGCTCCTGGAAGACCAAGCACTGATACTTTCCTCACCCCCAGCAAAGTCCCGTCAGAGTTACCAAGAGCTCCTCCAGCCAAGGACTGTTGCATGGTGCTGTGACTTTGGAGGGAGGATTTATCCACCTCCTAATTGCAAGTGCATAAAAAGCAGGCATCTAAGTCATAGGAGGGGGGAGTTCTGGGCTTGCAGACGTGGCTGAGCAGAGATGCAGGGGGCACTTTTATCCCTTCCTGAGATGGATTTGCTTTGCTGAGGATGAGGGGGTTGGTTTTTGGAGCTGCTGAGCCTGTGGAGGGCTGGTCTGTGGCTGCAAGGACTCTTCCAGCCACCCTCAGGACTCATCCCCAGCCCGGCCGGTGGGGCTGGCACTGCAAACCCCTGCATTTATTTTTCATCTCTGGTTTCGGAGCACTAAAGTGCTGCATTGTAGCATCTGTTTTTGTGGTATTTCGAGCCCAGCTGGAAGCAGGAGGCACTCGAATTTCAGAGATGGAAAAAATATAATGGATCTGGTGAGATTTTGTCTTCCTGCCAAACTCACCAAAGCTGAGATGCCAGGAGAGCCCTGCTGCGGGCGCAGCATCCCGAGCCGAGCCTCTTTCGCCCGGCACTCTTTGCTCATCCCAAACCATCTTCTCATTCCCAAATCGCTTTCAGGATGCTGCACAAAGCCTGACCCTTCTGTCGGAGCGAGGACTGGGCAGATAATACAGTCGTTGAATTTATTTCACCTTTTCCTCTGGTTGCGAATTGTCCGGGAGCAGATGGCGATTTTCTCAAGTGTATCCGTTATTCGAAGTCACTCACCGAGACAGCAATGGCTCAAACAAATCCCAGGCCCCCTGCAAAGCCATCATTTGGTCTTTCCATCTGCCCAGCCTCTGCCATCGGCGTGGGTTCAGCTTTCGCCAGTGTGCGGGAGGGACGTGAGGAGGCAGGAGAGCCGGTGGATGGAGTCAGCCCCATCTCCTGCACCTTCCTCCGCTTTCATCTCTGCACAGCACCCGTGGAGTGCAAAGCTCTGGAGGCTGTCAGGAGCAGTTAGGATCCACATCCCAGCTTTACCGGGGTTTGGGGGGGGGAAATTGCTGGCTGGTTTTCTCGGTGCCGGCAACAGGGTGAGGCTAACTCATTGGGAGAGTTCCCAGTTGCAAACTGGGAAGCTGCTTCTTGTGAGAAGACATCAGTGGCTGTTTCTGCTGTACCTCCCTGCGTGGCCGAGGTGGGAAATCAGTGCCTTTAGGGTAGTGAAACACCAAAACAGCCCCAGGAGGCTCCGTATGTGCAGCAGACCTCGGGGCCAGAGGCAGGCATGCGTCCAGCTGTGGGTGATGGATGTGACAAGGGGACCTGTGAAAGCAGCCTGAGGACAGCTACAGGTGGCCGGAGCCCTCCTAGTGTTGGCTGCACCTTGTTGGCAGCGCTTGGGCAGGTCTGCGAGTGATGGGATTGGCTTGGATGTCTTCTACCAACCTCCTATGGTGCCTCCAGTGGGACCTGCGTGCCTGCCACGCTGCTCTGGCTCTGGGAGGGTTGGGAAGGGGCCAGGCATCGGGTTTGATCCAGACTTGGGGTAACAGCCCAAGTTCTCCCTCCTGAGAAATGGGGAGAAGCACATGGATTCCCAAGCTCACTCTCAGCCCAGCAGTGGTCCCTGGAGCTGGGGCATCCTCAGCTTCCCACCCAGAGAGGGGCTGAGCCGGGGAAGCATTCCCGCAGTTTTCTGCTACCTCTTCCTGGCTGGACTGGCCTTTTTTTTCCTTCCCTATCTTGTCTGTTTTTCTCCTCAGGACACCAACAGGGAAGGGGCCAGGCTTGATGGAGGGGACCCAGTGCAACATGTGGGGACCCCTCTGTAACCGGAGCCATGCGGGGGGCACTGGGGGCGCTTTGAAGAGTTCACAAAGGGTGAAAAACTTTGAAATGCAGTTTCCTCTCCCCTCTCCGCCTCCCCCAGGGCTAAACAAATACCCCGGCAGGGAGATACCTTCCCATCCCACAGGCTTTTGTTTCCACGCCTTTGTCCAAGGCTGGGGAAGGGGCCAGAACCCCCCAAGCCTCCCAAGGGACACCCATGCGGACAGGGTCCTGCGCTGCCTGAGATGCTGAGAGGGAAGCAGGAGGTGATAACTGGCTGTGTGCCATGCCACAGGGCTTGAGGACACCCCATGAGCCACCTTGGTGGCCCTCAGTGGCTTCTAGATGCTGTCCCCTCACCTGCCACCCCACTGCCACTTTTTGCCCATCCCTGAGAGCATCATGGGATGGGTCCTGGTCCGTTGTGTCCCCTCGTGGAACCCTGCCACCGGCACAGCCTGCAAGCTCTGCACATGGACAAAGCCACCAGCTCATGCTCACCACCAGGGATCACCCCGAGATTGCTGATCTACACCCCGCACCTCTGGGACCCTGCAGGCAGAGCGGCTCAGGCCATGTCCCCATCACAGGGACCCAACAGAAAAAGCCTAAGATAAAGATCTGTGGGGTTTGCGAAGACCAGTGGCCCCAGGAACCCATCAGGGGGGCTCTTCATTTACATCCCCAAAGTTGCTTTAATTACACCCCCGGGGAGGGAGCCCTTCAGGGAGTTTCTTTGTGGGGCAAAAATCTGGTGGAAAAAAACCCTTTGAACAGTCAAACAACCCCAATGTGGATGAGGGGACCCCAGCGCCAGCCTAAAACTGCCAACAACAACCTCGCTCTGTGCAAAAGAAATGCCCAAATTAACTCAAAGCAAAGGTGAGACTTGAAACGAACCTGTTGGTAACCAAACCCCAATTTTGCCCGAAGCTCAAGTTTCTCTGGTGACCTCATGTGTGAAGAAAAACAGGATGGTTTGAAATGTCCCCTGTTGTTCCAGCCTCACACTAGGAATTACAAGAAAATAAATGCCCTTTTTTTTGTTGTTGTTGAAACTGTGAAAGTGTCTCTAGGATGGGTGGAAACCATTCGCTGCAGCATTGCCTTTCCCTTTGTGTCCCCATCCCTGTGGGGCCAGGCGGCGGATGCTGGTCCAGCCTTTCTGTCCGGCTGTGGCCAGGGATGTGCGGAGCCTTTTCAGACAACAAAAGCTCTCTGGCTGCCTAATTTCCCACTGCCTTATCTTAGGCTGTGATGGCCAGGAGGTGGAAAGGTCCCCAAGACACCCTGACCCCATTCTTGGCGACAGGGTGCCCTGTCATTGGTGGGAGATGGCTGTGTGTGGGGCCAAAAGCTTTACAGAGGGTGAAAGTGAGAGGCTGTCAGCACTTGGGGGTCCCATCCTGCATGGGGCAGGGCCCTTTTTCTGCTGCTTATGTCTTCGTCGCATGCAGTGGGATGAGCAAAACCTCCTTGGGGAGCAGCTTTGGAGCCTGGGTGAGCACTGAAACCTCTGGTCGCCTCCTCGTCACCTCCAGCCCTGGGACAGCCCTGGGGATGCTGAGCCCCGGTGGGGTGCGCAGGGGAGGCTGCGGGGCCGGCCAGCGGGGAGAGCAGCCCCGGAGCCGAGCGCTGTGCTTGTTACCCAGACAAGAGATCAATAACTAATTTCGCTGCAGCAGCAGCGCCGGTTTTTTTCCAATAATTGTGAGCTGGCGGTGGGGAATGAGGCTCTCAGCACCGCTCCACACCAGCCTGCACCCGATCAATCGCCACGCCGCTCGGGCAGCAGGAAAACTCATTTTTCTCCTTTTCTTCCCTCTCTCCTGCCTCCTCCCCCTCCATCCCTCCTTCTCCTCTTCCCTGTGTGGCACTGGCTAAGCAGAGCGCTGTGTCCCCACGTCAGGTGGAAAATGAGTTTGGGCTTTCCCGAACTGTCCCCGTGGTGGTGGGATGATGACCGAGCCTCCCATGCTGCCTCAACAGCCCTGAGCGCATCGGTTCCAGCAGCTTGGATGAAGAGGAGCGGCTTATCCTTTGGGTCCTTTCCAACCTGGTGATTCTATGATTCTATGATCCTCTTCATGGGATATGGGGCTCCCAAGGGTGCCCTGGCTACTGGGCTGTGACTTTTGGTAGCCCTCTGCTGCCTTTATGTGGTCCAAATGTTTTTATAGTGATCCAGAGGGAAACCACGGGCTCCATGTCCAGGGAAGAAGGTGTTGTTGTTGATTCCCAGCTCACAGAGTAGTGCTTGGTTTGGGGTTCCCAGGCTGATCTGTGGGGTTCTGTGCTCCAAGCAACCACAAGGCAGCAGGGAACAATGCTCAGCATCTCCCCAGGACCAAGAGATGCTCAAACAAGGGTGTGAACTGGGGCGCCTCTAGATCCCTTGGATACTCCGGCAGGTTGTGGATGAGGTGCTGCTCCTGGGCTTCGCAGCAAGGAAGGCTCAGCAGAGGGTTCATCACTGCAGCATTTTCCAAGCCCATCCAAGCACCGTACACTCAGTGCAGATGACGGCAGTGTGACCCCTCGTCCTTTCTCCCTAATTTAAGACCCTGATCCCTGGTTCCCCAAGAGCATCCCCCATGAATTAAACACTGCCTTCGCCGCAGAGCGCCAAGCGCTGCCTGCATAATTTCAAAGTTTTATTACTTGCCTTGAAGGCAATTATTGATTGGGGTCCTCTCCAGCTGATGGAGCTTTTAGTATGGTCTGGGCTGGCCAAGCAAGGCTGAAGTCTCAGCCTGTCCAGTTTAGCTAAGCTGTGGCTTGAAACCTCCATGGCATGGGCACCAGGACAGCTCTGCTCCCAGGAGCAGAGTCTCCATCTGCACTTCCACACCAGAGCTGTTTGCACTTTGAGACGCTTTTTGGGTTCTCAGTCTCAGCCCAAGAGCTGGTTCCCCCAAGACCATATCGCAAGCGGGGTTCAACCCAGACAAGGATTTTCCTGGGAGGGTTTGAGGTGCTTTTAGGAATCAAGAGGAGGGCATTTCGGGGTGATTCTGCCCTACTGAGACTCTAGGCATCACTTTTCTTTGCCCTGGGGCATGGAAATGCAGATGGGATTTGGGGTTTATGTGCAACTCCGTGGTGGATGGGCTGTCATCCACCCCTTCCCTTGGCTTTGGAGAAGAGCTGGAAGCATCGCTTTTGCTTTCAGGTTCTCTCTGCCACTGCTGGAGGACTTTGATGGCCACTGCACCAACTGGCTGCCGTGCTAGGAGGTGCGTGCACCCCATAACCCAGGCATTATTCCGCCTCCAGATGCCGGCACTGGTCTCCCCCTCTCTGTGTAGCCACCAGCATTGGGTACCAGGCTCAGAGGGGGCTTTGCCCACCCCACCCCTTCCAAAGTGCTGAGTCTGGTGGGCAGGAACCCCATCCCAGTAGCTGTTTGACCCCAGAGAAAACACAGCAGGTGGTGGTGAGTGTAGCCAAGCTGTGGTTCTGTGGCCACAGGACTGGCCACTTCCAACCTCTCCCAAATTTTATGCCTTCAGGGACCACCCCGCTCTCACTCCTGGCTCCCCCCATCCCCGGGGGTCCTGGTGCATGGCTGTGCTGAGGTTTGGGGGAGCAGAACGGAGGTGGTAGAGCCCCCACGGCTCCTTTAAGAAACCCACAACCGGCTCCAGGAACCAGCTCAAGGTCACAGCGGGAACCTGCGGACTTGGCAGCAGTGAGCGAGGGAGGAGGGATGGAAGGAGGGAGGAAAGCAGCCCGAGATCAAAATGAAATCACAGCCAGGGAGAGGGGACGGCTGGCGGCGCAGTGGAGGGGAGCGGGAAGGTGGGGTGCAGCAGAGTGGGAGGTGCAGGGGGTCCCACCTGTGGGTGATCCCCTGGGATTGCTGCAGCCACGACTCCAATGTGGACCCTCAAAGCTTGGCTGTGTCCCCCAGCACAGAGCCCTGCACCCTCCTTGGTGTCATCCAACGTGACCATGGCTGTCCAAGCCAAGGAAGGTGCCCTCATGCCCCCAGAGGTGTTCCGGGAATGCTGGAGCCACGTCCCTCCCGTGGGACTTCCCAGGAGGTTTTCCAGCTCCGGCAGGAGCAGAGCAGAGGGAGCTGTGGCCGGGAGGGTCGGATCCTGCAGCAGCAGTGGCATGGCCCGCTCCCAAGCTCTTACCTTGTTTTCTTTTTCAAGCTGGTTTTCTTTTTCAAACAGCAGCTCCTGGAGTCCCATCATCACTGCCGAGTCTTTGCCCTCCTTCCAGGCCTGGGGGTACCTCTGGAGCTGTCCTTGCTGGAGAGAACGGGAGGGAAAAGTAAATCTTTAAGGGCTTAAAAACCAGGAAGTTAATAATAAATAAATAAAAAGCCCTGAACATTTCATTCTTTTAATATTTGGCATTGAAACTACTCTTAGGGTTTGGGGTGCTCTGGCTCGCCCCCTGGGCAGGTAAAGCCGGGGAAACCGAAGGCACCAGAGATGAAGATAAAACCATGAGGCTCGCAGCCGGGTTAACCCATGCCATCCTGGCCCCAGGGGCCTGATCCTGCCCCACAGGCTGCAGCACCTGTGCAGGAAGCCTGGCTTAACACGTCTGCGACAAGCAGGAGCAAAGCTCGGGCAGACCCGATGCTGGAGGGTGGCTGGGGCTGAGCTGCAGCTCCGGAGCAGCTCGTTCTGGGGTTGGTTTGGCGATGCCCGCTTTTAATTCTCATCAGTAGGATTAATCTGTAGAGTTATTTTCCTTTCCTCCCCCTCCTCTTCCTTTCCTCCCCACTTTAGATGGAGAATTTGATCATTTCTCCCTGGAGCTCAGCACCATTAACATTCACTCCTGATGCACGCGAGCCACACAGCATCACCAAGCGCCGTCGTCGCTGCTGGCTCCGGCATCCACCCCCAGCTCAGAGGGGAACCTCAGCATCAGCTTCTCCCTCTCACGGCTGGGACAACCTCCTCCACCCCCCAACTCCAGGCTGAGCTGCTCCAGCTGGGATGGGAGGGTGGGATCCTGGCCTCCAGATTTCTACTGCTGGAGCTTGGGCTTTCCAGGAAAATTAAAGCAGAAAGGTTCTGGGAAGAGCACCCAAGACGGGACCCAAGGTCATGGCCAAGTCTTGCAAGATCTGGTGTTATAAGTCATGCAGATTGGTAACCCGGGGCTTTCCCAGAGCTGCATAAACTTGCAGGGTTTGGGTTTTCATTAATAAAGGTTATTTGGCAACTTATTATTGTTATTAAATATTATTTATTTTTACTATTAATAATAATATTACTAAATATTGCAGACCAGGCTGCTTTCCCAGCAAGAGGGGCCAGAGAGCTGCAGTCGGCACAGCCTCACGCAGCCCCAGCTCCATATGCGACAGATCCAAGTACAAGGTGGGTAACCTCTCCGTGAAGCCGCCTGCGCTGAGGCTGAGCTTTCTGTGCCTCGCTGAGGTCTGAAGGGAGCCCGAGAGCTCGCGCAGTTGGGAAGGGAGAAACCAAGGAGCCTCGTGAGTTCAACGCCTGGCTGGCGTGTGGTGGAGAGCACTGTCGCCCGAGCCCAAACCCAACCAGGTTTCATCCCTAGGGTTCCTCAAAAGCCTTTTTGACCCCCGTTTCAGACCCTTGTCTGCAGCACGACCCCACATACGCAGCTTTGCGTCCAAATGGATGCTGATGGGCAGCAGCCCCCAGCCTTTCAACAAGGGAAAAGAGACTTTTGCAGCAACTGCTGCCCTTCCGATTTAATTGAAGGCAGTGGTGGCAGCGCCTGCCTGTGTGCAAGCACAAAAGCCCACCTGCGCCCACCGCGCTTAACCATTTCCTTCCTGGACGTGAGCCCTGCTGGGGTGTCCAGCCTGGGAAATAAAATCAGCTCAAAATGGGAAACGCAACTGTGCTCTCTCAAAAGAGAGAGGAAAAAAAAACCAAAACAAAACAAACAAAAAAAAACAGCAAAAGAAAAACAAGTTCAGAAGCTGGAATGGAAAATAAAGGTTAAAAACTGCGTGCACAACCATCCCCATCACCTCACAGCTGGTCCCAGGCAGGAGCGGAGGCAAAAGAGTGAGCCTCACGCTGCCACACGCCCTTAGCAATAGCTGAGCCAGTTGGTTTGTCCCATCAAGGCTGTGCAGAAAGGGGCAAATTTTGCTTGAGAGGGATTCCTGCTCCAATATATCCCTTTATTCTCCTCCTTTCTGGCTATGGAGAAGGGAGGAGCCGGGTGCTGAGCCTGCCACAGCCCAGCCACGCTGTCAGGCGAGGGCAAAGAGGCGTTAGCAGAGACGAGGAGCCGAGCACTTTATTTTTAGTCTCAGTTTAACAAGTATTAATTAATAAGAGTGTAAATGCTAATGCTGAGGTGACACAAACTGCATTGCCTGAAACGAATGTTGGGGACTTGTCTATGCAAGGATTTACGGCCGGCTGGGTTCACGAGGGCTAAATCATCTCTCAAACTGCAAGGATAAGCCAAGGCAGCTTGCTATCGCCGAGCCCGGCACCGGCTGTGCTGTGATGGGGTGTGCTGGAGGCTCCGGGCTGTGCCGGGGGCTCAGCACTGAGCTCAGGATTGGCTCCCCGGCACTCCTTTCCCGTGCCACGCTGGCTCACCCTTCCTGGCAAAAACTCCTAGGAGCTTTTGCAAAGTGTGGAAGGTTTTAGTCTCTCCCTGTTGGGGCTGAGTGGGTGCAGGGTCACATCTTGCAGAAGGATTTTCCAGTCCAGTGAAGACTAACTTCGAAAAAAAAACCCAAACCCATACCAACAACCCCTTTTTTCCTCTGGTCAGGTCCCTCTGTCTTGCTTGTCCCCTGCCTGTAGCTTCTTGTGCCGAGAGCTCGGCTCGGCCACAGGTTGGGAAGGAGGCTCAGGAGCGTGAGAAGATGAAGAAACATCCCAGGATGTTGAGACACGGGCAAGTTTGGGTCCATCAGCCCCAACATGTTTGAGAGGTCTGTTGGGATCACAAAAAAGGATTAACTTGTAGCTCCATCAGTATTTAGGCAGTAAAGTTATGACGATGTGAAGGTCCAGCGCCTGTGGTGCTTGCCCAGGGCAGGTGGGGCTGGAGATCTCCAGCCTGCGATCGGCGCACTGTTTGGCACTGGAGGCGCAGGGAAGAAGGAGTGGGGCTGCGTGTGGGGCTCGTCCTGCCTGTGAGATGGTTTGGTAAGTCAGAGGTTTGCAGTGGGCTGCTATGAGCTTGGGTGAGGGTGGCTGGGGGTGTGGGACCTGGGGGCTCACGGATGGCTCTGGGGACACACTTGAAGGAGGGCTCTTAAATCTTTTCAGAAGCAGGCACTCAATCAGGCCAGACGCAGGCCAGGTTTTGCTCCTTCTTCTCACAAATACAGGCAGGAGGGAGCTGCTACCTGTCTGCCTGCTGCTGCTCAGAGCTGCCTCCAGCAAGCCCTGGGACAGTGGCAGAGCGCAGGAGGCCAAGCAGAGCAGCACGGCCAGCGTGACCCAGGAGCCATGCCATGCACTGGGAGCAGGGGAAACCGCTAAGGGTGCCACTGCATCCTCGCAGTCTATGCTGCTTCCTTCCAGTACACTCTGCATCCTCCCAGTGCTCATGCTGCATCCTCCCAGTGCACACCGCATCCTCCCAGTGCACATACTGTGTCCTCCCAGTTCACAACGCATCCTCTCAGTGCTCATGCTGCATCCTCCCAGTGCACACTGCATTCTCCCAGTGCTCATGCTGCATCCTCCCAGTGCACACTGCATCCTCCCAGTTCACAATGCATCCTCTCAGTGCTCATCGCGTCCTCCCAGTGCACTTACTGTGTCCTCTGAGTTCACAATGCATCATCCCAGTGCTAATGCTGCATCCTCCCAGCGCACACTGCATCCTCCCAGTTCACAATGCATCCTCCCAGTGCACATTGCATCCTCTCAGTGCACACCGCATCCTCCCAGTGCACGTACTGTGTCCTCCAAGTTCACAATGCATCATCCCAGTGCTAATGCTGCATCTTCCCAGTGCACAATGCATCCTCCCAGTGCACATACTGTGTCCTCCCAGTTCACAATGTGTCCTCCCAGTTCACAATGCATCCTCCCAGTGCTAATGCTGCATCCTCCCAGCGCACACTGCATCCTCCCAGTGCTCGTGCTGCATCCTCCCAGTGCACATACTGCGTCCTCCCAGTTCACACTGCATCCTCCCAGTGCTCGTGCTGCATCCTCCCCAGGGTCCTTGCTGACTCTTCCAGTATGAGCTAGGGTGGAAGTGGGAACTTGCAGGACTGCATAAGCCCCGTGGATGGGGATCAGGTCTCCCATTCTCCCTGTGCCTGTTGGACTCCCCTTTCCCTGAGGCTGCTTAGCTGCCGTTTCAGGAGGGTCAGGACAGGCTGAGATGGTATTTTTCAAAGGTCTGGAAGGACACAGCACTGCAACTATGCAGAGAGGTATCAGATTCATGAGGGTGTGATGAAAGAGACAGTGGTTTCAGGGTGATTGTGAGTTGGGGTGCTATCAAGCCTCATCACAGCTAGGAGCCCCTTGCTCTGGGGGTTTGGGTGCCCTCTGGAGCTGCTCTGGTCCCTGGGGCTGGATTCTTGCCTGCAACCACCTTCTGTAGTGGGTGGCTGGGAATTAGAATGAATTTTTCAGCCCTTGCCCATCCAAGCTGGCCTCTAGTCCCGTGCTGGGGTCACCCCTGCCGGCACAGACCCAGGAAGGCAGTGCTGCAGCGCTGAGGGCTGTGGATGCCCTGGGTTGGCCCTTTGCTGTCCTTCACCACTCTATGGGGATGCTCTTGTGAGACCTCATCTGGAGTACTGTGTCCAGTTCTGGAATCGTCAACATCAGAAAGGAATGGAGCTGTTGGAACAGGTCCAGAGGAGGCTGCAAAGATGATCCAAATGCTGGAGCACCTTCCATACGAGGACAGGCTGAGAGAGTTGGGGTTGTTCAGCCTGGAGAAGAGAAGGCTCAGAGAAGACCTTAGAGCAGCTTCCAGTACCTGAAAGGGGCTACAAAAAAGCTGAAGAGGGGCTGTTCATAAAGGCTTGTGGGGATAGGACGAGGGGCAATGGGGATAAACTGGAGAGGGGCAGATTTAGACTGGACATAAGGAGGAATTTCTTCACCATGAGGGTGGTGAGACTCTGGCCCAGGTTGCCCAGGGAAGCTGTGGCTGCCCCATCCCTGGAGGTGTACAAGGCCAGGTGGGATGGACCTTGGGCAGCCTGATCCAGTGGGAAGTGTCCATGCCCATGGCAGGGGAGTTGGAACTGGATGATCTTTAAGGTCCCTTCCAACCCAAACTATTCTATCATTGATTCTATGATTCTTTGACCCTTTCAGCAGGGCCACAAGAGACATCGCCACCCACAGCTTCACCAAAGCCACCATCTGCAGCCAGGCTTGAGATGCCTTTGCTGGGTGCTGCCGTGGTGGGGCCAGCACGGTTCTGTTCACGGGGAGGGATGCACGGATGCGTTGCGTGGCCACGGCGCTACTCCCCGCTCCCGCCGGCTCCCCGAGCAGAGCGCTGCCACGCTGCTCTTCAGCAGCTCTGTTCGTATCATGGAATTTTAATTTAGTTAGTTGAGTTCTTTAAACAGTGTGAACTTGTTAAGTGCTTTGCATATTTTATACTCATGAGTAACATTTATCAACCAGAAAGTACAATTAATCAAAGAGGGGAGCTTTTGTAACGCAGAGCGGTTTGCGTTCTCCCTTTCTCCCTGCCGTGCACTTTCCTCCGTGTTTCCTTCCTCTTCCTCCTCTTCCTCTGTGCTGCCCCGCATCGGCCACGAAGCCAGGGCAGCTTCACTGTGCACACATATACACGTAGATACTCTCTCTCTTCCTCTTCCCCCTTAACATACCTTGTACACCATATATACATCTATAAAAATATGGTTTATATATGTGTATGCATATATATTTGAGTGAGTGCATATATATATACACACATAAATCCATGTGCATGTATTTACATGCATATTCCTATATCTATGTGGTGTATGCGTGTGCATATATGGTATGCTGTATACATGCATGTATGTATATAGGTATAAATAGTCCATCTACGCTATATAGATGTGTATAAATGCACATAGATGCACAGTTATACTCACAATATTATACACACAGTGTATAGAGAGAATTTATACATACACACACTATGTATTATCTCCTGTTCAATACATAGCATGCAGTCTATAGCATATAGCCTATATTATACTATATATAGTTATTAATGGATATGATATGATATGATATGATTGATATAACATGATATGATATGATATGACATGGTATAATATAATATAATATAATATAATATAATATAATATAATATAATATAATATAATATAATGTAATATATTGTAATATAATATAATATAATATAATATAATATAATATAATATAATATAATATGTCATCCAGCCAGGAGAAGGACCCGACCAGCTCTATCTGGAGACAGTGGCCAGTGACAGGGACATGGGAAGCTCTGACAAATCTCCTGGGTGTGACTGTGCCCATGGTTGCAGCCTCCCAGCCCACATTCCCTCTCCTTGCTGGGGATGAGGTACGGACCTGGGGTTGCTTTGGGGATGAACAGCAAAGGGACATCGACCTCTGTCCCCAGGACATCTGTATTTATTCTAAGGACAGGGTGTGCTTTGGCTCTGGGGTGATGCGGGGCTGAAGCCTGTGCCGATATCCAGTGAAGGGTTGGCATCAGTGCTGGAAGATGTGAGATGCTGGAACGCGGCGGTCACAAAGGGACCCACATCTCTGTCACCCCTCCAAGCGCCTTGGACACTCTCAGTGAGTGGGAGAAGCTCTGACCTAATTTATTCCGACTTCCCAAGCCTTGGCCATGGCACAGCGGAGGCGGCTGAAGGAACCGGGCAAACGTGGATCAAGCGTTAGGTTTGACCAGGATTAAACCCCACCTGGCAGGGCATCCTGCGGGGGTCCCAGCAAAGTACCTCGGGGCTCTTCTCGGGGCCTTGGAGGGCTTCGTTTCTTAATTAATTGCCATTAATGGTAGAAAACAGGGCAGCAGGCACCCACCTGGACCCGGGTTAAATGGTGCTGAGGGGAGGGCTGTGCCGGCACTGCAGGACCTGCCTTGCACATCACCTGCAACAACATGTGCTGTCATGGTCACCTCTTCTCAAAAATGATAGTGCAAAATTAATTAAAATTAATTAATCAGAAAAGGGTAATAAGGGTGATTAAGCACCTGGGGAAAAGAACAAAAATACAAATATATATTCCTGAAGAGCGATCACAGCGCCGGTGATTACCTTTGAATGGAGGAGAGCGAGCGGGGAAACAAATGGGCTGGAGAAGGGGGTCCGGGTGTGTTTTTTTTGTCTCGTCACACATGGAATTACTGAGTGACAAGATTGAAACTGGTCAGAGGAAAAGCATTTCCCAGCAGTGGCGACCAGGGAGAGGCAGCTGAGCCACAGAGGGGAGCGGGCGGCTCTGCCACCAGAGCTGGTGCTGCTGCCACCACGATTTGGCAGACTTGGCTTTCCACAAACTGGCCCCGAGGTTGGACCCTTCTCCAACAGAGTGGGATCAACAGGGCATCCGCGATAGCGAGACTCTTGTTCCTGGTCCTTTGCTGGTCTCGGGAGCATGGCGAGCTGAGGGATGCTCAACCCATTTCTTTTTCCTCTTTTAATCTTCAGCCACACTCTGTTGCCTTAATAATATACCATAATATAAACTCCAAGGGAACGTTTGCAAGAGAGATTGACTCAGGTTCAAGGCAAACACTGCGCGTTTCATCGTAACCTGAGGGGCCAAATTGGAGCCCCAGCTCTTGGGGGATGAGAGGAGAACCATCTCCTCCTTGCCACCACAAAGGACTTTGGCGATAGGGAAGGATGGAAAGGCTGAGGCTTAATAGAAAGGGTCCGCAGGAACCCCAGTGCAGTATAGTGAAAAGAGGATTAAAATGTCTTTTTTGGGGGGGAAGCAGGGAGGAAACAGTGCGGGCTCCTGCAGGGAAAAGGTGATGCAGATGGGATGTGGATGCTTCTTGGCCTGCTTGAAGATGCAGGTGATGGCCAGAGCAATGCAATAGCCACCGGTGTCTTCAGTGAGGGAAGAACTGTTGGATTTTAGTCACTAAGGTAATTATGCAGGGGGGCATTCGGCATCACCCCCATGCAACTCCCCAAACACCACCCCACCGCGGGAGCAGCTGTGTGCTGCTACCCCAGGCTCAGTGTCCCCTCCCAGTGATGACAGCCTCGTTTCTTTAAAATGTAGAAAGCAAAATGGGGTAAACCCAGTGCTTTCTGTGCTTAGAGGTGCTCTTGCTGCATCCCCAACTCCACAGCCAACTAAACACGTGCTCCCAGAACCAACCCCCACCTTGGGCCACTGCTGGCCCTGGCGTGCTTCGTCCTTTTGCAGGAACTGGGGGGACCTCAATGCCCAAAAGCTGCCCTGGCGTGACGGCTTCTTGCCAAGGGTGGAATCTCCCTTTGCTTTCCACAGAGGCACCATGAAAGGATGGCAGGGAGCTCTGGCACCAAGGCCACATCCTGGTTGTGCCGTGGGTCTTTGGATGGCTCTCCAGTGAGGAGCTCGGTTTGGGGGAATGCAAGTCCTTTCTGGGGCCATTAGGACATTTTCAGGTGTAAATAGGTGCTGGTTGGGTGGGAATGGGCGTCACTCCCCCTGTGCCCGTGCAGCACATTCCCTGTGGCTGCTACATTCCGACCACTTTGGGTGATGTCAAGCAGATTTTGTTCCTACAGGGTTCGTGCAAGACTGTGCTTGGGGGAAGGTGAGGGAAGGACTCATCCTGTATTAGACACCAGAGAATCCACACCATCTTCCTTTCCCCACGGACCCTGCAGCCCTGTTTTGCCACTGTCCCCCACAGTGATCTCCCTTCTGAACACTTTGGGTACCGCTTATCCTTATCCACGGAGATGAGCGGGAATCAGCCTGATCCAGTTGGGGTACAGACCAGGTGTGGTGGGATGTTCACCCTTGACCAGACAGTATCCCTGGGAGAGCATCCCTGGGAGAGCGTGAGGGGGAAGGCGGCAGCTTCCCAAAGGGGCAAAGCCCGGCTGCATCCCGGGCTGCCAGGGTGTGATGTGGAGGGGCACAGCTGTGATGAGTCTGTCAGGTCTCAGCTCCCCGTGTTGGTGCAGCAGAACAGGATGGGGACAGGGCAGGATAGGGCACGGGAGAGTCAGGGCGAGCGGCAGGACCCATGTCCCCACCGGGGCACAGCGAGGGTGACGGGGACCTGCGGGGTTTGGGTTTGGGGCAGTGCCCGGTGCCGGTGGGGAATGGGTTTGGGGCAGTGCCGGGTGCCGGTGCGGGGCAGATTTGGGGCAGTGCCCGGTGCCGGTGTGCGGTGGGTTTGGGGCAGTGCCCGGTGCCGGTGGGGAATGGGTTTGGGGCAGTGCTGGGTGCCGGTGCGGGGCAGATTTGGGGCAGTGCCCGGTGCCGGTGCGGGGTGGATTTGGGGCAGTGCCCGGTGCCGGTGCGGGATGGGTTTGGGGCAGTTCCCGGTGCCGGTGCGGGGTCCTGCCGCCGCTCTACCCCCCCCCCCCGCCCCCCGCAGGACGCAGCGAAGTTCCCGCGGCGGCGGAACGGCAGGACAACAGCGCCCCCGCGTGTTCGCGGCGGGGCACGGCGGGAAGGACCGGGACGGGACGGTACCGGGACGGACCCCGACACTCCCCGGCCCGGTCGCCCCAACCGAGCCACCGCGGTGCCGCCCCGCAGTGCCCCAGCCGAGATCCCCCGCCCGTTTCCCCCGAGCCCAGCGCAGTGGCGGGGCCTCCCCGGGCACGAAGCCCCGCTGGAGCCCGCGGGCAGCGCCGGGGCCGCTCGACACAGGCTGCGGGCTCGGGACGGGGCCGCCCTCAGCCGCCAACCCCGCCGCGGGGCGTCCCAGTTCACCCCAGTCTGTCCCAGTCCCTTCCGCATCAAACATGTCCCCCGCTCTCCCCCACGTGGTAAGACAGAGCGGGGACCACGCCCATTGATAGGCCACGCCCATTTGTAAGGAAACGCCCTCTAGGAGACCACGCCCACTTGGAATAGTTGGCATGCTACAGAGAAGCCACGCCCAGTTGCGGGGCTCCCAAGCCCACTTCCAAGAGGCCACGCCCACTAGGAGGAATCAGCCCATCAGAGCTCCGTCCAATATCATGACCCCGCCCATCAGAGCAGACTACGCTTACTTGTGAGGCCAAGCCCACTTTCAGACCACGCCCATATGCTGACCACGCCCACTAGGAGGATGAGGATAAGCGTCAGGCCACGCCCATCTGTAGCCCACGCCCGTCGTGATGCTCCGCCTACTCCATGACGTCACGGCGCCGGCGCCGCCCGATTGGCTGTGGCGGTGCCGGTGCGGGCTGAGGGGGCCTCGCGGCGCAGGTAACGGCGGGGCCGGCGGGGGTCGCGGGCAGCACCAGGTCTCTCCGTGCCCGCTGCGGTGAGGAGAGCGAGGGCGGACCGGGGGGAGGCGGCCAGGCCCGGAACGGACCGTCCCCCGTCGAACAGGGCTGCGGCCTGCGGGGCGCCCCACGGCGCAGGCCCCGAGCGGGTGGGGCACCGGGGGAACGGCCGGCTTGGGCCTAGAGGCCACGGGGAGGGCTGGGGTAACACCACACCGGGAGGGGGCCGCGGTGCCCCGCTCTCCCACCCCTTCTGGGGGCCCCTCTGCCCCCTGCTCCCCCTGGGGGTAGGACCCTGGTGTCCGCCATGGCGGTGACACTTGCCCTGCTCGCCCAAGGGACCCTTCCGGCCCCTTGAGGATGGGACCCCAGTGCCCCCGTGCCACCCCCTGCCTGGGGGCATGGGACCCCGGTGTCTCCCTGCCCCACTCGTCTTGGGGACTCCTTCCTCCCTCCGAGAGGATGACACTCCAGTGCCCCCGTGGTGGTGCCCCCCTCTCCCACTTCTCCTGGGGGTCCCCTCTTCCGCCCGAGAATAAGACACCGGTGCCGCCCATAGTGGTGCTTTACTCCTCCTGGAGACCCCCTGTCCTTGGAATGGGACCCCAGTGCCCTCCAGGGTGGTGCGTTCCTGCCCCGCTCCTCTTGGGGACCTCTCTGCCCCCTTTCCTAGGGATGGGACCCCAGTATCCCCCTGCCCTGCTCCTCCTGGGGACCCTTCTGCCTGCCCTTGCCTGGGGATGAGACCCCAGTGCCACCCTGTCCCTCTCTTCCTGGTGACCCTCTGTCCCCGTAGGGAGGAGACCCCAGTGCCCCTCTGCCCTGCTTGTTCTGAGGACCTCTCTGCCCCCTCCAGCCCCCAGATGATGCCAGCAGGTTGGGAAGGGCCCCCATAGTGGGGTGACCTCCCTCCCCTGAATGTGAGGAGGCCTGGTGTGACCTCCCAGCTGGGGAGCTGCCAGGTTTGGGGGCTTTCAGGGCACTAGGGTCCACGCTGGTGTGTAGGATCATTGCACTGGGTGCTCCCAGCCTGTGACACCCTGAGGAACAACACCACACAGCTGAACCTGGGGACAAAGAAGGCGTTACACTGCCAGGAGGGCGAACTAGGGTGCCAGCCCAGGTGATCAGATGGTAGAACTGCTTCAAAGCAGGGCTAAACCCTCTACACACAGGCTGCACCCATGGTTCAGACTCCCACCACCTCTAAGTTATGGGGCAACACCAGCTCCTGTCCCCCAACAGGCCCAGATGGTGCCTGTGGGGTTGAGGTGGCCCTTACTTCTGTCTCCCTGGGGCTGTGGTTGGCCTCGCTCATGCTGGTGGGTCTAAAAGGGTGGTTTGGGACTAAAACCCTTTCTTTTCTTCTTCAAGATCACACCGCAGACCAGCTCCTGGCACCACTGAGCCAAACTGGATTTCAACTGGTGATCTGTAAGGTGAGATGCTGCGTCCTCTGCTCCATCCCCAAGATGTTCAAGACCACGTGGGGCCATTGAAGCTGCCTAAGCTGTGATAAAAAAGGCTTTGTATCTAATAGGATATTTGCCGGCAAGTTCCAGCCATGAACACTCTATACTCCTTTATTTGTAAAGGTGTTTGAAGTCCTTGAATTTACCCTTTGGCCACCTTAAATCTAGTTTCTTATCCCCGGCACAGTTAATCAAATCCACAGTGGTTTGAATTATGAGATGTCTTGGGGGGATTTATAGCTTGTATTGCTGATTATACCTTGACTTTATTATATTGCAAACATCTAACTTATGGTCATGGCTGAGATTTACAATCCTCAGGTAGGTGCTTAGGGTAACTTTTAACAACTCCAGACGTAATTAGAGGTGACTGATGGTCTCTGCAGATAAATGTGTAATCTGTAAAATGTTAAGACAAGGGAGGAAGAGGCAGAATAGGTGAACAGGGTGCTTCAGCCTTAAAAAAAAATATATATAATTGGGTGTATTGCTGATCAGGGCTTGGGGATGCCTGCTCTGGCTGTGGCATCCCTGTCTGAGAGGGGGTTTGGGACTTGTTGGTCTCCAGAGAGTACCAGGATTTAGATCTTGACTCCATCTTGCTGAAGGTTTTTAGAGTTTGAAGTAGCCCTGGGGAAGGGGAAGGAGTGATAAAGAGAAACTGGGGTGGGTGCACAGAGTTCACATCTGCCTCCCTGGTTTGGGGGGGGCTTTGTGCCCACAGCTCTTCCAGACCTGACCAGCGGTTTCTCCCCTGTCTTGGAGGAGCAGCGAGTCCTGCGCAGGCGCATGCCCCTCAGCCAGCATGACAAGTGAGGTGGTGGAGAATGAATTTGAGTTTTACTCCAAGGCAGAGAAGTACTGGAAGGATGTGCCTGCCACGGTGGACGGCATGCTTGGGGGCTACGGCCACATCTCCAGCATAGACATCAACAGCTCCAGGAAGTTCCTGCAGAGGTTTCTGCGGGTAGGTGGCACAGTCTGTCATGCTCCCAAAACCCCATCCTTCTCCCAGCACAGAGCTGGGCTCTTGCCTCCGAGTTGCTCTGTAGGATCCTCCATTGCATTTGTGCTGGGAGGGCTTTGCCCTGTAATGGGTCCCCTTTACCCCATCCCCATCCCATGCGGTTGCTTCATTTCCGCTCTGTGGGTACCTCATGGTGGGATTCAGCCCCTTGTGGTTGTTCCAGGATGGCCCCAACCGCACTGGGACGACTCGCGCTCTGGACTGTGGGGCAGGCATCGGCCGGATCACCAAGCGGCTGCTGCTCCCTCTCTTCAAGACAGTGGACATGGTAGATGTGACTGAGGACTTCCTCACCAAGGCCAAGAGCTACCTAGGAGAGGAGGGCAGGCGCGTGCGCAACTACTTCTGCTGTGGCCTTCAGGACTTCAGCCCCGAGCCCAACTCCTACGATGTCATCTGGATCCAGTGGGTCATTGGTGAGGGTCACTCAGCTTATGGGGGGGGTCTCACCAGCCTGTCCTCCATCCAGCTTTCCCTGCCAAGGTGCCCCACACGGGAGAGGAGAGCTCAAGATCTGCATTGAGGATGAGGTGGGAGGCTGGTCTGGGGACCTGCCCTCTGTGGGTAGAATCTTTTCTCCCAAGCCCTTGGAGGCCAGGGAGGAGGTGTGGGTTGGATGGAGTTGTGTAGAGAACAGAAATTGGACATCCCCAAGCTAAAGCTTTCACCTGCAATTAGCTCAAGTATTTGGCTACCTGTATCAGGAGGGATTCCAACCACAGCTCCCTGTCTTCGCCTCTCCTCCTGCCCCGATCACCCCATGCCCTCTAACCCTCCTGCTCTGCCTCTCCAGGACATCTCACTGACAACCACCTCTCTGACTTCCTAAAGCGGTGCCGCGCCGGCCTGCGGCCCAATGGCATCGTGGTCATCAAGGACAATATGGCTCAGGAGGGTGTGATCATGGATGATGTGGACAGCAGCGTCTGCCGGGACTTGGATGTGGTCCGCAAGATCATCCACCGGGCTGGGCTCCACCTCCTGGCTGAGGAGCGCCAGGAGAATTTCCCTGATGAGATCTACCATGTCTACACCTTTGCCATGAGATGAGGGTGGCCAGCAGCGGGAGGAGGTCTCTCCGAGGCCAGCTCAGAGCACAGGCCAGCACAGCCGTTCCTGCTGGGGCCAGGAGGGGTGAGGACCGTGCCTTCACCAGGGGGAGGTGGACAGTGGCGAGGGCGTCGCAACTCCCTCTCTCCAGGGCTGGTGGCAAGGACGGAGCTTTGTCTTCCAAGTTGCTGCTGTTTGTGAAAAGAGGTGTTTGCCAAATACATTTTCCTGCTGTTGCACTTCTGCACGTGGGTTTTGTTGGACACAGCATTGGCTTAATGCCACCTTTGGGGGCTCTGTACACGAGTACTCTGCCAGAGTTATGCTCCGCGGGCACCAGCAGGTTGCTGACTGCCATTGCACAGGGCTCCTGTCAGTGAACAGGAGCTCAGAGCACCTTTGTGACAGTCTGGGCTCTGTTCCTTGCTCGCAGGTTTGACACTTTCCTACTCTTTGAACTTCTTGTTCACTGCAGCAAGCTGAGTAAGGCAGAGAGGAGAAACCTCTCCCATTCCCCTCTGGTGGGGTGGAGAGGCAACACCACATTCTGGAATTTGCAGGGCCTCTCCGTTAAACCCACAAGCAGCAGAAGAGGTGGATGGGGAGAAGGGTAACCCAGACAAAGCCCTCCAACCTGCTCCAAACTCCTTTGAGACGGCCCTCCCCTCACCCCTGGCTCATGGCAATGCCCACCACCTCCTGCTCAGAGACTGCATTGCTACAGCTGCTCCCCAAATCCCCACAACTGAGCATTCCCATCTCCTCCTTGGCCATACCACATCACTTACCAAAGCCTAACTTGTGCCACCCTAACGTAACACAACTCTGCCAACACTGGCCCAACAGCTTGCCAGGAGGGTGAGAAAACCCCAGGTGCAGCTGGTCCCTCCAGCCAGGCTTATCCAGTTTCCCTCATCCCCGCAGAACCCTCTCCTCCACCCCCTCTCTCCCACAGAAGAAATGATCCCCTTGTCATTATTATAAAAGGCCTCATTTAATTGGTCCTTCCCCATTCCAGACAAATCCAAGGGAGTAGTTGATGACATTAATATTCTTCCTTAAACATCAGTTTATCATGGTGCACAGCTCCAGTTCCACAGGGTGGGAGAAAACACAGATGCTGCCAGGAGGGCAATGCAGGCAGACAACTCTTCTGCAGCCAAACTGCCCTTGAATCCCAGATCCGCCTGCCATAAACTGTAACAGCTCCAAACAGATTTCTCCTCTTTTCATCCTCTTCTGCACATCCCTCACAACAAACAAAAAACAAACAATGGAGGGCTCAGTGCCGCAGGTAGTCATTGGCATGTCAGGAGGAAGCAGATGCCTAGAAAGGGGAGCCAAACGACTGTGGCAAGGCTGGGACGTGGGACCTCCATGTGCAGCCTCAGGGTCTGGAGCTTCCAGTAACAGATTGGGAAGAAACCCATGAGTCCTGCTGCAACTCTTGTTCTGGGAGCAGTTGGCAAGGGGAAGAGCCAAGGAACAGGGAGGGAGGCACAAGGCATTCAGCTGCCTGCTCCTTGTCTTTGCGCAGGGAACACAACACAGTCAAGAAACATCCATTTGTCTGTTTTGGAGCCCAGCACATCCAAGATGCCTTGGTGGACAATCCTCTGTGCTGGGAGGATGGGGCGCTCCCAGCATAACCTTGGAGGGTGCCGAGCAGTTGGCCACCATTCCCAGCCCTGCTTCCCCTCACCCTGCCCCACTCTGGTTTCAGAAGCCCTGGCAAGCGAGGAATTCATCCACATGGAGATGCCAGACCTGCCTCCACCACAGCTGCTCCCACCACCAGAACCCAGAGGCAGGAAACCAGGACACAAATATCAGCACTCTCCTGACACAGGGAACACCTCTTCTCCCAGCACCCCAATGCATCTCATAGCTCCACCAATCGCCTAAGGCACTACTTCACCCACCCCAGACCCCACAGGGCTGGAAAGAGAGGGGACAGGCTGCCTCTCCACTCACACCACCCCAACCATGCCACTGGTTCTGCCCACCAGGCCTTCCCTTACACTCCACACCCCAGTATCCAGTTCCTGGATGCTCCCTCAGGGAGCCACAGGGCTTTGCCCACCTCCCCATGACATGCCCCAAAGTGACAAGATCTCCATAGACATGCATGTGGCATCACACCCCTAAAAGCACACACAGAGGGGGACACCATGGGCAGCACTGGCCAAGCAGTAGGCACTCGGGCAGCAACTCTGCTTGCTGTGGAGCAAACTGGCCCAGAGCAGAGGTCTGGTGGCTGCAGGCACACGATGACCATGGAGGGGGAAGATGCAGAGGCATTAGTCAGGCTCAGGGGTCCTCGTGCCCGGCAGCAGTGTGGTCAATGAGGAGGTACCATTTCAGCCTGTCTGGAAGAGGTAGAGCCTTGATTTTGACATCTACTGGCCATGGTTTAAGGCGCTGCCGGATAAACACCCTGCAGAGATGTTTCAGTGCCTGCGGGGAGCGCTCCAGCTGCTTCAGAGAGCAGAAGAGAGTCCTGATCTTCTCCCCATGGTACCTGCAGCTGCTGGTGTTGACCTCAAAGTTGCTGGGCAGCCGGATGGCCTGTGAACTGGCCATCATGAGCTCCAGCAGAGTCTGACCCTTCTGGATGAGGTCTGTAGAGAAGCCATCATCTTCAGAGACACTGAGGTGTGAGCAGAGGCACTCAAAGACGATGTGGAAGCCTGACCAGCAGGAAGGACCGTGAAGGGAGCAGTTGTAGGCAGCACCTGACTCCAGCAAGAAACGCAGCAGCGGGAAGTGGCATTCAAAGTTTTTGAAGCAGAGGTGGGTGAGGGACTCAGGGGCCGGGCACTCGCTGGGGTCAGCACCATGGGCCAGCAGCAGCTGCGTGACACGAAAGCAGAAGCAACTGATCACCTGTGCCTCCTCGGTGTTGCTGCACACCATCTCTCCCAGCAGGAAGATGATGTAGGTGAAGACTGTGTCACCATCTTTGGTGGTGGCTCTGACATCCGCACCTGGAAGAAAGGACACAGCAGACAATGAGGCTAGGACAACACTAACTCCAGCACCACCAGGTTTTACTCTTGCTCATGTGGGAACATAAAAGAGATCAGAGGGCAGTGCCTGGTTCTGTACAAAGAATCAACCAACACTAGGCCTGGCAGGACCATGCATGGAGGGGAGAGAAGTTTGTCCTCACCTCCTTCCAACAGGAGACGGATGCTCTCGGTGTTGCGGATCTGGACACCATCACTGCTGGCCAAGGCATGCAACAGTGCCGTCTTTCCTGCAATGGAGCCATTGGTCAGATGATAATAGGGCAACACCCGAAAATGCAAGAAGGAAAACAATCAACCCCACCAACCAGATCACCAGCCATGGGGAGAAACGGCCCTTCCCCTTCTGGCAGGCTCCTGCTGTCCCCATGATGCATCACAGCAGTGGGGACAGGGTTACAGGCCAAACATGCAAGGCTAGTGATGTCCCCGGAGAGCACAGATGCCATGGCAGAGCAGCTGTTAGAGCACATGAGTACGCAGGGCTGTGAGGTAACACAGCCATCGCCCCTCCTGTGGGCCACACAGAGCTGGTTACAGCCCCTTCGTGCATCTGACACAGCCAAGATGTAAGAAAACACAGAACACCAGGGAGGGTTTGCAGCCTGCATCCAACTTCCAAACCAGTTGGTAACCAGAGGGATGGAATGACACAGAGTCTGTGTCCCACCCTAGCCCACCTGTGTGGGCCAAGTGCTGGGGACACCTGGGCTGAGGGAACCAGACAGGGCACACAGACCATTTTTGTCAGCTGCGTTGACATCAGCCCCCAGCTGAAGCAGCCGCTGGAGGCACAGCAGCCGCTCAGGTTCCTCACTGGCCAGATCGAGGGGACTGCTCTCATGGATCTGCACAGAGCAAGAGAAAAAAAGCCAAAAACCACTATTAAAGACCTTGAGCCTCTGGAGAGTCGCTGCTGGGGCTTCGGTACAGCCAACATAAGAGTTTATTTCATCCCATCCTCCAAAATCAGAGTGAGCCTTCCCTGGTGCATCCACAGGGAAAGGTTTGTCTCCTCCAGCCTCCCCTCACCCATCACTCCATGACAGAGGCAGGTTTGCTTGGCCAAAGGCAACCTGACCTTCTGCCACAGCACTGGAGCACTATGGACAACGGGACCAGGAGGTTGCTGAGGGGAAGCAGCACACAGCGTGGCCTGGGAGGTGGCGAGCAGGGAGGGCTGTCCCTCACAATTAAATCCCAAGGGGGCTCAGCTTTGGCTGTGTTCAGGCAGCTAATCCCGTACCCGGTCTCTCCGGTTGATGTCAGCCCCGTGGTGCACCAGGAGCTCCACAATATCTGGCTGGTTGCGGAGCACTGCTATGTGCAGGGGGGTGTAGTAGGTGACGGGATCTGAGGACAAAAACAGAGTCAGAGAGAACCAAGGGTTTCCCCATAATGACCCAAACACCCACCAAAAGCAGGAGGGAGCAGCTGGGTGGGCCCTGAGAACACAGCGGTGCCCATGAAAACCCAAGTCCTGCTTTAGCAACAGCTAAACATTAGATCCATGCTACCCCAGCAGAGAGGGGGCTGAACTGGCAGTACCCCATCCTCCTGCCCCAACCATAACCACCTCCCAGGGCCACCAGCCTTACCCTCAAATCCAAGGTCAGCTCCAAACTCCAGGAGAATTTCTGCAGCAGGGACAAGCCCCAGCTCGATGACCTTCAGCAAGGCATAGCTGACACCTTCCTGATAAAAGGGGGAGTGGGTCTCCCTCTCCAAGACTCGTCTCACAGCTGAGAGCTGGCTTCTGTCACCACCCAGACAGGCAGGGCTTAAGACACAGAAAACAGCCAGTTACTTATCTGAACAGCACACACCTCAGGTGTTTGCAAGGGTCAAAGTAGCTCCAGAGAGTAAAGAAAAATGCCCCAGTGTCCCCTCTTGTCTTGTATCCTCTCGTCTCTAACATGTTGATGTGGGATTATGCAGCAGCAGCAGGTCACAGCTTAACCCCAGTTCAGGTTTTATTGCCACAGATCAGGCAGAAAGGGCTGTTCCTGGGGAGCACATACAGTTTGCTCTACTCTGTCCCCATGTTCCCAAAGAACTCCACCAAGAAGGGGGACCATGGGACAAGCTGCTCACCAGGAATAGGTTTTGTTCCCAGACAGCACTGTGTTTGACCACAGCTGCAACACTGAGCTCCAACTCTCACCCCTCAAACACCAAACAGAATCCTAGAGCTCCACTCACAGCCTCATCTCATTACCTCTCAAGAGCACTCTGCTGTTCTGTGTCCTGTATCGCCAGCAGCCCCAAGATCTCGTCTACCAGGGGCTGATACTCGAAGATGATCCTGCGGAAGCCATGCAGGAAAGGCATTGTGCTCTGTTCTGCACACAGACCATCCAGAGGCCTCCAGCATGGCAGTGGTGTCTTTTCCCACACAGGCCTCCAGCAGGCAGACCCCGGCGCTGCCTGGTTTCTAAAGGACTTTTCCTTCCTGTTAAAACAAACAAGCCCTTCTAGCAGTTTTATATTTAGAAAAAGCACAGCCTTCCTCCTACCTTCCTTTTCTGTTTCTAAACCGCAATGAAGACCAGCACAGGGATCTCCTCCCACACACCACAGGGCATTCAGATTATCACCTGCACGCAGACCCACAAATTGGTGTTATCTGCGCGCAGGAAGAAAACACACCAGGCAGAGCCCAGGCTCAGGGCACGCTCCATTTCTGGAGGCTCTGCCACAAGGACCCACGCTCTGGGGTGACTGGGGCCAGTCTGAGTGCTCCAGAGTGTCTGCATCCAGCAAGGGCCTGCCTTTTTCAGAGGGAGCAGGGCTGAAGTAGCCTCCACAGGGCTGGAAGACCTATATCACCCTGTGACACACAGAGAACAGCCCGGGGCCACCAGCCTCTCCATGAGACCTGGAGGAGCCAGCCCAGGGGCCACCAGCCCTCCCAGTGACCCGCAGGAGCCAGCCCAGAGGCCATCCGCCCTCCCTGTGACCCATGGAAACAAGTTAGGCCCATCAGCCCTCCCAGTAACACACAGAAGCCGGCCCAGAGGCCAACACGCCTCATCGCACAGGGTTACAACCCTGGGAGGGGCAGACCGAGAGGCCCATAAACCTCACTGCACGCCACAGGGAAGAGCGCTGAGGCCCTAAGAGGGAGCAACACCAGGAGCCCCCAGGCCCTCACCGCGACAGCCTCAGCGACCCCACGCAGGAGTCCCCGGAGCCCTCAGCAGGCACGGGGAAAGACGCGGAGGCCGCCAGTACACCCGCCCCTCACCTTTACCGGCGCCGCGGCCGGAAGCGGAAGCACCAGCACCGGATGGGGCCTCTCAAGGGGCCGGTCTTATATGGGCAGGGCGTGGGTGTGGGCGGGGCTTCGTGAGTGGGTGGTGTCTCTTTTTTGTGGGCGTGGCATCTGCGCGGGATGTGTCTCTCAGTGGGCGTGGTCTCCTTTGTGGGCGTGGTTTGTGGATGGGCGTGGTTTTGTGTGGGCGGGGCCTCGGCGGGCGCCCGGCAGGGGGCAGCACGTGGCTGGCGAGAGGCGCGGCGGGAGCGCGGGGCGGGGAGACGGAGGGTTGGGCAGCCCGGGGCGTTGGGCACGGGCAGCCCCGGTGTGCGGGCTGGGCATCCCCTATGCACTGGGCATGGGCAGCCCCGGTGCGTGGGTATCCCCGAGGTATTGGCTGGGCACCCCCAGTGTGTGAGCATGGGCATTCCCGGTACATGGGCATCACCGTTGTACAGGCATGGGCATCCCCGGGGCACGGCCATCCCTGGTGCAAGGGCACGGCCATCGCCGAGGGATGGCGATCCCCGGTGCACAGGTTGCATCCTCGGTGCGTGGGCATCCTCAGTGTGCGGGCTGGGCATCCTTGATGTGCACCCCCGGAGCATGGGCATCCCTGACGCATGGCACCCGTGCACACTCCGCTCCCGTGTGCATGCAGTGGGCACAGGTGTACACGGGGTGTTTGCGCGCCCCAAGGCGCTGCCATGTGCACACGCAAGTGCATGACCCCCCGTGCGCAGGCACAACCACCCCAGGTACAGTGGCACAACCCCTCCAAGCCCCCCCCCAGATGTGCACAGCTGTTCGCATGCACACGGTGCACACCTGCAAATGCAGAGGCAAACACACATGTGCGCGTGGAATCAGGGAACGGTTTGGGTTGGAAGAGTGGGAGGTGGCACCCCATGGCTGTCCGCTCCCCAGGTCTCCAGGGGTTGGGGGGCTCCGGGTGTCAGGCGGCTCAGATGGTGCTGCCCACAGCACGCCTGGACCCTTCCCTGCTGAAAGAGCCACGGGGGAAGTGTAGCCCAGGATTTATTCATACCATTATCACCATCATCATCATTATTATTATTACGGTGGAATTTCCAGACGCAGGGAGCTCCGGAGAGCCGGCAATAGCTGAAGCCCTCTTGGGTTTCCTATTTACGTATTTATTTTATTCTGGTGGAGCGCCTCCAGATTTCAGAGGCAGCCGTGGCCCGGGGGCAGAGGGGGCGAGAGGACCGGGCTGGTTGCACGTTTTTCTGATGTGCCGTCACATTTCCCGCTCTTTCCCACCTATCGTACCCTACACAAAGTGAGGTGTCCGGGTGGGGAACCCCAATGCCCACAGCCCCCTGGTTCCAAGTCCACCTCCACATCAGGGCAGGGGTCCCATGCCCATGCCATCAGGCGTGGGGTCCCCCTTTCAGCCTGGTAGACCCCCTGAGTAGGATTTGAGGGGCATCATCCGTGTATTGTCTCAAGAGGCAGTGGGAATAATCCTGTCTGAGCACCCTGGGCAGGGACCAGAGGGGAATCACAACAGGAGTAACAAGGAGCAAGAATTTCTCCCTTTGCATGGAGGATGTTTTATGCATGTAGGAGCTGCCTTCAAACCAGTGCAACCTTGCCTCAGCTGGACCATGGTCTTGAGTGCCTCCTCGCTGCCACCAGAGGATGGACAAACCCTGGACCCTCCTGGTCTGGGTAAAGCCCAAACCCTCCGTGGTCCAGTGAACCCCTGGACCCTCCACAGTTGGGGTGGCAGCACCAGGCGCAGCCACTTGTCCCCACCTGCCTTGCACTCGTGGGGTCCGCGCAGGTTCAGCCCTCCATCAGACACTGTTTTGGGGGCAATCCCCCCTGCATTCCCCGCTGTTGGCAGGGGAAGGAGGGCTGGCAAGTGTGGGTCACCCCATTGCCACCTCCAACACCCGCTGTGTTTGCTCTGGGGCTGAGGGGACAACCCTGGGCTGCCTCAAAATGCCCAACCAGCCCAGCCATGCCCCCGTGAGCTCTGTAGAGGCTTTGCCCCCACCTCACTAATCCCCTCGGCTGGAAAGGATGCTTTCAGCGTGCAGTGTGGGGCCAATCCTGGCTCAAAACCAGCCCTGGAAGGTGTCAAGTCCTGAGATCCCAAGACTTGGCTCTCTCCCTGGGCTTGGGTCTCTCTTGACTCCTCCCTGGCCATCAGCTGGTGAGGAACCACGGGAGCCCTTCCCCAGAGCATCCCTGCCCTGGTCCTGCCATGACCTTGCCATGAGCCACGACCTCTAGGGAGCTGACTCCCCACCCTCATATTTTTGGGGTGAAAAAGTCCATTTTGTAAGCAAGGATGTCTCTGATGCGGTCGGCCGAGGCGATGGAGTGCCCGGCTAAAATAACAGCCTGGGGATCTGCCCCCTTCCTCCCCATCACCTTGGCTGGGCGGACTGAGAAGAATGCGAGTTGGCGATCCATCAGGGAGACAGAGCAACAGCCAACCGAAGAAAGAGGGGCATTTTAGGAGGAAAGCCAGGGAAATTTGATCATTAAGAAATCCTCCTGGCTGTCTGGGGGAATTTAATTAAATTGCTGGAAAGGGCTGTAAGCACATCTGGATCCAATATGTGCAGCTTTGATTTTTTTTTTTCTTTCTTTCTTTCTTTTTTTTTTTTTTTTTTAGTTCACTCTTTTCCCATCTCGCTGTGGAAGGAGGAGGGGGGGTGGAATAAAAGGGAAATAGCTGAGCCACGGAGTATTGGTTCATCTGGGACTGGGATTCCTGGCAGGGAAAGAAAGAGAGGGAGAGAAAGAAAGAGCAAAAGAAAGAGGCAGGAACAGAGGGAATAAGAAAGCTGAGAGAAAAACCTTCACCAAGGGGCTGGCTGGGGTGTTTTATAAATGGCACCGACCGCAGAGACAAGAAGCTTGGAGGGAATGGGAAGAGCTGGAGGGGAGAGGAGGAGAGGAGCTGGGACAGGGCACGCTGCCCTTTTGGGGGCTGGAGGGAGAAAGAGGAATTGCTCAGTGGACAGAGAAATACTATTCCTGTTGGGAGCAGCAGGGCTGGGCATGGGGGAGGCTCCTCCAGCAAAAGCCCCCGGCTGGAATCCCTGTGGGCAACGTTGCGCTGGCTCCTGCCCAGCCCGATGCCCTCAGTGCCAGGGGCAGGATGGGGATGCTCCGGTCCCTGAAGAGCTGGGCATGGCTCAGGTTTAATCAGGCAGCCCTCTTACCCCAGCAATGGGCAAGAACCTGACCCAAAAGTGGCTGCTGGGTCCTGGCTGGGGACCGTCAACCCCCACCCATCTCCCGTAGTCTTACTCCTTACTATCCCATTACTCCTCACACTCTCCTTAAGGTGTAGTGCATCTCCATAGTAACAAGACCCCTTCCACTCACGGGGTTTCTCTACACAATAATACACCTAAAGCAAGATTTGGGGAGTATTAAGAAGAACAAGAACCCCGGGAACGAAAGCGAGCAGCACCAACCCAAGCAGAGCTCCAAGGATGCTGCACCGTCCCACCCCAGCCACCCATGTCTGGGAGTGAGGAGGAAGGCTGGAGCTGGCGGAGATATCCGGATCCGTGCCGCAACGAGAGCTCTGGAAGCGCGAGATGTTATCGCAGCATGAGAGGAATATCAGGAAACCTCTAGGACACAAAGCGAGATTACAAAAATAAATATATATATATATACATATAAATATAGTTTTTCTTAAGAGAGGAAGATGAAGGGCTGGCAAACAGAAACGCATTCATCTCAAAGGCTTGAAACTGCAAACCTGGCAAGCTCTGGCCGGTCAGATCCTCACTCCCAAGAGCCTGGCACAGCACTGCCGGTTCGGTGCCGCTCTGGTCCATCAGCCCAACAGCTCTGGCTCAGCAAAGCCAGACCCTGAGCACCCGCCCAGCCCAGCAAAACCCCGGCGCTGGGTGTCAGGCAAAGCAAACCCATTTGGTTTCACCTCCAAACCACCCATCCTTTGCCCTAAACGCAGCCGAGAGTCACCTCGCCAGCTCCAAAGTCCAATTTTTAATCACTTAAAACATAGTTTTTACCGAAATAAAAAGGAAAGAGCTCGGAAACGCCAGGAGGGTGGGTTTCAAACAACCGGGTCTCACACCGTGTGGCTGGTGGAGTTAAAAAAAAAATGCTAAAAAAAAAGAAAAAAAGGGCAAATCCTAGAGCTAAAAAGGAAATTGCATTAATACAGATTGTTTTATTTAAAAAAAGCAAACCCTGACCTCTACTTCAAAAAAGTCATTAGACATTCTCCTTCTGAAAGGCCGACAGGGGATATTTCTGAAAGGCCAGTTAATTTCTCAATGACTTACTGTTCTTGCTCTGCTCATGGAAACGTGTAAAGAGTTGGAGGGTAATTTAAGGCACCCTGCAGAAAGGTGTGTAAATCTTTGCATGTCTAAAGAAACTTTACCAGACCGCTAGGATTGGGAAAAAAGAAAATGCTTGCCCTCTTTTTTTTACTGTTTTTTTTTTTCCTTTTTTCTTTTTCTTTTTTTTTTTTTTACTTTCCTTTGGAACTCTGATCCCCTTTGATCATAAAAAAGGTCATATTTCACCCAAAAAAATATCAGCAATCACAGGGCCCGAGGAAGTGCGAACCCAAGGGGGTTTCGCCGATGATTATTCTCTCCATTTAATTATTTAATGCTGCAAACTGAAGGAAAGCCGTCTCCCCTGGAAAAGCCAGACAGTTCAAGAAGAAGGTCTGGCTGTGAATGAGGAGGAGGGAGAGGGTTATAAATGGGGTTGGGGCTGCTTTTTCCCCCCCTCCCATCCTCACTCCTTCATGGACTGAGAGCAGCCGCCACACGGCTCCCCCAAAATAATCACAGCAAGATGTTCCCGGTCTCTGGGGCCAAAGGGGGGATGCTGGGGGGAGGATGAGGGTTCTCACTGCCCCGACCCCACCCATGGGGCGCATCGCCATGGGTCACTGTCCTCCAAGGGCAACTCTCCACCCTCCAGGCTGTTCCTTGAGTGGTTTTTCCTGGATGCGGTGTCATCTTCATCTGGGAAGGGAAGGTTCCTGCAGCCGTGGTGGAAAAAAAAGCAGGATAAAGTAGGTATCCAGCCAAGGAGAGGTGGCATGGGGCTGTGCTGGGTCCAGCAGGGCTTGGTGGTTCCAAGGGCGATGCAGGTGTCTCCTTGCCAAGAGCACGGGGCAGCCAGGAGGGCTGACGGCGAGGTGTACCATCCGTGTTCTAACGCACAACCGCAGGGCACAGCATCGCCCTGGCACCGCCGGGGACCCATCCAGATGGGCAAACACGGATCCAAGGGGAGCAGCCCCTGGGAAGACAGGAGTGGAAAGCGGTGTGACACCAACCCACGCTTTCCATAGCCAAGGGAGGTAGGACCAGACACCGGAGCTGAATCCTGAAGTGGCCCTAGGGTCAATAAATTGGGCCAACACGACCAAATGAATGAAGCCCCCCAAAAGAAAGGGGGAAGGGAGGTTGGGCTGGCTTGTTGGAAGCCCCCCGCAGAGTTGGAAAGAGCCAAAATCTGCCTTCAGCTACACCCCTTCCAAGCTGGAGAGCTCTGGGAAGCTGCTTCCCCATCAGGAAGATCAGATTTGGCAGCGCTGGCTGGCTTCAAAATCCGCACGCCTCCAACGCGAAGGGGAAGAGAGCGCAAGAAAAGCTTTCGACAAATGTTAAAATAACTCAGCCAGGGGTTTGCCTCCTTCGGCTGCGCTGGAGCGGGGATGTTTATGAGCTCAGAGCTCGGCTGCAGCAGCCGATATCTCGCTCCGAGATTTTGCGTGGAAGCCTTGGTGCGCGCAGCCCCGTCCATATGTGCCTGCAAGCAGCGGGCAGGAGGGCACGCTGGAATCACTGGGAAGAAATCATAACCGTTAACCTCTTCGATTTCTGCTCATCATCCCTCGCCGGACACCGGCAATCAGCCCCAACCACTGGCTCTGCCCCTCTCCCTCCCACCGCCTCCTCCCCGCATCTATGTGTCTCTACATAAATATATATCCAATTTTTAAAGAGGAAAAAAAACCTCCTTTTTCCTCTCCCGGTGGCTGGTTTTCATTAGGGAGGTTTCTTTCGAACCCCAAGGGAAACAGCCTATGAGTTTTTAACTGTGGTGCAGGACGTAATTATCTCATTAAGGCGAGAGAGCCAGGCTTTTCCCAGGAGAGGTGACCTTGCTCCGGGGTTGATGGGGACCGGGATGGGGGGGGTGGGGGGGGGGGCTGGAGGTGGAGGGGGGGCCGTGTCCCCCGCTAACCTTCGGGTCACCTCTCCCTCCAGCCCCATTTGGGCTGGAAATCTCCCCCCCTCATCCCTCCCCACGGAGCGCAGCCACTTACACTTGTTGATAGAAGCACTTAAAGAAGGGGGTCTGGGGGGGGTGTGTGGATGGGGTAAGAGTTGGGGGGGGGGAAAAAGCGGGTCCCCCTCTGTCTGTGCCCTCCCTTTCCCAGCCTGGCTGCCGGCGGGGCTCGGCCCCTGGCAGGGGGGCAGGTCGCTGTGCCGGGGTGTGGGGGGGGTGGGGGGGGAAAGAGGGGCCGCCCCGCTCGGCTCCGAGCAGGGGCGTTTGTTTGAACAGCTCCAGAGCAAAGAGCAGGGGAAGAAAGTTTGGGCTGGGAGCGTGGTTTTTTCCCCAGACGTCAGCATAAGGCGGAACAGGGGCTGGGGAGGGAGCCGGACTCACAGGGCAGCTCTGATTATTTGATTATTATTTTTTTTCCTTTCCATTATTTTTTTTTCCCTTTCCCTTATTCTTTTTTTTTTAAGTAGTATTATTCTATTTTTTTTTTCTCACTTTTTTTAGGGTTTGTTTGGTTTTTTTTTTAGAGGGTGGTGGGGAAGGGGAAGGGGGCCGGGAAGCATCCCGGCACCTCGGGGTGGGCTGGGGGTGGGAGCTATGGACTCCTCGGCAACCTTCGCTATGGACAAACCCTTCGCCCCCAGCGCCGTGCGCGGTGCGGAGCCTCCCGAAAACCCTCAAAGCCGGAAAAACTTCAGCGTGAGCCATCTCCTCGACCTGGAGGAGGTGGCGGCCGGCATGAACGGGACCCCCCCGGCCGGTGCTCAGCCCGCCGGAGGAACCAGGGCGGCAGCGGAGCCGTCGGGAGGCAGCAGCGGCAGCGAAGCGGCGCCCCAGGACGGTGAGTGTCCCGACCGGGGGGGCGAAGGGTCCCCGCCGACAAAGGGGGGGGGGATAGGAGGAGGAGGGGGACAGTCCGTCAGGGCGAGGTGAGGAGACGGCGCTCCGGGGGCACGGGTGGCAGCGGGGGAGAGGGACATCGTGCTGGGGACAGGGATATCGCGATAGGGGAGAGGGATATCGCGATAGGGGAGAGGGACGTCGTGCTGGGGAGAGGGATATCGCAGTAGGGGAGGGGGACGTAGCATTGGGGAGAGGGATATCGCAATAGGGGAGGGGGACGTAGCATTGGGGAGAGGGACATTCTGCTGGGGAGAGGGATATCGCGATAGGGGAGAGGAACATAGCATTGGGAGAGAGGGACATTCTGCTCGGGAGAGGGATATTGCGATAGGGGAGGGGGACATAGCACTGGGGGAGAGGGACATCACGATAGGGGAGGGGGACACAGCATTGGGGGAGAGGGACATCGTGCTGGGGAGAAGGACATCCCACCGGAGACAGGGATATCGCTCGGGGGAGAGGGACATCGCACTGGGGGGACTGGGATGTCGCACCCGGCGAGAGGGACATCGTCGCAGAGGGACTGGGGTGTCTCACCGGGGGACGGGAACATCGCAGTGAAGGGGAGGGACATCCCACCAGAGACAGGGATGTCGCATGGGAGTAGGGAACGTCGCATTAGGAGGATGGGATGTCCCACCAGGGGAGAGGGACATCGGACTGGGAGATTGGGGTGTCGCACCAGTAGAGAGGGACATCGCACCCAGGGACAGGGAAGAATATCGCTTCGCGAGGCGACGGGATCGTCGTAGCGGAGGGACCGGGACATCCTATCAGATGTGCCACATCGTATCAGGGGACGGGACATGGCACTGGGGGGGTTGGGACCCCGCACCGGGGACGGGGAGCACAGGGACCCCTCACCGTCTGTCTCCTCGACGCCCCCGGAGATGCCGGGCACGGGCCGGTCCCTCCTCCCTTCCCCCGGGGCGGGGATGACCGGGATGCTGCGGGTCCCCTCGGGGCCGGTGGCACCGGCAGCACCGGGGCTGGGAGAAGAAACGGGTTTGCGGCGCTCCGTTCTGGCAGCACACGCGTTTTTAACGGGAAAACCTCGCTTCCCCGGTGCGCGCATCCCTCCCGGCTCCGGGGCCAGGAGGATTCTCTCCGTTCCTGCGGGAAAAAAAAAGTCTGGAAGCAGCCGGTAGCCCCCGGAGCTGGGTGTCCCCTCGGGGCACAAGGGCGGTGGAGATGGGGATGGAGAAGAAGCGCAGGGGCAGAGCGTGGGGTGGAGGTGTCCACCCAGAGGGGACCCTGAGGGTGGCATCCTCCAAACCTGCTCCCGCCTGAGCTTTGGTCTCCCAGCTTGTCCTCAGAGCCCCCCGAGTGCATCCTGCTGGGGGCCTGAGCCGTGCCCAGAGGCAGCACTGAGGGGCTCCCAGTGGGAACCCCCCCCCACGCACTGGGTGCTCTCTCTGTCCCCTCCCATGGCTCCTGCATTGCGTGCAGGTCTGAAGGATCTCCTTCCCACATCCCACTCCCTGCACAACCTCCTTTCTCCGCGGAGAAGCCCCTCTGAGCCCCCAGGCTGCCTCTGCTTGGGATGCTGAGGGCTGGGTGAGGCTGAGCGTTGCTTTCCGGGATGGTATCTAGTATTTTGGGCGTTATTTTCCATCCTCCTTCCCATTCCCTTGGGTTTTGTTTGTACTCGCTTTGCCTTTGGGACTGCCTGGAGGTTTTTGCCCGCTGATGGGACCGTGCAGGGGACAGTGTGCCGTGTGGGACCAGAGCAGCTTTCGGAAAGCCTACAGCAGTCAGTTCATCTCATATTTGCAAACCAACCGAGAAACCACCACCCTGCTGAGCTCCTAGTACACCCCTAAGAGACTCAGCGGGGACCAGGGGTGATGCAAATACCAGAAAGAGAGGCAAGGGGGGTGGCTGATCCCACCAAACCCATTTTTCACACTAAAAGCCCATTCCTCCTGGAAGAAAGGCCCTGTGTGGTTTGGCCTGCTGATTCCAGCGCCGCTGGACCAAGGGGATTTTTCCCCTTTAGCACTTGTTTCTGTGAGGCTGCAGGGATGAAGACACCGTCGGCGTCTGAGATGCTCCAACAACACATCCAGGAGTGGAAGCGTTTCTCCCTGATCCTCCTTGGAGAGAGAAATACCTGAGCAATGGGGAGCTGAGAGCAGCGAGCAAGAAGACCACAAAGAAGCAGAGAAGAAAACTCGTGTGCATAAAAACATCGACTTGGGAGACCCGTTAACCACTGACACTGCCTAAACTGGCACGCAATTTCCTAAATCAAGATGGAGAGACTTGAAATGCCAGGCGAACGCCCTGCTATTGCCAGCGTCAGCCTTTTGCTACACATCTGCAACGCTTTCAGCATCAGCGTGATGACAGCAGAGAAACTTTTACTGGTAACGCTATCTTTTATTGGCATCCTGAAGTAAAACAGCCTCACAGCATTTCCTCATCTTCCTCTTCACCATCGTAGGGTTGTTTTTTTTCTGCCAGATGCAAGTTTGGAGCCCCACGAGTCGCTGGCTGCATTTGTCAATGCCAACAGCCCCTGGTACCCAAGTGTTGCTCTGCGGGATGCAGCTCCGCGCTCTGGCTGGGAAGCGATTATCAGGGTCATCGCTCCACCAGGTTGGAGGAAGAGCTGCCCCGAGCCCGGTGGGTGTCCCCTCCACCGGGCAGGGTTCAACATGCTCTGCGAGGGTCACACTGGCAGAGCTGACACAGGGATGCTTTAGACAGCCCCAGGCTGTGCTTGGCAGACTGTGACCCCCACAAAATCCTCTCCCTTTCCCCAGGGAGCTGCAGCAGGAGGATGCTTCTGTTCCCAGGGCTGGCAGAGCCAGAGAAGCTCGGAGCAGAGTATTATTCTTTGCAGAGAGGGATTATACCCCCTCCTGCCCGCAGCCACCAGCCCTATCCCACAGCCCTCTCTGCTGGGGAGGGAGGCTGGGGGTAGCCCCGTGTCCAGCCCCTGAGCACAGCTTTCCTCCAGGAGCAGCTCCTCCATTAGCCCCTTGCACATCCCTTCTGCTGGCACCGAGGATCAGAGCCATCCCCTCCTCCAGCTCCAGCCAAGGGGGCCGCTCAGCCCCAGCCCCAAACTGGCCCTGAGGGCACCCAGCAAGTCCTCACTGGGGACAGTTGCAAACATCAGCTCTGCCACACATTGCTCTCACGGCACCCAAAAATGAAGGGGCAGAAATCCCACAAGCCAAGGAAACACCCACAGGGTGGCAAGGGCTCATCCCCATCCTCATCTTCACCTTCATCCTCCCTGGGAGCCGTGCAGCAGCCTCCCCACGCAAACCTTTCGCACAACTTCTGAGGTCTTGAAAGCTTGTTCACCTCCTTTCATTAGACTAACAAATAATGTGTAACGCGAAACATCTGTTAACAACAGCCCTTAATGTTCTCAAGATGATAAAACAGGAGGGTAATTTTAGCCAGCAAGCCTTGACTGATGGCTTTTCAAACAATGAACTTACTTTTGGTGCCGCCTGGGGATGGGAGAGGGACTCGGGCGCTGGCTTTGGCAGGCACTTCTGGGCTGAAAAACTCAGAAAGAGCCACTTCTGTCATGGCCAGGCTGAGAGGAAGGGTTGTGGCCCCTCCAAGGGCATCCTCCAGCATGGGGCAGGCATGCATTGCCCATTCATCTGCAACCGGTGGGACTGGGTGATGGGATGGGGAGATGTGGTGGCTCCTGGACATCCTATTTGCAGAACAGCTCGTGGGGCCCCTTCCTCACCCCCAGGGTGGCTGTGACCCTCCGACCTGCACTGGGGCTGTGTGGGTGCTGAGCAGTGATGAGGAGAGGCTGCACCAGAGGGGGCAGAGGGATTAAGATGATGTTCCTGCAAATTGGTTTTAATTATTTAAGCGATGGCAGTTGAAAAAGGAGAGGTGAGGCAGGGAGGGGCAGGAACCTGGTAACAGAGTGGAAAAGGGGAAGGAATTTGCTTTGGGGACAAGTGGTGGTTGGTTGCCCCAAGCAGCCCTGAGCTGCTCCCAGGGCTTGGGCACCGTCCTGAGACAGAGCCATCCCGGCTGATGTTCCCATGTGGTCCAGCCCGAGGGCTGTGCTGGTTCTGGCTCACAGGGCACATTCTGACTGTGCTTCTCTGCCTTCCCACATTCCACTCATCCCAACCAGATGGGAAACACAACTTGGGGACGCCTCAAGCCCCTCAGGCTAAACAGGCAGAAGGCTGCCCTGTAACACAACGCTGCTGGAAAAGGGCTGGGATGTGCCCATGAGGATCTGCCTTCCCTGGGACATCCACGCACGTACATGGCTCAGCTGCAATTAAACTCAGCACCATTAACTCATGGCCAACCCCCTGTGCCTGACTCAAGGCAACACAGACCTCCTGAGCTGGGTCCACGGGTAGCCAGCTGGGGTCCTCCCACCCCATAACTCCAGAACCACCAGACCCCTCTCCCCAGCATATGCTTTCTGTGGTCCAAAAGTGATGGAAATCCCCTGAGCCCCTCTGGCTGGGAGCCTTTCTGCAGTTTCTGGGTGGCCACCTGGGCAGGGATGGGGGTGTCAGCGCCCCAACTCAGCCCCTGCAGGGAGGGGAGGCTTGGAGAGGTGTCTGATGGTCATCTCTGCAACTCACCAAGGAAAGACTCTTCTGCCTTTGTCCCACAGAAGAGGGGACAGCAGGGGTCCCAGCGGCTTGGGGTGGCCCCAGGACCTGCTCATCCCAGAGCCTGGGGAAAGAAGTTGGGATGCACCAGGGTACAAGGCTGAGTACAAGGCTCCCTCTCCATTCCCCAAAACTGCAGCAGCTGAGGGTGTCTGAGCACAGCATTCCCCATCCATGGGATCCTCCTAGGCTGGCAACCTCCCGCAGGGCCCTTGGTGGGGACAGACCCTGCATGGCAGAGCTGGGAACAGTGACATCTAAAAGCAAGGGGGAGGCGAGCTGTCTTGGTCCTTGCAAAGCCATCACTGCTGGGCTGGGTGGCACTGGGACAGGAGCCACCCTTGCTTGGCGATGGCTCTTAGGGACTGGACATCACCTTCACTGTCCCCAGTTCCCTCCCTGGAGGACTTTGAGGGCTGCAGACCCCAACACAAGGGGATTATCTCCATGCAGGGACAACACCCGTGGGGCTGCTGGAGTGAGATGGTCCCCAGGGGCGAGGGGACAGCACAGATGGGTCTGATGCCCAAGACCAGCACTTGCCCGGTGCCCAACGCTGGTGGGTCCCCAGTGCAGCATCCCTCAGCGGGTATTGAGAAAGCGCCAATTAATCTAGGCGGGAGCTCCCCGCCCCTCACCGCCTCCCGGCCTCCACATTTGTTTGCACTTTAGTGCAAGGCTGGTGACAGGCGAGGGATGGATGAGGAGCCTGATGTGTCCCAGCTCACCCAGACAGTTTCCAGCCGCTCGCAGGGAGCCCAGCGTATCCCAGTCAGGAAAAAAAGGGGGCTACAGGGAGGGACCCACTCTGCACCCCCACAGGCTGTCAGAGGGGACAGCCCCAACCTGCTGAGGGAACCCTCCAGCCGGGCTTCCCCTCCCTAACTGGGGACCCCCCATCCCATCGTGGCTCTCACCTTGTGTCACTGCCATGGAACCTGCTGTCCTGAACGTGGGCTGCCTGGGGGAGCTGTGTCCCAGGGATGGGGCAAACTGGTTCCTCAGGTCTTGCCCATCCAAAACCAGTAGGAAGAATGGGAGTGATGCTTTTCCTATGGTGCAGGCAAGACAAGAGGCTGAGTTAGGTCATAGCCCTGCCAAAACTAGCCAGGGAGGGACCCTGGGGTGGTGGTCACGGCTGGGAGACCCCGAGCCTGATGGGGCTTCTGGCATGGGGACCACCCTGGTACTGCTGCTCTGTGCTTCCCTGTCCCCTCCAGCCCTGAAGGGTGACACCTGCTCACCATCCTACTCCTCCTGCGGTGACACCTGTGCACTATCCTGCTCCTCCCATGGTGACTCCTGCTCATCATCCCACACCTCCCTGTGCACCAGGAGGATGCTCTACACCTATGGTTGCAAACTGAGGGCACCTCTGCTCCACTTTGGGGAAAATTTGCCCCCAGATGGGCTGAACACCTCAGCCTGGGCTCCAGGCTCCCTCCACCCCATCTCAGGGGGCTCTGGGTTGGAGCAGGGGCTTTTGCAGCCCTGGAAAGAAGCCCTGCTCACTTGGAGCCCTCCCCAGGGCCACAGGGAAAGAAATACCAGCACGTGTTGGGCAGCATTTCAGGGCTCTGCAGGGTCCCTGCGCACACTCTCATCTGTGCTGGGAGAGATGCTGCCAGAAGGTAAAGGGACAAAAACCCAAAACCAGACCCTGAGGGGATGGATCCCCCCTTTCTGGGGGAGACTTACCTGCACCAGGATGGCAGGAAATTTTTTCTCCCCTTGGCACCCCCATCAAGCCAGGTTTTTGGCAAGTATTTCTGCAGGGCGTGCTTGTTCCCACCCCATCTTTCCAGCAGGGAAAGGGCACAGGAGAGTGAGGCAGAGCTGCAAAAGCCACAACTTGACTGAGTCTGGAGCGGACAGTGTGGGGGTCCCACACGCATTGAGGCTGTGGCGCTTTGCCCTATTCCCTTGGGAGCCCCAGCAGCACCCACTCATGTGCTTTAAGCCCCAGCAGCAGCTCCGAAACACCTCGTGCCCAGCTCTGGAGGGTGCCAGGGCACAGGGACACCTTGCCCAGCCTTCCCCGGGCCGTTATGTCTAGCTGAACCAGGAACAGCTCAGTGCAAGACTATTTCCCCTCTCCTTTTGGGCTGTTATTTCAGGGAACAGGGCTGATTCACAAGAAAAATATGAAATTTTGACTCCGCGCAGCCAAGATGGGTGAATTTCAACGAATCAGCATTTTAAGAGAGCCTGGGCGTGTGTCTGTAGCTGGGAGGCTGATGAAATGATTTGGGGCTTTGAGGCTGCCTCATTAGAAACCCTCCTCTCTCCCAGGGAGCGGGGCTGATCATCCCTTCTGCTGGGGTTGATTTCCTCCGGCCACGGGGAATTATGCCCCCGGAGCTGTAAAATCATTGAGACGAAGAGATGAGGTTTGAAGCAGGATGGGATTTGGGCGCTTTGTGGCTGGCAGAGGCTTGGTGTCCCCCGGCTGGCACCTCATCCCCTCCCTGTGACTTGAGCAGCAGCTGGAAGGAGTTATCCTCCCAGGATGGGATCCCTCAGCTACTGGGCAGGCTCGGAGCATCCTTTAAATTGTCAGGGCAGCGTGTTTTGGCTGAGCTGAGCTGGAACTGGGCAAGGGTTTAGATCAGGGTTAATGCACAACAGTTTTTTTTCCCAGCTGGAAAAAGTGACTGGGACGAGGGGAAAAAGTGTGGTGGGCAGAGACAACCATCCCCTGCCTGGTCCCAGTGCCTGTGCGGGGTCAGCGATGCCCAACCCGGTCAGGGAGGATGGAGAAAGAAACTCGTTGTGGTATGGAAGGACTGATTTTGGGTTTCAAGGCAGTTTTCCAGCTCCTGTTGGCCTGGGCTACCCCAGCACCGCAGAACTGGGCTGCTTTTAACTGGACGCCCTGAAATTTCTGAGAATTTAAAATAAAAAAATCCTACCCTTACCCTTGAGGCATTCCCAGAGTTTGTGTTCACCCGAGGGACACGTGGCTGCGGGTGATGTTTTCCAGCCTTCCCACGGTGTAACGAAACGCCCTGTCCATGCTCAGCATCCCTCGCTGGATGCTTCCCTGCCCTGCGCTTCCCCTGGGAAAACCAGACCCAGCGCTGGGACCCGCCGGGAGCATCACGAGGGGTTTGGGGAGGGGGTGTGGGGCGATGGCATCAGCCTGTGGGGCAGCCCCTTGCCCGTGGGCTCCAGCTGCAGATCCCATAGCAGGGAGGTCGAGGTCAATGGGATGCTGATGTTGGAGGAGTTGGGAGAATCATCCCAACTCTGGGACATCCCCCGCACTTTCTGAGGATGTTAGGAGGGCACATGGGGTCCCCCTTGCCACCCGCCATCCCCTGCAGCTCTGCTGGGAATGCCCGGGCCGTGCACGATGCTGGGTGTAAACAGCATCTTGAAGGGACTGTAGGCGTTAAAATTAAGCAGGAGGCGTAACGAGGCCGAGGCATGGCTCCTCCATCCCAGAGTTGGGGGGCAAACAGCCCCCAGGAGCGGGAGGGGCGCAGCTCAGGTCCCGGGGGGGACGCAGGGCAGGCTGCGAACCTTCAGAGAGCGGCAGCCACCAACCAGCCCCCTCCCCTTCCCTCCTCATCCCCCTTTGGAGCGCATATAGGAAAGCAGCTTTTTAGCTGCGGCTGCAGCGATAGATCAGGAAGAATTGTATGAGTCTATTAAAGTCTGTGTGTCTCTGAATGGAGACTGTGGCTAAGCCAGGCGCCAGGCTCGCGCATTGAACCAGATGTGGAGAGGCGCCATCCTTTCCAGCCACTGAATCTGAGAGGCTGCAGGCTTCACACGCAAGGAAACTGGAGTGCACATGGCAGGGGAGCCGCCGGAGCGCCGCGGAGCACATGGCAGCGCTGGCGCAAGCGGGTGCTGGGGAGGGGGGCACAGCCTGGGCAGTAGAGGGGGAAAGCCCGGGTACAGAGCTGGAGCAGAGGTGGTGGCTGCATTGCACCCCAAGATGATGTGGGTATGGGGGGTTGCATTGCACCCCAAGATGTGGGTATGGGGGGGCTGCGTTAATCCTCAGGCTGTACAGAGCAATGCAATGTATAGGGGGTTATGTTGCACCCCAAGCTGTACAGGGCAATACAATGTGCATATGGGGGGTTGCATTGCACCCCAACCTGTACAGGGCAATACAATGTGTATATGGGGGCATGGCATTGCACCCCAAGCTGTACAGGGCAGTACAACGCGTATATGGGGGGTTACATTGCACCCCAAGCTGTACAGGGCAATACAATGTGTGTATGGGGGCATGGCATTGCACCCCAAGATGTGTGTGTGGGGGGGGGGTTGCATTGCACCCCAAGCTGTACAGGGCAGTACAATGTGCATATGGGGGGTGGCATTGCACCCCAAGCTGTACAGGGCAATACAATGTGTGTATGGGGGCATGGCATTGCACCCCAAGATGTGTGTGTGGGGGGTTGCATTGCACCCCAAGCTGTACAGGGCAATACAATGTGTATATGGGGGGTTGCATTGCACCCCAAGCTGTACAGGGCAATACAATGTGTATATGGGGGGGTTGCATTGCACCCCAAGTTGTACAGGGCAATACAATGTGTGTATAGGTGGTTGCATTGCACCCCAAGCTGTACAGGGTATCAGGGTATTTCAGTGTGTGTATTGGTGATTGGGGAGCAGGGGGTTGCATTACACCCTAAGTTATGGAGGGAGGGTTCAGTTGTACCCCTGTTCATGCAGCACATTGGTTGAGTGGGGCTTGAATTGCACCCCAAGCTGTACAGGGCAATGCAGCGTGTGTTGGGGAGCTTGAGTTGCACCCCAAGCTGTACAGGGCAATGCAGCGTGTGTTGGGGAGCATGAGTTGCACCCCAAGCTGTACAGGGCAATGCAGTGTGTTTGGGGGGGTTACATTGCACCCTGAGTCATGCAGGGAGCTGCGTTGTACCCCAGGGCATTGCTTGGATGAGGGGGGGTTTGCAGTGCACCCTGAGCTCCGCAGGGCGCTGCAGTAGAAGAAGAGAGAAGGAAGAGAGAAGGGGGAGAGGGAAGGATGAAAAAGGAAAGACAGAAGGAATGCAGGGAAGATGGAAGGATGCCATCCCGCTGGGGACAGCCGTGGCAGGCAGCCCAGGGGGCTGGTTGCCCCGTGGCTTGGGATCTCACATCCCCAGCAAAGATGCAAAGCAGAGCCTCTCCGTGGGATGCTGTGGAGGGGACATGAGTGACACGGGGATGGCCACCGGCACTTGTGACCACGCTGGGCTCAGTCTGGGGCAGCTGCCACGCTCCCTCCTCACCGATTTCACTTTCTCTGCCGGGCCGGCCACATGGCTGTAATTTGGGGGTTGTAAATACCTCAGGGGAATTTTTCAATTAAAAAAATAACTGTTTTCATTTAAATTAAAAGATGCTGAAGCATTTCTATTAGTATTAGGAGAACTTTATGAAACCTAAACCAAATGTCAAAACTAAACTACCAGGCACTGTCCACTTCGCAAAGCCCTTCACGTGTTCAGCATGAGCTGGTTTACCCATCGGGGGTTAAGTTTTAATCAGATTTGTATGAGGATGCCTGGAGGTCCCCAACCCACAGCCCAGGACCCCAAACATTGGTGCCCCCACTTTGCTCCTGGATGGCTCTGGGGGTCTCAGAAAGTTGGGTGCTGGGGTTATGGTCTCCAATGTGGCAAGACTGGGCTCTCTAGGGACGTGGAGAGGATGAAGGCTCAGGGTGATGAGGGTGAGGGTCTCAGCTCTGTTGTGCTTTGTAGAAGTAGGACCTTGATGCAGCTGCCCCCACCCTGGCACCTCCATTGTGTCCCCTGGTGTCCTCCCCATGGCTGGTACTTGTCCCCAGCATCCTGCCTGCCATCCGTGCTGTCTCTGCTGTCCCTGCCATCCCCACCCTCCCCGTTCACAGCTCTGCTTTAACCTGGAAACGGTTAACCGGGCTGGGTTGAAAAAAAAAAACCCCAAAAAACCAAAACCCCCCAAAAGATACAAGCCACTTATTAAAATGAATGTTTTACAATAAATTTGGCAGGAGGCCACCGACCTCAAATGAAAACCAGACTGGAGGGCAGCAAAGCTGCTCGCTGGCAAGGGTTTCTGGGATGTCTGTGCATGCACGCGCCCACGAAGGTGCTCCCGGGAGCAGCGGTGGGACGGGGCCCTGGCCAGGGGCTTGTGCCCATCCCACACCCTGGCCAAATATCCTGGTGTTCCTGGCGCAGGGATGCTGGATGCAGGCACGGGATGGGCTCTCAGCAGGTGCTGGTGCTTGCTGACACGGTGGGCACTCAGTGGCATCTCATCCTGTGTGTGAAAACCACCCAGCTGTCCTCAGAAAGGAGAGGGAAGTCGGGTCGGTGAAAGGAGGGGACACCATGGGGTTTGCGTTTGGTCCCTGCGCGTTCTCTTCTCTTCCCTTTGGCAATAAACCCGATGCAATGGGGTCTGTGCTTTATCCTGGAGGGCTGGGGTTGGGTTTCAGCGCCAGGCACCGTTGGGGCTGTCTTCCTATGGGCTCTTGCTTATTAAATTTCAAGCAACCACCTTGTTTGGGTGGTGAGGAGGGGGAGAGGAAGGCTGGGATTGTCATGCCAGGGGTCCCTGGCTGGGAGCCATCCCTCGAGGCAGCATTCCTGCTCTGCAGCCCTGGCCGATCAGTTTTATTTCTAAACATCATGCAAAAGTCCCAGCGAGCTCTCAACGCCGTGATGGTCCGAGGCATCCGCCTTCCCGTCCCCTTTCCCCCCTGTGGAAAAAACACTTTACAGTTAAAGTTGAGTTTGTGGTAGGGCTCTGCGAGCGCGGGCGGGTGCTGCACTCAGGGTCGGCGCTTGCACAAATCTCATTAGTGCTAATTAATTACATATGCCCCGTGCCCTGCTGGGAAACTGTGTGACCTGTTCTGTCAGGCAGCCGCGTGTGAGCGATGTTGGCACCACGGATGCACCAAACGGTGCCGAAAACGTTTGCAGGATGGGGAGAGAAGCAGCATCTGCCCTGAGACGGGATGGTAGGGTTCATCCATCCCGGCATCCTCCATCCTGGCATCGTTCACCCCCTGTCCCCTGTGCCCGTCCCCCTCGCCGTGGTGCCCAGGGCTGACCCAAACCCCAGCGTTTTGGCAGCGGGGCCCGGGCCGGCTATTTCCCAGCACCGCAGCCCATTCACACATCTGTTAACCATACCCAGCGCTGCCGCTCTCCGCACTCAGCTCTTTTAATGCACGGCAGAACCAGGGAGGCTGCTCCCAGGTGGGTGCCCAGGGACTTCATCCCCAAAGGCATTTCGGGGTGCTACAGTGGTGTAAGGCACAGGAAAGCTTGAGAATGGGTCTCGTCCCACCTCAAGAAGATCTCCTGGCCGGGAGATGAAAGCAAACCCCCTTAGCGAATGCCTCCTCGCCGGGGAGGCTCCGGGCTGCTGGCGGCTGGGGGAGAGCCAGCGCCTTTTGTTGGTCCCCCGTCCCCCACGGCGGGGCTGGCAGATTCGCGGGAGAACAAAATTAAAATTCCTACTCCCCCGTTGGTCGGTGCTGCTCTGGGCTTGGCCCGGCTCCGCGCTTCAAACCCACCATGGTGCCTTTTCCTTCTGCCTTGAGGAGCCTTTCGGTCTGACACAGGCTCTCTGAGCATCCCCGGGCAAAGCTGGGAGCCATGGCACAGCACCCACCACGTCCCTATATCTATCCCGTCTTCCTCTCTTGCTTTTTGGCATTCGCAGGGAACATCCAGAGGGCTGGAGCTCCTCTGCCATGAGGACAGGCTGAGAGAGCTGGGGTTGTTCAGCCTGGAGAAGAGAAGGCTCTGGGGAGACCTTAGGGCAGCTTCCAGTACTGAAAGGGGCTGCGGGAAAGCTGGGGAGGGCCTTTTTATAAGGGCATGGAGTGATAGGACGAAGGGGAATGGCTTTAAATGGCAAGGGGGAAAATTTAGATTAGACATCAGGAAGAAATTCTTCACGATGAGAATGGGGAGGCCCTGGCGCAGGTTGCCCAAGGAAGTGGTGTCTGCCCCATCCCTGGAGGTGTTCCAGGCCAGGTTGGATGGTGCTTTGAGTCTCCTGATCCAGTGGGAGGTGTCGCTGCCCGTGGCAGGGGGTGGAACTGGATGGGCTTTAACTTCCCTTCCAACCCAAACCATTCTATGATTCTATGATTCTATGATCCCAGACTGGCACCATGAGGGATGAGTTTTTGGAGGCTTAGTCTTCATTTAGGCAAAGGGTGACCCTAGAAGAGGTGAATCCTTTGAGTTGCGTGTTTTCCCATGGTGACTGGGGATGATGCCAGACCCTGGCCAGACCCCAACCACACAAAGCCAAGTGGTGACCACTGCAGTGCCACTGTTCCAGACAAACTCGTGCAGACCTTTCCTGGGAGTCTTTTTCTCCTCGCCCTGCCATCCTTCAGGAGGGTCGTCAGTGAGGAGCAGCAGCCCAGCTTGTTCCCCACTCAGCTCCTCAGCAGCTCCATCCCCACGAAGACCTGACACAATGGAGGCAACTGGAGCTGGGACAGCCCATTGTGTCAGGCTGTGGTTGCAGCCTCCCTGCGAGCACATGGGATGCTCTTGGCAGCTCCTGAAAGCCCTCTCCTAGCCTGGGGTCACACGCTGTCCCTTGCAAACACAGCCCTGGGAGGGAATTTTTCACTTGCAAATCACTGAGCCCAAGAGATGAGCTCCGTACCCCACGTCCCGGGCTGGATGCCCTGGGCTGGTGCCACCCGTCGGCAGGCAAAGCCAAGCAGTCTGAGCCCTGCAGCCCTGCACAATGGCCCTGGTCCCGTCTCCCAGGGTGTGTGGGAGCCAGGTGGGTGGGAAAGCACAAAAAGAGGCTTTGCTGAGCCCTGCGCCCGGGCGCCAACACCATTGCGTGGCTTTAAAGGTTGTTTCTGGAGCAGTTGTTTCAGGGGATGCTGATGGTGCCAGGCCCTGTGGTCTGGATCCTGCTGCAGGTTCAGGATGCTGGGGTCCATCCTGGAGCCGGTGAGCCTGGCAGCAACGTCTGTCCATGTCCACTGTTCCAAATGTCTGCCCACAGTTAGGCGGTTCCCACCCCAGATAAAAGGTGGGTGATGGCACCTTCACCCCCAGCTGCCCGGGAGAGCAGAGGGGAGTTTCTCATGCTGCTCAGCCCTCTCCCACAGGAGCTTTGTAGCCAAAGATGTTTCCCAGCTCCTTCCCAAGGTTTGACAGCATCCCATCGACCCTGCCTCCTCCTTCAGGGAACACGGCTGCAATTAATTAATTAAACACTTCCGCTGACGCAGGAGCTGGCTGTGCCAAAACACCATTCCCAGGGCCCGGCCTCAGCAAGGCAAACACATTCTTGGGCTACACATGAGCCTCAGGATGGGGCAGGAGGCTCTGGCATGGTGGGAAGGGCTATGAAGAGTTCAGGGAATGCTGGGCATGTCAAAGCCTCTGGGCTTTACCTGCAGCAAACAACTGCAACCCTGTGGATTTTACCAGCTTTCGAATTTCAAGGCACACACAGCACACAACTCAGCTGGTCTGGTCCTCACCTGACTTCTCCAGCATTCGGTTCCCCTCTCTTCACCCCTTTCTTCCTTCATCCCCTTCTTCTGTGCTCTTCCTGCCCTCCTCACTGTGACCTCCTGGTCTTGTCCCTCTTCTGTGCTCCGGTTTTGCAGCAGATAAATCCTTGCTGGAAAGCTGGTTTTGAATCTGCTTGTGGCTCTCACCAGTGAATTTGGTGGCTGCTGCTGGACTGGGACTGTCCCTGAGAGAGGCAGCATCCTGCAACACAGGGCTCCACCCTTCCAGGTTCCTTCTGGTTCTGAAACCCAGCTAAACATCACATTCCCACCGTGTTTGCTGCACTAAAGATGGGGATGAGCAGGAAAAAAAAGGCTTCAGTGCCGCCGTTGGGTTGCAAGCATGGGTTGGACACATCCCTGATTGGATTCAGGGATGATGCTGGCTTGTCCGGCTCTCTGGGACCTTCCCAGCTTGCTCAGGCTTTCGGTCAGACGTGCCACAATGGGCACGCGGACACCACACTGCATCCCTAGCATCACTGCTGAGCTGTAATCACAGCTCCTGAGGGTGCAAGGGGAAAAGCTGTTTGGGCTCCGGGGGTGCAGGCTGTGCCCAGAGCATCCCTGCGGTCATAGCACCGCTCAGCAGGATCCTCCCAAAAACTGGGCATCCGCACGGCCAGGGGCAGCGAACCGCAGCGCTGGGTGGTTTCTGGCTGGTGTAGCAGCAGCTCTATAATCGTAAAACAAGTCTGCTGCTGCCTGTCAGTGAGCGCAGGCTAAGGCCCTCTCGGGACAGCCTTGGCCTCTTTCTTGGTCCAGGCTTTAGCTGCTCCTTTTAACAGAGACACTTTTCCCCCAGCAAAACTGGCAGCCTGTAAAAACGTGTCAGCGTTTCAGTTTTTTCACAATTAATGAGGTGAAACATCCTCGGAAACATTTTGCTGTAATGTTTCTCCAGTAGCTGAGCCTTGCCCCTCTCTTAAATTTTTCATGTACGCCACTTGAGCCGAGAAAGTTTCCTTCGGACTCAGCATATTTGGACCCCCCCCGCAGGTTCAATCCCTCTTTCTCGAAGCCCCTGGGCTTCCCGGGGTCTTTGCAAGGCTGGGAATGTGCTAGGGAGAGGGGAGCAGGGAGTGGGAGTGAGTAATGGCAAGGAGATCAGAGCCTGGGGAAGGGCTGGCAGCCCCTGTTCTCCCAGGATACCCTGATTCCCGTGCCTATGGATTGCTATTGGGATGCGTTTGGACCTCGCAGCATCATGCTGAGCAAAGCTGGGACCAGCACCCTGTGGGCAGGGGTTGGTGGCTTCAAGAGGTGAAACTCAAGAGTTGAAACTCAAGAGTTGAAAGTAGTGGGGTGAAAGCGAATAGTGGGGTGAAACCACCCAGAAAGTGGAGTTACACTGATATGGTTTTGCCCCTGAGCTGTGACGCCGTGTTGGTGCCGTGCACCCTGGCTGGGCTTACTGGTGGGTGCAGCACAGGCACCACAGTTGGGTGTCCCAGCTTCCCAGCTGCTTCTCAGCCCCTCCGGCTGACGATTTGGGAAGATTAAAGACCTGCAACAGCATAGGCGGCTCCCACCATCACTTGTGTAACAAACCCTGTGCTGCCGGCAACCACAAGCCCCCTTTTGGTGTGTGGAGCATCCGTCCCTCCTGCCATCCCTCCTCGCCAGTGTGGGCAGATCAAAACCTCCCTGCTGCCCCAAATCACCCCCAGCTTCGGGTGTCTCAGCAGAAGGTTATGAGATAAAAAGGAGCTGGAGCAGGCGGACATCACAGAAGGGCAGTTCCCAAACCCAAGAGTTTTGCTCCAGCGCTGCTCCAAAGGGAAGCGCTTCCTCTCCATCGCATGATTTAGAGCAACAAGCTAAACAATTGCACATGAAACGCTGGTGGACGTCATTGCCGGAGCTCTCCTCGCTTCCCCCGAGTATAGAAAGGGATGAAGGGAGTCCACATGTTTACTGAGAGAGACCATGGGAGAAACGAAAGACATTGTTTTTCCAAAGGATTTCTTGGCTGTAAAAGGCCTCCACCACCCTGCGGCTTCCCTGATGAAGGCCCAGCGTTAATTTGTTAAATCCACATCAAGTGCCCGGAGAACCCGTTGTTTATTTTTGCTAATTCAGCTGGCCGAGATCAAATTGGGGTTTTATTTGTTAAGGATAAACCTTAATTAATAAAAGCTATTTATTTGGTTAGAGCCGGCCGCAGCCTGAGGGTCAGATATGCCACGATCATTATTTCAAGTAAAACAAACCCAAAACGTCTCTCAACAGTTTGAAAAACGTAGAAACTTAGAGGGCTGAATTTATTTGTCTTAGGAAGAATTTACAGCTAATTCCCTCTAGGCTATTTCAACCCTTAAATTATACCCGAGAAGAAGAAAGGGGGGAAAAAAATGCTGTTCCAGGCGAAGAAGGGAAGTAAATGGTACAACAGATTTGATCATTTGGCTGGGGAGGGGGTGAAGAATTTAAAGCTTAAAAGGTCTTTGGCAAACTGCTCGCAAATAAATGGAACGCGTGAAATAATTTAACAGCAGAAAACTGTTTGGGGCTCGGAGGTCTATGGTGCAATGGAAAATGAAACACTTTGGAGGAGATGTAGCCAGTTTTTTTTTGCAGCAAAGGGTCGAACTCGCTGCCTCCCTCATGGCACCCCAGAAGAGGGGGGACTTGTGCCCCAAAGCTGAGTGGCAGAGCTGGTGGCACCCTTGGAGATGATAGTGCGCACTTGGGATTTGCGGCATCGCCTGGGGGTAGATGATCTTGCAGCCAGCTGAGGTGACTGTCGTGGCTCGCAGGGACAGTGTAGGGTGAACATTGTGCTCTGGAATGAGCTAGAGAAAAGGAGGCTGAGAGGAGACCTTATCACCGCCTGAAAGGTGGTTGTAGCGAGGTGGGTGTTGGTGTCTCCTCCCAAGGAACAAGAGGAAATGGCCTGAAGTTGCACCAAGGGAGGTTTTAGGAAAAAATTCTTCATCAAAAGGGTTCTCAAGCACTGGAACAGCTGCCCAGGGAGGTGCTCTGGAGGTGCCTGGAGGTGTTTAAAAGACGGGTAGATGAGGTGCTCAGGGATCTGGCTTAGTAGTGGACAGGTATGGTTGGACTCGATGATCTCAAAGGTCTTTTCCAACCTAGTGATTCTATGATTTTTGGAAAGAAACCCCCTCCAAACCAGGAATGCAAAGCGGAGCCCACCACCAAAAGCCATCCCATGGGATGAGCCGCCCCACTGGAGCATCCCTGCCCAGGGACTTTGCGGTTCCGTGAGATCAGGCGTGTGAGCAGCTGAGATTTTAGCTGGTTAGGTCTGGAGTGCAGCTGCACGGAGGTCGTTTCTCGCTCGCTAATGGAGGTTGTAAGTCAAAGCCGAAGCCTCAGTGGAAATCTAGTGAAAATTACCTCTTTACAGCACTTGGCGGCTGCTGCGTGGGAGGCTGGGGGCCCTGCCAGCGTGGGGCCCCACCTTGGCAAGCCCCGCACCTGGGCTTCAGCAGCCGAAACCCCTCGGAGTCCTTCCTACTAATGGAAGCACAGTGGGAAAGGGCAAGAGCCGGAACAGCGGGCTTGGTGGCTGCTCAGCTGAACCAGCACGGCTTGACCCAGCCGTGCTGAGACTGTTGCCTTTGCAAATGGGGCAAGACCAGTCTCTCCCCAGTTCCTGATGGCGAAGCCGCTTACCGGCACGGCAAGCCCCAAGCTTGCTAGTGTTGGTGCTCCCACATGGAGAAGTTTAGGATGACCCTCAGCACCCCTGAGCAACCATAGAGCAGCATTGCCTGAGGCTGGAGGTCACCGAGGCTGCATCCAGCACCCCAAAACTCATCCACATCATGGGGGAAAAGACTCGTGTCTTTTCTAACACACTGGGGTAATTTAAGGCTTTCTAAATGAATCACACTAAGCCCATCCTGCTCTGCGCAAAGCCCCAGCACCTCCCTCTCCCCATCCTCCCCCCATGTCATCTTTCATTATTCAGTAACGTTATCCTTCACGTTTTCCCCCTTCCCCTGCATTTTTCTTTTCCCCTTTAGCGGAAATTGTAATCAGTGGAAGATAAATACACCGAAGGCAGCTGGGGGAATGGCTCAGGGGTCCCCTCTGACCTCAGGCTTGGACAATCCAGCCAATGCCTCCAGCCACACCTCAAGTGAGCCCCCAAATTCGAACTGACAAAGGGAGGGGTTTGCCTTTCTCCGTAACCTCCCTGACAACTGCTTTAGGGCAAAAGAAGCACGGCAGCAACTGGTTTTAGCTTTGCACAAGTACGAACTCTCATTCCTGGAAGCCCACCACCGATTGCTCTGTTGAAGCGCCAACGAATCTGCTCCGATCCGATTCCCATGGGTGGGTGACAGGGAGATGGCAGGGAGGTCTCTGGGTCTGATAGTGCCAGTGGCACACGGACATGGATCCAACTCGTCCTCTTTGGGTACCGCAGAGCCCTTAGCTTGGTTTTGTAAAGCTGATTTGTAAAGCTGATTAAAGCTGTTGTTGAAGCATCTTTGATAGAAGCGATCCAGCCCGACTTTGCACGCTGTAAACCTGTCAGATGCACGCCACCAGCAATGAGGGTGGCATTTATCTGGTCCCACAAGCCTGCGATGCCTGAGCTGATGGGGAAAAGATGTTGATCCGTTACCCAACTTGTCTTTGAGCAGAGCGGAGGACCCAGGCATGGAGCTGCCTCTCTCCACTATGGAGATGGAGTGGAAATTGGGGTGGGAAATGAACATAGCAGACAATTGAGATAGAAAGTAAAGGTTTCTCAGGGGAACTGGGGACCTCTGGGCTATGCCAGGGTGCAGCATGTTTTAGGGGAGGTTTGAGTATGTTGGAAAGGGATTTTGGCCATAAACATCCTCCAAAAAGCTCCCTGGAGCTTCCCAGGGTGTTTGTGGTGCAGGAGAAGGTCCCTCCATTAAAAGCAACAAGAGAGGCTAAACAAAATGCCCCAAACCAGGCACTGCCCAGCGCTTGCAGCTCTCCAACCACCAGGAAAAAACAGCACCTGGATGCATCCTGACCCAGTTCTGGTCTTAAGTCTCCAGAGCCTGCCAGCTCTGTACAGGAAGCAGCTCTGGTGGCCATTTAGCTCTTGACTCTGCAGGTCTGGAGAGATGGAAACAAGCCAGAAATGGGGCCAGATCCTACTGAGCTGGTTTGAGAGTTAACTTAAGAACCTTTCCTCCTTGCTTTCAGCCAAACTAGAATGGGCAAGAGAAGCCCTCTCTTAGGGCTTAGGCTTAGGCTTTCCCTTTCTCTTAGGGAAAAGTTCTACGGCCAGATTTTAAATTGGAGATGAAACCAAAGGAGGTTTATAAATTTTATTTATACATTTACTAGGGTTCTGCTCAAATCATTGCCACTTCGGTGGGGGGCAGTGGGTGCCCTTGGTGATGGCACCGTTTCGACAAAGCCCCAGTCTATAATTTCCCCATAAGCCCCTACGTGGTGGCCATAAACCTGCAAGGAAACATCTCTCACCCTTTTACATCCTGCAGCTCCTTCCCAGCCTGATGGTTCCCATTTTGGTCCCAGGCTCCTGGAAAACCCAGGGACAACCGTGGCTGGACTTCGTGTATCTTAATCCAGCGGCTCGTTAGCTCGCTGAAGGAAAACAGGACCAAAAAAGGAGTTTAAGTAAAAGGGACAACTGGAAAGCAGAGACTGGCAGAACATTTGAAGCTGCAGGAACAAGAGCTGGAGAGAATCTGGAGAATTTTATTTGTGAGCCTTTAAATACGAACAGCGGCAAAGGGCAGCCTGCAGTTTCCTGGCCGGGGAAAGGGCTTCAAACCCACATGTATTCAGGCATGGCGCCGTCCATTCTGTCTTTATCCTACCAAGAAGGCCATGTCCCAAATAGCACAGGTTGTTTCCAGCCCAAGGAATGGTCAACAAAGGTCCAAATGCGTCTACAACACAATAAAAGACCGAGAGAAATGCCGACGGCTGCAGCGAGGTCCTGGGAATTAGATGGAGCTCATTTTCCTTCCCTTCCCATCCAGGGGTGCTCTCCTCTCCCCAAGATCCTAACCGTTTGGTGCCATCCTTGTTAAAATAATGGAGCATCTTTGCCTGTGCCTGGGAGATGGGGAACGGGGCCAGCGGTGGTGCCCAGGTCCCAGCTCCGCATCTCCTCCCAGCCCAACGTTTCACCCCACAATGGGTCAGGGTGTTGGCAGCACCCAGTGCTCCCAGGCCCTGGCACTGGTCCTTGCTATAGTGGAGTGCCAGAAAAGCCATCAGCTCTTTCCAAGATGCCACTGCCAGCAATGGAAATAAGCTTAATCCTTCCTTCTCTACCATATCTCCTGGCATGGTTCATGTTTGGCACCAGGATGCTGTTGGTGGCATCAGCAAGCAGTATGGTTTTCAGGGAAAGGTGCAAGGAAACTCAGCAGTAGCTCTAAGTTTGGACCCTGCTTTGGGCAGAAGGTGACCAGTCCCAGGGACAACCTGCCAGCAGATACTGGGATTTCTCTGGTCCTCCTGGCTCATCTCAGGATGGGACAACCCTTGAGAATGGTGTACTCAGGCACAAAGGGACCTTAGGAACTTGATGGAGAACTTGCTGGTGGAGGTTTCATGGCTTGAATTACTTAGAATGAAGGTCCAAGAAGGTTTTTCTGGCCTTAAAGATCTTGGAACCTGTAGTTACCTCCTGCTCAACAGCTTGGTGGTGTCGTGAAGCAGGAGAGTTAATATCTTTTCCAGTAGATTTTGTTACTTGCTCAAGTATAATCTGAAAACACCGCACATCTATTTAATAAGCATCAAGATAGCTTATTAGCAAGTGTTTATTTCTTGACCATACTCAGGGAGCAGTAATTCCTGCCATCACAGCCTCTGCAGTGATACAGAGCAGAAAACCCCAATATAACCCTGCTAGGGATCAGAATGTCATAAAACTATTAACGTTTCAAATCATACCAAAATACTTTCCCACCAGTAGGTACAGATTAGATCCAGATGCTTTATTAATGGAAAGAATAATTAACCAATACCTCCGTAAGGAAGAATGACAGCGAGATGCGTTCCCCGCGAAGCCTTTGCACACAGCTGACGGCATAGCTCAGAAAAAAAAGACTTAATAAACTTGCCTAAACCTGATGATATTAGTGACAAAGAGGAGATTAATCTCAGCCTGGCTGAAAGCCCAAGATCAATACTGAGAAACCAAGCTACACCCTCAGCTTCATGTTTCCATGAGCCAGCAAAGCCTGAAATAAACACTGCGGAGGCTGAGCTCTGCAAGACGCAGCGGCGTTCGTTCCTAGAAGACCAGAGCGGGATGAGCAGATGCTTGGCTGCAGCGCCGTCACCTCGGGGACACGCCACAGCCAGGGCTTCGGGGGGTGCTGGAGGTGGGAGCTGAGACCCACATCTCAGAGACGCTTTGGTCCTGAATTTCCATCGCCATCCATGAAAACTTGACCTAAACCCTTAGCAAGAGCCAAGCCAAAGACACCCTGTGGATGTGTCCCTTTTAGGGAGGGGCTGCGAGACACAGTCCCAGCGGTTTGAGCCAAGCGTTGCCCCAGAATCCACTGTATTCAAAATCGGGTCCAGGTGGTTTTAGCCAGACTCAAAACCATCATAGGTCTTTGCAAATATTTGGTTTAACCCTAAGGTCCAGCAAGGCCTGAAAGGGGTTTCATTCCCATGGACACCACAGGGTTGCCTGGATGCTGCTCCTTAGAGTCCCAGGTGCCCACGGGAGCACACCTGGACCCCCAGGAGGGTTTGAGCCCTGCTGGGACCCTGCGTGGGGTCTCGCATGGGTCTGGCTCACGTGGCCTCTTCTGTGTTTTCCCCATAGGTGAGAGCTTGAGCCCAAGCTGCGGGACGGCCAAGAGGAAGAAGAAGCAGAGGAGGAACCGCACCACCTTCAACAGCAGCCAGCTGCAGGCTCTGGAGAGGGTCTTCGAGAGGACGCACTACCCTGACGCCTTCGTGCGGGAAGAGCTGGCAAGGAGGGTCAACCTCAGCGAGGCCAGAGTCCAGGTGAGCAAAGGTTTGTGTGGGAGAAAACTACACCTTCTGCCTTGTCCCCAGGACCGTCCCCTCTCTTGTTTCATCTCGTACGTGACCACAATGGGTAGGACAGAAACTTGGGACGTCCCTGTTCGCACCAGGTCCCCACTGACCACCTTCCCTCCCCACACACAGGTCTGGTTTCAGAACCGGAGAGCCAAGTTTCGCCGCAATGAGAGGGCAATGCTGGCCAACAGATCAGCATCGCTCCTCAAATCCTACAGCCAGGAAGCAGCCATTGAGCAGCCCATGGCACCACGGCCCACTGCATTGACCCCAGAATATCTCTCCTGGACCAGCACCTCCCCGTACAGGTAGGTGCAGGCACTGGAGGAGCTGGGGAGGTGGTGGCCGTGGGACAAGGCTGCCGCGGTACTGCCCCACAACCACAGGAGCACAGCCCTATGCTGCTGCTGAGGACGCAGGGACTTCAAAAGGAGGGTCCAAAAGGAGCTTGTCCGGCTTTGGGAACCCATTTCAGCCCTGTCTAAGCATCCCCCGCCTGCTGCTGAGCAGAATTCTCTGCCTCCGTGGAGAGAGGGCCTCAGGGCTGGAGAAGGGGCCCTGGTCCTCATAAGAGATTTGCTTGGCCTTGTGCTGACCCTTCCCACATCTTGGCATGGGAGGTGACATGGGTCCCTTCTGGATCCCAGCCCTCCGCATCCAGCCATCTTGTCCAAAAGCTCAAGGCAGGGCCCTCTGGTGCATAGTTTGAGGGGTTCCCACATGCCTCCAACCACACAAAAATGCCGAAGCCTTGACTGCTCTTGTGGGAGATGTCTTAAGAGGGAACTGCAAGTCTGGCCTGGGAAGCCGGCAGGACAGTGCAGGGCATGAGGACTCCTCCGTGGGCCATGCCTCATTCCTCCACTGCTCCCCTCCCTGCAGCACTGTGCCCTCCTACAGCTCCAGTGGGACTGCGACGCCCACCCAAGGGGTGAACATGGCCAACAGCATCGCCAGCCTGCGCCTCAAAGCCAAAGAGTTCAGCCTTCATCAGAACCAGGTGCCAACTGTGAACTGACCAGGGCAAAGCCTACTCCATGGCCTCATCCAGGATACAGCGTGGAGCTCCTGCGCCCATCCAGGACAAATCCACTGCCCACCCAACCCATATGCCACTCATCCAATGTCTCAGCACCTCTCCTCTCCTCTTCCCTTTTGAAGGTAGAGTCGGTCCCAGGCCGAAGTGGCACATAATTATAGCCACATATGGAGCAAACTTGGTTAGAACTTGCTTTTCCGTGCACCCTTATAATAAAGGCTATATATACACACACATACCCCCCACACACTCATCGAGGACAAACAGACTTGCCAAGGGAACAAGAATTTGCTTCCAAACATGGAAGGATCTTGGACCAGTGGATTTGACCAATTTGGGTATCGCGCCCAGAGAGCCAAAGAGTTATTGGGTCTCCTCCTCCCGCAGGGACAGCATGCGATGGTGGGAGGATCATGAACCCCCTTTCCGTTGGGCTGCGACTCGTGGCACTCAACCACGCATACCGAAGCCAACCCACACATTTGTTTCTTTGTGCATCGCCAGCCATGGCGCTTGGGAGAGACTTTGGGAAGCTGATGGCTCGCCCCTGTATGGGCAGTCCTCGGCTGCCCTCCCTGTACCACGCTGCCTGCATTTAGGAATTGCCTATGTCAATGGCGTCAGGTTTTGCTTCTTCCCAGAGGGGCGAGGAGGGCTGGAACATCTCAACAGGCTTGCTTGGAGGCTGTGAGCTCTCCCATGAGCCGGGGGGAGCAGTGCTGGTCCCCAAACAGGCACCGCTGCCCTGGCTCAGTGGGTTTGCCAGCAATTCTGCAGAGCCCCAGGTCATTGAACCATCCCAGGGAAAGAGAAAATTGGAAAAAGCTGTTGGGTTTCAGCTGAGTAGGCGGCTCCCAGTGCTTTGTGCCAACGGCAAAGCAGGCTTCGCCTTCCGGAGGCACAGCCTCCCCATCGGCAGCTCCACAGATGTGTGTGGGGATCTGGGGCTGGCGACTCCATAGGGGTGGGCTTTTTTGGTTTTGCAGAAAGGAAGTGGTTTCCCCCTCATCCCACCCTGCCGTGCAGCCTAATGAGGTTGCAAAGTGGAATGTTCAGGGGATGGATGCAGGGCGGGCAATCTTGCCTCAGGCTTACACCACGCCAGTCCTTCACCCATGGGACTGAGCCGAAGAGAGACGCACCCTCCACCTTCCCCTGCTGATACCGCGGCACGGGGAGAGGAGCCAGAACGATGGAGGTTTTACCTGTGGACAAAGCCCTCTGAAAACCAGACCACCCTTTCCTACCTGCTGCAAAGGTCCACCAGCCAAGCATGGGGACACCACCAGCTCAAGACAGGTGGCCTGGACAGGAGGCACCAGCCCTGTTTACCTAAAAGGGCTTAGCCCCGCCAGGGATTGTAGTGGTCGAACCAAGGACAGATACAGCAATTGCTAAGGTGCTTCCTCCAGATGAACACCCTCCAATACATGATGCCAAGGTTGGAAGCTACCCATGCGCCCACCCGAGTCCTTCCTGCTCCCAGAAGCATCCTCTCCCTTTCCCACCAGGGCTCTCACAGCAGCAGCGTGTGGTACCCAGCGGCTGCAATGACACCAGGACCCTTGGATTCACCCAGCACTTGGAGCTGAAGACTCAATAGAAGAACCAGGAGAGGAGCGAGTGACTTCTCCAGCTGGGGGTGAACCAGCCCTTCCATCCTTCCCCAGTCCTGGCTTTCTCTGCTCTACTCCACACAGTTCCCAGTCAGAAACGGCTTCTTCCTCTTCTCCGAGCATGGTGGGCACGGAGAGAAAACAACTCAACCTCACCCAGGGAGCACAGTCACCCTAAACACCCATCTGGTGTCCCCCACCCCTATTTCCAGGCCTGTTTTCCCACCCCCCCATTTGCCAGAAGGAGAGTACGCAGATCCCCAGACCACAGCAAGACACCGCACAGACACCTGATAAAGGCTCAGATACCAGACTAGGGGGGGAAGACGGATCCACTGCGGCTCAAATCATCCACCATGAGAAACGCCGCTTGGACCAGGAGGAGGGGACTAGGGGGGGTCCTATTCCCATGGAAAGCACAGGGCTCTTTCAGTTATACAAGAAGAAACCACAGGGATATAAATGTCGCTGCCTCTTTGAGAGCATTAATGAAAATAAACCCATTTAATAGTTTGCAGATGCCGTTTCTGCAAACCTAAAAAAAGCAGGGAATAAATATTTCTTCACTAAATATCTATATGTGTATATATATTTGAAAACATTCGCTCCTAATCTTAGGGCCCCTCCTTCGCTGTGCTCTTGGCAGCTCTTCGCAGCTTGTCAGTCAACACCGAAGCCGCACCGAGACGAGATGCAAATTGCACCCAGGGAGGGGTAGCAGGACAGAGGGATTATTGTAATCCAAGCTCCCTCTCGCCCTTTCTATTTGTACATTTCAATTACTTGTAACAAGATCCACGGCGGATTTTTTTTTTGTTGTTTTCTCTTCTGCATGTCTCTGTTTTGGAAATTTTTCTAAGGTTTTTTGTAAAAACAACCCTTGTGAAATAATGGAGGAATAAATATTTTACTGAGTAGAGATGTGTTCGCGCATGTGACGGGGACACGGCCACAGCCCTGCGGCTTCCCACCTGCCCTGGATGAGCAGCATGGGCAGGAGACAGACTGCCCCGGGCAATGGGATGAGAGACCACCCTCTCCTCATCACTGCAAAGATCCATCAGCCAAGCACGGGGGCACCACCAGCTCAGACTGTTGGGCTGGAAGGAGGAGGCACCAGAAGTTGGTGCCATTACAGCCATTTCAGTGCGGCACTTGGTAGGAAGAGAGCAAATCTCTATGTTTGACATCATCCCAAAGGCCGAGGTTTCATGTCTTCCAGCCCTGTTTTCAGTTCTAGGAGAGGAAAGACAAGGGGTGGCCCCAAAATGAAAGGTTTGAAAGGAGCATGAATCCTCCACAATGCAGCTAGAGCTCCTCGTGTCATCCCTGGAGCAGTGGGTAAATTCACAGACACTGAAATCTTCCCTCAGCACCTGGAATCAAGCCGGTGCCCAGAACTGTGACTGGGTGCTGGGACTCAAGGCATCTCACACATGATTTATAGATGTGATCTGTGGGGCGTGCAGCACACCGACACACAATGACCCACTCCAGCAGCCGTGGTCCCCCACACCAGCATCTTAACCACCCCTATTGTCCTGCTCCACTACTGCTTTGTAAACATTTATTCATTCAATAAGGGCGTTGTAGGTCAGTTTTCCACCCTTCTGCCTAGCCGCAGGCAGAGAATATCACCCAAGCAGCATCCTCATGTCCTCAGCATGTGGCCAAGGCAGAGCATCCCTTTGGAGGGCATCCAGCCCAGAGTCAAAAGATCCTTGGAAGTGAAAAGCTTGTAGATCCCCAGGCAGATTCTTCCAGTGACTCATTAGTGTTAACTGCTGGAAATATGTCACTTATTTCCTGCCTGAACTGTCCCAGCTTCAGTTCAGCTCCCACTAGAGCTGAAGTTCTCACCCCCCGGTCCACCAGCTCCCAGGAGTTGATGGGCTACTTCTGCAAGCCAGAAGAAAGCCCTGAGAGCTGCAGCTCACCTGGCAAGGTCTGCACTTCACAGGGGAGGGGTGTGCTGGGGGAAGGCTGCCAGCAAAGAGCTCAAGGGCACTGTGCTACTTCTCCTCTTCCAGCACGGGGGAATGTTTCCTCCTAGGAAGCAATCTATCATGGACACATCCATCATCAGAACAGATTTCTGTAGGAGAGCTGCTCTCCCTCCGCACACCACAACTTCAGGTGGTGGGGGAGATTGCAAGAACATTAGCTGCGAGTTGGACTTCCTTCCTCGAAGCAGCTGGATTTCAACAAAAGGGCAAGTCTCGGCTGATGGAAGGACCTCCCTGTACCCCCTTTCCTCGTTTCTGACCCCACAGCCCAACGCTCGTGCATGGGTTTCTGACTGACGAAAGCTGACGTTTGCCCCTTGCAATATTTTAATGAGAACAGGTTTTTTATTGTCATCACCATGGGCTGCCACAGCAGTGAGACAAAACAGAGCTCACATTTCCCAGCTCACAGGTTTGCCATCCTGGTTATCCCTGTCGAGAATGAACACTCCAGACACCCAGTGGTTACAGCAGCCTCCTCTCCCACTACCCTTGCGCTGAGCCCTTCTCCCTCTGGTGGCAACAGAAAGGTCTGGAGACCCTCCAAGCCCTGTTGTCAACACCTACGAGCTGCAGAAAGGTATGTACATATGACAGTAATGTGTCACCTCCTGGCAGCCAAACCCCTCCTGTCCTGATCGCTCCAAACTCTGCGCTTCTTTAGGAAGGAGCATCTCCTCCCTGGGGCCGATACAGTATTTTACTCACTGCTGCTTCTTTCCAAACCCCAAAAGGAATTAACGCGAGGGTGCAGCAAAGCAGTTGAGAAGCCGGATGGTAGCTGTCTGCTGGGGTGTAGCGCTCTGGAGCAATCTGGGAAGGAGGGAGGAAGCAAGGTTCACTTTGTAGTGGGTCTTACAAAGCCAAGGGAGAATTATTGCATACAGATGCACAGCACGGCCAGGAGTGAGGCAGAGCATCGCGTCTGTCTGATCCCGAGAGGCCGACGGGCACAGGAGCAGATACGATCTCCTCGAGGAATCATAGAATCATTAAGGTTGGAAAAAAAGATCTCTAAGATCATCAAGTCCAATCATCAATATAATACCACTGTGCCTATTAAACCATGCACTGAAATGCCATATCTACACCTTTTTTAAACCCCTCCAGGGATGGTGACTCCCCCACTGTCCCGGGCAGCATTTTCTGATGCTTTACCACTATTTCAGTACTGATTTTTTTCCTAATATCCTATCTAACCCTCCTCTGGCGCAACTTGAGGCCATTCCTTCTTGTCCTATCGCTCGTTATTTGGGAGAAGAGACCAGCCTCTACCTCGCTGCCCCCTCCCCATGGAGCATCCTTGGCTCCACCGCCCTAAGCGGGGGGCTCTGGGGACAGCCTGGTCCCCCCGCAGCCACACGAGGGAGCTGCAGCCCCGCTCAGCGCAGCCTGGAACCCGGGCTGGGTCTGGGGTGCAGAGCTGAGCTCCCCGCACCATGCTGCTCCTCTCCCCATCCCCCCCAGAGCTTGGGAACCCCCCGTCCCACTCTTTCTCCCCTGCCTGGAGCTGAGTCTTGGCACCTGCATCACCTCACAGCTCAGCTCAAGAGCCAGGCAGGGAAAAAATAGGTGGATAAAGTTTTCCTTGTGTCACCTTCATCCTTGTTGATGCCACAGAGAAGCAGGGAAACACTTCTCCAGGGGGGTTATCCAGGTTATCTTTTCCAGGGGACTAATGGCTGGGATGTCTGTACCTGTAAAGCTGATTCTTCTTGCTCTTCCCTCCCTGGGAAACCCAATTCCCAAGAGGGAAAAGGGGGTTTGTACGGCAAAACCTTACAGGACAGGATGGGAGAGCCCCACACCTGCCAGAAGAAATGGGAGATTTGGGGAAGGCAGAGTGACCTTTGTCAGAGGAAAGATGCTCGAGGGGGATCTTCATTCCAGACCCCACAAGGGGAGAAGTTTGGATGAACAGAAGACCCCCAGGAAGCAGTACAGGCAGGTAAGGAAGGGGTAGGAGGGATCCTGGGGTTGAACTGACTGGAAGTGCATGGGAGGGCAAGTGGCTTGCGATGGGTCTCTGCTTGCCTTTCTCCCACCTCCAGACACCTTGGGCTCAGCAGGAGGAGGGAAGACACAAACCAGCAGTGTGAATCATATTCAAATATTGGAGCACCAACCTCCGAGTGCCTCAGCCCCGGATGGGTTTTGTAGTGTTCCCACCTCAGGTCTGAGCCAGGTGTGAAAACCAAATTGTAGGCGCACATAACACAGACCTCACACACATCTTCCCCTGTTCCGAGGCTGGAGGAGGAAACTGGGAGCTCTGGGCTTTAGGATATTACTTAGGAAAAGGCAGGGGATGCTCTAGCTCATCAGTTGTCCTGCACACAGCAAACACTCCCGGCCGTCCCAGGGCAGAGCTGGCAGCCTTGGTCCTGGGAGAGCCCTGGTGGGCTCGGGCTGGCCACGCAGCGCAGAGCGGGCTCTATCCTGCCGCTCGCAAACCCCCACAGCGCTTCAAAATAAGCACAATGCTTGGGCCTCTCTGAAGTTTGCCTCGTGGGCTTTTCTGTTTGTTTTTCTGGAGCCAGGAGAGTTCACATTCCCAAGCTTTTCCCTGCAGCCAGTACAGCAGGGTTTATTTTTTTTTTTTTAATAAAAAAAGAAGAAAGCGGAGCTCTGCGCATAACTTCGGCTTTTCCACGCAGGGAATCAGCCCCAGGCACCGAACAGGCCGTTTAGAGGAGGCTGAAGGAACTGGTAGCTCTAGGGGCTGGGGGATTCTGCAGCCCCATTTCATCTTTTCCACGCCAATATCTCAATCCAAGCTACATCCCTAACCACAGCAAAATATATTGGAGAGAGTCCCTTTTATAAAGCCTCTGCCTTTCTTATTTGAAAGCAGAAAGCATGAAGGAAAGAAAAAAAACTACCAAATGGAGTCATTTTGTCCATCTCAACCAGCTAACATGGACACTGACGTCACCTAAACACCAACAGGTTCACAAAACAGGGGAAAAAAACAGAAAAATGAAGTTTTTGCATCACAGCAAGCTACACCTAAGCTGAGCTTTAAAAACACAGGTAGCTCCTTTGCAAGGTATAACCACAGAAATGAGAGCAACCACATCTTACCTGAACTTTTCCAGCCCTCCAGAATTTAAGCGCAAACTTGACCACTTGGGGAAGAAGCACCTGGCTGAGAACAATCAGGGTGTGAAGCAAGCTTGTGAGGACAAAGCATATCAGACCGCTAGACTGCTTTGGGTAAGCTGGGATGGAGGAGGGATAGATGGACACCAAGCTTTGTAGCAACCTGCTACTCTAGGCAGGAAAACAGCACAACTACTTCATTAGCTCCAGCTCTGCTGAATTTAAAGGATTAGCACAAATAATGCACACCTGGAAAAGAGCTTCCTCTGCAGGGCAGGTGGGCCAAGAAGAAAGGGACATCTCTTCAGTTCTGGGGCGCTCCAGGCTCTGCAGTGGGGCTTAGCAAAGCCGTTCACAGCTGGAGAGCTGTCCTGCTGGGGCTGGAGCCAGCTGCTACCCAGCTGCATCTGCTGCTCCCGAAGGAAGGATGTATCAGAGTAAAATGATTTGTTTTTATTGGGAATATTTGCTTCCTGTCACCAGGATGCATGTGCAGCAGCAGCAAAATGTACAGGAGTTCGGGACCTGCACCATGTGAGGCCGAAAAGGCTTGTTAAGAGGGGAATTTATTAGCCAGACATCTGTTAAGGCTCTGTTGGCCAGGAGCAAACTGCAGAACCTGCAGTCCTGCTCACTTTCCATATACAGTGGGCCCTGCATCCCCCATGGGAGAGCTGCAGACTCCGCTCCAAACCTCACCAAACACCTTAGCCTAAGGCGGGGGTCAAGAGTTACTGGTACAGAAGCTGCTACCCAAGCCAGGCACGGGCTCAGAGCATCCGTCTCTGCTGATGTCTCACCTCATGCTTTGTGCACACAGGTGCTCAGTGAGGTAAAAGCACCTCTGAGAGCAGCAGAGTTAAAGGAACAGCTTTAGTGCTTGGGACACATGGAAGGGGAATTTATTTTCTGCTCATTCTTGTTTCCTCCTGTGCTCTTAGCAAACCCCTGTGTCGTCTTTAAAGGAGGGAGGAGGCACCGAACAGCAGAGCCTTCTTCCTGCCTTGTCCTCCAAAGCGGTTCTCCATCCCATGCCGCTGTTGCCTGGACCAGCCCTTGGTTCTTCGGGACAGCTGCACAACAGGAGCTCAGGAGGGTTTGTCATCCTGTGATACCCTTGTCCCAGCCTCTCATCTCCAACACGACGGCTTTCAGAGCAGTGGTATCCTCCTCCTGCCAAGAGGTTCAAAGCCAGTCTGCTCATTTCCAGAGCTTTCTGCAAACACCAGCTAATCCAGGCTGTGCATGGCTTGGCAGCAGTGGAGAGCAGGAAAGAAAACACCCCCAAAGTGGTCACGGCACATTCCCCAAATAGCAATGGGCTGTTCTGCGGCTGGAGAAAGGCTACAAACAGAGCAAGAGAAATTTGCTCTGCTGCCCTGGGAATGTTTTTAGGCATCAGCAGCATATGAACGCAGATACCGCCCTTGGGAGAAAGCTCTGTCTGCAAACAGCAAACCCTCTGTTTTGTGTGAGCATCTCAGTCTTTCCAGAAGTCCCAGAGCTTTGTGTCCGGCTCTGCACAAGGTAAGCGATTCCTGACGGCTGCTCCAGTCACATCCCTCTGCATCTTGCCACAGCGCGACTGAGATGGAAAAGCCACAGCTGCTGCTGGCTGGGAGGTGCCGAATACTGGCCAAGCCGTGTCCTTGCTGGGACAGACCAGCTGGGACAGACCAGCTCCTGCCTGCAGTGAGGCTCCCCAGCAAGGAGCTGTGTTGTGTGGTGTGAGATGAGGCGGTGCTGGCAGCGCTGAGCCACATCAGTGGCTTTGCAGCATCACCCTTGAGATTTTCACTTCCACATCACGCTGCCCAGCAGGCACCTGCCTCCTGTCCTCCTCCTCGTGGGGAGAGGGAAACTAAGGGACCCTCCCCTCTCCACAGACCCACACGGCCAGGCAGGAGGAGGCTGGCTGTTTTATACCTCCCTCTGTGACCACCCACCCCTGATGACCAAGAGATTCCATGGAGCCCTCGTGGCTTTCTCTTCCTGATTCACAGGGTGAATGACCAAGGGGAAAGGGCACATCTTCCTCTTCCCAGTTCTGAATGCACTTGGGCCAGAAAATGTTCTTTCCTTCAATGAACCCCTTCCTCAAGGGGCAGTCCGGGTGCTTTCCCCTTCCCATCCTTAGCTGAAGCAAGAGAAACCTGCCTCCCCATCCCTTCCGTACTCCATGGGGAGACATGTCCCTTCTTTTTGGTGACTTCCTTGCTTGATTTCAATAGCACAGGGACTTTACCAAGGCTGCACTGAGCATCCCTGGGGTGCAGGTGGCCTCCCTGGCAACCTACCAAGTGCCTGCACACACAGATCACCTGGTCCAGCTGGGAAACGGGCAGAGCACAGCACGAGGGGGTTTGGAAGGCCGGTTTCATTGGGTGTTACCAGTATGGGGTGGTGGCCAGGAGAATCTGCAGTGCCATGGAGAAGCAGGGCAGCTGTGCCACACTGTAGGCCACTGAGCGTGTGGGTGCCTTCAGCCGCAGGAGGTAGGCGATGGTGTGGACGATTCGCCCCGCACAGAAGATGAAGAAGTGGATCCTGGCCACCGCAGGACTGGGATCCAGCAGGGAGTAGACAGCTCCAAGGAAGAGGAAGGGGAAGATGTTCTCCATGTCGTTGCGGTGGGCCCTGAAAAGGGAGATAAGATTGCTCCTTTTCACCAGGCTTCCCTGCCATGTCCCATCCCTTCTAGCCAGAGCACCCAGTCAAGGGTGCAGCTCCATGAGACAGGGCGGATGCGACCCTCAAAGGAGTCAGATCCCCTGACATAAGCAGGCAGCAGGATTTTACACTCATTGTCTCTCCCTTGGGATGCTGTGCTACCAAAGCTTGCCCTCCATGACTGGGACACCTTTGCCACAACAGATGACAGCTCCAGGGTTACAGCTCTTAAATAAACAAAGTAAAATAAAGACCCTGCAGGGCTGTGAAAAGCTCAAAGCTGGTGCGGTGCCAGCATGGCACAGCCCCAAAGGTGACCAAGTTAAACAATAACAAGATGGTTTCCAGGCTGTGATTTCTCCAGAGGAGAGATTCCCAGCATGGAAGGGTTCATGGCTTTGCCCCATGGGACTGGGGAGGAGCGCCCCAGGCACCCCTGCACTTTGCCAGCAGCCACCACTCAATTGCACTGGAGCCGGGCAGAAGGGACTGCTGTGGCCTTGCAATGACACATTGACGGGGCCAAGCCCTGTGCTCCCTTCGAACGTGCACCCTCCTGGATGTCACAGCATCACCTGCTACCACACATCGCTACAAAACCAGGAGGGGATCGTGCCATGAGCATAGGCGATGTCCCTTCTACCCCAGGTGCAGTTCTTTGAAGGAGGGGCTGCTTCCCAAAGCAGTGAGGCTGCCCTCGACCTCCAACCACCTCCGTCTCTCCTTCTTCTGCTGCTTTGCGACGCAAGAGCTGCTTTCTGCAGCACAGAGCCCAGCCCTGCGCTTTGGTGAGGGGGACCCTTGGGTTGTGTTCTGGCTCGTGGGTTCAGATCTGGGCTGAAGAGTGACCCAGGCACGAGGAGTCTCAGTTGCCTTTTCCCTGTTATCTCTGAAGGTTTGAGAGGCAGAGATGAAGCCTTGATAAGAACCACAGTTGCTTCCCCATTCCTGTGCCTCAGGACATTTAAATCTTCACAAAGCCCAGAGAAAACTGTAAGCTATTTTCTCCCTGAAGCAAAGGCCAAGATGCCTGCGCTGCTCTTCTGCGCAAGCTGAGAAGTGGCCAGGAAGTTTTAGAACACTCCGTTACAGCTCGTTGGTGCAGACACAGGCAGGGACAGCCCTGGCTGAAAACTGACTTTGGAAAAGAAAGAGGGCTGTGTTTTAACTGCCCCACCAAGCACTGATTTCTTCAGGCCAAGGTTTGCCAAAAGCTTCTCCATCAGAAATTTTCAACACCAAGTGCTCTGTTCTTTTTGAGGGTGACTCTTGTTCCCAGGCAGGATCAGTCCCATCACCCAGGTTGTCCCAAACTACTCGCCCCCGCTGTGTTGCCTGGAGACAGGGACATGAACAAGGCTCCAGGTCCAGCAGCTGGTTCACATCACCATGAACGACCCCTGTGCTGAGCTCCAGCCCCTGCCAGCGTCCCTCGCTGCTCCCTCCCCACACCAAAGCCCAGGCCAGGAAGGAAACCCTATTTCCTTTGCTCTCTGGGTGCGGTTTTGGGACAGCACAGAGGAATTGACCTGGAGAAGACAATAAAACGAGTCCTGCTGTTGTAGGAGGACTTAGTGGGAATGGGCTGATTAGAACGCAGACTTATTCCCTGCCAAACCTGGGAGCAAGGCAGGGAGCTGCAGGAAGCCCTCTGCTTCCACCCTCGGCCAGGTGGTCCCTGGGCAGAGCCAGCCCCTTCCCAGACACGAGGACAGGCTGCTGTCTGCCTGCTCACAGCCTCTTCTCTTCCCAGCCCAGGATTGCGCTTGCCTTCCCGAGCCAGCATTGCCTCTGCAGGTACTGCCACAAAATGCTCCACAGCCTAGCCGGGACCACGGTGAGGAACATGGTTTGCTTCTGGTGTCAGCCGTGCCAGGAGCTGGCAGCTGCCAGATACCCACCACCTCGCCCCACAGCAGCCCCATCTCAACAAGCCCCTCAGGAGGTCCAGCGGGGCTGGAAGGACAAGCGAAAGAACAGGGAGGAGAAAGGAAAGAGAAGGCTCTGATGTTCCAGAGCTGAGACCAAGTCAGGGGCCTCTCTAAGAGGCGAGGGGGAAACCTGGCTGCTGTTTGCTCTCCTCTGCTCTGCTCCTGCCCTGCACAGACCCCAGCAGCCCGGCTGTGCCTCTGCTCCGATAACACCCGAGAAGAGAACCTGACATCAGCCTTGTTCAGGAGAGACACCTTGGGTTGAATTTGTCTTCCCCAGGGCTATGAATAGGCCAGCAAGGATTGCCCTTGAGTATTTAACCGCACAAGTCACATCCCAGAGCTCCCCAGGTCTTTAATGCAGCTCTGGTTATTTATTTTTATAGAAGTTTGTCTTTTCTGACTAATCAAAAGAGGTCTATGATTATTATTACTACTATTATTTTCTTTTTCCTAGCAAGGGGACAGCTTGTTTCCCTTTTTCCTTCCTCTGCAAGCCCAGGGATTAGGTGGCCCTGGATGTTTTTTAAAGCAAATCTTGCAGGCAGTGAGAGGTGAGCAGCGTGGTCCCCCACCCACAGCAGAGCTGGCGGCTGAGGGTTGAGTGACAGCAGGGGACTGCTCCAACTCCTTTTCCTGCACGTCACCAGCCCACACAGCAATCCAGCCCAACAGTCTAGTCACCTCCTGGGGAAAAGGGACAGCAAAGCAAGCCCAGGGCTGAATACCTGATACAAGGTTTGCTTAATTAGGGAGACAAAAGTTATTGCCACAGTGTCCAGCCTCTTCCCAGACCCCTAAACAGGGTGGCATACAGTACCGTGACCAGTCACGGACTTCCAGTGATGGTCTGGTTCTACTGTCCAAGCTGTGCAGGGATCTGGGAGGGTTCAGGGTCCTTCTGGAGCAGGGCACGAGGAGCCTGTGGGTGTGGGTATGGGATAAACCCTCTGGGGCTTGCAGGATTTTGAGCATCTAGGAAGGAGTTTCATTGTGTCTGAGTCAGACCCCAAACCCAGGTCCTTCCACATAACCCCGCTCCAGTGCACACCAAGCTTCCATTAAATATTAAGCTGCTGCAGTGTACAGCGTCCTGCAGCCGAGCTCCAAGCATCCAACCCATGGAGGTAATTACTTAACTAATGAGCCCTTTAGCTTCCCACTGTTGCTTTGCCAGCAGCTGCCGGCGACCTCCCTGCGGCTGCTGGAGAAATGTCAGCACCACTGTGTACTCACCTGCGGCACCGCTCCACATCGGGGTCCTCACGGTAGTACTGCAGCCCCCCATTCCGCAGCGCGTCCTCTGGGTTTGCAAACGCCTGCAAGAAAGAATCCCCATAAAATACGTGCTCATAATGTTCTCAGGAACTTTACAGGTAGAAGCTTTGCCCCATGTCTCTAAGACCAGTGGGAATTTCTTCCTGCCCAAGGAGACCTTTCAGCACCTGTTTCTCACCACCCTTCACAAACGCAAGAGCAACTGCACTTCCATGTGCATGATCCTAGGGGTTAAACTTTGCACCTCTCAATGGGTTTTCCTTATTCTCTGAAAAACCCAATTCTGCCCTCCAAGCAGGTCCCCAATCAGGGGCTTCAAAGGAGATCCAGCCTCCTCCCAGTCTGCTTCTCCCCATGAAACCCATCAAAAGCAGACTTTGCCAGCCATCAAGTGAGCTCATTGCTGGCACAGAGCTTGCAGACACTGAATAAGGCATCCAAAAGATAACTAGACTGACAGATTAGTTCACCCTACCAAGAAAGAATATTCCCCAGCTGGCTTTTTAGCAGTGAGGCTGTGCGACTGAAACCAGTCCTGGGGAAATCAGATCCTACGCTAACAAACCTAGAAGTAAAAATAATTTATACAAGCTCCCCATCTATGCTTAGAAGCTGTTCACGGGGACTGGGTTACACGCAGCAGCTTCACTTTGCAGCCTGGAAGGAATCCTGGCTCTTTCTTTAACCACATTACAAGCACAGGCTGTCCCAGGGCTGGAGCATCATTCAGACACAACGGGAGAAGCCAAATCACTCGCTACAATAATGCTGCAGCACAGGAATAGCTATCTTTGTATTTTATCTCAGAGCAGAAACCTCTCCCTCCCATTTCATTGATGCAGTCAGAAACTCAACTACTTTAAAACAGATTTTACAAACAGCTGAGTTTTGCCATGAGTTCAGTTTGGGTTGCGGGCAATAAAAGGTCTGGTTAACCCCATTTCCAGACAGCAGCTAGAGCCCTTTGTCCTCCCTGTATTTCCCCCTTGTGTCCCAGAAGCATTTCCTCCAGCTATAGTTTTTATTCTCCATGACTTTCTGCTCTCCTCAAGCATTGACACAGCGATTCAGCCTCTGGAAGCACAAAAGCTTTCTGCTACATTTCAAGAAAAAAAGACCATTTCAATAATCTGTTCTTAAACCTTTTTTTCTTTCCTCCTTCTCTTCCCGACACGGCAAACTGACTGTAAACACTCCCTTTCCAGAAGCAGCTCACCTGCGTGGTGGCATTTTAGATCTGAAATTACTATTTAGATTAGGATTCTGAAATTATAAAATCAAGCTACAGATTGTAGAAACAAACAAAAAGAGCCAAAGAGAAGCAAGATCTTTATCTGCCACAGCAATGAAACAAGTTTTGCTTTCAACTTAAGTCAAAGAAAACTCAACTGGCTTCTGGAAAAGTTCGTCAGCCTTTAAAGCAAATAAAAGAGAAAGGGAAAGAAAACCCACAGGAACCTAAGGAAAAAGCCAGAAAGGGAGAAAAAGGTAAAGGAAACAGAACTTACCTTCTTTCTGAGTCTCACTTGTCCCGTAATGATAGCAACCACATACATTTTTAAAATCAGGATTGTGCTGTAGAATGTAAATGACATAAAGACTGTGTTTTCCATCATTTTGGAGGGAAGTGCCGCTCGGTCGCCTGCAGGACTCACAGCCGGTGGAGATGTTGCTTGGGCTGCGAGAGGGCTCTGTGGGAGAGGGGGCAGGAACAGCCATGTCTAAAGACAACAGAAGTCACCACTGTTTCCTCAGCAAAAGCCCACAGCCCTGCGGCCCCTTTCACGCTGGACAAGAGTAAATGGTACAGCAGAGCTGCTGGTGAGTGAATCCCAGATGTGGATACGTTGCTCCCTGCTGCAGGCTGCTCCTGCTCCTCACTCCTTGCCACCACCAGCTCCGCAGGGATGTAGTCCCCAAACTGGGATACAATCCCCCTTGACCGTGTGGGACCCAGCAGGGCTCAGCCTGGCCACAGCTAGAACTCTTGCCTCCCTAAAACAGCCCACCATGACCCCCATGCCCTATGTCCCCTCCTGTCTGTGCCCAGAGGGACAGAGCTGCACAGAGCATCCCTCACCCAGGGGAACGAGCTGATCCGCCGTGGGAAAAAGGAAGAGTTAGGAAGAAGGTAGGCACCTACCTCAGAGGCACATCCAGCCCTTTGCTCCTTCTGTCCCAGATCCCACAGCCCACTCCTCCGTGGCAGCACTCCCAGTACTCCCCAGTCCCGCCCAGTACAGGCTGAGCCCTCCCCTACACAGCCACCTGCTGAGGGATGGGGCAGAGGGGACAGAGCCGTCCTTTGCCCTACCAGCACCCATCACCCGCGGGCCTGGGCTGCTCCTGCTCCCCTGGCTGGCCCGGGAGCTCCAGAAGTGACCAGTCTGGAAGCACAACCAGGCAAACCACAGACCACAACCCTAAATGCGCAGAGAAATCAATACCAGCCTGTCCAGCCCCAAAGACAGCTCCTCCTGGTTTCCTCGGAGAGAGTGAATCAGGGTAGTTGGGTGTAATTCTGTCCTCGGTCTAGAAAGCAGCGTTTGAATTTGGAGCTGCCTTTTCCATAGTCATCAAACGCTGGTGAAGGAGTGGGATCTAAGGCTCCGCAGGCAGCTGGGTTGCTCTTCCAACACAAACCTTTAACTCCTTCTTCCCCAGCCCTGGCCCCAGCGCTGGCAGCAGCGAACCTCCAGCGAGCAGATTGGAGCTCTCCAAGTTTATTAGTGTTAAAGGGCTGGATTTGGGATTTGGTTCCTTTACACCGAAAAAAAGAACAGCCCACACTTATTTCAGGCAAGTGGAAACTGTTGGAGATTGAGTGGAAAATGAATGCTTTGAAGATGTGAGCAGTTTTTTAATTCACCAATATGTTGGAATAAAAACTTCCATTTCAAGCCACAAAAAAAAAGCCCCCAAAACCCCAAAGAATGGAGTATGAGGGTTTGTCATTTACAAAAGAATCCATTGAAGTGTTGTTGCTTCTAGGACTGGTTTTGGTTTTTGGGGCTTTTGAACTTTTTAACAGCCATTGAGCAAAATTAGTCCTGTCCTTTCCAAGAAGTTCCACAGTAACCCGAGAGGAGCATTGCACTGAGCCCAGGACCGGGGTCCAGTCCTGTCGCTACAGTCCCTGCTGCACAAGGACAGGTTTGTCCCCAGCAATGGGATGCCGGTGGCACCTCACCTCACTTCCCAGGGAGAACAATTTAGAGGAGTCATTTCCTGGGGTCCTGGTGTGGGTTTAAGGCAGCCTCCTGCTCCGGGCACAGCAGTCCTTGGCCCAGCTTGTACACAGCATCATCAACGTGAGCGTGAGTCCAGTCATAGGGGCAGATCTGGAAGGTCAACTCGTGCCTGGGGAGTAAGGCAAGGAAGAAAAGAGTCACTCTCCATCTGGGCAGAATTATCCCACCAGCCCTGACTAGAAAGACCCTTCAAGCGCAATATCTCCCTTCTGGCATGGAGATCTGCAAATTCTTTGCATTTGCCTCTGAATCTCCCTTGCCACCGCTGTTCTGTCTGGATGCTGTGAACCTTAGAGACAGCGTACCGCTCATTGTGATGCACTGGCTCAGCCCCACAATGTCTGAGTGTGCAGAGAGCCTTTGGAAATGCCAAATGCATGGTTTCAAGGTGGGGGTGTTTGTAGTTAGTCACAACCACCTCTGTGTCAGAGCTGCTGTAGAACAAGTTCCAGCACAGCCCAGTGTGGAGCTCTACAGGGAACGCTTCCATTGGGCTTCTTCCACAGAGATGGGTATGGGGACACCAGGACAGACAGCAGCCACGCGGATTCAAACACTGCAGTAAGGGTTGGGGTGTTTGTCCTGGACCCCAGTCCTGTGCTGTCACCAAGCAATTACAAATGCCATAATGCCCAGCATCAGCAGTTGATGGCAGAGCTGTAGGCCTAACACCTCTCCAAACATGATAGGGAGCAAAATCATAGTAGGGAGGACTTTGGTGCCCAAAGACTGGGGTGATGTAAGGGCCAGACCAGATCTGCAACGGAGATGATCCTTTCTCCAGCAGCCCCTATCCCAGCTCTTCCAGGGGCCAGGACAAGCAACCAGACCCTTCACCAACATATCACACCCTGCATGGAGTCACTTCAGGTTTTACCTGCTGAGGATCCAGCCCGCAGGCTCTTCAGCAGGGAGACCTTTTTCTTTTGTGTACCTTCTCCTCCTGAGGCAGCCAGCATGCCTCACTGGGCAGCAGGAATACACACAAGCTTGATACCACCTGCAGACAAGCCAAGACTTCTGCTAGCCAAACAGACTTGCTCCTCCTCAGCATTTTTCAAGCTTGGGCAGGAAGCCCTGGACAATTTGCACAAGCAACTGGCAGACATTTAAACCAAACGGAGTGATCAAGAAGCTCAGTTTATTTAGGCATAAGCCCCTGGGACAGATCCAGGTATTGATGTTGTATGTGCCGGGCGTGCTCCATGGTTTGTGAAAACCACATGAGCAAAGGAAGTTGGTTTTTCCACATGCTTACGCATTTCAGACCCTTTCACCATTACTCAGAGCTGAACCCCAGTGTGGAGGATCAGCACCTATGTGGATGGGGTTGAGGGGCAGAAGCTGCCTGGGAAGGCAGGTGTAATATAATCCCCGCTTCAAGTTCACGGGTCTCACGCTAGGTAGGACACATCCACAGCCGCATCTTCCTGGAGTTCCTGACCCAAGGCAACACAGCTGCCAAGAGCATATTCCACCATCCCATTAATCCAGGCAGAAGCAGGCTAATATTAATGGTTTGATCCTCCTTCACGGATCACATCCTGCTAGGACGGAGCCATTGCTTGAATGAGACCAGGTCCCAAGGGCAGTGTGTCTTTCAACTAAAATCCATACCTTAGAGCCTTAAGCACAAGAGGTCTCAACTTAGGACAATATCTACCTAAAACCAACACTGCTAACAAAAAACACCGCTCTTTTTTTTTTTTTTAATTTTTTTTCTCCAGAAAAGATTAGAAAGAATCAAGATCAGGCTTTGAAAGATTTAGTCCTCAGGTCAGACTGACCCAAGGAGCTGAGAGGAAAAGACAGAGGGTTGTGTTGTAGGAGGAACTGAACTGCAGCAGGCAGAAGGAATGACAAATTCATGGGAGATGCTTGAGAAAAGTACTTAAGAATAGAAGCCTCTAATAACAATCCTGCTTTGGAAAGATTATGGAGTAAAAATCACTCTCTGTTCCCACATGGGTTATTTATTTGAACAGCTGAATTACACTACAGTATTATAACTACATGTTTTCCACTATTGCTGTGCTGGGGAATTTCCTGGTGGCAGTGACATGAGAGGGTTGGTTGTGTAATAAATCCTTGTCAAGGGAGTACAGGCACGTTTGCTGGGGTGGCACAGCCTGGGCTCCAACGTGATCTCAAAGAGCGGCAGAGGCTTTGGGCAATTACAGCTCAGATTGCCCCCAATTTTCCCAAACAGACAATTCCATCCCACAGCCCGGGCTGAGCAAAGAGCCCGAGGGGACTGCTCCAGCCTGGAGGAGACAGGCAGGCGGGTGGCACTTCTCCAGAGTGCTCCCACGTGCTGCTGGAGAAGGTGCAGAACCCCAACTGGGATTTTGCCTGCCCTGGACCTGCAACTCAGCCCACAGCTCCAAGCAGCGCTGAGCCACTTTCCCAGCTTGTTCCGATACCGCCGTAGGCGCCGGTGCCCTCTTTTCCTGCCATTTCTTCCTGCTGTTCCCAAGCACAAAGCCTTGGAGCCTGCAGACATGCCCTGCCCCAGTGATCACTTGCTCTTGGCTGCACCCAGCCCTGGGAAATCCGGCTGCCCACGGGAGGCTGCGCTGGCTCAAACACAGCTATGTAGTCAAGTAAAGGCATGAGAAGTTTAGCTATTTATTAAAGAGAAAGGCGTTCCACCTGCATTCACTCCATAGCCTGCATGAAATCACATTACCGTGACACACCTTCTCCCCTAGATGAATGAAATCCCATCGCTCCACCTGCAGCTCCCTGTCCTCCAGCTCCCGGGCTCCTCACTGCTCTTTGTGGCATACAGAAGATATAGGAAAGGCATTCAGCAGCAAAACCACCAGCATTAGCATCTCCTGAAACAAATGGGATGCTTCAGCCTTTGGCAAACTCAGGCAGATTTTGTCTGGTTTGCATTTGAAAGTGACTGTACTGGCTGAGCTATCTGAGAGGCCTCAGGCATGAGGAATGTAGAATCAGACTCTCCCAAACAGTCCTTCACACTCAGGATCACCAGATGCCTGCAGCAGGAGAGGCCCCAGGAAGGGGCAGGACTGTGGCAGCTCCAGGTCTAAGGCAAAGAGGAGCAGAGGAAGCTGCTGTTCCTCAGACACCCCTGGAACAGGGAACAGGGCCAAGTGAGAGGCAGTGGCATCTCCTCCTGTCTTCTTGCCTAGCTCCATCCACTGTCCTTTCCTGCCTGCTCCCGGGCTGCTGCCCTGCTCTCAACCAGTCTCCGCACCCACCCTGGCCACAAGGGAATCATTGTGTTCCCCGCTGCTGCGACAGCAAGGAGGTCCTGGAAGAGCATCACATCAGGTTGTAAGCATGTGGGAGACAGATTATTTTCTCTTATTCTGAGCATCACGTGGATTCACGCCTGGGCTCTCTCTAAAGAGGAAAGAATTCCTTGGCTACACTGTTCTGTGCCTTCAGGGATGCAGCCCAGCTGGGAGAGAGGCTGAGGAAAGTTATTTCTCCTCTTCCCCTGGTTTCTCCCTCTGACCCAGCTGGTTTAAACAGTGGCTTTAGGCAGAGCTGCACCTGCCACTGCTGCCATGGGGCAAAGGTGGAAAAGAGGGATCGAGGCTTGAGGTGTGGCGGAAACTAGCATCTCTCTCACTTAGCCACACCACAGCAGCTTATGATGTGTTTCTTTTCGCAAGAACCAGATCCCATCTGTAAACAACAGCAAAACCCACTTCTGTTATTGCCCAAAAAATGGAGTTTCCCCGCCAAACTGGGAGAGAAGAGAAACAAATCCTGCTGCCAAAAAAATGTCAGAATTGGGAAACATTTCCTAGGCTCCAAGCATTTGCAAAACTACAGAGTAAATACAGATTCCTTGCTGGGATGCTCTTGAGCAAGAGCAAAGGTAAAGGATGCTGCATGATCCTGCCTCCATATGCTGGAGAAATGGGAACCAGGGAATGTTTTACAGCATTAAGAACACTGGCTTGCTACCAGGACTGTGAGAGAAAGGGGATGTGGTCCCAAATTCAGGGCTTACCATTTTAAAACCTTGTAAGTCCTGTTTTCAACAGAAAGGCATTTTCAAGTTTTTACAGAGATATGGAAATGTAGCTCAGAAGGGAATGGAAATGTCAGCGTTTCATTGCCTGCCCTGATCTGAGCTGAGAGTGCCTACACCATGCTAGCGAGATCAACTCTAAGGAGAGCCTTGCTTTATGCCTTGCCTTAGAGCTTCACCAACCACAAGACTTTCCAAAACACAGCCTATAACCCTGTGTTCTCTGCATCCTCTCCATCACCCCTAGACTAAACAGCAGCAATTCCTCCCACCCTTCCTTATAGGTCATGTCGTCTAAATCTCTTTATCACACATGCTGATCTCCTAAACGCTCTCACTTCTCAGAGCAACAGGAGGGTGGCTGAGCTTCCTACAGCAGCAGACCAGGGCCTCCTTCTCACGAGACCGGACGCAGGCAGAAGTCAGAGCTTCTCAGCAGTGAGGTTTTTGGAGTTGAGTCACTTCTCAGCCTGTAGCTATGCTCCAGACGCATGCTAGAACTTTCTTTTCCCTGTATTAGGTGACGCACAAAGAGCCTTTTGGGCTTGCTTTAGCATCTCATTAGCCAGAAGAAAGGCGGACCAGGTCTCAACTCTGACGTTATTAATAAACACCTTCCCCATACTTAGCCTGGAACACAGGGAGTAATTTAGTTGGATTATTTACAGCCCCTGTTGCCTGGATGCTTTTTATGTTGTCATTATCTCAGCTGCCCACTTGCTGACGGCAGTGGGAGTGCTCATAGAGCATGACCCAGGATGGAGACACAGCCCAGGCAGCAGAGAAGGAGATAAGGAGAAGGGAATGAATATCAGAAGCCCCTGCCTGGATGTCAGAACAGGTATAACATACCCTGTGCAATGCCACATCTACAGCGCTTGAAAGTTAGAAGTCAAGGCATACTTCCCAAACCTACAGGGAAAAAAGGGAAGGGGATGTAGGACCATAAAACTTCCCAGAATGACTTTATCAAGACCCAAACTTGGCCGGAGTGATGCAAAATAGAGAAGTCTCTCCATGCTACTCCACAGGCAGCGATTTGAACTAAGACCTCTTGCCCTCCTGAATCATCCATCAGCAAGACTCCTCAGGAGCCTGCGTACTCCCCATGCTTTGATTACTCTCCTGATTTGCAGGTTATGTCCTCACATCCACAATGTGTGCCCAGAAAACCGTTCCACTTCGTGTTTATCCAACCCTGACTGCTCCACACAGCCCTCCAGGAGGAAATAAGTGCTCGTCACAAATATTTACAAAGCAACAGAACGCATCTGTCTAGCACAGCACATTCCTGATGACAGTGCCAGCAACTTAGCCAAAACTGAACAAGAAGTGTTGTCCCGTTAGCAGGGAAGAAGATAGATCCTGGTGGGAAGGCAGCAGTGGAATGGGTTTAGGGATGGGAAGCTACCAGATGTTACGGCCACATTAGCAGAGCTAGAGCTGGCCCCCAAGGAGAGTCAGACAGCACCAAGGGGTAGGGAGTTGCACCATACCACACGGGGGGAAGTTTGTGTGCGTCTTTGCTGGTGGAAGGGAGCTGCTGCTCTTCAACATGAGCAAGGAGCTTGCTGGGCTGTATCAGCTCTGAGGCTCACTGTGGTTTCAAGGTAGGACAAGTCCCTGCAGTAGCTAGCAATGGACTGAGGCTCTCTGGCCCCATACAGTTTGTTCAGCCTCCCAAGAGTCAGAAGTTAATGTAAGCTCTGAATCACAAGGTTTAATTCTCTTTCTTGAGGATTTGTTGTCGTAGGTGACAGTAATGCTTGATAATTGCATGCATCAAGTCACTGTCCTGAGACAATAAATTCCACAGCGAAACACAATTTAAATTATGATAATAATAACAACAATCTTTTTATGGGATCTCCATCCCCTGTTGTTCACATCACAGAGAGGTTTAGGAAGGACAGCAGTTCTTGCTCAGTTTCGTCTAGCTTACTCCTCCTTCGAGACATGTCTGTGAAACCACCTCTTACTCAGCTTCACCACAGTCCCGTCCACTTTCATCTCTCTTCAAAGGAGATTCATCCATGCTTTTGATTATCCCAGTCATACTTTCTCATTTTCCTCCAACACCAAAGCAAGCAGATGACCAACACATGACTGCCAACTCCTTTCACCCCTTGCACTCCAACCATCCTTTCACCTCCTAACAGCTCATTTTTCTTTTAAACGCCCCTGAGACCTCACTGAGGGGTCTAGGATGACTCCACACCAAGTTATTACATACTCTGGAGGGACTACTCCCAAACTGAAGGAATTCCAGCTATGTTCTTATAGAAGACAGATCTGGGACACTCACTCTGCAGCCATCTGGCAACAGATCTGGGTTGTTCATCTCTGTTCCTTTGGGGCCTTTCCTCTGGCGCAGTCTCCTCTCTTTCTATACTATTAGCATGGATTTAACACTGTTCTTTGTAGAGCACATCCATTCTGCTGTTTTCAGCTCACTCCAGCTCGCTGTTGACCATAGGATTCCCAGCTCTCAAACACCCATTTTAACAATAGCTGGAAACTAAAGTCCTGCTCACAATCATTTCTTTTAGAGGAGTACATTTTTCTTCCTGTTAGATAACATATCTCCCGGAAAAAAAGAACCTAACACTTTCAGATCCCTTCCTGATCCTCCAGCCTTATTTAACATCAATGTATTTTTCTCTATATCTAATGTATGGGAACACCACTTTCCAGGCCATTCAGAGTAAGAGGCGCAGCATAAATTAACAGATCCTCACAGAGCACTTGATGCTGCAGAAATGAAAGAATTCAATAGCTCTCATCTGGTGCTAAATAAATAGAAGGACACAGTTCTGAGCACTGAGACCTAGTGAAAACTCCTCATTGATTCGTTTTCAGGAAGCGTCGCCTGACCCTCGGCAGGAACAAATACATGCCTCCTGCAGTGCACTCGTACGTGGCCGGCCAAGCCTGGGAGTGAGGACCTGGCCTGTCGGAACACATGGAGGAACTATTACAGCAGTAGTTGCTTTCTCCCAGTAAACCTACTTGTTCCTCAGTGCTGGAGCTGGTCAAAAGCAGGCAGAGTTCTTTATTCAAGCATGAGTTGGAGCCACAGGAGCAGGAATAAGAGAAGTGCCAGTCAGAATAGCTGCCTTGCAAGACTAATTTTAGAGACCTGTATTTATGGCACTTCCACAGTAAGCGGGAGAAAGTGCAGGGTGTTTAGTTTTGCAGACCCCAAGACAAACCCCCCTCCAATTCTAGTCCAGCCCAAAACCTATTGAGCACTTCCAAGTCCTCTTTCACCAAAGGGTCCCAAAGCATTGGATGGGGATGTCTGCCTAATAACACTGCCACTGTATGTAGGCTGGATGAAATGCAAGCCACTCACCACATCAGAGCCCATGACTGGAGCGAGGGCACAGCGTTAGTCATGCCCTATAAACCTCTTCCTGTAGCGATCCTGCCCACAATTTAAGGATAGTGTCTTCTGATTTCATCAGCTTCAGGTTTCATCCCGTTCACACAGCTTTTATCCCTAAATTATTATTTGCAATAGAATTGAAGTTTTAAGATAGAATACAAGCTAAAGTTTCCTATTATTTCTTGCTCTCTTCATGAAAGCTATTGCTACACACAGACAGGCTCACACAAGAGCTACTCCATTCCAGCTGCTTCCAAGCAAGCCTGGAGAACAAAACCAGAAACCAGGTCCCAGACTTAGGCTGGAGCCCAGGCAAAGCCAAATAGGAACATTATCCAGCTTCAGATTCTGGGCTCAGTTTTAAAAAGAATGAAAAAAACAACCAACAGCAGGATTGAGGCGGGTAAAATCCAAGTCTCACAGCATCCTCATTTTACCAGTGAGGAACCTACAGCACAGATAGTGTGACTTAGCCCATGTTGCTCAGAGCTGGGTGACAGCACCTTGGCTTGATCCCTGGAGTCCAAATGCAGTCCCCAGATCTAATCACTAAACCACAGAGGATGTCTGCACCATGAGCATTTAGTTTACAAGTCAAAACAGAGCCTTAACTGCCAGCATGCAAGTGCAACCCGATAGCCCATCCACTGGCTCTATCACTACGACTTCATTTTATCTTGATCTTGCACAACACAGGTCTTGAAATCAAAATCCAGAGGCAATTAGGCAGGATCAGAGCCAACTCTGTGGCAGCAGCAGTGAGGAGCAAAAAAGTGAGGCTGGCAGAACACCAGTCCCCACACCTTGCTTTGCTTTCCTCAGTCCCTGCCCCAGGGTGCGTCTCTCCACTGCCAGCCCAGGTGGATTTGCATGGTCCATAGCTGCGTGCTGCTTATTTGCACCTGGCTTTGGGTGGTACCATTAGACACTGAGCTGCTGTAAGCTCTTGCCCTGCGACATGAGACCCTGAGCCACTAAATGAAACACACACCTGAGCCCGAGTCTCCCTGCAGGATCTGGTATTTAAACTCCTAACAGCAATTTTCTTTAAACTACACCGTAACATCTTCACTCCTGGCACAAAACCTACCCAGCTTGGAGTGTGTCTATGCCATAAAAATCCATTTTAGAAAGAGACACCTGTTAAAATCATCAAGTTACAGATTAAAAAAGAAAACTGTTCTCAAAGCTTGTCACTATTGCAGTCCTGGCATCTCCTGTTCAGATGAAGAGGATCCTCTCATTTTTTCCAAAGCCAAAGGTCTGCTTCTCTCTATCCCTTCTCCCTCTGGAGCACACAGCAGCCTGTGGAGGAGCAGAGACAGTTTGACTGCTGGGCGCTTAAAATAACTCACTGTGTTTGTTCTGAGAAAGACCTTCTCCATACATTATTGCTTGAAGGAGTGCGTATGACTGAAAGATCAAATGGGTTTCAGCACCAGGTCTCACCATATAAAGAGCATAGAAGTTCCCTGCCAGCTTGTCACCTTGTACTTTTATAGATAAAACACTAACTTTCAAGGAAGTTCCCACAGGAGGCAAGAAATGCGAGACAAATATTTCCCTCACCCACACTGATGCTGTTAATCAAGCATGGTTTTGAACACCTCCTCTCCCCCACCTTTCTCCTATCCCTACCAGGTAACATGACCTGTGTAGTTCCACCTGCTGAAAACCACTTGATATCAGATTAAAAATCACATTTGCCACCCTCTGCAGAGATTTTCAGCATTCACCACAGCCAAAGGGCACCAGCAGAACTGATAAACCTTGCCTGATGTTTGGTTGCTGTACGTTGCTCTGGGTAGGGGCTGCACCAGTGTAGACCAGGCAAAGCTCTGGTCTGGACAACCATTGCATCCAAACGCTGCAAAGTCCTTAGAGCTCGTTATTCATTCCGCTTCTACAGCACAGCGAGGCTCTGGCCTCTGACTGCAATACAGGCTCAGGCAAAAGGACTTTATTGTTGGGCATCTTGGATGGGAAATCCCCTTCTGTTGTAGGGAAGAACTTTTCAATTGTGTTTTCTAAAGACAGCATCCAGACCAAAAAAAACCTCTACTGGTATATCAGAATTTTACAAGGGTTCAGACATGTTCAAAAGAATTATTTCACGTGGTCAGATTTATTTGAATATGTGCATAATGTTCCACTTCACCCAGATTCCGAGCTCATCCATAGCTTTCCTTGTTGGTGTCCCTCTTCACGCAGCACAGCAGCACAGGCTGACACAAGGAACTCCGATTTTGGAAACCAAACAAGGATTCTTAAGCCTGTCCAGGGCAAATCATGCTCAAGCTCTTGAGTAAAGATTTTTCAGACATAACAGAATTGCCAAAGCTTTTGTTATGAACTACCAGGTGAAACTTTCATCATGTATAAACATCAGTTTTCCTACCTGCAATAGAAGGATGATAGTCTTTTGACTCCCTGGGTGATGCTAGGATTAGACAGTGTTTGCTCAACATTAATGTGGATTGTGGTGTCTTGTGTTATTGCTACTGTCACATTATAGAAAGGTCAACGAACGCATTCCAGTGAGTCACAGCCTTCCCACAGCGTTAGTGTCCTCCTCAGAGCTTAGCCAGGCGCTGTATTTGGATAAAACCCATCACAATCTTACCCTGAAAATATCCCAATATACGTCAGAGTGGCAGCCCTTTCCTGTCACTGCCTCATCTCTATATTCAGGATAAGGAGCACTTGGAAAATGATGCTGAAATTGAAAAAGGGAAAGAAAACAAACCCAAACCACATATGGGGGAGGGCAAAAATAAACCAAACTCCCCCCAGAAAGAGCATTATAGAAAACTAGCCAGAATCAGAAGGCAAGAAGAGAAGAGATGCGGAAGAGACACATTCAAACAGAAATTACACTGAACATAGGGAAGAGTCTCCCACTTCTCCAATTAGAAACCTTCAGTGAGAACCTCTTGCCAGCCCAGCACCTTGTGTAAAACAGCAGTCATTACCAGCTTTCATAGAATGGTTTGGATTGGAAGGGACCTCAAAGACCATCCAGTTCCAAGCACTTGGAAATACTGAGGACCTTAAACATTCTCTAACAAAAATACAGACTTTTTCTGGGAAAAGCACTCACTGCCCCTACAATTTTTACCTGGAAACCTCTTGCACTCTATGAATTCAAGGCACAGCTGCAGCATTGATTCCTAGCACCCTGTCCGCTGGCTGGAGACTTTATATTTCTTGGCTCTCCAGCGAGCTGTGAGGTATGCTGCCTCGTGATCAGAAAGCCACGCTAACCAGCCATATCCCAAATTCTCTAGGCTCTCTGCCATGGAGCTGCAAGCCTTGAGGATGTGGACTTTAAACCAACAACATACAAATCAAACTGTGGGTGGGTGACAGACTATTTCAACACACTAAAAGGAGAGTAAGGCCAGGCGAAGCTCTCATCTGGGACTTTCTTCTCTCCTCACCCTTGGCAGTAATTACTCCACCTCTGCATCCCTTATCATAGAATCATCGCACGGTTTGGGTTGGAAGGGACCTTTAAAGGTCATCTAGTCCAAAATTCCTGCACTGAGCTGGGACATCTTCCACTTATTTCTGCCTCTGCAATACACCCACCCCATAACCACTATCTCCCCTATCACAATAGCTTTATCACCCACTCATTGCAAACACCCCCTGCACCCCAGCACATACCGCTGCTTCCCAAATCCCTACCTTCCCTCTTCCTATAATCCCCCCATGTCCCTACCTCTCCCACACCCTCACCTTTCCACTATACCACTTCCACTGCTCATCAGCGTCACAAATCACAGATACCCTAAACCAACTACTGCACACCAAATGCTTTTTGAAAGTTCTCTGCTGCAAATTTTCAGTTACCTTCAGCTTGTGGCAGCCGATTCAGGATGACCCACTGCTGGCTGACTGCCCCCACCCCACGTGCTGCTCAAGGGAGCCAGTGTGAATACATAACAGGATGCCCATTCTGTGCCCAGGGCACGGGAGGGTAGCGAAAGCAGAAGAGCAACATGCTCATCAGCACCAACACAACAGGGAACAAAACGTTGCTCTGTGGAGTGCGTATTGCAGCGTCTGTGCTCCACTTGGAGCTTCCAGACAGCTGTTCAAGGAAATTGCCATCAATGTCAGCTTCACCACTGCTATTAGACATCTCGTCCGTGTCCAGGCCCAGCTTGAACCCATTTAACTTGTAAGGGATAATGAGATAACAGCATGACATGTTGCAGCTGAAGGTTATTTAAACACCCATCTGGTACCTGTTATGCAGCATACATCCTATTGTTGTATAGGAAATAAATGCCACCTCCCTCCCACATGGAAAGATGATCTATAGATGTGTCCCATGCTACCTCTTCTTTTTGCATAGATGAGGTAATTCACCTTCTCTGTGTTGCTTCTTTGTGTTTCCTGTCTGCATTTTGGGAGATGCAGTCCCTTCCAGGCTGGTGAGACCTGATGAAAGAACACAGAACACAATGAAAAATTTAATAGGGACACCTCATCATCCCCTTGGCACATCAGTCAGAAGAGGGTCCACAGAAGCCGGATATGAAAGGGTGGACAATAAACTGTGAAACCGATTCACCCTTTGTAAGGCACAACTTGGCACTACACTTTATCCTAGAGAGAGTCCTGCTAAAGATCAGCATTCGTGTGACAACGCTCTGTCTTTACAGAGGAATATCCACTGAAGCCTGTGAGGTGAGTAACGCAACCTGCTTGCAGCTTTAATTCAGATGTACAGCCAAGAAAATCTACAGCAGCTAAACAGCCTCAATTCTTCATTCAAACTCTCCATCTCCCTTCGTAAGGCAGCTTTGGCTGTCCCCAGCCCCTGCTGAAACTGCCCCATGAAGCCCGAGCAGCCAGGAGGGTTGGGTTCTGTGCTGTCCCAGGGAATCACGTTTCATAACACAAGTGCTCAGCTCCGCAGATGCGTACGCTCCTGTTTTTCTCAGCTACGACTGACTCAGTTTTTTGCAAAAGTTTTTCCACCCTGCAAATCCTGGGCCAAACCCTTTGCCTGAAACCCCATCTAGTGTTGGGCACAGACAAACGCAGAGGAAATCAAGGAAACAGAGTTGACTGGAAAAATCCCAGCACTTTTTTCAGCGGTATTAAACCACCTTTGAAAAAATATCACTTGAATTGACTTCAGGAGAGCTCTGACAGAGTCCAGGCAACATGTAAACCTGCATAGACCACTGTTAATTCCTTCCTCTGGCTTCAACGCAGCCTCTGGGTCTCCCAGTGGAGAGATGGCAGCAGGAAAGCTCAACAAGCTCAGGTGTTAGTTCCTTGGCAGCCCAAGCCCTGGGGCTTTGAGGACACCCCTCTGTACCTGAGTCATCTGGAATAATGAGCTGAGTCCAAGCTGTGTGCACTGCAAAACTCAATGGCAGCTGACAGTGAGGACTCCCTCAAAACAGGAAACAATGGGACTTCCCAGGTGCTTGGCAGTTGGTAGCACACACACTTGTTTCAAGAGAGATGTCAAATCTTGAGCATGTATTCTGAATACTAAATAATGCTGTTGGTGGTTTTCCAATGAGATTTTAAAAACTAAATCAGAATTATTTAAAAGTGCTTCTTCACATTTTTTAAGCAATGAATAATATCGGGAGACCCAACACTGCCAAGCCACCACTAAACCACCACATCCACACATCTTTTAAACCCCTCCAGGAATGGTGACTCCACTGCTGCCCTGGGCAGCCTGTTCCAACCCTTGACAACCCTTTTGGTGGGGAAATGTTTCCTAATATCCAGTCTAAACCTCCCCTGGAGCAATTTGAGGCCATTTCCTCTCATCCTATCGCTCATTTCTTGGGAGAAGAGACCAACACCACCTCGCTACACCCTCCTTTCCTGGAGCTGCAGAGAGTGATGAGGTCTCCCCTCAGCCTCCCTTACTCCAGACTAAACAGCCCCATGTCCCTCAGCCGCTCCCTATAAACCTTGTGCTCCAGACCCTTCCTCAGCTCCGTTCCCTTCTCTGGGCACACTCCAGCGCCTCAATGTCTTTTGTGTAGTGAAAGGCCCAAAACTGAATGAAATATTCAAGGCACAGTCTCACCAGCACCGAGTACAGGAGGACAATCCCTTCCCTGCTCATGCTGGCCACACTGTGGCTGATACAAGCCAGGATGCTGTTGGCCTTCTTGGCCACCTGGGCACACTGCTGGCTCACGTTCACCCAGTGTTGACCAACACCCCCAGGTCCTGTTCCACCGGGCAGCTTTCCAGCCATTCATCGCCAAGCCTGGAATGTTGCATGGGGTTGTTGTGACCCATGCGCAGGACCCAACACAAAGCATTGCTTAACTTCATACAGCTGGCCTTGGCCCATTGATCCAGCCTGTCCAAAAGGACTGGAAATAATGAAAGCCGTTTCCATGTTTTCTCTTCCCTTTTGCAATCACACTTCTTTGACAGTGGAGGCGATCATGGAATTACCAGGACAAAATATCTGCTCTGAGAACTTGGTTTTAGTAACACAGCTTTCTGAAATGTTCAGTCCTGTGAGTTGCAGAGCTCCAGCCACTGCTATGGAAAACTTTGGGCTCTGTGATGCCAGGTGTGCAACCCAGTCTGAACTAAGTCCAAACGAAGCATGGCTATGGTCTTGGTTAATCACTAGACCAATTAGCACCTCGGTTAAGATGCAGGGAGGTTCCAGTTCTGCTTCTCCCAGAACTGGCATTGTTCTGATGAAACTCTCACTCTATGATAGTTCACAACACTTTCAGTTCTCAAGGAGGAGTGTGATAAACCTGTTAAATCATTAACACCTCCAGTTTACAGGAGACTTCCCTTCTCTTGAATAGCCTCAGGCGTCAAGAAACAGAAGTTATTCTGCAATTTCTGTTTCACTTTCCATTCACACTGAGCCAGGCTGGCTTTCAGCTCCCTCTATGAAGCTTCTAAATCCTGCTGTACTCTTCATTCTTCTGCCCACTTTGACCCCAGCTTTGGACCCTCTCAGCACTGCAGTCATCACGGGTGGTGCTGCTGTCGCTTGGCAGCTCTTCTCCCCTCACTCCTGGCTCATGTGCAGTCTCCTGAAGTGTTGCAACAGGAAGGACATGCTGAATTTTTCAGGCAAGGCAGTAACAGTGAGACCAGCTGATGGTCCCTCCCAGAGTGGTGAGGGCTTTCTTTTTAATGCCATCCTTCTTTGGGGTGGTTGAGGAAATATAGGAGGTATGGCCCACAGTGACTCGAGAAAGGCAAAGGCTGAACTAACCTAATAGTGCTCATCCCACAGGTGGGACACCCTGCTTCTCATGACAGTACTGGAGCATTTTTCTTGCTGGTACCTTGGTTTATGTTGGCAGAAGCGGGAAAATTCTGGAGGCAAATTGAAATAACATCCATTAATAAATACTAACAGTATTTATTACTAACAGTAATTCTCACTAACAGTATCCATCTGCTTCACCCTGTATCTCACAGAAACCATGCAGAAGTTCAGCATCACCATTCCTGCTTTACTGGTGTGGAATGACCAAGCACAAGGGAGGAGTCTGAGTTGCAGGTTGTCTGGCAGTGTCCTGGTTCAGCAGCCCATCCACATGGCCCCTGTACTCGGCACTGGTGAGACTGCACCTCAAATCCTGTGTTCAGTTCTGGGCCCCTCGCTCCAAGAAGGATGTTGAGGCTCTGGAGTGCCCAGAGGAGAGCAATGAAGCTGGTGAAGAGGCTGAAGAACAAGTCTTAAGAGGAGCAGCTGAGGGAACTGGGGTTGTTTAGCCTTGAGAAGAGGAGGCTGAGGGGAGACCTTATTGCTCTCTACAACTGCCTGAAAGGAGGTTGTGGAGAGGAGGGAGCTGGGCTCTTCTCTCAAGTGACAGGGGACAGGACAAGGGGGAATGGCCTCAAGCTGCACCAGGGGAGGGTCAGACGACATCAGGAAAAGAATTTTCACAGAAAGGATCATTAGGCACTGGCAGAGGCTGCCCAGGGAGGGAGTGGAGTCACCATCCCTGGAGGCGTTTAAAAGACGGGTAGCCGAGGTGCTCGGGGACATAGTTTAGTGGCAGGTGGGAAAGATGAGACTTGATGATCCAGGGGGTCTGTTCCAATCTAGTGATTCTATGATTCTACATATTAGCGTCTACTTTGACAGCCTTCCAGTCCTGAAAGGGGCTCCAGGAAAGCTGGGGAGAAGCTCTTGATCGGGGAGTACAGGGATAGGACGAGGGAGAACGGTTTGAAGCTGAAACGGGGGAGACCGAGACGAGAAGTGAGGGAGAAACGTTTTCCTGTGAGGCTGGGGAGGCCCTGACCCAGGTTGCCCAGAGCCATCCCTGGAGGTGTTCAAGGCCAGGCTGGATGGGCCTTGGGCACCCTGATCCAGTGGGAGGTGTCCCTGCCCATGGCAGGGTTTGGAACTGGAGGGGCTTTGAGGTCCCTTCCAACCCAAACGATTCCATGATTCTATGGTTTAGTGTCAGATAGGAATGGTTGGACTCGATGACCTACGAACTCCTTCCCAACCCAGCGATGCTATGAGGGGAGCGAGGGCTGCTGATGCCCGAACGCCCCCTCCCGCTGACATCATCAGCAAGGCAGCGGTCTCCATCTTTGCCCTTCACAAAGATGGCGGCGGCGGCGCCCGCACGGGCGGAAGCGGGGCGGCGCGGGAGGCGCCATGCGGCGGGCGGCGTTGGTGCTGTGGCTGCTGTTGCCGGGGCTGGCGGCGCTGGAGCCGATCAGCGTGGGCCTGGCCATCGGCGTCGCCTCGGCGCTCACCGGCTACCTGTCCCACCCCCGCTTCTACTGCCGATACGTGGAGTGCTGCCCCACCACCCGGCACCGCCTCAACGCCACCGGTACGGGGGGCGCGGCCCGAAACCGCTCACTGGCGGGGCGGCCGCGGCGCGAGCGAGGCCGGTGACCGGCACCCCTGGGTGGCCATGCGGAGCTCGCCCTGTGTGTGGCTCGTGGCCAGCACCCGTGGATAGCCATGCGGAGCTCGCCCTATGTGTGGCTAGTGGCCAGCACCCGTGGATAGCCATGCGGAGCTCGCCCTATGTGTGGCTAGTGGCCAGCACCCATGGATGGCCATGCGGAGCTCGCCCTATGTGTGGCTAGTGGCCAGCACCCGTGGATGGCCATGCTGAGCTTGCCCTGTGTGTGGCCAGTGGCCAGCACCCATGGGTGGCCATGCTGAGCTCAGCTGGCATGTGGCAAATAATGGCCCCCCGTTGGTGGCCATACCTAGCCTGCCTAGTGCTTTGCTGGTGACTGACACTCATCAGTGGCCATGCTAAGCTTGCCTGGTGCATAGCTAGTGACCAGCATTCTTTGGTGGCCATGCCAGGCTTGCCTAGTGCGTGGCCAGTGACTGGCCCCTGTTGGTGGCCATGCGATGCTGAGGTCTCCCTGTCCCCGCAGCACTGAAGGCGCAGTTGGACACGAAGCTCTTTGGACAACACTTGGCCAAGGATGTGGTACTCAAGGCAGTGATGGGTTTCCAGAACAACCCCAGCCCCAAGAAGCCACTGACGCTCTCGCTCCACGGCTGGGCTGGCACCGGCAAGAACTTCCTTAGCCAGATCCTGGCAGAGCAAATCCACTCCGCCGGCTTGCGCAGCAAGTTTGTCCACCTCTTCCTGGCCACCCTGCACTTCCCACACCACAACCAACTCCAGCTCTACCAGGTGAGGTGATAATCCAGTTACCCCAAGTCCCTAAATCCTCTAGGATGGGGATTTGGCTGTCTGTGCTCCGTGGATGCCTGACATGTGGACGTGTACCACTGGGTATTTCCAGCGTTTCTGCTGAGGAGAGATGGAGGGGGAGATGCATTCCAGCAGTGAAAGAGAAAGGCAGCAAAGTGAGAGTGATTTCCTTAGGTGGTCCCTGCCCAATGCTGTCTCCTGAGTTCTGCAGTACTTCCTACTAGGAAAGAAGCCGGTCACTAAAGCTGTGTGTGCGGGTTGGCTGGGATGGAGGTGACTTTCTCCAAAGCAGCCTCTGCAGTGTTTCACATTTGGGGCTGGAACAGTGTTGCTAACACACACGCATGTTTTGCCTGTTACGGAGCAGAGCTCACACAGTCTTAAAGCCTTTTCCACTCACACATAGCGAGCAGGCTGGGGTGGGCAGGAGCCTGGGAGGGAACACAGCTGGCACAGCTGACAGCCAAAGGGATATTCCATACTGGCATGCTGAGACATAAAAACTGCAGTAAAAGAAGAAAAAAAGAGGGTTTGGCTTTCAAGGTGGCCACTGCTCTAGCACTGGCTGGGTGTTGGTCTGCAGTGTCAGCAAGGTAAGTGATTCCCTTTGTTTTTTACCTCTTTCCATCACATATCAAACCATCTTTATCCTGACCCATTCATTTTCTTGCTTTTATTCTTTGTCCTTTCTCCCGTGTCCTGCTGGGGTGCTTGGCTGCTGGCTGGGTCAACCCACCACGTACCGTGTGTGATGAGGTGTAGCCTGCATGAGAGATTTTTCAAGTGACTTCATTGATTGCAGAATTCTGATCTTCATGTTTTAATGTTTGAAGGTACCCAGAACTGATGTTCTGATAGATGTGGTTTCTGTACGGAAGAGGAAACACTGATTCTTCTTTTTAAACAAATGGAAAGAAGCTTTCTCTTCTCCAAGACTGCCCATCTCAGCTTGGGTTTTGGGCCTTATCCATACACTAAGCAGAAGGAATGAGAAAGTCTTTCTGTGAGCAGAAGAATTTACATTTAACTTCAGTGTCACATGTTAAAGGGGTCAATCACAGTTTGTGGTCCTCTCTTCAGGAGAAAGTACAACCCAGGAGTCTGTGGGTTGCTGACATTAAACAAGCATGTTGCAGTATATCCCCAAAAGACCTTGTTTTTCAGTGTTTTTCAACCTCTTGTTCCAGGAACAACTGCAGAACTGGATTCGGGGCAACGTCAGTGCCTGTCCCCAGTCTGTCTTCATTTTTGATGAGATGGACAAAATGCATCTAGGTCTCATAGATGCCATCAAGCCTTTCCTAGACTATTACGAAGAGGTTGATGGGGTGTCCTACAGGAAAGCCATCTTCATCTTCCTCAGGTCTGTAGCACCTATTTCAGTCATTTCAAGATACTGAGATAAATCTGCGTTGATGATGGCCAGGGGAATATTGAATACCATGTAACATCATGCTCAGCAATAAAAACTGGGGTAGAGAAAGAAGGGGTTTCAGCTTCCAAGATGATGGTTCTTCAGAGACTGCCTGGGTGTTGGTCCGATTAGGGATGGGTGAATGTTTTCCCCCTTAGCTTTCCTTAGGTTTTCTTTTCCTCTCCTCTTTCAATTACCTATTAAGCTGTTTTTATCTTGACCCACAAGTCTTCTCACTTTTATTCTTCCTCTTTTCTTCTTCCGTCCTGCTGAGGTGGGAGGGAGGAAACATGCTGAGTAGGTGCTTGGCTGCTGGCCAGGGTCAACCCACCACACGCTGATGGTTATGTAAAGAACTGGAGACTTTCCCCAAAGTTATAGCCTATGGGTTTCTGTTTTGGTGATGTGTTTCACATCAAAAAATGTAAATGGCTATGAAAGAAATTCTTGTTCAGTTCTGTCTGTATTCACTGCTCTACATTCTTCTTTTGTGAACAGCAATGCAGGTGGTGACTTAATTAATAAAGCGGCTTTTGACTTCTGGACAAGGGGAAAGCAGAGGGAGGAGATTCAGCTGAAAGACCTGGAACCCATACTATCTGTAGGAGTTTTCAATAACAAGAACAGTAAGTCTCTTCCCCCTGAAAATGGGATTCCTTTTACTTCATAACATGAGGTTCATCCCTTGACACTTCCCTGCTTTTTCCTGTCCTCCAACTCCTCCAGGTGGATTGTGGCACAGTAGCCTCATCGAGAAGAACCTCATTGACTACTTTGTCCCCTTCCTGCCCCTGGAATACAAGCACGTGAAGATGTGTGTCAGGGCTGAAATGATAGCCCGTGGCTACGCTGTGAATGAAAAGGTGGTTCAAGCGGTGGCTGATGAGATGACGTTCTTCCCAAAGGAACAGAAAATCTACTCTGATAAAGGCTGCAAGACTGTCCAGGCCAAGCTGGATATTCACGAAGACATTGCAATGAGATATACAAAAGCCAAGTACTGATTATCCTTCAGGTCTCCAAAGCACTTCCAGAGCTTTTGGAAATCTGTTCATTTGCACTTTAGCTTTTTTACTGTTGCGGGGAGTTTGGTGAAAATACCAGAGTGAGCTGTGTGGGCTTTTAAACTTCTTTTATTTTAATCTTAATATCCCACCGTTCCTCTCTGAACTGGCTGGTATCCACACGTTGCCCCCTTTATTTTTTTTAGCCTACACAGAATTTCTGAGCGTGACACATCTATAGCACAGGATACAGCCTCTCCTGTTTGATTGTTCCAAGTGCTGCGATTATGAAGTATTCGATTCTTTTTTCCACAAAAACTAGACTAGAGCAAAGGAGAACACAGGAATTCTTCCAGGCAGTCGTATTCCCCTCCTTGTACACAGTCTTGTTCGTGGGCTGGTGAAATGAAGGGATGTGTGGTGTGTTCAGGACCGTGATAAGTGTCTGCAAGGGTGAATACCTTTATGTGTTGCAGTATGTTTAGCTCAGCAAAATCCGTTACTCTATAGTAGAGAAGGGGGTGGAGGGAAGTAATTGCTTGTCCCTCTGCTGTTTTGATGACAAAGAAATTGTCAAAGAAAGTTTATATTCTTTTAAAGGGGTAAGCGAGTTTGTGTGGTTACTCCAGGGTGTTTGCCGAAGCAGCAGGACCTGTCTGAGTCATCTGACTGTTACAACACCCTGGGCCAGTTTCCTGTTCTTAATTGCAAAAGTCTCATGAGGATTTGACTGTTGCAGCTTTCAGGTTTGTCTGCACACAGGGCCCTGTGCCTGAAGGCTCCAAGATCTGTAGCAGTCCCTCCAGCTGCACCCAATAGCGCAGGAGTGGGCAACACTACTCTTACCTTGCTTGGAAGACATTTTCACAGCAGAAGTTATTTTTAATAGTGTACTTCTATACTGAAGCATAAAGAACAGCAACACAAAGCTCTTCCTCGAAAGCCAAAGAGAAGGGAGTATTGGAAATAGGAGAGCCATCAACAACAATCCCATACCTCGCTAAATAAGTATGTTTTATAGTAGCTTTTAACATTGAAGAATATCTGTGTGGAAGGGTGAGCAAGGAGTCAGGGAGCTGGGAAAGATTCACTTTTTTAACCTTCACCCAGTTGGTAAGGCTGGGGTTTAAAACTCTTGCAAGCTTTAACTCTTTCATCATCCATCACTTGGGGATCAAGTATTGCAGTGCAAGACAGAAGTGCCTCTCACTTGGTTGATTGTAGTGTGTTTTTAAACGGGTATGAAGGATTGGGTTGTCCTTGGGCTGCAGCATCTACTCCCCTACTTACTTTAAGATGAGATGCAAACCCTCTAAGTCTCAACACCATTATGTTACTTCAAATCACGACAGTGAGCTTGGCGTTCATGTGAAGTGTCAACTGCCTTTCAGAGCCCCGCCTGGAGTTTGGCAAACCGTTCACACTGATGCAATCGCCAGAGCCAAATGCAGGCGAGCCATTAACCTTGGGACATTGGACTGTTGCTTTTCATGTACAATGTTTTACCCATAAACCATCTTATTCATAGGTGTAAATACTGCATCCAGTTTCATTTACTCTGAATACAAAATACTTGTGCAGTTTCAAGACACTACGTATTACCACTGTACTGCAGTTGGAATAAATCTTAGGTCACTGTTTTCTCTCTGTTTAATCATTTTCAGCCCTAGAAAGGTACTAGCTTATGCACTTTTCTGTGTAAGCAGATTAAATAGCCTGTTGATATTAAAGCATGTTGAGTCATCCAATAGCAGAGTAAGGTATTCAGCTGTTAAAATACAGCTCAGTAGAAACAAACACCTATGAAAAAGTCTTAAGAGTGTCTACCTGCTCTGCTTCGTAGCTATTAAAGGGTATCTCCTACCATGCTACCGGGCAGCGCAGGACAAATAAGCCTTGGGTAGCTTATTTACCTATTCTTCCTCTCTGTGTTGTGCCTGGAAAGCTGTCATTTGAGGCAACTCTTCACCTCTCCTCTAGCTGGCAAAGGCTTTCATCCTGTCTCTGTGGCCCAGAGCATCTGCAGCCTCTCCAGCCTAGAAAAAAAAAGCCAGTGTGTAAATAACAGCCTGATTCAAGCAAGGTACAGCTGTTGGCAGGAACCCGCACCTCACTGAAGAGTCCATTGTTCACACTGTTGTGGACCATGTGTTGCGCTGTAACGATGCACAAGGAAACTCATTACTGAGCATATACAAGAAGCGTAAGCTGCCTTGTTCCTCAGGACTTTGCACTATGCCTGCACAGCACTGCACACACGACAGCTTGGCTGTTTGGCCCCGGACATCAGGCGGGTGAAGGGCCAGACTGTCTCTGTCTAAAGCAGCACTTACTACATCGCTGTATTTTAAGTTCCCAGTGGCCTGTTACTAATGGCCAGTTAACCAGTTGCAGCAAGAAAGGCGGAGTGAGGATCTGAGCTTTGAAACCGTGCAGCCTAAAGGGGAGGGTAATGACAGGATCAAAGCTGGAAGTGATTTCAGGCATACGTTTCCTTTACCCAGACAGGTCTGCCGTTTTCAAGACAGGAGAGATTAAACGGAGGCAGTCTCCATCCTGTGAGCATAATTTCTGCACCCTCTAGAGAAAGCTCTCATCCATTCTGAGCCATCTAGGGCTATGATATCATTAAATACTCGCTACCAATGCATGTCAAATGCTAATATTGATGCTGCAACAGCACATAAAGCAGAAGTGAGAGTGTAGTGAATGCTGGAGAAGCCCCAGTACTGCTTGGGTGAATGGCTTCTTTTGATGAGAAGGTATCAGACAGTAGCAAGAGTTTATCAGTTTTACATCTGATTTTTCCATTAGCCATTCATTTGCTATAGTCAGGAGGTCAAAGAAATAGATAAATACCCGAGTTCAAAACACTTATTTACTGACAAATACTAGGGCTAATAATTGGCATATTACACAACTTCAGAGCAGAACGGGACCCTTGAATTCTTACTGACCCTTTTTTCCCCCCTCTCTTGCAGAAAAAACTTCAAGATGCTCCCACTGAAAACGTGGGTGGCTTCAGTCAGAGCCTGCAGGGTGTTCAGGCAGTGGTACCACAGTGAGAGGAGAGGAGAAGCAGGCTTTTAACTAGGCTCTGGAAGACAAATTCATCTTTATGATACTGTTCAGCACATACACATCTAGAAAGTCTGCCTCTACAAAAGCCATGAGAGGATAATTAGTACTGACGATCTAGAAGCACAGTTTCCACTCTAAATCTCGTTTGCTTCCCTTTCACCAGGTAGCAGAGTTGCAGCTCCTCCCCATTATCTATTCCCTTTGAACTCAGGAAGGGACATACTGTGTACACAGAGAGCTGCACACTCTAGCCCGAAATGCAGTGTGCAAAGAATACCAGAAGGTAGCTGAGAAATACGTTTCTCATGAGAACAGTTTATTTTTCACAGAAACTGGAGTGAAAAAAAGCCTCTGCAGTGCCCACATGGAGAAACAAGTCTCACACTCCTTGCAGGAACTTCAATTGACACATTTCACAGTTTTTCCTCAAATGCCATTGGCTCTGTCTTCACTCCTGCCTCGAAGGCACACGGCATTGTGAGAACAGGCAAAAGGAGAAACCCTGCATTCTGGTCCCCGGATTCCACATGTAGAGGGAGAGCAAAAACCTATTTCCATTTCCTTGGTTTAAAACTTAACCTGTATGTGTTTCCTACTGAGTCATACTCTTTCCATGAAGCTGACTCACCAGTCAGCACAATATCTCCTTCCTGAGATCACACCTGGGAGAGCACATCAAGGGCAACTTTCTATGTAAAAAAAATACTAAAAATAGGAACCAACTACACCAAAGTGGTATTCAAGAATTTAAACTCATTTCCTTGCAATATTAAGTCTGCCCTTTGAACACCATTCCCACCAGAGAATTTAATATTCCTGGTTTGACACATACGAGGCCAATTCATACCACTGTTTTGAGAAAGACAACGGTTCGTCACAATGTTGGAGAGAAGACTCTGGATTAATCACAGAATCCCTTCCTTATCTTTACTGGAACCAAGCTGTTAACGGGGAAAAGACACATATCCTACTTTTAATGGAGTTACAGGAATATTCAGCCCCATGGAGGCTTTCACAGACATAGGAACTTTGATTAAAATTCTCATTATCTAGAGACCACCCACATCAAACCAACATCCAATTAAAATGAGGTCATAGTCTCAGTCCTTCTACACATGCCAACAGTCTGCCAAACGGTTCTGATGATCCACACACGATCTGCGAGGAATCTTCGGCACTGCAGACACAGACCCCTGCATTCGCAATGCAGTTCTTTCTTACCTTGGCAGCACAAGGCCGAAATGCTGGGGAGCTGTAACCAGTGACAGAATAAAAATGCAGAGGCACTGCCACTTATTTACACACCAGCTAAAAAACAACGTTTCTTCCTTTAAAAAGTGCTTAAAATTGAAATGTCCTGGGTTCTCCACTTTGGAATTAAATTAAATTTGCTTCTTTGCAGGTTGTAGCAATAAAGCATTAGAAGTCATAGTAATAATCCAGCTTTGCATCCACAGTTTTACATCCTTTATCTGAATAAATTCTCTCTTCTCTAGGGAAGTAGGTCATTTCGTCGGCTATTCTGGTTAAAATGTCTTCATCCACAACATAGCCACGTGATTCAATCTCAACCCTGACGCACATTTTCACATGTTTGTATTCCAGAGGCAGGAAGGGCACGAAGTAGTCGATGAGATTTTTGTCAATCAAGGTGCTGTGCCAGAATCCACCTGCAAAGGGAAAGAGAAAGGGTTTGTTTAACTTCTGTAGTTAAATACTACTGCAGGTAGAATGGGAGCAAGATGCGTATCATAGCTCTCTGCTGCACACCTGTGAGAGATCACTTGTGGTTTTAGGGCCCTATAATGGATAAACAAGTTTTTAGGACAAAAGGAAATGGCCTCAAGATGCACCAAGGGAGGTTCAGATTGGATATCAAGAAACATTTCTTCGCTGAAACGGTTCTCAAGCACTGGCAGAGGCTGCCCAGGAATGTGGTTGAGCCCCCATCCCTGCAGGCGTTTAAAAGACAGGCAGATGAGGTGCTTATGGATGTGGTTTAGTAGTGGACAGGTACTGTTGGACTCGATGATCTCAAAGGTCTTTTCCAACCAAACGATTCTATGATTCCAAGTCCAAATAAAAGTTCTTTCTCATGGTACTTTGTGCAGGAAATTTTGGAGAGACACGTAGTCCCCTGGAGCTCAAGGAATGAGTTTTGACTGAGTGCATTTAGCCCTTGTTCCTCAAGTGTTAGTCTCACAGCTTCCGCTCTCTCCTCCAAAGAAGAACAGATTTTCTATGTCTTATCAGCTCTCCCACAACAGCTTGTCCTGCTCCTTTTCTAAGGGATTGCACCTAACCTTTTAAAAACCAGCAAGAAGTTTTCTTCCAATGCTAATTTTGGACCATAATGGTGTTAAAAATCCTTTTCACCAGAAGTTCTGTGTAAGGAAGCCTAGAAGCACTGGACTGCTCACAGCAGGGCCGGCATGTCAGCTTGTTCCCCATAAACAGCTCCTAAATAACTGCCTGAAGGCTTTTAACAGACCGAACAAGACAGGGTAAGCGCCCTGGGGGCCAAGGAAATGGCTTCTCCATTACAAAACATTTTATTGGTCAAAAATTTTTCAGCTGCTGCAGTATCTAGCCCTACCGTCAGGATTTCTGTTTGCTTTCCTGGTAGCTCATCGGTACGTAAATAAACACATAGTGCAGACTTCCCCCAACAAGTGCGATCAAACAGACAGCAAACAAAACGGTAGCCACAGTGCACACAGAACCTTCATTTCATCTCACGAGCTGTCTGCAGGCCCCAAAACTGCATCACAGCTCCTCGCTAGCCAAAAACTGGAGGCCACATCAAGTAGAAACCATAGCTGTCAAAACACAGCTAAACGCAGCCCATCCCTTTTGCGGAACGTTTACCACCTCAAAAGCAATCACAGGTTTACTCACTATTCTTGTTATTGAAGACTGACACAGACAAAGCATTCTGCATATCCGTGAGCAGTATATCTTCCCTTCTCCTCCCGCTTCTCCAGAAATCCAGTGCCACTTCTGTTATCTTTTCAGCTCCTGCATTGCTAAGGAAAGAGAAGACAAAGATTGTAGCTGGAGGTACCTTTAAAAGGCATTGAACATACATAACAGCAAACTTAAGAAGTCACTTCTTACCTGAGGAATATGAAGATGGCTTGTCGGTAAGACACCCCATCCAGAAACTCGTAGTAGTCCAGGAATGGCTTGATGGAGTCGATGAGTCCTGCATGCATTTTATCCATTTCATCAAAGATGAAGAGAGATCTGGGACAGATGCTCACATTTCCCCGAATCCACGACTGCAACTGGTCCTGAGCGACATAGAAATAAAAGATGCTGAAAGAGTTCGTGCTGAATCGACAGTTTATCACCTAAGCAGGGAAGCCTGCTGAATCATGCTTATCTTTCAGTCCCATCCTTAAGGAAAGCGTAAGCTAACCAAAATTAATCATATCATTCTTCCCTAAAGAGAGGCTCAAAACACGCACAAAAACTTTACAGTCACAGAAAAACCAGTCTGGATGGATGTTAGGATTTACCCAGTGAAGATTCCAAAACTAGCACAGGCTACAATTTACTGCATAAAATACCACTGAGGCTTCTAGTACCGATCGTGCTGTAACATTTATAAACCAGCAGTGCAGCCAAGCTGTGCCCCCACAGCCACCGGTTCCCCGGCACGCTCTTACCTTGTAAACATTGATGCTGTGAGCGTGAGGGAAGTGTAAAGTTGCCACAAACTGATGGACATATTTACTCTGCAAACCCCTTTTATAAATGCTTTCGGCAATGATCCTACTGACAAAATTTTTGCCTGTTCCGGTCCACCCATGCAAGGAAAGGGCAAGAGGCTTTTTGGAGTTGCTGTTGTTCAAGAAGCCCTTCACGGCCTTCACAACCACCTTGTTCACCAGATGCTGGCCGAACAGTCTCTGGTCCAAATTCTCCTGTAGAACTGGAGGGAGAGAACACACTGTCAATGGGAGCAGGGAGATGGCCGTGGGGTCCTGCTGGCTTCTGCCTTGAATCCCACCTGGATGTGAAGGCTGCCAGCATCAGGATGGAGCTGCGGCCAGTTCAGGATAAATGCGGAGGGTCCCATGGGGAAGGTGCCCACACAGGCCCTAGGGGGAGGGACCCCCATGGGGAAGGGGCCCATGCGGGCCCCAAGGGGAGGGTCTCACAGGGAAGGGGCCCACGCTGGCCCCATAGGGAGGGGCCTCCGCGGGGAAGGAGGCACCATGGGGAAGGAGTCCCACAGGCAGGTGGCCACAAGCAAGGCCCACGGGGAGAGGCTCAGAGAGAGAGCCCCACAGGCACAGGACCCCACAGGGAGGGACCCCACGGACAAGGGCCCCAGGGGAGAGGCCTCACGGGGTAGTCCCCATGGGGAGAGCCCCCGAGCAAGGCGCACAGGGAGGTGCCCCAGGGGAGCAGCCCCAAGGGGAGGCAGCTCACGGGCAGGGGCCTCAATAGGGCCATCAAGGCGGGGGGAATCAAGGGAGGGGGCTCGGAGCCCATCCCGGCCCCGGTCCCGCACCGGCGGCGGCGCGCTGTCCGTGGCTCTGGAGGCAGCACTCCTTGAAGTAGCAGTAGAGCCGCGGGTAGGAGATGATGCCGGTAAGGGCCGAGGCGGCGGCGCCCGCGATGGCCAGCCCCAGGCTGATAGGCTCCACGGCACCGGCCGGGCCCAGCAGCGGCAGCAGCGCCAGCGCCAGCGCCGCCCGCAGCGCCTTCATCGCCCGCCCGGCCCCGCTACCCCGCCGCGCCGCTTCCTGTCCCGCCGCTTCCGGCTCCACCATATTGGGTGTGGGCAGAGGCGGAGAGGCACCATGTTGAGTGTGGGCAGAGAGTAACCTTGGGTGCTGGCAGAGGCGGGGCAGCCATGTTGGGTGTGGGTAGAGGCGGGGCCGCCATCTTAAGTGTGGGCAGGGGCAGCAATGTTGGCTCAATGGCGGCCCCGTGTGCCTCACTGAGCAGCCAGGGCCCTGGCTGTGAGCGAGGGGGGCGACGCCACCCCAGGAGCTGTGCAGGGAGAAATGAACACAGAGCGAGGCGAATTGTTAGCTTGGGATCTTACTGAGATGTAGAAGCGTTTGGATTTCTTTAAACCCTTCTGCAGAGGTTTAATAGCGACAAGAAGCTGTCGCTATGACAGAAAGGGGAATATTTTAGGTTTGAGCTAAAGCCGAGTCAAGTTTCATCAAAGTCATTGTGGGCTTTGAAAGTTAAGAGAGAATGTCCCTCTGACAGCAAGTTTTAATTCTGTTTTTCCCGACACTGCTCATCCTTTGGCAATGATAACGCTTCGTGCTCGGTGTGATCTGTGCTGAACAGAGGTGACTGCTGGAATCCCCCTCTCTTTGCAGCCTTTCCCCAGTCCAAAGGCAAGGTCAGGCAGAGCTGGAGCCAAAGCTCCAAATTAACAAGAGATTTGACAGTTGTGAGGTTCACAACAAAATTAAAATAGGTCCTTGGAAGCAATAGAATATGCATAAGTTTTCTGGGGAAATGTATCCATTTGCATGGCAGTGGGAAATAGATCCTGTCCCAGCTCATCTCACTGCACAGCATCGATGGGGATCACTCCCTCACATCACCCAGGCCTGAAAAAGGGCGTTTGCTCTCTAAAACGAGTCTTAGAGTTTTATTTGCCAGCATTTCCAGTACCAGTAACTTAAAAGTGCTGAAAGAGTCTTGCAGTTCCTGAACTATTCATGGTGTCTCCACCCATGGCAGGGTGGGTGGAACTGGTTATCTTTAAGGTCCATTCCCATCCAAACTCCTCCACAATAATATTCTATGATTCAGACCCAGAGGCAAACCCGTGCACAGTTACCTGGCCCAGAGGTTTTTCCCCTTTTCTGGAAGGGAAAAAGTAAATCCTGGACTATCCCACCCCTCACTGGAGTCTCCACTCCAGAGCAAGGGGACACAGACACCAGCACAGCCACGGGATGTCCTGGCCATTGGTACCAGCAGCAGGAAACTGTTAAAATCACTGAGAATCATGGAATAAGTTGGGTTGGAAAGGATCTTAAAGCCCATTCAGTTCCACGCCCTGCCACACCTTCCACTGGGTCAGGATGTTCAAAGCCCCATCCAGCCTGGCCTTGAACACCTCCAGGGATGGACCACTAATCACCAGTTTTCACTTGGACGTTAAGCAGTTGACCACAACTCTAACCGACAAAAATGTGTTTTACCATCAGTTAAAAACACTTTTTATTATTTTCAAGTTCCAAATCTTGGCTTCAAGTTCCTACACATCCCACCTTCCGGGAAGACGTGGCCAACACCGGCTGTGGGGCCTCTGGCTTCTTCACCAGCTCCCACACGGACCCTGTCCCTGGAGATGAAAATCAGATTTTCCTCCAGTTCAACTGTTACAGCCTGATCCAATTTTCTTCTCCTTCTCAGCTAAAATAAAATGCAGTGAACTGCTACAGAAATAAGCCTACAAGGTGGGAAAAAAAGATGCAAAACCACACAGCACATGATATAAAATCCCCAGTGCTGCACATCTGTCATTTCTTGCCCTGATGATAGACTCAGCAAGGCAGCTCCAGGCACAGCGGTTCCTCCCAGAACACTTCCAAGCTGGACTGAGGAACAGCAGCACTGGAGACACGCTACACAGCAATGGCCCTTGGGAAGAAATAAGAAATCTCTTACGAATTACATTCAAGCAAACAGACTTTAAACCTTCCCTTTGTAGTCACAAGGCAAACAGCACTGCTGCTTTTAAAGGATCTCTTTTTCCATTTTTTTCAAGAGGGTGAAAGAATCTGTAGAAGCAAGTTTGTCCTGTCACTAAAAAATGCCAACCATGAAAGCTCATGTTCTTATAAAATAAATTTTATAACTGAAAATAAGTTATGTACAAGATTTTACCGGTCACGGCAAACTGATTCACTACAGGATCACAAGAGAAGCTTTGGAGGTAACACCAGCAACATGAGGGTAGTGACTCTCCCCAACTCCACTTCAGGTCACTGACACAAAATCCCATTACTGGAGAACACGAACAACTGCAGAGACTTCAGTCCATATCCATCAGTATCGCCTGTTCATCTTCTTGAATTTCTCATAGTGATAATCATCTGTTGCTTTTTCATTGAGTGGACGTTTGCGATTTGGCGGAGACCCTTCAAAAGGAAGAGAAGGAAATACTATTTCCCTGTCCTTTCACAGGAGACAGTTAACACCCGGTTTCCTTAACTCCTGCACTTCCGTCATGCAGCCTCTTGCTGTGCAAAAGGTTATTGCGTGAGCTGCCAGTACCCCCCAGCCTTGCACCCCTTGTTATTCCAGCTCTCCTCAAACCCTTGTCAGTCAGCTGTTTCAGTTGTGACCATTGCTACTCCACCCTGGGACATCTCTGAAGCCCTTCTCCACCCAGAGAGTTTCATGTGTGACTGAGCAGGGTCTACAGCAAGTGCAACAGCCTCTCACAGACCCAGATTGCTCCCGCCTCCCACCACCTCTGGGCTCCCAAGGAAGAGGAGGTAGGAAGAGCTGGATCACATCTCTATGCAAGACCCCGTAGGAGTTTCAGTGTTTTTCCTTATAGCATTTCAGATTAGGAACTCACGCTCCGGTTCTGGCCTCTCTGTATCCCCCACTCTCAGTGGTCGGGGCTTTGGCTCTTCCTTGTTCCTTCGCACTGGTGCGTTGAGCTCCTCGTGATAAACTGAAAGAGGGAAAACATCAGATAAGGAGCATTACCTGGAGCAGTGTTATTCACATGGACATATTTCTGTGGCGTTGATTACAACTGATCTTTAGGAGGAAAAAGAGAACCTCGGAACAAGCATTCCTGTAATCGGTTTCTACAGATAATCGTTACACACAATACAGCAAATTTCAGTAGCATTATTTCATCAGAAGAGGCCCAAAGACTCATAATTTCCTTCAGAACAAACAAATCTGACTCCAAACCATCCCTGTAAGCATAGTTAGACACAGCAGAAGGCTGCCTTTCCTCCAGATGGCTGCAGTATGAGAGGCTCTCCCGGAAATTAATTCCCACCTCCTGTCTAGGAAGGTCTATGTCTGCTGGGACCACCTGTCTGCTTTGGCAGCCTACAAAATGGATTCTCTCAATTATAAACCATCATTTATAATCACAGGCCAGGCAGGCATTTCCAGCACATGCTGAAAAAGTCTTGGAATTTATGAGGCAGTGTCAGCTGGGAGCTGAAGAGTAGAAAGTTAAGCCATGAATAATACGTCCCTCTCCTTGCTAACGGATGGGAGAGAAAGACCAAGCCAGATGGGGTCTACAGGAGCATCCCAGAAAAAGGAGTGAAGCAGCTTCTCAAGCCGATACACGAACTTATTTCTCCCGCATCAGACTCTGAGCTAACAGAAAAACTGACTGCTTTTCTTCAGCAGAGGAGAGGGTCGCACCTGGGTCAAGAGAGCTACGCAAGACTTACATCTGTTGTGCTGGACATAGTTAACAGCCATGTTTGTGGGAACAAAAGAAGTTTCACTGTCTTTCTTTTTGTTCTGTTGCTCTGCCAGCAGCTTGGCCTTGGCCTCTTCAGTTGAGATGATATTTTTTATTTTTGCGCTAGAAGAAAAACAAAGATAAAACAATATTCATATTTAGGAAGGGTAATAAGCCTAGAAGTGCTAAGTGGATGGGTTTGGGGCATGATAATAGCAATGCTATGGTATTTGATGTATTTTTTTGAAAGAGAGGGCAATGCTATGGAAACATGCTTTGTTTCAAAAATCAAAAGGGAAGCTCACATCTTTAGTGTGTCATCTTTCAGTGCAGGGCACAAAAATTAAGACCCTTTTCCCAGAAGTCATAGGATAGAGCTGCACTGGAGCCCTATCCCTGTGTGGAACACATTGTGCTAGACACCACGCTAACCCAGAACAAGACTCAATCCCATAACAGAGCCAAATGTGGGCTTTATAATTGCACCACCCTGCTCTGCCAACCAACAGTTGCTCATCCTGGCAGTTCAGGCCATCACCAACAGATCTGAGAACTACATACTCAATTCCTAGGTCCACTTCAGGAATGCCGCTCAGCATCTGGTTAGACAACATCTCCTCAGTCTTCTTGGCAGAAGAGACACGGATGTTCTCTGGCAGCTCATACAGAGAGTCCTCGGCATTCTTAAGCTTCACCTTCTGCTCCTCATTCTCCACGATCCCCTTTCTCTTCTTCAGCTCCGTCTCAATGTACTTCATCCTAAACCGCAGCACACCAGGGATACACTGTACTTAATTCTATTTTCTGCTCTCTGTCCCACCACTGCTGGGCACAGCTGGGAGAGAGGAATGAATAATCTCTCCAAAACAACTCAGCTAATGTCAATTGCAAGAAGCAATTCTCCAAGAAATGAACCTCCAAGCTCTTTCACAACTAGCAGGGAAGGTTTCCACTGGTATTTAATGCCAAAGTGACCTGGCTGGCACCTCCTATCTCTGTCCATGAAAAAGCCACCTCAAGACTGGCAGCCAAAAAGTGAAAGAGCAAGCAAAAAGCTCAGCGAGAACTGGGAAAATGTTCTGGGACTACTCAGTACCCAAGACAGAGAGAAATAAATTGTGAGAGGACACTCAACCCAGAATTCAACATCCCAGACACGATGCAGCACAACTTACATGTCAGCATCTTCATCCCGCCTGTTGGTTTCAGCTGAGAAAGATGTTCCCAAGTTTAGATCTTCTTCTTCATTAATCCTAAATAGAAACCATAATGTTTACTATTTGGGGGCTGTTTGTGTTTTATTTTAATTAATTTTACAAGTTCAGGTGAGAGTAACTGGCCAAACTGCACTACATTAAACTCCTCAAAGCAACACAAGATCTGGTTACTTCATTACTAATGGTCATTAAATACCAGTCCAAGGAGGGCTCTTCAGAGTTCACATGCACCCACCTGTCCTTGCCTCTTTCTTTCAGCTTCTTCATGTCCACCATTCCTCCAGATTTTATCTTAAAAGGGTCATCCTGGAAAACAAGACCTAATGAGAAACCCTGAGCTTTCCCTCCAGTTTAACACTAGTCTTTAAAATGTGAATAAAGACGCTGAAGCGTTTTGCTGTGACACCAGTCCTACACCAGGCCGGGCTCCCGCAGTGACCCACTGGACCACAGGGATGTTTGTACATCATTATATTTTAGTCCTGAGGTGATGAAAGTGCCTGGCACTTACCACAAGCGTTGCTTCTTCTTGTAACTTCTCTCCCACAAGCAGAGCTACAGCGCTGGTCAAGCAGAGGAAGAAAGTAAATAAAATTCAGTAGAAGGAACTATATTACTAACAACACCGCAGAAATTTACTGTTACATCGCACCATCAGACAAAACACAACTTTGCATCCTTGGTGCTGCACCCCTTACCTCACCCCATTGGGTCGCTTCCTGAGGCTTTGGACTTCTTTGGCTTCCTCAAGTTTTAACCTGAAAAGAAAAACATTTGACTTAGTATTTGATGCTTCGGTTTTAATTAATTAATTTAATTTTCTGCAGTTAACACAGCTTTGCCCTAAACTTCTGCGTATTACCAGCTGCATAAACTTCAGCTGGGGAAGAGGCTGAAGAACAAGTCTTAAGAGGAGCAGCTGAGGGAACTGCAGTTGTTTAGCCTTGAGAAGAGGAGGCTGAGGGGAGACCTTATTGCTCTCTACAACTACCTGAAAGGAGGTTGTGGAGAGGAGGGAGCTGGCCTCTTCTCCCAAGTGACAGGGGACAGGACAAGGGGGAATGGCCTCAAGCTCTGCCAGGGGAGGGTCAGACTGGACATCAGGAAAAGAATTTTCACAGAAAGGATCACTGAGCACTGTCAGAGGCTGCCCAGGGAGGGGGTGGAGTCACCATCCCTGGAGGCGTTTAAAAGACAGGTAGACGAGGTGCTCGGGGACATAGTTTAGTGGCAGATGGGAATGATGAGACTTGATGATCCAGGAGGTCTGTTCCAATCTAGTGATTCTATGATTCTACATATTAGCGTCTACTTTGACAGCCTTCCAGTCCTGAAAGGGGCTCCAGGAAAGCTGGGGAGAAGCTCTTGATCGGGGAGTACAGGGATAGGACGAGGGAGAACGGTTTGAAGCTGAAACGGGGGAGACCGAGACGAGAAGTGAGGGAGAAACGTTTTCCTGTGAGGCTGGGGAGGCCCTGACCCAGGTTGCCCAGAGCCATCCCTGGAGGTGTTCAAGGCCAGGTTGGATGGGGTTTGTAGCCCTCTGGTCGAGCGGGAGGTGTCCCTGCCCACGGCAGAGGGGTTGGACTGGATGCGTCAAGACAGGGATCCGTGACGGTACGACACGATCGCGCTGCTACACTCACGCAGGCCCCGAGGAGGACACAGGGCCGCCTCCCGACCCACCTGACCTCCTCAGCGAGCTGCTCGTCCTCCTCTTCCTCCTCGGAGTCCTCCCTCCGCCGCCGGAACGACTTCTTAGCCGGCATGGCCCCTGCCCTCCGCCGCGGCCTCCACACCGGCAACAACAACAACCGCGCGTCGCACGGCGGTGACGTCACAGCGCAGCGACTAAGCCGGGCACCGCCCCACGTCCGCCAGCACTTTGGCCTGGCACAGCCCACGTCGCTACAAACCCCCCCCATCCCCCGACCCCGAGTCGCGCGATAGATGACGTCACCTCCCGCGCCGAAGCCGGGCGGTGCCCTACGTCCGCCAGCACCTTGTCTTGGCAGGAGCCGTCCGCGACCCTGCTGTCTTCGCGGGGACCCCGCCCGCACCGCGGGGTTTGACCCCTCCCGACGGCCCACGAGGTGTGTGCGATGTCGGGGTCAGCGGGAGGGGTGGGCAGGAGCGCGCTGACACGGCCGGGGCGCCGCCGGCTGCTCTGTCAGGGGTGCTGGGGGGCGGGGGCAGCCCCAGCCCGGGGCCCCTCTGCTCGGGGAGACCCGGGGGCAGCCCCAGCCCGGGGCCCCTCTGCTCGGGGAGACCCGGGGGCAGCCCCAGCCCGGGGCCCCTCTGCTCGGGAAGACCCGGGGGCAGCCCCAGCCCGGGGCCCCTCTGCTCGGGGAGACTGGGGGCAGCCCCAGCCCGGGGCCCCTCTGCTCGGGGAGACCGGGGTAGCCCCTCCTGGGATAGAATGGTTTGGGTTGGAAGGGACCTCAAAGCCCATCCAGTTCCATCCTCTTGCCATGGGCAGCGACACCTCACACTGGATCAGAGGCTCCAAGCCCCATCCAACCTGGCCTTGAACCCCTCCAGGGATGGGGCAGCCACCACTTCCCTGGGCAACCTAGGCCAGGGCCTCACAACCACCCTAGTGAAGAAATCCCTCCTTATGTCTAGTCTAAATCTGCCCCTTCCCAGTCTGTACCCATCACCCCTTGTCCTGTCACTACAAGCTTTTGTAAACAGTCCCTCCCCAGCTTTCTTTTCCTTAAGGTCAGGTTGAATGGGGCTTTGAGCCTCCTGCTCCAGTGGGAGGTGTCCTTGCCCATGGCAGGTGGTGGAACTGCATGGGCTTTGAGGTCCTTTACACCCCAAACCTTTCTATGATTCTATGATTAACATCAAACTCTACTCGCAGACACAGCATCTTGTCTTTCGAGGGGGCTGCTGTGCTGGGGAGCGATGTAGCAGGGCAAGGCAGGTGTTCCTGAAGGTGGTTTTTTTCCTTAAAAGCTAAGTCTCCGGGTGCGCTGGTGTGTTGCGACCTCCAGTAATAAATCTATGTTAAAACCTTGTCTCTCTTGCCTGTTCTACATAAAAGGCCTGGCTTTCCTGTACGTGATGGGGTGCAAGCATTTAGTTAAGAGCCAGAAGTGCCTGCTTCCTGGTTCTTGTCAGTAGGGCAGTTCAGTAAATACTTCTTTCTTCGGTCTCTCAAGTATAAAATGTCACTAAGAGCAGCTGCAGAGACTTCTTTATCTCGGGAGGTTATGCAAGATGAGCGAGCAGACCTGGTATTGTGTGGGTAAACAGTGCTAAGATTTCTTTTATTCATACAAACAGCTACTCCGCAGTCGGTGAATCTCGTGTCTGACATTCCTGACAGCTGGCTCTAGCTTTGGTAGAAACCACACAAGTTGTTTCGAGCAAAAATAAACCCTTGAGAACTGTGTTGCTGGAGCAGGCAGAGACAGTGGGTTTGGCAGCGGTTTAAGCGACTGGAAGTAGGTTGCAGTTACGGCGAAATTGTTCTGACATGTCCGCGTGCTGTTCTCCCATGGTGGTGCTTGGAAAAGACAGGCTGAAGGACTGGTTTTAAGGTAACTTCTTTTCCCGTCATACCCAGTGCATTTTGACAAGCTCAGCTCAGTTTTCTGGCAGTGCTTCCACTGAATTCCTGGTTTCCTGAGCAGCCTTTGAGAGCTGTGTGTGCTTTGATTGAATTCCTGGTTTCCTGAGCAGGCTTAGAGAGCCGTGTGCGCCAGCTAAAGCTCTTTGGGCAGAGTCGTGGGAAGGCAGGGATTGAATACTTCCTTCTCAACATGTACAACTCAAACCTTTTCTGCTGCGTTCGGTCCGGGCTGAGGAGTGAAAATGAGGTTTTCCTTGCTTTGTAAGAAAAGGGAAGATCAGCCTCTCAGCAGTGGAAAGTTGAAAGGCATGGTTTTGATTTTGAGTGGAGGGATGGTCCCGTGGAATGCTCTAAAAACCACCCACATCCACCTGGCTGTGCTTAACACTCCAGAACCGGTTCCCAGTTAGTTTAAGCTGGTGAAGATTAAGGGGTCTGGACTTAATTTTGAAACAATGTTTTATTCATTAGATTTGCTGAGGAAGGGATAAGAAATCAAGCACGGTTGACTAGCAAACATGGCACGGATGTTTTTTTTCTTTAACTGGACCAGCTGGTGCATTTGGGAAAAGGGGTCGGCTTTGAGGAAGGAACTCTTAAGCCTGGAAGTGCCCCAGTTTTATGTGACAGTCAAAGACACTGCGGTCTTGTGACTTGTCTTTTAAATCAACATTTGTTACATGATGCTATTTGCTTCTCTGTGAAGCTGCATGAAGTCTCTCAGTTGTTCGTTAAGCATCTCTTCACAAGTTACTGAGATCCTGATTACAACCACTGCTGTGTTTTCTAGTATGAACATATGATTCCTTCCCCCTCTGGTTTTGCTTTGCTCCTCCAGTTTAGTTTATTCGGTTCCAAAGAATGCTGGAAAAACACTGAGGTTTGTCTTCTGCCAAGCAAGGTGCTAGACAAGCTTTTCAGCTCCCAAGATAAGTGTTGCTGATATGGCTTATTTGTTTATCCTTTTTCTCCCCTCTTTTTTTCTCCTCGCTGTCAGTGATTCAGACCAGATAACACTGGGAATTCTTTCAAATGTCCTCAAAATGTGAAAGCAACAGAGAGCAGCAGCCGTGCTTCTGGAGCTATTAACGTCATCAGATTTTTCCATTTCTTTTTTTGTAATGATGTGGGCTTTTCATATCTGCTTCATTTCCAGCCAACAGTAATATTGTGGAGCCTGGTCTGTGGTGTTCGTATCACTTATCTTCTTTTTTTTCTTTAACTGCCACAAATGAGGCTACTTAAACTATGCTTAAGAGACACAGACTCTTTTAATCTCCTTTTTTATAGCTGCATGTTACTGAGACATGTTTAAAGTCTTATATACACCCAGGGACCACCATGAAAGTGTTTATTGTTCTCAGAAGCATGCAGCTATGAAATCCTCTATCCTTGCAGTGTTCGGATGAACGAACTGGATGGAACAGTGCGGTTATGTTTTGTACAGTCTTTGAGAGTGACGTGGCTCGTGTTGTTCAAATCTGCCATCAAACAGTAAATTTCTCAGAGACTGAAGGCTGGTTATCAGTGTTACAGATCAAATGTTAGATTCAGATCAGCACAGTATGGGTACCGTGAAGCAACTAGACGCCATACACTAAATACTGGTGTCTTGGGCTGCAGTGCCCTTTCGCTTTTGATCTAAGTTTCATGCCAACAAGCTAATTAGATTTCTGTCTCTCCGTGCTGTGTGTGTGTTGGCAAGAAGAGGTTGGTTCCAGATCACCATGTTTGTTTTCCCACCCTACCTGCAGAGCCAGGCCAGAACACCCAGTTTCCAGGGGGGAGACCATAGCTCATCGGTCAAATCGGGTTCCTGGAGCACTGGTGGTGTTGCAGACCAGTTCAGTTACATATGTAAAGCATGCCTGAGTTAATGGCAGTGTTTATTTATTGCCGTAGGACTCAGCATCATTTGGAGGTGCTACATGATCCAGACAGTCAAGGATTAAGAAGAGAGTGTCAGTGGGTCAGTGAACCGCTGTGTTGATTTGGAGGCTACTGCAAATCCAGCCCCGTTCCTGACACCGAGTTGACAGCCGGGCTGCTGAAGCTGTGCCTGTGTACTGAGCACCTCCCTGCCTTTCCAAACACACATCCTGTATTGTAGGGATTATTAGCTCTATTTACATTTCCTTCTCCTCCCTCTTGCCTTGCTCGCTTCCCTTCAATACCACAATGCAGCCGCTCAGCCATGGGTCAGAGCTGTGCTAGTTAACGGGACTGACTCCAGATTTTACATTTGTTCCGATCACTGAACGTTAAAGATGGATATCGTAATCTCTAATACACGAAACATTCTGATTTATCTTCTTGCCATCTGTGAGAGCAGATCTGACACGTAACTGAAAGGAACTATCTGTTCTTATCCTAGGGAAACACCTCCCTGCAGGTGAGCGCTGGTGAAAATGGAGGATACAAGGGACATCTGTCCTCACCTGGATTCCATAGGAGAGGTGACCAGAGACGATCTGGTGCTCAAATCCAAGGTACAGGTTGTTCTGGTTGTCAGCGCTTTCCCTTTTAGCTGTTGTGCATGGGTTTGCATGTTTGCTTTCCAAAGAATAAGCTGCCTATCTCCATATCGGCGGAGCAGAAACTCTTCTTCCAGTGCTGAGGAACCCTGCATGTGTCCCATAACGTAAACCTTTGTCAGCTCCATCTGATCTATTTCTCACTGTCATTTTATCCTGCTCAGATATGTCACTTTGCATGTGTTTAATTGGCGGTGTAGTATTAAGAAATGAAATACTGTGAGCTGCAGGTTGGCGAGGCCTCTCTTATAGAGGAGTTTTCCGTTCTTGACAGACTAGTTTACTTAAAAACCAACCAACCAAGCAAACAAACTTTCTTTTATCATGAATACACAGGGAACTTGCCAGTCTTGTGGAGCTGTGGGACCAAATCTCTGGGCTTGTCTTCAGGTAAAAATGGCTTGCTCTTTGTCTGCATGATACGGGAAGCAAAGAGGGGGTTCACAGTGGAACTGTTTTTTGATGGATTCCAAGGAAAAGGCTCCCTAGATTAAAGGCTGTCACTGTCAGAATATGCCAAGGTGGAACAGTTCACTTCTCATAGGTGGTTTCCCCCTGGCAGTCCCAATAGGAATCAATAAAATGTCCAATGTTGGATGTTGGCTGTGTCCTGCCTCTGCTGGCAACTGGGGAGGGAGGCTGCAAGTGATGCTCAAAAGATGTTGCTCAGGGCAGCGAGGTGGGAAGGAACGACAAGGGGCATGTGAGCAGGCAGGGGCAGTTTATGTTTATACTTGAACAGCCAGGCGTTTTGAGACCGCACAGCTGAGCCGCCCATTGCAGCAATTGCCTTGGAGTGGAGCCTTTGTCTGAGCACAAACCTGGCTCCAGATTTTCTTTCTTAAATCAAACAATTCCTATTTTTTTCATCTTATTCTGGGCCCTGAATAAAAAGCAGGTTACGAAAGTGGCAAGATCAATTCTGGTGGGGTTGGAGTTGCAGACTGTTTTGCGAAGGGTCTGATTTCCTGAGCCCCTCTGCTCTTTCCTTTCACTAGATCGGGTGTCCTTATATCGGTTGTGGAGAGTCCTTTGCTGACCACAGCACACTTCATGCACAGGTGAGCTTTTCTCTGTTGTCCATTTTAAGACAGAGTTGCATTCATCCCATTTCCTAATCCTCTGCTTTGTTCTGGTAGTCCAGAGTTTCAGCTTGAGCCAAACGTCAAATGATATTTGCTATTTCACCTTTTGAATTTTTAGGCCAAAAAGCACAACCTGACGGTGAACCTGACCACTTTCCGCATCTGGTGTTATGCTTGTGAAAAGGAAGTGTTCTTGGAGCAGCGGCTGGCAACGCACACGCCGTCACCGCCAGTCAAGTTCACTGAACCGGTGGGTCGGTGTCACAACGTGGCAGGGTTAAACGCTCGACAGGGGTTTCGGTTAGCTGTTGCAAAATTGGCCAAGAGTTTTCCACTATTGTCCAGGCTTTTGTTGAGGTAAGAACCTTTTCACCAAAAGTGGCTACCTGTAGTCAGGGGATCAGTAGCCTTGCCTGACTGAATCTCCCAGCAAGACTCCAGGGAGACCCGACAGCAGCCTTCCAGTAATTAACCCCCTTTATGTACGTGAAAGCTGGGGGGGGGGGGCTCTTTGTCGGGGAGTGCAGGGATAGGACAAGGGGGAATGGTTTTAAGATGAAAGAAGACAGATTTGGCTTAGATATTAGGAAGAAATTTGTTACTGTGAGGATGGTGAGGCACTGACCCAGGTTGCCCAGAGAAGTCATGGCTGCCCCATCCCTGGAGGTGCTGAAGGCCAGGTTGGATGGGGCTTGGAGCAACCTGGTCCAGTGGGAGGTGTCGCTGCCCATGGCAGGGTTTTGAACTGGATGGGCTTTAAGGCCCTTTCCAACCAAAACCGTTCTGTGATTCTAAGACTTCCAGATGACTTGATTATCTTTTTTGACCTTCCCTTTTTGACTTTCTTTTTTGACCTTCCCTAGCCTCTTCCATGGGCCATCTTTTCCTAGCAGGAACTAAAACAGCTGTCACATCTTAATTTTCAATGCATTGGCTGTGGAAATTTTAGCTGTTGGAGCAGAAACACATGTACTTGTGACACTGCTGCATATTCTTGATGGCTCTTTTATCACGCATACTGGAAGTAAATGTACTGTTTCCACTCCCTCCTTGCATTAGTGAGAAGAGTAGACAGTGCAACTGGTTCTTCTCTCTCCAGAGTGCTTTTCTTAAAGGCTGGCTTGATTTATGTGTAAGGTAATTTCTCTCGCAACTCCTGCTTTAAAGCTGGCCTCTCAGTGATGCTTATTTCTCTGTCTTTAATCTAGGATTCTCCATTGCCTGCTCACCCTTTGAAAGCTGTTCCGATTGCAGTGGCTGATGAAGGCGAATCTGAATCAGAGGATGATGATTTGAAACCAAGAGGTAACTCTGCATTGAGTTGATAAAAGGGCTGTGAGAGTAACTCTGCTGTCTGTAGGACCTGCACTGAGAGGTTCCTAGGAGCAGAGTGTGGAGATGGCCTAGGAGGGGCTGAATTCCCTCTCCTTTGGGGAGGAATGTAGAATGCAGCACGTCTGGAAAGTGTTTCATGCCTCTCTTGTTTGTGCTTTAGGCCTTACTGGAATGAAAAATCTTGGGAACTCCTGCTACATGAATGCAGCACTTCAGGCTCTCTCTAACTGGTAGGCATTAGGGCCTTTCAGTAGAGTCTTTTCGAGACTTCACTAAACATCAAAAATGGCACCTCTGATCTGAGACCATCACGAGTTGTGCAGAGAGAAATCAGCCAGGCTGGGTGCAGAAAGAGGAATATGAAACATGGAGTGCTTTTAGGGCAGCAGAAGTTTTACAGTAGGACTAGCCAGCCACCTTGGGGCTAAATTTGTGTTTAGATGAGTGCTGGAAGTAAAACTTCATCATTTCTTTTGCAACAGAAATGTATTTATTGCACGCAAAGCCACGTCACATCTCGCAGTTCTCCTCAGTGATACCATTTTGACAACTCAGATCCTAAATATTCTCTAGCCATCCTGCTAAGAAGTAATTCCAGGATCTCTTCATACTGGGAACAGATTCAGATCAGCCTTTTTCATTTGTTTCAAGTTAGGAGTCAAGTCTGCATTTGGAATCACTTCTCTTAATTTAAAAGCAGGTTTTTGAGCATGATTTCTAAAAGGCGCACCTTTCAGTTTTGATAAACCATGAAACAGAAGCAGAGGAGAAATTCCTGTGCACTGAATTCTCTTTTCTTCTTGTAGCCCACCTCTTACACAGTTTTTTCTGGAATGTGGTGGACTGGTCCGTACGGATAAGAAACCAGCACTGTGCAAAAGTTACCAGAAGCTGGTATCTGAGGTTTGGCACAAGAAACGGTGAGTGGTCACTCCCTAATCTAATCAGGACAGGTTTCACGCTTATAGTTCTGAAGTTTGGCATCAGCAAAGAGGAAATTTGATCTTCAGGGATAAGAGCATTGTCTAAGCCAGTTCAAACCCTATGGAGATGGGCATGTGAGGTATCTAGGAGATCCCATATTCTGCTGCTGGTGATAAAGTAGGAACATTGATGTCAGTGGGAAGAATACATTCTTAATTTTATAACTTTAAGAAGGAGATTTTTTTTTATATATAGCTTCTCGGTTGGCAGTGAAGAAAAAATGGTGGAATAATGGAACACTCTTGGCCATTTCTGAGTATTTCGTATGAATTGAGCAGCACTTAATTGCACTGCTCTCAATTAGCACAGAGATTTTTGATGGAAAAAAACGATTCAGACATTTTTACCAAAGAGAGAATGCAGGTGATATTTTGGGAAAGGTTTGGTATTGGTTCAGATTCCAGAACAGTTCAAAGGACAGTGTGAATGCAGCTCTGCTTAAATCTGAGGATGTCTGTTCTGTGCAATCAATTGGAAAAAAATCAGACTAGGAGTCTAAATGGCATTGCATGTTCTTTTTGTGCTACTTGTTAACGAGGGATGAGTAAGATACACGGCAGAAGTGAACTGTGCCTTTCTGGAAGAGAAGATTGTAGATTTTGAAGCAATACAGTGTCATTTGAATATGGGTTGATTTACCTCAATTACTCAGATTTTGAGACAGATGATGCTGCAAAATCAAACCAAGTAACTAATTGCAAAACCCTGCTCTGGAAAGAATCACTTGAGACAATTCAAAGTGAGCACAGAGCTTTAAGTTAAATGTGCCCTAGAAAGGAGTCTGTCTGGAAGGACAGGCTGAAATGACTGTGAGATGCTTTCTCTATCTTAATTTGCGTGTCATCCAGCTAATAGAGAAATACATGCCCAGGCTTTCAAGTGCATAATTATCTTTTGTCCTTTTTAACTCGTTACCACACCCTGTTCTATGGTTTATTAGACAAACTGCCTCCAGGCTTCATAAGCAAACTAACTTCTTGTCTTTTTTTTTTTTTTTCCATATCTAAACAGCCCAAGTTACGTTGTTCCCAGCAGTCTATCCCATGGAATTAAACTGGTCAACCCCATGTTCCGAGGCTACGCACAGCAGGTGGGGCCTCAACAAACCCATGCCATTATTCCAAAGATGGTGGGATTTTTCTTTTCTTTTCTTCTTGAGATGCTGTATGAGAGTTGGGTATTATTTCTTCACGTCAGAGCTGAGAAACCTGGATAAATCTATACTAAAAAGTTAAAAGATACAAACGTTCCATATTCTTTTTCTGGGGAATTACAGCAGGCTAAATCTGATTTAAAGGTAGCATCCTTTCTTTTCTTTGAAGTTTTTATCAGCCTATCTCTTGTGTTTATTCTTTAGAATAAAATGTAAGCATCAAACTATGATTAGAAAATTTACAAGAGAAGTGACAGTGCATCTGAACTGCAATGCTGACAGGAAATCGGAACAGAGGGCAAAAATAATGATTAGTGAAAGAACGTCCATATTTATCTTTGATGTGAAGTACGTTGGATTGGAAAACTCTCAGCTGTAAAGAGATAAAGTTGAAAGGAAGACAGGGCAGGCTAAAAGGCAGACTTCCATAAAATAACAGAAACATCATAATTAACTTCCTGCAGTTGTCAGAAAATCAAGTTGCTTTCCAGCAGATCCTTTGAAGCCAATATATCAGCTCTTTTACTATGTATTATGAATGAAGGAGCTTGCACCTTGACTCTGTAGTCTTTGGTTTCTGGTTACATCCCTTATTTATTAAAGATTTTAATCTGCTCTCCCTAAGAGGGTTTGAGATGAGCAGAAGTCAGCGTTCATGAAATTTCCTTTGTGGGCAGGAGTCTATTTTCTATGTCTTGCTGTCTTTATTTGATTTCTCCTCGTCTCTCGCCTGTTATCAGTGGTTAAAACACCTGATAAATGAGCTCGTGGTTTGCATGCTGCGGCTGCTCTCTGGCTTTTCAGTGTCTTGTAGCTGAAGATGTTCGGATAAAAATAGAGCCTTTAAAAACATTTACGTAGCAGAGAGGCCTCCTGGTACATCACCATGGTGCTCTCGGCAGTAGTCAGGCCTCCTTGTGTTGCAGAGGTGGCTACAGTTCATGGGCTGCATTTTTTTAGAGAGGCTGTGAGTGCAGCTATCTCCCCTCTTGCCCCTCCCATTTGCCCCATTTCTGGATGGATACTATCATGGAATCACTCCTGGTTTTCAGGACACTCAAGAGTTCCTGCGGTGTCTGATGGATCAGCTTCATGAAGAACTGAAGGAACCAGTCGTTGCAGAGACGAGGGATTTGGATATGGGTGACCAGGATGACAAGCGAGAGGGAGACCGAAGTCCTTCGGAGGATGAGTTCCTCTCGTGTGACTCAAGCAGTGACAGAGGGGAAGGAGATGGCCAAAGCCGGACAACAGGGAGCATGGGCAGCAGCTCCCTGGCAGAGACAGAGTTGTTGATCCAGGATGAAGCAGGGAGGGGGATCTCTGAGAAGGAGAGGATGAAGGACAGGAAGTTCTCCTGTGGCCATCGGCGCAGCAACTCGGAACAGGTGGATGAGGATGCAGATGTTGATACTACTATGATGCCAATTGATGGCAGAGCCTCACCTGATATGCTGCCAGCTCCCCGTCCTGCCAGCCCGTGTCGGACACCAGGTATAAACCTCTTCTAGTTGACTTATTTCTTAGAAGACGTTATTATCTTACACAAGGACAATGTTGTACATCGATGGCAAACAACACATAATGTGACACTTCCTTCTATGGGTTTCAAAAGGTTTTGCATACAAGATTTTCCTCAGTGTCCCTGGAAGTAGTTCTGCCTTTGTGCACAATTGCTTGTGTATGGAAGTGAGCCAGAGAGGTGCTTAGCCGGGCTAAAGTGCTGTGGAGCTGAGGAAAGCCTGCATCCTGAAGGCTGAAATAGCTGCCTCCGCCTAACTTATAAATTCTGTATTTATACCATTTCCTAATGTAAGAAAAAGGCTTTATATATCTGCGTGGCTCTATCTGATAGGCTGGCCTGGGGAAATACCCACTGTGGAAAAGGCATGGAAGAAGGTCTTTGTTAATGGGCTTTGTGGAGGGAAAAGGGAGATGCACAGTTTGTGTGTTTCTGTATCTTAGGGGAAAGAAAAGAGCAGCAGTTAAGATGTAGGAGTGGAGTCACCTCAAACTGAACATATCCAATCTTTCAACACTTCTTTATGTAAGAGTCTTACTCTGCCAGCTGGCACTGAAGACAGCAGTGCTGTTAATGTGGATTAGGGATACAGGAGCAAGCTGTAAAACCTCATTAGTCATAAGTGTGAAAAATGTCATGGGGTTGTTTTTTTAATATAATTATTAGCTGTTCATTATAGCTCTGTATGCATTCTTATCCACGCTCCGAGGGAGTGATATCTGCCAGCCTGTGTGAACAGGACAGTTGAGACACCAAACTGTGCACATTGGGCAGGATTCTGTGCTAGACCCGCAGGGCTGGGCTGATGCTGACTGCCATAGGGTTGCCTTTCATCATGAATTTTCACCACTGCTCTTCTCCTTCTCCATTTTCCCAAACAGAACCTGACAACGATGCCTACGTGCGGTGCTCCTCACGCCCCTGCAGTCCAGTCCATCATGAAATGCACTCCAAGCTCTCTAGCAGTCCTCCTCGCTCCAGTCCTGCCAGACTTGGACCTTCCTACATACTCAAGAAAGGTAATGCCAAGAGAGTATGCTGGGAGGGAAAGAGGGGAGCATGTGGAGGAGGCGTTCATTGACAGAAGAGAGGAGGAAACCATCATGACTCTTGATTAACAGTTGTAAGAAGTGCTGATTCCCCTGGACATCAATGCTTTCTAGAATAGTTTTAGGCAAAGACTGCAGTAAACCTGCAGGTAAAGTCAAGCTCTGGGCACAACAGATGTTCTAGTATGCTCTTATATTGGAGCTTGAAATGATTTTTGTGTCTGCATCTGCATGCTGGTTTTGTTATTAATAAAATAGCTATGAGGTTCCATGCTCAAGCTCTGTCCCTTCAGCGGAGCGTGGAGGTGTGTGAACATATATCTGCCAGACTTGAATTTTGTAGCTTATGGGGCAAGGAACTGTGAGATGATGTTACTAAGAGCGAGCTTCCTGCCTCTTGGACATCTCAGGCTCACAATAACAGAATTCAGGCTGCAGGTGTCAGTCCAGTGCTGGGAGCATTGTTAGGCTTCCGAGTGGAGCCTGGCTGCTGTTGTTATCGAACTGGTCTCCTCATCCAAGGCAAACTGCAAATCACAATCCCTTAGCATTGCGTAGTCTGCAAACACAATGCCACGTGCTTGTGCCACTGTCCCTACAGCTGTGCAATAACAGCATTCTTTCTTCAACTGTGTCCCAGCCCCTTGGCTGAGGTCAGCACGGCCACAGATGTTCTGGCCGGATAAAGAGCACTTTGTCTCCATACACGTGTGCATAGGGATGAGGATTTGTTATAAAACTGTGTTTGGCCAGTCCCTGCGGTGGACAGTCCTCTCCAGTGCAAGACACCTGGGGAACATGGGCTAAATATCAGAAGGAGAGAGAAAAAGGACAAAGTACCCAGGCAGGTCAGGGGGAGGAGGAGGTAAAAGTATAAAGCTTAGTGCAAAACGTTGCAAGACCTCAGAAAAGCGGAGATTCTCTTGCAAGGCCAGGTTTGTAAAGAAAGAGAATGGAAACAGGGATTCCGGTAAGACTGTTCTGCCTGCTGAGAGCTGGCACATTAGCATTGGTTCAGTTGGCTAACTCCCCTTTCTTGTGCCAGCAGTGTTCCTACTGTCTGTTTACAATGGGCTTCACTGTCTCGTTGCTGTGCAAGTGACATCCGAACATGCAGGACAGCACTTGTCCTGTGTTCTTGTGCGGCTGCGTGACTCTACTGAGACAGGAGGCTGGGAAGGAGCTACTACATGTTGAGGCTTCCTTGTCTGTCTTTCAGCCCAGATGCAGGCTTCCGGGAAAAAGAAGAAAGAACTTCGTTACCGCAGCGTGATTTCTGACATCTTCGATGGCTCCATCCTCAGCCTGGTGCAGTGCCTCACCTGTGACAGAGTGAGTCGTCTGGTGGCTGTCAGTTGAGGAGCATGGCCTGCTAGCTTGTAGATGTCATCTTGGGAAATGGTGCTCCTGTTCCCAAACACTGGGATGCTGTAGGCCTGCTAAAATGACAGTAGGTGGATGTGTGAAAACAGGGGCAGGTGTGAGAAACCTGCCACGCCAACAAGTAGTATGTCTCTGTAGGGGGGTCTGTTCACTTATCTGTGTTACCGAGTTGACCTAGTGATATCACATTTGCATTAGAAAACTGATTCTAGTACTACTAAAACCATGACAAAAGTCATCCTGCTGACAGCAGTGAAGAATAACCAGAGCGAGTTACTCAGTGCCAGCTTGGGTTTCTAGCCTAAACAAAATCCAAGCAGTGATAAAAAGGTGATAAAGGTCAGGTCCCAGCTCCATTACATGCACAGGAATCTCAGACCTCTTCCTTTTGGATATTTCCAGGTTTCTACAACAGTGGAGACATTCCAGGACCTGTCACTCCCAATCCCAGGGAAGGAGGACTTGGCCAAGCTGCACTCTGCCATCTACCAAAACGTACCAGCTAAGACGGGGGCATGTGGGGACAACTATGCCTCACAAGGCTGGATTGCTTTCATCATGGAGTATATCCGGAGGTGTGTTCTTTATGCAGAACCTCTTTTTCTAGGGTTTGCCCTGCAGTGCAGCTGTCTTTAGTCAAGCAGAATGTCAGTTGTAACCGTTCCTTGTATGACTGTGTGTCGTACCTTACAGCTCTTGAAGTCTTTTCATGTAAACCAGTTGTTGCTGTTCCTCTGGTTCTGTCACACACCTTGAGATCTCTTGTCCAGCTGATAATTCTTTACTTCTGCCTTTAGCTCAGTCTTGCCTTCCAGAGCAAATGAATTCCTGGTGTAGTTTTCCAAATCATTTCCAGTTCGAGCAATCAAAGAAGGAACATCATGCTTTCTCTGCTTCTTTGGGATGTGTGATGCACTTAGAACCTACAGCTAGAAGAAAACCCATCACTCGGTACCGGTTTTGTGCACCAAAGTGCCCAACTGTTTTGTGTTTAACGCTTTCTCTTCATCCCTCCTCTTCTGCAGGTTCGTGGTGTCCTGTATCCCCAGCTGGTTTTGGGGTCCCGTTGTGACACTGGAGGATTGCCTTGCTGCCTTCTTTGCAGCAGATGAGTTAAAGGGTGAGTGTTCTCAGTGGGGCCTGACAGCCTGAAACAAGGAGGATTTCACGAGGTGGATTAAATCTCTTGGAAATCCTGCCTCGGTATTAGAGACTGCCAGTACCAAAAGCTGGCAGTTCAGCATCTCCAAGCAGAAGTGAGTTTTTCCAGCTGTTCAGGGTGCTGCTTTTTCATTCTGAATCTGGGTGAGAATGCTTTTAGTGAGGAGATGTGGCTTTTTGATGGTCGAGAGGGCTGTGGCTCCTTGCCCACTTTAGTTTCTTTGCTTTCTCCATCCAGTCCATAAGCTCTAGAGGACTTAAACAATTTACTACTGGGGAGGAAATCAACTCTATCCCAGCAGCCATATCAGTGTTGTGTGCCCTGAGTAACTGCATAATGGCTTTCTTCTCTTTGTCTACAGGGGACAACATGTACAGTTGTGAACGGTGTAAAAAGTAAGTTTGCAGTATCTGTGTTGTGTTGTATTTCTAGAACTTTCTTTCTCCGTGCTGCTGTCAGACATTTCGCCGTGCCCTCTGTGGGGACAGCTCTTCTGCTGAGCGGCGTGTAGAATCTACCTTGCCTTAAATTAGAGTTCTGATCTTGAGAGGTCTGTGAGCACAGATGGGAAAAGTGCTGGCTGTGGATGGGAGAAAGAAAGGAAGAAGGATTTGAACAGGGATGTGGCTTGGCAGTGATGGAGCTATTGTATTAAAAAGAAGAGGCATGACAAACTGCTCATGCCATGCTCCATTTAGGGGAAGGATGCTGCAAAGAGCCTGAATTTGTCGCTAGTGGAATTCAGGATTTGTCTTGGATTTCAAAATGAGTAGGGCCCAGGCAGAGCAAGACACAGCCATGACTTTTGGCATCTCTTTGCCTTAGTGATTGCTTAGAGCTAGTTTCTTTTTCTCCCTCAGATTACGGAATGGAGTAAAGTACTGCAAAGTCCTCCGGCTACCAGAGGTAAGTAAAACCAGCTTGTTTATTAGATTTCTTTCTCCAGCCACTGAGAATGTAAGGACGCCAGAGGTACAACTGAAATAGCAGTTTGGGGCAAAGTCCTGTATTTAGAACAGAAGAGAATTTTCTGTTTCAAGCCGATGAGCCAGCAGGATTCATGGCTAATAGGCAAAGAAATCCTGCAGAGATCAGGTGCATGGAGATGCATTGCTAGGTCAGAATACTCACAGCAAAACTTTGTTTTGCGTTTTTTTTGTCTTTGGTCTTTTAGATTCTTTGCATCCACCTGAAACGGTTCCGGCACGAGGTGATGTATTCCTTCAAGATCAACAGTCACGTCTCCTTCCCCTTGGAAGGGCTGGATCTGCGACCTTTTCTAGCCAAGGAGTGTGTCTCCCAGATCACCACCTATGATCTCCTGTCAGTCATCTGTCACCATGGCACAGCAGGCAGTAAGTCCTTTTGCAAGCACAGGTAGAGGTGAACAGGAGCAAGAAGGGCACGAGCAATGCAGAAGTGTGTTCTGGGACTGGCTGGCACCTCTTCTGGAGTGAAGTGCCCTCTCAATCCTCGCTTTGCTCAGCCTCCACCCTTTGAAAAGTGAACCTAATGGTTTCTGACAGATGCCCTGCAGCTATTTCAGCCTCACCACTAGGCTGGCTCAAGCCCTTTCCTGATGTTCTGTCTCACTGAGCCACCCTTTCCAAGGAAGGTGAATCAGGGTGACAGTGCCAGGCTCCCCTGCTCCTGCAAAGCTTGCCTGAACAGGAACTGGGCCTTCTTTTTTCTTTTTTTTTTGACGCTCTCTGCCACTGCTAATCCTGTTTGTGCTGCTGACGTTATCCCAAGGCTGACGTCTGTCTGCTCTCCAAATCTCAGCAGTGTCCTGCTCTCTGTTGCAGGTGGGCATTACATAGCCTACTGCCAGAACGTGATCAACGGCCAGTGGTACGAGTTTGATGACCAGTACGTCACTGAAGTCCACGAGACTGTGGTACAGAACGCAGAAGCGTACGTCTTGTTCTACAGGTGAGCGGTGCCCTGGATGCAGCAGTCCCTTGCTGGTCACCACATGCCTTGAAATCTGTTTGGAAAACTACATTTTCAGGAATTGCTGATTTTTCTCTTCCTTTCCCTACTTAAGGAAAAGCAGTGAGGAGGCTGTGCGAGAGCGTCAGAAAGTCGTGTCCCTTGCCAGCATGAAGGAGCACAGTTTACTGCAGTTCTACATCTCTCGAGAGTGGCTTAATAAATTCAACACCTTTGCTGAGCCTGGTCCCATCACCAATCACACCTTTCTGTGCTCTCACGGAGGTAAGGCGGTGCTGCTGGACCTGGGAAGAGCAACTCCCAGCTCTACCTTATACTTCAGCCAAAAAACTCCAGGTGTCATCCTTATGCGGTGTGCGCAGCAGTAGGATCCACATCTTTGGCAGAAACTCCAGCCTGTTCTGGGAGAGATGAGACAATTTCCCCATTGTCCTGCTGATCAGAAGGCTGGAGTGATGTGTAGTGCTGGGAAACAACAGTTTTCAGTTCTCTGTTTTTAAAAACAAACCTGTAGAAAGCAGATAAGGCAGCATTTATCGGTGTAACCCCATGAGCAAGGTTGGCCTTCAAGCGTTTGTTTGGAGAATGGAGCACGTGCTTCCAAAGAGAGCAGATGCCATGTTTTACTGCTCCGATTCTTCACCTGTCATGCTGGGGGGAGCCCTCGGGTTTGTAAATCACCAACTGGAAATGAAGCACTTGATTAGAAGTTAAGGCCATGAATTAAGATACCACCACAATTAATGAACTCTTGACTGTCTTCCATTAGCACAGGAAGCAGATTCTGGAATCGGGGAGTTTTCAGCAAGGAAGACCTGCCTTCTTTTATTTGATGCTTTACCCAGCAGTAATGAGTTCTTTGGTTAACTCTTCCTCTTGCCTTTCCTCTGCAGGGATCCCTCCTAATAAGTACCACTACATTGATGACCTGGTTGTGATTCTGCCCCAGAATGTGTGGGAGTATCTCTACAACAGGTGAATTACGCTACTTTGTTCCTCCTCACAGTGAGTTTTGGGTTTTGCTTCATGCCTTGGGCAGTGACCAAGACACAATCCCTTCCCAGGGCACCTTAAGGGTGTGCAGTACCTGCTGTACACTGGGAAAGACCTGGATCTGGTACACTCTCCCAATCTAAACCAAAATGAGCTGTATCCATGCATTGTGACCCTCACTGCATTGAGTAAAGCCAGTGCTTTCCGTTCAGAAAACAGCAGTGGTTGCAACTAACCAGTGTCTTTAGTAGTATAAAACCCCATCTCTGTAGGATTCAGGGTGGGAAGCACTTCCATTCTCCTGCAATTCTCCATTCCTCTCCCTCTCTTCCTGTGCCAGGTTCGGGGGTGGCCCCGCTGTGAACCATCTGTATGTGTGCTCCATTTGCCAAGTGGAGATTGAAGCGTTGGCCAAACGCAGGAGAATTGAAATCGACACCTTCATCAAGGTTTGTATGGGAAGCATCTGGAAGCCACGGCAAAGGGCAGAGGTGGGAAATAGTGACCTGCCACAAGCTGTTAGCGGAAAACTCTTGCCCCTGTTTCCCAGAACGTGATCTACAGCATAGCCAGGAGATTGACCTTGAGGTTCCCCGGTGGTGCCTGTGGGGATGTCAGCTGGGACACAATAAAGCTGTGTGTGGCTGCATGCAGACATGGAGCTTGGAACTATCCCTCTTGTCTGCTGTAGTGTGCAGGAAGTGGTGGAATTACAAGGTTTCTTCTGAAGGATGGCAGGGCTTAGATGGGAGGGGCTCTCCCCCTACCCCTGATCTCAGGAATGACTAAATCCTTCCTGCATGTCTCTGTTCTTCTCTGCTTTCCCAGCTGAACAAGGCTTTCCAGGCAGAGGAGTCCCCAAGTGTCATCTACTGTATCAGCATGCAGTGGTTCCGTGAGTGGGAAGCCTTCGTCAAGGGGAAGGATAATGGTAAGAAGGCAGAGACCTCTGGAGGCTGTCAGGGATGAGACCTGGAATGGGAACAAGTGGATTTGCCAGATGGTGCCTCTCAGCGAGCACTGCACCTGACTACAATGAGCTGAGGCTGAACAGAGTTCAGACTGCACCGCTCAGACTGCCCAGAGGTCCCTAAGGGCAGGGCAGAAATAATAGGAGAACCAGCTCAGGAAAGAAGCCGAATCTGGTGGGAACGTAGGAAGCAGAATGGTTTTTGACATGTTTGCTCTCCTCTTACAGAGCCTCCGGGACCAATTGACAACAGCAAGATCGCGCTCACAAAAGCAGGTGGCCACGTGCAGGTTAAGCAGGGTAAGGCTTGTGCTTGCTGTCTTGTTGTGTTCCTGAAGGCTGAAGGAGAGCACTCCCTTGGCTCCAGCTGTCCGCAGGGCAGGGCCGAGTTGCAGAGGATGATGGTTCTCTGCACATCCCTGTGCTGATGGCCCTTAGTGAGCCATCGTGATTCTCCACTGGTCGCTCCACTTGCTGATGTGGCTGCTGTCTCCTGTTGCTGCCCCAGCCCCTTCCACCACTCCCCTTTGCACAGCTTTTATCTCTGATCTTGTGTTGCTCCTGACTTGTCTCTACATCTGCTGTGATCCACCTTGTGAAATAGCATTTCTCGTGCTGTCCTCTTCTGCCAAACAGATACAGGTTGCATCTGTATCTTGGTTAACTCTCAAAGCAACCCTTTCTGCATTCCCTTCTCTGTAGCCTTCATGGCAAAGTTTTCTGCTTCCCTTGCTTTGCCCACCTTAAATTGTCCCTCCTGGGACCGCCTGGATGAGTATTCCCAGTCTCTCCCAAGCAGCACACCCCCAGCTGACTGGCACTGGTGTGTCTGGGTGTTTCTTAGCCTCTTGGGCTGTCGGAGCTCATGCGCTGCTGTGCACGAGGGCAGCAGGCACTGGTATTGAGGGCTGATGCTGCTCAGTTCCTCTCGCGGAAAGGCAGAAGGGACCCCAGAGCCGTCAGTGCTGTGGAGCCCTGGTGACTCTGCAGGGGTGGTGGGGACCGCAGTGGCTGCAGCTGGGCCGTGCAGAGGAGCTTCCTTGGGTTGGGACCATGCAGCTGTGGGACCACTCCTCCCTGGCTTTTCCTGGGAGTGCACCTGTGCGGTGTTTGGTGGTGTGATAATGGAATCACAGAACCATTCGGGTGGGAAAGGACCTTTAAAAGATCATTGTGTCGAACCCTTAACCCAACATCACTACCTCCATCACTACACCGTGTCCCTGAACACCACATCTACATGTCTTTTAAATCCCTCCAGGGATGGCGACTCCACCACTTCCCTGGGCAGCTGCTTCCCATGCCTTACAACCGTTTCCATAGAGTACTATTTCCTAATACCAAATCTAAATTTCCCCTGGCAAAACTTGAGGCCATTTCCTCTCCTTCTATTACCTGTTACTCGGGAGAAGAGACCAACACCCACAACGGTGCATCAGCCTTTCCTGCTGAGAGCTGCACCGTTGGGGCCTGTGGCTGCACGGCTGATTCCTGCTGTTGTCCCTTTCAGGTGCTGATTATGGGCAGATTTCTGAGGAGACATGGATTTATTTAAGCACGCTGTACGGAGGGGGCCCAGAAATTGCCATCAGACAGAACGTGGCCCAGATCCAAGAATTGGAAAACCTGCATGGGGAGCAGAAGATTGAAGCGGAGACGCGGGCTGTGTGATCTGTGTGGGATGGGGCAGGGAAGGTACGGCACAGATACGTCCGTGTGGGGACAGATGGCTGGGGAATCCTGAGGAGTCAAACCTCTTCTGTTGGCTGGCACAGGAAGGTGCGCAGGGCTCCCACCACCGCTTCTGGGAAGGGCAGGTTTTCTCCACCATCCTTCCATGTGGCTTTGAACACAGGGGTGGTGCTGGGTGAGACTGGGAGAAGCAGCTTCTCTGCAGTTCATCTCTGGATAAAGCTCTGGTAGGAGATTGCAGCCAGACTTCAGGTTTTGACCTGCACCCTCTCCCTTTGTTTGCTTACAAGGAACCACCGCTCCCAGCTTGCCCCCAGTGAACTGAGTCCCTGTTCCCTTGCAGGTTTTGCTTTTGGCACTTAATTTTAACTCAGACATATAAAGATAAATATTATTTATCTTTCCAGCAACAGAAACCCATTATTTGAAGCTGACTTGAAGCCAAAAGGGCTCCGGGTACTTTAGTGCTGGTGGGGCACAGCTCCCACCACTTCCTCATTTTGCTCTTTATCCACTTTTTGCAAAGTTGCTTGCAATCAGCTCAGAAATGTTGGAGGAGGCCGTTCCTCTCTCCCCAGCCCCACACCACTGGTGGGGTCCTGCAGAATTTTTTTCTCCTTGTATCCGATTTCCTGCATTCAGCACGTGTTCAGAGAACGAAGCTGGAAGATGACGACTCCTTCCCAATGGCTTCCTGCCCTACTCTCTCCACCACAGCTCCTGGCAGCTTTGTAGCTATGGGATGCAACCTTCCGCGTGCTTAGGTCACAGGGCTGGGACCGCAGCAGCTTCAACTCCAAGCTGGGCTGAGCAGACATCGTTGGAAGACACAGGGCAGACTTTCAGACTCCTGGGTCATAACCCCCTTCCCAGACTGCCCCTGCTGGAAGCCTGGAGCTGTCTCCATGTCCATCAGGAGAAGCGAAGGGTGCGTGAAGGATGAGGAGGAGCCCGTTTGTTGGCGCAGAGTCTGTCTGGAGGGGTCACCCTTGGGCAGGGTGGTAACTCAGTGCTGGGGAAGAGCTCCAGGCTGGTAAAGCAGCTTTTTGGGAATGAGCTGCTTTCTACAAACAAGCCCCCACTGGTGCGCTGAGGTCATTCCAGCTTCTCTTCACAGATGGCGTTTGTGTACACAGTGGCTCATTTAATGAACAGAAATAACTTGCTCCCTAATCTACTGCTGCTGCCGCAGCCACGGAGCACCCGGCAGCGGTGAGGGGAAGGAAGACAAAAAAAAAAGGCTAAACACTACTTTATGTCCTTTTGCAGCACGGTGTGCGTTTGTCATTCATTTGATAAGTCAGCCAGGATATACTGAAATCTTCTGTGACTTTGCAAGCGTTTCACTGCAATTTATCTGGAAGCCGAGCAAGGTGGAAGCAGCCTCTCGGCTGAGGAGCCAGACTGTTTATGGTGCTGGAACCTGAGTGATTCCACAGCATCAGGTATGGCCTGGGTGGTACCAGCATGGGGCTGGGACTGCCCGAGCTTCTTGTGTAAAAGAGAAGGAAAGGCTGCTCTTTGACTTAGAGCTAGAAAGCAGAGAAAGGTGGAGGATGGGAGAATTTGCAAAGAAAAATGTGGCCTTCAGATTTAATTTTTTTTTTTCTTCTTTAGACTAAATGTTTGCTGCAAACAGCAACTCCTTTCAAAAAGCGTCTGTAAATGGTTCCGCATGTTTATTTTATGATCCTGTTTATTGGATGCTTGTACAGACCCGGCCGGGCCCCAGGGGAGGTCAGCGAATGAGCCACTGTTGGGATTTCTCATTGTTTTAAGCTGTCTTTGTTAGTCGCTGCAGCCGCCTTCGGATCTGCTGCAGAGCCTGTAGGGCTGCATGTCTGTGTCGTCTGTGCTGTGTGGAAGTTGCTGTACAGACCGTGATAACACTCCTGTGCTTACGTGTTCTACCTTGTGCTGAAAATGTGTTACAATAAATACATGTGCATTCAGCGGGCTGCGTGACTGCTGCCTGGGGGGTGGCAGCTTCCAGCGAGCTGATGGTCTTAATGAAGAAAGAAAATAATATAAGAGATGAAGAAAAAAATGTCCTGCGGCCGAGAAGCCTCGCACTGAGAGGTCCTTGTGTGCAGCAGTGAGCTGGGGAAGCTGTGCTCCAGTGTGGAGGGCACAGGCTCTGCTCACAAAGCCTTCCTCTTCACGGTTGGTTTTCTAGCCTTGGAAATCCTGTGATGGGTGGAATCAAGACCCATAAATGGCTGTTGCTGCTATGAAAGCAGCTTCAAGGGTAGCGGGTGAAGCCTCACTGAGCTGTTCTGGGTTTCTAGGAGGGAGCCTGGGCCGTTTTCTGTCAGTCTGGTGCTGGCTGGAGCCGTCAGTACTGCTGGAATCCACCTCCCTGGGTAATCCATGGGAGAGCAGCATGAAAGGCTGCGCTCTTGCCAGCCTGTTCCTGTGTTCTGCCACAGTGAAGCAGGGAATTTGGAGTTGCTACAGCAGGCAGGTGACGTGAGGCCAAGAACTGTTCTCTGCCACAGTGGAGAATGACGCTGCGTTAGCTGCAGCCTGAAACCTTGAAGAAAGAGGGCTCATGTTGGGTTAATGAGAGCACGCTGCTTGCTCTTCTGCAACTTGAAGGCAACCGTTAAAACTTGCGTCCCACAAACAAACCTGTCACCTCAGCAACCACAGAGCAGCTCCCAAGCTCCAGGAGACGTTAATGAACGCCCTCCCCTGGGGAAGGGATTATTCACTGTCCAGACAGCTCGGGCAAAACCAGAGTTGTACTTTTTGTTATCCTCTGCCCGTTAAAACAGTGAAAGCTTAGTTCTGAGTCTCTATTTCATCAGAAATCTGAGTGCAGCTCCGCTCTCCTCCCACAGCCGGCAGCTACAGCATTTCATTTACCCATTGCCTCTGTAAGCTAAATTCTGTGGCTCAAATCTTATAAGCTCCATTTCCAAATCACCTCATTATCTCCGTATTTTATCAGGCCCTTTGCTGACTGCAAGGGAAGAGAGAGATGAAAGAACTGTTCATGCCCCGGCTTGGTGGTGCTAACCTGCATTATTTTGGTTGTCTGCTCCCTCCTCCCAGCCTCCTGGGGGGTTTAGTTCCCATGCGCTGCTTCCCTGGAATCCTGTCATGCCCAGATGATGGCCTGATGGACAGACAGAGCATTAGGATGCAGCAGAGCCGTGACACACCGGATAAGTGCTGTGCACCTTGCCCCATGCTCTCACCCTCTGGTGCCCACATCACATCCCAGCCCACGGGAAGGGGAAGCGGTTCTTGCTTCGGCAACACAGGGCTCACACCCCGTCAGCTCATGTGGCCACAGCCTGGCTCCGGAGTCAGTGTCACATCTCTGCCCTCCTGGGCAGCATCCTGCACACTCCGAGATGCCCAGTGGCACAGCTGGAAGCTTGTTTTATTTTCTTCCCAGTTATCGGCTCCATCTCCCAGCCTTTACTCTCTCCTTTGGTCGTACTGTTCCTATTTAAAGTTAGTGATGCTAACACTGCTAAATAAATCGGTTGGAGCCAGACGGACACTCCCTTCCATCAGTGCTTCTCAAACCCCACAGACTGGGAGCCGGTTCCACACCCAGTGCTGGTCTGTCCTGCGCTGATGGGGACGTTCATCAGCGCTGGCAAGGAACAAGTGAAATTGTTTTAAAAATATCGCAATCTAACCTTTGGAAAAAACCTTTCCAGAGCTGCTCCAAATGAAATTATCAGTCAGGTAGTGCTGCTATAGCTGTGCAACTGCAAATTCTGGTGACTGCTAGAGGCTGGTTCTCGTGAACCAGACTGACAGGGATGGAGAAGCCGTCCAGAAGGCAGCCACGGGGTTTGTCTCTGCTGAAGACCCTGTGAACAGTGTGTGTGTGTTCACCAACCACGCACATTAATGGGGAATTGTGAACATCCTCTCCCACACCTACAGAAAAGGAGGTCAGGACAGGCTGAGAGAGTTGAGCCCAGAGAAAAGAAGGCTCCATGGAGACCTTATAGTGACATTCCAGTACCTGAAGGGGCTACAGGAAAGCTGGAGAGGGACTGTTCATATTGCCTTGTGGTGATAGGACGAGGGGAAATGGGTATAAACTGCGGGGCAGATTTAGACTGGACATTAGAAGAACTTCTTCATCGTGAGAGTGGGGAGACACTGACACAGGTTGCCCAGGGAAGTTGTGGCTGCCTCATCCCTGGAGGTGTTCAAAGCCAGGTTGGATGGGCCTTGGAGCCCCTGATCCAGTGGGAGATGTCCCTGCCCATGGCAGGGGGGTTGGAAGTAGAATGATCTTTAAGATACTTTCCAACCCAAACTGTTCTATGATTCTATGAAAAGTGTCTGGGTTCCAAATTATTCCACGAGTTCAGACCATTAAGGTATTTCACACATCCACATGCACAATGTGCATCCATTGCACATGCACAAATACAGTATTTGCTGGGCTTGCAAGAGGTTTAGTTTCAGTATAATAACAATCAGGATCAAACCCATCTGCAAAGACTTCCAGTTAAATCAGAGCATTCTGTGGGTGGTAAAAGGCAGAGCTCGGTTAGTAGAAATACCTTCCCAAAGCTTCCAGTTCTTATGGCCTCCTACCAAAGCAGGAAAAGCACGACCCTTCTGTCCTTCCCCAGTATCCAGCAACTCCAACGAGAGCAACACATTTTTCTTTCTCCTCAAATGACCCCATAAGGACCCCACAACCAACTTCATTATCTCTTCGGTGCCAGCTGGAAATGTTAAACTTGTATAAAATCATGTGTTAGAGTGATCTGATAAGAACCAGCGACTCAAGGCAGTCACTACAGGGACAGACGGAGCTGAATTTCTACTCCAAATACCTGGAAATTCTAGCATGAAATAAAAACCAAAACAAAGCCCTGAGTGCCACAAGCAGAACTGTGCCATCCTTCCTCCAACACAGCCCCGGGGAGCAGCACCACACTGGCTGCTTATTTTATAGCAAGATGCAAATCCCAAATCCATCCCACAGCCACAGAGAACAACGAGGAGCAAGAGAGCAGCCTAGGGGAGTGCCAGGATGTAGAATTTATATCTGGCTGGCACAGTACGTCCCAGCTAAATTCCCATTCCCCACTGGAAACACCTCTGGAAGAGCAGAAAACCCACCGGGGAGCCATGGATCCAATCCCTGGCTCAATCAGAGGAGCCCCTATCTGGTTTTATTGGGAAAGAGAAGCGACAAAACCATTTTTATTCTTCCCTGGGTGATGAAAAGGGCCCAGTGAAATCGTATTTCTGGAATTAGATGTTTATTTAAATATGCGGATGATTTTCCTTTCATTGTTCCAAGGTCAATATTCGCTTTCAAATGGAAGCACTTTATTTGGTTGAATTCTGTCTCCAGAAATGAATGGGCAACACCAGAACCTTTTACATTGGCAATGAAGTCACAACACTGAGATGCCACCAAACTCTAAAGATCAGTGCTCAAACACACATACACACACATATACAAATAAAAAAGTGCTCGACATCATCATGTTAAAATAGAATTTGGCTTCTTTTAGGACTTTTGACACTTTAGGCAGAAAAACAAACAAAAAAAAGAACAATACGCATCAAACTAAATGAACTTCTGAAAAATACTCAGCATTGAACACAACTTTCAGTATCAGTAAATACGTTTCTCCTCTATTTACAGGTGTTAAGAAAGGGCATTAGAGACTTTGGCTGGGGATCATGAGATTTTGTAGGACGCGGAGTCCACGCTTCTGGGTGAGATTAGTAAATTCAAGCAGAGTTTTTATAAACCAGTCGTGTTTTTAGTCCTGCAGGTTTTGCAAAAGGTAAATTCTACAAAAATGACTCCTTCGTTACCCGAATGAAGGCAGCGGAACATGGGGGTATAGGCTACGCGACACGACTGTCGCTAGTTTTCTCTTGCCGTAAGATTTAAGATCCAGGCATTCGGGAACGAGTTGCCAAGTTTATAAAAACTCCAGACATCGTTGTTACTAAAACTTTTGAAGACAATCAGTCAGCTAAAGCTAATGCTCTTTCTAAAGCGCTATTTAGCGACACGGACATTGCAATAGTTCAAATGTTCCACAGAGGCTGACAATAATATACTGTCCACCTAGATTAAATATAGAAAAGCAAACTTTATCTAATTTTTACATAGATGGCACAACGATAGGTGAAAATGAATTCTTCCAGCTGCTGATTCAACAGTGCATCGACACGAGAGTAAAAATACTGCAGCTAAAAATATATTAAAGATACTTTTGCAGACCTGTTACCTGCTTAACCATTCGGATCCTCCGATAGACGGTTGTTGGCCGTGCATGGCAACAAAGACTTTGCACCAGTCTTTGCCATAAGAGCCAACCATATGGATCACATTCTGCTCTCGGAGGCTCATGGATCGAAATGGTTAAGTCCCCACAGTAGCAGCAGTGATAAGGATGGTTTAATTCACTGGATGATGCTCCTTCCAATGCACCTAACACTGCAGCCAAACGGCCTCGGTGTTGGTATCGCCTGCGGCTCAAGGCAGGCTCCCGAGCCACTGGAATTTAGTTAAAAACCAACCTTTTGCTGGTTGCCACGTGCAGATATTGAGCACCATAATACAGCAGCTACAGCACTGACTGTAGGACCGAGGGACTTCGTGCTAGTAAAAATAAAAGTTGGTATCTCAAATGGCGAGAAAGGGACAGAGTTATGAACATAAACGTGTAACCCAGCTCAAAAATAACTTCATCCTGAGTGGGGACGACCCTGGTAACCCTCAGCATGGAGAGTGCTCGATTCTTGGACACATCTCGATACGCTGGCCCTGCACAGCAGTGCACCAGGCAGCAAAAGAAAACACACCTTGATTGGCAAACTAAACCTGAGAGGCTTCATTTTAGGGTCACTGCCTGGAGGGGTGTCCATAGAAAATAAGATTTTCTCAAAGTCAGGGGTTTTTACAGAAGATGCTGAAGCTCCCTACAGGCGAGCAGCTATCCCAAAGGATGCATCGATCTAGGAGTAAATCAGGCCCTCAGGAGCTATTATGTAGTAAACGGGGCTCAAACGGGTACAAGAGGACTGTAAAATCCTAGCAATGGTAACAATTCAGGGGAAACCACCAGAATACAGACGTTTAGAAAGCAACTGACCCTTCCTCAGGCAGCTGAGGTCCAGATCATGCGAGATTCGGAGATCTTACAGCTCTCTCTCCACTGCACGACACAACAAAGTGCAGCATCGCTTATCATGCTACTTTTGCTTCAAATAAAACCATGGGAGAACAGGATGGCTGAGGAATAAATCACAGTTTCTGTCTGGCTTCTGGGTTGAGGTCCAGTCCACAACAAGGTGGGCGAACGAAACAGAGTGTGGATTCTTTTTTTTTTTTACTCCTTTTTCTCTTTTATTTTTCTAAAAAAAATTCTGTTACTCAGACATTAACTGATGAGAACGCACATGAGGTCATGCAATAGGAGAAGACAGGTCTGAAAGGCTGAAAAAACAAACCAACAAAAGAAAACTGCAAAGAGATTAACAACAAGGAGCCACAAAATAAGGTGACTCTCGGGAAGGTGGGCGCAGGCAAGGCAACAGGGCGAGCATGCAGACTGAAACGAGAGCAAAACGGAGGCCTTTGTGATGAGCAAAATGGGGCTTCAAACCAAAACGCCAGTGTGTGTGTTTGTGTGTGTGTAAGAAAAAGAGGAAGGGGAGAACACGGAGGGGATAAAGAGTAGGAGGCAGAGAGAACAAGCAGGAGAACAAGCGTACATACGTGAGCTTGAAGGCTTTCAGGAAACAGCAAGGTCATGGGGATTTAATACTTGGTGTGAGCATCAGCCTAGATTTAAAGAAAAATAAAGGCTGACAAGTATTAGCGACCTTTTGGGGAAAGCAGAACATTGAATAATGCACATGGATCAGATTTAATCTCCACAAATTCAGAGCCCAGTCCAGATGCTGTAGCACTGTTCCCAAGGGGCGGCTCTCCAGGCATTCACCCCCCCCTTTCCCAAGCTCTTTGATGGGTCTACCTGCAGGATTAGCACTAAAGGCACCGTGTGAAATGCTGATGGACCAGTGCGTACATTCAGATGGACTGAGGGACAAGGGAGGACAGAAGACAGACCAGGACATGCGTGGGATGCTGGTTACCCTCTGCAAAGGGCAGCCAGTTTCACTGACCGGTGGTGGGAGGAACGGCAGGAGGAAGGGTGTTGGTTAGGTTTTATGCAGGGGCTGTGCCAAACCGGCACAAGAGTGGGAAAGGCTGATAATGTGAGCCACAAGTAGCATGCCATGAAAAAGAGCAAGCATCTGGATGGTACTGGGATGAAATTTAGGTCTGATTTTTTCAAATGGGAACTCCAGACAAGACTGGGAGTCTGGCATTCCATGGGTGTGTTTTAACTGCCTGCAGGGTAAACAGACCATTTTGTTTCTCCTTCTGTGACAAGCTCGCCCCGAGGTTCTTGCACCAGCACAAACACCTTTAGGAATCTAAAACATAAGAAAGACAAAAAGAAAGAGACCAGATTAGAAAGAGGATGAGGAAAACGGGATCCCTTAAGAGTAGCACTGCCTGCAAGAGGTTAAGGAAATACAGCATCCAAGCATGTACCAGGTGACAAGGGGTTATGGAAGTTGCCTGTAATCAGGTATACATTGCCAGCACTCAAATCAGTCACCCTCAGGGTGGGGATGAGCATCACTGAGACACCACTTTCCGGAGGAGGAAGATGTAAAACTCCAGAGCAGGACCCTGCCAGCATCTTGTCAGTGCAATAGAGAAAACAAACGGCTTTTCAATTCTCATTCTGCGAAGGATTGCTGTATCTGTTCAGTGACAGCTCCACAGACCACGAACGATAGCAAAGGATAATAGCAAGAAGCAAAACCAAAGAATTTTGCAGCTGAATCCAAACTGGCTACGCTTTCCACAACAGGCTGCAAAGACCTTTCATCCTTAAGGGAAACCCAGAAGCAAAGAGGTGAGAGCAGCCTTAGCCTCTAAACCCACCCTGTGTGAAGCCTTCTCTGTGGCCAAGTGAAGCCACAATCCAGGTGTGATTTGGCCAAAGAGGCTGCTGTACCCAAGGGAATACAGGATGAGTCCAAACTTCCCTCAGACTCGAGAGAGATGGGGATCCCCTTGATCCTCTTTGCACCCACTTCCATAAAAAAAGACCAAATGACAGCACAAGAAAGTTTTCGCAGAGACAAAATGAAATTTTTCCTGAAAAGGAATTGTATTTGTACTTGGTGTGGGAAGCAGCTCCGGGCCATCTGCTCTCCTTTAGTAAAGTTAAACTAAAATGAAATGCCATTAAAAAGAAAACTCACGGGAATGAGAAAATATAATGTTTATTAGAAGAAGACACGAAGGTACATGAAGCCATGAAGAAATTCCTGACAGATGATGATTCTTTAAAAAATAAAAGAAACGGAACAACCACACTGGCCAAATCTCAAACATTAACACAAACCAGAAGTTTCTACGCCAGTGCAACCAGATGCAGGCAGTGAGTAACCCAAAATGCTTATCAACATAAGAGGGACTGAGCAGTTACCAAAACAAGAGCTAGGTTATGCAGAAGAACAGCCTATAAAACCATTTATATTTATACATATATAAAAGGATAAAAACAATTCAAATTCAAGTAACTTTAGTTTTTAAGTTATGTTATATACAATTTTCTTTATACTGGGAGAACTAAGGGCAAGTATTTAACAAAAGGATTTTAAAAGCCATAGTCCAGTTTATAATTACTGTCTCCTAAATCATTTGGCAAGCATTAAATAATCAGATATATCCTAGATAAAAAGTGCATCAGCATGGTTAACTTTTACCTATTTATTTATTTCTATAAGTCAAGGCTCTGCACAACGGTTACAGCAAAGCAACGGCCGCGCTGCAACACAGAACCACAGAGCTGTCTGCAAGGGTTTGTTGAGAGAACCGGGGCGAGGAGGAACAGACCCACAGCGGCAAAGGAGCTGAAAGGCTACCAGCCCACGGCTCCAGAACTTGTATTCCGGAGGCTGAAGATCACAAACCAGCCCCTATTCCTTGTGTCACCCATGCAGTCGGTCTTGCTGGGAGAAGCCGACGCAGCATTTGCGTTGGGTGCAAGAAAGAGTTTATCTAAAGCTGGTTATTCCATGCACATTCTTTTGTGTTTCCCACTATTTCCGAACATCCCGCAGTGAAAGACAGCTTTGTTCCCCAGCAGATTCTGAGGTACCAGAGTCAATAACACAGCGTGGTCAGCCTTGAGCACAAACGCCCACCAAGTCCTGGTTCCTGTTATCGACCGCTGTCAGCACCGCTCAACAGGGGCAGAAAAGCCCTGCAAGAAGCTACACCCTATGTGCACAGAGGCGTTTTCTTCCCCGTCCCCTAGAGGTCAGAGCTTGGTGTATGCCCCAAAACACAAGTTTACGTCCAACAGATCCAATTCTTAGTCTGTATGGGTTTTTTAATAGCATTTGTAACAGTTTCCTGCATGCATCACAAAGAGAATGAGAGCGTGTGGCTCTCGTTTGTACTAGGAAGGACAATAACGCTGTTTACAACTAAATTCACACAGTCGGGCCAGTGCTGTCATCGGCAGTGATGCACATTGAAATTTCAAGAGGCACCAGCTGAGCGAATGGTATCTAACAGAGTCTTTCATTGCTGGAGATAGGACATGTGCATTCATCTCTTCTAAAGAAAACCTTCTGACACAGATCTCTTAAAACAACCGTAGCAGCAAACCAGAAGAACAAAAGGTGGACAGGGCCTATGCAAACCTACTCAGAGATTTTCTGAAGTGATTTGTACTCATCTGGAAAAAGAAAAAAAAAAAAAGGCAGAACAAGATAGACGTTACTGTTCTTTTTGTGATAGGGTTTGCAACACCCTCTGACCGGAGGTGCTGTTGTCAGCTTTACAAGAACCCCTTGGGTAGGTATTTGCAGGAGCACGCAGACCTCGATCAGGAGGGCGACTGCAGCACACGACTTACCTGTCCTGTTCATTTCGGGCTGGGCAGCAGAGCCCTGACAAGACAGGCTTCAGCCGGCTCGAAAACTCGCCAGCTGCCAAGCGGCTTTTCATAAAGCCTTTAGCAGTCATGGGTCTCGGGCAGCACTGCCTGTGGCTCATGGCACAGCCTGGGCAGGCAGGTAAACCCCAGCCAGCACCGATTCTACTGACTGGGAGCACCACGGACTCAGAGCTGGTGTGGATGCTCCCACCCTTCACGCAACAAACCAGCTGCTCCAGCTTCTTCCCAAACCCAGGAAACTTGTAAATCATCTTCAGGTAAGTCATAGTTTCCATTTTAAATACACGAGGAGTGAATAAAATCACTTCTACTAAGGTATTAAAAATCAAAAGAGGGATCTGCAACTTGCTACGAGGTTTGTCTTTCCAACACAGCAGCACTTCCCCCAAATCTTTATACCGCTACTGAGACATTTCATGGAAAGTTCTCTTGTAGCTTTTCTTTTTAACCAGAGAACTGAGAAATGAGGGAGGTAAATGTTTGTTTTTCGCTCCTAAAGTCTACCAAAGTTAATGGAAAACCTTAAAAACCTCCATCATTGCCACAGAAGTCGTTGTAACTGTCTCAGCCTTCTCTGCCAACACCAACTGTATTTGTACAATCATTCAGCAGCATCTTACAATTTAAACGACATTTAAATGAAACGACATTAGTACATTTACGTACTAACACAATCTCCTGATAGGTATCGCAATGCTCCTGCCATAGTCTCTCCAGATGGGTAAGTTAAAGACAAATATTTGCTACCTCTGTTGGCAGGGCTGTGTCAGGGTTTCTCACCCCACCCACAGATCTGCTTTGCTTCACTCCCCATCCAACCTGCAGCTCTGCCCGTAAGGAGGTGACGTGCTCTAACATTCCACTGGTGTGAACCATGCTGCGTATCCATGGGCTGGAGAGCCACGCTTGTTACTTAAGACAGATGTCGCTGCCACACTGGCTCAGCTGTTTCAAGCAGCCTACAGTACCCAACAACAAATTTTCCAGCAGAATAATGTTGCTTTCAGCTCTTGCCACACACTATGCAGTCAGTCTCCATAGGAGAGAACACTGAGATAAGAGATGGGATCTCCCGTCTGCTGCCTTCTGAATATGAAGGACAATGTAAAATTTATGTACGATCCACATTCCTCTTTCAAAGGTTAATAAAAGCCAACAAAGGGGCTGAGTTCTTTGCAGTCTTCAGCATCCTGGCTAGTCCTGTACTTGCCAACACAAAACTACTGTATTATGGCAAAATGAATCGTGATCCCAGACATTCATCTGCGGCAGACAAGGCACTGCACTGCTTAATACTGAGCCCAAGCACAGAACTGATGAAGTTATAGGGTTTTACAGAGATAGTAGTACTCCTCTCTTCAAACGTCCATAAAACCCAAGGAGAATTGTTCAGTTTTCTTTTAAACTGGATGAGGCAGCTTGTTTCACACCAAGAACTCTAAAAGTCTAGGAAACGACAATAACCTGAAGGATTAGGTGACTGAAAAAACACAAATCGTTTAACAGTGGACTTCAGATACATCCTGATTTGAAACAGGACTAAAATCTTTTGGTTTCTCCATGTGTCGTATAGCCAGGTGTTCATGGTGCGAGCATCTATTCTATCCAGGATTCCCCTGCAGCACTGCTTGCTCACACAACACAGCCGGCTGCGAGGAGATGAAACAACAAAACAGAAGATTGCCAAGTCTAAGCTCCGGCTGCCTTCATCGATGTTGTGAGATCAAAATATTAAACCATAAGTGATGATTCTCTGAAACAGCGAATATATTTTCTGAAATGTATCAAGGTGGGAAAGAATAGAAGATCCTTCTCAATGTATAACCAATTTTTTAAGGACCACAGAGTGCTGTGCAAACAGGTTGTGGCAGGATCTCTCCTTCCCCTTCCAAATGCACTAACTTCAGTCTAAATATTTCCTATATAACATTCCTCTGAACCAGTCTGGGACAAAGAGCTGACTTGTGAGTATGTCTGAATGCCACCTGGATAGCTAAGGAGAGCCTGTATTACCCCAAAAGGCTTTGTGTTTCCTGCATTAAAATGGGTGTGCAATGGCAGTGTCAGCTGAACAAGCACTGTCTAGGAAAGACTGCCTTTCCCCTCCAGTTTCACAGTCTACCGCACTACCTCTCTGATCAATAAAAAGCACGTTTTGCAGTACAGCAAGCCATATTAGTCCACATATCGAATAATGCACTTTGTGGCATTGTACAGACTTTTAAAAGGCTCTATCTGTAACCCAGAGCAGTTTCTGCGTTGGGTGTCTCTGTCAAAGGAAATAAAGTAATAATAATAATATTATTATTAAATATAAGTCATAGCACCTTTGGCATTTTTGTCCAAATAGACTTCAACATACGACGTAGGGACATAGCCCTCCTCATCTTCGTTCCTCCGGATTCGTGTCCACCCATCGCCTTTGTCTTCTTCTATTACATACAGCATTTCTCCTTCTGCTACAGAAATTGTTCCTTCATTCTGACCTGAAAGACACAGCAACACGGGAGTTCAGGCTGTCTGCTACAACAGGAACCACAGACGGGGTGCGGGGTGCTCAGGGCACCTTCAGGTGATGTGCTGACAACCTTGGTTCAACAATAGCGGCATGAAGAACGTGTGATTCTGGGGACAACAGTGTGTGCATGAAGAATCAGACGAATGTGACCCTGACATGAGAGTTTTGAGGGTTTTTTTCTTCCAGAGCTCATGCATAACAGGAGACAAATCACTGTCTTAGTGCCCCTCTAAAATGCCAGAGCCCCACTTGCCCCTTTCATTGTCTATTTAAACACTGCAGGAGTTAAATGCAAGTTTCCCATTTGTGCTTGGTATATGAACTAAAAAAAACAGTAAGCGAAATGAGAGAAAATGTTGAATGATACCTTCAAATGTATAGAGCGCTTTACACGTTCCTATGGTGGGTAGTGGTTCTTCATCATCAAATTCATCATCAAAATCTGTTGCCGGTACTTTCATCTCAGTCTCCTGACTTTGCTCTTCCGTGTAACTGCCATCTGGGCTGCTCAAGAGAGGAAAAAACACAGCAACTATAGCGACCAGTTTCAGGAGCAAAGAGAATCACTAGTTTACCAGACACTTAAAGCAAGGTGAGCAGCTGTGGCTGGGGCAGCTCAGCAACTCCCAAGCATGCTCAGAACTGGCTGTTACAAAGCAATGGGGGAAACCAGTCATTTTTCCCCTCAAAAGCTGTGCAAAATGCACCTCCCTCCCTCACCTTCACAGCAGCGAGCACAGGGACTATTTCAGAGTTCATCAGAATCAGAACAGCAGCTCTTTAAGCTGCGATCTTGCATATGCTACAATCTGTGTAAAAGCACTTCATGGATTGCGAGCATTTAGTCTGGGTAGAGAATAGGTTTCTGAACGCTGCAAAGCTGCGGTTCTGATGAGCAAACTAAGGAAAGTGGCTTCATTTATCGGTCTGAGCAGGCCAGCTCCATACAGATACTGTACCTCTCCCGGTCCTGAGCACAGCTGTTCACTGTTGACGTATTCTGGGCTTCGTACAGTCCGCTCTGCCGCCGGGCCTGTTCCGTCCGCGCGGGTAACCTGCCCTCCACCTCAGCCAGCCAGCCCTGCAGGGAAAGCAGGCTCATGCATCTCAGGCTTCAACTTGCAAGGGGGAATTCATAGTGCTTTTACTTTGCTGCATCATAGCTGACATTCAGACTAAAATCAGTTTGTAAACCTGTAAGTATTTTCCTTTGAGTTGTGACTGTCCAAGGGAATAGATTCTGTACTCTAGGTGTATATTAAATCTATTGGTCTTGGAAAAAAAAAACACACTTACTGAAAACTCTGTTCTTTTTTGACACCAGGTGCTGAAAACACTGAACCAAGATGCAGCTCACAACAGCTGTGGGGAGATGCTGCTGCTCTAGTCACAATGAGCCGAAAAGAACTGTGGCAGCTTATAGTAGTATCAATAACACCAGAAACACAGTGATCTCAGTGACTGCTGAATGCGTGAGGATAAAAGCCAGGTAAGAAGAAAGAGCCAGTGATTTTCAAAGTAATGGATATTAGAGCCAACAACTAAGAAACATCTCATATTAGTGTGCTGTATCTATTTCTGTACATAGTGTGACTTAGAAAGTGAAGTCTTCTCTCAGCCCTAAAATCCTTCTGGTGTAATCACAATGGCTTCATCTATTCCAAATACTCCTTATACTCTGGAGATATTCTCTCTCTAAGAAGCTTCCTGTCAATGGCAGATTATTCCTTGAAGTATATTGCATCGGATGCCTCCTGGCTTGCTTTTAAGACTATAAATCGTGCTTCACATTTATGTTCCTTTGATTTTCCACAGACATCTGTAACACGATGCTTGAAACTGTTTAATTAATTAAATAAGCACCTGAAGCCCCTAGGCAGCCCAGAGAGCACATCACCTCTGATCCACCACGTAGCACAATTACTTTTCGGTGGCAAATCAAACAGCAGGATTGTTGGCTGATGGTCACAAGATATGTTGCATCTTTATGTCCTACCAACACGCTCAGAGTTATCAACTAATTCAAGTGCTTAAATAGCACTTACCCATACCTAGCAAGAAAATACATCTGGAAAAGCAATGAAGCATCCGCTTGGAACTGAGCATGCGCTGAGCTACTTGTTACTGAACTGCCTCTTCCCATACCTCAAATTTCTGAACTTCTAATCGTAGTTTTTCAATGTTCTGTCCAAGCTCTGCTAATCTGTGGTCCACACTCGCTGCATCTCCCATCTGTGGGTTCTTGATATACACGTCTTTCATTTTCGTTAAGGCATCTCTGAAAGACATAGGAAAAATAGAACATGTGTTAGTGCAGCTGAGGGCAAGGACCTTTCTCTGAATGAGGGCTAACCAAAGGAAAATAAGGTGCCTCTTTTACACTCTGGTTCAAGCCTGATAGGTTACAAAAGTAATTGAGAACATCCAAGTCCTTTTGCTCGGCACAGAACCAGTAATTAAAAACAACAGTAAAATCACTTGCCACAAGAGAATTTACACTGTCACAGATGGAAAAGGCGAGTGACACCATCATCCACAAAGTGACACAACAGAGACACAGGCCAAACTCTTCAAGCCCCTACATGAAAAGGAGCTCCTTGCTCTACAGGCAGCTGATGCTTCTTAGTGTCAGCAAGGCTGGTGGGAGCCTCACTGGTGGATCAGGAGGCGACACAGAAGATGTGCTGTGTTGGTACAAGCACATAAAACATTCAGACCAAATGATCCAAGCTCCATGTGCCCCACTTGAAGAATTTTAGCAAAAAAAATAAATGATTGAATTGTTGGACAGTGGCTTCTTGCAAGGCAAAAACAAGGAATTGGTACTGACTTTTAGCCTAGCATATTCTTTTATTTAGTACTAGGAGTTCTACTTGCTAATCCTGAGGAGAAAAAAAACGAAATAAAAAAAAAATCTCACAACCATTGCAATGAACAACAGCTTCAGCTCTCTAGATATTAATCTATCATCTCAGTCTTTGGGGCACAAATAGTTGCATCATTCTCCATCATGGGCTGAAATCCAGTTGAGAAACTCGGACAAACAGCTGGACATGGACGTATTAATAATAAAAATGGAGTGTGAACCAGAAATTCTCACCCAGCCTCTTGCAGTTTGTCTTTTGCAACCCAAATAATTTGCAAGATATTTATTTCACACTCCTTAAAATGAAGCTCAATCCAGATGGTTCGCGTTTGTCACAGCGCAGCAACAGATGGATCTCAGGCCACAGAACACAACCCTCCACCCTGTTAAGTTTTTTACCAGACTCCTCCTGGGAACTGTCTTGTTTCTACCCAGATACCAAGCGCCCAGGGTTACAGAGATGTCAATTTTAAGGCCTGCTATGATGCACATGGGACTATAAGATGAAGGTAGCACACACCCTCAGGAGTTCCCCAAGGAAAGCCCGTGAGGTGCTCACTGACAGCAGGGCACCGCCGTTCACCTGAGTCAGACGGAGGCTCCACTAAAGAAAATCAGTTCTCTGCGTGACGCTGAATATCTCAGAGCTTAGAAAAGCTGATTTCTGAGCTGATTTCCTGTATTACACAGCTATTCAGCTTTTCTCTAGGCATTAGCTGGGGGGAAAAAAGGTTAATGCGAGTCCCACGACTCAAGTTAACACTCTTTATATTTTAGAGTTTCCCACCAAACTCCTGACAATCGCAATCCTGTGCTGCCTTTGCTTTGTGTGCCTAGAAAATGGGAAAAAGAGTGGGTGGCAAGGAAGCGGGACTGCTCTGTGGCTGAAGCCCTAAGGGACAGTATTGCAAACATGAGTCACGATTAGTACTATTTTTTTAACTCTTATTTAACTGCTTGTGCTACTTCCTCAACTGGATACTATATTTAACGTAACTTCATTCTGCTCTGGTTTCATATCAAACTTCAGTGCTGGTTTACCTCAGAATCGATACAGAGCAGGAAGAAAATCTGTATAGAAGCAAATATAAGTACAAATGTAAAACGAAAGCAATGGGATATCGTGTTTTCCTTCATGACATAAAACACAAAGTAGAAAGTTTGGGTTACTAGACCAAATAAACAGGCTTTTCAAAGCAAGTTAGTGGTAAATACAGGCACATCTGTACAAATGCGAAGCAAAGGCAGGGGGAGAGGAGAAGCTAAGTCTTGAAATCACTCAGGGAAGAAGAGTTCTGTCTCTTGCAAACAAAACATGCTGAATCTTTACCCCAACTGCAGAATGCAAACAAACAAAAGGCAACACACAGAGGCATCCAGAATCAATAAAAAAATGTGTAACCAAACTGGTCTTATTCTCCACCAGAATGATAAAAGAAGCCTTGTAGAAAAAGCACCCACAAAAGCACAAGAGTCATTATCTTTCTGCTTCCAGGAAACATAAGCTACAGCTCAGAGAGTCTTAAGATACACACCGATCAATCAGCACTTGTGATGATGTTGTCATGCTCATAATAGCCTCTATTGCTGGGATCTATCCATGTCCATCACACAGTAATAACAGGTGCTCTGCTTTGTGCTGAAAGGGCTACAATTGTACCTTTGACTAAGGCTGTATTGACATTCCGTACTTCCCCACAAACACCTTCAAGAATGGCTCCCAGCAAAAAACAAACTTAAGTGTGTCTTCACAGCAATCTTTATCTGCTTTCCCACAAAAGCCCAAGAAAAAAAAAAGGAAAAATTGCCTCTAGTTCCTTCATTCATGTCATTCCCATCCTTACACCAGGGTCTCCTCATGTCATAATTCTCAAGACAGGATACATCACACTGAGGTGGGGAATGGAATAAAGAGAAGCCCAGCTTTTGCTCCAGCTCCGATCTACACCAGCCAAAATTAAATAATTGATTTCAGAATCTGAGTTGTGCAAAGCCTTGCATCTCTGAAGCATCTTTAACTGGATGTAATCTCTGGTTGGTTTTTTTCTTTGAACAATACCTGAAACGCAGAACCTTGCCCTTATTTGCTCTTTCTTACATATAATTGGTTTCTGTTCTCCTGCAGGATCCCGTTTCATCTTTCATTGGAGGGGCTGACATACCTTTGATCCATCTCCTTCTGAATGTCTTTGTTTAGTTCATCAACTTTTTGTTGAAGTTTCTTTCTTCTTTGCTCTGGTGGGAGGTTGCTGAAGTCTTCTGGCCCTGCTCCCTGCACAGTGGAATGGAAGGAAAAAGGAGAAAAAAAATCAGAGCCAGAAAGAATCCTTCAGGATTGCATTTTGAAAACAGCTCGCAAAAGTCTGTGCAAAATTACAGTGGTCTGAAGCATTGTTATTCTTTGTACTGAGCTGTCTGTTAGCAGTTTGGATGCCCTTGGGATAATCTCAGGACCACATCCCACTTTCATACCAAATGGCTGATGGGAGATCACCAACTAAAGAATGCCAGAGTCTAATGGCAAAGCCGAGAATCTGTCTTCATCCACAGTTATAATCAGATGTTACTTAACAGAGTAACATACCCATGCTGACCTTTCCTGCCTTCCCTTACTCTGCTACACAGCATCCCCATAAAGCAGCTGCGAGCTTTTACTTGTGTTGCAGTCACACTTCTAATGTTCACTATTAATTGCTGGCTCGGTCGGCACAGCTTGAGTGCCGGTCCAAAACAGTTAATTGTGTCAGGGCTCTCCTGAATGCACTAAGGTAACAGAAGTGCTTCCACTGGCACTCTGCATACTCCCCAGGATGCGCATTCGATGTCAAAGTCTCTCAAATATTCCCCTCTCACTTGCTCTAGCGTAACAATCAGGAGCTGTATCAAAGCCACAGTCTCAATCAATCTGAAATCATAACCGAAGAACACAAGTAAAGACCACAGTGATTACCTTTGTGCGATTCTGCTTGAAAACCCCTTTTCTGCCTTCAAACTGCTATGCTTCTTCTTGATTGCCTCAATTTAATATAGCAATGACATAAAATACATCCATACTATTTTCTTCAAAAAAATCACCCATTTTTGTCTGGCAGGAGGACAAGGGAACAGTTTGGGGGAGGCTATACTGAACATAGATCAATACTAATTAGCTGCACCACAAAGGAATGAGGTTCTTGTACATTATCTTGAACTTGTACAGGTTTTTCTTGTTTTGGTTTCTGCTCATTCCACATCTCATTTCTAAGGGGGAATACCAGCCTACAGGAGAAAAAAGGGTGAAAACACAGAGCTGAGTAACCAAATCCAGGGCCCAGCAGCTTACTGAAAGCTTGTGGGCAGAGCTGTAACATTAGCCTTACTAAGATGCCAAATCTCTCTCAGAGGACTGTGATTTAGTGGACATCCTGGCACAAAAGCTGCCCATTAGACCCTTTCAGGTCTACACTGAATGTGCTCCGAGACACGGAGCTCTTTCTCCTGCATCTGAAGAACAAGCTGTTTAGAAAGAAAGTGTGTGGGTGTCAGAAGGATGGAGGACAACTACAGACAGGTCACTGTCTCCTCTGCTCTAGCCATTTCAAAGTAACAGAACAGGCAAACCTAACGAAATCGCTGCCACGTTGATTTTCAGTAAAAGACGACATCTACGTCTCATTAAAGCTTGACCATCTGTGTAATAACACACTTAAAACTTCATTTCATGAGATAAGGATAAAGCAAAGAAGGAAACAAGTAAGTTCCACTCATTCTGAAACTGTAACCACATGAAGTCCTAGCTGTACTTACATTACTTGCTGTACGTGGTACAGGAGAGACCTATTTTAATTCAGTTATTAGTAATAGTATTTTGCTTGACAGTAATAAAATAAACTGTAAATAAACAAGCACTTACAGGTAAGACTATGTAACATTCTCAATTCTAAGCAGGAGAGACAAGTATGCTTGAAAATACCCCCAGTTATACATTAGGACAATGCAATAGATGTAGTGAAACCGATTTAGAAAAGCATCTTCTTTTTCATTTTCACCTTCATTCAAAACCTCTAGCCTGGACTAAATTCAGTGTCTTTGTTCACAATGCTTCAGACCAAAGCATTCGTGTTGCGTGCCTGAGAGTGGGAGGTGATGTCAGACTAGCCCATGCTCAATAATTCCCCATCATCACAGAAGCTACGGCTCCTCCTGCACAAGGAAGAGTCAAGGAGCAGTTTTTGGACATGCTGGGCACGTTTCATGCTCTCAAGCAGAAGCACAACTGGACTATCTCTCGAGTAGTGACCACAGCCTAAATGTTTCAATAGTGAAGCATGGGGGAAATCTGTGCTCTTTTTGAGGTGCTACCACAGGACCAGCACAGCCAGTGCTCACTAGATCTCCTTGCATAAAGATACTGGGATTTAGGACACAAAGTGTCCCAAGATGACAGACCATGAAAAAAGAGGCCCAGTTTTTGGGCTAAAGTGAGATACGGGGAGAGCATGAGATTTATCAGCCCCAGTTCTGGCTCTCATACAGCTAGAGGACATTACGAACAAGCTGATTTCCTCCACCTGAGGTGCGTGTGGGTCTCAGCCCTCTGCACATCTTTCTGATCTGTGCAGTTCTTGGGGAACGGCCAGGTCAATAATTTATTTTGGGAGGATTTATTCCTACATACAAAGGCTCAGCTCAGCTACAAAACATACACACACTGCAATCAAGAAAAAAACAAATAGAAGTTCCTGGCATAAAAGCATTGGACTACCAGGACAGGGGTTTGGGAAAAGCCAGAAGAAGTCTTCCATTGCTCCCCAGGACCCTCAGAGATCTTTGGTGAGGAGCAATATTGCTAACAGAGCCCAAGCAAGTCATTGTTGACAGGGCAGCAGCAGGCCCTGAAACCTCCAGAGCTACAGCAGGTAGCTTCCACAGCCCACACATTTCCTCCAAGTAAGCTGCTATGAACAGATCAACAATGATGTACCCAAGAAAAACGTATGTGTAGGAGGAAGAGGGCACCTAAAGACACTGACTGGGGAGGAACAAGAACTCTTCCAAGCTAACGCACTTAAGGTGCTACTGCAGATCCTCTGAAGCTTCTCCAAAATCTCAATCGCTCACTTGTGGCTCTTGCATGCTGGCATGAAGTGGGGCAGCAAACCAGTCCCATTCTCCTTGTGACTGGGCTCTCAAAGGGCCAAGCAACGCAGACAAGCTGTCGGGAACACATCAAGGTGTGCAGTATCTCACGCAATCCAGTACCTTGTGGATGAAGTTTAGCATATAATTTGCTTTCCCAAGTATGCTCATCCCTTCCCCTTCCAACTCAGTAATGTATTATCTTACCGTAGTTCAAGAAACCTTCCAAGTTGCATCCAGGATAGAATTTAGGATTCATATACATGGATATCTCTCCATTTGAGAATTCAAGTCAGATTGAGTTAACCTTGTTGGTTAAGGTTTACAGAACTTTAATTAATATCATTATTAGTTATTCTGAAGGACTACATAGGGCTGTAAAATGTAGGTGATAATGAGGCAGATTTCCAGTAATATCTGGATAAGGAAAGCAAACTTTGCATCTACATTACACAAAGAGACATGCACTTCTCTCTGGAAAAGGTCCAGCAAGCAACGAGACATTTTTTCCTCTTTAAATGTTTTTATATATAAAGTAGCAGAATTATACAATGCTGTTTTTCTACATTTTCATAGCCCTAAATTATGAAAGTGAAAAACTAAACTATATATTAGAGTTAATTTTTAGCAGCTTATTAGAAAGACTGAATTCTGATCACCTCTATTAGACTCCAGACCTGTGTATTCAGAGTTATCTGATAAATATCAAAAAAAGCAAACACAGAGAAGAAACAAAATTTAACAGTTAATTTCAGTGTCATCTCGCATGTGGCACAGTGCACATTAAAACACACACAGCAAATTGTGATTAAAACACAGGACAGGCATGCTGAAAATGTGCTTACCAGCTTGAGAGAAAGCTTCATGTAAAAATTGGAGAGATACGGGGTGGGGGGGGAGAAAGAGAAAAAAAACAACAGTGCATCAGGAGAAGAGGAAATTGTTCAGACTGACGTTAACAGTAAAACGACACACAATCCCCTTGCTGTTGGAAGGCAAAATGGGAAACACTAACAGGTCTGTGCGAAAGTTCACAAGATGGGCCAGCGCTACCAGTCAGCTGTCGTCTGCTCGATGGAAGAGAACCTCCACCCGTGTGCGCGGGCAATGCAGGAGAAGCCCAGCCTGGGTTGCCTCGTTTACAGCGGCTACAACAGCAGCAGTGGTTTTTCTCATGAGGGAAAGTCCTCAGAACTTGCAAATACGAGTTATTTCAGGTCAAAAATGTGCTGATGTGCAATGACGAGCATCAGTCACTTCATGCCAGGGCTTGGGAGGGGGGTGACACCCAGCCAAACCCAGCGACAAGGTAAGCACAGCATTTGGCCTCCAGCGGGAAAGGGATCTCCGGTGACATCCCAACTCCCAGCCCTATGTCCAAGGACAAACTCCCTGAAAGATCCCTGTTGATTGCACGCAGTGCTGCCCAGGCAGTCATTTAAAGTCATTTCACGCTCTTGAACAGTTCAAAAACACTCAGTCTCAAACGCGCTTTGGCCACAGTCAGGACCAAAAAGGAGGGAAATAAAAAAACCCTCTTCCTTTAATACTGAATTGATTCTATGACAGCACAGTCAGACATTATTTAAGCTCCTTAAACAATATACATGATCTAATTCTTCAAAGGTTACTTGGTACAGAGCCAAAATATCATGGTTTAGTTACTCGGAGAAAGTAAGGCTAAAAAGAAATGTATGCACAGCAGCGTGGTTGTCCCCGCGCCTGCCTCCGCCTTCCTCAGTGGCAGGTTCAGCTCTCAACAGCGCTGGAGGAACTCCAAAAATGCCAGGGGAAAAAATCTGAATGGGTAGCTGAGCACCAAAACTACCAAAGTGCTCCAAGACATCACCGCAGTAGCAATTCCAAAGGTTTTCCAAACCCAGGGAGGCTAACAGTGCCGCAGGGTCTGCGCCAAGGAGCACAGGGAAGCTCAAGATGTAAAACCAGATTTTAAAGGGAGGATCATAACCGCACCGCGCTGTGCCAGCTCGTCGGGGACAGTGGTGCAACGCTCCAGCTACAAACCAAACTGGCCAGGGCAAAACCGCCATGGGCTCAGAGCTAGAGATGGGAGAGCTGGGAAATGCTGCTCCATCCAGGCAATGATCTGACCTGGGACACTTCAGAACCTCTTTCCATTCCAGAGTTCACAGAGTGATTTTACTATCAACATCTTCCAGGTAGGGTCTCTCAAACAGATACTCTGTTCTTAGCAGAAGCTCGGTTCTTTATGATTGTATTTAAAACCAAGTTGGCTCCATTCCTATAGTGTTTTTGACAGCGTGTTTTAAGAAATACCCGCTTTCCAAAAATAACAATTATCATGAGTTACCAGAATTCGCACAGTAATTCATGCCAACCGTTCAAGAAAAACACACGGCCCTGCAATAAAGAGTGAAACACTCCATGGGAACCGATGCATTCGGCAACAGCGCAGCGGTCCAACCTCCCTCTGAAGCCCAGTCCATTAGGAAGTCGAGACATGATGATAATCACAGTGCAATAAAGAAATTCACTCTCTCCACTACAAGGCCATTAAAAAAGGCAAACACAGCCAATCCGTTTGAGAGAATCAGCATACAGGAAGGAGAAAGAATGAGCTAAGAAACGCTGCTGAGGAAATTCAGTGCAGGCAGCTTTTGCTTGCATAATTGCTTTAGCGCTCCTGTGAACTTTAGCATAGACATGATCAGCACAAATTGAGATCCTTGTACATATATAAGACAAGACTCATGTTGCAGAATAAATATTTACCTATGAAGCACTCTATAAAAGGCACAAATGTCAGCTACATGCGCTAGTTTCTAAGCACTACTCGCTCTAAAGGCACTACGCTACTGCGGGGCATCATCTACATCAAGACTATTCTTTTGCTGTAAATTCAGCAAATTGGAAAGGGGCTATAGACACTGGATGCCAAATTCTTATGCTGTTAAGTAGGACAAAAATAGAGAACTTATTAATAGCATTTCCAAATAGTACATCAGGGATTGTTATAACCAGTACAAATAACAAAGCAGATCATAGAATGGAAACAATGAAATGCTGAAATAAGTCATAGTCAGTTTTCCATTTCTGAAATGTATTCATAATTTTACGTGACAGCAATTCAGTTTCTATAACAAATATAAGCAGATTGAAAATAAATCTGCATTAAACACTGAATAACTACTTTTGCTCTTTCTGCTGGGTTTACACAGCTAGAAACTTGCTCATGGCTCCCAGGAGAAAGGGGCATTTTTCCCTTAAATGATTAGATAAATTACATTTCTTCAAAATGAGCAAATCCGTTTCAAGCTGTAAATTTAGAACAAGTCCACCTTAGTCTTGCAAGGGGAAGATGAAGAGCCTAAGAGCCACAAGCTACAATAACACATGAGAGAGCATGAAAGCCAGCAAGTCCATGTGTTATTGGACAGTCACGGACACTAACCTCACTTACAGAAAACAGGGTTGAAATAAATCACTGGACTTCCATACAACCAAGAGGTCATTTTTTTTTCTTAGTGGTCCTGTAACCATCTTCCCACACTCTGTTTTATCAAGGTATCGGATTTAGAGGTCAAATATCTTGATTTCATGAACCATCATCGTTACAGAGAGCTCAGGGAAGTTTCAGCAAGCTCCATGGAGTGCTCCACGACCGACACACAGAGCGTGTCACTGCACTGCTGTAAATCAGGGTTGGCTCACGATGCTCAAGACTGCATTCATAAAATAATTTGGAATACATGCATGGAACCTGTTTGCAGCACTTGCAGCGAATTTCACAGGTCCAGCCACTTTAATTGTGCCGATTTCAGCATTTCCAGGGCTAGCAGACATTTCTTTCCTGCACATGGCACAGTAAGCTGCAGCTTGCCTCTCACCAAATTTTTTCCTTTTCTCTTTTACGAAGCACATTTACACAGCACACTCTAACGGCGTTGTAAGTGGGGTTAGCGACTGTGCAGCAACGGTATGGGCTGATCACACCATACACGGACTTACAACATATTCCCTAGCCTCAATGGCACACGTGGGTGTCCCTAAAGTCCTCTTCATGAGTTCTTTGTGAATATACAAAGACTGTGTCTGCTGGTGAGTCAGCAAGAGAAAACACATCCGTTACACTGGAGACGAGCCCGGCACCTCTGTGTTTACTGCTTCTACAGCTTAGCATTTAAGCCTTTAAGAGCAAAGAGGAGGTTTCCTAGAAACTAGGCGAATATTAAGAGTTTAGCATTCTCTCAATAAAGCGGAAAACACCTTAAATACGCAAAGTCAGAAAACATCTCTCTGTGCTAAAGTAAAGCATGGCTTTAATGACCCCACCCGCCCAAAAGTCCTGGTCTTGGCACAGATTTATACACTTAGGTTAGAATAACAAGAATTCCCAGGGGCAGAAAGTGGAGCAGGTAGGAGAGGGAGGAGTTTGTTTTGTTTGCTGTTTCTGCATGCTCACAGAACAACAAAGCACTGATCATCCAGGCAGACCAACAGCTGAGTGTCGAGGGAGAAGACTGCACGGTGCGTCACAGAGGTAAGACGGGATGATAAGGGAAAACATTAATGGGGCGATGGAAATAAAATCACATTGTAATGAAGTCAACAACTTCCACTATAAAGGAAACCACAAAAGTCCCTCCGTATGCCTTATGGAACCGCCTGGAAGCTGGAATTTGGGTAAAGTCAGGAATAGCTGCATCCCAGCCCCGAGACCCATCCTTCTCTGCTTAATCACAACCCAGTTTCTGAGGCAAAAGAGAAAAGGCAAGTCCTGAGAATGCCACACAGGGTAATTCACAGGTGTAAGTTCTGCCCCTGGATGTTGTTAGTTCAGCAGTATTGCTCTTTAAATAAAGGTGCTGATGTTACTGCCGCTATAGCAATAAAACAAAAGAACATAAAATTAAGATCAACTAGCAGAATACCGAGTCTTCTTTGTCCTCAAATGGAATTAGAAAAAGCAGAGCAAGCATAAACGAGATTATGACTTATGTAAGCGGTTCCTCATTTTTTGTACTCTTCTGACTTTAACTTCCCTAAAGAGACAGAGTTAATTTTAAGTATTCTACTACGTTTATGGTGCCTTTTGAAGAGTTATTAGAAACAGCACTCTCATAAATGGTATGAAATACTTCTCCCCCTCTTTTTCTAGTTCTGACCCATGACAAGTGCTTACAGTACTTGCTAGAATGGACATTTCTGCAAGTTGGAGTTAGAAGAAAGAAGCTTTGAGGAAAATACAAAAAATGTGATTAGAAATGCACAGACACTGACAGGAGTCAGCACCTATAGCTTTAAGCTTTTTTTTTAACCAGACTATAATTTCATATTGGCAGCAACCACTGGTACCGGTATTGCTGCCCCTACGTTAACCTTGCATCTGTTGTAAATTGTTCAGGCATTTGATTCCTTCCACAAAAACAAGATTTATTGGATTTTTGGTTTGGAAACAAAATGAAAACCAGGCTGGGCACAGGACATATCATTACTAATTATATAATTCATTTTAACAGCCACCAGTGAGGTTTCTGCTTCAGCTTCGTAATTTCTCTTTCCAAACGCAACGCAAGATGCTAAACTACAACTTTTTAAGGAAATTATTAAAGCATGTTGCCTCTCCAGACATGTTCAGATACCAAAGATTTCATGGAAGAATTGTATGGAAACCCATTCACCCACTCCCATTTCAAGGACCAATTATAATGCGCAGCTCTGCTGGTGGCATTTATCCTGTTAAGGTCTGGACTCATTCAAATTAAGTAGTTCCTTTCCATGCACTTCTTTAAGCCAGCGCTAAAAAGGAGTATAATCCAGCCTCCTCTGATATAAGTAATTTTTTTTTCCTGGTTTGTATAGGAGTTAACAGCTCAATTTATCCCCAGAGCCGGGAAGGACTTAGATGGCAACTGGGTTGAATACTCTAAAATAATCCTTCCGTGCCCTGTACCTCTACTGCAAAGTGTCTGGGTGGAGCAGATTTTTGTCTCTGAACAAAACCAGCAGTGCGGAGACAACATTCAGAGCAAACAACATTATTCTGTGTCCAAACGCCCGTTACACTGTGCTGCCCTACTGGCTCCCCACACGACCCTTCCAAAAGCTCCTTCACTGATGTATTTCTGTACAGATCAAATGCTCTTCGGTGTAGAGAACAGTCGTCCTCTACGTCCTTCTAATTTCTTTGGTAGCATCACAATCCAATATTCGTAAAATCACTGCTCAGGCTACGGAGCAAAATTCAGATGCTTGTGGATTTGCCAGGAGAGGAATTGAGAAAGGAAATCTTATAAAACTTAATATGGTAAAAGCAGAATTAACAGTATTATCTGGCTGTACTGAATACAAAGTGGGTCACATCAACCACATCAGCTGAAACAAATGCCAACTGCTCATTTTTTCATCTGATAAATTAACAGGATTTGGGGGTGCTTCTTGATTAGTTTTCGCCTGGTTACAATTATTTTATTTTTGAAGGTCGTGAGGTATTTTCACGATCTTTTAGCCTGGCCATTTGTATAACAAATCACCAAGGACCTACGAAATGTGAACTTGAGAAGCTTTCAAATCAGCCAGAGCAAGCTGCCAGAGCTTTGCAGCCTCTCCAACACTGAATTTGTGGATGAACCAAGTGGCCTGAATTCGCCCCTCTGGAAAAAGAGACGATGACCTGATCGCTGGCCTCCAACTCTGCAGGAGGAGTCAGGCAGGAAAAGCATTTACATACAAACATCCTGGTAGCTAATGGGGGAAGGAAATGAAATAGAGAGAGAACATAGTGAAAGGTTTAAATGAAGATTTAGCAATAGCATTTCCTTGGATATTTTTAATGAACATGTCAGCAGAAACTCGAGGGATTCCAGAGGAGCCTATAGGAAATTGTTCTCATTATTTTACTGTTCACACAACCCAATTAAAATCAATATGGCACACAGGATTCATAAGACTTGCTTGGACTTCTCAGATAGTTAATACATAAAATGAAGGCCTTTCTTCAGGAAATATTAAAAGCAAATTGGGGTTGTTCTGGAGAAGAGAGGGCTCCAGGGAGACCTTAGAGCAGCTTCCAGTACTTAAAGGGGCTACAGGAAAGCTCTTCGTCATGAGGGGGAACAGTTTTAAACTTAAAGAAGGGAAATAGAGAGCAGATTTTAGGAAAAAAAAAAGGTTTTACTGTGAGGGTGGGAAGGCACTGGCACAGGGTGGCCTGAGAAGTCAAGGATGACCCATTCCTGGAGGTGCTCAAGGCCAGGTTGGATGGAGCACCCCTGATCCAGTGGGAGGCATCCCTGCCCAGGGCAGGGAGTTGGAACTGGATGGGATTTGAGTTCCCTTCCAACCCAAACCATTCTGTAATTCTATGATTGCTTATATGGCCAGACACTCACTAAATAAAAAACTGTACATGTGAAATACAAACTTGAGAAGTGCCCATGGAATGACAAACTTGTATTTTTAAATCAAGTTAGAGATATTCAGCTCTATTTTCACTATTCCACTGTGTGAATAGCACTATGGGAGCACTAGATTGCAGCAGAAGCCCTCGCCTCCCGCGGTACCTTACTCCGAGGCATCTCGCTGCTACCCCATACGAGGCAGGATGCTGGAGCCGGTGCCACCGACACAGCCACCATCTACACATCTCCTGCTCTGCTGCTGCAGAAGCAGAACCGAAAGACTGCTAACCCCCACAAAGCCACTGAAAAAAAGATGCTCTGAGCTGAACTACAACCGAGGGAAGGAGGTACATTTACAGAAACTGCCTCAGGACAACTTAGAAACTTCCCGCTTCCCCAGTGAAAAGAACCAGAAATGGGATTTTTGGGGGTTCTGAATGTCCCATTAAATGGCAACTCCCTAGCAAAGAACTGCAGACCACTCTGTATAAAACATCTTTTTTTTTTTTAAATGTACTGTTTGTAAGCAGATGAGACAAAACATTGTTTCCAGCACTGTTCTCAATTCTCTGGAACTAACCGCTGAAGTTCCCAACTGAAATCATCTCTGCTTTAACACAGCTCCAGACCTCAGCCCTAAATGTCAGTGCAGTCCCGGGAGCAGAATTTGGGCTTTTTAAAGCTGTCACTTCCTTGCTGTTACACAGCCTGCTCTAAAAACGTTATAAAACACCAAACACTTGTGTCTGCTTCCTGTAATTTTTTATAGGAGGAAATAATTCTAAGGACCTTAACCTGGGAGAAAAAGCCAAGCTATGCCAGCAACTTCTCAGCACAATTGTGCCACGTGCAAGCTAATGGGAAGCTAAAGTCTTGGTTTGCTTGCAAAATGGAAGATTTTATCTCAGGGTCCTGTCATTTTATTCATATTTAATGAAGATCACAAATGAGAGCACTGAATTCAATAAAACTGTGCGTCACAGCAGTGGGAAGCGAAACCAACAAAATCCATGGGCTAAATAGGAAATGTCCAGAAAAAGATACACTGGCAATTCCGCACGCTCCTGTATGCGGGGAAGGCTGCAAGGACAGGCTAAACACAGGACTTGGAATTTTTTCCTAGATTTGCAATGGTTCATCAGATAATATTTATTAAATTTTTAGATAATGTCTCTCCTCCACTGATAAACACTTGCTGGGACAGCAGTCTACAGGAGTCAAATCAAACCTTCCCATCTTACTGAAACATCATGCTACAGGACGCAGTTAATGTCCCTGAGAAGTGTCAGTCTCAAATATCTACAGCCAATTGTAACCAATACATCCAGGAAGCCGCAGGGAACTTTATATTCCGTGTGCGTCCCCCAGTCTCCACCAACAGGGCAGTCCTGGTTTAAAGAGCTGTACCACAAACAGCTTTATCACATTTTATCTTTCACACCTGACCTGTTGTTTTATCTTAAGACTCAGACTTACTAAGCAAGCAAACATCGCAGCACCTGAAGCACAAACTGAGGCAGTTTCTGAAGAGAAGTCCCACACAAAGGTGTAATTGGCCGTAAAACCCAGGGGAGTCCTCTTCCCACTACAGAAAGAGGTGTCAGATCTCTTCAGGGAAACACCTGAACTTGCACCAACTGAAGGCAGAACTATTTTCTAGAATGCCTCCTAACTTACTCTCCTCCTCCTGGCACAAATATTGAGCTGAACGCACCCTTCAGAGAGGAAAACTTCTCTCATCAAGGTAGAAAATGCGCAGCAAAGCTCTGAACGGTGCTCCTCCAAACCCACTTTGCCACAGACATACGCAGGGCTACTAAATTAATTACTCTGATTTCTGCATGAGTATTATAATGTTCGTCTCTTCCTTCCATGCTTTGGATAATCTCTCCTCCCCAAAAAAACAGAATGAGTAATTTCCATCAGCAACTGTTCTTTTTGTGGTTTCATTGTGGGGTTTTTTTGACTAGAAATGGCTTCACAGGTTGGGATTCCTTGGATTTGTCTGCATGTTATGATAAAACACAATGGATTCATTCACAAAACAAAACAAGTTTTACATAACAGAACGTGCAATAAAAGCGCAAGAAAGCAAGAAAAGAGAAACAAAGAGAGAGAGAGGTATCCAGAGGAGAACTTACCCCGCGCTTTAGGCTCCTGAAGCAGTGGATTTTGGGTTTGGAGGTCATGAACTCGTTGAAGCGATGGGAGAGGGGTTCCTTTTGCTGCTTGGGAGACTGGGGGCCGTTGGGAACAGCAGAGGGTGAGGCAGAGGCAGGGGGAGGAGGAGGGGGCTGATGGGGGGATGTTAAAAGGGACATAAGCTACGTATAAGAGATGGAGAAGTGACAGAATAAAAACCAAAATAAAAAGATAAAACACAAAACAAAAATAAGCATCAAAACCAATATTTGAAATCCAGAGGAAAAAAACCAATCAAATAATTAAACTTTAAAGGCCATGGTTCAAAAGAGGGGGAAGCAGTATTTAAGAATTTTGTTAAATGAAGAATGTAATGAATGAAAGTTTTAGTAAGTGACGCAACAGAAGAGTAAAGCAAAGTATTTTGACAGAAAGCTCATGCAGACTCTTCCATGCAGTGCTATCCCCATAAACTGTCCTGCTCTAGCTCTGTGGACAGCTCAGAATAACGCATATGGAGAGAGCTTTCAAATACCTGAATTTAAATGGATCAGATAAGGAAGGTACCTTAGTGCCCAGTAGCGTTTCTATTATCTGGAAAACAACAAACCACATTCCCTTCTGCTTTCATACCTCTGACACGTGCATCACGCTTCACTTTTACAAGTTATCGTATGAATTTGCTCAGGAGTTAGCCCTGGGTTTTGTTTCTGGCTACACTGATGTCAGCACCAGACAGCCGTGTTCACCAACACAACAGGAACGGCCTGTTTTGACCAGGTAGATTTTTTTGACTCTCTAATTAATAGAAGTGGCTCGGTAAGGGCCAGAGCAAGGGTGAGATCAAAACAACGAAGCTACTCTGGGCTTCCATCAGTGTTACTGAAAACCAATTCAGTCCAGTCAACCTGACACATCTGGTAACCCCAGATAAATGCTGCCATGCATTATGGTGTAAAATATGACAGTGAAATGAAAAAGGCTTAATGGATACATAAGTTAATATGGTCTTTTAAGAAGTCAACTGCTCAGTTAGTTATGCTCCGTTAGTTGTGCTTAAGAAGAATGAATCACAGCAATTCCTTGTTCCCAGCCACCCAACTGCCAAACCCAGTGCACAGACTGAAAAGATAACGCAAATAAAAAGCCAAGGAGAGTTTTAGAAGTGTCAAACAGTAACGCCACATTAAAGCTTCCCACAAGTAACACTGTTAGTTAGCACACGTGGCATTAGGTAAGTGGTAAACAGTTCTGAGTTAGGAACAGAGATGGACCATGGCAGAGACATCACAACTAAAGTTAAATTAATATAACAACAGCAACGTAATTAAAGAAACTATACAAGAAAAAAATTTTAAGATATAAAGAAATGTAAGTAACCAAAGACTAAAACAAAACACCATATTAAGACATCAGTTATTCACTTTCTGAATCTAGGATTCTCTTTCAAAAAACTGTAATTGTCAGGATTACTCGACAAGACAGAAGTTATCAACTACACACAGACAAGCACCAAGCTCAAGTTTGCAAGTCAGTACCTTATTTTTCTTGATGAATGGCCATAACTTGCCCTTGGACTTGCCACCAAACTTCGGCTCAGACTTCCCATCCCCTCTGGAGTTGGAAAGGCTGGATTCTGAGATAGTTCGCTTCATTGGCTGCGTGAAGTCCTCAAATTCGATATCTCCCGGAGGCTCGAACCCAGATTTAAAGGCTTCTATTACCAGCTGTGAATCCTGAAACAGGACAGATCCAGCACAAATGTAAACATCTCCGGTGAGGGCAGTCATTAAATGTGTGGCATAGAAGAACAGCGCAAGGACAAGGAAGCTTGCCTGTGCGGGAGCCAGTTCTTACAGAGATGAGTCTCACACCCCTGAGAACGAACACCATTCCAGAGCCCAGCATCAAGACAAAAATCAAGGCAGTTTCCTGGGACCTATTTTCACTAACACTATGTGCTTTAAAGGATAAACACCTAAGCACAGCACAATCCCCTACCAAAACAAGCCACTCTGATGAGTAAACTGTAATGCTCCCACATACTAAAGTGATAGAAGCAGTCCAGAATACAACCACCACCCTATGCCAGTCAGAATGTATTACAACTGGGAACATAAATCTCAGTTTCATAATAGACATCCAAATAAACAAAAAAACCTATGGAAATAGAGCAGGTGAGCTTTAGTCTCAAAATAGTCCATTATTCCTGTTTTGAAATTCTAGTCCATTTTCCAAAGGCATCGCAGAGACCAGTCAATACTCAAAAGATCAATCAACATAAAACAGAGGACTGTGGTCTGTTTAGGAAAACAAAAAATACATAACTACAATTAAAGCATAGGTCACTGTAGTTAACTGAAGATGATGCTTAGGAGAAGTAAACTTGGGTCTCCTGATTCCAGTCTTCCACTGAGCTGCACGCCCCCAGAGCCTGACCCCAACCCAGCCATGTTTTCAGCCTCTTTGTTTTGTTTCCAACACAAAAACCAAAATTCCGATACAAACCTCTTCTAAAGGCTTTTTCTTGTCTACGGGGGAAAATTACTACGAGCTTATTATCGTTAACTTCACTTACTAGAAAATGAACCATACTCCAGTAAATAGACAAACAAGTGACTCATAACAAAGATTTAAGGTATGGAATTGCTGGGCATGCAGCTATAGGGAAGCTACAGGAAAACCTTGATATATACTCTCATATAAAGGAGCTCTTGAGTGATCGTGCTGCCACAAGTTGACAAGTTCGTGCTTGTGAACTCAGGTACCATAAATGGCAGAAGTTTATGAGCTCTTATGAGCTTTACCCAACACCTGAGCAGTCTAAGGTCATGTAAGGAACCCAACACCTTGGAGCAGGCAAAGGCTGGGAACTCCAGGCATGGTCACTAAAGCCACATTCCCTTTTGGGAACGCTGGGAGTGAGACATGGAAGTCAGCCACACACTAACCGTGTACAAAGGTTTTGTTCTTTTTTTTGACAGAGGGAAAAGAAAAAAAGAAATAAAAGCAAGAACAATCCATAGCATTTTCCCCAGTTAGGTCTACAAACACTATTAATTATACATAAGTTCAAATTCAGACTACAGCTTGCCAAATGCATTTAGATCTAATGGATTCAGAAAAAATTTATAAGAATCCATAATTCTTATCTACTTGACTCCTTGGGAAGAGAGCTTTTTATGTTACTGGTCTAACAGTTTTCCTCCGAGATCATTAGAGAAACTGTGCCACAGCACACAAGTATCTCATTAGTCTCTAGAGAAGAGCATCACCAGCCCGTTCAGATAAAAAAGATGAACTTGTTGCTTTGAAAGCATTTCACAGATTCTGCTTATGCCTGTAGGAAAAACGCAATTCATGAGAAACCTAGTGGGACATGAATATATCCAGAAGCCAGGCTCAATTGAGCAAAACAGACGTAGGAAAACCTTTGAGGAAGTCTTCATGGGATTACATTTTAAAAATTAAATTTTAAGATCCTCAACATATCAGAGGTCCTGTGAAATTCCTACACATTTATCATGGAGGCAGACAACACGTTCGATTTTCTCATCCTAGTTTGATGTGAAAACTCCCTGAGATCTAAACATTTGAAGAGATTTTTAATAGTAGTCATAAAAGTAAGATGAAGAAGGAAGAGAGATTATAAACACACACAAGTTACATTAAATACTCCATCGGTATTTTATCCTGTGCATGGAGCTTTTAATATTTTCCTCTTAATTTTATACTGTTGCTTATATTTAGTCAAAACATCATTCCACTACAATGGAGTTAAAAATAACCAGCTTGTTCCATATATCACAGAGATAATGTCATAACAGGAACTCTGAAGTCCATAACAAATTAATTTTATCTGCTGCAAGGGCCTTCTGAAGCAAGTTCTGCAGAGGTTCACCTAGCAGCCACTCCAGCCTACCCTTGCGACATGACCTCTGTGTTGTCTGAGTCGTTAGAAAGAGGACAAGAAAAAGCAGTAAATTTACAGCTGCACTAGAAATACAGGACTAACCAGTACCCCCAGCTAAATCCAGACAGTTTTGATTGCTATTACTGGGAATTTTACACACTTCATGAAGCAATCCTACTTACACAGTTGCAAATTTAGTTACTAAGCCTAGAAGACTGGCTGTGTTGCAAGAGGGTATGAGGCAAAACTCTGGGATATTTAAGCTGCAGAGAATATAGAAAGCGTTAAATCTGTCCCATATGTCATTCTGCTTCTTAACACTATCCAGCAAAACAGGGCCCTGGAAGAAGAATGATCTTTCAGAATGCTGCTAGCATCCGCAGAGGGAGAGAACACGGAGCTGCCTGGGGAAAGGAAGCCTGTTAGCAGTCTGCATTTCCACTGTTTCAGAGTCACTACAAAAATACATCCTTTCTCACTATTGTACTACATGATTCTGATGCACTTCAGACACTACACAAACCTTGCCTTCCTAGACCAATGTTTGTAATAAACCTATCCGAAGCTGAAAACTGATGATCAAAAAGCTCTGAGGTACCTCCACGAATTGCTTTTCGTTTTTCATTTCACACAGTAATGCCTTAACATCCGCCGGGTATGTTTTACTGATGGCAAAAAAGAAAGCCGCCGAACTTGCAGGTTCTTACATCCTTTCAGCTGGTGCTGTTTAGTACACACATAACTAGAATTGGTGTTTTCTCTATTTTTTCTTCTTTCTGACCAATTCGCCTTCTATATTTAAGTTGTGGTTGCTCCATTTAAAGCCCTGGTTTCTGAACTGAAGGTACTGCACAAAGAGCAGAGCTTTCATTTAACCTCTCCTCTTCCTTCTTCAGTAACCCTGCATGTGATCTCTGGGTAGAAAAAGCGATAATAAAACCAGACAATACCAAGAGCTGAATAGGAACTCCAAATGCATCACTGCCTTTTGTCAGTGTCACCGTGACACTGACCTTACACATTTCAAGTTCGGTGATCCTGTACTTTTGTTTATGATTACTGGATGCTGGAGGTCTCCTCCCAGCTGGGAAACACATGTCTGCGTGGGCCCAGAGCTTCACACAAAGCTTTTCCTGCTCGGCAGGCTCTTGGTTTTGCTCACCATTGTATAAGCTATATTATCACCAGCTGTCCTTGCATTCAACTTCCCTGGAATCTGACCTCATGTTCAAAGTTGACCACAGCGCAGATCTAGTTGACTTTCCCATCCAAAGTTTTTCAAGCTTGAAAAGATGAGTAAAGGAGAATATTCAACCCAAATCTTTCAAGAAAAAGGAGAAACCTCCCCCAGTGGCAGCCAAGTGAGCCCGAACTTCCTTAGAAAGTTTAGGGATGAGAAGGGAAAGGTCTGTTGTTAACTCTGCAGGAGTGGCAAAAGCAGTACATTATCTGGAAACAGAGAAAATCCAGCTTTTAAATTGCTACTCTGTGCATCTATGGCCATCCTTATGAAGCAGCAGGACCTGCACACTGCACAAGGGCAGAGCAAGAACATCACCTTTATCAGAATTAGAAATTACTGTTACAGAGAGAAAAAAAATCCTTCATGATACTTAATAAAAAACCCAACCTTTTATGGATATAACTGTTTTCCAGGTAGAATACAGTAATCTCTCTCTAATTGCTCAGATATAAAAAATTTGTTTAAATACATTTATGAGAGCATGGTATTTACAGGAGAACCCTTACTTATCAATACTCAAAGCTACCATTTTCTCATGTCATACTTGGGCACATGAGCCACCAATCTGAATTACCTGTGTGCAAGACAAACTAACTTGAATACAAAATTCGCAGCAAGTCAAACACCCATCTTAAGCCTTGTGTGTGTTCAAAGACCTCACTTGAAGATTCAAGCAGAGTAGAAGTTTAGACATGAATCTCCAAAACAACTTCACCACGCAGCACCAAAAGGTGTACCTCAAGAAGGGTACATTGTTCTAGCATGACAATCTGTGCCCCAAGTGCCTCTTCTCCCTATATGAAAAAGAAATTTTCCGATTCCTTGGTTTCCCAGGCTGCTGCTCTCAGAGAGAGCAACTGCCAAGCAGAAAGCAGCGGATTCATTTCACAAGTTCAGCCCCAGGCTTATGCTGCCAGTTCCTGAAGTCTCCAGGCTCTGGGCACTGAACAGCTCAGAGAAAAAAAAAAAAGTATGGGAAATTCAAACCGCCAGCAAGACACATGCTGTTTGTATTTGAAACACTAACGTAATCCATGGGAGGGGCGAGCAGAGGCTTCATTTAAGAAGGGAAAAGATAACTCTGAAAATAAAATGGAAAACACATTTGCCCCTGTGCTCAACCAAGCTCTTATCAGCCTTGTTATCAGGAAGGCTTTTCTTTACCCCTACAATGATCTTCGGAAATCAAGATTCACAAGAGCTCATTTAGAAATCTCTAGGAAATCTCAGGTCTGCAAAGAGTTACGTTAAAGTAGAAATCTTGTCAGAGTTGTCTGCAATAATTTCTGTAGCAAATAATTTAAATACCTCCATTATTATAAAAGTAAGTGGAATGATGACATTTCTGCAGCATTCAGTTTTCTGACTATTAGATGCAGAATCCATCTGAATAAGAATTGATCGTTATTAAGCATCTGGAATTATGTCTATCAGCTTCCTTATTCTACACAGAATCTTATTTTTCAATGACAGTATTTAAAAAATTAATTATCTAGCAAAGAAGTGAATATTCCTAAAAGGGTTGGGGGGGTGGCAGGAGGAGGAGCGGGAATTCATACTAAGAAGTGTGACAGTAGAGGCATTTCTTAGCACTAGGTAGATTTAGGAAAAAATCTGAACACGCCCTCTCTCAGACAAATTAGCCCGACGCAAGACCTAGTCTTTGTTTTAGTTCTATAAAGCCCTGAGGTTGCAGCCTGGACCCAGGATTTAAGTCTCCATATAGAGCTGATCAATACTAAACATGACAATCAACAACCCAAACTTACATTCTTGTGATCGATCGATTCTGCAGCCTTCGTTATTTCATCCAGACACTTTCCGATGATGGGGATCACTTGTCGGTCGACCTCTGCGAAAGTTTTCATGGATTCACCTATCCTCACGATTCTTCTTTCCTCCATATCTTGTATTTTCTAGAACATGACATTTAATTCAGATCAAATATCAAGATAAAATTCACAGTTTCAATCAATTTTTCTCCCCAGCATACACCAGGTGCTTTAAAATTTATGGGTTAAAAGAAAAATATTTAACAATGTAAAGAGCAGACAAATTAGAATAGCTGCTCTCATGAAGGAACCAAGTGATACTGTTCCCTCAAACATCACAATGCCATTCTAATCTCCATTACTACTACTGCAAATTTTTCAATTAACTTTTTGTGTTAAAAATTGCTGATACGTCAAAACTCCAGCTTTAGACTTATGTAACGGTGATTCCTAAGGCTTTTGAAAGCATTTCTGCAACAATATATTCTTTCATTTTCTGTGAATGTTCTGAAAGACCTTAATTTTCATTCCACTGCAGAATCCAAGCAAACAGTCTCGATGTGTCCCCTTCTCCTTTCCCCTAGAAGGGAATTTTTGGTTTACAGGCAGTCCTATACATCACACATTGGTCACAACAGGGCTTCCCTGTTGCTCAATGGATTCAGTGCCACAATCTCCACCACCTATTCCATGGGCCTCTTTTTTACAGGTCAATCCTGGACCCAGAATTTAAGTCTCCATATAGTGGTGATCAATACTAAAGATGTCAATCAACAATACAATGTTGTATAAGGCTATTATGTCAGATTATAGCGGGACACAGAAGGGCACGAACAGGAAATGTTTCACGTTAAGCTGAAGGAATCTTATGAAGCATTATCAGTTTAAAAATCCCCATTGCCTTGACTGATACACAAGCAACAAATTCTTTACAAACCAACTAATTTCAACATGTAAAAGAAAGCACTAGAGCTCACTGGTGCACCGGTAGTGAGAAAGGTACATCTGCAGTCCTTTAAGCATGCTCACCTACAAATGAGACCATTTACCAGATCTAGTGTTAAATACAAATACATTACAAAAATTTTATATCTGATGCCAGGGATAATTTATCTCAAGATATTGGTTTAAAATATCATGAAGCAAAGAGGAGGTGTCCATTTAGCTAAGAAGTTCCAGTTAAGGATAAGAAAACACATATTTGCTACGCAAATATCAGTTATTCCTCATCAGATGATGAGCATGTGACGTCTTCTCCCTTAAAGAGGTTTTATTTTCCACTTCTGATGCTGATGACCCATTATAATGGAACAGTCATTTAGAACTTCTGTTCTACTATATTAACCTCCCTCCGTTCAGTCAAGCACAAATTCAGTTCTTCAGTCAATATAAAACTGATGGCTTTTTTGTTCTTTCTCTACAGTCTTTCTTTAGGCACCCTAAGACATCATCAGCAAGCTTACACCCTTTGACCTTCACCGCTGCAGAATTATTGTGGTTTAAATTTAAACAGCTGTGAAGTCTGATTTGAAGGCAGGTTATAAAGGGCTGTGAGGCTTTACAGATGCAACACTGCCCAGCTGACTCCTGCCCCAACAATGCAAATGCTCTCATTCCCCAGCTGCATGGACACAAGAGTTTAACAGAGTAAGACTGTGAGGATTCCAAAGACTATCGTAATCCGAGTGATAATTCAACATTACTTTCCCCAGCTATTACTGATCATTGATATCTACCCTAAGAGAAAGGGACAAATCACACAACCAAGTTCTCCATCTCTTCTGTTGGCAGACAGCAGATAAAGTTTGCTAACGGTGACAATAATTGCCCCAAAGTAAAGGACAGGGTCACAGAACTGAGACGATGTGCAATACGCCCCAAATCACAAGATCCTGAGCCGCTCTGGCTCAGCGCCAGCGAGCCTTACCTGGAAGATGTTTGGTATGTGTGTGTAGTAATGGTCGTGCTGCTCACTGTTGAACTTCTGTAGAGTGGAGGAATATTCCGCTTTGCTGTCTTCTGCCATTTGATGTCGCAGCTGGGCTTGCTGTCTTGCCTAGAGAAATGCCAAGAGAAATTTATAATTTAACATGGAAAGAAATCACGTTTCTTCTCATCTTACTATCCTCACCATTAGCATAAGGGTCTCTGAACACTTCAGCTTTTGGTTTACTCCTGTTTTGTGAAACAGTTCACCTCTGTCAAGCAAAGGCTGCAGCGTGCACGCTGCTGCTGCTCTTTTCTTAGGTTATAACAGGCCATTTCCATGAAGCATCCTGCATTCCATGAACACCCTCTACAAAACAAGTTTGCCCCTCTACTACCCTGCTCAGGCATTCATGTTCTCTGTATGCTTGTGGACACCGTTCTTGCTCTGCTGTCTGCCCTGTTGGGTGGCACCTGCTTTTCCTAACCAATTACTTGCATGTTGGATAGCGGTATTTTGTGAGGGGAAGGAAGCAACAAAAAACCAACACAGTCTCATTTCATATGCCTTAGCCAACATAATCATGACACATCATCTCAACTGGTGCTCCCACTGTGCTCTCTGCAAAGTCCTTTATCTGCTCTTCCTTCAATAGTGTTGGCATGAAGAGCACGAGGAAAGTGGAGCCTGAGGAGCAGCTGAGACACGACTCCCTTCCTATTTTTACCCACACAGATGATTTGCTTTGCTACCCGGCATAGCACAGCGCTGGGCAATTACTCTCACTTCTTCCCCCAGAACAGTCTGTCCTTGAGTGACCCTTTTGCATTTTCAGATTCTTCCCCTTGCAGTTCTGCTTCCCAAGGCCTTCTGTTACCCATTTCACTGCCCAATAACATTTCCTTACTGCCTATCCCATCTGTTCATTTCAGCTGCTTTGTCCTTCCTTGCTGCTGGCCTTCATACAGCAGCTCTTCTTTCTTTTCCTACCCAGCTCCCTGCATCCAGATGCCTTCACTCCCTGCCCTGTGCCCACCTGTTGAAACTCCCCTCCGAGTTCCGCTGCTCCCACACACCCTCCACCTTGCCCACTGCCACCTGGACCACAAACGTGCTCCAGTGAGAGCACAGGACTTGGCTTTGGGAATCAGAACTATCCTGGGTTTGCACTCTTTCCTTCAGGCACTCACAGAGCCTCTTCACCCTTCGCTGATGACCCAGCCCTGAGCAGTGCTCTGAGCATCCAGAAAGCATTACGTTCCCATCACTCTCTCAGTTTCAGAATAAATCCATTAAGAAAGGAGAAAGACTGCTTAAAAGTTATGTAAAGCATTTTGAGGTGTTTCAGGAACAACAGCACAACAAATAATTTCAGCATCTTCCAATTGGGCTCCCACTAAAACCAGTTCAGAGCGGGGTTATTCTCTGAACTGTTCCAAGCAGACAATAGTTTCCTGACAATAAATCCATGAAACACCACATCACGGAACACTTTAGTAATCCTAACTGGAAGGTAACAAATTCTGCCAGAAGGTTTCAAATCTCAATTTGCAAAGAAATAAGCTTCCCTCCCATCTGTCCAGCTCGCACATCTCACCTAATAATTTATTTCACCTCAATTCAGCTATTTCTTTTGCAAGTGCAGCGAGTTGCAGGAATTTCCTAGACCCCATTTCCATTCTTTCCACAGAAATAATTCAAGCGCAATGAGAAAATGTTGGGCACTGAGTGTGTAACAGGAGATGAAAGAGTAGCATCAAATGGAAAAGACACTGACTATAACCAGATAAATAAACCCAAGGGACTGACTTCCAACTTTCCCCATTCCCCAGGAGTTCTAAGTGCCCACCAGCTCCTGTAAGGGATGCACATATAACTAGAGAGAATTTACCTGCGGCAGTAAGACTCATCAGAACCATCAGGCATTTCCTGCTCGAGTGCTATGCAGCTTATTAACCTTTATCACCCGCACACTTGCACGCAGCTACACTAAATATGAGTGGAAAACAATATAGCCTTGTATCACAAACACAAATTTACCAGCAAAACAGCATCAGCCATGGAAAGGCTGACAGCTGTAAGAGTAATGTCCACTTCTCTCCCAACCCCTTCCCCGAGCTCCAGCTGCTACAGATCAATATCCATTTGTGAGGCCCATTCTCTCCTTCTACCTAAGAGCAACCCATTGTCTGAGCTGACTTCTACAGCAGCCCCAGTCCCACTCTTACAGCTGTCTCTCTCACAACTCAGGAATTTGTCCCTTGACTCTATTGTTGAAGCAGAAAAACAAGAAATCCATTATTACACATTCCCAGGCAGATCCAGCAAACTTCAAGCCATCAGAGCTCATTTTCATGAGCGAGCTCATTGGTCAGATATGAGCAAAGCGACTCTGAGCTAAACGTATACAGGAGTAGATGCTCAGTTTCCCAAATGATCTTAACTGGCCTCAAACAAGAGGCAGCAGCAGATGAGTAAGTAAAATTGGGTACATTCCAAAACTGAGAATTTTTGTATGAGAGCCCCAGTGATGTTTTGTTTCTCCTGGCCATTTAATGCATTTGGCAAGCTTCAAACAGTTTAAATATTTTTCCAATGAGGTCTTTAGATCTTAAAATAAAAATACAAAAAGAAATGTCTAGAATTACTTCATTTGAGTATGTCACTCAAGCCAGCTGCATCACTTCTGGTATTACCAGAACTATATTTTACAGCTAGGTTCCTGCACTCTGCTGAAGCACAGAATGACAGAAATGAGCTGATGACATTAAGTTTCACATTCAGAGTAAGGGATGCAGTGGCCTGGAGCTGCACAGAGTCACAGGAGCGATTTCAGGGGCAATTTATAGTTAAGCTATAGAGAAAATAATTTATTGCCTTCTTTACTGCTCACTTGTGCGTGCAAACTGCTTCAAAGAAGGTATTTTCTGGGCTTCTTAGAGTTAAAGTTAAAATATTTGTTTTGAACAGTATTTTCCAGAGGAAATGCTCTGGAATAATTGGTCTCTGGAAAATCAGACCACAACTTCAGATAGAAGAGGATGATACTGTGATGCAGCTTTTAGTCAACATACTCTTTCCTTTAACTGGGCAGGGATGACTGAGCAAGAGCTCACGTTTCCAACACCCACATGTGAAACCCCGATCCAGATCTTCTACAGACTGCCAGATTATTCAGTTGTAAGAGATATCAAGGTGATGTACTCACAATGCAACCAAAAAATCCCCTCCAGTCTTGAAAGGAAGCAAGAATGACGCTGCCTTTCAGCATCACAAGATAGCAGAGAAAGGTATATACATTGGAGGGATTTGCAGGGAAAAGAAAGCAGTTTGCATTCAAATGTGCACTTCTGCACAGGTTTGCAAAAGACAGAGAGATTTTTGCACACACACCCCCCCCCAGAACATACCTTTGTAACATCTTTTTGCCCCCAAACAGCCTGTGTTTGTCAAGGCAGCTCTTCTGAGCTCACATGGCAGCAACAGACCCAAAAGGTCACCTATGCCAACGCATGTCTCATCAGGAAATGCACTTCTAAGGACGAACAACAGCCTCTTATCTGAGCACCACGAAAAAGAGGTAAACATCAGATTGCCACTGCTCGGACAATCAGATTTAAACCCAAGCACACCAGAGGAGTGTTTCCTTGCTCGTTGACGGGGTAGAAGGCAAGGCAGCAGCAACTGCAGGGCAGTAGTAACTGCTGAAGTTTTATTTTTAAAAATCAGTAGAACTGTGTCTGCCTTCAAAAAATTGAAATAATCAGGTCTTAACAGCACTTATCTTATGAAAAACCCAACACTAAGCTCAATAGCCACAGGAACTATCAACAGGCACTATGGTTTCTATCTATTCTACAAGGTAGCAGGAGAAAACCAAACATTATTCTCTCAAGATTATTTTAACCACATTTCCGGCACATTTTCTACCTAACCACTGAGTTGCAAAAACCAGACTTTCAAACAGCATCAAAAGTTAATTCCAGATGTTTAAATGATTCCACCAGGAATCCAGAGATGGCAGGTTTAAGCTAAGTGATGGATACCAGGGTGAGACGTTGATGCTTGAAAATCTTTCATGACTGAAGTGCTTACAGAAGTATTTATTTCCCTTTAAAATAAGAAATTTGAAGGACGTTAACCCTGCAGCCTTCTTACTCTGAAGTAACTTGTGTAAGAGAGCCAGATTTAGTCTGAACCTTCTCATCACCTCCTTGAAAACCCTGCACCATAGCAGTACGATGCAACTGAAGAATCACCGCTTGTCTCAAAGAGATAAAAAATTACAGACCAGGCAGGTTCTCCATAGTTCTTACAAATACGCAAGATTAGTAAAGCTTTATGTAGTGATCTGAAATCAATCCTGGCACTTTATGCCTTTGACCAGCAGTCGGGAAAGGAAAAATTGTAAGAGAAAGGGGATATGGACATCTCTTCTGATGGCCACTGTTGATCCTGAAGGAGTGAGGGAATGTTAGCACACTGCTGTGCATTACATGCTGTCTGTCTCTCAGAGAATTAAAAAAATCAATCTCTGTGGAGTATTACTTTCATAGCCCACGTCCCCCCAAATTCTGCTTCAATATGAAAAGCAGCTGGTGATCAAATGTAGGAGAAATTTTTGAAAACCAAGTAGACATTCTGCCATTTCAGTCTCCAATACAGCCAAGAAAGAAGGATATTTTGCTGAGAACAATCTTCTAAGACACATTCCAGAAACAGCAAGAGGGTCAATAGACACACTGTCTTCTGGGTTTACACAGACAAAAAATGCAGCTCCTCAGGGCTGTTATGGTGGGAGTGATATGAATAACTGAAAAGGGCAGAAAAAAGCTTTGGCTGCCGTTCAGCTGATCCACACTGAGTGGAACAGTTCAACTTCTCAGCAGTCGCTCTTGTCCAGAATGGCAGAGTTTCCAGTCAAAACTTTGGTGTAGTTTTCTTTCTTCTTTCTTTTCTCCCATTCCCCCCTCTCTTTTTTTAAACCCAGACAGCATGTGAGATGTATCACTGCCAGGCCACTGCCTGCCAAAATAGATCCGTCTTTGGTAAATCCAAGATCAGAATGCAAACACACACCAACAAAAAATAATAAAAAAAAAAAAATCACTCCTGCCCCCTCAACCACTCAATCCCTTCAAAGTAACTTAATGATAAAGGCAGACTCGGAAACACTTCACCAATTTCAGGAACGCTTTCAATTGCTCACAGATTTCTGAGCTGCAGGCTCTGGTCCCCCCTCCCAGCCGGCCTCACGCCGTCGCGCTCTGTTACACGCGGGCACCATCGCGGGTGCCTCTTGGTAGCAACAACACTGGCAGCTTTTGCAGAATTATTAATAACAGTGGGAATTGTGCCACGGACTTCGAAACAGAGCCAGGATTTCAAGCTTTGATTTACACAGCCTCCAAATCAAGCCCCATTGTTTACGATTGTACAATAACCAGTTTGCTCTCTCGGAACTGGCAAGCAGAAAAAGGGGGTGAAATTTGCTTTCCTGGAAGCAAAAATATAGAATAGGGGGTGCAAAGAACCAGATAGACAAAAGCAAAAAGAAATATCTTTACTTTAATATTAGAAGAGGTGGGTAAAAAGATCTTAGAATCTGTGGATCCCTGAAATCCTTTGGCTGAAAGTAACACACAAATGAGCAAAATACTGACAGGGAATGGAAAACCTTCCTCAGCAGATCTTAGGAATTGCTATCTAGCGCAGTCGCGTTGCACATAATTCTGACAGACTGTAGAAGTGCTCACCAACAAGAAACAGACCAAATTAACAAAACACCGCAGACACTCTAGCAAGAAAGACGGACCAAATTAACAGAGCTGGGACAGTAACACGGCCCGCATGCTGCACAAGGCTCTAGCACGACTCTTTAGTTGCTCTGGTCACGTCTGCACTTCTGAAAAATGATCATATTGCAAGCAGGACTCACCTGTGTCAGCCCATACTCGTGACCAGCCCTGCAGCGTGACCAAAGGCACTGCCTGCCGATGAACGGAGCCTGGCTCCTAGAGGTTACTTGACATTTTACTTAAATGAATAAGCACAAGACTTGAGTTGCCTGCCTTTCGACCTCAGTTCTGCTGCAGATTCCCTTGCACAGATCTGAGTGCTCAATTTTCTGCATATAAAACAAGTGTATCGCTCTTTCCGTTTTATCGGGTTCAATTAATCTCGCCACTTTAGTCTGCTAAGTGTTCAGGGCAGTCTAAGTGTTGTGTAAGAGAAGGACCAGTATATAAGAATCAACAACAGCAGTGAGTGCCGCTGCACCATCCGCTAGAGTAGCGCCTATCACAGCACACTTCTCCAAGGCCTTAGAGAACGAACTGTGTCTTGAATCCCAAAGTTTGTCTCCTTGCACTGCCATTCATGTCAGGAATACTAAATATCCAAACTGTCTGGGTGAGCAAACTGCAAATCCCTGCTAACATCCAGTCACTTGCCACACAGCTCAGAGAAATGTAGTTGCACAAGGATAAAAAAGTTTGTTATAAACGAGTGAGGCGTTCACGGTGAGTGGAAGGCTGCGTGGGCTTGACGGAGGAGGCAACAAGAAAAGATGTATTCCAAGCAGTGCCCAACATTGTTTAAATGATTTCTGGAGATCTGTGCAGTTGCACTAACATAAGCAATCAAATTCTGTAGCACAGAAACGTAAGTATTGAATATAAATAATGGGAATTATTTTAGGACTGTAGAATAGATTGCTTAGTTCATACTTGGAATACTCGGCACAGCTCTAGTCATCTCTCTTTTAAGAAAGAATTTACAAACACAGCCAAAGCAGAATGGATAGTCAGGGTTGAAAAAAGTTACAAGTATGGATTTGCCAGCCTTAAATCCAACTTTATGGGTAGCATACACTCGCTTAACAACTTCAAACAATAAGCTCAATTCTGAGGTCTCTGCTTTGTTTTCCCTTAGTTCTTAAACAGGTAGATACGTGTTCTAATATTTTGACAGAATATGAATTACTATAAAGAAGCTTTCCTACTGTAAAACACAAACTAATTGCTCTGCATTAACTAAGCTGGTTATATGCCACTTCTGATCCAAATCACAGTGGATCCTTAATTTGGAAAGTGCTGTTAAGCTTTCCCTTTACACCTCATTTTCCTCTATCTCCTTTAGCAATCTAACAACAGGGTTGTATGGCTACCCAACACAGTCAAATTGCTACGTGGAGCCGAACTGCAGAGGAGCAGGCTAAGAAAGCTCAGCTGGATTTCCTTACCTTGCACTACAACTGACTGGTGCTTCTGTTCATTGATCTCATACCATCAAACACAGCGTATGCATGGGATACATCCGGATATTTACTAAGTTTTCAGGCACCCCTGCTGCAGTCATTAACTCTTTATTGACTAGAAATGCAACCTCCTAAATTAGTCATGATTCCTAAAGGGAAACAGCTGCTATAAACAGTGTCACAGACGGGAGGTTGTAAACAACACTTAGTCTTCCAGAAATGCAAATGAGTGTCCTGAGGGACTCCTGATATTCACACGCTACCTCATCCGTTAGGAAGGAAGCAGTTTAGGAAGGAGATGAAGATCTGCATAACCCAGAGAAATAACATTAGTGTGACTCTAATGGCCTTAAATCATGTTACCAAGACAAGATTGTGCTTGAATCGATGGGAAATTTGACCCACGTCACAAGCAAAGACACAGAAGGGTTCAGCCAGCTCCATCTGTGGAACTCACCACAATACAGACAACAGGGGAAAATCTTATGTGGTATCTGACTTTCAAATAAGAAATGCACAGGCCAGGCACGTGTGCTCAGAGTTTGGGACTGAACCTTACACACCTCACCTGCATATTTCACTGAGCCACTACTGCTTGCTACATTAATTCCCAGCATGGGAAAAGCAAAGGCTCTGAAGCATCCACTGCAATGAGTGGAAGTACTCCCCATATCAACAACAAAAGCAATGTAGGGTTTTTCCATCTTCTAACATGACCTTCGCATGCACTACACTACCCAAAAATACTGAGAAGTTCATTATGCCTCCAGGAGGGCAGGAGAAGGAGAAGGTACGAAAAGCTCTGCTGTTACAGGGCATCTCCCAAAAAATTAGACCATTAAGTAGTTAGGTCTGCAGAATAGAGTCACCACAACCTCAGGTTATGCTACAGAGTCTACTGTTGATGGTCTCAGCTGATTAAACCTCAGCGACACACAATTCAACAACGCAGCACTGAGCTGGAGATGTTCCTTTACAGCTTCTCTGTGGGGTTTCGGTGATACTCACTGCATCCAGCTCCGTTGTGACCTGCCTGCTGTTCCAACACAGCACGCTGTAACCGGTGTTTGCAGGATGGTGCTGAAACACAGATCACAGATTTCTCTAGAGCCCAAACAAAAATAGCTCAGTGCATGCACCCTTCCTTGTGAGGATGCGTAAATTCTTAATGAAGAGATTTGCACCCTGCAGCGCAGCAGCCTGCAGGCTGGAAATGCAGTTTACCACTTGACAGCGTAACTGCGCTTGCACAGGCAGGAAGATCAGCTTATTCCAAGAATCATTCCAAGTAGCAGTATTTCTACATCTATATCTAGTAAGCCTTTGCCAGTGGTTCATCTCTTGACTGCACAAGACAATGTGAGTGGAGGTCTCCTCATCCGTAAGGAGGGAGACACACTCTTTACATGGCATTGAAATTTCTGGTGAGCACCCAGGGAACACGGCATAAGAAAAAAGAAGAGAAAACGAAACTTCAAGCATGAAACATCAATATCTCTCTGTAATTATATTTACAGATGAGAAAACTAACATCATGGTGATATTGTAATATGAGGTTTTATGCCATTATGCAAATCATAAGCTATTCTGGGACTCCAAAAAATTTGAACGCAGCGAACAACTTGATCTGAAAGTCACAAAGCATTGGGGAAAGTTCCTAGAGATTTCAGTAAATGTGAGATTATTTCTATTTTCCTCAGTTTCTTCCTTTTCAAAAACAAAATAAAACCAAACAAATAAAGGTCAGTACACCTAAAACTGGTGAGTATCTCTAGGTCAGCACAGGAATAAGACCAACAACTTTTTCATTTCTCTTGTTCTTAGCTATGACATAGGATTGGGCAGAGAAAAGAAGAAGGAACAGAGTGATAATTCTGCAATAATAATTTTGGATACAAGTTTGCATAATCTTGGAGTAATTTTGATTTCAGACTGGCAACAGGCTCAAGCAGCTGTAGGCACGTGAGAAAGCAAATTCAGCAGGAAAACCCCACTGCACCAGAAAAAGTGTCTGAATGTTACAGGATACACATAAAACCCTAATACAAGCTTGTCTTTTCCGGGTGCAGGTTGAAGACTTTACTAAAGATGAGTCAGTCAAAAATCCACAGCAAAGCAAAATAACCATTCCGTGGTTTTAGCAGTGGCAGAAGCTTCTTAACTTAGGGAAGTTAAGGTCAAATTTGCACTTTATGCCTTTCTAAATCTACTACTATTAAACTACTCTCTAAATCCACAAGACATTCACATTCATCTCAAAACCACTCAAGGTGGAACCCTCTTCACACGAGAGGAACAAAAATCAGAACAAGGCGATGAGCCCTGGCCTCAGGACAGCAGTTTGGGGAACTCGCACAGCTCCTTTTGTCAAAGCTGCAGTTGTTTTCCAGCAAAATTATTACCTCAAACACCAACATACAACCACGCTGCTCTTCAAAGGGGCAGATTCTGCCTGACATCGAGCACCTCAAAACCACCACCCTCCCCCTCAACTGCTGTGCAAATCGAGAGGCAAAGCAGCCACCCCTTCCCATACTTGGCCTCAGCCACTTCCTCTTTAAAAACATATTCTGAAAAGCCTACTTTGAAAATAAACCTTTAGAAAAGCCAGCTGATTTGTCTTTTTCATGACAAGAAGTCTGCAAAGGCACCACTGGGTACTACGCCATCCCATAAAGATGTCAGTGTTTTAGTGATTGTAGCTCTAAAGAGAAGGAACAAACAATGGAGCGCGTTTCCTTATAAGTCCACCGGCTCTGCGCTGGGGACGAGATCGTTTCCCCAAATGGGCAAAAAAACTGAAGCAGCTCCACAGCGATTTCTGAAAGAGAACTGGAACTGATTTAAAGCACAAACCCCACTGTGATCCAAACGAAGCTAAAGCTCACAGCCACACCTACAAGGCTCCCCAGTACCAGCACGCTGCACCATTTACTTAGTTTATACGGATTTTTCCACTGCATGGCTTTCTGCAACGCCATACCTGACTACCTACTCTAACTTTGATAACGTGAATGGACAAAACCTTTGTGCTAAACTGCACTTTACATTGATACAAACATCTCTCTGGAAGTGCTGGCTGCTGGTAATTTCAAGGCTCTGTGCAAACCCAGGAAGGGAGCTCAGGGGCCCCAGCCCATTCTCCTTTGATCTGTGCATAAAACCCGTGGCAATGGCAGAGGCTGAACAGAGAGCACTTCGCTCCATGGGCAAAAAAGGAGATGGGAGGAAACAAAGCCGGACATCCTGCTCTCTCCGAGGTCAACTTACCAGATTCACTGGCTGCAGAGCCGATAGAGCTCACGCTGGCCACAGAAGAGGCACAGAAGGCACGTGCCCTCTGTATATTGACCTGAGGTGGTCCTACACAGCAGGAGTCTGGGCGTAGGTGCAGGACATCCATATTGCACATCCAGCCCTGCCTCTAAGCACCCGCCTGAGGCGCTCCACTGAACAGTCTCTGAGAAATAAGGAGGAACCCAATTTGCTCTCTGCCGCTATTCTGGTTACTTAATCCTAGCAAACTGTGATACCAGGAGTCATCCCTCAGGCAGGGCTGTGTTATGTGCTGGTAGCTGGCAGCTCTGCCACAGAATTTCCTGCTGCAGTTGTCAAAGCCTTCAAGGACTGAAAGACTGAGGGATGCGAGCATTTCAGAGCCTCATCCAGCTCAGCGCTAGGAGCATTAGGGAATTACGGCGATATATTCTTTTGACTGCATGTGTCATTGTGATCACTGCAGAATTTTAATTCCATTACTTTATAATGCATGATACAAAAAATAGCCCTGGTGTCTGCTCCTATTTGCTGGTACAAGCTCAAGTTAGCCAAGGTGTCAATCTCAAGCCGAAGAAATGAGGGCAACTGATCCCAATGCTGGAAGAGCACCTTGTTCCGCCAAAGTGAATAGCCTTGGCTCTGAACACAGCCAAATTGTCTGCTTTCTGGGCCAGACAGATTTTTGGGAGCTTTTGGGAGTAGGAGTGCAGCAGCCAAGCCATAAGGGGCAAGAGAAATCAGAACCACTGCAATAGGAGGAGGAGGAGGTAGAAGTCATCACAGTGCTTCATTTGAAGCTGAGCAGCTTCTACATCTCCCTGGAGCGAGTCGGTGAGAGCTGCCTCCAAGAGCAGCGCTGGGTTAAACAATATCCTATTTTGCACTGGGGAGTTATGTAAGAGCGTGCCCAGTCACACGGGCAGAGGGAAGGAAAGAAAGGGCATTATTCACAGCCTGACATGGATGAACCCAGTTTAGCACATGCACTTGGAAAACACTGTTCTCTCTGTTCGGTAATATTATTTCACATTCCACTCGTTTTGATAACCTTTTCCTTCTCCATCTACCCGCTGACTGACTACAAAGTCGACTAATGCCTTCTCCAGAGATCAGCCAACACATAACTGCAACAGATTGCTTCTTTTTTTCCTTTCAAGATACCACTGAGCCTCATTTTGCAATAAATAATTTACAAACACATACAATAAAAAGCTGGAGACGTTTAGAAGGGAAGCCCCTATGCTTCACTTCACAGGGAAAGAGCACCAGGGTAGGGACTGCTTCCCAGAATTTACCAAATGCCATCAGACTGACAGACCACCAACACGCAGCCTTTCACTCTGACCAGAAACTTAGAAAGAGATGTAGAAGGGAGGAGTTCAGCCCTCTATTTCAAACAGCGAGTCACGTCTCTGTAATCCTTTGACATGGCCTCAGCTTAGGAAAAAAATCTAGGGCAAGTCCTAATTTTATCTATGAAAAAAACCCCTGTATTCTAAAATCACTTTATAGAGATAAAGCAGAGATGATCCCCCTCTGTCAGAAAAAATCCACATGTGGTGTTACATCTTCAATAACGTACGTGCCTTCATCTGTGAAGCACCCTGGCAAATCCAGAAGGCAACAAAGGATCAAATCTGCATGGTGAATTTACAACTAATAGCCAAGCAAATGAGAAGACCACAGAGGTGTTTTTCCCTTTGGTATGCAACAGCACTGCGGGGAAATTTTCTGAGCCTCTTCTACATTTACTGTTCTCATTTCGAACATCAAGTTTAATGCTACGCAACCTCCCTGATGCTCAGCACAGTACAAACATCTTAAGATTGTATTTGATGGCTGCCCAGGATTGAATTAACTGAGAATAGATTGATGAGGTCTATGATTTTATAAAGCAGACCTCTTGAGGAGCAAAAGCTACACTTTACAAGTGCTATCTTAGACTAGAAAAGACTCCTTACCTATAATTCAGTTTCCCTTCCTGTCCCTGCATCAAAACGCTTGGTATATTTTAAGCTTCAGCTTTTTTTCCCTTGCTATTTTTTTACTGCCCTTCTCTTAAAAAGAAGCAAACCTTTTCCAGTGTTCTGGCTATTGTTTACCTATATGAATCAAACATAGGGAAGACAAAATTGCCCTTACGTACGCGTCATAATATGGTGTTTCTGATTTATATTACTGCACCTTCTGAGCAGATGTAGACCACTATTAGTGGAAGCAATTTATACATGTTTTCTCACTCTCCACTGCATCCTTCAGTTACAGGTACATTGCTGGACTTGGACAATTAAACTTTAAGCACTTATGCACTTCCAGTTTTAAATCAAATTATAGACAGAAAATATTTCAAGACGGATGTGCTGAAATAGAAATGTATACTTAAAATTAAGCACAAAAGCTTCACTGAATGTGAAAGATGTACAAAAGCCTCGAATGACTCCACACTAGACAGCAACTGAGAAATAAAAATACAAGTTTTGTGCCATCTGTGACAAGCACAGATTTCAGGATTCTGCATAACATAAAAGCTGTCCTGCTGCAAACAGAGTCATGAACAACAATCCCGGTAATACTTCATTGCAACCAAGGACATTGGGACACCTTCCAAGTGTTGCTCAGAAGGCAGGAAGTTTGTTGGTCGCTCTGTGATCCAGGCAGAACTGGCGTGTGGTAACAGCAGGAACCCGTCAGGGAGCTCTCACAGGCTTGACTGTCACAAAATCTGAGGTGTTGGTTAAAAGTGATTTTGCATAAACTCATTTAGAGCCATGTAAGCTACATTAAACTCAGATACTGCCTTACTGAAGAAAAACTGACTGTATCCGTTTAGAATTTCTATGCACATATAGGTCTCTAGAGGGATCTCCCTATTTGTAATTAACCTATGGACTGACTTAAGTGAGGTATTAAGCCTCAGAGGCTTTATCCTACCAGCAGGATTGAGGTACTAAACCCGTCACATCCATGTTTACCAACAGCCGACCCACCCTCTGGTTTACCTTTTCAACATCTGCTTTTGTAACATTGATGTCAGCATCCATTTTCTCAAAATACTGCTGTGCTCGGTCAGCTTCTTTGCAATCCCGTTCAAACCGCCTTTTACTCTGAAAAAGAAAAATAGAAGCCTTCATTATGGAAAAGAAAAACTATATGAAAACCTACCTCAAATCAATACCTGCCCCTAAACTGATCCGCTGTAAAAACCGTCAGGTTTTAGGTCTCCCTGGTTTACATTGGAATACATTTCCATACCAAAGAACTTCAAAAAACAAAGTTACCAGAAGCACACTCCTGGTTCCATTCTTTGGGCTGCTTGATTCTACCAGCATCACTAGTAATTCAATGTTTTTCCCTGCTAGCATCTCTTCTCTTGTAGACAAAATCATTCCCTTCTCAACACTTAACTCTTTCATTGCTATAATGCACAACAAAGGAGTTGCTATGATTCGTACATTTGCAAGTAGAACTTCTGGTTAGTGATGTCCCTGTTCTTTATTCTCTCCTGTGCTTCCAGTCTCACTTTTCATTCATCACATGAATAAATATCCCAATGTATTTACTTTTAGGAAACAGCACCTTACTCAAGAGATGGCCCCATTCCATTTAATCACGCCGCATGAAACTATTCAGCTTACAATGGAATATCTGAATAGGACCCTTTGGGACTCTGCATTTCCAGCAACATTTATCACACTTTTCAAGTCATATCAAATGAAATGCTACTCATGATAGACACAGATCCCACAGAAAGCCAAATGAACTCTTAAAATAGACTTTTCCATGTCTATCAGAGTATTTAAGACAGCGGAGCTTTAAAAATCCTGTTTCTACAGCTTCTATCTATACACCCATTCTTTTTCCAAATACAATGTTTGGAATAATCTCTATGAAAACAGTATAAAAATTACTTAAACATCACATCTGAGGAAATTTTGACTTACTGCTTCAAGCTGTTTCCAGCAAGTTTCAAGATGCTGTTGTGCCTTTCTGCCATCATGGAAGTGCTGTTTAGAAAAAGAAAAGAGGAGAAGAAAACATTTTGAACAACAAAAGAACAAACAGCCAATTATGCTCAAGGAGTTCCAGAAAAAAACCCAGATATTATTCTGTCAGCTGTGTTCTATAGTGCGGCTAAATTGAGCAGGTGGAAGATGACTGTCTGATGTCTCAGCAGGCTGCAGATGTATTTTTGCATCAATTATAGTGGTTAGTTAGACTAAGGCTAATTAATCCCTTTAGCAATTCTACCTTGTATTGTTCGCTGTATCTCATAATTATTGGTTTCCCATACTACGAAATCTGAAGCACTTTTATCCGAAGAGTATTTCTTTGGGTACTGACTGAACACTAGCTCTAAATTACAATTTCTCTCTACATGGAATTTACCGAGACGCCCTTGATTAGCACATTCTAACAACTCATGTTTGTCCTGACTTTTATTCAGACTCAATATAAAACCCTCTTCTTCCTGATTCCTGGCTGTGTGCAAGGCCAGCTGTTCGTTTCTCCTGAGAGGTTTTCAGTTCTTTGGGTGCCCACAGAACCCCTCTCCCACACGCTGGAGTGTGACAGAGACGGGTGCTGGTCTGTCCAACCAACTGACAAGCGACAGGACAAGAAGAAAAAGCCTCGAGTTGCACCAGAGGCAGTTTAGCGTGGATATTAGGAAAAAATTCTTTATTGCAAGAGTGGGAAAGCACTGGAACAAGCTGCCCAGGGAAATGAGAAGTCTCCATCCCTGGAGATGTTTTAAGAAGTGTGTAGATGTGGCACTTCGGCACAGTTTAGTCGGCAGGGTGGTGTTGTGCTGACAGTTGGACTGGATGAGCTTAGAGGTCTTTTTGAACCTTAATGATTCTATGATTCAGGACGTTCTGTTCAAATACATACAGCAAACTTGAAAAGTACAGGTCTGCTATTACCAGATAGTCCCACTGCAGCTCACTAGAATTCCTGCATTCTCTGGACCGCACGTAACCAGACATTAGATAGATTTTAAGCAACACGATATCAACCGTCTGCTAGGGTAGAAAAGCTCCAACTTCAGAACAGTAGCCTGCCCCAAGCTGCAGAAGTTAGAAAAAGCGTGCCTGCGAGCACTTTATAATTGGCAGCCATTTGGTTTCCTGCATCTTCCGCTAAAGCAACTGGTATTTTCCCATCAGAAGCCAGTTTGTGGAGCAAACATGCCAGTGCCATTCCCTAATTGCTCTCCTGGCTCCACCAGACACACTAGTAAAAAAGCTCCAAGACCGCACTCCTCCGTCACGCCATGGCCAATGGAATTGTATTGCCTTATAAATCACAATAACCTTCAACTTGTCTACCACGCTATCCTGAGTGGTCTGGACACTATTCCCTGCAGTTCCAGATGCTTGCTGCTAAGGATGCTCACCTATAGTTGAACCCATGGCACTGTTTAACCTTCTCAAAGCATTTATCTCTGCAGAAAAACTCCCGAAGCAGAGAGGAACAATGCCAGTAACACTTTTAACTCCTGGGCACGTGCTGTGTTCAGCTCCAGCTCTGCTCCTGCCTACTGAGAACAGTGAGCATGGAAGGGAGCGCAACCAACAGCCGGACACTGCTGGGGCTGCACGGGGACCCCTTGTGCCATCGAGTCTGATGGAACATAGGCAGTTCAGACCTCTGCCCACCACACTGGGCTCCTCCAAAAACTCAGTCACCGCATTATGACATTAAAAAAATACCCAAACGTAACTGTAAAACTGCTGGGGCAGAGGAAAAGGCTCCAAGTTGATCTCAGTTCCTTCTGTAGATTCCCATTTCCCTTCAACTCTGAGTGTGACAGATGCTGCATCTTCTTTGCCAGGGGGCTTTGAAACACTCCTCATTTCAGGCTTGCTTTCATAATTAAAAGTTAAGAAAAACAGGCCCAAGAAGCAACTGTAATGTAACACTACATTTTTCAACATTTTGCTAATGAGCATGAAATATGTGAAAATCTTTAACCGTGAAGCTGCGAGGAAAACGTCTTGGCTGTCTTCACACTGCACTTCCAGCCCGCACCAGCTTTTGTTTGTGTGCTTCCCTCTCCAGGTCTCAAACTTTGCGGGAGTGCAGGAAGGGACTTCATTTGGGAACAGCTGGCCTGCGTGAAACCTAAGACTGTCAATGATCCATAAACCTCAGGAAAACAAGATGCTGGGTTAACAGAACAGAACACAACTGTATGTAAAGGATGAACTGGGAATCAAAAGCAGATCAGATACAAAGACTACCCTGAGCTCGCATTTTAAACCACTTTGTAGTTAAATGATATAACTTGAATTTTGCACCAGCCATCCCTATTATTTCCAAATTTTCCCTCTCTATAAAACAAGCTCTCCAAGCTGCTGCAAGGACAGAGAGAACCTCTATGCCTGGGCAATACGGCTGCATCTTGTTCAGCTTTTGCTATTTCTGAGAAGCTCTTCTACAGAAATGCAGCACTGAGGTGTAAAACAGGCATTACCGAGTACTATTAAACAGTGAAACAGAGGAACTGTTGTAGAGTGACAGTTTGATAAATACAGAAGTATCACATATTGGAGATTTTACTGCAATATTGCTTTTTTTTTTAGTTCAACCACTTTCTAAATATATTTATAACTCCCAATTCTCATTCTGTTATCCCATATATATCCTTGTTATGAGAGATAAAGCCACACATGATAAGAGATGTAATATGTACCAAGAGAACTTCTGCTTTTGCAAATCTTGTGCCCTCAAGGGATTTCTGCCTTTGAAAAACTCATCTATGTATAAAGCATCGAAGTGGTACCTTCCAACAATCCGTAATTCTTCTCTATCCTCATTTTATAGCTATGAAAATAGAGACAGTAAAGTTAAGTGAGGTGCTCAAAGTCATACAGGAAGCCTCCCATTTCCTCAAAGCCCATACTAGCTTCAGCTTCCGCAAACTCATTTCCTTTACTTGAAAAATCTTCTTTAACAGCAAATGCCTTTTTAGCTCCGCTCCCCAAATTTAACAAAAATAACCTTAAGATCAGCTCTTCCTTGATAAGGTTTCAAGATACAGCTTCAAATTTAAAGAAAATCGTTCTTCTAATCAAATGAAATAACTGGTTATTCTACACCTGATGAGTCAGCAACGGGAACATGACAAATGATTTAGCAAGTCATATGGAAAACCACCGTTGTTAATGAATCACACGCACTGCAGCAGCACACAGGGATGATTTTACAATAGTTGATACCATCTATTATTTTTTTTCCTCAAACTAAATGCCTGAACTAGTGCATCCTAATGAGAATTTCTATTTAACAAATTCAGATTATGAGCAAGAGAGTGAATTAATGATTTACACTTCAAATGTGCCAGTGAGATACCTGCAGAAGTGGTGCTGGTTATTCACATGCCGTGACTTCCTTCACGCTTTTCAGCCGTATCCACAGCATTCAAAGCACAGAACAAGAACATAGTCAAGTGAAAGTTTTGCTTTCATTAGCGGTCTTTACTCAAACTCCCTAAATCACCTTTTAATTTATAATTTGGAGTCTTAGGTTAACAATCACCACAGCAACTTGAAGATTTCCCTGAAAAATATCTTATCCAAGCACCTGACCTGCTAAATAGCCTAAAACACAGCAGCACTGCCCAAATCGTACTGGCCACGTGGCCACGACTGTCCTTTCTCCTGTTTTAAACAGCCAGGATGCCGCAGGGTGCTCCCAATAATCCATAACTGGTCCTGTTTTGACTGGAGGTCTCCAGCCATGAACACACTCACAGCACAGGACACCTAAAACCTCAGTTATTGGGATCTCATGAGAGTTGTTAAGACTTTTCAGCACAGTATTGTTTATAAGAAGACTGTGGGTTAGATGAACTTTCTTAAAAGCGTCCATTGTACACTAAAAATTCCCAGTTCAAGGAATGCTCCACAGTAGTAAAGGAAGAAGAGTTCCAGGAAGAGCAGGAAATCCACATAAAGACATGCTGTACAGGTGAGTTTTCCCTTCTTAAATCCGGTCATAGCAGTGGACGCGCTCTCCTTATCACCCTGCTGACTGCGTTCCTAACAGATGGGCAGAAACTGTGGCTGCTGCGCAAGCAGAGACAGAACTCTCCTTGACTTCTGTCAGGCTCAGATTTCACCCGTGCCGATCAAAACACTGAGAGCAGGGAGTGAGCTACCTACAATAGAGTGCCTGTTACCGCCAGCACCAGCCCAATCCAGAGCAGTGGGATGTTTTTCCTTGGTATGGAAAGAAGACGCCTCCTGCCTTCTTGCTGACCCTTTGAGAGTAAGAGTGGAAAAGTAAGATGTAATGAAAAACTTCTTAGGAAGGACAATACAGTCCAGCAAATCTGATGAGGAATTCTTGATCGTTTTTAAATGAAAGCATTGCCTGAAACATGTAGACCACCAACATGGCAAAACGGCTGCTTACGTTGCGTCAAAACCTGACCATGGGGAACATTGTATTTAAGAAAGGCTGCAACCAGACATCCTTAATCTTCTTAAGGAAGTACTTATCAATTGATTACACGGTTAAATGGAAGCACACCTATATTAAACGCAGTTGGAAAAATTACCTCAGTTAATTTATATGCATAGGACATGGCTCATTTAACAACATCCTACTCAAGAATTTTCAAAAAATGTGGACAAGGCCACTTCATTTTTATTTTCTCTTTCCAAAACAGATAATATAACAATGAAAAAAGAGCTCCTTTTCACACCCATAACTGACACCCTCAGCTCAGTCAATACAAACAGTCCTAGCAACATAGTGCTCCCTTCTCCAACTGAAACTCATCTCCATGGCTGTTACAAGTGACTCCTAAAATAATTGCCAGTGGTTAAATCAGAAATATGATTTTTTCCACAGTTTTCTCAACTCAATTTGCAAAAAAACTTGCCAAATGTTCTTCTTTCCCTGGTTGCAGAGACAGGAAACAGTCTCCTCAGAATAAATCTTTTGTTTCCAAGAATAGCAACATGCCTTGAGGTCTTATCACTCTCATTTGTAATAAGAGTAACCCAAGACAGTCCTGTGTACGCTGACATGAAACACACAACTCTCTTCCTACACATTCAATGCTGCTGGGGATAATCCTGTTCTGCTTTGCAACCTTCCATGTGAATGTTATCCTTAACATATACCTGTCAACTCAATCAAACCTGAAATATGTTATATAAATATCTGTTTGAGGTTAGTTTGACTTGAACTGTCTCCTCCTGAAGTGGTGCATTCCAAAGGAAGTACAGCTCCAAAATCACTAAGACCAAAATGGCTCAGGGTTCACAGGCCAGATCAGCTGTGCAAGACAACCAGAAGCTATCGCTCATGTCTACTGGGAGACGTCGCAACAGAATGACAGCCAACAGCATAAACCTAAAAGACACCGAGGCAGTGATATTTACAGTAACTTGCTGTTAAGACCTCATTAACTGGGTATTGTAACTCAGAAATGAGTAACTTCTTCTCAAGCACAGACACAAGCAAGCATTGTGCTCCTCTCACAGCAGGACAGCACTGCGGTCCTACAGCTTAGCAGGACAAGTCCATGGGAGCAGAGCTGCAGGGATCCTGCAGAGCACTTTGCTGCACAAGCCAACCCCTTGAGTGGTCCTGCTGAACCATCTGGCTCCAAGGCAGCAGGCCAGGGGCTCCGGATTCAGTGAGCACACACACATCTGACAGGCTGGTTGCAGATCATATTCCCCACTCTCAAATCCATCCTTGGGGGCTGATCATGTCCTCAAAAGCCCAGCTGTCCTTTCCGAGAACAAACCTATGGGCTTTTCAAGGGAAGATACAACATTATTACTAGAAACTTAGGCATGAAGAAGAGCTTTGTGTTTTTAAGACGGAATAAAGAAGCAAACTGCTCTAGCTTCCACCTCTCTGAGTTGCCAGCCTTGTCACAAAGCTTCTCTTCCACTGATCCTCTCTCAAAGATTCTCTTTCTTCTCTCCATAGAGATGGTCTGTGAGTCCCATACAGCTCTTCCAGCGATAAGAAAAGTAGATGTACAAGTTAATGCCTCAACAGGCAAATTCTTATTTCTTTAAGTAGCTGCAATCTTTTAGTGTTTCCATGCAGCCTTCCTATATGTGGATACTCCCATATATATTAAGACCTGCATCAGATTCATAAAGAGTTAACTGAAATGCCAGCTAAACGTGCCCACATGAGTCACAAACCTCTAGCCTTGGGTAAGCAGCACTCACACACAGTTAAGGTATGTTCTACTACGGATTTATTGTTGCTCCTTGATTTTAAGCTGATTTTCACTGTCTGGGTAGAGCACAAAGGGAAAAACACATACATGGCTGATACTCGACCTCTCTCACCCTAAAGCGTTTCACAGTCATGTACTGAGCGATAGAAGGCATCTCTCATCTCATCCCTCTAAGAGGCTGTTGCTCTGCAGTGCAACATTCACAGAAAACATACCTACATTTGTTTGTAACCAGAACCATTCTGTTTCATGTAGTAAAGAGAAGAAAATAGATTTATTTGCATTATTATTTCATAGCGTAATGTACCCATTCAAAACTAGGAAGAACAGGATATTAAGTGCAGTGGTTTCAACTTTAAATCCAAAGTTCACATTAAACTTTTCAGCTATCTGGGATGTTATTGTTGTTATGGTGGTTGTTATTGTTATTATTATTATTATCCCCCACAAAAATGTTTTTGGAAATTTTTGTGATAAGCACTTGCTTTTTCCATCCCAGAACAGTCACTCACAGCATCACTTGATAACACATACAAATATGTAACACAATTTCACTAAATTTGTGCTAGAGTTTGGGAAAAATCAACAAACACGCAACGTGAATACATAGAATTTATAATGACCTTTACTAAACGATTTTCTGTGTTCTTTCATTTCTTACATAGCTACAACCTAACACTCCGCTGGTACAATTTAACTTAATGAAATACAGCTGAAATAACTTGTAGAAAAAGAGTCTGAATGTGTAGGATTGGATCTTCGTGCAGTGTATTTAACGAGCAGAACGACATCTCCCATAAATCACTAGAGTTTGCTTTATGTTCATAAATAGCTTCCACAGAGCTTCTACCTGGCAACATAATGATTTATTAATGTTTAATTTTTATATCCCTATACTTAGATTAAAACTAATTACTCCAAACTCTATCCACGGGGCAGTAAGTTGGAAGAGGGTTAGTCACAAGCGCTGGAGAAAACTTGGAAGCTCACAAACCCCAAATCTGAAGTACAGCAAATGACTTCGTTTCCTTGTCTCTCTTTTCCTCTTCCTACTACCCACTTGGTTGTTTGTCCTTTCTGGAAGGCAGCAATGCCTCTTTGTACCTCTGCAGCACAAAGCACAGCTGTGCTTCAAACACACGGAGACCTTGAGGCACATCCAAAATACAGCACGGAAAAATCCATTGTGCACTTGACAGGGTTGTATTCTGCCATCCTGTCTCACGCTCGCAGAGCGCATTGCACCATGAGAAATCCTGCTGAAAACCACAGGACTATTTGGAGAACAGGGCGCTATTCACAATCAATGAACACAGCAAAATTCCTCTAATTATTTACTTTTCATCAACACCTGGGAGTCAACAAGAAACAGCAAGTTCTCTGCTGCGCACCCCTGGATGAATACACACGGGGAGGGCATACATGCTCCACCGTGAAGAACCAGACCATTTTTGCCCGCACAGTACCCATAAGGATGCATTCATTCCCCAGTCCCCTCTATCCTGACACAAAATGGAACGTATTGACATCAGGAAAATTCTCTCCCAACCACAGAATCCCAGCGCTGCACCAGTTCAGTCTGCAGCAAAGCTTCTGGCTTGTACTTCACTTCCATGCCTGGTTTGGTTGTCCAGAGCCAGCTTATCCCCGAGGGGAGGCAGAGGTGGAGGTGAAAGCAGCAGCAGCAATCAGAGGGATAGTTCATGACTCCCAAAGTCATTTTTAGCAAAGCTGACATGAGCAACAGCTACAGAGAGCAGCTGCTGCCGGAGGAGACCGTGACTCAAATCCAGTTTGTGACCACAGAGATAAATCAGATTCGTCCCAGGAATTAGTTCTTGAATTTTTATCCAGACAAACTTCAGTATTGAGGGCTTTCCTCAGCCATAGTTGAGAGGATACCTAAACGAAGCTATTTCCTATTAAACTTCAATGAAAAACGGAAATTCTTAATGCTTGGGCTGCACTGGTGACTTTTTTCTTCAAAAGTCCTCTTCGTTATCACCGAAAAAGAGGGTAACAAAAAAGATCAGTGCCCAGGTGTTTGTGGGTTTTTTAATAGATCAAAGCATGCTGAGTAACTCGGCAGGCACAGCAATATCGAAAAGCAGATTCCCTCTCTAAGCAATCAAAATGCTGGTGATCTTTCTCTCATAAAGAGAATAACTGGTCTGCTTAGGAACCACTGTCACAGCCAGCACCTGCCACAACGGGTGGGAAAGAACAACTCTTGGAAGCATCACCAGCCTGGAAAAGTTTTACCAGTTAATGCTTGTGAAGTCCAAACACCCTTCCTGGTATCACTTCCTTCTCTTTTGTCACAAACAAGCAAGATTAAGACCTGATTCTGTAACACTGCAGGGCCCCCCACTCAAACTCAACACCTTCCACGGTGACCCCAGAGTAAGGTTTTGATGAAACTGAGGCTGCAGAAAGAACGACGGCAGAAGTAAAGTCTTTCTCTGAACCACCCTGAGAGGCAATCCCCAACCATGGCTTGGTGATGCTGGTCTTTTACAGTGAAGGGGAATTCAGTCACATGCGTCTGGCCTCGGTAACCTCAAGAGGAACGTTGGATGGGATATGACTTTCCCATGTAGCACAGAAGTGAAATTTCAGCTTTGAAGCAGCTAGCAAGATCCCAGCTGAAGATGAGAACTACACACAGGAGAGCACGGACACACTAAGACCAAGAAAATACAAGAAGAAGTTGAAGTGAGGAACTGTACTATAAAGAATTTCACTTCAGTAGACAGCTGGGAAGAACTGAAACAGCGCAAGGAGCACTCTGTGTGCGAAAAGCAGGCAGAGTGTATGCCCAACGTCAGTGAAACAACTTGTGTGGTACAGTGATGACATGAATAAGGGACATTCTAAGGAAGAGCAATGTGTAATATGATGAAGTTTAATGCAGTGATTTACTTTTGTTGCTAAAATTTCACAAAAAAAGTTTTTGCCTGATTTTTCTTACTGCTTTCTGATGATCAAGACCCCAACACGCAAAGCATGATCTGTAAAAACATAAAGGTAACCCAAAATTCTCCCGAGTCCCAAACAAGGCCAGAGAAAAGAGGTGGTTTCTGTCATCTGAACAAAAGTGCCAAACCACTGAATTTGCACATCATCCCACTTGTCCAACCTTTAGACTGCCCCGCCTGTTTCTACTTTGTTGCTTTGTCCCTTATTTTCATCACTGGCAGCTGTTTAATATGGAAAAACTTAACATAGGCAGCCATCCAGTACCCCTTACACGGTAGGCAAACAAATCCAACCCATATAAAGATTGCATGCCACATGAATTTTATCCAGCATAAAACCAGTGTACGGCTTTATATACTACCAGCTTCTGCTCCACTTACAGGCTTGAACTTTTCAAGTTAAAACAAGCATGACTTATTACTGTGTGATCCCCATCTTCTGCTGGTGTAATTCCACTTTAATCAAGAGTTAAATGAGCATGAAAACAGAGTAATGCAGGCATGCATCAGACTGTGTTTTTCAAGATCACCACCTTCATCCCCCACAACTCTATTAAATGCACAATTCCTACGGCATATTTAAGGAGGTTCCTTTGGAAACAGCAGCTTATCCCGTATATTTGTCCTGCTGTATGTGAGTTCAACTTTAACACATTTATCCTTATAACATCTGTATGCATTGTTTTCCACTTTCAGGTGGGAAATCACAACAAGAAGAACAAGGGAGCTTATCTGTCTCAGTCATACTGACATAACTGGAAATTTGTACCATTTAACAGGTATTTAGACACCTGAATGACTTAATTTAAATGATACAAGACACAGTGGATATGGGTCTCCCAATTCCTACATGTTGATTCCCTAGCTCCAGAAGCAATCATCTTTTCTTACAGCTTAAAGCAACTTAGTGGACTTGGTAATGTTAGGTTAATGGCCGGACTCTATGATCTGAAGGGTCTTTTCCAGTCTTAGATGATTCTATGAACTTGAAGCAGAACAGCTGACAACTTACCAAGCAGTCAGCATGAGAACTCTGCCAGCAGAATTTCTGGAAATACCAAGCCATTCATCATTTCGTATCAGGTTTCTCCAGTGCATCAGCCCTCTGATATTTACACAGCAACCACCTTCCCCTCCTGCAGATCCCAGAATGATTGATGCATTTGTGTTTTACAGTACAAAGTGAGAGAGAATGTATGAAAAACGCCCAAAGGCAGAAGCAATTCCCTTTTCAACACCATTTGGTGATAAATGTGAAATCTACAGTAATCAGACAAGGACTCATCATTCACATAGTTTACATTCGCGGTATAGAACAAAACAACCAACCATGACTGACAACTGTTATCTGTTAAAGGCTAGGAATTACCAGCAGCAGCAGGTAATACATTGTCAACTGGGTCTTTTGCTGCTCCCATGCTGTTATCACTCGACTAATATTAAAATAATGTTCCTGTCATTCAGCCACTGCTTACACGAGCCCTACTTACTGCAAAACCCTACAAACTAAACAAATAAGCAATACGGTTACTGCTCATGTTCTTTACGAGAAAGATAGCAAGTCCACTTTCATCATACTTAAAATATCTAATAAAGATTCAAATCAACTCACACACCCATAAAATTGAAATAGTATGTAAAAACATTAGAAGTGACAGAAAAATGCCACACTAGAATGCTTTTTTCTCACTTTGTTGAACAAAAGGTCACAGAAATGGCCGAGAAAACGTGTCTATCACAACTGAACGTAAAACATCCTTCCATGTTGCTGCCAAAATATTTTCTCCCTGAAAAATTACACATCATTCTGTGAATGATGCCTATATAAAGGGATGCCTATATTTTTAATTCCTCTGTTGACAGACTTACCATACTAATCCTATACTTAGGGCAAAAAGGTGATTTCCAGGACTCTGGTTCTGCAGAACATTTCAATACATTGTTAACACTTATTGGGACTATTTACAAACAGATTAAGTTTTGCTGGACTGAGCAAGAATACTATTGCACTTTCCATAATGGACCGACAGGTTGGAAATGAAATACAGTGCCTTGATGTTCCCTTGCCTTGTAGTACTTTGCTTTGTCATTTTATACCTGTGCTACAAGTGTTTGTAACAATACTTACCATCACTATTTTATGCCTACTCATCCCAGAGACAAAAGGATTCAAGGTAAGGAAGAAAAATCACATCTCAACTACATGCTTTTTTAGAGTGGTGACATGCAAATTAATCAGCTTTGAACATTCACTGTAGCAGGCACACAGGTTCCTAAACTACTAGCTAAAATAGAATACAAATATAAAGGTAGTAATTCTACCAGTCTTGAAGGATAACAGGTTGAAAACCAGATTCCTCACTGCCACAAAACAAGACAAACCCCATATTTTCCATTAGAATCCTTTTCTAGAAAGCTCTGTTGATCAAATCTGGCTGAGAAACAGCACAATGTGAACCAAGATCCTAATAATCTCTTCAATCAGCCTCAGTAATACAGTTTCTCTGTTTATTTCAGGCTTTACACAGTGCTGCTGGACTCTCCCCCTGAACAAGCTTCTGGCGAACAGAGCCTTAAGCACAGATGGGTTTCTGACCTTATTTAGCATGGATTCTCCTGAAGGCATTGCTGTCTGATTTTATAACATTTGATTCAAATGGTTCAGTGACTTGGCCACAGCACGTAACCCACTTTTTTACCCCTTGATTCATTAATAAATCTCATGTTTATTAACTGCAAATAAATTTTGCTTAACATTGAATTCCCCCCCACCACTAATTATCTGTCTTAAACAGCAGCTCATTGTGAGTAATAAAAAATAATCAATTACCGATTTCCTCTCTTGTTTCAGCTCCTGCACATAGCGTGTTAACTCTCCAGTGATAAGAGAGGTCATGTTCTCTGAAATGACCTCATGCTGTCCGGCATAGTCATTCATTTCATTTAAAGTGGCTAGGAAGGCTCTAGTTGACGTGTACCTGCAGAAAACAAAAACACAGTTTGCTTTTAGTCCCTTTTTTTTCAGAACAACGCACTGCACAGGGAGGCATTTAGAATTACTACATAAGACTGAACACAGAGTAGCACAGATCCACTTGCAGGAATTTCTCAAAAGGAAGCCTATCCCCCATGCTGATAGTTGTCTGATAAATTAATCTTGATTTAAAGATTTTTACATTGGCTCTTAAAATATCACAGTTTTGGCGCGCCAGGTTTTTTATCAGCACAGCTCTGGGACTTCACTATTCAAATCTCAATTCACCAAACACTTATAGTCACACTCTCAAGCCCCACAGTTCAGTGCACAGTCAATGTACCCTACCTGGCAGGATCCTGGCAAGGCAGTCAGCTTCTTAGCTAGCACAGTGCAGGAAGTAACACTTTTAATAGTGTAAATTGGATTTTGACCAGTTATAGCTTTACAAAGTTTCAAAAAGGCAGTGAGGTTACTAACCAGGTGCTCGTTGTCAACCCATATTTTTTCAGTACTTTCCACCGCAAGGTTTATTGTTTGTATAAAATGATCTCAAATACAACATTCCTTGTATTTTTAAAGGGAAGAAACAAACATCTGCGCACACAACGTCAAAACATCAGACTATGCCACTAGCATATTCAGCACAGAGCCAAGCGAGCTGCATTTAAAGCACCCCAGCTGGCTGTGCTGGTCAGCTGGAGAACAGCAGCTTTGAAGCACCATGCTTGTACATACTAGGAAAAAAAATACTTATATAAATGGTAGTGGTCTGTACCGATAACATCACCTCAGGCTAAAAAAAAACAAAGCAAAGAGGGAGAGATTTAGAGGAAATAAAGAGGGTACAAGACATCAGCTGAAAAACAGAAGGAAACTAAAGAAAAAAAGAGAATAAAAAATGTAGTCCGATACAAGCAGCCACATCCACAGAGAAGCTGTGGTTCCTCGAGAGAAAACTCAGTCACAAAAGACAGGCGATCAAGGCCACAGAAATACAGACTGACAAAGAGCTTGGAAATAGATCCTCTTCAGGCAGGCTGGGTCAAAGCAGTGTCTGAGGCACCCAAAGGTCACGTGGCAAATCCCCAGACATTATTCCGAGACAGGTGGAACCTACACCAAGGTGAACACTGTAGTTAAAAGGGCAAAGGATACGCAGGATCTCCTGTGCCACAACACATGAATCATTTAACTCCAATACCCTTTTCCAGCAAAGAAAGATGTGTCAAAAAAGGTTGTAGTAAACTCACAATACCCATTTATGGTATAACTACCCAAAGGCAGATTTATTCCTAATCCCGGGTACAGCTCCAAACAGCTGATGTGCTGGTAACATAAGCTCCCTGGCGTAAATATCAGGATCTCGGGAAACAATGGCATAAATAACTGAGTCCCAAACAATGTTACTAAAAATAAATTTAAAAGAAAATGGGAAGCTCCTCTCTCTCTTAACAAGGGCCACTAGAGTAGCTGTATACAGCAGCCTGGGGGTCTGATCCAAAAATCTAAACTCACATCCAGTTAAATTAATCTACAGTCCAACTGTGTAAAATACAATTGGACTCATATCCAAACTCTCCTGAAATGTTTTAAATTTCAAGGTCAAGGGACCGAGTCTGCTGCTGGGCTCTCCAGCTGCAGAGAAGCCCCTGGCATTACAGGGCTGCAGGTCAGATCATCGCCAATGCATCAAGCTGATGCATTACAAAACACTGACATGGAGAAACCTCAGAGTCCGAGTGCTCCAAGGAAAACGTTCTCGCAGTGGCTTACAGCCTGTCTGCTGCAAAGCTCCTCTTCTAGATAGTTCTCTTTAACATCTTTAATCTCATCAAGGGCAGAAACGTTCTTAATGACATATGGTCTTACTATCACCTTTATCCACGTCCACAGCACCACTCAGGGACGGAGCTGTCTGCACAATATGTAAACACCACGTTAGTCCCTTGCGACCTGGGAGACAGAGTCTGAATACATGAACCAACAGCAGAAATATGAGGCCACACAGCACCGTTCAACAGCAGCGAGGCATGTGTCCATCCATCCCAGGATACTGGGAGTACAAACTGCCTCCTTCACACCTCACTCTCCAGGAACCACTGATTTCTCTGCGGTGCTTTAATACCATCCCTACAGTGGTCACTCCTCTGTGTGGTCAGTCCATTTGAAATATTCAATACTTAGGCAGACTGCTCAAGTTTCATGCTAAAATTAACAACTGTGTTGCTGCTGAAAGCAGTGAAGAGTTTGGTCATTCACTTCAAAGGGCCAGGACCGTACAGTCTGGCTTAAAGATTTTAAGGTATATAAAAGAAACAAAAACAAAAAAACATCAAACCAGGCATCCAGAAACCATAACATACAGAGGAGCTGAACGGTTACAGACCAAATGCAAACTCTGAAAATCTACTTCTTAGTACCTACCATATCTGTCTGTTTCTGCATCTATGACTCTTATACTCTTTCACTTGACTGTAAAATCTTTGGTTTACAAGCCAAATCCTAGCTGATAATCCAACCTTTTCCCCATTTCTCCATCATCACGTGCTCAGCCAGCAGTGGCTCATAGACATACCTGTATTCTTCTTCTTCTTTGGAGTTCTTTTTGGGTTGGTATTTCTTTGAAAGATTCCTAAAATTAAAAAGACATATATATAATATTAAATTTTAAATCCCCTTTAAATGAATTGGATCATATTTGCATGCATACACACTCCAGGGGGCTTCAGTTTTTGTTTGCAGCAACGAGACACCTTTTCAGAAGTATAACTGCAATTAGGCTTTGACTGCGTTGTAGTAGCACTCAAAATACAGCCAAACAGTGCTTCAGTCTCTATAACTGCAATAAAACAGCAGATTCTGAACCGAGAAGTACATAGATTAAGGTCATGAAGCAAATACACCCAAGTTCTGGTTCTGCTGATGCACAAGTCTCGTCGCCTGATCTAAAGGAGAGATCCTTTTACAGTGATGATGCTGATCCTTGGACACACTGACATGCTATGAACTCTACTTAGAGGGTACTACTCCACATCCAAAGGTCAGCAGCTCGTTCCAGGGTGATTTGCTGCAGCAGATGACACTTGTGGTCAGGCAAATTTGCCAGCCTCTAGCAGGATGCTTCCAAGGAAGAGAAAGCTGTGGGAAGCTGCACTGAGATGACACAAGGGGAGTCATTTTAAGATTATCAACTGATGCTGGGAGAAATGTGAAATGTGATTATCCCAATTAGCACAGATGCTCACATCTCTAATTATCCCATATCCAACTAATGATTTAATTCTAAAATATTTATATGCTCTTCAAGTGATCGTATCTTGAATAAGAAATTTGAAGATAACTCCAGTAGCACATTTGACAGTTAGTGTATGGCTTCCATCGCCCTTCAGTCTCTGCTACCCTACTGTGAAAGGGAAGCCATTTGTTTCAGCTTTACAAGGTCATTTCAGCAATTAGGAATAATATACAAGTGGTATGGATAGGATCTTTGTCTGAAGGACGACCAAGTCTCATTGACTTATCTGTATCAAACTATTTGGAAGGCTCCCAGCCTGCAACCCAGTTGAAAACAAACTGCTTTTTCAGAGATGCAATCCATTCCCCATCGCACGCTGGTTTTACTGCTAAGTGGGAGGCAGCAGGGCCTCATCTCATATTCCTTTTGTTCTCCTTACGGAATTAAGCAGCATCTGCCCAAACAGAGGAGTAGCCAGAACCCCAGCAGATTAGCACAGAAAAACATGTGTTTCTCAAAATGTAAGTATCCCTGCTGGAAGGGATCCAAATGAGCATCTTCCCGGTCTCTGCCTTCTCTGAAAAGAGGATGCTCTGAAACAATGAACTTTTCTCTAGTTTGGCATAGAGCAGCTTCAAGCAAAGAACACCAGCATGGCAAGAACCCTGCAAACTGTTCTGCAGCACTGCAGTAAGTGTTAGAGCACTGTTCCATGGGAACGGCTCCCTCCAGACACCTGCTTCAAGAGGAAAGGAAAAACCACATGAAAACATGCATGGAAGACTACACTAATAAGGGATTTCCACACACACTCAAAACACACGTCCTTTGACTGTCATGCTGCTCAATTAATGCCGACATACAGAGCTATTGTCGTCTTGTGAACATTTAAAAGCATAGGAAATACTACAGAACTAAAACAAAAATATCCAGTTTGCTTTCACAGAAAATAAAGATTCTGAAAGCATGTAACAAGGATTAGCATCTTGGTTAAACATTTTATTATTTTCTATGTATTTATAAACCACAAAGTATAGACTCTATATCTTTGAGTTCTTCAATTATTTCCCCCCTCTTTATTTTTTAAATCAGCAACATGCATAGGGTTTTAGCCAAGATACACACAAAAAACAGTAGTGATACTGAATCCAGAAGTATTGCTCAAGTTCAGCACGCAATCACACAGCACCATGACCACAACTATCGGCACTTCCCAGGTTCAGATTCCCAAAGCACAGCAACATCAGAGCTCTCAGTGACTAAAGAAGGAACTGAACTAACACACAAGAACAAAGACCAGCAGTAAAACAGCATTCTGGAAAGACTGTGCCAGTCTGTGCACCTGCCTCCAATTCACATCTCTATTTGCTTTTCAGTCTACATCACTTTTTCTGCCTTTCCAGCTTGTTTCTCTGCTCCCTTTCTTCCACTTGTTTGACACCTTGCTCCCCCTCTCACACTTATTACCTATCAGAGTGGTTCCTCATTCTCAGATTACCCCGATATCTTAATCGTTCTTCTTCCCCATATATCTTCCTGAAGGCTATCTACCCACTGTCACACCAGATAAGGCTTTGGCAGGCATTTGGATGCAGTGACCAGGGAGGGAGGACACCAAAACACCCCTTCAGCACTCAGAGCACAGCATCAAGCATGTCAATATCCAATGGAAGTTCAAAACAAGATGCAAGAACAAGCGATGCTATCATTTCTGCATTCCTTCCTCCCCAGCCTAGTTCAATGACAACAATTATGTCAAAACCGAGCTAGACTCTCAAACCAGGACTGGCTTTAGATGGTACACACAGGACTTGAACAGCGCAGGCATAGCATGTGAGGTTTGTGACATTGGGGAGTTTCTTCCACTGGTGTAACGAGATAAATTTGATGCATCCCACAGGTTTGTAGATATAACTTCTAAGGCAAAATATTACATATACACACCTTTCGCAGAAGAAAATACACTATATATAAAACTTTGAGTTAAATCCATAGGCGTATCTTCTGTTAAGCTGTGCCTTTTTAGTAGCACATCTGCATGTCATGACATGCAGTGATCTGCTGCAGCCTTTCACACCAAATGAATGTGATCCAAATATACCAGAATAGAGAAGATTTATTAAAAGCAGATGCATGATTATTTTTTTTTAACATCCAGCACTGTTTTATTTCAACATTTGAGAAATCTACATTTTTGGGCTTTAGTTTTATACCTTTAACTTCTTAGACGACTCCAAAGAGCTCTGTTGTTTCAGGGCTCCTCAGGGATTAAATATATTTGTCCTCTAAATCATACCCAGGGCTGTGGGGGACAAGCACAGCTTTGTGCGAGGTATTAAAATATAGAGAGAAGACACAAATTGACCAACTTTGGTTTGGAAGTGCAGGACAGAATAAGAAACAAAACTCAGGAGTTCAGAGTTTATGGATCATCACAGGAAAAATTGTCTCCCACTTTTCTTAAACACTTTTCTTAAACATGCTGTTTGTGTGTTTTTTTTCACATTATGCTCTTTACATCCTCAGAAATTCCTTGAGTCTAGTGAGCGATTCTTCCTAAGACAGGCCTGCTCACACAGAGACTCTGCTGGGGTTTCCCAGTCCAGTCATACTCTCTCTCTTCCAGCTCATTTTGCCTCTGTAATTCAATCTCTTCTCATCGCCATAGGATGTGAGCAATTTGTCCCTGCAGAAGTCATTTTCTATTTCCTGCTTGTCTACAGCAGAAACCCTGGGGAATCCTCGTGGCAGTCCCCTGAGAAAGGGCATAACCATAAAGGCAGAGTTTTAACAACTACAGTTCCTTGTAAATAACAGGCCACGGTGTGTCTCAAATCCATCCTAACACAAGCACTAAAAACTCTGGGTGATTCTTTTTTTTTAAATAGACAGGGTGCTTTAGGTACATACAGATAACCAGAACCTCAGATCTCAAGCTCTACAAATAAAGAGAAGATGGATGAATTCCAATACAGTACATTACAGTACAGTAATGGCAGAAAAAGGTATGGAATTACTGGGTTAGGAAGGATTAGTCCCACACTCCTCCCCCCATTTAGCTCCCTCACTTCCAGTTTATCACCCTGGACACCAGGGGCTGCCAAAAATATTGAACCACAGCCTGTCAGCAGCAGCAGAACTGCTTGTGTGCTGTATTCCTTTTCATCCCCTACTCATCCCTCTTATGCTCTACCTACTGGGAAAAGCAAGGTAAGAGGTAGTCCTTGTGGGAGGGGTTCTCTATCCCTAACTCTACCCCTTCCCCTTTTTAAGCTGGCTCTAACCTCAAGGAATATGTTCTCTGGGTCTGGTTCATATACACGCATTTCTCTACCTACAACGTGATGGTCAGACCAGATGCAGAGGAAGTACTGAGTGGGAATTTCCAGTAATTTAGCTACTCGAGATATATTCACAGGGTTTCCACTCAAAATTTACATTGCAAGATCAGCAGCAAGATTATAATACTGTCAAAATTCAAATCTCAGCCTGATACCTGGTTAAATAAAAGATAAAATTTCTGAGGGCCGAGATTGACTTTCTGACCTGCAGTTTCTCCAACACATCTTCAAACAGAGTCTGACTCATGAAAAGAAACCCTAAAACCTGCATTGCAACAAATGATCATTATTCTCCTGAATCCTTAAACCCTTCAGCATTTACGCGCAGCAGTCCTAATTTCATGGAAAACATTGTGATGCTGTCCTAAACGCCTGAGCCATTAATCACGCTCAAATTGTAAGCAAGCCCCAGTATGCTACCCAGTCACCTCAATAACCTTTCTTTTTGCAAGCCATATGATTTTTAGCTGAGATAATAAAACAGTATCTCAAATTAACTGCAGCTTTCCATTCTCTAAATTAAAGCTATTCTCCAAAAGCCATTATTATAAACCAAATTACCACTGAAACAGCGAACTTAGAGATAATAACAGGCTCTGAGCAGATGCAGCTCACAGTTCAGAACTTCACATATTGACTTACCTAAGCTGCTTTGCATAGCTGAGTTCAATCTCTGTTCTTTCTTTGACAAACTTGATGTACTTCTCCAGAACATCAATACCCCACTGTGTGTGTTTTTCTAAGTTGTCAAACTGATCCTGCAATGAATCAAAAAATTAGTTTAGTCTTGTTGAACACAGAGATAACTAAAAATAATTTCCAACCTGCATACTGCCACAAAGAAAGCATTATTCATATTTTCCATTACCACAGTTAGACATTTGTGTAGCAACACAGGTTTTTAATCGACGGAAATGTGTTGTTTTAGACTAATTCAGTGACATTCTGCATTCCTCATTTCTGAATCAGTCTCATTTCAGTAATCCTGGCAATTCTACAGAATACAAGCTTCTATACAGAGACAGAAAAAGAAAGAGATAGTGTCATCAGTATTATTTTACTCTGAAACCTGGGGTCTACTCCTAATTAATAATTCTGATTTTTGTCTGAAAAATACAGACATTCCAGCTTTGTCAGTGTTATGAATGCAAAATATCATTTAGAACAGCTAACAATCCATTTACAGGACAGAATTTACTTTCCCCATAGCCGGTTTGGTCTAAAACAGAAGGCATTCTAACAACTGATGCCACAAAAAAAGATGACGAGCTGTTTACAGTAACTTTTCTTGTCTTTCTCCATTTATATACAGATGCTACTTTGTTCTTCAAATATTGTTGCCCTCAAAAACACAGTCACACATGTTTTCAATAAAATCCTTTCCAATCAAGAACATTCCACAAGTCGGTGTGGGATTTGCAAATGCCAAAAGAAATTAAGCAACTCTAAATCCAAATTAATTATCCAAGCCAGCTTATTACTATCTGCAGATTTCAACTAAAATTACCTTATTTTTCTTAAATTTGGTTCCTGCAATAACCCTCAACTTCCACCATCACCCGTTCCACCCAGCATTCCAGAAGTTAATGTTTCTACAAGACTTGAAAAATACTTTTTAAGCTGTGATAAGCTGAATACTTAGCCTGACAGAAAGAGTAAACAAGGTCTTTAGTATCAACCTGATTTATTTGTATTCAGACCACCTGTATGCCATTATGGCTAACACAGAAAACAGAGGATAAGTAACATCTGCAATACAAAGTACAGATTTACAACATTCTCCACAACTATTGTACGTAGCGATAGATTTGGGTTGGATGCTTAGCTGCGATGCTGCTTTCTATCTGCCAAAGAGTTGGTGTTGTCTTGGTCTGGTTTTGGAGCTATCACTGCGTGTTATCGAAGCGACACAAGCCACTTCCTGAGCTGCACAGCACAGCACACGAACAGAAAATCTACAGACCCCAGATTATGAACACGCTGCTTTTAAGCAAATACCATTTCTGCTTTGTAGCATATCTGGCTCTGACAGTCAGATCCGTATCAGAAGAGACTCTTCCAGCACTGAACGGAACAGTCACACACACAGAAGCTGCTACTTGCTACCAAAATGGCTTGAATTGTGTTTTGGAGGGGGAAAAAACAGAAACCATGTTAGAAGAGGGAATCTGCAAAACCCTAACAGGCAGCAAGTTAAAGCAGCAAGTAACACACATGGAGTAGGGGACACGAGGTTTGTGTATCTGTATATTTGCTCAGGTTTAGCATTAGGTACTGTTTCAAACCAATTCAGCCAAATCAGATTAGGCTTCAATTTAAATTATATCAGTTTTGGTCAATTAAAGAGGCACAGCAAAAAGAGCAATAGTATAAAGTTACAAAAGTAGTAAAGAACTTCAAAGCCCTGTGCTCCAGGAGCTAAGAACAGTAGTTTAAGGACAACCAAAGAGAAATTTCAAACTGGAGAGTAAGAGCCAGCCTTCCAGCAATATAAATGACCCTTAAACCAATGTAACATCGTGCACTTGAAAAGAGAACATGTGTGTTGTGGAAAGGGAAGACAGACTAAGCCAGTATATATTTGCATATAGACAACTCCTTATTTCAGACAGTTTCACAGCTGGAGAGAATACAAAGATGACACGGGTAATATCATAGACATCTCCTCCTCCCAGCGGGTTCAGATCAGGAGGGAACACGGTGTGCTGTCCAGAGCATGATGCCACCAAAACAAGGCACCTTCTGCTTCAAATAGTCCACCTCTACATCCCCCAGATTGCGCTGGCATCAAGAAAGTACTCCAAGCATGGCCTTTAAGGTTTCTGATAAAGAAGTCTTATAGCTATCCCACACCCTGCTCTTCCACAATTTACATTACTTTACATAAACACATGCACGTAAAATAAATAACCCACCAGGCGGTCTGTTCCTCACAAGTTTACAGGCTTTCACTTTCAGCTTTGAGAAAGAGAATCTCAAGGAGGGAAATCCACTCCCTAATCCCCATAAAGAAATAAAAACACCCTTATCAGATACACCATACTAGTAGCAAGAAACTAAGGTAGCATCCTAATGTAACCCCATCCAAAGAGGAAAGGTCATTGTTTCCATAGGAAAGAATGCCTTCCAGGAGATCCTGCCCTTCAAGATAACCCTGCTGCTTTCAGAGAGAAAGCACGTTCACCCTGGAAAGGTAACCTCGGCAGGTGGCTTGTCCAAACCTCTTCCACCACCATCCTGACTCAATTCTCACAGCACCATTTAGATAAGAGTATGAATAAAAACCTGAAAATGGCTCCACGTAGCTGCCTCAGTTTGGTTTGTTATCCCGTGGATGGATCCACCAGACTGTTTCAGTGGCTTCACTACGTGAAGCCTGGCGAAAGAAAACTCCATGATGTGCAGAGCAAAGGCAAATGTACTGCAATGCAGCTGTCGGACAGACCAACTGTGTGAAGATGGTACCTTCTATTTATAACATGAGCAGAGATGCTTGTCCTGCACTGAGCTGTAACCAGAAGAACATATCTCAACAGGATAAACTACAAGCAAGTAAAGGCAAGTGAAGGTAAAATTTAGCTCCCTTCTGCAGACTTTACTTAAGATAAGAGTTTCTATCCTGTTCCGGGCATGGAATAGTTTTGGCCCGAGTGCCATTTCACTGAGCAGCCAACGCCCCACAACAGTGTATTACACTGGAGTCATGTATTCCATTATCTGTTCTCTTTTCTGTGTTCCTTAAGCGTGAAAAAAGTCAGCAAAATTGGCAACACCATCACTTGCGGAGCATGAGATTCCAATGGAAGGCAGTGCAGCTGGCGACACCCAACTCAGATGGACTTTTCTTGTTTCATGGGTCTACTCAGCAAGCTGAAGGTAGGCAAAGACTAAAGAAACAGTGATAAAGACTATAGGCAATGTTTTGCTTATAAAGCATTCCTAAATGAATAGAACCCTACAGTCCAGGCGGGGACACAATCAATGCAAAACTAGAACTTCTAAAAAAGGAGATTTCTGACAGTAGTTACTAGGAATACCATCCCTTCAAACAAACAACATCTAAAAGATCTTTTAAACCATTTCACTGTTTTCAAAGTTCATTAAAAATGCATTACCACTCGGAATCCTAGAAGATAAAAAAATAACTGTTCTGTAGCAAATTTGTTCTAGTTTTAGTATCCTGAACTTTGTGAGGGTTTGTCCATCCCAGCTCTGAAAGAACTTGGCTCTACAACCAGGAGCTGTCTAACCAGAGCACTGCGTGGTTTCAGCACGAAGTGCATCACCCTTGCCAGGGATGGACACACAGCACAATGAGCAGGTACAGAGTGCTCCAGTGTGCAGGTTCTGTCATCAGCTGGAAGCTGGATCAGGTATCTCCACAAGCTGTTTCAACTGTCCATTTCAATGTGCATATTCTCCTGTGTTCATTTTTGCAGCCTCCTCGCCCTTCCAGTCATGGATAAGATTAGAAAACAAAGAATTCCACAAGGCTTTAACATTCTTCAGGAGAAGCAAGGAAACAAGACCAGAAGCATGACAGAGTGTTCAGTGAGAATGCTCCCAGTAGACCACAGTGAGGGGGAAACAAAAGGTCACTTTCCACCTGTTTTCTCTGAAAAAGAAACACCAAAACATTTTCTGGAAGCATTCACTACTTTCCACTGAGTCAGAGACTCGTTTACATTTAAGAATACTCTTAAGAAAAACACTCACTGATGACGAGTCCCATATCTCAGCAGGCTCCTACCACAGCCTTCACCCTGTTGTCCATGCTCTTCGGCCTTCCAACTCACCAAATCTCATGTTTTCCCATTTTCATGTCCCTATGCTTACTTATTGTGATATCAACAGCTCATTAATGAGAATGGACTTCTGATTGACAATCAAGATGTGCACATAATTAAACTACTCTGCAAGCTTATTCTTCTCCATCAGATCCCACCAGCTTCCCAAAGACAGCAGTGAGACAAACGCATCACACCTTTCCCAAGAGATGGAGGAATTCTGCATATGGGAGCTGCCCCACCTGATTTTCTGAGGGTGGGAAAGCAGAGCCACTACTGCACACTGCTCGAAACAAACAGTAGCTTCATCTTTATCCAGAGCTTAACACACTTCTGAGCATGCACGCAAAAATTAAAGCTCAAAAGAAGAACTTCAGCCATTAACTTGAATGGGAATTGGACATCCAAGTACCAGAATGCTTTGAACATTTCATCCCTAAGGCGAAGCGTGTTTCTAACTTCATTTGTTCCCATTAATTCTCTTCCAGCATTTTTACCGCTGCCCAAATAACCTCACATTCACGCATTCTTTCTGAAACTCGGCTGCATGCTTGTTACACTGACAATGCTTAAAATGGAAATAGTACGGTCTATTTGCTTTTCCTCATTTTAATGGCTACTCTAAGCTGTCAAACCCCCTCACTTCTCAACTGTTCTCCTGAAGTCACATTCCCCAGCTATGCAAAGTATTTTGGGAATAAGAAAGTTAGCCATTAAAAAAAAAACAAAAGAAAACAAAAGAAAGAAAAGCTTTCTTCCCATTTCTAAGCCACATAACATGGAGCGCAACCAATTATTGAGCAATAAAGAAAGTGTTATTCATGTGGTATTTGAAGATCAGCTCAGATATTCCTTCCTCTTTCGAGAGCATTTCCACCTATTGCGAAATAGTTCGACTCGAGGCTCGTTCCGATCCAGTGATGGATGGGACCTTAATTTGCCACCAAGGGGCTTCAGCTTTAACATCTGCAGCATCGAGGGGGGGTTCTCCTTCTTCTCTCAAGTCCCAGTCTCCCTGCCTCCAGATGACTCACTTGGGTCACTGCACTCCTCATGTCTGGAAAGCGCTTCTCACCATCAGAACGGCCAATGCTGTGGAGTCAGACTCCACCACACAGCTCGAACAAATGTCCTGTGGTTTTTATTTGGTTTCAAGTGTAAACAAAACATGGGATTCTGGGCGACTTTACCAATTAATTCTGCAATTTTAATCGTTCTGTCAGACTTGCTCAGACCAGACCAAGGTGGCAGTGTTTAATACATTATATATCAGTACCCAGGCTGAACCATCAGTCTTTCTGCTGCTTCCACAGGTTGGAAGTCAGCAGTGCTAAATTAAGGATGCTCATAGAGGGACAAGCAGCAAAGAAAGAATATACTGAAACTCCAGATGCTAATAACAGAGAAACAAAGCCTTTATATTTAGCATATTCCCCCTATATTTCTAATCTGGCAATATGATAAAAACTCATTTTCTTAAATGTTAAAAATATATGAAGACTTTCTGCTGCTTGCTTCTCCAGGGAGTTCAACTCCACTTCCTCCCAAAATTACTTGTTTATTCATTGTCCTCAAAACGTAAGTAGGAATAGGGGAATTAAATGCTAACTTCACATCTGGCTCACACCTTCTCCTCACACGTCTCTTTTTTTTTAAACACTCTCACCCATTTCCATAAGCAAAAAAGAATTAAAGTGAAGATCAAGACTATATTACAGTGTTCAAATTCTAAATTACTTTTTTTTTTTAGATTTCATGGTTTAACAACTTTAAATTATAAAAAGAATTAATAAGATTATAAGTCCTTCATAGGCTTGGTTAAGGCCCATATGGCACTACAGAGCTAGCAGAATACAACAGTATTCAGATCCTTGGAGCCCTACAAGGAAGCTACATGCAAATTTAACAGTCTTCAGGCAAATTAATGATGAAAGAAAAAAGCATAAAGCACAGACTAGCACTGCAAGAGCCTTCCAGAGAACAGAGAGGAGCAGAAAATACGAAAGCACTTCAGCATCTGTTGACTCAGCCACCAGTGATGAGAGACAACTTCCCACACAAAACTTGTCAGCTACAGTCAGTGAAATCCTGCTAATGACAACCAAACAAACATCCGTGTTTGTACATCAAGTATGTTAAGTACAAAATGGAGCACAGGACACTAACCTTTGGCTTCATGCAGCACAGAGGAGCAGGACTAATAGCACCATGGAAGACGTACCGATGGGACTGAGAAACCATCTCTTTGTGATTGACATTCAAACGATGTGGCTTCACGAATCCGCCCTTGCATTCCCATGTATATCCGGTTCTCACACACAAAACTTATGTTGACATACATTGTTCATGAGGGTCTCCTAATCGTCCACGTGTTTAATTTCATTTTACCCTTAAAGTATTAAATCAATCCTTCCTCACCTTTCACCTTAAACAGGCATACTCCTACTCAAGCTGAATACTCCAGAGAAACCAATCATACCTCTACTTGCTTTTCATTTTCACCCTTAATCCCATTTTCCATAAAGCGCAAAAGGTTTTTAACTATTCTGCTATCTCTTTTGATTCACCTCAGAACTTGATCTTATTAGGAGAAAACAGACACATGAGATTTTTTTGCTGCATCATCGAGCAACCGAGTGCTTTTCATACTGGAGGGGTCCCAGAAATGAAGAGTGGAAACAGACTGTGTTTTATGCTGCAGTATCTTTTAGGTTGCTAGCTGAACTCACCTCTAATTGTCCTACTTATGCCAATAAATATTATGAATTAAGCAGTTACTGGTCTATTATTCAGCCTTGAAATGCTCACTGTCTTCAGCATTCTGCTGAAGCTGTAAAACAAAATAAGTTCTAATGTTTATCCCAATTTTAATTTGTATTTAAAATAACGTTGCCACAGTATAATAGCAAAGCCCTTTGCACAGCAAAAGGTAGCAGCAGGGAGTAAACCTCTTACCTGCTTCAGAGACCAACCACCCATCCCCACCCAGAAAACCACCTTCCACAAATGCAAGGGTGACCCCTCCTGCTAATGACGCAGAAGTGTTGTGTCACGGGCAGGTTTCGCCCTACCCTGAGCCTACCTTGATGGAAACCTGGCTGAAATAAAACAAGACGCACCTATGGAAAAAGTCCCCCTGAGCTTATGGTGCAGCAGGCAGCACAGGGAGAGCAAAATGAGTATCAAAATGAGTATCTCAGCCACGCTGAGCACAGGTATAGGAGCACAACCAGGTCATCGGGGTTAACAGAGAACTAATTCATTGCAAAATCAGACAAAAAGACTCACCTACAGTAAGGCTGGACCTACAGCACACCCCCCACTAACTCAATCGCCGAGCCTATCTTCCTACTGGTGTAGGTCAGGACCTCATAGAGAGGAGGATGCATAACACCAGACCCCAAAACACCAAAAGCAGGACAAAGAACAGCACTGCAAAGCCACTGCAAAGCCCTGAACACAGGGAAGGGAAGGAGAGCAAGTCACTTGGCAGCAGCATGGAGCATCAGGTCAGCAACCGGACACCTCCGCCTGCCTGACAGGTCACCGGGCACACAGCCCAAGCCCTCGTGCTGGTGACCCATTTTAACACTTATTATGGAAGCCTTGAAGAACCTGACACCTGGTTCACGGGAGGATGCTTCCTTGTGTGAGTACAACCGGTGTCATCAGCTGCCAAGAGGTTAATGCACACACACACACACACAACTCTCAATGTCTCACTCTCTCTGCTAACAGCTTAAACCTTGAACTGAAACTGCTCCTTCCTGCAGCAGCCAGAGGCCTTTGAGTCACTGCTGCTGCCCATCCATGGGTGCAGGAGCAGTGGAGCTCCACAAGGAGCCGGTGCTTGTGCAAGAAACCTCCTGGTCTTGGCTCCAGGGGTTGCTCTTACCAACAAGGCAAAGAGCCTTCTTCACCAAAGCCCAAATCTCTTAAGAGCCACAAACTCTCCACTTCTTCCCTGCTGGTGCCAAATGAAGCCTTCTCTCCTCCCCCTTCGCCTGTTGTATCCTACGAAGGATGTGGTAAAGCAGAACTTGTGGTCCCTCTATAGCAACAGGACAAGTGACAGTGCTAACACAGCAGCCAGGAAGGAAGGTGAGACAGGATGTGCCATACGAGAGAGGATGTGGTTGCTGGTGCTGCAGCAGCTTTAAAAAGATGCTGTGAGAGGTAAGAGAGAGAGGAATGATTAATTCTGGGGAGTAGGAAGGCAGGAAGATATGAACAGCTCAACTGGAGCAGGACAGAGCTGATGAGCAATAGGTGATTAAAAGAAACAGCAACTGAATCAAAGGATACTGGATAGTTACAGACAATAAGACAGCCCTTCTGCATGCAAAAGGCTAACAGGAAGCCTGGCTTCTTGGAACAAGGGAGATAAAACAAGGAGTAAAATCACGCAGCTTACATGTCCTGGATGGCACATATGGAAGAACCAAAATCCACCAGGCACAGAGCATCACCTAGGTGCTGTTAGCATTCAATTACTTGAAAAGGCCATACAGAGGCGTTCGAGACTCAACAGAAGTCACGTGCTGTTATCAGTTGGAAATGCTTCTAAGAAAGTTGTGTTACATCTCTTGAAAGAGGAAATGTGTGTCTTGGAGATGTCAAAATTTCATGCTCTTGAAAAGAAATGTTTATACGGTTTATATTTTTCTTCAAATAAGGAAAAGGTAAGGCTCCGAAAACATGGTTTGCAATGTCTAAGGATACTTCTCATAGATGGCCACGCTGCAGCAGCAATTCATTTCCTTCAAATAAGTTTATACATGTTGAGGTTTGAGGCGCTGCATGACTTCGCCACAATGAGAACCATCTGTCATAAGCAGACCACTCAGAAATGAACACTTTTCTTCAAGCATACAATTCCGCTTATAAAATACATGCAAGAAACCCCAGAATGGTACAGATTTTCGTTTCAAAATATATTATAATGTGCAAATTACAACCCAGGATATTAGAAAGCTCTTAAAGAGCAATAATATAATAATAATAATAGAAAACTCAACTAATCTCAGATGTAAGGTCAGAAACACCAACTATTTTGACTGAGGGCATTTTCAACTCTTTTCTGTATACGTTCAGTTATTTAAACAGAAGACAAACACATGCTGCTTCTCCTTTTGGTGGTAATAACATATATAGGTGAACTACTAGGTATGGGGACAAGCAGCAGAATGCAGACCTTAAAATGCAGACTCATTAGCTAAGCAAAAGCTAAGCAAAGACAAAGGCTCCCAACTACTGAAACCTACTGGGGCCCAGACAGATGATGCATCTCTACCATTAGCATTAATGATACCCACAAAACTCATTTAAAAAACAAAGAAATAAAACAAAGCAATGCTAACCTCTTCCTTCTGCTCCTCCTGAGGGAATAGGAATGGAACAAGGATTTGGTTTTTGCTGACAGTATCCAGAGCTGCAGACTGAAAGCTGCAAGGACCCACAGGGGTTTACTGTTCTGTTCTGTGTGTTATAAACAAGAGCTTTGAAAATGAGCAGATTCTGGTGTGTATCGCTCTGCTGACGGGATAGTATAAATCATGAGCCGCAGCAGAGCTCCAGAGCCGAGCTGCCTCCCTCAGGAGTTGCAGCATGGTAACAATGCTAAATATATGTTCCTGTTGTTCCAGTACAGTTTTTCAGTTGACAGTGTTGCAACTCTTGACTGTTCCCCAGCACCATCCCACTTCCCTGATTTAATACACACCCCTTCTTTTATTCTGAAATCATTTGAACAAATGCAATTTTAGAACTAATTCCCAGTAAATCTTTTGATGCCTGGATACATCTTTGGATTAACTGTTGACTGATTTTCATCCTCTTTTTTTGCATTCTACAAAGCTCTCCCTTAATAATACCAGCTGTTAAAACAAAGATCAACGAGATCTCTTACCCACACAGTTTCCCCTTTGGGCAGCTCTGTACTAATTATTAAAAATGAACCACAGAGCGTTCCTGCTTATTGCACGGATAACTACAAAAGAAAAACAAACAAGCCTGCTGATCCATTTAAAAGAAGACACACATACATACACACACAAAAAAAAGGCAATTCTGCCCTTTTATCCAAAAGCAAACTGATTACCATAGTAGAATCTTATCCACAAGAACAATACTTCAAGTTGTAATGGTCTGTGGGAATGTATTTTTGGGGAAACCAGCTTTTTGCCCAACTTCTTCATAAACCAATGCCATATTGGATTCATCACACAGAATATCCAAGCTGTTTATGCATCCTGAAAGCGCACAATTTTGGTGTTAACATCAAACCTTTTCCAATACAACACTGCTCTAAGCGGATGGAGTTTAGGAACTCCTGAAATGCAATCCCATGCTATTGAATTCTTTGAAGGAGTAATATTTGGGCGAGCTCTTTTTTGTTCGGTTTTGGGGGGATTTAGTTTGATAATTTTTATATCACCACTTCAAAAAAAATATATCCATGCCATTGTTAAATTTTGCACAGTAAGAGCTCTTGATCTCCCTCTATCTGAACACAGCCCATACGGGGCTGCATTTAGCATGGCCTCGACAGGTATGCCTGGCATTCTCAACAGCAAAACTTTTGATCTTCTAATCCCCATTAAATAAATCACCTGTTAGGTGTAGAACTCAGCACGAGTGCGAGTCTCTTTTCTACAAAGATGCAAAGATGTATTTATATATTAAACAGAAAAGCCTTTATTCCTCTGACTCATTTTCACCTCTTTCTGTGGCTGTGAAGCGCTTTGAGAATTGCCTACCGAACTCCACTGCAGGCATGGTGTCCTTATGGGATATTTACGTAGAGGCTGGGAAAAGAAAACTGTTGTAAAGTCACTGTAATTCTGCTTAGCTCGAGTCTGCCTCCTAGAATCACTGGAGCAATTGCAATACCTGGGGTCAAAAAATACCCCCTGCCAGCGTGACTACAGCTTTTCCTTTAAGCTCAAATGGAAAGTGAAAAGTCTCTAAAATGACTGTTCCCTCCTCTCTTTCCCAAATTAAAAGAAACTAACAACCGAAAAAGACAAAGACAAAATAATTCTTCTGTAGATGGTGTTCAAAAGCATTTTTTATCTTAAATACCAGGACATTACAAATACAGTCCTGGATTTTTCATGGGCCATTTCACACTCAGGACTAAGTAAGATCACTGCTGTGCCTTAAGTATTTCTATCTGCCATTCCATTCCATTTTTAACACAGAAATTAGATCTGCTCTGATTCAAGAAACAGTTAAGTTTCCAAAACAGGAGACTTCTCAGAGAAGTATGATTCAGAAAATCCAATGCAGTAGATAGAACAACACTGTAGTTCTGCATACATAGTATTTTAAATGGTTGCAAACCTTAATTTGCAAAATTAAATTTTAAATATGGAAAGTTGATCACTTCAAAATCTGTTAACAAACTGGAGTTTATCACACAGGGTTTTTTTATTACAAGACCACCAAACTCTTGTACAGCTATTAGAATGGCAACCAAGACAATTGGCTAACACCCTGCCAAATATTTTCCTATTACCTACTACCTTTCTCATCTCACTTTTTCAGCTAAGGAAAAGGGACTAACCCTGCTGCGTTTGCAGACCCTGTAGGTCCCCATAGAGTCAGGTCATTTGTCTCCATTTGGACAAGAACATTGTTTCAGATTGATCCCATTTGCATAAAGGACTCAAACTTTCATCTGAATCTTGCCGTGCCTCTCCTCTGCAAAAGACAAGATCATCTTTATGGCCACAGAACTCATCTACAACTATAAAATAGAACATGGTCAAACCAAAACTTTGTGGGCAACTCTCTGGGCATCAGAAACATCCACCTGTGCATCAACACACACATGATTATCAATAGATAAGGATTCCCTGATAACTTAGGTTTCTTTCCCTCTGCAAGGAGAGAGCGTACCCTCATTCTCACACGCTCGGTTCTATTCCATTGCTATGAAGTTTAACCTCAGGTAACAACTCCATTAATTACAGCGTGAACTCATGTTCAAGTGTAAATCTGAGGAAAAGTAATCGCATTTCCCTTAACCAAACGATTGCTATAAAGCCTCTCTCAAACTCCACTGGGTTCTCCCCTCCTCCCAACAGAAGCCGCTCTCAGTTCTCAGTAATAAAATTGCAGCAAAAATAAATGAATGCATTGAAGTAGGTGGAATAAAGAAGGGGAAATATTGTGCAAAATGCTGACCCACCAAAAGCACACAAAGCATTTTTTCAGCAGTGACAACGAATAATTTAATCGGAGACAAATTACCAAACAAACATCAATTAAATTACATGCTAGAATACAAAAGAAAGTCTCCCACACACATTTCAGGTTTGCAGAGTCAACAGAGTGGCACGCACAGAGCGGAGCTGCGTGCTCCGTGGGCTGGGATGGAGTCATCCCACTACTCACTCACGGATGCCTGAGATTCTCCACAGGATAGGAGACAATCACAAGCATCTAAAGAGAAAGAGGTAAATTTAACTCCATCACACTAAACATCCATACAAGAACAGAGATGTGTCATGGAGCTTTGAATAATGGGAAGAAATTAACGTCACGATTGTAAGGTGGGAAACAATGATTTCTTTCCATTTTACACACAGAACTAGAGTTTTATAACACAATAATCTCTACCATCTATAAACTGAAGTGCCCAATCACCTGATCAGAGCACGCTAGAAGGAAGTTGTAGCAGCAGCAAAGCTCTTCCAGCTTCAACAGCAGCCCCACTGTGCTAAATGCTGCCCACACACCTACAGAGCTGAAGTGGGGACCAGTTCACGGAGAAATCAGAGCCAAGCAGGGAACCACAGCACAGCATGACAGGGCAAGGTTTGCCGTCTGCCCCACAGAGACGCTGCAGTAAGGCCACATGCTGAACCCCAAAGCACACAGCTCAGGTTCAGTGTGCTAAGCACGCTGTGCTGATCAAGATAACCTAAAATTACAGCTTCTAGAAAGTAGGGCATCTCCGGACTGTGCAGACACAGCCCAACTCCTTCCAAAGCCTCCAGCCTCTCAGACTAAAACCATCAGAATGTTTTATGGAAACAGAAACAATTACACTCTCTTTTGACCAATGTGTTGGAAACCTAAGGAAAAAAATGATGTTTCGCCACCCTGAAAAAGAATAGCAACATCCTGTAAGCAAGGACTGCTTCCCTTGGCAAGGATACTTCACTCCTAAGCTGGATGGACGAGTCTAACCAAGCGAAAGGTGTAATTCAGTTTTATTGTGACAACAATCTCATGTCCTTGGGTTCCAAAAAAGCATGCAAGTATTTTATCATGCTATAACAATGATGACGGTGTCATGACATGGATTTAAGCCTTCAAGACACTTGAATAAGCACGAATCTTCACAACCCTAATGGGCATTGCATGAATAAACAGTAATCTTCTATCAATCTCATTTTCAGACAGAGTCACGAGGGAAAGCACTGCCCAATGTAAAGCAGTGCTTGTGGCAGCTCACATTAAAAGCCACACGTATGTCACACCAGTCTGACCACTTGTTTCCACCCAGCCCATCTTCCAGTTTATTTGCCTAAACCCAGTATCAGTGAAGCAAGAGACAGGACGAAATGTTTTAAGATTGTTTTCTTCAATTCCATTCCTAAACACACAGCTGTGATATCTTTACGTTCAATTCCCAATTCTGAATGGTGAATCAGTACCCATTCATCACCTCCAGGTGGAAGTTCTGCTGTAGTGGGCAATAATGTTACACTTTACCAAGCTAGGCAGCATTCACCAAAATGTTTGGGTCCAATCTCTGGACAAAAGCTTCCATTTAAAGACCTTAAAAATAGACTTCTAAAGTTTGAAACTTTATGTAGTTTTACAAATCCATTCACGTCCTTTTCTCCAAGAGGGTGGGGCAAGGAAGATGTTGGTTTACTACATAAAGATGAAGAAAGCAAAATGGTTTAGTGTCGTATCAGTTCTGCTCTAGCATTTAAATATCAGCTTAGGAACTTAAAATGAAATGGAAAATACAGATGAAATAATACAGGTTGCCCACATCCAGCCTGATTAAAGCCACATTATCTTAGTTTACCTAACTGTAAAGGTGACTTTTTTCTTCAACATAAACCCCACACTGTTCATGGAGATAAAAGGCATATCAACACACGTAATAAACTTATCCATTGGCAGCTAGACAAAAGCACTAACGGGAGCCTCATACAATAATGAGCTGTACAGTAAAACCCAGAGCACAACAAAACTCCAAGACAACTAATACTACCAGGAAAAGATCCTTACTAACTTTGCTAAGCCTAGGACGCACATTTTTCAAATACAGATCTTGAAATTCTTTATAAAGCTGGTAAGACTAAAGCAAGCAGAGAAGAATTTCAAACTCTCCTCTAAGGAGTTTAGGGCCAACAAAGGTCCTGGTATTTTAGTGACATTGCAGGCTCTTGTAACACTGCAGGCATTTGGAAGCGCTAGCAAATTAACATGCTGCACCAACTCATTTGGTGAACAATCTCATTCAGATCTTAAGCTGCTTGTCCTGTGTTCTGAATGTGTTACCAGGCTGAAAAAATCTGAGGCAACAAAGATGTTTTCTGAAAGGGTGCTACAGTTTTTCCAAGTGTAAAGCTGCTTGCTGTACTTCGGACTGATTGCCAGGACAGTGATAAAAAGTATTTTCTGTCTTGAAGACAAACAAGAACACGACCACTACACTCAGAAATTGTAATGTTATTAGTTAGAGGACTAACAAACTATGGTTCAACGTTATTAAAATCTTCATAACAGAAAGCTGCAGGTCAAGTTTTGAGTTGGTATTATAGCACAGTGCTTTTAACAGGAATAATTCTTAATAAATTGCTTTACCGTGTGATAGAAAAGCGTGCTGTGAAATTTTGTGAATAAAACTGCACAACTACACAATCCTGTTTTCCATTCTTCTCACGTTCTTAGAAGATCAAGCAGAAGGCACACAAAAACACAACAAAAAAAAATAAACAGAAGGAATGCTTACATTATAATGTGCTACTTGTGTTTTCCTATCACAGCAATAACAAACCACAGAGTATCAAAAGAGGATGGTAAGCACAGTGCTGCTCTTTTCTACCACTGTTGCGAGAGGAAATCTAACAAATGTTCACTTCATTTCCAGAAAATAATGGATCCCCCAACTCTAGGAGTCTGTTTGGAATAAACAATGCCCACAAACTACATGCAAATCTGTTACAAATTCACTCCTCCCTAAGCCTGCCATTCCGAACAGGCAGCTGGTAACAGCAATAACAATGAACCCCACCAGTTGACGTATCAAAGTGCTGCCAGTCCACTGCTCCAGAGTAGGCTGCATCCCACAAGACATCACAGGTCAGCTCATAGCTGCGCTGTTCGGCATCAGAACACGAAACCATGTGATCTGCAGAATAAGATGTTGGTCACTTGGACTCACTCTTTCTTGAGGCAAGAGAAAAATTACAGCCCATTTTCAGTATTACTTCTACAGGGCTGCTTTGACTGGAGGAGCTTCATGCAGAAAGGTGGAGACCAGCTCATGCCATCCAGGAAACGGAACCTCTCTTCCTGGTAACATTCAAATTCACAGTGCAAAGAGATTAAGCTGTTTCCTACACTTCAGTGTTGAGCAGGGCCATGTAGGGCATCTCACAACTGCATCTTTAAGGAGTAAGTAATTAACTCCTTATATTAAAAGAAAACAGACACACATATTCCATCCTCTCTTTATCAGGGATGCGTGTGCATCACTCCCACACAACTTCAAAAGTCATTCTAAGCAGATGCCATTAAATATTGATGTTGTATTTCACTTTTGCCTGACTATCTATTTGAAGGGAATTAATTAGTACATTGGAAAAATTATTCTTTGAAACATATCTTTCAGACACACAGACATTTTATATCATTTGGTAAATGCGGCAATTCTAGTATAGAGAATCTATTCTGGGTATCAATCAGCATACAGTATTGATTTTCAACACAAGAACATACAATAAAATTGATGCTCTCTACTACCTTTAACTTAGTCTCTAAGTACAGTAACTATTCAGCATTCTACAATTTCACAACACTCAAGAGCTTTCACAAAAAACATGGGTGCAAGAGAAATTACTGTCTTATTCCCCAGAGTGGAAGAGACATGAGAAGGGACAGGTTTGGGACTTGTGTTCTATTTACACGTTCTTGAGTGATGTGCACTCCATCCTTCCAGTCTGGTTTGTCTTTAATTTGTATCACACAATCAGCAGCACAGGGCCCCATCAATGCCTGGATTGCTCAGTGCCAACCCAGAAACAGGGATGGGATCTTCAGCGACAACTGCTGTCACAGCTCCTCACAGGATCATAAAATAAATTAAAACAAAATTTAAAAATTCATTCGGGCCTTTTAAAGGAGGCTACAGCAAAGCTGGGGAGGGGCTCTTGATCGGGGACTGCAGGGATAGGATGAGGGGGAATGGTTTTCAGCTCAAAGAGGGCAGATTTAGGTGAGACCTTAGGAAAAAATGTTTTGCCGTGAGGGTGGAGAGGCCCTGGCCCAGGTTGCCCAGAGCAGTGGGGGCTGCCCCATCCCTGGACGTGTTCAAGGCCAGGTTGGATGGGGCTTGGAGCCCCTAATTCAGTGGGAGGTCCCTGCCCATAGCAGGATGGGCTTTGAGGTGCCTTCCAACCCAAACCACTCCATGATTCTGTGATGAATTTATGAACTTGTTCTGCTGCAGAACATCAGAAAAGAGAACATTTATTACACTACGCCAGAGCTCAGGACTAAAGTGTAAAGCATCTGCATGTATTGGAGAAAAATTTTTTTGTGGCGACACTAGAGACACAAATGCTTTCAAAAAACATGTGTCTGAAATGAGACTGAAGGTTCTGAACATCACCCTGCCTCGCACAGATACTGATGCAAACAAAGTGACAGATGTTCAGAGAGCCGAGTCAGTGTTACCAAATTAAGCACAATGATCCAAATTTCTTATTAACCTCAAAAAAAAAGCTGAGGACATAATGCAGGCAAACACAATGGATGCACAAACAAAAAGCCCAGGGCTTTCAACTCTTGTATCTGCACTGAAGTAATTGAAATGGCTCATAAAGGTAAGGGCTGAACAATAAGGTTCAGTCTCATATATAAAGTGATTTGGTTGAACAAAGGTACAAAACACAAGCAATTTCTATAATAACAGATATAGTGATAAAGAGGAATAGTCTGAGCAACATTTTACATCAGTGCAGGTGCTCTGCGAGATGAAAATTACCATAAGGGCTTCATATTAGAAGCGATACTGGTTGTAAGGTAAAAATAAATCTCATGAGTGTATCCTCTCTCTAAAATTAAAAGGCTGTAATTTAAGCAAAAATTATAAATTTCCCAATAGAAAAAATCCTCCAAGTTATATGAACTTCTCACATCTTTGCTTCCTTCTTACCTTTGTAATTTCTACTCCATTCTACTTTTATGTCTACACTGAAGAAAATTACATGGTTTACAAACTTTAAATCAAGTGTTCCAAAACACAGCTGTTAAGCTAACATATATTCTGTCATTTATACAGCAGTAATTAACAATTTATCTTGGGGCAGAAAGATCAAAAACACACTCCTTGTTCTATTTTTTTTTTTGAATGTGAATGCAAAATATAGATCAATATCATCTTCCAAAGCTGGATGTAAATATAAATCTGAGGTGAACTCCATTGCCTTAAAAAAAAATTAAAAAGGCAAAAAATCCAAAAAATAAACCTTCAGATTGCTCCTGCTCGGAAACGTTTACCCAGAAAGTGATTTCAATAAATAAGAGCATCTCTCATATCCAAAATGAATGAGTCACTATGATAAGCATCCGGCATTACCATCACAAGCAACCCAGAACAGTCACATAGATTAAACTGCTCCCTAGGACTGACAAAGGAGAGCTCAGATCTTCATGAACTCTGAGAGGAAAAGCCCACAGCTGAAGGGTGACTGCTGCTACAATTCCACATGACCGCTGGCACCACAGAAGCAAGGATCCCCGAAGTGTATGGTGGACTTAGAAGCTCCTGTCTCTACATCCAGCTGTTCCTTCTGACTGAAGGTCTGCCAGTCCCTTGGTAATCGTTATCTACTCCCACTATTAAAAATAGCAATGTGCCAGCCTTCCTCCTCTTTTCTTTTCACTCCTCCTTGTACCTATGCTTTGCTTACTTCTGCTTTCATCCTCCACTACACTGCCAGAGCTTCATCTGTTGGATTAAAGAGCACTTGAACAGAGGAGAAATGCCTTTCTTTGAAGGGGAACAAACAGGAACCTCCTGTCCAACCTCTAACTTGGATGGATCAGAGCTCCTGATCTTCAAACGGCAACTGGAGCTCCTGGGCACAGTTCCCTGAACGTCCCATGACTCCCCAAGTATTTTATAATACAGGGATAGACCATTTGCTCGATGAGCAGTTGAATCATCTAGAAAATATGAAAGAGGATATTGCCTTGAGTCTACTAGATGCTTTATCTGCCAAGCAGGCAAAGCAAGTTGGCCTCTGAACACACTGATACAGCAGAGGAGGAAAGGAGAAAACAACTGCACCCTTACCTATGTACACAGAAAGCGAGGAAAAGAAAAGCAAGTTCTCACAATTTGACATGAACAACCCCTCCCACCACAAGGACGGGGTCATTTGGTGCTCTTTTGGTGTTATGAACATGATACTTTGCACTTGAAACACTCTTCAGCAACTACAGCTCTGGTCCAAAGGCTGAATCAAAACCGCTACCGCCTCTCAGCCAAGACAAGGAAAGTAAAGAGTTTATTTTTTCACAAACCCGCCTCCCCAAAAAACAGAGTGTTGGCTGCTAACTCAGACTGGTGGGCCATGAGCTGTAAGACCAGAGCAGTTATGTTATGGTAGAATATGCTGGCAGAACATCTTTGAAGTGGGAGGTCTTTAAGATGGGAGCATCTGCCAGTTTCCACCAGGGACATTCAACATGTCTTCACATACATCACCAACAAAGAGTCACCCTAAAACATTTCAGGTTTTACAAAGTCCTCAGGCCGTGTGGATGTATTTGTGAGATGAACTGAGATGAACTGAGACAAAGCAGCTAAGAACCAGGAGTAAGACTGAAGAAACGCCCTGTGGTCCATCCCATTCCTTTTTTAGCACCCTTGTATATGAATGGCATTCCTAACTATCAGTAACCATATCCAGCAGGGTTACCGACACATTATAGTTAATTCTTCCTGTGAGCACTTAATATACAGACTAAAGCTCAGTCACAATGTTTCATTCCTCATTCAAGTTAATGAAAGGATTTCTAGAAAAGCTGAATGCAACCATGACATTTTATCCTCTAGAAACTCAGGCATAATTGTAGGCTTGGTAAACACACACAAGGAAGCACAATCTTAAAATTTTGCAAAATTAAGACATCATACAACATACACAGGAACCCACATTTCCTCAGCAGTGACTGCTGTTTAAAAAAAAAAATCTGTGTATTTCCTGGCTTCAAGATCCTTAATTCTACTAATTTAATATTTGTGACTGTATCTATTTTTGGGATGGCTATGGAACACACACACAAAGGAGAGAAAACAAGTCATCAATGCAATGCCATGAACAAAGCTATATAGTTCATGCATTTTTTCTTTTCTTCCCTAAGAGAATATGAGCATTAAGCACTACACTACACAAAGAAACTGTATTATAGTCCCCCTTTTTAAGGGTGATTCATGCCTATGGCTTTTTTTCTTTTAGTTTTGGCTCATCTTCTGATTATTTTCAAAATTCTCCTTATCCAGGAAAGCCTCTTGAAGTGCATTAGGGCTTACACATTAGCCCCCAGTCTGTTTAATTTAGCCCTAATACCTTGAGGATGCTTCATGATGGATTGTTGCTATTCTGATTAAGGAATCAATCTCCCCCCCTGCTGAGAAGGCTGGATGAATGCTTTGCCCCTAGAGGGAAATCAATATTGCTCCACTGACCAGCAACTCCCAAACACTGCATGTGCCCACGCAAGAAAGAAAAAAGCACTTAATTCCTGCATTTTAATTACAAAATAGGTTCTGAATTTCCATTATTTTGACACTTGTTTACTTGTGCAACTCTCCAAGAAGTATAGATTCTAGCTTTTTACTACACTGTTAATATTCCAGATTTTTTTTCTTCCTAGAGATTAACCCACAAGCAACCCACTAAAGAGAACCACACCAAGACAACAACAGATTCAGCATTCTAGGCAATACAAATTGCTGTAATCATATGCATAAAAACCACACATACTGCACAAAAGAGCAGATCTTATGACCTTTGTGTGAATGGAGTACACTACTTTGTCATGTTCTTCCTAACCATCAGGTACTTTAATAACTCAACTGCTAATAACCTAGTTAAATATTTATATTTCTACTGTTTAACTCAGCTAAGGCTTTTGTTAGCTGGAACAATTCAGCACACTCCCACAAACATTAAATGTTGGCACTATGATACACAAGCTTGCTGTTCCAGACTAAGTATTTTCAAAGAGCATCAACAACTATGCAGATCCAGTCTTCAAAGATGCCTAAATTAGGTGCATGTGTTTCACAACAGCACATTTCTTGCAAAAATTGACTTATTCAACAATTACAGGTTTTCTATTCCAAGACAGCTTCGTGTCAATCATACTGAACCTCTGGAAAAGGAGCCTTCAACAGTTTGATACATAATACAAGTGTAAAGATGACACAGACAAGAATCAAAGCAACAACCACAATGTGAAAAGGAAAAACAGCCCACAATTCTGCAGAAGAGGAGGCGCAGCAGTGCTCACGGGTCATATCACGCTTTACCAGAAACGGACATGTGCTTCCAGGGTTGTTTCCTGGGCTACTTCATTGCCTCTCAGAAGACTGCATGCAGCCACACAGCCAGAGAGACGATATTTTGTCTTTAAAATAGAGTTGGAATCTAGCTATCCCCTCCATTCCAAAAATAAGGCTGTAAATCCCCAGAGCACTGATTTAAATAGGACCCGAGTCACACATGTCATGTGCTCTGCACTCTCATTACCTAAGGGTTAGGCTGGTGCATTTGCTCAGCTCACAACTTTGGTTTTCAGGTAAAGCACACAGCAATCACCTTTAAACACAGAATGTCCTGACCGCCCTGGGCAGGCTGTATATCCTTCAGGAAGATGCAGCCTTTCTCATCAGCTGATGACAGTGTCTGAGCAAAGAAGCTACTTACCAACATACAGACACTACTGAAATGTTTGCTTACGAGGTTTTTTGCACATCAAAAACTCAAGTAAAGCTGCGCTACAGTTTTTCAGCTTCTACATTTAAGTTAAACACATGCCAAAAAGCGTCCTGTGTGAAATGCAGATGCTTCACTCTTTGGAGTTGTAAGGAAATAAAGGCTCTTGACCAGCAGTGCAACCTCCTCCTTCTCACCCTTCTTTTTAGGCTTTTCCAGTGACAACACACAAGCAGAAGCATCCCAGACTGCAAGACTTGGGAGAGAGGGGCAGGAGAGGTGAAAATTGTTTATGTAGCACTTCATCACAGCTCCACCAGTTAATCCACCGCCAGGTTTTCCTTTTACTACAGCAAAACCTTAGTTACACATTCTTAATGAATGCCACTCCTACAAGACCAACATTTGACAGAGCAACAGCCCTCAAGAGGGCAAGAAATACTTCCCTTCCCTCATTTAAACTTTTGTTGGAGAAAACACACTTCCATTCACTCACCGCTGCATGCCAGTAATTTTTTTCCCTTTTGTAAATATAAGATAAATGTGTTAAAGTATTTATCTCTGCATAGGAGAAAGTACAATGCAGAGTGAAAAACATAATCTACATGCATTTTAAACGTATTTGCTAAACAATTCCTCGAAGTTTTCTGCACAGAACGAGTGGATGAAAAACAGCAGAGCACACACTTCTGGATAAAGCCCTCACTTGGGGATGTAGTCAAATATTCTTCCACAGCAAGTAAAGATGCAAAATGCAGCCACAGGAATCAACATACCTGGATTCAAACCAGTAAGTCAACTTTACTGAAATGTTACATGGAAAAGGCTACATTAAAATAGCAGTGCTACAAAGCCAAGCATGCACAAGACTACTGCTAGGTCCCTTCACTACTTTTCTGTTGTATTTCTTATCAAATCTTCATCCTTTGCTCCACACTTCTTTCCTCTTGTGCATCCACTATACTTTCTCCTGATCCCATCAAACTCTTGATCTGCCATCCATAACGTACTAATGCTACTGAGCATCCTGTCTGACAGCAAGGCAATCCCACCTGTCCTACCCAGAGTCCAGCCCTGCTCTCCCCACACATCCTTTGTCCAAGCTATTTCCTCTTTACTGGTTCCTCGCCTTTTTTGTCTGAACTCCCTTCTTCCTCCTGAGCTCATTTCTGCTCTTTCCTTCGCCCAGTTAGTCATGGTTCACTCATTCTCCCCAAATTCACAATCAGAATAGCCAATTTGAATTGTGTCTCCTCAAACAACCCCATTCCTATAGTTCTTGGTACTCCAATCACAGCAACGGACAAGCAGCTCCCAGTTTCTGTAACTAGATCCTAGTCTGAGCTCTGCCACATTTAGCCTCTTGAATCAGATTGGTTTCTCTCTGACCACAGCATCTCTTCACCCATTCCTCACACTTGGATGAGCATAACAAGAGAAGAAATTGTCCATAACAAGAGAAGAACCAGTTCGCCACCATCAAGGCAATGTTAAGTGGACAGTTGGACCTCTAGCATGACTGTGCAGCCAAGCCTTTCATCTCTTCTCCCTCTTACCTGTAGTTCACATCCTCCCTTTCCCACATTATTCTCCCCTAATGCAGCTCAGACCTCACACGTGCAGGATTGCGTCCCACAGCTCCTTCCTCCACCTCTCTGGGTGCCAATGCAGGAGTCGGAGAGCAGAAGAGTCCGTCTGGCTCCACCCTGGCCTCCAGCAGCCATGGCATGGACAGTCTGGCTGCACTCTCGCAAAGACCTGACCAAGGAACGTTCAATTATTCTGTGGGTGACTGCACCATCTTGTCCCACAAAAAACCCTCCAAGGCCAAAACACACTCAGCACTCACCAGGACTTCTGAAGACTTCAGCACTAACATCTTCACTGAACATTTGCAAAGTGGTGTTTTTCCAAAGACAAGTTTGCCTAACTTGAGGAGATTTTTGCCAAAACAGCAGAAGGCACATCCCAGTTCCACAGCTATTGTCTGCCCAGTTCAAATCCTTGCTCCAACAAATTGGGAGCACTGCAGCTTCCCAAAACCAAAGAGGTATAATGCCTGGTGTAAGACACCAGCCCTGGTGACAAATGAATAATCCAAAATACAACAAAAAAAACACGAGGCGGGCACAGAAAGAAATAAAACTGCAGTCTAAGTACACCAGCTTGGAATAAAAAATGAGCAGCAGAAAACAGGTGACTCCTGTTGATAAGCTTCATAATAAGGAGAGCTATCGGCTCAGTACAGAATATAGGCTGAGACAGAGAAAACTGCCCAAGGCACCCTGTAAGCAATTTCTCAGAGTCAATTGGAGCCGAGCATCAAAATATCCAGGTTTCCAGTTTCCAACAAGTAGTAACCCCAACCTCTCTGTAAGACTGTCATTCTCCTGTCACATCGGTAATACTCCTTTACCTGCACACGCACAGACGCGGTGCAATCAAAGTAAAGTTTTTGAACTACAGAATGAATAATTTATGGGAGAAATCATGCTCGCTGTTAACAGAGAAGTAGGTGCAATCAATTCCGACTGCCCTTCCCCTTCAGATTCCAAGTGCTACTGGCAGCACTCATCCTGCTCCACCAATAGGGTGGAATTAAAGGATTTGCTTTAAAACCTTTCTAGGTACCAAGCAGAAGCACTTGAAAAAAACTGAACAAGATTCGGCCAAGCAACATATATTCAACACAAAAAAACGATGTTATTTCAAATACAACAAGAGGACTGATAATCCACTATGGTGTTTCCACAGGATTAAAGACTAACTAGACGATTCGGTAGTTCACTGGGGACCATCTTTCCAAACCAGGCGTTAATTCCCAAGAGGCTCTGTTTCAAGCTGTATTGCCTCATTGGGTTTCCAAGGGCGTCTGGGGGATTGTTGCTGTGCTTTTGGTTGTTTTTCAAATTAGGCTGACTCTTCCCCAAATAAATTAAGGACAATGTTGCAACAGAACTGCTTCTTACGTGCTTTACAACATGCACATCTGCTTCAGTGATCAGCAACGAAGACAGGGCAATCAACATTTCATTCTTGCACTTTAACTACACTGCTCTGTGCTGTAAGCAATCTTGAGACTCCAGTGACATTGCCATGTTTAGATGCAAAAAGGAACATTTTATTTAATAATGCAAACAAACCATTCCTAACAAACTGAGCCAAAAGAAATTATCAATCAGGTTAACCATCATAGAATGATTTGGGTTGGAAGAGACCTCAAAGATCATTCAGTTCCAACCCCCTGACAATGGCAGGGACACCTCCCACTGGATCCAGTTGCTCCAAGCCCCATCCAACCTGGCCTTGAATACCTCCAGGGATGGGGCAGCCACCACTCCTCTGGGCAACCAGTGCCTCACTATCCTCCCAGGAAAACATTTCTTCCTAAGATCTCATCTCGATCTACCCAAAGGAACGCAAGTCGCCCCTATCTCACCTGCTTGAAAAGACTAAAAACAAATCCTGCACATACGCGCATGCATATATACAACATTTAAACCCCGTTTCCCCATTTATTATTTCAGAAAAGAACAAAGACTGCAATATGTCAAGAGACAGCAGTGGGTTTCTTCTCACCAACTAAACCAGCTTATTGTTTTAAAAAAAAAAAAGTTAAATAGACAAGCAGAGTTTCATGAGGCTGAAGGAAGAAGTTTCATCTGAAAAGCATACGATTAGATTGAAGGGGGAAGTTACTTTAAAATATTTATATGAATGCTAAGGAAACTCTCCACAGAGCGTTGGGTTTTGACAGCTGGATTGGATTCAACCTATAACCAATCTCAGAAGCGTTATTTCAAACAGGATGAAAGTGAATTTCCAAAAATTCATTAGCAGGTTACCTTTCCAGCAATCAACAAAAGCAATAATGTAAGCATGTTATTATGTTACAGTGCAGCAATGGCTCCTTACTCCTCTTGTAGAGTATGGCTTTTGAAATTCTGCTTAAAAGAATGTTTCACAACATGAGTAACACTAATGAGCTGCAAGGAGCCCAGAAAAACATCTCTCATGTTTGACTGCCTTTCCATATGGTTCAAAAAAGCGGGGGATCTTGAACAGCCACAATACAAATGGGAAGAGTCTGTGATTGAAAGGAAAAAAAGATATTCGGGAGTCTTGACTCATGCTGAGAGATTGTAAATCCCCCTTTCTTTAATGACTAGGCAGGAAACACAAGACTAGGCAGGTGACAATATTATAGTAATCGTCTTTCTCAAAGCAAAGCAGAATTATAAACAAAATTACTCGAATGTTTGTACATTAAAAGACCCATCAAGTACCATAAAGGAGGCTTTCTACTCCTGGTGCCTGGGAATACGGAGGGCTGTACGCAGGGACCCCTCACGTATATCCATTCTCCCACCAATTAGCTCCTGCCAGCAGCAGGGCAGCGTCTGCCCAATGCATCTGACTGTTTAAAAATAAACTCCTTTTAAATTAATTAAAAGGACTACAGTACTAATGTTAAAATGCACATTCTTAGAAGATGCAGCAGCCTAGACTACTGTCCTGACTCAACTTCTACACTTTCTCAGTCATCGATCCACAAAAACAGGCTGACTACTTAAAACAGGGAGCCATCCGCTGTGAAATGAGATGTTAATGTCTGACAATTTTGGTACCTCAAAACAGCCCAAATAACTATGCAGAATACTTAGTTAATGAAAAGTATTTTTGCTTTGAAGTGTCCATCTCCATCCAGAACTTGTATACAACTTTTACTCAGAGTCTTAGAATAACCAAGCCAAAATTATAAATACGATGCATTTATTCCTGACCTAAGCTTTTTTCAACCTCTCACTGTATTTGCTTTCTGAGAGTATATTTTTGTGGGTGGAATTCCAGCCTCTTTGAATTACACAGAAGTTTTAACAGTAACTAAACAGAAACCAAAATTCTACTGAATACAAAGAGAAAGGGGTCAGGGATTCACAGCTCTGCCTCTCGGAGTTGCCTAAATGATGCTAAATAATTTTCAACAATTCACAGCCCACTTGCAACAAACCCCACTTTTCAGCAGAGCATTTGCAGTCACTATAGCAGAAGATTTTCTGAGCTGCAGAGAGTTCACCCACCCACCTTTGAAGGCTGGGCCCATTATTGTATAGAATGGAAACTCAACTCATGATCAGAGTTAACTCTGATTCAGCACAAAAGACTGAATACTTCTCTGAGTCCTTGTCCCATCAGAAACCAGCTCCTGTTCCTTTTGGTTTTGGGGAGTAACAGTTACACCCAGACTCAAAGAACTGGCAGGAAATGTGAGAATGGGATGGGTGGGATGACACAGTTTTCTACTGTATGCAACAAACTACAGTAGGGCACACAGTAAAAGTACATGTTGGTTTCAGAATCAATACATCAAACCCAGATCCAACTCGACGGATCCTCTTACAGAGAACAAGCTGACAAGAATAGAGCCAAGCATTTAAGCTCACCCTTGCCTAAGACCAAGAGCACCCAGGTGCTCCAGACGGTTTCTGAATGTGAGTCACCACTATGCATTATAAACACTATTGATGAACAATACTGCATTCAAGCAAATTTAAGAAATTTAAGGTTACAGCTGTTTAAACACAAATTCTGCTGATGAAATAGAGACACGAGTACTGAAAGAGGAAACGATTTATCAGTTACAGATAGCAAGCAGGGCCTTCCAGTTCTGAGTTGTACCTATGCTTCATCGTCCAACTATGAGGATGTAGTTAAGAGAATATGGTCTACAAGAAAACTACTTCTTTTAATTCTGTGAATTAAGAAATTACCATTATGGAAAACAAAAGTTTATTGGCAATTACCATTCCTCAGGGGAATGAACTTTTAAAGGCAAAAGTAACCATATCTACAAATTCCATTTTTTTGGCACACTCTACAACAAAAGGCAGTCCCTAAAGTATCGGTCATGCAAGGAACTGGCCAACGGAGCCCCTTGCATAAAGACAGCAAATTAAGTCCTTCCCATATACAGAATATTCACCTTCTCGCGGGCCAACAGGACAATGACAGGTGTGAGCGGACACCCAGCTTTTCATAAAGGGCAAAGAAAAATCTTATAAATCACCCACCTTCCTCTCTAGCCTTTTTTTACCTTTACGCTGAATATGGAAAAGATTAATCTTCCCACATTTAATCACTTCACTGCTTGCACTTGCCATGCTGTGTGACGGAGTTCTGAAGAAAGAGAGTTTTTTCCAAGACCACTTAACCACAAATTTACACGTAGCTTCGCCAAACTACATACTGTACCAAAACTCATCATCAAGACAGTTCATTCTCTTCAATATACTGACCATGCAGCCACAGCTTTTTCCACTCAAAAGACAAGGGCTGATGTGCTGAGGTTAGTTTTAGCTCAGTTTGCTATGTAATTCCTACCACTTGCCTTACAGACTTCATACCACACTGGTGGGAATCATAGCACACAGTAGCATTTTTACTAGCTTCAGAACAGCTGTATCCACCACACACTGTTATTCCCCATTTCCCAAGAGAGGAAAAGGGTGAAAGAGATGCCAGTGTGCTTTTACAGCCTATTGTCCTCAAAGCGTTGCTGATGGAAGGTACAAACTGGGTCCATACACTGGTACACATAATCTATACCACTTATATTATCTAAACATTCAGAAAACATTCCTGAAGTCGGCACTCAGACATGAAATAAGTATCTACCACTCCCAAACCTCTTAGCCCTTAATGCTGCTTCTCGAAGGGGAGTGAAAAACAAAATGGTTCGGTCCTGTGCCTGCACTTTGTCCTTCACCCAACACTTCTTCCTCCAGTTCTTGAATGTTTTGAGTTTAACGGGCTGAAAGACTTCTGCAGGGGCTGAGTAGACAGACAAACAGCACAGCACCCGCAGCACCCGGTGCCATCCTGCGCTGCACACTTACATGCAGGAAACTCGCATGAGACCTTCAGGTTTTGCTCTGCAACACCGATTGCTCAGAGGCCCCAGCTGATCTCGTTATCCCAAGCATTTAGCCTTATATAGGATATAAACACTGCATTAGTACCTCTAATAAATCTGCTGGTTATGGCTCCATTTGCCGTCACAGGGCCCACCCCGTGAACTCAGAAGTCTAGATTTGAGTGAAACATCAATAGGAGCTTTGCAAGAGAAGCTGCAAGCCAGAGGCACGGAACACGCTCCCATCACAGCACTGGAAGTCTGTCTAGGGCCTAACTCACATGTTGCCAAAGGGATTTTAGTGCTTCTGAAGTATGAGGCTTTCTGCAACCAGCTTTTTTTTTTTTTTTTTTTCCAGGAATGAATAGAAATTCCACATAAATCTATGCACATTAACATTCTACATGCTCCAATGAGCAAGCTCAATTTTACTTCTCCGTTGCTACATTTAAAGGGGTGAATCATGAACGCATCCAGCCTGGCAGATCAGCACATCACACACACGGGGTGCAAGTCGAGCCTGATCAAACAAAGTGAATCTTTCTACCCAATTTCAAACTTCTAAACTACAATGGGAAACACCTTTTACTGCCTCAGCTTTGAGTCCATCAAATAAATGGTTGCATCTAATCACGTACCAGCCACATCATGAACGAGGCATTTGTTGCTCACATCTATTCCTAAACACCCATTCTCTGACTACTTAAACCAAATACTAACGTCTAAGGTAAACGGAAATTTAATTTTGTTTTAAAAAAATCATGCTGTGATCAACAAAAGGAAGGCAGTGTATAATAAATACAGGTTGTTTGTGTGGCTTCCTTTCCCAGTGAAAGGGAAAACAGAGAAAGAAAACAGTATTTTGGCCTAAATACCCAGAGCACTGGAAACTGATGTGTTTTCAAAGCTCTGTCCAATTTAAAATAAACCAGCTCCTGCCAATTTTGCATCCAGAATCATTTAATTTATGGGTCCAACTCTTTTTGTCAGTAACCTGCTACATTTCTCCAGGTACTGAAGCCACTAAAAATAACAGTTTGATGCTGCTAAAGACAATAATTTCACCAACAAAACCTTCAATGAAAAAACCAAACATGCTACAAAAGCAGTTTGCAACTGTTACAGAGGACAAATGTATACTTACACACTTGCAGAGATTACATAAAACAGAGGCAACTATTTATAAGCACTACTCTACTACCAGTTTTTGTGCAGAAACCTCCCTGTTTGCACACCTTTAAGAATGCACAGCTAAGTCCATCTTGAGAATTCAGAATTTATTTTCCTGCCCCAAAACTGTTTTGCTGTCTCTTACTTGAATTCTACTCAAACGATTTCATCAGCCCCCAAAGCTTTCAAAGTGCAGAAAAAGAAGGGAACTGCAGATCAACACTCCCATGCAGCAGAGCCGTTTATATACTGATGAATCAATGCAGCATCACAGAATAATTTGGGTTGGAAGGGACCTTAAAGCTCATCTGGTTCCACCCCAGGGACACCTGCACTGGATCAGGGGCTCCAAGTCCCATCCAACCTGACCTCGAACCCCTCCAGGGATGGGGCAGCCACAACTTCTCTGCACAACCAGGGCCTCACCAACCTCACAGGAAAATATTTCTTCCTAAAATCTCACCCGAGTCTCCCCTCTTTCAGCTTAAAACTGTTTCTCCTCATCCTACCACCATCATGATATCCCCGAGTGTAGTGATATAGCATCACTACAGTATTTCGTCACTATCCATCACTTCTCTTTCTCTGGAGGTACAAACATACCACAATAGCCTCTCAGCAAGCATTTGCTCCCTAATTTACTTTCCAGTTCTGACCAGATCGAGCTGTAACCACAGTGTCACAGCAAAACGGGATGCTTGCTTAACTCTCCGCCAGAACAGGCCTGTAATGCATCAAGAAAGGACAGCAATCAGCACACCTAAAATAACCATTTCGAGGCAGAGACAGTTTTAAGAGTTCAGACACGTTTACAACTTAACTTGCACCGGTTCCAGGCTACAAACAACTGAATGCAGGAGGGAAACCCTGCAGTGCTCTGCAACCCAGTGACCCCCTGCCACTCAGGCTTGACTTCTCCATTCAAAACACGGTTTCCGTTTCCCTCTTCCCCCCGACCTTAGCGCACAGACTTCTCCAAGGGTTTTCCATGTCTCCCCTATCCATTGCACGACCAGCAGTTGCAGAGCCTCTTGCCCGCTGTCGCCAGCCTCGGTAACCGGTTTGGCTCCTCTGTGCTGCCAAACATGGCTGCACCATCTCCTCTTTGTGAGGGAATATGTGCTTCCCTGCTGCTTCCAGCACTTCTTTTACCTGCCCACCCTTATTTTCTCAGGTTAGGGAGGGTCCATTTCAAACCCACTTTTCAGCTCTTTTAAACAGTTCGGTATTTTCCAGGCTAAACCAAATGCATTTACATTTCCCAGATTCACTTCAAAAACAACCCAGGAGCTGGAGACACCGAAATCCACACACACGGTTAAACCGTACTTATTTACACACAACAGAACAACACAAAAAATCACCTCCGTCCTTCAAACCAAGCGTGGGGAGAAATCCCTTAACCTCAACGAGAAGGTGATTTTATCATTTCCCTGCAGCTCCCTCTCCTGAAATTGGACCCCTTGGATACAAACCCACCTCCTGCAGGAGCCACACGCACAAACCACCCCAGCTTTCGCCTCCCCCGCCCCGCTCTCAGAGTCCCCTTTTGTGCTGGGGAGCAATTTTAGGCGAAGAAAATCAATAAAACCAAGGAGTCTCCGCTGGGATCTCCATGCACGTATGAGCTTCCAGGGCTGGGGCACCCGCAGAGCGGAGCTGCCGGCTGGAGCCCCCCCACACCGACACGGTCCCGAATTCCCACCCCACAGTCTCCCCCAGCCCCGCACCGCAGCTCCTCCTGCACCTCCGCACACTCTCCTAAAGCGTAGCTGCCCCCAGACCCCCCCAATTACCCCGGATCCGTGCACCGCAGCTCCCCAAACCCTGCAGCTCCCGCCCTGGAGCCCGCACTGCAGTTGCCTCCGGACCCTGCAGCTCCCCTCCGGACCCCCAAACTCTGCAGCACCCCCACGGAATCCGCACTGCAGCTCCTCCTGAACCCCACACCATCCCTGGATCCCCGCACTGCAGCTCCCCCGGACCCTGCAGCTCCCCTCCTCGGCCCAAGACCCCAAACCCTGCAGCTACTCCTGAACCCCGCACCGCCCCGGATCCGTGCACTGTAGCTCCCCAAACCCTGCAGCCTCTCCACCCCCCGGACCTTCTCGCTGCCCCAGACCCAAAATCTCCAGCTCCCCTTAATGCAGCTCCCCCTGGACCCCGGCACCACCCTGGCTCCCCTCCCTGCAGCTCCCCTTGGACCCTATAGCTTCTCACGGATCCTCCAGTGCCCCAGACCACAAACCCTGCAGCTCCTCCTGAACCCCACAGCTCCCCTCGAACCCCCCCAGACCACAAACCCTGCAGCTCCTCCTGAACCCCACAGCTCCCCTCGAACCCCCCAGACCCCAAACCCTGCAGCTCCTCCTGAACCCCACAGCTCCCCTCGAACCCCCCAGACCACAAACCCTGCAGCTCCCCTCGAACCCCCCCAGACCACAAACCCTGCAGCTCCCCTCGACCCCCCCCAGACTCCAAACGCTGCAGCTCCTCCTGAACCCCACAGCTCCCTCGAACCCCTCCTCCTGAACCCCACAGCTCCCCTCGAACACCCCCCCCGACCCTAAACCCTGCAGCTCCTCCAGGACCCTGCAGGTCCTCTCGAACCCCCCCCAGACCCCAAACCCTGCAGCTCCCCTCGAACCCCCCCCAGACCCCAAACCCTGCAGCTCCCCTCGAACCCCCCCCAGACCCCAAACCCTGCAGCTCCTCCTGGACCCCACAGCTCCCCTCGGACCCCCCCCCCAACCCCAAACCCTGCTGCTCCTCCAGGACCCTGCAGCTCCCCCTCGACCCCCCCCGAGACCCTAAACCGTGCAGCTCCCCCCGGACCCCCCTCCCGCCCCGCACTCACCCACAGCTCCGTGCCCCAGCTCATGGCTCCGCCGCGCCGCGGGCGCTAAGCGGTGCGTGTGCGCGCGGGTCTCCCTGCCCGCTGGGCTGCGAACCCTTCCCGTGGCGCTGCTCGCAGAGTGGGGTGGGCTGTAGGACGCGTGAGGGGCGCGGGGTCCTTCCGCGGCTTCACCGCTTCATCGCGCTGCAAAATGGCCCGAGCGGCGCCTCGCGGGGAGGCGGTGGCGGAGCTGGCGGGGGGGGGGGCGGCGCGGGGGGGGGGAGTGGAATTGACAGCTCCCGCGCACCGCGCATGCGCCGCGCCCGGGAGGGGCCGCTCCGCGCACGCACCGCCCCCGCGGTCCCCGGTCTTCGCGTCGGTCCAGCCGTTAGCCCCGCGGCCCGCCATCCCCTCCTACGGCCTCCCAGGGCGAGGTGGGGTGGTTTTTAACCAAATACCTCTTTTTTTCGACCAAATATTCCTGGGTTTGACCGTTTGGAAGTGGCGCAGCCGCCCCAGGGAGGAGGGAAACCATAGAATCACACAATAGTTTGGGTTGGAAGAGAACTTAGGGCTTATCCAGTTCCAGCCCCCCTCCATGGGCAGGGACACCTCCCACTGGATCAGGCTGCCCAAGGCCCATCCAACCTGACCTTGAACCCTTCCAGGGATGAGGCAGCCACAGCTTCCCTGGGCAACCTGGGCCAGGGCCTCACCACTCTGATGGTGAAGAATTTCCTCCTAATGTCTAATCTAAATCTTCCCTCCTCCAATTCAGAGCCATTCCCTCTCATCCTATCACCACAGGCCTTTATGAATAGTCCCTCTCCAGCTTTCTTGTAGCCCCTTCAGGTACTGGAAGGTCACTACAAGGTCTCCTCGGAACCTTCTCCAGGAACAACTCCAACTCTCTCAGCCTGTCCTCTTATGGAAGGTGCTCCAGCCCTCCGGTCATCATTGTAGTCCTCCTTTGGACCCATTCCAACAGTTCCATCTCCTTCTTACCTTGAGGGTTCCAGAACTGGACACAGTACTCCAGATGAGGTCTCACGAGAGGAACAGAGGGGCAGAATCACCTCCTTCAACCTGCTGGCCAGACTTCTTTTGATGCAGCCCAGGATATGGTGGGCTGCAAGCGCACATTGCCCGTGCAATGAAACCCACCCCCTTAAAATCCTACAAGGGCTGCCTGCTTCTAACACAGCTACATGTCTATCATAGTGATAGAAAAAGTAGTTACTGTGACAAAATGTGGAGTATTTTGATTTAAGGTGAAGTAAAGTTCATCTAAGTAACTGTGTCTTTGAGAGGGGGTTGGTCAGAAGGGACCTGAAAGCCCACCCAGTTCCAACCTGCCATGGGCAGGGACACCTCCCACAGTTCCAGGTTGCTCCAAGCCCCATCCAACCTGGCTTTGAACACCTCCAGGGATGGGGCAGTCACAGCTTCTCTGGGCAGCCTGAGCCAGTGCCTCACCACCCTCATGGTGAAGAAATTCCTCCTAATGTCTAATCTAAATCTTCCCCCTTCCAAATCAGGGCCATTCCCCCCCATCCTATCACTCAAGGCCCTTGTAAAAAGTCCCTCCCCAGCTTTCCTGTAGCCCCTTTCAGTACTGGAAGGCTGCTAAAAGGTCTCCCAGAGCCTTCTCTTCTCCACACACTCACACCCAAAATAACATAAGTCTAGGAATATTAAGCCTGCCATTTGTCACCAACACGCTCAGCGAGCGGCAGAAAAATAACCGAATGGTCTGGCTTTGCAGAAGTGTGGGTGGTTGTAGCGATTGCACAGGCCTTACAGAAAACAGCCCATTGCCTTGCCAAAGAAATAAGATTTGTTTTGTGCACGTCTTCTTCTCTAACAGCATTCATTTGAGCTGCATCGCTTAATCAGACTCTACTTTCCTGTTTTTTAGCTACAAGACACGTAAAAAGGTCTTTATACTGATTTGATATTGTTGCATTTGTTCATGAAAGGTTTAGTTGGCTGTCAGTCAGACTCTATGATCTTAGAGGTCTTTTCCAACCTCAATGATTCTATGATTTATGGATTTAGGGGGGGGAAGGAAAGCACATTTGTTCACCTGAGTAACGTGGTACCAGCTTAGAGAGGGTGGGGATCCTTTTGATGTCAGAAGATAAAATAGTGACCAGCTGCTACAACAAGGATTCTCTCCCCAAGATCAATGCTCTTCTTTCACTGAGGCTTGGCCATTCACCTACATGATAAAAGACAGAAAAGAATAACTTATTAGGCAATTCCAACCTCTACAACAATGAAAACAAGTCTTAGGCTAGTAACCAAAGTGCATTTATTTTTATCTTGGTTCAACTGATTCGAACCTGGCTCCTCACACAGATGTCTTTGAAAGGAAAGGCAACTTTTGTTTATTATTAAAAATTGTTACTTTTAAGTACTGACTTCACAACAGCTGAACAACACTGTGCAACTCATTCTACAGAGTACTTCTTGCTGCTGCCAACACATTTAAATAGCTGAGCCTGCTCTGCTGCTAAAGGCACAACCACAACCTTCCAAGGGTTTGTGCTTCCACAAAGAAGCACCACCAAAGCCCTGCAAAGCTGTCTTGAGACCTACATCCATCCAGAACACATTGCAAAACCAGACAACACGCTCGCATCGCGACTTTGTGAGATCTTAATCCATAAATACATGAGCTAAAAGAATGTACAGGGCCCAAACAGAAAGCAGCACTGGTATCATCCGAGGTAAATTTGCTGTGGAATTTCCTTTTGCACAAAGAGCTGGGAGGGGAACAAGGCGAACCTGTTACACCGGCACAGGCAGGGGAACCTGTCCACACCGAAAGATAAAAACGTTTAACCGGTTACGGAAAGATAAAGGCCAGTAGTGCAAGTTTTGCGTTAGGATGGTATATTAGCATCAACCACGCCAGAACCTATGGAAAGTTATTAAAATGGGTATGGATAGAGATTTAAGACAAATGCTAAACTAAATTAATTCCAGATATTTCTGGAAGGGGACTTCTTCCTATCTTTGATTAGAATTTAGCCAGAAACTCTTCAAAGCAGTGTCTGCCACGTATGTTACTACTCTCAGCCATACAGTGCCCAAACCAACAGAGCCTGCAGCTTGCTTGGTCCCCAATTACTAATGCAATTAGCAGTGATGGTAGCATTAAGAGCCCTTTATGCTGAAGTATAATGCTGGAAAGCTCAGTAGTTCCCAGCCTCAAAAGAATAACTCAAAATGACACTTAAATTATATTATCCATCACTTTATTAGTTAATTCACACAATACAAATCTGAGCAACACAGAAGCCAGTGGGAGTTTTCCTTCAGCCCCACTAAGAAGACCAAGCAGAGCTGTAACTATGGGCCTGTTCCTGGAAATTCTCATGTATACCTCTCCTATTGTTACGATTCAGAGCACTCCCAGAGGTAGATCCTAAACCTAAGTAGAAGCAATTCCCTCTTTAGAAGGCCAGAACTTTGCCTAGGAAACCTCAATTCCACTTGAAAACAGCTAGATTAGCTGCTAAACAATGTAAAAGATATTTGAAGAAGATAAAATAAATCCCTAAACTATGGTTCAATCTAAATCCTTTTCTCTGAGTTTGTTTACTCATGTGAAGCAGAAAAAAAGCCCCTGCAACTTCCAAAACACCTACAAGCATTTTTAGCTTCCAGAATACAAAAGGAAGAGGACCCACCTTTCCCCCCTGGAGTTATCACTTTTGCAGCTGCTTCCCTTTTAGTTGTATAACTCTACCCAGCTCATCTCTGTCCAAGATAAGGAACCTAGATGTTGCTTATAACCTCTCATACACTGGCCCTGAAACAGCACCAGGAAAGGAAAAGGACACACCTTTCCCTAAGGCTATCACAGCTGTTTCCTTCCTGATGTTACAACACTACAGGGGTCCTTCTAAAACACAGCTGGGATCATTGGTTCTCTTTAAATGCCCTATCAGGGCTCAGAGGAGCCTGATTAAGGCCTAATTAAGACATAACAACCCCCAATAACCCCCCGGATAAACCTTAATGGCTCTGACCAGCCTCACCTGTGTCCTCCACACACACACACTCTGCCCAGGAGCCTCAATTAAGCTTTGCCCTGAGGGTTTCAGCAATGTTGTAGGGGTTTTTAGCTCAGCTATGGCTCTGCCTAGCTATAGACCCTGTTGATGTGGCTAATGTGATCTGCCGAGCTATAGACCCTGGCTTGCATCCGGCTTATCTCAGACCTGTCTCATTCCTCTGGAGCTGTTAGGCATCACTAGGTTGTGTGTCTGACCTTGGTTACCATCCTCTGAACTGCTGATGGACATCTAAACTCAGACTAGAGCTGCCTTGCCTGGTGACCTGGACTTCTGGCTGCTCCTAGCTGCCATCCATTGTCCTGCCCTGCTTGCCTTGCTTTAGGACTGTAAACCAGGACCCTGGAGCGGTGAGGCTCCTGCCCTGTGGTCTATGTCATCATGCACATCTCCCAAATCCGTGTCCCTAGCAGAACAGCCAGTCCCTGCTACTCTACAACATCCCCATACTTCATGGAGTACATTGATAAGCTAACACTTAACCTGGTTTACTCTGTACTGAAGTACCTGAAGACTGTCCCCATGCCAAGATTTTTCCAGGCATTACTAATGCCTTCCACCAATCTCAAGAGTTGCCTGTGATATGCCTAAAAAAAAAATACTCTGTGAAGGCTTCTAATTGGATATTTGGGTACATGTGAAAATGTGATGGAGGAAGAAGATATCCAGGCTAAGTATGTTTAAGCACAGCTGAGAATAACTGTACTTGCTAGGAACAGCACATTTAGAGCCAGGCAAATCTTGTCTGGAAGCTACAGTAGAACATATCAGTGTAGTGATGAGGGCTGCTGTTATAGCATATTCAGACAGCAGCCAGTTTGCATATTGAGAGGGATGTAAGTGTCAGCACAGACATTTCTTAACATATAAATTCCTAGAAAAATGTATAGCCAAAGTAAACATGTTATGAATTCCAACTTTGAAATTATTTAGCCTTGCTTAGTGGGAAACTTACAGTTACTAAAATATATCCTAATAGTTGGTGGAGAGTTACATGGAAAAAAGAAAAAGCTCTTCATATGGTTTCAAGTCTGTGGTATAGAAATCCCTGACTGCTATTAGGAAGCATCTTCAGACTGAGAGGCTCTTCAGCTGAACTAATACCTAGAATTACAGGGGAAAACCTCTTACTATTTAACCGCTGAAGTAGTCAAAGTGTGCCTGATACTTAGCAATGGAGCAAAGCACTAAAGCCTGTGCTGCAGCTGTGGCTGGAAGCAGCTATTTCTCAGGAGTCAAAAATCCACATTTCCCAGATGCTCCATGCACAGGAATTCTAATAATTACAACATTAAAAATACTAATGCCCATAAAATATCTGGATCAGGGTGATCTTGTCAGAATAAATAATCTGATGCTTATAGTGGGATTCTTTCGATCCATGGAGTGTAGCCAGGCGCATGGCAAGGGCTGATGCTGACAGGACATCTAGTGGCATAAATCAGCTATTGCCCAGAGAAAGAATCCTCCCAGTAAAAACACAGGCTGATTCCAGATTTTCTGGTACCAGTCCAGGTTTCTTTGGCTGATGGCAACGTTTCTCTGCTTATTACCCAAGAGTATAACAGGAAAAAGAGGAAATGTTAGAGAGGTAACACCAGAATTACTTCTGTACAAAGATGTGACATTCTCCATTGTCTTGTTAATGTAGTCAAGACTATTGATTTTTCTCTGCCTTTTCACCCTCGTTTGCATCCTACTACTTGCCTGGTCCAATCCAGTTGTTTATCTGGTTTTAGATGAGGAAACTTGCACAGCTGTTACTCCATGTGAGTACAGGGAACACAGGAATATTTGAGTTCCAAGAGCTGACAGTACAGGACTCCCCAGTGACCACGTGCGTTTATTTACACTGACGGCTTCCCATTGCATAGTCTTCCCGGGCTTGTTAGCAATGTGTTAGCCTAAAAGCTGTTTTAATTGCCCCTATTAATTTGTGTTCACTTTGCTTCTTGTGTTACCCTCAGATTGAGCAACAAAGAAGTCACTGAAGAGAGGCCAAATCTGCTTTTTGCTTCACGTGGAAGTGGAGCTACAACTAACAGTTTCAAATAGTTCAACAGCTGCCAAACTATTCCAGTAAGGAAGCAGGAAGCCATTTGTTGTATTATACAGATATTTTTTTTAATATAGAAGGCCAATAGCATCCTGACCTGTATGAGAAACAGTGCAGCCAGCAGGAATAGTCCTGTAGTCAGTGCTGATGAGGCCACACGTTGAGTCCTGGGTTAAGTTTTTGGCTCCTCAGTACAAGAAGGACGTTGAGGGTGTGGAGGAGGGTGTCCAGAGGAGGGGGTCTGAGCTGGTGAGGGGTCTGTAGCGCAGCGGTTGTGAGAGCGGCTGAGGGACCTGGGGCTCTTTGGAGAAAAGGACCGTGAGGGGAGACCCCATCGCTCTCTGCAGCTCCGAGGAAGGAGATTGTAGTGAGGTGGGTGCTGGTCTCTTATCCTGAGTAATAATTGATAGCAAGAGAGGAAATGGCCTCAAGTTGTGCCGGAGGAGGTTTGGATTGGATATCAGGAAAAATGCCTTTACTGAGAGGGTTCTCGGGTACTGAACAGGCTGCCCAGGGAGATGGTGGAGTCCCCATCGCTGCAGGTGGTACGGCAAATGCTGGCAAATAAACTCTCTAAGGCACATTTTGGAGTTTTAGAAAGCAAGTACCCTGTAATCAGGGCTGGGCAACACGAGGGAGCGATCCCCATCGATCCTGTGTGGCGAGACAAAAGCTGGTTACAGAATGGATTTCCAACTTAAATACTACAACTCTCCTAGAAATCTTATGCATATTCTGTCATTTTCCAGGGACTCATTTTAATGTTGTTATGAGCCTCGCAACAGTCAAATCTGTTCTTTATTTGGAGCTTTGGCTCCAGCTCTGCCTGACCTTGCCTTTGGGCTGGGGAAGGGCCGCACACACACGGGGTTCCAGTGACAACTCTGTTCAGCACAAATCACACCGAGCACGAGGTGTTATCATTGCCAAAGAAGGAATAGCGTCTGGAACAACATTCTGTGAGAGGGACATTCCGTCTCACTTTCAACAAATGCAATCACTTAGATGAAACTTTGCTTTTGCTTAAATATAAAATATTCCACTTTCCGTAGCAGGCCCTACTTCTTCTATCGAGGGGCTTAAAAGATGAGGTGCTGAGGGTTTAACAGCGCTCAGGTACGGCTGAACTCGAGGCTCTCAAAGCTCTTTCTCCACCAAACGCTTCTCTGACTCGAAGCCGGCACTGCCCCGCCACGGTCACGTGACGGCAGCAGCGGGTCACGTGACACAGATCACGTGGCCGCTGACCCGGAAGCGGAGCGGAAGAGGATGCTGACGCTGGAATAAACATGGCGCCTTGGGGCTTCGGGGCTGTGGTGGAGCTGTTGCTGCTACTTCTCTGCGCCGTCCCGGCCGGCGCCCGTGTCCATCACCTCACCCTCAAAGTAAGGTCTGCGCCGCCCTCCCGCCCTGTGGGCTCGGCCGGGTGGACTGAGGGCAGTGGCCGGGCCTGCCCACCTCCCTGGGCCGAGGCTCGCCTGGCCTCCCATCTGCCTTCTCGCGGCATTCGTCTTCTTCGCTGCTTGCTGGGCTCTCCCGCTGGCGGGTGACGCTGTGTTTGGCTCTTCTCGTTAGTCTCGTGAAACCCAACCTGGGGTATTGTGTCTAGTTCTGGAGTCCCCAGTGTAAGAAGGCCATGGAGCTGTTGGAGCGGGTCCAGAGGCGGTGATGGAATTAATGCGAGGGGCTGGAGCAGCTCCTGTATGAGGACAGGCTGAGAGAGTTGGGGTTGTTTAGCCTGGAAGAGAGAAGGGTCTGAGGAGGCCTTAGAGCAGCTTCCAGTACTGAAAGGGGCTGCAGGAAAGCTGGGAAGGAGCTGGCTTTCTGTAAGGGCCTGGAGTGATAGAATGAGGAGAAATGGATTTAAATTGGAGGGAACAAGGTTTAGGTTAGATATTATGAAGAAATTGTTTATGATGTGGGTGGTGAGGCCCTGGCTGAGGTTGCCAGGGGAAGAAGTGTCTGCCTCAGCCCTGAAGGTGTTTAAGACCCAGTTGGATGGGGCTTTGAGCAGCCTGATGCAGTGGAAGGTGTCCCTGCCCGTGGGGGGAGTTGGAACTGGATAAGCTTTAAGGTCCCTTCCAACCTAAACCAGTAGATGATTCTGCCTCCTCCCGTGTCTCCTCCACGTTCACTTAGCCCCTCTCCCTGCCTAGGTGGCCATTTGTTTCTTAGTTGTGGAGAAAGCATGGGCAAGGTCCTTGGAACTGCAGTGGTTTGAAGGTGCAAAGGCTTCACATTCTCTTAAAAGCAAGGTAGAAAGCTCTGTGTGATGAATGTGGCATGCAGGGAGGTTTCTGAAGGAACTTAGAGGTTGCTTTTGCTTTTAATGTGTGCTCTGTGGTAACGTTCCTCTCCTGAACACTGGTTGTTCAACTCTAAAAGGCTCATGGCCATCTTATTGGCCTTCCAGATGTAGTTTCTTCACATTAATCAAGCAATCAATAGAGATGGAAGAAGATATTGGTGGTAACAGCTGTCTATTTTGGTTTAATGGACTTCTGATTGTGCTTCAAAACAATGTCGTTGTCTCTATATTTGGAAAAAAACCTCGAGTAAGGATTGTTAATGGGAAGTGGTGCAGATCATGGCAAAGGTCTGCAGCGCCATGGTGCTGCTGTCTGTTGTGCTTTAAATGAAGAGCTGCACAGCTGGGTGATAGAGGTGTTTGGGGTGATGCTTTTTAAGGGCTTTTGTATGGTTCATGAAACTCTTTGTAAATCTCAATAGTGATATTGTTAATTTTTTCCTTTTTGTCAATGTTCAGAAGCTAATAAACTGCTACTCAATTAGGACCAGCGTTACTGTGTTCTTGTAGCAGTTTAGGGAGAGTGGCAAAACTTTGCAGGAGCTCCCCTTCAGCCTTTGGGATACTGGGAATGCTGTGAGACATTTATGACTTATTTGTAGGGAATTTTCCAAACTGTGTTGTTGCCTAATGTGCAGTGGTGTGACTATTATTCTGCTTCACAGAAAGTAAACTTCTCTCTGAAGCAGTAAATTAGGATGTTTACGTTATTGCTTTGAGGAATTTGTAACCAGAAGCTGAGTGCTGGAATAATTTCTTTTGGCATGAGACTTTTCCCTTATATAGAGAACTTTCGAAGCAGCCTCAAGCAAATGATATCGGCAGCAGAAGTTAGTGTCTAGTTTCTATTAGGGCCTCTCTTAACTGCCTGAATCAATTACTAAACCGTATGTGCCAATTTTTATGGTCAAAGTTGGGTATGGTTTTTGTTTTGTGTGAGGTGGAACACTGACCTGCCAAGCCAGTGGAGAGTCAAAGTGCGTTAATGTCTTTGTCCACCTCCTGTACAAACACAAGCTTTATTGTTGGAGCACAGTTGCTCCTTTTCTACTTCATCAGCTGCTTTACAGCATTTTATGTAAACATCGGGTTCCAACAACTGTACCCTTTCACAATGAAATCTTCCTTCTAGAGTTCTTGCTATTGGCTCCTTGCTTTTAAGTGTGCTTTGACGCTGTGCCAGGCTAAAGGCCATGGCTTTGTGTGAATGTTTGGTATTGGGTTTCCTCAAACAAGCTGCTATTGCTTAGGTTAGAATAGCCTCATTCTTGAGTCTTTGTAATTAGTGTGCTAAGGTGAAGCTTTTTTTTGTTGTCAGAAAAACCAGCCACAGTCTGAGAGGTTTCCTGTTCTGAAAAAATAACGTTTTCTTGATAAAAGCATAAGAACTTTTTATTTCTGCTGAGTTAGAAAAAAGATCTCTTTGAATCTGGCAGATAGACTAACCTTGTCAAAGGAGACTCTCTTCCTTAGTAGCAATTGTTACTAACTTCATTAGCTTAATGAAATAAGGTTAAAAAACCCCAAACCCTACAAAAATTGATGTTATATAAGTCTGGTGGAAGTCATTTTCAGAGGTTTCCAGCTATTGATCTCACACAAATAATAAAGCTCCTTCTGTGTAAGGGTAAGCACTCTCTGGTGAAACTTTTACTGTACTGATAGTGTGATCCCAGTTAGATTTTGGGGAAAATAGTAAAAAATATTTTGCTGCCCATTCTGGGCTACAGGATCTTGGATACCACTTCCCTGTAAACTTATTCAGATGTTGCAGGATTGATTTTTGTCCTGAAGAAGAGGAGAAGATTTTATTTATTTATTTATTTTTTAATGGAAATAATCTGTGAAGTTACTGACAGTGACCTGTTAGTGGCAATTCCCAGGTCCTCCCTTCTTGGAGGGGCAGGCTTAATCGTTAAATGCATTCTATGTAAATTAAAATAATGTGCATGCTGATAACTCGGATACTTAAACGTTCACCTGTATGGGTTCATGCCTTTGTAAACTTACAGTTGAGTATTTCTGAAGTCAGCAGCTGAGTGATTATAAATACCAGCTGGATTCTTCAGACCTGTTAAACCTCCTGTGAGAGGCGAGACAGTCATTAGTAAGCTGGCGTTGTTAAGCTGTCGATGTCTGGAGCGGTCCATGCTCTTGTGGAGTGTGCTGTTGCTTGGTGGCACCCAGTGACGGAGCGAGTGTAAAGCTGCAGGATTTGTGAAGTAAATCTTTAAGTGCTCAAAGCTGAAAAAAACAGTGAGGAAAGTGCATGTTGCATATTGTCTTTTGTTGATGGGGAGAATATCTGTGAGCTGGCAGAGTGAATAAACTTAAATGGAACTGAACAGCTTTTACAAGTGCTCTCTATTAAGCCGCTGTCTCTGATCGTGTTTAAAAGGTGCAAAACATCTTCTGGCTGGGTAACACCGCATCCCTCTCCTGTTCCCCTCAACCCAGTCACCCAAACAAGTGCTTCTCTGTCCAGATGTGCTTAAACACACATGCTGTACTGTGTAAGGAACTGGTATTAGTCTTCTGTTTTGATTGGGAAATTATATTGCAACAGTCTTAAATGAACCAGATGGGCTCTTGTTCAAGCACATTAGGTGACCTAGAACCCAAAGACAGCTCAGCTCTAATACTCTGTTGAACAAAGCATCTGCTGTGAGCCATGTGTCACCAACTTTTTTTTCCACCTTCTGAGCATCCAGGGGACCATCTGGTTATTTGCCAGGTTAACTTGACTCTATTAGGACAATCTTATTACGGCTAGATTACAGGTTAGCTGCATTGGGTTTACTGTCCTGCTATTACAGTGATATTTATGTGTCGGGAATGCTTTATGCAGAGATGTCAAAATTAATGCTGAGGGTACAGGAAGAGAGAACTTATTGTACTTCTACAGTTCTTAGCTCAGGCTTCCAGTACCTTGTCTAGAACAATTTGTTTGCCTTTAGCAGCTGAGTTTTCTCCTTAGAGTATTGTGCAATCTGATTGTCTTTCCATAGAAGAAACAATTTTTAGTGACGACTTTTAAAAGTACTTTAAGCCACACTTTAAACTTGCTTTTCAATTTTTATTGTTCTGTTTCTGCTTTTCATTCAATTAATGATCCTGTAGAATTGAAGGTCCAACTGCATTCCTATTTATTGATTTATGAATGCAAGATAACAGGGATGTGACCTTTCCTCCTCTGATGTGGCAGCTGTGTGTAATGCTTACCAGTTTTCATGTGAGGTCCTTCATGACCTCTTTATTTAAATAAAAAAAAAACAACTCGCCGTACTCAAACCTTTATCAGCTGAGCCAAGCACGGAAAGGGATCAATTCCTATAGTTTCCTTGGCAGACTGAAAGGAAGTATGTTATTCTGCAACAAAGACCAGGAGCAGATGACAGGACTGGAATTTTCCTGTTAGAGAAATGAACCCAAGCGATTCTGTTTAAACCCACATAACCAATTTTCAGTCTTTGTCCTGCTTATAAGACACAAAGCCTTGCCAGAAAATCATTTTGAGGAATAGGACTTGAGTAGAGATTTTCATATCTGCACTATAGACGTAGTTTCCAGTGCGTTAGGTGGTTGATTGTCCAAACGTTGGCCCTGCCTAACACAGATCTGATGGGGTGACGGTACACCGTGTTACTTGTTAAACACTTGGCCAAAGCCCAGCTCTTGGTTAGGTAAGATTGCTGTTGTTAACTAATTGCCCTTCAGTCTGTTGCGATGACAGTACTTGATGTTCAAACAATAGTTGTCTTGAGTTGTCTACAGTCTATTTTTTTTGTAGCAATAGTTTTTGATCGGTGATACCAGATATTTAATTCCTTCCAGACTTCTTTTCTCGCATATTTCTCAGTAGCATAGCCAGCTAGTTACTGATGACACGTTTATTTAAAGTTTTTGCTGTTCAGGTTTTTAAAGAGTTGGTAGATTCTGGTGGCATTATTGGTTATATCTGAAGGTAACCTGAAGAAATTTGCTGTTGGTGAGGTCAGATATTTTTCATGAATACTTAAGTGTCTGTCTCTGTCACCCTCCATCCTCTTTGATTGCTGCTGCAAATGACTCTGTGTGATTTGTAAACTTGCTTTCCTTTTGTACAGGATGATGTGAGGCAGAAGGTGCACCTGAATACCTTTGGCTTCTTCAAGAATGGTTTCATGACAGTCAATGTCAGCAACCTTTCACTGAAGCCACCTGTGAGCCCTGATGACAAGAGCAGCTTATCGGTAAGTCACTTGGAGTCCAGTGACTGTGAAATTTCCCAGTCCTGCCAAATTGCTCCTGCACTGGATGCCTTAACTTGTTTGAGGTGTCAGATCCTAACTGGTGGTACTGTTGGCTTTGCTCTCCACGAGCCATTTATGAGGATACCTATGTTGTGAGATTTATCCTTGAGCACTATCCTTTTTGCTTTAAGGATAGATTTAACTTATCCCATCCCCTACTGAACTTGATGCGAGTGTTTATAACCTATATTGAACACAGGTTTCCTAAGCAGTCCTATGATGTGAGATTTTCGTGTTCTTGTCCTATTGTGTTGCAAGACATCCTCTGCTCATCCATCAGTAGGTTTCCAGAACAGTGACTCTCTTCTGATTTTTAGAGGACTTTAATGCTATATGTTTTATAGCATTGTATTGGTGATTTTAATAGAAAAACTGTAATACCAAGGTGAAAAACAGACCTGTGTTCTTACTCTTCTGCACAGTTCAACTTTATTTATTACTAAAAGTATTAGACGTTTTTCTCAAGCAATAACATCTGGAAAAATACTGAAATAAGTTAAAATCTTCAGGGACAGAAGGGTTTGAAACAGCATATGTTTTTTTATTGGTGGATATGGGTGAAGCAGCAAGTGTATTATATTTGAATATTATTTTCAGTTGAATTGGGTAATGAGAAAAATACCTCGATTCTGCCTTAACTGCAGGTAAACTTATTTACAGTAGTATCTTTGACTTTCGTTGGTAGTTTGGATTCTGATACTAGGGGAGCCTGAGCTGCTTTAATTTGACAGATTGTTCTTGATTGTCTTGTAGGTGGGGTTCAGCTTGGATCGAACAAGGAATGATGGGTTCTCTACTTATTTGGTAAGAATGAGAGATGTGAATTTGCTTTTCTAAGCTGGGGACATCTTGTAGCCTACCTTACTCCAGTGATGTTTGGAAGAAAATATAGAACGGAGTTGGCCTTTAGATGTGGTCAGGTTGTTAAGGATAATTCAGTTGTACAATTTGCTGGATCAAGAATGGTAACCTCTCCTTGGGGTTGAGGGGAGCATGTCCCATTCCTTATAAACAGAAGGGCAATTCAAATATATTTTGCTTCTATTACCAGGATGAAGAAGTGGATTACTGTATCTTGAAAAAGAAACCAGAACAAGATGTCTCTGTTGTAATCTTACTTCTGGACTTGGAAACGGAAGTGTGAGTGAACAGTATGCACTACATTTTAAAGTCATTTCTCCAGTGGAAGCTAATGTAGTGCTTGTGAAATGTCTTTAAGAACTTGGAAAGCTGCTGTATGTGTGGTTTATTTTTTAATTGGTTACGTGAAAGTTAAGAGAAGGTGAGAGAGAGAGAAAATCTGCAGTATAAAACGGTTCAATAATTCTTGTTGTATGTTGGAGGGGTAAGTGGGCGTAGAGCAGAAGAATCGTACGTTAATTGTGCTGCTAATGTGAACTTGAAGTCTTGAGTCACTTGTGCAGCTCTTGCACCGAATGTGCTGTTTTACTGTTTGTCTTGGATTATCTGTTTTATGGAAGTACCTTTGAGACTGCATCGCTCTCTTCTGCAAGAAAAAATGTAACTGTGTGGAAACATTATTCCATTTTGGTAATCAGTATCTCATTAGAAGTTAACTAGTTTTGCTTCAGCTGTTCTTTTATTTGATGTAAATATGTAGTGCAACTTCTCCCACAGTGATCAGTTCAATGCTTGCCTGTTCTCTGTGGTAAAAAAACAAGTCAAGACAAGTTGATTGTCTTTTATTGGGTATATGTAGGCTGTGACAACCTCATTGTGAATGTTGATTTGCTTTGTTTGTTTGAAAACTGTGGGTTTTTTTAGGGTGAAGGTACGGTTCTCTGCAGGAGCTTCTTCTTTACCTAAAATTTCCTTCATATCTGAGGGAAATGGCACTGCCTTAAGTACCACAGCACTGAAAACGTCTGAGCAAAGCAGTGATTCTGATAAAAATCCTGCAAAGATGGACCCAAGTACAGACAGTGAAGGTAAGCCTGTGAAACCTGACCTCTGTGCTTCCACCAGTGTGTTGTGGTCACGTTCTGGGGTCCTCTTGGGCTGGAACGTGATGCAGTGTCTTGCGTAAAACTGTGCATAGAGCTGCCTTTTGGGCTGGCGTCTCTTCTGCTCAGTGATATGTGTCAGCCAGTTCTGGTGATCCAGATGAGACCTAATGTGGCAGTTGGAGACCTGCAGTACCTGTCAGGTGGGGTTGCGGGACATGATTGTCTTTTGTCTGGCAAAAAGAAGGCTAAGGGGGAATTTCCTTTGAAGTTTTACTTTGTTAAACAAAACCAGGGTCAATGTGATGCAGTATTGACACTAGGCGTGCTTTGAGTCACAAGCTGGCCTGAATATACCTCTAGAGGTGCTTTCTAGCCAACATTTGTATGAGTTTGTATATATATTTCTGAAGAGTTGAAATCTAGTCTGTTATGTAGAAGCTGTGGGGATAACGAAGTAGCTCTACCAGTAACCTCTCTTGGAGGGACAGTCTTTGTCTTGGCTTCCAGACTGGCAGGTGAAAGGATTTTATAATCTTAGCTCCTATGGTATTAACTCTAAACGGTTCATATTATCCCTTCCTGGAAGAGTTTAGACTTCAGATCAGGCTGCTCAGCAGTCTGAGTAGTCTGAGTCTGTCTTGGCCTGTCACGTTCACAAGCTTTGTCATTTAAAGTTTTGCACAGCCATTCTAACAAGTCAAGAACAAAGCTGGGTGGCACTGAATAAAATTGATCTGGTGGCTCTAGTTTTGTTTTTTTTTTTTGCATTGGAAAGTGTAGTGTGCGTATTGACAGTGTACTGGGGTAGGGGAGCCAAAAGGAAAGCTTAAGTCTTGAACTTTTGCTTCCTGGTAGAATGGGATGAACTTATGTTTGAAAAGCCGCTTATGGGAGCAGAGTGAAACTGTGGACTTGGCATGCTGCTTGAATGAAGCCTCCTGTCAAGTTAAGGTCAGAACAGATCTTGACTTGGCAGGTCACTTATGCTTTTGGGGTTGTTTTCTCGACCTTTTTGCTGGGGCCTTGCTTAGTAGAAGGCTGAGGAGTTTTTCCTTCCCCGGGGCTAATTAGGACTTCTGTGTGTTTGTCAGGCCATGTATTAATGTCTAAATTAAGATTAGTCAGTGAGATTAACAGTATTCGGCCATAACATTAAAAGTCATAGCTGTAGCCTGTATGAAACAAGGCTGTAGCCTGCATCTGGTATAGGTCAACTGCCTCCTGCATCACGGGCATTGCAGAGGCTGGAAAGCTTCATTGAGTAGGCTTTTGTAGAAGATGTAATGGAGAGAAGTCTATCCTAGCATTTGAGGATGCATTTGGAATGAATGCTAATTGTAGGAAGAGTCCTGGGAGAGCAAGGAAGAACTGGTAAAGAATATCTGTTAATGATTATCTAGGAAACTGCCATGCAGACAAGCGAAGGAAGACTTAAGTAAGGTATTGGCAGTGTGTAAAAGGTGGTAATCTATGAGGATGTCTAAATGCAAGCAGTAAATGTACTATTAATACTTCTATTTCTAGGTAAGAAGTCCAAACGAAGTACAACATCCTCCCAGGTAAGAAACTATCTGCTTTTCTTTCAGAAAGGTCTTGTGGGACTATTGCAGTATAAGCATAGCCAGAGAGTGGAGAGCAGTGTTTTTCTGTTGCTCAGCTTCCACTGTAAATATACAGAATGCCGTTTTGATAGCCAGATGTGGTAGTTACCTGCTTAAAAAAATCTAATTCTCTTTTCCTTTTCCCAGAGCATAGTAGAACAAGAACATCATGTTCACAGTGAAAGAGGAACTTTTTCATTTCAGGTAGGGTGTCTGACAATCTAGTCTTGATGTGTGCAGACTGTTCTTTCACTGTATTACTTTGTGAAAAGTAAAACTTTGTTGTTACCTACTGTAATTAAAATGCCTGTTACAACAACAATTGCTGGAAATCTTTCTTCATAAAGAGGGGAGCTGTTTTAACTGTCTTTAGTGTGATGTAGTTCTTAGTATCTTAGGCTGAGGCTCACGGGTTATTAAACTTTACTGTGATGCAGCTAGTGCGTACAGGCTTCTAACAACAAATAGCTGTGGCCTGGCTGTTGGCTCATTTGTGAGGGTTGATATTCTATATGAAACCAAATTAACACTTCATTTCAGCACACTGGTTCACTTGTGATTGTAGTATAAAACAAACACTTTTTAAATTCTATTATGTCACGCATCTGATTTCCAGAACTAACAGAACTTGTATATTTGGGGGAGAAACAGAGTAGCTCCTTGTGCTTTAGGGGAAGTGTGATCAAAATTTTATGCTTCACTGTGTTAGATGAAGGACACTTCTTGTTACCTTGTCCTGTGGTGAACTAAGTACTGACACCTTAAGGCCTTGGATAAAGGTCTTGGCTTGCCAGAGTGCTGTAGTCACAGATGGGCATGATGATTTTGCATCTGGAATTCTGTTGAAACTTGCAGATATGCTGGTATCCTCAGAACAGCATGCATGCTGAAGGGAACCAGCTGACCCTAAGTGTTGTGATTGCCCCATCCCTGGAGATGTTCAAGGCCAGGTTGGATGGGGCTTTGAGCAGCCTGGTCCGATGGGAGGTGTCCCTGCCTGTGGCAGGGGGTGGGACTGGATGTGCCTTAAGGTCCCTTCAGCCCAAACCATTCTATGATTCCATGGCTGACTCTTTTCATGCCTTGGTAGAAATGGCTTCTTACCAGGGCAGCCCTTTTGTGAATGAAAAGAATGCTGACTTTCCTATTCCTTACTTTCAGTTTTATTTTAACATCAGCTCTGATAACCAAGAAGGTCTCTACAGCCTGTATTTCCATAAATGTGTTGGCAAGGATGGGCCAGCTAATGACAAGCAGCTATTTAGTCTTGACGTGAGTATAGCTTCTGAAGTATAATTAACTCATCCTCTTAGACTGAAATTTGCAGCTTTCAGTTCTAGTGCATGTACCAAGCACTCACTGTACATGGGTGTATATATGGGGTGGGAAGGGATCCAGAGTTGTGCATTTAGTCTCTGTAGTGGCATTTCTGAAGGAAGCAACTACAGTGGGAAGAATTAAAATACTAGGTTTGGAGAAATGTCTGAATGTGAAGACTGTGTGTGGGCTTGGTTCAGTCTACACAGTTGTGACTGGTTGCTGTAATGAGACCGGAGCTAAACCAGCTGTTTGGTGTTTCACTGTGCTCAAAAGATGACATTTTTTTCCTTTACACGTTTGCAGATATTAAGGCTATCGCTGCAATCTAAATTATTGGTATTGTGAATTCAGTGGGTTTTCTTTTTCTGGCCTAATTAAAGATGTTTTTACGGTGTTGTCTACACATGTTAAAGGCAATATGTTATAACAAATGTCTTATCTCTTTTAACACCCAAGGGTTCAGCCCTGTGCTCTTTTAAGCCAGAGTGCATTATCACAGCCCAGGCTTTCCCATTTTTCTCTTTCCTGTGCTCATGCTGGCATCTGTGCTAGTGTGTAATGAGCTGTTCTGTGAGGAATCCTCTCATTGACCAAGGTAACTGTCAGCCAGATCAGACCCTTGAACTGCTTTTTGCATGGTTCTGCTGACACTACTGCAAGGGAACATATAGGTGATAAAACTTAGTGTGGATAACTTAACTCAGACTGGACTACTTCAATTCTGCTTCTGAAATTGTATGTTTAGAAGACCCACTGTAGAAATTGGAAAGAGAAGAAAACCTGGAAACTAACTTCTTTGATTATATTTAGAGATGCAGGACAGCTTCAGTACTGCAAACTAGTTGTGATGCATTACTTTAATGAAGCCCTAGCTGTTTAGGGGCATAAATAAGATGTTAAATACAGCTTCTGTTTTCCAAGTCGTAGGATAATAGACTTGCCAGCGGAGTGTTTCCTTTCTCTTGACAGGTGAAGAAATCCATTGTCATAAATCTGGGTGGGTGCTTCAGCTATGTCTGTCTCTCTCAGCACCTAAAATCAGGACTGTGCTAAAAAACCTGCTTGTTTACGCAGGATTGTAGATACCATTTCTGAATCAAATGTAGGCAGACTCTGAAGTTTGGTATGGAGAACAACTATTGTTTGAGAAAATTACTTTGCCTTTCTGAATTATCTTACGTAACTGAAGCACGGAAAGGAACCTCTGTCCCTTTCTGCTTTTCAAGGAGATTGTGGGTGTAGTTGTGCAAAATATTTTGGGATTGAGGATGAGGAGCTGGTTTTAGTTTTAAGATTGTCATAACAGTCACCTCTTCAGAAAAGCTAATTTTAAATAAGAAAATTTGATTGTGAACAAGAGTTGCTAACTCGGTGTTTTAACTAAGTTGTTTTTTTTCAACTGTATACATAACACACCTTTCAATATTCAGATAGAAATTACGGAAAAGAATCCTCAGAGCTACCTCTCAGCTGGTGAGATCCCCCTGCCAAAACTTTACATTTCCATGGCGATCTTCTTTTTCCTGTCTGGGACTGTATGGATCCACATACTTCGTAAACGCAGGTAAGCGGACTAGTTCGGTGTCACTAACAAGTATGGACCTACCTCATTTGATTTTTGTTTTTTATTCTTCCTCTTCTAATGCCCAAGTCACAGTCGGATTTAATCACTTGAAGCTCTGAATCTGGGTCAATATTGTATGCCTAATACATGCAGCTTCTAGTTGGAAACAGCTATTTCTGTTAGTGTCATTGTTACAGACCATTGTTCTAAACTTATCACGTCTTGCATTAAGAAATCCATCATGTAGTGTACGTATTAAAATATTTTGTGGCAACAAAGAAACAGGAAATTCCTGTAGTTGATGACAAAAGGAGAACGCTATTTGGGAATTACTCTAAATAGCAAGAAAAACTTGATCGAGTTTTTTTCCTATAGTAAATGGCAGTTTATGGCAGTGGAGAGCCGCAACATTTTGATTATAGCTGAAAGTGGTAGGAGTTCTGAATTGGAAACTGTGCTTCTTAATAGTTAGAGCATTGCAACACAAGCCAAGAGAACCTACGATTCCATTTTGGCTTTTCCTCTGACAGTCTGGAGTTCACTTGGTGTGGTTTAATGTCTTGCGGGCAGAGGGCAGAGTGATACATGTGTGAATTATGTTCAGCAAATATTTGAACAGTTATAGTCTGTGTATGTGAGATGTTCCTATGAATTGTTGTTTTTAATTAACACAAATATTAAAAATCAGAGTTCTATAACATGTAATTGATATGTTGTTCAGGATACTGGGAAAACTTGGACTGCAGCATTAAAAGGAATCGTACACTAATAGCTCAGACCAGGAGTTACTGTTCGACATTTATAGGTTCTAAAGAAATACTTGAACTGAGATATTTATTACTGTTTTTTTAACTGATGCTGTTCCTACCTTTTTTTATTCCCAGGAATGATGTCTTTAAGATTCACTGGCTAATGGCAGCCCTTCCTTTCACCAAGTCTCTGTCCTTGGTCTTCCATGCAGTACGTATAGTGTCTCTGCCTTAAGGTGTTCAGCTGGGAAGTAGAAACATGGGAATGCTGTTAAAGAAGTCTGCCTTGGAGGGGAGAATCAGAGGGAAAGAGAAGCATCTGTGGTATTGAAGCTTTGGAACTGAACTGCAGCTGTTTGCTGGAAGTGATTCAATTTTTCTATCGGCAAATGCTGACTTTAAATACAATTGAGATCCAACTGAAGTGGTGAAGCAGTGAGCGTGTGAGGGTTGAATGAGTTCCACAAGTTCTGATGTTTTGGCCGTCTGAGCCTGGTGTGAAAACTTGAGCTGTGGTGCTGCTTCAGCGAAGTGGCTTGCAATAAATGTTAGTAAATGGTGACCTTGATGAATGTTTGTAAAATTCAAGAGTGCTACTTCATCTGAACTATTATGGTGTGTTGTAACAGACCTAACATAAGCTTTAATGCTTTCAATGCATAAGTACCTGTTGAATTGAATTGACTTTGCCTTTCCACTGGAAAGACCTTGTAAACAAAGGTAATGGCAAGCATTTAATCCTTCAGTGTTTGTGCCAGCTGTGATCTTCACCTTCATGGTCATGACAGCATAACTGCTACTAACTTTTTTGTAATGAAATTAATTGAATCTGGTTACCAGTGAAAGTAGAAAGCCTCTACTTGCCTGATGCAGCTGAATGTGAACAATGAATGAATAAATAGGTTACAAATGCAGTTGTTCAAGTGAGAGAGCTGTGTGGGAAGGATGTAGATTATATGAGATCCTCTAATACTTAGAAAGTACAGCAAATGGAAACGACCTCGTTGTTAAACAAAACTAGAACATTTTGGGAGGAGGTATTCTCGAAGGTGCAACAGAGCTGAGTTTGTACACACTGATTGCAAAGTGAAACTTGAAGTAGCTGTCAGGCAGACCTCTTTTATAGGCATGGGTGGGGTGCTGATGAGCAGCTTGTCAGGTAATGTACTGTATTTTCTGCTTTCAGATCGACTATCACTACATTTCTTCTCAGGGATTTCCTATTGAAGGCTGGGCTGTTGTTTATTACATCACTCACCTGTAAGTATGTCAAAAGATTGATGTGATAAATTGAAACAGTGGATTTGAATTCCCTGTGGGGCTGGCCCTGTCCTGAGCAAAATGAGAAATTGCTGATTCTTTGATGCTGTGCTCTGAACGACAGGATAACAGTCAGCCCTGTGTGGAGGAGAAAGCTCTACTAATAGAGGGCAGCTGCAGAGAATTGGCACTTGTGTGGGTGGAGACTTAAAAGGATAAGAAATGCTTTGCTTTTCTTTGTTCATACTAATATTCAAGTATCTAATTTGCTTTTGGTGTGAATGGTAAGAGGGTGCAGCTGCCAGTATTTTCTCCTATTCGTAGTGGTGAATGGATGACTCCCCTGGGAAGACTGCATGTATTGACAAGTGTGAATAAAGCACAATATTGCTTTGTGATACTCTGTTGTAAGCAAGTGCATCTGCTTCCCTGTTGTAGGCGCTTGCCCAAATTATGAATGGCAAGGCTATTGTGTTTGTGGCTTTACTGACTGTAGGAGAGAACCTGAGTAGAAGAGGAAGTGTGATGAAGTTTCTCACTGCAGTATGTGTTTCTTTTTCAGACTGAAAGGTGCTCTTCTGTTCATCACTATTGCCCTTATTGGCACAGGATGGGCTTTCATTAAACACATCTTGTCAGACAAGGACAAAAAAATTTTCATGATTGTCATCCCGCTTCAGGTGAGGACTGAGCAGGGTCAGTACTCGCTCTGTTGTAGGAGAGCTGCTTGTGGAAGCTGTAGAGGGCTGTGAATCCTTCACAAAATACGCTGTGGTTACTGCTTGTGTGAGCTTGTTGGCTACAATTTCAGTTGAGAGGGAATTCTTGAGCCGAAGTTACTTTTACAACTTTCCCCACCTTTCTCCCTATATTGAATATGAGAGAAGAGTGAATGAATGGTGTCAGGAGGTGAACGACTAGCTGTAAGGTAGGGGGAAAACTTGAGCTGCAGACTAGTACCAAACTACTAAGAAGAGAAGTTCAAAGTTGTCGCTTCTGAAATGCTTGTGAAATGAGCTTAAGGAAAAAAAGGGGAAAACTGAGTCTTGTAAGTCTGTTGGGAAAGTTTCCCAGTGTGTACAAAGGTAGATAGAAGGGCAGCACTTCTATTTGTTTTCGATAGAACAGCTTTCCTGCCTTTCCAGGTGCCCTTACCTAGCTGCAAAACCAAAAGTATGTAACTCGTCTCAGAGGCTCTTACAGACCTGAGGTATGGAGTACAGAACGTGATTGATGACCAGTTAGAACTATTGGTTTACTTTAGAATAATGTGTTTGAATTATTTGCTGTGTGTGTATCTGCAGAGTCCTGTTTCTATATTATAAAAAGTAGGTTTTGCTCTTTTATCTCTACTGATACGATAGATTCAGCAGAGTACATAACGAAAAGGACTACTTTCTGACTGTCAGCAGAAACGTGTTCCAGTCAGTCTTGTTTCTGTAAATCCTGTGAAGGTGCTGCTGAGCATGTGACTTTCTTGACAGAAGAATTATTGACTCTGCAACCATGGGACTGCTTTTGCTGAATCAACAGCTTGTGTATGGAATCTACCAGGAAAGCTTCTGAAACCATTAAGTGTGTTTTGTCTTGTAGGTACTGGCAAATGTGGCATACATTATCATAGAATCAACAGAAGAAGGGACAACTGAATATGGACTGTGGAAAGAAATTCTCTTCCTGGTAGACTTGCTATGTTGTGGAGCCATCCTATTTCCAGTGGTGTGGTGAGTCACTCTGTGTTGTCATATGAGCACTGATGGCTTGAGCTGCTTCTGAGCTAGTGAGTATTGACTGCTAGTTAGAGCTAAGGATACTGCCAAAGCAAAAAGAGTTGGTCCTTTGGAATCAAGCATTCTGTTAACTGTTTTAAACCACATTAGTCAACAGTTCGATCTCGTATTGTGGAAGATACTTGTTCTGGGGATGTTAAAATGGAGCTAAGGTAAGGTGGGCGGTGATTTAAGTGTGGCCAGCACAGCGCAGACTATAGCTGCTTTTGAAACTTGGAATTTTGCTCTTTGAGAAATCACGTTTTGCTTTACTGACTGAGGCTGGAAACTAAGCTGTTAAATTCTAAAACAATCCTGCTGTCTAAGATCAGTCCTGCCTTCAAGCAGAGTAGCTGCTTTTTTACTTGACTGTTTAGAAGAAATAATCCCACAGGGAGCATTTCCTTGCCCTTCCTTCCACTCTACTTGGCAAGGAATAATGTTGGTTATATAAAACTTGACTGAAACACAGATAATGCAGATAAACACTATTGCTTCTTGCCAGTTAGTCAGAACATTTATCTTCTAAATTCATTTTAGTCTTAATTGGATAAACAGCTGGATTTAAAGGAGGATATGAAGGAGCCTCTGACTCCTTGGTTTGTAAACACAGGATAGTCTTCTTTTTCTCCAGTATCTCTGGTATTTATTTCTGAAATGCAGAGTGAATGTAAATGTCTCTCTAGGGAACAGGTCGTTGCTCCGGAGTGTGTAACTTGAGTGTTTGAGATAATTGTTTCATATTGCATGTGTGTGGATAAAGACACACATACATGCTGCTTAGTAGATGGGAGTGAGTTTCAGCTTGCCTTTTGAGGGGGAGTTTCAGCTCTCTGTCATCCCAGTTGTCCTCTGTATAAGGGCAACCCCCTACACAGTCTCGGAGGCCTTCTGCCAAGCCTAGGAGATGTCTTCCAAGAAGTTTGCATTACCCACTTGTCCCTTCCCCTACTACAGTCTAAATCCTGCAGCTCTCTGAGGCTGAGAGCATTTGGGTGTGGTAAATAAACTTTCAAGGATATTCTATTAGTTTTAATTGTAGAGAAAATCTGATTTCCTTTGATAAAGGTGACTTTTACTGCTGCAGCTCTTACTGCTGCATGCTAGAATCCATGTGTCAGTGACGTGCTGGCACAAAACTGTGTCTGAAGGACAAATACACTTGGGTGAGCTGTCCTGTAACTGTTTATAGTGTGCAACCAGTGTTCCTGCGTTGTCGTGGTATTGGCATAAACTGGCCATGAAGCTCAGGACGTGAGATCCTACCCCTTTTTCATCTGGTTAGTGTCATTGCATCTGGTGGGATGACTCATGGGAGCAAGGTGACTAAGACTTGGCCCTTGAATTTACATTCCTGCAGGGTAGCTTCTGTTACGTAAGTTGCCTATGTAGATGTGTACGTTGTAATCAAGTATTTAAGTGAAAAGAGCTTAAAAGAGCAATAAGATGCCAAATACTTGGCAGCACTCTGAAGAGTAGCTTAGCTTAATTGTACGAGTGGAAAGCATTATGCTGGAAAATGCCCCAGTTTCTCACTCTGCTCCCTCCCTCCTACAAAGCTTACTGTAGGCTGAAGCAGGCTTTAACAATCCGCTTTCTTAATCACAAGGAGATACAGATACTTGAACTAACTGCCAAGCTAGGGAGATGGGGGTGAAATCTATGCAGTGCTAAGCACACTAAGTACAGTTAATTACGAACACACTCCAGCCATAAAGAGGTAACAAAACTTGTCAGCATTTGAGGGGTGTAGTGATAAGAGAGTGCAAAAACTGTAGCTAATCTACTCTTTTTATTTTTCAGGTCAATAAGACATTTACAGGAGGCTTCGGCAACAGATGGGAAAGGCAAGTAATCTGTCATTTTTTTCTGGTTTATGCTATGTGCCATAAGATAATGCTAGAATTTCAAGCACATGGTGCTGATTTGAAATATGTAAACTAAAACTGCAAATCTACGCCATGTTATTGTCACATTGCTTTTCCTCAGCAGGCTTATGGGAATAACCTCTGGGAAACAACCTTTCTCATGTTTTGTCCTTACTATCAGAACTCGTGTGTGGAACTCATTCTCTTGTACTTGCACAGCTCTGAGAACTCGAGCTGGACATGACATCTACAGCAAATCATCTTGACAGATCTGCTGCCTTTTCTCAGACTTGAGTGTTCAGAAGTAGAACTAGAAATGAATTGTAGAATTGCTCACTGTTAGTCAAAATAGCTGCCCTGGTTTCAATTTCTGCAGAAATCTGTGCCTGCCAGAACAGAAGGAAACAAACCTCATTATGAAACAAAACATTAACTGGCATTCAGTGTTGCGCAGTTCTTGACTTGTCCGTGTTTGTACAGCAGCGTAAAGGACTGCTTGTGTGAAGTCGAGTTGTGTTTACTGTAGCAGTGAAAAGGAGGTGATGGATGGAAAGCCAACCCAAATATGGCTTCTGTAGCGTCTGCTTCTCCTGCTCTCTGCTCGCTTCTTCTGTATTAGTTCCTCAGTTAGCTGCGGATGTGAGCCACGGAGCACTGGCTCCTTGGACGCAGGCAGCTGGTTGAATATTCTGACATTTGATGCTTTATTCTTCTTCAGGGCTTTATTTGTAGAAGCATCCTTTCAATGTGCTCTTATCCTTTTAACTCTTGTTTCTCCTTTCTGGAGATAGCTGCCTACCTCTGGATACCTCTTCCAGCCATTTCCTTGGCTTCCACTGAGACTTTTATGTGTCAGTGCAGATTGCTTCCGTTAACTTTAGTTAAACAGGAGGAGTATTAATTTCTAATAGAAACCAATGTAAAAGAGGTCAGTGTTGATAGTGTAGCACAAATGTAATTGGTGGTGTTCTCATCAGTGTGTTCGCATGGATTCAGTGACGTTTGCCGATGCATTTCTTTTACCTTGCACCCTGAGCATATGTTCTGGAGTATTTATACTCGTACTGTTATAAAGTCTGCTTAAATTTAGACACTCCTTGAAGCAGTCTCTCTAAGGCCTGGTTCTTAGCTGAAGACATCATGTGTGACGACAAATAGAGGATTGCTTTCCTGTAACTAAGGCACAACTGCTGGGTGGCAACAGAGCCTGTGACGATTCTGATGCTGAGCACTCAGCAGTGGGTGCGGGTAATTGAGACACAAACCCTCTCAGTCTGGGTGGCCTCAGGTGGTTGCCCTGTGCCTGTCTTGCACTGGATAGTTATCATCACAAGATGGTGCCATGGAGTTTGCTGAACTTCCCAACATTAAGTGAAGGGGAAAAGTAAGGTGGCTGACATCAAGGATGTTCAGCATAAAGACTAAACCCGTCCAAGGTTCATAGCAATGGGTGGAATCCAGAGCTGAGTAAAACCAAGCAGATAGGAAGGATACATGGAAGTTATAGGATGGAGCTAAGAAACCAGTAGTAGAAGACTCTGGTTGTGTCTTTAAAGCATGTCTGTACTAGGCACAATAGCCCTTGAGGGAATGTTTAGTCCTCTGTTTTGTGGTGTTCTCCATGGGTAACGATGCTTTTTATCATAAATGTTGCTTGTGGACCTACTGCTGTTACCATGCTTTACCTACCAATGTTACCATCTGGTTGTAATTGAGTGTTGGGAGGCACTTAGCAGCTGTGTTATGCTACATGAATAATAAAAGAAGGTAAGGAAAATTTTTTCAGGGAAAACATCAGCACCAGATTGTGGGCAGAACAGCCACAGTGCTGGAACTTGTGGAATACAATATGGTTGAAGTGTTTGGAAGCTGTTGATAGGAGCCTGTGGGGGAGCAAGTGAATGGCAATGGGATGCCAGGAGCACAATGTTACCTAATGATGTCATGCTGCTAGTCTGCCTGATTGAGAAAACTAGAAGTAATTTGGTTGTGCTGTAGTAAAGTAAAATGGTTCATGTTAGGCTTATAAATGGTGTTGACTAGAACCACATGCTCTTCGCTCTGTAGGCTTCCCTCGGAGGCCCTGTTCTGCAGAAGTGCTGCTCACTATCTTAACTTCTCAGGAGAGAGATGGGACCAGCACGAACTCTAAAATTGCCAGCATTTTTTTTCCACAGATGAAGATAGGAGAAAAATACTGTATCCTTTCATAGGTGATGTAACTGCTGCACAGCCCCTGTATCCTGGGGTTAGAGCTGACTGAATCGTGTGCAGACAGCTCTGGTTGTTCTGCTTCTTGCGTGCTAGGATTTATTGCCTAGCATTACCACACAGACTTCATTAACTTATAGTGTGTCTTGGGAAATTATGTGCTGTAAATTCAATAGCTGTTTTTCCTGGTGCTGAGTCTTCTGGTGACCTTCTTGCTGGTGAGAAAGACCTAAGGTAAACTATTTATGCTTCCTTGTGTCTATTAGACCCAACAGCTCTAGCACTTCAGTATCCTAGTGGTCTTTCCTGACTGTCTGTCTGTCTTGCCCTCTTTTAGCTGCTTCACAGCCTGGTTTTAGATGGCATTTCCTTGGGTCGAGTGCAGCCGTGACTGGACTAGAGATGAAGCAGAAGGCTGGTCAGCGCAGTGGTCTTTTAGTCTTCCATCTGTACTTGTCATAGGTCTTTGTGTTAACAACATGGAGTTATTAAAAAGGCTTGTTATAAGTAGCAGTGGTTTGGAGGCACTAGCTAATGGTCCTTTAAACTTGGTTAGATAATCATTGTTAAAAATAAAGTGGGAAAGCTAGAGGAATGAGTTTAAAACCATAACTGTCCAGGAAGGCCTTACACGCGCATGTGCTGTGCATTGCTGGTGAACAGTAGGCATGACAGTGATACAGCCGACTTTGAGCTGCCTGGCTGTTTGCTTTTTTTTTCCCCTTGAAGGTGATCTTTAAAGCAAAATACCTGACCTACACAGGCTTTTTCATCTTGAACATCCTGTTTTTAGAAGCTTTTTTCTTCCCCTTTTTAAAATTGCCGCCTTCAAACTTAAGCCAGGTGCCTAGCTGCGGCTCTCTGCTGTCACTGTCTTTTATTTCAGTTGGGAGCATGCTTTCTAGGTTCTGCATTATGTTTCTAGATCAAATGTTGTGCGCATTTAAGGAAATCAGCTTTGCAAACTGAACTAGAATTGAGCTGGAAAGCTGCTCAACTACCACTGTTTTGTTTGCAGGCGTTGTGAGACTTGGAAGAGAGGGGGCATGTTGTGGTAAACATGGTTATTGTTGTTTGAAACTCTTAAGTTCGTGGTCACTGAATCTCTCGAGTCTTACAACCTACTTGTGTGTATAGTGTCATTTATTTGAGGGAGGAATGAAGCACTGGAAGCACCACTGCAGGTTTTGTTCTTCTTATATCTCTGAATGTGGTGAGGGATGTGAAACTCAATACAGTCTGATCACAAATGGTTAGCTGTTCCCCTGGAGCACTGCAGTGTGTCATAATTTGCAGCAGGATTAGGGGGAATACATTGCACTGTGTAGCTCCCAGACAGCTTTCCCTGCATGCTGTGCAGTGGGCAAATGATTAATGCTTTCACGCTTGCCCCCATGTCAGTAAAAAACATTTGCTGTATTCCATGTCTTCCTTCTTCTGTACCACAAAAATGCTGTGAGCCAAAGATTCTGGTCCTGCGTGGTACTCAACACCTTGTGCTTAGCTGAGCTCAGCAGACTCTGGAGGCGATGGCTCCGTGGAGACCCATGCTAAAACACCTCTGCAGCCCTTCATTGAGGAGGAGGGGGTGGTGTGGGGGTAAACATGCCCTAGGCAGTGTGTGGGCATCTCAAACCTTGAGATAAAGCTCAGTGAAATAAGTGTCAAGACCTCAGTGGATAGCACTGGAGAGCTGGGAAACACTGAGAAAGAAAATAGGCCAATTATGTTCCAGTGTGCCGCTTCCAGCCCATCAGGATGGATGTAGCAGTTACGTTTTGGAGATACGTTCCTTATCCTGTACTTTGGACTTCTTTTTCTGACCCTGGTGGGGAACTTGAGTGCTAAATGGCTAATGTGTTTCAGAATATTCGAGATTAACTAGACGGTGCCACCTTCTCACGCATGACAGAGTTCCTGCATCTGTTTGCTTGACCTCTTCTTTCTAGTACAGGAATGCTTTTAAGTAGAGTGCTGTGGAGATTATAGGGCCATACTCAGTTATTCCTGGAGTGCCTTTTTGAGGTCTAGATCTACATATATGCTTCATTCTTGGGAAGAATAGAAAATTTCCATTTACTGTTGGGTAATGGCACAGATTGCATCTCAAATGCACCAGAGTTAGCACAGCACGCAAAGCATTGTAGAAATATTCTTAGCTTGTGCTTCAGTATGTTTTCTCAAGGTGCTGCGTTACGGTTTGCCCTTGTGTGCTGTATTTTCTGGACTTGAGCTCCCTATGCCCTCGGCTGCAGTCCTTTTATTCTGAGTGCATACCTAGTCTAAAAAGATCTTCTTTTCATCAAAAAGCCATTGCCTGACAGTGTGCAAGGCTGTACTGGGTGGTCTGATTTTCTTTTTCCCCATCTCATAGGCTGTCTCAGCATTGAAATTAGCACGGGGGGCAATCTGAAAGGGGCGTATTATCAGAATTGTGTGATGTGATATGTTTTGATCACTGCAGATCAGGCTGTTGCAGGCACAAGCTGTTATGGTAAATGGAGGTAGAGAGGGGATACTGAGGGAAGCAAAGTCTAGATGTTACAAACCTTTCTTGGAGGATAGCTTTTATCTTTTTAATTACTTTATGAAAGAGGTGGAACACAAGTATAGATTAATTTGTGAGACCTCAGTATAAAGGGTCCTTTTTTTTTTTACCTTCTCTGCAGTTAAGCACTGTTCCTTGAAGAATGGTTATCGTACTCAAAACATAAATTTGCCCAACCTTTACTGCGTGCTGCGATTGCTGCTGTGTTATCACAGCTTTACAGGTTGGGACTGCAAGTGATTCAAGTTGTAAGTGACAGCTGCTGGCCCAGCCTCTCTGCTTGCAAGTGTTGCTGTCAGTGTCTGGACTGCCAGGCTAAGGTGAATCAAAGTCTGAAAGTGTCCAGCGTAGCAGAACTCAACTGTTACTGCTTGGAGCACATTCAGCCTGTGAAAAAGGAATTCACAGACTGCTGATGCCAGGCAGTGATGATTTTAGACTTTCTCCAGAACAGCATGTGCTGTAACTTTTTGAGCTGTTTAAGAGAAGCAACTGCCTGAATTTGGTAGATGTGCATTAATACTGACTTGAGTATCTGATAGTGGAGATAAGTATTCCCGCAATTGAGGCGGCTAGAGAAGAGCATTTAGTTGTGATAAATAAGCAGGCCAGCTCATAGAGGTGGTTCTTTAGTCTTTCTACTTGGTGACGGTTGTCTTTTTCCTCCCCTCACCCTTCTTTCCCATGCTCATCCATTCTAGCTATGTGGAAGTACCAACCTATGACTCTTTGGCACAGATTATCTCTGTGAGTGGGTGAGATCTTGAGCTGTGCTTCATCAGCTGCGAGAGGTGGCATTGTGACACTTCAGTTGGCAGCCAAATCTTTGGCTTCGCTCTTCTTTCCTCCTATGCACTGCCTGAATCCAACAGGAGTGACTCCCCAGCTCAGTTGTTGACTGCAAAGCCTTGATGGACTGGCAGTTTGAATCACAGCTGTTGAGTTGGTGTTCCTTTAACTACAAAGCCTGGTAATTCTCGTGGCCTGTCATTGCACCATTTGGTGGCAGTTTTGAAGATGAATGCATTGAGTTCAAAATAGATCCTTCTGTGTGCAAACCGGTATGTGGTAAATCACAAGATCTTCATGGTCACACTTAATGTAGCTCTCCTTTAAATAGGACAATATTGCTTTCCTGCTTCATGATTTAATGAGTTTGTCCTACATATTTACATGCTTTAATCTTTCTCCAACTGTTTTGAAAAGCTTTTAACGTTAGGTTATTTGGTAGAGCACTAGACCCATGAAAATCCGTAAGTTTTTGCTATTTAAATGTGGAAAACTAGCTTTTGTGAGGAATGGAAATGAGGGAGAAGTAGCTAAACTGATGTCTCGGGGCTTGATTTAGCTACCAGGGATTTAGTCAAATTGTTGTTCTGGCAGTTCCAGGTTTGGCCATCTGTTGCCTAGTGAAGTGCTCTATGCTTAACTGCCGATACTGTACAGATGCAAGTGTAGAGCTTGGGCACTGCTTTTTGGAGTCCAGAACTGTATATTGCAAAGTAGGTGCTATTCTATATTCAGTGGTTCATATTGCAGTCCAGAAGGAAGAATCCCGGCACTCCTGTGGCATGTTGTGCCCCCATGAGCGCAGTCTTGCCTGAAGCCAACCCAGCCTGAGTGGTGTCCAGATGAGTGGTGTGCAGTACAGGCTTCAGCTGTGTGGAAACAAACCTGGTGTTCCTTCACAAATAAGGCTTGCTTCTTTTCCTCTTGAGTTCTGACTCTGCTTTCTCTCACTGTTGTTCCCTGCGTTCTGTCAAAAGCTAAACATACCGTTTGGAAATGTGTAGAAGCCACCAGCCAGCTCTAAATCAAACTACTCTTAGCTTAATTTTATCTACTTGTCAGTCAGTTTATGCCTTGTGTTAGTCAGCTGCTGTTGTTATAGTACATCTGCTGGAGGAGGGTTTGTATCTGTCTTGAGGTGCCCGTAACTTTCAGTGGTTCTCTGGGAACACTAAAGGTAAGTTTTGAGAAGTGACTCGATTCCTGGATTGTGCAAAGAAGATTTATAACGGAATGTTGCCTGTTTTCACTGTAGCTTATGTAGTGGGAACTGTAACAGTTTGAGTTTGACATCACCTTTCTGTAAGAAAAGCTTTTTGTCACGGAAGGTGAAGCATTTTTGGTAGCTGTTAGCCTTCCTTTTTCTAGTGTGTAATAATGTATTTTGCACTGTGATGAACCTGGAAGAGCTTATGAGTGCAAATACATGCAGCCTTCTACAAATCTGCTTCTAGCAGTGGGCAGTTTCTTGGAGGGGGTGCAGGTGAACTTAGGCATAATATGTTGCACTTCCACATCTGATAAAAAAATGATGAGGGCTTGAGGGAAATACCAGTATGCATGCGACAGTACTTTCTAGCTGGCAGCTTGTGTTCATTGACTCTAAACTGCATTTCTGTATACTGTCAACACATCTTGGACTCTTTGCCTCTCCTGTTGTCACAAAAGCACCAGGAGTCCGTATTTGTAATTCTGCTGCACTTCTCAAACCTGACTCTCAAACTAGAGCTGACAGCTGTTCCATCGGCTGCTGACCTCTGCTTGTTCACATGAATATCTGCTCTGTTCCTCAAGAGCTGATGTAATCGGTCTCGTGTATGCAGGTTAGTCCGGGGCCTTAGCTTATATGATTTGCACCTGAAACGTGCATTTGCTATGAGATGACTTCCCATTTCACTTGTGAGTTATGACTGAGCCATGAATGACAGAGGATGCTACGTAGATGTTAAAATACTTCTGCTGCTGTTCAACAAGAAACAGTGGTTCCCAGGGCTGCAAGCTCTTCGAAGTCGTTTATGTCAGCTGAGGACACAAAGCAGGTCAGGAAGTGTTCTAGAAAGGACCTGAACTTTCTAGGAAGTGTTGCCAAGTGGTGTGTGGCCCTTCTAGCAGGACTGAGGTGATGGCATGTAGTTGGCTATCTACAGATAAGCATTAGAGGAAGGGCTTATATTGTAGAGCACACGCATGTAAAATTTAGTGTAAAAGTGATCCCACCAAATTGCCTTTTTTAGAGGGAATTCGCCTCAGCCTAGGAGCTGCCCAGTAAGGAGCTGCCCACAGAGAAGCCAGACTGGCACTCCTTGGAGCCCAGTGGGCCGTGGGACAAACCTTCTATTCTGGGATTACTCGAGTCCTAGTTTTGAGCACTTGCCTACCTTGTAGGTAAGCATTAAAAGAAACTGTCTCATTTTAATTAATATTTTGATTGACTTTTGTGTTCTCTTAATAGCTGCCATTAACCTAGCAAAACTGAAGCTCTTCAGACATTACTATGTTATGGTGAGTAAAACACCAGCATGCATGCATACAGAACGTTTAGAAGCTGTTGAAATATTTTGGTGGATTGCATGTTGGAAGGCACTATATCTGGTGGATGTGGTGGAGATGTTCTTAGTTCCATGGCAGTGCTGTACTTTGTTACCTAAAATCCTCACAGCAACTTCCCTTCGCTCCCTTCTGTCTATCTTTAATTTGGTTCCATCTATTTGTAATGCTTACTGATTTCCTCTGGAGACAGCTTGAGCTGCCAGTTGAATTGATGGGCTTGAATAACGTACTGTAAACTTGCTAAAAAATAAACTTGGGACCAAATGGTGCCTTGAGACACATATGTGCAGTTTCTGGTTAAGTCCATGGGAGCCATGAGCTTACCTCCCAAGAGAGCACAGGCTTCTTAATGATTTCCAACAGCCTCATTTCAGACTCTTATGAGTAATAAGATAAGTTACAATCCTGATTCTTCTAGTTCTGCAAAATCCTAATACTTAAAGCATTTTCCAGCTGTTAGTTAAATAGCTTAAGTTGTTTGTACGTTCAACAAGCAGCAGAGCCCTCACACTGTCTTCCATGTTTATCAAGGAGCATAGTAGGACTAATCTGATATAATGAGTTGTCTGGGAATTGTTGGAGCTATTTTTCATGAGAAAGGTTCTATAAGGATGCTGTTCTTCTCATTCATGCTTTCTTCTTTTCCTTCCCAGATTGTGTGTTACATTTACTTCACAAGGATCATAGCAATTTTCATAAAGATTGCTGTTCCATTCCAGTGGAAATGGCTGTACCAGGTATTTGTCAGCAAAGGAAAATATGCCCATTCCTTGATTTATTGTTTATTATTATTATTATTCTTTAAATGAGTACACCAAAGAAAGATCCGTAAATTGTTCCTCGTGTTGTAGGGACTCCCCCCCCCCCCCCCACCCTCACCCTTGTGTTCCTCGTGTAGTAGAGCACCTCAGAGCCCAGTGCTTTACTCCATCTCCTCCTGGCTTTTATCACTGATGTGCCTAAAGTGGCAAGAATATATTTTTAGTTCTGTTTGTCCAGCAAGGCTGCTGGATTATATGTGAAATGTCTGAAAGTAATTGCATTATTGATTTTGGTCTTTCAATTTAAAAGTGTCTGAAGGAAATTAATCAAGACCATACAAAGGAGAGAGACTGGTCAGGTTTGCCTTACGTAATTGAGGCCCCGGGGAGCTGGTGGAATAGGCTTTCCATTTTTCGTCTACAAGCTGTATTTGCCTAGTGATTTTTAAATACTTGGTTTCTTAACGTATAATCCAAGTAACTGTGCAGGGAGTCTTTGGAATACATTAACTGTTGTAAATACCTAACATTTTAGGGATGAGTATTTTTTCCCCTCATTTAAAAGGCAAGTCTTGCTGTAGTTATTTCAAGTCACTGGAGTGATGGCTAGAACTGTAACTGTATTTAAAGTGACAGGGAAAGCTGGAAGAACAAAGGGTTTGACAGACTTTAGTCTGGGATTAATGATACCGGGACATGGATTACTTTGTTTCTGCTGTGGCACAGGCTTCTTGGCCATTAAATCTTGAACCTTATGAATGAGGAGAAACGTTTTATGATTATGAAGGATTACAGGACTGGACTTCAACTTTGTGTTTTTGCTTGCAGCTGCTGGATGAGATGGCTACACTTGTGTTCTTTGTCCTCACTGGGTACAAGTTCCGTCCGGCATCAGACAACCCCTACCTACAGCTTTCTCAAGACGATGAGGATGACTTGGATATGGAAGCTGTGTAAGAACCCCTCCTCCCTTTTTTTTTACCTCTTCACTTGATTTGAGAAAATGAATGTTTAAAAACAGTTTACTTTAATCTCTCTAAATCCTTCTTTGAAAAAGATTAAGATCTGCCCACAGATTTAAAGATCAGGTGTCTGTTTGATGTGTATTAAACTACCAAAGAGATACGTGATGTGCCTAGGAACCTCTGAGCTGGGTATTGCAGAAGTATGGAATAATCTGATAAAGCTTTTTGTGGGGCAAAAAGATGCCCATGAAAATACCAGTTTAAAAAGCCTCTATTTAATCTGTTAGTGAATACCAGTGAGCCTTGCGGATTGTCACTAATGCTTCATATTTAAGAAAGCAAACTATCAACTAAACCACTGACAGCAGTGAACAATCCACAGAATATGGTGTAAGGTCACTTCTACCCTGATGTTCAGCCTGTAGCTTCACAGAAATTTATATTGAGTAACACTGATAGCTGAGGATGTGGATTTTTACCAACTCTCTGCCCTGTTCTATTCCTTGCGGCTAAACCATGAGACACCACAAATGCAGCGGGACCCAAGATAGTCTGGAGAAGTTAATGTGAGGCTCAACCAAAGTCCGTGTCGTTTTCTTTGCGGTAGTTTTCTGGGGATTTAAAATGAATGGCATTTCTGAATCTGTAATAGAAACTGCCCTCAGAAATTCAGCATGCCAGGAGTGTTGAATACAGCTATAATTGCTACAGATTCTGTTGCCTTAATAGGAGCTGAGCTAACCTAATCTCTTCCGTAGTTACACACTTCATGCATAATTGCAGTTCATGTACAGGCTCAGAAGCCTATTCCTAAGAGTTTATTTCCAGTTTGGCAAATCTCCTTTACTTGATTATGGGTGAAACAAATCAACGCTCCAATTTTTCTTGTGGGGGCAAAGAAAGGCAGAATGTGTTTGTCCTTATAGTTAGCTCAGAAAGAAATGGATCTTATTGGCAAATTGTACAAGGAGGTTTGAGGTAGAATCCAGCCCAAAATGTCAGGCAAGGAGTTTAATTTTTCAGAAATGTCTCTAGTAACAAAGATGTTTCCGATTTGTAGTTATTTTTGCTTTGGACCCATAAAATCTGTCATTGTTGCAAGTAGAATCCAACTGGTGGGCAGTGACCCTAAAAGCACTATCACTTGAAAGCACTTAAATGGTTTATATAAGAAGTTGGTTTCAGACTGGGACCTGGGAAGTAAGCATCCACATTAGGAAGATGCTGTCTGAACTGGAAGATGTGGCAGGATTTGCAGTTGGCATAGAAATGAGGGTTGTTTTTTTTTTTCTTACAAGATTGCCTGTTAGAGTGGATTTCAACTTTGCATGACATGCTTAATGAAATTGTACTTGGATTTTCCTTTAGGACTAATAATACAGCACCTTTCATATGTAATGATTTCACTAAATGAGAGAAGCTGCTAAATTTAACAGAATCTGCCAAGAATAAGCTGGAGGAAGTTTAATGAACTAATGAAATTATTTGCATCTTGCTATAGTGAAACCATTACCAGAAACTCAAGGATCAGAATTCCTTGTGAGCTTTTTCCTAGTAAGGCTCTTTGCCATGGGAGTTTTCGTTGTTTTGCCTTTTGGGTTTGTTCCTCTTAGCCTGGCTCGAATTTTTCTCGTCTGATTCACCAGAAGTTTTACTCCATTTGGGCACTTGGCAGGGTATAATCTGTAAGAGTCCTGTTCTTCCATGCCCAGCTGCCTCAGGGAGGTTCAGTGTGCATGCATTTGAAAAGTGTGATGTGCACACATTCTGTGACAGGTGAAGCGCTGCAATCACAGTGCATTAAACTCCTCCTTGACTTGGTCTTGTTGGTCCTATTTTTGCTTTTATAAATATTAAAGGTTGTTTCTGTGGAGGAAAAAATATTAAGGCTTGTTGGAGCAAGTGACTAAGTGCCTGACAGCATCCTGACTAACCATTGCATGAGTGTGCTTTGTCTTTGATGTGATAAATACCCTTGCCTTCAGAAGCCATGGCAGAAGTTAAAAGCCTGCAAACTTCAAACTTCATGGTGTTCTGCTGTGCCTTATTGCCATGTTTTATGGTGGCGTTCTTCTCCCAGAGGGACTTTTGTTAAAGTCAGGCTCTTGAAAACATTTGCTGCAGATTCTGTTCCTTTAGCCTAAACATTTCTGTGAGGCAGTGGAGGGGAGAGCTATGAGATTCACTGAGCCTGCTTTCCAGGAAAAAAAAAAGATGCTTTAAGTGCAGCCCTCTAGTTTATGCCTGTTTTCATGCAATACAAACTATACAAAGCTCAGTCTGGCAGTGAATGTAAATATCACTAAGGACAGCGTGGCAATCTGCAGAGTTTCAAGACAAACCCGAAGACAATGTGTTTGTGACATGAGCAACATAAGGCACAAATCCTCCCTCCTTGTAACTCTTAAAAATCAAATACAAATCAAGAACAGCAAAGGTGACTTGTAATTAGTCTTTTCAATGAGCATGCCTCTCTCTTTGGGAGAAAGCATCCAAAGTGCTGTAGGACTTTATCTTCAGTTATACCAGGCTCGATAGAAGTTCTCCTAGTGGAGAGGTGAGTATGGCTAACTGTGAACTAAGGACTAATCTGTTCTTTTTCAAGAAGGGCTGATAGCCGTTTGTCACCAACAAAGTGGCTTTCTGTGTATTCTGTGCTGGGTGGCCTCTTGAGCCCGTTCTGTCAGAATGTGGGCTCGTCGCTGACCGTTTGTTAGATTCCAGTACTCTGTTTGAAAAGGTGCAGCCACACTTGGCAGAAAGAGATGTCATGCTTCCAGTCCTAATGCTGTTTCTGGGGCAAAACCACAAATATAAACAGTTCAGTAGATGAGATGAAGTGAAGAAGGGGAATGGAAGCAGTTTGGGGTTGGTTTTAACTCTTGCAGTATGTCATTTCATTAGCTTAGTCTGTTTGCCTTAAATGTACCAAGTTCTCTGCTACAGATCTTTGTTGAGAACAATGTTCATACGTACATGTGAGGTTAAGGTAGTTCCACTGGAGGAGGAAGTGCAAGAAAAGCCATTAATGGCTTTGTTCTCAGCTCAGAAAATCTATCTTGCTGAGTGCATGGAGACTGATGTTGTTTGTTCTTAATGCCCCAAACAGCCTCAACACAGTGAACTGTTGTGGCAACACTGACCTATCTTTGCTTATGCTTTTGGATCTGGAGTTTCTCACTATCATGAGGCAACCTGTTCTGTACTGAGACCTGAAGTCCTGCTTGGTTGCTTTTCTCTGCGTTCTCTCAGGTTGTGCTTCATGGCAGACTGATTCATGACACTATCAATTAGAAGTGATTTTCTTTATCTAACCCATCTTTCCCGTGCTGAGATCAGTTTTTTTCCTCAATGACTGATCGATTTTCACTCCGGTTTGCAATAGCTTGGAAAGGCTGGCTGCTGCCAGTGTTGCAGTGTTTCTTGTTGGACTACAAAAAATAAGAGATAAGACAGCTGAGATCCACCACCATGGAGGGCTGAAAATGCTTCTGAGTGTTTGGCGTTCCTCAATATCTTGGCTACAACACCAGTGAAACTTCCACAGCATGTACCACTGTGCAAGGGAGTGTTCAGGGAACTCCTTTTCTGCCTCATTCATGACAGGTGTCCCCCTCTCTGGAGAGAGATGGTTTAGTAAGAAGTGTCTGTTGCATTTTAGCTACAGCTGGCTTGTGGGATACAAAATGCGGTTCAACAAACTGCAGACAAGAGGAACGTTTCCTTGCAGTTCTGCAAGTCAGAAGTGAAGGCTTGAGACTTCTCAGAGGACTATAATGATAATTGCAGTGTGCTTGGTCTTAGTGCTGATACCCTTATTTTGCTGGGCAATAAAACATGTTAGCTAAACTTATTTTGAGAGGGAGACGAATTGCCCATTATATGTGAACAGTCTGAGAAAATGAGGATTCAAGAGCTACGCCATACGCTTGTCATGAGACAAGAACAGTGCTCATCAAATGGTCTTTTACTCCCAGTACTGAGGAATCCAGCCCCAAATCTCTCCCAGTTCTTTGTTGTTGCAAGGTGAGAACAGTAAGTGGCCTCTTGGGTAACAAATGACATGAGTTGACCTGATTGCAATTTCAGTAGGTAGCTGTTCATTGTTTCCCTCCGTGGAAGCGTATCTTTACCTCTTAGCCATAATCTCTAATCATTTTTGTCATCATCTTGGTGTGTAATGGGTTTGTAATTGTAATAAAGTATAGTGCTAAAAATCTCAACTGCGTGCCAGGTGGGATCTACCACTTTGGTGTTGTGCATGTATGAAACACCTGTTTACATATCCCAATTTGTCTGCTGCTGCACTGCTGTGTTAGTGGCTCATTTTTGGTTTGTAATCCATTGTAATCCTCAACTCTTCCCTGAAGAACTGATACTGAGCCCGTTGTTCTGGAGTTATGCAGTTGACTATTTCTGAAGAGTAAACTTTGTACCTGTCTTGCTGCATTGTCCCATATTTTTCAGGTGATTGCTTTGATTCGCTAGAATCCTTCTGCGTTGTAGTCTCGTTCTCAGATATGTAACTCTTAGTGCTGCAGATTTAATAAGCAGGTTCTCTATTCCATTACCCAGGCAATTACTGAACATACGGAGAAGTGAAAGCAGGACAGACCTCTCTGGAACTACGCTCAATGTTCTTTCATTTTTGACAGGAAACCATTAAGTCCATCTCAATATATGCTTTTCCAATTAGTTAGGCATCTTCTTTGGTGGCTTTGTCTAGCTCATGTTTCCCTGGAGTTTTTCCTGTGTGACTATGGGGAAAACCTTTGTCAACAGGGAGGACTTAGGAGATCTACAGCTTCTCTGTGCTGATAAGCTTCATGTGATGTCTTCCAGGCAAATGTTTACTAATTCAGTCTTCCTCCTTTTTTTATTCTAATAGGTACTAATGTTACTATTTGATCTTTTTACCCTTTCTCTGTTGCCTTAAACATGAGCTCATCTAGGCCTATGCTAAAGTGTCTGAACCACTGACAATCCCAGTACTGTCACCACTAAACACACCAGTTTGAGTAAATTATTTTACAGTATGTGAGCAGAAGCTGATATCTAATGTGGAACTAAGGGTATTATCAAAGAGTGTGAGATTACTAGGAGAGTCAAGATCACTTCTCTTGAGTGGCACTGTGACAATGTTGTTAGCTGGTCTGATCAAATGAAGTATTCTTGTGTGGTAAACAGCAAGGGGGAAGCACACGCAAACTGGCAGGAGCGTCTTTGAACAGGGTGGTTTTAGCTATGCTTCCAGGCATCCCTTGTGAATGCTTTGAGCTATTGGCACTCTTACTTTCAGCATCCAAAATTATCTGTGCAGCACATTTGTAGGGAAAAAGTACCTGTGTGGAATGAAAATCTTATTGTGCAAAAGACTAAAGCAATCGCCTTGTGCATGCAAATAGCCTGTTTTGTATAGCAACACAAAAAGGTACTGGGCTGAAAAGCTTGTTGGGAGAGCCAAGGTAGTTCTGAGAGGAGTGGTGATGTTATGGCTGGATAAACAGTTCAGTCTACCTAATGTTTGAGTGGTATAATGCTCTATAGTCCAGTGGTCAGGTTTCCATGGGGAAATCCAGACTTGGATGTCACAAAAAGGATGGCCTCTCTCTCCTGTTTTATGCTGTTCATTGAGTAATTTTGCTATTAACAGGAGTTTGTGTGCATAAGGTTCGTTTGTGGCACTGTCCATCCTGTGTGCATTCGGATAATACGTTGAACCTATTAAAAGCAGTGCAAATGCCGAAGAAAGTATTTAATGCACAGAATTAAGGGTGCTCAGTTGTGTACCGAAATGGCTTTTAAGCGACCTGTTCAAACTGTAGTAAGTGAACACCTATTTTAACCATCCCTGCTATCTTCTTTCACGTATGAGCAAATATCATGTAATTTGCTCATTTAGTTTAATGATAGATGAAGATGGCCTGGAGGCTCTCAAGTACAGTAGCCTTGCTTCCACCTCCCATCAGTATCGTGTCCAAGATGATACCTGGCCCGCAGAATAGTAGTGATAGGAAGGGCCAAACATCGAGAGGGCTGGGTCTTGGTTGTGAGGAACTTGAAGTGTTATTTGTCACGCACGGGAACACAACTCTGGGCCGCTGGTCAAATGGATATCACAGTTCAGGTTTGATTCTCTGATGCTTCTCCCTTCTCTTTCAGGGTGACGACTTCTGGAGTAATGGAGGGCATGAAGAAGGTCAAGAAAGTGGTGAATGGTTCGGCAGAGCCACGTGGCGACTGGGAAAGCACGGCATGACAGACTGGACTGAGGCAGCACTTTCAGAGAAACTTTTTTAATTTATTAATATTACTCTCAGTGGAAAGGGAGCAACTGGCACTTCCCAACACTGAAACCGCGGCGTGGGGTGTGTCTAAGGGGAGCAAAGCAGTGCAGAAATACTATTCCTCTCACCATAAGAAAATGGGATCTCTTGGTACCTGCAAAGAGTGTGCTTTCCTAGGGATTTTGGGTAGCTTATTCTTTTTCCCCCCTCTTTCTGGATCGATTTGGTATTCTGAATTGTTTGCAGTTGCATTCTTCAGAATGTGGAATACTAATATGGAGAGAGACCTGTAGTGTGTATCTAAAGTATATATTTTACATAATGCTCATATATATCTCTGTACACACTTGCTGTGTAACATGTATACTGGGAATTACACAGTGTCAGAAGGTGAGAAAAGAAGATAAGAGATGTAAGTATTTATTCTGTTTTTCTTTTTTATAAACACTTCTTTTGGCTTTTTGGACAAAACAATGCAAAACAAAGGAATAGAAACAATTGCAGTTATTTGAGAGACTAAATGGGGCATTGGATCAGACGAGTTCTGCCACTGCTCACATCAGTGGGAAGGCTGATAAGTATCTTCTTGTCTTTATCAATGCAGGTATCCACTTGAATATGTCAGGGTTTCAAATGTATTGTTATACAGGGAGCGAGTAACTGCTCTCCACTAAAAGCACCAGCCTGTAGTGCAATCCAGCACTAAGGTAAATTCTCCAATGTTGATGGAGTTGCTCTTGATTCACACCCACCTGACAAGAAATACACAAGAGGTGTAAGACTGATGCTTGCTTTCTTAGAAGTCTGCCATGCTATCTTAAAACATTTAATTTCAAGCTGTGACCCAGAGCACTTTGATCTGCTCTATAGGATATTTTTAAGGTATTTTAAAAGACACTCCTTTCTGGCACAGTGCAAACAGTACTAGAATCTCCAGTGGAAGTCTGTCTAGCAAGCATAATGCAGCATAAGTCTCTGGTTCACCGTTATCCTGAGTTCCTTAGCCTCTCTGGCTGGCTACTTGTACCTCTCTGGCTGTGTAGGTTTAATGATATTGCTGTTTCAGGTGAGCTGAACTTGTCAGAATGGTATTGCTGCCAGAACCAGACACCTGCAGCTCCCACTCCTAAGTGTTTTTTGTCAGGAAAGGAAAAGATTGTGACCAGAACCTCAGTGCAGGGGAGTACGGAGGTCTCTACTATTACCTGCAGACTTGGAGTGGAGTCTTTTACAGACGTGTTACAAATTCCACGTGTGTTTTATCTGTAGTGCTCTGGTATTGTTAGTAAGGGAAGCTGGTGCCCATAGCTGTAATAGGAAGGTGTAGCAGATAATTGTTAATCTTGAGGGAGATGGAAGTGATTCATTGATATGTGAGGGTAAGCTTTTAAGGAAAAATAAATCAAATTTAACTCGCTGACCCACCGAAGCCTTAATATTCATGTAGAGACATTGACATATGGTGCTGTTGAGCAAAGTGCGTCTATCAGGGTGGCAGGGATAGGCATCAGCACAGAGCTGCGGGTGTGCCGCAGCTTTTACGAACTCGCTTGGGAATAGCTTTTTGACTGAAGACACTACATCTCTGGAGCACAACTGGTTAGAGGACTGTTAGCCACTAGGGTTTTTATCCTTTAAGAAGGGGGGCTTTCTTTGCGACCTCGAACCACTTCTTTCTTAGCCTTGAAGAGGGTTTGTAGAGCTCTTAAGTGAGCAGTCTGTACCAAGATTTGCTGTTTGATGAGCAACATAGTTTTCTCCAGTTGCTACTTCTCTTTGCAGGTGTTGGTTCCTGCTTTGATATCTGGAACTGTTTTTAGTTCAGATAAAAGCATGAGACTAGCCCTCTTCTGTAGGTACAGAGTACTCTTCTGTGTTTTCCTCATCAGTTATAATGCATAGTGTTCGCAGCAGTGACAGTTTGACTTCTGTCATTGTCAATGGCACAGTTTTAGTTCAGAGAGCCTGCACCACTAGCAAGGCTGTTGGGCAACCAATGAGCCTTTTAGACCTTCTGTATGAAGAAATCTTCTGCATACGAAGTAGTTGAGGTGTGAGAAGTTGGGCTATAAGCAAACATAGGCAATCCCAGCTCATTGTACCCTTAAATACAATACCTGAAAAACTCATTCTCTCTCCACACAGTCTTGTGTGGAAGTGTCACTGTCTGCATCCCAAGGGCCACTCAAACAGGCTACAAACTTTGTTTGGAGTAGTTACCCTGGAGACTTGAGGTCTGTAAGGGATGAGGATTTGCTGTCAGGAACAGAAGTGCAGCATCCCTGGTAAACTGGACACTGTGCTGGAGTAGGACCTGTTAATGCATTTTGCAAAGTAGATGTGAAATTCGGATGGCTTTGGCATTTCACCCAAACCCATGAGGGGCTGTGCCGGGATCCCAGCACATGCTGAGCTTGTTTCAAACAGCTACTGACTTCATACCTCAGCATCCATGGAGCTGCTGATTTGGCTAGTGCTTTTACCTTAGTCTTGGGTTTCTTTTCTTCTTGTGTACTTTTTTGCTAAGGTTGTGTACGGTGTGGGTTTATCTGCCAAGTCCCTGGCTCAGTTGTCAAAATCCAAAAAAAGGCTGATTTTTTTTATTTTTTTTTTTTTTGGTCTTGGAATGAAAAGCCATGGCAGTACTCAGTATTTTTGGAAGAGTCTTTTTCCAAGTTCAGACCTGAGCTCAGCAGTCTGCTTTACAACAGACTTCAGCTCGCACTTAATGCAGGATGTTAACCAGCAGTACAGCACTAACAAATCAGACCTTAGCACTAGTAAACAAACCGAATGTGGATGTACAAGTCAAACACAGAGTGATAGAAGGTCATTACTGCAGCCATTTCCAAAGTAAATTTCCACTTTCTCTGGATTTCCTTGGAGCAGGTCAAAAAAATCTGTCTTGTAAGTTTTTATGATGGATTGGACAGTGGCTGGGGTGTCGGAGGATGGAGAGAGTGGCTGCCGTTGTGCTTCTCGTGCAGCACAGTGTGTGCTGCACAGCAGAGCATCGAAGAGAGGGCTGCTCCCTCCCCTTCCTCCCAGGGCAAACCTGCATCTGCATGACTGGCAAGTGCCCGATACTATATTGCTAGGAAAAAGCAGCAGCTTGGAGCTCACCAGGCAGGATAATCACAGTGCTTGCCTTTCAAATGCTGAAGGCTGTATATCTGGTAGGAAGCTGCCCCTTCACAGGGAGGGAAAATAGAAGAGTTGCTTATGGCTTACAGATCATTTTGGGATGCAGCCTTACTTTCGTGTCTCTGCCTTGTACTGAAGTGAGCACCAATTGTTATGTGAGCAGACAGCTATGTCCTGATGGAGTCCTGGAAATGCAAACCTGGTGTAATTCCCAGTAAATGGTTTTGAATGCATGCATGTATGTTGCTGCAGTGGAGTGATCGGCACTCTCTGCAGACAAGAATGAGATTGGTTCAGCTTTCAGTTGTAATGCAGGTTTCGCCCCAATAAATCCCTATTGATGATGACACACAAATGCCACGGATGCACTCCTTCTTCCTGCTGTAACTGTTCAGCAAGCTGTCTTCCAAAGGAAACCTTGCCGACAACTGCCAGACTCTTGCTTTCTCCAGGCCTGAAAATGTTTTCCTTGATGCTTCATCAAGACACGTACTAAAAGATAGCAAGACATAATGGGGTCATCTGGAACGTTGCTGCTGCTTGCTCAGGCTGTAGCAGTTTGAGTTGAAGAAGCCACATGCTGTCCTATTAAGATGCTCTTTCATGTTGTCATCTTGCTCAGCGTGTCATGATCTGTGCAGTGCATTGTTCGGTGTTTCTCTCCAGCCGAGTGCCCTGTTCCTGGATTTCCATGCTGGCATACCCTGGGAACATGTTGTAAAAATTTGCTGCATTGCAGTATTTTGTCTTGGAGCTAGGAATGTGGACGATATATTTCAGTTAAGTGGACTCTTTGAGCATGAGTGTGCATCCACCACGTACCCTTAAGCACTGTAACATTCCTTGTGGCCGTGAAAGGGCACATTCTAATCACTCCAGTGTGTGTATTCATGAAAGTCCAGTGGGAGATTTTTAGGATGTTATATCTTCTTTCTAGTGTGCTCCCTTCGGAGAAGAGAAATGCAGTCTGACTGGTGACAATCAAATTGACAAGAAAGGGAGGGGCGTTTGTTTTTTCTTTGAATGTTGCCTGGCTGCATTTGATGCAAATATTGGGTGTTTGTATGTTCTATTGAGCTCTGAAAACTGAAGTGGCCTAGCTATTAAAAAAAAGAATTGAGTAGTAGCATGGGTATAGAAGGGAAGGAAATCCTTCCTCCTTTACTCTGCCTGGTTTGTCTCTGTCAGTCTGACCTGTCGTGGTAGGTAATGAACTGCTGTTACTTTAAAGCGAATGTTTTATTGGTTCTGTATCATGACCTCCACTTCAATCATAGTTTATTTCCCCATCTTTCACCTTTGTAACAAGAGCACAGACCTGTGGCCTGCAGCAGAGGGAAAGTGCAGTGATGTTTGAAACATGGTGGGATGGACGGACGGACAAGGTCATAGGTTTCAGGCAGTGTAACTTCAGTAACCTGAATGTTTCATGAAAACTGAGGCAGTGCTGCCCAGAGGCACTTGACCAATGTTTCTTTGTGTTCCCTAGGGCTGATTTGCTGGAAAACGTTGTTCTAAATTGGATTAATCTGGCTTTTCTTGTAGCCGCTGGGTATGGTGCTGTATTGGGCTTATTAATCACTTTTACTTAGCAATACTGGGAAGCTGCGTATTTTCCCCTCTTGTAGTTTCTTGCTTGGCTGTAGCAATGATCCTGTAAGAACTCTGCGTGATGCGAACTTGCAAGTGGCCAGAACAGGATTTAAGAAAAACACTGAGATACTTATTTGTGAAGTGACAGTACCAGAAGTACGTGGCTGGGCAGAGTCACTCCTTGTGGGACGACTGGCTCAAGAACCCATTTCTGTTCTGACTGCAGCAATCGTTTAGAAAGGATAGGTCTTAATAAATATTTCCCTGTGGGATTTTACTCGGCGTTTTTTTCTCTATGTAATGAAGTGGAGCCCAACCTCCACATTATCCGAAGCACTTAGTCTTGTAGCTAGGATACCGAGGTGCTGGGTTGGTACCTGTTCTGTCAAAACAGAGTATGGGTCAAAATAGCTTCCCTTTCACTTTAGTAACTTAATATTTAATACTAGATCCTCTTGTGTTATTAAGCAGCTTTAGGGCATCTTGTACAGTGTAGCTTTGAATTCATTTAGTAAATGACCTCCAAAAGAAGTCAAAAAGACTTCACTGTGTACAGCAAGGTCCAGTTCCAGGGGTTTTGGTGACCTGTAAATATCCTGTTCCTCAGTTCATGTTCAGATGTACAAATGGGTTTTTTTCAGTATTTTTTTAAGCTTTAATAAAAGAACAACCAGTATTTGAAGAGAAGCAAGGTAGATACAAATCAAGATGGTCTGTGTAACTTGGTTTCCCTGCTGTGATGCAAACGTGTAAAATAAAAATTGACCGGAAAGAAGTTGAATGCATCTCATTTTCTGCTTCTGAACTCCTAGCAACCAAGCTGACCTGTTGCTTTAGAAGTCTGCGTTTCCCCATCCCTGCCTTCCATTTGCAACCGTTAACATCTGCATTGTCGGTACAGAGTCAAAGCATGAAAAACTTGTGCAGGAAAAGCTAGGGGAAAAGCTCTGTTGTCATTGGCCTGCAGTGGGGTTCACTGAGGTGCCTTTCCTGGAGCTGAAAGATCTTCAGATCCTACAGCTGTGCTTGTGTGCGCTTCCATCCTTGTGTCAATGGTGTCAGCTTGCCGCGCAGGGGAAGACAAGGAGCCTGGTGCTTTGAACCTGGGTGACCAGAAACAAATTGAGGGTAGAAACCTTCATCTTCAGTAATATCCTCAGTGGATCAGACTGCGTTATCTCAAAAGGGCATGTCCTTGGTTTGTTTTAGGCAGGGCTGAAGGTTATTTGAGACTTTTGTACTTCTCTTCCTGAGATGGTTGGGATCTAGCCATGCTTTTGGTTGGCAGGGATGAGGAGGGCAAAATATTTCTGTAAAGTGCTCTTCCTGATAATCCCCTGCATCTAAAAAGCATGTGTCCTTTATCACAGAATGTAGTTCTTCAAGATGTTCTCATCCTGCCACTGAGGGGTAATGCCAAAAATAGCCTCTGTTCTCTACCCTGCAAATCCTAAATTCTGCATTGCCTGAAGCCTTTGGGTGGGTGTTGTTTTACCAGGGAACTAAACTATAAACAGGATGTGGGTTTAGGGCTTATGAATACCCTGTGGCAGAGTAAAACAGATGCCATGCGATGAGGGTGGTGATGGGTGAAGGCTGCTGGGATGGCTTGTATCTATTTCATCCAGGTAGTTGTCGGATGGTCAGTTTTCCCAAATGGAACATATTCTGCTTTTTCTCTCAGTTGTATGTTTGGCCTTAAAACATCACCCTTTAAAGTGACAGCAGCCAAACTCATCCCTGCTCAAAAGTGTGCGGCGCTCCAGTGGAGTTGACTGCACTGGGCCAAGAAATCGTTCACCTGTAACGAAAAGCAAAATGTGAGAGGTGTAGTGTGGAAAGTGGGATAAATTATGGGAAAACTCATTTGAGATTCAGGCTAAATGTAGGTAATGTGGGAAAAGGGTCTTGATTTCTGACTATCCTCTCAAAGGAGAGAGAGAAAAAGAAAAAGCCCCTGTTTGCAACAGAGCCCCTGGTGTAGAAGGTCTACTGCAAGCAGGGATTGTCTGGTTGACTTACTTAGGGGGGAGGATAAACAAAACCAGAGCCCTAATGCAGCTTTCCTCAATGTTCTGTGCTTGGATGCGAGTTTGTAGGTCCAGAGGAGGTAAATTATTTTACTGTAAGGATTTTCTTCTACTGTCTGAAATTCTGAGTTGTCTTGATCACTTGCTGCTCCTTGTTGCAGCCTGAGCTGCCTGCTGTCAGTGCTCGTGCTAGAGCAAGATTATTTTCATGACTGCAAAGAGCTGCCTTCTCTTTAAATCTTGTTTCTGCCTTCCTTTGCCTTGTGACTGACAGACTGTAATGAGCAGGAGCGTGTTGTAGTGCCCTGGATAGTGAATGGTCAATAAAACCAAATTGCTTTGTACAGAAGAGGTAATAACACAACTTGTATTGGCACAGCTGATCCTGATAGTGGGATCCTCAGTCAGGAGACAAGGGCTTTCATGTGTCTTAAGCAATAAAAAATGCATGTCATTCCTCTTTTCTCTCCCCTTTTATCCATGGAAAATAATGTAACTTGGGGCGACTCTGCTTTCTTCTGACTCTTTTCTACTGTGGAATATTTTTAGTGGGGTGGCTGAGATATAATGCGTGAGATAGCTTAGGTTTATGGATGGACTCGATGATCTTAAAGGTCTTTTCCAACCTAAATGTTTCTCCTTTTACTGCTCCCTCTTGGGATGATTGTGCTGAGCTTGGCAAGAGACTTCCAGCATCCTTAATGAGAGGAGCCGTTAACGACATGGATTTGCTGTGGCAAGGGTAAATATATTAATAAGGGGGTTTTGTCCCTGAGGACGCTGCCCTGAGCTGATATTCTGCGGTCCTGAGTCAGTTTTGTAGGGTGGCACAATGTCCCGTTGGCAGCCTGTCACCCTACGGATGTGTCTGTGCCCATCGCTCACTGCGGGGTGTGCAGGAGCGATTGTTAGTGCCTCACTCGGCTCCTCCGTGGCTGGAAATGCCTCTTGGGCTGAGCTGCTCAGGATACTTAGTTTTGTAGGAGCTCGATAAAGTCGTAAGAAATCCCCACACCCAGCAGGGTGTGAAGGTGTTGATCTGCATCCCCTGGGAGAAGCCAAACTTGTTGGTTTTGGGGTGGATCTGGTACTAGAAGGCAGTAGCCAAATTGGAGGGGCTACAAAGAGCAGCTGCAGTGATTGAGTGGAGAGAATTGGGCAATGACAGCAGATTACAAGAATTAAAGCTGTAAGCCTGACTAAGTGATGATTAAAGAGAGCCAGGAAGATGTGGGACGCTACAAAATGGCTGCATAGAGGGGGGGGGAACTGCAGAAACGGGTGGGGAATTAATTAGCGTGGCTCAAGCCTGAGCTATGGAGAAGTGAGAAGAAGGCAGAGGAAAGCAAGACATCAGGCGAAGCCTTCTGCCAGTGAGATGGGTTTGGCTGCGAGCAGCATCCCTGGAGAAACAGAGGCAGTTCTGTGTCATTTTCTGTAATCAACACTAGACTGGACAAATCACTGCTAAATGTACTATAGGGAATGACCCCTTATCGGCTGAGAGCTGGACTGAATGCCTAAGTAATTCTTTTTCTATTTGCTTATCTCTGTGTGAAGTACATTGTGTACATAATTTCTGGTTTGGGGGTTTGTTTTGTTTTGCTGTTAAACCTTGTAGGTGCCTTGAGTGAGTTTGGCTCCTCTATAGGAGGAACACCGAAGTCCTGTGTTAAACGGAGCTGGTACATGTGTGCCCTAATCCCTATTCGGGATAAGTCAGGGGTTTTACTGGTGTTGCAAAACCTGAGCAGAAAGATCTGCTGGGATTTGCCAAGCACGTGATGCCTGTGTGTTGCCATGAATCAGCCTTGTGGGACGCAATGGTTCAACCTCTTATGGCATTGCAATTTGAAAAACAGAATCACAGAATAGGTTGGGTTGGAAGGGACCTTAAAGCCCATCCAGTTCCAACACTCTTCCATGGGCAGGGACATCCCACTGGATCAGGCTGCCCAAGGCCCAGCCAACCTGGCCTGGAACACCTCCAGGGATGGCGCAGCCACAACTTCCCTGGGCAACCTGGGCCAGGGCCTCACCACTCTCATTGTGAAGAAATTCCTCCTATGTCCAGTCTAAATCTGCCCCTCTCCAGTCTATCCCCATTGCCCCTCATCCGGTCACTCCAGGCCTTTATGAACAGCCCCTCTCCAGCTTTCCTGTAGCCTCTCCAGGTACTGGAAGGTCTCTATAAGATCTCCTCAGAGCCTTCTTTTCTCCAGGCTGAACAACCCCAACTCTCTCAGCCTGTCCTTGTATGGGAAGTGTGAGCTGATTTTTGTACGGTTGAATGGTTTTTGAGTTTTGGAGGTTTTTTGGTTGTGAGTTTATTCTAAGGATTGCAAGGTGGGGTTTGGGTGGACACTGCCATTGCAGTTTGCTTACAAAGCTTGCTCAAGACGCTTCTGTCTCATTGTAAAACCAGAGCAGGTCAGCAGTGACCAGTTCCGTTTGCCGCTCCACGGCAGCGTCCCTGGTGAGGTGGTTCACACTCCATGCACCGAGAGGCTGACGATCCAATGCGACTCGTGAGTAATCTTTGAAAGAGCCTGACTTCTGTCTGGCTTATGGCATGAAACCCACCATCACTACTGCTCCCCTGTGCCTGCTGGGAGAGCTCACAGCTCTGCATTGGATACACAAAGACACTAACCTACTTTCAGAACAAGATTTGGGCAGGGAAGCAGCCTTCCCCTTATTTTGAAGACTCCTAAATATACATCCATATATATATACCTAAATATACATCCATATATATATATATATAAAACTTTGTTCTGCTCCAAACCCCAGTCTTGCAGTTTTCACGACGCTTTTCTCTCAAAGAGGGGTTTCTTTTTTTGAGTAAAATCATCTGCTGAAGCTGGGCAGTAGAATTGATGAATGGTGCTCAAGTATCCTTGTGGTGTGCATCCCTCGCGGTGCAGAGAGCAGCCTCTGCAGCCCCTCCTTCAGCGCAGGGGGATGCTGCGAGGCGGCTTTGCTGCAAAAAGCTGCTGCTACCTCTGCGACTGTGATCTTATCTCACGCAGACACAACTGCGCAGCACTCACTTGCTTGTCATTATGAGGAGTCTTTTATTTTCTGTCCCTGAACAAATGCGCTGCCTGCTTCCTAGCATCGAGCCTTGTTTGAAGGCTCAAGGTGGTTGGGCTGAGCTCTGCAGTTCCTGTACTGCAGGAGAAGAAAAAGAAGGTGGCTTCCCAGTTGCCAGCTGTGATTTGTGATGTGCGTTGAAGGAAGATTGCAACACCTCCTCCTGCTTGGCTCTGTCCCAGCCAACTGCTGGCACCATGGGGAGAAAACCGGGAGAACAGCAGATGAGTTCACCACAGCCACCCTTTCCAGGTTCTGGCATTAGCATAACAATTAACAGCCCCAGAGGCTGTAAAGAGAATATAGTCTTAAAAAAATATACTAGAATTTAACGGAGAAATGAATAGCGTAGCAAATTGTAATGCCGAGCGTGTCGGCTGTGTGTCAGTCTTGAAAGCCTGGGCACGGTTGTGCCGATTTCCAGACCTTCCTCTGCATTTGGCCATCATTTCAACATCTGCTGTTCTGTTTCCTGGGGAAGGAGCCTGCAGGGCACCATTCCTGCTGCATTTTACCCAAAAACCTGGTATGTTTGCCTTCTGTTGTGTTTTCTCTAAAGCCGTCCTAGGCATTGGCACTAAAATGCTGTGGTATCTGAGGTTAATTTACAATGGTGATAGGCAGTAGGGCTGCTGGAGTTCGAGCTTCAATTTTTTTGGGTTCTATGCCTTCATTTCTGAGGGTTTTCTCATTTATTTGTATGTACCTCAATTCTCAAAACAATCTCAGTGTTATCTGCCGGCACTCGCTGTTGCCGTGGCCTGCAGTGAAACAAGAGGCAACGCAAGAGCAGCACCGCTCACATCTTGTCGAGCTTCGAAGACCTTAGTAACCCACTGGTTGAGGCGTTTGAGATGTAGAGTCCCATTTAAAGCTGCTTGCAGTCTTGAAAGCATCATTATATATATAAAATTATCGTAATCTGGGATTAGGGCGATGTCTGGGAAGCCGAGGCACGGTGAGGATGTCTCTGGGACTACCTAACACATAGACCAGGATGCCCAGGGAGGTAGTGAAGGGTCCATCCCTGGAAGCGTTCAGGGTCGGATTGGATGGGGCGCTGAGCAACCTGATTGAGTTCAAGATGTCCCTGCTCTCCCGCAGGGAGGCTGGACTGGATGACCCACAAAGGTCCCTTCCAACCAAAGCGTTCTATGATTCCTGCCTGCTCCGTTTGTGACTGTTGCACCAGGATGCACATCTCTCTCTCTCTCTCCCGGCATATTTCTTTCCAAAACCTCTTGAAAACCAACTATTTTGGTGACTCTCTGTGCCAGCACTGACCATGGTTTGTCTGGAGGAGCAGCCAGTGCTGATGCCAATAAATTTCTTTGGCTTTTTTTCTGCCTGAGTTGACTCACTTGAGCGTTAACCTTAATATAGCTTTTTTGCAGCTAAAAAAAAAAAAATATTTTTGCAGCTGATACCATGAATCTTGTGTGTGTGTCTATTTTCCTTCCCCATCCTAGGCTTTGAGGATTCACCAGCCCCTGCTGACCGACTCGCTGCTTTGGCACAAGAAAGCTCTTAGCAAATCTTGACGTTTTCACCAAAGAAAAAAAGGCTCTTTGCCTTTGCTGCTGCCGTCCCCAGCGCCAGATTCCTCACTCATGTGGTCAGTTGTTTTTGGAGCACCTTCTCAATCTGCTTCTGGGTGCGTGGGTGGAAAGGGGATGTTCATACGTGGACAGGTCTGGGGGTAACGCTGGCCATAAAGACAGCAGTTAGACTGATGGATGTGTGGGTTTAGCAATGCACTAGGAAAAAGGGTCTTGGTGAAGCCTGACTGGACCCTGTGCGAGGCCTCATCCAGCCCTGGGCAGGGGAGGAGGGAGGCAGGGATAGCTGAGTTTGAGCCTGGCTTAGCCATCCCCTGCTTCTCTTCTTCCCTGCCCAGGGCAGTTCCTGTATCGCTGCACATCCACGAGTGCAAGGATGGAGATACAGGATACTACCCCGCTCCAATTTCCAGCCCCAGTCACTGCTCCAGCTGGGGACCAGAGGGTGCTGTGCCCTGGCTGTGTTCTGGAGCAGATTTTTCAGGTTGGAGCCCGTCAGCAAGAGGAAGGAAGGGGGAAAGAAAAGACCTTTTGCAATGAAGCACAGCGAGTGCGCTAGAGCGGGGGAGCCAGCCTCATGCTTGCACGCAGCGCTGTTCCCAGGAGGTGACTGTAATCCTGACAATTAAATCAACAAGGACACGTTGGGGAAAACCCCCGTGATGGTGTCTAAAGGTGCTTATGAAATGCACGCATGTGACAAAAAAAGCTGCGTGGCTGAGCCCAACAGCCTTGCTGTGTCCTGAGGAAAAAGAGCTCAATGGTTTTATTAAACACTTTTAAGTAAATACCCGAGGAAAGGAGAGCTTTCTGCAGTCGCAGACTCGGCTGCGCAGCCCACGCAGCTCCCAGCTTTTGCAGTTAGAGCATTCAGCGTCCTCCGATCCCATCCCAACCTCCGGCGCTGGCGTGGCAAGAGAGGCAGCGGCTTTCCTGTAAGCAAGACCCAGCTCTGACTGCGCCGGCAACAGCAAATATCACCCGGGGAATGATCATTTCCATGGCAGCGTGTTGCAATATGGTGAACAGAGAGCGAGCAGCACATGCCGGTGCTCGGTGACGACGTACGCTCCTGCTGCGCTCACCCGGGGCAAGATGCAAGCGCTGCCCGGGCAGCCGGGGTCTGCCTTGGGAGAGAGATGCAGGGAGATTGGCAAAGGAAAACTGTTCTTAAGGGCTGATCCCGAGTTGGATTTTCATGTCTTAGCAAACCTGGCTCTTTCCCTGACGTGCTGACCCCGTTTGGCTGGTCAGGATGGGTTTGTGCCCCAGTGACTGTTCACATTTCAATGAGTCCTCCTGGGCTGTGGCTGTGTTCCTCTGGCGGTAGAAAAGTCACTGCCTCCCAGAAAATGCCAGGGGTGGTGTTATTTAAGCAATAATAGGGTTAAAGCTAATAATTAGCGAGAGAAAGTGACTGGCTTGCACAGTTTCCGATTACTTTTCTCCTCTGTCTGTGATCTGAGCTCTCTCTTCAGCATTCCCCACGGTGGAGGCAGGGTAGAGTTTTAAATAGAATTAAATCCCTTTAACATCAGTTTTGCATCCAGAGAGCTTGTGCTAAAATGCCTGTGCTGTGCAGGGAAGGTTTGGGATGCAATCCTCGCCCATTCCCCAGGCGAGTGTGGGACAGGTCGTGCTCTGCACCGCGGCTACAGCCCAGGGACCACGGAGGAAGGGAAATGCTGCACAAATTGGTATTTTGCTGATGGGCAGCAATGGAAGGCGCTGCGCAGGCTGTTTTGCAGCAGATTTGAGGACCAAACTGAAATCCCGTGGGGGCTGGTGAAAGGGCTGGAGTACAAGGCTTGTGAGGAGCAGCTGAGGGAGGAAAGGAGGCTGAGGGGAGACCTTGTTGCTCTCTACAATTGCCTAAAAGGAAGGTGCAGTGAGGTGGGTGTCGGTCTCTTTTCCCCAGTAATAAGTGATAGAGTGAGAGGAAATGGCCTGAAGTTGCACCAGGGGAGGGTTAGATTGGATATTAGGAAAAATTTCTCCACCAAAAGAGCGGCGAAGCACTGGAAGAAGCTGCCTAGAGAAGCGATGGAGTCTTCATCCCTGGAGAAGAATTCAAAAAATGAGTATATGTGGTGCTTCAGGCCATGGTTTAGTAGGCACGTTGGTATCGTGTTGATGGTTGGGCTTGATAATCTTTGAGGGTCTTTCCAACCTTTATGATTCCATGATTTTATGCCCGAATCACAAGCAGGCCTCTGTCCCTAAAAGCTGTACCAACACTGGTAGCGATTGGGAGGGATGCTGGAGGGAGACAGGAGCCTCGCTGCTCAGGGAAGGGATGGCAGCCCCATCCCTGGAGGTGTTCAAGGCCAGGTTGGATGGGGCTTTGAGCCCCTGATTCAGTGGGCTGCCATGAACCCATGGCAGCGGGGTTCGAACTTTAACATCCTTTCTAACTCGAACCATTCTGTGTTTCCCGCAGCCGTGTGCTGCAAATCCCCGTTGGCTCCGTGCCATCATCCTGTGCATCCCCTGGGTGTGCAGCTCCTGGGTGCCCGAGCTGGGATGCCCTGATGGTGTTTTTGTACTCTTCTGCCTTAATGAGCTTGTTTGTGGAAGGCTGGCTAACAGAGGACTATGCATTTTAGAAACACCTGCCTGGGGAATGCATCCCAGGAGAAGCGAGCGTCAGGCAACCCTTGGCTGGTGAAGAAAACAAGGTGCAGGGAGCAGCGCTGCATCAGCTGTGCTCCTCGTCCCCTCTGCAAATACCCGGTCTGTTTTGTGTTGTGCTCTCTGCAGCCTCGCAGACAGGTTTGACTGTATCCAAGCAATTTTTTTTCACCCTCCTTGGCTGCTACCACAGAAGTCCAGGCATGCCTGGGCAGCTCCAGCAGGGCCTTCGTTGCAACACAGGCAGGAAGAAAACCGTGTTTATCGCGTGCGTTGGTACAGTTAATGAATGTGTGCACACATACACGGAGAGCTTTTGTAGAGGCATAAAGCAACTGCATTTTTTTGTGGTGGAAAAGAGCCGAGCGCCACCGCTTTTAGCACTGGGATGGTTTCCTGGCTGTGCTGCAAACCTGCTGTGGGTTGAATCTGTGGGGTTTTTGAAGAGGTTGAACTCGGTCTCTAAGTGCACGTTGCAGAGAGTGAATGAAGGCTCACAAGGACCCCAGAGATCCTGGGGAGACAGCAGCGTCCTGCCTTCAGTTGGGAGCAGCCAGGAGCTGGGAGATGCTTCTACAAGGGAAGGTGTTGGTGTTCTCACAAGGTCCTCGTGGTCCCCCAGGCCCTGTGCTCAGCCTTGCTGCAGGTTGCGTGTGGTGGAGCAGCATTTCCACTTTGTGGTGGAGGGGCTGTATGGAACCCACTCTCCCTGCATCCCATCCTCATCCTCCTGGAGACTGTGTCCTGCTCCCTGCATCCCATCCCATTGGGGTTCGGGGTGGAGGGGCTGTACCAGAGCCCCCCCCCTACATCCCATCCCCCCATGCCCCCATCTTACATCCCATCCTAATCCTCCCGTGCCCCCCCCCCAGTATCCCAACCCATCCCATTCCTCTGTATCCCCCCCTGTTATTCCCACATCCTCCCAGAGCGTCATGTCCTCCTGCATCCCATCCCATTCCCCCATATCCTATCCTCATTCCCCATCCCATCTCACTCCCCCCGCCTCCCATCCCCCCGTATCCCATCCCATTCCTCCGTATCCCCCCATCTTCCCCAAGTGTTGTACCCCCTGTATGCCATCCCATCCCATCCACCTGTATCCCCCCACCCTCCCAGAGTGTTGTACCCTCCTGCATCCCATCCCCATCCCATCCCATCTCATCCTATCTCATCTCATCTCCCCATATCCCCCCATGCTCCCCAAGTGACGTACCCCCCTGCATGCCATCCCCATCTCCCCTCATCCTGTCCCATACCCCTGTATCCCCCCATCCTCCCCGAGTGTCGTACCCCCCTGCATCCCATCCTCATCCCCATCCTCATCCCCATCCCATTCCCCCGTATCCCATATCCCCCCATCCCTCCCGGGTATCGTACCCCCCTGCATCCCATCCCCATCCTCATCCCACCATATCCCATCCCCGTATCCCCCCATCCTCCCCGAGTGCCGTACCCCCCTGCATCCCACCCCATCCCCATCCCCATCCCGCCCCTCCCCGCCCGCCGGTCCCTCCCCGGGGCGGGGCCGCTCTGGCCGCTGCGGGCGGCTCGGGGCGCTGACAAAGCCGGCTCCCGCCGCGGGATGCAGCCGGGCCGGGCGCCGCGGCCCCCCCGCCGCCCCGCGCCCCCGCAGTGAGCCCGCCGGGCCGGGCCAGCGCCGCCATGGGCAAATCCAACAGCAAGCTGAAGCCTGAAGTTGTGGAGGAGCTCACCAGGAAAACCTACTGTGAGTGGCCGGGGATGCGGCGACGGCCTCCTTCCCCTTCTTCTCCATCTCCTTCTTCTTCCCCTTCTCCTCCTTCTCCTTCCGCTCCTTTTTCTTCTCCTTCTTCCCCTCCTCCTACTTCTTCTTCGCCTTTTCCTCCTTCTTCTCCTTCCTCTCCTTTCCCTTTTCCCCCTTCTCCCCCTTCCCCATTCTCCCCTTCCCCTTCTCCCCTTCCCCATTCTCCCCCTTCCCCTCCCCCCTTTCCCCTTCTCCTTCCTCCCTTCCCCTTCCCCTTCTCCTTCCCCACCTTCCCCTTCTCCTTCCCCACCTTCCCCTTCTCCTTCCCCTTCTCCTTCTCCACCTTCCCCTTCTCCGTCCCTTCCTCCCTCTTTTCCTTCCCCTTCTCCTTCCCCCCTTCCCTTCTTCCCTCTCCTCCTACCTCTTCTCCTTCCCTTCCTTCCTCTTCTTCCCTTCCTCCCTCTCCTTCCCCCTCTCCCCCTTCCCCGCTCCAGCTTTTCCCTGCCTCTGGAGCAGGCAGCCAGGATTTCTTTGGGCATCAGCACAGCCGCTCCCCGGGCTCCGCCGTGCTTTGTTGCAGGAATTCCAAGACGAGCCTGGGAGGATAAAATATCCCTGCAAGGCAGCGAGAAGGGGCAGGGGAGCAGGAGGAACACACAGTTTCCTTAGGGAAACGGTCCTCCGTGGCCTGTTCCAAAACCTCCAGGAACCATGGGACAAAGGCTGCATCCTGCCCACCCTGTGTGCCCACCCTGAGCGATGCGCCGTCCTTTTCCTGACCCCTCTTCCTCCTGCTCCTGCTTCCGAGCATCCTTTCTCCCTGCTCACCTGCTCCGAGCATCGTTTCTCCCCGCTCGGAGCATCCTGGGCCGCCTGGTCCCAGGGTTTTGCTGCCAGGCGGGTGCCCAGGGACTGGCCGTGATGGTTTTCTCCCCTTCGCTGCTTCCCTGGAGCCAGGCATCTTCTCCCGAAACAGGGAGCCAAACCGTCTGGGTGGCTTTTAAAGTTTGGGTGCGTTTGTTGGAGGGGTTTCCTTTGTTGTTTTGCTTTGAAGCGAAGAGCTCGACACGGGGGAGTTCACTATTTTCCTATGAGCATCTCAGTATCAGTTTAATAACCTGATTTTCTACGTGACTGGTTTTCTCATCTGAACCTCTGCTGTAATCTTATTAACACGGCTAGCGCCTGAGCCAGGCGGTTTTAGCAACATCAGTGGGTTGTTTGGTTTTTTTTTTCCTGAAGGATGCACGAAGGAAACAAAGGCTTTGATGGTTGAAGTTTACCTCTCCGCTCGTAGGCTGGAGATACCCCCGTTTGCTTCGTCAGGGAGCCGCTAACGTGTTAGCAGACCTGCGAGCTCTCCCCCCGCTGTCATTGCTGCAGTCCCACGGCAGCGCTTACCCAAAAAGGCAATAGATGAGGATGCAGCAAGTTCTCCCATATGGAGAAGAGGCAATACTGGTGCATTGCACAACCCTACACGCCGGGTTGCTCCCTCGTCGTGGCACAGGCAGGAGGAGGGCAGGTTGTGCGAGACACGTCTGCGGAGCCAAACCGCGAGTGATGGCTGGAGAGGTTGAGATACCCCGGCTGGGCTTCCTCAAAGAAGCTTAGGGAGAAAAAATAGTGAGAACGTGGTAGTGCCGGCTGGGCGCAGACCCCAGCAGGAGCTGAGCTCTGGGGTTTGGTGTCCTCGCTGCAGCTGTAGCCCACGGCGGGTGCAGCCGCGTTGGGCCATGTACGGTTATTGCCGTGCTGCAATCGCTCGCTTGGTTTGCAGCCACCGTGACGATCCAGTCTCTGATGGAGAGGGATCTGGAAAGAGCCAGGCCTGGCTCAGCCTTGTCTGCTGGTGGTCTCCTGGGCTTTCTGGACCCCTGGAGTGGTTTCTCTCTTTGCAGGGACAGTGCTGACCCCACCGAAGCCAATGGGGCACATGGGCAGTGATGCCCTGTGTCTTAGCAGCAGCTGATGCCAAACAAACACAGTGCTGCTGAAACCATCGTCTGCAGGCACAGGGATGTCTGTTTTGCAGGACGAGGCCACTATGGCATCATTACCTTTTGAATCACTTCATTCCCAACTTTCTGCTCCTCTCTCTCGGGTTCCTTTCCCTTTCCGCCTCTCACCCCCTCTCCAAAAAAGGTTCCTTTCTCTGATTGCTCTCTCAATGAGTTCCAGGCCTCTCCTTTTTTTGAGGTACACCAGACCCGTGTGCCCGTGCAGGTGAGGCAGCCGGTGGCCCTTCACACCGCCTGGTGCAGCGTCCCAACGTGCCCCAGCAGCATGCGGCCAGCGGCGCGCTGCCTGTCAAGGAGAGCCGTCATTAATACCAGGCTCTGTTTGTTAAGCTCTGCTCGTTCCACCTCTCGTCTCTGGGATTAATTACTTTTGCAGAGCGCTTCTGCCCCTTTTCTGCAGCTGTCAAGGCAGGCGCACATTCCGTTGTCTGGCGAAACACTTTGCAGGGCCCTTCCAGGCATGTTTGAGAGCCTCTGATTTATCTTCTGACCCTGGGAGATTGGAAAGATATTAACTTATTTCTGTGTTTTGGGGAATCCAGGCAGAGGAGATGGAGGTAGGAGTGCAGGGTTGCATCGAGAGCCGTGGGAGCGGCTGATCCAGAGGTCTGTGCTAGTAGAGCGGCTCGAGCAGGGGGTAGTGGTGCCCCCAAATCCATGGCATACTCGGGAATTTCTTGGGATCTGTGTGAGAAAGGTTTTACGCCACAGCACTGGGTTATTCCGGCACTTTGACTTGAAGCAACCGGATCCAGTGGGAGATGTCCCTGCCTGGGGCAGGGGGTTGGAACTGGATGGTGCTTTGAGGTCCCTTCCAACCCAAACCATTCTAGGATTCCGTGATTCTCTAATTCCGGCACCTCTCTGGCAGACAGGCAATATCCATCCTTCAGGAGCATCCCTGACACGTGGTGCCCTTTCCACACGCTGGCTGCCACGTTACTGAGCAGGCACAGGCCCTGCCTCGTGTGTGGTGCTGCTTCTGCTGCTGTCACAGCACATCTGGGCAGATGTTTCCAGGAGCCCGTAAGTGGCACCTAATGAAGGGGACCTACTTTTTTCCTAGGAAGGTTCCTATGACCGCATGAGCTGTGGCTGCTCTACGTGAAGGGTTTCTCCCATGACGGGATTTCCTTTCATTCCGTTTTCTATTTGTGCAATTTCCAAACAAAATTAAGCAAATAACAAAAAAAAAACCCCTTCTCGGTTCTGCAGGATCGGGGAGGTGGGGAGATGTCAACCCCTCTCCCTGCCCCGTGCGGCTTTTCTGCAGATTTATCTCATCTCAGGAACACGAGGGACCCGCAGCCCATGTTGTGTCCCCTCAAGGCTCTTCCAATTCTTGGTGGCTTCTTGTGTCCTCTGGCCATTGTCCCTTGTCCCCTCTGGTCTCCTTATCTCCTGTTTGTGGCGTTTCTCTGGCCGTGCCTCGGTTGTGGCAGTCGGGGGCTGAGCAGGCGGTGGGAGCAGCCAGGAGAGGAGCGTGGGACCAGGGCAATCGCAGGCGTGGTGGTCGTGCCAGGGATGCTGCAGGGTTGCCATCAGTGGCCTCCATGAGATGAGAAAATTATTTTACTGTGGATATTCAGAACAGGTTGTCCCGGGCCCTGCTGGGAACTGGACACGGAAGGGCAGGAGCCTGGAAACCTTGTCTTTTGGCTTCCCTCTCCACTCTGCTCCTGACTTACAGTGCCCAGGGCCAGATTTTAATGATACTTGGATGCCTAAAGGTGCAGAAGGACATCTGAGGGCTTCTTTGAAGTGCTGGCTGCCCAAGTCCTGTTCATTTGGACCCATCACCGTGTGCCTTTGAGCACCTCCAGCACATGAGTGCCCAGGAATATCTGGCAGTGCGAAGCTCCCTGTTCTGCCAGGCACTGGCGGGGAGAGCCCGGCTGCGGGGCGAGGGTTTAACCTTCCTCAGAGGCCACACTGGTGCCCTATAGGAGCGTGTGGGAGAAGCCAACACTAAGTGATAATAATAATAATGAATAATAAATTATGTAATTCTTTGTACTTCCATAGAGCCTTTCATCCAAAAGTTCTTAAAGTGCTTTATAATCATTAATTTATTAATTCTTTTGATGCCTCATTGAGGGTAGCTCAGAGATGCAGTTTGGCCACTGTGTGTTTTGTCCCAGGAGGTGATAATGCCCGAGACTTGAAGGAACCACCGTCCTACTTGGATTACATCTACTGGCCCTTCTTTGCAGGGGTTTAAGCCTGGGCTTAGCCTGGACCAGGTGCTTGCAGCTCAGCACCACGCTGGGATTTGGGATTGTGCTAAAGAGCCTTGCGGGGCTGCGGTCGAATGGTTCTGCTAAGCTGGAGATTTATGTAGGTCCCGGGGTAGTGCTGCTCCCTGCGCCTGCGTAAAGCTGCGTAAAGTGCACTTGGGCGGTTGCGGGTGCAGAATATGTGTGTTGGAAATGGCTTGATGTGGGTTCCTGGCAGAGAAATTAGGAAAGAAATGCAGTGCCAAACATCCTGACTTACTCGCCTGTCCCAGGCCAGCCACAGCATCGGCAACCTTTAAAATCATGAAACGGGCTTAAAAATTTGAGCTTGTTTGAGAAGAGCTGGGGTTTGTCATTTTGGGGGGATGTTAGATTCCAGCATTCACTTTTCATAACTATTTCCCTTGTCCAGAACTACTGAACCTGTATTTTTTCCAACGCTGGCTGCAATAGCTGTGCCATCAGGCACACTTGAAGCCACGTAGGTGCAACAGCATCGCTGCCAGAACCGGGCACAGGGTCAGGGTGATGGTCCTGATGCTCCAGAGACCGCGGTGAGGCTCCAGGGAAGGCATGAGAGCAGCGGCGACGGTGCCAAAACGATGCCTTTGGCGCTGGGAGGCCTGAGCTGCCGAGTGGGCGTGGGGAGAGGAAGATGCTCTTTTCCCAACAACCGCATCCCACCCACTGTGATCTATTTTGTGGATTTTCAACTCGCTCTGGCATCGTCGTTTTCTGCTCTTTTACAATAAGCCGCAAAATTGGCTCTGTTGCTCAACAGTAATGCCTTGAATTAATGGGCATAAGTTTAAGAGCAAACAACAAACATATTGGATTGTAGTTATGGGGTATGTGGTGGCGGGTGGAATTCTGTGGGAAAAGAAAGAAAATTCTCCAATTGCAGCCCTTTTCAGCCAGGAAAAGGGGTTAATTCCTTGCTGAGGGCACCGGGCTGGGGCTTTGCTCCGTTGTGCCACCCTGGTGATGGGAAAATGTGCTGGCCAGGGCGGTGGGCAGGAGCAGAGGGGGGATCTTGATTTATTTTTAGCCTTGGAAGTGTTTGGCCCTGGGCGCTGAGTTTCTCTGCCAGGTTGGTTTGTGTTGAAATCCCTCCTGTTGCTCATCCAGCAGAAAGCGGGGTAAACTGGCCAGGTGGTTACGCGCCCGTTATCCCTCGTCGGCAAATGATGGGTGGAATATCGGAGGCGCAGAGCCCTGCAGCCCGGCTGAAACGCCCACGCTCACCACTGCAGCACTGGCTCCATTCCCCTCGGCTCCTTCAGCCCTACAAGCACCCATTTTTGGGGTTACTGACACCATCACGGTCAGAGAGCTGCGGGTCAGGATTCCACCCAAGGGACCTGGGGAGAGAGGATGGGAGACACAGGGCACCGGGATGCCGAGGTGGGTGCTCACCTGATGTGGAAAGCTGAGGCTGCTGCTGGCTGGTTGACCCGGTGAGTGTGCCTGCTCCAAGCGCGCTCCACGTGTCATAGCATCTGCAGGAACCCAAAAAGGAAGTTTTATGGGGGAGGAGGAGAGCATCTGCCCAAGCAGCCTTGAGATGCGCTGAGGAGAGGGGAGCAGAGCGGGTTTGCCATCCAGGGGGCCCTGAGGGTGGGCGATGGGCAGGATGCACTGGAGGGATGGCTTTCGTTTGGGGTCTGGTTTTACTACAGCTGCTTGTTATCCAGAGCTGTGAAGGTGGCAGCTGCGGGGCAGGTTCACTGTGAGCTCAGTGGGGACCTGATGTGCTGCGTCTGGAGGGTTGCGATGGTCTGGGGACATCTCCAGCGCCTTCCCCAAGGAGACTCCGACTTGCTCCCAGGTATCCCATGTGTGCACAGACCTGGTGCTTTGCAGGTAGATGCAAGTGAAGCAAGTTTTGGGGTGTCCCTGTGGTCCCTAGGAGATGCTTGCAAGTGGTGGGAATGGGAAAGACGTGACCGAGGGCTCTGAGGGCTGCCTCTGCGGCAGAGGGGAGCAGCCGTCCCTGCCGGCCACGCTTGCACCACTGTCTGCTGCTGCTCCGGCATCAGAAGAATCGCATTTCATTTATCCCCTGACATGTTAATGGATCTGCTTAACCACTCTCCTGACCTTTGCTGCTGCCGCTATAATTAAGGTTGTGAAACAAGAAGCTCTGAAGGCATCAAAGGAAATGGCTGCTTCAGGGAGGAGCCCACAGATGCGTTTGCTCTGTTATCGGGGTGACATTTGTGGGGTTGCTTTGTTCCTTCCTTGTCTTCCCGAGTCTTCTAGAGAGCTGGACAGGATTTTAGGAGCCAAGGTCCGTGCCCTGCACCTCTGCCTGCTTGAGAGCAGTAGTGGCCAGGGGTGGGAGGGATGCTCAGCCCTGGGGCATGATGTGTGCTGCTCCCATCGCCACCGCTGCTGTGGATTCCCGCCACTCCCCATGCCTCCTGTACGTTTTTCTCCCTTCAAGGCATGTGTTTGGTTTCTACATGGTAGGAGGGCTGCTTGTGCTTCATCCATCTGTGTTTCTCCAGCCTTTTCTTTGTATGTCTGGACCCCGTGGTGTCTGTGTTTCCTCCCGTGGAGGTGCGGGTGTTCAGTGCTTCGTGAGCCCTCGACACAGCCCCATCCCTGCCCATGAGACAGGGAGGGAGCAGAGGCTTTGCCCTGCAGCATCTTCCTGACCTTCTGATGGCTGAGTCACGGAGACTTCCCATCCCCTGCCCGCACTGGATCCAGAAGAGAGCTGTCTCCTCTGCTTGGGGCAGAATTCATGGCCCCAGGCCCTGCCAAAATCCTTGTAGCCAAGGGGAGGCTGGAGCAGGGGGGCAGGATGCGGGGCAGGCACGGCCAGACCAGGGGGCTGCTCCATCCCTGCTCCTGGCAGCACTGGAGATGCTCTGCCCGGCTGTCGGGCATTGCTGTGTTGGCTTGTGGGGAAGCCAGGATTAAACCCAGCCCAGGATGGACCTACTGCAGCCACCAGCTCCTGCTGTGGGCATGTTTCAGTCCGATTCATCAATTCCCAAATGAAGGCACTGTCCTTTGCCCTTCCTCTGCTGCCTTTGCTGCGAAGAACAACTGCTGCTTTTTCCCCGAACCCGATTTCCAAAGCCAGATGTCGAGTCCTTAAATATTTAATAAAGCCTAAAAAGGATTTTAACTGCATATTGGCTTTCGTGTTGGTACCAGCCCCGGGGGAGATGAGAACAGGGCTGCTCATGGACCTGTTTATCCAGTCTGGGAGCAAGACAGACCACTAATGGCAACCACCGGGGAGAAGAGTGCCAAACGCACATGCAGTTCTCTCTGCATATTGCTTCGTGTCTCAGCAGTAACAAACGACACCAATAACAGCATTGGGCTTCCGCTCCGGATGTCTTGGAGGCTCCCAGACCCGCCGTGATGCTGGTGATGTCTGTGTCTGATGGGGAGATAAACCAAATTGGCCGAGTCCACGGGGAGATGGGCAAGCTGGGATGGGGCTGTCCTGCTCCAACAGGTAGGCAGCTCCGACACTGTTGGTGCCTGTGTGGTGAGGCTGCTCCAATATCCCTTTGCGATGGGATATTGTAGGGACAAGTACCTGCACGGGGATGAGCCTGGCATGGGGACAGCCCTGATGCGTGCGCGATGTGTCTGGGAGTGGGGACTGGGCACTGCTGGGGTGCGCGGGTTGAGATGGAGTACAGTGGTTTGCACAAGCTGCTGTGGATCATCTCTGGGAGTCAAAGAAAATGTCATCAGCAGGCTCTCGCCGTGCTTATTTCCGTGGGGGTGACCCCAGTGTTGCAGCCAGGTTTTGCTGGGGTTGTATTTTAATGCTGCTTCCCCAAACCTATTCTGTGCCAGCCCGAGAGCTGGAGCGGGCAGGCTGGTAGCACCAAGCTGGGACCGAGCGCTGATGAGGCCACGAGGACTGTGAGCTCTGTAATGTTTAGCCAGGACGCTGGTTACTTATTTAAACCTGAATTTTAATGGGACTGAGTCACCAGGGTCAAACAAACCCAAATGTCCAAAGTGCTGATGTGCAGCATATCTTAAAAGTTACTGTCATCAAATGAGGACCCAACCGAGCTCCAGGATGCCTCAGGATGGGGTGATGGATGGTCTTGAGGTGAGGGCTGAGTCTGCGACAGCCTTAGTGGTGTTATACCCTTTCTCTTCCTCCCTGCCCCAGTGCAGCTCCTGCAGGCGCTGGGCTCGGTGCGCTGGGAGCACATTGCTGGGGGAGTCTCGTGCCCACACTCCAGCCATCCCCAAGGACCAGGAGGTAATTCACCCCTCCTCTCCATGAGCAAAGCCACCCAACAGCCAGAGATCATCCCTGGCAGGTGGTGGGTCCTGCCTGCAGGGTACCCTTCCTCTCCTCGCTGGGAGATGCCTGTGCTGCGCCAAAGGGATGCTGCCCTGTGCCCAGTTTGGGGGCTGGATGAAGCCCCACAGCTACTGCACTTGGTACCTCCAACAGCCTGAGCTGCTGCTGTGTTCTTGGCTACGTGTTTTATAGGGACAAGGCCTGAAGTTGTTAATAACTGTTGGGATTACGATGCAGTCACCGCGGGTAACTCGCTGTGCAGGGCTGGTGCTGGGGATAGGTCTGTCTGCAGTTCAGTGGGAGCTGTTCCTGCCCATGGAAGGGAAAATTGAACTGAATGATCTTCAAGGTCCCTTCCAGCTCAAATCATTCTATGATTCTGTGATGACTGATGGGACCTTTCCAGATCCGTGTTTGCAGGAGCAAGGTGTGAGGTGTGCACGGAGTATGTGTTCAGACTGCCGTACTGTGAGCCCTGGGGTTGGTCTGTGGGCACCATGAGCTCCTTCTCTGGTGGGGGTTTGTCCACGTTCTGATGCTGACCCTCGAATCTGTGTCCTGGGGGGCAAAGAGTGAAATCCAAGAGAGTACGTGCATGCACTGCTGAGCCCTATCACCCGCTTGGAGTAGAGAGTTCCTAATGTAATGGGTGAATATTAACATTGTGATGATGTTGAAAGTGGAGTCTGTGACAGATTTCTGTGCAGACAGTTCTTAAATATGTGTTTCGCAGAGGCAAGGGGTGGAGTGTGTTGGGCATAAATTGCAAAGTGTGGGGGGTTAACCCCGGAACACCATGGTGTTTACCGATGAGGGGCTGATTAGCTCATGCATCAGCACCCCAGTCCTTTCTGCATCAGCACCCAATAAGTTCACGCATGAGCATCCAATTAATACAGACCCAAGTGCACAATTAATTTACATATGAGTGTCCGGTTGATTTATGCGTGGGCATAATTCCGCGTTAATTTCCACCGGATCACACACTGGTCCATGCGTGAGCACCCTGTTGTTTGATGCATAGGTGCCTGATTAATCAGTGCATGTGCCCATAATCAGTCTCTTCCTGAGTGTCCAATTAATTTATGCATGAGCACCTGATCTGTTCACACCTGAGCACCCAATTAGTACATGCAGAAACGTGTTACCTACTAATTGCACTAATTTACACCTGAATGCCCAATTAGTTCATGCAGGAGTGCCCAGTTGGCTTTACGCAGGAATGCTCGATTAGTCCATGCATGGGCGCCCAATAAAGTCACGAGTGCCCGAATCATTCATGCATGAGCACCCAGCCAGCTCACGCATGAGCGCCCTGTTCATTCATGCATGAGCACCCAATTAGTTCACCCAGAAGCACCCGAATAATTTATGCATGAGTGCCCAATTAGTCCATGCATGATCGCCCAATTCATTTTTGCATGAGTGCCCATCTAGCTCAGGCATGGGTGCCCAGTTAGCGAAGGCGTGAGCACCCCCTTAATTCACGCTTGAGCACCCGTGTTGCTCACACGGGAGCACCCACCCTGCTCAGGCGTGGGCGCCCAATTTGCCTTCATCTGGGTGCTGTGCTGAGCATCCACAGGAGGTTTAGGCAGTCCCAAACCCACAGGGAAGCCCCAGTGAGGGGCTTGCGTTTGGTCCCATGGACCGGGATGTGTGGGGACCCTGGGAAGGAGCTGCTGCAGTGATGCCCTGGAGAAATAAATGCCACCAGGGCGTGGTGGTGCTGAGCTACTCCCCCATGGCTTGGTGGTGGAGCTGATGGCCTGGCAGAGCAGGAGTGCCCTGCAGCAGCGGGGGAACCGCTCTGTGGCTGGAAATGATTAACTCTGGTTTCCTTGATAAGGCAGTGGTGCTGTGGCTGGAGCAAGAGGGGACGTGCAGGGGGCTTGGTGGAGGAGACTCCTCGCTGGCTGCTGCGTGGGGTCAGTGCTTGCAGAGCCTTTTGGGAGCCCGAGCCCACATGAGGACAGACCTGTGCCACGGCTGTGGTTCATTGGGGAAGGCTGAGCGTGCACACCCGCTCACGTTCCAGCCCTGCGGCTGTGGCTAACCCCCTGCCCTGGTGCAGACAGGGGAAGAGGTGGCTACGGAATGGGAGGGCAGCACAAAAAAAAGCCCTGTGGGGCTGGAGCACCACATCACCTCATGCATCCCATCATGGCCAGGGGTCCCCAAACTGCCTCAAATCTGCCTCTCCTGCACTCCTTGCTGCCACCCTATCCCTGCCGTGATCCAGTGAGCAACAAACTCCCTGGTGAGCAGAGCGAGGAATGGGGGTTCGCGGTCCTGGGTCCCTTCTCTTCTCGCTGCCTGGCAAACACAAATTAACGGGCTTGAGCACTGATTAACCAGAGCTGTTTCTTGCTGCAGTGGCAGCTGGGTGGTGGGAAGAGAGGGGGCACGCGAAGGGCGGGTGGTGATGGAGCTGTCAGTTCTCGCCTGTGCCGCTGGGGATTGATGGAAGGGTGGCGGGAGGGAGTTGGGGTTTTTTGGGTGCTGGTAGCTGGAAGGAGGAGGCTGGGGGGCTGCTTGCAGTGAACTCTCTTAAAGGCAGTCTTTGCCCCTGTGTGCTGCGTGGGATGTGTGGCTGAAACCCTTCTCCCAGTCAAGGTGGGAGTGGGGATGGCGCCACGAGGGCCAGAAGCTGCCGCTTGGCTTGTGCTGCTCTGGGGCGAGTGCCCGCGCTGCCTGTGCCAGCTGCCTGCCCCTGCCCAAGGTGTGAGCCCTGCACTCAGCGTTGCCCTGCGCTTTGCTAAGAGCTACGGAAACAAAGATGCTGCCGGCACGAGCTGCCGTGTGGCATCGTACAAACGGGAGGGCGTCTGCGGTGCGTAGCCGGGGCTCCCAGCTTGGCGATGCCTCTTCCAGCGTTGCGGTTCATAACAAATGCTAATATCTTCCCTTTATTTAGCGCCTTTCATCCCCAAGGATCCCGGGGCACGCTGCATCCACTATCAAGCTGCTACGTGCGCTATTTATAGCCATCCCCATGGCGGCTGCGGAACGGCGGTCCCTGCAGAGCATGGCACGGGGGCTGAGCCCAACCGCAGCCCAGGCTCGGCGGGGGCACAGGGAGGGAGCCAGCCCTGCTCCGGTGGGATGCTGCAACGGAGCCACTGCGGGTCATCCCTGTGTCCTTGAGCGCTCAGGGTCAAACCTGGCTGGGATTTATATCGCTGCAAATTGATTTGCATCATCTCAGCATCGCGCCGTAATCAATGCCAGGGGAGGGAAATGCAGCAGCCGCCGCCGCACGGGTGCTTTCTGTGAGCTTGCCTGGGCTCTGCGTGCCACAGAGCTGCAGAGGATGGGTTGCAGAGAGCAAAAAGACAACCTTCCCCCTACCTGTGTCCCCTGTCCCCAGCCCCAGGATGGGTGGGTCAGCCTGGCCAGGAGAGTGGTGTGTCCCCACGGCTTCCCTGTCTATGGGTATCTGCTTCAGGGACAGGCATTAGCGTTACTAATCACTGCTGCTTGGAGCGTCAACACCCAGCGAGGTCGGAGCGGCTGGAAAGCAGCAGCTGTGAAGTTGTCATCTGTCTTGGATCCATAATTGCAGCTCTGGGGAGGCAGGTACCCGCGCAGCCCCAGCTTGCCCTGCCGCAGCGATGCTGGGCTTGAGGCCAGGGTGTTTCCCTGCACTGGGAATGCTCTGGCTTAGGGAGAGACAAGATTTTGTGGCAGCAGAGGGATGCACCCAGAGGTGGATGGTTTTTCAGGAGCTGCGAGATAGGGCTGTGTTCCCCCCGCCCAGGGCAGACCTTCTCCTCACACCCAGGGCAGGAGGAAGAGTACTGGTACCAGTGCGCTGGAGGAGGGATGGGGATCTGCAGAGCCCCATTCCAGGGATGCACAGAAACAAATCCCACCTTAGGAGCCCGGTGCCAGTTTTTGGGCTTGCACCTGAACATTCCCTTCCATTGGAAGAGCCTCTTGTGGGAGCATCACGCATCCTTCCTGCAGGCATGAGGAGAGCCGGCTCCATCCCTCTCCTCCTGCATCGTTAGCAGCATTTCTCCTGTACTAAAAAAAGCACGGATTTCTTAATTGTTTCCTGCTGGAGTTGAAAGGCAGCTCCCAGGCCCAAAATAGCACTCTGGGGGAAACACAGGCGGATGAGAGAGAGCAAGTAAGAGGTAATTTGCCCAGGGGAAGCGGGGCTGAGCCCCAGCTGCAGCCCTGGGCTGCTGCTATTGCCCCTTTCTCTTGCCCCAAGGGCTGTTGGAAGTCCTGCTGCTCACCGTCCTCCTCCTCCCACTCACCTTCTTTGACACCTGCAGGTGATCAGGGCTGCAGAGCGGGTACCTGGGGCACCTCCACCTCTGAGCATCCTCGGGCTGGGGAGGTCTTGGCTCGTGTCTCGATGCTTGTAGGGAACGGTGTGGGGAAGCCTCTTTCTGTTAGAGACATCACTCAGCACCTCGCTTTTGGAGGGATGCTTCTGTGCAACCGTTCTTTTTGGGATGCAGATCCTTTGGGACCAACACAATTGTTGTTTTTCCCCGCCCCAGCTCAGCCATGGGATGCAGCAAGTCTGTCATTCCTGGCTCCCTGCTGCCAGGATATCTCTGTCCTTTCCTCTGTCTGCTCTCCTCCTGCCTGACAGCTCTGCCAGACCATCCCTCCAAATCCCTCCTGCGGCACGGCCGGAGCCCTCAGTGCCCTTCAGCCCAGGAGCCGAACATCCCTGTGGCTCCCTCCCCACGCCGTCCCCAGCTGCTGCCGTCTGTCGACATCCCAGAGTGGCACAGCGGGTGCTGCTGCCCTCCTGCCATGGCCATCGCAGCCCTTTGCCAGCTCGCTGGGGAGGCAGAGGGAGAGGCTGCTGGCCTCTCTGCCCCATGCCAAACCCTTCCTGGGAGGGAGTTGCAGCTCGAGCTGGGACGGAGGGACCCCAGGATGCAAGGAGACAGGTTTGGATGCAGCGATTCCTGCCCATGGGGGTGTGGGTGCCAGCACCCCGCTGGCTGCGAGGTGAGGGTTGGCGTTTGCTCTCCTGGCCACCCCACTGCTGCTCCCTGCCAGCCCTCCGCCTCTGAGGTCTGCACCTTCTGCCAGGCACGTTATAAATCTTTCTGATGGAAAATTGCTTTCTTTTATTTGCCATCCAAGGTAATTGGCATCTGTTGATGTGTCTTGGGTCTCTATTTTTATCAGCTGTTTGCACATTGACACATCTTCACTCCGCCTCATTATCCCAGCGCGTTTCAGACCTATTGCTTTTTTATTATTATTTAGATGCACGATGCAAAGGAAATGACTAATGAGGCCGTTCCCCCTGCGCCCGCCTGCTGGCACCGGGCTCCCCGCTGGCACTCCGGCAGGCATTGCTCTTGCAGTGGGATGCGCAGGGATGGGTGCCAGCCCCCCGCCTCCTCGGGCTCCCTGGCATCCCACACCCCATCGGAGCCTTTCCTCTGCTGAGAACGTTTGCAGTCTCAGCAGCTGTCCCCACGCTGGGGACGCTGAGGGTTGCCAACGCTCACCATTTTCTAGCTTGTCACGTTTTCTGGGTTTCGCTGGAGCCCGGTGAAGCTTCCCAGGGCGCTGGCATGGATGTGATGGTGTTTCTCCTTGTAGTTCAGAGGCAGTTGGTACATGGGGGATGCTGACCCTGGGGCTGCGCCCATGCCTGCGTTCCGTGTGTCGGGGCCGATCAGGTGCCTTCCGCAGGCAGCTGTTTCGGCAGATATTTCCAGGGATGGTTTGGCTCTGTGGAGGTGGGAGGGCAGGGCTGGGTCCTCTCCAGGCATGAACCAGCCCAACCCCACTGTGGTCTATGGCAATTTGCAGTGAAAATGCTGTGTTCCCTGGGCAGAAAGCAAAACATCTCGGTGGGCTCCCTGGTTTGGGGGCTGGGTGGACCCCAGAACCTGCATTCCGGGCCCCATCAACTGCCTGGACTGGCCCAGGATTTGCCTCGAAGGCAGTCACTTGCATGTGTGTAACACACAGCAGTGCCTGGAGCGAGCGAGCCCAGGGGCATCCCCTCCAGGGAAATCGCTTCTGTGAAGTGCAAACCACCAGCCGTCACTGGGAAAGTGCTAAATTCTTTTCTTTTTCTCTTTTCTCTTGTTTTCTCTTGCAGTTACGGAGAAGGAGGTGCAGCAGTGGTGAGTGTCCGGTGTGTCGGCGCGGTGGGGAGCTGCTGGGGCGCGGGGCTGGGAGCTGGCGGTGCTCAGCATCCCCACGAGCTGTGCACAGCAAAGGGTGCAGGAGGTGTTTTGGGGTGCCGGTGTTAGCTCATTGAGGGGAGACTAGAAAATAGGGTGGGGTTTCCCACACACCCCACACATAGTGGGGCTCTGCTACTCTTGGCCACCTGTGTGGGATGGTGCATCTCTCTCTCCTGCTCCCTCTCCGCTGGTGGATGAGGGGTGTGGGGATGTGGGGACTGTCCAGTTGTTGGCCATAGCCCTGGTTTGCAGTGGGGGCCACAGAGGCTGGCAAGGGCTGGAGCTGCAATGCCTCGCCAGCAGCATCCCCTCACCCCATCCCCTCCACCCTATTCCATGACCTAGAAAAGCCACCACTTCCCTTTCATCTTCCTATCCCACCAGTCAAGGTTTGCTTTCTTTATCTCTTTCTCTCATCCTTCCCCCGCCCTCTCCAATGAGTCATAGCTGCAGCAGCAGCGTGAAAAAGATGTCACCGGCACTTCGATTTCCCACCTCACCACCCCCTTCCCCTCCTCCTCCAGCCCTTGGCCCGCTGCAACGGGTGCCTGACAGATTTGGGCGACACGTTGCATAATGCTCACGCCTCCTGCGTGGTCCCTGCGTGATCCCTGTGTGCTCCCCGTGCCTATGGAGCCATCAAACCCCTTCCTCTGCACCTTCCAGGGTGACACTTTGCAGCATCCGAGTCCAGCCCAGAGCTGCGACCGAGGGCTTTTTGGGGATGTTGAAGCACTGATGGGCTTTGGGAGATGCTGTTGGCTGTGCCACCCTGAGGATGCAGTAACCCCGCTGTGCCCCCCAGTTCCTCTGAGCGGGTTTCACTTGAGGTTGTGCAAAAAATGCCATCGTGGAGCCTCGGCTGCCCTGGGTGCTTCAGGACACCGCACTGTTGGTTGGACCAGAGCACGGCTGCAGAGCACCTATGTGCCGAGCAGTGGGTTGCAAACTGCCCGTGGGGTTGTTGCCGATCACAAATCCTTTGCCTGCGGTGGTGCAGCAGCTTGGGGAGAGCTCTGCTGCCTCCCTTGGTGCCGGAGAGCCGGTTGGATGCACCTGATGAAGCGGGGCCAAACCACAGCGCTGGAGGGGAAGGGAAGCTCTGGCCCTTGGGTGAAGTTTTCTGTTTGAAGCTTCTCGCTCGGGAGCCGCGTGCGTTTGAAGGTCTGAGGAAGGGATATAAACACTCCGCTGCTGGCCCTGTGAGGGCTGCAGAGCTGAGCCAGGCATCGCCTGCCCTGGTACCTCTGCCTGCCATGTGGCCACGCTGGTAGGAGATGACTCTCTGCAGAGGCGTTTTTATTTCAGAGGAGGTTTGACAGACTGTCCCAGGTGCTCCTGGCTGGGCAGTGGGTTCCCATCCCCTCCCAGGTCCTGGACAATGTTCAACAGGAGCCTGATTGTGGCTTGGTTGCAGGGTTTGAGAGGCATAGTGAGCACCGCTCAGTGTCACCACTTGCTGCTCGCTGCTTCTCCAAACTCTCCCTTCTGCCACCTTCACTGTGATGCCCACAGGGACCTCATCCCATGGGGCTGGGAGGTGGCAGGTGAGTGTTGGAAGCAAAACTGGGAGCAGCTCTAGCCCCAAGATCACAGAATCACAGAATCACCAGGTTGGAAAGGACCCACTGGATCATCAAGTCCAACCATTCCTAACACTCCCTAAACCATGTCCCTAAGCACTTCATCCACCCTTTCCTTAAACACCTCCAGGGAAGGTGACTCGACCCCCTCCCTGGGCAGCTGTTCCGGTGCCCAATGACTCTTTCTGTGAAGAATTTTTTTCTGATATCCAACCTGAACCTCCCCTGGCGGAGCTTCAGGCCATTCCCCCTTGTCCTGTCCCCTGTCACTTGGGAGAAGAGTCCAGCTCCCTCCTCTCCACAACCTCCTTTCAGGTAGTTGTAGAGAGATCCTGGCTCCTCAGGGCTTGGGAGGCTGCATTCAGCGGGGAGACCCGCCTGGTGCCCATCCTCTGTCCTTCTTCTGCAGGTACAAGGGCTTTATCAAGGACTGCCCCAGCGGGCAGCTCGATGCCGCCGGCTTCCAGAAGATCTATAAGCAGTTCTTCCCCTTTGGTGACCCAACCAAATTCGCCACCTTTGTTTTCAATGTCTTCGATGAGAATAAAGTAAGTCTGCGAGCTGCTGGCATGATCTGGGTGGGTCGGCGCTGGGCCCGTGGCGATGATGGGATGGGTTTAGTAACGCGGCTGCGTGGCGCCAGAGGAGCAAAATATTCCAGCGCTTCCTGGGGCGTGAAATTAAAGTGGCGCAGCTGCAGCGAGCGAGCTCCCATGCTTATTTTATTCGATGAGAGTCACGTGGGAGAAGGCGATGAAGTGGCAGCTGAGAGAGGAAAAACGCGATGTTTCGGTGCTGCTGACAAAAGCCGACCCGTGGAGTCGCTCCTGCCGGGATGCTCGCCGGTGGGCTGGGCACAGCGGCTGGATATTGCTGCTGGAGATAAACGTGCATCACTTTTCCTTCCTCACTGCCTTTGGATGTACCCACTAAGGGCACTCAGTGCCAGGCACGCATGGGCTGGGAGGACTTTGTGGGGCAGGGGTGGCAGCAGCACCCTCACTCCCTCCTTTCTGCCCTCAGGATGGGAGGATCGAGTTTTCAGAGTTCATCCAGGCGCTGTCGGTCACCTCCCGGGGGACACTGGATGAGAAGCTGAGGTGTAAGTACCCCCCAAATGATGGGCTCAGCCCCGCAGCCCCCAGCACGGCGAGGGGGTGGCACGAGGGTGGCAATGGTGTGGGTGTCCGGCAGGGACTGCGGTGCTGAGCACCTCGGTGTTGCTTTGGCTTGCAGGGGCATTTAAGCTGTACGACTTGGACAACGACGGCTACATCACGAGGAATGAGATGCTGGACATTGTGGATGCGATTTATCAGATGGTGGTAAGCGGTGGGGAGGGGTCATGGGGTGAGCAGCCCTTGGGGGTCCCCTCTGGGCTGGAGCTCAGCTCTGAGGTGGGGCGACCCTGGGGAAGACGCTGAAACAACCCTGTTTCCCTCCCTGGGCTTTTTTTTGGGGGGGGGCTGTGGCCATTGTGGCGACTGAGGATGGCTCTGGCGTGAACGCCGCCCCCCTGCACCGTGTCCTGATGTGGGGGGGGGGGGGGCCGGGGCAAAGCGTGTGTCCTCTCCTGGGGACACCATCCAGGCAGGACACAGCTGGGTGTGTGACTGGGTCCCATCCTTCCATCACAGGGAAACACAGTGGAGCTTCCTGAGGAAGAGAACACACCTGAGAAGAGGGTAGATCGGATTTTTGCCATGATGGACAAGGTCAGGATGCTTGAGTGGTTTTTTTTCCCGTGGCGAAGGGATTTAGGAGAGAGTCATGGGCCCCCTTGCTGCGTATTGGCTCTTGTGGATACCTCTTTCTCCTGTGAAAACAAGGTCCTGGCAGCTGCAGAGTCCCTGCAGACCCCTGCATCCCTCTGGGACCCCCATATGCATTTCAGGGTCCCCAAGGTAGCGTTGCACCCTCCGTGGCATTCCTCTGCCTGCAGGCATGGGTGGTTTGATGGGGAAACTGAGGCTGCGGCACTGAGGGAGATCCGGGCGCTGGGTGGGATGGTGTGGGTGCAATCAGGGTCCTGGGGTGCTCAGTATCTCCCTTGCCAGGGCAAAACGGCACTACAACAGGCGTGTTTTGCAGAACGCGGATGGGAAGCTGACGCTGCAGGAGTTTCAGGAGGGCTCCAAGGCTGACCCCTCCATCGTGCAGGCACTGTCCCTCTACGATGGGCTTGTATAGTCCCGGGGCCGAGCGGCGGTGAGTGTGGGGCAGGGGGATGTCTGGGGGTGCCCCATCTCCCACCCACCTGATGCCATTCCCACCCTCCCTGGGGATGGGTGGCTGGTTTTCCTGTGCTGAAGCATCAAAGCCTGGGCATCTCCATGAAATCTGGCGAGGGGAGGGGGTATGTTTTCCCCGTACCGGTGGGTTTTTCCCAGTTCCTACAGAGCACCCGAGGACCGCAGCCCATGAGGATGCAGCTCAAGTTGCCCGGTGAGCAGGTGTTTGCCTGTAGCGCAACTCATGCTTTCAGCTGCAGAGGAGGCAGCTGATGTGCTGGGGGCATGGGGATGCTCCAGAGAGATATTACATTACATGTTTTATTTATATTATATCTTATTACATTACGCCCTGGAGCTGGCAGGGTTTGTCATGGCCAGCGTCAGTGCTCTGAGCATCCCATGGTCCTTGCTGTGCCCTGAGGGGCCGTGCAGAGATGGCTTTTGGGCTGATTTGGGGCTGATTTGGGGCCTCATGGCCCAGGCAGTGCCCAGCTGTGTGTTTATTTTAAACCTCGCTGGTGTTTTGAGCTTTCAAAAATCTTTGCCTTGTTTCCAGCCGCATTGGTGTCACACGAGATGGTTGCAAGGCTTTCTGCCCGTCCTTCTCACCCAGGTTTTTCCTTCTCTCCTGCAGATGCCTGGGGGAAGATGCTCTCCGTGCCATCCGACCACCACCGCGCGAAGCTTGCCTGTCCCTCTTGGCCTTCCTTTCTGTTCTGCGAGCGAAGGATGCCCTCGAAGCGCGAGCTCACTCCCCCTCTCTGCACTCTGAACCAGCCGCTGCCATTTGCCAACTTCTGCTTTTTCCAAACAAAAACCCGCGACAGATCCCAGTCTGAGCGGCAGCGAACGCCTGAGACTTCATGGCCAGGGGACCGGTGCTCAAGCATCGCCGAAGGCAGAGCCCCCGCCCCGGCTTCCTCTCTCCCTTTGCTCCCCCTTTCCTACATTTCCTATGGGACTGCGGATGCGTTGCCGTGGTCCTGTCCTGGGAAGCGGCCAGCTGGAGACGGAGCCCACAGGTACCGGGGGGCCGTGCACCCCAAGGTGCTGCCTGCGCGGGGCGGCCGGGGAGCCGAAGCACCGACGGCGATTGGGAACACAGTCCTGGCGTCACCTGCGATGCCGCTGGCAGCCCGGCCCGGCTCACTAGGGATATATATTATTATATTATTATTTTATTTTTGTTGGTGAGACAGTATTGTGCTTTTTCTTTTGTTTTTCTTTTTTTTTTTTTCCTTTGGTGGAAAAAAAGTGAGGCTTTTTTTTTTTTATTATATGCCTGTCTCAACGATCGATATCCTTATTTATTTGTTGTAAATGTTGCTGCCGTGTTTAGTCTCTCGTGTGTGTGTCCGACCATCTAGGTGATGATGTGTAAGGTTTACATGCTCGTACACTATTGCGGGGCACCGGGAGCCTGCAATAATAATGAAGCCAAAAATCTACCTTTCCTTCTCTCCTCCCACCCCTGTATCCCGAGCTCTGTGGGCTGGCTGCTGTTGTAAGGGGATGCTGTAGCTTCCTTTCCTCTTCCCTTTCCCCCGTTCCCTGCGTTGTTCTCTTCACTCATCCCGTTCTTTGTGAGCTCAGCCCAGGCTCCGAGTGCACTGAGCCCACTCCATCCCTCAGCCAGGCAGGGCAAGGAGACCACCAGGCACCAGAACATCCTTATTTCCATTTTGGTTTTCATCTTCTCACTGCATGGAAAAGTATTAATGGAGCTGAGAGTTGGGGTTTGCTTTAAAGCGGATTCCTTTACTATTTTCTGGTTTGCTGTGACTCAGCCTGTGCTCGGGGAGCAGAGGGGATGCCTGCAAGGAACGTCTTGCTCCGTCCTCCATCCCAGCTGGAGTGATGCAGCACCTCCTGCCTCGGGAATGCCCAGCTGGAGACGTGGAGCTTGGGGTGTTTCCTTATCCCCTGGCTCCTCGTTTAGGTTGTGGGAGGTTTTGCCATAAGTGAAAAGCGAGGCCCCAAAGCAGAGCCAGTTACGCCCACTCTGCCTCGGGGGAGGCTGAGGAAACGCACCTGGAGACTGAGATGAGCCCAAGCAGGACTCAGCCCTGCTGGGGGACACAGTTGGCATCTGCTGGAGGATGAGCATTTAACGGTTGCTGCTGCGGCTCCGTTTCCATCCACCTCAGTCCCTGCCCTGGATAAGGACAGATTGGCATTTAGCTGGGAGCAAAGTCCAAGACACCTGTGGGACCGCTGAAGGCAAGAGGCAAACCCTTCCTGCTTCAATATGATTTATTCCTGGCCCAGCAACCCCGATGCCGCTCTCCCACTACCCTGGGGGATCACCCTTCCATTCCTGGTGGAATCTTTCCACCCTGTTGTCTGCAGAGATGTCTGCAGCTCCCGTGGCCAACCCCAGACAAGGGACTGTCCCCGTGGCAGTGGGAGGTGACATCTGGATGTGGAGGACATTCTCACAGGTGTCCCACGATGCAGGAGACAAGGCGGTCCCCCAATGGGGTCTGAATCCTCCCCGCGTGCCGGGGGAGTGCAGCTCCACTCCTCAGTTTCGGGGCCGTGTGCTGGTGAAACTTTCTGGTGCCCATCAAAAAAACACCCTTCCCCACCCCGAGGAGACTGACCTCACCACCACGTGCAATATTTCTGCCTCTTCTGCAGTTCCTGCCCCTGAGGAGGCCCATGTTTCATTGTGGGGGGCTTCTGGAGATTGTCACCTTGCTTCCTCCCATGGAAACTCCTTTTTCTTGATGCTTTGTGGCCAAAATGCAACTCTTTTGGGCAGATCTTTGCAGTGCCTCCAACTTCTCTAATGCTCGTCTGCCAGACCAGTTCCTTCCCAGTGCCAATTGATGTTGCCAATGAATGTGATACTGCTGTAATCGCCTCCGCTGATGAATGATGGACCCCGCAGCGTTTGATAGAATTCCTCGGCAAAAGGAAACCTCATTTGCTTGACACTTTCCCGTGAATGGCTTTTAATTTTTGGAGGACCTGCCATGCTTTGAGCTCCACCAGTGCTTGCTGATGTCACACCGGGGAAGCAGTCCTGTGAAGGGCAATGGGTTTGTGGCCACCATCATGGGTGGGATGAGGAACCGGCATTGGCTTGGGAGAGCTTCAGACCCAAGAAACGCCAAAATTCAGTGTCCACGAGGCCAGTGCTGCCATCGCTATCAACAACCGCCTGCTGCTGCGGCTGCTGGCGGGCTCAGGGATGGAGCCCAACGCCTCGTCCTCCCTCGCCCCTTGTTAAATGTTTGCATGTTAAAATTTAAAGAAAGAGCAAAAAGGAACGAAGGTTTTGCCCTGTATTCAAAAGCTCTGTGATGGCTGACGAGGATCCTGTTGGTTTGATGGCGACGGTGAGTTTTCTTGGGCACAGACCCCCTCCTGCAAGGTCAAGGCTGGCTTTTGTCCTGGGGCCCAGCGTGGGGTCTGTCCTGCCCCACTCTTGCCATGCTGAGCATCCATGAATAAATCATTCTGGTGCCAGTATTCCCCCTTGTGTGCAGATTCGGGACCCTGGCTTGGATGCATCCAATCTCACTTTGGGGAGCACTGAGGGTTCCCGACTCCTGAACATCACCACGATCTGAAGATTCTTGGTACTGCTGAAAATAAGGCTTAATGCATCTCACGCTTGGAAATGTTGGCCTTAACCTCCTCGTGCCTCAGTTTCCCCATCAGTGAAATGGCCTGGGGAGCCATCCCCCTTCTGGAGAGTGATTTGTGCCCAGGATGCTGGGTATGGTTCACAGCTGCAACCAGGCGGGTTTAGCAGGACCTTCCGAACATCAGAAACATGTGGAGCACCAAGAGCAGGGCATGAACTGCTGGGGAGGGATTTACATCGCCGAACAATTCATTTCGGTCTTCTTTTAACACCTGCTCGTCATTAAAAGCAGACAGCCGACAAGACCTGGATTGTTTCTGTTTATACTTGCATTCCCAATGCCTTTCTGGAATACAGCCGGCTGCAGCCCTGCTGATGGGAAGGGGACCCGAAGCGCAGCCAGGCAGAGGCGAGGGTCCAGCCCCGGTGACTCCAGCGTGTCCCCCCAGCTCTCATCTGTCCCCGTCCGTGTTGCCCCATTGAAATGCAGCATCTGTGTTTTCCTTTCTTTTCAATTTTCTGTTCGTGCGCTGACTGTTTGCTGCTTTGTAACTGTCTTTCCTTGAGCTCTGGGGCCAGGCTGGGCTGAGCTGTTTTCCCCCAGAGAGCAAGGATGTGGGAGAGAAGGCTCTTGGGGGGCAGATTCCCCCCGACTTTCTCATCCCAGCACAAACCAGAACTGGAGAGAGAGGAGCAAAGTGGGTTTTTGCTGTGGAGCAGCCCTTTAATTGCTGCCGTTTGTAACAAGACCGAGTGGCTCCTGGGACTGCTCCTTGCTGGGTTTGTGGGGGTGAAGGGTTTGCTTATTGGGGGCCCGTGTGTGCTGGGCACCGGCAGCGTCTCACCCTCCTGTGCAGAAGCGGGTGCCCATCAGTGCCTGTCCCCCATGCCAGGACAGCGAGTTGGATTGGGGGGACTGAGGCTGTGGGACCCCCATCCCAGAGCTGCTGCCCCTCCAAAAGCCTGCAGGGTTGTGAGAAACTGGCTGCCGTGGGGCAGGGGGTGGAATGGGCTTGGAGTCTGGGGCTGAGCCCCGCTTGGAGCAGGGTATGGGGGCAGAGCTGCTCATTTCCCATAATTTAGGGTTTGGGGGGGTTGGATGGGGTGGGTGGGTGACCCAGAGCCAGCTTGCTGTCCTATCATCCCCAGCGTCAGGGGGGGATCTGGGATATTTTGACAGGACATCAGCCACCCTTCCTTCGCCAATCGGGGCGGTGGTGGTGGCTGGTGGGGTGGGAGCAAAGGGTTGGGGGCAAAGGAGGGAGCCGATGGCCCCGATCACTGTGCAGCAGCTCAGGGTCACCTTACAGAGTAGTTTTGGGGTCTCAGTTACAACGCCAGCCCCTGTTCCAGGAAAGCCATCCTTCCCTTCTCCCTCTCTGCTCCTGCGGCCGCCAGCCCCGGGTGTGGGTGCTGTGTCGTGCGGGACCCCTGCCCGGGGGGGGCAGCTGAACCCCAGGCTGAAACAGCAGCTCCAGCAAAGCCTTGTGTGTAAAGATGAAGCCTGTTTGTGCGTCCGTGCCGGTGTCTCGGCTTGCATGCCCTGCTGCCTTGTCTTGAGATGAATTCAAGAGCAAACCAAGCAAACGAAACGGTTTAAAAAAAAAAAACAAAAGAAAACAAAACAAAACCCAGGAATTTTGTGACAGTGGAAATAAAAGCTTAATGACAGTAACGGAGCCCCCCCCATCCTGTGGTCTGTGATGCGCTGTGGGGTGAGCAGGGGGGAAGGCAGGTGGGCTCTGGTGGGGTACAAGGCAGGCTCGAAGGTTCCTGCAGGCTCCAGAGCTGCCCTGAGCGGGGCTCGGGGGACAGGGTGTGTGACAGCCCCGTGCCCCAGGTGTGGGGCTGCAGCAGCAGCGAGCAGAGCCCGGGCAGTGCCAGCGTGGCTGCAAATGGGAAAAAACACTGAACTGTGCTGTGATGAGCTGTCAGGTCTCAGCTCCAGGCACATCAGGGACTGCTCATCCCCCTTAACACTGCACCTTGCACCTCTCATTACCTAAACACAGCTTTTCTTCTGCCAGCTCCTATCATCCCTGGTGCCCTCATCCTTTATTCCATTTCCATTTTGCAGCAAAGCCCTTGCAGCTGTGCCTCTGCCATCCCTGTCTTCTCCGAGCCCCTTGGCGATGCGGCAGGCTGAGACCCATCAGGCTGCTTTTGGTGCACGACGGCTGCCGAAAAACCTTGATATTAATATTTTGTAGTTGTTCTCCAGCCCGTAACGGAGGTGCCCCTTGGCAGCCCCCTCACGGCTGGCTGGCTGAGCAGAGGGGGCTCGCAGCCTGGATTAGGCTTTTCACGTGCCACGGGATCGCGTTTGCCGTTCCGCTGTGCCAAGTCTTCTGGAAACAAGCACTGCGAGGCTTCCCTGCCAGCCCTTCTTCGTTTATTTGCTCTCCTAACGAGGCTGACTAATTATTTTTGGGAGGCCGGAGGAGATGCCCTACCAGTCTAAACAAGGAGGCTGTGTTCGCACAGGGGTTTTGTTCGGAAGCGCCGGGTCCCAGCACATGGTGGGGGGCACCCAGGGATTTATCCCCTGCGCTGGGGAGCGGAGGAGGAGGGGCGCAGGCTCTGAACAGTTGTGGCTTTGCTGTGCTTTAGCCCACGGCAAGGCAGGGGTTAAAGCCCAACTGGTGCAGGTGCTCCTGGGAATGGGAACACTGGAGGGGGTGTGGCTGTGGCTGGAATTAATTTGGTGATGGAGGGAAGCTGTTGGGATGCCAGCAGCCTGGGAGAGAGGTGCTTCCTGCTGGGGGGGGGCAGGATGGAGCCCCATCCCTGCGAGGGGTTCCAGGCGAGGTTGGATGGGGCTTGGAGCACCCTGATCCAGTGGGAGGTGTCCCTGCCCATGGCACGGAATGGGACTGGAAGGTCCCTTCCAACCCAAACCATTCTCTGTTTCTATGATTCTGGGGCTGGGGGCTCAAAGCATGAGGAGGACGAGGGGCTGCCCTCAAGCCTGGCTGTGGGGCAGGAGGGCACAGGCCATGGTCACGGCTCACACTCAGCCCTGTCTGGCTGCCCCTTGGCCACCCTGGGCCCGTGCTGGGCTGAGCCCAGGCGTGCAGGGACGCGTGGGGCAGGGGGATGCGCAGGAGGGTCCCTCTGTGCTGCGGATGGGGCTGTGGGATGGGTGGTCCCTCATCTCCCCCAGCCCTCGTGTCTGGGAGGAGCGGGACTGATGCTGTGAGGTGTTGGGGCCTGAGGAGAGGTGCTCAGCGTGGGGCAGGATTCATCCCTTGGTGCACAGTCTCACCTGGAGCCAAGCCTTGGCTACAGCCTCTCGCTGGGCTCCGCTGCGGGGGAGTTGAGCAAGAGCAGAGCATCCCTCTGGAGCAGCCGTGAGCTCAGCACTCCAGGAGAAGCTCCACAGCCCCCTGCCAGCGCTCCCAGCCAAGGGCTGCCTTTTCCAGCTTTTGTCCTGGCTCTGGATGTATCTTTACGTGGCTGTTTGCTCCCTGTTCCCAGGGTGGCTGTGTTGGGGAGCACCCCATTCCCAAGCCCCTTGTGCCCCGCGCTCCATCGCACACCGCTATTCTGGGGGGGATCCCTTTGCGGGGCAGAGGGATGGTTGTCCCCTCAGGATGGCTTTCACAGCTGGCTCTCCTCCCTCCTGCTGTGGGTTTGGCAGGGTTTCCTCGCAGGCGCTCAGCTGCGAACCCCCGTGTCCTTCCCTAACCCCTATCTCCCCCCCCCGGCAGACTGGGGGGCTCTCGGAACTAGGGGGGGGGTCAAGACCAGGGAGGGGGCTTGGGCAGAGTTTCTGACAATCCTATGGGCTGAAGGACCTGCTTCCCAATCCCTGCATCCCCATTCCAGTTTCCTCCCACTCCCACCCACCTCCCCGCCACGCTGCTGGCTCAAAAAGTCCTGTTTTCCGTCCCTCCCAGAAACTGAGCTCTGGAGGAGCAGGTCTGCAGCTGTGGGCGGCTGTGCCCCCCACCCAGGGTCCCTGCTCTGGCCCCGCCACGCGTGTCCCTTGCACCTCGTGCCCTCCTTGGCTCACGGGCAGGACAGGGCGAGGACAGGAGGGGTGTCCCTGGCACCCGAAGCTCTCCCCCCACGATGCCACCCCATGGAGGGGTGTTTGTGGGTTTCTGGCTGCTGTTGGCCCCCAGTTTTGCCGAGCACACCCCTGGCACAGCGGGGGTCACCCTGGCTTTTGTCTTTGACATCACTGGCTCCATGTACGACGACCTGGTGCAGGTGATGGATGGGGCCTCGCGCATCCTGGAGCGGACGCTCGGCAGAAGCACGAAACCCATCAGCAACTACGCGCTGATCCCCTTCCACGACCCAGGTAGGGCTGGGGGATGGTAGGGATGCACATCCGTCCGGGAAACGGGGCTGCGGGGAGCTGGGCTGTGGTTCTGCTCAGGTTTGGGGCTGAAGCGTGCAATTCCTAAGTGCCTGCACTGTCCCTTCTCCAACTTATTCACGTCCCAGTGACCGCTGCGATGGGGCTGCCAGCACAGGGTGAGTTGCAGCTTGGGGACACGGTGCTGGGCAGGGGCTCCCATCCCATGGGGCAAACCATTTCTCACTGGGTTAATCCCAGTGATGCTGGCGCTCTTGTGGGTGGCTTTTCTATTTCCAGCCTGTGCCGATCTCTCCAGCCTAATTGAGGCAGGGAGGGGGCATTTCTGTACCAGTCCACAGTATGCTTTCAGGTTTCCTCAGTAAAAGCATTACTTGCTAAGAGTTTTTTTCCTAATTTACTGCAATAGAAGAATTTCTTTTTGTCCCAGTCTTTGCTATGTTATGTTTGTGCACACCCATGAATAGCAGCAGCTCTAAAAGAGCCCCAACGCCCTACAAGGAGAGCAAGACTGAGCCTTTATTTCCAGCAGAAACGCTGGGTTTGAATGAAAACCGCTGGAGCTGGATGGGGGAGGAGGCAGAGGCAATAAATGGGTTTCTGAAGCGCTTTGCTGGGAGCTTCCCCTAGCAGAAAAAAAGGGCACTGAGTCTGCAACACACTGTGGCCGAGAGCTTCCCCGGGGTAGGCTGTGCCACCGGCTATGGACTGGTCTGCCCAAATCCAACATCTTGTCCTGTGCCAAGATGAGGTAGATGCTTAATCCTGAGTCTCACAGGTCCTGAAGGGCGTCGAAGCCAGGGCGGGCGCTTGGTTGCACTGGCAGTGTGGCACTGGAGAGAACTGGTGCCCAGCGGTCAGGGGTGCTGAGGCGGTGGTGCTGGTGTATTTGCAGAAGTGGGACCCGCTACCCTCACTGCAGACCCCCGGCTCTTCCAGCAGCGCCTGCGGGAGCTCCACGTCCAGGTAGGCATCCTCAGCTTGGCACTGCTGTTGGCTTGGTGGGAAGCCCAGCTCTGCATTCCTGCACGGTGGTGGGTCCTGGGAGCAATCCCTGCTCCCCTCCAGCTTGGCATCCCCTGGGATTGTGGTGGGGGCTCAGGGATGAGCTGGGCTTGCTGGGTGGGAGCAGAGTGAGGGGGTAATGCTGGCACAGCGCCCCGGGCTCCTGTAACAGGGCAGAGTGTTCTCAGTTCACTGCTCTTGTCTAATAGTGGGAATGCTTTTCCTGGGAGAGTTTGTACAAACTCTCGTTGGAAGAAAATCTCTCCTTCTAGAAACGCGATGTGAAAACGGTTTGAGGGTTTTTTTTAAACAATTACAGCTGCATTCTGCCAGTTGAAACGCATTCCAGGAGTTTAATCATGCTTTCTCCATCCTCACTCCTGCCTTGCCTCCCATGCACTGTGAAATCCCTGTGGTGTTTCCTTTCGGGCGCAGCTGTGGTGTTTTGGTAGGAGGTGTAAAGCTGTGAAGGCAAATAATTTCACAGCCCTTTAGGGTGCAAAGCCCTGAGGAACCGGTTCCTGGTAGTCACTATGCCTCTGTGCTTGCCTGGCGTGGCCAGCTCTGCAGGCGTGGGGGGGTGATAGGGGTGGGCATCAATGTGCCCATTGCAGGTGTCTGTGAGAAGGCAGCAGCTTCTGCGAGTCCGTATCTCTAAATGGGTGGTTTAATCATCATTAGTGGTGAGACAGGGACAGGTCTTTGTGCTCCTGTGAGTCCCTGCATCATGCTGCTCTGGCGGCATGTGGGCTGATCCCACTGAACCAGGTGCAATTCCTCCCTGTGAGCAGCCCCTGGGTGGGATCCTGCTGGGAGCCCAGCAAGGACAGACTGGGCATTGGGTAGTTTGGTGCCTGTGCCACGTCCCTCCCTGTGTGTGGCAGGGTGGAGGGGACTGTCCAGAGATGAGCGTGGGAGCCATCAGGCTGGCAGTGGAGGTCTCACACCCCGGCTCCTTCATCTACGTCTTCTCGGATGCTCGGGCCAAGGACTATGAGCAGCAGGAGGAGCTGCTGCGGCTTCTGCAACACAAGCAGACCCAGGTAAGAGGTGCTGCCCACCGGCTTCCTTGTGACGGCCACCTTGGGGGGACACTGAAGTGGCACAGCAGCAGCTCCTGCCAATGTCCCACAGCAATAAACTCCCCTCCGCCGCCTGTCAGTGGGGTGAATTCTGCATCCCTTGGTCTGGGTCCATGTGCCGGGGGTTGGTGGGTGCTGGCTGCATCCCTCCCTGGGATGACAGCCCCGTGCCTCTGTGCGATGCTACGGGGAACGTTGCTGTGCCAGGTGGTGTTTGTGCTGACGGGAGACTGCGGGGACAGGACTCACCCCGGGTACCGCGTGTATGAGCGCATTGCAGCCACCAGCTCCGGGCAGATCTTCCACCTGGACAAGCAGCAGGTGACCGAGGTGAGCGGGGAGACCTGTGGGAGCAGGGATAACATGGATGAGATGTGTGGTCCAGCCCACCTTGGCTGCTCTTATATTCTCCTGAGGCTAATCCTTGTGCCCCAGGTGCCTCCAAATTCCTCCCTGGAAGCCCCCCAAGCTCTAGCCTGAAAGCAAAATGAGGACTTGAGAAAGCTTTTTGCTTGCTGCAGGCTGCTCGTGTTAATTTTGTGATGGGCTGACTCGCCTTCCCCATGGAGGGAGGTGTCTGCCTGGGGCTGAGGCTGAAGTTGGGGTGTACCTGTTGCTCTCTGCATCCTGGGCATCAGGTGGATGGCCTGGCTGTGGGGACAGGAGCTTCTCTGCCTGTCCCTGGCTTTGGAACTCTTGACCAGCATGAGATCTGAGGAAGCACCAAGTGCTTTTCTGCTGGTTACTGGGCAGGCTCTCGGAGCAGCCCCCCAGCAGCAGCCCCTGCCCAGCCTCTGGCAGTTGTGGGTTTTAATGGTTTCTATTCCCATGACCGAGCTGGGGGGTAACAATGTGCCTGCTCCAAACAGCTGAGCAGAAGACACTTGGCAATAACAATTACACCAAAATAGCTAATTCTTTCTGCACCTGCTGGTGGCAAGGAAGGCTTAGCTGGGTCTGTCACCTCCAGCCTGCCTGTCCCTATGCCACCCTCATGCTGGCACCCACTGGATCTGGCTGGGCTCTCACCTGGGCGCTGGTTTGCACCCTTGCCTGGGATTTTGACCTGGTGTGATACAGCCCTGCTCCCCAACTGGCCATGCAGGTGATGGGGGATCAGGGTCAATCCTCCCCTCTGTATCCCCAGGTGCTGAAGTGGGTGGAAGAAGCCATCCAGGCCTCCAAAGTCCACTTACTGTCCACGGACCATGAGGACGGCGGGGAGCACACGTGGCCTGTCCCCTTCGACCCTAGCCTGAAGGAGGTCACTATCTCCCTGAGTGGCCCAGCCCCAGGGATTGAGGTCCGGAATCCAGCAGGTAGGAGTCTGGCTCAGGGAGGGGATGGCGGTGATGCTTTACCTCCCAGAGAGCCACCAGAGAATCCCTGTAGGTCAGGACAAACAGGAGGCTGCAGGCATGGGAATTGTCAAACTTTGTGCCAAAAACTTAAGTAAAAAAAAAGCAATGAGATCTAAAACCCTCATTAAGCACTAAGTGCATCTGCTCTGCTCCACTCTTGTGTTGGATTTATCTCTGGAGGGTCTTCAATGCGTATAGGCTGAGAGAGCTCTGTGATGGGCTCTGCACCACAAGGACCCCCAAAGGAGGGGGCACCTGGCCAGCGGCAGGCACTGTGGGATGCAGCCAGGTTGCCCATCCCAGAGGTTCTCTCGCTGTTGCAGGAAAGGTCCTCGAGAAAGGCCAGGGTCTGAAGGAACTGCTCAGCATCCCCAACTCAGCCGTGGTGGTGGCTGTGGAGCCCCGTGAGCCAGGGACGTGGTCGGTCACGGTAGGCTGATGGCAGACCCTGCACGTTGTCCCCTACCCGTCCCCTGGTGGATATTTAGCCAGCCAGGCTTTGCCAGGCGTGGGCTTTCCCCTGTCCTCCTCCAGCCCGGCAAAGGATGTATGAGCATCCTAGAAGGGGGCAGTTTGCGCCTCCACCCTTCCCTCGCCCCCTCCTTCCCCTGCCCTCAGCACACACCTCTTGCTCCGCTTCCAGACCCAGAGCAGCGGCCGCCACTCGCTGAGGATCACTGGCATCAGCAACATTAATTTTCAAGCCAGCTTCTCCACCCAGCTGGAGTTTGATGCCAGCCAGCCCGGAGAGCGGCCGGTGCAGGGTGAGGCTGGTGCTGCCCGATGGATGTGGATGCTGTTTCTGGGCTTCTTGCGCTTGGGAATGTGGCTGAGTGTGTGTTTTTCCTTCCCCATCACCAGGTCTGCCCATCTCCGTGGTGGTGAACTGCACTGGTCTGAAGCCACCTGGGCACTTGCAGGAGATTGAACTCTTCAACACCTCCGGCCATGCCCTCCTCTCGCTGCCTGTGCAGCGTCTCTCCAACACCTCCTCAGGGCAGCTCTGGGTGGGCTCGCCGCTCCGCGTCCCCCCTGGTGACTTTCTGCTGAAGGTGAAGGGTGAAGACAGCCAGGGCCACCCTCTGCACCGTCTCTCCGGGGTCACCTACACCAGTGTGGTCCCTGGTGAGTGGTGCCCACGCTCCCCACAGGTGCTGAGAAGAGACCCAAGGCTCCAGCATCGCCTCTGTTTTGGTTTCTGTTGGGTTTTTTTATCCTGCTTCCCAGTGCAGCTCTTGGTGAGCTCTTGTGGAGTGTTCTGTGTGTGTGTGTCCCCAACTACTTCCAGGTCTACCCAAAGTGAACATCTCTAGCAAGATCCAGGCTTATAACCGTGAGCCACAGCTGGTCTCGTGCTCCGTGTGGAGTGAGCTCCCTTTCCGTGTGCACCTCAGCCGGGGTAGGATGAAGCTTGCGGAAGAGCGGTTCTTCAGGTGAGCCTCCAGTTTGGCCCAGTGGGCTCCGTGGTGGACCCATGTGGGCAGCAACAGCTCCCTGAACTGTGATGGGTGGGGGCTTGCAAGTCCTGAACATCCCAAGGCAGCAGAGGAAAATCCTGAGGGATGTGTCTGCATGATGCTTTGGGGGGTGGGGATGCATCTGGTTGCCTGACTCAGATGGAAAAGAGTCCTAAGGGTTTGGAGCAGGGTGGCCCAAGCTTCTGTGCCCCCGAGTGAGGATGACCTTGTAATCTCCCTCTTTGTAGGGGCTGGGGGAACGTCAGCTGGTTGATTCCTGTTGTGTCCAAGAGTGATGAAGGGTTTTACGAGTGCACATCCACGAGCAAAGTCGGGGCTACGCGGGCTCACGCCTACATCTCTGTCTCAGGTGGGGGATGCTCATAGCAAGCCTCGGTGCTGGCTTTGCAGCTGAACAAGGGCTCGTTTCACCCCTCTGTGTTGTGTTTCACCCCCTCCGGGTCTGTGTTTGCAGACCCACCGCCACGTCTTATAGCCCCTGGCAACATCACTGCTTCACGGGGCCAAGATGTGGTCCTGTCCTGCCCGGTTCTGAGCGACGTGCCCTACAACCTGACGTGGAGCTGGGACGGGAGGGCAGCGTGGCCAGCGGATGGACGGACCAGACTGCTGCAGAACCGCTCACTGGAGATCAGCCACGTGCAGCCAGCGGATGAGGGCTTGTACGAGTGCATGGCACGCAGCGCCCGTGGCAGCGCCACCGCCTCCCTCTGGCTCTTTGTGCAGGGTAGGCTCTGCCCCGCGCAGGACATGACCCGGGTGATGCCGTTCCCTGTGGGACGGCACTCGGGGGCTGAGCCCTTCTTCAACCCCACACAGAGGCGCCGTGGGTGAAGGTGGATGCCAGCCCGCAGCGTTTCCGCAGAGGCCAGGAGCTGCGGCTGAACTGCACGGCTGGGGGCTACCCGCTGCCCCACACCACCTGGAAGCGCTGGGGCTGGGCGCTGGAGCAGGATGAGAGGTGACCTTAGGGAGACCAGGGTGCCTTCATCCTCCCTGTCCCATTGTGGGGATGGCGCTTCCCTCGCAGGGTGCTCGGGCTGAGGGGCTTGAATTTCCCATAGCTCTGGAAAGAAGAGAAGAAAGCAGGGCAATATCCCCGCCCGACTGCCTGTTTGGCTGCTAAGCCTTCATTTCATATACTTATTTTTAAGCCACCCTGCCTTATCCAGGTCAGCGTCCCCACCAAGGGGCACTTGAGGTGCTTTGCACTCCTGGTGTGTGCTCAAGTCTCAAAATACTCCCTGAGCTTCCCTTCATTTCTTCTGCTTTTGGCTTCCACCTCCCTGCCTGTGTCGGGCTGAACGCTGGAGTGGGCTTTGGGGAAGGTAGAGGTTTTTATTTTGGAGATGAAAAAAGCCCAATTCTCAAGGCTTTTCACTGGCTCCAAGAAACATCCTTCCCTGCAGCAGCTGGTTTTAAGTGCTAACCCACATCCATCAAATGCTCAGAACTTGCCACATGTGCTTTAATAGGATGGATTTAAGCCCGCTCTCTTATTTCAGTGCATCTTTCACTGGCTTCCATTCTCACAGCGCTCGTTTCTTCCTCTCTCCCCTGTTTGCTGCAGGGTTTTCACCGATGCTCAGGGCACTCTGCACATCAGAGCTGCTGTCCCAGAGGACGCGGGGAATTACAGCTGCTACGCTGCCAGCGCACTGGGCTGGGACGAGCAAGCCGTCACTCTGGAGTTCACTGGTACCCACTCCCTGCCATCTGGCAGCATCCCTGGAAGGGCCAGGGATCGCTGTCTCTTGGCTGCCAGCTGGGATCTTGTAGCATGCGAGTCATGGGATGAGGCTGTCCGTGATGGAAGGTGTTGGGGGGCAGCTCCCAGGGCTCTGGGGTCCCCCCTGGGGTGAATGACACCACATCAAGTTACCAAAGCCATCTCTCTCCCCATGGCTCAGAGTTTCCTGCCATCCTTGCGGTGACGCCCAGCATGAAGGCACTGGTAGGAGAAGATGTGACCCTGGAGTGCTGGGTTTCGGGAGTGCCCCCACCCCGCGTTGCATGGCACAAAGGTGAAGCTGGGATGGGTGTGGGGGCCAAACCCCCTCTGTGCATCCTCTGCTGCCCGAAGGGATGTCACACGTGGGGTCCCCCAGGCCGATGGCAGGAGGGACCCCTGGAGGCACTTGGGGTGTTGACACCGTGGGGTCTCGGGGCAGGCGAGCAGGTGGTGGTGGCATTCCCACCCGGCACCCAGCGAGGAGTCCTGCGGCTGCAGGCGGTGCGAAAGGAGGATGCAGGGCAGTACATCTGCAAGGCTCTCGGCGAGGCTGGCACTGCCTTCAACAGCACCGTGCTGGATGTGGGGTGTAAGTCTCTGCCTCTCCTTTTGGATGCCGTCCAGCACTCAAGATGATCTCCACTGTTCTCCCTCCCAACCCATCTTCCAGTTATTGCTTCCCAAGTCGCCTCTCTCCCCTAGCTCCTGTGTTTCCCATCACGGGGTGTTGGTGCTCAGCACAAGTAAGCTGAAGCCTGGCAGGATTTCCAAGGGTCAGGAGGATGGAAGAGGCTCAACCAGTGCAGATGTTGCTGCATAGGGACAAGGCAGCTTGGGACTAAACTGGGGACGTTAAGTGCAGTTAGTAGGATTAGGCAGAGGTGGGGGATGACTTCTGTGTGTCTGAAACCCCAGGTATCCCAAGTGGTGCTCAGGGCTTCCCTGCAGAGGCAGAAGGTAATGGAAGAGCCTGGGAAAGAGGAGAAGGAAGTTCAGAGTTGGGGGCAGTAAGGCTTGAGGAGGTTAACGGTGGAAAAGTGCAAGAGGTTTTGCCTTGTTGGGGGTGGAGGGGGTGCCAGAAGGTAACTGGAAGTGATGGAAACTGCAATGGCTATAATGGCTTTGGAAAACCACCAAACATTTGAAGTTGATCTCGTAACTTGTCAGGGCACTTGGTTCATGGGTTTTGCAGCCCTGTCTCTTCTCTGGGCTCGGCTGTGCGCACAGCCTGCTGTGAGAAAGCCAGCGTGTTGGACCTGTCTGACCCCCCCCTTCTCTGCTGCTCTCTTCTCCAGCTGCCCCTCACTTTCCTGAGCCCCTGGGAGACGTGACGGTCGAGGTTGGGGAGAGCGTGAGCCTACTGTGCCGTGCCGAGGGCTCTCCCCTGCCATGGGTCACCTGGTCCCGGCGGGATGGGAAGCCCGTGATGGGCTGGCACGGGCCACACGGTGTTTCCAGCCAGCTGGAGGCTGCCAAGCTCCTCATTGACAGTAAGAGAGCTGAGCACGCAAGATATGTTGGCGTGGTGGAGAGCGTGCGTGGGCATCCTGCCTGGAGCTTGCGTGAGGCTCTCCAGTCCCACTGTGCTCTGGCATTGCTGGGTTCAGGCTTCTTCCCGCTGTGCTCCAGGTGCCTCTCTGGACGACCAAGCCATCTACATCTGCAAAGCCCAGAACGAGTTTGGGAGAATCCAAGCTGAGGTCAAGCTCACGGTCACTGGACACGGTTTGCATTTACGTGCTTTTGTTGGTTATCGATCCAGGCTGCGGCCAGCGCTGGCTGTGCCAGCAGTGAGTGAGCAGCAGAGCCACGCCGCCACGTCTGCTCCGAGCTGGCCGTGGTGAATGCTTAGCAACAATTTCCCAGCCTGAGGTTCAGATAATGCACTTCCACATCTTTTTCTTAATGCACTGACATGTGCTTGAACCCAAACTGCAGACAAAAATCTCTGAATTCTCAGGCAGCTGAATATCAGATGTAGCTTGTGCTGAGCCATGGTTTGGATCTTGGAAGAAAGACAATCCAGATCTGTTGTCCTGAGTGCTTCTGGCCAATTTAGCTCTAATTAGTATTCTTTTCCCTTTTCCGTCTCTCAAGCAGCCCCAGAAATAGCTCTTTCCTCCCCTGTGGTCCGCGCACTCCCGGGTCAGCCTGTGTCGCTGCCCTGCGTGATCCTGGCTGGGAGGCCGCTCCCAGCGCGCCGCTGGCTGAAGGATGGGCAGCCGGTGAGGCTTCTGCACCTGCTGGGATGGGGAGTGGGTGGGTAGCTGCGAGCACAGACCTGCATCAGAGGTTTTGCTGCAGGATGGGTGCCCCAACCTCCCAGGAGCAAAGCTGCTGGTGAAATGCCAGGAGAACATTTAGGTTGGGAGGGTAACGTGGGCTTATCGCCACATTAGGATGTTCCTGCTGCTGGAGGATCTGTTCCTAGATATGCCCAAAAGACCCAGTGATACAGTAATGATTGGTCTCCTCATCTACCCCACTTTCTGTTCTCTGCCTGCGCCCAGGTAGCCCCAAGCAGCCGCTACACTGTCCGGGCTGATGGGAGCCTGCATGTGGACCACGTATCCCAGGAGGATGCGGGGAGATACACCTGTAGGGTGACCAATGCCCTCGGCTCGCACCAGCTGGATGTCTCCCTGGTCGTCCATGGTAAGTGGCAGGATGCTGAGCATCTCCGCTCTGCGGTGAGTGGTAGAGGACTGCTCTCTCCAGCAGATGTGGCCTTGGCCGTGCAGCGTGAGCTGCTTCTTTTCTTTTCCAGTTCCTCCCAGTATTGAGCTTGGCCCTGTCCTTGTCACCGCCACCGAGGGAGCGGCAGTTGCCCTGCAGTGCAATGCCACAGGCGTGCCCCCTCCTACTATCACCTGGGCAAAGGTAGGTGACAGGGACGGGCCGGCTGCTGTCCTCACGCCAGCCAGACTGTGGGCCACTCTTGGGTGTGGGGTGACGTGCTTGGAAGGGGTGTAGCTCACAGCGTGGCTGTGGCTGCCAGGGGAGGTAGCACTGAGGGCTCTGGGAAGCTGGGACCGGGAGGTGACTTGATGGGTCCAAAGCCCTCTTCTTGTCTTTGCTCAGATAGTGGGAGAGTCTCTGCTGCTTGTCTTTCTCCCTTCTTTTACCCCTGCAGGGCACGGAGCCCATTTCGTTGAGCCCACGCTACCACCTTGACCTCAATGGGACCCTCCTGATCCCTTCATCCTCCCCGGAAGATGCTGGGACTTACTTCTGCACAGCTACCAACGCAGCAGGCTTCTCCAGCCGGGAGATGCAGCTCTCCATCATCAGTGAGTGCTCAGGACTGGCCCTGGTACCAGCTCCCAGTAAAGCAGCTCCAGAAGGTGACTGACTGGGAGACAATCACCTGGGGACCCTCCTTGTTTCCTTGGGCCGCTTAGCCAGGTGCCAGATGGGTTTGTGGGATGGGAAGAGCATCAACTAGGGGCACCTGAAGTGTTCCTGCACCAGCTGCGTTCCCTCTCCACCCAGCAAAGCCCAGGATCAGCGTGAATGGATCGCAGGCATCGGACCCCATAACCATCCTGGCTGTGGTTGGGCAGGAGACCACCCTGCCCTGCGAGGTTCAAGGCTACCCCTCTCCCTTGGTGGTGTGGACCCAGGAGTCCCAGCTGCTACCTCTTGCCACTGCGAGGTGAGGAGAGTGGTGGGGCCGTGGTCTCTTGGGGTTGTGTATCTCCTCAGAGGGATGCTGGGTCCATGAAGGGTCTCAGCTGCTTGGTAGGGAGGATGTGAAAGGCATCCTTGGCATAAGTGGATGATGCTCATTGCTGTGGAGTGAGCTGAGGCAGTCAAGTGGTACATGTTAGTTCTGCTCTTCAAGGAAAGCAGAGCAAGAACCACCAGACATTTTTTACATTGTACAAACATCTGCTAGGATGGAGCAGCTGCTCCTGACCCTCCACGTGCCTGCCCTGGATGCAGGGCTGGGGTTAGACGGCTCCAGCACAGCTCCTCGGCCCCACTCACCCATCCGCCTTCATGCACATTCCTGCCTTGTGCCGTCATGGTGCTGGAGGCAACGAGGCCAAGGATGTGGCTGGAGATGGTGGATTCCGTTGGGAGATGTTGGATCAGGGCTTGATGCTGCTCCACACCCAGGTGGCTGCAGGGCACAGAGCAGGAGGAATATTGAGGTCTGGAGTAGGAGGAGAGCAGCGTGGAGAGGAGAAAAGGCAGCCAGGGAAGCTGAGGGTGCTCCACTGCCCTCACAGCCCGTGTGTTGGGGTGACCTCATGGGCTTTGGGCATTGAAATGGTTCTGGGACAAAGCTTGGCAGAAGCACAGTTGTGAGCCCAGCTTTGTCTGCAGTGTGGGTTTAAAGCCCAGTTCTGTGCCAGTGGGTGACTTCTGGAGGGCCAAATTCACTTGGTGGTGGTGCTGAGGCTGATGACAGCCTTGAGATGGTCATTTAATGGAGTATGATGGGAAAAGATAACCTGGAGAGTGGTTGGATATGTATTTATCAAGTGTCTTGGTTCTCCCCATTAGAAGCAGGATATTCTTTCTCAGTAGATTAGCATCACGCTCCCTAAATTCATGGATCCTGATCTTGGGGTTAATGACCTCTTTCCATGCACATGAGGATTGCTGTGGCCTGGGAAGGCAGAAAAGCATCTTGGTTTTGCTCCTCTTGAGGGACTCTGTTGCATTCTTCTTATTGTCTGGTTCCCTACGGCTGCTCCTGGTTGACTTGTGTTGCTCCCCACATCTCAGCTGGCTTGTCCTCACGTGTCCCAGTGATTTATGGGAGCACACGAGGAGGAATCTGCAGCCGTGGGCTGAGATGATGTTATGTCTGTGAAGCGCAGACAGAGCTGGGAGCGAGAGCATGGCCAGCTCCAGCTGTGCTCCGTGGGGACCCCCATCCCACTTCACCCCCGAGGTGAGTGGCTCACGCCGCTGCCTCACGCTGAGCTCATGTAGGAGCCGAGCAAAGGGGATTTGCACCCATGGGCAGCTTTGCTATGCTCCTTGTGCAGGACCTTCTCTCGGCTGTCTCAAAGCAGTGGTGAGCTCTTAGCCCTTAGCTTCTGCCCAGGGGTAGGTGATGGATGGCATAGCTCTTCCTCGCATCCAGCTTTCCTGTTCCCTCTTCCCCAAGATACAGCATCCTCTCGTCAGGGTCCCTCCAGCTGGCTGAGCCCCAGGTGACAGACACCGGCCTCTACACCTGCACAGCCACCAACGCAGCAGGGAACGCCTCGCTCAGCTACCGCCTGCGTGTCCAAGGTTCACAGCCACTGGTTAAAATGCTTCTCCCGTGGCTGCGGGTCTTCACGCACCACTGGGGTCCTGCACTCTCCAAGCCTTCGGCTGCTCCCACATCCCTGTGCCAGGGTCTGAGGGTGGCTCCAGCCTGAGGTCCACTTTCCCCTCCAGCGCCTCCCCAGCTGCTGATCGGTGATGGGGAAAGCCACCTGACTGCTGTCACAAATGACTCCCTGAGGATTCGCTGTCGGGCCACGGGTGTTCCTGCACCCCAGATCCAGTGAGTGCTGTGGAGTGGTGGGTCCTGCCCTGAGCTCCCTCGAGAGCTGCTTAACTCACTTGGGGTGCTGTGCAGCCCAACACGCAAAGCTGCGGCAGAGATCACAGTGGGAGCTCAGGATGAGTGATGGGGACCTCTGGCTTGGGGTATCGCCTAGGATAGGAGATATGCATTCCTGCTCCTTTCCCTGGGATTTTTCTCTGCCAAATAATCTGAGCACTGTCAGCCCCTTTCCAGGTGACAAGGGGACAGCCCTCGCTGCCAGCATCCCACTGTTCACTCCTTTGGTGTAGTGATGGGGGGGTAGAAGGTAGCAGGACAGACCAAGAACTTTCTGCTTATTCCCTTCCTCGCAGGTGGCTGAAGGATGGGCATCCTCTGGGTGAGCAGGACGGTGTGGTGATCTCTGAGGATGGTGGGACTCTGCTGATCACCCGCGTGGGGCTTGGTCACGAAGGGCTCTACATCTGCCAAGGCAGCAACTGGGCAGGGGCAGCCCAGGCGGAGGTGCAGGTTTCGGTGCAAGGTGAGTGAAGCATCTGGGGCCAGATCTGCTATCCATCCCGCATGTCAGGGAGAACGTGCCTAGCCAAGGGGGTTCTTCGTTTGGCTTTTTGGGAGGCGTAGGATCATTAGCTTGATCCCTTTGCCAATGAGGTTGAGAAGTGATGGCCACTGGCACTGCAGTAAACCGTAGCATCCATCCTTGAAGCGTGCTTTGTGGTGGAGAATCTGTCCCCTGCCCTGTCTGCTCTCTGGCCAGAGCATCCCTTAGCATCGCAGGATGTGATCTGAAGGTGCCTAATGGGAAACCAAGCAGGGAATGGAGATCCCTGCCTGGGAAGGATGAATCTCTCGTTGGGGCAGAGCACAAATCTGCTAGCTGACCTAGGGAGCAGCAGAGGCGCTCCCCAGAGCGGGGACTGAGTGCTGGCTGCTGCTCTCCAGGACTCGGTGCGTGCCGAGAGCCCTCGGTGAGCGCAGTTGTGCCATAAGGCACTGCACTGTGTGGCTGCAGCTGGCCTGGGCTGCGCAGAACCGATGACTGTGTGTGCTGGATTGCAGTGCCTCCGAACATCGAACCCAGCGCGGTGGACCTGGCCGTCTTGGAGAACAGCACAGTGTCCCTAGAGTGTCTGGCCTCAGGGCTGCCCGCTCCTGGTGAGCTGGTCCTTCTCCTCAGCTCTCGCTCATGCGTCCCTTGGCTCCCCTTGGTGAGAGGAGCAGCAGCATCGCTCCTTACAGCCAGGCTCCCTGTTTCCCTGCAGACATTGCCTGGTACAAGGGGCATGAACAGGTCTCGACTGGACCGGGCTGGACCCTCTCCAGGGATGGGAAGCGCCTGGATATCCAACGCGCCCAGGTCTCTGACACTGGCAGCTACCACTGCGTGGCCTCCAACGTAGCCGGTGTTGCGAAGCTCTGGTACAGCCTGCGGGTGACTGGTGAGTTGTGGTGAGCAGGGGAAGAACCACAGCTGCCTGAAAGCTGGGTGCATGGGAACCAACGGGGCTGTCCCAGCCCTCAGCACACGTCCCTGCAAGACAACTTTAGCAGAACTCCATCTTCTGTTCCATTTGGACACCCAGTCATGTGCTGCCCTATGTTCACCCCAAATGTCCTAGAAAGCCATGGTCCCAGGGATGGGAATGGTCTGGTCCACACCAGTGTCTGGTCCTACTCACCCCTCTTTGCCCCCACTGCTCCTGGTAATATTTCTCTGCCGCTCCAGTGCCCCCGCGGATCACAGCTAGCCCCAGATCCCTCACGGTGGTGGTGAACGAGCCGGTGATGCTGGAGTGCAATGCCACAGGGGTCCCAGTTCCAGTGCTGTTGTGGCTGAAGGATGGCAATCCAGTGCCCAGCATGGGGGTGGATGGCGTGCAGGTGAGGCAGCTCCTGAAGGAGTCAGGGCTCACTAGGGATGTCCCTTCAAGAAGATGCTTCTTTTACCATTTTGACTCTTTTAAACAACAATTGCTGGATTTGAGTACGTGCAATGCTGCCCTTCTCTGACCCTCATTTGGTCCATGGGAGCATGGACCTGCTCAGCCCTGTGCTGGTCTTTCCTACCATGAGGAGCATGCATGGGCAGAGGGTGTCCAGGATGTGACGAGGATGGGCTCAAGGCAGGCTTATGCCCACCTATCCCTGTTCCTTTGTGCTGGCTTGCAGCCCAGCTGCCTGTGAGGTTCTCTGGTTTCATGCTTATCTGGGCTCTTACTGTGTCTTGGGGAAGCACAGATCCTCTCTGGTGGACGCGTGCTGTCTCTGCCCACTGCCCACCTCCAGGACTCCGGGACATACACGTGCATAGCCACCAGCACCGTGGGTGAAGACAGACGTGAGGCCACCCTCGAGGTGCAGTGTAAGTACCCTGTGCATCCCCAGCCCCTTCCCACCAGTGTGTGGTTATGTGGCTGGAGGTGATGCTCGGGGCTATGAGGCTGCTCTGCTGACCCCTCGCAAGCGTGCAGGGCTGTGGGGGAGCAGCCCTGGGGAGGGGTACTAAAGGGGAAGGTATTGCCCTGTCGATCTGTTTTCCAGTACCCCCCACCACCCTGGGCGAGGAGGAGAACGTCTCTGTCATCATCAATCAGCCAGTGACTCTGGACTGCCCGGCTCCTGGGGTCCCCTCTCAGGGGTCCCGCTGGCTGAAGGATGGGAACTTGCTCACCCCAAAGCCGGGCGTGCAGCTGTCTGCAGGGGGGACCAAGTTCCAGGTGATGTTTCAAAGTATCACAGAGGATGGGTGGTAAACGAAGCTTTGAAAAACCCTGTTTCCCCCTCTCCACCCATGGAAAAGAATGGATGCAGAGGGATGGGATGTCCCTTCCTGCTGCCTGTGGCTCAGGACCATTCCATCCTCATGCTGATCCCATGCCCATGGCTTTCACTGGCACAAAAGTCCCACCACGGAGGGGCTGCATGGGTCCAGCTCTGCTGCAGAGCATCTCAGTGGCTGTGCTTTCTCCGGCAGATGGAGCGAGCCACCATGCAGGATGCAGGCAGGTACACGTGCCGGGTGCCTGGTCACCCGGAGAGACACTACAACCTCGACGTGTGGGGTAAGGGCCACTGCGGCTGAAATAGCTCGGCAGGGCAAATATAGTGTGTGTGTGAGCACATGTACACACACAAATATAATAGATTATATGTGATTTTTGTTGTACGTATACCGTGTACCGGGGGTAAGGGACTGGCTTGGCAAACACTAAGCCCAAGATATTAAGCCTCTGCAGAACAGTGGAGCTGGAGGTGGTAGGGAATCCCCACCAGAATGGGTATCAGAGGGGAAGAAACCAATGTTCGCCTGAGTCTTAGGGGACAGATTTCAGTCATGATGCAGAAAAAGTGTCTTTCCAAAATTCAGGCAGGAGAGGGAAGGGATTTCCTGGCCATTGCTGGGTTTTTTTCTGTTCTTTCTTTCTACCTGGTCAGCACAGTGATCATTGCAGGTGGCGTTCCCCTTCCCTCCCCATGTCGAAGTCAGGATGATGCCAGTGGTGGGTCCTAGTCCACTGCCAGGACGGGCACCAGCTGCTCTTTCTTGCTTTATTCGAGCATCCTTACAGCCTCCCGGCCCATTCAGCACACCCACAGCACCGGGGGCTGAGCCAGGGTCTGGCTTTCCTCAGAGATGCTCTGGGCCAGTTGGTGGAAATCCTGCAGGCAGGTAGCCAGGGAGTGGAGAAAATCCAGTTCTCCTGATCTGGGCTTGTTCCTGTGGTTCCTTCCCAGGGAAACATTTTGCACATCTGGCGTCCTGGCTTGGGTGGATTGTTTGGGTTCTGCTGTTTTTGTTTTTCAGGGGTTTCTGGGTGTTGGGGTTTTTCTTCTACAAATTGATATTCCTCATGGGAAGGAGTCACTGTTCTCCAGCCAGCTGTATTTATGAGCAACAGAGAGCAGCATCTGATGATGGAAAGAGTTAGGTAACCTTCCCAGGGAGCAGTGCTACCTAATAAGGCTGTGTCTGGCCAACCTGGGCTTGGCCTCCTTGTGTGGCTGGCATGGGATGCTCAGTTGTCCTCTGCTGCAGGCCACGTGCAATTAAAAGCAAGACTCTCCAGCTCTTAAGCTAGTGAAGATTATTATTTCCACATGGAGCCAGTGCAGGGGAATCTTGCTGGTTCTTTGTGTGGAGCCCAGCAGAGTTGCGGGTGATGTGTAGCCAGCAGGATAGGAGTCCAGCAGGGAGCGGCTCCTCTCCACTCATCCGGCACCATAGCTGAGCTGCTGCTCTTCTCTCATCCCCTACAGTGCCCCCGTCCTTCTCCTCGGCAGAGCCTGTCACCGTGTCCATGCTGGAGGGGGAGTCCGTTAGGTTGGCCTGCGAGTGCCATGGGATCCCCTTCCCCACCCTGAGCTGGTGGAAGGATGGTAGGGTCCTTCTCACTCTCATTCCTCCCCACGCATATATTGACCCACTAGACAGAAGTTGGTCTCCTTGGAGCAAGGAGTGCTTAACTTGGAGCAGTATCCAGCTTCTCGGTGGGAATTGGTCTTGCTGGCAACCTTAGAGGATGCTGCTCTCCCCTTCCCCGGGCAGGTGAGCCCCTCTCCACTCAGCCTGGAAGCCCGAAGCTGGTGTCCACGGGAGGGACCATGCTGTACATCGAGAAGGTACAACTGGTGGACAAGGGGACGTACACCTGCGAGTGCAAGAATGCCGCTGGCAGCATCAGCAAGGAGCATCTCCTGGAGGTGAATGGTGAGCTGGAGGGGCCCCAGAGACACCGCAGACCTGTGGGCACGGCTGGAGGTGCCATGATCTCTCCCAAAGCAAGGTCCAGCTGGACCCAAAGGCTCAGAGCCATTGCCTGCTGCCTTGGGTGTTTTGGAAAGGATGCTGCTAGCTGGGCTAGCTCTGCTCCTCCAGCTTCCCTCTTGGCTCCAAGCTACTTGCAGCTGGCTTTCACTCCAGCAACCCAATTGCACCTGTTGCATCTGCTCACGTTTTCTTCTCTCTCCTGCTGCGCCATCCAGACCAACAGTGTTTGTTTTGCCACTTGCATACGGTCAAGAGAGTTGCTACAGCATCACCTCTGCCTTGTGTCTCTGCCTGCAGTGCTGCCGACGATCCAGGGCAGCAGCAAAGCTCCAAGGAAGGTTTCTGTCATCAAGGCTAGTGAGACAGTTCTGGAGTGCAAAACCACGGGGACGCCACCACCCACAGTGACGTGGATGAAGGACGGGCAGCCTGTGGCTGGTGGGAATGGGCTTCTGCTCACGGAGCAGGGGACCCGGCTGCGCATCCTCAAGGCAGAGGTGGCCCTTGCAGGGCGCTACGCTTGCCTGGTGACGAACACTGCAGGGCAGGAGCAGAGAGAGTTCGACGTTGTGGTGCACGGTAGGGGTGCAGGACAGGACTGGCAGCCGAGGGGTGTGGAGGGAGGGAGGCCTGGGAGGGTGGTGCTGTGGCACTCCACAAGTTGGGGAACAAGATGGCATGGAAGTCTTGGATGACCCAGAACACAGAAGATATTGGGTCGAAAGGGGGGATGCTTTAGGTGTAGCTATAGAACAGGCTCTATCAGGCAGGAGTTTCTTTCCAGGGTCATCAGAGCAGACTGTCTCACACTTCATAAAGTCATCTGCTTTGCAAGGCTTTGGGGAAACCCCAAGGGTCAAGGTCCCATGCAATTGAGCTGGAAAAGGCCTGAGGTGGCTCTGGGTGTGTGGCTACCTTGGTGCCACGCCTGTAAGTGTGGGCTTAGAGGTGTGGGTAGGTTTCACATACTTGCTGGAAGTCATCTGTCCCATAACGCCTTTGAAGTTGACAGCTTCAGATGATGCTTATCTTTCTTCTGGGCTCGTGTCCTCAAACTATAGAAGCGGGAGGGTGGGAACAAGCTGTGTTTAGTCAACTTGCCTTGCTCCTTTGCTGGTTTAGAGACTGCTTTGCAAACGGATGCCCATCCTTTTCTGTGTCTGCAGTTCCTCCTGAGTTCATTCAAGGATCAAGTTTGACAACAAATGTCAGTGTGTCTCTGCATGAAACCCTGACACTGACCTGCGAGGCCACCGGCGTTCCCCTGCCCACAGTCACCTGGACCAGGGAAGGCTCCCCTGTCACCCCCAGTGAGCACATACATGTGCTTTCAGGTCAGGGACAAAGCATGGATACCGTTAGAGATGAGCACTTTGGGAGCATCTTTTGCTCCAGTGCTGATGGGTTTAAAGGTGGTGGAGCTCCAGTCCTGCAGGAGCACTGCTGAGATGGGCTGGTGCCTGGATCAGGGCTCTTAGACCTCTCTGTTCCATGCTTCCAGGAGGCTGGGTGTTGAGGCTCACCCGTGTACGAACCCAGGATGGTGGCCACTACTCTTGCCTGGCCAGGAACATAGCTGGAGAGGCCAGGAGGCATTTCCATGTGGACATCCTAGGTAAGGAGGGATCCTCCACCTGTGAGATTCCTGGTGGGATTTCAGAACTCCATCCTCACAGGAACAGTGATGAGTTAAGACTGGGCATGGTGAGAGCTGCAGTGCTGGAGTCTTTCATGCCTGGGCGTGTGATCTTGGAGACTCGGTGAAGCTGACCAGCTGCTGAGATCCCATGTGGCTTGTATTCCTAGTTCCTCCCCACATCGAGAATGCAGATGAAGAAGAGACCATCAAAGTACCCGAGGGTCACTCTGCCACCTGGTCCTGCCTGGCTGCAGGTGAGCATCACATGGGGAGCAGAGGCGGCACGAGCAGCTGGGAGATGGGGCTCAGGGATCTGAGTCTCCCTTTGGGGTGTGGAGCAAAGGGATGGCGCCAGTCGATGACATGAAAATAGCTAAAATTGGCTGAAGCAGGTTTTTAGGATAGTTCCTGGCTTTGCAGTTGGGCTGTCCGGGAAGCACTGGGCCCACGCTGAGAGCTTGTTCCACGACATAAGCTCCATTCTTTCCCAAATTGAGCTAAAATTCCCCTTATCTGGTTTCTCCTTTAGTGATGGGAATAATTAATCACCTCCTACTCAGGACAGTTTTCTTTCTTCTCGCTGGCTCATCCAGCAGTCTCTAAAAGCCTAATCCAGATCGTGATCACTTTGGACAGGGCTTGGATGTCCCTGCTTCCCAGAAAAGCTCCGGCTCAGTGACCCCAGTCAGACTATCCTTGCGCACAGAAAAGTTTTGCACAAAGGCCAAAACCTGCTTTCCACCCCTCACAGGCAACCCCCAGCCCACGCTCACCTGGCTGAAAGACGGCCACCCTCTGCCTGACAAAGACACCTTCTCCATCTCCCCTGGAGGATCCGTGTTCCACATCCCCCAAGCCTCCCTGCCCGACGGTGGCCGCTACTCCTGTGTGGCCTCCAGCGCTGGGGTGAATCAAACCAAGCACTACCTGCTAGATGTTTCAGGTAGGAGATGCTTTAGGTGGAGGCAGAGTTTCAGGTGTGAGCAGGGGACATGGACTGAGAGGGCTTTCTGATTGCCTGCCCCAAGTAGGTGGTGAGGAACCCTTAAGCCTACGGCCAGCGGCATGGCATGACGCCCTGGCCTTCCCAGAAAGCACTTGAGACCCCTCTGAGGAGCATAAAGGGCACATCTAGTGCAGGATCCCCCTCCGATGGTGCAGGGTCTGTCTCTAAGGGTGGCTGGTGGGAACGAGGGGAATATGTCCTCTGTGTCCCCTGTGCTTTTGGAGAGCAGCGAGACAGGGCAGAGTCCGAAGCTGTACGTGCTGTGCGGCTTGTATACTGCAGTCAAGTCCAACTCCCTGAGCTTGGATTATGCTCTCTGGTGGGAGGATGAAGCATTAGGAAGCCCACGTGGGTGTTAATGCTGATCGCCGTGCAAACACATCTCTGCAGCCGCTCCTACATTTGCTGGAGATGCCCACGATGCCACCACAGAAGAAGTCACGGTGAAAATCAACAACCCGATCTCCCTCGTCTGCGAGGCTCTGGCACACCCATCTCCCAACATCACCTGGCTCAAGGATGAGGTTCCCCTCAAAGAGTCTAGAAACGTCCACCTGCTTCCTGGTACTGCACTGGTGTCCACTGGCCCTGCATGACTGTGATGGCCCCTTGCTCTGTGGCCAGGGAAGCGGGAGTGGGGCTTTTTCTGGGTCTGGCTGTGGTTCAAGGCAGTGGGATGATGAGAACTTAGCCTCTAGGGTCCTACAGGATGATCAGGCTACCAGGTGGATGCTGATCTTGCAGGTGCTGCATCGTCTGACAATAGCTAAAGCATCCTCAGCAGCATCAGTGAGACAGCACGGGCTTTTCCAAGCCTGGAAAATGGGCTCTAGAAGAGCACCAGAACCCCTCAAATTGGGCTTGTAGGGGATCAGGGTGTCCCTTAAAATGCCTTCTTGTGTTGCATGGGAATAGATAACTGTGGCTGTCAGTGGCGACCCTTTCAGGACCACCACCCCCCTGCCTCCCTCATCCAGGTGACTATGGGCTGCAGATCCTGAATGCCCAGGAGGAGGACGCGGGCACGTACAGCTGCATCGTGGCCAATGAAGCTGGGGAGGCTGTGAAGAACTATGCTGTGAAGGTCTTGGGTGCGGGTTTCTACTCTCTGTGTCCTTCCTAATCCCTGTAATGATCCCACCACCATAACCTGGCCAGTGCACTTTCCCTTCCTGTGCCTTCAACTGGGGGAGCTGCTTCTCTTGCAGCTGGTGCTCAGTCACATGCACGTTGCCGTGTGGCCCCTAAAAGCCTCTGGTCTACTCTGGGGAGGGCAAAGAGGTCCACCTGGTGATGTCAGCAGCACCCTGAGGGTATTGCCTGTTGCTGATTAGGGCACAGTGAGGCACTGGGGGCTCTTCTCTCACCCCAGCCATGCCGCTTCTCCCCACTAGTTCCTCCTTGGATTGCCAGAGATGACCCTTTGGGGGAATTTGCTATGAAAGAGGTGAAAGCCAAGGTCAACAGCACGGTGATGCTGGAGTGCGAGACCTGGGCTGTGCCTGAGCCGACGATCCGGTGGTACAAGGACAAGCAGGTGAGGTTCTAACTGTGACCAGGGAGGAGCTGCTGGTTTTGGGGACTCTTCCAGGTGGTTAGAGGTGGAAATACCCTTTATATGTCTGGCTGGTCTCTCTCCCACTCCTGGGTATGTAATCCTCTCCCACCTTTCTCTTTCTTCCCTGCCTTGCTGTTGGGGTCCCTGTGCAGCTCCTGGAAAGCACTGACCACCTCCACATCCTCAGCGATGGGCAGGTCCTTCAGATCAAACCAGCTGGTGTCTCAGATTCGGGACACTACACTTGCGTGGCCATCAATGCTGTGGGTGAAGATGCCAGGGACTTCATTGTGCATGTCCAAGGTGAGACCTGGGTGCCCGGGGGAGTGGGTGTCTCGGCACAAGGAGGGGTTCTTTGTGGGAGCAGAACAGGGTGAGGAGGAACAGGTTTTATATCTGCTGGAAAAAAACCCCATCTCTTTGGCTCTGGTCAGGCCTGGGTAGATGTTCTGGTAACACCTGGAGGTGCGATTCCCCGTTCCCCACAGCTAACCGCATCCTGTCCCCACAGTGCCACCCCTCTTCCAGCAGCAGACAGATCCCACTGAAGCCTTTGAGATCTTCTATCGGGAGGAAGACCAGGATGGGGAGGTGACGGAGCATCGGCAGGCTGTGCTCCACCAGCCCACTGCACTCTATTGCGACACCAATGCCATCCCACCCCCCAGGCTCACCTGGTACAAGGATGGGGAGCCTCTTTCCCCTGGCCCCGGCGTGCTGATGCTGCTAGGTAACGGGCATGGACCCTCAGCGTGAGGTCTGGGGGGGTCTCCTGTAGCAACTCTACGGGTTGAGAGCATCCATAGCATGGGGCGGGGGTTTTGGATCCTGTTCCCTTGCTCTGGCCAGCACGTGCAGGACCAGGACCACATCACCAGGGCTGCATGGGAGTTCAGGAACATGGAGGTGGAAGTGGGAGGTTGAAGAGTATCCTCTGACGCTCAGCAGAGCACTCCCCATCCCCTGCCCTGCTCCGCAGAGGGTCGGGTGCTGCAGCTGACCGCCGTGCGGGAGGAGGATGCAGGCAGGTACACCTGCGAGGCGGCCAACGCGGCGGGCCAGGACCGCCTGCACTACGAGCTGGAGGTGCTAAGTGAGTACGGGCTGGGGCAGGGGCTGGATGGAGGCACGTGGCAGACCCCTGAGCTCCTGCTTTTAGCTGCACCGGTCATCCACGGTGGCACGGAGGACCTGGTTGAGGAGGTAACAGCCACCATCAATGGTACCGTCCGCTTCAAGTGTGAAGCCACTGGGCACCCGATGCCCGTGATGTCCTGGCTCTGGAATGAAGTCCCCATTGTTGCTGGCCCACGGCACCAGCTCCTGGAAGGTGGCACTGTCCTGCAGGTTGGTGTCCCTTCGGGCAGGGCAGCTGCACCAGGGTGCAACGCTGGAGACACCAGGCAGAGGGGACAGAGTGTTCTTCCTTCCCCTGGAAAAGGCTGCTCTGGTGTTGCCAAATGCTGAGGTCCCCATGGGAGCTCCAGCAGCTCCCTGGCTTAGGACAGCCCTCAGAAGGGCTCTGCTCCCCCTTTGCAGGTCACCGCGGTGGAGGGGAGTGATGCTGGCAGCTACACGTGTGTGGCTGAGAACCCAGCTGGCGCAGCGGAGAAACACTTTGCACTTACTGTGCAGGGTGAGGCACCTCCTCCAACCCTTCCCTAGGTCACTGACCTGCCTCCCCCCTCCTCTGCCACCTGGAGTCTCCCATGGCTCCTCAGCCGTGTGGCTGTCACTGTCCCCCTGCTCTTGTCCCCCTGTGCAAGGAGGTCAAGGTACCACCATGCTCTGAGCAGGAGAGCTGCTTGGTGCCCGTTTCCTCCTGGGAAACCCTGGAGAGAACTCAGCCTCTGTGGTTGCGATGACCGTTTCCCTTTGGCTTGTTTTTTGGGGTGTGCTGAGCAGAACCTCCCTGGATTGTGGGTGCAAACCCTGAAAGCGTTGATGGCATCGTCGATGGGAGCATCTCGCTGCCGTGCGATGTTCGATCCCACCCTGCTGCGAAGATTGCCTGGTACAAGGATGGCCGCATCCTGCAGCTTGGCGAAGAGGTGACGATCACCTCAGGTATGCTGGGATACACAAGGGTGACAGCCGGTGACCGGGCAGCTGTCAGCCCCCAAGGGCAGGCTCTGACTTCCCTACACTGCCGTTCCGGATGACACACATGGGACTTAAGCTCAGCCTTTCACCTGTAACCACTCACTCACCACTTGCCGCTGAGTGGTTCCTCATGCAGAGGACCAAGGATTGCACCCTGCAGACTCTGTGCTGCCACTCCCCAGAAGCGTAGCACTTTCTGCTGTGTACAGTGAGGCCTTGGACCTCAAAGAGAGACTTTGGTGGCCAGACACCTCTTGCGTGCAGCTTGGCTGGCTGCTGGGGTTGGGTCAGCTTGGTGGAACAGTGGTTCAAAAAAACCTGGTCCTGCTCCAGTCTGCGCTGACTCCCTGTTCTCTGCTCCTTCCAGGCTCCCGTGTGCTGCAGCTCCCTCGCCTGCAGCTTTCCAGCTCGGGCACATACACGTGTGTGGCACTGAGCGAGACTGGCCGCGATGAGAAGAGCTTCATCCTCACCGTCCGTGGTGAGCAGCAAGGGCTTGGCCGTGAGATTTGCCGCATAAGCACACACAAAAAAGGAGTTGGTGGCAAAAACTGGTCAGTGTGTTCCTGGTCACCCGCCCCATCCCTGCTCCTCTTCCTCAGGGCCCCCAGGAATTGAGGACCGGCAGCAGGAGACACTCCACGCTGATGTGGGGAGCCCCCTCGTCCTGACCTGCCACGCGAGCGGTGTGCCCGTGCCCACTGTCACCTGGCTGAAGGACGGGAGCCCTCTGGGTATGTGCACAGGGGACACGGTGCTGGGCTGCCATCCTGAGCCTTGCTGCCACCCCACCTGAAGCAGTCGTGCCTCAGTTTCCCCATTTCTGATCCTGCTGCAAGAAACCTGCTGGGCCTCATGGCAGAGGCATGGCGTTTTCCCTGCATGTTTTTAAGAGGCTTCTGGGATGTGACGGAGGGATGTGAGAGAGAGCTTTCTGGGTACCAGCCCTGGGGGACCTGCTGGGGTGGGGTTTTGCTGCCAAACCGTCAGCTCTCTGCTCTCGCGAAGCTCCAGCAACACATGGAGCAAACGTTCTGCAGAGCCCTGACCAGAGGAGGCTATAAAGATGATCGGAGGGCTGGAGCACCTCCTGTATGAGGACAGGCTGAGAGAGTTGGGATTGTTCAGTCTGGAGAAAAGAAGGCTCCGAGGAGAACTTATGGTGACCTTCCAGTACCTGAAGGGGCTACAGGAAAGCTGGAGAGGGGCTGTTCACAAAGGCCTGTGGGGCTAGGATGAGGGGCAATGGGGATAAACTGGAGAGGGGCAGATTTAGACTGGACATAAGGAGGAATTTCTTCGCTGTGAGGGTGGTGAGACACTGGTACAGGTTGCCCAGGGAAGTGGTGGACACCCCATCCCTGGAGGTGTTCCAGGCCAGGTTGGATGGGCCTTGGGCAGCCTGATCCCATGGGAGGTGTCGCTGCCCATGGCAGGAGGGGTGAAACTGGATGAGCTTTAAGTTCCCTTCCAACCCAAACTATTCTATGATTCTATGACCTCTGCTTTAACAACTGCTCCAAACCTGGGTCCTGGCAGCGGGAACAGGGGAGTGTGACAAGGTGCCTGTGGAGGGCTTGGCGGAGGAGCGCTGCTGTAGCCCCCTTCGCCCCATGTCCTCGCAGAGAGCCGCCTGGAGCAGGGTCTGGTGTCCCGAGCAGGGCAGCTCCAGCTCAGCCCCCTGCAGCCCTCCCACCAGGGCCAATACACATGCTTAGCGCAGGGCTCGGGCGTCAAGATGCGCAAGGACTTCATGGTGCTGGTGCGAGGTAAGGATTTTCCAGGGCAGTGGGGGTTCTCATGGGCTCTTCCTTGGAGAGGAGCCTTCCTTTTCTTCAACCTCTTCCTCTTTTTGGTGCAGTGCCACCCCGGATCACCAGCATGGGGGTCCCCAGTGAGCACAGTGTGCTGGAGGGCGGAGGGGTGAGGCTGGAGTGCCGGGCAGAGGGGCAACCCAGCCCTCAGATCTCCTGGCTGAAGGATGGGCAGCCCCTGCGGCTGCAGGCTCTTTCACATGCCCGGTGAGCCTGGGGTCAGGGGAGTACCCATGGCACAGCCCTGTCTGTGCCTCAGTTTACCCATGTGCAAAAGAGCAGATCGGGGCCAGCTGAGCTCTACTGGTTCTTCTCACTCTCCCTGCTTAGGCTGGGACATGCCAAGAAAAGGCTCCGGGGAGCCCTTAGAGCAGCTTTCAGAGCTGAAAGGGGCTCCTGGAAAGCTGGGGAGGGGCGTTTTATCAGGGAGTGCAGACACAGGATGAGAGGTGGATGGTTTTAAGCTGAAAGAGGGCAGATTTCATTGAGAACTTAGGAAGAAATGTTTTCCTGTGAGAGTGGCGAGTCACTAGCCCAGGTTGCCCAGAGAAGCTGTGGCTGCCCCATCCCTGGAGGTGTTCAAGGCTGGGCTGGATGGGGCTTGGAGCAACCTGATCCAGTGGGAAGTGTCCCTGCCCATGGCAGGAGGTTGGACTGGATGGGCTTTGAGGTCCTTTCCAACCTAAACCATTCTATGACTTTATGCTCATCCCAGCTGTTGGAGAAGTGTCATCTGGGGTTAAGCCCTGATGTCCTGGATGATGCTTGCAGCCTGGCGTGGTCACTGTCGCCCTGACGGGATCCCAGCTGCTGCCCTGACCTTGCAGCATGCCCCAAAACCTGCAGTCTGGGTTGCAACCGAGCACAGAGCATCTCTGCCCCATGGAGAGGTCAGGGATGGACACACAGGTCACTGCCCTATTGTTCCTGCACAGGATGTCCCCGGATGGCAGCTCCCTGCTCCTTGAGGGTCTCCAAGCTGCTGACTCGGGTGCATACACCTGCCTGGCCAGGAACAGTGTGGGCGAAGACGCACAACTGCACACGCTGACTGTGCTGGGTGAGAGGGACTGGGATCTACAGGGCAGCAGCAAGGCCACGCAGCCCTGGTAGCCCCATCAGCCCTTCTGTCCCCTCACCCAGTCCCTCCCGCCATCGAGAGAGGTGCCGATGACTCGGAGGTGGTCCATGGCATCCTGTCTGCAGCGGTGATGCTGGAGTGCCGGGCGCGAGGGTCTCCTCCTCTGCATGTGAGCTGGCTGAAGGATGGGCTGCCCCTGCGCCTGTCCCCCCGCATCACCCTGCTCTCAGATGGGCACGTCCTCCGGTAAGAAGTGACCCTGGAGAGATGTTCAGCAGCAGGCTTTGGGGCTGGTACCCAGGTTTGTGTGCTGGGTTGGCCCCAAGAGACCTTGGGGGACAGGCAGGACCTGGAGCTGACACCTCCTCCCCATGCCCTGCTCCATGGGGTAGGATCTCCCAGGCACAGACCTCTGACGATGGGCTCTACACCTGCGTTGCCTCCAGCCAGGCAGGAGTGGCAGATCGCAGCTTCGTCCTACAGATACAGGGTATGGAGCATCTGGGGGTTTGGGGAGAGCGGAGCAGTGGGCACCTGAGCACCAATTTTGCTGGCAGAGCACGTCACGCTTCGTGGCTCCGTCTCTATTAGGATCCCGATCCAGCCTTTGGCTGCCGAATTGTGCTCAGAGAATGGAGCAAGGCAGGATCAGGCTGAAAGCAGTCCCAGACCACCCTGCAGAGAGGCTGAGCTGCCTCTGGGTGCTCACAGGACACTAGGGGATTGCCAAACCCATCCCCAGTGCTTGTGGGGACCCAGATTTGCTTCCGTGACCCCACTAAGGTGGACTGTTCCCTCCTCAGTGCCCCCCGTCCTGGAGAGCCCGGAGAGCAGTGAGGAGCAGGTGGTGTCTGAGGGCTCCGATGTCACCTTCACCTGTGAAGCCACTGGGTCCCCAGCACCAGTGGTGACCTGGCTGAAGGATGGCGAGCCCCTGGCGTGGCACAGCAACGGGGTGCCAGGCAGCCCGCGGCTGAGCCTGGTGGCCGTGGGGCCAGCTGATGCAGGGGTGTACTCCTGCCTGGCAGCCAACGAGGTGGGGGAGGCCAGCAAAGCCTTCCACCTCCTGGTGATGGGTATGTGTCTTTCCCCTGGGATCTGGGAGGGACAGCTGGCCAATTTTTTGGGGAGCAAGGAGTGGTAAGTCCACCCTCCTCACTGTGTGCCTTGCAGAGCCTCCCCGTGTCGAGGCTGGATCCCATCCCACTGAGATGTCTATGGCTGTGGGTACCCCATTAGAGCTGACGTGTGTGGTGACGGGTGTCCCCATGCCCACTGTCACCTGGGAGAAGGATGGGCAGCTGCTGGCAGGGCCCTGGATCGTGTCAGGGAATGAGAGCACCCTCCACATCAAGAGCACAAAGGTAGGGGCTCTTCTTTCCCCACCTGTATTTTAATTGTCATGTCTTAATTTTTCCCTTTTCTGGCTTTGTGTAGGTGGCTGATGCGGGCTTGTACACCTGCCTGGCCACTAGCCCCGCTGGGGAGGACAGCAGGAGCTTCCACATCAGCATCCAAGGTACTGTGACCCCAGCGGTTCAGCAAGGAGGGTGTTAGTAGAGGGTGCTGTGATCGGAGCTCTGGGGAACCAGAGCATCCCATGCACCCGTTCTTGGGATTGCCAAGGAGAGCAGATGACTGTAAGCTTCCAAGAGGGGTGTTGGGAGCACAGCTTGGTGGTCAGAGGGGAGCTGTTTGTGACTTGTGGGAATGGGCATAGCCTGGGGACAGGAACGGGGGAAGCCTGGCACCCCCTGACCCACCTGGAATGTGTCCTGCAGCACCTCTTGACATTGCAAGCGTTGGAGAGACCCCCAGTATCACCGCTGTGGCAGGAGGGCAGCTCATCCTGGAGTGCCCCGAGGATGCTGTGCCACCCTCCCACGTTGAGTGGCACTGGGAGGGCTCCCCGCTGCAGGTACGTGTGATGGGACCCGGGATGGTGCTGGGATGCACCTTCACCAGCGCCATCATGCTCACGGTGGGGATGATGCTGGGGCAGCTGCTGACCAGGCATTCCTGGGCGGGTTAGGAGGATGCCCGCAGGCAGGTCCTGGCCGAGGGGCGCTTCCTGCAGATCCGTGATGTGGGGGCGGCGGATGGTGGGGAGTACAGCTGCAGGGCCACCAACGCGCTGGGGGACATCAGCCTGCGCGTCCAGGTGGAGGTTCACGGTGAGTGCCTTCCATTAGGTCAGGGGTATGTGATATTATGGAGTGTCCTGTGGTTGGGGGTAACGAGAAGGTGGGAGTGGATGGTGCCCAGCTGTTTGGGCTGGTGTTCTCCATCCTCTGAGCCCTGACTCTGTCTTTCTGTGGTGCTGCCTGGGTGCTGCCGCAGTGGCCCCGGAGATCCAGCCGGGCCCTGAGGAGGTGAGGGTGCTGCTGAACGGCTCGGTGGTGCTGCCGTGCCAGGCAGAGGGGTGGCCCATTCCCCAGGTGACCTGGCGGAAGGATGGCCAGCTCTTGCCTCTCCATGGGAGCAACAGGTATGAGGCTCTGCGTGTTGGCAGAATCAGGAGGCGGTGCTCAGTTGTAGCCTGGCCATGAGAGCTCCTATGGGGCTCCCTTGCTCTCCCTCCCCAGGCTGCAGCTCCTGCCCGGAGGTTCCCTGCAAATCAAGCCCATTCGGGTCCAGGATTCGGGTTATTACCTCTGCATGGCATCCAGCCCTGCTGGCTCTGATCGGCGAGGCCTGGATCTCCATGTCCTGGGTAAGCAGAAGAGCCAGATGGATCCCTCCTGGGCTCATCCCCCTGCAGCCCACCACTGGGGCTGCTCTCTTTGGTGTAATGATGTGCTGCTGTCCTTTGCTCATTGCTGCTGTGCCCTTCTGTAGTCCCTCCTGCCATCACCCCCGGGCCCTCCAACCTCACCCTGCTGGCTCAGCAGCCGGTCACGCTGGGCTGTGAAGCCTGGGGAACCCCCAAGCCTCATATCAAGTGGGAGAAGGATGGTCGCCTCCTGAACCCACATCTGCCTGGTGCCTACAGGTACAGCACTGGCTGCCTCACCTGCCAGAAGGTCCTACCATAGAGTGGGGTTTGTCCCCTTTGTGGGACAGAGGTTGACTCTGATATGTGCTCTGCCTGCACAGTTTGCAGTCCTCGGGGTCACTGCTCATCACCAGCCCCAGCCCTTGGGATGAGGGGCGGTTTGAGTGCATCGCCACCAGTGCTGCTGGAGAGGCACGCAAGGTCTTCCTTGTGTCCATACATGGTGAGATCCCAGGGGCTGTGGGTCTTGCCAAGAGTGGCTTTCCTGGGGTCTGTCACCATCTTGAGTGTGATATGAGAGCGCTTCAGCCTTCTCCAAAGTTGGGTCCCCTTTAGAGGAGCGGGAGTGGGGGGTGGATAAGAGAGGGAAAAAAAAGGAATATCTGTGCCTATGCATGTGAGGATGGGATCCCATTCCACATTTCCATGCAGCCCTGCTCACCTCCCTTCTTCATCTCTCCAGTACCTCCCACCATTGCCGATGATGTTACAGATGTGGTTGTCACCCGGCTGTCCCCTGCGGTCCTCACCTGCTACGCATCCGGCGTGCCCCCACCCGCGGTGTCATGGAGCAAGGAGGGGGCTCAGCTGGGCAGCCGAGGAGGGGGCTACCGCATCCTGCCCACAGGTATGGGCGCAGGGCAGTGCCATCCCAGTGGGGTGTCAGGTCCCCGCCAGCCCTCCTGCTGCCTCCCCTCTGCCTTTTCTCCTCCCAGGGACCCTGGAGATCAGGCAGGCGCTGCCTGTTCACGCTGGCCGCTACACCTGCACAGCAAGGAGCGCTGCTGGCACAGCCCGAAAACACATCCGGCTCGCAGTGCATGGTACACACGGCTCCTGGTGGTCCTGCTCCCAGGGGTCCCACTCCCCGTGCCTTGCCCCACCTTGGTGGAACCCTGGTGGACAATGCTGCTTTGCCTCTCGCAGAGCCTCCTGCCTTGAAGCCCCTGCCTGGCATGGTGATGGTGATGGTCAACACCAGCGCAGTGCTGTCCTGCGAGGCGACTGGGGTCCCCCGGCCAGACATCACCTGGCAGAAGGATGGTGTCAGCATCGCTGGAGGTGAGCAGGAGCCTGCTAGAGGCTGCAGAGCCCGTGCTGCCTGCCAGCCCCTGGCCAGGGGCAAGATTTGTACAACCAAGCTGCCTGGGCATTATAGACATGCTAGCAAGGTGCTGGGTGATGCTGTGCAGGGGTTCTCCTGGCTGCCATCCACGGTGGATGTGGCAGCTGCTGGAGCCATTCCCTGGTCACTTTCCAGAAAGGGGGACACCTGCAGGGATATCAGTCATAGAACCATAGAATCACTAGGTTGGAAAAGTCCTCTTTGATCATTAAGTGCCGCAGTTCCTGCACACTGTCCATCCACACCCTGGGATGGCTGCTCTGTCCCATCCTGCCTCTCATCCCTGCAGGGCCTGGAATGAAGGTGCTCCGCAATGGGCAGCTCCATTTCCTCCGGGCATCCCCCGCGGATGCAGGCACCTACATGTGCGTGGCACACAACCCCTCGGGCACTGCAGCAGGCAGGACCAGGCTGATTGTGCAAGGTAAGGCACGACCGGGACTCCAGCACTTGCCCTCTCCTCTGTTTGGCTCCTTCCCCAACGCCTCGCAGTGAAAAGTCACTGTTGAGGTGTAAGTCAGTCTCCGTCCTCCTGCCCCATCCAGTGCCCCCCATCATTGCGGCTGGCCCAGCGGAACTGGCTGTCCTGGAGGGGCTGGAGGTGCTGCTGCCCTGTGCTGCCCGCGGTGTCCCTGAGCCTCGCGTGTCCTGGAGCCGGGAGGGAGCCCCGGTGCAAGGCGGTGGGAGAAAAGCCACCGTCCTGCCCTCTGGGGAGCTGCTGCTCCAGGATGTCCAGGTGAGCACCATCCCCTCCTGCAGCTGAGCAGCTGTGATGTTGGAGAGCTGGAGAAACAGAGTGTCTTGCTGCTGAAAAGAAAGCCCCGGTTGTTCCGTGCCTGGGCTGGGGCTAACAGGACAAGGTGCCGTAGCCAAGCTGCATCCCGGCTGCATTCAAAAGTATTTGGCAGAGGGAGAGCCCTGTTCAGTCCTTTGCAACAGCCTGATGGGACAAAGTACTGTGAATTTGCTAACGTGGGCTAGAAAAAGTGGCCGTGGCCAAGCCATAGCTTTTTAGGTGTTCAACAGCCAGCAGAGACACAGCCTGGTGAGCCAGGGCTGCTGCTGGGCCCCAGACCCAAGTTGCTTCCCTCTCATCCTCCCCTTTCCCCATACAGGAAGGGGATGCCGGGAGCTATTCTTGCACAGCAGTGAACTCGGCTGGGAGGGCTGTTCGCCAGCTTTCCCTCTCCGTTCACACCTTGCCCACCTTCACTCACCTGCCCGGAAACGTCACCTTGAGTCGGGGCGAGAGGCTGGAGCTGGTGTGCGGTGCTGCGGGCAGCCCCCAGCCTCGTGTCTCCTGGATGGCCAATGGGCAGCTCATCGCTGGTGCGTGGGAAGGGGGTGGAGAGGGTGCTGGGGTGGGACATCTTACAAGGGCATGTAGTGATGGGATGAGGAGGAACGGCACTGAACTGGAGAGCACGAGGTTTAGATTAGGCACTAGGAAGAAATTCTTTACCGTGAGGGCGGGGAGGCACTGGCCCAAGTTGCCCAAAGAAGCTGTGGCTGCCCCATCCCTGGAGATGTTCAAGGCCAGGTTGGATGGGGCTTTGAGCAACCTGATCCAGTGGGATGTGTCTCTGCCCGTGGCAGGGGGTTGGAACTGGATGATCTTTAGGGTCCTTTCTAACCCAAGCCATTCTATGATGCTGAGCTTGGGGGGAAGACACAATCCTGGTGCTATGCCAGTCTTTGTTCCACCGTCTGCGGTCCCCGGGGCGCTGACGTGTCTGGCTGTGCGGGGTCATTACCAGCTGGTCCCCAACCACACTTTTTTGGGGGATTTGCACCCCACAGATGTTGTATCAGGGCAGAGTGGACAGAGCACCCTGCGACGGGACGCAGCCTCCGATGCAGACCGTGGGACCTATGTCTGCCAAGCTGAGAACAGCGCTGGTTCCATCAGGGCCACCGCCTTTGTCTCCATCAGAGGTAGGTGCCGGTGGGAAAACTGGGGTGCCTGCCCAGCCCCTCTCCTCTGCCACTCATCTTCCTTCCCCAGAGACACCCATCATACAGGGAGACCCCAGCACCTACCAAGTGGAACCCACCGGGGGCGATGCCCTCCTTGACTGTGATGCCCGGGGTCACCCTGCACCTCTCATCCGCTGGAGCAAGGATGGGGTGCGGGTGGCAGCTGATGGACGACTGGAGCAGCTGCAGAATGGCTCCCTGACCATCCGTGCTGTGCGGGTGAGTGGGGCCTGCGGGGTGCCAGTGGGAGCTTTAGAATTATAGAATCACTAGGTTGGAAAAGACCTTTGAGATCATCAAGCTAAACCGTACCTGTCCACTACTAAATCATATCCTTGAGCACTTCACCTGTTTTTTAAACACCTCCAGGGATGGGGACTCCACCACCTCCCTCTGTCGGTGCCTGAGAACCCTTTCAGTGAAGAAATTTTTCTTAATGTCCAATCTGGACCTCCGCTGGTGCAACTTGAGGCCATTCTCTTTTGTCCTATTTCCTATCGCTTGGGAGAAGAGACCAACACCCACCTTGCTAGAACGTCCTTTCAGCTAGTTGTAGACAGCAATAAGGTCTCCCCTCAGCCTTTCATGGCCAAGTTAAGTTCTGTGCTAATGCTATTGGTCCTGCTAGAGCACCGACGCCGGGCACTACCGCTGCGTGGCTGAGAATGATGCGGGCATGGCAGCAAAGATGGTCACCCTGGCCCTGCAGAGTGAGTGCTTCCCTCCTGTGCTCCTTCTTTTTGAGGGACTGCAAATCCTATCACCCCTCAGCCTCACAGACCACCCCAACCCCTGGGGAAATGCCCCAGCGCTGCAGGGATGCTACGGCATTGCCTGCACCCCTCTCCCTGCCCAGGTGCCCCCGCTGTGGCGGTGATGCCACGAGCAGTGGTGGCGCGTGCCGGGCAGCGGGTGCTGCTGCACTGTGCCGTGTCGGGGGAGCCCACCCCGTCCGTGGAGTGGCAGAGGGATGGTGAGCCGCTGCCCGACGGTCCCCATGCTCGTGTCCTGCCCAACGCCACGCTGCTCCTGCCCGCCGCTGCCCTCCACGATGTTGGCAGCTACTCCTGCCACGCTCACAATGCCCTGGGGTCTGCTGTCGCCCACGCCTCCCTGGTGGTCCAAGGTGGGTGTCTTCTCTAGTGTCTCGGGGGGCTTCTGCCTGGTCTAAGGGGCTGGGGCTGCCCGCAGTGCCATTACACCCTGGGGTAAGACCTGCACAGTGGTTTGGAGGGATATTGCTTTTTCTTGCTTGCTCGAAACCCCTTGATTCACATTCTGGTTGGCCCTCTGCTGCTGCTGCTCTTCTGAAGGTCAGAGTCCAGGCAAACCCTTACCGGAGCAGCCGCTGTATGCCAGCCTGCACCCCCTGACTTCTCAGCCTTCCTGCATTTGCTGCCCATGATTGAATTCCCGTTTCCCAGGGGTTCCATTAAATGTACAGACACATCCTCCCACGGAGCAGAGGGCCAAGCTGGCCGGTAGTGTCGGGGAAGCGTCAGTGCCCTGCGTGCCTCCTGTGCGGCTGCGGGCATTCTGCTGCCAGGCCACCAGAGGAGAAGCAAATAAAAGCTTGAGGCTGCAGCCAGGATCACGGGGGCTGATAGGGAGCAGGTTTTGGGGGTGTTGGTGCGTGTTAGTGTGTATGAGGCACGAGGCTGTGCTCGCAGCATCCGCTGTTGGCTCGACGCTGTGCTGGACCCCTGGGAGCTGTGCTTGCAGCCAGGTAGGGCTACTGCTTACCTTGCTCTGGCTGCCTTCATCTCCAGAAAATCAGCTTTTCTTGGTGGACAAATTATGAGAGGAAGCTGGGAAACCGCCTCACTTTCCCATGGGAGAGCAGCCTCGATGCCGATGCTCCTGTCCCTTTCTCCCCAGGGGAACCACGCCGGGTGCGGGGCAGCCTGGTTGGAGTCATCAACACCCACGAGCTCAGTATCGCCAGCATCGATGCCAGCGTGCTGCACGATCCACACTCCGGCACTGCCACCATCCGGAGCAGCATCAGCAACATCTCACCTGCTGTCGGTAGGTGGTCACCCCTGCCCTCAGCCCGGCGAGGATTTTGACCTCTGTCAGGTGAAAACCTTGGGGAGAAAATTCCTCTTCCTCCTCAAGGGCAGCGCCCCAGGTCTGTGCAGTGCCCTGTGGGAGAGGGGGGCTGGGGTGGTTGGGCAAGGTTGGGTGCTGGCTTTGCGATGGCATCTTTTCTCCCTCACCCCCAGGGCCGCTGATGCGGGTGCTGGTTGCCATCATCGCCCCAATTTACTGGTCCCTGGCACACACTGGTGGGGAGACCCAGAGTGGGTTCCTGCTCACCCGGGACACCTTCCGGCACGAGTCCCAGCTGGAATTTGCTACAGGTGAGCCATTCCAGGAGCCGCAGGCGTGCCAGGGGCTGTGATGCCTTGTTCTGCCCAGCTCAGCCTCCATCTCTCCCATGCACCATCTCTGGAAACTTATCCCACCCCTGGGCTGAGCTTTCGCAGCCGCAGATGGAGCTGCGTTTTGGGGGGCTGTGTGATGCTGCTCACTGCTTTTTGCCTGGCAGGGGAGCTCCTGCGGGTCACCCACCTCACCCGGGGCACAGATGCCACCGGTGCTCTGCTGCTGAACAGTGCGATCAGCGGCTCTGTGCCAGAGAGCATCGGCGAGGCTGCAGTGCTGCTGAAGGTGCTGGTGCTTCCCATTCTCCACGGGGGCTTGGGACTCCCATGCTGGGAGCGTGGAGGAGGTCATGCCCTGATCCCCACTCTCATCCTCTCCCCAGGACTTCAGTGAGCGCTATGTGCAGACGGGCGCAGGGCAGCTCTCGGGGAGCTCAGTGCACAGCTTCCTGCGGGATGGACGCTTCACCCGTGTCCGCTGCAATCACACTATTGTGTATGACCCCCCCGCGGGCCAGCGGCCCCCCCGGGTGCAGCGCCTTCGTGCCAGCGCCGTCAAAGCCACCTATGACCCAGCCTCAGAGGAGCTCCGCTTCCAGCTCCGTGTCTCGCTTGATGCTGGTAAACAAGATGGATCCTAGGGATGAGGAGGGAGATGCTGGGCTCCTTCATTGGCCCTGGGTGGCTGTGTGGGTGCAAAGGCCATATCCCTGCAGTGACAGATCCCTTCTCACCTTCTCTGCTTGATTCCCAGGGGCCAACAGTGACCAGTGCCCACCAGGATTCACGCTGGGCCCTCAGCAGCTGTACTGCGTTGGTAGGGTCCCTTCTGGGAGGATGGTGAGGGGCACATTTTATGTGGTGCTGCCTCCCCAATCCTATCTCCCCTCTGTTCTCCAGATGTTGACGAATGTGCTGAGGGGTCCCACGTCTGCCGTTACAATCAGCTCTGCCAGAACACCGCAGGGACGTACCACTGCGCCTGCCCCTCCGGCTACCACTCGCTGGGTGCCGGCTGGCCGTGCTTGGGTACGAGCTAAGGTCTCAAGGAGACACGTCCTTGGGCACAGGGTGTCAGGTGACGGTCACTCCCAAGCCCTGCTCCAGCCTCAGTTTCCCTATCCAGCTCTAACTCCTCAGCTCTTTCCTCCACCAGATGTAAACGAGTGCCTGCAGTCTCCTCCACCGTGTGCCTTCGAGTGCCGCAACCTGCCGGGCTCCTACGAGTGCCTGTGCCCTCCGGGCAGCACCCTGCTGCCGGGTGGCAAGTGTGGAGCAGCAGGAGGGGATGGAGGGGCTGCGATGGGCAGCACCCCCCGGGACCTCCTCCTGAGCTGGCTGGGGCCAAGCAGCCACCTCCGGGGACGGTCCTTCTTCACCCAGCTCGCCCTCCGCCGCGTGGCAAAGGCTGCAGGGCTGGGTGCCAGGGCTCCCTCCTGCCCCAGGGGCTTCATCAGAAGGAATGCTACCTGCACCGGTGAGTGTACACAGGGGAAATATTCAGGAAGGTCTTTGCAGGGAGTTTGGAGACCACTTTGTGCCCAAAAGGCACCTCCTGTGCACATTCCTGCTTCATCTCCCATCCTGCTTGCACTCCCATTCATGGAATTGGGGTCTCCCTGGGCTTGCCTGTGCCCAGAAGGGGAGGAGAGGGCCAGGCTGGCCCGGGGCAGTGGAGGGGGTCGATGCTTTCCCACTTGCTTTCACCCCTCTCGCCCCACAGACCTTGACGAGTGCCAGATGCCGAACCAGTGCCAACACGAGTGCAGGAACAGCCCCGGCAGCTACCGCTGCATCTGCCCTCCTGGCTACCGGCTGCTGCCCAACGGGAAGACCTGCCAAGGTCAGTGTGGGGGTGTTGGGGGGGTGCCCTGCCCTGGCAGGGTGCCCATGTCCCTCACAGTGTGGACCCAGTCCCCACAGCGCCCCGGATGTCATTCCTTTGGGGCTGCAAGTCTTTCTCCATCCCGGGGAGGGTTGTCTCCAGGCCACCACGCTTGGGTGCTTTCACCCTGCTGCCCCAGTGTCCAGCACCCCAGGCAGGGTGTGGAAAGGTCGGAGAGCCAGGATTTGAATCCCAATCTCTGCCCAGGGCACATGAGCACGCTCGGACCTATCCCCTCTCTGCCCACAGACATAGATGAGTGTGTGGAGGGCACAATCCAGTGTGGCTCAGATCAGATGTGCTTCAACACCCGCGGAAGTGCCCAGTGTGCGGATGTGCCGTGCCCGGCTGGGTATCAGAGAAGCTCCAGCCCTGGGTGAGCCCTGCTGTGGGGCAGGGGGTGCCCGTCCCCTACCCTTTCTCATGGCACCCTGGCTGTTCCTGACACCCCTGCTCTCACGCAGGCTGTGCGTTGGCCGCTGCACCCCAGACTGCGGCTCAGCTGGTCCCCCAACGCTGCAGTACAAGCTGCTCACCCTGCCCCTCGGCATCGCTGCCGGCCGTGACGTGGTGCACCTCGCCCCGGGTGCTGCCCTTCACCACCGCCCCGACTTCACGCTTCTGGAGCGGGAGCCTGGCAGCCCCTTTGCCCTCCGCACCGAGCGGGGCCGTGGCATCATCTCCACCCTGCGCCCGCTGCGGGACCCCGGCACCCACCGCCTCAAGGTGCAGGCGCTGGCCCCGGGCGGGCGACGGGCACCCAGCATCTTTCTCATCATCATCTCCGTCTCACCCTACCCCTACTGACACAGCTGAGGGACAGGAGGGGACACGGCATCACTTCTCCTCCTGTCCCTCATCACCGTGCCGGTGCAAGCACGTGGCTCAGCGAGAGCTGAGCTTGCACCTTTCCTCTCTCCTCCTAGACACCCCCTTGCTTTCCTCTGCCCCCCCAGACCCTGCCTGCATTGCCTTCACCTGGGCCAGTCCCTGACTCAGCAGGGTCTTGGGGGGGATGACAAGATGTTCTTCTAGTCTCTTGCAATCAGGTTTTATTGCAACCCTGCAACGGCAGCCCCGGAGCAAACACAGCTCTGGATGGCCTTGGTCACTATCAGCCTTGAGATAGAGGTAGAGGGATGATAAGCAGGGTGACAGGGTCCAGTAAGGTTCCCCTGGGGATGGCACAGAGCACCTGGCATTAACCATATATTAAATTGAAATAGCCTTGTGTTCCATTTTTTTAATCTACTTGGTTTCTGTGCACATATATTTATTTATGGTTTTGTTCCAAATAAAGGTGTTTTGTGGATAAATATCAGCCATGCCTGAAGAAAAGAGTGTCCTCAGCATGTGGGAGGGGGCTGCACCAGCCCTGACTTCCTGAGGCTTTGGGCACCTCCCTGCACAGCCTTGGACCATAGAAAGAAGATTGTCTGGATGTGGCAATGCTGGACGTCCAACGTCCAGCATCTGAAGGTCCAATTCTGCCCCAGCATCAGGTCCCTTGGTCAGCAAGAGCAGGATATGGCCTGTCTGCACGTGGTGCACGTGGAGGCTGTTCCCAAAAACCTGTTTTGGTCCTGCTCCACGGTGCTGGCTGGAGAGATGGGGAGTGCTGGCCCCGAGGACCTGAGCCCCGTGTCCAGGCTGGGGTTGGGGATGGTGGCCATGCACCCAAGCGGAGGTGCCATGGTCAGATGCTGTTGCTGGAGCTCGCATGTGGGGGCATTGATCTGCCTCCAAAATGCCTCCTGTCCCTTGGATTAGGGCTTTCCCGTCCCTTGTGGCCAGGTCTGCTGCTGGTCTGGGCTCCCTGTGCACACAGGACAGAGGTGGGTTTGCCCCATCCTCTCCCGCCCCACTCAGCCTCCCTGGAATCTGTAGTTCCCAACTTCCAGCTTTGCCCCCTTATGGGGTTTCAAATAAATTCAACCTTCCCTTGTCACTGTGCTGGGGACGAAAGCCGAGTTGTTGTCCCTTGTTTTCCCACACTTCGGGGCAGGCTGCGGGGTCTTGGGATGGGGGGCACTCCCTTGGTGCTCTGTGGAGGAGTCGGGGCACAAGGGTGACAGCACTGAGAGCAGCAGTGCCGTGAGCTAGGGCCAGGCACAATCTCTATCCCTGCTTGGGGTGCGAGCTGCCCCCCCTTTCTGCCTGTCCTGGGACAGTGCCCACGCAGGGGACAGCCCTGTGACAGCCACGCCTGCCCACACCAGGGTATAAGGGATGAGGAGGAGGAGGATGCTCCAGGCACCAGACCAGAGCGTCGAGGGCAGCCAAGGAAAGGGTGAGTGCAGATATGATGTGTGAGGATGGCAAAAGGGGCTGTTTTCCTTGGGGAACATGACCCCCTGTCCCTGGTTGTTTCCTCCCCACTCCCCCCTGGGTGCTGGAGAAGGGTCGCTGGTTCCTGCAGAAGCAGAGCGGGGGGTCCAGTCCCTTCCCAGCCCTGGGAGGTATGGGCTTCAGTTAAGGCACTCCTAGCTCAGTTTTAGAAAGAGGGGGATTGCAAGCGAGTTCTGTTTCCCTGATGAGGACTCTGGACTTGGCCACCCCCAGGGTGGGGAGCTGGAACCCCAACCGACACCACCTCGTACCCTTCCTGCTCAGCTCTGGGGATTCTAGAGGGCAGAATGGGATCCCTACAAAGTGGAGGAGCGATACTGGGGGAAAACCCAGCACCAGTGAGCACATCCCTGCCTGACTCTGTCCCAGGAACCCCCGGAGAGCTGCCTGCCCCATCCCAACCCGCGCACAGCACTCACCGGAGCAGCGGCTGCTCTTCCAGCCCCACTGTCAAAGGCCACTTTTCCCTGTACCAAAGTTTCAAGCTTTTTATTCCCATCCTCTTTTCTTTTTCTCTTGGTTTTAAAAACAAAAGCACAGTGTTTGCCCTGAGCAGAGCAGCCAGAATCGCCCTGGTGTGCCCTAACTCAGGCGGAAATCGCTACAGAATAGTAATCAGGGCTGAGAAAGTCCCAACGTTCCGCTTTGCTGAGCTTTGTTTGCTTTGATTTATTACCACCTAACGCCAAAACTTTGGGGCTCTCCCTTCCTGAGCAGGCAGGCTCGGCACCAGCCCTGTTTCTGGAGCTGGAAATGCTGGTGCCCCCACACTGCTCCTGGGATACAGGATGTGTCCACAGGGCAAGGTGCCCGGGGTACCCCCAGCATCGCCTGGGCAGCGCGGCGTGTCTCAACAGGCAAAAGCTGGAGGTATTTCCTCCAACCTGTTGCTAGGTCACTTGTGAAGCGAGCGTGCCGGGTCTCAGAGGTGCTTAGTCAGGCTGGCAGCCACCACAGCAACGCTGACGGCTGCAGTAGGGATCGATTTTGGGGGTAAAGAATGGAATTTGCCTAGCGAGGAGCTGCAGGGGCAGGGTCATGCATGGTCTGAGCCCTTTCGGGAAATTCAGCTGCCTTCCTGTAAATGCTCTGGTGAGGAAGGGAACAGCACAGCCTCCCTGGGCAGGGACCCAGCTCGGCACACCCGCTAGGGAAACGCCAGTTGCACAAGCCTGGGTGCTGGGTGCTGCCTGCACAGGCAGCCTGGCAGCCTTGGGAAACTAAATTATGCTTATGGAGCTTTCAGACCTCTTTATTCTTCAATAAGAAAACAGAAGCAGGTCAGATCCTGCACTGGCGCTGGCTCCAAGCTATGCCCTGAGAGATGCTGGCCCCATGCTGCACTGGCAGAACTGGGGATGCTGGGACACACCCCAGCACATCCCGCTCTGAAAGGGGCACGGTGCCTTCCCTGCCTGCAGAAGGAGCAGGATTGTGCTGACTCTGTAGCAGGAAAGTTGCTTGGGACAGGATCTGCTGGCTCTGCTGTCTGCCTTCCCTGGGCAAAGGTTAGCTGGCGTCGCCTCCTCTCGGGGCCCTGGGATTCACAGCCCAGTGTGGGGACTGCAGGGACAGCCCCGAACCCCTTCCCACAGTGGGACGCCCCCATCCCTTCCCCTGAGCTCTGGGCTGACGCGTCCATCATCTCCTGCTATTGGCTGAAGTTCTTGATCTCGCTGACTGAAGGGTGAGTGGCATTGAATCTCTAAGCTGGCAGGAAACACAGGGCAGCGTAATTAGGAAAAAAATGCCCATTAAGCATTAATTAGAAATCAGGCTGGGCTGTGGAGATGCTACTAAGCACCTCAGCCCCGCAGTGATCACACACCTGGCAGTGCCGGTGGGTGCTTGGGGCCAAGCTGGTGGGTGGCTGTGCCCGTCTGCTGCCGCAGCTCCTCCGCAGCAGGCGCAGGGCTGCCGTATGCCGGGTGATGCCCAAGCACGGCATCGGGCTGTATCTTCACCACAGCTGGGCACCTGCGTCTGATCCCTGGCCCTCCAGCATCGCAGGGTGCTTGCAGAGGGTGGAGTGGGTTGTGCCAGGATTGCCAGAGCGAGAACCTTGTGGAGCAAAGGTAGGGCATGAAGCAGCCTTGATGGTTCCTTTGGTTCCCCCTACCACCCACCGGCTGGTAGATGGTTAGGGTGCCCTCCCTGGCTGAGAGACACAGCTTGGTGGTGGTGCCATGGCTTTTCCTCCTGCTCCAGTGCTCTCTCCTGCTTTTTGCAGCCCCGAGAGGGCTCTTGGTCCACCTAATCCCCCCTGATGCTGCGATGAGTCCGTTCCTGCTGCTCACTGCCCCCAGCCTGGCGCTCCGGGCAGAGAAGGAGGTTCCACCAGATCCAGGCTGAGCATGGTCCACCCCGGTGTGCTGCCCGTGGCCCTGGTCCTGCAGGAGCACCAGCACCTGATGGCAGCAGCCCTTGCTGCCCATGAACGAGGGCAGTACTGGGAGCCCGTGTTTTAACCAGAGAGCTTGTCCTGGCACCAACACCTCCACCGTGTGCTCCTCTACCTACCCGAGCTGCCGTTGGCTCCGAGTGTTTGGTTTGCTATGGGCTTCACTTTTTGCTTCCTGGTTATTCATCCACTGGACAATCTGTTTGTTTTTCCCAGAGTATCCCATCCCCAGGAGAGCCCTCACCCCTGGCTGCCCTCAGCGCTCAGCTGACTCTCGGCCAGTTCAGAGGCACTGGGGAGGGTTTCACAGCTGATGGCGCTGAGCAAGAGCAGGTTGAAGTTCGGGGCAGGGGTTGGGGTGGTCGTGAACCCCTTTCTCTTTGCTTTCCCAGCACAATGGCTCAGCCTAAGGGCACAGTGGTGCTCGCCTACAGTGGGGGCCTTGACACCTCCTGCATCCTGGTGTGGCTGAAGGAGCAAGGCTATGATGTTGTCGCCTACCTGGTGAGCCCTGCGTGGAGCCCATCCCTGGGGGCTGGAGGGGGTGCTGAGCCACGGGGATGGGGACCTGGGTGGGTGACGGCGATCTTAGGGTGTGCGTGGCTGTGGCAGCAGCTCTGCTTTTGCTGGGTAATCATCACCCAGCCTGGGCGCTGCTCTGCTGAGCTGCCAGCCCTGTGTGGCACAGCCTGTCCCTGCCGCAAATGACCCTCTGCTAACGAGAGCAGCGCATGGGGACGGAGCCAAAGGGCTTGGCAGAAGAAGACATGGCCCTGAGATATGTCATCTCGGTGGGGGGAGCCCCATCCTGCCCATCCTGGATGGCCCTGAGCCCAGCCAGCATGGGCTCTACAGTGCCTTGGGCGATTTTTCATGACAGTTTGGGCTTGTGTTGAGTTTTGTGGTCTCCTTTCAAACTCAGTCTTGTTTTCTGCCCTCCTTTCAGGCTAACATTGGGCAGAAGGAAGACTTTGAGGCAGCACGAAAGAAAGCACTGGCGCTGGGTGCCAAGAAGGTAACAGCATTTCTCCATCCCTCCAAGTGCACAGAGGAGTCTGAGCTCCCTCTCCTCACTGCTGGAATAAGCCTTAGGGTCAGCCCATGGCTGGGGTCGCTGCAGAGGAGGACAGTGCGGGTGAGGACTTCCTTTTCCAGAGGTTTTGCACCAAAACCTTTCAGCATCGTCTAGGAAAAGGGAGGCAAAAGGAGCCTTCATCGTGTTGTCCCCACCTGAGGACCTGCTTCAGCTTCTCTCCCATCATCGGCCTCTCCATCCCTGCAGGTTTACATCGAGGACATCAGCAAAGAGTTTGTGGAGGAGTTCATCTGGCCGGCAGTGCAGGCCAACGCGCTCTATGAAGACCGATACCTGCTGGGCACCGCGCTGGCACGGCCCTGCATCGCCCGCAAGCTGGTGGAGATCACCCAGAGGGAGGGAGCCCAATACGTTGCCCACGGGGCCACGGGCAAGGTGAGAGAGGATGGAGGCAGGGGTGGCGTGGGGTGCGTGGGGCACACCCAGTCACTCCCTTGACCAGGCTGTGGGTGCCAGGAGGCGCCCACAGGGCATTTTATGGGTGCTCTTAGGGGAAATGTTTCAACACTTCCTTCTCGCTTCTGGGATTTCTGTGCCTAATTTTGGTTCCCTGCCAGGAAGGCTCGGGTCACAGTCCAACGCGCTGGGTTTGGCACCAGCTTTTGAAAAGCTGCAACAGACATAGGGTGCAGGGGACAGGACCCGGCTGCGGGTCCAGGGGGTGAGCCAGCAGTCCAGGGCGGGATGTAGATGTCCTCATCCGTCTCTATCCCTATCCTCAACCCCATCCCTGTCTCCATCCTCATCCCTTTCTCCATCCCCTTCCCTATCCCCATTCCTTTCTCCATTCCCATCCTTATCCCCATCCCTTTCTTCATCTCCATCCCTTTCTCCATCTCCATCCCTGTCCCCATCCGTCGCCGCTGGCCGCAGGGAGGACCCTTTGCCGCTAGAGGCAGCCAGAGACCGCGGTAAGGATTCTCGGGATCAGCTCCTTGCCCGGGGAGCGAGAATCCTCCACCAGGAGCGTGAGACCTGCAGGATGTGACCATGGACCACCTCCTGGTACCTCCAGCTCCTGCCCTCATGCTGCTCACCCCGGGGCAGGGACACCCGGGGCAAGGTGACACTGTCACCAGAGGCCACCAGCCCAGCTGGTCCCAGCTCTGTGGGACCCTCGGGTGCTGTGCGTGTGCCCAGGACCTGCTGGATGTCTCCTCCTCTCTGTCCCACAGGGACCTGAAGCATAGACTGTGCTCACCTTAAGCCTAGAGGCAAAGGAGAGGTGCCCACCTGGATGGGTCTGGGTGCAGGGGTCTGGATTTGGGGGTCCTCTGCTATCAGGGGGTTGTTAGATGCAGCCAGGGGCACGATGACAGCCGAGATGATGGATGATAGCCAAGGGACATGCCAGCACTGAGGAGATAGGGCAGCAGTGGAGCTTGGGGGGACTTCATGGCTGAAATAACTCTTGCTCCTGCTGCAACGCGTTCCCTGCACCCCTTCCCTGTCCATCTCGCCCATCCCCAGCAGCCACCTCTTGGAAGATCCTACTCAGGGGGGAATACACCCGCAACGCCATGGTGTCCCCTTGACTCCAGAGCACAACCAGCAGCAGCCAATCCCGCTGGCACAGGGGCACCCTCGGCTGCTCCCCTGGCTCTGCCTGCTCCCCAAGCCATTAAGCCGCGGGCGCAGGCAGGGACCAACTGCGGGTAACTCGACACGGCTGCACCCCGTCCCCGGCTGCGGCGTCTTAAATGTGGGCCATCTGCGGCATCCCCACTGCCGGAGCAGATGGACTTGTTTTGGGCCTGTAAGGGAAATGAGTGCTTCGGTGGATGTACTTGCCTGCGTGTAATAGTCCTCAGGGATTAACCAGCCCCGTTGTAAATGTATCCTCCAGGCCAGGGTGAAGAGGAGGGGAGGGGGGTCCTTACATCCCTTGGTGCTGGTGGAAAATAGGCTTTGGTGAGGGCTGTTCCCTTGGAAATGCTAATAACTCCCAGGTTTGATCTTTGCCCCTTCCTGAATACCTGGCCTCATTAGCAGGACCTCATCAACAAGGGCCAATTAAGATAAAGGGAGGTTCAGAGCTATTTAATTATGAGCTACTGCATCCTCCTGGGCACTGTAGTCTTCTTCTCCCCTTCCCTTCTCCACGTGTCCTCCGATGCTTGAGATGGGGGAAATACTCCAATCTGGATTTCTGCTTGTTCAGTGTTAAGGAGAGTCAGCCCAGGAAACAGTGCAGCTCTTGGCTGATCCGGGTTCAGCCGGGCTCCCTCGGAGCTGGGTGAATGAGCTGCATCGGAGATTTATTCACTTGGTGCCCAGTTCTATTAGGAGCAGTAGGAAAGTTGGATTTGGATTCAAACCAGCTGTGGAGAAGAAGCAGGAGTGACCCTGCATGACAGAGCCAGCCTGGGTCCTGCCACCCACTATCATCCCCTCCCACCACTGCCTCTGTGCTGGGCAGAGGAGATAGATGGGTCCTCGGCCTCACACCTTGCTTTTCCAGAGGAAATTACCAGCAATCTCATCCCAGTGGCATTACTGGGAACAAATGTGACCTCTCTCCTGCACAGAGACCCTCAGCCTATGAAGTCCTGGGTAAGGCTGGTGGATGTCCCTCCTGGCTGGTGACTCTCTCAGGGATTTGCAAACTCCCTCCTCAGCCGAGGGTCTCCCAAGCCACAGGATGGGATGCTTTTCCCAGTGGGCATAGGACAAGCCGCTGTCCTGTGTTGGGTGGAGCTGAGAACCCCGAGCCATGTCCCCTCTAGCTCCCTGTGGGGCAATCTTAGTCCCATCCCTGTGCAGGGAGAGCATCTCGGAGCAGGGTGGTGGTGACCTCTTGCTCACCGTGCCTGAGGTCTCCAGCTTTGCAATGGGAGCTGCTCTTATAGCCAAGCAGCATCTCAAAGACTGTACAGGTGTGTTGTCACATGTATGTGCGCTGCCACACGTGTGCCCTCCCAGCTAGTGGCATTTGAGCTTCCCGGCTCCCTAGATGGAGCTCTATAGGGCTGTGGCACAGCCAGGAGCTGCTGTTTTGTCATCTGTGCTTTTAATGCTTTTTCTGGTTTTCTTTTTTTTTTAAACAGTTCCCATAGATTTTGCAGTTTCTTTCCCCAGATCCAAACCCGGAGCCCTTCCAGGCCACGTTCCTCTCCTGAGGATGCTGCGTGGCCCTGGCTGAGCTGGTCCAGGGACAAGGCGCTGTTCCCCATCAGTGGGATCAGGGCGGGGGGCACCCACCTCCCAGCCTGCCCGGTGTGGGGTGACCCCTCAGCGTCTCCCATTCATGTTTCAGGGCAACGACCAGGTTCGGTTCGAGCTCACCTGCTACGCCCTGTGTCCTAACATCAAGGTAAGGCACCTGAAATTGTCCCCTGGGACCCCAATGCTGGGCTCGGTGCCCCCTCCCCAACTGGTGGGGAATTCTGTTTTAACACCCATGCAAGCGGCCGTGCCTCGCTTTAACAAACTGCCAGCTGTACGAAGCAAAGCTTTGGCATTTGAGGGGGCTGTAATGATCCTTAATTGACCTAATTTTACCCCAAACACCATGAGGCCACAGAGGAAACAGTACCAAGGCAGCTGCTGGATAATCGATGCTGCCTGTTTCTCCCTTGCATCCAGTGCCTTGTTAGGGTCAGGAGCTGAGGTTACTCCACCCTTGTGCAGGGAGATTCAATTTCAGATGAGGGAACATCTCCTGGATCCTGGCTCCCCAGGGTTGTCAGGAGCCCTCTGCTGGGGGGAACCCAAGGGGATACTGAAGAGCAAAGGGGGCCCAAGGGCTGCAATGGGGCTGGGGGCTTCTTTTTGTCTCACACTCCTGCTTTCCCATCAGGTCATCGCACCATGGAGGTTGCCCGAGTTTTACCAGCGCTTCCCTGGGCGCCGTGAGCTGATGGACTATGCCAAGGTAGGAGCCAGCGTGAGGTGGCTGTGGGATGCTCGAGGTGGTTGCAGGATGCTCGGGGTGGCCGCAGGATGCTTGAGGTGACTGCAGGAGGCTCAGGGTGGCCATAGAATCCCTCTCACAGCGTGGCAGTGACCACGGGGAGCCCTGCACGACACCCCTGCAGCACTATACTGGAGCCTTCTGCTTGGGGACTTATTTTTTTTCCCCTTTATCTTTTTTTCTCCTTCCTTTCTAAAAGCCCCATAATTACCTGTCTATTAATTGTAACCCATTTTCCAAGGAAACAGGTCCCAGCTCCCTGACTCGAGCAACAGATAAAGCAAATATGTTTGCCTTTGTTGTCCCTTCCTTTTTGAAGTACAAGTTGCAATAGAACATATTAGAAGTTTTGCATCAGGTTTTTACGTGCCCATCAGGGTACCTTTCTTTTTTAGCGACTTCATGGAAATGCTTGACAACTCGGCTCAATCAATCAAAAGGGAAAAGGCAGCTCTGTGCATAAACCAGAAAATTGCTTCAGTTTTTAAATAGCTGCCGTCGAGGCTGCCTGGGTAATCTCTGGGAAGGCGAGGTGTGGAGCCAGAGGGACGCGGTGTGGGGTGAGGAGCCCTCCGAGCCCATTAAGGCCGCCGAGAGTGGCGTGTTGAGGATTGTGTTTGCCATCTGCTGTTGTATTATGAAGGGGCGAGTTTACGAGAGCTTTCCATATGTTGCCAAACAAATTGTCAAATAAGGGAGTTATTAAGAGTGCCGCGGTTTTATTATATGGAAAATGGAACATGTGTTTTGGGTTTGGGGGTTTTGTTTGGGGTATTTTTTTTTTGTGCTGTTGTTTGGAGGGGGACGAAGGGAAATGAAATGGGCTGAAGCCTCGTTCAAAGAGAAAAGGTTGGGGTTGAGGGTTTGTAGTGCCTCTCAGTCCTTGGTTACGTTCAGCATTAAAAAAAAAAAAAAGAAGGATGTTTCCCCTTCTTTTTCACACCCAGGCGAGGGAGATGCATGGCCAGGTCCTTTCAGTGCTTGGATGTGGGGAGATGATGCGATGATGTTTAGGGGTTGGTTGCTGCTGAGGAAAAGTGGGCATCTGTGCCATCACAGCACAGCTCTTGCTGTAGATTTTCTGCCTTGCTCCGGCAACTGCATCATCCCTGCAACCAGCTGAGGCTGAAACACTTCCATGGGAAAGGCAAAGCTCTGCTGGATGCTGCTCCAGGATGAGCCATAGCCATAGGCAGAACTGGGAGGGAGGGATGGAGCTCATGGGGGCTGTGCCCTGAAGACTAAATATCTCCTTGGTCATGGCATGTTTGCCCCAGCCGAGGCTGCCTGGGCTTGGAGGATGCTGGAACGTGGGTCTGGACTCAGGGGAGCCCCTTTGAAGTGATAACGTGGGGCAAGGATGGGCCTGGGGAGAAGGCAGAGGGAGGAGGAGGCTGGCTGGGAAAATAAACCAACATCCATGAGGGCACTGGGATGAAGATAAGAGAGCAGGTGCTGATGGAGTGCGGTCTGACCACACAGAAGGGTCGAGGTCTGTCCCCAAGTCCTTGCACTCTCCCAGCATTCGGGGTGGCTCTGGAGGGCTGGGAGGCATCCACAGCTCCATCTGTCCAAGGGCTGGGATAGGGAGAGGCATCTTCTCACTCTTTCCTGAGGAAGTCAGGTGAGCTTCAGCACTTGCACCCAGCAGGCACCGTCTGACCCTCCCAGCAAGTCCAACTTGTGTTTTGAAGCCCATATGAAGCATCAACACGCCCTGCCTGCTCTTCCCCATGGATGAGGTCTGTAGGTTAAAGAAAACCTCCCTGCGGAAGGTCCTGGGGAAAGGAGGTGAAAGTTGCCAGCAACTACCTCCAGGGTCCAAGATGGGGTTCTCCACACTGGGAGTGCAGTGTGGGACCAGCAAACCATGACCCATAAACCTGGGACACTTATCCCTGCCACGATGAGGCTTAGTTGGTCCCTCTGCAGCACTAGGAGGTATCTCAGGACCTTGCTCCTGTCTCAAGTGATGGCTTGAGGACCATGTTTTAAAAACCCAAAGCATTTCCTTCTGCTCTTCCTGGCAAACAAGGAGCCTCTCCTCAGCACTGCTCCTCTATTCTTGGCCATGCCCTTGGCTGATGTCCCTGCTGTTGGAGACACTGAGATGGCAGAGCAGCCTGACGATGTATGCGTTGTATGGAGACACTGAGGCATGGTGGGAACCCGCAGCTCCTGCCGCCTCTAGATCAGCTCCTCGTGGCCGTCCCACAGCAGAGACACCGAGGCTCAGCACGCCGGCAGGGTGGGCAACGTCCCCGCTGGCTCTGGTTGTTAGCTCGCAGCCGTCGCCTCTCCCGCTAATTCCCCTGCGTATTCACCTCGTCTTCACAGGCAATTTCCCCCATTGAAATGTCAGTGGATAATTGAACGCGCCGGTGACCTTGTTAGGGAGCTGGGCTCGGCGCTGTGCCGGGGAGGCAGCCGGTACGGAGCCGTGTGGCCCTGGGCACGGAGCACTCAGGGTGCTGGGCTCAGGGGGAGGTCTGCCACCCGTGTGCCTGGATCACCATGGGCTTGCACAAGGTGTGGGGACATGTGTGTTGTCCCCTCGTGGCAAAGCATCGGTCCTGTTTAGGCTGGAGAGCGTCATGTGGTTTGGGGACTTCTGTCTCTGTGTCACCAACCCTTGATGAGGAGCTCAGCAGGCACCAGCCTGGACCTGGAGCTAGAAAAAGCACACAATGTCTGGGCCAACACCTCCATCGCTTGGGTGCATGGGGTGCTCTGGGGCCTCATCTCTGCTCATGGTGAGGATGGGGCATCTGTTCTCTTCCCAGCAGCACTGTGCCCCTGAGGTTCCCTTTGAGGTGGCCCTCGTTGTGGGAGGTGATGTTGCCCAGGGACACAGCTGTCTACCTTGCTCTGTGCTGCCTTGCTGGTGGCCGTGGGTTGTGCCTTTGCACTATCAGGGTTGATTTGGGCAGGAGCCAGTGCTGGCACAGGTTGTGTCTCTCCATGGATTCACTCAGCCCCACTCTTCTCCTCTCTGCAGAAAAATGGGATCCCCGTGCCGGTGACACCCCAGACACCCTGGAGCATGGATGAGAACCTCATGCACATCAGGTGAGAGGCCAGGTGGGCAGGGAGCTCTTGTGGGGTAAAGATGTAGAGCTTGCTGCCCTGATCCCTCTGTTCTGCATGGTCTGGACAGCCCTTCCTATCTCCAGTCTCAAAACCTCCAGCCTTCCTTTCTGCTCAGTTTTCCACATTTCACATGGCAGCACCCATCTTTTGGGCTTTCCCAAGCCCATCACTCCTTGTAGAGTTGCTGCTAAAAGCCCCTGGAGATCCATAACACACGTTTACGCCCATCCTCATGGTGTGGTGGAAGTGGGATGGTCTACCCGCTAGGTTTGGGGATTGCAGGTTGCAGGTACTGTAATGACTTCTCTCTCCTTCCTCGCCTTCCACAGCTACGAAGCTGGGATCCTGGAGAACCCCAAGGTAATCGATCACAGCCACCCGGCCAGCGTGGCAGCCACAGGGCCGAGGGCGTCTCGTGTATTTGCAGCCTAATTGGAAATTTCACGGCGGGCGGTGTGCGATGGGGAGGCTCTGCCGCCCACCCTGGTCCCTCCACTTCTCCCGGCACTTTAATTGCTGCCGGCATGAATAGGGGAAGGGACCATTTCAGGGTGACACTGGAAGAGACAATGTCACGGGGCAGCAATGAAAGAGCAATTAGACAGATGAGGCACTGGTGGGAGAGTGGGGCTGGCGATGGAGGTCCAGGCTGGCCCTGGTAGCTCGGAGCCCATGCCCGCATCTCTCGCAGCCCTCCTTGCTTTCCCATCTCCGCTATTCAAGGGGGAACGGGGTAAAACCTCCCCTTGCATGGGAGGCTTGGAGATCCCAAGGGCACCCGTGGGTCTGCTGGCTCCCAGCCTGGAGCCCCATAACAATGTGTGATGTGGCTGAGTGCTGCCGGTGAGTGTGGCACATCCCTCCGGAGGTGTGGATCCATCCCGGGCTGCCTCCCGCTACCGCTTGTGGTCTGGATTGTGCCTGTGGTCCAGCTGCCTGCTGGCCCCTGCCTGCGCCATTCACGCTCCAGCGGGTCGAGATGCTCGGTGGCTACTTAAACTATCCATCAGTGCTAATTAGACAATCTGTGGAGAGGAGGGGGAGGAAGGCAGAGAGGGAGAGGAGCCGACTGGAGCTCGGCAGCCCGCAGCCACCTCGCTGTGACTGGGCTGGCGCATGCCTCCTGCGAGGAGGTGAGGAAGGAGAAGGTGGAAAGGAGGTCCGGCTCCTGCTTCAGTGCCCTCCAAAGGGTGTCTGCAGGTTGGGCTTTGCAAAGCCAGGCCTTTGGAGGGTCTCTTCCTCCAAAGGAGAGCGGTTGGCATAGAGATGAGTTTTGATGCCTTTAGGCAGAGCTAACGAGGGACTGACCTGCGCCCTTCCCGGTGCAGCCCTCTGATCCACCCCTCCAACCCAGCACCTCTCACCTTAGGGAAGACTCTCCCATTCAAGGCTCTGCCCGCTTCCTTCCCAAAGCCAGTTGTTTGGAAAACGGGGCAAGTTTAGCAGAGCATGGAGAGCATTGACCCCATCCCTGAGCATCCTCCGCTCCGGCATCTCTCCCTCTGCCAGTGAGCGCCTGGAGATGCCTTCCTGGAGCGCGGTGTCACCGCTGTCCCCTTCCCAGCCTGGGCAGTGGTGGCAGTGGTGGCACTGGGGCGGCCGCAGCAGGACGCGGGGTGCCAGGCACGGTGAGCTCCCCTCCCCAAACCCCTGGGACCTGCCAAACGCAGGGATTTGAAAGCAGATGGTTGAGCTATTTTCTGCCTCTGTGAGGCCCGATTGAAGGGCAATGAGGCAGCTAATGCGGAGAAAGATAGAAATTTACTTGCTTTAACTTCATATGGCACTCTGAAAGAGTTCATTCAGTCCCGGGCACAACAATATCAGCCGGATGAATAAACCATTTGCGGCATCGATAGCTCTGCATCATGGTTTACTTCATGGACCATTTGCTTCCAATTTCTTCTCTTCTTGCCCCGTTTTTCTTGCTTCTTTCTTCCCCCCTCCCTCTTTCCCTTTCCACACACTCTTCCCTTTTTTTTTTCCCCTCTTTTTTTTTTATCCTCTCTCCCCTTTAAAGATGACATTGCAGGACCAGCCCCCCTGCGGGGAGGGATAAATAGGAGGCATTGATACACTGCAACAAACTATTTGTCATTTGAACTGTGCTTTTAGGGGAGAGAATAAAAAGAGGACAGACTCGCACGGTAATGATGGAATGCAAGCCAAATGTCACTTTTATTTCTATTTAGTTATTTTATTTAATAGGGGTTTTCATAGTTGGCTCGGAAAATTGGAAACTACCTGACTTTGACTTCCAATGTTTAGTAAAGAGTTTTTAATACTTTCCAGTATTTTTTCCCCTCCCGCCTCCCCCCCCCTCCCCGTCTTTCCTTTTGAACTCAAAGTTTTTCATCATCTCTCGCGGGTTCGTCTAGTTAATAAGTGTGATCAGGGCTAGGAAAGGCCAGACGATGTAAAATTGAAATCCGCAGCCCGTGTAATTTGTGCGTGCGCGCGCGCGGGGGGCACGGGGGAAGAGCGCGTGTGAGCGCCTCTTGTTTAAAACAAGGGAAAGGGGCTAAAAATGAGATAAAATGGGAACCTGAGGGTGGGTTTGCCGGAGAGTGCGCTGGGGTAGTTATGCCTGCATTCCCAGGACTTGGCTGCGGTTGCTGCCAGGATGGGCACCCCAGGATTTGGGGTGAGGCAAGGGGGCTCCCTTTAGTGCGGAGGATGGCAGGGATGCTTGCAGCCAGGCAGGCTGACCTCAGATGTGGCAGGGATTGGGCTTTGCTATTTCCTGGACCAAAAATAGAATAGGAAGTTTTCGCTAAAAAGGTTATTCCTCATCTTTTAAAATTTTAGATGAAAATTTTGGCAGAGAAATTAATTTTGTCTTGAGGAAAAAAAAAAGCTTAAAATTGTAAGATTTCTCTCTCATCCCTTTTTTCCTGTCTGGGAAGGAGGAGAAGGGAGAAAAAGCAAAAGTGAACAGGAGACAAGTTGTGCTTCAGAAAGAAGAGAAGAAACAGAGGGGCACAGAGCAGGCTGCAGGCAGGGCCCTGGGATGCCCAGAGCTCCAGCTCTCACCAGCCAAATTTTCTGGGGAAATACCAATTACCCATCCTCTAAAACACCTGCAGGAGAGGCTCTGTTTGGAGAAACTCCACTGGAGCTGCTTGCACAGGGGAGTTAGGTTGCTGGCACTCCTCTGCTGGAGACTCCTTTGCATGTTCCCTCCGATCTCTGCCAAGGACAGCTTTGACCCAGCGCTGCTCTGTAGGGGCTGCCTGCCTTTCCACCACTCTGTGCCTCAGTTTCCCTCCCCTGTGCCTCCCGGAGCTGCGGTTGAGGATTGGGAGGGGGATCTCTTTCGAAACAGGAGTTTTGCAAACGCTGCTCTAAAAATGCTTTGGGGCCAGCGCACGCAGCTATGTCGTGCGTGAGTGCTGCGGGGGCACGCGAAATTGCAAAGCATTTGCTCTCTGGGACGGAAAGCGGGGGTTTTTTAATTCTATTTTCACCCCCTGTCTTCTGGCATGCGCTTCAATTGAGGCAAATCATCCCCGGCACCCAAGCCTCCAGTGGCCCTGCTCTGACGGAGATAAGATGCCTCCTTCCTATAAATCTAGGAAAAAAATAATATACATAAAGGTTGATGTGCTCTGAAATGGGTTTTTGCTTTGTTCCTCTATTTTCCCCTGTGTGTATTAACCCCGGGGACACCATGAAAGAGCCGGTGCGCCTGGAGCACCTGCTGGGGTCAGGGCTCCTCATTAGTTTTTTCGGTCAACGCCGAATAAGCCCGGCCGCGATGGAGGGACACGCGGGTGCCCGCCCTGCCGCTCGCTACCGTCGTCCCGCTTTTCCCTGCCTGACTTGCTTCTCTGCAGCCATCCCGCCTCCAGCTGTGGAGGGGTCGGAGGAAAAGATGAGATCAAGTTGAGGGGAAAAATTGGCTGATTTCTTCAACCCTTTTGTTCCCAGCGCCCCGGTAAACGCTGGTGCTGTGCCAGCCCCTCACTTTTTGGGATGGGGGGGATGCACACTTTGGGATGAGGGATGCGCACCTGGTTTGGGGCTGCTGGAAGGGCTGGAAGTGCCAATGCCACTGACTTTCCCTTTTCTCTTTCCCACTCTTGGCAGAATCAGGCCCCACCTGGGCTCTACACAAAGACCTGTGATCCGGCCACTTCTCCCAACACCCCGGATGTGCTGGAGATCGAGTTTGAGCGGGGTAAGCGCATCCTTGCAGCCAACGCCTTGCACCTCTGCCCCTTGAAGCCAAACCCCACTCCCCCGCCAGGACCAGGAGATGCAGGCAGCCCAGAACATCTCGGGGTGGAGGCAGGTGGGGTGAGCCCCGACTCGTTGCACCGGGCCACATCGTGGCATCGGGATGGTGTTTCCAGCACGCTGGGGCTCTGCGAGGTGTGTAGCGGGTCTGGGTATATCTTGGGGGATTGCTGGGAGAGGGATCCAAGCCCCTGCCCCAGGTGCAGCGGGCACAAGGTCATTCTGCTGCAAGGTGGCACGTGGGTGGCCCTTTGGGTGGCTCCAGCTGGTGTCACAGCTGCAGAGATGCTCCATCAGGATCTGGCCAGCTATTAGTCTCGCACGAAGGAGACTGGGACACCCCCATTCCGTCCCGGGAGCAGGGCCCAGCCCCAGAGCTATCCCCTTGGTTGCCCAAGGAAGTGGTGGCTGCCCCATCCCTGGAGGTGTTCAAGGCTGGGTTGGATGGGCCTTGGGCAGCCTGATCCAATGGAATCTCCCTGCCCGTGGCAGGGGAGTTGGAACTAGATGGTCTTTAAGGTCCCTTCCAACTCAAACTATTCTACGACTCTATGATTCTATCACCCAGAGAGCAGACACAGGGCAACATCTCCCACCTCTGCCACCCATGGCATCCCCACGCCACCACCCTGGCAGCGGCAGCGAGCCCAGACGGCGCTGGGGAGACTCCGCTTGGAGCAGGCACCCCCTCCCGCTTCCCCTCCTGCTGCCAGCATCCCTGCTCCATTCTAATGATGCCCCCCCCAAGGAGCAGCCTCTCCTCCAGCATCCCATTCAGCCCCTAGTTAATTTATTTGAAGTTTTAATCTAATTATTAACTATTTTAAAGGCTAAGCAGCTTTCGCCAACAACAGCCCCGACAACTTCGGCTCTCTGCCGAGCGGACCCCCGGCCAATTCCCCGGCAGAGGATGCGAATAGAAAAAGCTGGGGCGAAGGGAGGGCGCCGAGGGGGGGCCCGCGCCGAGAAGCAGCTTAAGGTTCATTATTGCCGCGAGTTACATTTAATAGCAATTTACAACTGAGTTTATAAACCCCTGGAAAATAGGGGGTTTAAGAGAGGGATGGGGAGGGGGGGGACCTGACAGCCCCCATCACTAAGACAGGGCGCCTCAATAATAAAGACTAGAAAGGGAGGCATTGAGTCTGATTGGCAACTGATAGTGCGTTAAATGGTAATGAGGAGGGCAGATGGAGGGGGGATTAGCCTCCAACTCCGCACCGCTTTTCTTTGTGGGCCCCGCAGCCCCCTTGTCAGCTTCCTAATACATTTATTGCTCATTTCACACCGCTAAAGAAAAATGCCTCTTTCTATTCAGCATCCCCCCCCCCCTTTACCCGCCCCGCTCCTGCCCAACACCCTTAAAAAAAAAAAAAATTAAGGGGGGGGAAAAAAAAGAGTTAAAATAAAATTTAAAAAAAACTCCAACACATAAAAGGGGGCAATAATTAATTCATGGCGGGGAGCACCCCGCCGCGGGGTGCGTGTGCGTGCGTGTGCGAGCAGCCGTGCCCCGGCGTGGGGGTCCCCCCCCAAGCACCCCCCCCTCCCCGTGCTGCTTGGGGAGGTGGGGGGAGACATTTGTCACCACCCCCCCCCCCGCAGGGGCTGGTGGGACAGAAGGTGCTGTGCCATAAGACAATTGCCGAGCGTGAAATTCAATTAGTTAAGGGCCTGGTTGCAATTTCACAGACCCTAAAAAAGAGAGAGGGAGAGGAGAGGGGAAAGGAGGGAGGGGACGTTTTTATGGCCCTTTTTATTTATTTATTTCGCTTCTCTCCTGAGGTGGGTCCCCCACCCCTCGCCTCCCCCCAGCACCAGCTTGGATATGCCTTTTTAAGAAGTTATTTAGAGTTCATATCTGTCACATCTATTTAACGCCTACGGGGTGATGTTCTGGGGGGGATCCTGACACCGGCTGATCCTGCCCGTCCTCCCTCCCTGCCTCCGCAGGTGTCCCCGTGAAGGTCACCAACACCGGCGATGGAGCCACTCGTTGCTCAGCCTTGGAGCTCTTCGTGTACCTGAATGACATTGCGTAAGTACCACGGTGTCATAGAATAGCGTCATAGAACGGTTTGTGTTGGAAGGGACCTCAAAGCCCATCCAGTTCCACCCCACTGTCATGGGCGGGGGTATCTACTGGATCCTATTGCTCCAAGCGCCATCCAACCTGGCCTTGAACACCTCCAAGGATGGGGCAGCCACCACATCTCTGGGCAACCTGGGCCAGGGCCTCCCCACCCTCACAGGAAAACATTTCTTCTCATCTCAATCTCCCCTCGTTAAGCTGCAAACCGATCCCCTCATCCTATCGCTGTATTCCCTGATAAAGGGTCCCCTGTCTCTGGCTGGCAGCTGGGACAAGGGCAGTGTCCCTGGGTCTCCAGGGTGGGATGGAAGCAGGATGTTCGCAGCAAGCACGTCCCAGTGTGCCCAGGGATGCTGGTCAACAGTGTAAGGATGGGATGGGTCCTAGTTGTGCCACTCATGCCGGTGAGCGGAGCTGAGCACCATGGCCAGGAGCACGGGGGTATTTAGGGTTCTGCTCCCTGTGCATGAGAAGGGCTAAAAAGTCTTATTAAAGCCCTCTGCATTTACCGTGTGCCCCGGCTGTGCAGTTGGGTGAGGGCTGCTCTGCCTGCAGGGCACCTTTTGCCCCTGCTTGCAGCTTCAGCGTGTCCCGGTGGGGCATTGCCTCATCTCGCCTTCCAGAGGGGCCTCAGTGTCCCTTTTAGGTGGAGAGACTCAACTTTTTTGGTGCATGGAGACTTGCTGGTCAAGCCCATGACCTTCCCCCTGCCTCTACAGCAACAGCTCCTGCGTGGTTTCCTGCCCTGTGTCATCCCATGCTCAGTTTCTACTTCCACTGGGCAAAACCATCCCCAAGAGCTTGCCCAAAAATGTGGCAACACCCATGGGGGCACCCGCTGTTCCTGCCTTGTGCCTGGTGCCACCCAGTCCCTGGACATCCTCCGTTGTGCCTCTGCCTTTATCCCACCAGCGCTGAATGGGAATGAACTTTTCCATGTAGTTTGCTTTTTAAATGTTAATTAAGTGGTTTTAAAATGACTTCAGCCATCGGGAATACAGCTGCAGCGTGGCCTGTCCCTTCACCTGGTTTATTTTCCAGTAGCCCAAGTACAACCGCTGCCTGCAGTGACAGCCCCAGCAGTGAACACAGGTGGGAAGGCAGTGGTACAGCAAAGAGAAGGGGGAAAGGAGAGAAAATCCACCTCCTTGCTGCTGGTCCTATCTAGGGGTCACTACTGATGGTCACCAATGCTGCTCAGGGGTTGACCATGCTGCCATTTAGGGTTTGTCCCCCCTCAAGATGCTACTGTCGGGCTGGTGCTACTGCAACCTCCCTTCTCCTTGCCAGGGGCAAGCACGGCGTTGGACGCATTGACATCGTGGAGAACCGCTTCGTCGGGATGAAGTCCAGAGGTGAGCAGTCACCTGCCAGTGGTGCCATCCCTACCCTAAAACCAGCAAAAAAAAAAAGGGAGAACCTCATGGGACGTGGTGGGTGCTCAGCGTTGCTGGGGTGCTCTGGCTCCGGTCACACCAGCAGCCCTCAACTGCTCCTTCCCCATCAGCTTTTGATTAAGATTTCTCTATGGCAGGGACTTCTGATTGCTCTCTAACGAAGGCAGGTGCTCGCTCGCTGCCAGCGCCATGGTTTGCATGAGCCCTGGGTCCCACTGCCACCAGAGACTCGGGTGAGACCAATCTCCAAGGAGAAAACCACCAATCTGGTGGGCGAATGCTCATGGCGGGTGGTAGAGAGCGCAGGGCTCTATAATGCAGGTGCAAAGCACAGAAGGCCAATGCGAGTCACTGACGCTTTTTTAAAGCAAATTCTTTGATTTATCTATGCACGTTTGAGGCAGTGACTCTTGGTATTGATCATCCATTAGGGCAGCTTCGTTGGAAATCTCCAGAGGCAGCGAGCTGCCCCATGCAGAATCACCGAATGGTTTGGGTTGGAAGGGACCTCAAAGCCCATCCAGTCCCACCCCCTGCCATGGGCAGGGACACCTCCCACTGGATCAGGTTGCTCAAAGCCTCATCCAGCCTGGTGTTGAGCACCTCCAGGGATGGGGCAGCCACCACTTCCCTGGGTAACCTGGGCCAGGGCCTCCCCACCCTCACTGGAAAACATTTCTTCCTAAAATCTCATTTTAATCTCCCTTCTTTCAGCATAAAACTATTCCCCCTTGTCCTATCCCCGCTCTCCCTGATCAACAGCCTCTTCCCAGCTTTCCCCTTTCAGAATGGGAAGGCTGCTCTCAGGTCTAAGAACTAAGTAACGAGGTGACCTTTTCATCGTTTTTTATCTCCTTACCCCTACTCTTTTGTTTTAAATCTTGTTCATAACTAATTAGATCTTCAAACTTGCTCTCTGTGCACAGCGGCAACAAATGTTTTGATAAGAGTCAGCCCGCGGTTTCCCTCCCCACCGCAGGGCATCAGCCCCTTTGCGAGAGCGTCAGCCGCAAACAGCGAGAAACAAAACCCCAAATCATTTGAGCTGTGTTTGAATAATCAAATTAAAGCTGAAAGAAGGGAAAAAGAAACCCCAACCCCAAACCGCACAGACCAGCCCGCGCGTTTGCGTGCAGGGTGCTGAGTAATTTGTCAAAATCTGTTTTATTTTTTCAAGAGCCGCTGACACGCTCTAGTGACCCTTCCAGCATTTAATAATTTCTCTAAACCCCATTTAACTGTCATGTCTGTCTCCTGTGTGACATCGCCAAGCGATCGCTGCCGTGTTGGTGCGCCGGCAGATGCGGGAGGACAGAGGCTTTCTGGGGACAGCGGGGGGTGCACGCGCCTCGGGGACGAGACCTTGGTGGTGGGTTTTTTCCCTTTGCTTTGAGCAGGATCGCGGTCCCGGTTTTGCTCCTTGGGATCAGCAGAAACCTTGCCAAGAGATGCTCTGCAGGAGAGCTGGGGTGGCAGAGGGCTGGAGCAGGAGGGTGCTGCCGACACGAGCCTCGCCACAGGGTTCTGGGGTGCGGGGCAGCTCAGGGGGGTCCCCATCACTGCTCTTCAGGAGCACTTTGGACCCTAAATGGTGCTATGGTCAACAGGGAAAGAGACAGGACCTGAGCTCTCGGGTGATAGGAGATGGTCCTTTAAATCCCAGTAGCGCAGGGTTCTGCAGTTCCTCAAGATGACACATGAGCCCCTTCACCCCACGGAACCCTGCTCTGAAAGGGAAACTGAGGCACGAGCAGGCAGCAGTACAGCAAGAACACCCTACGGCCACGGAAGTGTCAGCAAAGGCTCCTACCAGGTGCCTCCTCTTCCTCACCTCCTGGACCCGGGATGTTGGGGAAGGGAAAAATTCATTTGCATTGATTTTTACTAAGCTCCTAATTGAACTTCGTTAAGGCCTAATGGGTGAAGGGTGAGCTGAGTGTGCCTGTGCCAGCCTTTTAAGCCCTATTAACTCAATTTTGCCATATTTGTTTTAGTGGGAGGAGGGGTGGGTAATTATGGGGTGCCGGGGAGCGGTGCTGCAGCCAGCTGGGGGGCCACGGCTCAGCCGGGGGCTCTTGGCTGCGAGCGGGAGCACGGCCCTGCCTCTCCCGCCTTTTCACATCCTCATTATCAAATTATCTTTTTAACTCCGAAGGGGGGCTAATTAAGTGAAGTAAATGAAATCAGTAGGGAGGAAGCTGGAAGGAGGGGACGGTTGCTTCCAAAAGAGCTGAGCGCTGCCTTTGGCTGAGGCTTTTCCTCGCCTTGCTCTCCCCTTCCTTTTCCCCTTTCCTTCCCTTGATGCGCTGGGCAGATGGAGGAAGAAAGCGGAAAAACCCTTCCCTGCGATGAAACTAGACCAGGCCATGCTCAGCCTCAGCCCTGGAGCAGCGGGAGAAATTTAGGCAGCATTTTCCCATGGGCAGCATCACCCTCCTCTTCCCCTCGGGAAGCCGCTGCATCCCATCCCATCCCATCCCATCCCATCCCGTGGATGTTGTCGGGAGTGACAGCTCGCACTCAACGCGGAAAAATTGCTCCGATGGAGGTGAACTGACAGCCGAGGTTACAAATTAGAAAATTTTAAGCAGCAGCAGCTGTCTCCTTGGCTGCCCCCCATGTTTTCCCCCCCCCGGCTCCAGTCCCCCCCTTCCCCAGCGGTAATTATGGGGTGATTGAAGCTTCGCCAGGCTGCAGTGCTGACACCTCTGTCTTTTTCCTGTAAACACGGGGAGATGAAAATAGACACTTGGAGATGCTGCGAGTGTCAGTTTGAAGGTGTCTCTTGTCTCCTCGGTGGCAAGGCTGGGAAGGCGGCTGTCAGCTCCCCTCCACCCTGGCTGTCAGGCTCCGGTCCCCCGTCCTCTATCATCAGGTCAAATGGGATGGGATGGGGTGCAAGCAGATGGGCAGGAGGTGAGTGTCAAGGCGTGAACCCAAACCTTTGCTTAGCCCAAGTTGGCTTTAATGCCTCCTTAAGGGGAAGGAAAGGGGGTTATTGTGTTAGTGGTACGTTTGGCTTCACAGTTGGTACCTGGAGGGAGCATAAAGCAGCCTTCTGTGCCACCACCATGTCCACGAGCACGGCTGGCTTTGGGTGTTAATTTGGCTGTCTCCTCCTGCAGCCTCGTGGGGATGGCTTTTTGGTGAGTACCCCATGACCTGCCCCCAAGCACCAGGGCTGCAACGTCACGGGGGTGGCCTGAGAGGGAGGGAATGGCTCTCCTTTAGGATGGAGACCCATCCCAATCCTGTAGGATGCTGACCTGGTGCAAGAAGGGACAATTCTCTGCGGAGGAGAAGTGTCTACAAGAAATCATTAGGGTTAGGGTTGTCCCTGCAGAGAGGTGGCTGTGGAGATTTGTCCTACACCTGAGCTGGTGGGAGTCTGGTAGGAATAAGGTTTCATGGAAGTAGCTTAGTCTGTCATGGTTGATAGGACTTATGCTGTGCCCATGGGACCCGTGACCATCTCGGGACAGGACGTGCTTGAGCTGCTCTCCAAGGGCACTGAGTGGGCAGAGCCTGGTGTGGCTTTGAGCCCCGTGGCAGCCCTGTGGACTCCCTTCTCCCCCTTTCGGGGCTGGGGGTGACTGGGAGCTCATCCCTCTCAGAGGGGAGAGTTTCCTACAGGGATTCTTTGTGTGCCAGCAAAACCCAACATGCGGACGCCCTTTGCCATTCCCATAGCACAGATGCCTGGCATTGCGAGGGGACCATTCCCATGGGCAGGGGACATGGATGTGCTGGTGGAACAGCACTGGCTACTGCCTGTTGGCTGCCGGACTAGCTCAGTGTTTCACCCGCACCCAACCCAGAGCGGAGCAGCGCAAGGCTGCCAACGTATTTAAACACCGAATAAACATATTACGCAGCAAATAAGCCCCAAGCAGCTGAAACAAAGGGAGCAGCTCACCTGCAGTGTTAGCCCCCATCACCAAAATAATTAAGCATCACTCCATCCTTAGCTCTTGTGCAATGATGTGGGCAGGCAGGGACTGGGGAAAGGGGCTGCCAGCCCCTAGGTAGCCTCATCGCTTCCCAGTGGATGCACAGGGCTCTTTCTCGCCAGCCGAGAGGAGAGGAGGGTATTTCAGGCCCTCTGCTCCCCGTGCCTGTGCCCCGCGTCGTTCCTTTAATTACAGGTTTTCATCCGAAGACCGTTGGGCATGGATCGGTGGGGGGATCGGTTCCCAAACCCTGTCATTTAGCCTCGTCAGAGTGCCTCTTCAAAGAGGGGAATCTAGAAATTTTCTCCGCAAGGTGCGGAGTGGACTGTCTCGGCCCCAGCATGAATATAATGACAGATGCATTTTACAGCAAGCTGGGACTGAATGCGCTCGACCACAACTCCTTCTGTCAGCCAAGTCATTATTTTTTGTCATTTGCTGACAGTTTTGGTCTCATTCGTTTCTTTCTCTTTTGCTGCTTTTCCCCCTGCCTGGAAAAATGGCTAGGTATCTATGAGACCCCAGCGGGAACGATCCTATACCATGCGCATTTAGATATCGAGGCCTTCACCATGGACCGAGAAGTACGGAAAATCAAGCAGGGGCTCGCCTCGAAATTCTCCGAGCTGGTGTACAATGGTATGTACGGTCCTTCTGCCTGGCCCTGTCAGCATCCTCTCAGCCCTCCTCATCCTCCTTCCCTGCTACCGGTGGCTGTAGGTCCTGTTGGTACCTGTGCTCAGGGCTGTAAAATTCAGGTGTTGGTTTTGAGGCTACTCATGGGGGAAAAGATGAGTTTGCTCTTGCCGAGGGCTGAGCTCAACCCCATACCCTGTCTGCTTTGGTCCTGAAGGGGCTTCACACCTGCCTTCAGGTGCCTTCACATTAGCCTGGAGAAGAGGAGGCTGAGGGGAGACCTTATTACTCTCTACAACTGCCTGAAAGGAGGTTGTGGAGAGGAGGGAGCTGGGCTCTTCTCCCAAGTGACTGAGGACAGGACAAGGGGGAATGGCCTGAAGCTCTGTCAGGGGAGGTTCAGGTTGGATATCAGAAAAAAATTCTTCGCAGAAAGAGTCATCGGGCACTGGAACAGCTGCCCAGGGAGGGGGTTGAGTCACCTTCCTTGGAGGTGTTTCAGGAACGATTTGATGAAGTGCTTAGGGACATGGTTTAAGGGAGCGTTAGGAATGGTTGGACTCAATGATCCAGCGGGTCATTTCCAACCTGGTGATTCTATGATTCAGGAGGTGTTGCCGCCTTCCATGAATGCTGGCAGGAGATGCTCCTGGCATCTCTCCCAGCCCAGTGCTAACACTTTGCCCCATCCAGCACACTTGGATGTCTCCCAGGTTGTAACTCGCCATCCCTTTTGTCCTCCTCGCATCGCCTTTCCCCAGCTGTCGCCCCCATCTCTCTGTCCTCACCCCACCGGATCACACGTCTGGGGTATGGAAGCACCTAAGGTCCTGGCACAGCTGTCCCCGCGGTGGGGTTTGAAGCCAGGGGATGTCTCCCTGTGCCCTGGCTGCCAGGGTCTGGGGGCTGTGGGAGGGGACGGAGGGTCCTGGCTGTGCTATGTGGTGTGCAGCCCACACAGCGGCACTGCGGCTTGTGGCTTCGCCGGGGGCTGCAGGAGGGGCTTCCAGGGGCCTGGAGGAGGACAGCACTGCTGGGAGGGAGCTCTATGGGACATGGGGACACTGGCTTGCACCCCCAGTTACGGACAGAAAAGATCTTTGCCCTTTCTCTTGTGACGCACCCAGTGGCACCAACTCGGGGCTGCTCAGCCTCCCGCATGCACTGAGTTTGAGGGGTCTCAGCTCAGTCCCCTCGTGCTGCTGGGGTGGGTGCTGCAGGGAACGGCCAGCTGGAAGGAAGCAGCTGCCCCTGGAGGGGCTGGGAATGGCATCCCTGGGACACAGCCCTGCCGTCTGCTCCATGGATCAACCCTGACTCAGTCAGTAGTGCTAAGTGGAAGGAAGCAGGATTAGCCCAAAATGCCATAGGTGGGCTCAAAACCCTGGTGCCCACACCTGGGCACCTGCTCCGGGCACAGTGGTGTCTCCTCATGGCTCGGCTCTTCCTCCCCTGCCCAGATCAGAGCTGCCGTCCCTGGAGACCCCACACCCGGGAGAATTCCTGCCCCTCGTTCAAACAACATTTCCTGATTTCTCAGCCTCCCATCACTTTGTGGACATTGCTCTCTAACTGTGAGGGCTGGGGTGACTCCCATGGGATCTGCCATGGAAATAACCTGACTCGCAGAGCTCAGTTGGGCTCGAGCAGCAGATCCGGTGGCACTGGGTCAGGCTGTCTGCTCCCCTGCAGTTTCTGATGCTTGTGCTCATCCTCAGCACCTTCTCTGAGGACATTCCCTCCTCTGTCTTCCTGGCATTTGATGCCCGAACCCTTTTGAGAATGAAACTGTATTTTAGGGGTCCGTCAGAGTCCGATGAAATCTCAACTACCTTCCCCTTGAACCACAGCCCCCGCCTTAATTCACTCCCTCTGGCTGGTTTTATTAGACTTTGGTTTGGGCTGGCTTTATTTTGACCTGTTTTTTCTTCAGTTTAAGCATAAACCTGTGCGTTTATTTCTAACCACTTGCTTGTTGAGAAGCCACAAGCTTAAAGGGCCACTTGGGGATTCATAGTCCTGCTTCTCCCTCCCCAGCTCTGCCAGGCGAAGGGTGCTTTTCCCCTGCCTCCAGATGCTGAATCCTTGTGGATTTTCACCCTGGCTTTGGGCTTTCCTGGCAGCCGAGCCCAGACCCAAGGATCAACCCCAATGGGGTGCAAGCAGCACCCGTGGGTCTCCCTGCCAGAGGCCAGGCTTTCAAGCTCCCCTTCCTTCAACACTTCATTATTGCAACCAGTCCCTGATTTTAGGAGAATTAGTGTTTATCTTCCCCTGTTCCCACTGATCCCATTGTGGACGGGTGGCTTTGAAGCCAGCTCCCATCCCGGCAGGTACGGCCAGGTGCGGAAATGCCATTGTCCCCCTGCCCACGCCGTGATTAGGGCAGGATCATGGTTACAAGGCAGGAAGGTCATTAAGGGGGATCGCTTCCAGTGGGGAATGCGTCTGCGGTGGGGGGCGAGGAGGGAGGGGGGATGCATCCTCGCACCTGGAGCTGTCAGAGGTGGGGTTTAAGCAGCTGGTTATTATTTTAACGTGTCTCAGGTTTATTTTTATGGGGATGTAACAGCCTTACATCAATCCTGGTGCTTGAAGGGTTGTACCTGGAGCGTGCTTACCAAAAAGAGGAATGTATTTTGCTGGGGTCCCTGCCTGCATGGCTGCACCGATTGTCGGGAAGGAGTCCTGAACCCCCTGGCAGTGCCATAGTGGGTCTGGGTCAGGGAGATGGTTTTGGTGCTGGGAGGTTGCAGGGCTTTGATGCTGAGGCTCAGAGTAGGGCTATGCAGGTCCCAGGGACAAGGCTGCAGGATACAGCCCCGCCAAACAACAAAAGAAATTGTTTGTTTCTTTAATGGCTTCAGCCATGGAGCCCAGCTGGGAAGGGAAAGGTGAGAGGGCACCGGTGTGCGGCCAAGCGGGCAGGGCGATGGGAGAGATAAAACCTGGGGATGACCGGAGGGTGGTGAATGGGCTCTTTCTCTCTCTGCTTCTATCTCCTTCTCCATCTCCCAGGCTTTATCCCAGGTTTCCAAGGGCTCCCTGGCTAATTACCTGGCTTAGGGACAGGAGGGGGGGATGACGGTGGCGGGCAGGGCCATGGCCCCTCCATGCGCCCGCGGTGGCCTCGATGGATGGCAACGCCAACAGCTGCTCCTGCAAGAGGCGCTTTGGGGGCACAGTGTGACTGCGCATCACCCCAGGTCCCAGCCTGGGCTTCAGCCCGGCTGCCGGGTCTTGGGGTGCCGGGCGGCTGCTGTGACAGCCGGAGCTGGGGCAGGGGGAGAGGTGCTTGCCGAGGTCACGGTGAGATGGAACTTTGAGAGGGTGCTGGCACCAATTCCTGGCAGCCCTTTCTCTGGGAGTGTGGAGGAAAAAGTCAAACTGTGAGCAGTGACAGGGGAGCATGGTGGCAGGGAAAAGTGGAGCCTCGCTCCCCAAGGAAGGGCCGGGGAGATAAACCCACCCCGGGCTGCTGAGACATCTGTGCCTGTCTCCACCTGACCCTCCTGAGATGCCGGGGTCTGAGTGGCACTTTCCTAATAACTTAAGAAAGATTTTCATTCCTGTGAATGCCCTGACCCAGAGAAGCTGGAAGGAGAACCTTGCTGCTGCTTTTCCATCAGCTGGTTCCAGTCTCCTTTCTGGGGGGAACCCGAGGGCCACCAAGACAAAGGGATTTACATGGAGTCAGAGCTGAACCCAGGTGTCCCAGCAGCTCATTTCCCTCACCTGGTCCTGCGATGGCATCCCTTCCTTCACAAGCTACCCAAGGTCTGCCTTGCAGGGCTTAGCCAGGGGATACCACCCATCGCAGGCACGCCGTGGAACCCCAGACACCCCAAGTCCCTGCTGACACTGCCTCCTGCCCACAGGCTTCTGGCATAGCCCTGAGTGCGAGTTCCTCCGGCATTGCATCAGGAGCTCCCAGGAGGCGGTGGAGGGCACCGTGCGCCTCTCAGTCTTCAAGGGCCACGTCTACATCCTGGGCAGGGAGTCCCCGCGGTCACTCTACAACGAGGAGCTGGTGAGGTGAGTGGGGCTTGGGGAGTGGGCAGGGAGTGATGGCAGTGAGCATCCCACCCCACTCCATCCCATCCCCAGAGGCACTGGTGATGCTGTCCTCCCAGCCAAGCACCCGGCCAAAGCACAAGCCATGTTTTTAAGTCAATATTACTTTTTTTTCCTCTGGCCTTTCCCCTTTTTTCACGTTGTTTTCCCTCTGGCTCGCTTGCTCGCTCCCCCCAAGCCCTCCCTCAACCCCTTTCAATCTCTCTAAACACTTTATAAGCCATAAATACACCCGAATGAGTTTAGATCAGTCGGAGTAAATGTCAAATTATCTTCTCTCTTTCTCTTCTCTGGCTTTTTTTCCCCCCTTCCCTCCCCCTCAAAATCAACAGCTCCTAATAATCCGTCCCAACCCTTCATTATGCTTCGTGCTCTCACTTGGAGAGATTAAATGAATAAAGTATAAAAAAAAAAAAAAAGAAGGAAGGAAAAAAAGGAGGATGGAGGGGGGTGGGACGGAGGAAAAAGAGAGAGGGAGAGAAAAGCAGGGGCACTTATTCTCCCTGCGTCTCCAACCATTTTCCTTTTCTTTTTGATTTCTACATCGCTGGTTTGAAAGCCTTTGAGTGACGGCGTCACAGGAACCCGAGAGAAAGCTGTGAGAGGCAGAGCTGTGTGGAAATGCCTCTGCACAGTAGGTAGAAAGTAACGTAATTATAGAGCAGGTCAGAACCACTCGAATGAGCAAAAATAAAAGCGCAGAGGTTTTTCTGTAGCCCGTCAGGGGAGGTAAAATCATTGTAAACTCTTTCTCTTTTTTTTTTTCTTCTTTATTTCCCCCCTCTTCCTCCTTTAAGGTTTGTGGTTTCTGGGAAATGAGCCGTGTGTTTTGGGGATGTTGGAATCAGAGTTGGGATTTGGTGGGTGGCTGCTGCTTTGGGGAGGGGGATGCTCTCGGGGTTGCACCAAGGCTCCAGCTGCTGTGGCCATAAAGTCCATCAGCACAGTCCAACACCGCTGCCCTGCCCAGGACCCTGTGCCATGCCCCGGAGCAATGTCCCCTGCCCAAGCCCCTGTCCCTGCCTGGCATGGGACAGCTCTGGGGCAGGGGGAGCATCCCTGCAAGAGCACAGGGAGGGAGGATGATGATGTACGTGAAGGACCATGGAGGTAAATCTGGGGCCGTGTGTCACTAGTAGGGCCTGACGAGCCCAGGAACAGCCATCCCGTGGCTCTGCTGCTCCTTTTTCGGGGCTGGCGTCTCTGCTCCAAGCCCCTCACAGCTGAGGAGAGGCAGCAGCGGGCACCAGCCGCCGGGAGCAGCCAGCTCCGGGGTTCTCTGCATCCTCTCCCTTTCCAAAAGGCAGCTCCAAGACCCCTCTAGGATGCCCCATCCCGCTAACAGTGTCTTCTCTCCGTAGCATGAACGTGCAAGGAGACTACGAGCCTGCTGATGCCACCGGCTTCATCAACATCAACTCACTGAGGTCTGTGGGGGGCACAGGGGAGAAGCCCCCGGCATCCCCAGGGTTCGCCCCTGGCTGGGGGGATACGACCCCCTTCACGCTCAGGCTCTGGGGTGCACCAAGACCTCCCCCTAACCTCTGCCAACCACCGGGGTGCAACCAGTGTCCCCCCACCACCATCCCTACCTAATTACACCCTTCCTCAGGACAGACAGTCTCATTATTTTACTTATTTCTCCATGCTCCCCCCGACTCCAGGGCTGTAAAACACGCTGCATTTACATAATGGGCTCTTAATTTTTCCATTGCCTGTTAACTGCTTTGTTCTCCCCGATCTGCCATATCCCCCCACCCCTCTAAGATAAATTAATTACATTATCTCGTGGAAAAAAAAAAAAATACAATTAAACTGTACAGGCCTTAACAAACGCCTGCTCTTCACGCCCCCTCATTCTGCTTAAATTAATTGAAAGGAAATGTGTGTTATTACTGTTAATTTACAATTAATTTTTTTTTTTTCTAATCCGGTTTCCAGGCTGAAGGAATATCATCGTCTCCAGAGCAAGGTCACCGTAAAGCAGAATGAATAGCAATCAATCGCACCCAAGCCTCTCAGCTCCCCTTTCTGATTTCTCTAAGAACTAGCACTAATTGTGGTGGTAATTTGTAATTGTAACTCGTCTCCGCAGAGTCACGAAGGAGGTGATGGCTTTGTTATGGGGCAGCAAGTGAAATGCAATCATTTAAAAAAAAAAAAAGGTGGTCGGCTGGAGGAGAAGTGGGGAAAGAAATAAAACCCCAGCCACGCGCTGGGCTCGCTCATTGAGAGCTGGGCTTTATTCCTGCCTTGTTTGTTTGCTCTTCTGGCCCAGCGCTTCCCCAAGCCAGGCTTTGTGAAATTTGTAATGGATTAAGTGGCTCTGAAGGACGTGGAGGAGGTTGTGGGTACCTTGTTGTGAAGGTGGGGAGAAGGGGATGTCGCCCCGCACTGCGCTCATCCGGAGGGGCGAGCTGGGTGGCAGGGATGGGTTAAGAGGATTTGAACCTTCCTCTTTGTCCTTTGTTTTAGTGCATTTTAAGAGCAAGGTGGGGGCTTGTTGAAAAGGAAAAAGGTAAGGGAAGTATCCTCTGGTGGTGTTGCAGGGGGCAAGGAGCAGGAGGTTTCTCCCCCGTCATGCCAAGGTGGGTTGTGTGTTCCTCTGCAGTGCTCTGCTGGGATGCAGGGATGGCTTCAGCGAGGGTAACCTGCTTTGAAACGTATGGTGGAAGCAGGAGAGAAGAAAGAAAACATTTTCTAACCCATGCAAATTCCTAGGATGCATTGCTGCTTTGCACCGCCAAGGACGGGGAAGGACCTGCTTTGGGATGTCAGCGTGGTGGCTGTCCCCAGGCTGGGTGCAGAGATGCTCTCCGGGGCCCAGGAGCGACGCATCCGCACGCTGTGTCCTGCAGTGCCTGGCATGGCTGTGGAGCACCAGGCAGCCCCGTTCCTGTGGCAGGCATCTGTTCTTTCCTCCCCATTTGGGGAGCAAAACACAGCTCCGCTAAAAAAAAGGGGGATGTTTTTGCAGCCCCAAGGAGGGGGGCAGACAGACCCAGTGGCCATTTGGGGATGTCCAGGCGTGCCTTGCCCACCCCGCTGCCGAGCTGGCAAGTGTGACAAGCTCTGACATCACAGCTGGGAAAATAACATGTTATTTTCCCAGCTTGGATGTGACTTTCCCTGCTATTACTGGCAGCGACCATCTTGGGAGGAGAAAGCAGTGGAGGGTTGTCAAGCAAGGCAAGAGAAATGGTTTTTCTGGGCTGATGGAGCCTGCCCGTGGGGTGTGGGAGGGGGGATGCAGCGCAGAGCTGCCCTGTTCCCTACATCCCATTGCTTTCAGCAGCAGGTCCATGCAGAAAGCGCAGCTACGTGTGACGATCCCTTGTGAGCAGTGTCCCGAAGCTCTGCGGAGGTGGTGGTGGTCAGCAAGGATGTACTGCTGAGCCCACCCTGGCATGGGTGGGTGCCTGCTGTTGAGCCAACTCTGCTCCTCCCACAGCAGCCTCTTCCCAGGGTTGAGAAAGGGCTTGAAACCTCTCAGGAGATATCTCCTGGGGGGAATCATCCAAAAAACCTAGATGGGAACAGGGCTGCTGCCCTCCCAAATGCTGGAGAAAAATGCTAAGCTGGCCCATGGGACAACAGGCAGCGCTGTAAGCTGTGGGTGTTAATTGCTCTGCCCATCCTTGGCAGCAAAATGGCTTGGCAGTGTCACACCAGAAGCTTCTTGTGTCCAAATGCCTGAGAAATGCTAGACATGCTCGGGGAGGGCTCATCGGACCAGCAGGGCCACCTCTCCCTGGGATGCTTAAAGCATCGGCTGGAAAAAGCCATTTCACCCCAAGGCCTCAAACCTCCTCCAGCACTCGTGCTGCCACGCTTCAGAGCATGGGCCCGAGGGTGACCTGCACCTCTCCACACCCGCTGGGATGCGCGATGAGGGTTTGCTGAGGATAGAGGATGCTGTGTACCACGGCAGCTCCTGTTCCTTGGGCAGTGCAGGGTTGCTCTTGCAGCTGGTGGAGGATGTGGCTGTGGTCAGCCTTGGAAGAGGAGCGTGTGTCAGCTGGAAGCGCATTATGTTGGAAAAGTAGAGCTTGGTGTGTTCAAAAAAGTCAAAACCCAGTGTGAGTCTTGCAGGAGGGAAAAATCCTCGCAGGGTCACAGGATAGAGAAGACTCAGCAATTGCCTGGCCTTTTCCCTTGGTGCAGGTGGAGCAGGCTGCAGTGATAGGATGCTCTGAGTCAAAACCCACATGTTTAATTACTTTACTACTTTAATTACCATCAGCCCTGCCAGTTCCCATGATTTGGTGGTTTCTCATTGCCCCCTTTGCAGTTTCCCAGCATCCTTCCACACCCAGCTTGTCTTGGGGTGGTATTTTGGAGGCTGCCCGGGTCAGCCTCTCTTGCTCCTGGCCACATGTTGAAGCAAGAAGGTGAGTTGTGTGAGCAGCTCCTGAACCACCTGGTAACCCCCTGGCAGAGGCATTTGGGGGACAATGCTTTGGACTTTTGAGGTGGCAAGTCTTTTTCTGCAACACTTACCTGGCTGTAAGTGCAGAGAGTGTGGGTTTAGGGCTCCCCATCCCAGGGCAGAGCTGCAGCTGGTAAGAGCCCAGAGGGACTTCAGGAAGGGAGCTGGGTCACTGCTGAGCTTCAAAGCTCTTCTGTGCATCCCCTGCAGCACCACCCATGGCTCGAGTCCCAGCCTGCTCCAAGGCTGCCGCTTGCTGCCCTGGGGCTGGGTCTCTGGGGATGCCCCTGCAAAGTTGCACCCCTTCTTTGTGCTGTGGGGCTGCTGTGCCACCCTCACAGGCTCTGGGGAAGGGCTTGTCCAGGGTCACTGCAATCGATATCTCATCTGCAGGCTCTCCTAGCGGAAGTGATGGTATATTGGAACATGGTAATGGGTCTTGTCTAGTGGAAAAGGCTAATCTTCCGCAGCTGTACAGGATCTCCGCAGGTGTCCTCCGGCTCTCCCTGCTGCCACCAGCCCTGCAGCCAGCTAAGGAGCAGACACACTTCTTTAAAGCTGCAGCAGTCCAATTTATTGCTGGTCCCAGCGAGGGAGAGCTGCCTCCAGCCCGACCCCACGGGGTGCAGACCTCAACTCAGAGCTTCCCACCACGGGTGGCACCGCACAGCACGGGCAGCCACAGCAGCTCACATTTGCTGGCTCGAAGCAGAGAAGGTGACATGTTCTTCAGCCTTGTTCACCCCTGGGGATGGCATTTCCCTAGGGACAGGAGGAGGAGGATTTGGGGACAATGCCAGGAGAGATGTGGATCTCTCTGAGTGCCACCTGCAAGCGTAGGTGGGAGGCAAGCGTGTGCCACAGGGAAAAGCAGGGGGGAACACGCCTCACTGTTAATTTGGCATTGCTGGCAATGTGCTCGCTGCCTGGCAGGGCTCACTGCACAGGGCTTGGCCCGTTTTGCCCATCCCTACGGACTGCTAGCAGACACAGGTCTTCTCTTTTCCTGCCGAGCTGGCCGTTGCACCCTGGTGGGCTTTGTACACGCCCAGGGGGTCACGGTGTTTCCAAGCTGACCGTTCAACACCAGCCACCGCAGCCTGGGGCATCACTATGGCAAAATCAATTTTCCCGTTTCTCTGGAGGTAGAGGTAATTACCAGGTTTAAGGTTTGATATGCATGTGGATTTTAGTGCAAGCGTTGCCAAGAACAACTCGGAACAATGCACAGGTTTGGGCAATAAGTCCTGAAAGCTTGGATGTGGCCACAGCATGAAGGGTGAAAGCTTGGATATGGCCACAGCATGAGGAGCCCCCAGGTGTGGTCTGCAAACTGGGGGTCAGGGACTTGGAGGTGCCTGCCTGAAGCTGAGCAACCGTCCAGTCCCACAGCAGTTGTGCAAAAGATCCCTCTGTGCACGCAGGGATTGTTTCCTGCAAAAGACAGTAAGAACTGATGGACGTTAAGAGAAAATTCGCAAAGGGGATGGGGCAGCTGTGGGGCTGCTGGTCTTTTGTTTAAACTTCATTTTATTGGGTGGTGAAATGGTTCACCAGGTCTACGCGAGCAAAAGGGGCTATGGGAAACCAGAGAGGTGTTGTGTGGCTGTGACCTGTGGGACTCCATCCCCATCACGTCCCCTCTTGGGGCTCCATCTCCCCACCTGCAGGGTGTGTGGGAGGGCACCCCAGCCCAGCTCTTCCAAGAGAGGGGCAGAAAATTCTCTTGTACAGCCCAATGTCACATAATTTAGGGCAGGCAGTGTTCCTTGTGTGCTAGTAATGGTCTGGCAGCGCTGGGGATGGTGTCCCTCACCATGGACACCACTACCAGCGATGCTCTCATGGGAAAATCAGGGGAGACCCAGCGATGAGCATTTGGTCTCTGTTTTCCTTTGGAGATGCAGCCTGGAGTGGATTTGTGGGAGCATACGGGTCACAGGGCTACAGCACAGCTATTAAGTGTTTCTATCTTTCCGAAGGAAAGTCACCCCCCCGGTGAGGTTGGGAGTTGCCGGCCGCGAGCTTCCCAAGCAAAGGGGGAGATGGTCGCCTTTGTAAACCCCTTAACAAGGTGGCTTTGTCTCCCCACATAACAAGAAGCTCCCTTGCTTCTTCCCTGGAGTTTCCCAATGCCAGATCCCTGAAAGCCAGCTTTATGCTCCGGCCGGGGACGCGGTGCCGTGGGGCCGGTGCCGTGGGGCCGGCGGGGATCAGAGGGACACAGGGGCCCTTCTGCACGCCCCTGACAAAAGGCTGCCCCGGGGGGACAGAGCGTCAAAGCTCAGCGGCTTGGAGGGGGGACAAGGGACCCACAGAGGAGGCTGCGTGCGTCCATCTGGTCACTCGATCGCAGTGGGCAACGACCCGGCGATGCTTGGAGAGGGCCAAGGGGGTCCTTCTGGTCCAGGCCCCCAAGAAGGGGCTGGGAAAGGGGCCGGGAAGGGACAGGTAGGTTTTGTTGGCAGCAGGTAATCAGATCCGCAGCCGTTGGTGCCTTCCTGCCCTCTCCTATGGCTTCGGTCAGGGGTGAGAGATGGGAGGTGGGAGCAAGGAGCTGAGGGCTGGAGGGCTCCATTTGGAAGGGATGCTTCCTCTCCACTGGATGGAAAAAGATCTGGAGAAAGCCTTGGGGTATCTCTGCTCTGGCTGCCCACAGCCCTCCCAGCCAGACCAGGGCACTTGTGGCAGCAGGAAGGGCCACTCAGGAGAAATGCTTGGCTACGAGGAACATCCTGGTCATGGCAGAGGTGCCGCCATCCCCATGTTGGTATCCAGCCACTTTCTCCTACCTCCTCTCTCTCCCGAGGGGCTCTGCCAGCCTCCACTCGGTTTGGGAGCTCTAGCACTTCCTTCGTCCCACCAGTGACTGCCCAGTCTCGCCTCCCCCCTTTCAGCCATCTGCCTCTGAGCCCCCCACCCAGATTTACTGTCAGCGCCAGGGTCAGAGTGTCACGGCGGTCCCTCATCGATTTGTTTTACCTCCCCTTGGCAAAAGCACTTTGGCCTCAGCCCCCTTGGCAGCACAAGGGGCTTCCCAAGGCCCCAGAGCTTCTCTTGCCCATCCTGGACCCTGTGGGCACAGGGTGACAGGCGGCCAGCTGAGCCGATGATCTCCTGACCCCCCCCTCCAGGGAGCCTAATGTGTGTCCCTGGTTTTTCTAGATCAATATTTCCACAAGACTAAGGAAGACCCCTCTGGGGGAGGAGGATGGGGGGGGTCCTGCTTGTTTGCACAGCCCTACGGCTGGTTTAGTGCTTGGTTGACCTGGGAGGGGAAAGAGACGCCAAACTGAGGATGTCGGCTCAGACTGGGGTCTTCGGCATCTCCAAGCCTGGAGGTCTTGAGCTTTGCGCTGTGGCACAGTGGCCACACTACCTTTGGGTCCAACACCTGGGGAGCTGGCGTGGCTTCAGCCCTCAACTCCCCACCCAGCGTGAGTCGGGGGTGCTGTGCGCAGGGGGTGGCAGTGGGCGAGGGTGCAGGGTGCTCACCGGGTCTGGATGACCGGCAGAGGAACTGGGGGATGCCAATGGCTGTGAGCATGTGGCTGCTGGGAGAGTGCTCAGCGGGCTCTGCTTCTGCCTGCCTGGGGTTTGGAGTCGGGTGAGTGATTTTTGAGCTGTGTATTCAGTGTTGGATGTGTTGTTACAGGAGATTGGAAGTGAAGGTAAAAGATGTTCGTAAGCTTAGTAAACCCAAGCAGTGGACTGCGGGGAGAACACAGCCAGGGTGGCAGCATCCAGTCCTTCCCAACACACACTATGGGATGCACGAGTCCCAGTGGAAAATACAGACAACTCTCACATGCCACGCAGGCATTTCACCTCTGAAGGTACTAAGCCTCCAAAATCCAGTGTTCCTGTCCCCAATCCCATGGCATCACCCCCAGCCCCAGTTCTATGGCATCACTTCTGTCCCCACTCCCACAGCACCATCCTCAACCCCAGTTCTATGGCATCACCCCCAGCCCCATTCCCATGGCATCATCCTCAACCCCAGTTTCATGGCATTGCCCCCAGCCCCCGGCATTGCCTCCAACCCCATTCCCATGGCATCGTCCCCAGCATCGCCTCCAACCCCATTCCCACGGCATCATCCCCAGCCCCCGGCATTGCCTCCAGCCCCATGCCCATGGCATCATCCTCAATCCCAGTTTCATGGCATTGCCCCCAGCCCCTGGCATTGCCCCCAGACCCATTCCCACAGCATCGCCCCCAGCCCCTGGCATCGCCCCCAGCCCCATTCCCACGGCATCACCCCCAGCCCCAGTTCTATGGCACCACCCCCGGCCCCCGGCATCGCCGCAGCCCCACCATCGCTGCCGTGCCCACAGGTCCCTGTGCCAGTGGCCAGGGCAGATGTGTGGCAGCACGAGGAACCCAAGGAGAAAGCAGGGGCTCTTGGCAACTCTGCCTTTTGCTTTTAGCCTCGCCCTCTCGCTATTTATCAGTGACTTTTGTCCTTGGCGAGCTTAGAGGCTGAAAGGGGCTGTATTATATCACATGTAGGCAACTTCTGGGGGGAGAGGGCCGTGCTTTCTGCTGAAACAAAGCGTGGCTTGGCTAAGTCCCCTCTCCTCCCGCAGCACCCGGGTCCCATCTGGTTGACACAGTTTGCTCCAGTGTCTCCTGCTATTAAGCGCCCACTTGCCTGCTTGAATCGCTTGTGCCTCCCCCCAGCCCTGTACCCTCAGCCCCTTTTTCTTGCTTTATTTTTCATTTTCCCCAAAGCCAGGCAGAACTTGCTCCATGGAATGATGTCAGATGTGTGCGAAGCAGACCAATAAAACCTAATGCATCCCCTTCTTTGTCTGCTGGCCTCCCCAGCACCTCACATTTTCCACTCAGAAAGCCACTTAAAACACATCAGCAACAATCCCTCACAAAACAGCCACTTGTTGGCTAATTGTGCCGAGGACCTGCACGTACCGCATTGCGCTTTCTGGTTGAGGAGGGTCTAATGCTGCCAGAGGCCAGGGCTCCCCACCAAGCAGAGTGTGATGAGGACCCTCAGCATCCACCAGGATTGGCCCTGGGGTCTCAGATGCTCCCCAGGGTTTGGTGGTGCAGGATGGGGATATTTCTACTCCCCATGGCCTCAGGTAGGTCTGAATCAGCCGGAGAGGTTGGTTGCAGAGCTGGGAGCGGGACTCAGGTCAGGACCCCCTTTTGCAGGAACAGGGGTGAGCAGACAGACCTGGCAGAGCTGCCTGGTGCTCTCTGTCCTACCTGCTAACTCCTGCTTAGGCAGAAAAGCAGGCAGGACAGCAGGCAGCCACACTGCCAGTAGGACAGGAGCTTGGCAGGGAGACAAGGAGTGTGCTGGGATCCTGTCAGGATGGTGACTTTTTGCACAGTGCTTGTGATCCTGCGGTGATGGCTCTGTGTCTGAAGGCTGAGAAGAGCTGGCTGTACCATGGCGATGGGAGAGAGCTCCCTGGCAGCTTAGAAGGATGCTGGTGGGTTTTGCTGGAGAGGATGGAGACCTAGACACGCACTGGAGAGTAGATAGGGTGGAAGTGAGAGATGCTCCATGATGGGAAGGAGACAGAGGAGTTTGGACCTTTGCCTAATGGAGAAGTACCCAGAAGCCTCTCCCCACGGAGAGATTTTGTGCCTTTTGAGATGGGGGAGAAGAGATCAGCAAGTAGTTAATCTCCTTTGCATCCCAGGGGCGAGAGCATCCCTCTGCCGCAGAGGGTCCCCTAGCACGCCCAGCCTTCCCCCCAGCAGACAGAAAAGTGTGTGGAGTAGCTGCATTTATTTCACTGCAGGAAAATTCCCTCAACTTTTCCTGCTGCCACTCCCGGTGTCCCTGGGGAGCAGGACCAGAGCTGTGTGTAGTCAAGGCAGCCTAGACTTGTGGGGGAAAACTGTCACACCTTTTAGCTTAAACCTGTCTAATCCTACCCTGGTTTGGGGCTAATTTGAGGCAGGAGAGGATTTTCAGTGCCAAAGGCGGCAGCCAGTGATAGCAGGAGGCTTGCGGCAGGCGCTGTGCCGGGCAGGCAGCCCAGAGCCCTCCCGTGCAGCAAAGCACACCTGCCTGCGTTCACCTGCCCGCACTCACCTGCCCACTGAAATGTCACATAGGCAGAGCCGGGTCCGGCTTTCTGCTTTCCCAACAGGGAGCTATGCTGTCGCCTGCTCCGACTGGGTTTGGTGAGTCTCTGCCGTGCTGCCTTGGCCACCAGCAGCCAAGCGATGCGATGTGAGCTTCAAGCAGCTGCCTCTTCTTCTTTTGCTTTGCTTCCAAACCCAGCACAGCACAGCAGGTGACGGGGGGCAGCGCGCACCCCGCATCAGCCACACACCTGGGCAGCAAGGTGGTGCCAGGGGGAAGAAAGGGTTAAGCTGAGCCAGCGCCATCAGAAATCAGAGGATTACAGGTTTGTTGCCGGACTGTCCCATCTGTCACCAGCACAAAGACGAGCCCTGTCTCTGGCTGGGCTGTCAGTGAAGAGCCCACCACTACATTAGGACTCCATTAGGGGAGACCGGCGGTGGGAAATGGCAGCTGTCAGGGCACTATCATTTCTCCTGTAATTCCTCCCGCTCGCTTCTCAACTGCACTTAAATAGCAGGTCTACCCACTGGGCCAATTTTGCATTTTCTTCCTTCTGCTGCTCTTCTTCTTTCTTTAAAGCTGCAGCTCCCTGGGCCCTCTCCCTTGGCAGCCTGCCGGTGCTGGTGCTGCCAGTGGCATCTCCGTGAGGAGAAGGGCTCATGGGCATTAGCATCATCCCTGCTGCCAAGGTTGCTGCGGACCTGCAGTGGTGCCAGCACCATCTGCAGTGGCACCGGGAGGCTCAGAGATGGGACTTCTTGACCCCTGACCTTGGCACAAGCCAGGGGGGTTACAACCTCCGAGGATGGGTTTTACCCGGATAGGCTACATCCTTCCCATCTCCTGCCATCTGTGACTCTCTCCAACCTGGTGAACATTTTCTGGTCCATGCTGCCCTTGCCCAAAAGCCCCAGAGCTGGGGACCATGTCCAGCAACCATGGGCTGGGCTGGAGCAGGGCTTCTTCTTTCACCCTCCAAATCTGCCCAGTCTTGCAGTGCTTGCACTCCCTGCTGCTGTCATAGCCACCTTGGGGTGGGACGCTCCCCCCTGCACCACGCAATCTTGGGATCCATCTCAGTGTGGCATGCCTGACCTAGGGACATAGACATGGACCTAGGGACATGACCATGGACAACCAGGTTTTCTGATGGGACAACATCACCTGAAAACTCTCAGGACACACAGAGAGCATCCACTCCAGGAAGAGCCTCAGGGAAGCATCTCAGCATGGTGGGGACCCCTCTCATGAACCAAATGTTGGCTGGAGGTCTCCACACTCACGCTTCTCCCAGGAACCCCTGGAGCTGCCCACACCCTGCCCTGCCCTCAGTATATCTCCTGCTGGACCTGGCACTGCTGGAGCGCCGACGCTCCCCGCAGAGCCTCCTCTTCCAGAGAGGGATCAAAACAAACACTTCTGCGGGGAAGTGCATTGCAGTGGTGCTCGAAATAAATAACTAATTTCTCCCTACATGATCTCAAGGAGCAGGAGAGGCGTGAATAGCAAGGCCCGGTGTCGGGCTGACTGGACTCCCCGGTGCGGTAATTCAGAGGATGACAAACATAAGCCAAAGAAAAATGTTGAAAAATGGGCACTTCCCGCAGCCCTGAGCAAAGGAGCTATTGCAGGGTTTGGAAATAACGAAGGCAAAAAGAAGGAGAGGGGGGAATTTTCTCATTGAGACCAAGTGAAGTGCCAAACAAGCTGCTATTATGGTGGCTTTGAGAGGCACGGGGAGGGGGTGATGGGGAGGAGAGCAGGGGGAAGGAAAGGAGGGAGGTGGGGTAGAAGAGAGAGAGAGAAGGCTGGAGGAAGGGAGAAGGGTGGGGAACGCAAGGATGAGGGGGATGCGAGGAGCCAAAAGTGCGAGGTGACAAGGGGGAGACGGAGAGAGGAACAAGTTGTGTGATGGTGGCAGGGGCACCGCATGCCAGCACCCCTGTCCCTCGCCTCTGGTCCCCGGCATCTCCCCATCCATCCCCAGCCCGGCTCCCCAGCCACCTTCCACCCCCCGCACCCACCGCCACAGGGAAGGGGAGGAAAAAAAAGAGATGGAAAGAAGGAAAACAAAATATCTACAGTTGTCGAGACAAGGGGAGAAAAATAGAGGCAAACATCCATAATTTTCTCTGTGGGGCTTTGCAGTAATTGAGCCATTTGGATAAAAATAAAGGCAGCAGGCCCTTTAGGTAAGAGGAGCTTTTGCAATCCAAGAAGCCTGAATTATGCGTCTTGTATCACTTGAAACCCCCCAGCCCATCACCCCCCTCCGCCTCCCCCATGTGACACCAAACCACTTTCCCTTTTATTCTTCTTCTCCTCTTCCTCCCCCCCCTCCTTTCTTAAGTACCCTGTCAAACAGCGTCCGAGGAGAGGAGAATTTCAGCTGTCACAACTAATTTCAGCGCGTGTGTGTGTGAAGGTGTGTGTGCCTCGGGCGGGAGGAGGCGGAGGATGGAGGCATCGAATCACTCCTTTCTGGGTTTGTTTTTTGGATTTTTTTTTTCTCAGAAGGAAGATTTACATCAGAAATTTGTTTCTGGAAGTGTTTAAGGCCTGTAATTTCCTTCTTTTTCAATTGCTGACTGATGTCTTCTTCTCACCAGGCTCCCTCCTGGCCATTTCTGTCCATCCAGTGCCAATGCTCGCCATCACCCTGATGGCACACTTTTCCCTCAGTCCTGGTCCTGCCCAGCGCCGAGGAGGCTCCTCCATCTCTTTCCAGGGTCTGAGGCTGCTAAAACTCATCTCTCACAGCCTTAAGTGCCGCATTGGGTCTGGCAGCAGAGGTTATGGCTTCCCTCTGCCGGCTTTAGGCTTCAGATTTGGTCACCTCTTTTTGTAGCCACTTTGAGGTTGGCTTTAGCTGGAGTTTTGAGAGCCAAGTGTGTCTGGGAGCCCCTCCTCAGCTTCCTTGTAGCTCACTTTCAGTACTAGAAGGTCGCTATATGGTCTCCACGGAGCCTTCTCTTCTCCAGGCTGAACAATCCCAACTCTCTCAGCCTGTCCTTGTGTGGGAGGCGCTCCAGCCCTTGGAATATCTTTGTGGCCTTCTCTGGACCCACTCTAACAGGTCCGTGTCCTTCTTGTACTGAGGACTCTGGAACTGAATGCAGGACTCCAGGTGAGGTCTTATGAGAGCAAAGTAGAGGAAAAGAGGGAGTTGGTGCTGAGCCTGTTGGGTCTTCCTGGCTACGGCTTGGAGGAAAAAAAAAGCCTCTGAATCCAGCAACGCAGCCAAGCAGTTTGCAAGAGGGAAGAAGCAAAGTGTGGGCATGGCTGGAGAAGTTGCCTCCACCATGGTTGGAAAACAGGGAGGTTGTGGTGACACAGATCATCTTAAAAATCCTTCCGCTGTGGGCTGTTTCTTTCTCCTGAAATAAATGGGCATTATTGCTTAAGAAAACGATGTGAACTTCTGAAAGGAGGAAAGGTCATCTGCAAGCCCACTGGTGTAACATAGGAGACAGGCAGCAGACGGCGCATCCCAGTGAAAAAGTTCCCTGCCACCACTTTTTTCTTGGAAAGCCACCAAATAACTTCATCAGCAATCCCTACCTACTCACACAGGTGCAAATGAGATGCATAAAATTGGGAAGAGCAAGAAACAGCTGAGAAGGAACGCAACACAACTTAGGTCATGGTTTGAATTTTGAATTTAATATGGAGTGGCTTTGGGAAAGTCGGTCTGGGATTAAACTTGGATTATTGCAGGGTGCAGTGGCAACACCAGGTGGGAAACTCGGTGGGCAGAATCATTAAGGTTGGAAAAGACCTCTAAACTCATCCAGTCCAACTGTCGGCCCAACCCCACCACAGCTACTAAGCCATGTCCCAAAGCGCCACATCTACATGCTTTTTGAACCCCTCCAGGGACCAGGACTCCACCACCTCCCTGGGCAGCTGGTTCAGATGCTTCAGCACTCTTTCAGTTAAGAATTATTCCCTAATATCCAATCTAAACTTCCCCTGGTGCAACCTCTCCTGCATCTCCCATCCCTTCAAGCAGCTGTACCTGGATGGGGTGGTTTAGGTCAAGGCTGCTGTGTTGCTGGGCTGGCAGGCTGATTGTCCACCTGAGGCCACCACCACTGACCCTTCCCTTTTGCTCTGGGGTCCACAGCCAGCTGGCAGAGCTGACGCCTACTGCCTCTTGTCCCACCCTGAACCACACGCTGTGCCACCATCCCACGGCAAGGCCTTGTTGTCCTATCCTGGAGGATACATGAATGCTCAACCATGGTGGGACACCCCAAAAACCACTGGTATCGCCCAAATGCAAGGGCTGGGCAGGGGCCATGCAGCAGCGCCCTGCTTGAGGAATAACTTGGCATGTTCTTTGCATTAATCCTTGACTAACAGGTTGTTGCATCATCCCAGAGTCTCCTGTTGGTCTGATCCGGTGGGAGGGTTGTGACTGAGGGCTGAATCACACCTGGGGGCTCTATCTCAGATGAGGTGGGTGCCCAGGCATCTCCTGAAGCTCCAGTTCCCATTGGAACAGGACTCTAAGGAGCTGGGCAGAGCTCTCTGGAGCATGCCAGCACTCTGCAGCCAGAAGCTTTGTGCCCTCCTCAGGGCTGTTTCCAACCCATTCTCTGCTCAGCCTGTATTTGAGAATGGGATTGCCCCAACCCGCGTGCAAGACCTTGCATTTGGTCTTCTTGAACTTCCTAAGGTTCGCACTGGCCCACCTCTCTACCCTGTCCAGGTCCCTCTGGATGGCATCCCTTCCCTCTAGCATGTCAACTGTGCCACACAGCTTGGTGACATTGGAAAACTCGCTGAGAGTGCACTCAATTCCACTGTCCATGCCATCAACAAAGATGTTAACCCATACAGGTCCCAGTACTGACCACTGAGGAACACCTCTTGTTGCAAGTTTCCACTTGGACATTGAGCTGTTCACCACAATTCTTTGAGTGTGACCATCCAGCAAATTCCTTATCCACTGAGTGGTCCATCCATCAAATCCATGTCTTTCCAATTTAGAGACAAGGAGATCATGCAGGACAGTGTCAAATGCTTTGCATAAGTCCAGGTGATTGGTTACTCTTTCTTCTTCCACTAAACCCCATTGTAGGTGACCATCAAATTGATCAGGCACGCTTTGCCCTTAGTGAAGCTGTGTTGGCCTCCACCAATCACCTCTTTATTTCCCATGTCCCTTAGCATAGCTTCCAGGGGGATTTGCTGGTAGATCAGCACAGAGGTGAGACTGGCCTGTAGTCCCCTGGATCTTCCTTTCTTTTCCAGTCAATGGGAATCTCAGGACTTCTCAAATATGATGGATCATAGAATGGTTTGGGTTGGAAGAGACCTCAAAGCCCAGCCAGTTCCACCCCCTGCCATGGGCACGGACACCTTCTACTGGATCAGGGGCTCCAAGCCCCATCCAACCTGGCCTGGAACCCCTCCAGGGATGGGGCAGCCATGGCTTCTCTGGGCAACCTGGGCCAGGGCCTCCCCACCCTCATCATGAAGAATTCCTTCCTAATGTCTAATTCTTCACACTTCCAATCCAAAGCCATTTAAAGGCATGGTGGCTTAAGTGCCTCCACCACCTCCAGGACTCATGGTGCATCCCAAGAACCTTCAGGCTCCCCAGCCCTTCCTCTTCTCCTCCCAGGCTCTCCCTTCTCCCTCTCCCGGTCTGTAACGAGATGGAAGGGCTGGAAGAGGACGGGAGGGGCTGGAATGGGATGGGGGGTCTGGAACGGGTTGTGGGGTCTGGAACGGGATAGAGGGGCTGGAAGGGGATGCAAGGGCTGGAACGGGACAGAGGGGATGAAACGGGATGGGGGGCTGGAAAGGGATGGAAGGGCTGTAAGGGGACGGTGGCTGGAAGGCGATGGAAGGGCTGGAACGGGATGGAGGGGCTGGAACGGGATGGGGAGGCCGGAACGGGATGAGGGACTGGAAGAAGACAGAGAGGCGGGTGAACCGACCCCCCCCCCCCGACTCCGTTCTCTACCCGAGGGCCGCGCGGTGGGCGTGGTCAGGTGGGTGTGGTTACTGTTTGGCCACGCCCCTCTCCCTGCCAGACCGCCCCGCCCACCAGCACGTGAGAGGCCCCCGCCCACCGCCTCGCGATCCCGCCCCTCCTCAGCCCCACTTCCGGCGGAAGCGGGGGGCTCTTTCCCTTTCCGGGTGCGGGGCCCCGGGTGGTGCGGCGGGACGGCGCGGCGGGGGCGGCGCGCGGGCCATGGCGGAGCTGGCGCAGGGGCAAAGCGCGGCGCCCGTGGGGATCAAGCCCGAAGGTTTCGTCGACGCGCTGCACCGGGTCCGGCAGGTGAGGCGCGGGCCGGGGGCGGGAGGAGGCCGCGGGGCGCTGCTAGGCCGCGGGGCTGAGGCGGGGCCGCCGTGAGAGGCAGGGCCGCCGCACCCCGGCGTCTCTCCTCTCGGGAGCCCCCGGGGCTCTGCCCTGCGGAGGGACTGGAGGCAGGCCGAGGGGCGGCGGGGGTGGTGGCGGTGGCCGAGCTCTGGGCTGGCAGGGGGAGAGGCGAGAGGGGGCTCTTGACAAGCCCGGGAAGAGGCGAGGAGTGGTAGCAGAGCCCTGAGGAAATGCCAGGAGGCGGCGATGGGGCTTCTGCCAGGTCGGGGGGCGGTGGTGGGGCTCTGGGCAGGCTTACAGAGACGCTGGGGGTGGTGATGGGGATCGTGCCAGGCCGAGAAGAAGCGAACGATGGTGGCTGAGCTCCAGGCAGGCCGGGGAGAGGCTGGGGTGACGATGGGGCTTCTATAAGCCGGGAGCAGCGGTGGCAGCAGAGCCTCTGACAGACCCCTCTGGCGCGGGTGGCCGCCGGGGCTTGTGACACGGCGAAAACGCTGCTCTGCGAAGAAGGAGGCAGTCTAGAACTGGCGGGAGCTGTCATCTGCCACACTCTCGTTCTGCACTTTGTAACGTGTGGGTGTGAGTTTAATGCTAATTCCATTTTTGTGGAAGGTCACTGCAGGAATGAGAAGATGCTGCTCACAGCACAGATTTTGTGACTGTTCGTCACTTTTCTGCCATGTTGCAGGTGTTTATTCTGTCTCTGAACAGGTTGCACTTCACTTGTGCTTAGTAATTGCACCTGAACAAGACGTAACGCAGCTAAATACCAGGACCACAGCCCAACTGGCACTGAAAGACCCTGACTTCCTTCTTTCCAATGTTACAGGCCGGGTGGGAGAAATCTTCTGTTGCTCAGACTTGCTTTTCTCGTTTCACTGTGAAACTTCTGAAGAAACTAAGCTGAACTGTAAGACCTTTCAAGCCTCTCTCGTGGAACTTAAGTGGCTTCCTGTTGCTCGCAGCTCACTCATGAATCAGTGCGGCAGCATGTCCACATTCTCTGAGGTCTTCTCTGACTGTTACAGCAGTGCTTGCTGTTCTTGATGAACACCTTGTGCCTTCCCAGAGGAAATCATGAGCTGATCTGCTCTTCAGTTCTTGGTGCCTTTCTCAGCATAAATATTGCAGCAGGCATGCTGTATGTTGGCTCCCTACCGGATGAGGCCACACATCAGTTTTTTCAATGGCTAACAAAGCACTATGGCCTCGATGGCTTGTGATGTCTGAAAGCTTTGCTGTTAGCCTGGGAATGTCTACAGGATACGGTTACATTGAGAGGTGTTGTGGCTGTGTTTATCTTGACCTGGTCATCTGTTACCGAAGGCCTCTCATCACAAAAACATCTTGTTGAATAGCTGATAGCAGTTGAATAATCTTTGGATAACTTGGTTATGTAGAAGAAAGTAATAATTTGCTGGTTAGTTGCAGCTTGTTGAAGCTGTTGTGTACGTGTTGGAAGTGCCGCAGTGCGGAGCACTCATCCTATCAGTAGCAGGCTAGATGTGACAGTGGGATGGTGTTAGGGTAAAACGTAGCGCTGACTGAAAACTGATCTGAATCAGTGTTACGTGGTTACCGGCATCATGTTCGTAGAGTGAATATGTGAGGTCCCTTAACTGACACACGAAGAAGAGGGAATATTAGATAATTCTGTAACCGGTCTGTGTTCACTTGTTCTGAATGTGCTGTTCTTAAGGCTGTTACACCTGCAAGAATATATTTGGTTTCCGTGAGCCTACAGTTTAAGATAGTCTGAACTGGAAGATTTCCCAGACTGCCAGCTTCAGGTCAGGCTCTGCTTTGTAGCAGCTTTCCTGCTATCTTTTCACGCTGGAAACAAGTGTGTTGAGAAATGTGCACTCTGCATGTGTTCATGGGAGCGCAGTGGCGTACGTTGTTATGCAGCAAGTTGTATGCTGCCTGCTGAAGGTGATTTTTTTTTTTCTGTTAGAATTTGTGGGATTAAAAGAATTCTTGGCAAGTGCTAAAATTTCCCCTCTCTGCAAAAGCACTCAATTTATTCTAGTTTGATAGAGGCTTTATTAGGGAGTAGGTGGTCTCCTCCTGCACAGATGATCAGGATAAATTGTTGCTATTGAATTGTTACTGAATGCCAATGAGGATGGTCTGAATCGCTCAGTGGACTATTTACCTCACCACCCAAGCAATCTGTGATGAAACTTTCCTGCTGAGAATCTAGTGGGATGTAAAGGCAGTTACACCTAACGCTTCACTGGAAGTGATGGCAGAGCTTTCACTGAGTAAGCTTAAAGTTGCATTTGCCTGAACCTTAGTGATCGGTATGAAGATGTCAGCTTTTGTACTGATTCTGGCCAGTGCCACTACGTTTTCTGAGTATTTCTTTTGCTTTAAGGGGATGAGGGAGCAGAGGAAAAAACTCAGTTGTAGTTCTTGTGTTATGGTTTGGCATTTGAACTCTTTGAAAGTTTAATCTTACACTTAAGACTAATAATAAAATCTACTAAATTCAGCTCTCATGAGAGCCTTAACACCAAAATCACACTGTGGAATACAGTGCTCGGTTACTAATAACTAAATAATTCAGGGCAAGTAAGAGTTTCCCAATCAATCACAGTAACTGTTCCTCAAAGTCACTAGTATGTGAGATGACATGGGAGTAAGAAATCTCGAATAACTTTGAAAGAAATTACTTGTGTGTTGCTTTCACTGTTTGTGCTGGACTTGCTTGGGCATTTTGTGGACTCTTAAATATTTGTAATGCATCAAAAATAACTTCTCCAAGTGAATGCCAGGGCTTTGAGATGGCCTGTCCTACATCTGCTGCACCACGCCTCTAGTGAGAGGATTAGTTTATGGATCCTACGTGGTGACAGATCTGTCCGGCTGCTCCTAGGCAGGGCAGCTTTTCCCGTGTGGCATTTTGGGGTGGGGGAAGAGAAGAGAGGATGTTCGCTCCCCTTTTGAGTAAGGAGATCAGAAAATAAGTAGGGCTACCTGTACTTTGGACGAAAATGGATTTCTGTCAGCCTGTCCTTGAATCTGTTGGCAAGACAGTATCTTGCTTGGGTTTTACCCTCTCTGGTTGTTCTTGGCAGTCTTAGTACAGTGCGTGTTTGCAGCACTTACTGGTTCCCTCTCATACTTGTGTTGTAATCTGCCATATGTCCTGTCTGAATCCAGACTTCTTGGAGTGCTAGGGAGAGGAAAGGCATGGTAAGCTTGTAGCGGGCCATCTTGGAAGTTTGAAAGGGGATGGATATCCTGGGACTCGCTGAGAGTCTGTGAGAGAGGCGGTGGTTAAAATCCCTTTCTATTATCAGGCTCTAACTACTGATTTCCATAGGAATGGAGGGGTCTTAAGGCTTAAGGTTCTTTATCAGCTGGCAGAGTACTTTTTCAGATCATCCTCAAATAGATTTAGAGGTGTGCAGTCGCTCTAGCGTTTCGGAAGAACATCTGTGACATGACACTTAAATGGTTGTGGATGGTCTCACTGCATCCCACAGAGTTCTGGAGCAGTGACTGTCGCACAAACTCAAATATTCTGCTTGACTAGAAAGAGTAGCAGATGCACTAAGTATTGCCTGAAGAAGCAGATGACAGCACCTTATTGGTTTGTATCCTCCTAATTCCTAGGACTGATTATTTTATCAGTTGTTCTTCTTTTGCAGTACAGCGTGGAGAAATTCTTCCCAGAAACTAGGTCCTTTCTCTTGAAAGCTGAATTCTGCAGATACTGATGTTTGAGTCACGCTATGCCTGGTGAAGAAGCTTCATATTTAAAAGTGTTTTTGACATTACACCATTTTTAAGGGGTCTTTAAAGTACAGGAGGACAGAAATGTGAGGCTTAAGAAAGCATATCTTCCGCACAACTGTGGGCTATTTTGTTTGTTTGGCTTGGCTTTACCATTGCAGTTAGTAGCTCAGGTTTGCGCTGTGTCCTTTGAAGTGTTTGTTAGAGAGCTTTGTTCTGGAGAAATAAGGTGCAGAAACAGTTCCGTGGTAGTAATGCTTTTCTCCAGTGCATTTTAGAGCTCTGTAAAATGGCTGTTTGTTTTAGGGGGAGAAAAAAAAAGGGGGAAAAAATATGCAGGCAGGCATACAGGGGGACAAAAGCAGTGGCTTGCAGTACATTACTCAAGGTCATTTTGTCAGATAAGGGCTAGGTCTGCTTACTTTTGCTATGTTCTGACTTCTGTGCTTATCTCCATGCTGAACCCATAGTAAAAGCTGAGGTTCCCATTTTAAGTTGGACCTAAGAAGTTAAATGTGTTTGAACAGCTACTTCTACTTGAAAAAACTCAGCTCTGATTTTGCAGTATGTTTTCCTGCTGCTGTGGGGTGCTGTGTCTGCGTGTAACCTGGTGGCACTAGGAGGCCTTTGAGATAAGGGTACAAGTTTAAATAAAGGAGTGGAAGGGGGAAGAAAATATCCTGAAAGCTGATAATGTAAAAATTGCTTTGACTGTCTTATTTTGACCTTTACTTGATGGATTCTGTGCCAGAGTGATAATTGTGTGCGAAGCACGAGTAGGGATTTGCAGAGCTCTCCTGCTCTGGGAGCAGACAGCTGTGGTGCTGGTGATCTCTTCCTGCACACCTGCATACTCCATGCGAGCTCCGTTTGGTGAGCCAGCTTCTGCTATCCACAGGCCATTTTCTTCTTTCCCTTGAGCCTGCGGTGTTTGCTTTCAGCTCCAGTTTCCACAACTTACAGATTTTTTTCAAGTAAATAACTGCTAACAGAAAGAGTTCATAAAGGGCATTTTAAGATCGAATGTTGCCAGCCATGCCAGGGTATGCTATAGCCAATACTGCTGCTTTTGGCATATGTTTGTAAATTATTATGTGAAAGCTGTTAATAGATTGTTAGAAAAGAGATTTTAAGTTTATTTTTCAGCAGTGAAGTGGTCAGGAAACTTCTGTGCTCTTTGTACATTCATTAAAATCCTTTGCATCCCAGACGTAAGGGGCAAGTGTGTAGACAAAATGCTGGAATCATGGGTGCAGTATGGCTTTCAGCAAAAAAACAAGGCATCACTTGAGAGATGTTCAAGGCCAGGTTGGATGGGGCTTTGAGCAACCAGATCCAGTGGATCCATGGCAGGGGTGTAGGAACTGGGTGATCTTTAAGGTCCCTTCTAACCTAAACCATTCTGTGTTTCTCTGACAAGGAGGGAGTGGACTATGAGATGAAAATGATCAAAACTTAAAGCCCTTTTCATGCACGGTATTGAAGAGAATGTGTTCTATTCTCTTTCTAAAAGCATTGCCCTCAATCTTTCAAGATTATTTCAGATAGCTTATTTTCAGTACCCTGTGGTCCTGAATCTTGGGCAGTTGTTTATTGCACTGCAGCAGCCAGTAGTGTCAACAACCAGAGTTACGGTAGATGTCTTTCTGTTGTAATAAAACTCAAATTTTAGAAACACCTTTAGTTATGTCTGTCGTTTAAAACATACATCTGTAAAATGGTTTTTCATCTGTTCCTGTTGGTTATTCTCTGGTGAAGTCCCAGTTATTTACTGAGATATTTATATAGACTGAGATCAGACTCCTAGTTCAGATTCTATTCAGTGATTCTTTTTGCTGGAAAAGGAAGCAAATGCTGTAAATACACCATGCTTTATATTTGTTCTGTAACTGCTTTGTTCTGCCCTTGCTTATTATATAGCCAAGTGCTTTCTGTAGGCGAGGGGTGCTGTGCCTGTGCGGTTTGCTGTCCCTTGAAGGGCTGTGAACTCAGGTCCTGCTCTGAGGTAACACACCTCTGTTTCTGCAGTGGGCTGACACGGTGAGCTTGGGGAGCGGGGAAAGAGCTCACATCTGTCAGCATCCATCTGTGTCGATGTCTCCTACATGTCATTAGAGACAAGCTTAATTTTCCATTTTTATTAAGTGCTGTTTAGGTCTCTCTTAGTTCGTTTGTTTACCTTAAACTGCTTACTGTGATACCTCACTGCATCCTGTAAATATCCTCCTTGCATCCTGGCATGGCAGGGAATGGCTCTTACCCCTCTGTTAAGGGTTTGAATTAGATGCACAGGCAGCATTAGTCATGTTCGTGCTCTATTGACCGCTGCAGGAAATAGAAACTAATTCTGGGCTAATAGTTCGCCCACTGGCTTGTTCTTTGTACAGTAAACACAGGGTGATCCAGTCTCTTTGAGAAGGAGTTCCCAAACCTGTTATTGTGCTGTGTATTTTCCCATTCTTCTCCCTCCACTCCCTCCACCGATGTGAGTATGCTCTTCTATGTATCTGGGTATGCGTGGATGCCTGTGTCCTCCTACATGGCTGCAGTGGTGGCAGCTTCTCCAGGACAAAGGTGATGAGCTACTTTGAACTCTCTTCTCTGCAAGATGTAGCTTGTCAGCTGCTCATTGAGTGAACAACCCTGAATATAATGTTCCAGGGAGTAAATACCTACTTATCATCAGGAAGAGGGATTGGGTAAATTAAAAGTTAATTAAGCAAACAGTAAAAGCAAGCAGAAAATTGTTTACTTTACAAATGAAGCACTTCTCTCTTGGAATTGTTATCAAGCCACCTGTATAGTAAACAGCTGAGTGAAGACTGGGCTGGGGTGAATGCCTTATTGGCAGCTGTAACTTCAGGTATGCTAATCATGCTTTTATCTCCTGTTTTTATAGATTGCTGCTAAAATTGGAGATATTCCTCACTTGAATAATTCTACAACACTTGTGGACCCATCAGTCTACGGTTATGGAGTGCAGAAACGGCCTCTGGATGATGGAGGTAAGCTGGCTGTGATTTGTCAGTCTTGTGGGTGCAACTCCTGAAATTCATCTCTGGGGACAGGTGTCTGCTTTAAGGACAGAAATTACTGCATCCTTCTGTCTATAGAAACTTTATACAAGATTCCATGTGCTGTTCAGTCTAGATAGCACAGGACTCCTAGGCATTAGTAGTATTAATGTGAAGCAATTCTTTCTTAGTTCATCAGGTCTGGGAATTAGCACACAAACTGTGTAAATTAAATCTTGTTCTGTGGTAGCTGGGGAGGGAGGAGGGATGTGCCGATTGGAACTATGCAGGAGCCCGTGTGTAGGGCACCAGATGTACGTAGTAAAGCTGCTCTTCTCTGGTGACCCTCACTTTCCAAGAGCAGGCAGTGTACAGAACAATGCTATGTGTGCTCCTCTCTGTGTAAAGCACGGTCACTTTGTATGTGAATTTTAAGGAGAAAAGATACTGATGTAAGCTGGTGGAAGTTGAAGGGAAACTTCCACGTTAGGCCTAGCTTTTTTCATAATTATTCTTTGAGCATTCTTAAGTCTCTGAAGCATTTAACATTGGCAACAGCTGAAGAATAATTTACTGGGTGGACCACATCTGGTAACTGCAATGAGTTAATATTGTATGAAGTGCTACAATTTTGAATTAAGTTATTAGTTTCTTATTTTTGAGAACAACAAAAATATTGGAACAGGTGTTTTCATTTCTACAAATCTATTGATGTATGCTGTTATAAGAACTGTTTAAACTCTTATTATCGGCTGCTGTATAGATGGGAAGAGCTCACCTTTTCCTGTGGTTATAAAAAATGATGTGTCTGTCTTCCTTTTCGTGTTTTCTCTAGTACTTTTACTGACTCAGGTAGCCCTGTGGGGTGATCTCTTCCCCACAGATGTGTTCAGTACTGAGGAGATAAGCAAAATTGCTGCCTAGCACTTCATTTTGAAAATAACTTTTTCCATCTGATACAAATGCTGAAAATCCTGCGCATCTGCTGCTCGTTCTGAAAAAATGTGCTGGGGCATGGAGATGAGTTTGTTTCATGTGGAGCCTCTGGCTTTTTAATGTTACTGCTTTCTTAACACATGCCACAAGCTACTCTGTTCTCTGAGCTGCTTTGGGCTGATTAGGAAAATACTGGGTTTATATCGTGAACCTTTGTGCCTCATCTCATTGTGTCTGTGAGAAGTCAGAGGCCTGGTATTGCTGGTATGGATTGGTTCCTGCTTTTGGGAAGGCATTGGGCTATCAAGCAGGCTGTTGAGCATTGAAGAAGGCTGAGCAACTTTGAGCTGTGTCGGAATAGCTTAGATAAGTGTCTGCATGTGGAACAGAATAAAAGTAGCCTTCGAGGAACTAATCATTTGTAACACTAATTTTGCCTGTTTCTTTCGTTGATTCTGCAGACGGAACTGAGAAATCTGACCTCTTGAATGTTATTTTAATGAACTTTCAACATGTGAAATGGTTGTAGCGCTTAGTGAAAGCGCAAGTTAGACTTTGTACTTTTCCTGGTGAGCCCTGTTGCGTGCTGAGACACGTTTCTGTGAACACAAACCGTGTCAATACAGTTGGAGTCTGGGCTATAAATGTGTGGTACTTCTGGTTTCTTGTGTTGCGACAGGCAACTCCATGGAGTAGGTTTCATTCCTGGGAGAGCCTTCCAGGATGGCCGTATTTGAGTGTTGTATTGGCGGTCATTCTGGTGATGTAAAGATCTACGGGTGTTTGCTCCTCCTGGGTGCTTGTTCAGTACTGAGCTTTGTAACTGTTTTTAGAGCAGCTCCAACTGCTGCATTTACCCTTGGCGTCTTCATATACACCTCTAGGTGCTATAACTTTGTCATAGAATCATGGAATGGTTTGGGTCAGAAGGGACCTAAAAGCCCATTGAGTTCTGACCCCACTGCCACGGGCAGGGACACCTCCCACTGGGTCAGGTTGCTCCAAGCCTCATCCAGCCTGGCCTTGAACCTGGCCTTTTTCCAACTGCCTTCCCAAAAATCTGTTCTGTGAGATATAGAGAAATTATTAGAGAAATAGATAAATGATGGAAGTAATACTTTAAAGGGCTGGAATTTCACAAAGACATTGTCAGGGTAGGAGCAAAGGTTGTATCGCTTCTTTCAGCTTTGATCGTCTTGGAGTTTATTCCTAATGCCATCAGTAAGTCCTGTAATGACATGCAGTTGTCTGATGAGTTCCCCACCTAACAGTGTAATCCTCCTGCACCACTCTTTAACGGCGTACCCAGGCTAGCAAAGCAATTCCTGAAGCTGTGAGTGCAGCTTACTCTGTATTTTTGTGGTGTTATCCATATCTTAGTCTTGGGCTCTCTCCTCTTGCAGCAATGGCATTAAAAGTCTATAATGCAGCTTTAGCTCAAAGCATCTGGAAGATGGCGGTTGCTTTTAATATGACACTTAAATTAGGAAAGGGCTTCCCATTTGGTTGATCTTCTAGTTCTCTGTTAGCTGCGCACAAGAGGTGTCGGAATTGCACGCCCGCACTTTTCTCCATTTTCTGCTTGTCTGAACCACGGTTTGGAGGTATTGTGAAGAAGCAATTATTTACATTGTGATGCATGCTCTACAAATTTTATAGTGCAGGGATTTGGGTACGTTCTGCTCCTCTCTATAGCTTGGAAACAAATCTGGTGGTAAATCTTTTGACTGTTTACCTCTGTGTACTGCGTGCTCATGGCTAGGTGCAGGTCTCGCTGCGTCTGTCCCTGTGTAGCTGTTAGAAAATTACTTCTATTCTTAATACTCTTGGAAAAAAATTGGATCCAGAGGATGTATTTAAGATGACAAGAAAACTATCTCTTTCATGAAAATCTAATTCTGCCTGTCTGTTTTTGTACACAGCTGCTGGTGTGGCTGATGGATGTCAGCTTAGGAAGTGGTCTTAAGACGGGGTGACAGTATGCTGGTCAAAACCAATTCAGCTGCTTTTAGAGCATTTTCAGGAAAAATAGATTTGTCATAGTATTGGAAACTGGAACGTGTGAGTGCTTTTTGCACTTCCCTTAACATAACCTTCATCTAAAATGAAGAGCTGCTAGGAGTGGCCTTGGTGACCTGGCCTGTTGGTATTAGATGAAGCTTGAGACTGATTATTTCTCTTTTTCCTGCACTTTATTTCTGGAAACAACTTTAAAGTAATCCCGCAGATAGCTATAGTGCAGGGAGGGGATCAGATTGATTTCATAGTCAGCATTTTATGACCACTTGCAGCAGTTCTTGTTTCTCAGCAAAGGTGAGCACTGGAGATGGGGTTAGCACTGAGCTGCAGAGAGACCTGGTACCTTCTTGATTCTGACTCCCTGCTTAGGACAGATCCCAACCTTCCCGTTATGGCCAACGGCTACTCCTGGCCTCCATTCTAATTAATGGATCCCTCTAGTTACCAGCACAATTTAGTAAATTTATTTAATGCTCAATAATCCTTAAAAGCCAGCATCCTTCTTAATGGGAGTGGGGACCTAGTCTGCTGGAGAGAGACTGATGGCCTGAACGTTGGCCTTTGTTTGGACAGCTTTGAATAAGTTTCCAGTAATAAGCAGCAGCGTTGCAGCTGAAGGCTGTAGCATCCTTTGAGTCTGGGGAGACAAAGATGAGAGACCTTGGAGGAGCCTCCTGGTGACCTTCCTCTCTCCACGCTCTGCCTTCCCCCAGCTTCTGTGGTGCATCCAGTTATGAAGACAGCCTGTTCTGGTGTAATAAAGCTTGATTGCAGTAGAGCCTAGGGCCTCAATCTCAACGTGATCCCGTTTAATACTTTATTCTTTTCCTCCAACATGTTTTTAATGAGAATAGTGATGGCAGAATGAAATCTTAACCCTGTTTAACTGATGGTGAAAGTTAGTAGTGATGCTCCTTGGCATATCTTTAGTAGCAGTAGGACCAGGATAAAAATCTAGATCTCTTAGTGAAAGGTTTGGTGTAATACACAAAATGCCAGTGGTCTTCAAAATCACAGCTTTACAGATCACTGTTTCTTAAATGAGGCAGTTTTGAGGGGGGTAGAAAGCCTATAAAGATTTGCAGTGAAGGCAGACACAAAAATTATTAGGTTTTGACCATTTAATTAAGAAAAAAATGGCAATATTTAATACTGAAGAATCAGAGTAAATAGCATCTTACTCATAGCTTTCAAAAATCGATGATGATCCTGTTTTGGTTGAAATGCAACCCTGTTCTACTGCTTTCTGTGAGATGCATCACTCTGATTTTATTCTAACCATGAAGATTTTCTTGACGAGACTGTATATTCCTGTCGTGCACATTAATTTAGTGGGAGGCACTGCTTTGTTTTATGGGGTGGAAAAAAATTCCATATTTATTTTGAGTGTCTGTTAGGTAGAATTCAGTTAAGGTGAAGCCTAAAGCAGAATGAAGAGTTATCAACCAGCAGGTGCCATTAATAGGAAATTGTGCTGATTTTATTCAGTGTTTTTCCTTATTTGCAGTAAAATGACTGCAGTTACAGTTAAATTGTACTCAATAGATGTAAAAGGGGGAATATGTACGTGGCTTGTCAGAGTTCAGCCGCCTTCCTGGTGCAAAGAGGGAGGTGGTGGAACAGAACATTGGTTTTCAGTACTGCAGTGAGTGTGGTCTGCCCCAGCCTTGCTGATTGGTTAGTTCTGGTCTTTTGGAGCAAACTGGGCAAGTTTAGAAGCAATGCACCTTTGGATCGTTGGAACTGGGAGCCATGTCATTGCTTTTTCCCCCCCCTCCAAAATAGAGAGAAATCATAACTGACTTCAAATAAATCGCTCCCCATTCTCACCGTCTACCGTGGAGAGGTTATTTGTGAAATATGGAAGCAATGAGCACTCATAAGTTATTGTGGCTTAATTTTTTAAACTAATGTGTACAATTAATATACTGTAATATACAGTATATTATGTATAGTGTATATACAATTAATATACTGTAATATATCTGCCTCGGGTGGTGAGTGGCTTACTTTGTGTGTGTGGTGCATGGAATGGGTTGCAGACATTGTTACGTATATCTAAAGCTGATTAATCCCTGACTGATTTAACTTCTTGTGCTTGTACCATTTGCCCTAAGAAGTTGTCTTTTTCAAGTGTAGGATTGTGCTGCCAAATGAGGGCTCTTCCGTTCCGCGTGTGAACTTCAGAAGTTGATTATAGGATGTGTATCTGTCTCATAATTTGTGGGCAGTGGCTGCAGCAGAACATACTGCTAAGAGAGCTGTTATATTGAATTGAGATGCAAAGCGGATGTTTAGATACAACCTTGTAGTGTTAAGGCCACTTTTTCTGGCATCTTGGGATGAGAGTGGCCTGGTTCATGGCAAGGGCAATCCCATACTACGTCAATAGCCACCGGAGCTATTGCGTATGTTAAAAGTTTGAAGCATGGTTTGGGCTAAGATGGTGAGATTCTGTATTTGTTTGGTCATATTTGCTCAGCGGTAGTAGCTTACCAGCTAGAGTGAATATTCTGCATTACATCACCCACCTTTTTCAACTGCAGTATTGATAGTTATCAAATTAGAGCTTTTTGTATTCAGGGTGAGAATATGCAAAGACAAATCTAACGGAGTCAATAACGCAGCAGTTGCCTTATCACTGAGCTGGGGAGAGAGTAATAAAATATATATGCTGTCAATATTTTGGTCCTGAACTATTATGAAGGTATTGACACACGGCAGAAGTATGGTATTGACTCTCTTTGTCTGTTTTATTTGAGTAAAGTGTTTGGCCACAAACTTTATGCATTTTTCTAACGGATTTAGAGTGTGGGACGCATCCGCTTTCTAACCCTGCCGGCCGATTGCCAATTTATTTCAGGTCAAAGAATGCGCAGGTTGCTGCAACGTGGTTTGAAACAGCATCCTTATTATCCCAGCTCACATGTTGGCTGATTTCATTTGTTTTGCTACTTGTGCCCTCCAGGCATGCAATATAATCTTTCAACTGGTTGTTAGGACCAAATGGTCTGGTTTTTAGGAGGTTTGCTGCAGGCGGAGTCCAGGAGGAAGCCCAGCAGGGCACAGGTTCCCACTTTGCATGAGGTGGTCTAATGATAGTTTCCCCATTAACATTTGGAAGAAAGATCTAATCTGTTGGAGTTAGGGTGCAGAAATCTATTTGAGGCGTCTGGGCTGGGGAGGGAACTGTGAAGCATAAATGGGCCACCGGCTAACATCGAAATGTGCCTGGAATGCGTGTATTCAGGACAATGCGTTTGGTTGTTGGGTTTGGTTTTTTTAAAATACTTTTTGGGTGCCACAAGGTTACTTAACAGACCTATTCCTTTAACAGGTCTCCGCGTAGGTGGGCTCCATGGAGCACAGATAAGAGACACAGAGAGAAGTATGTGCAAGCAGTCTTTAATGCTTTTTGCCTGGACTAAATCTCTTGAGTCGGCTCAGCTTTTATTTTGGGTTTTTTTTTTAATACCTACCAGTCTGCTTGACGTTTATTTTCTCCCTTTGCCATCCTGCCTTTTTCCTCCTTTTTTTTTTTTTTTTTAACTACTTTGGGCTTAATTTGGGAAGGGGGGTGGTTAGTTACAGGGATTTGGATTTGGGCAGGCAGGATTTTCTCCCATGACTCTCAGCATGGGGAGATGCGGATCAATTCCCTATCCTGTGTTCAGCTGGACACTGGGTTGTGGTGTGTGTTGATCAAGAAATCCCCTCCTGTTTTGTACCACATAACGCATTCATTTCAGCCACTGAACCTAAATTACTGTTTTGCTTTTCTTTCTTTTTTGATGAAATGGTAAGAACTCTTTTTCTATAGGGATGAAGTTAGTTTATCCGTGCTAATGCTTTGATTTTTTTCCTTTTTTCTTTTCTCTGCCACAGTAGGTAACCAGTTAGGGGCCCTGGTACATCAAAGGTAAGCAGTGGGTTATGTTTTATTATTTATTGATCACTTCTAATTGTTTATTGATCCACCATCTGTAGTAGTGTTAGGAAGTCAGAGGTTGGAGAATATGGAGAAACTGTCAGCTTAGGTTTTCTCCAGACTGGGGTTTCTGCTAACCCTTTAAGAGTGTTTGTTATGAAGAAAGAAGAGTTGATACGAAACTTGGATTTGGTTCCTCTAAATCTGCAGAACTGAACAAAATAAATTCTCCTTTCTCCCTTCCCCTGCCCTGGTTGTGGTTGGGGGAGAAAGGAAAAGTTAGGAGAAAAATAAAAAATTAAAAAAAAAGGAAAAACCAAAACCCACAAACTGGCATTTTAACAGAAGTTGGAAGTATTAAGGGGTCAGGTAGATTCTTTATTATTCTTACTATTATTTCATTTTGTTGGTGTAACATGACCTGGCATGACTCGTTTGTCAAAGATGATTTGTGAGAGACTGAGGCAAGAATGAGTTGCCTTGCAGCTTGTCACAGCATCTAATACAAAAGTGAAATTCTCGATTTTTTTCGAATCCTGATCTTAGGGAGTTATCTTGTTTTGAGTGAGAAGGGGAGGGCATTCCTAAAGCTCAGTTCACTTTTGGGCTGATAGTAGTGCTTTTCCATCATAAGCAGCTATTTGTGGGAGGCTCAGCGGAAAGAACAAGCAGTATGCGTGAAGAGCATCAAACTTTCATGTAATAGTTCAAAGTAAGGGTGATGTCCCGATAGGGCAGCACAGAGAAGGGTGAGCAGTGTTGTCTCCTCTGCTGCTACCTACTACCTCTCTTCTGACAGGAGAGATGTTCATGTAGGGATTTCATGAGGCTGAAAAGCCCGAATTGGTTTCTTTCGGTTTTTGGTGGTTTGTTGGTATTTGGCTTTGTCCATCTGCCACTGTTCCTCCGAGAGAGTGGTCAACAGATGAGGCAGGACAGGACATTTCGGCAATGGGCTGGATTTATTCCAGGTTAAAACAACTGTATTTCTGAACCTGCCTGTTGCAGGTGAGTCTGTTCTGTTGCAGGTCTGGATGGCAGCGTTTGGGTTTACATTGCTGCTAGTGAGCCTCGGGACAGAGGACAGTGCTTTGTCTGCAGGTTAGCTGGTCAAGTCTAATGTGTGTTTTATACTTTCCCTAGCTGATCTAAAGCGCATAATTGGGAGGGTTTAGCATACCATCAGTTGCTTTTGAGATCACTGAACAAATTGTATATAATATGTATCTCAATGTGTTGTGTTTGCAGCTTCAGTATTGGCTGTGTTGTACTTTCTATGAGATAGAAATGGCTGAGCAAAAAACCATGCGAGGTAATTCCTTTCTAGTTCACTGTGGTCAGGGCTTAGGGAATTGCTTTGGGCACTGGGTTTTGAGGCAAAGGCACATTGAAAAAGTCTGAAGAACAATAGATATGGAAGTCTTGAGATAATAAGACTTCAAAGGGTAATTAAAGACGACTTTTATAAATTCCAAGGAAAAGAGTGATAAGGACAGGCAGGAAAAAAAAAAAATCTGTGAATATTGTAGGGGTCGTTCCTATCAGGATTGGCTTTGGTTACTAGTTGGTCTCTCGGCAAGAGTATATCCAAAAGGAGTAGAGACTGTGGCCTGGAAGGTCTAGGCTAAATATTAAAGGGACTTCGCTGTTACTCCATTAAATCTGTCTGGAACAAGAATGACAAAAAGAAGTTCTTCTGGCAGCTCCCCTGAGGATGATGGAGAGTAGGCTGGAAATCTATCCAGTGTAGAAGAAATTAGGTGACCACGAGAGGTCTCTTTCAAAACAAATGATTTTGATGTAGTGTTTACTTGTGTCTGCAAAAGTGTTCTGCTGTGCCTGGTTTCCACGGCACACACGTAGTTGTCTTCCAAATTGTTCTTTGTAATGACTATTTGATTTTTTTATCTTCCTTTTCTTTTAGAGCTGTAATAACAGAAGAGTTCAAAGTGCCTGATAAAATGGTTGGATTTAGTAAGTACCTTGGATGCTTTTGATATATTTCTTGATGTGTTTTTTGTGCAGGAATGCTGTTCCTTCTGACACGCTCACAAGTTTTTGTGCTTACTAGCCTTGGATAAGCCTTGTCTAATTCTAACTTTGTGGGGACCAGATGATCTGTGTTTGAAATCTGGGTGAAAACCGCATGGCAAAGCTTGGTTTCCCAGTAATAAGAACAAGACTGTGGTGCGGGTTGCAGAGTTTTAGTGATTCTCTTCTTTAAATTCCCACTAGTGTACTACGTAAGTCAAAAGGGAATTTATTTCCCCTCACTGAAACATCCTACTTAAAGCATGCAAAACTGTTTGAGTTGAGGGAGGAAAATATTTAAATGTTAAAATAAGAGTTGACTTAAGGCAAGTTAAACAGAATTTTAACTCCCATACATTTGCTGCAGGGAAACATAACCAGCACGCATTGTCAGATGAGTTTTTCCTAGATTTGCATTCCTAATACTGTTCTCTTTCATGCTTGATCCTAATTCCTCTCTTCCTCGAGGATCATTACTCTTTCTTTCAATGGCAACTCCTGCTGATGTGTTACTGCAGTGATTGCTCAGACTCTTCCACTGCTGGATCTCTGTGCATCTCTCCCAATTTGATATACGGAGAATAAAAAGGGAAAAAACAGGCCATCACAATTACCCGTTAGCATGTGAAGTTTTGTCCTGACTCTAAAGACACTCTAAAAAGTAACTTGAATTTCTGCAAAGGAAGCTCTCGCCCTCCTCCTGTCAGACCTCTTCGTTTGTCGGTCCTGGCACCACACGTGTCGGTGGTATCTGGAGGGATGCTGCAGCCTTGTGAGAGGGGAGCCTGTGTGCTCTGATGCATCATCTGTGTTAACTCTAATCCTGGTTCAGGGCCAGACAGATGCAGGAGAGTGGCAAACCCACAGCTGAGAGATGCTTCTGTGGAAGCATCCTGAGCCAGGCATACCTGTTTGACTTGACAGTTTTGCTCTTTTCGCAGTCTGGGAGGAATATGAATGGTGATTGGCACATAGTTGTTTCACAGTATGTCTCGGGAAACAACTGTGTGCCGACTCCAGGGGTTAAGAGAGATGGGTATTTGTTTTCACTTAAGGTTTGATAGAGCATTTCAGTATGTAGTGGTTCTTTCTGAGTGCAGATCAGCCAAATAGCATCTCCTTTGAAAATAGGTAGTAAAATATGAATTTTGAAGAAATAAAAGCAGAAGACTCTGCCTTTTTTTTGGACCTCAAATAACTGGTTTATTGGCTCAGACTGAAGAAGATATACTTAAATGACTCTTCTAGCAGCACTCAAACTACTGCCTTATTTCTTCTATACTATGTGTTGCCATTCCAGTGCAAGATAGGCTTTTTTTGTTTGTGGGGTTTTTTTCCAAGCAAATAGAATAACTTTCAGCAGTATTTTAATGTTTTTCTGCTATGATAAATTTGGTCATGCTGTGGATGCTTTTTCTGCAATTCTGGAGTCACACTGTTCCTTTATAGATAGCTGCAGTGGAGTAAAAGGGGGAAGGTGCTCTGCAGTTACACAGAAAAATGGTATGTTCTGACGCTTGTTGAACTCATTTCAGTAATCGGCAGGGGAGGTGAACAGATCTCAAGGATTCAGGCAGAGTCTGGCTGCAAAATTCAAATTGCTCCAGGTAAGAGCCTCTTTGTGTGGCTGCTGAACAGCTTCTAATGTTGCAGGATGTTGTGTCCATTAGGTCGGGCATGTTGCCATGCTCATGATGTGTTATCACTATTAACAACCAATACAAGAGGCTAACGTGCACAGGAGAGCTGTTGTAGGACTAATGTCCCGACTAGCATGGGAACCACGGTTGAGGAAGGAAACCATTAAGGAACTGTCCTTAACCAACACATGGGCACAATGCAAATGGACAATCCATGTTGTACTTAGGCCTGAAATTGCAGCCGTTAAGTTTTCTCCTGGTGGTACCACTTTGCTCAGCTCATGTGGTTTGTCTCAGATTAGTGTGGTCAGCTCCAACTCCTGGCAGAAGACATTTCAGGAGGTTGGCTGCAGTTCTTCATACAACTCACTTTGCATTGAGAAAATGGGATCATCAGTTTGCTTTGTGCTAGTGCCTGTTTGCTTTGGGGAAAACTGTACTACAGTGCTGTGCAGGAAACTGATGATGAATGTAATCTGAGTTCTTCTCCTTTTAATTGCCGGGGAAGGCTTTAAAAGAATGCAGACATCCAGGAAATCATTTAAAATATGTTGACTCTGGATGCCTTTGAATTCATTAGTGCGCTCTGTTTGCGGGGGTGGGGGTGTGGTGCTTCCGTTAGTGCCTGGTAGTTACCGAAACAGCTGACAGATTTTTTAATTCCGTGTATTAAAAGTTTTCTTTTTGTTTCCTTGAAGATAGTGGTGGGATGCCCGAGAGGCCCTGTGTACTCACTGGGACACCAGAGAGCATTGAGTGAGTTCTGATTTCATTTCTCTCCTTCCTCCTTCTCTCTCTCCTCCCTAATGCTGAGCTCTGTCAGTGGTGCTAGTCGTTTAGCCACACAAGCAGATGTTGGCCTAGAGATACTTGAGGGTCTCTGGACCATAGAACCTCTTGGTCTGATGCTTTAAACCGTGCACCTCAAAGGCTTTTTTCCAGTTGCAGTTTGAACCCTCTGCAGAAATGTCCATGGAATTCCCTTCCGCAGGGCAAGGTTGCTCTTAGGGCACCAAGGATGCAGTTTTCTAACTGCAGCTTTCCAAGATACTGAGCTAAGCTGTTGAAGGGCACTTCTCTTCTCCCCTTCGCTTCCCTATTGTTATTGAGATGACCATCCTTCCAGCTGAAGAAGGGCTGCATGAGGCCTCCAAAGCCTGTCGGTGCCACTCCAGAATAATCTGGAGATGTTGGCGTTGTTGCAGAGCAGCATGAGGCCCATAGGTGTGCTTGCCTCTGCATCGCTGCCAACAAGAAGCAAAGGACTGAACCAAAGTCTTGAATTCTGATCCCTGCATGGTAGATACATGGCCAGCCAGCAGGGATTTCTACGCTTTAGACCTATAGAAACTTTAGGGACAGTGTTTCCTCCCTCCCCCTTCCCAGGAGCTGAGTTTGAGACTCTCACAAACCAGTTGAGGACCTCCTGCTGGAACTGGATCCAGGATCCTCAGGCTTACAGGAACACACTTAACATATGGAGCTGCTCTTTCTCTCCCCAGCCTTTGGGTAGGTGGGTTTTTTAAAATCCATCTGGAAATCTTTGAGTTGCGTTTAATAGTGAAAATACATGGGCGCAAGGACTGTCTCTCTAAAGAGAAGGCACTCATCATCCTTCCATTCCTAAGAGATCTAAGGGTACTTAAATCTCCTTATTTCTACCATAATACTGCAACCAGTGAGCCAGAATAAATGTAATTGGCAAGCTCACATTATAGGGCAGGCAATGTATTCTTGCTGATATTGAAGTGCTTTTCCTCCTTTAGCAAAGAGTATTTCAGAACAAGAATGAAATATTAAAAAGCTGGGGTGCCTGATGAGATGCAGTTGGGGGAAAATGGGGGAGAGAGGTAGTTAAGACTTAATGGTTCTGAAATGAGAAGTTAAATATAGTCATATCCGAGGCTGTCTTTAAATAAAATATAAGTAAACTTAAAAAATAAAAATGAGAGAGCTCAATTTGTGAAGTGGAACAAGTTGAGGATATGGAATTAAGCAAAATTTAATTTACTTTTCAGCTAGAATTCTTTTCAAGTTGGTTTTCTTTAATATTTTTTCAGGCTACTTGTAAAAAAAAAAAAAAATGAAGGAAGCCACTCGAGATCTCAGATTTCTTTTGTGGTAGGAGTGTTTCCGTTAGTTATATCCAGTGGCAAACTAATAGGGTTGATCTGCAGGTGACCCCTTTGCATCTGAAATACGTTGTGTGTTAACTGTTGCGGTCTCTATACTGTCACTAAAAGAGCATTGTGCAAAATATAAAGATAGGTGAATAAAGCATCTTAAGATTCTTCCTGAATATTTGAAGTATGCTTCCAGAAATTGCACTCTCTGCCTTGTTTTGTGAGGAAAGTCAAGAGAAGGCAGTGCTCTGATATGTGTGCAGTCTCAGATTGCCACTCCCTGAGCTGCCATGGGTGGTTGTCTGTGAGGGATGACTGTATGGCTTCTTCAAATCTCCAGGGAGAAGACAGTCCCTCTAGGGTGGTTAATGTGACTTTATATGAAGTGGAGAGAAGGGAAGATGCTGCTTTAGACCTAATAGGGAACCGGTCCCTTTCTTCTACCTACTTTGAGAAGGGTTCTAGGAGAAGGGCAGGAAAGAGTCATGTTGGTACTAGGAGTCTTCAGCATTAAGGGAAACCTTGTCTCCTACCTCTGATTTGCTAAAGATTTTAGAGAAGGTATCTTTAATTTCCCAAATGCTTCTTTGTGTCTGTCTCTTCTCACCAGGAGTAGAAGAACCCAGTCTTTCACTGGTTGCTGCTGCAGTATCCTTGCCTTGCTTTGTGGTGTGGCTTCAGCGCCTACTGCATGGGGCAGAGGCTGTGTTAGAACAGTGTTCTGGTGCTGCTGGTAAGAGCAGGCAGAGAAGAGCGAGGCAGTTGCCTGTGATTACTCAGTGGTTAACCGATGTGCTATGTTAGTATCAGAGCAGTGTGTGGTTTTTGTCTTGACTAAGGAGAATAGAGCTTGAGTTTTAACGAATATTGTATGTGTGTTAAAGTTTAGGAAAATTTAGAACGTAGAGCATCTTCATTCACAAAAAACACCCCAAATGCTAAAGCTCAACTGTTATCCTTAACTTCCAAACAGGTCAGAGCATGCTGCTGCTCTTCCTTCTCTCTTCCCCTTTCAAAAATCAGATTGCTAATAAGTAATCATGACAGGGGGAAATACATCAGAATTAAAAAAAAAAAAAAAAAGCGAACATGCTAACTATGGTTTCCTTCATCTTTTCGCTACTTCTCTCCCCAATCGCTTCCCATTCCAATGGTTCCTGGTCTCTTGGTCACATGGAACAATATTGTCTAATGGTTGTTTCCCTCGATTCTTTTCCAAAGACAAGCAAAACGGCTACTGGGGCAGATTGTAGATCGCTGTCGGAACGGACCTGGTTTTCACAACGATGTTGATGGCAACAGTACGATTCAGGAGATTTTGATCCCGGCATCCAAAGTGGGTCTAGTCATCGGCAAAGGAGGTGAAACAATAAAACAGTTGCAGGTGCGCAAGATGCATTTACTTTAGGGCTCTCTTCCCTACTGCAGCTTCTCTAGATCAACAAGAGCGTGCTGAAATGGAGAGCCTTAAATGCTCTAACCTTCTACAGCGGGGATTACCCTTCTGCCTTCGGAGAGCTGGACTCAAATCCAATCTTGTGTTAAAAAAGAAATCGGTTTGGCCCCAGCTACGCATGGAGTGGAGTTTTGCCAGAACTGTGAAAGAAACTCATGCGCTTTAGATAACATTTGGTGCGTGCTGATTAGGAGGGAATTCTTGTAGCCAAGAAAAGGCTATCTCTACTCTGCTACTGCAATAGTTTTTAATGCCAGCCATACTGTTGTAGAGTGCTGTGCTTCTCTTTTGTTGCTGATCTGTGGTAAAGCTGGCGTGTCTTCTTTTTTTTCCTCATCCCACCCCTTTCTAATTAAAAGCGTTGTGTTATTTATGTATCTATGTTCCTAGACATTCTTTATTCCTCTGTCTGGTAGAAGTTTTCTAAAGAACACAGGGTTTCAGAAAAGCACTTAGGTCAAAAAGTAGGTTTTTGACTACCCTGATTAGGCCTCTGTCATCCAGTAGTTTTAAGACTGGTCACTTAATTACTATGCTATGCAGACAGCTAGAGATTGTGGAGAGGACTGAAAAATCAGTTGTTGAGGTAAAGGGGGTTCTCTTTTTCCAGGGATTCATCTGTTTGGCAACTTCAGGAGTAGCACACTTCCTGGCAGTCCCTTACGGTCTAGGACTATCGCTGAATTTGTGCTCTAAGTACCCACGAAGAGTTAAAGTAGCGTTCTGTAAAGCTGCTGATTTGACTTGCGTAAAGTTTAATAGCCAAAATATGGTCCCTTGTTTTAGGGACTCTGCTTAGCAAAGTACTCTGTGCTTTTTCCTCAGGAGCGAACAGGTGTGAAAATGATTATGATCCAAGATGGTCCATTGCCTACTGGAGCAGATAAACCTCTCCGTATTACTGGAGATGCATTTAAAGTACAGGTATGTAATAAAAGTAAGCAGTTGCCCTAGAGAACTGGGGAGAAATTTAAACTTTAGCATATTTGTGAGCATCTAATGGGAATTGAATCCAACTGTAAACGTAATGATCCTTGCTGGGTTTCTTTTTACTATAAGGTTGAAGTTTGAGTAGAACAAGTTAGAACAGCAGACTAGCAAGTGTTGGCTTGCTTATAGTGTGACCCAGGAGCTCTCACTTCGTGCAGACATTAGATGTGAATAGGACAAGAGCTGAGGAGGAGGGCTTGAAGGAAGTAGCTTTGAAATGCTTTCCAGTCCATGAAGCAAAAATCATAACTATATGTTACTTGAGCAAATGGGTTCTAAGTCACTAACTTAACCTCACATTTGAGAAAGTTCATTATCTCAGACAGCCAATTGACGCAGGTAATTAAAAAAAAAAAATTCCATGACAACTCCTGAAACCAAGGGGTTTGCTTAATATTGGTGCCTCAATCTCCTTGTGTCGGGGTTCTACAGATGTGCTCATACCTGCGGTTCAAAGCAAGAACCCGTCATCAGCCAGAGACTGGAAGATTGCAGCACGATGGGAATGCCTGAATTAAAGTTTAGCTGTGGCACTTCTCATCAAGTGCTTTTCATACCTTGTTGAGGACTTAAATCTAGCTTAGTTTTCCTGTCTCTAATAAAAATAGATCTGTTTCATAGGATCTCCTTCATCATAAATTGTTGCAGAGGCTGATGTTGTTCAGAGATGGCAAGTTTGGGTTGTGTTTTTCAAACTTCTTATCGTAAGTGGGCTTTTAGATTTAAATGTTTGGGCTTGGGTTTTTTTTTTTTCCCAAAATTCTTATGTTTATTCGGAGGGTATAGATATGCAGAAAGGAGTTTAATGGCAGTCTTGCTACTTTTAACCAAATCATACTTTAAGGTGGTTTCTTCTGCCTTGCAAGTTTTGCTGTTCTCACATCTTCTGTGCCGTAAGTCATGCCAAGCAAACGTGGACGTGCATAGGCTGGAAGGTCTCTGAGGCACTTAGAAAAGTTGAGCATGCTTAGAAAGCACTTAGGCTGCTCAGTGAATCCTTGGGTTTGGTGGGATTCTCTGGATGCCGCAACAGTGTTTCTTAACTCTATCGGATCCCTACAAAAACTCTCCTTTGCCCTTGTTTCTATCTTGGCATCTCTGAAATGCCTTGAATATTCCCTGTATAAAAAAATACCATAAAAAAATGGGGACATGTTAAATATGTAAAAATGTGAAAGGAGTCAGACTCGCCAGTGTCCCTCAAACTTGGAAATAGAACCGACATCTTAAAAGCTTGGTTGGTAAGATGTAGAAACACAGGCTTTGAGTTTGACAAACGGGCTTTTTTTTAATGGTGACCACTGCTGGATTATTTCCAAGGTACACTTTTCCTACCTCGGCTACATGCAAGCTTGTGGATGGCCTTGAGGGCTGCAAGTTGTTAGGAAGAACATTCATTTGTCTCGGAAAATATCTTGCAGGATTGCTGCAGGCTTGGGCTTAGCTTTTCCAAATGTCAGTAAGCTGCCCACCTGCCTCTTTGGTGTGTGCTCTCTAGCTCTTAGCGAGTGTGCTCTCTGCTCTGCTGCCAGAGCTTCTACCTTACTGTGTACTGTTTCACTTCTGTCCAGTAGGAAAGGGCCTTCCCTTCCTCGAATTTAAAAACAAAACGAAATCAAAACCAAATCAAAGATATTTTAAAAGCTAAAGGGCCTTTTTGAAAAACTGAAGGCAGCAATTGCACTCAAGAAACTGCCACCTTGCAGATGTGGCAGGTTTTGTTAGACATGGAAAATGCCATCAAGAACAGATCTCCATTGACGGTGGTAAAAAATTCTGAATCAGAATGCTGTTTCCGTTCAGCAGATGGAAATAACTTTGTCTGAAGCCTGTTAGCCAGCACTGAGGCCCTAACCAAGATGGCAAGCAGAATAATCTTAAGCTAACTGTAACTTCTTTCCCTGTGTAGCAAGCGAGGGAAATGGTACTGGAGATCATCCGAGAGAAAGATCAGGCAGACTTCCGAGGCGTACGCAATGATTTCAGTTCTAGAATGGGAGGAGGCAGCATAGAGGTACGTTTTCTTCACGAGTACTCTGCTAACCTCCCTGTGGGATGGGTAGTGGGTGGAAGGCATCAAACTGCACATGTAACCTGTAAGGTTATTTTTAAATGCCTTGTGTTCTGTTGCCAGAAGAGTGAATCTGGCTGCAGAGGAGGGAGTTCTCTTGGACTCCCAGATGGCACTTTTCTAATTGTCTTTTTAAGCTGCATTCTTGTAGTGCAGAGTTCATTTAGTGGGGAAGGGATTTGTGGCCACATGTTTGTTTTTCTTAAGGGTTGTGGTTCTGTAGCCTGGAGCTGCCTAACGTGGCCTGTCCTCACAGTTAAGAGCATCTCCTTGTAAAATCGGAGTAATTCAGTCTAGTTCTCTGAGCTTTCATACTGCTTTGCCTTTCCCATCAGGTCTCTGTGCCCAGGTTTGCTGTTGGAATTGTGATAGGAAGAAATGGAGAAATGATCAAAAAGATTCAGAATGATGCTGGAGTTAGGATTCAATTTAAACCAGGTTTGTGTGAGGATGGAGAGCCATTACTTTCTGACCAGCCGTCCAGCTTGGGATTGCTAAAGTGAACGTGATCCGAGGTTACAGCAGCTAGGTTTTTCCTAATTTAAAAGTACATTGTCTTTCTTTCTGAAACCCATTTGACTACGATGTGCTGCTTCCTTGTGCACTTTCTCTTTTTCAGAGAGTAAGACTGTATACAGCTTGTTTGCAAACATTAGATGTCACAACAGTCTTGAGTGGTAACTTTTATGGATGAACAAATTAATAACAAAACCCCCTTATTTCTTGTTAAAGAATTCTTGGTCAGGACATTAAAGCCTTTGGGGATCAGGAGTTGATTAATTCTAAGCAACTTTCTCTGGGTCCTTGGCTGTCTGATCACCTATCAAAGCTGCCTTTGTCCTCTTAAAATTATAGCAGTCTCTTTCATGACTTTTTGACATTTGAAAGTGTTGCCATTTGAATGTTGTTCCTTCTGCAGTGTGGGCTGGGTTTTGTTGTCTTTTGATACGTGGAAGGGGGCCTGAAGGTGGAGGGAAGAGGTAGCTTATGGGGTAGTTATGTGAAAATGCTGCTAGCAATAGTGGTGCTAGAAGGAAGGTTTTGTTGGTGGGAGGGTGTTTTCTCCTTTTAATTTAGTCTTTGCCACCTCTCTTCACAGATGATGGGATTAGTTCTGAGAGAGTCGCACAGGTCATGGGGCTTCCCGATAGGTGTCAACACGCAGCACACATCATCAGTGAGCTCATTCTCACAGCACAGGTGGGTTCTGGAGGCTGCTGGGAGGAAAGCGCTTGTCTGAGAATGTAGTCTGCCTGCACGCAGCTGTGTGGATGGATACCACCACTGGAAGAACAGCAGTGTTAAATTTTCCCTCTGGTAGGCCACACATGCTGCTGCCCAGGACAGGGCTGCTAGATTTGGGGGCTGTTTATTTGGTTTTTTAAATGTGATAGGGGCTAACTGAGCTATGGGAAGGTCTCCTATTCTCAAAGAGTATTACGAGGCCTCATTGTAGTGCCATGTTTACTCCACGTGTTTAGTTGTTCTGAAGTTATTTGGAAGTGGTGACCTGATAGAACGGAGTCCAGCACTAGTGCATGACCACATGCTCTGCTCAGTGGGGCTGAGGAATGCGTAGACAGCAGAGCTTTAACAGTGCTCAGTGGTTCCTCCTTTTCAGACTCCAGTCCTCTGGTCTGGTGGCTGTGGGAGGCAGGGGAGGGACATGAATGCTCACGTCTGTGGTCACTGTGCTCTGAGACACCAACATACTGCATTGCCCAAGAGCAAGATGCACAAAGATGGGTGATGTTATGGGGCAGACTCATGAAGGAGGTTCTATGTTTCCTTTGCATTATGAGAAGTAAAGATGTTAAGACGTTACAGACCGGTTACCTGAGAGTAATTTCTCGATCATTGATAAGTCTTAATATCTCTTCTTGCCCCAAGATCTCATTTAAATACTTGATCTCACAGCCTTTTTAATCAGCCACTTAAATTTTGAGGTCTGTCGTGATAGCGTCTGACTGCCTGTGGCCTTTGGTTTCGGAGAAATCACCCCAAATTGATATGTCCTTTAAGTGTCTTTGGACTTAAAAGCTTCCTTTGGAAGTCTTTCAAAAATGTACATTTTGGCTGAGTAATTCCAAGAGTTCTTTAAAGAATGAAACTTGAAAGGGTTTGGAAGCAACTTCTGTGTGTGTCAATGCCAAGATCTATTGGTTGCTCTAAGGAAAGCCACCATCACAGACTACTGCTTTAGTAGCTGATGCTTGTTTACAGGTTTATTTCAGCAGATGTCAAGGCATGCATTTAAAAATATATAAATATCTTCCTGAGTCAGGAAGGCAACTATAACCTACATTACTTGGCATTTCTTTTAAGTGCTTCAAAATCTTGAATGTGAAACCGAAGTCCAAGAATATCTTAATTCAGTGCCATTGATTATAATGCAATTTAACTTACCTTGCTTTATTTTGGTTTTAATGTACATTGGGACAAGAAAAAAAAACAAAACAAAACAAAAAAACACTGATACAAATATTTTGCCTTCCAAGGAACGAGATGGCTTTGGAAGTTTGGCTGTCGCTCGAGGAAGAGGTCGTGGCCGTGGAGACTGGAGTGTTGGAACACCTGGAGGCATGCAGGAAATCACCTACACTGTGCCAGCCGATAAGTGTGGTCTTGTTATAGGCAAAGGTAGGCCCAGCGGCGCTGAGTACCAAAGCTTGCAATCATCCTCTCTCGGGATGGTTGCATTCTTGCTGTCTGACAGTGAAGCTTTGGAGTTTTCTGTAATTGCAGGTATTTAGTGGCCAGTGAACGCAGCATAGGAATAAGCTATAAGCGCTTGTGGTTGTTTTCTTTGTGATGCTCTCACTCATAATTGTACTCTCCGGGTCCTTCTTCACAATATGTGAGAGAGGCTCTTCATGCAGAGCTGTCTAAGCTTGTTATAACAAGGAGCTGGCAGAGAAAAGGCAGGTTCATTTGTGGATGCTTTTTATGGAGAGCTCGTTTAAAGGACGGTTTGTCAGGGACGAGCAGAACAGTCATTTCATCATGCTGGATTCCTGAGTGCCATGTGATAAAATGGAAGGTCTCCGAATGTGATAATAACAGCAGCTGCTTCCAGCCACATACCTGAAGCATCTGATGGGTAAAGCAAAGTAGTAAAATTTTCTGTATCCAAGCCTATCGCAGAGCAGGCTGGTGCACCTTGTTTCACTCGCACAAGTGTTTTCACTGCCGTAGAGGCCCCTTGGCTCCCTTAGCTGTTGGATCTCTCCATGCTGAGGAGGTGGACAAGGAGTCGTTGGACCTTCCTCTCACAAACTAATACGACCCCCAAGACAGTTCTGAAACCAGAGCATCAGCAGCAGTCTAGTTGTCAGAAAGCATGAGCTACACGTCGGGTAATGGCAGTACTTAGATTAGAGCCAGGAATAGAAGAGCTCTATCACTCTAAATTGTTGTGATGCTTCTGAGTTAATATACTGATGTATCAAAGGAGTTGTATTTAATTTTTCTGTCTGCTTAGTTCAGAAAGAATGACATATGCCCTAACTGGTATTTAAGTAGTCACGGTTGGCTTTCAGCCTCAGTGGAGATGAGGTGAACAAAATAGGAACCGATTAGTTACAGCAGTAAAGAAGGCAGATACTTGAGGGCATTGTGCCGTGTTTCAGTGACATTTAGTTTCCTGCCGTTCTGTTGGGCAGGAGTGAGCTTGCGATGAAACATGATGTGGCCTCGTTCCCCACCTGCACAACCCTGCTGTGTCTCACTTGTGCCCTGCCATTTGTCTGGCCCCTGTTGCACCTGAAACTCCTGCCTTATTGAACGACAAGGAGCACAGACATGGGACAGGGGTGTGTCAACAGTGCATCTACAGTTGTTTTCAGGTGATGTTCTTTGATGTAAACCTGTTCACAGACTGGAAAACTTTTTTCAATGTGAAAAAAAACACCTGAACTGCCCGTTACAGGGAAATTGCAGAGTGATTGTGCTTGCTATCACTGAACAGTCCGCTTGGGCAAATTTTAAGCCCATAAGTGAGAGTTATATGTATGGAAAAAATCAAATTATAATGAAACTTTATTGCTGTATCCATTAGTCATCCTTAATAAAGGATCAGAAAAGGTCACTTGTTCAGCAGTGTGCTGAAGTGGAGCATTTAAGACTACAGAGAGCACTGTGTGCTGAAAAGATAAATGCAGGTAGTGGAGTTGGTTGTCCTAGCATTCAAGTGCAAGGCCTGGCACAGGCTCACTGTGGGGGTGAAGGGGAGCTTTTTACCTTTGTTTCCACAACAGCAAAATAAGGATTCTTACCTAGCCAGATCAGAAGCTTTCTGGAGTGACTAATTACTAGTTGTATGGTGATTTGAGTGCTTGTAGCTTTGTAATACCACCTTGTAATCGGTGTTCTTACAGCGCCTGTGCTCTTAGTCTATTGCAGCCTTCAGTTTTGTCAAGTGAGTGATGGCTGCAGCGTTGCCTTCGGGGGCCTGGACCTGGATGGATGTACTGCGCTCTCTCTATGTCAATGCAAGACACCTGATTCTTCTTATTTCCTCTCCCACCACCTGTGGGGCAGTTTAGGGAAGAGGGAATGCTGGTGGGATTTTTATAGCAGTGGCCAATTGTAAAACCTTTGCTCCCCCATTTTAGTTTGTAAGCAGTTTCTAGGTTTTTTTTTTCTTTTTGCCTTTTTTTCTGCACCCCGTCACTGTGATATAGGAATTGCCTTCTCTGTAGGATCCGAGTCATCTGAGCATACATAGCTTGGTCTCTGATGTTAGCACCCATGCAGTAGGTATCTTGGCTCCCAGGTATAGTGTATGCCATGTGGCCAGGTAACTGCTACTGTGCTTCCAGCTCCACATCACCACTCAAAGTGGGGAAAAGACAGAGATAAAGTTTCCCAGCTCAGTTTCTACAGTGTATATGATAGATCTGGGCCCTTTTGAGCATCGTTTCTCAGCTTGGGAACATGAGCCTTTATGAGCCGATAGGAAGTGCTTGGCTCCCTGCGAATCTTGTGTGTAGCTTTTTCCTCTAGAGGGTGGGTAGGTACAGCTTTTCTTGTCTGAAAGGCTCGAGGAAGGGTGGAGACGAGCACCATACACATGTCAAGCGCTTTCTCTGTTTCGTGGTGCTTGGAAACAAACCACTGCCTCTCTGGGCCCCCGCTGGATTTCCATGATAAATACAGCAATATTGACAGATAACGTGGCCGGCCCGGCTCTTGTCAGCTCTGCCTTTTAGCAGGTTTGATTAATTGCTTTACGATTTCACGTCCAGCTGGGGGGCCACTCTTGGATCACTTCTGCCCCCCATCAGGTAGAAGAATGGAGTGGGCTGCTGAATGCTTCTATAGACAGTCACCATGTGCCGGGCGGGTCACCTCACTATGGGGGAAGGTGAACTCCTTCCGGCACCGCACAGCATCATGTTGACTACGTCACTTCATTTACATGCTCCAGAGGCTGAATTGGGATAGCTTGGATGGCAGGGAGCACTTTAGTTTGTACCAGACTGGAGGGCAGGGGTGAGAAGGGCATCAGATCCTGGTATGGCAGTAGGAGTTCGCAGCCTCTGACCAAACATGGAGAACCAACTAACTTGATCCTACAGTATGGTCCAGGAGGGGCTGGTGTGGAAACAGTCCCAGCTGCTGCCAGCTTGGTGCTGAATGCTGAATGAGGAAGTGATTTGAAATCTATATTTGCCTTGCTTCCACTTTGAGAAAGCTTCAATTTTTAATCCCCTTTTTGGAAGAAGACTAGTCTATTGTGTGAGTAGCTACCTATGGTTATGGCTGTGTCGCTTGGTAAAGTTCTCCCACTCCTTCATGATCCAGATTGTCTTGGCTGAAAGGGTCTTCTGTTTTCATTAAGCAGGCGGTTGATTCTGATCTCACCTCCATATGTAAAAAAAACAGAACTTCAGACAAGTCTGCATCTGGCAAAAGCAGTGTGTAAAAAAAAAAAAAAAGTACAAAAAAAACTTAATGGTTTTGAAACTTCATCTTGCCGCTTTCCCATGCTTCACTGAAAATAAGTGGCTTGGCTTTTGGCTGCACAGTACAATCGCTGTTGTCTGCCTGGGGATGTGACACGATTATCTTTTGTTAAATGCATCTTCAAAAATTCATTTAGAAAGAGTTAATTGCCCTTTGGCAACTTTTCCTCCTCCCTTCCCCAAGAAGGCTTTAAAATGTTAAAAAGGTCACGAGTCCATTACAATGAAATGAACAAGTGTCTGCAACATCCACAGTTTGTTTTGAAGTTGTGCTGGGTGTATAGAGATGGAAATGCAAGGAAAACGGAGGAGATTAGTTTTGGAGACTCTTTTTAATTAAAACCAAACAAAACCCTCCAGTTAGGTCCCTTTGCTCTCCTTCCTGCTTACTCTGTCCTTTTGGCTGGTAATTTTTGCTTTGTGATTTAGAAGTTGTAAAACTTCTTCCTTCCCCACACCCTTTAATTTCTCCAGTTGAGTGGAGCCGGTCTGTAAGTTGTGTGAGCTCCCAAAGGAAGAATTGAACCATTGTAACGTTGGCTGAGGCTTTTGTTAAGCAAATTTCATTAAGAGACTGGGACCTAAAAGAGACTGGGACCTAACAGGTCTTCGGGAAATCGGATCTACTTTGGCTGGCCCTGCCGCATCCTGCTCGAAGCACTCCTGTGCTTTAGTGTATCGAGGTGGCATACTAGCCAGATATGTTCACTGCATGCACAACTAGCTCTGACGTAGTGGAAGACTGCATGGAATCCTGCACTGCTGCAGTTGTGGGGAGGGATGTGTGTGCTGCAGTATGAATAAGAAGTGTGGTAAGCAAGATTTCTTCAAGGGAGTAAGCTATTGAACAGCACATGACTGAGAAAGCTTGAGCTCTGGTTTTAAGCTACAAGGTATTTGCCTGGTTGCTTTTTGCCCTAGTGGAATGAAATGTCTTGTGATGGGAGGGGAAAAAAAAGCCTCATTGATGAAAGAAAAAGTATGTTCCAGTTGCAGGCAACTTTCTGTTCTTGAGGGTTATGAACAGCAGTGCAAAACCATCAGAATTCAGTCTGTACAGTTTTTGCATCTGGTTTGTCAAAGCACGTCTCACCCATGCTGTGTCTTGTTGGGAAACTAGCGGTGTGCATGTGAGGGGACTGCGTGTATTCTTCAAACAGCACCATCCATGACCCCCTAAACCGTTGCAGTAGCTCAGTTTCAGGTCATGTTTAGATGGTTTAAAGGAGCGCTGAGCTGCTCAGGTACTGTGGCTGCTACTGCTACCCTCAGCCCTTGAGATCCACATAAGGCAGTTGAAACTGTGTTCCGTTACCAGAACCTGACTTTATTATGCCTTGCAGAAAGGGATGCTGAACGTCCCTTCTTACGTCTTGGTTTTCTTTTTTTTTAGGTGGTGAGAACATCAAAAGCATAAATCAGCAGTCAGGAGCCCATGTGGAGCTCCAGAGAAACCCACCTCCGAACACAGACCCTGGTGTACGAATATTCACAATCAGAGGCCTCCCCCAGCAAATTGAACTCGCTAGGCATCTCATAGATGAGAAAGTTGGTGTAAGTTCCATCTCTGTTGATCTTGATCTGCCTCTTTCAGACGTGGTGTTTTCACTCTTGGGTACATATAGGCCTAGACATAGAGGATAGCACAGAATACACACACTTCATGTTATTTAGCTTCAAAACTGTGTGCCTGTTAGCAGTTGTCTTGAACCTCCAGCAACCGTTGGACTAGTTTTTGTTGTGGACCCAGAAGGATCTGGCTGTTTACTGACACAGTCAAAGGTAGTGTGCAGTGTATGAGAGGGAAGAACAGCAATAAGATATGAGAAGGCTGTCAGAGGAGATTTTTTTTGAAGGAAAGACAGTAGTGTCACTCTGTGAGAATAACACCATCCTGACATCATCATTCTGAATGTAATACTTGACTCCTTACTCTGGTAAATCTAGGATGACTTTTATCTGCCACTCAATGCAGTGCTGTGGTCTTGAAGCTTAATAATGCCAGACTGGAGTACTACTGAGGGAGAGGACGTGGGTAAAAGAAAGTATGGAAAATACTGAACCTAGGGCACAGTGAAGCTGAACAGCAACCTTTATGCTGAACTGCCTGAGAGGAGAAGGCTGGATCCCAACCTTAGGATTCAAGCGGTTCAAAGGAAAATGTTTCACTGTGCTGTAGTCCTTTCAGCCACTTTGTGCGTTGGCTGGAGTTGCTTTTGAAGCTGGGCTCCTGGAGCGTGCTGACAGTCCTGAGAACTTTGTCCTTGGAGAATCAATCGCTTCTTTCAGGTGCTGAGGTTTAGTAAATGTATCTCAGACTGTCTTCTCCGCTTTCTTACTGCTCATACTGTATCCACCCTGTGCATAGAGCTGGCATTAAATGTTTGTGGATTCTGTGACAGGGTACCAGCATGGGTGGACCTGGAGGATTTGGTCAAAGTCCGTTCAGCCAAGCACCCGCTACACCTCATCAAAAGTAAGCTTCTCTGTCTTATCAGGAATGGGCTGTGGGAAAGGGCTGGGACCTATAAACACACTGGGAGAAGAGTGGAGGGCCCTGAAGGGGTGATATATAACGAGCTTTTAAAGATTGAGCATTCAGAAACAAGAAGCAAGTGAGATGAAACCTTTAAGCTTGACTGCAGGAAGGGTTTTAGCTATTAAATTATAAACAGGGTAGGTAATGGCATCTTCAAAACACCTGTCTCTGGTGCAGTGGGAACATGGAAAGTCTCAAGTGATCACAAGGTGCTGTTCGCTATGATATATCTTTGTCTTGGCTTCGTGAGGAGGCCACTATCAAGAGAGGTGGCAGCCACACCTACAGTGTTTCTTTTGCTCCTAATTTTTCACCTGTTTGCTCACCAGCTGCTGACTAAATGTAACCATTTCATTTCTGGAGGCAACTTCATGTATATGGCCTGTTAAGTGTTTTATTGTCTACTTCAGTGTGCCTTTTTGTCCTCTGCAGTGGTCCTCAGGCGTTCATGACGCAGGGCTGGGGCAGTACCTACCAGACGTGGCAGCAGCCTGGACAGCAAGTCCCAAGTAAGTATCTAGGACTTGGGTTGGCGAGGATTGATCTTCTCTTTGCAGTCGCTGCTTCATGCCTGCAAAACACAGGTTCACCCATGGGACCACAAACAAAATACTTCCCTGAGCAGCAGAGGGGTGTGGAGGCATGCTGTGGTGTAAGCAAGGAACCTCTGAATCCCCTGATTACTGGTAGTGCAGCTTTCATCCCAATGATGGCTGCTTTGTAGTGGGTTTATCAGGTTTCTGGTAGTTCCTGAGACCAGTGAAGCATCCTGCATTGCTTTTATCATTCCTTAGGATGGGTACCTCAAGGCCGTGTTTTGGAGGCAGATGTTTTACTTCTGCTCTTGAACCTGGTGGAAAATGTTGGCTCTCTACTTCCATGTCTACTTAGGCCCCTCCATGTTCGTGTTTGTAGTCAGGCACGCTGAAGCCAGTTTTGGTAAGGAGAGAGGACACACAAGATAATACTGTGCTTTAAGCAGCCTTCACCATGTTCCTCTCCTGCTGATCTCAGTGGTGCCCAGTCGCGCCAGCTGGAGTTCACTGAGGTGTGGGAGGAGTATTATGAGAAACTAGGTACATACCTGCTTTTGCACATCAAGAAGTAATTCGAAAACAATCTGGGGAAGTGTTCCTTCCCTGTGTGCCACAGCCCATTTGTTCACAGCTCTGCTAGCCCTGTCAAAGAGGCTGAATCGTTTTCTGAGCAGGCTTCCTAGGGACAGACTCGAGAGTGCCCTCCTTGTGGGAGGAGGGGCAGGCCCCCACCCCTACACATGTATTTAGATTTTAATTACTTCCCCCATCTTAAATAAATTAACTGGCTGGGGAAACATTTTGCTGTGAAATGCATTTAGCTGTGTGTCCTTTCAGCCTGCTGCGGACTGTAATTCTCCTAGAAGAAAAGGCATTGAAGGAGGCCCTTTGTTGGCATTAGCAGGTGGACAGTTGAGGCAGCCTTGACCTCTGCCAGAAAAGGTCCTGACTTGTAGCGTTGGTCAAGTCTTTTAACCCGCTTTTATGCCCCTGGACAGGACACTGCTGCCCTGTTCCCTCCACCCACTTCACACTTCAGTGTATTATTTTCCCCGCTTCAAAGCCCCCCTTCGGCCAGCGTCGCAGGGCAGAGCTGTAGATGGAGCACAGGCGGTTGGATGGGCTGAGGAGAGCTGTCCTCCACGTATCCTTCCTGTCCTTGCCTGCTGTCTGTGTGTGTGGTGGCTTATGCTAAGCACTCACACTCTCGCTCTGCCTGCCTCTTCTGCAGTTTTCCGATTGCTGTGTTTTCTGTTCAGAGCTTTTTTTTGTTTGCTCTGTGTTTGGGTGAGGGCTCTCTGCTCTAACCGTGACTACGGGAAGTGGGGCCATCCCACCCCTGCGCATAGACTCTCCCCTGCTGCAGCGTTTCGATGTGCTGGATTGAAGGTGTCTTAGTGCTTCCAAGAGGGGGAGTCTGTGCTAGGTTACAGCTAAGGGTTTGAGGCCTTCAAGGTCTCTCTCGGTGCAGATATTGGCACCACTTATCTTTGCGCAGTGTGGGAGTCTGGAGATGGCAGCACAGAACCAGTTGGGGGTGTTTAGGAGGGTGCCTCTCCGGACAGTGTGTGTGGGGGTAGCGCTGAGAGCAGGTGGAGTTGGCTGGGCTTTGGACAGGGCTCACAGCTCCCTTCCATCCTGAGGACTCAGCAGCTGGCAGCAGTTTGGCTGTGCCAGAGCTGTGTGCTGGGGTAGATGCTCAGCTCTGGGCGCCTTGTACAGATACGCATTGCCTGCTGGGGCTCCTTCAGATGTGCTGTGCTGGTGAGCATGGTGGTGAAGGCCACAGAGCCCTGAAAACTAGGTGAGATGATTCAAAACACGGGTGTTTCCTCAGCAGCATCATGGCTGGAGGTGGAGGTGACAGGGCTCAGTCCTGTTAACGGTTTGAAGGCTCCATCCCTGTGCTAGATGTGAGCAGGTTGACAGCCCTGGGTGGTTGGTGTGCACACCGAGCAGATCCCAGCCAGGGTGCTTTGGCTTGAGCAGGTCTCAGCAGTGGGGATATGTGGCTTAATGCCCTTCAACAGGGCATGAGTGAGGTGAAATCAGGAACTTCAGCTTTTCCTCAGCTTTCAGTGATCTGAAGATGCCCAATCCTGCAGAAATGTGGAAGCTGAAGTGTGGAGGGTGAGCGACTGAGGTAGCTGCAGGGCCTGTCTTGTAGAAAGGTAGATATCACTGGCTGGAAACTGTTACCTGCTCCATATCGATGTCCCCCTTGTTGTCATCTTTGCACCGACCAACAGAGCCAGCAGCACAACAGCCACCCCGATTACAGCGAAGCATGAGAGGAGCATTTCAAGAAACAGTGAGTGAAACAGGGCTGTTGGAGATGAGGCACCTCTTGTAAACGGAATTAACTCTAATCCAATGACTTGCATCTCCATTCCCTGCCATTATTAGCTTCCAGTCCTCACAAAACCCCTTTGGACCTCTCCTGCTGGTGCATATAGTTCTGCTGAAGCTCTCAGTGCTGTCTGCTGTTGTGCCTTGGGAGAGGAGTTCCCATTGAACCACAGTAGACTTCGTGTTCACACTGGCAGTTGGCCTGCCTGGGGAAAACGCAGCAAGAACGGATGCTAACAAAAACTAGGAAGCTGAAGCTGGTTTACTGAGAGGGTAGTAGAGGCTCGGCTCACATGGGAGAAGCTTGGGCCTAGCATTCTCTGCTGCATTAAGAAGTGTGTGATTCCAACTTGTGGATTTGCTTTTGACACCGTGCTGCTGGAGCCTTAGGGCTGAGGATGAAGGGTGTGGGCTGTCAGACTGTGTCCCTGCAGCCACAGGCATGGACTTTCAATGCTTTCTGGCTTCTGTCAGCTTGTCCCTTGTGAGCCAGCTCAAAGCCTCTCCTGTTGTATCCGAACAGCAGATACTTGGTGTTGGTCTTTCAGATGTCTGCAGCTGTTAGAAGGGGACTGGCTCTTCTTCAAGCTTTACAAAAGGGAGATCCTAAACCCGAGCTTGATCTTACTGAGTTGCTCACCTCTCCCTTTTTCCTTCTCTTCCTCCAGGTCATGCTGCCAGTGCTGCTTCTCAGGCGAGCTCCCAGCCGGACTACACGATGGCGTGGGCAGAATATTACAGACAGCAGGCTGCCTACTACGGCCAGACACTAGGGCAGGCTCAGGCCCACAGCCAGGTCTGTATTCGTGTTCCCTGGACCCCACTGCTCTTTCCTTTGGGAAATTGGGTGCATTGGCATTGCCCTGGTAGAGGAACTCTGCTTTGGGTTCACAGGGTGAAGCGGAGATATTGTGGCTGAGGAAGTGATCACAGAAGGATTAGATTGTCTCAACATCAGTCTTGTTTCCTTGTATGGAGTGTGGGGGTTTTGGGAGAGGACTAGGGGGGTTATTTATTTCTTCTGGCAGCCTTTCCTTATAACCCCTGGGCTGTTTTGTGGCTTTAGGGAATTAAACTAAAAGGAGTCTGGCTGGTGAGGTATCACAACACTGTCACATCATGTAATCTGGGACTGTGTGCAGGCTTTGCTTTTGCTCTTGCAAGTTTTGTGCTAGGATAGGAGCCGTGTGCTTCCCTTGGAAGGGAGCACCCTGTCCTGAAGGGAAGTGGAAAGCTGTTGAAAAATAATTTGGATTAACCAGCTGCCAAGTACAATCTCACCTCCCCTGGCACTGGGACCACTGCGGGGCTGTGTCTGATTTATCCCAGTCGTACCTGCAGGGCTTTCCTGAACGCTGAGTTTCACAGAGCAAAAATCTTAGTGTTTAGCAAGAAGCAAAGCACGCGTGCACCTTAGTGTGTTCAAATGCTTCTCCCTGCTGAGCCGTGTTTTCCCTCTGGCTCCTGGGAGCAGCCGCTGGTGCGGATGCAGGCGGTGCGGGGAGCCAGCACCGTCCTCAGGCAGCTGCAGCCTCCCGACTGCTGCTCTCCGGCACCGGCGAGGTCGAGCGGGGCGAGCCGGGTGCAGGAATCAGCGCTTGCCGCGGGCGCTGGCCAAGTGTGACCTAGAAGCGGTGATAAAAGGGAGTTCTCTTCATTTCTCTCTCAAAGTCTGGCCCTCTAGAGAAGAGAGATCTTGTTCGATAAGTGGCATGAACGCCTGGAAGGAGAGAGCGTGGGGATAGCGGGCGTTAGGGCAGAGATCTTCTCGACAGCGGTTCAGAGCGTTGTTGGAGGTAGATACCCTGCGCGGCTGCCGCAGGAACGACAGACCTGGCTGCGTTGGGGGAGGAGGGCTCCACAGCTTGGAGAATTTCCTGCCGCTGAGTAACTTTTCCTTTCCATTTTCTCTCTCCAGGAGCAGTAGAACAAGGTCCTCACGGCAATTTTTTTTTCCTCTTGGAATCATTGTGGAAGAAAACCTTTTTGTAACAGAGGTTTCTAGATTTGCAACCATTTTGATGAAGACTTTTCTGTTTGTTTGTGAAACACTAGTTGTAGGATAATCGATACTGAACTTTTCTAAGAATCAGGAACAATTAGTAACGTACTAAACTGATGGACATGCTGGTAATTTTGTTTCCAAATTTGTATAAAAAAAAAAAATAAACAAAACCTCCGGGATTCTTTTTGGAGAGAAGCCAGAGAATTTGCAGGCACCAAAACGCACCCCAGAGCTGTGACATTTCAACACGTTGGGTTTGTGTGTGGTTTTTCCTTTTCCTTTTTGATCTTTTCTGTTGCGACAGAAAGAGTGGCTTGGAAGTCTTAGGTGGTATGTAACAAATCCTAAACAGGGAGTGAAAATTTTAAACAGTATTTAAATATTCTTAAATATGTAAATTCATTAAATGTTTTACTTCTAATTTCTTGTATCTTGGCTGTCTTTTGATTTTATTGCATTTTTTTAAAACCTGAACTATATGTATTGTAATTAATTATGTGAATTCTGTATTGAGGCAGATCCTGGTTTGCTGTCCGGCAAGTTATGGGCGGGGAGGGGGCATTTTTGTAGGGTTTGTATAATTTCTAGAGTCTAAAGGGGTAATATAAAAATGTGTTAATTTTTTTAGCAATACATTTTTTCATGTCTCCATTGTTAGTTGCATTTATGGATCTAAGACCTCCAAGCTTGTTTAAAAAAAAAAAAACAAAAAAAAGAAAACAAAAAAAAAAGAGAAAAAAGCCTTTCCTCTATGCTCTCAGAAATATAAATACTGTTATTTTTAATATTAAAATGAATCTGCTATTAGTACCTTTAACAAACACTGTGGAACATAAAACCATATTAAAGGTAGTAACTATTTTTTAATTCCAAGGTGTTTTTTGCTTTTTTCATTTCTTTTAAATATTTTCTTATCTAATATTTGTCAAATTGCCTAGAGAGAAAGAAATGAATCTAGTATTAACCACAGTATGCGCTAAATAATTTTGATTTAATAAAAGGGATAATATGATTTCCAATGTTTACTGTAGTGTTTCTTGTACAGATAACAGTGTATTTTTAAAGGAAAAACGGAATTGAAGCTATTTTTTCTTGCATTTTTAATTGCCCTGCGGGACATTCCGTTTTGAAATGTACTGAAGTTACTGTTCTTGGGTTCTTTCCTTTATTTTTCCTTATGCTTGAAATGTCTAACTATAAAGAAACGCGATTGGGTAATGTTGAGCATGGTGTTTAAAAACAAAAAAAGTGTTCTTTTTATTTGACTGACAGTTGCATTTTACACTCTATATAATAAAATTCCCACAAGGTGTCTTGTGGGTGAAGTATTTCCAGTCTGGTTTACTCCGTCTGCTCCCTCTGCGCTCGCCGAGGTCCGGCACCCGCAGAGCCCGCGTCCTCTCGCCCTCGCGTGAGTTGTTGGGGGCAATCAGAGAAGTCAGACTGAGCCTTAATTTTGGTGAAACTATGAACGTCAGCATCTCTGCCACGGGGACAGGGAGGGTGTCCGCAGTGAGATGCTGCGACGGGAGCCGTTTGGGGCAGGGTGGTTTGTTTTAATGAGGGTGAGTTTTCTGTAGGGAAGACGGGCAGGAGTCTGCTGCCGTACTGATGTTTTAGTGCTTGTCGAGGAGGCGGCAGCCCCTGGGTTTAATACTCTGAACTTGTTGCTCTTTGATAACTTTGTTTTTGTGGCTGGATTCATCCAAAACCCTCCCTGCAACCGGGGTCTCTGGAGCAGCTCTGGCCAAGGCGAGAGGGAGGCGTGGAGCGACGTGGCTCTGGCCGTTCTCGTCTGTTAGATCTTTTAGTTCTACTCGCGCCAAGTCTGGCGATACCTCTGGCCCCTTCAGAGATTCTTTTCTTGCAAAATGTGAGTTTTGTGCTCCTCTATCCTGAAATAGCTCCGTCCACCGCTCCCCAGCCAGCTGTGAGAGAGTCACGGACGGGGGAAGGGAGGGAGGAAGGATCCCATCTGCAAAGCAGGGAGAGGGAGGCATGTTGAGAGCCGGAAGAAAAGGAGATGTAGCATCTCTAAATATACCTCCAGAGAATCAAGAGAGACATTGAGAGATGGGATAGTAAAAGCCACTTGGAAAGAGGGGAGAGGGAGGAAAAAATGGCTAGAGGAGGGCATAAAGGCTGCTGATGGGAATTGGGAGCGGGCATTACCGAGAAGACTTCCTTCTAATTCATCTCCCAAGCTCTGTGCCAAAACAGCATTTGGCATGGTTCACAGGGAGCAATTGTGTGATAATGAACCCTAAGGTGTCCCTTAATTGAAGACTGAGTATTACAGATTGTGCCAATAGTCGTAAATGGCGCAGGATTGTGGGAGGATGCATTTTCTTAAATGTATCTGTAAGTACAGATTAGCGACTCTCCCCAGTGAAATACCCGTACTATAAATTATGGAAATATCTCTTTCTGATGCAACCTTTTATTGAGGGGGTGGGGCAGCCAAAGAAATAGTTTGCAAGCCTTTGAAATTTGGCCTGTCATTAAGATGGTGCCTGCAAAGCTGGGTTTTCATCAGCAGTCTGGTGTCCTGGAAGGCTAAAGTGCTTGAAACGTTCCCAAGTTCAGCAATTTGTTTTCCATTATTGCTGCCTGCTCCGGGCAGAGGGGCCATAGCCATTAAACTTCTTTCTGTTCTGAGTCACGGATGGGCTGGAGAGGGGCAGGGCAGGAGGCGAAGAGACGCCTTGGCACCTCGCAAGGGGCTGGTGGCCTCTGGGTTCCTCCAAACCCCCTCCAGCCCTGCTGCCCTCCTGGTTTCTGAGGGTCCTGGGGAATGGTGCCATGGTCTTTCCCACGCCAGGGTCTGCTGGGGCACCTCGTGTTTTGGTCTGGGGTCTGTAGGCAACTCATGTTTCCTTGCTCAGGTGTGTTATGCAGCTTGGAAGCTGCTGTGATGCCTTCAAGACAAGGCATCTTGAGTCTCCTGCTCAGCTCGTGGCAAGTTTAATTCCCAAAACAAAGTGGATAAGCATTTTCTGCACTAGTTTTTGTGGCCCTTAGGCAGAAGTGTTGGACACCGCAAGGTGCAGGGCAGGTCCCCAAGGTGTAGGAGCCGGCGTGGAGGTGCATTTGGGGCTTTAGGATCTGTGAAAGGTGGTGGGGACAGCGCAGCCTTTCCTCCTTGCATGGGACCAGCACAGGGCTCTACCTGGATGTTAAACCTGAGGGACAGCAGAGAGCTGCCTTGAGAACACCTTCAAGTTTGGCCAATGCTCTGCCTCCAGAGTGCTGCGTTCAGGGATGGAGGAACCAGAGTTAAAGACCATCCCAAGTGAGTGCCCACACCTCCTCCAGCTTGGCTCCTGCTCTTTTCTATCCTCACAATTCACATTCCTTCCTTCCTTTGAGCACAATCCTATTCCCAGGTCTCGGCACATGCTTTGCTCCCACCTAGCATGAATCCACCACAGTTCCATCCAGCAGCGCATCTTCTGCACGAGGGCCAGGGTGTCGTAGCCTCGTGTCCCACAGGAGCTGTGCAGCTCCTGCTCTGCTCTTCGGGTACACAGACTTATTTCTGAGTAGAAATTCACTGCAGTCCTGCAAACAATTTCTGCGCAGCAGCCTGGAACAGCGCGGCACCAAAGCATCTCGAGTTGGTGATGACCTCGATGCTCTCCTGCGCTCTATATTTGGAGCACCTGAACAGGCAAAAGCTATTTCGGGAGCTGAGGGGAGACTTTCAGATAGGCTAAAATACTTGCTTTAATTTTGCATGATTTGAAAATGAACCACATGGTGGATATCGTGAGTTAAACCAAAATGATTATTGAAAGAGACAAGCAGGCATGGGACTTCTTTCCCCCCTCCTCCTTCCCTGAGTATTAAATATTTAATTGCATTAGAGCAACAGTATATTTACAGTAAGCTGGGTGGGTGACGGGCGGCGTGGTCGGAGGGAGAGCTCGTGGGATTTAACGTGAAGCTTTTTGACACGCTGTGGGTGTCTGCAAAGTCCCACCTGCGCTGCTGCTTTTCCCGCAAATCCATTGGATTCATCTCGCTCTTGGGGGAATTTGGGGGCTATTGGTGCTGTGACGCTGGGCAAGGAATCGGGATCTTATGGTGACAGGTTATTCCTGTGTGGAAAAAGGGGCCATTGTGTCCTGTCAAGCAGCACATGGATGTTTCATTCTGTTCAGCCTTCATTGGGCTGGTTTGGAGGCTTTTTCCCTGGATTTGCTGGGCGTGGCACTGGTGCCCCATTGCAGATGGGTGTTTCTCTGCTTCTTTAGGGCTGGAAAGAAAAAACACAAAGAGAGCTTCCCACAACTTTTCATGCTGGAAATTAGCAGGAATTGGGCACTCAGAAGCTGCTCACAGGAGGGACTCTGGAGTTGGGTGAGGATGAGCAGCCACAGCCCCCTGGTCCATTGGCAAGAGGGAACAGCAGCCCCTGGAGCAGAGGGCAGCGAGCGGTCGGCACTGAGCCCCATCCTTGTCTTGGTGGGTTCTGGAGATGGAGGGAGATGGCAGGTAGGGATCAACCACCCCTGTGTCAAGGGCAATGGGCTGCCCAGGTCCCCTCTGCCACCTCCTTCCAGGTCTGAGACGCGGGGTTCAAGACAGGTGACCCCGAAAACCCCACCTCTGGGGTTGGCATAGGGGCAGGTACCAATGCCCCCATTCTATTATCTTCCCACCCTGCCCCTTATCACTTGGGAAATCCTATTTCAAGGCCACTATAAAGAAGCCTGTGATGTTGGCTGAGGCTGCCTCACTCCCCTTTAATCCCAGCCGGGCTGGGGTGCAGGTGCCGTGGTCCCAGGGGATTAGACAGTCCCTTCCCTTTGTGTGAGCCATCACTCATCGGTGGCCACGACGGCCCTGCGAGCGGCACCGGCCGGCGGGGCTCCTTGTTTGGGCCATTCACCAGGGAATATTAAACTTCCCCGCCGTGGAGTCATTACACGGGGAGGCAGGGGCCACCGCTCTGTTTGTTTTGGAGAGAATAGGGCCGGCAAAGGGCAGGAGCCACGGGAGGGCTCATCTCCTCTGCCTCAGCCTGTGGCTGTGGTCACCTGTCTGCGGGGCAGGGATGCGACCATCCATCGCCTTGGCCGGACACGGCCCACGCCGCCTCCTCCAGCGCTCCTGGGCTCATCCCCTGCCCACACGGATGCTGCCAGGCCATGGGGAGGCTGTGGCTGGACACCCAACCTCCAGTGCTGCCCGGCCTTAGCTACCATCTCCCAGCTCCTGCAGCTCCCCCAGTGCAGCCAGACCATGGGCATCACAACCGACAGAGAGACGCGGCCAGTGTGGCCCCATCGCGGCCCTCGTGGGGAGCGGAGAGGGACAGGGGCTCTCACACCCCCCCCTTTCCTCTTGGGCTGCTCGCCCTGCCCTGGGCACCAGCGCTCTCTGGGCTGGTGTCTCGGTGCAGGCAGCAGCGCGGGATGCGGTCTGGCAGCTGGAGCTGCTGCTGCAGGGAGAGGGTGATGGGATGCGGGAGAGTTGGCAGTGGGAAGCAGGGGAGACAGCAACAAGATACAGAGAGGACAGTGGTGGGACACAGGAGAGAATGAGGTGGGATGTGGGAGAGATGGTGGTGGGATGTAGGAGAGAATGAGGTGGGATGTAGGATAGGTGGTGGTGGGATGCAGGAGAGAATGAGGTGGGATGTGGGAGAGATGGTTCTGGGATGCAGGAGAGAATGAGGTGGGATATAGGATAGATAGTGGTGGGATGCAGGAGAGAATGAGATGGGATGTAGGAGAGAATGAGGTGAGATGTAGGAGAGATGGTGGTGGGAATCAGGAGAGAATGAAGTGGGATGTAGGACTGATAGTGGTGGGATGCGACTGTCCCATCTCCAGGTCACTGCCACAAGGGAATAAAAGGTACAGAGATTTTCCTGCTTGTCTAGTCCAAATTCCCCCTTGTTCTCTCCTGCCCTGTGCCATTGAGGAGAAACCTCTAATGATTGGGAGCACCTTTGGCATCCAGAGACTGTGGAGATGAGAATAATTAAACAGGGGCTGTGTCTGGGCGCACAGCCTGGCCCCAGCCTCACCAGGATCCCCGGGAGCACCCAGCCGCTTCCAGGAGGCTGAACCATCCGGTGCCTCACTCATCCCCAGCCAAAATGTTTGGTTGTGGGCAGAAAAGCCATCGCGAGGCTGTTTAACACTTTGTGTTTCTGAGCAGCTCGGTGAAGACCCCGCGGTGCCGGTGCTGCTCCGGTGGGTGCTGACATCCCAGTGCCACCAGTCCCGCTCGCGAGCTGGACTTACTGCCAGGATTCGCCACAATCGTGTTCCATTTCAAGCCCCCCTGAGCCCCGCCAAGCAGTTTGGATGCAGACGGAAAGGTGATTCATTTTTTTTCCCCCTCTCCTGTTTGCTTTTGTACACCGTGACCCCCTCGCCAAAATAATCCTGGTAATGTTACTTAAAAGAAAGAAAGAAAGGCAGGGGGGGAAAGGCAAGAAAGCAAGAGGAGAGCACTCAGCATCTCTGCTCGGCTCCACGGCCTCCTGCAGAGTGAAATGGAGGCAAATAATGCCCTAAACCTCCCTTTCCAAGAGTGCAATCAGCCTGCCTGGTTCGGAGAGGCTGCAGGGCTCGGTGCCGGAGCGCTCGCCGCGAAGGCCACGGCTTCACCGCACCATTCCCACCATCCCTGGGGCTTCTGGGCACCTGCTGAGGGTCCAGCGCCGCACAGGGACACCCGAACCATCCCGGTGCCCTCTTGGAAGAGAGCGAGGACAGACGGGCGGCGCGGAGATGGAGGAGGGTTTGTTAGCTCCACGCCATGGATGTGGCACCTTGGGGACAGCTGCTCCCTTTTGCTCCCGGGGAGGTGGCGGCGCATCCTCTGTGCCATCGCCCCGGGTGTGTTGGCACAGGGGGTGTGGGGGGAGCACCCACAGGGACCCCCCTCAGCGCCGCACACCGGCCGGAGCCTCATCGGCACGGGATGGATCCCCTGATGGGATGGATCCCCCAATGAGATGGATCCCCCCATTGGATGGATCCCCCAATAAGATGGATCCCCCAATGAGATGGATCCCTTGATGGGATGGATCCCCCAATGAGATGGATCCCCTGATGCGATGGATCCCCCAATAAGATGGATCCCCTGATGCGATGGATCCCCCGATGCGATGGTGCAGCGGTGCTGCCTGCGTCCTGGGGTGAAGGTTGAGGTGCAGAGGGGGGGTCTCACTCTATGGGGTGTGGACATGGGGAGCAGCGAGGGACCCCGTGCTTGGGCAGACGCCACCCAGCCCCCAGCCCAGGCTCACCCTGGGCACCTCCAGCCCCAGGGAGGCCGGTGGGAGCGTTCCCGGGGGAACATTTGGGCGCATTCCCATAACCGAGAGCCACCAACTGGTGCTGCGGCAGGGCTGGAGCCCCCTCCCCAGCGCCGCTGTTTGCTTTGCAGCCTCCTTAGCCCCTATTGAGGCTTTTCAGCTCCGGCCCCTTCAGGGGGTTTAAGTAGGTAAAACCTGAGGAAGAGGCTATTTTCCTCCCTCCCTTTTGAGCCCTGCCTTGTGCCCAAAAGGCCCCCTTGTTTCACGCGTGCCAGTCACCTGGCTGGGCCCCCAACCCCTTTCTCTCCCAGCCTCCCTTTTCTTTCTCCTTTCTCTCTTTTGACTTTTCCAGGAGCCCTCGCTCTCCAAACGAGCTTCAGATTGGATCCAGATTGAGGTCCCTTTGTCTTTCAAGGGTTGTACTAAGCTAATTAAATGTGATCCCAACAAATAAACGCGGATCTCCCCATTACATTCAGGGCTGCCTTTCAGGCAGCACCGGGCCCCCTCGCCCCGCCCGCTGCGGGTCCCCCGCATTGAGTTCTGCCCATTGAAAGCTCTGCCAGGGTTTCTTTTGTGCCGGGGGTCTCCGAGCCCTTTTTCCATCAGAAAAGACCCCCAAACAGCAGCTCGGCCTTTGTGAGTTTGCAAGCAAAACGCCAAAGAAAAGCCCCCCTTGAATGCTTTAATAAATGACACATTTAGCAACTTCGGAGGCGCCTGGCTCCTGCGGCAGCCGCAGGGGTGCGATGATCCCTCCCGGCAGCCCCCCTGCCCTCCAGCTCCCCGGGGATTTGCAGGGGTGCCATGATCCCTCCAGCCCTTCTTTCCCTCCAGCTCACGGGGTATTTGCATCCCGCGGAGGTGCAGGGCTGCGATGGTCCCTCCAACCCCCTTTCCCTCCTGCTCCCGAGTTATTCCCAGCCTGTGGAGGTACAGGGGTGAGAGGATCCCTCCAAACCCCCCTTTCCCTCCTGCTCCCAAGTTATTTAAAGCCTGTGGAGGTACAGGGGTGCTATGATCCTTCCAACCCCTCCTTTCCCTCCAGCTCCCAAGTTATTTAAAGCCTGTGGAGGTACAGGGGTGCTATGATCCTTCCAACCCCCCTTTCCCTCCTGCTCCCGAGCTATTCCCAGCCCGTGAAGTGCAGGGGTGCAATGATCCTCCCAACCCCCCTTTCCCTCCTGCTCCTGAGTTATCTCCAGCCCGTGGAAGTGCAGGGGTGCGATGATCCTCCCAACCCCCCTTTCCCTCCTGCTCCCGAGTTATCTCCAGCCCGTGGAGGTGCAGGGGTGCGATGATCCCTCCAACCTCCCTTTCCCTCCTGCTCCCGGGGTATTTGCATCCCCTGGAGATGCAGGGGATGCTGCCGAAGCACCTGGACGTGCTGCCAGGCTGCCGTCGCGGGGCTCTCGGGGCTCGGATGGGGTCGCTCCGGCCGCGGGTACCGGAGCGCCGGGCAGCGGGGAGGGCGCAGGGGCAGGGGAGGCTTTCGATCCCTTCGCCTGAGTCCCTTCGCTTGTTATTAGAGTTGGCAAATCCCAAACCGTCTTTAATGACACTCCGGACGGCGCTGGACTTTTCTCAGCTCCGCTAATATCTTTTTAATGACTTTCGGGAGGGGGCAGCTCTGCCCTAGAGCCTGGATTGCTCCAAACAGATGTTGGGGCAGAGGGAGGGGGGGGGGATGCTCTTCCCTGCCAGGGACTTTCTTCTAGAGTTCAAACGAGAGGGGAGCTTTCAATCACGGCTAAAAATGTATTTCTCCCCATTGAACAATGGGCTCCTTTCTGCGCCCCGGGGGGACTCGGTTGCGATCGCGTTTCTGCTGCCGAGGACGAGAAACCTCCGGGTTCAAGACAGGAAAACTCAGCTGCCAAAAGACCTCTTCCCCCGCTCCGGTTATTTCGTAGCTCCGCATCCCCGTCTGCCTCCATAACTCCTTTAATAGAAAAAAAAAATATTTAAAAAAAAATCATAATTAGGGAGAAATACTAATAACTCGGTGCTGCCGCCGTTCCTCATGGAGCCCAGGAGCCGCCAGGAGCTTTTTTTTCCAGGCAGTTTGCACGGTTGGAGAAGGAACCCGGGCTGCCCTGGCCCGGGGCAGCGGCTCCATCCCCGGCAGCGGCGGCCCCACAAGAGTTAAATTTTAAAGCAAATCAAATTCCCATTGGCCACTGTATATTATCTCAGCAGTCTTCATTTGATACCTCTTTAATACAGAAAGGAGCTTTTCAAACCCCTTTTCTCTCTTTTCTCCCCGCCACTCTTTAAGAGCAATAAATGTTCAACTGCAATAACTATAAATCAATCTCCGCTCTGTTCAAATCCTATTCATGCGAAAGGCTGGAAGAGGAGAGAGAGCTCCCCCCCTCCCTCCCGCCCCCCAAAAAGCAGCTGCTGGGCTCTAATCTCCTTTCTTGCACTGTCATTCACCCTCATTTTTCCTCCATCACCCCATCCCTGCAATCTTTTCTTGTTTTGCTTTTCTTTTCTCTCTTTGCTGCATTATGATCCCATGTCTCCCCTCATCAGACCCCAACCTTGTCCAGATCCTGACCATCCCCTTGTAGGCTGTGAAAGAAAAGAAGAGTCCATGGATGTCAAATTGGTCTCAAAAAGACCATGAAAGATTGATTTGCTCCACTTTTCTTCTGCCTGACATTATTTCTGAGGGTCCTGAATGGGAAACCAGAAAGTCTGGGGCTGGAATAAAGATGTTCTCTCTGTAAGGGGGAGACGGGGGGGAAAAATGCCCATTTAGTCCTGGCCCATCAACCCTGCAAAACAGAGCAAAAGAAAAGAGGACTGTGGCTATTCAAAGTCAGACCAATATGTACACCTCCCAACAATATGCCAATATACTGAGGGCTTCTCTATTAACACCCATGAATATTAAAGTGCTCACTAAACGCTCAGAAGGAACTTTGGGAATATACACATGAAAATACAAGCAGCATTGTGCGGGACTCAGAACAATGGGGCGGCGATAATGGCCCTTCTCTATTAACAGCCATGAATATTAAACTTGTTTCCTCTTAAATGTTAAAAAGGAGGGATAGCTGCGATATTAAAAAAGAGAAACGAGGCGACGGACACACACATACACACACCAAAGCACCTTCCTAAGACCGGGAAGAAGCTTTGGGAAACAGCTGGGGATATTTAAAACCAAGCAGAAAATAGAAGGATATTTTTTTCCCCCCACACCTTTTCCACCCCCTCCCTCCAAGCCCCCTCAATCCCAGCACCGGAGCAGCGGGGTTTTAAAGAGAGTCTATTTTGTTATTTTATTTTGTTATTTTTTTTTTTTTATCCCGGGATAACTTGTTGTGTTTCCTGGGGAGGGGAAAAAAAATCCCTCGATCCGAGAGGATCGCTTGTCTCAGCGGCCGGAGGAAGACGCGTGATGAGAAAGCTTTCCACCTGATGCTTTATATTTAGCGAAGCTGAAATATTCACGCGCCAAGGCGACTCCTAGGAGCCGAAATCCAGGAAAAAAAAATAAAATAAAAATCAAAATAAACTAATTTTCAGGCAAATTGAACCCCAAACCGAACCGTGGCAGGTGATGAACCTCCCCTTCCTTAGGGCAGCGCTGCCTCTCTCCGGGCAAACACCCTCAGCAGCAGCAGATTTGGGTTGATTCCTGCCATTTGCGCCTCTTTTTGGTTTAATTGGAATGATCGCACCTGGGTTGTAGCATCCCTTTCTCCAGGCAGCCCTGCAGAGGGGGAAGAGCCGCCCGGCAGGTTCACCCCATAAAATACCCACCCGGGGGCAGGGGAAGGGGGTTCGGGGGGGTTTGGTTGTGTTCAGATCCTTCTCCGGGCACGGCTGGGACCAGCGGGGCTGCCCGGGGATTTGGGGTCGCAGGAGTCCGGGCTTTGAGTGCTGGAGGAATTTGGGGGCCCGTCCTTTTTCTCCCCCCCTTCCAGCCTTTTACAGCCCCTCGTCCCCATGAAAATCAAAAGAACAAGGCTGAGGAGAAGGCTCTAAGCTCCGACACAGCAGGATTGGGTTTAAATCCAGGAAAGATTAACCCTTTGCTGAGCCGGCAAAGCTGCGGGCCCTTAGGGGGGGAGCCCTGGGTTTGGGGGGGCTGCTCTGGTGCCACGATACGGGGCTCGGGGGGGGCTGCGGGGCTCGGCGGGACACCGGGGATATTTTTGAGTGCAGAGATGGAGATGCAGAGCCCCGGAGAAGGTGCAGCCTCCTCCGGGGTGGGAGTCCGGCCCTGGGGGGACCCAACAGGACACAATTTCCCCCCGCGGGAGGTGGCGGAGCCACTCCGGCTCCTTCCACCTGTGGGTGCAATTCCCGGCCCTTCCCACCTTCCCAATGGGAAAAGCAGCGGGGATGCAGGTTTGAGGACCTGGCTGCAAGCTGGGGTGCGTCTTCCCCCCTCCTCTGGGCTTGGGGACCCTGCCTGGGGCTGCGAGCCTGATCCCGGCTCTTCCCGGAGCTGCCGCGTCCCACGGGGATGCGGGGAGGGAGCGGGGAGCCGCGTCGGCTCGGCACCCCCCGAGAGCCCCCGGCCCGTTCCCCCGGGGCCAAAGGGGCCAAACGCCGCCGAGGAACGGGGTCTGGAGGCGACGGGGCCGCCGATTTCGTTGTAGAGCGCAGCGGCTCCAAAGAGCCGCGTTTCTTCCCCAAAACGAGCGCGGGAGCCGGGAGGGGAGCGGGGCCGGGCGGGACAGTGCCCGGGGGTGCGCTCCGTCCCTGGGGCACCCGAGTGGGCGTTTGGACCGGTTTCGTTCCTTTTTCACCCTTGCCCGGCTGTTGGCAGGGGCAGATGCTCGGGATTGCCTTTGCCTGGGCCGGGGGCTGCGGGGGCTGAGCCGGTGCCTCTGTCTCTGCGTGTATACGTGTGTATATATGTGTATATGTGCATGTGTGCGTGTGCTCGCCCCGTCCCTCCCTCCAGCCACCCCCCACCCCCGGGGAGGGGAGGGAAGGAGGGGAGAAAAGAAGGGGGGGGCTCCGACGGCTCGCCTCGCTCCGGCAGCCCCAGTCTCCTCGCCAACGTCAGGGAGGTCATTAATAACCAATTAGGAGGGTCAATGAAGCTCATATATAGCCGGGCGAGAGCCGCCGAGCGGCACGGAGCCCGGCCCGCCGCCTCGCCCCCATGATGGGCTCGGTGCTGCCCGCAGAAGCCCTGGTGCTCAAGCCCGGGCTGAAGCCGCAGGGGCTCTCCCTGGCCGAGGTGATCACCTCCGACATCCTCCACAGCTTCCTCTACGGCCGCTGGAGGAACGTCCTGGGCGAGCAGCTCTTCGAGGAGAAGAGCAGCCCCAAGACCGCCTTCACGGCCGAGGTCCTGGCTCAGTCCTTCTCCGGAGGTAAGTGGCGGCACCGGATCCCCCAGACCCCCCCGGCACCCCAGGACCAGCACCAGGGGCTGGGATGAGGCTCCTGGTACCCAGTGTTGGGATGCGAATCCTTGGATACCCGGGGCTGGGATGTGGCTCCTGGTACCCAGTATCGGGATGCGACTCCTTGGGTATCTGAAGCTGGGATGCGGCTCCAGGGCACCCTGTGATGGGATGAGGCACACGGTACTCTATGTTGGGATGCGATTCGTGGTACCCGAGGCTGGGATGCATGTCCTGGGTACCCAATGCTGGGATACGGTACCCGGTGTTGGGATGCGACTCGTGGTACCCAGCGTTGGGATGCAGCTCCCGGTACCCGGGGCTGGGATGCGGCTCCCGGCGCCCGGCTCTCCCCAGGCGTGTAATAGCAGTTGACTGGGGAAGAAGGGCTTTAAATTCATTTGGTTAACTTGGGCTTGACCTGAGAAAGTTCCCACTTAAACCGCGGGCTGGGGAGGGGGCCGGGGGGGCCGGGCAGCCCCGCATTCAGCCGCCCGGGACAATATCTTTTCTCTCGCCCCAGCATCGCCGGGGCGTCCCGGCTCCCTTTTCCCCCTCTCGGATTTCTGTTCCTCTCTTAATTTACCATGAAGGCTAATTCCATTTCCATTCACGATATGTCAACCATCTCATCTCCCCATTTTGTAAGAGGAATTCCTGGGCCCTTTTAAACAAGCCCTCGCACCATTCAGGCACAATGTACCGCTACAGCATTCCTAAAGGACTAATGAATTTAGAATTAGCAATTTCTTTCTAGTTGAGTTTAATGAATGCAGATCACTTTAACAGCATGACAAATTGCTGGATGGGCCGAAATAGACACCATTTAACCCCCTTTCTCAGCCCTGCTCCCTCGCCCGGCCCGGGCTGCTTTTCCCAGGTATCTCCTCAATGCCCCGGGGGGAACTTGTAGCGCTTTGTAGGAACCCGGTTGGGCGTTTAAAAAGCTCAGAGCCGGGATTTGGGCTGGGGCGGGCGAGGGGTCCCCGCTGCCCCTCCCGGCCGGGCCGGGAATTGGGGGGGGGGGTGTCCCCTGTTCCGAGCCTCTCCCACCGCCCGCAGAGGTGCAGAAGCTCTCCAGCCTGGTGCTGCCGTCGGAAGTGATCATCGCCCAGAGCTCCATCCCCGGGGAAGGGCTCGGCATCTTCTCCAAGACCTGGATCAAGGCTGGCACCGAGATGGGACCGTTCACGGGCAGGGTCATCTCTCCGGAGCATGTGGACCTGTGCAAGAACAACAACCTCATGTGGGAGGTAACGACATCCTCACACACACCCCCCAGCTACACCGGGGAGAGGCAACGACGGGGTGGCGGCGACAAGGGGCTTTGTCCAGTCCCCCCCGTGCCTCAGTTTCCCCATTCATGCAAGCTCCTCCAGGGCTGGTGAGTTTAGGAAACCCTTGGGTGGGAGCAAGGCCTTTTCAGCTCTCGCGTTGCAGCCAGAGGAGCCCCCAAATGCTGTTGTGTCTGATGCAGCAGGATCACACCCTGCCCTGTTCTTTCCCATCATGGTGAACCCCCTGGCTGGCAGCTGCCTGCACCCCACATAGCAGGTGAGACCAGCTCTGTCCCGTCCCCGCTTTGTCTCAGCCCTTGAGTGAAGCCACGGGGGGGATCTGAGCTCCCAGGACACCACGCATTAATGCCAGCCAGCAGAGAGGGGCTTTCCTCTTTTTATTTTGATTTACTGAGTATCAGACTTACGCTTTTAAATTATTATTATTTATTATCATTACAATTTTATGCCTAATAGAAACTTGACTCGCCTTTCCTGCCACCCTGCAAAGCACCTTCCCCTGAAGGTCAGGTCTTCCTCCTCCATCCAGGGATGCTCTTACTCCCGCTGGCAGCTGCAGGATGCTGATCAAGCCTTTCGGGCAGAGCTGGCAGGAAGGGGCTTGAGGCAGGGAGCTGGGTTATTGGGTGGGCAGGGGCTAACGGGCTACGAGAGCAGGGCATCCTTCCTCAGCCCCACTGTGGGTGTGTGGTCCAGCACCATAAGGAGGACGGGCTCGTGCATCTCGCATCTGCAGGCAGCAGCTCCTGGCAGGCTCTCAGCCTCCATGCCGCGCTGGCTTTGAGCTTGCCACCAGCCAAGGACTTGTTTCCCAGAGCTTCCCCAGCACCATGATCCCATGCAGGAGGTGGAGAGGCTTGGACCATGGTGGGCAGCATCACTACCAACTGCTCTCTTCCCCTCCCAGGTCTTCAATGAAGACGGCACAGTGCGGTACTTCATCGATGCCAGCCAGGAAGACCACCGCAGCTGGATGACCTACATCAAATGTGCACGGAACGAGCAGGAGCAGAACCTGGAGGTGGTCCAGATTGGGAACAGCATTTTCTACAAGGCCATTGAGGTAAGCAGGGGGGAAGCAAGGCAGTTGTAGGAGGGAAGCAGAGCATTGAGATCCCCTCCCTGCTCCGCCAACCCCAGACCCGCCCTTGTTCTTTGGACTGGTGCTGGGACATTTGTGGGACCACAGGGTGGCTTAGCAGTCCTCGGCACCCAGATCCACCAGGACAGGTAGGCAATGCAGAAAAGGACCATTGCATGGGCTTTAGGGAGTAGGAAAGTGCCCTCTCTGTGCCCTTTTAGTGAGCTCATGCAGTGACATGTTAGCAGAGGGAGAGCAAATTCTGCCCGAAGTTTGGGGTGTAAAGCATGAAAAGTGCTACAATCCTGGCTCAGACGGGGCTTCGAGCAGGAGCAGGGCTTTGTTGATCTCTTGAAAAACAGGATTTTTGTGCAGAACCAGCTTCCCTGTAGCAGGGAAAAGTCTGGGGACATCTCTGAAACCAGGTGCTGAGCGCAGGCTGTGCCTGACTCTGCACAGCTTTTGCCCCGAAGTCACAAATGGCTCAGGCTGTAAACAGAGCATGAGAGTAGGATCAGGGCTGCGGGAACCAGGCAGGGAGCCGCAGAGCGGGCAGGGTGCGGCACTGGTACAGCCATGCTTTCTCGGGCTTTCCATAGTGAAAGGGGAAGAGACTCATCCTGCCCAGCTCATCAGTATGCTCTGGTATGAAGCTCTGATGGGTGCTGGTCTGGCAAGGAGCAGGGACAGGCACTGGGTCCCTGTGATGCCCCAGGGCACAGGCTGCCACGCTGACGGTTGAAGTCTGGAGGTACCCACAGCTCCCTGCAGAAGATGGGATGGAGATGGGCGTCCGGCTCCCTGGTGTTATTGATGCCAAACGCATACAAATCACGCGGTGCCACCGGTTTGACAGTGGGGACCCACACTGCTCATGCTGTGTCCCCATAACCCGATGCTGTTGTAGGTGCGAGGAGGGGGTAATTTGGGGCGGTGTCCCCGTGCCACTGCTTCAGTCCAGGGTCACGAGAGGGAACATTTCCCATTCCAGCCCAGTCCAGCTCTGTAGGGCTGCCCCTTTCCAGTACTGGGTCCAGAGTTTTGCATACTCGGGAGTGTGGGCTCACGTGGCTGCTTGTAGCTGGGAGAAGGTCTTAACTGGGAAAGGATGTAAGTGCAGCTCCCTGCATCTGTCTGGGCTCCTGCGCTGACTTACAGAGGAGCAGATGCTCAAATGCTCCAGGGCACAGGACCATGGCCCAATCCTGCATCGAGCCAGCATCACGGCTGGGATTGGAATCGCTGCAGTGGGATGTGAAAGGCAAGTAGCTGTCTGAGAAGAGAACAGGTATTATCTTCTGCTGCAGAAGAGGTCCCGTGCGCCTCTTGGGGCTCTGTCGCCTTTCCCCATGCAGCGCTGCAAGAAAGAGCCCCAAGCGCTCTGTGCTGCTCTCTTCATCCTGGACGCCCCCTCTGTAGGCTTCAGCTGTGCCCAGTTTTAAGACCTGATATTCTTGTGGGCAGCTGTGCTGGTTGGGACAGCAGCTTTAATTACTTTTTATTGCTTTTTATTGTGGTTCTTAAATTATGCAAAGAAGTAAAATAATTCAAGGTAGCTGTGGTGTCATTAGGAACACAGCCGTGTTTCTCACAGCTTGCATGTGCATAGATGATGGAGCAGGTGAGCCAATATTTGGGGAGGTGCAGGTAGAGGTCCCAGAGAGTCACCGCCAATCTGCAGGCTTGCTCCCGGGACAGAAGCAGCGAGTGCCAGAGCAGGATGGGTTTAATTCCCTTGGTACAAGCAGCAAAGTTGAAATGTTGACAGTGCTGAATCCCGAGTGATGGGGAGGTGAATGTGGGGGCGAGGGTGCCTGCTGTCACAGGGTGGTGTGTTCCTGGGCACGGCAGGTACCCAGCTATGCTCCTGCTCCCACTGGGTCGGCACGGATTCCTCTGTGCCAGGAGGAGCAGAATGGGCCAGGGCTTTCCGTGGGAGAATGTGAGGAAGGGAGGCATGGAGCGTGTGAGGAGCTGAGTCACAATCAGACACAACAGGTCAAGGTTCTGCATCTTTTGTGGGCTCACTATTCCCTCCTGTGTCGATGGAACATCCCTGCAGGCACACACATAAGCAATCCAAAAACAATTGCTTTTCAAACTCCCTGGGGTTTGTGAATGCAACACGAAAAGGAAAAGCAAGAGAAGACTTTTCCTTTTGCCGTCCGTCTCTGCTCATTAATCCTCTAACATGAGGCACACAAATATAACATCTCGGACCAGAACGAGCTCCTGCCCTGTTGCCCGCTGCTCCTGCCTTGCCGCCTCCCTCACCACAAATCCTGCATGGAGAGCACGGCATCAGCCCGAGACCAGCTGGAACAGCCCAGTCTCAGGCAGGGTACTCTAACACCGACCTGAACTTAGCGGTGCCCTCTCTCAGCAGCTCGTGTGTCCATCCGGGGGCACTGTCACCCTCTGTCCCCAACCAAGCCATGAGGTCTCTGCCACCCTCTGCACAGCCTCCTGCCCTGTGCCTGCAGCATCCCCTCCTCAGTGGGCACCACGAGCTGCCCGGCCCCCGTCGCTCTGTTTCTGCTATGCCACGACTCCAGCCTAATATCTCTTTTCACCTATACACCTCACAATCAGATTTATTGGGTGCCTTTCTCACTGCTGGCCTTTACTCTTTTCTTGCCTTCTGCCTGTTCACACCCTGACTAGGGCTAGTTTTTTTTTTCCCCACCCTCTTCCTCAGCAATTCCCAATTGCCGCTGCTGGAAAATAAAGCGACTGCAGCAAGTTTTAGCCTTTGATCTAAAGGCAATGATATTCCTCAGGTGCAATTTAAATTGCTTTGGGGTGTATGCAAGAGTGCTCTCCTGCTACTGGCATAGGTGCTCCAGCAGAATAAAACATGCACGCACACACGTATGCAAGCATGTAATGTGCTTTATCCTTTCGGCAGCATTTTATTCTATTTGCTTCTATTAAAATAATTCACTTTCTGTTAAGAGAAAATGATGCAGAGAAGCAGCCCCAATTTGGGGTGCAAAATGATATCAACTTCCCCTGCCTCCCAAATTCCTACTCTGCAGCCCCAGTGAGATCTTTATGCAGCTGGACACTTAAAAATCTGAAATCAATATGCTTCCAGTGCTTAAAATCGGGCACGTTTTTAGTCCTCGGGTGATCTAGCTTACAACCTGTATTTCATGTGACTGATGCTCTTCTTGGGCTACTCTGAGTATGGAAAACTGTCCTCCGAAACAGGCGACTTTCTCATTTCTAAATTGGGTTCTCCGCACTGGGGACCACAAAGGAAAAAAATCCACGCATGTTTTTTACGAAGGGATGCTGTTATTAGTGTTGTTTGAACTAGTGTGAGAGCATCTTTCCTCCCAGCCACAGCTGCTCTGCGTGGGGATGCCTGAACGGTGCTTCCTGGCTGCTTTCTCTGGGTGTTCTGGCAGTGCAGGAATATAGTGGGAACAACAGGAGAAAAAGTGCCATCATTTCAGGGAAATGGGAGCGTGGGTGGTGCAAAAGCCTTTCCCAGAACCTATAGATCGTCTCCATGGGCTGCTGCACCAGGGCATTGGTGGGGGATGTAGGCAGCATCTTGCGCCCGAGCCACACTCCCTGTGGCAGCCCTCAAGGATGCTGACGGTTCCATCCAGAGTTGAAACGCACCAAACCACGGTTCTGTGTCATGACTCCCTGCTTTGGTCTCTGTCTCTTGTGCCTCGCTGCAGTTCATGGGTCTACAAATGGCTTATTTCTCTGTGTCCTCATCTCCCCAAGCTGCAGGGATGTCTGTGTCCTTCACTCCAGAGACCCCAGCTCTGTCTGTGGGCTCTGTAGACATTTGTTTGCCTATTATTTGTGGTCCAGCTTGGGGGAGACCATGGAGCAGCTCTGTGCCAGCAGCAGATGGTGCTGAGCTGTGCCACTGCATCCAGGGTTGCCTCCTGGGCTGCACTGTGTGCCCAAGGAGTGCTGGGGACCACTGGCAGGTTCCAGAGGCAACAGGGTCTTGCAGGAGATGGGATGTGGCCAAGGTATGTCCAAAGCAACTGGCTGAGGGTGCATGTTCATCACCTCTCCCAACACTCCCACCTGTATCTCTCTTTCTAGATGATTCCTCCGGACCAAGAGCTGCTGGTCTGGTATGGGAACTCCCACAACACCTTCCTGGGCATCCCGGGTGTGCCAGGGCTGGAAGAGGAGCAGAAGAAGAACAAGCATGGTAAGTAACATTGGAAACAGTCCTGGGTGCAGCATCCCTGCCCATTCTGCATTCACCCTGTCCCCAGCTCTGAGGCCATGCAGTGAGCGTGGGGCAGGGACATCCCAGGGGATGTGTCAGATCCCCCGGCTCTCTGGGGACAAACACAGGGACTACAAGACAGATCCATACAGCCTGAGCAGGCCCCCAGTAATTCAGGGTGTCACGTCTGGGCTAATTTGCCCACAGCCGTTGCTGGTGTGGTGGGTGCCTGACCCAGCTGGGTTGGGAGGAGCAGGGCAGGCACGCGAGCAGGAGGAAGGCGCCCCAATGCACCACAAGTGGATGCAGCTGCCTGCATCCCCTGCATTTAACAGATCTTTCCCCAAATGGCTGTAGCAGGAGGGTTTTTTCCCCCCTGGGCTTTCACTCCCAGCTTGTTTTGGTGTTCCCTGAGGTGCTCTTTTGTAGGCAGGCAGCAGAGCTCTGGGCACTTTTGGGGGATGCTGCATTCAGAGCCAGACCCTGACGTTATCTGTGATTGCCAGCACTGCTCCTCACTTCAAGGGCAGCAGGTCAGAGCCCAGCAGAGCAGAGGAAGAAGCTGGGACCAGCACAGGGATGACATAATGCTAAAGGGATGACAGTGATGCTGCTAAAGGGCCCAGGCTGGGGACCAGGGCAGTGGGGCTGCGGACTAGGGGTTCCTGCACTCCCTCCCTCCAGCTCTGCTTGCAGCACAGGGTGGGGAAAAGAGTTTTTTGTGCCCATCTATAGGGGAAACGCGTTGGCTCAAGTGTTCCTCCTCACCTAAATTTGTGTGAGTGCCTTCCCAGTGCTGGCTTGACCCAAAAGCCCAAAGTGCCAGCCTGTGACCCATCTCTGTGCCCAGGCTCGGGGGGCATCTCTGTGCCCGGGATGCGCTTCCCTGCCCACAGGCACCCTCAGCAGGCAGAGGAGCCAGCAAGGGGGCATGGGGTGGTTATTCAGTCGGGGAGGGCTGAGCTGCCGTGCTGGAGGGCAGTGCCTGACCATCCCCTGTTGTCCCCAGAGGACTTCCACACGGTGGAGACGGGGGCCAGCACGACGGGGCGCATGCGCTGCGTCATCTGCCACCGCGGCTTCAACTCCCGCAGCAACCTGCGCTCCCACATGCGCATCCACACCCTGGACAAGCCCTTCGTGTGTCGCTTCTGCAACCGCCGCTTCAGCCAATCCTCCACCCTCCGCAACCACGTCCGCTTGCACACTGGCGAGCGTCCCTACAAGTGCCAGGTTTGCCAAAGTGCCTATTCCCAGCTCGCCGGGTTGCGGGCACACCAGAAAAGCGCCCGCCACCGGCCCCCCAATGCCTCCCTGCAGGCTCACTCGCCGGCCCTGCCCGTACCCCATCCTGCTTCCCTGGCCCACCACATCCCCACCATGGTGCTGTGAGCCCCGGCGTGGCAGGGGGTTTTTTGGACAGCAAAGACTGGCACTGAGACATGCCGTGAACAGGGGGTGTTGGCCCTTGGCAGAGCTGGAGGGCAGAGGGAGGGCTGCTTTGTGCATTAGAGGGGAGTGCTGGGTTGTTTTTCCAGTGTCACCTTTTCCGTGGGGTTTGGCAGGCTGTTCAATGAGCAAGGAACCACCCCCAAGCTCTGGAAGCTGTCGGTGAGAGATCCTCCCCGAGGAGATGCAGTGTAGGGTGGGCTGCTGGTCCCCAGGGTTGGCAGGGGGGAAGGATGAAGGGACACGGTGGGATGTCCTGCTTGGATTTGCTGGTGGACTGGGGGAGGGCTGGGGCAGCCTAAAACCTGGTCCTGGCTGAGTCATGGCTGGGTTTTACGGACAGAAGAAAACCAGCTTTTATCCTTCCTCCTCTGCTCCAGTGAGCGTCCAGCAGAAATGTGCACCCCACTGCCACAGCACCATCCTGGCCACCCCAGGGGCAGCTTTGGCCCTGGTGGCTCTTTCCAAGGGACACATTTCCCTCCTCAGGAGCCCTGATTCAGCAGACGGTCCCATTTCATCCCCCACATCTTCTTGCATGCCCTCCTCCAGCCCAAGGCGTGCGTTGAGGTTTGCCCCACACCTCTCAGCAGTGCCATGGGCAGAGAGGACGGTCCCAGCACGACGTGCCAGCTGGGAATGCTCATCCACAGGCAGGTTTTGTGGGGAATCCTGTGCTCTGCCGGGCTGTGCCTGCTCCAGCTCTGGGAGCATCAGCTCCTCCAAGCCCTGAGGGAACATTCCGGCTGTTATCACACTTCTGCTGCCCTCTGGGGACAGGGAAAACCAGTCCCTGGGCCAGCTCTGTCCCCAAGGACAACTCTAAGCGCCCTCTGGAGTTCTGCCACATGCAAGAAGAGGGCCGTGTATCATAAAGCTTAAAAGAAGGTATTCTACTATTAATTATAAGTCTAAGATGTATAAAGTTCTCACAAACTGTGTTTTACTTCCAGAAAAGAACCGAACTGTCACTTTAACTTTGTAAATATTTATGTAAACATTATTTACAAAACTTTGATATTATATATTATTTGATTGTATATGTACACAGTGTAAATACATTTGTACCTCTCTCTTGTATTCTAAATAAAAATGACTCGGAACATTTATCATTTAGAAGATGGATGGTTTGGAGAGATTTCTTTAGGGATGTGCTGGGGGCAGGATGCAGGGGTTGGAATGAGTAAATAAGGAGATGTAGCATCTTCTGTTGGCCCAAAGAGCGTGGTTGGGAAGAAGGAAGATCAGTTTTGGGGAAAACAAGCCCTTTGGCAGGTCTGAAAGAGAAGGGGCAACTGCAGCTTTGGTTCCTCCCTCCTTCCACACATAAGATGTCTATCGGAAGCAGCTGCTCCTGAACATCCTTTGATACATTCCATGAAACAATAGCCTTATTCTGGCTGTGATTTGGTACAGGTGCTGGTCTTGCTTGACACAACAGGGTTTGGTTTTGGTCTGGAGGAAGCAAAACATCTGCTGAAGGTCACTGCTGGCAGCTTTTTCCTTGATGTTTTCCCAGCAGCTCTGAGCGCCTCACTGCCGGTTGAGTTAAATAAATAAAGCTCCTACACCAACACATTATCTTCTGTTGGAATGGCCTTGCCAGGGGAGGGGCGAATCCTCTCATCTCTTGGAAATCATAGAATAATTTGGTTTGAAAGGGACCATGAAGGTCATCCAGTTCCAACCTCCTGCCTTGGGCAGGGACACTTGCTACTGGATCAGGCTCCATGACTTCTCTGGGCAGCCTGTGCCAGGGCCTCCCCACCCTCAGAGTGAAGAAATTCCTCCTTATGTCCAGTCTAAATCTGCCCCTCTCCAGTTTATCCCCATTCCCCCTCATCCTATCCCCACAGGCCTTTGTGAACAGCCCCTCTCCAGCTTTCCTGTAGCCCTTTCAGGTACTGGAAGGTCGCTATAAGGTCTCCTCAGAGCCTTCTCCTCTCCAGACTGAACAACCCCAACTCTCTCAGCCTGTCCTTGCATGGGAGGTGCTCCAGCCCTTGGATCATCTTTGTAGCCTCCTCTGGACCCGTTCCAACAGCTCCACCTCCTTCTTATGTTGAAGATTCCAGATTTGGACACAATACTCCAGATGAGGTCTTACAAGAGAGGAACAGAGGGGCAGAATCCCCTCCCTCCCTGCTGGCCACGATGCTTTGGATGCAGCCCAGGACATGGGTGGTTTCTTGGCTTTGAGCACACATTGTAGGCTCATGTCAAGCTTCTCATGGACCAGCACTTCCAAGTCCCTCTTAGCAGGGCTGGTCTCAATCCCCCATCCTGCATTGAAACTTGGGGTTGCCCCAACCCAGGTGTGGGATTTTTCCCTTGTTGAACCCCACGAGTTCGCACGGCCTCGCTGTGTGCAGCCTTTCCCCGGCTCCAAGGCAGGGTCAGGCAGAGCTGGCTCCCAAGCTCCAAACTAGCAAGAGATTTGACTGTTGTGAGGTTCGTAACAACATTAAAATGAGTCCCTGGAGGCAACAGAACATGGACAAGATTCCTGGGAAAATTTATCCATGTGCATGGAAGGGGAAGCTGTCCCAGCTGTTGTCATGATTGATGGAGATCACCCCCTCGCGTTGCCCAGATCTGATAAAGGGTGTTTGCTTTGTAAAACTCCAAAACGAGCCTTAAGAGAGTTTATTTGCCGGCATTTTCAGTACCGGGGTGGGTAAGGCAACCTACCCGCACTAAACATGGCCGCCCTTTCACTAGCTTCCCAACGCAGCGAAGCCCACATGTTCCTTTCCTGCCAGGAACCAAAATGGCCGAGCAGCCCCGCCCATCACCGCCGCCCTTATTCAAGATGGCAGCCTCCGCGCCTCAGCCGCGCTCGCCAGCACCCAACATGGCGGGCGGAAGGCGCTTCGCTCACGTGACCGCTGGCGCTGCGCAGCCAAGATGGCGACGATTAGCATGAGGCTGCCGGTGGCTCGAAAGCCCGTGGGGCCAAGCGCGTCCCGGGGCGGCGAGAAGCACCTGGTGGCGCCGGGGGACACGATCACCACCGACACGGGATACATGAGGTAGGGCGGCGGTACCGAAAATTCGGCAAATCAGCTCCTTACGGCTCGTTTTGGAGGTTTAGGGAGTGGGAGAGTTAATTGATGAGTTTTCCTGCAGCTGGTTTGTGTGTTTAATTGTCTTGTCGTATAAATTTGTCTTGTGGCAAGAGAGAATCGTAGAGCCATAGAATCGTTCGGGTTGGAAGGGACCTTAAAGATCATCCAGCCTGGCCTTGAACCCCTCCAGGGATGGGGCAGCCACAGCTTCCCTGGGCAACCTGTGCCAGGGCCTCCCCACCCTCACGGTGAAGAAATTCTTCCTTATATCAAGCCTGAATCTGCCCCTCTCCAGTTTATTCCCCCTCATCCTATCACCACGAGCCTTTGTGAACAGCCCCTCTCCAGCTTCCTTGTAAGCCCTTCAGGTACTGGAAGGTTACTGCATGATCTGCTCGAGGGCTTCTCTTCTCCAGGCTGAACAACCCAACTCTCTCAGCCTGTCCTTGCGTGGAAGGTGCTCCAGCCCTCCGTCTTTGTAGCCTCCTCTGGACCCATTCCAACAGACGGTCTCCAGACATAGATAAATAACTTGAAAGAATATGATCATAGAATTTTGATCATAGAATCATAGAATAGTTTGGGTTGGAAGGGACCTTAAAGATCATCTAGTTCCACCACCCCTGCCATGAGTAAGGACACCTCCCACTAGATCAGACTGCCCAAGGCCCATCCGACCTGGGCTTGAATTGATTCGCTTCATTGTCTTGTAAGATATTTTAGGTCAAGAGAGAACCTGGCTTGGGCTGCGAGGCCTTATTGACATGCTTAATTGATTTGTGAGATGGAGTTGTCTTGTGTCAGGAGATAACCTCATCTGGAGTATCGTGTCCAGTTTTGGAATCCTCAGTATAAGAAGGATATGGAGCTGTTGGAACAGGTCCAGAGGAGGCTACAAGGATGATCCAAGGGCTGAAGCACCTCTTGTACAAGGCCAGACTGAGAGAGTTGGGGTTGTTCAGCCTGGAGAAGAGAAGAATCCTCAACTCTCTTCACTGTGAGAGTGATGAGGCACTGGCACAGGTTGTCCAGGGCAGTTGTGGCTACACCATCCCTGGAGGTGTTCAAGGCCAGGTTGGATGGGCCTTGGGTAGCCTGATCTAGTGGGATGTCCCTGCCCATGGCAGGGGATTGGAATTAGATAATCTTTATGTCCCTTCCAACCAAACTATTCCATGATTCTATGATTCTATTCTACATAGGCAACATGTATTTTCTATGCTTACAACCAAATAAATACCAACATGGGTATTTTCTATGCTTGCAACATGCTGGGAGAGAAATGCAGGGTGTCCCTGCCCATGTCAGAGGCGTTGGAAATGGATGGGCTTTAAGGTCCCTTCCAACCCAAACTATTCTATGATTTGATGATTCTATAACCTGAAGGGAGTCTCCAGACGTGGTTGGATACCATAAAAAAATAAACATTCTTTAAGGACTTACATGGTTCTTTGTCTAAAACTAGTATATCTACCTGCTGCTCTTGTAAGATGGATGCCGTTTTTAGAAGGGCATCGAATTCAGCGCCGAATTGTAAAATAAAAATATTATTGCCTTTGCTTCAAAGACTTTGTCCTTTTTAATATTTTAGCAGTTAATAAGTGTTTCTCGCTAAAGTAAGCACCCTTTATCAGGGCTGGCCAACACGAGGGAGTGATCCCCATCGATCCTGTGCAGCGAGACGAGCTGGGACAGGAGGGATTTTCACTTTAATGCATATGAATAAATTCTCCCAGAAATCTCTTACATATTCTATTGCTTCCAAGGACTCATTTTAATATTATTATGAACAGTCAAATCTGTTCTTTATTTGGAGCTTTGGCTCCAGCTCTGCCTGACCTTACCTTTGGGCTGGGGAAAGGCTGCACACACACGGGATTCCAGCAGACACCTCTGTTCGGCACAGATCACACCGAGCATGAGGCGCTATCACTGACAAGTGATGGGGATGTGCTCAGGCGCTCCTCATGTGTCTTCTCTCTCTGCAGGGGCCATGGCACCTACTTGGAGGACGAGAAGCTCATCGCCTCGGTGGCCGGCGCTGTGGAGAGGGTCAACAAGCTGGTGTGCGTCAAAGCGCTGAAGACAAGGTGAGCGCAATGCCCTACACTTGTGCTTGGTGTGAGATCTGCTGCTCCACGCTGGTGAAACCTCACCTGAGCCCTGCATCCAGCTCTGGGATCCTTAGCGCAGGAGGGACATGGAGCTATTGGAGCAAGTCCAAAGGAGGCCATGGAGATGATCCAAGGGCTGGAGCACCTTCGGTATGAGGACAGGCTGAGAGAGTTGGGGTTGTTCAGCCTGGAGAAGAGAAGGCTCTGGGGAGGCCTTAGAGCAGCTTCCAGTACTGAAAGGGTCTCCAGGAAAGCCGGGGAAAGGTTCTTTATCAGGAACTGCAGGGACAGGACGAGGGAAACAGTTTTAAAGTGGCAGAGGAGAGATTTAAATAAGGTCTTAGGAAGAAATTCTTTACTGTGAGGGTGAGAGGCACTGGCCCAGGTTGCCCAAAGAAGTCATGGCTGCCCCGTCGCTAGAGGTGTTCAAGGCTGGGTTGGATCGGGCTTTGAGAACCCTGATCCAGTGGAAGGTGTCCCTGCCCATGGCAAGGGAGTTGGAACTGGATGGGCTTTTATGGTCCCTTCCAACCTAAACCATTCTATGATGATCCATGCGGTGTGAGACTAGCCATAGGCCCAGCACCCAGATGCTTTCTTGGGAGGATGAGGCATTTGACGAGCTGCTCTTTCTCTGTCCCGTTTCCAGGTACAATGGTGAAGTTGGCGACATTGTTGTGGGGAGGATTACGGAGGTAAAGCTCAGTTTTTCTGTATGTGCCATGGAGGAGGAGGGTGGCTGGCTGCCAGGCTGGCATGACTCTGTCTGATGCAGAGCCCACTTGGTGTTCCTAAAAGCACTTTAGTGTCTGTGGACAGAGGCACTGTGAGTATGTGGGGTTTAAGCAAGGCGCAGGTGGAAGCAGCCAGCAGAGCTGTCTGTTTCATGGAATTGTTTAGGTTGGAAAAGACCATTAAGATCATCGAGTCCAACCTTAACAAGGCTCAGCCAGCTGCAGGACCTCTCACTCTGCTGAAGGGCAGTTTTTGAGTGTGTATCAACAGATTATTTTTCTTCTTTAGGTTCAACAGAAGCGATGGAAGGTGGAAACCAATTCCAGGCTTGATTCAGTCTTGTTGCTGTCATCTATGAATTTACCTGGTGGCGAACTGGTGAGTGTAGTTCATACAGAACTGTGCCAAAGCCCTGTCTTCTGCTTCCTTAGCAGAAGTGGAGGTTCTGGGAAGCTCTGGGTAGCTGGGAAGCTCTGGGTAGCTGGGAAGCTCTGGTGTCCTTCTCGCGGTTAGTTGGAGCCCTTCTCGCAGGCAGTTGGAGCCCTTCTCGCAGTTAGCAGAACAGTAGTGTTGGGGTTTGTGTCTGTAGTACTTTGATATCTTTAACTCTCAGTGTTATCTGGACATATCCACTACAGTGGTCTGAAGATGTGCTACTCTGCCTGGTTTTCCTCTGGTGACCAGACTCCATATCGCAGGGCATCCTCAGGTCACCCCACTATGCAGGTTTAACTGATGTTTTCTCATGCTGAGCTGCACATAACTTTTCTTGTGTTGTGCATTTCAGAGAAGGAGATCAGCAGAAGACGAGCTTGCCATGAGGGACTATCTGCAGGAAGGGGACCTCATCAGTGTATCCTTGCACTCAGGAGAGCCAAGGGGCATGGGGAGAACAGCCAGGCCCGGCAGCGAGAGCTCTCTGCCAGGGCAGCCAGCAGCTGTTGGCTCTGGGCAGCTTTAGAGACCTTGTTTCCTTAAGTGACGCTGACAGGCAGAGGTCCAGTCCATATTTTCTGATGGGGCTGTGTCACTGCACACCCGGAGTCTGAAATACGGGAAGGTAAGTTGTTCAGAAGCACTCTGTCGTGGCCTGATTCTGCTCCAGTTGGCCTTTTAAGGCCTTTTAGAAAGATTTTTAAGAAAAAAGCTCTGGAATAGAGCAGGATGTTGTTATAACCTATTCCTGCAGGGTAGGAACAATCTTAGATCCTGCGTGAGAGCACCAAGTAGGGTTTCCCCAAAGCAAGGAGTGCCCTTGAGTTGCCCTTTGAGCTGCTTGCTTTCCTTGGCCACAATTACAGCCCATGAGTTCTGTTTCTCCCCACTAGACGCTTGGGAATTAAACCCTGGGGAGAAAAATGTGAAGTTCTGACTCAAACTTGATCACTCCTTTTCTGCAGGCTGTTGCCTCTGTGACTTGTTTCTCTCTCCAGGGCTCTATTTTAGGCTTTATGCAGTTGGCATTTATCTCTGGTTTTGTGCATTGAAAGAAGCCAAGGGGCCACTGGAGCGTAGGCTGCAGTTCGGGATTACCAGACCAAGGGTATTAGCACTTAAAAGATGAAAGCAAAGTGTGCTCATTGCACAAAGGGTGAAGGACAGCGATTGGATTAAAAGGGGAAAGTGTTCTGCTAAATTGGGCCTCTCGCTCCTCGTTTTTCTGCAGGGATGGTTGATGTGTAGTTACGATCAAGATATTATTAACATTTGTGCTAAGCACTTAGAATATTCTTCATCTTCAAAGGGCTGCACAGGCATTAGCTAATCCTCCCAGCACTCCCAGAGGCAGGCAGGTTTTATGTTCGCTGTTTCACAGCAAAAGGTGTTAAAATTGACTGGTTCCTAGTCCAGGAGCGGAGTGCATGTTGGTGACTTGATTCTTTCTACAGTGTCTCATGTATCTTGTGCTCAGTCTTATGGTCTCCTCTTCAGCTTGGCCAGGGTGTGCTCGTCCAGGTCTCACCCTCCCTTGTGAAACGCCAGAAGACTCACTTCCATGACTTGCCCTGTGGTGCATCTGTGATCCTCGGCAACAATGGTTTCATCTGGATCTACCCAACTCCAGAGCAGAAAGATGAAGAGGCAGGAGGCTTCACCACCAACTTGGAGGTGAGGGTTCAGGGAAAATGATGAACCTTCTCCTAACGGAGGAGTTTTGCTAGTCTAGAGCAGCCAAGAGGCACATGAATAATCTGAGACTTTTAAGATTTGGTATTAGGTTTTTGGCAAAACTGTTTCTTTGCAGTAGGCTTGCATTATTTCCCTGTTTATTCATGTATTTTCCTCTGTCCTTCTGCAGCCAGTTCCCTTATCTGACCGGGAGGTGATCTCGCGGCTCCGAAACTGCATTGTGGCTCTGGTTACTCACAAGTTGATGCTCTTTGACACCAGCATCCTGTATTGCTATGAAGCTTCCCTTCCTCATCAGGTATAGAAACCAGTGCTGCTTACTTTATTCCACACTGTGGGGAGGGAACGGAAAGCTGCACCAGTTGCTGCTGAAGTCTTTGAGTTGAGTGGTGGGGCTTCTTTTGACTTTGCCTTGGACCCTCTGCTGTGATAGTCGTTTGACCACAGCCCTCTAAACTCATTTGCTGCTCGTTGCCGTTTGCCAGGGATCGTTGTGTTTGTGCAGTAGTAGTTGTTGCTTTTTGGTGCCAACGTTACTCTTCTTCCCACTCCAGATCAAGGACATTCTCAAACCAGAGGTGATGGAGGAGATTGTTCTGGAAACCCGACAGAGACTGCTGGATCTGGAGGGATAAGACACAAAGCCTGAAGCACTCATTTGGAGTCCGAGCATGGCAGCTTTTGATTCTCAGTATTTTTTTAGTGTTCTAGTCCCTAACATTCATTCCACACTTCAGAAACCACCAAAATTCCTCATTTTAATGTCTAGGATATCTCCTGAGCCCTTTTAGGACAATAGTACTGAATAGTACTTACATGCCTAAAGGCTTACTGCCTTTTAGTGCAGCAGCCTGAAAAATATCTGACCTTCATGAAGACACAGATGCAACTAGGACACATCTCATAGCATTTGTTGCTGTGTCTGGTGCCCCTGAACTTTGTGCAGGATGGTAGAGAGGAAGGGATGTGTCTTGTGACGTTGCTCACTCCCCAAAGGCTTTCTAAATGGTTTTGTTTTTCCTTTACTGTGATGTAGGCCTGCCAGTCAGTCCTCTGACTGACAGTGTTTGTTTCTCTCTTTAAGACTGCAGGTTGCAGGTACAGGTGTTCAGAGGGCGGGAGTATCCACACCCTTGCTAAACACATTTTAGGTCTGTCTGTTCATAGCTCTGTGTCTCAAGGGGATGAGATTGGGTGTGGCATAATGAGTCAGGAGCCATGGGCGAGCAGTACCTTCTCAGCTTGTGTGTATCTTGCTGAGCTTCTCTGAGGAGGCTCTGATATTGTTTTCTATTAAGTATTTTACATTTCAATAAATTTTTTTAACAGGTCAGTCCTTCAGGGCTGTGTGCATTAGCTTGTCTTTCTCCAGAATGAATTGAGTCTGGCTGGAAAGCTATGGTTAGCTCAAGTTCCTTTGTGCCAGGACACTTGGAATGCTTGCAGTGTCCTCTTATCCTCTCTTCAGCTGTTGCTTCTCGTCCCATTCAGGCAGGACTTGACCTTCCTCTTCAGCACATCTTCTGTGCAGAGTTCCTCTGTAAGTAGATTGCCTGGTGCTGTTTGCAGTGGCGCTCCCAACGTTGTTTCCCTGCAATATCCCATGGAGAGGCGAGTCATGCAGCAGCTTTGCTTAGAGAATGACAGGGACCCACTATGACCCTGGTGGAGATCCTCAGGCCAATGGTTGGAGATGGGTGAGCTCAGCCAGGCGCTGGTGGTCAGTCACTTGCTTTCTCTGTGCTGAATGGATGTTTAGGTTTGCTTTGAACATCCTCTCAGATCTCTGGTGCTATAGAAGAGCCATTTATGTGATATATGTATTGTGTATATATATTGTTTGTGTTGTATTATTCCTGCTTACACTGCAGTGCTGCAATTCTTTAATGGGCTGAAAAAGCAAAAAGTCTGCCCTAATTGTCCCGGAATCTCATTTTCTCGCAAATTCTCTTGCCTGCTGGAGGCAAAAGGAAAAATTCTTTGCTCCGTCTTCCCCTGGGAACTAGAAATACCCTTTGTTGCTTCGCATGTGGTCCCTACTGCTCTGACTGCCATCCAGAGCAAGCACTAGGTGGCAGCTGCAGATCGTATTTGCAGTATTTCCCTTCCCGAGCAGCTCTGCCTCACTGCCCTGCCAAACGGCAAAGGCTGGCTGGGTGTCTGCCACCAGCACGGCTGCTTCAAACTAGAGCATTATGGAACTCGGTGGCTAAGGGCAAGCAAGAACACAAGCGATCCATTCTGCTGCTGCACAACTCAAGCTTCTGCCTGTGCTGCTGCTCTGTAATAGTACTTTACTTCTTGGGGATATTGGTGAAGTGCTCCACACAAGACCCAGGAACTGTTATTTTTTTTTTAGTTTAATGGATATTCCCTAAGAGCCGTTGCAACAATCACATCCTTGAGATGACTTGGGAAATCTGAAAACTAAAGCTTGTTGGTGACCCTATGAGTTCTGAGAATGAGGCTGGTAGCAGTGTTATCCACAGCTGCATGGACAGGAACAGTCCAGAAAGGCTAAAAGCTTTAGCAGTCTCTGCATCTCTTAATTAGAAAAGTGCCTTTCTTTTTCCCTACCCCACAGCTGTAGTTGAGCAGCTGTTTATCTTATTGCCATATGGAGAGAGATGCAGGGATTTTGGCTGTGAGGCTTCGAGGTATAAGCAGATGGGGGATATATGAGCAATGAGATAATGTATCTGATGTTCCCTTTTTTTTTAAAAGCATTTTTGAAGGCTGATGGAGAGGTCTGTAGTTAATCCAGTTGATCTCTGCATCTCTGCCACTTAACCAACTCTGTGTCAGGCAAAGGGCAAAAGGGTCAGGAGACTGTACTTTGCTACCACTGAGAGAGATTTGATAGCTGGAAATAGATCTGCTGAACTCAAATGCAATGTGCTTCTCTGTCTTCAGGCAACCTCTCTGATGGCACCTAACAGGTCAGAAAGGAGTGTGGGGGTTATGAGGCTCTGGAAAGCGTAGTTGGTAATGTGGTGAAAATGTGCTGAGGAAGCGTGCTCCAGAGATGGTTCATTTGGAGTTGGATCATGCTCACGGGTACCGAGCACGAGCTGTCAGACTGCAAGGTGAGACAGTGCCAGGTTCTCATTACCCAGGGAAAGGGTGCTGGTGTCTTTGCAGCTGCTGTGTGGGCTGCACAGATGACTTGTTAGCTTTTTTTTTTCCCCCATCTCTTTTTTTTTCTTCTTTCTTTCCCTCTCCATAGCAGTCAAACTGTGGTCTATTTCCAGGCTTCTTATGCTGCTCCTCTCTCCCCATTGTGACCCTTTTTTGTTTATTTATGCTCGATAAATGAGTACACAACCTGAAAAAACATGAGCTCAAGGTCTGGATGGCTTCAGCTCTGCTCTGAACTGCTTTCTGATTCCTCTTTGCTGCAGCATTCCTGGTTTTGGCCTTGGGGCCTGTGACTCATCCAGTTCCCTCACTCCCAAATACCTGGTACTTCTGTTTTTGAGCCTAAGATCAAGAGCACCAGCTGGGTAAGGTTTAGTTAATTGATGTTTTTTGATGTGGAGGGAACTGAGGGTCCCGATATTTTCCTCCCTGGCCACGAGGGGTCATTGCCACTCTTTGTAAACTCAACCAGCACTGTGCCAAGCCCAGACTTAAATTCTGTGACAAGGCTTCAGCAAGAGCTTTGCTGGTCGTTCCTGCAACCCCATCAAGCACAGCTTTCTTTGCAAGCCAGCAGGCAACAAGAGATGAGAGTGACAAACTTGCCTGGGGAGGGAGATGCTTCCTGAGCAGTCTCAGTGTCTAAGAAAGGTACCAGGCCAGCTGCTGATACTCTTGATTGGCAGAATCCCTGTAACTTTTCTCTCTCTCTTGATGAATGTTGATGGCCACCAGTGCTCATCCATCTCTAAAGCAACTGCATGTGCTGCTGGGGCTCATATGGAGAGGTCTGAATTATCCACATTCAGTTGTGACCCACAGTATGGCAAATGACTTTTCACCAGCGCTCAGCAGAGATGAGTGAGGAGTTGGATGTGGTCTGGAGGAGGGTTGGCAAACACAGGAGGTTCTGGCATTTCAGGTAGGAGGGGGAGTCGGGGCCCTTTGTTCCACAGGCAGGTCCACATGAGAAGGTGGGCAGGCTATATTAAAAATGCCTTTGAAACAGAAAGCACTTGAGATGTGAAGGACGCCAGCAAAGCAGTGTCCTCCTCAATTCTTGAAATAGCCTGTGGAGTTTTGCTAGCAATTTCTAAGCAGGAAGGGTGAAAATGAAGAAACTACGGTTTCTCTGGTTTAAGAACAAAAACATAGTTGAAAGGAGGGTGAGAAAAACCTAACAAGTATTCATTTTTACATGGGGAGCTAAAATGGCCATGCAGGCATTAAAGCAGCTTAGAGCAATCTGATGGCTTTGGGCAGCAGTGTCCCACAGTGAGGAGCCTGTTTGTGAACCAGCTGTAGCGCCTGCCTGTGCTGCGTACCCCAGGGTAATGCATGGCACAGGCGTGCTTCAAAGTGGAGCTAATAAATATAGTTCCCTTGCTGGTAAGTGCTGCCTGCAGAAACGAGAACACAAAATCACTCGTCTGTAGAAACGATTTTCCTGTTTCTTGGTGCCAGTGTTTGATTCATGTACTAATATGAAGAATGGGAACCCCTCCCTTTACTCCCAGTGATAACCTTTGGGAATTGAAATCTGTGCTAATGGGTTATTAATCCAATTACTGCTGCTTATTACGTTACTTCTCTGTCATCCACATGCAGTTTCGCTGTTTGGTTGAGGAGAGTGCTATAAATACAAAGCTTTGAGCAGACCCTAGAAGATACTGAAACCCCACTGAGATTATAGGCAGTCTTGAAATGTTTATCTCAGGTTCCTGAGAGTTGCTAATTAATATGCTAAGGTTTACTATTTGGTAAAGAGGTTGAAGCTATTGTTATGGAGGAAACGTCACAGCCTCTGTTGGGTGTAACAACCCACACTTAAATGAGGGTAAACAGAAAAAGGTATTGAAATTTCTTTTATGCAATATATGAGATGTACACAGGCCAAACACAAGGCTCAATTGAAGGAAACAGCCTGTCTTTTTTTTTAATTTATTCTGCATTTACACTCTTCTGTCTCTGTCTTCTCTAATAGTTTCTGAACCCACTGGGTAACTTCAAGTTTGTTAATGTGAGACAATAGCATTCACAAAAACTGGCAGCAGGGCAGGGGGTAGAAAATAGAAAGCCCTTCAGGAAGGAAAAGAGGATGAATATCTTGCTAAGGTATTTGAGAGTGACCAGCTGGCCTATCTGCCTGTGTCCAGCCCCAGATTAACTACAGCACTGCTTTGGGAAATGCTTTTGGAGCAACTGCTGAATTGGGGACTACTGTTAAAGAACCTTCCCTACTTTGCTGCTTATGATTGCAGAGCCATCAGAAGGAATACCTGACTGTTGACCTGAGTGATAAATTCACCTAGTCTGTTAAATGAAAAGTACATTCATCTGCATAGTTCTCAGGTGAGGGAGAAGCGTCTCTACAGCCTGTATTGGCAGAACAAAAGTCCTGCTTATTTGCAATTACTTTTGCATGTTTTAGGCAAGATCTTCTGAGTATCAGGGACCTGTGGTAGTCTTCTGGAGTTCACTAGGCTTCAGTGCTGCCAGGGTAGGAGAGATTATCTAGGATGCTCCAGTCAGACCCAGAAGGGAGTAACTGTTTCAGTAAAGGGTGGTTGATAATGGTTTTGGTAACAAGTTTCTCTCAGGCTGCTCAGCCTGTGTTGACAGACAGCTTTTTTTTCCTCAGTTTCCTTCAATCGGTGGGAGCTGAGCAGGGGATTAGTTCAGCGCAGTGAGAGGCTGATCATTACTGAGATAAACCTGGAGAAATTCTGCTGAGTTCAAGAGATGTGACCCTGGATTTGTCTCAGCATAATGTACCAGAATTTCTCTCTCCTCTGTGTGTGTAGCACAAACAGCCTCAGTACCAGCAATTTGAGTCACAGATGGAGAAATCCAATAGAAATGGTTTGGGTTCAGTCTCCTGGCTAAGAATTAGTGCCATAGCAGCAGACGAGTACAGCAGAGGTGGAGGTTCCCATAGGGCTGTATGAAGTGCTACATTTAAGATGCTGTTGTTGGAAGATAAAAAAATACGTGTTTGCCAGGGACCTTGGATATGGTGTAGGAGCCATGGAGTATGTTTGGATTTGTCACAAGGGAGGAGCTGGTATAAACAAGCCACTCTGTGTCCAGATGGCTGCCCTGAGCAGGAGGCTACTGCACAACATTGCATTTGTGTGCTCTCCCGTTGTTGAGTGGGAGCAACCACAGACCTTTGACCAAAACAGCCTGACCTCAAGCTGCTGCCCCAGCCGTCTTCTATTCCCAAGGTGAACCAGAGAGCATACGAGAAACTAAATATCTTCAGCGTCACAGTCTGCGCTCTTTAGCTCCAGCAACACTCATACTGCACATCTAAGGTCTCCACAATGAAGGCTGAAGAATCTGGGGTTTAACTTCATCTTTGTGCCAAATGGTGCATGAAAGTAGATCAGTAGAATGTTTTTATTGTCACATTCATTGGCCTCTATGGCTGTTTATGGTACTAAGTTTCTTATGAATGCTGTCAGAGCATATGCAGAAGTAAAGTGCTTTGTGCAAGCAGAACAACTGATCCCTGGCTGTGGAAAAGGCTGTGCACGACGCTGACCCAGTAAGGATCTCTTCTTCCCTGTCCATCTCTGCAAGAAATCCTGGGTCTGAAGCTGGCCAGGGGCTTTGAGACCTGTGTGCAGGAGCAGGTCTCTAGCTGGACTGAGGGCCAACAAGCTCTCCCCTTCAAACTTAGGGGGAAACAACTTGTGTGGCCCTTGCCAAGGGGTAAGAGATTTAACACAAGCTTTCTGGGTCCTGGGGTAGCGGTTGCTAGTGATGTTATACTAGCAAATCCATTTTCCACCTGTCATTTCCACTGTCTTCCTTTTCCTCCTGCATCCCTCATGGGTCCTCTTCAATTTCCCTCATCTCTCCCTTTGTGCTCTCTCCATCCACCTCATCTTTCCCCTCAGGTCCCTTCACGGCACCCCTGTTTTCATCATGGCTTCACCCTGGAGACACCTTTGTGACCCTGTTCCATCATCTTCCCCCTCACCCTCTTTCATTCCCCATTCTCCTCAGGGTTCCCCCAGCCCCTGCTTGGTCTCTGTTCCCCTCCAGGCTTCCCTCCATCTCCTCAACCCCCTCATGGACCCCATTGCCCCAGTTCCATGGGGTTCCCCTTCCCCTCCTGGTGGGTTCCTGCCACAATGGTGGGCTTGACCCGATCACCCCAGCTCCCCTCACTGTCCCATATGTCACCAGTTCCCCCAGGCGCCCCTTCCTGGCCAGTTCCCACCAGGGTGGTGGGCAGGACCCCATTGCCCCAGCTCCCCCTGGTTTCTTGGGGCACCTCTTGCCCTCCAGGCCAGTTTCCACCATGGTGGTGAACTAAACCCTATTGTCCCAGTTCCCACTCCCCAATGGCTGGTTCCTGTTGGCCCCATTGTCCCCATTCCCAGTTCCTCTTGGTTCCCGCTGTGGGTGCTGCCCCATCTCCTGGTTCCCGTCAGCCCCATTGCCCCATTCCCAATTCCCCTTATGGTGGTGCTGCCCCATCTCCCCATTCCTGGTTCCCCTTCCCCTGCCGGCCAGTTCCCATCAGCCCCATCACCCTTGGTTCTCGCTAGGGTGGCGGACACTGCCCCATCTCTTGGTTCCCATTGGCTCCATCTCCCCATTCCTGGTTCCCCCTGCCTTCTCAGATGGTTCTTGTTGGCACCACCACCCCATTCCCGGTTCCCGCTATGGCAGTGCTGTTGTCTCCTGGATCCCCGCTTCCCATCGCCTCCACCTCCCCATGCCCGGTTTCCCCGCTTCCCATCGCCCCCACCTCCCTGGTTCCCACTACAACGGTGCTGCCCCCATTGCCCCGGTTCCCATCGCACTTGTTGCCTCGTTCCTGCTTCCTCTTGGTTCCCGCTGTGGCGGTGCTGCCCCATCTCCCGGTTTAGGAGAATGGTTTGGGTTGGAAGGGACCTTAAAGCCCATCCAGTTCCAAGCCCCGACATGGAGAGGGATATTCCACTGGCTCAGGCTGCCCAAGCCCCATCCAGCCTGGCCTTGAACACCTCCAGGGATGGGGCAGCCACAGCTTCCCTGGGCAATCTGTGCCAGGGCCTCACCACTCTCATGATGAAGAAATTCCTCCTTATGTCCAGTCTAAATCTGCCCCTCTCCAGTTTATCCCCATTGCCCCTCATCCTATCACCACAACCCTTTATGAACAGTCCCTCTCCAGCTTTCCTGTAGCCCCTTCAGGTACTGGAAGGTCGCTATAAGGTCTCCCCGGGAGCCTTCTCCTCTCCAGGCTGAACAACCCCAACTCTCTCACCCCGTCCTCGTACGGGAGGTGCTCCGGCCTGGTTTCCCCGGTTCCCATCTCCCCATTCCCGGTTCCCACTGTGGCGGTGCTGCCCCATCACCCCGGTTCCCCCTCCCCTCCCAGCCAGTTCCCATCGCCCCATCTCCCCATTCCCGGCTCCCCCTCTCTTCCCGACCGATTCTTTTCGCCCCCATCTCCCCATTCCCGGTTCCCCCTCTCTTCCTGACCGGTTCTTTTCGCCCCCATCTCCCCATTCCCGGTTTCCCCTCCCCATCTCCCCGTTCTCCCCGCGGCTACGGGCGCGCCCCTGTGCCGGTCCCCCTCCCAGCCGCTTCCTGTCGGCCCCACCTCCCGAATCCCCGGGTTCCATCTCCACATTCCCCGTTCCCCGTCCCTTCCTGGCCGGTTCTTTTCGGCCCCCCCTTCCCCCCATTCCCGGTTCCCCCTAGAGCAGTGCCGCCCCATCTCTCTATTCCCGGTTCCCTCTCCCAGGCGGTTCCCTCTCCCAGGCGGTTCCCACCGCCCCCATCTCCCTATTCCAGGCTTCCCCGTCCCCGCGGTGTCTGCTCTCCCCGCCCCGTTCCCCGCTCACCCCCCCCCCTCCGCTGTGGCGGGCGGAGGAGGGGCCGGAAGGGGCCGAGCCGCCCCGCGGGCCGGGGCCGGGGCTGCCGGGGGTTCCGGGCCGAGGCTCCCGCGGCGATGCGGGCGGCGCGCTGCCCCCGGGCTCCCGCCACGCGGCCCCGCCTGAGCGCGGCCCCGACACCCGCCCCGCCGGCCCCGAGCGGCGCCGGCCCTGGGGCAGGGCGGTAGGAGCGGGGTTGCGGCGGTAGAACCGGGATACGGGCGGTACAACCGGGGTACAAGTGGTGGAACTGAGGTTCGGGTGGTGGTAGAACCGGGGTGAGGGCGGTCGAGCCAAGGTTCGGGCGATAGAACCGGGATACGAGCAGTAGAACCGAGGTTCGGGTGGTAGAACGGGGCTACAAGCGGTAGAACCAGGATACAAGCAGTAGAACCGAGGTTCGGGTGGTAGAACCGGAATACAAGCAGTAGAACCAGGATACAAGCAGTTGAACCAAGGTTTGGGTGATAGAACTGGGCTACAAGCAGTAGTACCAAGGTTCGGGTGGTAGAACGGGGCTACAAGCAGTAGAACTGGGATACAAGCGGTAGAGCTAAGGTTCGGGCGATAGAACCGGGATACAAGCGGTAGAGCCAAGGTTCGGGCGATAGAACCAGGATACAAGCAGTAGAATCGAGGTTCGGGTGGTAGAACCAGGATACAAGCAGTAGAACCGAGGTTCGGGTGGTAGAACCAGGATACAAGCGGTAGAATCAAGGTTCGGGTGATAGAACCAGGATACAAGCAGTAGAACCGAGGTTCGGGTGATAGAACTGAGCTACAAGCAGTAGAACCGAGGTTCGGGTGATAGAACTGAGCTACAAGCAGTAGAACCGAGGTTCGGGTGATAGAACCAGGATACAAGCCGTAGAGCCAAGGTTCAGGTGATAGAACCGGGCTACAAGCGGTAGAACCAAGATTTGGACGATAGGGCCAGGGTTCAGGCTATAGAAACAAGGTACAGGTGGTAGAACGAGTGATAGAACCAAGGTTCGGGTGATAGAATCGTCGTTCAGGCTGTAGAAGTGAGGTACAGGCAGTAGAACTGGGATACAAGCAGTAGAACCGAGGTTCGGGTGATAGAACTGGGATACAAGCAGTAGGAGTGAGGTTTGCATGGTAGAACAGGGATTCAGGCTGTAGAACCAGGATACAAGCGATAGAACCAAGGTTTGGGCAATAGAACTGGGATACAAGCAGGAGAACTGAGGTTTGGGCAATAGAACTGGGATACAAGTGGTAGAACGACAATACAAGCAATAGATACAAGGTTTGCATGATAGAACCAGGATCCAGGCGGTAGAACCGGGATACAAACAGTAGAACTGAGGTTCAGGCAATAAAACCAGGATACGAGTGGTAGGACCGAGGTTTGGGTGACAGAACTGGGATTCAAGTGGTAGAACCGAGGTTTGGAAGATAGAAACGGGGTTCAGGCTATAGAAGCAAGGTACAGGTGGTAGAACCGGATTACAAGTGATAGAACTGGGATACAAGCAGTAGAAGTGAGGTTCGGGCGATAGAAGCTGGGTACAGGCAATAAAACCGGGATACAAGCGATAGACGTGGGGTATAGGTGATAGAAACAGGCAAGATGTGAAGCCGGATCCCTCGCAGCCCCTGCTTGGCCTCGCCTGCCACCGTGGCTCGCCCCAACGCTTAACGCCCAGCGTACGGCTCCTCAGGGTGTGCGAACTCGATGCTATGCAAAAGAAAAGGAGGAAAAAAAAATAAAAGAAACCTTGATACTGGTTGTGGTGAGAATGGCTGTGTCCTGGCCTGGGTGAACCTACGTGTGGTTTCTTGCTTGTGAGATGAACTCATTCCTCACCCCCTGAAAGACTTACGTCAACCTGAAGCTTGGTATTTGCTAAGCAGTTGGAACTTTTTACTTGTTTTTTATTTTTATTTTTTTGCATAAAGTCACCTAAGGAGCCTTGTTGCTGTCTTCAAAAGCCTTGGAGGAATCTGCTTTTGTCTTAATTCTTCACCTCAAGTGACTTTTATCACACAGTGAGTGCAACAGGTGCACCCACCTAAAAGACATTCGCCTTCAAAGTTCCTTCCCGACCTGGAGGATCAGAGATCACGGACTTCTTCAAACACTTCTCATCCTTGGAAAGGTTGCCCATAGTTACTGTATGGGGCAGCAGCCTGGAAAAGTTCTTGGGGACCAAAGGAGGCCAAGTCTGCCTGCCCTGCACTTCATCAAAGGAGCAGGGAAGAAGGAGTCATCGAGGCATGGGGGCCCGCACTGTAACGTCTTCGTCGAACATGGTAAGAGATTTCTTGTGGTATTGGTTTAACTTTTGATTTGCTGAGCTAGATGTGATATGGATTTATTAAAGGGTACGGTGCAGCTACAGAGATATTGTACTTTATGGAAGTCTTGTTTTCTCTCTCTTGCTGCTTAATGCAAATCCTCTGTGATTGTTTATTAAGAAAACACTTGGGTCAGATTGTTTGAAATCTGGGGAAAGGTTATTGGACGGCTAAATGCAGAGTACACGGAAGTGACTTTCTAATATTGTACAAGTTTCTAATTTCTGCCTTAGATATGTTCTGTTTTGAAGTCCTGGAAAGCATTTAATCCTTTTTGAGTTGCCCATTTCATTGGTGTGGACCAACCACAGCTGATAGTGATGCTATGGTCAGTGACGAGTGTCCTTTAATTATATTTACAGAAGGGACTCTGGTACTTGGGGGGTAGGGGGAACACTTCTTTTGGAAAGTTTGTGGTTTAAATAACACAGTTCCTTGTTAATTAGGTTAGTGCATTTACAGCGCTTTTGGCTAATGGGTTCTCATAGCTGATTCAGCCTTTCTCTCTTGCTGGAATGGATTTAAGTGCTAGAGGCTAAAAGTGGTATTGTTAGGGGTCCTGCAACCCTATTGCTTGCTGGTCTTCCACAAATTAAGAAGAGGCTGAAGAACCTTGGAAAAGAAACAAGGTGAAGAGCTCATCAGGAGTCAGAGGTGGCTGAGGGACTGTTTCAAATGTTGCTTTTTTTTAAAAAAAAAAAAACAAACCAGAGAAATTGTGAACTGAAGGCATCACTACAGAAGTGAGATGCTGAAACACATCGTTCTACTGAAACTTTTTGGAATAATCCTTGCTTTTGCACAGTGCTTTATTAATTCTAATGTTCTCTGAGAAGAGCCACTGCTGGGATTTTCATAAAGCTTTTTCAGTTTTGTTCTCTTGAGGAAGTTTATCTGTGGACGAAATAAAACTGTGTCGGTAACCTTCATATAATTAAAACTGAAATATTTGCTGTGTCTGAGAACACAATCTGCTGGTTAGTGGGAAGGTTTTGATTCAGTTTCGTTTTAGCTGGGCTTTGCTTTCAAACTTTCCCTCTTCCTGTGTTTCTAGAAGGGCACAAGAAATCCTGTGCAGCGTCCAGCAAAGACGCGGTTGGAGATGGTGTATACATATTACCATGTTTAAATACTGTTTTGAGTTAAATCAGTGTAATTTCTTCTCATTTCACCCACGACATTTGTGTACTGACGTTATTTGGAAATTGAAGGTGAATAAGGGAAAGACAGAGAACCTGAGGGGCTAAATTGGGCTTAAACCTGCTTCTGGATTTTTCCAAGCCATGCTTTCATGCCTGTGGTACACTCGCTCCTCCACCCTCAGTTTGGTTGCGGTTTTCACTGCGTTGGACAGAGTTTCAAGGTCAGATGAGAGGCGGCGAGAGCGCTAACTGCAAGCAGTGCAATGTTCTACCTGCCTTTGGTGTTTTGATGTAGTAGAAAAGCCAGAAACGCTCCTTTTTGATCATCTAACAGGAATAGGCAGATGGTAACTTCTTGCCAGTATGACCCGAGGTCAGAAGATCCTAGCACATTTGCAAAGAAAAATAGCATCTATAATGTCCATACACCATATGTCCGCAAGAGACCTCGGTGTCTTGATTTAGAAAAGAATAAACTTGAAAGGGGACATCAAGGCCAGGACATCTGCTAAGAGAGCTGCAAAAGATCAGCCTCACTTATCCACATGGGGAAAAGTTTCTTCCTTTGAGTGGCTGAAACGGTTCTTCGAAGTACAGACAGTAGAAGGCTGTACCACCGTTGTTTGTCGTTCAGCTCTGTTTTGAATTTGGGCTGCTCCTACTCTGATAAATGCTGTCTTAAAATATCGTGAGAAATACAGAGGGAACAAAGGTCATTTCATAAAGTTCTTAATTTCCCTCTTTTTTAAATTGATAATTTCTATTTGAAATACGTAGTTTGACATACTTTATCATTAATGGACAGAACGGTATTTAAGATTTTCAGCCCTATTCAGATATGAGGCCATAGGCTGTGGTTCATAAAAATAGACTGGAATCTTTTCAGGCCTTAAATTTTTGCATGTTTGTCTTTCAGTACTTTCATTACACAGTTTCTTCTAAATGCTAAACACTGTATCTGGTTTCTGTGTCCCACTGTGGGAACTACTTTGTCCCAGGAAAATCATGCTGCTTGCTTTTCATAACCAAGAAATTCCAGGGTGGGCTGTTTAAAGCGAACCCTTAGAGGTAGTTGAACTCTTAAAGGTACTTGTTTGAAGTTCTTGTGTATTAAAACCCATGATAAAACAAGCAGAAAATGTGGAGTTGGTAGCAGCATATCTCTCTTGTGGTTGTATTTTTAAGGCTGGTTTGTGACCCGGTTTTAGTGAGACCTCTACCTTCCAAGTTCTGCTGAGGGTCATTCAGCGGACACTTAGCACTGGTTTTTGGAGCACTGATGATCCTAATTGCTTCAGTGGTGTTGAAAGGGTTAGTGAATATTGTCAGATACTAACAGTCTAAGGCAAAGTAACTTTCAGGGAAGTAATTCCGTTTCTTGGTCTTTGAATCCATATTATACATTTAGAGTACCAAGGAGTGTTAGTTGTTCAACTTTATTTAAGTACCTTTAGAATGTGGTTGGTAAAGCACTTGCATGAATATTCTTTTCTTAGTCTCATTGATAAAATGTTGCCTTTCTGATAGTTTCTCTTCCAGCACATAAGCAGTAGGGAAGCTTAAAGAAGCTGTTTACCTCACTGTAAAGAGACGATCTCCAGGAACTGGATATGATTTTGTTACACCTTCAGTGCTAAATAAAGCTGGACCCAGCCTACTCCAGCCTCTTTCATATTTTCTTCTTACAAAGGTGCTGAAAGTTTTAGTGCTTTAGTTTGGATGTGGTTGTAGAAAATAGATCCATAGCATGAGCTTGCCCAAGCTCCCAGTTGGAGATGCACCCTGTGACATTCACTGTTAGAAAAAAGGCCAAATAGAAGTATCTTTGCCTGTATTATTGATTAAAAAATTGAGTTTAATAGTCTCTAGTCTTAATAATCCAACTTGTTTATGTTGTTAAAAGTTCATGTTTCAATTGTGAAAGTTAGTAAATTACATTGTAATTGGTTGCTTCCTCACGCCTTAGTGACTGGCCAGCATATATGGGTATATACTGTAGTATATACTGTTATAATTAAATCAGCGTTTATTATTTCTATGAAATATTGATAATTTTCACATTAGAAAGGAAAATGCATAATTCTAAGGAGCATTATTTATTGTTTTGTGGTGAGTAAAATGTTATTAATAACTGTATGGCTTTAGAATGTGCTTTTGTCAGCTGGATGCTCCACAGCAGGTTATGATCAAGGAATAATATATGACTTTGTACTCCTTATCAGTTATCCTACAGGTGAGCTCAATATATCTTCTTTATATGCAATATGCATTTATTAGATAGTCAATTGGCCATACATGGGAATGATTTAAATGAGATTCCTTCCACACTAGAACTCTCTTTCTTTAAACCCATGTAGTTACAAACCCTGCATTTATCTCTTTCCATTGTTCCTTAGGGCATTTTTATACTCTCTGCTTCACCAACTGCAAAACCCGAGACCTGAAAGAAACTCCTTTACTGCTCCTGACTCCGCTTTAGACCATTCACCTGAAATGGTATTGTTAGCGTCGGCCTAATAGGAGTCTGTTATTCAGAGCCTGCCTTCAGCATCCTACGTCTGCGTTTTAAACTGACAAAACTTTCTTCCTTGTTAGGTTGGAGATTTGGCGGCTCCCAAGCTGTAATTTCCATCTCTATTAGGAGAGACTTATCCGCAGCTTCTGAGATCATTACTTATGTATCCAACTCCGATGTGCTTCAGTATTAGGCTGATTAATGCCGACATCTGCTGCCCACCAAACACGCATATGTTTACTGCCTCTGACTGCATCCCTTTTCATCATACGGAATTCTTACTGTATTTTTTTTCCTGCTCCAATTGTCAAATACCAGTACACTTCACTCAGAAGCTCTTCCACAAAACTTGATTTAGGGTTGGAATGTGTTAGCAAAGAGACCTAAGACTTGCTAAACTGCTTTTCTACACACTGAGGTAGAAGATGATGGGGAAAGGCTAATCCTTTTCCTGGGCAAAAAGCAGTTCTGGTTTGTGTGCTGACTAATCTTTGATAACTTGCCATGTTTAAGCAGTTCGTCTCCTTCATGACAAATAGATAGTGGTTGCTTGTATTCCAGACTTTCATTAATAGATTGTGCTGGTTCTGCATTCTTATTTACAACTTCTAATAGGATGACTCTGTGAGAAGATCAGGACAGGGAGAGAAAGCTGCAGGGTATTAGAACAGAGATCATTGCTTGTAAGCAATCATATCATTCACCACACTTGAAATTACCAACAAACTTGCAGTATTTTAAATTGAAGAGTTTAAATCTTAAGCTTGAAAGTGAGGAGTTGATGCAGTCTCATTGCTGAGAGTTGGCAATCCTGAGTTTCATCCCCGATGCTGTCTGGGTGGGCTCTGTGGCAAATCACGAGGGTGCAGAAAGGTGAAAGTGGCCTTGGAAAGTCTTGTTGTGTTGGTTGCCCTTTAGAGTGGGGATGCTGTGGTGCCTTGGGACCATAGGGTTGTGTCCCAGCAGAGTTCCAGGAACACTGATAAAGCTGCGTAGAAATAGATCTGGAGTACGTTGGCATCCCCAGGTCTCCCTGAATGTCACTGCAGCTCTGTCAGCGTACTCAAGCCGCACTGTAAGATTTAGATATGTATTGCTGTGGTGCTGCGTGGGAGAGGATGTTTGATATGCTGTAGGTGTCCTCTCTTTCAGCTGTATGAAATACTCCAATTGGTTTGCATTCATGCAGGCTCAAGGAAGTGTTTAAAATACTACTGCCCTTCTGGAGTAATTGTTGCCGATGGACTTTGCTTTCCTTTTCTCCCTTTGAAGGGGGAGGGTGCTGCCTTCCATCCGCACTGTCTTTCGACAGCCGTATAAAGAGCGCTGGTGTCTTCAGGCAGCAGCCTTTTGTCGTTTCAAATGTACTGTGCCATTCTTATGGGAAGGAGTAAGGCTCCGTAAAAAGCTCCTTTGTGGATCACAGAGGTCCATTACGGTAGGAACGTGAGAGCAGTTTCAGCAGGAGCCAGACGGACTCCTGTAGCCTTGCTTTTATTGACTGTCGTATCAGTGAACTCTTATCTTGCTCTATGCTGATTGAAGATCAGTCTTAACCACCTGTAGAGGTTATTAACCTGCTTACCAGAGGATCCATTTTACCAGTTTAGGGAGGAATCTTGGACAAAATGGGGAATGAACATCTACACGATTTTAGTAAGTAAAGCCGCCTAACGTGCTGTGTTTCCTTAGTTCTTCACTTTGTTCTTTCTTTAAACTTTCATTTTTAATTCCAGTTCTGCAGTTAGATATTAAGCATAACCTTTTGTGAAGTGGCTGGAAGTTGCACCCTGCTGATGGCAAAATTTGATACGAATCTGCTAAGATTGTGTTTTATGGTCTGGGAGGAGTCCCTTTCCATGTGTCTTGTCATAACAACAGTGCAGGTGTGTCCTGAGTTACCAGCCTGCCTTAGTTTTTGCCTAAAGTACTTCCTGAAGTTAGGCTGAAAGTTCGATTTTGAGTTATTTTTTTTGTTCTTTCCCAGCATTTCCTCCTTACTGTTACCGGCTGGGTTTTGAAAACCACGAGCTTGCTTTTCCGCAGAGTGATTGCTGCTAATTTACACGAACACAAGCAAGATCATCTTTCTTTCATGAGTGAGGAAGCTGCCTGATTTATGTTGTGTCATCTCTATGCTCTGTTTTTGCCTAATGAATAGAATTGCACAACAGATTATCAATCACTAAGACTTTAGTTTCATCGTGTGTAGGAAAGAATCAATATTGCCAGACGTTGCCTGCCTTGAGAAGCTTCTTATCCATTAGTGCCGCTTTCTAAGGCATTTTGGTGCATTTATCTTTTAGATTGACTTCAGTTCCTACCTTATTCCTACCGTATCAGCTCAGTGCCCCTCTTGTGCCTTTCCAGGGTCTGAGTTGTTTCCAGTCTGCCTTTCCGTATACTCGTCCTTTGAAGTGCCATCTGAGCAGTAGCAAATCTGTTTGGTCCAGTCTCTCCTTAAAGCTTATAAAATAGAAATATGCTGAATTTATTCTGCTGTGGTTTGTGTCAAAGAGGGAATGGTGGACTCAGCAGTTGAGAATAGTGTGTGAAGGAGACAATATTGAATTGCACCTTCTGCTGGTTATCAAATGCCTGGGTTTGGGCATGGCAAAGCTTGCTGAAGTAGTGAATTCCCCCCTTTGTTGACTTACTGTTTGTTTTCTGTCCGATGCTTCCAGCGTCAATGGAAGCAGGGAGTGACCTGAGCACTACGGTTCCCCTCACACTGATGCTGTAGAGGAGGAAATGTCACTGACGCTACACATCCAGAATCTACCAACGCACACACATCAACTCTGTCAGATCAGTGGCCAGTCCACGCCTGCACTGATGGCTTTCGCATGGTCCTTTTTACGGTGTGCCTTCCAGAATGAAGAGTGTTGTTTCTCCAGAGGCTGAATGTGTGAGTTTTAAATAGGACTTTTAAATAGGAAGTTGTTTGGGCTTTCAGAAAATGTTCATATATTCAAGTTGCCCAATTTCAAAGGTGTCTTCTCATTTAATGTGACTTGTGGAGGACTTCTCCCAAGTTCTGAGTATTCCCAGTTTCTGGCATGACCACAGTGGGTTATAGACAAGGTTGTCGCACAGTAAATTCGACTGGTTTTGCTTGGGTTTTTGTGATACCTTTATAATAAGCCTGGAGAAAATGAAGCTGTCGTTTGATGCACTGGCCACCAGGTGTCTTCTCGGAAGCTGTTTAATACTTGGCTCTGGCTGTAACCAACCCCTGCAGTAAGGAGTGTCCTGGAAATGAGCTAAGCTAATGGCCAGAACCAGGGTCAGAAGTGACAACCGTAAAGTTCAGGAATAGTGGCTGTCAAGTCTTTTTAGTTACTTTTGGAGCCTATAACCTCTCTGAGCTTGCTTGCAGGTGAAAAAGAGGTCGGTAGATGATGTTTGCTGTTGCTGTTAACGGGAAAATCTTGCTCCCTCACCTCCAGCTCCATTTCAGCCCAATCTTCATTTTCTAAAAGGACAGAAATAGTTTGCAGTGCTGTATTCCTTTGCCCTTATTGCTGTATTTACAGTTCATCTCTTTCCCCACTTCTCTTGTTACTCCACACAGACTTTAAAAAATTATATACATTTATTATTATTTTTTTAAAAATTGAATTTGATCCTTTCAGTATAGAAATTGATTATGTAAATCCCCTCCTAGCATTGTGTCTGGCTTTCTAAACGTGAGCTTTTCCTGGTGAGGATGCTCAGGGAATAATTGAAAACAATATTCAGCCTGCTACAGCTATTTACACAGTTGGTGTTGTCTGAATGTCAGAATTGCTATCGCGGAGCTAATTATGGAGTTAAACTTTTATGAAGTCATAACAATGCTAACAAAAGTGAAGCTGTAATTTAGTAATTCTCTATTTTACTCAAATCTCTTTTGGCTGGGAGAATTTTATAATAATGCAGAAGATTTAATGCATCTAGCAAAATAGTTTAAGCTATAAATATGTATGCTTGAATGGGTTTTTATTATTTTTATTAGCTCTAAGCTCTCTTCATATCCTCTGTAAATCTGACAACACATAATGTTCGTTTAAAAGGTGCATTCTAGTTTAGCCAGAATTACTGGAACAGCTATTAGAGCTATTGTTGTCTGGCTGCACCTAATGTTTGCAAATAACTTAGGAAAGCTCAAATGACAAATTTTGAGTTAATGCCAAGCTCTTATTTCTTCTTAAATATATTTAACTTGATGGGTAAGAAGATGCATTTAAAACTCTCTGCAATCAATCCTTTACTTATTTTCAGGCCATTGATGGATTGCACTAAATGTGTTTGCTATATACATTTTTTTTTTTCCAAGTGTGCTGCTATTTAATACAAAATAGATGCCCTTTACTGGAAATTAACTGGAGAGAAGATGAAGCTGTTCCCATCATTTGATACCGTTGATGTTCATGGAGAAGCTGCAATTTCTTTGGGCTCTGTGGATCATCTGTTATGTCTAAATAGTGCCTCCCACACAGAAGGTTGGATGTCAAGGTGCTCTCATGTTTCGGGTATTAAGTAGTAATTATTGTTGTGAGGTGATCACAGAAGACGATATAAGTGTTGCTCAACCCTTCACATTCCATATCATTAGGAAAAAAAAAATGTGGGGGAAAACTTCAGTCTAATTAGAGCTCGTGGCAAGACTCCCTGGTGCTTCTCACCTCGCTCTTGCTAGCGAGTTGGGTATATAGGGAGGATTTGTGCGACAAGGAGTACAATGCACTGTGTGTTTTGCTGAGTACAACTTGCAGATGTATTCCAGGAGTTCATCCTGGAACTGCTGCCGCGATGGGTCTGGAGAAGGCCAAATCCTAAAGGCTGGTCAGCAGATGCACAGTGCTAATAACGCATCTTCAATAAGCGGGTAATATCTTGAGCCAAGCAGAAGGATGATTTGGAACAAAAAAGGTTGGAGTTTTGGAGGAAAATACTAACTCAAAATGTGAATATAATCATCTTGGTTACTGCAGTTTTGCCTCTGCAAGCAGAGGTAGAGGATGACATTTCATTGCAGACCTGCCGCAATGTTGACAAGCAGAGCTCTCCTGAGGGTCATCACAAACTTCACTGAGTAGGAGCGTGGCTTTGTAATTGCCGTTAAAAACACAGGCTGTGAGAATCTTAATTTAAAAATAGTGATGAATGCTGCATTTAGTATCAGGTGAGGATTCACAGAGCCATGAAATGCTAACATGAAATATTTGCATTCCACTCGTTGAAATAAGTAGCACAAATCCAGTGAGGTGTTTGTGTTCGAATTTGATAACGGGTTACTTTTCCCCAGGGAAATGGCTATTACAGCGTATTTGCCGTGTTCACGTTGTTTAGTCCTGTGTAACTACAGAGGCATTAAAACCATCAAGGTGAAAGACACAGACACCACCAGAGCAGACACTTTCCAGCTCAGACATCTCTGTCATCTGCAGCGTTTCCAAATTAGGAAGCGGTGGGCTTCAGCTGGGCTTCAGAACCTGATGATCTGGAGCTCCTGGTATGAGACACACGTTTCATGGCCACTAGATGGTCTTGAATCACCGGGTGCTGAGGGTGCCTCACCCCGGTAGCCTCGGTGAGTCACGGCGGTGATGGCAGAACGCTGTCTGCTGGTTGATAAAGGGTGGATGTTGTGGCTCAAACAGATCGTTGGTGGAGCCGCATGTGAAATAACTGATGTGCTTGGTTGCGCTGAAATATTTTGGCCATTCTACCTTTAAATCAGGTTCAATAGCTCTGTGGATGTCATCGTTGTTAAATTCCAGAATTAGAAGGACGGCAGCTCTTCTGTGGTTATGAGGCTTTCATCTGCTGAAGTTGTATTTCAGAAAGTTGATGTGCTGCTTGTGAAATGCTCCCCTAAGGCAAATCAAGCCCTTTGGGGAGGGGGACTGAGGGCTGGAGTGAATCAGACAGGCATTTTACGTTTCAATTATTAATACGGTACTCTTTATGATTCTCAAATTGGAATTGCTAGCAGCTGAATTTAAAAAATGTACTACTACTAAAAATTTTAGAAGTAAAAATAACCCCATGCAAGTAGAGGTGCTCTCTTCTGCAGAGACGTCGTTACTACAGTCTTACACAATCACACTTGGGTCTGAGTTCTCTTTATGCATGCTTCGATGTGTACAGTGGTCATATCCATAGCCAGCTGGCGCGGAGGTGCCCATTTGTGCAGAATGCATAAAGGATGAGGCCATGAGAGCTTTGCAGCCCCCACTGGAGGGGAAGGTCTTACTTAAGGAGAGATGCATTGCAAAGGCAATTGTAGGGTGCGTTCCTCACTTGTAAAGAAATTTGAATTGATTTGAAATGGAGATGCAAATATGCAGTACAATTAAAAATTGTTATCACAATGATGCTGAATACAAAGCTGAACAAATCGATTTCATAGACTACGAGGGAAGAGAGAGAAGGTTGGGTACTTTCCCTTGCTCCTCTTGAGTACAAATTGCCCATCCTGACTCTTGATTTTGGAGGCTGACACCTCAATCTGAGCATCCTGGGTTTGCTGCTGTGGCGAGAGAATTGCTTTTAGCCCAAGATCGTACCTGGAACGTTTTATGAAAGGTCTGGCTTGAGGAGCTGGCCTTGCCAGAGGCTGGCCTGAGGGTGTTTTATGAGATGCACAAGTAAAAGCAGATAAGGCGGATGGGGGGAGGAGGGTGACAGAAATGTTCACGGCTTCTCCAGGGCTCTTCTGCCGCTTCCTGCTGCGGGGGCGGCCATGAACCAGCCTAGATGACAGAGCTCCTGTTATTTTGAAACATAGCATACCACAGATAAACTGTGACATGGACCTGCATTCCTACTTTCCCTTATCCCACCTACACTCTTCCTCCCACATATGGCTCTTGCGCAGAGTAGAAATGAAAACTGCTTCCAAACCCAGACCAAATAAAACCCACTCCCCCCCTGTTTCTCCTTTATGCCTGGTGTTATCTTTGAAATTAGGGGACCAGCAGTGCACATCACAGGTAGTTAACAAGTGTCTGCTTTGTTTGTTTGTATGTCAAAACTCAACGCCTTTGTCTTTATGCTCTTTATCATCATAAAGCTACAACTTCTTGCTATCTGAGCTTGTGTAAATGGGTAATAAGGCTTCATACGAGTGGAAGTGTTGTTAAAAAAAGAGTGGAAGTGCCTCGTACTTAGGGATGGGATAATTTGTGTTTTCTGGTTTTATTTAGAAGCTCTGCATTTTGTACAGGTACTTGTTTAGGTTGGAAGGGACCTCAAAGCCCATCCAGTTCCAACCCCGTGCCATGAGCAGGGACACCTCCCACTGGACCAGGTTGCTCAAAGCCTCATCCAACCTGGCCTTGAACACCTGCAGGGATGGGGTATCTGCAGCTTCCCTGGGTGATGCTGGGACACAGAATTCTATGCACATTCATTTTACTTTGATTCTTCATGGGCATGAGGGAGGGTTAGACTCTACTTGTGTAACATTAAATGCCTCTGCAAATTTGTGTGCTATATCTCTTGACGTTTCACACCAGCCTTGTAGCTGTTCACCTCTTGTCTCCCAGTGTGCTAATGCTAGTTTTTTGTTTGTTTGTTGCCTCTACTGAAGTGTTGTTCTTTCTCTTGGAGAAGCAACTGTCAATCTTCAAATTGGATACTCTTGCAGGTTGGCTGATTGCTTTGTATTCCATTGGACTATGAAAATCCTGCAATTGAGCTGAAGGAACAGAAATCCTTGTTTAGAAAAGAAAATTGTAATTTCTTACTGCCTGCTAGAAAAGCTTTTGGCCTGCACTTGCAGGTGACTTGCCAAGGATTTGAAAAAGAAAAGTTAGATTTTCTCCTCTTTTTTTCTGGTTTTAAGATGGTCAAAGCTGGCATGAAAAATGGGGGTTTTCTGAGAAGGCCTTTGTCTGCCCTAAGCAGCAAAAAAGAGCAAACCTAATCTTGGTTTTCTTCTCGAGTCACCTTTTAAGCTCTTGGATATATTAGCTTGCTGTTGAAAATAGTATTTCTTTCTTTCTGCCCCTTTATGTAAGTAGAAATAGATGCCTTGCCTACTCAATGTGCTATTTTGACATCTCCTTTCTATAGTTCTGCGTAGATGTTCCTGTCTGCTGCATTTTGGGACGATGGTGCTTGGAGATTGCCGTGTCCTTTTTGGGGCACGCGGATGAGGTGATGTGCAGATATCCCTGCTCTGCTCTCCTCCGCAGTCTGTAACTCTGGAGTTATTGCTCTCACCACAAGTGTTGCAATCTCAGACTGCTGCTTCTGTTCATTCTACACACAAGTTCTTGTCACTCGTGAATAGTCTGATTTTAGCAGATACTCTGGCCGTCTGTAATAGGCAAAATATTGCCTCCAACTGCTTAGTGGAAACAAAACCTCAGACTCATTCTTGGGAAACTTGCTTTCCAGCTTTCTTGATAAGACTGATGGCAGTTTTCACCTGAACTCATCTGTATGACAGGATCGTACTGTCTGAGTGAGTATATGGACAGGAGACTGTTGTGTGTTATAATAAAAAGCTTTGGTTTTGAAAACCTGTATTTTTCTCTTAGATTGCGATGACATGGGATGGGGCTTTGATTTCCACTTTGTTCTCGCCAGTTGTTGCGGTCTGACCTGGCGCTCGGCTGGCAGCGTGATTGCAGCACTCGGTGCAGGACAGACGCTCACGACTTCCATGTCAGACACGTTCCTTCTCCTCCAGCCTGCTGATTTTCATGTATTTTAACAAAAACAGTAGCAGAGATTGAAGGAACGACGTGCAGGTCCCACCTCTGGGCAATTCCCCTTCTTCCAAAACAGTGATGGAGAAGAAGAAACCTAATTGTAGCAAAGCATTTTGCATCTCCTTCACACCGTAAACTCTGTACTTTAGGAAAGATTTTCTGGCTGGACCCAACAATCCAGAAACATTGTCCTTCCTTTTTTTTCATGTTGTCCCTTCCTTGCAAATAATATTTTCATGAGATGCTGTCTGAATTAATGCCATTTATTTTATTTTATATGAATGGCTGTCTTTCTAGTGCTGTAAAATAATCCGTTCAGCTGAGATTGAGTTCGTCATTCCACATCCTTGTTGAAAGGAAGCGATGACAAGAGGCTGGAAGCTGAGAGGAGGCCATCTTGCTGCCACCATCCTTCGGGCTTTGAGATTTTGGTTCATAGCACTTGGTGTGGGTTTTTTTTTTTTCTTTACTACACGTCTAGGGACATTTTATCATCTTTCTCTTTCCTGTTCCAAGCAATTACCATTTATTTTATCTTCAAGCAGCAGCCTGTGGCAATAAATTTTAGGAAATTCCTTCCCGCCCTTTATTAAGCCCTACATAATAGCTTCCGCTACTCACTCATACGTTCATTAAGAAGAATTAAATGAGTGCTGGCGGTCATTAGCAGAGCGTTTAATAACCTCTCTAAGGGAAGGTGCAGCAGATTGGAATAAATGAACAGGAGCAAAAACAAATGAAATAACTTCATAGAATATGCTCAACTAATTTGTTCTTTAAAAAAAGCGGCTTATTTACAGGAACGTAGCATGTTAAAAGGTGCCAGTTTGAGCCCCCCAGCGTAAGAGTCCCCAGCAGAGAAGATCCGCAAGCGGTGACAGTGAGCTCTTGGCTGTGGTGCCTGGAAGAGTGGTGGGTTTTTAGGGAGAGAAAGGGTGTTTTAGTCCATCCCGCTCACTTCTTTGGCTGCTGATGCTGCGGCGAGGCTGATGGCTGTGCTGGGGATTGCAAGGAGGACATCTGTCTTGTGGGAACCGGGCCATACCTAATAGCTTGTCTCATCTGCCATCACCCACACAGCAGCCTTCGGGTGCCCGTAATGCCTGATCTTTAGGAAAATAGAGAGCTGTTAGGAGTAAGGAAACTCTCCGCTCCTCCATCAGTTCTTAACTCCTCTTTTAAAGATTTACTGTCAGCTGACCCTTAGCCAATGAGGGATCAGTGTCTAAAGGCTCCTAAATGGCTTTTCTGAAATAAAAGTAGTTTAGCAGGTATCATTGCTTGCAAGCAATTTGCTTGGGAGATCTCAACTTCTAAGCACCAAAGCTACTGATAGACCTGGGAGCGGCTGAAAGGATTCGCTGCCACTTCCAGTCCCTTCCATACTGTGTGTATGGGCTGATCTGTGTCGATGAAGGAAAGGTGCTGGGACTCGTGTGGAAGGCTGCTGAGCTGGACATGCTTTTCCCCTTGTCCCGGTGAAAAACAAACAGAGCTTTTGGATGGTACTAGCTCCTATGTGAAAACTGGGATCACGGGGCACACCAGCTTAAAGCAAACCCTGTACATGCATTGCACTTTCAGTGCTGTAGCGAGTGGATCTCACTCCTGCTCAGCAGCTTTAGTGCTCGTGGTTCTGATATTGCTGTGTTGTTTTAGACCACTTCAAAGCTTCAAACTGACTTTCACTTGAGAATCAGAACAACTCTAATAAATAAAAAATGTGATGCCCCCTCCCTGGATGTGTTTGAGGCCGGGTTGGATGGGGCTTTGAGCATCCTGATCCAGCGGGAGGTGTCCCTGCTTGTGACAGGGGGTTGGAACTGGATAGGCTTTGAGGTCAGTTCCAAACCAAACCGTTCTATGATTCTATGAAGACTTTGCAGTAGTAATTTTTACGGCACGCGTTTCATAACGGAAATGCTGACAACCTTATTTTCATGTCACAGTTACTTGTTTTAGAGGTATAAATATCGCGATTCAAATGTAATTCAGGTATTGTGGATGACAGATTTTTGTTGAGATTTTTGTAGGTTTTTTTGCTGCAGTCATTTCTGATCTCATTTCAGGCGCTCAACGACTTGAAAACAATGACACAGTAATTACTGTTATTGAACTGAAGATGCAGTTTAAGATTTTTACCTGGATCACTACATTTGATTGATATTTTAATTTGGTTTTTTGGCAGATGAAAGATAATGAGAGTCAGTTGGCAGCTGGAAATATTTGCACTGGAGAATTCCTGATTTTGTTTTAATTATTATTTTTTCCCTACTTCCTAGCGCGTTTGCTGTTGCCCGTTTTAAATTCTTCATTTCATTTTGAGCATCGACAGTCTATGACTGGAGGAAACTGCACAAATAATTTCAATATGCTGCTAATACGCTCCAAATATCTTATTCTAGTCTCTGTGCCAGATAATAGCTCAGATAATAGCTTTCAGACACGTTGTAAATAACATTGGGGAGAGATGGTACAGACATTTGTTTTTAATGTACAAATGTATATATGACCTGGTGATTTGCGTTGCTTTTTAAACAGCCTAATGACCTTTAATCTAAGGGAATAAGTAACTGGGAAGATTTCTGATGGAGCAGATTGTGTTTGGATCTACCTCATGCTGTGACACAGAAAACGAAGAAACTTTGTTTGAAGGGCTGAAACGAGCCCGCAGCCCAGCAGAGGAAGGGGTTGCAATACTGATGGTGAGCTGACGTGTTCTTACAGAGTAGAACTAATAAATAGCAGCCTTGGTAATTCTTGCTACTGTCCTGCAAATTTGCAGTATCTCAGTTGGTCCCTGGCTTCCCAATGCAGGCAGTAAAAGCTGAAATATTAGAAGCAACCAACGAGCAGCCCTGCCTCTGTCTCCAGTTTTCTTTCCCTCCCACCACCTTCCTTGGGGTATGAGTTGGTGGTACCAGAGCAAATCCTTCCCTATTTTAATTACGCTGGAAGCTTTTGTCCCAGATTTGAGGAGCTTGGTTAATGACACAGTATACATTGCAAAAGGTTGCCCTGATGGTAATAAAAGCTAAAAATTGTAATGATATCTTTATCAATTTGAAACAGTTCTCGGGTCCTTTCGTCCTCTCAGGTAATACAAGCCGTTCAGCACTCTGACATCTGATCAGGAGTTCAGGCAGCATCAGCGGCGAGCGGCAGCTTGCTAATGGATTTCTGATTGTTCTCCTGGTCCATTCTCCTCCTGATGAATGGTGCGGAGTCAGCTCTCGCAGTCTGGGGAACTGATAAAAACACTTTGCCATCATGTCATTACATTTCTCCGGGAGGGGCGAAGAGCAGATTTCCTCCACTGTCTCCATGGCTTGCTGTCCTGCTCAATTAGAGAGAGATACAGAGGAGCAGCCTTCCTATTTGAAGCTGAAATTAATTTTACAACTTCCATTAGGTCTTTCCTGGGCAGCTGGTGGAATCCCTGCTTGCTCTGGAGAGGCTTGCGGAGGCTTTCCTATGGCCGTTTCACTGTGCAATGCCTTAAAGCAGTGATGTTACACAGTTGACAGATGCAGGGTTTCTCGTGGGGAGGTGTATGTTTGCGAGGGAAGCTTCGCCGCCTCCTGGACAAAACACCTTTTTATGCTAAACTTCTGCATTTCAGACACGCGTGGCCACATCTGCCTGGGGTGAACACACAGCATCCCCCTGCAGAACTGCCTGCAACAGGGCTATTATGCAGGGAGCTCTGAAACGTGCAGGGCTGTTGGTTCAGTAAGTCAGGTTATATGGATTTGGGATTTGTAGGTGCTGGCAGGGAAATCCAGGGTGATCCTTTTATTTTGGTTGTTACAGAGTATCAAGCATCTTGAAAATAAAATAACAATATAGAAAAAAAACCCCTTTATCTAAGGAGTAATTCATTAAACTGTTTTTATCAACTTAAAACTAGCATTTGCAGCCCCTTCACCAGCCCTAACAACTATTTCTAGCTCATTCTTTTCCCTTAAAGCATTGATTCCCTTCCCACCACTCCTGGTGAGCTGTGAAAGTGAATTTTGGGCTTTGTAATTAAGATATCTTGAGTTATTTCTGGTTTGTCAACATGACTGATGAAAGCGGTTATGTATTATGGCTCCTTTCGCTGCTACGCTCTTGCACGTGGAGGCATTTCAGGGGCTTTGTGGGTGTAAATCAGCGGTGTGCCAGCCTGCAGACTTCGAGTGCCGGAGTAATGGCACAGCTTAGCCCAGTGGGATCCCCTTCAGGCGATGCACCCGACTTTTTTGTTTTCTGGAAAACTCCAGGTCAATAGGCATGGGTTTTGAGCTTGTTGAAGATAGCTGGTGATAAACTGTGTTCTAACAGACCTACATAATGAACATTAATAACACCTCACAGTGTATTTTACTCCCATGCCTCTGGGAAGTACCTGCTGTGAGGGATTTAACTCATATTTCAGTTGCTGTCTTGTTCTCCCCCTCCCAGTTTCAGGAAAAAAACCCTAATGAATTGTTGGCTTCGTCAGCGCTGGTTTATGGCTTAAAAGTTCAGGCTGTGAGTTTCTTTCCACCCCAATCTCATTATATTCCACAGCTACCTCTCTTGGCCTTGTTCAGATAAACAGTATTAACTTGCATTAACCCCAGCCCTGTCTGCGTGGCCTGTGCTGCCTTTCCCTGGCACAGAGGACTTGTTCCGGGGCTCAGTCCTTCCCGTGCAGGCAGTTGCCTCTAGGGAGAGCTGATGTACAGCACAGAGCACCCCGCGCTCCGTGGGGTGTGCAAAGGAGTATTTATTGGACTCCTCTTCTTGTGAGGAGACCATTGTTTGCTCAGCACATGCTGTCTTTTGGTGGGATATTGAAAGGATACTGTGGTAGTTGTTAGAAGCTTTTAAGCAAGATCTTTGTGCTTTCCTTGAAAGGAGAAGTCCAATTTATCTTCCTCTCTTGCTGTTACTCGCTTATTTTGACTGGTATTCTCACCATTCCCATTTTTCCTTTTTTTCACCATCCTTCTGCCTCTTTGTTTACTCTGTAGTCACTTCAGAAAACGCAAGCTGGCGTGGTTTCCTGCAAACCTAGTAGGGCTCATAGATCGGTTTCAAAGCGATTGAATGCGGACCTCCTGCTGGTCACAGGAGGGTCAGTGTTCGGGATGCAGTATCTGATGGCGTCACACTGCCCTGTCCTGTCCCTGCTGAGACATGCAGCTGGAGCCCTCCTCTCTGCTCTTTTGTTTGAGCCGTTGATAAAAGCAAGTTGATTATTTGACCTTGTAATAGTTATACGGCTGTCCCATGGACAGGCTAATACCAGATATTTGCACAGGCTTCCATTATCTCTTCATTCATCGAGCACAAAATGTGCAGAAATGGGCCGCTTTTTCCTATGGATCCATGACACTTGGGTTTAGCAGCTGGTTTGGGGCCTTGTTTGCCGTTTCAGCTACAGCCATTTGGATTTTTATTTTGTTTTGAAAGGATGCCAGCAAAACGGCGTATTCAAATGTTTCCAAACTTTCCCAATTGCGTAGAAAGTAATCGCTGTGCCAGAACCACCAGGAATCTTTCTTATCATACAAGTTTTTTTTTTTTTCTTTGATTGCTGAAAGGCAGTGTTTAGGCAGACATTCCTCTTTGTGTTTCCTGGGATGGGTTGTCAGTTTATTAGGCTTCCAGCAGTCCTGTTTATTCACGTGTGCCTTTGGAAGGGTTGGGACACAGCAGGTCGTTTTCTGCTTTTGTTCACTGCTAAGCAATTAGAAAATAATTTATGGCTTTGTTTCTTCCCTTGAATCCCTTCAGAAAATGATGGCATATTCTTAACCCATGAACTATGGCACTGAGACCTCAGCATCAGAGAGAAGCTGTTCCTCGTCTGTGTTAGCGCAGCACTGGGGCATTCTGCTGCTGATTGGGCCCTTTGGCTGTTACTTAAAATTAAATGAATAATGAATTTCCCATTCAACCAGAACCAAGTAAGTGGTAGAAGTGATGTACGTGCTAGATCCCTGCCTGGGAGCAGCGAGGTGACTGAAAAATCGAATGCAGCTCAGGCATGCTGGCTGATGTGCACGAGTATGTGACATCGTTAGTACTTTAAAGTCCCCACCAGCAAGTAGGTGCTGTGCGTTACAAGCAATTGAGGTTTTCATAGGATATCTCAAGTTGGAAGGGACCCGTAAGGACCATCAAGTCCATTGCCCTGCTGCTTGCAGAACTACCTAAAACTAAACCATATTTAAACATGTTTACGTTTCAATCTTCAGTCTTGTCTAGCAGAAATCACTGTATCACTGACTGACCACCCAAGAGGTCTTCGTCATCTTTAAAAGTTGCCTTTTGTAGGTTGGGGAAAAAAAAGGTCCCAGCCCAAACTGCTGTAAACTGCTACATGGGTGGGATAGGGGATCTTCCTGCATGAGAAAGGGATTTTTCTGCATCCGTAGACATAAAGCAACAGGCAGCAAGAGGCCCATCGGCTTTTCCTATGCAATGATAAAATTTGTTGAAGATGGACAAGGAGAGATTCTTAATTTTAGAAAAGGTTTGGCACCTCACATACATCTCTGATATCAAATTCAAATGAAGAAGGGGGAATGGAAAATAGGAAGAACCGGGTATGGTTTTATCCCAGCCCAGTAAAACATTTGTGTTGTGGCTGTGGAATTAGTGCCTAGGTTAATTGATTGTCTAATAGCGTGGTCTTTGCCTGTTTAATCTGTGGAAGGTTAATTAAAAAAAGAGAATGGCCTACATAGCGACCTTATTGTTAATCCGAGTATGACTGGGCAGAAGTAAGAATTGCCTGTGTGCTGGAATTGGTTTATAAGTCTTTTCTAGATTGCCTTCTCTCCACCCCTGCTATGTGCCTGGCATTTTTTTTCCGAGCTTGACATAAATATTTGGCCAAGGCTAAAGGGATGAAGAGAATTACATACTATCAGCAGAATTAGAGGGAAAAAGTTCTTGTGCCAATCACATCATGCACGGAGTAGAGCAAAGACTTGACTTAATGCATCTTATTGTACTTGGCATATGCTAAGCAGGATGAAGATACAGTGGGTGCGGGTCATCGCCCACTGCGCGTTTCCCAGGCTTTGGGAGAGCCCTCCGTCCAGGAGCTTCAGCGAGCCGCGGGCTGGAACGAGCAGCGTGTGTCAGTACCCGCTCTGCAATGTGACCTCCGCTGCATTCCCGAGGCTCATTCCTGGCATAACTTGGCCTCTCCATCCCCACCCCCTGTCGTGGCTGGTTCACGGTCAGGCTCGAGAACGGTGGTAACCTCAGCAGCCAGGACTGCTTCACAGTAGAGCCAGACCTAAGGCCCTACAGCTGTTTGCTTGAAGGCTGGAGATTGGTTCTGGGTGTGAGCCCACCCTGGCACAACAGAACTGCTGGACAGGAGGAGCTGGTAGGTCGAAAAGGCTCTTGTCCTGTGACTGATGTGTTCCAGGTGTGCTAAACCTGAAAGCCATCATTGCTGTCCCAGCAGCGTGGAGCTCCCGTAGCAGGAGCACCTGAAAGCCACCTGGCTGAATCACAGAATCACAGAATCACAAGGTTGGAAAGGACCCACTGGATCATGGAGTCCAACCATTCCTAACACTCCCTAAACCATGTCCCTCAGCACTTCATCCACCTGTTCCTTAAACACCTCCAGGGAAGGCGACTCTACTACCTCCCTGGGCAGCTGTTCCAGTGCCCAATGACTCTTACTGTGAAGAATTTTTTTCTGATATCCAACCTGAACCTCCCCTGACGGAGCTTCAGGCCATTCCCTCTTGTCCTGTCCCCTGTCACTTGGGAGAAGAGCCCAGCTCCCTCCTCTCCACAGCCTCCTTTCAGGTAGAAGCAGTGACTGACAGAAGAAAGCAGCTAACTGCACCTTTGTTGGCTTAGCAAGCTTTAGACCTGGGTAGCCTCACCACATGGAGATGCTTATCCTTGTTAAGGGCAGTGTAACCTCTTCCCAAGTAATTTAAAGAGAAAAAGAAATCCATAATGCTGGAGTAAGTGTCAGATAATGGGTTATGCGCCTTTCCGCGTGCCCTTTGGATTACAGCAAAACATCTAATGGGCAAGACCTCTTGCTTTGACTTTTCTTCTAGACTCTGCTTGTCCGCCTGAGAAAAGTGTCGGAATGAGACTTAGACTTAATTAAGGTTTAATTGGAGGTGTCCATTAGGAGGATGGAGTGAGTAACACTGAGAAAATAGAGATGAGATTAAACTGGGAAGGCTTAAAAGAAGGAACTTTAAAGGAGAATAAATTGAGAAGTGGAAGCTGATGCAATTTTGGTGCAGTGGAGGAGCAAAAAAAGGGGTGAGGAGCCATAGCTGGAGCCAAAGGGCGTTAGAAGAGCTGAGCTGGCGGATCAGGTCTCAGAAGCACAATTGCCTGAATTATTCTGGAGTGGAATTGCAGAGGAGCTGAGGAATATCAGGGCATGAATTTGAAGAGCTTAAAAGTGAAAAGGAATGTTTTTTGGCTGACAGAAGTATAAATGGAGAAGGGCAGGAAGCCTGTTGGGGTGAAATGACAAGTGGGAAAGTGGTTTGCTGGAGGGCCCTGCAGTTCATGGAGGATGTATGGTAATGCTCATGCCCCAAAGAATGGGAGTGGGTGTTGCATTAGTAGCAAAAATGCCTTTTCTCCGAACTATCATTGTTAATCTCTCTTAGTGTCAGTGCTGTATTTAAATAGAAGTTTACAGCCCTTGCTTTTGTCACGTCAGAGTTTCAAGGGGTTTTGTTTATGTCAAGCATATTTGCACTGGCACGAGGGCAGTAAATTGCTCTTCAAGTGGTACGTGTCCTCGATGCTGCTCTGGGAACACAAAACCAAACTCCACAAATCAAAAAGCCTGCGACTAACCAATCAAAAAAAAATATGCTTCTGAGCCCTGCTTAGCAATCCTGGTGGAACTGTAGGAGTGGGAGAACCTGCAAGAATCACCTTTTTATCTTCCCTGGAGCTTTGCAGAAACTGAGGTGCTGAGAAGTGTTGTGGCTTGTCCTCGGCTGTGCGGGATGTCTGGATTGGGAAGAACTGAAGGCTGGCAGCTCCTGCAGATTGCCTAGGATGTTTTGCCCTGTAAATTCTAGCCAAATGAAAATAGTTCCCTTAAACAAAATATTTAGGCAGACTCTATTAAACATCCCCTGGAGTTTCCTTTCTTTTATATTGCAGGCCGAAATGCAAATCCTGCTGTCCAAAGTGGAAAAGTGCACGTTAGCATTTTCCATTGAATTTTCTAATTGTGAGCATATGCATTTAGTGCCTTCAGATTTTCATCACGCCCTTTAGCAGAGTGACTTCAAACCCTTGATGGAGGGAAATGCCTTTTGAATCTGGAAATGTTTGAAATGTTGAGAACGGATTTAGTATCTTTTGATGAGAAGGTTAGCCTGGTGCTTCGAGCAAAGTCCTGTAAGCTGTAAAAGCACAGGGCTATTGTGCTGGGAAAGCCAACTGACTTTCCTCTCTGTATGACCTCTAGCAAGTCCTCAGACCTCTCTGCATAACATTCAACCCAGCTGGAAAACCTAAGTAAACAGCAGGAGCCTTGCTGGAAGCCAGAAGCCTCGACTGGCTGAGTTATTCCAGGGAAATGAAGTCAGTCATGAATTCGAATCAGGTAACCAACATGTAGATTGCGTTGTTTCAAAGTGAAAGTAATTCTGTGAATATCCAAACCAGCTTTAATTTGGCTTAGTTTGAATGGGTGAAGTGATTGCCCTGTCCTACTTTAGAGCAAAGGGGAAAAAAATGATACTTGCAGTTTCCTTTTCATCAGACTGTTTACAGAGTCTGTAGCAATCGAGTTAATCAATATTTCTATTAGGCACATGCTTGGGCCCCATGCCACATGCACTCATTTTTAAACCCTTCAATCTTGTATCATTTATGGAGATTGTATTGTCAGAAATAGTGCTGTAAATAATTTATTTTGCTGCCAGTGCTTTTCTAAAGGTCTCTAGGTGTGATGCAAGATTTCCTCCAGGACCTGTAAAGCTTCCAGATCAGTTTGTGATGGCAAAGGGATTTATTTTTATGAGAGATGAGTAGGATGGTGCAAATGATTGGTTATTTTTAGGAGTGGCTGGCAGCTGTTTCTTTTGCATCGTTATTGTAATCTAGAGTAGAGCAATTAGCGAGTGCCATAATTGCCATCTCATTGTTTCATGGATTGTGTGGAATGAGTCAAGTTTCATGGTGCACACAACCCCCTGATGCCCAGCTGTCCCTATCAGAGTTGGTGTGGATGTGCAGGGCGAGGACAACACGCGCCCCACGGCTGCGCCGGCTCACGTGGGTGCTGGAGATGGCCATGGGGCAGCACGTGGTGGGAACGAGGTCAGCCTGCCTTTGGCGCTGCCAGCTGGGATGAGGTGTGCCTGTGCCATCATAGGTGATGTGCTGCAGCGTAGCAGGTGGTGGTTTTTCAAGCTGTGTCGTGCAGTTACAGCAAAAGTGCGGAGACTGGTTTAGGTATCTGACGTTTTCCTCTCTCTCAAGAGAGAGTGTTTCTAGTTAGGCTGTCAGTTGTAGAAGAGACACGGCACTGTCTTCTCTTTGTCTTGTTGAGGACAAGTCCTTCGTGGGCTGTCTGGGTCCCCTCTCCTCTGGGCAGACAGTGAACACTCACCCTCAGCCATCCAGACCGACTGCAGCTGGGTCACCCAGCCTAGAGCAGGAGATTGAAATCTGTCAAACTTCTGGGACTTCTCAGAGACTGGAAACTCTGCCAATTGAAGAGAAAACCCTATAGCGCCTAAATAAGCATCAGCTATGACTGGGAAGCTTGCAAGACAGTTTCTAATTCACACTTGATCTTTAACGCTGTTATGGATTTCTGGGTAACGAGCAAAAAAAGTTCCATGTAAACCAACTTGGTTTACTCCTCAAACAAATTAGAGGGCAAGTATCCAGCAGGAAAGTAAGCACAGGTAGCCTGAATTACCTCCACAAGCTTCCTTTGTTGCAAGTTTAGACCCAGAGAGCTGACTGAGCTTTAGCTATGGTCTGTCCAAGCTCTCACTGAAGCACTGGCCGCCAGTGTCCAGAGAGCACTTGGGTACCATGAGCTCCATCGCTGTGCTCTGCTACTCTGCATCTAGCCACGACCCACAAAGATTGGCTGTTGCTAATGTAAATCTTGGTGATGCCCGGAGATGCCCTTGCCTGTCCTTACCTTATATTACGTGTAGAGGAATCAATGACTTTAAATGAAGCAAAACTATAAACAATTTAAAAGAGAAGCCCTGGCATTTTTCTTGGCAGAAATAACACAAAGCACAGCCTGGCTACTGTTGTTGCAGATGGTCATTTACAGGTATTGGATGAAACAAACAGATCCCGCACTTCCTACCTGGATTGTGATGTGTCTGATGCAGCTGAGGAGCCTCCAATCCCTATGGACATGACATTAGTGCCCTCTGCTAACAGCTTAGCCAGCTGGGCTCAGGCTTGATTAATAGATGAATCCTTAACTGCCTGCTTTGTGTAGATGTATGTATTCTTAAAAATTGCCTTTTTTTTTAGTATTTTTGGGAAACACTAAGTACAAGAGTTAAAAACAACTTCTATCACTTCACATAAGATGTAAAACATCACATTTAGACTCGAGCTGTGGGCAGAAGTTAGAGGTTGTCTTTCTTTCTTTTTGTTTTAAGCTGCATCTTTACTTGCCTCTCCCGTGTGCCTGTCTTTAACCCCCAAGGTGGCTGTTTCATCTGAAACAGTATTGTTAGACTTTATTGTCAATGATTTTCATGCTTCAAAGGAAAGAATCAGCAGCTGAATTTATTGGTTTTCATACTGAAAGAGCAAACCTGCACTATTTGAAGTTTCCTTGAATTTTTTTTTTTTCACGTCTTGTTTTGGTTTTGTTGCATGATCCCTCCTGACATTTCCATCAGCATGCTTAGATGCGTGGGGCATCTTACGTGGGTGGACTTTTTGGTCGTGTCACTTCAGCTGATGGTATATTTGTGGCTCTGCTTTTCCAAACGCAGCAGCGTGGTCCGCTGACCACAGTGCAGCGGTTCGGAGCTCTGCCACTTGGTGACAGTCTTTCAAAATAAAACCAGTAGCGGTGAAGTGCGGGTTTGAACTGACTGACTAAGGTCTGCTTCGCCACAGCAAATATCAATATAAGAATTTATTGGTAGGTGTGGTAGAGGTGGCTCTGCAATACCAATTTTCTCTAAATACCATGTTATCAGTTCCCATTAAATCAGTCCCCAGAACATCATGTGCTGGGACGACTGTTCTGTGGAGCAGTCCAACATACTAAATGACAGGTCCCGTTGGTGGAGCGTTGCTGGAGGAGTTGTCACTGGGGTGACACATACCACACATCCACACCTCTTAAAGGCTGTTTAGGCCATCTCCTCTGTCTCCCATAGATGCAAAGGTGCAATCCGGGTGCCGGTGAGGTCTTTGCTGATTTGTTCTGGACAGTCAATCTGTTAGCTGGCCTTTTTTCAAGTGTTCTGGGCAGGTTTTCTGGGTGGTGTCTTTCCATGTGGTGGCTGGTCCATGCCTCATAACTCACAGCCAAATTTAACTCGGGAACAGAGGGAAAAGCAGGGAACACTCATCTGTCGACCTTCCTGCCCAGTAAGAGCCCATCAGTGCAGCACACATGCTGTCTTAATTGCAGCGTATCTTCCTGAAGTGGAAGGCCAAGAAGTACTGACTATTGGGGGAATCTTTGTCTTGGGTAGAGAAGAGCCTGCTGGGAGCTGAGAGATGGGTGCGAGAAGAGACTAAAAGCAGCCGTTCTCCATTTTTTCATGTCTTTTGTGCAGCGTGCTGTGCAACCAGATGGATCTGGGGCTGTTGTGGGGGGAGTACAGCTCTGTCTCTGCAGGGCAGGGCATGGGCAGTGCCTGCCCTCCTGGCCAGGCTTTCGGCAAGCTTTCCATCTTCCTGTTCCCTTTCTCTCCTTTTCTAATGGGACAGGCAAACATGTCCTTATTTAAACTTTGAAATAATTTCACAACCTGGTTTGCATTTCCTGTCAGTGCTCTACATTATCTTCTCTGTACTCTTCACCTAAGGTTAAGGAATAAAAAAGCATGAGGGATTTTTTTCTTTGAAAAATCCTATGTTGGTCATTATCTCGGTTTCAAACACAGTTCCTAGTAAAGGGCAGTAGGTACAATTGCTCTGACATTGCCCATTTGCTGTCGGAGTTGTGAAAGTGCTGGGGTCCCACTTTGTAGGTCTTTCTTCCAATTTATCTTTTGTGATCAAGAAAAGCTGGTGCGAATGTTTGAATAAATCATTATAAGCTCACAAAAGACGTGTCTCACAATGTATTCTTCACTCTGGTGGGTTTGCATTTTGAGAAAAAAATGAGCACCATTGTGTTTTGCTTATGCTGGGGTTTATTTTGGCCACCAAAATTGCACACATTTATTTTCCATCTTCCTTCTGTTTATCACACATTTAACCCTTTCATTCCATGTATCTTCTCTTTCTATTCAACTCTGGTGAGATTCTCCCAGACTGTGAGAGCAGTAGAAGAAAACTAGAAATTAGCAGTTTGCTTTTATTGTGCTTTTGTATGACATCACTTTGGCTGTTGAAACTTTCGTGGACCCATCTAGGAGTGAGCTCTTTTAGTGGAATTGATGCCGTTGGTGCCAGGAGAACCTGGAGCAAATCTGTGATCTCAAGGATCTGGGATGAGTTTACCGGGGTTCTGAAATCTGGTGTCCTATGAAGTGTTGTGTTCAGGTCAGTGCAGAATTGTGGAGCCACACAGTAAAGTCAAAGCACTGGTGCTTCTGGTGTTTTGTTGTAGTCTTAATTTTTAATTCATAGCTTTATTCTGGGATTAGAAGAAAGATGGAAAGAATATCTGGTAAAGACTAGAGCTTCCTCTAGAATAAACCAGCTTAACGGGGTTGCTGAAGGCAACAGAGAGGTTCTAATGGGAGGGCCTGCTCCTACCCTAATGCAAGTTTTGGATTAAAACATCAATGTTACAGTGTCAGTTTCTTTGTTGGATTTTGCTTATTTTTTAAAGTCCCAAGGCAGGAACATTGGTTTTATAGAAATTGGTTTTCCATTTTCAGCATCATGAGAGCTCTGTTCCTGAGCTGTGTGAGCAAGGGAGCGCCTGTGCGCTGCTGGCCAGTTCAGCAGGATTTTTCACGTAGCTGAGGACTGGGCTGCAGGTGAGCAGGAGAAATCTGAGCTTCCTGCAGACTGCAAGAGCAGTACCCTTATGTCTCCATCTTGTTCAGTTCCAAATTCTTGGGGTTTTTTTTTGCCACCAGAGGTGCACCAGCCTCTCCCTGTGGCGTGCATGTCTGCTGGTCTCTGACACTGGAGGACGGCAGTCGCTCTGAGCCGTCTCTGTGTCTCCAGCAGTGGTGTGTCCTCTGTCTGGGCAAAGGATACTGTCTGCGGTGCTGCTTCAGCTGCTGCTTTCAGACAGCTTCAGCTCTCTTTGGAGAGGACACAAGGGGGAGGAGGAGCTGAAATACTCCGTATTCCCAATGTTGACATGGCACGAGTGATACAGGTTGGGTTTCATGCCGTATGTTTAAGGCAGGGCACAGTTCCCTCCTCTAAATCTTCTGATGCAGAGAATAATACTCAGAAAACAGATATTTATTACTGTAGGCATAGAATGCTTTAGGGTTATCAATGTGCGCTCGGAGTTTCCGACAGAATAAAGTATATTTCTGGGAGCTGTGGGTTTGCGGCACCAAGGGCACGGTCTGATCCTTTCTCAGCAGGCTGGTTTCTGATTTTGGGTTGTGTTAGTAATTAAGTTTGAGACACACGCCACATGACCGCAGTCAGAGGACAGTATATTGGATTATTTAGATGGCTCAATGTGCCAGAGAGCTGAATTTTGATTCTATTCCTTTGAATCTTGCTCGAGCCAACACACTGGAGAAGCAGGGGAGCAGCTTCTGCAGCTCAAAGCTGGTCTGCTCCAGCTGACCCAAAGAGCTCTTGGTCGTGTCAACACCAGAGCCTCAACCCATTTGGAACCCAGATCATGAAGGATAACACCATGCCTTTTTTTTCTGAGTCCTCCTTCTTCTCTGCATTTCCTGAAACATTAATAAGCCATTTTGAAGTAATTGACATCGGTTTCTAATCAGCAGTGTCCATGAAGCAGCGCTCCATCTCTAACCATGTTGACGTTGTTTGGCACGAGCAGCTGCCAGGTGAGTGAAAGTTGATCTGGAGTTGTGGAGTGAGTGGAAATAATGTGGCCTGGGACATGTGTATGTAATTTGTTCGGATGATTCAAGTGAGAGCCATGGCAACTGAGGTAAACAGAGGAAAAGATACTGGAAAACCAGCAGTGACTTCAGTTTAATAGCACAGCCTCAATTCCAGACAGCTCAGATGTTTACTATAAGAGTTCCATCTTCCTGTGTGTCTCTTCCTCCCCACCACCCCCATCGCTTCGCATGCACTTAGTCATGAGATCGGATGGCTTCTTGGGTAAAGCACTGCAGGCCAAATTCCACAGTTTCTATTGGAGCAAAAAGCCATTGCTTGTCTTCAAATACAGGCTGCAGAATTTCTCTCGCTGTTTGCACATCCATGGTTCAAAGGACCCTAATAAAAATGTAACTTATTTGAGTTTCCCGTGGATCAAAATATGCTTTCTGAAAGCGTTACGGATCATTTGGTGAAGTGTGATGTCTTTAGCTGCTGGAGAGAAAACTATTGGGCGAGCATAAAGTCTGTGCTGTGCAAAGGTAGCGTCAGAAATGGGAAGAGTGGAGTAAAACACTCTGCCTCTCTTCCCTGTGAAGTTGGAGTTGGCCAATTTGCGGCTGTTGAATAACAAACAGCTCTTGAGGAGACTGAGTATGACTTCCATGCCAGGGCTTTATCACATGCTTGGCAGCAGGGCTGTGCTGGTGTGTGGGCTTCTGGGCAACTGAAACCTCAAGCTGCAAGAGGAAACAACCCAGCAAGAGCAGTAGAGCCCTTGTGCTGTGCCGTGGAGAGGGGATTGGGAATGGGGATCCAAGTTCTGTCTCCAAGCAAATGATCTCGATGGTTTTGCTTGCTGCCCAGGGTTGTGTAATCTTGCGTAGGGCTACAGTTGGGTACGTGTATCCCAAATCCCACTCACTGGGTGGTGATTCACCTCTCTGAATCATAATTCCTGACACTCTTCTAATCGCTGTCCTTAGCGTGTCCTTGCTTCACGGGCTGCAAGTCCAGCCTGATTGGAAGAAATAGGCTTTCCGGCAGTTTCAAAGCTGGCCAATTTCCTACACCAATATTTTAATCCTGCATCAGAGTTATGTCTTTATGGCTCGTTGTTTCTTTTCTCTGTTGCTTTAAGAGTGAACTAAGAGACTCCAAAATTTAGAAGAAGAAACTTAGTGAGCTGTAGAAATGTGACCAATATCCAGTAATTTGATTGTGCGAACAAGCACGCCGTGTGTACCGTTTTCAGTTCACAGTTTAAAGCTGAGTGTATTTGTTTAGGAAATCTACTCCTTTTGTCATGAATTGGCAGGATCCTCGGTTCTCTGTCATTCCAAGATATTGCAAAGACCTATAAAGTCTAAATCTAAATAAAGTTAAGTATACTTACGCTCTAGAATATGTTTTTAACATATGGCTCGATATAAAACTCGCAGTGTCTATACAGAGAACGCTGAGCTGTGTGTGCTTTTTTTTTGGTTTTTTTTGAATGACTGAAAATAAGGGTTAAACCTAATTTTGCCAATATCCTCCAAGTCACAGTTTTGCCGTAGGAGTGGGGCCAGGGCATTGGTTGCTCTCGGGTAACTAACCGTGTAAAGCCATCTGGTGTTCCTTAGCACTCATGTGCTCCAATCCCTCTGCCTGCTGCGCTCCTGGTGGCTCCGGGCTACCTGTCTGCTCCATATTCTTGGTCATAGATACTGCGATGTCTGTAATGCCACTGGCTCAGTTACTCTGCAGTGTGAGAACAGGAGCGTTAGGTGCTGTCTGCGCATCCCTTGCCTGCCCCAGTGCAGGTCTGGGGATGCTGCGACTGCCTGCAAGGCAACAGCCAGGAACCCTCTGCTAGCAAAGGAGTTTTGCCTGTGTGTTGCACGCTGCAGAGAGAAGTATGGACAGGTTTGTCTTAGACATTTATCTTTCCTAACTTGGCTTGAAGGGAATAAGCAGGCTCTCTAGCAAGGGTGTCTTTTTCCTTACAATGTGTATTATCCACGTGAGTGTAGATGATAAAACAAGACACGTTCATCTTTCTCTCTGTTTTTATCCTCTACTTCATTATTCAGTTTTATATTTCTGTGTCACTTTCAGTTCTCTTGTCACAGTGAAATCTTTCAGAGTGGATAAAAGCTGAAAGCTACAAGCAGAAACAAATTTTTTCAGCTGCCTTTGCTATCAACATAAGTCAGAAGCCCAGTGTTTGTTTTGCTTTTGTTATCATTCCCATACGAAAAAATGTACATAAAAGGTCTGTTTGCTGACTTGCAGGGATTGGGGGAGCACGAAGAGCTGAGTGAAGGGATTCAGAAGGAAGAGATACAGAGTTCAGCCTTGAGTCATGGAAGATGCTTTCCCTGATCCGTTGTTTTTGCAAGCATCGTTCTTTGTGGTAGCTTCAGGTCTCCATGGCACAAGTGTTTGGCCTGTTTGTGTCTCCTAAACGTTTGCTCCTGGAACAGCTTTTCTCTTTCTTTACATGCCTGACTTGCTGGCAGGTAGAACTGGGAACCAATGTGGAGAACTTGGGAGGGGGTTTATATTCGTGCGGTGCTTTGAAATGGCTCAGCTTGAGAGCAGAGATTTGCGTGAATACTCAGTGACAGAACCAGGATCACAAACAGACGCAGAGAAGGGGCTGATCTGGATGGGTTGGAAGAGGTGGTGGGTCAGCTCTTGGGGGTATTCAGTCAGGAGCAAACTATTTTCCACAGGATTTCATAGTGGAAACTTGAGCTTTCCTAGAAGTATTCCCGAGAAGTGCCAGTAATTAACATATTTCCAATAAGGACAGGAACTGAAGCTTGCTCCCTGCTTCACAGGGTGATGCCCGCTCGGGAAGAACACCTGATTCATATGGTTCTTTGGTGGCCAGTTTCTAACTGGAAATGTTTGGAGCCTGTTTTGAAGCTGTGCAGAATAGCTTGCTTGCGTCATCCAGAAAATGCAGTGAGTCAGTGGAGTCCTGAGGGAGCTGTAATGGCTCAAAGAGAAACTTGGAAAATGAAATGGGGATGGATTTAAAGATACAGCATTTGTGGACGCTGCTCTGTTTAGAGATGGTCTGCATTCATTGAGGCCTCGGTGACGAAGGGGTTCAGGAAGGACTTTGCTGCTGTAAATACAAGTGGAGCTTTATAAGAGCAATCCACCCGGGGTAGGGTGTGGAGCTGGAAGAGGGTGTTAAGCTCCTTCTGCTTGCCATTATACTCGGTATTTTGGTATTCAGGGAATCTCCATGAATTCTTCATTGATACGTGTGTTTTGGTATGTTAATGAATAACTTATTGGAAGGAACAGGAAGGAAGGGGGGAGAGCAGCCTCTCAGTTTGGCCCCTGCTTATCCTTTTCCCCAACGTTTTCAACCGCCTTCAGATTTGGGATGGTTTCTGCAGCCTTACAAGCTCTGCTCCTGCTGCAGTGCAGCTGGGATGGGATAGTCCTTGGGCTATTTCATCTGCTCTGGGAAGACAAGGTCCTGTTATGGAAGCACCATGTGGTTTGTAAACATGTGCCCATCTCCTGGCTGGGTCACTGCTGCTTGTGCCACCACCTCAGGGAGGTTTGCTGTTAAACGGACAGTGAAGACTCTCTCTTCACATCCTAGACAAAGTGGATAGGGGATAGCTCCTTCCTTCAGACCAAACATGGATTCGCAGGAGGTCGTTTCAGGGATTAGGTGTCGATTAGATTGATTAGGTTGTGCTTCATATCATCCATATTGAATCCCCATTATTTTTGCTTCAGATTTAAAAGCCCATTTTCCTCATTTACAGGACCAACTGGCTGAGGCGGTTTCTCCCAGGAGAGGCAGCAGCAAAGACCGCTGATGAATCTCCCCTCCAGGGATGCTTTTCCCCTACTGGGACAGAGCACTTGTAGCACAACTTCAGGTGCTGAACTTTGTTGCTCTTTATCCGAGCACAGCAGAGCAGGATGCATTAAAGCTACCTGTCCCTGACAGATGAGATTGTCCTCCAGAGTGAGTCTTCCAAAATTAAAAGAACCAGTTTCTGGAGAGCTAAGAATGAAGAAAAATGAGAAAATCTGGCTCTTCTGGTTTGTTTGGGTTGTTTGAGCTGGGCAGCTCGGTCTCTGGGCTTCCTCTGCCAGCCTGGCCTTATCCTGCTCAGCAAAGCTACATAAAAATCTTGTAGCTCCCAGGGTTTGCTGCTGTCTCTTTATGGTGAGCTCATTTCCAACCGTGGATCGCTGGAATGAGGCAGTGGGATTCCTTGATGGGCCTTCAGTTCCCCTGCATTTGCTGATTCACTCTGAATATGCCGGTTCCTTGAGTTTGCTTCCATTGTGTCGTATGCTGACCCATGTGTTCTTCTACGTGTACAGGCTACTCTGACACTTCATTATAGAATCAGAGAATCATTGAATGGTTTGAGTTGGAAGAGGCCATGAAGGTCATTCAGCCCAACCCTCCTGCAGTGAGCAGGGACATCTTTAACTTGATCAGGTTGCTTCAAGCCCCATCCAACCTGGCCTTGAATGTTCTAGGGATAGGGCATCCAACCACCTCTCCGGGCAACCTGTGCCAGTGCCTCACCACCCTCAGCATGAAAAATTTCTTCCTAATACCTAGTCTAAGCCTCTCCTCTTTCAGTCTATAACTATCACCCCTTGTCCTGTTGCTACAGGCCCTGCTAAAAAGTTTTTCCCAGTCAGGAGTATAAAGATGTCTAGTGGCTGCAACGTGCATGTACATCAGCGTTGGAGTTCCTGCAGCTCTTATATTCAGACCATGAAAGCTTCATTAGTTCATTTTGATTGAAGAGTGATATGGTCCCCAACAATGCTTATGCAAATTGATGACTCATTTATATCTTTAGAGTTGAATTTGGATATCCATAAAGTTTTAGACTTAGGCTAGTAATTGCATTACGGTTTTGCAACTTCTGTGAAAGATTTCCACCTTTTTTTTTTTTGGCACCTAAGGCTATATTTCAAAGCTGTGACTTCATTCCCATAAAGCAAAGCTATTTCATTACATCATAGCTGTGCAATTTGACTCTTGATAGCTGACATTTGCATTTATGTTGGATCCATTAAATATTTGTCTGCTTAAGAAGCTGCCAGGTGTTTACATGTCAGTATGGACATGTTAATAAAACAAAAATTTAAAAATCGGTCATCTATTGGCCTTCTCACAGGAGTTTTGGTGAAAATAAACGAATTGTAGTTTTCCCTCCCATTATCACACTCTGCTTGTTTTCCAGTAAAAATGATTAATGATTTTTTTGCCTTTGCAGCTGCAATATTTGCTTGCAGTCTGACTTCATTAGTGATACGTATGGAAATATTTCTGCAGTGAATTGGACCTTAGCAAATCCCCAGCAAGCGAGTAAGACTGTACTCGGATGTAACTGTTCTCCCCTTGCTGCAGTGAGCAAGATCTCCGAGGGCAAGTTGCCCTCCGTGGCACTTTCCCCGTTTGTACAGTGATATCAGTTCACGATTTACATTGTTTAACTAAATAATTGAAGAGCTCAGTGTCCAAGATCTGCCGTTCCTTTTGCTTTGAGGCACTGTGGTTTCCATGCTGCTCTGATTAAAGTTAGATTTCAGTTAAGTTGGATGAGACTTGTACGAATCCTTTGAGATGGCAAAGGATCAACAGATATTTGAAACGGTACAACATGTCAGTCTCTTACAAGGTGCCTGTCTGCAGGCTTCTTATAAGTGTTGAGTATTTAACTTAACATTTATTTTCTTGAGCAACGAACAACCATCTTTGAATCCTACTGAATTCCAGCCCTAGCTTCCCCCACCGAAATGGGTTAAAACATATCTTTGATTGCTCTGCAACTTTAAATTGCCTTTTTTTCCTTCCCTGAACCCCTTCTGTCGCCTATCTTTTGCCAGCAAGTCTTGTGAAAGCAGCATCCCTTGTGATTCAGATCAACTGACTGTCTGGCACCAGGGACTGATGCAGCGTGAGGGAGGACCCCTCCTGCGGGGAGCAGGCCAGGGACGATTGCCTAACTCTGCACCGGACTGCACGCTGCTCCGTAGTGGGATGCTCAGTGAATGGAATCAAGAAAACCTACCTCTGGGTACACTGGTGAGAGGAGCACCAAGATTACCAGTCATGTTTTCTTGGCATCGTAGGTTCTGCAAGCTTACCCCCTTGGTAACATCTCCACGCCACTGATTTTTCATATTAAAACCAAAACCAACAAAGGGATAATTGCCCAAAATTTGTAAAATGGTTATTCTTGCACATTCAGCCTCAGATGGCGTTTGACCCTTAATACAGCTGGTTTCACTTAATGTATTTTGTTTAAACAATCCGTGTTCCTGGAAGTGGTTTCAGAATAGGCTGTTCCTCATTGCTGTTCATGTTTGCTTTTTCTTATGATATTATAAGAAGCTTGAAGAGAGTGGATTCAGAAAAGGGCAGTAACCAGTGTTAGCAGGCATTTGTGGAAGCCTTTGTATTTTCCAGTTAAGGTACTGCAACTTTGTTGACTCCTCACAGCTTTTGAGTCTGAAGTGGTTTGGAGCACTTTTGTCGTCAGGCTGAGGAGCTCACTACGTTTCTGTTACTCCGTCTGTGTTACTCCTCAGGGAGTCTCAGCACATTTAAGTGGAACAGCTTGTCATCTGAAATATCTGCTTTCCCCTGGTTTTCCCCCATGGAATAGGCTTCTTGGTGCTCTACCACACAAAACCCTTCTCTTTCTCTTGGATACAAATGAAGCGTTTCTGTGTGAAGGGAGGGAAAAAATGTGTGTTATCCTTGGATCTCGTTCCTTTTCATGTCTATTAGAATTTCTGCATGTGCAGGCTCCTTGTGGGTTGTGCAGGATGTGCTGTTGATATTGAACACACCCTGGGCGAGCTGGGAAAAGCCTGCATCAAGTTCAATGTCAGGAGTATTTTGTCATAAAATCATAGAATCATTAAGTTTGGAATGACCTCTAAGCTCATCCAGTCCAACCGTCAGCCCAACACCACTGTGCCAACTAAAGCACGTCCTGAAGTACCACACCTACACGCCTTTTGAACATCTCTAGAGATGAAGACTCCACTGCTTCCCTGGGCAGCCTGTTCCAGTGCTTCACCACTCTTGGTAAAGAAATTTCTCCTAATATCCAATCTAAACTCTCCCTGGTGCAACTTGAGGCCATTTCCTTTCATCCTATCGCATGTCACTTGGGAGAAGAGACCAACACCCACCTCACTCCAATCTCCTTTCAGGGAGTTGAAGAGAGCAATGAGGTCTCCCTTCAGCCTCCTTTTCTCCAGACTAAACAGTCCCAGGTCCCTCATCCCCTTCTCAGGAACCCCTGTGCTCCAGACTCTTCACCAGCTTCATTGCCTTCCTCTGGATGCTTTCCAGCACCTCAATGTTCTTCTTGTACTGAGTGGCTCAAAACAGGGTGGGACCAGGTCTGTAGTTTGCCTGTGCAGAAGCCAGGTGGCATGAATAACATTTGGAAAAAGTGAAGGCATAAGTAGTTGGTTTATCTACAATTACAGGAGAAATCTAAAGTAAGAGTTGATAATAAACCTGTGGTGTGTTGATTCCTAGACCATATGACTGAGCTGAATGGTTTATGTTCCCTTCTCTTCCCCCCCAAATAATTTTCAATTTGAAGTCCACTCCCCATTTTGAGGGGTTGATGGTTTAAAGAAGAGAGAACCAAGCTATTACCAGCTCTTTCAAAGCAATGAGCTGCTAATCCTCCCAAAGGCATTGTGGCATCCTTTATCAGGTACAAGGAAAAAATGAGAGATCACAAAATCTGTAGGGTTTTTGCTCTTTGCCTTTTCTTAATCTTAAAGATTGTTTATTTGCCTTAAAATCCTTCAGGTATCTGTTATCACCCATGCAATATGAAGGGAAGCGTTGGCTTCAGCCCTGTCCTTGAATCCAAAGCTGCTGGAGATTTTTGTTCTGTTTCTTTCTCCGACCCTTCCTCTGCTTTGAGATTAATTGTAAAACAGGTTCTCCTGGCACCTCTGCTGCAGTGCGCATTGGGGGGAGGGATTAGGGGAACATAGCAGCTCTTTCACCCTGTGCAAATCCTCTGGCCGCATTCCAGGCGCGAGACTTGCAAAGACTGAGCTGAACGAAGAGAAAGGAGAAAATCAGGGCGCGTGGCCTAACAAAACCCAGTTGGCTTTGGCTCTGGGTTTTCCCACTTCTTGTTGGTTCAGGCCAGAGCCTTCCTTCTCCTTTTAGCAGTACATGTTCTAGGCTGCTTTTGTTTGTTCACTTATTTTGTAGGCTTTAGTCTTTATTCTTTGTAATAACTTGATAGAACTTATCTAACTTGGCTGGGCAGGCAGAGAAGCTTGCACAGAGAGTCTTGAATAACCCGTAAAAGTGAAGTTAAGTCTGAGCTCATTGCACCATATTCCAGGTGTCATCTAGATAAACTCCAATTATTTTATCGGAAACCACCTGGTAAAGTCAAATGAAGGAGTGTCCATTGGATATGGAGCTGTTGAAATGGGTCCAGAGGAGGCTACAAGGATGATTGGAGGGCTGGAGCACCTTCCATACGAGGAAAGGCTGAGAGAGTCGGGGTTGTTCAGCCTGGAGAAGAGAAGGCTCTGAGGAGACCTTATAGCGACCTTCCAGTACCTGAAGTGACTACAGCAAAGCTGGAGAGGTACTGTTCATAAAGGCTTGTGGTGATAGGATGAGGGGGAACAGGTATAAACTGGAGAGGGGCAGATTTAGGTTGCGCCATCCCTGGAGGTGTTCAAGGCCAGGTTGGATGGGGCCTTGGGCAGCGTGATCCAGTGGGATGTCCCTGCCCTTGGCAGTGGGGGGTTGGAATTAGATGATCTTTATGTTCCTTCCAATTCCATGATTCTATGATTCTATTCTACCTGGGCAATATTTTCTATGCTTGCAACGTGCTCAGAGAGAAATGCAGCTTTGGAAAGTGTTGGATGTTGTTTATTTTTACTGTGTTGTGTGAGTTTTTCTTCTTGGAGAAAGCAAGAACAAGATAGTTCAGTAAGAACTTGTACTAAAGGCTCGCAGGCTGCAGTGTATCTGATTAATGATGGTCAGGTGGGGTAAGGAGGGAATGAATAGAAAGGAACTTTGGATCTCTCAAAATACAGGGAGAGGCAGAGTTTGGGGTTCCTGGGCGTCACTAGCACTGATTTCTTTTTACACCTTCGTTCTTGTCTTACCTCTTTTGTTTAGAAAGGCAGAAAATATGGAGATATTCCATAAACTCTTGCCATTTTGTAAATGTAAATGCAAATATGACAAACATTAGACTCTACACATACCAAGGAAACTCATCCTGAGAGAGTTTAATTTAAGAAACTTTGCCCTGATGAGTTTGCACCAGACTTTTCCTTTGCCTTAATGGTCCAAACTAGAGGGAATGTTACCTAGATTAAAAAAAAAAAAATCTAATTAAAATGTTTCTTTTGATGTGTTTTTCTGTTTGGTAATTGAAAAACAGTGGTTTAAACCCTTGTGAAAGTTCAGTACTTGGTCTTGCAATTGAACTGCATCCGTCTATGCCCAGCAGTGTGCGAGTAAAGCGGCCGCCTCCTCCTGCAGGCTGGCTCCAGTTGGACCAGGACGGAGGTGTATCTGTTCAGCTTTGCATTTGCCTTCAGTCCCAGGGAAATGCCTTATTTCTTTTTCCTTTACGTCACAGTCCCAGCAGGACGCTTAAAGCTTCTTATATAGTGCCCTAAGAACAAAATAAAATGCTGAACAGTTTGGAGGGAGCCATTGCTGCAGGCAGTTCTAATTAACTGGAAGCTGTTCTTTTTTGGGAGTATATCTTTAATTTCTTTTACTGGGAGTAATAAGCAATTAGTGCTTATGGAGCACCCTGTAAACCTGAGGGTGGATAACACTGGAATTGAAATCAAGTGATTGTAGATGTTTTCATATACCATCTTTTATTTTTTACAGATGCTTTTATATTTGTATGGTTACCAAGGGCTTCTGCTTTCTTAGCAAATATGTAGTCCCCTGTGGATCAATTAGCAGTCTTGAATTCCTGACTGGAAGGTGCTGTTTGGTTTGTGGGGGGAAGAGTCTTTGTTTATTTTTGTTCTGTTTTGTGTGTTGTGATCCTGTCAAGGTTTGATGCTGTTCAGAAGTGTTAACTCTACTTAGTATTAGATCCCTAGGGACAAGCGATCCTCACAGTTGTATTTATCCCAGTCTCTTGTTGCTCTGTGTGTTCCGTTAAGTTTTCTGTCTTTCAGAAAACTATTGGAGTCTTTGCTGAATTCAAGGCTGAAAGAGCTTAGGTGAGGAGGACCAGGGGAGCAGTGCAGAGCTGGGCAGGGAGCCCTGGCTTGCCCTCGAATAACTGTGCAACCACTGGTGCTGCTGGGACCTCAACGCAACCTCAACGCAAAGGAGCTGAATTGTTACTGGGTTTGACGGATTATTTGTTTATTGATGGGTTATTGTTTGTGACTGCTATGCATGGGTTTTTTTTCCCTCGCTTTTCAAGTACTTCAGTGATTCCTATAACTGTGGCCACAGCCCGTGTGCTGGACACATCCCTGGAGCTGTGTCCCAAGGTACGCGCTCACCATTGGGAGTGGAAAGGCAACCGGCTGGGTGGAGGGAGCAGTGTGAGAGAAAGGTTTTGGCTGTTCCAGGAGTATTAATTCAAATAGCTGATGCACAAAGGGTTTATTCACATTGACACAGTGCTGAGCACAGGTCGACCTTCCTGAAATGTGGATGACCAGATGTGGGCAGGAACCAAGCCCAGGAGCTGAAGGCGCTTGGGTGTGGATGAACCTCCTCCTCAGCCCTGCTTGCACCTGGTGCACCAGTGGTTCAGCAACTCTTGTTTTCTTTTCTTCCTCTCCCTTCCACCCCCTCCTCATGTGTAATTCGATCTCCTAGGCCTGGTCTTCTGCTTTGGCAGATTTTTCAGCTCTCAAGAAGTTAACCCCATCGTTACTGGTGGGACCAAACCGTGTTGTACAGAGCTCTACCCGTGACCCTGCTCAGTGCCACAGAACCTGGGCAGGCATCACCTTCGGGCTCCCCTGTTTAACCTCTGGCTTTAACTTTTCTTTTTCCATCTGCATTTCCGTGCCTTTTTACTTAGAATAAATACGGAAATGCTCCCTCTCAGGATCTGAGTCAGTATTTGGCAAAGAAACTTCTCTAAAATTTATTTTCTGATACTTTCCAAGTATGTATCTCCTGACCGTGTCCTGGCTGGCCGTAAGCCTGCTCTGCTCTGCTCTGCTCTGGCAGAAAACACCGAGCCTCAGTAGGATCCTTCAACTGACATGACTCTACCTATCTCACAGAAACTCTCAGTCCTTGCTCCTGCTTTCGCAACCTTAATAAACCAACCAGACAATGCAAGTTAAGTAATTATAGCATGTAGGATTTTGTGTGATCGGGGATTTTTTTAGGACTTTAAGGTACTTTTTTAGATCTGAGAAGTGCAAGATACTGCTTTCTTTTTCTTTGCCTGCAGATGTTTCAAAAAGCATTTAATGGAAGAGGCCCAAAACTTTCCCAGTGATTTGTGAAGAGCCTCTTTGCAGTTGGATTTAACCTTGCAGGCTTGAACTGTTAATGCTCCAGGCAATTCCCTGTGGAGCTCCCAACCCATCTTGCTTTTTTCCCCTGAGCGTGGTGAAGACAGACCACCACTGCAGGAATTTAGTAGTACCCTTTGCCTTGTCACTTAAAAATAAGGATTATGTCCTGTTGCTTGAAAGGAATTTCACATAGCTGAGCATCCCATCTCTGAAATCCCACCTCTTCTCAGCCACCCCCTTCACTCATGACAATTGCAAATAGCAAACATCTGTTAAATGCAGGAGAAAAACTAACAAAAGCACATGCTGTATTGCAAAATCATTTTGGGTTTGTGTTGATGTGTACAGTGGACTTTTTGTAACCTGGCTTTTCTTGTAAAATCTTTTCCTGTGAGGGGGGAACATGCTAAGTCCAAGTGCCAGAAGTCTTAATATTTCATTGTATGTGCAGACACCTCTCTGTGCTCTTGCAGGGCCATTCATGCTATACTGGATGGTTTCTGAAGGAAGGAAAACACTCTTTGCCCTCAGGTGTTAAGTAGCTTTTGTTCAAATTCATGTGTGGAGTTGTTTTTTTAATTTACAATAATGCCTATTGTAGAGAGGTCAGAACAGTAGGAAGAGGCTTTTGTTTTTAAAGTGCTATTTTAACACGTTACTGTAAACACCTTAGCTGGATTTTAAGAAGAGCTTAAATGGCAAGGCGGAATAATGGTTTCTATAAAAATGATTTGTACATGAAGTGGAAAAGGAAGGGCAGAGATGCCTACCTAAAAGCAGAAAGAAAACAGACAATGACAGCACAGATGGAGTTGTTGAAGTAGGGCAGTGCCAGAGAAATTCAGAGTGGCTGCTACACAGAAAATTCATCTGAGCAAGGTGTCCGGGCACAGCAGTGAAACTACTCAAGCGCAGACTGTCTGGGTGTACATTACTAATACCAGTGGTATTACTGATCCCTAGGGAATCACCAGATAAGTAGTAGTCAGAGATCCTTCAGCATCTTGGTCGCCTGGGCTCTCTCCTTAGGTGCGTGAACAAACCTGGAAAGTTTTACTGGGCTGGCGTAGTCATTCTGTCTGCAAATACCAACAAGGGCTTTTCTCACACTCTATCCATTACGTGGCAGCTATTACAAATAAATGACGAGCATCATTGCCTTTTTGTGTAGTGCTGTCATTACCCATGGAGAAGGCTGGAGTATCCTGGAAGACTTGTTTTCACTTGTCCTCTGGAGTAGGTACAAGATGAACAGTTATTGAGACTAAGAGATGACGGACTCAGACAGTTGTGAGGTGGCTTTTACTGGGCTGGGTGTGGGATGTGCACTCAGCTCTAACTCTGCCAGTCTGTGACCCAAATTCTGCCGTGCTTTCTTTGACGTAACATAGTGAAGCTCTCATGGCTTCATGTGCGTGACCCACTGAAGCTGTTTTCATTGGAAACAGTTTTACAAGACCCCACCAGACAATGGTTTGTGCTGCGCATGCTGAGAAGATAGAGTTTAGTAGCCAGGATTGTAAAGCTGCTAGTCCTCTCTATCTAATACACACCAGTATCTTTCCAAAAGTTTGGCGTGTTGTATCTAAGGGAGGATGGAGGTGTTTAATGGTGGAGGATCCGAAAATCCGAAGGAAAACTGGAATTCGTCAGACAAAGCTGGGCCAGCCCCCAGGAAAACAGGCAATGCTGTGTTTGCTGTCGGATCAAAGCCCAGCTTGGTTCCAGCTGTGCCTGTTGCACATGCTGTGGTCATTCATTGATTTCAACATAGGCTGCTTTGATCATTTTCATAGACACATATTTTTAATCAGGTAATGTTGTTAGAATGTGTTATTTCACTATGTGAAAGATGTCATCAGAAGAGAGCTATGTAGTGTGGCAGTGCTCTGTGGCATAGACCTGGTTTTAGTCCCAAAGGCTGTGAATGCCCTAAATCACGTGTAAGCTTATCACTTACTAAGAAAAAAGGCATCTTAGAAATGATGTGATTCTACATTTTGTTGCTTCCTACCTCCTGAGCCACCAAAGTGCTTTGAGTTAGTCCTTACAGCCTGTGAGGAATGCTGCATTTGAAAAAGAGCAAGATGAGGCGCAGGTAACTCCTATCTGTAAGCAAGAGTTTGGTCTTTCTCATTCCTTTGCTTTAACCACTTGTTTGTGCTGCTTCTGTTTCAAGTGACTTTTCCCATCCCAAAACAGCTGAACATGCTTATTAAACAATGCCCAGAGTTTGGGGCTTCAACTTTCTATGCTTCAGAAGAGGATTTTAAAATAAAATTAAGCTCTGCTTTTAAATGGGTGACGAGCACTCAAGCTGTTTTTAATGGTATCGCAACAAAATTCACTCCAGCTGCTAATGTTGTAGGATCCTGCCAAAACTCACTTTCCACTCATGGATCTCAGTCCTTTCGCTGCCACTGGCGTGTGTGTGTGTGTGTGTGTGTGTGTGTGTGTGTGCTCTCTTTGGGAAAAATCTGTCCTCAAATTTTGGGTAGCTTTAAGAAAGTGAAGAATAAATAGCTGTCTGCTAAAAGAGGTTCAAACACGAAGGCAATTGGCTAAATAGGTTTATGCTTTTGTACGAGCGTGAACAATAAAGGCTAATGGATACTGGATTGCATTAGCAAGAGCAGAGCCAGCAGGTCCAATGAAGCGATTATTTCCCTCATTTTGGCACTTGTGAAGTCACATCTGGTGAACGGCATCCAGCTCCCTCCTTCCCCCGCAGCAGGCGATGACAAACTGGAGGGAGTCTGGCAGGGGCTGGAGCAGGCAGTGCCCCCTGTGCTGAGGGAGCTGCCTGCACCCAGTTGGGAGCAGAGGGCTGAAGGGGTCCCAGTGCTCTGAAACCAACAGCTGGAGGCTGGAGACTTTTCAGAGCAGCCCAGCAAATGGAATAGAAGCAACACTTCAAACTTGCAGCAAGGCAAATCTGGACAGATATAAGAGGATAAAAAGTGTTTCATGCTGTTCAGCAGACTCTGTTCCTAGGGCTAGCTGCAAAAAGCCTGGAACAACCTGATGGAGGTAGATAGCCACCCTCTGAGCAGGAGGTTGAACTGGAGACCTTGCGAATCTGCTCCCAACCAGATTGGTTTGCCATTCTGCAGCAGAGAGCCTGAGATGAAGGTTGCATCAGGCACTCTGTAATCCAAAAGGCTGCACGCTTCTCATGACTGACTTTGTTTGAAGATGGGTATACGACAAACAAACATGAAACGAATTAATAGATGTCAGCCCTAAGAGTAGCAGAGCTTATGTGCCAACACCAATGTGGCTTTTATTTCCGTATCGCCAGTTCATTTCATGGCCTGCGGGAAAGGCAGAGGGTATTTTCTCCAATGTATTTTAAGTGTTTGCCACGATACAAAAAGAAGAAACATTGAAGGATGAAGTTTGTTGCAGAGGGACCACACAAGCTTGTCTGGGTGGAAGCAGAAAAGGAATTAATTTGTTTATCTACAGAGGAAGTTATCCCAGGATAGCCCTTTGTGTTTAACTCCCCGAGTGGATGCATTTCTCCTGCAGTGAAGTTCTTCTCCAAGCGAGTTAATTTAATTTCAGATGAGGCATTCTTCTTCTGGAATGAGAACCCCAGGAGTTCATCAGGAATGTAATCCGCATTAATTCTGCTGGCGCTCATTGTATTAACCTTAATTGTAACGGCTGGGTGGTGTTCATGGGGGCAGCCTTTGTACTGCCAGGGGAATGCTATGGGGATTCTGCATTCCTGCAGCTGAAGATGAAGGAGAAGCGAGATAGGGATGCTCCTCACATGGAAATGAAGTTGCATGCAAGAGGCCTGAACTGCTCTTACAATATTACTTCCTCCCAGTTCTCTAAACATGACCCTGAACCTAAACACGTGATAATGGAGCTCCTCCTGTGCTTTCTGTGACCTTTCTCCTCCAAATCTGCTTTTAACTCCTCTTTTTTTCTTTCCTGCTGCAGTTTTGCACCCGTTCTGTCACGGTCTTATCTGAAGTTAGGCAGGCAGGAAACAAGTAGATAGGTATTGGTTTCTATTGAAACTCTCATTCTTCCTTAAAATAGAAATCCTCCTCCAGAAGTGAAGGGAGAAAGGGAGAGCATGAGGAGAATTGCATTGTCTTTCTGATGCCTATGCAGGCTGCCAGAGGTGCAGGACTGGATCTGTAGCATCGTCTCCTTGCTGGACTGCCTGAATTGAGGAAATGTGTATGTTCTTTTGCTCGTTCCAAGTTTATTAAATGGAGATGTCGTAGAATCATAGGTTGGTTTGACTTGGAAGGGATCTTAAGGGTCATTCAGTTCCAATGCCCCTGCTGTTTAAGCTGAGAGAGGACACATTTAGGTGAGATATTAGGAAGAAATGTTTTCTTGTAAGGGTGGTGAGGCACTGTCACAGGTTGCCCAGAGACGTTGCGGCTGTCCCATCCCTGGAGGTGTTCCAGGCCAGGTTGGATGGGAATTTGAGCAACTTGTCCAGTGGGAGGTGTCCAGGGCAGAGGGTTGGAACTGGATGTGTTTTGAGGTCCCTTCCAACCCAAACTATTCTACCATTCTTTTAAGACTTCTTTTAGTCTTTCAATCTCAGGCACTGAAAGGATGCCTGAGAACCCTTCCAATGAAGGAATTCTTCCTGATATCCCATCTAAACCTCCCCTGGTGCAACTTTTGGCCATTTCCTCTCATCCTATCACTTGGGAGAAGAGACCCTACCCATAAAAGCGGGCAGCAACAGCGTCTACAATCCCATTTTCCCCTTTCCCTGTGCTTCTCACACATGCCTAGCGCATCATTTGGGAAGATCCCCCACCTTGAATATGTGCACCTCGAATCCTGTGTTCAATTCTGGGCCCCTCGCTCCAAGAAGGATGTTGAGGCTCTGGAATGTGTGCAAAGAGGAGCAACGAAGCTGGTGAAGGGGCTGGAGAACAAGTCTTACGAGGAGCAGCTGAGGGAACTGGGGTTGTTTAGCCTGGAGAAGAGGAGGCTGAGGGGAGACCTTATTGCTCTCTGAAAGGAGGGTGTGGAGAGGAGGGAGCTGGGCTCTTCTCCCAAGTGACAGGGGACAGGACAACGGGGAATGGCCTCAAGCTGCGCCAGGGGAAGGTCAGACTGGATATCAGGAAAAAGAATTTCGCAGGAAAAGTCACGGGGCCCTGGCAGAGGCTGCCCAGGGAGGAGGGGGAGTCCCCATCCCTGGAGGCGTTTAAAAGACGAGGTGCTCAGGGACACGGTATAGTGGCAGATGGAATAGTTGGACTCGATGATCCACGAGGTCTTTTGCAACCTGGTGATTCTGCGATTCCCAGAGATGCCCAGCGCATCCCTTGGGCAGATCCCCCAGCTCCCCAGCAGGGTTGGAGCGGGCAGAGCTCCCCGTGGGCCCTCCCGAGGGCTCCGCGCTGCCGCCGGCATCCCGCCGCGGCTCCGGCCTGGGGGCGGTGTTGCTGCTCCCTGATGTCACGGCGGCTCCGCTCCCTTCCCGGCCCCTTCTCCCCGCCTCCCTCCCGCCAAAAGAGTTGGGAAGGAGGGAAGGAAGATGGCTGGGATCGACTCGCCGACAGCAGAGATGCGGGGCCCCTGGATTTTCCGCCTCCCGGGCTCGCCCTTGTGATGGTTTCAGAGCGCTGGATGCCTTAGACTCTCCCTGGATCCTTTGTTGCAGACTTTCCCTGGATTTTCTCTTTTAGACTCTCCCTGGATCCTTTGTTGCAGACTTTCCTTGGATTTTCTGGTTCGGACTTTTCCTGGATGTTTTCTTTTAGACTTTCTCTGGATTCATTGTTTTAGACTTTCCCCGGACATTTTATTTCAGACTTCCCCTGGATTTTCTGCTTTAGGCTTTCCTGGATTTTTTGATTTAGACTTTTCCTGGATTTTTTTTTTTTGTTTTAAACTTTTCCTGGATATTTTATTTCAGACTTTTCCTGGATTTTTTTTTCTTTTGGACTTTTCCTGGATATTTTATTTCAGACTTTTCCTGGATATTTTTTCTTTTTAGAATTTTCCTGGATTTTTTTTTTTGTTTAGACTTTTCCTGTTTTTTTTTTTTTTTTTTTTTACTGTTTTTGCATTTTTTTTTTCTTTTAGACTTTTGGAATATTATTTTTTTTTCTTTTTGCTTTATGCTCTCCCCCAGTTTTGTCTTTAGACTTTTTTTAGTCTTTCACCGCGTAATTCGACCGAGAAGAAGCTGAAAGGTTGGAGGGGGGGAAGGGAAAGCGGATAGCCGAAGCCAAACTCTAACAAATGAAAATGTTGGAGATTTGCTTGAAGTTGGTGGGTTGCAAATCGAAGAAAGGGCTCTCCTCCTCCTCCAGCTGCTACCTGGAAGGTGAGTACTGGGGGTGTGGGGCACAATATGACCCCCCTGTCCCAGACCTGGGGTTTATCCCGTGCTTCCAGGCTGGGGAAGGGCTGGTCCTGTCCTCATCTGGGCTGGGGTTCTCATGGGGGGCAGCATCCAACCCCAGGTGCCTCTCCTTAGCACTGGGTACAAAAGCAGCGCTGCTCTACCATTTATGGTTGTGAAATGTCAAGGGATCCTGCTGCCCAGCCATAAACAAAGCCCTATCTTCAGGCCTCTGCTTTAGTTTTTGTGCCTGAGAAAGGATCTCCCTTATTTTGGACTGGGGAGGAGGATGGCGAAACGAGCTCCAGGCTCAGGACGAACACTTGGATGAGTCCACCAGTAAAATACTTTCAGCATGCGCTAATACATGATCTCTGAGTTCCTTTTGGTTATCCTTGTGTCAGTTTGCTTCCCACAGGCAGATAACTCAGTTTTCTTGCGTTTTTGCTTTTATTTGCTTTTAAAAAGTTATTTTTGGTAAGCACTGAGATGTTAAACACATGGACCTGATTGTCAGATGGAAATCACGGGCGACAGTGGCACTGTGCCTGACCCGGGGGGTCTTTGGGCTGAGATCTTTGTGGCGTGACCTCAAGCAAGTTCTCCATCCCAGCCTGGCTTCGCACCCCACCTTCGGAGCAGTGTTGCAGTGCCCAAATGGAGCCCTGGCCCCTTTGCAGGGCTGCGGCCATCCCGCTGGGACGGGACGGGCTTCTGCAACTTCTTTTGTGTTGCTGACTGTTGCTTCAGTAAAAATAATCCACATGCCAAGCAGGCTGCGCTCACTCATCAAATGGGAGGCTGGGAAGGCAGCAGCTGATTTCCAGGGGCCTATCGCAAGGCACTGTTGCTCAACTCTCGAATATTCAGTGGAGAAATGGCCCTTGGGAATTCATGGGTTAGGAATCTTAGCATCTACAAATGGCTTCTTGTTGCGAAATGAAGAAACTGAGCATCAAATGTTGTTGTTTATCGAATGCGTTTAGTGGCTCTGAAGGATTTTCTGTTGTCTGAAATGAAAGAATAGTGTCCAGAGGACTTTTTTATTTATTTAAATTTTCAGAAACCAAATGGTTGGTGGATTTGGATGAATAATTTAGATCTTTTCTATGTGAATGAACTCTTCTGTGATCTTGGAGGTCTGAAGCCCCTGTGTCCCCTTCCCTGATGTTGGTCAGGCAGGGCCAGGCTGCCGGTTGAGAATCCTGGAGATGTGCTGGCCTCTCCTTTCTGACCCCTTGGATTTCTGAAGGCAGCCCTGGGAGAATAGGCAGGGGTTTGGGGCTCTCTTCCCCAGTGCTGAAGGATGGTGTTACGAGGGTGTTACCCTGGCTGTTGTTGCAAGTTTTCTTCTTTGTGTGTGTTGCAGCCACTCCTCCTCTCCCCAGTTTGCGATGCAGTTGCATAATAGGATTAGAGCATAGCTTGACTTGCGCCATACAGGCAGCATCGAGTTAAGAACGTCATCATTGACGCAATAAATATTGTAGTATTCCCACCTTCTGTTTCCCTGAGGTTGTGGTCGCCTGTGATAGGATGGGAAATGAGCATTGAAACAACTTTTAAATGAGCTTCTATCGAAGTTGCTCAGCCTCCTTTCTCAGCTTAGCATGGGGCAAAACTGAAGCCAGCATCCGGACAGCGTGGTGAAGGTCAACAAGTATGGGAACTGCAGCCTTAATGCTACAGCAGTTGGCTAGGACATGGGCAGCCCAGGAGCCACCAACTCAGCTGTAGGTCCCTAGGAAAGCAGGGTGAGAAGTGAGGATCTGTGCTTATTGGGCAAGGGGAAGCAGTTAAAAAAGTAAAGGCAGTTCTTGTGTTATTCCTTTCTAGGTAGTATTCCTAGGCAGCTTTCTTATTAAAGTTATTGTGACATTGAAGGCCCTGTTGAGGAGCCTTCAAGAAGAGCAGTGGTAGCTTGCCCCAAACACCTGTGCTCCACCAGCACAAGTGAAAACGTGCTTGCATTATCATATTACCCTTAGAAAGATAACAAGTTTGATACATGGATTTGTTATTTTGACAGCAGTCACTTGAGCTTGTAGTCCAATGAAGGTCAGACTGGCAGATCGTGAGAAAGGAACAGGCTTGGGTCAAGGGCCACAAACAAGGGACCTTTGCTCCTGGATCCTTGTGGGCAGCACGTGATGGCCGGTCCATTCCCGTGTATGCTCCACAGCCTCACTGAAGCTTCCAAAATGATTAAGGAGATGACAGTGATACCATTGGAGGATTCAACTCTGTTCTTGTTATCTGTGTTGTATGGGAAGCTCTTGAGGATGTGAGGGGAAAGCTGAAAGTTTATTTATTGTGGTAGACTATGAAAACTTAAACATAGCTGCTTAAAGGTTGAAAGGTCCATTAGTTGTGTGGAAAACCAGTTGCAAGCAGGAGGATAGATTCAAGTTCATAAATTAATAATTAATTCATAAATCATCATAGGATGGTTTGGGTTGGAAAGAACCTTAAAGCTCATCCAGTCCCACTCCCTCAGATTCCATCCACACCTCCCACTGGATCAGGTTGCTCAAAAGCCATCCAACCTGGCCTTGAACACCTCCAGGGATGGGGCAGCCACGACTTCTCTGGGCAGCCTCATAGTAAAAAATTTCTTCTTAGTATCTGATTATATATCTAATATCTAATTAATATCTAATCCAAATCTTCCCTGTTCCAGCTTAAAACTGTATTTCTTCTTTTGGTTTTCATGTGTTCACAAAAACATGGCAGTATTTGATGAATGACATGGGACTGCAACAAAATCAAGTCTGTTTGTTGCATTTATAAACAGTTCTTGAAAATACGGTATTGAGGCTGGTTTTGATAATAAGGCTGGATTAGAGTCAGGCACATGTGTATGTGTACATTGTTCTTGACCGAGTAATCAAAAGTTTTTTTTTTTTCATGGTACTCCTCTTCTGAAAGGCTTTTCTGCTCTGTTAGTTTGCAGGAATGGGGGTTGTTCTGTTTGTGGTGGTGTGGAGCGATGATAGTAGGTGCTGCATCCCATCGCTGGGTGCTTTGCTGTGTATGGGCAGGCTTGCCTACTCACTGGAGAAGTTGAGACTTGATCAAAAATAAGTTTAAACTGGTTCTAACGATTACTGAGATTTCATGGTGATGTTTGAGCTGACCATTTTTTGCCCTTGTTTCTATTCCCACTAGTAAATACTATTTTAAAATGTGAGAGATCTGAGTTTCTATCATCTGCTTTCTCCTTTCTGCCTTTGCCAAATTGAGTAATTCCTCGCCCACTTCACACCAAGAAAGGGTAAAGAGTAGAAGGGAAGAAGCACAGCATGTACTGCTGCCAATCCGATCTGCAAAACAGAGTGTGTCCATGTCCCAAATAGGGGCTGGAATAGTCTTGCTGCCTTTTTGGGCTTGCTCTGCCACTGGAAGGCAGAAGCCTTGTTTAAAACCTGTCAGCGTTCTCTGTAAAGTTTAAAACTGTTTTGGGGACACTACTGAAGTTCTTTGTTTTCCGACTGAAATGATTTCTGTCCTGCCAGCTGTCAGATTGTCTGTGTTTTTTTTTGTTAACCGTATCTTATTACAGCCAGAGCAGCCGAGCCTGTGGAGGAGCAGCGCCCGGAGCCATTGCTCTGTTCCTGGAGAGTTTCTTTTTGTGCACTTGGGCACGTATTGAGCTAGACCCAAACCTGCGGTGCCAGCAACTCATCCTGCCCCAGTGTCGGTGGGATCAGCAGACAGGTCTTTGGTCAATCTGTTAGGAAGAGCGAGTGCCTTAAGCCAGCATTGCTGCCTCCCAGGGAAGAGCCTTCTGTTTGTTTCGTCTCTTCCATGTCTATTTTCTGCTCCTCACCTCTTGGCCTCTCATCTACACTCACTCAGTAGAGTTCTTGCTTTTAAAGATGTTTATGGCTTTGTAGTGGCTTGCTAGTTATGTGCTTGTTCCAGCGATTCTCGCCTGTCCCATCCTTACTAAAAGGCTGATGGTGCTGGCCACCATTTCCCATGGGCTGTGGTGAGGAAAGGATTATCATTTCATAGGAAAAGCTGGTACTGTCTTCAGATCTAAAACTGATCATCTACAGGCCTTTTAGTCCTTCCTGGAGCAGTCTGGGGCTGCTTAGTAAAACAGGAAAACAAAGCAGTAAATCTCAATGATTCTTGCTGGGTGCTTTCTCTCCCCAGAGCTCGGAAACAAGCAAACTTCACTGCTTCTGCTCCCTTAGTAAGGAAACCAAACCAAGAACTGTAAAGGTAAAGCTTTCAGAAATGCTCAGTGTTGTTGAAATTCCCTTGGATCTAGTTGCTCTTTCCCCTTCCTCTCCCAGAGGTTCTGACCTAAGGGAAGGCAGCAGCTCAGGAGCAGATTTGGGAATAAACTCCACGTTTCTGCCATGCCCACTATTCCACTGCATACATCTGTGGCTGTGACGAGCTGGCTGCAGAAAAATGCTATTGACCACGTTGCTAAGGGGTTATAAATGGAATAAACTCGATGAATGAACTCGAGTGGAACCTGCAGGGTAATGTAAGAGTGAACTTCCAAAGAAAACCAACCCAACCCACAACCAAACTGAAAACACCAACACCAAAAGCCACAATGTGACAAAACCATCTCTTGGAGTAGTGGGAGAATCTACATCACCAGGGATGCTCAGTGTTGGACAAGGTCAAACACTGCAGTGAGTGTGAAGGACACTCTGTGCACAGACAATGCAGCAGGAGCCATGTGTGGCCTTGGTCTCTTCTGTTTACATTCAGCAGGCTTGGTTTGCAGTGTTTGGAGTGCTGGAGGTTCCTGGTGATCATAGGAGGAGGAGCACAGCCTGTGGGGCAGGACGGACCGTGGTGGGGGTGGAAATGGGGTGGCATGGCTGGGCAGAGCAGCCCAGCACAGGGTGAGTGGGTCTGGTTGAGAGAGGCTGGGTCTGGCTTTGCACTTTTCGTCTCTGTATGTGTAGAAACAAGCAATATTTATAAAGTGATCATTTGTCCTCCCAGTTCCTGTAAGAATGTGGACTTCCCAAGTATCAGCCAAAAGCAGAAGTGACAGCAACAGCCTTTGTTGCAGGAGGTTACATGGCCTGTGCCACAGAGTCAGTGGTGGGAGAGGCTGAGTGCGATCTTGCTGAAAGGATGAGTCTGAAATAAAACGTGAAACCTTCCTTCTTTTGGAAAGCTCTGGTTTACAGCTTTTTTTTGTTTTTTAAAAAATCCATATTCCATCCAGCACAGGCAATCTGTGAGGGGCACTGAGGAGATACTGGGACAGAGAGACAGCTGCTCCATCATATGTGCTCAGGGTTGGGAACATTTGGAAGTATTAAGTCTGCGTAGCTCTTCTGACGTTTATAATAATTTATTCCAGGGGAAAAGTAGATTTGGAGGAATGTAGGGAAGGGAGAAACTTTAGATGGCATGTGCTACACCTCCAGAGCAATTGCTGGATGTATTCTGTGCTCCCTCACTCCAGAAACCTCGTGGAAAAAGTGCCAGCACATTTCCTAAGACCACAGGATGTTTGTTTTGTAGGGAGACAGGAGGTCTCTTCCTTCTCTCGGAACAGCCCTGCTGTCAGCTGTGGAGTAGTGAGTGTAACTCTGTGCTTCTGTCTCTTCTCTGACCCTTCCCTTAAATTGCTGAGGAGATTTGCTTGTGTTGGTCTAGACCAGAATTGTTTCTATGTGAGAACTTCTGACACCGTCCCTGACAATGATTCATGACTTCGTATAAACAGTAATTAGCCAGAGATAGTTAGTGCAAAATAAATACCTCCTGGTAAAAACTTAATTTAAGGGGGAAATGAAGATTTTTTTTTTTTTTTACGGCCAGTGCCTCAAAATAAAAGCTGTTGTTGTCTTATTTTGAAGTCTACTCTGCTTTAATTAAGAGTCATAATTTAGTTGGTGTTAGTTGAGAACTGCATTACAGCATTGCCTCGGGACTCCTCTCAGGAATGCAGGTGTCATCCAGAGCACGGTCTGATCAAAGTAATAAATTACAGTCTTGCTGGGATGCAGCAGAAGACAAAGTGGATGCATGGAATGAATCACAGGGCAGAAATAACAGATTGGATTGCGCTCGCTTCCTGCCCTGCCGCCGTGCCAGGATACCCTCCTGTAGGTACAGCAGCCTGGCTGATTTATTAGGAGGAATCCAGCCATTGAAGAGCTCAGCAGTGCTGTAAAATTGTAGTTAAAACCAGCAGTAGGAGGTAAAGAAGCTGTAGTGTGTAGAAAAAGACCCTCAATATGTATGAGCAGCGATGTCTAATTCTGCTCTTAAGGACTATGATGTCTGGGCATGCTAGAGAACAGCTCAGAGAGATAAATGCTGCTGACAGACGGCTGTACGTGTCTCCCAGATGGACACGTCCTGTCTGCTTCTCTCGCATTGTGATTTTGTGTCCCGAGGCTGCTGACAGCCTCCTCTGGGGGCCCAGACCTTTAAAAGTGTGTTTTGTCACGGTCTATCAAGCTTCTGCTACACTCGGGTCACCACAACCCTGCTCTCTCCTTTACGCTCTTCTCAATGTTGACTCGAGGCCTCTTCCTCCCTTGCTTGCTGCCCTTCAAGCTTCTTTCAATCACCACCATCCCCACTTGGGGTGAACTTAATTTGAGGTTCCTGCCTTCTGGAAACACTGGCCCTAACCTAAGAGCAGGGTCTTGCAACTTTCCATCGTGCTCTCCTGCATGGCAGCGCTCACACGCAGCGTGCTCCTCCCTTGGGGTGTAGCGGCTGAGCGGGTCGGCTTGGAGTGTACAAAGGATCCGAGACCATCTGTCCAGTGTACTTGTGTGGTTTTCCAGCTTAGCAAGTTCACATATATTGTTTAACAGCCCTTGCTCTTGCCAGTCCTGGGGTTTGCAGACAGTTATCACGGAGTCGGTGTTTGTAGGAATGTCATCGAGCAAAACCAGCCTTCCCTGACTTCCTTGCCGCAGCCTGTTGTTGTTTTCGGTGTTTGACACAGTGTTGTCTCATGGTCTGGATCGAAGCACATACCTTGGCATGTGTGTGCAGTGAGTCAGTCCAGCATCGCCGTGGCCTGGGCACGAGGGAGGGATTCTTGTGGAGTGCTTGGCTTTCCTCCCGCATCCCCGTGGCCGTACATGAGCCGTCCTTTGCTGAGCTGTGATCGTGCTGGAGTTGGAGGGGAGCCTGCCTTGGATTTCCTGCCTTCCTGTTGAATCAGCCCCCCATGCGGGAGGCATTTTCCTTCCTGACGGAGGTTATGGCCCATCCCACTGTGCAGCGTGCACTGGTTTGTACCATATTTGGGGGAGAGCACCACTGTGTCGCTCCTGGCTGAGGTTGTCTATCTATTACTTGCAGCTCTGCTGTCTGTCTGTTCCAGGTGTTTACGGATGGTGTAATTCCTTAGAGTATCGCCAGTCATTGCGGCACTACATGTTTGATAGGGAGCTTAATGGGCTTGACAGAATCAAAGCGTTTTCATGGTAAAACGGTTACAGCTTAATTTTCTGAAAGTGGATTTTGCGTTTCTTTTTTCGTTGTCCCTCTTGAAGCAAACCTGGGCTATTAAAGTATGTTCTGCGGGGAACAGGAAGGGAAAGCAAGGATGCCAAGGTGCTTTAGAGAACAACCCAAAACACCCACCACCTTTTCTAACTGTGGAATTGTTTAGAAAGAAGAATTGTGTGACTTCTCTGATTCATTATAAAAATCTGTCTCCCCGTAGACGTGGGGGGAGAATGGGCCAAACAGCGCGTATGCTTGCCGGTTGTTCCTTGCCCACATAAGTGATCTTGCCTTTTCCAAAGAAGACAATAGTACTCGTGTTGATAAATAATCACCCAGAGAACCTTCACCAGTGGTGATCTGACCCAACACATGGAAGATGCCAGATTGTCTGTGGGTGAATAGTGACACTGTCACCTCCAAAACTTAGAAAATAATGAGATTTGTTATTGTTCGTAGGGTCGGGCTGGGTTGGTTGGTTGGTTGTCTTTGAAGCCTTTCCCCATAGGGAAATGTATTTTGGGCATCGCCCAGTCCACACTTGGCTTCCAAAGGTTTTCCGATGTCGATCCTATCAGTTCTTCACCAGTTTTGGTGCAGCTGATACCAGATTTCCAGATCAAACACGTAATAGTGTTAAAAGCGTATTTTAGTGTGATCGCATCTACATGGCAGCCTCTGCTAGTGAGTGTCACAAGTGTAAAGAGACAACTGCACTCCCGGTGCGTAATAATGAAAAAGCTGATTGGCCTGGGATTCCTCTCTCCAAAGCCCTGCTGCCTGTGCTGAAAGAGGGGTTCAGCAGTGAAGGAGGGGAGCAGGGAGGGCTGATGCTGAGCAAGGAAGAGCAATTTTGTGGTGCAATGGTGCCGTGTTTCCTGTCCCTGTGGCTACACTGACGTTGATGTTTGTGTGCAGTGCTGTGACCTTGCTCAACAAGCTCATCCAGATGGAAAATAACCCTTCAAAAAACATGATTTTCACCATTTTCCTAGATTTGTGCCAGCACAGTCACCTTGGGGGGCTGCCAGAGAAGCCAGCGGTGGGACACTGGAGTGAGGGGGGCATAGCTACCTGAGCGTCACTGCCGCAAACCGTGAACCATGGCCCACAGGGAAGGGTTTGCAGGGGCCACCACAGTGAAATCCTCTAACGTACTTGGACATGCCCGATACTGAATATTACATACTTAAAATGCTGCAGTGTACGGAAAACTTTGGTAGTCGGTTTTGCTCATTTGTGAAGCTCAGTTTTGAGGAATTTCTGTTTCTAGAGGTGTCTCTGGGCTCCTAAAAATACAGAAAGTTCATTGTGTGAAGCACACTTGCTGCTGTGCTCTGGTTTCAAGAGCCGGAGAGAGAGTAACAAAAAAAGACACAGCTTTGTACTGAAATAAGAAGAGAAATGTTAAATAATACTGCGAACAGGGGAAATTTGTGTCTTGGTATTATATACCTTGTCTTATAAATCTTGACCTGCTTGGCACTCCGTGATGCACATTTGGGTGATTTTGTTTATAGGATAATTAAGGAATTTACCTTTTAAAGGGCTTGGGTTTATTTTCAAATCTAACTATTCCAGCAGTTAGGCATGAACCAAAGGATTTACAGGCAGTAAACAGCCTACTTGAGCAGCATTTGCTGGAAAGAGGGAGAGGACCTTTCCCTCTCCCGCTGTGGGAGGCAGGAGCTGGGGGCTTGGGGACAGCTCTGGGATGCAGGTACCCTGCCGATGTGGTGGGAGATCTGCGTTGAAGCGCTGTCCATATCTGTCCTCCGATGCGTGAGGAGCACACATGAGAAGAAACAATGCAAATTAGGAAATCGGGGTGCGTGGGTTAACTGGATCGCTTTTATCAGCAAAAATTAACCTGCTTTTTCTCTCTCTCTCTCTCTCTCTCTCTCTCTCTTCCTCCTCCAGAAGCCCTTCAGAGGCCGGTAGTGTCGGACTTTGAGCCCCAGGGTCTGAGCGAAGCAGCTCGCTGGAACTCCAAGGAGAACCTTCTGTCCTGTCCTAGTGAAAATGATCCCCATCTCTTTGTTGCACTGTATGATTTTGTGGCGAGTGGGGACAACACTCTCAGCATAACTAAAGGTAAGGTAGCTGGGCAGAGCAGCACTGGGAGCGTGTGAGAAGGCATAGAAGGAAAAGCCGCTGTGGGATGGCTGCTGAGTTATACACTAAACCCTATGGAATTTTTTTTACTGTGGGAATTCTTCTTAAACAAATACAAATGTTTCACAAAGTCATAACCTTTTAAAAGGTTAAAACTGCATGAAGCTTTTGCATTGGGCAAGAAACTATTTGTGAAAACCAAGGTCTCCATTAGGAGCAAGAATTTGAACTGAGAAATTAAACTAAGCTGATTTTGGAGCCTGGCTTCTGCCATTTTCATAGTTCTCCAAAACATAGTGCCTATATGAAAAATGACTGTACAGATACAGTGTTTCTTATTCAGTACTTCTGTTCCTTGTGTATATTCCAAGTCACATCTGCTTACCTGGCTAATAGAAGTTATTTTTCTGTTGTTTATCCACTCCTGTTCTCTCCTGGCCCCAGGAAGCCAACTCAGTTCAAATAAAATTTGCTGGATTCATTTGCAGTATCAAAGCTGGTGCAGAACTGCAGAGCCAAACAAACTCCTGAAGCATGCATGTGACTTTATTTAGCTTTGAGGAGTACACTCAGGCTTAAAGAAACACACATGCTTCCTGCTCAGTCAGATATCTGTTCCTATAGGAGATGATTTAATGATCTGTTAGCCAGAAAGAACCTGTCTGTGTCCTCAGCTTTTGTTATTGTCATCTCTAAATGTGTTTTCTTCTTGCACTAAGGTGAAAAGCTCCGTGTCCTGGGCTACAATCATAATGGGGAATGGTGCGAGGCCCAAACGAAGAATGGACAAGGCTGGGTACCCAGCAACTACATTACCCCAGTGAACAGTTTGGAGAAACATTCCTGGTATCACGGACCAGTGTCACGTAATGCGGCTGAGTACCTTCTGAGTAGCGGCATCAACGGTAGCTTTCTTGTGCGAGAGAGCGAGAGCAGTCCAGGACAGAGATCTATTTCACTGCGATACGAAGGAAGGGTGTACCACTACAGAATAAATACTGCGTCTGATGGAAAGGTAGGCTGCAGACTATCCAAACCATGAGAGAAAACCTTACTGGTATACTTTGTGCACTGAGCGTACAAGGTCAAGTAGTAGCAATTGAATTGAGCAGTTCTGAACCCCGATCACGATGCTCATCATCTGTAGAGACAGTGAACTGTGAGTGAAACAAAACAGGCTTAGTCCGTTAGTAAACTTCTGAGGGGTAATACAGCCCAGTAGCGAAATGCCATAAGGTAGGAGATACCAGTTACATCAGAGCTGAATGAAATAGATATCATTAATAAGATACTGTGAGGATAAATTCTTGTTCAATACGTTCAAAAGATAATCTCTGCAACTGCCAAATCAGAAAAGTCAAAGCCTGCTGCTGATAATCCTGCAGATATTAGGAACAGAATGCTTTTTTGAGCTATTCTGCAGTATTTTTAACTACTGTTTTGGTTTCTCTACAGTATTTCAGCGTGATCGTTGGAGACGGGTAGGCATTTTTGCTTTTATATGGGCCCAGTCTCTTAATATTTTTCCCCTCCATAGTTGTATGCTGTAGCAGTGTTGCAGTGCCGTGCTTTGTGGATGCTGCAGAGCAATGTTAGTGTAGAAGTGGAGTTTTTCACAGACTTTTTGTTTGAATTTCATGGAAACATTTCTACTGGCATTGGATTTCAGAAAATCTTGTTTTGACAAGTATATTTTAAGCAATGTCTCTTTAGATTCTGTGCAGCAGTTGAAGTGTGAGTCTGGAGCATGGCTGCTGAGGCTCTTCTTGCCAGCATCTGGTAGCTGACAGGTTCTGTGCCATAAATATACCTCAAAAGAAAAAAAAAATCAAGTCTAATAGTGACCCGCTGTGGCCAATTTTCTTTGTCCTGTGAGAGGTTTATTCTTCTTACAGCATTGTTTTTAGTATGAAGCATAGGGAACCACCGTGTTTCCTATTTATCAGACTTATCACTCTGAAACCTTTCATTAGATACATGGATTTTATTCAATAATGAAATGCTTTTTGTCTGCTTTAACAAACAGGTTGTAATGAGACAATTCTGACCATGTTATTTAAGGCAATGTATTTCCAAGTTACAGTGCTTTGATTCTTCCACATTCTGTGGTCAAAATCAGTGCTGGGAAATACTGATGTGCAGCACGCTTGAATGACCACATGGCAATCTGGAATATTATTCTTCCTTCTGTCTCTGTAGTTCATATTCCTTCGATTCTTATTGATGCTGGCAGATGAGTAATGCTCACACATCGACATTTTGAACCCAGTCCTCCTTCAGTTGGTGTAAGTCAGGATGTGTCCATGATGCGATAGCACGTTCTCCATTTTAGCTGTAAAAAGCTTTGGCGTATGAAGGCTTTCATCTCAGCAGAGCTGGTTTGATCCCTAAAAACAGCTCTGTAGTGCTACCATAATCCATTCAGGTCTGTATTAGCCAGGTTAACTGTTCATTTTCCACAAAGTTGCTTGAATTGGTGTTTTTGAGAAAAGGCCAAGGTAAGCACAATTCACTACAGCAGAGCTGCAGCTGGTGGTCGTTGGAAATACAAAATCGAGAAGCAGCAGCAACCAAGAGCTGTGGCTCCAGGCTTTGGCTCTTCGTGCAGGAGTGAGCAAAGAGGTAGCCACAGTCCCCTCCCCCTGTTGCCCACACCCCTGCAGACATGGCCATTTGCCACATCTACACATCAGGCCCTGCTGTTTGCAGCCTGGTGCGTTAAACCCCATCAGTTTGAGTTTGTGTTAATGAGCTGGGCAGTGAATCACTACAGCTTAGCGACAGACGTGCTGCCCGCTCTGTTGCTGGGCTGGGAGGTGCTGCGCTCTTCCAGCTCCCCATTCCCAGCTGTAACAGCTGAGGAGCTGGGAAGAGAAACAGCTAATATCCTTACTTTTCCCTTTGTGAAATGGAGACCACTGGAGCTGGTTCCCTGCTTTAGGCCACTCATGTCGTATTCTATTACCCGCTGTGTAACAGAGCGAAGGAAAGCACTTACCTTCAGCTCCCTGAGCACCTGGGGCCTTCCCGGCGAGCTCTGTCATTACTCAGCCTGTCCAGGGAGTTCAACATCTGCAAGTGCTGCAGTAAGGGTGAATGACTTTGGTTGTATCATATCCTGTGACCGAGAGAACTCGCGATCGGGAGAAAGAGGTATTAGAGGAATGTGTGGAGCAACTGCTGCTCAGCGCAGAAGTGTGCCATGTATTGCACAGTCTCACACAGGCTTTTTCCTGGAGAAAAACCTGAAGGGACTAGGACGATCAGAGAGTGCTGTAATGTTGTAATTTTAGCTCTGTTCATGTGAATGCCTTGGGTTTCAACAACTGAGGGAATTTTTTCTTTATTTCCCAGTTTAATGGGTCATATTCTTCCAGACCACCTTGTAATGTTTTGGTTTGTTGCTTGTTTTTGTTTTTTATGAAAACGATTAAAAGTGACTGTTCTTGATTTGGCTGGCACAGTGCCGCTCATCTTCTGGTAAACCACTTCCGTGGTACAAAGGACTTGGGTTTCCTGACTTGATAGGACTTGAGGCGAAGCCTCCTATTGAGTAACGCAACTGCATGAACAGAATTGTCCAGCCAGTTCTTCAAATCCTGCTGTCCTCAGCATTAAGGACACAGGATGTTTGTCCTGCTTGAGTCTCTTGGAGCCTCCTGTGGCTGAGCTGGATGCAGACTCACTCCTTTATCATGGACCTTCATGGATTTTTTCTGTGGATGTTCAGTTTTGTCTGCTGACTGGGGAGGGTGAATCCCATCAGGTTAAGGATGCCCCGGGGGTTACGTGGGCCAGTTCAACCACCACGCTTATAAAATACACCAGCCAGAAGCTGTAGATAATCAGCTAATTTGCACTAGCAGAGCCTCTTGGAACAGGAGCAGTTGTAGTTTCACTTCCGATGTGGAAAAAATTGCCCAAATAATGTGTCAGCAGTGCAGCCAGGAAGCAAACTGTGCGAGTCCCTGCATAACCTCGCATAGTACAGGAACGCTGGTCTCTTACCTCTGTGGGAGTACAGCTGGCAGCACCAGGCGGTTTTCTTGGGGGAAGTTATCCAGCAAGTGGCTTGAGTTAAGGCTCAGCGTTCGGGGCCAGCCGAGAAGGGAGGTTGCAGTGACTGGCCAGTGTGTATGCACTTGCTGGGCTGTGCCAGCAGCATGCTGTTCATAGCTGCTCCTTGCTTCGGCTTCTTGGGATACATGCTGCAAATTCCATGATTCATACTCTGGTTTCCAGTAGTGCTGCTGATGGGAAGTAAGGCCTCCAGGAGTCAGTGTTGGGATGTAATCACTGAGGTTAGGAGAACTGCCTACAGAATGAACGCATTCAGTGGGTAGATGTAGGATTTTTAGCCTAAATGGAAAGCTTTGTGTGGGTTAAGGCATGGAGAGTTGTCCTGTGGCCTGGACGGGGTGATCCTGAGTTCTGTTCCCCATTCTGCTACATGTTTCCTTTGAAACCTTTGGCCATTTATTTAACTTCTTTCTCATCTGTAACAAGATCATGTAATCTGTCACGTAAAATATGGATATCTCTAGTTCTCATGGGATTTTGAGGTCATGAAATACAACCCATCAGAAAAGCATTGGCAGCTTCCTTCATTGTACTCTCTGATACTTCCAAGTGATCCTGGGATTCAGCATAGTTTTCTATATCCACGCATTTGTGTTTTAGTGCTCACTGTAACACTGTCAGCTGCTAATACCCCTGTGAGTCCTGCAAGTCATTCTCAAACGGGTACGGCTTATTTGAAATTGTTGCACTGCCTGATGCTTGGTGGTCCAAGCCATGCAGCAGTAAAAGCCTCTTTTATATTGTCACTTGTTTGTTTTCAAAACATGAGTTTTCAAGGTGATTTTACATCTTTGACCGTGAAAAGTTGTTTGTTTGTTTTCTTAACGTAGTGTTGAAGTGAGATTTGGCTTGGTTGCTTTACCAGAATAATACCCCACTCATTTTGGTAGCGGCTGAGAACATGCTTCTCAGGAGGATGCTTTTATTTTTTAGCTATAAAGCTTCCACAGGAGTTTTGTTACCAGCAGCTGCAGCAAAAGAAAAGCAAGAGTGAAAGGAAAGTGGCTTTCTCCAGCCCAATGCCTCAAACCTTCCTCTCCCCCAAAGTGTGCATGTTGTCACCAGAGTGTTTAATGGCATGGGTTTTGTTCAGGTGGCTTACAGACAGGTTGGCCACTGTGCTGCTTCTCCCAGTCCCCCAAGCCCGGGTGCTATTGCCTGGAAATGCCTGTTGAACCAGGGACTGTGATTTCCCAGTGCTGGAGAGGTAGGTTTCTACAGCATAGTCCCCTTTTTTGGATGCTAAATGCTCTGTGAGATTCCCTTCCCAGAAACCTTATAGGGGTATCGTTCTGTTACTGAGGGTGTAGCTTCAAAGCTGATGGGCACCGCACACCTTACAGTAGTCTGGCCTGGCTCTGACTGATCTGTGGCGTTGTTCATCTCTAGGCTTGTTTTTCCCTTTTTGGGCTGCGCTGTGTTCCTGAGCTGAACGTTTTACCTTCCTGCGGCTCTTTTAAATTAGTCCATGACAAACATAGATTGGCAGGTTCTGCCTGTTCTGACCATAACAGTTACCATATGTACGTGAGCACACAGCTCGTTCTCAGAAACTGAAGTGGGGATTTGGGCAAGCAGGATGCTGAGGGGCAGAGAACTTTGGTCTGTCACTCTGACTACACTTGGGTAACACGGCTTCTCTTTTCAGTCACCTTTTTTTCTATGTAGTGTCTGTGTTCTCATATTCTTCAGGATATTTGGTCTTCTCCAATGCCTCTCATTCTCATTTTGGGTTTGGTGTAGTAAACAGGTGCCTGCAAAGGAGGAGTATCCATGCAGAAATTCCCATTGCCCGGTCCAGAGGCTCTACTCAGGTTTGAGGGTGTTTTTATCCTCCTTGCAAACGCTTCTTTTTTTCTCTTGCAAGTGCATCTCCCTTTTCTGTTGGGCACGTTCTTCACAGGTTCATTTTCTTTTTCCATTCAAAAATTCTGTCTACATGAAAGAAGAAGAATTTGACCGCAAGTCTGGGATTTCTGGATGCCTGGCAGCCCCGTCAACTTCACAGCCTCCCGAAATCCCAGACAGATGGCCCCTGCACACGCACAAACTGTCAGAGTGCGTAGCCAGCGAGTCAGAAGCGTTTGGGAAGTTGGAGCATAGCTATCGGCATGCAGTGTGCACAGTAAGGACGTTGCATCACACCAGTTTCATAGTGCATGGGCTGGACAGAAATCCAGGGGGCTGACACGGTGCTGCTCTTCCTTCACGGTTGTCCCTTGCCAGACCTTGGTCTTTTGTGAGAAAATGGAGCTCTTCAGCTCCCATGTGCTGCATCCAACATAGGATGTTGCTCTTTGATACAAAGCTTTCTCCTTCAGGTGTTATCAGCATCACTTACTTTAAAGTTAAATCTCTAGCTTTTGTAATATTGCCAGCAGACAGCTGGGCTTGAGTGCGAAAACTGGAAATACAGAGCTCTAGTGGCAGGGAGTCACTTGGCTGTTGCCTTTAGTAGGCTTTTAGGCTTAAAATGGATCTTCTGCATAAATGTTAAAAGGTAACAAATATGGGTTATCATCCCTCACAGCGGGTTCTCGTTCAGTAGTAATGATTTTACTTCTGTGTTATTGATCGGTGCCCCTCACAAGAACGGAGCAGCCCGGCTGTATAACTTCATGCAAAATAATGTGCAGGAGTTTAGGCCAAAAGCAGGGAAGGCATTTGTTTGCTTAAAGGAAAATGTAGGCAAGTGAAATGTCATAACCCAAATAGCAATAGTGGAATCAAGACACCAAGGTTGATAACCCTGCACTCCCACAGCCTCTACTGACCTGCCCTTTGAAAAAAGACATTTCAAGCAAAACCATACCAATACAGTGCTATTTGCAATCGTTCCTTTCATAGTTTCAGCAAAGTGCATGTATTTGCTCCTGAATCCATGCATTTCCCATGTAAGTGTTGACTGTTCTCAGCTCTGGGATCTCGTGGAGCTCGTAGTACTGCAGATTGAGTAGAAGTGATACAACACTTTTCTTTCACAGTTTTATGATGTGATTTCTACATATAAATGCTCTGAAGTGCGTTTTGTGAAAGATCTTTCTCTCTCTGGTCCCTAGCTGTATGTCTCTTCAGAGAGCCGCTTCAACACCTTGGCAGAGCTGGTCCATCACCATTCGACTGTCGCAGATGGGCTCATCACCACTTTGCACTACCCGGCGCCCAAACGCAATAAGCCCACTATTTATGGCGTCTCTCCCAACTACGACAAGTGGGAGATAGAGCGAACTGACATCACGATGAAGCACAAGCTTGGCGGAGGGCAGTATGGAGAGGTGTACGAAGGAGTCTGGAAGAAGTACAACCTCACAGTGGCTGTGAAGACACTAAAGGTAGGACTCGAGTCACTGAGAGTTCCCATTCATCTGCTTTGAGGAGGAACCAAGTTCAGGCAGGCTGCTTGCCCTCAGCCACAGTTGGACAGTTTTGATCAAGGCTGGCTCTTCCTTTCTGTGCTGTAGGCTTGGAATAGAGTTTTATTGGAAGAGCTTCATCCTGTTGTGGTTTTACATGATACCTGAAACGCTTGTAGCTAAGCTAACAGTAACAGCACAATTTTAATTTCAGAAGGGGCGAAACCTTAGAAAAGTAAATAGTGCTGTGATGTCTCGTGTTCAGGGTGTGGCAAAGGTGAGCTGTTCATGGGTGAGCACACTAACACAAGCAGGATTGTGGATTGTGAGGCAGACCACAAAATTCAAAGGCTGTGCTTCAGGGAGGCTTTTGATGTTTTGATTTTCTGTTTTATGCAGCATCTGTCCCAAAAGTCAAGCTCCCTGTGTACCTGGAAGTCTTGTTCACAGCTGCCTCTTATGAAAAGATACAAGAGGAGCAAAAAGTGTACCCAAGCCAAAATATATTAAAATTAATGAGGAACTGGATAATCAGTTCTGTTTCTGACTCTGCTCCGTGATTTCTGTGTCTCGGTTTCCTTGTCTCTTGAAATGCAAATAATGCTCTGTGAGTTCGTAAGGTCATTGCTTAATTCATTTATGTTTATAAAAGTGTCCTGGCACCATCCGCACACATTGGATTGGATTGCTTAATCAGAGTTTATGTTAACTTGACACCATGTTCTCTCTCCTCCAGTGGGGATGTGGTTTGGGCTTGCAGAAAACAAACAGAACTGGAGTTTTTTGTTTGTTTCTTTTTGGTCTTTTTGCAATGGAAATTTTGAAGTGGAGAGAACTGTGTGGATGCCTGAGTGTCAGGGGAAGAGCCTTTTCCTTGATTTGGGGGAAATGTTTCTTCCTTACACTCAGAGCAGTGGCTGTCTCAGTATTTCTGGGTTGCTATGGTTGCAGAAACTATTTTCATTTTGGCCTTTTCTGTACTCTGGAGATTCCTGTTGCTGTTCCCTAGCTGAGGAGAGTCCAAGTGCCTACTCGCACAGGGAGTGAGTGACACCTAGTGTTATTCCTGCTCGGATCCATGGCACTGGGGACCACAGGGCTTACACAGGAGCAGTGCAGGTGGAGCTGGCATGTGACCGGGCGGAATAAAACATCTGTTAATCATGAACAGGGGAGACTAGTTGTTTCCAGGAACATTGTTTGCTGTAAGATCTCCTTTTCTGCCTCTGGTTGCAGCATGAGGATACCTGGCATCTTCAGATTTCTCCTTTTGCTCCAAACTGTAGTTGTCGCTTTCGTTCTCTTCTCTCTAAAATCCACTAACAATGGCAAATTGCACGTTATCTCATAAAATGTGTTTATGCATAAAGAGAAATCTTAATAGAGACCGTCACTGTTTCAAATATCTCAAATAAATATTTAATGAAACATGACTAAAAGTGGTTCATAATGTGGTATGAAGCAGCATGTTCCACTGGGGAATGTAAGAATAACTGAAGAAGAGAGTTGAAAAACACTCCAACCTGCAATTATGCACACTAAACCTATCCTTAAAAGCAAATTTATAATCCACCTTCCTTAAATCCATCAGTCTGCTGCCTGACAGGTGGATTATAGCTTTCTTCAAAGTTTTTAGAAACATTTTTAAATCACATTTATAACCCAGTTCTGCTGGGGAAAACAAGCTCTCCGCAGCTTCTGCACAGTGCTTAAATGACTCACACTGTTTTCCTCTGAGAGAATATTTTTCAAAACTTCGTATGGTTCCTCTTATTTTCCCGTCTACTCCAGGTGTCTCTGTAAGAAAGACAGAGGGGAGGAACAACTAAAACAGAAAAAAACCTCATTGTTCCAGCTTCTTTTTGAGCAGCGATGCTTACAAACACCCATTTGTTGTTCAGTCTTCTGTCAGGTGCCTAAAGGTTGCTCATAGCTGGAGCAAAACACTGAAATCACCCAAGACAGCAGCCGGAGCAGCACACGCTGTTCCTCAGCAGGATTGAATGAGGAGTGCTAGAAATGTTTTGGTGCTTGGATGATTCCCCTTACAATACATCACTGGGAGCTCAGCATGTTGTGCAGGACACAGCAGTGTTTATAAGGCTCTGATGTCACAACATGACATACTGTGAATTTGTTTTTCACATCTGATGTTGGAGGCAGGGGCATGAGGTTGCCCAGGGAAGTTGCGGATGCCCCCTCCCTGGAGGTGTTCCAGGCCACGTTGGATGGGGCTTTGATCCTCCTGATCTGGTTAGAGGAGAGATGTCCCTGCCCATGGCAGGGGGGTGGAACTGGATGGCCTTTAAGGTTCTGTCCAACCCAAACCATTCTGCGAATCTGTGAGCTGGGCAGAGGCTGCAGTGACTGACGTGGAGCTTTGTGACCTGCGTGTGGTGGGACCGAATGCTCCTGTGGTGACTGTGGCCGGGCCTTGTTCCTTGCACGGGCTGTTTAGTGGCTGAACTCTTGCGAGCTAGTCCTCTCAGCACGTCTTGCTGCTCACCTCTACTCTGGATCCTGTGGCAATGCCTCTGCTTTAGTTTTTCCTTTTCCTTTTTCTTTTTTTCCCTAGCAGAGAAGCCTGTGTTTTATATTAGGTGATGTGCAACCCCGGTGCCCCTTTCTGCCACAATCCTGTGCTCTGCTAGGAAAATGCTGTATGGCCGGAACAGGTTCATTTCTCCCATGGTTTTGAATGCTGGAAGATGGAAGCTGGTTAAAGCTTGGTCTTTTGCGTGAGATCAGATTTTCAGGGAGATCATTGTCAGGGTAGTTCTCTGTATGTCCCCATCCTATTAATTTGGTTGCTGAGAGAGAAGAGGTTTAGAACGGTGGCGCAGCACTGCAGAAGAACAACCTTTCCCACTTTGTAGTGTGCATAACGTAAATGTGTGTTTAGGGTAATTTTGCAACCTGGTTTATGAATCCAGTTTCCTTTGCCAGAGAAAACAGTTTAAGGTTCTACTCACAAGGACCTTTGGGCTATTAGTTTTGACAGAGTGTGTTCAGCAAATCACAGCTGCCAATCAAGCTAATTGGCAAGGAATAGGAAATGATTGAATGAAACACTTTGAAAAAGGTTCTCATTCCTCGCTGCAAAGCAGAGTGCTGGCTGGATCTCGCAGCGGCAGCCCACTGTTATCATTCTCACCAGCAGCAGTAAATCCTTTCCAATCCTTCCTTAAAACACTTCATCCATGTAGCCTGTCAACATTAATCCACCAATGGAAAAAAAAAATATGGATATAGAAAGAAACATTGCTTTAGGAATAGATCTGTATTTTTGCACCACTTTGAAATGACCTCCCGGCCATTTCGGGCATATTTACTTCAGAAAATATGTCTTTGGAGCAAGATTGTATCCTCCTTGGTTTTGTGTTGTGCCAAGCAAGTTTATGGTGTTCAACAAATAGATAGTGACATGTCTGCCCAGAACGGTTATGTCCTGGGTCAGGCTCTAAATGCCAGGAATGAAATCTCTGGCACCTCGGGCTCTCGGTGATGGAGAGGCTGCCATTGGTCGTGCCTCCCTGTCTGCAAGGGGGACTTCTTGCTCCTTCCCCGTGAGACTGGGGACCCACATTTCAGCAGCTGCTCAAGCCTTTGATTGTAGTGTGTCCTTCCTTTTATGTGCATTCTTGTTTCTTTTCTTTTCTGTGCTTTTTATTTCTTGTTGCCTTTTTTTCCTGTTAGGAACAAGCGCATTTTTCCTTTTCATCGCCTGAGTGGCCCTGTGAGAGGCCGTTCACAAAAGGGATATGGATTTTCTTGCCCCAAAAACCTCCGTTAGAATAAGAATGATAAAACCACTTTTTTTTTTTAAGACTCCTACAAAAACCCCACGTCCCCAACTCCCTGGCATTGTGATGTGGCTACAGGAAAAAATTACCTTGAAAGAACTGTGGCTTATGTTGTCAGTTTGCAGTTCTTCTTGTGTCCTTGTACAGAACTCTGTTCCTCCTTTGTGCACGCTGTCCTTGCCAAAGCTTTTCCATTGTTCTGCAGGAGGATACCATGGAGGTGGAAGAGTTCTTGAAAGAAGCCGCGGTAATGAAGGAGATCAAGCATCCGAACTTGGTGCAATTATTAGGTAAGTGATAAATACCAAGCAGAGGGATTTGAACTAAACCCTTGTGCAGTGATATGGATGTTAAGGAGCAGATAAGCTGCTTACCATACCAAGGCTTTAAATACAGACACTTATTGTCTGGCAGAATTCACAATTTGTACCACTAATACATGGCTTTTAATGATCCCGTCTCCCTAATGTTTAAGTTGCCAGAGCCCGAAGCAGGAAATTAAAACCCTCTATTAACCAATTCCAAGCAGGACTCATTCCTTCTGTGAGCCCTCTTTTTCTGCCTTCTAGGGGTATAAGTTGCCCTAGAGGACAAAACCTGAAGATTGACTGGTATTCTCAAATGCTCAGTGTAAACTTTCTGTCGATCCCTAGGGGTGTGCACACGGGAACCTCCATTTTACATCATTACGGAGTTCATGACATACGGGAACCTGCTTGATTATCTACGTGAGTGTAACCGGCAGGAGGTGAATGCTGTGGTGCTACTGTACATGGCAACTCAGATCTCCTCAGCCATGGAGTACCTGGAGAAGAAAAACTTCATTCACAGGTAGGAAGGACACTGAGCACCCCTGAATTTTGAGGACTAAACACCCTTTGATTTATTTTCCTGCTTTTCAGAGTGTCACGGCATTGATCTCAGGAGCAGTTGGTGTCCTATATTTACCACCCCCGTGCATTGTATTTTGATGCCGTACATTAACCTGGCTATAGGATAGGCTCCTAATTGTTTTTCTCTGCGTATTTCTCTTACTTTTGAAGTAGATGCAGGTGAAAAACATGTCAGTACTTTTTTATTTTGACAAGAGTCTTGAATGTAAATGCTTCCCAAAGTAACAGGCTCTTAATGGACCAGGTAAGCCACTGCTCTCCCTTGATTCTAACACCATTAAAACCAGCTGCAGCTGATGTTGGTGGATTTGTGCAGGTGCTCACAGCAAAGCCATGCTCTTAGCGCTTCTTATCCCATCTACTTTGTTGTCTGCTTCACTTTTTTTTTCTGCCCTCAGTAGGGATTGTTTCCCACTATTGTCCAGAATGCGTATTCACTTTAATAAGCATCTCTGCAGTCTTAAAAGTCTCAGAGACTCTGACCTTTAAGTGTGCTGCAATTATGGCTGGAGCTTTGCATTCTTCATCCGTGGAAATGGCCTCCTAGCAATATAATGACACATCCTGCGCGAAGGTTGGAGAGTCACAGCGCTTTATATAAGATGCTCTCTGTGCCGTACCGTGACCTTTCTTGCCCAATTAACTGGAATATGAAATTAGCACATGTTTTTTCATAGAGACAAATATGAAGATTGTGTGTAAAATTCTAGGTGCTCCTCTAAGTCACGCATTGCCTTTGCTGCCTGAAAGGCCTGTTTAAATGCTTCTGTCAGTCAATAAAGTGAACGGTGATGCTGCAAATTAAAATTTCCAGCCTTTGATTTGCTCTGTTGAAAGTATTTCATCCCTTTAGCCAGCGGGAAGTGAACTTTAGAAAATGCTTTGTGTGGATCCCATTTTTGTGGTCTCCCGTTCATTTAATTTCCTCTTATTTTTGATGACCCATTTATCTACAATAAATTGTAGTGTTTTTCCTTATCAGCCACCCCCATACCCACCTACCCAATTATTTTAAGAGTGTTGTCACAATTCACGTCTGTGGATTCAAATGCTGGGCTGGGACCTCATTTAATGGATCAGGAAGGAAGAGGAATTTGATTATGAAGAGGAGCTTTTACTTCGACACACATTGCAGCAATCAGCATTGATAAGAAAGTATAGTCAAAAACACTGTGAAAATTTAATGGGCATCTGGTGAGACGTACTCTTTTTTAATTTATTCTGAGCAGAACAAGCGAAAGAAAGAGCAGCGTCTGCATCCTATCTAAAGATCTCACTTGAGCTTTCTGCTAGAATCAATTTTGAGTTCAATGTGACATAATCTGGAAAAGTGTTTTTAACGAAACCTAATATTAGGAGAAATGTTCTTCTGTGCTTTACATTTTTATACTCGTCAAGTATTTCTGAGGGTGCACATACAAGGCAGGGAAGTGGCAAATGCAATGGGTACATCTCTCACCTGCCAGGATAGAAGCAGGTTAAAAAATGTGAAAGAAAATCTTAATTTGCTTGTTGTCCAGACCTTTAAAAATATAAGTACCAATAACAGAGACTGAAATGGGTTTGAAAAGGCCAAAACTTGGTATAAAAAAGTTGAATTGTAAATTGTGGTGCCTCGGAAGAAGGAGGAGCGTGGCTGGGAGCTAAACCTGGTGCTTGAGCAGGGGCTGGGAAAGGAGCTCTGCAGAGTGCCTGCTGTTGGCTGGAGTGACCGAAGTGCTGGAGAGGTGGGCAAGAAGTGAGGCACTGAGACTTAGTTTATTCAGAGCTCGTCCTCAGCTATTGATAACTTGAGCACTGACATTTTCTTTACATTATTTTTATCCTGAGGGTGGCAGCTTTTATTGAAAGTGAGGGGGCTTCTTGGAGCTTTCATTGCAAATTAGAAAAAAAAAAAGTTTGGATGACAGTCTTACAGAGCCAGAACAGAAAATAACTTTCCCTCTTACATGTATGTGTGTAACTACATGATTTATGTCTAATACTCTGATCAAAATAATCACACGCAGGCCTGGGTATCTTCGGGAACAGCAGGTTTCCTTGCTGCTGCTGAAAGTGAAATGGTAGAGGCTTCAAATTGCCTATTTTTGTTCTTGTTTTTAGGGACCTTGCTGCCAGAAACTGCCTTGTAGGGGAGAACCACTTGGTGAAGGTGGCAGACTTTGGCCTGAGCAGGCTGATGACAGGTGACACATACACTGCCCATGCTGGAGCAAAATTCCCCATCAAGTGGACTGCACCGGAAAGCCTGGCCTACAACAAATTCTCCATTAAGTCTGACGTCTGGGGTAAGAATTTGCATGTACGAATTAATGCAGATTATAGCCTTCTTTTCCAGGGCTGCGAAATGAGGACATTGTGAAACATTTCAGGAGGGAGCACGTTCCTTGGTTTGAGTCATATTGTTCTCTGAGCTTGTTGGAGTGCAGGAACTAATCGCTGCTAAGTCATTCTTTGAGCAGAGCACTGAGGCGCCCGACCTGGCTCTGTATGTTGGAATTGTTGGCGAGTAGGAAAATAAAGGGTACTGTAGCATTGATAGAAATATCTGAAATGGGGCTGGAGGGCACTGATGCCTTGATAGAGCCCTGGCCAGGGCTGTGAAGTGATGCGTTGTATAGACAGGAAAGTTCTGACTACTTCAAGGAGGAAAATGAGAATCTGATTCATTTTATGTTAAAAAAACCTATGCCTGGGTCTGTCGAGTGATAGCTCCAAGCTTGTCTTCCTGCATTTTAGAAGAATAATTGTCGGAACGAGATGAGGAGAAACAGAGGGAAAATTTGATGACAAATGGTTATTGAAGAGCCTTGAGGTCCTGGTGATAAGAACAGGCTTAGCTGAAAGGAGCTGCATCCTATCAAATATGACCACAGAAAATCTCATTGTACTTTTTATCAGCCTTTCTCTGGCTTCTTTATCTTGGCCATTGCTGTTGGTCAAATTCTCAAAAGTGCCCAGTGACATGAGATAGAAGGTGGTGGGATGTGATCCCAAAGGCACTTGGAAAATGTCCTGAGCATCTTCTGTTTATAAACCAACAGACAGCAGTGTCGCACCAATGTGGTTTCTGGAGTTTTGGGGAAACTGTGCAGAGAAAGGCTTTATTTTCTACCTTTTAGGCAGATGGCTGATCCAAAATGTTTTATAGATGGGAGGGGGAAACCCCAAACAGCCTCCCAAGGAGTATGTGATTGCTGACCAAGGAGTTTCCTCTGCTTTGGACTTGCACGTGGCGGTTTTGGCGCTTGCCGCACTCAAGGATGCTGCTGTGTTGCTGTAGTGGCTCCAGCGTCCCTGTTGTGTTTAAAGAGTGGAGCGCTCAGGGAGGACAGATCCAAAGGGAGTATTGGTATCTTTAATTAGGGTTAGCGTAACCTTGTGTAGTGAGAGTCGGAGCAGTGGACCTGGGGATCTGATTAGAGCGAGCCAACCGTCCCCGGGGGCCATGGCTGCTGCTGGGCACTCCAGAGTTCAGACGCTTTCCCCTCACCGCCTCAAGACAGCAATCAAAGAAAATTGTGCACAGAAATGTCTGATGTAAATTGCCCTTGGTGGTGTTACCATGTAATGTGATGTGATTTCCTTACTTATGCAGAATTGTAATCGCTTTCTCTTCAGGTTAAGAGCAGAATAGGGTGACTGAACTAATTACATGCAGGTTGTTGAACTGGTGTTGGGTCTATTCTGCCAGCCCGACTCCTGTATTAGCTGCTTGACCCTGGTGCTGACCTGCATCCCCACCGACTTCTGGACTTGAATCCCTCTCCTGTTTCAAGACCGTTTTTGTGCTCTCCCTTTTCCCATTCACATTTCCTTGGGACCAAAATGTCTCACCCTCTCTTCTTGGCAGCAACTGCTGAAGCTTTCCTCTCACTGCTGTCTCCCAGGTTTTCCCTCTAGACCACACTGCAGCTAAACAAGGGTGCCCCAAAAACACTGAGCTATTAAAATGTGTGAGTCCTCTAGGGAGAGGCTGCAGATGAGAGGAGCTGTCAAATTGAGGGAGAGACTGCAGTGCAGCAGGGAAACGGTTTCAGCTAATCCACTGTGAAGTCTCTTAATTGTGGCTTTAATAGGACTTGAAGGATCTTAAGGCGTTCAGGTTTGAGACAACTGATACATTGAAAATTAGTCTAATTCTACCCTGTCATATCGCAGGAGACTTGTCTGTGCTGACGAAGAGCCTTGTTACGCTTCTTTAACATTTAAGCTGCTGCTGAGCATGGGATCTGAGCCACCCAGAGCTGGTTTAAGTGTGCAGCACTGTTTAGTGACTACTCCCACTAAACATCCTCTCAAGTTTAAGATGAAAACAAAGCTTATTGATTTTTTTTTTCCTTTTCTTCACTCTCTTGCAGCCTTTGGCGTTCTGCTGTGGGAAATTGCGACCTATGGCATGTCCCCTTACCCTGGGATTGACCTGTCTCAAGTCTATGAGCTGCTGGAGAAAGACTACCGCATGGAGCGCCCTGAAGGCTGTCCTGAGAAAGTTTATGAGCTCATGAGAGCGTGTAAGTGTTCCTCAGCCCTGCAGATGCTGCTTTTTAGCTCTTAGAGATGCTGTGAAAGTGCCAGGGTTTGGCCACATGTAGCGAGGTGCAGGAGACTCCCTGCCAGTTCCAGTGAAGGTGCAAGGCTGTGTAGAAATGTTTGGCTAAAACTGCTTTCCCCAGAGGATGAAAGCGCTGTGAAACCAGCCATTCTTCTCTACTGGGAGCGCATAGACCTGAGGGAAGGATTTGTTATTCAGCTCAGTGTTTTATTTGTCTCTTTTTTTCTGACAATTTAGAGACAAGCTTGTGCTCTAAGGATGAAGCAGGAGCTTCATTAGGCTTCTTAAGGGACTGTTACTCTTCACTCTGGCCTTTTAGCGTGTGACTTAGCATGATGTGTTTTTTTCCAGCGTTACTTTGGCTCAGTGGTGGTTGCAGATACCCAACACCCCCTAAATGAAGTTTCCGTGTTGTTATTTTATCTTGCCCATTGTATAAAAAAGGAACCGCGATAGCTAGCTCCTCCCGGTGCGTACAGAATAGCTAAAGCTGGTGGGAAGTGCTGAGTGCTGTGGTGTTGTTTCTTTCCAGGCTGGCAGTGGAGCCCTTCCGATAGACCCTCCTTTGCTGAGATCCATCAGGCCTTTGAAACGATGTTTCAGGAATCCAGCATATCGGATGGTAGGTCTGAGTCCCTCTCGGGATAGTGGTTCTGGGCGTGGGAAAAGGGCCAACTGCATCTGTAATTCTGCACATTGCTCACAGGCTGCTTTGCTGTGAAACAGTCCTGGGGTATAGAGCCTGGTGTGAACGGTGTAGAAAGCAGAGAGGTGTTTACACGTGGGTTTTTCCTGCATAGGGGCACACACCTGTTTTTTAAAGGGCCAAATGGCTGAGCAGCCTCAAGGAAACTCTGTCTTGCATCGCTCACTTTTCTTTTGTGCTCTGAGCAGCACAATAGTTTTTCTCTTCTGTTGATTGCGGTGATTGTTTTTTCTTCTGTGCATTGCAGAGGTGGAGAAGGAATTGGGAAAGAAGGGCATGAAGAGTGTAGTGAGCAATTTCCTCCAGGCCCCAGAGTTGCCAACCAAAACACGAACGTCGAGGAGAGCTGCTGAAAGCAAAGACGCCAACGAGGGCTTGGAGACTACACATGCTCGAGGCCAGGGAGAATGTGGTAGGTTTTAATTAAAGTCATTATTCCTTCAGGAAATACAGAGGAAAACAAAACACAAGTCCAGCTCCAGGTCTTCACCTAGGAAAAGCTGTGCATAATAACAGTGCCAGCTTTCTGTATCAGCGTTATGTTTCTGGGTGACAGACTGCTGAGTTTGCTTTCCTGGGTTCAGAACTCCTTTTATTGTTTTGTGCAAAGGCAGGTTGTTAATCTCGGGACCAGATACACACACAGACACACTCACAGCAGCTGGGAGTGCGAGTCCTTAACTGGTTGAGGGACTGGCACTACACCCGCTGTTGCTTAGAGAAGCCTTAGGAGTTCTTTTAACTTAATGGCTGTTGCCTTCAGCTCCCTGTAGACTAGAGCCTGAGCACAGAGCTCTCTGATCATATCCTCTTCCCATTCCCTGGCAGGAGCTATCAGTGGGATCTCGCAGTGCATCTGAGTGCTGGGTAATCTGCTGTGTTCAAGCCACTTTACACTACCACACTGCATAATTTAAAGCAGGACGATTGCTTGGGTTTAGAAGCCCCTTAAGGGAGGGTCCTTCACTTTTTCATCCTCACAGGTTTGTGCTTGCAGCACTGAAGAGTATTACTCTTGGCAGGTACCAAATATAATTTCAGCAAGGGACAAAAAGGTATTTACAGACTCTTCCATGAAATTAAACCCTCTTTCAATCATTTTCTTCAGCAATGTACCTTGCATTCTGAGGTAATAAAAGCAGTGGTAAAATGCTGAATGTATACAGTAGATTTATATCTAGTTAATGTGAAAAATAATAAGGTAAAACAACATACAGTGGTTTTTCCCAGCTCCTGTTGAGAGCTTCTCTAACCATTCATGTGACTGACCTTTCCTGTGTAATGTCAAATTCACTTAGCAGTACATGTTTCAGTAGCAGATGTACATCTAGACAAAAAGGGTGAAAAAAGAGAAGATGTAAAATGTTGGAAAAAGAAAGTATCCATGAGTTAGGAAGGGAGGTTATTTACCATATATAGGAAATATAATTGCCTGGTATTACTAGCTTTGAAGTAAAATAACTTCATTTAAATACTTAAGGGCTTTGAGAGATTCAAGTGCAGCAGGAATAATATGATTTTAACATTATGGTGGGAATCATTTCACTCTTTATTGAAAATATTTCACATTAAAGCTATATTGCTGTTTCCCCTGCAATTATCAAGTGTTTCTATAGCAAGGCCAACAACTGGAAGCCACTCCTCAGTGCAAGCTGGTGGTTGTCTCTGGATCTGCGCAGCTCTGTTGTGTCCAGACACAGAGAGGCCCTGTGCTGTGAGAGCTCTTCTGGTTGTCCAGGTCCCCAGAAGTTGTTGTGTGGGAATAGTGTAACAGCACATGGTCCTGTGGAAGTGTGCTGTCTTCTCAAAGTACGCAACTATCAAATTCTGTCTCCTCAACCAAAATCCCTTCCTCTGCCAAAATCCTGCCCATAGCATGATGATCGCCAGTATGTGACTAAGAAGCATCTTCCTTTTCCCCAAAGACTCTGCTTCATCTCCCTTATTACTGCCTACTGGAGCTGTAAATGTATATGCTGCCCTGAAGGCATTCCTGCTTTGAATTAGAATGCCATCTGAGTGCTGGGCCTGGGAATGAGCCCCCCTGTCACTCAAATACAGAGACCTTCAGGACTCTGTATAAATTTATTATAAAGCACTATTCATTTTTAAATACCTCTTGTAAGTGGAGAAAGGGTCACCCCATCATTTCCTGCTGGAGCAGTGCTGCCAAAGGAGGTTGTTACCACTGCTTCCTTCCATTATCGTACAAAGCTGGCCAACTTCACGACGGTTTGACTCGAGGCGTTCAGCTGCCAAAGGGCGTCTTGATTTCTGCTCGTGAAAAAGTCATTTCCATTCCCCACGAAGGATGACATCAGAAAAGAGGTTAGGAGTTCGGAAACTAAATGAACAAGGAGAGTGGGGCTGGTGGTGGGTTACAGAGATCTCTTATTAATTCAGAGGGTCAGCTGTTCGAAAGAGAGTGACAGCATAGCAACTAAAGAAGATGCCTCTTAATATTTTATCTTCTTCACAGTGTGAAGTTCAGACAAGTCTCCTGATGTGAGGGTGGGATTCTGAACCTAAATATTTTGTGTTTGTATGTCACTCTTTAAACAGGAAGCCTACAGGGAAAGTAGTATAGTGGCAAAGTCTTGTAGAGGCCACCTTGGAAGTGAAAGTATGAAGGATTAGGAACCATGTTTTGTCTAGAGATGTGTGTGGCTGTACCGGCTTTACTTGTCTGAAGTTGTCTGTCTTTACGGAACCTCCACCTTTTAGAGGTGTTGCTGTAGTTTGATTGTGGAGGAAATACAATTATTCTGGCTGTTGAAACAATGCTCAGTAGACTCTTTGTTTTCCCTTGCAGACCCTCTGGATCATGAACCTGCTATTTCTCCCTTGCTCCCTCGGAAGGAGAGGGTGGCCCTGGAGAGCGGTTTGAATGAAGATGAGAGGTTGCTTCCGAAAGACAAAAAGCATAACCTCTTCAGTGCTCTTATCAAGAAAAAGAAGAAAACTGCCCCGACCCCTCCGAAACGGAGCAGTTCCTTCAGAGAAATGGACGGCCACTCAGACCGCAGGGTGGGTGGGGAGGAGGAGTGCAGAGATGGTGGCAATGGAGCTTTCCCTGCGCCCCCCCCAGACGCAGCCGACCCCTCCAAGTTTCAGAGCCCAAGCAACGGGGCTGGTGTCACCAATGGGGTTGTCGCTGGGAACTCTGGATTTTTATCGCCCCATTTACGAAAGAAGTCCAGCACAATGAGCAGCAGTCGGGGGGTGGCTGGTGAAGAGGAGAGTAGTTCTAACTCTAGCAAGCGTTTCTTACGGTCCTGCTCAGCCTCCTGTGTGCCCCACGGAGCAAAGGACACAGAGTGGAAATCTGTGACTCTGCCTCGGGACTTGCAGTCCACGGGACGCCAGTTTGATTCCTCCACTTTTGGGGGACACAAAAGTGAAAAGCCTGCACTGCCTCGGAAGAGGGCAAACGAGGCCAAGACTGACGTTGCCGTCAGGGGAACAGTGACCCCTCCTCTACGGCTGCTTAAGAAAAATGAAGAGACCACTGATGATGTGTTCAAAGATGCAGAGTCCAGCCCTGGCTCCAGCCCTCCCACTCTGACGCCAAAACTTGGCCGTAGGCAACCTGCTGCCTCTCCTTCCTCCAGTGTGCTCCACAAGGACGATGGAGTCAAATCCAGTGCCTTAGGTACCACTGTGACGATGGACCAAGGTTCTGCTGCCAAGCCCAACCCTGCTGGGTTTGCGGGTGCCAGCAAGGCTTCCTCTGAGGAGCCACGACTGAGGAGGCTCAAGCAGACCTCAGAGTCGGTAGGGAAGGACAAAGGGAAGTTGTCCAAGCTGAAACCGGCCCCTCCGCTTCCACTGTCTTCATCCTCTGTTGGCAAGGCTGGGAAAGTATCTCACAGTCCCAGCCATGAAGCAGCAGCAGATGTGGTGTCTGGGCCGAAATCCAAACAGTTGACTCAGGTTGGAGATGCTGCGAGCAGTGACGCTGTCAAGCCAAACCAGTCAGGAGAAGGTGTGAAAAAGCTAGGGATCCCCTCTGTACCAAAGCCACAGTCCTCTGCGAAACTGCTGATGAGCACAGCAACCCCAGCTGCCTCTTCCTCATCTGTACCCTCTGCCCCAGGTGGGGACCAACCATCATCTACAGCCTTCATCCCTCTCATTTCTACCAGGGTCTCGCTGCGGAAGACCAGGCAGCCCCCAGAGAGGATTGCCAGTGGCACTATCACTAAAGGAGTGGTGTTGGAAAGCACTGAGGCTCTACGGATCGCCATCAGCAAGAACTCTGAGCAAATGGCAAGCCACAGCGCTGTCCTGGAGGCCGGCAAAAACCTCTACACCTTCTGTGTGAGCTATGTGGACTCCATTCAGCAGATGAGGAATAAATTTGCCTTTCGGGAGGCCATCAATAAGCTGGAGAATAACCTACGGGAGCTTCAGATCTGCCCGGCCACAGCTGGCAGTGGTCCTGCAGCCACCCAGGACTTTAGCAAACTTCTCAGTTCAGTGAAAGAAATCAGCGACATCGTTCAGAGGTAGCAGAAGCCAGGTTAAAAAGAAAAATATATCACAATGGGCCAAAGCCGACTGTGGAGAGAGTAACGTGTGGACTGAGAAAGGACGGAGGCGTTCGGGTTAGGGCTGTGCAAAAGACACAGACTGAACGGATGCCCCAGCTCCAAAGGGCAGGGCTGTGTTCAAGAGGCACTTTCCACCCTCTTAACTCAGATCCCCTGTGTTTCATATACTCGCAATCGTCCTTATCTGTGGAGTTCTTGCCTTGTGGACTACGAGTCTAAATGCTGATGTCACACCATGCCTTCTTATTAATATTTTATTGTTCTGGATGGACCATTAGAACTAAAGCCAGACTGTTGGGCACTGAGATGCCATCCTCCTCAGAGGACTTCCTACTGCATTTTCATCCCCCTCCTCTGCCCCACTCTACACAAGGATGAGTGTTTGAATAGCAATACACCCATGGTGTTTCCTGGGAGAGCTGCAGCACGTGTTCCTGTCCGAGTCTGACATTTACCTGATTTGGTGCTTGTTAATGTAAGGGGTTTTTAATGACAGAATGCTACAAGTGATGTTTACCCAAATTCTTCTTCTGATTCTACCTGCTTGGCCTTCCTTTCTGTGTTTACAGCGATTTCTCAGTGTTGGTGAGCCTGAATGAATCGCTTGGGTTCAAAGCGCTGCAGGCAGCACCTGCTGATGCAGTGGCACAGGAGCGTGTTTGCAGACCTCCCTTGGTAGCCAAAAAGGGCTGGAGAAGGTCTGAAGGAGGACACTGCTGTCGCTCTCTCGTGATACCTAACATCCATCTGGCTGAGGTTTTGGGGCGGGGGGTTGCAGAGCAGGTCTGGGAGCAGCGGGCTGGAGCTGAGCAAGGCATCGCTCCCTCACAGACAGGTGGAAGGAGACGGCTTAGGATGAGTTCAGAGACACCTTGGTGCTGCCAGCACTTGTTTCAGCTGAGCTTGCACATAGCAAAGGAGCGAGAACTGATGTTTCTGTTGTTGAAAATCCAGCTTTTTGTTCTGTGAGTGGAGATGGGCCTGGCTTCTGCCCTCCTGTGCTTTGACAGGGCTGTGGTGCCTCCCGTTCCATGCCGGTGCTGACTCCCCGTGCAGAGCTCATATGCCAGTACCCTGGGGTAAAAACCGTCGCTACCTTCATGCCAATGTGGTTCCATCCAGCATCAAGTAAGGATCTGTGAAGACTGCAGACACTTCTCTTGGGTGCAACTCCTGAGGAAACTGCCACAAAACGCTGACAGCAGGACTCCTGGCCTTCCTTTCCAAGGTCCTTTGACCTTCCCAACTAACGCAACACAACTGGGAACTAACTGTGACTTGTGACTATAGTGAAAGAACAAGGTTTAGGGCTATTAACAGTGCAATTTAACTCCTCTTAACAGTTCCAAACAAGAGAAAAGAAGCATTTTCCATGTCCTGTTCCCCTGTAACTCTTGTGACTCCTCTCGTGTATCTTTAACACTAATTGCCTTCAATTGTATTTTATTCTGTTCTCTTTGGAACTGTTTATTTTGTATATGATTTCTAGTAGTTCACTCTTGTGTGTTCACGCCACTTCTCGCCCTCACAAACAGCCATGACAGACGTTCAAAAGAAAATACACACTTCTGCCACCAGCTGCCTTTAAAAATGTAAGGAAAAGAAAAAAAAAAAACCCAACCCTTGGACTGTCTCTTTCCTGGAGGTACTGTTTTTACTTTGATAACATATTGTGCCACTATATTATACATTTGTATCTTGTTATTACACACTTTTGTAGACTTGTCTTTTTTACAGTGTGTACATAGCTCTGTCCTTCATCTCTGTGATACTTAAGGGGGTTGTTTCCCCTGTAATTTGGTCCGATACAGATTGTTTCTGTACACGGCTTTCGATACTTCCTCCTCTCTTTCTCTATCTTTCATTTTTTTTGATTTATTTTTTATTCCAGTCTCTCTTGCGTAGTATATTTAAAAATAAATCAATGTTGAGGAAAACCCGTGTTTGTCTTAGCGAGGTTTTTCAAACCCAGTTACGTCTTCTTAGACTCCGTGTCCAAAAAAGAGGGGTTCCCTGTTTGGGTGGTTGATGGGGGGGCTGTCAGAGCCAGGCAGCAGCACCTTTTCGCATGCAGATCTAGCTCTGGAAAGGCAGGAGAGAAAAAAGATGCACAGAATAAACTCTGTGTCATCTCCTCTTTTGAAGTTTTGCTGTCATCTTCAATGAATTTTAAATCAGATTTGACTTTCAACATTTCTCCTCGTTAATTGTTTGCGTTCTGTAATTCAGCTGCTGTTGTTTTTTACATCTCTGCTATGAAACAACCTGTGAGTTTCTTCTCAGCCGGTTCCGGCTGCTCCCTCCCTCATTTCTAGTTGTGCGCTGGCTGAGGCAACACCAGCGTGATTCTGAACACAGAACCAAAACAAAGAGCTTCCTGCTCCTCTCCCTGGAGATGCTGCCACGCCTTATGGCTTCAGTGTTCACCTCACAGGTTTTCTGTCTAAAAAAATAATGTTTCCAGAAGTCTATATTTTCCGATTTTGGACTATGTTCAGCCTTCCCAGCAAGTCTTGAGGGAGGGATGTATCCAGGTATGAAGCAGCCTGGATAGGTGAAGACGTAAAAAGCAGAAAAGGATGAGAAGAAAACAAAGGCAGATGGTGTGCCTGAGGTCACATAGTTGCTTCATGGTCTTTTAGAGTTATAAGCCAGTTCATCCAATTTCTAATCCCCTCAGCAAGTCCCTCCTGGAATCTCTCCTGGTGTGGGGAACTGCTCCCTCATGAGCTATGAGAACAAGGCTCGTTGGAAACCTGCTCTGGTGTGGCAGTGGTTGCATCGGGCTGCTTCACAATGAGCGTGAAGAAGATGAAAAGAGGAGCAGGAGGATGCTGTTGGCAAGTATAAGTGTAATTAATGGCCTGCACTTGGCAAGGCACAGACTAACCTTCAGCGAGGTGGTGGTGTCCGGTGGATGGATGTGCAGAGCTAGAAGGGGTTCCTGGTGGGTTTGTGATGACGACGCTTGACAAAAATCAGCGACCAGGCTGCTCTTTGTGTACGTCTCTAGCGCAAAGACTTGAGTCTGGTGAACAGCTGTGGGCTGAAGGAAGATGGAGAAGCTGCACCTGTCCCTGAATGCAATCAGATGATGCAATCACTCCTGGTTATCTCCATCTCTGCTGTCTTTGGGGCCAGTCCGTTGTGTCGTGGGAAGGCGGAGGCTGGCTGACCTGGCTGGGGAAAAGCCCTGGGATCTGCAGTGCTGGGAGTGAAAGAAAAGGGATTAAAGGCTAAATTTAGCTGAGTACAGTAGGAGTTGATTTAACAGATCGATGCATTTAACAGTTTGATTGCTTCAATTTTCAAGGCTATTGAGCTTGAAAGTGAGAGTGCTCTGGGGGGAAAATAGCTGTGTTTGTGTTTTTGTTTTGGTTTTCATGTCTTTGAAATTACCATGTTCACTCTTTTTAAATTTTCCTTTAATGTCATCTTGCCTTTTGTTGCGAAGTTGCCTGTCACAAGATGTAAAATGCGGCCGGGTTTTTACACTCACTTCGTTTCTTTCTGGAAAAGGAACATTAAAGGTAGGCTGGCGTGGCAGCCTGTCTCGCAGCGATGCTGATGGCAGCCTGTCTCGCAGCGATGCTGCTGGAGCAGCGGCACTCAGGTGCGTTGCAGCGCTGGCTGCCCCCAGGGATGACGGAGGCCAACTGACAGCCTCTTCCTTGTTTGACATTAATCCTTTCACGACTGAGAAGAGAGGAAAAAACACCTAAGCTCTGTGTCACCTCTGAAAAGAGGGTTCCTGGCATCACACCTGCATGGAAAAGTGGGCTGGCAGCAAAGCTCCTGGTCGGAGAGTGAGCCCTGCCCTGGGCGGGTTGGATGTTCCTGGATCATCCTCTTTCTCCCATCAGCGCTGATGCCGTGGGGTTAGGGGCAGCCCTGCAAGTCAATAGATTGTTCAGGTCGGGCTCGGAACTTGTCCTCCCTGGGATTGGAGCACTGTTGGGTGTTTTTTCCACTGTCGATCCAGCTCGGCTGGAAATTTACCTGCAAACTAGGCTGTGCTGGACTGTTTTCCCAGCAATCACCCCCCTGTTGATGGTTATGCGTTTGTCCTAACGTCCAGTCTGCTGGTAACAGTCCTACCCGTGTTCCCAAAGCCACGGAGCTGAATGACCCGCTTATAATGCATTACCCTCTTCATCAGTCCCTCGGATGTGATTCTGTCGGGCTGTTTCTCTACAGAGGATCCACTTGGCTTTCTGAGATTTGCTGTTCCCGTTGTGTGTGTTTGTGGTGCTGCAGGTCTGCTCGGGGCGGAGGAAGGGTGAGGAGCAGCCTGGGGGAACGGAGCGGATGAGCAGCAATGGGGCCAGGACAAGGATGAGGGTGGTACCCTGGTAAGGAAAGATAACGGGGTGTTTAATAGAGGGTGCTAGCAGCGGTGAAGTTGGCAGCAGGTGTCGGCACTGGTCCTTGCTGGCCGAGTGTAGAGGAATACAATGACAATTTGACACTGTCCCTTTGCAGGCTGGCATCACGGCAGGCAGGTCACCCTGCCTCGTCTGCAGTCCGCTCTGAATCCAGCTCCGTGCAGTTCGGCGTGCAGGCGCAGCTCTCAAAGGTGTTGGAAGTTTGGGGTCTACCTGGAGCTGCCCATTAAGGGAACTGGGACCGGGCGTGAGGGACACCATGTCCACCACACAGGGAAGGGCTTTCCAGCCTCCCGGGGGTCGTTCCTGGTGTGTTCCCCCCTCTTTCCTCCCAGACAATACCCCTGGTCTCCAGGCAGTTATTTTCCATTCACTTTTCCCTCGTTCTCCTCCTCCAGCCTCACTCACCAAGGAGCAATAACAAAGAGAAGGGAGCGCTGCCTTCTCCCTGGCTCATCAGCCATCCTAATGCAAGAAGGATGCTCTGGAGCTGCCACGGCCGTTTGCCTGCCCACTCTTCATCACAGCCTGCCAGGAGCCTCTTTCCTCCCTGTGGGTGAGGAGGGGGATGGCATCGCCCATCGAGGAGCCCTGTGGGTGCGCGGGCTGAGCTCAGCTCTGTCCCACCTGCCAGGTAAGCACAGTGGGAAGCGCTGGCTTTTACAGCTAAATAGGTTATACAGAAGGTTATTGTGCTCCAATCAAAGCCTCGTTATATGTCAGGTTTTATCATGCTGCTCTGACCCTTTTCCTCTCCCTGACTTGAGAGCAGGAGCCCAGGCATCATCCCCCCCGGCCCCAGCATCGCTCAGCAGGTCTCCTTTCCCTCCCGCAGCAGACGGTGCCGCTTCTCCCTGCAAGGATCCAGTTTGGCAAAGACAGGGGTTCACCGGCCCTCGCTACCCCAGCGCTGCTCCAAAATCCTTTCTCCCTCCCCTCCCCATTCCAGCACAGGGTAAAATTGATCAGTGCGTATTTATTGATGGTTTGAACACTCAAAAGAAAGGAAAAGAAAAAAGAGATGTTGCCATAGAAACGTCGATAAAGCTCCCGTCTCCGCTGTGCGATGTGAGCGCTGCACCTGCATCCCCCGAACCGGCGGCCGTTGGCGGTGGGTGGGAGTCGAGAGGGATCGGAGGGGGGGTTTGGAGGTGCCTGGTGGGGAACGCCGCGTGGGCTCAGCCACCCCGAGTGCCACCGCCTTCGTTGGGCTGCTGTGGTCCCGATGGTGTGAGATGGATACCGCAGCAGAGAGGCAGGGGAAGGAAAATGCCTTTCCTCTCCTTCGCAGCCAGCGCTGTGCTCATGCGAGGGCCGATTCCTGGCATCATCTGTATCGCTGCAAATCCAGAGTCCTTCCTGTTCTGCGCCGGCGGGGCTGTGACCCATCTCCCCAGAGGAGCGTGCCCTCAAGCTTCCATCACTCCTGCCGCCCCCTCGGCTGCTGTTTTCCTGCTGTCCCAGCTCCCCTCCACCCCGGCATCGCTTACCCACTGCTCCTGCTGTGAGAACAGCTCACACCAGCCCTGGCAGCGCTCTATTAAGCGGGCTGTCTGCTTGATGGATATCACAATGCACCTCTCAAAGCCTGATTTTTATGCCCTGACCCCCTTCAGCCAAGTCCTGCCATGGTCTTTGATTTTGAGGGTACAATTTAGCACTTGCAAATAATTGCCCTGCTTCATTTTTGAGCCTGCAATGAAATGTTAGATGTCATTAGGTGTCTAACTTGCCGCTAGCGCCTGCGAGCCAGGTAGTTAGACCTCTGATTACTAATATCGCTGCCTGCAGTGGCAGGCACAAAGTCAGGCGTCAGTGTTGGCATCGGCAGAGCTAAATCTGCCCGAAGGAGTGGGGTTTGTCCTTTGTGGCTGTGCTGGCTTTTGGGGTCAGTGACTCCCCGAGCCGCGCTGTTGATAGCAGAGGGGACAGGAGGACCCATTGGTGACCCAGGATAGGGGCAGGAGTCCTTGTTTCAGCCCCTCTGCACCCAAGTTTGTGCAGTGGCTACAGCTGGGAATAGGTGGGATGAGGCCAGGAATGGGTCGGGAAGGGCTGGGTTTTCAGGCGAGTGCTGGGGTGACGTGACGAGGATGCTGAGGGTCAGGTCACCATCTCACCCTGGCGAGGACTCCGGTGGCACCTGAGGATGGGTTTTGGGGTTGGGGCTTGAGCGGTGCGGTGGGACTGCAGCAGGACTGGTGATGTCAGGGATTACTACAGACAAGGTTTTCTCAAACCCCACCGCTCTGTCCTGTTTGCAGGCAGGAGGCGGCTGTTGTAAGCGGCATCTTGACACTAAGCAGAATTTGCTGCTGGAGGGGCTCTCCCTTAAGGAGCAGGAGAGCAGCAACTCTGTGACTGTGTGGAGAGCTCTGAGGGCTCTGCTTCTCGCCCACAACCCTGCCCTGGCTGGCAGCTACAGGCAGTCCCCACCAGGACTGTCCCACTATAACCCTGCAGCCCCCCAGCCTGGCCCTGGCGGCTCTGCCTGTGCTGCTGTGACATCCCTGCTCTCTGCCTGCCCTGCACCACTGCACACCGGCACAGGACCCTTTCCCCGTGCCCCCACAAGCGCTGCGTGTGACCAGGGAAGGGACGTGGTAGCTTCTTTTTAAGGCATGCTCCTCTTCTCCTATTGCACTGGCTGGGAACAAGGATGCGAGATCTGGAGCAGGGCTGCAAGTGAGGAAAATGCGGTGTGTCCCCTCCCCGAGGCCATTCCAGCTGCAAAACCCCCCCAATACCCTTTTGTCCGAGCAAACCTAGGTGAGATGGAAGGGAAGGATGGGACGAGGTGACCTGCAGGAGGTGAGGAATCGAGTCCAGGCTCTCATCTCCCAAAGCGGAAGGTGAAGCCCCCTTTTTTCCTGTTGTAGCCATTGAGCTCCTCGGCCAAGTTCCCCAACGTGCCGCTGCGCTTCTCCCCTCCCACGGGCAGCAGCTCGGAGCCCCGCTGCCTGCCCAGCCTCTGCCCGCTGCCCTCCTTGCCATCGCCCCGCAGCTCCCGGATGATGCCCAGCAGGGCGCTCAGCTCCTCGCTCTGCCTCTGCTTCGCTCCTGCCCTCCAGCAGGCACCCGAGTCCTCGGCCACCGCTGCCGCTTGCCAACTGGGCTCCATCAGGGTCCCTTCCCTGGGGTCTCCCGGCTCCTGCCACTCGCTGGGAGGGACACAGGCCCCCAGGCTCAGGAGGAAGAGGCAGGACAGCGAGTAGGGTGCTCTCATCTGGGGGAAGCACAGAAAGGGAAAGACAGGTCTGTAAACCCAGAGCACCCTCCGGCAGTGGCTAAAGCAGCAGCAAGGGCTGCGCTTGGCTAACATGCATCCCCCATCCCTGCTGTGGCACCCACAAACCAGCCCTGCCGCCCGTATGTCCTGCGAGAACCCCCTCCAGCACCCACAAACCAGTCCCACCACCCGTATGTCCTGCGAGAACCCCCTCCAGCACCCACAAACCAGTCCCACCACCTGTATGTCCTGCAAGAACCCCCTCCAGCACCCACAAACCTGCCCTGCCGCCTGTATGTCCTGCGAGAAACCCCTTGAACACCCACAAACCAGCCTTGCCGCCCATATGTCCTGCGTGAACCCCCTCCAGCACCCACAAACCTGCCCTGCCACCTGTATGTCCTGGGAGAACCCCCTCCAGCACCCACAAACCAGCCTTGCTGCCCATTTGTCCTGCGAGAACCCCTTCCAGCACCCACAAACCAGCCCTGCCACCCCCACAGCCTGTGAGGACCCCCCCCCAGCACCCACCATCCTCCTGCAGCTGATGCTGCGGGGGGAGCTCAGCTCCCTCTGCCTCCTCCAGACCTGCTCCCCTTAATCTTTAGCCTTTCCAAGCTCACAAATTACAGCCTTCCCGCTCCTCCCTGGTTCAGAGCGCGGAGCCGGGCTCTGCTCCGGCAGGGGTGGCAGAGTGGGCTATTAGCTGGGCAGGCTGATGGGCTCCAGAGCCGTCTGCTCCTCTTAGAAGCACTGCAGGGAGGACTTAAGTGCATTCACCTGAGCCGGCCTTATCTTCCCCACCCGCAGGTCCTACCTGCAGTGCCTGCCTAATGTGAGTGCAGAGGAAGGTGCTCCACATCCCTCTGCTTTATGGGGCTTGAAAGTGCCTCTCCGGCAGCAGGGTCTGCTGAGCAAGAGCGGGAGGGAGCGTGGTCCTGGGCCATGTGCGGCAGTGCCGCAGGCGCTCGGGGTGACCTTGAGCATGGACAGGGCTGCTCTGCCGCCCTTTCCTCCTTCTACAAAGGCTCAGAAAGGATAAGTGGATTTTTTTATTATTCTCTTTTTGCTGCAGATTTTGCCTTGAAAGTCACTGCTGGTGACCGGGGCCAGGGTGGCTCCCCTGTGCTTGCACGGGGGCTGCCGTGGGTGTTCCTCGCTCCAGCTGAGCCCCAGCCCCTGCCCGCTCTCCCCAACAACCCCCTTGCCCGCCGGCTTCGCTTTGGGGTGCTCCCTGCCTCATTCACACTTGCTGCTGCGCTGCGCTCTCCCCTTTTGCACCCATGGAGCCAAATTGCACAGCCAGAGCAGGGAGCACCTTCCCTGCCCATTCTGGGGGTGCAGGTGGGTGCCCTGCCCAGCTCGTCCTGCTGCCTCCCACCAGCCTTCTCCTCCTCGCTGGCTGTGTTCCCTGGGGCAGCAGGGCGCAAAACAAGCATGCAGGGGAAGACGGAGACACACGGCTGCCAGCGACTCACCTCTCCGCCTTGGCCGATGTCCACCCCGGCCCTGCGCTGCGTCACCGTGTGCCCAGACTGAGCTGGCCAGCCCATATCTCGCTGTTAAATACCCACCGGCACTAATTGCCGTGTCACCCCTCGAGTGCGTGACCGTCTCGCAGGGCTGTGGCTGCACGGAGCAGAGGCTGCGATCCCAGTGGGGAGGGAGACGGGGGGCTGGGGGTTGGCCAAGCCACCACAATGGGAGCACAATGGTACCACCGCTGATTAGCGCATCTCCTTCATTTGCTGCCTCCTTTGGAGGAGAGGCGGGGTGCGCCATCGTGCTGGAGGTGGCCTTGAGGCACCAGCAACTGGTGGGGATGCTGGCGGGAGGGAGCGTCTCATATGGGGGCACAAGTATCCCCAACCCCTCTTGCCTGGTGCCTACTTTTGCGTGTGAGTGGGGTGGGTGTGCAAGCATCAGTGGAGACCCCCGCACCCCAAAACCCACTCAAGAACCCCCTGCATGCACCAGCCTGAGTGCTTCACCCCCATTCTTGGCCAGTGGGTGCAGCTATAAGATGGTCCTTGGTGCGGGCATGGGGTGGGCAGTGCCCCAGTGCTCAGCGGGAGGGGGCCGGGGGCACCGCTCGGCACTCTGCCCATCAGCGCAGGTAGGGGGAAACGGGGACCCCTGGCATCACAACCTGCCAGCCCAAGGTCCTGCAGTGCCTGGGTTTGGGCTGGAGCTCTGGGAAGCCTCCACTGCCCCATCCCTGCCCCGCTGGGTCTCCCCAGCAGTTGTGCAGCGTACTTTGGGCAGGCTCAGTGCAGGATGGGCCGTTCCCGAGGATGCTGTGTCGCGAGCCCGGTACACAGAAGGAGCCAACGCTCGCGACACAGTGGGAGCTGCGGTCATCCGTTGCCGCTCCCTTTGCTGTCACCACGGCAGGTTCCTCCAGTGACATCCCCGTACAACGCCGTGGGCACGGCTGCCGCCACACCAGCTAATGATGAGTTCCTTTTATTTAAGGAGTTTAGAAAGTCCACATGTACAGCGTTGGACACCACTCACAGACGACCTAGACTTCACGGCACTGCTACACACCACAACCTGGCCCAGGGCTTCGTCGAGAAGGTACGTGGCCAGATCCCAGACCCCCCCGGCCGCCCCTTCCTTCCCTGGGGAGGTGTCACCATGAACGGTTTTAGCCTAATCCGGCGCCGCGCAGCAACGCGTGCACTCTTGGGAATAATCCTGGGAAATCCTGCGTCTCGGTGTGGATTAAATACCTCTCGCGCAAGACAAAACAAAGTCATTAGGGAGTCCCGGGCGACACAGGCAGTTACACAAGGGTGTGCTACCGACAAACCGCACGTACAATGTTCCCACTCCAGCGTGGAAAAACACTGGTGGATGGGGCCAGGGCACGCGGCTCCGTGCGCCTTCTTGTCCTGAAGGCATGTGCTAGAAAACCCAGCTACATCTAATCCACCAAAATAAGTAAATGAAAGGTAAAGATGGGCATTGTGCTCCCTGCCTGCACGGGAACCTTTCCAGTGAGGTCCAACAGGGCACCGGGAGCCCCTCGGCAGCTGCTGGGGGCTCCTGCTCTTGCGCTGGGTGGGAAACACCACCATTGAGCTCCTCCAAATCCCACCGCTTGAGAAAGCCGGTCTGGCTGGCTGCTCCGGGCACGGATGGAGCAGGTAAAGCTGATGCCTGCACTTCGAGCTTGTCCTCTCCCAAGGGCTTCAAGGAATGTCTCTGGCAGATGGGAACGCTGTGGTGATCCCGGTGCATCACTTGTTCCTTTTGCCCAGCAGGACAAGCTGGGAACCCCACAGGCAAAAGGGCTCATCCAGCACAGGATCCAAGGTGGAAAAGGCTTAAAATAAGAGAAGCACGCAGGGAAGCACGAATCTGCCACAGCCGGGAAGACGAGCCTTTGATCTTCCCATGCTTTAAGCCCCCCTGGAAACAGGGCCAGTGGGAGCTTTCCTCCCATCCTCGGGCAGTCTGTCCATCCAGCGGCGTTTCCTGGGGCTCTGCTCCCTATTGCTGCTGTCGCATAGGTGGAAAAATCATGTGAAGGGTGGCAGGGTCCCTGCTGTCCCTCTCCCCTTCTTGTTCCTGTACATCCCAGTCAGGCTTGGTTGGTTTTTATAGTCAAAAATCCCCCGTTTAGAGTCTTTCCAGGGAGCCGGAGGCGAAGTCAGCCCCACACGGCGCGGCAGCTCCTCGGTCAGCCAGCACGAGGCATCGCCTGCTGCCTGGTTATCAGGGCCCTGCAGACGCTAAGCCCCACTCACAGCTTCTTTTTTTGCAAAACCTTAATGGGATTTGAAGAAATGAAAGGCTTTTTTTGAATATCTGCAGGTGCCGAGCCAGAGCGTGGCTCATCCGAGGTGAAAACGAATGCGGGTGCCCAGGCCGGGAATGAGCAGAGGGGCTTGTCCATAGCCAAGGGTGTCAGGAAAGGTCACGGGTCTGATGTGAGTCTGAGCGGGTCTGGTTGGGAGCGAAGAGCTGTGAAATGCAGGCAGAGCCATGCCTGGAAGGAGCCTTCCTCACCTTTTCCTTCTCGCCGTGCTCCCCGTTTCCCCAGTGCTGCCACAACAGCTCCGTGCCACGCTCAGTTCTTGGGGTGCATCCTTCCAGCACTGCCCCAGCTTGCTTTGGGGTGCCCCAACCCAGCAGGAGACTCCAGAAGCCCAGACAGGGACAAATGGGGATGAAGAAGATTCTAGTTGTCCCTTTCCAGCTGCATTCCTTCTGCAGGGGTAGAGGCCAGCATTGACAGGCCAGGAATTGGTCAGGCATCTGCAAAGGCTTCAACCCAGCCGAGCCTGCCCTGTTCCCAGTAGCACCATGGAGTGAGCTGGAACCGCGGAGCAGCAGCTTTGTCCCAGTCCGAGGGGTTCCGTGGAGTGTGGGGCTCCCCATGGCGAGTGTCTGCCAGTCTCTCTCCAGCTCAGCCAGGCCGCTGCGGGACTCTGTGCCCACAGCGGAGACGAGCCTGCCTGGGATGCTGCACCCCTCCCTCCAGGCAGCCCCATCGCTCCCTTGCTGAACCCCCAAATCCCTGCATCCCACTGCCTAAATCCCCGTATCCCACTGCCCAAATCCCCGCATCCCACTGCCCAAATCCTCACATCCCACTGCCCTCTCTGCCGCAGCCGTGGGCGCCGGCTGTGGGTCACGCTCTGGCCAAGAGACCCATTGCAGCTGCAGGGGAGCCACGACAGCAGGAAACAGAAGGTCTGGTGATGTCCACGGGCACCTGGGAGCAAAAGCCACCTTCCCTGGGGGCAGGAACTCAGCAGGAGCCCCTCGAAGACGAGCCAGCCCTCAGGGAGGGTGGCAGCTGTGGGGACAGGGCTGTGGGGCAGTGGGGGAGGGCAGGGTGCTGGGCATGGGGCAGGGGGGACACTCGTGCCGTCCAGCTAATTCTCCTCCCGGACGGGCCGGATCTTCATCTCGGTGAACTTGAGGGAATATTGCCAGCCGGTCCAGGAGGACCACTCGATGCCGTCGGCGTAGGAGCTGTGATGGCCCTTGAGGTACTGCCCGTTGAGGTTGGAGGTGTGGCAGTTGCGGTACCACCAGGCGCCGTGGTAGAAAGCTGCGCAGTTATTCTCCGAGTGGTCGTTGTCCAGGTCCTTGGTGGTGAACTTCATCCCGTTGTGCTTCAGGAAGGAGTCGCCTGTTGTGGGGGGCAAAAGAGCCTTGATGGGCCCTTCCTGATCCTCAACCTGCCTTTGGGCTGTCTCCCACCCCAGGGTGATCCCCTGGGCACCCCAATGGGGTTTCTTTGGTGACATACAGGGCACTTGGGGTCACCCACCCTGTAAATGGCCAAGCACAGCCCCTCTCCTGCCTCCAGCTCCCCGTGGCTGCAGGGATGAAGCCAACTGCACTGCCAGAGCGAGAGGAGACTGCTAACACCCCAGCCCGGGGGTTTGGTGGCCATGGGCCCCTCTGTGTCCCCCCTCCCTGCTGCCCTACCTGCTGTTCCCGAGTAGTCGGCGATGGAGATGGGGTACCCGTCCTCCTCGGGGTCGACAGAGAAGAGCCCCACGCCAAAGCTGCCATAGTGGGCAAAGGCGGTGCCGTTGTCAAAGTCCTCCAGGTCGATGCGGAGCTCGTAGCTGCCCTGCACCGTCAGCGTGTGGATCCGCTTCAGCCCTGCAGCGGAGGGAGGCGGTAAGTGTGCGGATACCAGCAGGGACAGGGTGGCCAGAGGTCTCTGGGGAGGGATGCGGGGTGATGCCCGGAGCGATTCCCACCTTCCAGCCCTCACTCCGTTATTGCTGTGTGGCCAAGGGCACGTGCTCAGCTCACAGGCAAACCACCTCATCGCTTCCCTGCACCTGTGCAGCGTTTCAGTGCCCACCTTAACCACCCAGACCATCATTCCTAGGATGTGAGTGCTGGCCAAGGGGGACGCCGTGTCCTTTCCTTTGCAAAGGTGATGCTGGACCTCCCTGTGGGAGCTGGGGGGACCCAGGCTTTCCAGCAGGCACTGCCAGCCCCACGTACCTAACCAGTGCTCTCCCGTCAGCTTCCCAAAGCCATCCCGGTAGGCTTCCCAGCCGCGGAAAAAGTTCACGGAGCCATCCTCCCGCCGCTGGAACACCTGGGGAGACACAGGGGTGTCAGTCGTGGGGCTGCTCCGAGCCTGCACGCCCCAAGCAGCCCCCGCTGCTCCTCCCCTGCCCATCCCTCCCCGCTGCTGCTTTGTTAGGCGTGGGTGCAAATTAAACCCTTCCAACTCATTAATTACAGGGGGACACCAGCGAGCAGGTTCCCAGGGAAATGCTGGATCATTATCTGCCAGCTCCCAGGTCTGGGTGAGTTGGTTCAGATAAAACGCTGCCCTGACTCTTCCACCTGGAAATGGGAGCAGAGCTTGGGGAACTTTGGGGTTTAAATTGGAGGAGGGAAGATTTAGATCAGACATTAGGAAGAAATTCTTCACCATGAGGCTGGGGAGGCCCTGGTCCGGGTTGCCCAGGGAAGCTGTGGCTGCCTCATCCCTGGAGGGGTTCCGGGCCAGGTTGGATGGGGCTTTGAGGACCCTGATCCAGTGGGAGGTGTCCCTGCTCGTGGCAGGGGGGTTGGAATTGGATGGGCTTTGAGGTTCCTTCCAACCTAAACCATTCCATGATTCTGTGAACCTGTGGCGTGGTCCTGCGGGAAGGGGGCTGGTGCCCCAGGAGGGGTGGGCACCCTGCACCCCGATCCAAACAGCCCACGCTCTGCAGTTACTTAAGGGATCAGAGGTATGGACAGACGGATGGATGGACGGCACGACTCCAGGTCTGTCCCCACCGCCCAGGCAGTCATCCTGGAAGCAGTGCTGTGTAAAACTGCTCTCTCCTGGGCAGCTGCCCCGTGATCAGGGATCAGGGAGGGCCTCGTTAGTCTCCCAGAGAAATGAACTGTGGTGCAGCGACCACACCAACTCCTGCAGAGCCTCCGGATCGCCAGGGCTCAGCATGGCTTTTCTCCTTGGAGCCATTCCCTTTTCCTCTCCCATCCGCTCATTGGTATGACGTGCCCTGTTTGTTTCATCCGCTTTTATTTGTAGTTTTGGGTTTGATTTATTGACAATGAATCCAGAAAATGCTGCTCCGTGTCCAACCATTGGAACTTAATTAAGCCTCCAGCCCTGGATTAATTGCATTAAATTTGGCTGAGCCAGCCTGCCCGATGGCCACCAAGCCCCACGCTCCCGTGGCCGCGCCAGGGGGACAGGATGCTCAGTGATTTAGGAACAACCACCCCATGTGTGGGCATCCGAGGGGCCACAGCACCTTGTTTTGAGGCTCAGCGTTGCTGCTGACCCCATAGACCCCACTTCCAGCATCCCAGGCTCCAGCAATGCTGCCGAGTCCCTATGCCAGCCAGGAAGGCGCTGCGCTTTGCTCCACCAAGGGGATGCTCCTTTGCAGGCTGCTCCTGCCCTCCTGCATGTGTGTGGTGTCATCCCAGCATGCAAAGAAGACCCAACTCATGAATTTCATCCCGTTTTTTTCCCTTCATCAGACAGGCACTTTCAGGGCTGGAGAAGTCTGGTGTGGGCTTTGGCGTGCTCCTTGGCATGGCACAGCTTTGATCCTGCTGTACTTACCTTCTAGAATTAGAGCCTTAATTTTTATCTCTGCGTTGAGCACTTGAGAAGCTGTGGTTAAGCCCATTTAAGGGTCTTTCTTCAGGCTTGCTCAGAAAGGGGGATGGTGTGGCTGGATGGGGGCCCGAAGCTGATTTTCTCTGGACAATGTCAGCTCCGGCGCTGCCATGTGGGGAAGGCAGTGGAAGTAGCACCCATGCTCCCTCTTAATCTGCTTTGACCCGGGGTTTTAAATAGGCCAATAGCCTGAGCGGTGCCTAGGGAAGCATGCGGGGCACATCTCCGCTGGCTGAGCCTCATCACAGCTCAGCAATCACCTGGATGCCGGCGGCACGCTCGGTTCCCCGCTGCCTGCTGGGCTTGGCCCCAAGGGGGCTCAAAACCGGGTCAGAGATCCTGTGTCCTCATGGGTCTCCTGCTCCACCTTCATCTCTCATGCATGGTCTCTCCTCATGCTTCCCTCGTGCACCCTCCTCTTCCGTGTGCAGGTGGGGACATGGAAACCTCCTCCTTGCCCCCTGTGCTTGGATGCTACATGCACTGGGATGCTCCATGTCCCAGAATGCTGCATGCACTGGGATGCTCCAGGTACTGGGCTGCTGCATGTGCTGGGATGCTCCATGTCCCAGGATGCTGCATGCACTGGGATGCTCCATGTCCCAGGATGCTGCGTGCACTGGGATACTCCATGTCCCAGGATGCTGCATGCACTGGGATGCTCCATGTCCCAGGATGTTGCGTGCACTGGGATACTCCATGTCCCAGGATGCTGCATGCACTGGGATGTTCCGTGTCCCAGGATGCTGCGTACACTGGGATGCTCCATGTCCCAGAATGCTGCATGCGCTGGGATGCTCCATGTCCCAGGTTGCTGCATGCACTGGGATGCTCCATATCCCACGATGATGTGTGCGCTGGGATGCTCCATGTCCCAAGATGCTGCATGCACCACCATGCTGCATTCACTGCTGACCCACCGGCTTGCTGCCGCGCTCCCAGCCCTGCCTTGCTGCTCTTTTCCTCCTCATCAAATATGCATCACCCCCTCTTAAGCAAAAAGGATTTTCTTCCCTTCTTTAAAGGAAAGGCTGAAATATTTATCTCCCCCGCTCTCTGCCTCCCCCAGTTGTGCTGAGCTCGCGGGGCAGGAACAGGCTCCTGCGAAGGCACCAGCCCAGAAAAATGAGTTAAAAACACAGGAAAGCGAGACTGCCAGCCGGTGCCTGCCGAGGTGTTGCTGGTGAGGGAGGGCTCTGCTCCCTCTCCCTGCAGCCCCCACCAAAACCTCAGTGAGCTCAGAACCCCACCAGCTGCAGCCTGGGGAGATGCTCAGCCATCTCTTTTCTGCCACCGCAGCACTTGAGCTCGTGGTCAGCCCCCACAGCCCCAGCCCTGCGGCGTTCCTCTGAGCCCTCAGATTAAACCATCTTTGGGTTCAGCCACGGAGAAGACAAGCTTGGAGCATCGCAGGAGCCGCTCTCCGGGAAGTGCCAACTCCGTGGGATGACCTACAAACACCGTAGCCGGCAGTGCTGCCCGTCCTGGGGACCCGGCTGCTCCTGCCTGTCCCTGCCAGCAGAAGTGTCTCATCCCAGCCAGTGGTGACACATAAATCACATCTTTTGGAAACAGCACGTTTCCCCGGGCTCGTCTCACCCCCTGCTTTGGGCTTATCCCAACCCGTGTATAAACGCATCAGCGTGTGCTCAAAGCCCTAGCTCGCCCCGGGACCGATGAGCAGGCTGGGTGAAGCCGTCCCCATGAGCATCCCCGGCACGGCAGGTGCCCGTGAAGCTGGAAGCTGTCACTTAACATTACCACAGCCCTCATCCTGCCTGCACAGGCTTTTCTTTTGCATTCTCCGGCTTTCCCACCACTTCCCAATACGCGCTGTACATGCACAATGATGTTGAGGAGCCAGAGCTGTAGCAGCGCTGTTGCTCCCAGAGCCAGGATGCTGATCCTGGGGGGCTTTGCCCCTGGCTGGGTAGTGATGGAGGCTCAGGGGCACCAGGAGGAGCATGGGGCATTTTGCAAAGACTTCCCAAGACAACAGCATGCGAAGAGGCAACTTTTTCACACCTCCCGGGACGCAGAGCCTCCCCTGCCCTCCTTCACCTCGTTAATATTTTAACGAAGTGCCAGAGTTGAGTGGCAAAAGGGGGAGCTGGGGTCAGGCTGGGCAATTATACAGCGGCAGCCTGGTGCTAATCGGTGCTGAGATGTTCCTGTTGGCACTGACCCGGACCCACGTGCCAACCGGCTGAATGTGGCCCTACCGCTGGTGGGCAGAGTCGAGGGGGGAGAAAACATTCTGGAGGGTGTGCTGGGGGCTCCCTGGCTCTTCCCTCCCACATTTCTTCACCTTTGTGGCACCCTGCCCTGCATGGACACGGGTGCTGGCTGCCCTCTCTGCAAAGATTTCTGCTTTTCGACTACGCAAAAAAGGCAGTAAACAGCCCCAGAGCTGCAATCGCTCACACAGCACAAGGGATTTTGGTGGCCATGGCAGGGAGGAGAGGTGTTGGTCCAGCGAGGGACCTGAAGGACAGGCAATAACCCCTCTGATGAGGGTGACACTACAGATGACACCATGGGGATGGGGAGGTGCTGAGCAGCACGCAGTGGGTCGCCCCAGCTGGGTTTCTCCCCAGTGGGAAGTTGGGGTGGTTCTTCCCCCTGCTCCGCTCCCTGAGGTCTCTAAGCTGCCTATGCAGGATAAGGTTTAGCTCAGCAGCTCCCAAACTCCCAAGTCAAAATTGATTCAGCTGCTGCCATCGCTTCCACCCACCCACCCACATGCAAATAATCCCAAATGTCAGGAGTAATTGCTCCAGAGGAGGAGGGAAATTTCTCTGGCTCTGCACCACGGTGCCCAGCCAGGCCATGGCTCACCTGGAGCCCCAGGGAAGCACTGCCCCAGGGACACCCTCCGAGTCCCCAAGCCTCGGGGGACACAGCTGAGAGCCCCCCACTCACCCCTCTGAGGGGCTGCAGGTACGTGTGGGAGCCTGTGCTGAGCAGCCCCAAGAAATGGGAGCCTGGGCTGAGCACCCTCAGCTCTGGATGCTTCTGCCTCCGGAATGTCAGGATTCAGCACTTGGTTTGGCTCCACGATGCTGTTGGGTGTAAAATGATTCGCTTCACCCCCTCCCCAACCCAGCCGGAGCCCCCCTGGCCGCAGCAGCTTTAAATAAGCCTCTGAGTGTCTCGCTAATCACCTTGGGCTGCGCTCGAGCATGGCTAGGGCTGGTGGAGGCTGTGCATGGGGTTTGCAAGGACCCTCCCCACCCTGGACAGTAATTGGGGTCCCCCCTGTTTTCCCTTTGTAAGCCCCTCAGGAGCTGAGGTTCCCCACTGCCTCAGTTTCCCCACTGGAACTGCTGGTACTGACCCGTGCAAAACAAGTCTCTCCTACCCGGGGTGGGCTCCTGGCAGCCCCCCGAGGGCAGGGGGGCTAAGCTCCCTCCTGGCACTGCTCAAAGCTGCTTAGGGGAATCAGATCGTGGGGATTTGTTTCCTAGAGCGCCCAGCTGGAGGGGCGCTGGCCGGCTCGGCTCACCCAGCGTGTCCTCAGGGGAGACGCTGCCTCCTCACTGCCCTGCTGGCATCCCAAGTGCTGCCCTGGGTCGGGGCTGTTTGTACTCAAGGGGTCTGCAGGGTGAGATGTTCTCCAGGCTTGGGGCTGCCAGTGCCGCGTCCCCCCAGCTCCCTGCCCCTGGGGCTGCGATGACACGGCTTTTGCAGCCACCACAGCAAAAGGAATTGGGCAGGATAGCCAGGGAGTGAGGGAATTGGCACTGGAAGAACTCCAGAAGCCCTTGAATTAGACGAGGCGAAACGCGCTGGGTTTGGGGTTCATCCTGTCCCCAGCTCACCAGGACCACAAGGATGGGGTGAAGCACAGCCATTCGACCCACGGCACAACTGCAGCTATGCTGTGTCCCAGGTCATCACCAAACCCGCCAAGAAGGACAAACTCCAGCCACTGCACCCAAATCCCTGCCTGAAACCACCCTCCAGCTCCAGATAAGCTCACCAAGCCCAGGGCAGGGCCACCGGGCTCTGGCAGAGGGCTCAGCCCGGCAGCTCTGCTGGTGCCACCAGCACAGCCTGTTTGCTTGCTCGCCCACGGGACCGGGGCACCCTGTGCACAGCCAGCCCTCGTTAGCATTTATCCCCCATCCCAACGACACATCCAAGTGCAGAGAGTGACATCTCCAACCCCCAGTACACCCAGGATGGCATCGGCCAGTGCCCCTCAGCGCGGTGGCAGCTCACCGTCCAGCCGCCCCCATCGGTCGTCATGTCACAGTAGACCTGGAAGCCGTCGGGATAGTGCGTAGGGAAGATGGAGTAAATCCCATCCTCTTGCTGTCCACTCGCGTAGATGTCAAAGCAGTCTCGGGGCCGGGAGCCTGCAGCATGGCATCGAGATGGGGTGGGACGAGAAGAAAGCTGGTTAATTAACGATTTAATTTAATGTCTTGCCATTTCTTTCAGGCTCTCAACCTTGCCGCCAGCTCTAGTTGGCGGTTTGGTGCTGCCTTGCTCTTTCCCTCCTTTCTTCCCCGATGCTCAGGGTGGTGCCTGGGGGGATGCGGCCATCCCAGGGACTCCTCCTGTCGCAGCCGGCAGGGACCAACCCCATGCCCCTGTGGGACGGTGAGGGCACGTGAGGACCCAGCTGGGGAGGAGGGAGCTGATGCCCAGAGGCAGCTGGAGGCAGACTGTGGGCACATGCTCGCAGCCCCGGGACAATCTTACTCAGCTTCATCTTAACCGAATGATGATGAATGTGACTATTTATTCCGAGTCCCATGTACTGCTGCCGTTCGCACCCAAATGAAGGCAAACGATTGCTTCTCCATCTGTTTTTGCCCCAGCTGTGTCTGTGTGGGGAATGGGTGGGTCTGCAAGGGTGCAAAGCAGCTTTGGTGCTGGCTTTGCAGGCTCTTTGTGGACAACTGGGACCCGCATGGTGAGAAACACCCCTTCTAACACCAAACTTTTCCTCTCCCTCCTCCTCCATCTCCCCTATCTCCTTGCCAGCCCCATGCTCTATCAAATCCTTCTCCAGGTTGGTTTCCCCCCTTCGTGAGTGGTTTTCTCCCTCCCCTCTCCTTAGGCAGAGACCTGCCAGCAGCCCCAGGCGCATCCCTCTCCCAGGGGAATGGTGGATGCCATCTCACCGTTGGAGCAGCCCCGGGGCCGCGCTCCTCTGGCTGGTGCTCGCTGCAGGTCAGCCTTGAGCCGGGGCCGGGCACCACCACGCTCCTTCTGCAGGGTGTCCAGGATGTCGCTGACGGAGCTCACCAGCCGAGCCATGTTGGTCTGGCTCTCCGAAAGCAGCTGTGGGTGAGGGACACATGGAGGGATACAAGGCTAAACACAGTTAAACCCCTTCCAACCCCCTAAGCCACCATCACTCTACTCTGAGGATGCTCTGCTTGCTCCCACAGCTCCCCAGATGCTCACAAGCAGCAATGCTCCCCGCCAGGGTAGAGGCTGCTGAGGGCCAGGTGGGGACATGAAAGCCACAGCAGATGCCATACGACATCTCCAGTGCTTTCCAGCCCAAGGTCAGGGTCCAGATAGTGCCTAACACCACCGGAGCTCAGAAATCCCCGAACCTGGGTGCGTTGGTGCCGCCACCCTGTGAGATAAAAGAGCATCTCTGGGCAAGAGGACGATGGCAGGAATAGCCGTGTCCTGAGACAACTGCTGGCTCTCCGCCGTACCCCGAGGTGACCCGGGCTGGGTGAATGACGTGGGGTGGCCGTGGCAAAGCAGCAGAACAGGGAGCAAAGTGAAGCAGTGGGGATCGAGCAGCTCCAGACAGACAAGGATGAGCACCAGGAGGGATGAGCAAGGAGCTGAGCACCCAGCCCTACCCTAGGTCCTGCTACGATGCCTGGCAGACCCAGGTAAGCATTTCAACACAGCTCATCGGCTGGGAAATTTTTGGGGTTGTAAATAAGGAGAGGCTGATTGCTGCATGAACTGCTCTTGGGATAGTCCTGTGCTGTGCTTGGCTCTCCTCGGAGCCCCCAAACTGGTGCTGGAGCTGAGACACCCACAGGTGGGAGGCTGCGCACTCAGGTCACCAGCACGGGGGTGGTTTGGCAGCTGATGAGCTGGAGCTGCAGTTGTGCTTCCACGCTTGCTGTTCCCAAGCATCTACTTTAAACCTCAGCTCCTTCTGCTGGAGGTCTCTCCTGAACGCCTCGGGCAGGGGCTGCAAGCAGCCAGGCCCCAAAGACATGGGGACAGCGATGGTCTGTCCCCAAGGAGCACCGTGTGGCACCCCTAGCATCGGCTCACCTGGATGAGCCTGCCCTGCTCGCCCTGCAGGGCGCTGAGCTCCTGCCCCATGGCGCTGTGCCCCTTTTTGAGGCCATCGCAGTCAGCGCGCAGCTGCACGGCGTGTGTCAGCAGCTTAGACACCTCGTCTGCCACCGTGACCAGCAGGGCCTTCTGCTGGCTCTTGGTGGCCTTGGCCTCGGCGTCGTGGTCAGTGACGGCGCGCAGCACGGAGGTCTGCAGCCCCTCCAGGCGCCCAAAGGTGCCCGCTGCGTCGGGGCAGTTGGGGTCAATGAAGATGTTGATGCGCGAGCTGTCTGCTTTCTCGATGGTCACCAGAGCGTTGGCTTCCTCGGGGTTGGTGCTGATGACGGGAGGTGACTCTGTGACAGGCGTGTGGTAGTGGTTCATGAAGAGGATGGCCCCCGTCACCGTCACCGCCAGGAGAACGGCCACCGAGAGCAGGACGGTGCACAGGATGTACCCGCAGCTCATTCTCTGCGGACAGAGAGACGGACACCGTCAGGACCCACCTGGATAGACCCATACCATTCCCCTTCATCCGAGAGGTGCGTTCAAACCCTCAGGAGCTTTGGGGGTCCAGCAACGAGGGATGTGTTGAAGAACACGGGGGTGGTGGCAGAGGAGGGGATGCAGGGACCCCGGGGGAGCCCTGTGGTTCTGCCGCGGGCACGGAGGCCACGGGCGAGCACTCAGCGAGCAAAGCAGCTAAACCCGCCTGGGAGCTGGAGGTATGAAATAATAAAGAGAGCGAACGTGTGCTCCTGCTGGTATGTTTTATTTAAGGCAGTGATACTCAGCTGGAGCAGTCCCGGCTTCCCGGGAGGTGCGTGCGGGGCTCCCCGCTGCCCTGGGCACAAACACGGGGAGGAAAAGGGAGAACATCTTCTCCGGTGTTCCCTGGAGTGGGGACTGCAGGGAAAGCAAGGAGGCGAGGGAAGGCAGAATGAGAATCACAGAATCACCAGGTTGGAAAGGACCCATTGGATCATCGAGTCCAACCATTCCTAACACTCCCTAAACCATGTCCCTCAGCACTTCATCCACCCGTTCCTTAAACACCTCCAGGGAAGGCGACTCGACCCCCTCCCTGGGCAGCTATTCCAGCGCCCGATGACTCTTTCTGTGAAGAATTTTTTTCTGATACCCAACCTGAACCTCCCCTGGCGGAGCTTCAGGCCATTCCCTCATTCCCCTGGGCAGGGGCTGTCCCCAGCAGCAAGGGGAGGCTGTGCGTCGATGTTGGGACCACGTTGCCCTGAGAGCGATGGGGTTGTGCTCAACACTGGGCATCCCCAACCCCTTTCTGCCCTCGCTGCCTGCCAGAGGGGAGCAGAGCTGCTCCCAAAGCCCTCGGACCTCACCTGGAGCCTCTTGGCGAGGGGGAGTTGCTGTAGGAATGATCTCTGACACCACCACCCACCCCCCAAGCCAATCTGGCAGCTCTGCTGCTGCAGGGACCCATCGGCTGAGCCCACAGGAGCTGCTCCGCAAGCACCAAGAGCACCGAGAGCCTTTTCTCCTAGCAAAGCGTGAAGTGCCAACGCCGCCAGCGTGGATGGGGTGAGCTGCCACCCAACCCCATCAGCCCCCCGTCCCCCCCCGGCTGCCTCCCCTTCTCATTACACCTGCAGGACAGAGGCTGTGATTTTCCCCTGACCCCGGCCACGGCTGTCACAAGGAATTGCAGGGCTGCCAGAAAACTGCAGATTCAGAGAGACAAAGACTACTTTCCCCAGAAACGAGGGGAAAATTGCTGCATCTGCAAAGATTTCTCAGGCCCTGTCCCCTCCTGTGCACATCTATCTGGAGTGACACCTTCCTTCAAGCACCCTTCATTTCATTTACGCTCCCGCAACCATTTGCATTAAGGTGACCTCGGCTGCGGTGGGGCTGGCTGGGTAGGGGCTGGGGGGCCATGGGTGCCCCACCAGCCCTGGGGGATGCTCTGGATTTCTTCCCCAGCCCACAGAGCGAAGGCTGGAGATGCAAACGGCGCTGGGCTGAATGGGAAGCCACGCTGCGAGGACCTCCGTAATGAGGCAACCGCAGGCTCAGCCTCTCAGCATGCATTGAAAGGAGATGTCAAAGGCAAGACGGGGAGCTTTCGGCAAGCAGAGGGTGGAGGAGCTTGCCCTGTGTTTGTAGGCACCGAGCCCAGACTCGAGGGCACAAGGGGCACCTGGGAGTGGCAAGGACGGACGCAGACAGAGATGGGCGATGCCCATCGCTGACACCCTCATGTGGACATCTGGGACTTGGGCTCAATCCAGCTCCTTGGCACCCTGCAAGAGCAGAAGTGACAGGAGGGACAGCTGCTTACCAGAGGCCAGCGTTGGGTGGTTTGGAATCTATGATGTGAGCAGGAACTGTGTGCCCGTGGCTGTTTCAGCCATCACAGCGTCTATCAGCTCCCAGCTCTGTGCCCTCCCATCCCACACACTGCTGCTCCCCATCTTGCTGACATCCCCAGCCCAAACCATGCCCACCAAAATGCACGGATGGGCTGCGGTGACCGAGGGACCCATCTGAGCATTAGGGGCTACGGGAGCAGAGCCGTGCACAGCCGATGTTCTGTTTCCTGCAGCCACACAAGTCCCAAGAGGGCTTTAACACATCAAATTCCCACAGCTCTGCCTGGGAGTTGCATCCAGCTGTTTCCCGGCCTTTGAGCCCCAGCATCTCTGCCCTCCTGCACTGGGAACTGTGGCAGGAACTGGGGGGCGATCCCCTTCGCACTCAGCTACCCCTGCTTGCGACCACGAGATCCCGAGCAGTGGCGATGTTACGAGTCCCACGGCATTTTGCTGGCAGGTTGTGTTACCTGGCAACCTGCAGTGGGGAGAGGAAGGAAACGCTCAGCCAGCAGCACCACCAATGCTCCAAACTGGGGTGGGGGTCCCCCCAAACCTCCTCAGCACAACCGCTCTGCAGCTGCATGCCCAGCTGCCAGCACGGGGCCGTGCAGACGCCTCTGCTGCGTACTCCTGCCCTACCATGGCCATGGCCCTCCTCACTCCAAAGGATTCTGCCGTCCATCGCATGGCCTCAGGCTCCAGCATCTTCTTGCCAAGGCAGCTGCGGGACATCCCCCTGCTCTGGTTAGTGTTGTGCCTCTGAGGACATCTATCCTACTAGAGGTCCCAATTCTCCAAATCACTCCTTCCTAAGGAGAGCAGAAGCTGCGAGGCTGGGAGATGCTCAGGACAAGCTGAGCTTCACTCGCAAACCTGCTCTGGAACTGGGGCTGGAGCACAGGAGGGAACTCCAGGCAGGAACTGAGGCACTGTTGCCTCCCTGGGGCAGAGTTCAGCCGGGCTCTCCACACCCTGCGCTGGCTCAGGCACCATCTCTATGCTTGGCCACCATGACCCGTGGGGGCTGAGTCCGTGGTGCCCCGGCCACGCCGCGTGAGCAGCCCACGAGCTGCCCTGCAGCCCTGGAGCCCATCATCCCTCTACCAAGCATCCTCCAGCCAGCTGGACAGGCAAGCGGCTGCGCTGGGCATGGGAGACAGCAGCTCTAGCACGTGCAGCCTGTGAGGAGGGAAGGATGTGAGATGGCTTGTCTCCAGGGGCGGCTGGAGCAGAGCTGGAGGTGGGCTGGCCCCCAGGGACCGTGGACCCGAGAGCAGCAGTGGGAAAGGCTGAAGTCTGCCATGAGAGATGATCCTTGAGGAGGAGGTGCCCTTTGCTCCTGCCAAAGCCGCTGCTCTTTGCCAGCTCACCAGGCAAGCTCTGTGCTGTGGGATGGTGGGCAAGACGATGGGCAGCCCTGGTTGCTCTCCCCTGAGCTGTCTCCCAGCCAGCTATGAAGGTGGACCCTGGTTGTGTTTCCGAGGCAGGTGGATGCTGCTTTGCATTGCCCAGGCTCAGCTGCTGGGACAAACTTCAGCCCAGCTGCCCCTCATCTTCCTGTCAGGCTTCACCCAGCTCCAAAAGAGCTCCAGGACTGCAAGGGCCACTCCTCCATCTCCCCAAGCCATCGCTTACTCCAGAGCAGCTCAAGCAGCTCATTTTGCATCCCAGCCGCTCGCTCTGCACTGCTCCGCTGCCCCTCTCCAGCCTCACTGCCTGTCCAGCTCTCACAGCTTTGCGCAGGGCTGCAGCCCCTCTCCCTGCTCACCCTGGGGTAGGGGGCTGTACCCCAGCCTCCCCCCAATCCCTGCTGCTCCCCGTGCCTTCCCAGAGCCCAACACTGCACTATGCTCTCTTCCCACTAGCACGGAGGCAGACGAGCTGCATCCCACTGCCATCACCTGCTCTCCTCCATCCAAAGCCTGTCTGGTACCGCTCGTACAGCACAGCATGCTCTGCGGCTCGCGGAGAGGAGAAGACGGGGCTGGTGAGCATGCGAGTGGGCTGGGATGCGTTTGCACAGGAGCTCAGGGGAGCTGGGAGCCCAGCACCGGCTGCACAGCAAACTCTGTGCCTGCTTTGCAACCCCTGCATGAACCACGGCTCTGCGCTGCGTTGTCCAAACCTGGATGGGTGGTGGGGCTGGACTCATCCTGCCCAGCTCGTCCCTGAGGCTGGACCCATCCTGCCCAGCTCATCCCTGGCGCTGGACCCATCCTGCCCAGCTCATCTTCAGGGTCGGGCGGGGGCACAAAGCCGGGCAGATAGACGTTCCAGCCAGATGGCACCACTGCGTGGAGGGGCTGCGTGCCAGGGAGACAGCTCTGCTGGCAAGGGGAGAGGAGAACAAGGTTTCTGTCTCGGGGGGTCTGGGGTCCCCCTGTGCCTCTCAGGGTGGGCAGCACCTCTCCAGTGAGGAGAGGGAGCCGTTTGGCACAGATGAGCTGAAGAAGAGGGCTCAAAGAAGAGTGTGCAGCTGGACGAAGTCAGACAGGAGCCCCTTTCCCGCACTGCTGTGGGTGGAAGAGGGACAGGGGAGCAGCAGACCTAGAGGCGAGCGTGTCTTAAGGCTGCTCCCCACATCCTTGTCAGCACTGTGGTGCAGAACGATGGCAGCCACTGCTGGCCCCCATTGCCTGCCCATGCCTGGCTCCTTCCCTCGACTCACAGGCTTTGTCAGAGACCCCCCCCCTTTCCCCCAGCTCTCCCCAGGCACACTCCAGGCTCATTGACCCCCACTCTGCACCTCTTCACTCCCTGCCCCGCTTGCCCCCAGCGTGCCGGCAGGCCGGTTGGTGCCCTTGCCATGGAGCCCTGCCTGTGTTCCCTACCTGCTGGGGCTCGCTGGGTGGCTGCAGCCGGGGCACACAGTGCTACCTGCACGCTGGGATGGTGGAGGTGGCACACGTGCAAGCGCGTTGTGCAAACTGGCTCCAGCACGTGCCAGATCCCCCCCGCGCGTCGCTGCAGGCTCTGCCACCGCTTCGCTGCACCCCGCTGCAATGCCAGCCTCACCCCCAAAATCTAGGCGAGCTCCGGGAGGCTAAGAGACAGCCAGGAGGCTGGGAGTCCCCGAAACCAAGAGGGATGCCTCTAGCTGCAGCAGGGAGCTGAGATGCAAAATTCTCTGTGCGGGGTTATTTAAGCAGTTTAAAGCGTGCAGTCGTTCATCAGAGGCGCGTGTGGCGGCCCCGGAGCATCTCCCACTGCCTGGGCGAGGGGCAGCCCGGCTCTGGAAGGTGAGGGGACACTGCCTGCAAATACAAACTTAATAATTCAGGGGTATTGGGAGTCAGGGGAGGCAGCTTGGGGGGCTCTGGACCAGGGGGGACCGGGGCGCAGCCCATCCTGCTGGGCTGCACTGGAAGAAAAGCTTGCAGAGAGAAAGGAGGGGGGGGGGGGGGTGTTCGGTGGGACCCCCAGGCTGGCCACTGCCCCCCATTGTCCCCCACCCTGTACCTATGATTTCTCCTGGAGGGGAGGGGCAGCTCATCCTGCTGGGCTGCACTGGGAGAAAAGCTCATCGGGAGAATGGGATGAGGGGGTTTCAATGGGACCCCCTGAAGTGGTTACTGCCCCCCGTTGCCCTCAGCCCCAATATTTGCCCCCCACGGGGCTGCACTGGGAGCAAAGCTCATCGGGAGAACGCAGAGGAGGGGGTTTGGATGGGACATTCCCCCCCGCCTCCCCAGTCTGGTGACTGCCTCCCAGTGCCCCCCAGCCCCGTACCTGCGATTTCTCCTGCTGCCCATCCTCAAGTTGCGAGGCTCCTCCCATGGTTTTCCAGCGCTCGCTCCCCATCGCGGCCAAGTTCCAGCCCGAACGCCCGGAGCACCCCGGCCGCGGCGGAGCACGGCGGCGAGAGGAGGAGGAGGAGGAGGAGGAGGAGGAGGAGGGGGAGGAGGGAGAGAGGGAGGACACGGGCACGGACACGGGGGTGGATCTTCCCTCCCCGCCCGCCCCGCTCCCCCCCTCCCCCCACCCCGGGCTCCCCCCGTTCTGCTCCGGGGACACCGCACGGTGATGCCTCGGGGTCCCCCAGCGGCTCCGGAGTCACTCCGGATCTGACCCCACCCCCTTGTCCCCGGGGCTCCAGAGTCACTCCGGATCCAATTCCCCCCCTTGTCCCGGAGCTCCGGAGTCATTCCGGATCCAATCCCCCTACTCCTTTATCCCGGGGCTCCGGGGTCATTCCGGATCCGAGCCAACTCCCCCTTGCCCTGGGGCTCCGGGTCCAACACGCCCCAACACACTTTGCCGTGGGGCTCTGGAGTCATTCCGGATCCGATCCCGCACCCCTCGCCCCGGGGCTCCAGATCCAACACCCACCACTCCATCCCCTCGCCCCAGCGGCTCCAGAGTCATTCCGGATCCGAGCCTCCCTCGGGCTCCGGAGTCATTCCGGATCTGATCCCCCCACTCCTTTCCTCCAGGGCTCCAGAATCATTCCAGATCCGATCCTCCACCTCCTTGCCCCGCGGCTCCGGATTCATTCCGGATCCGACCCCCCCATCCCCGTTGCCCTTGGGGCTCCTTTGCTGCCCAGATGTGCAGCACAGCTGGAGGAGCAGCAGCAGGTAAGGCAGGGGCCCTCGTTAGCTGATCCAGGGGTGTTACAGGGGGCCGGGGGGGGGGTGAAGGGGGACCACTCACCCCCTTTCCAAAGCCACAGTCCCCAGTGCATCCCCCCCTGGCTGATTCCCACCAGTGGGCAGGGCTGGGGGAGGGGGCATTGGCATCACCCCCCAAACCTTTGTGCCCAAGAGCACCCGAAGTGCTGGGGACCTGAAATCCATTGCGTGGGGCAAAGCTGGGGGGACACCAGCCCATGGAGTCCCACTGGAGCATCGCTTGACCAAACCCCAGCATTCCCAGCTCAAAGCAGCAGCGTTGGCCCTTCGTTCCACCAGCTCCGATACAGAGTCCTCCCCCCCCGCCCCCCCCCAAACCTGATTTACCGCCACTTCTCCGGGCATGGATGTGGTTTTCTTTACCGTACCTTTGCGGCACCTCACTTAAATCTTTTATTTGCCGGTTGTCTGACCTGCGGGCAAAAAGCATTGCTAAGAGGTTCTGAGGAGAATCGTGAGAGCAGCGACGGCTCAGGGCTGTGTTAATCCATCTGAGGGGGAGGCTGGATTCTCTCTTGATGCTGAGAAGCCCCCCAGGAAACATCCTGGAGGGGGGGTCCTGCAGCCCTCTACACGCTCCCCCTGCTGTGGTGCAGGGCTGTCCCCACGGTGGGTGGCACAGCAGGGCTGGAGGTTGCCCTGAACCCCCCCAGGTCTCTGTTCCATGGGCTCAGCCCCAGATGAGACCCCCCCAGCAGCTCCCGTGTTGCTTCGCTGCCTCCCTTCAGCAGTAAAGGTGCAGCGGTGGGCAGGTTGGGAGTGTCAGGGGTCCACAGGATCCAGTCCTGTGTTGTGGGAAGAGCCGAGTGCATACTGGGATGGCAAACAGTGCCCGCTGGGATTGGGAGGGAACCTGGAGTGGTTGGCACCCGACTCTGTGTGTGTGTGTGTGTGTTGTCTCCCAGCCAGGTGCAAATCCTGCCTTTGGCTGCGGCGATGTTGTGTGGATTTACCGGGTGATGCTCATGGCTGGCAGCCCAGCTCTTTCCCCTACGGACAGTTTTCAAGGACTTCCTTTTACAGCTGAGACCATCCAACTCGTTCCACTGGTGGGGTGCTTGGTGTGCCCGCGCCGGCCAGGCTCAGCCCCTGCGCCACTTGGTCGTTCTGGAAGCAGGAGGCTGTGGGTACCCAAGAGGCTGTTTTAGCTGAACTCCAAACAATAAAAACTTATCATTAAAAAGAAATGTATCTTGGCTTCATGTAGGCTGGCAGCGCAGGGAGGAGTGATTCAGTGGCTTGTCAGCCCTGGGTGTTAGGCACGCCGAGCTGCACAACTGGACACTCTCCAAGTCCAGCAACTCATTTTCTGCAGATGGAGCCGGGGCCATGCAGCGGGCTGATGTCTAATTTGCAATCCAACATACCTTGACATCACCCACAGCTGTATCCGTGAGGCTGGTGGGGGACGGGATGGTTGGAGCCCAGTGGGCAGGGCTGTGCGAGTGGGGCTGGGATGCCCACGCTGCCCCTGGACACTGGGGTGCCTGTGAGGGTGCAGGGTCCAGCTCGGTGGGTCCCAGCACTGTTCCCGGCGGCCAGGCTGGTCCGTGGCTCTCTGCGCCGTGTCAATGCAGCAGGGAGTGAGCTGGAAGGTGCCTGGTGGAGGGGGCTGTGTTTCTGGGTGATGCTCAGGGTCAGCCGAGCCCATGCACGATGCTCGGATGGTCCGGGGGCCGTGGGGATGCTGGCCTGGCTCATCACTGACTCACACCGAGCCGTGTCACCTTGTGTTACCCATCACGGGGTCTGGCTGGAGCTGTGGTGCTGGGGACCCGGGGAGGGGTGTCCTCAGCCAGCCCTATGGCTCCCGTCCTGCCACCCCCAGTACCCCCTGGCCCTGGATGCAGCCTCATGGGCTGCGCTGGGAGGGATGGGGTGCTTGGGATCCCCAAAGCCTTGGATGTGGGACCCCTCGGGGGCTGACAGAGCCTTGGCTGGGTGAGGAGGGGTCTCTGCCAGCAGCCTGGCCCAGATTGATAGGCAGATGAGGGGATGATTCATGTCTCAGGCTGTGGCCTGAGGGCAAAACTGGAAGAGATGTTTGATGTGAGGATGCTGGCAGGCTGCTGCAGCGGCGTTTGCCCTCCCCGAGCCAGCTTTACCTGTGCGACCCGGGGGTCCCAGCTTGGCCTGGGGCAGAAAACGACCGAAGCAACATGAGATCGGACCCATACGCTAAAACGAGTGTTTTAAAAAATAATTCAGATGCTATCTTCTGTTTTGTGGTCCGAGACAGTGAGAAGACTTGCAGCGGTGATGGTGGGCAGAGGCTGAGCTCACGTTGGTTCCCGCAGGGCTGGGACCCTCTGGGGAGCAGGACACGGCAAGGCAGGGCTTGGTGGCACTTTACCTGCCTCGTTGTGTTCAGCCAGCGCTTGGTTTGCATCCCCAGGATGTCACAGGGCCAGAGCCAACCAGGGGAACCATGTCCCGTGGGTCCAATCCAGCGAGGGGCTGTGCAGGATAACGCTGCTCCATGATTTATCACCCGGGGATGGGGAGAAAGGCTGATGGAGGGGGACAGACCCCCTCCCCGAGGTGCAGCGTGTGCTTTTCTTGGCATAGTGCCACCGGAGGCAGAGAGCCATCGCTGCGCACACATAGCGTCAGACATCATCATCATATTAATAATGAAAGGGCAGCTCCTTCAAAGCTCTTCGCCCCTGCGCCGGCGAGAGCGCAGAATGCAGAGGAGGCGCGTGAGCTTCATCCCAAGCAGCTGCGGGGAGAGGGCTGCGATGCTCGGACAGTCGTCTGCCGGCCTGCTGACCCAGGGAGACGAAAAAACCATACCAGATCCCTCCTGGGTGCCCTCCCTGCTGTGCGTTTGGCTGTCGGGGGTTCTCTGAGTGGGAGCAGGGCAGCCCACGGTGCCCCCCAGCCCGTTCCCAGCCCTCCCTCCCCACTGGGAAAGTCCATTAGAGCTGATGGGGAAAGAGCGTCTTGTGCAAGGGCAGAGCGCTCTGACCATCCTTTAGCAACACCCTCTCTGTGCCAGGGTCTTTTCTTTCCACAGGACGAATCGATAGCTGAGACAATGAGATGAACTACCTCCAAAGAGGTCTTGGGCTGCAGCCAGAAGTGGGTCCATGACAGCAGCTCCGTGACAGCAGCTCCCAAGCCGTCTCTTCTGTTCAGCCCTATGCAAGACTTTTGTGTTTCCAAAACCCGTCTTTAATGCTCCCTTTTTTTGTCCAGAGCATCCCTGAGCCTGATCACTCTTTGTGAGGTTCTCAGCAGGGCTAGACCAGGGTCTGTCTGGTCTGGTCTCATCACCTTTCTTCCCTCTGCCGACTCTCTTGGGGTGACTGCAGCCAGGATGGTTTTGCTATGGATGCTCTGATCTGGGAAGGAAGGGTGGAGATGGAGCACCCCATGCCCACCCTGAGCCCACCCTGCACCCTCCCCATACCCATGTGCTCTCCTGGCACCAGATGTGTTTCGGAGGGTCCTACCCCACAGAGGTGCCCCAGGGAGCACGGATCCTGCTGTGCTCCCCCCGTCTCTTCCTGCTCAGCCCTTTCTCAGGCTTTTTTTTATTTTATTCCCTCCAAACACAACAACCCCCCCCCCCCAAATCCTCCACAACTGAGAAACCTCTTTTTGTTCCTCTTTTCCCTTTGCTTTCTGCCGTGGCAGAGTATTGATTGGAGTAATCCGCTCTTTCTGTGAAAAGTTGGCCTCCTGGAGTCTCTGGAGGGGCCAGATCCTGCACCCACGTGGGTCTGCCAGGCGCAGGGAGCAGTGGAAAAGCTGCATCCCTCACCCCTTCCCATCGTACCCTAGCAAAGCTGGGCCCCAAATGCTTGGTTGGGGGCAGTGCTGGGTGGGAAAAGCCTCTGGTTTGGAGTGGAACCAACTCAGATCCTGCTGGGATGGATGTCCGGAGTGCCAGGTGTCCAAGGGAGCCCTCCTGTCCCTCTGGCAGGGCAGGGGACGGTGGCAAAGGACCTGGAGCTGATGAGAGGGGCTGGCAGTGGCGCTGGCTGCAGGCTCTGTAGAGAGGAGCGATTTGGCTTCCCGGCATCCATGTAGGGCTGCGGAGAGCGGGGGCTGAGCCCTGCCTGAAAGGGGCTGGTTGTGGGTGTGTGGCCACCTCTGTGGGGCAGGACCCCAGCTGGAGACCCCTGTCGAGCCCCGCTCTGATCGCTCAGCACCCCCGTGTCCCCTTGCCCAGCTCCACCGTGCTGCCACTCCATCTCCATCCACTCCATCTGTATTTATTGATGGCAAACAGGTCACATCTCCGGAAAGCGACGTGAAGGAACAAACAAAAACCCTCAAAAGAAAAACCCCAACACAGGTAAGATTTTAATTTAAAACCTTTTCCCACATGAAGAGCAGCAGCCTGGGCCATCTGGAGGAGCATATGCAGGGGAACGGAAGGCGGGTGCTTCCCCCAGATTCCTTGCAATCAGCAGCCCCTCAAAAGATATTTTGGCTGGTAAACATTAACCCCAGCGAGGGACTGGGCACCCTGATCCCAGCTGGCACCCAGGGAGCCCCAGGTTTTCCTCTCACGCTACCAAGACCCCTCTGTTTAATTGTTATATTTGCAGGAAAGGTGATTATGAATCCCAGAGCAAACCGCAACAGCGGCTGAGTTTATTGCAAGAGATTAGTTCAGTGATTTAATTGAAACTGCAGGAGCAGGATGGAAAAGCATCAGTCGGGGGGCTGGGAGGAGGAGGGTCAGCCCTCCTTAGCGGTATCCACACCCACTCCTAAACCCCAGCAATCAATGAAACCCAAATTAGCAGATTTACTAAGGATCCCTCCATTGGCTGAGCATCACATCTAGCATCCTAAAGCCCAAGTCTCCTAGCAACTCCCCAGCACTGTCTCTGCCCACCCATTAACCCCTTCCCGGAGCCCCGGCACCATGTGCAGCACCCAACGCTTCGAAGGCATCGCTACCACGCTGGGCACGAGCCGGGGTTTTATCCAGCAAATAAATCCGCAGTGGTACCTGAGGGATGCTCGTGATGCTCAGCTGGGCGAGCCGGTTAGTCAAGACTCAAAGAGTCTTTTATTTCAAGCGGCACAGAGAAATCCTGGGTTTATGTATGGATGGCAGAGGTTTGGTTTCTAAATGTCACAATGGTTTGGAAGGTTTCAGCCCCTTTGAGACACTGAGGAAAGGTCAGGGCAACCCCAAATCGCGGCCAGTCTGTGCAGCTCCCGGCCGGCATCAGCGTCAGGAGAGGCAGAGCGTGAGGCTCCCAGCCGCTTCCTCCGATTTCAACAGTAAATCAATGATACCGTTTCTTTGGGATGTGGATGAAGAGTGCTGGAGTGGCTTTCCTAACCTCCCTGGGCAGGAAAATGTCCTCTAAAGTGTAAAAATCACAACAGGACCCAGGGGGGTGCCCGGATTGGGGGGTGTGAAGCTGCCCCGGGATCGTAGTTGTTTTGATTCAGATGTCAGATACCTCCTCGTTTTGCCTTTAGAGATCAAAAGGCCGGAAACAAGGACTGGAAAAAAATAGCGGGTTCATTGGTTAAAAAAATAACAGTTGACATGAAAAAAAAGACTACAAAACAGTTGTGGGGTTTTTTTTTCAAGAACTGTCTTAAATGAGCTGTGTGTCCAAAGCTCACGTGCCACTGAAAAGGATAAACCACTGCTCTTACTTTAATGGGCTTTGTTGGGGTTTCTCTGAAACTTCTTCGTAAAATTACCAAATTGAAATTTTAAGTGGGGGAGGGAAGGAAAGGGGTAATATCTGGAGGGTTTGTGGCTGCTTCTATCTGCTTATTGCCAAATAAAATACAATTAAAGCAACGTTTTCTATGCCAGCCAGCAGAGCTAACATTGGTTTTCTGACAGCACTTTTTTCTGTCAGCCAATGAAAATAAATGATGCAGGATTACCAGTGAGCATCCAGCCTCCGTGGCTGGAGGGGGATTCGGAGCAGCAGGCATTCAAGAATAAAACAGAGGGATTTGAATCCCGCTGTAAGTGGAAATCTCTGGGGACGTTACCCGCAGAGCTCTGCCACGGCCCAGAGCAATGCTTTGCTTTTGCTGTTCTCCCAGTACTTCCAGTTCCCATCAATGCTTCCCAGTCTAACCCAGTCCTTGGCACAGCCGCTGCTCTCCCAGTGCTTCCAGTTCGCATCAATACTTCCCAGTCTAACCCAGTCCCTGGCACAGCCGCTGCTCTCCCAGTGCTTCCAGTTCCCATCAATGCTTCCCAGTCTAACCCAGTCCCTGGCACAGCCGCTGTCTCGGGATGGTAATTTAATTCAGGACCCCCCAGTGCTTTTGGGGTGGCCGTGGCCAGACCAGTGTGGGTCCAGTCCCCCGCAGGGTTTGCTCCCGTGCCGGAGGCTGACGGCGGCTCAGCTGCTGAGGCATTGAAATCCCCATGGTAATTGGATGAGGGCACCGGTTTCCATGAGAATATTAAATCAGAGCCCCAGCCCCGATCCAGGGTGACACGCTTGGGAATATTAAGACACGGTAGATCATATTAAGGGAGGGTGTGTGTATTTCTCCTGCTTTAAAGTCAAAGGTATGACAACTCCCTATTCACGGAGTCTATCGGACCAACTCTTACCGGTGGGAGGGAGAGGAAGAAGGGGAGGCTGGCCCAGCGGAGGGGCTGAGCACTCACAGCTCGTCACAGCGATGGGCTATCAGGGAACTTCAGAAAAGCAGGCTCCAAAAGCACTTCTGATGCCCCTTGAGAGCCCATCGCTGTGATGAGCTGCCAGTGCTCAGCACCTCTCAGGAAAGAGCCCCAGGAGTGATTGCAACCATGGACTGTTGTGATGCTCAGCACTGCAAAGGTCCTGGGGCTTTGTGAGCAGGAACTCAATGCCACCATCCTGAGCTCGCTCCCACCTCCCCGTGGGATCAGTGCAAATGAGGGGGCTCCAGTGTCCTCCCAGTTATCGGTTTAGCTGGGTCTCCAGTTGGAGTGACCATCTGGTAGCATCTGCTGCTGCTCAGCTGTCACCCACACTCCTGGTGAAGGGAATGCTCGGGGCACCTTGTGGATGGGGCACCCAGGGGACGTGTCCATGGACCCAGCACAAGGTTAAGGGCAGCTATGCCACGCGCATCCCATAGTTCCTGCCACAGGGGGACAGATGGGTAGAGGGAGGGAGGGAGGGATGGATGGATGGATGGATGGATGGATGGATGGATGGGTGGATGGATGGATGGATTTCTTCCCAGCCAGAACAGGGAGGACAGACAGACAGATGTGCCTCATTAGCCAGTGAGGTGGCCTCAGGTGATGCTAACAAGCCCATTAAAGGGGTTTATCAAGGGAGGCCACAGGCTGGCACGAAGGCTGTTGGTTTTATCGAGATACTGCTTTTCGGCTGGGAGAGCCTAAGCTCCTGCTTGTTAATTAGAAAGGCTTCAAGGAGGTTTGTGCTGGTTGGCCTCACTTGTGAGCAGTGGTAATATGATGAGTGATTAGGGACTCTGAAGCTTTTTAGCAGGTATCATTAAGCTACTGATGAGCTCAGGCAGGGAAAGGACTTTTTTTGGCTGTGCCTGAAACTGCCTGGTCCTGTGCTGACCTGACTCTTCCTCATCTCATGGTTATTGACCTCCTGAGCCCTGAGAAGATGGGTGAAGCATGTGTCCTGAGGACAATGATGCCTTGGCTGTCACCTGGACTGGGTCAGATCTGGTGTCCTTTGGCTCATCTGTGAGATGATGAGCTTGTGGTCATGCATGAGTGAAGTTCGGATGTCCTTATTTTCACTGCCTGCCAGGTACTGAGAAAATTTGGGGATGATTAGCTCTGAAAGGGTGGCTTCCAGGCTCTTTGTACTTCAGAGGAAAGGATGGTGATGGCTGACCTGGATGTTGCTCTGGGAGCATCTTGCTTCCAAAGAGCTCCTTTCCAAATTATGGGATTTCCTCACCATGGCTGATCATGAAGCCCTCTTGCTTGGGGGACAGCTTCTCGAGGGGCACTGTCTCTGTCCCATCTTCTGTTTGCACCCCTGAGACCCCCAAGGGCTGGGGCAAGGCAGAGAGCAAAATCTGCTGGATTTTCTCTGCTCCCTTTCCTGTCTGCCATGGCGAAACTTCACACAGCTTGGCAGCATCCTGCCATGCTGTGGTCTGCTTGGCATCGCTAGTGCTGTGTTTACAGCAGTGTTAATTAAATACTTTCTGCAATCAGTGCTGTAGATAACCCCGCTCCCTGAGCCAGGGTTGGGCTGTAACGTGCCATCACCGAGCGAGAACACGACTGCCACCATCCTGGGGAATTTCTAATACAGATTTACTCATCCCATGTCTCCCATTTCCCTGTTTCGTGACATTTTGCAAAGTTCAGGTTTACAAAATAAGCCAGCGGACAGAAGAGATGCTCCAGACGTTATTTATACTGCACGTGCCATTTCCTACTCCATGGGCTCTTCACCCTGCGCTGAGCAGAGCCAGGGGGTGCCGCTGGCTGCCCTCTCCTGGGCTGCTCCCCTCTGCCCAAGGGGCAGCTGCTTTGGATGAAAAAATCCGTGCCCATCATCCTGCTGCAAAGCCCTCGGTGCTGGAGAACTCTGCTCCTTGCACGCCTCTGCACGTCAGGAGAGAAGCAGAGCCATTGAAATGCTCGTGGCATCGCGAGCCTCTAATCCTCCCTCGAGTCCCCAGGGTGAGGCACGGGGTGGGAATGGGAGAGAGGGAGCTGGTACAGCCGCTGCCGTGGAGAGAGGAGGAAGGTAGGGCTGCTGCAGTTTTGAAGGTGATGATTTGGGATGCTTAGCTGCTCTGCTTTTAAAAATAAGCCTGGCTAAAAGCCGGTGGGGAGCGCAGAGGCAGCAGGCTGCCAGCAGAATCCCATTGAGCGTGTGAAAGCTATGGGCAGAAAAGCTCTTCTGGGAAATCCCTGGTGGCAGGAGCTACCCGCTCTGGGAGCATCAGGTGATGTGTGTGTGTGCTGAAAAGTGAGGATGGGGAGTGGGGAGAAGGGGTCTGTCCCGGTGGGATGCAGCTGGCCTGGGAGACTCGCCCTCCCTGGCGCAGGATGCACCGACACAAAGTGGTACCTGGTGCTTTTCTGACCTTCTCCTGTTAAACCTGTGCACATCTCCTGTGGGTTTTGGCTATGGGACCTGTGGCAAGCAGCCAGGCTAGGTGACCAAACTTCCTTTTCCTCCTTTTCCTTAGGATGGAGCTGACTAAAGGAGAGCTCATCTTACCCAGCTTTACAGCAGGGGCAGCTCATCCTTTCTTGGGAAGGTTCATTTGGAAAATAATCTTACATTATCAGCCCAGGGTGCAGCCTGAGTCGGGGATACCAACCCAACTCCCACCCCAGCCCTATGGGATGGGGCCACCTGCAGCTCCGCAGGTGGTGGAGGCAGGTAAGTGGGTGGTGGCACCCGGTTCCACACTCAAGCATCCTGTCAAAACCTGGTCGTGCTCTCAGCTTTGAGCTGGGCTGCAGGAGATGGGGGCTGTGGGCTCCGGCACACCTCGCTCCCGTCCTACGCCTGCCTTGTCAGGTCTGATCAGGAGAAGGATCAGTCGGCCCTGAGCTCTCTCTCCAGATTTAATTAACGGGCCTTTCATCTCTACCCTGAAGGAATCTGCTATCTTCTGTCTTCTTAATTAACGTTCATTAAGCAAATCAGAAGAACTGTTTTCTCCTCACGGCCTCCACAGCTCTTAACTCTTGCGGGGTGCCCGGTCCGTACTGGGGCAGGAGAAGGCTCCTGAGCTGTGACCAGGTTGGGGTATCATCACAGTCTTGGTCACCACGTCTCCACCACTCTTGGACCCATCCTGGTGCAGTGGGCGAAGTCCTTCCAGGTACAGAGGACTTCAGCTGAGCTTGGGTTCTGTTAAGGCACGAGGGCTGGGAGCAAATTCCACTCTGATTGCTTTTACGGACACCCTTGCTCAAGCTCATCCATGTCACTGGAAGACAAGGAGTTTCCTATAACCACCTTTAGCTCTTGTCTAGGTGTGAAGCTCACCCGTAGCAAGGTGATGCACTTGTGCATGAAGGTTTTGCTGTGAGAAGCCACTGCCTAAACCTAGTAGGCATCTCAGGACAGGAAAGTAGTGTCCAGCATCTTGTTCTCAGAGAAAAGGCAAGATTTGGGGTTACCTCTGCCCCTCTGTTGCAGCGCTACCTTAGATATGGTGGGGTTCTTTTCTTGCCCTTAGTGGACATTCATGGGAGACAGGGTTGAACCAAAGCCTTTGGCTGGCCTTCCTCCTCCTGCAGCCCCCATCAGGGTGGCTACTGGGCACCAGGACTTGCAGGGGTATGTGTGGAGTTGGTGTCTCCCACATCCCCAGTTTGCTCTCAGGGAGGACCTAAGGAAACTTGACCAGAGGGGATTGCTCATCATGGGAGAGGAGCTGAGGTTTTCCAGCCAGCCCTCAGCCAGTCCCGGGTCAGTGCCAGACCATGAATTTGGGCCAGATCCTCCCTGGAGCACCCATCCCATGCATGGAAAGCGTAGGGCATCTCCTTGGGCAGGGAAGGGCTTGTGCCCAGCAACCAGCAAGAGCCTGGTGAGGGGCTCGGCCACCCTGTGGTGCAGCTGAATTCGTCTAGGAACGTGCAGCTCCGATGTTAGCTGCATTCCCTCTGCTGTGCGTGGTGTCAGCACCGATTCCCATCAAGCTCTGGCCCTGTGGGGCATCTCCCCATGCTGGGTGGGCTGTGCTAGAGGAGGAGGTGAGGTCGGGGCACTCATCAGCTTTGCTCAAATCCACTGTGCATCCCACGAGCAGCCACCGAGCCCTGGTTGCATCGTCTCATCACTCTCTTACATGAAGCCCTCTGCAAGAGGGGATGGGCCGGGCAGGGAGATCATCTCCTGGGTGCACATAACCTCCTGAAGAGGAGGTGGCAAACCCAGGACACGAGAGACCCTCTCCCATGTAGAGTTTGCAGCCTCTGTAGCATGAGGAAAGCAAAACACCTGGAAAACCTCATCCCTTCAGGATGCAAATCCACTTAAAACTGGTGGTGGAGTTGTGACAGGCAATTATTGAGCTAAAACCCCTTTTCTCTCACCCTGGAGGCTGACAGTGGGTTTGCCACTGGCTGCCTGCTCTCAGGCAGCTGATGCCCAGCTCCTCGATGCTGGGAAATTCACCCTTGCCAGCGGAGCTGGCTCGGGCTGTCGGAGCCCGGGTCAATATATGGTAATGGAGCTTTGAAACGGCGCTGCTGCCGAAGACTCTGATTCACAGCTTCCCTCTGGTGCTTTCTCCCCGCAGCGCGCATAGAGAAGGAGAATAAAATAAATAAGAGGAGAAGGGAAAGGGAGGAAGGGAGCTTAAATTATAAATGAGGGTTAAATTTCCAGGGCTCCTGCGGGCAGCTCAGCTGAGCAGTGTCAGGGCAGAGGCAGCGTTCCCCTGTGCACCCCGCTTTTGCAAACATTCCCCCTGTTGAGGAGGGGGGGTCAGGGTCTGCCCAGGGGCACCACACTGTGCCAGCCTGCCTCTGTCCCCCTGCTGTCCCCATGGGTTAAATCTGGAGGGTACCACAGTCCCGAGAGGGATTCCCTCCTTGGCACAGACTATTGGGGCATTACCTGAGAAGCTTCTAACGAGCAATCTGGTTTTGCCACCCCTTAGAGATGTCTCTGCAGGGATGTGTTCTCACCATGGTCCAGGGGAATGGGCTGCCCTATGGCAGCAGGCAGGGATGAGACACCCCCCACCCACGGGTGCTGGTGTGGGGGTGTTGGGGTCCCCTGACCCAGCCAGGTTGATGTGAGTGGGGGAGAAGTGGGGTCCCCATAAATCAGCGTGGGAGGAGGAGAGTGTGCTGGTTCTGCTTTGAAGACTTTTCACCCACCCCCTCTCCATTTTGAGGCTGTGAGAAAAGTGGTGACTTCCACCAGTTTAAGGAAAACCCCACATGCAGGGCACGTATCATCCCGAGCTCACCCCTGGGGCAGAGAAATGGAGGAGCTTGGCTCCATCCATGCAGCCAAAGGTGTAAACCCCCCCCATCCCTGAAGCAAGAAGACCAGGGTCCATCCTGCTGGAGGGCTCCCATCCTGCCTGGATTGGTGGCCTGGGGGAAGCCCAAACCCCAGAACCTGGGCTCATAAATGAAGCTTTCAACATTTCCAGCAGCTTCCACAAGATGGACCTCGGAGCGAGAGGAGGTGCCGGGTAGGGGGACCCATCCCATCCTGTCCCATCCCATCCCGTCCCGCCCGCTCCTGCCATACCATCTGGAGGAGGCTCAGAGTCCGGCCAGGCGAGCCCCAGTATGGCACAACCTCTGGGGCTCTGCCTGCTGGTCCTACTGGGGTTGGGAGCGGGGGTCTCGCCTGCCTGCTGGGACCCCCAGGGCCAGCCCCGTCGCTGCATGCCCGTCTTCGAGAACGCTGCCTTCGGCCGGGCCGTCGAGGTCACCAACACGTGTGGTTCTCCCCCCGAGGAGTACTGCCTGCAGATGGGTGCCCGCCACGCCAGCACCCTGTGCCACCGCTGCGACGCCTCCGACCCCCGGCACCACCACAACACCTCCTTCCTCACCGATTTCCACAGCCAGGAGGAGAGCACTTGGTGGCAGAGTCAGTCCATGGCCTTTGGCATCCAGTACCCCAACTCCGTCAACATCACCCTCCACCTGGGTAAGTGATGGTGAAGCCCCTGCGGCGCCGGAGAGGGAAATAGGCAGCGGGTGCATCGATATTGGGGTACACGGCTGGGGGGGATGGATGCTCCTGCATCCTGCAGCTCTCAGTGCTGGTTTGGGATTAAAGACAGGACCCTTCTCAGGGCTTTTAGTGGGGGCAAGGAGGAAGATGCCTTCTGCAAAGCCCTGTAGGTAGATCACCAAAAGGACTGGGGAGGGTCTGTCCCATCCTTCAGCCAAACCCTGGTCCGTTGCGGGGTGAGGATGCTGCTGGCTGTGCCTGTCTGTGCCACCTCCCAGCCAGCCATGCCCGAGATGCCTGCTTTCCCATTTCCTGAGGCTGCTTTTTACAGATTATGCAAGTTGTAGAGCAGGAGTCAGGCGGGGTCAGGCACAGATCCCCCCCCCCAAGAGCCTTGCCTGCTGGGACTTTGCACAGCGGGTGCCAAACGTGTCCCGTTTTGCCCCCGTGCATTGCTGAGGATGCCTGATATGTCTCAGGGGGACAGAGCTGTGCACATGCCCTGCAGCCCCGGCAGGTTTCCCCAGCTGGGATCCCATCCTCTGTGTTTTCAATACCGCGCAAGCCTCCTGCTTGGAGGGTATTTAAACCCCTGGGACGTGCCTGGCATTTTAAAAAGTTTTTTTTAACATTTTCCTGCTATCTAAACTACCCTGGCTATTGAGCAGCACCGTAAATCTTCATTCTCTGCCGTCTCCTGCCATCTGCATGCCGAAAGGGGGTAGCGGAGAAGCTGTGGTCAGAGCAGCTGAGTGCTGCGGTGGCACAGAGCTGTGCTGGTGGGACCCCATGGCTGGAGTCGGAGTGACAGTGTAGGGTCTGCACATACCCCAGCAGGGATGCGGGCGCTGCCCAGCCGGGCAGAGGTCACTGCTTTCCCAGCCCCCTGCGAGCGGGCAAACATCTGGTCCTCATCCCGAGCCGGGGTTGGGCTCCCCACTGGGCATGAGAAGCAATGCTGGAGGAGCCTGTTATCCTTACTCCCTGGTCCTGCTCCTGCCAGCCCCATGGGAGGGGGTCTGCCGGCCCCTTGCCCATCTAACACAGACTGTCAGACCACCCTGAATTCCTTTGTGTTTGACCTGAAGCGTAAGACAACCTGAATGCAACCTACATGGCCGAGTAAGCCACTAGTGGTTCCTCCAGTTCCGCCTCTGCTGCAGGTGACTCCCAGCTTGGATTTTCCTCCTATCAGGCTCCAGCGTGCGAAGCTGGTGGCCATCTCCAGGACAGCAAGGCGAGCCTATGACCCCCAGTCCTTACTCAGGACATGGAGATGAGTGGGCTCTCAGCACTCTGATGTGTGCAGTAGCCCCTTGCCCCAGCCTGAGCTCCCCAAGCCTCAGGGCTTACTTCCCATTCTCTCCCCCAGTTTCTCTTTGGACCCTGCAGGACCTCGCACTTGGGTTTCCAGTGGAGTCTTGTGAAGCCCCTGTGACCACCCTGCTATGTCTGTCTCCAGCTAACACATCCAAGGCCATAATGTTGCACCAAGATCATCTTTAGCCCCAGTTCCTATGTCCTTTCCTGAGCTGGAGCATCCCCCAGCAGCTGTACCCTTCTTCCTGCATGGCTTCTATGCCTTGTGCCGCTTTGGTACCCCACGCATCGCTGCCTGACCTTTTTCATTGTCCTGTTCTTGTCCCAGCTGCAGACCTTTTTATTGCCGACTTAATGCTTTCACTTGGGTTAGGGAGGAGAAGCTCAGCTGGCCCCTGCAGCCCCCCAGGGTGACGCAGACCAGGGCAAGTCCTTGTTCATGAGCTCTGCTGAGTAATTGGGTTTTTCAGCCCCCGTAGCGCATCCCTGCCAGCCTGCACGTCTCGCTCAGTCCCCAGTCAGACTTCTTGTAAGCTCCTCGGTGTGGTTACCTGGGGAGCTTATTAAATAAGATACCAAAGAGGATGACAAGACCTGTGTTTACCTGTACGCTGTTGATTGGCGTTAATTAGATTATCCTCCTTTCAGTCTCTCTTCTCTGTGAGGTTTCAGCCCTGCCGTTGCAGGGCATCAGACTTGGGGCAGATTGATAATCCCCAGTGCCTGTGGCTGTTTCGTTTACCCTGTCAGATGTGAGGGTGGAATGTAAAATATCCATGGCTTGCAAAGGCAGCGGGCACTGGAGCTTCTCGGGTAGCTCTCTGAATGCCAGTGGCTCACATCAGAGTCGCTGGATCAGAGGGTATCTGCGTGTGTGATCCTGTCTCTGATTTTCCCACGGGTTGCAAGTCAGGGGACACATAGGTGACATGACTGTCCCTCACGCTTCTCTCTCCTTCTCTAAACGCCTCTGCCTGGAGCCCCTGGTGCAGTATGAGCTGCAGTTTGGGCTCCGTGAGAGGTGGGTGAATGCTTTATTTGGAGGACAGCACAACTAGGAGAGCATCTAGGGGTCCTGGTGCCATCACCCTCAGCTGCCTGTGCATGTCCCCTTCCCTTAGCACACCTTTGGGACACATCACACCTTCCCAAGCAGGAAAGGGGAGAGAACTACTCTGTTATTTTCTGGATTTTTTTTTTTTCCCTAAGCAGAATTTTGCTGATTAAAATGCCTGACTGGAGAAAGCATGGGCTCCCTTGGGATGATTCCCCATGGCAGTGATCCTCCTCCACCCCAGCTGAAGGCACCACTCCGGCTCCCCCAGCCCAGCCACCCCCTCCCCTTGCGTGGGCTGCTTGGGGCAGGGGTTGTTTATTGACCCAGTGCCGAGCTCCCTTCCTCTCCCAGAGGAAACCATCCAAGGAGGCGATGGCCCCAACCTCGCTGTTTTGGTAGACATCCCCCTCGGGACTGTGCTGTCTGGGAACTGGCGCCTGCCAGGCATCCCCCCACGGGGTGCAGGGCAGGGGCACCCCCGCTGTCACCAGCCCAGAGGGAGGTGAATGCTGGGGAAGGCACAGGGGAACACAGTGGAGATTGGACAACATGGTTGCAGCCCCTTCCGAGCCCTCGACACCTCTGGGTGGGCTGTGAGTGGGTCTGTCCCCCTCTGGGCACTCACCCGGGTGCTCCCACATCCCTGACGGGAGGCAGCTGCTTTTCCCAGCACCGGTAGCCGGGCTGCCTCGGCTCCCCCGCAGCAAAGTCGCAGCACATATGCGACAGTATTCATATGGGCCCAATTAAAAGCTTGTTTTCCTAGTCCCGGAATAACCCCTCTAACATTCCCAACTCATTATCTTTTCAAATAAAGCCAAAACCTTGCAGCTAATTGTTTTGTGCTGTCAGGAGCGGTGCTGTTATGGAGCAATCCAGTGCTTGAGCTGGCCCTTCATCTCTGGCTATTAAGTGGTTCTGATGTTCACTTTGGTGTTTTCTTTTCCCTTTTTTGTTAATTCTTTCAAGCGCTTTCAGAGCTGTACCAGCCGCCCCAGGGTTTGGTGGCTTCTCTTTGTCTTCATGCCGGCAAAGACAGCAGCGATGCCAGGTCCTGGCATACGATTCCCTGGGAAGAGACCAACCTTGACCCTTTCCACCTCTCCATCCCTGTGGTACAGCTGCCCCGGGGGATGCTGCTCAGCGCTGTGGGCCTGACTCTCCTCCTCTGGCTTTACAGCATCTCCTCGCCCATGCAACCCACCCGGTGCATCCACGCTGAGGTGGGGCGAGAGCCGATTTGGAGCTGAGCAGGATCTGGGCAGCAGCAAGGAGGAGCTGGTGAATGGCAACTGGACGGTGATTTCTGCTTTGCACAACAATGCTCCTCTTTTAGCTGCAGCAGGAAGAGGAGGATGGTGCCTGCGGTGGGAGATGGGGGATGCTGGCAGCCATGCAGGACAGGGCGCGAGGATAATTTCAGCCTATTTGGTGGCCAGGAGAGGGTGATGATGTGGTGGATCTGTCCCCAGGAAAAGCCTATGAGATCACCTATGTGCGGCTGAAGTTTCACACCAGTCGCCCTGAGAGCTTCGCCATCTACAAGCGCAGCCACGCCGATGGGCCCTGGGTGCCCTTCCAGTTCTACAGCGCATCCTGCGAGAAAACCTACGGGAAACGGCAGCGGCACTACCTGCGGCCAGGGGAGGATGAGCAAGTGGCCTTCTGCACCGATGAATTCAGTGACATCTCCCCGCTGAGCGGGGGCAACGTGGCCTTCTCCACCCTTGAGGGGCGGCCCAGCGCCTACAATTTCGATGGGAGCCCCGCGTTGCAGGTGCCATCAGGGTGGGAAAGGGGTGGGTGCATGGTCCTCCAGGACGGGGTGTGCTAGTGCTGCCACCAGAGTCAAAAGTGCCTGTGATGCCCTGCACCTCCATAGGAAAAGGTGCAGGATGCATCATGGCTGGAGTTTGGGAGCTGGTGGCCCAAATCCCTTGCCAAGACACCTTTCCTGTTTCCCCTCTAGGAGTGGGTGACTGTAACTGACCTACTCATCTCCTTGAACCGGCTCAACACGTTTGGGGATGACATCTTCAAGGACCCCAAGGTGCTGCAGTCGTACTACTATGCCATCTCTGACTTCTCTGTTGGTGGCAGGTGAGGGGCAGCTGGGCTGGGGTGAGAGCAGGAGGGGAGAGATCTTCCTGGGGCTGAAGCAGCTGCTGCCCACCTTGGTCTTGTCTGAACTGTGGTTTCGGCGCAAACTGCTCAGATAGGGCTTCCTCCATCTGTAAATTGGAGCTGGCAGTGCAGAGGCGGATGATGAAACCTGGAACCCTTTGAGCTGTGCACAAAGGAGGTCTTTTCCCCTTAAGCCGTCTCCACTCACCATCAGCCCCATGGCTTTAATGGCAGTGGGGCTTGTGGTTCTCCTCCTGTGACGCCACTTGGTCCCTTGGCACAGCAAAGGGGAAGCCCTGGGGTGCCAGCAGAAGGATGCTGGTGGAGGAGCTTCAAGCCAGCATGGCCATGGCCTGAGGAATCGGAGCAGCTGCCGGTGGGATGGGTGAACTAATGTAGGACAGAGCCATGAGTGGCACCCTCCATGGGCTGGGTTGTGCGTGCCCCTCCCTCGCTGGAGGGACTGGGCAGTCTCTCCATCCCGGTAAGATCTGCCTCCCAGCTGACAGCAGCTCGCATCGCTGTGGTCTCACTCCCACCTCGGGCTGCAGCAGCTGCAGATGGTTAGCATCTCGCATGGGCCACCCTCAGTGTGTGACCTCCCAGCTGGCTGGGCTGGGAGCGCCTCCGGGACACTGCGGACAGCCTTGTTGCCGACACAGTCCACGCTGCTGTCTGCCTTGCTCCCCGTCCCACAGCCACCCCAAGCGAGCCAGCCTGGCAGCAGGGCTGCGTGCTGCACAGCCCGGGCACCGTTCCGCTGCACAGTGCTCGGAGCAGCTTGTCGGCATGCTGGTGTCTTGCTGCAGGTGCAAATGCAACGGCCACGCCAGCGAGTGTGCCCCGGATGAGACTGGGCAGCTGGTCTGCGTGTGCCAGCACAACACGGCTGGCACGGACTGCGAGCGCTGCCAGCCCTTCTACCAGGATCGACCCTGGGCTCGTGGCACCGCCGAGGCTGCCAACGAGTGTCTTCGTGAGTATCGCCCAGGCTGGCTTCGTGGTCAGGGTGTGCAGCCGGTCCTGATGGCCTTCCATGGTGCTGCATCAGCTCATCCAGCAGCCTCTGCCCTTCCGCAGGGGTGGAAAGCGCCCACTCCGTTTTACAAGACTGCTCCAGGCATGGGAGGAAGATTTTTGGGGGGCCTACAGGAAAGCTGGGGAGGAGCTCTTTATCAGGGAATGCAGGGATAGGATGAGGGGGAACAGTTTTAAACTGAAAGAGGGGAGATAGAGCTGAGATCTTAAGAAGAAATGTATTCCTGTGAGGGCCCTGGCTCAGGTTGCCCAGAGCAGTGGTGGCTGCCCCATCCCTGGAGGTGATCCAGGCCAGGTTGGATGGGGCTTGGAGACGCTGAGCCAGTGGGAGGTGTCCCTGCCCATGGTAGGGGGTGGGACTCGATGGGCTTTAAGGTCCCTTTCAACCCAAATCATTCCATGATCCTATGAATTACATCCCAAGCCCCCCCTTCACAGCATCACCCCAAAGATCCCCCGGCGTTTCCTCTCCCTATGAATGCAGTCATCTGCTCCGGGCGCAGTGCTGCATCTGCCTCCTCTCCCAACAGCAGTGGCACTGCTGAAAGCTTGCACCGCTGAGCCAAGCAGCCCCTCTGGCTCATCCAGCCCCCCCTAGGAATTTGCTTTAAGCCCTGGATGAGCCCTGTGCCCCTCCAGGTGTCACTGAGTTGCAGCTGAGCATCCTTTCTGCTCCTCCCCAGCTTGCAACTGCAGCGGCCGCTCCGAGGAGTGTTTCTATGACCGGGAGCTGTACCGCCGCAGCGGGCACGGGGGCCACTGCCTTAACTGCCGTGACAACACGGACGGACCCCACTGCGAACGCTGCCGGCAGAACCACTACCGCTGGGAGCAGCAGGCGTCCTGCCAGCCCTGCCACTGCCACCCCGCAGGTGCGTGGGGCTGTGCCGAGCCAAGCTCTGGTGCTAAAACCCCCTGCCTTACCCAGAGCTCGGCTGGGAGGGATGGGTTTTGTTGGTTCTTCCTTGCCCAGTGACTCTCCCCAGCTGGGGTTGAGCCTCAGGGCTGGCGGGGTCCCCGCAGGCTCCCTGCAGCCCCAGTGTGACAGCTCAGGGACCTGCACCTGCAAAGCCAACGTGACGGGCTGGAAGTGCGAGCGCTGCAAGGATGGCTATCACAGCCTCAGCGAAGGCGGCTGCAGGTGAGGAGGAGCCGGGCCTTGGGCAGGAGCAACAGGATGGGATCAGGGCTCACCTTGTGCCTTCGTTTCACCCCATCCAGACCCTGCACCTGCGATCCCGCAGGCAGTGTGGGCACCTGCGACCCCAACACGGGGCATTGCACCTGCAAGGAGAGGGTGGAGGGGCACTTGTGCAACAGGTAAGCGCCACGGTGCTGTCACGCGGATGGGACCATGGCCCCTTTCCAGGGTGAGATCCGTGCTGGGGCTCTGTGCTTGGTGCAGGGCAGTCGCCTCCACTGCTGTGAGGCATTGCTGCTTCCCCAGCTCCTACGTGTGACCCATCACAGGGGCTTTGCGATGAGAATCCTGCAGAGTCGCTCCCTGCAGAAACCCTGGCTAGCTGGCAAAGTCATAGGGCTGAATGTCTCTGGACCACAGGGATTGGGGTCACTTGGAGCTGCCACCAGTGTTCCCCCTGGGATGCTGCTGTGATACTCTGTGGCTCTGCCCACCCTGTGCCACCTGCTCCTCTTTCCTCCCTGTTCTCAGGTGCCAGCCGGGCTGGTTTAACCTGCAGACTCAGAACCCTGCTGGCTGCACCAGCTGCTTCTGCTACGGCCACTCCACCGCCTGCATGGCAGCAGATGGCTACGAGGTGACCCACATCCGCTCGGACTTCAGCCAAGGTACCAACCCCCTGGCGCTGGGTAAACGGAGGGCACAGCTGCACCAACTCCAGCCAAAAACCTCCAGCAGTTTGAGAATGCTGGGGCAGAACATCCCCCTTTGGAGCTTGAGTGTCCTGCTCTGGAGCTCAGCATCCTGCTCTGGGGCTGAGCATTCCCTTTGGGGTCTGACTAGTGATGACGACTGAGGGTAATTTTTCTGGCTTATCCCCATTTGATGTTAAACTCCAGCTTTTGTCCCTAGCTCTGTGGGTACAGGCTCTCCCTGTGGCATCCTTCCATGCTGACCTGTTCCCAAGGCTGTGCATGGCTCAGGGAGGGTGTGGGGCTGGACACAGCCACCCTGCCACTGCAGGGACTGTGGAAGCACTACAAATCAGCTCAGAAAGATAAAACCTAAAAGGACGGAGTCTGGTGGGAACTTTCTCCTTTACTCGCCCCTCTCCCCATCCTCTGCTCCAATGGAGCAGGGCAGACAGGAGCTGGGGGAGCAGGATGGGGTGCTTTTGCCCAGCTGCAGCCAGGGCTGTGCTGGCAGGGCTGGCGGCGTGCGGGATGCTCAGGGAAACCCTGCCATCTGCCGCACAGCCCGACGTGTGCAGCCCCAGCTGCTGGCACACCATGGGCTCTGCTCCCTGGGACCCCCATCTACGTCCCAGCAGGGTTCAGGCACCCCTGGGTGTCAGTCGCACTCTCTGCCTCGCCCATACCCACTGAGTGCACGTGCCAGCGAGCAGATGGAGCCAAACACGCCAGGCGCGGGTTTATCCTGATTGCATTTAAACCACGCTGCCAATTGCTGTGCTGCTCTAATGTCTTCCACAGCCTTGAAACGGAGCCAGGCTTTAAACTGAGCCTTTTTTCCACCCGTCACGCAGCCAATTTGGGGCTGCTCCTTTAGGGACAGACTTGGCAGAGCTTTGGGCTGGGTTGCGAGAGGCTCAGCGTAGCAGGGCAGGGAGCAGCCAGCTGCCCCCCCTACAGCCCCGCTCCCCAAAGCGCTCCTCACTCTACAGCTGAAATTTTATGATGCTGGGTAAAAGGGTCCAAATTTATGATGATTTGATAATCAAGCACAGCCCATTTGAGAGCCAGCGAGGGATTTCCAAGCGTTCATCCTGTGGGCGCCAGGGCTGGAAGAAATAACTAACCCTGGGGAGTGGGAGTTTAACTGATTTCCGAAGGAAACCAACTTAAAACAATTGCAGCCCTTTCTCTCCCTAGGCTTCCTGTGCTCTCTAGCCCACAGTGACGTTGGAACTGCAGCACAGGCAGGGGGCAAAAGTTTAAAGATAGTAATTTCCTCCAAATCTAAGAAAATAAACAGATAGGAGGGGATGGCTAGGGCCACTCTGCAGCATGTGGGAGCAAAGAACTCGAGCAGAGCAGGGTGTTACAAAGTGCTGGCCCCTTACAAGACACTAGAGAGTCTCAGAATGAGGGACAGAGCCCTCAAAAGCAGTACGTTGATGGTGCTGGGCTTGGGGGGACTTGTTGCTTCCTTCATCCACGCACCGTCGCTGTGTGTTGCCGTGCAGGGCTGGAAGGTTGGGCTGCCACAGCTCCAAGTACCAAGGACCTGCCTCTGCGTTGGGCTGCTGGGGAGATTGTCACCGAGTGGGATGGAGAGGAGCCAGTGGATTTTCTTGCACCAGGTATGGTGTATGTTGGGTCTCTGGGGTCCTGTTCTGCCATGGGGAGACCACTCAGTGTTCTCATGGGACACCCCACCTCTGAGCTGGTGCGTGAGGTGCTGTGCTCCATCCCAGAGCTGAGCACGTTTTGATAACACACGGCAGGGGGATACCAGGGTGGTGGGCTGGGACCTTGGGGGCAGGTTGGACCTTGTCCTGCTCTAGGAGGGTGACCGTGGCTCCTGGTGATGCTGGGGAGAACAGGACCATGCAGGGGTACATCCATATCCTACAGACTTTTCTCCTCTTTCCCCTCACAGAGAAGTTTCTGCAGAACCAGCGTCTCAGTTACGGGCAGTTCCTGTCCCTGCTGCTGGGAGTGAAGGTGAACGGTACATGGACAGAGATCGACGTTCCTCTTCTCCGGGTCCAGCTGGTGCTGGAGGGTGAAGGGATGGAGATCACCCTGTCCAGCAGTGAGAGCCAGCCGCAGCAAGGAAAGCAGGCTGTCACCTTCAGGTACCCATCACAGCGCTCTGGAGGGCCTCAACAGGGTTTGGGACACTGTGCCTGCTCTCGCCTGGGCTGCCCTGTGCCGTGGGGTTCTGTCCCTCTCTGGGATTTAACTGTGCCCCCATCACTGTACCCGGGCCAAGCTGTCCTGCATTGGGTGGCTGTCAGGCTGGTCCTGTCCTTCCTCCCACGCTGCTTCTCCACCAGGGTGCACGAGGCAGAGGAGGGTGTGGAGCCTTTGCTGTCAGCCTTCAGCTTCCAGCGCTTGCTCTCCAACTTGACCGCGCTCCGCCTTCGTGTGAGCCACAGCCCTGTGCGAGGTGAGTGGCTCCACGCAACATCCCCATGAGGACCGAGCTGGGATGGGGCTGAGGACATTGAAGCAGCGTCAGGCTCTCAGGGATGCGAGGCACTGCAGGAGGGGTGTTGGGGCAGGGACTGGTTCCTCTCTGTGAGCACTTGGGAGGTATTTTGGGGTCTCCTACACCTGCTTGAACATTTCCAGGCTGAATGGAGAGAGTGGAACCTGAGAACGTGCCACACCATCCTCACACCTCTCTCCCCTCTCACAGGCAGGTTGTCCTTGAGCGAGGTCCAGCTCACGTCAGCTCGCTCCGGGCCAGGGACACGAGCAAGCTGGGTGGAGGAGTGCACGTGTCCCCCAGGATACGCTGGGCAGTTCTGCCAGTCCTGTGCACCGGGCTTCAAGCGGGAGATCCCCTTTGGTGGCCCCTTCGTCAGCTGCGTGCCCTGTGCCTGCAACCAGCATGGGGACTGCCACCCCCTCTCAGGTGCACGCCCCACTGCTCGTCCCATCACTGCACGCGTGGGGGGCAGATCTGTGCCGTTGGTTGTTTGTGAGGGATGCTGGAAACCATTTGTGAGGCTGCGATACCCAAAACTTGCAAGTTGAATTGCTTGGCTGGTTCTAGGGCCTGGGTTCATAGCTGTGGAGATGGAGATAAGTAGTGAAGTGCAATGATGATGGTAATTTGTAATACAATGAGCATCTTTCATGGCACTTTATGACCCTAAAGGAGGAAAAAGGTGCTTGTCTTCACTGGGGCAGTGGTCAGGGCAGGAGAGAGGCAGAGGGTTTTGCTAGGATGGGTCTTGCAGGCAGCTTTGCTGCCCAAAATATGGGACAGAACTGGGCACAGCCCTGATGCCTGCAAGCTGTGGGCAAGCCTGAGCAGAAAAACAAGTAAAAGAGCAGGAAAATACAGCAACGCCAGGCTTACAGAAAGGCACCAGTGGAGCAGCTCTCGTGCTGTGAGCCCAAGCCTTGCTCTGCCTCCAGATCCAGCTCAGGGGTGCATGACTGCAGCAAGGACTGTGGCTTGAAGGGAGGAAAAAGCAAAAGCAATGTCTTCAGGGCAGCGCAGCTGTGTAGTTCACAGAGTGTTGGCTCCCCCCTTCTGCTTCCAGGTAAAGTGTCTGGAAGGCTTTGGTGAGGGAAATGGGGCAGGTTGCAAGCCATGGCCTTGGAGCTTGAGGTGACTGCACGTGACCAGCGTTGCTGCTGTTGGCCCCAGGGAAATGCAGATCAGAGACGTGAGGGGCTTGTGAGATGCTGCCTTGCTCTTCATCCACCCCTGTAGAAAGCAGCCACTCCAATTGATGCTGAGAAGAGCTTGGAGATAAGATGATGCTTTGGTACCTGGATGAAGCCCCTGGGGCTCCTCGCTGGCTGGCTCCCCTCGGAGAGGAGCAGCAATACTGTATGACTGGGATGGGAAGGGCTGGAAGAGGCGTTGAGCTCAGCAAGGGCCCCTGCCCTGCCGGCAGAAAGCTCTGCGAACTCGCCTGCATCTCATGGAGCTGGGGCTGGCGCCAACCACACAATCCCTAGGGACTGGGCCAGGCTTTTGATGTCCCGGCCCCAGCGCTGCCAGCCCAAAACAGCCTGCATGCTTCAGTTCGTTTATTTTTTCCATTTCTTCCTGCCACCCGCTTTTCCTCTCTTTGCCATCATCCGGTTCCACTTGGATGTGAGGAAAATAGAAAAACACCTGTTCCCTCCTCCACAGCCCGCCTGGTATGACCTGAGCCCACAAGTCATGGGGGAAAATCCTCCCCCTGGGTCCTTCTCTCTCTTCAGTCAAACAAAGCATCTGCCTGGAGGTGGGGGGCTCCTTGAGCATCCTTCCTTCTCCTCCTTCTCCTCCTCTTCCCAGCTGATTTTAGAAGGCTGTGACTCACCGGCTCGGCTCGCAAGGAGACGCTCGCTCCCCGCTGAGTGCCGTCTGGCTGCTTGTGTTTTCCATGACAGGCTGGAAACGGTGCTCCTTGTCGCTGAGAAATGTGTTGTCGATTATCGCAGGCGCCAACAGACTCCGAGCACATGGATGGTGTCGCCTGCATGCGCCAGCGCTGCTCGTCCCCACGCTGCAGGGGAGTGCAGGGCTGGCACTGGGGCTCAGCATCCTCTCCAAAACTTTCTCCCTTAGGCAGGGAGAGGAAATGTTGAGTCCTGATTGGGGATGTTCCATACCAGTGTGATCCAAGGCTGGAGTTACGCATCGCTCTCTGTGCTGTCCCCAGCACTTGGATCTCCATCACTCCTGTGGTCTCCACTGTTATTTCAGGCTGGGTTTTTGCAGACCTGCAGCTCCGTTTTCCTCCTTGCAGGGCACTGCCAGTGCTTGCACGATACAGAAGGTCCTTCCTGTGAGCGCTGCAGCCCTGGGTTTTACGGCAACCCCTTCGTAGGGCGCTTCGATGACTGCAAACCATGCCCCTGCCCTGGCCGCTCGCCCTGCACCGAGATGCCTGGCAGCGGGGAGGTGGTCTGCACCCATTGCCCTCCGGGGCAGCGAGGTGAGGCTGGGGGTGACTGGGTGAGGGGGGCTCAAGCAGCATCGGCATGGCCAGAACCTCCCTACCTTTACACCCTCCCTAGGAAAACGCTGCGAGCTCTGCGACGATGGTTTTTTTGGGGACCCCCTGGGCCAGAGGGGCCCTGTGCGTCCCTGCATCCCCTGCCAGTGTCACGGGAATGTGGATCTCAACGCTGTGGGGAACTGTGACCCTGTGTCCGGACGGTGCCTGCGCTGCCTATACAACACAACAGGCGAGCACTGCGAGAGGTGTCGACCGGGCTTCTACGGGGATGCACTGGCTCCCAACCCTGCTGGGAAATGTGCCGGTACGTACAACCAGGGGCTGCTGCCCTGCTCCCCTGGGTCCTGCTGCAGCCAAAACCCTCCCAGTGGCAGAGGATGGGAGGGGGATGCCCAGCAGCTTTAGAGGCTGATGGATGACCTGGGTTGGTCCCAAATGCTTAGGAATAGCCTCTCTCCTCTGTTGACCTTCCCTGGAGATACCCTGATCTGCAGAGGCTCAGCCTCCCAGAGCCCTGTTTGATGGAGAGGTTGTGGTCCTACACATTGAGGGGGGCTCAGCCTCAGTGCCCCATTCCTGCTGCCCCATCTGCCAGCCCCACGCTGGGATGTAAGTGCTCTTTTGTCTCCCATAGCTTGTGATTGCAACCCTGACGGCTCAGCCCCGGGGCTGGAGGGCTGCGATCCCACCACAGGCCAGTGCCGCTGCCTCCCACACGTGATGGGCAGAGCCTGCGAGCTCTGCCAGCCGGGCTACTACGGTCTGCAGCCCGCTGTGGGGTGCAAGAGGTATGTGGGGCACGGTGTGGGGCTGCAAGGGTATAGTGGTGGCTCTGTGTCCCCAGCTCAGATCTCTGTTCTTTGCATCCATTGCTTGCTCACCACCCTCCACCTCTCGGTGCCAGCTGCGAGTGCCACCCGACGGGGTCGCGGGACAGCGAGTGCCATGTGCTGACGGGGCAGTGCTCCTGCCAGCCGGGTGTCACAGGGGAGCAATGTGACCGATGCCACCACGGCTTCTTTGGCTTGTCTGCCAGGGGCTGCCGAGGTAACAGGGATGGGGGCTGCGCCTTGGTCCCAACACCGGGGCTGGCAGCTGTGGTGTGACTCCTTTTGGCTACCATTGCAGCCTGCAACTGCTCCCCACTGGGCTCCGTCACCCCACAGTGCCACGAGAACAGCACCTGCCTCTGTCACCCCGGCTTTGTGGGCTACAAGTGTGACCGGTGCCAGGCCAACTTCTTCCTCGACCCCCCGAGCTCCCGCTGCCAGCAGTGTCCTGTCTGCTATGGGCTGGTGAAGGACCAGGTACATCCCATGCCCTTCCGAGGGGGACACAGGGCCATGGTGCTCGTGCTGCCTCGCCATCCCCCCGTGTCCCCCCACACCTTGCATGCAGGCTGACCAGCTGAAGGCCAGGCTGCAGGAGATGGAGGAATGGCTGCAAAAACCAGGCTGTGACGCCCACCCAGGGCAGTCGCCCATGCTGGGAGATGTGCCCCGGGGAGATGGGCTGCTCAGCCCTCACCTTCTGCAAGGTATGGGGGTCACCCCATCCCTTCGCCATGGGGGGAGGCCTGTGTCACCCCCACTGGGGACACCCTGCTCCCACAGGGAGCTGTGACACGCTGGGTGGGTGCATGGAGGTCCCAGGTCAGTGCTGGGCTCTACATGGGTGATGGGTGACCAAGAAAGACGGACAGCCATGTGAGCCTTTGGGTAGGACAGAGGACCACAGGGATGCTTGCACCCATGAGGTTTTGGAGCAGCTGGTGATGGGCATCACTGGGGGCTGAGCATCAGCACATGGGTGCCCTTTGGGTGCTGCATCCCTGGGGCCCTCCTGAGCACCCGGGACAGCCTGGCTTCCCCTTTCATTAGTGGGCAGAATGGGGGGACTCAAGCATAGGGCAGCCCCACAGGCAAGTCGGGAGCCCCGAGTACCTCTGTGGACAATGAACAGCTGCTTGTGCCCCCCAACAGGTGCCCGGGAAGCCCTCTCAGCGCAGGTGGATCTGCTGGCAGGGGCGCTGGGCATTGCGTGGGGACGTCTTGGCAATGCCAGCCAGGCCACCGGCTGCTCTGGCCATGGACCCCCCAAGACCTGTGTCCTACTGTCAGAGATTAGGGCAGCCCTGCAGTCAGCACAGAGGGAGATCCTGCATGCAGCGGACACCCTGGCTACCATGGTGCGGGCTCCCACTGGCTCTGGACTCCCGGCAGGGCTGGTGGGATGTGCAAGACTGGTGGGGTGGGATGTGACCAGCACTGTGGGTGAGTAGGAAAGCTGTGTGAGTACAGCCCTCCCTGCAGCTGAGTCAAGAGGAGCCGTTTCCCTTGCTCGTTCCTGTTTGCAAACCTCCTCCAGCCCTTCGGGAGGTTCTCAGTGGTGCTGGGCTGGTGGGGTCCAGGGGTTCCTGCTCCTTGCTGGGGTCTCACTGCAATTGTCACTGTTTCAAGGAGATTCCCCAGGAAATCCCTCAGCAGCCCACGAACTGGAGCCGTTGGGCGCTGAAGTCACGGGCGCTGGCTGAGAGGTGCGCTTTCAAATCTGATCCTGGCACTTGCAGGCAGAGGGGATATTGCCTGCCCAGCTGCCCCTGCAGCGCGGCTGCTCCTGTCCCAGGAGGCCAATCCTAGTAGCATCTCTCTGGGTGCTTTTGTCCCTGCAGCCACAGGGACGTTGCGGCACAGGTGGAGGCGGTGGTTGGGAGAGCGCTGCATGCTTCCAATGCCAGCGCTGAGCTCCTGCGGAGTCTGCTGGAGGGGAATGCGACGTGGGAGGCACAGAACGAGCTGGAGGCCGGGTGAGGGGCTGGCAGCAATGCAAGAGTGGGCAGGAGGGCACCACAGCCACTTGCACTGCATCATGGTGGTGGTTTGGCACCTGCCCAACGGGACATGATTGAGTCCCATCAAACTCATTGCACCACAGCGTTGCAAAGCAGAGAGACGGTGCTCTGTGTTGGGGGTGTTTCAGGCCCTTTGCACCAGTGTTTCCTCCTCCATTGAATCGTAGAATCACTAGGTTTGAAAATACCTTTGAGATCATCAAGCCCAACCATACCTGTCCACTACTAAATCATTATCCCCAAACACTTCATCCGCCCATCTTTTCCTCCAGGGATGGAGACTCCACCACCCCCCCAGGCAGCCTCTGCCAGTGCCTGAGAACCCTTTTGGTGATGAAATTTTTCCTGATGTCCAGTATGAACCTCTCCTGCACGTCTTGAGGCCGTTCCCTCTCATCCTATCTCCTATCAGCAACACCCACTTCACCACAACCTCCTTTCAGACAGCTGTAGACAGTGATAAGGTCTCCCCTCAGCCTCCTTTTCTCCAGGCTAAACAGCCCCAGTTCCCTCAGCCACTCCTCATAAAGACTTGTTCTCCAATGCACATCCACGTCCCAAGCCATCATCTCCATACTTCGAAGGACCAGAAGGCCTTGGGTGACCACAGCATTCTGTCCACTTAGGTATGAGGAAATCCAGCAGGCGCAGGAGGAGCTGCGCTCTGGTGTGGCAGAGGTGGCCGCGGAGGCCACGAGGGTTTTCACAGCAGTGCAGCGGGCAAACACCGACATGGCTGAGAAACTTCTGCAGGTGGCTGTGCTGGGGCAGGTGAGCAGTGTCCAAGCCAAGGCTCCTGCTTGCCCTCCCCTCCTCTCCTTTACTTCTTGGGCAGCACTGCCTCCCAAGCTGCGAGATGCTCTCATGGAGCCTTTGGCAGGCGCTGCCGGTGCGGGTTGGAGCCCTGGCACAGGACCTGGCGGCGCTGGAGCAGGCAGTGGAGGCGCAGGAACCATCGGCTCAACAAGCCATCGAGGCATCCCACGCTCTGGCAGCTGGATTGCGCCAGGAGCTGCAGAAGACTCACGGCTTCAAGCAGGTAATTGGGGTTCACTTGTGTGAGGTGTCTCTGCAGAAGAAGCGATGGGGACCCTCAGTTCCAGCTGGAGCTGTGGGCACGTTGTTGTCTCTCACCTGGGACACCTGATCCATCGCCACTGACCCTGTGACCAGAGACACCCTGCTTGCAGACAGGGGTTTGGGAGGAGGTGTTTTGGGATACAAAAACTCCCTTCAGGCTCCCAGATTTGCCACAGATCTCACCTGCTAAGCGGGAGTAGGCTGGCTCCCGCGTTCCCCAGCCTCACTCATGCTCTTCTCTCCCAGCTACGGGACCAGGCTGGCTCAGCCCACAGCACGGCCACCTCAGCCATCTCGCGTGGAGAAGCCGTGCTCTCCGACGCAGAGTCCCTTCTGGCCAGCTTGGAAGGTAAAAGGCACTGACCAGAGCATCTCTGGCCATAGCTTGGCTCTCACCACATTGGCTCTGGGTGCCAAAGGGAGAAAGGGACAGTTAAGTGACGGCTGGATTGTCCCCACAGGCATGAAGAAGGTGCTGGGTCATCGGAAGGGCCAGGCTGCCCTGAGGAGGAGGATGACACTTGTACGGGACAGGGTGATAGTGGAAGCCCAGAGGAAGATTAAACAGGCAGAGAAGATGCTGGGAAACTCTTTGTCCCCCTCCACCACAGCCCAGAAGATGGCCAGGGAGGCCGAGCAAGTCTCCGGAGAGAGTGCCAAGGTCCGAGCAGAGGGATGTGGGGTGTGGTGAGCCCACACTGGGCTGTGGGGCATGGCTGGGTGGGCAGCCCTCACGGGCGGAGCGAGCCTCTTGTGGGCAGGGGACAGAGCTCCAAAACGCAGCTTCTGCTGCCCCTCCAGCACAGCCCACCCTTGTCTGTGAGCAGGCTGGAGGGGTGCACCCAACCGAAGCCTCAGCCTGGGAGCCAGTTGCAGTCCCCCTGCGTGTCCGCAGGTGACTGTGCCCACCTCCATTCCTTTGCAGAGGGCACAGGCGGTGCTGCAGAAGAGCAAGCAGGCCCACAAGCAAGCCAGCCAGCTCGCCACGCATGCCAACCAGACCCAGCGGGAGCTCGCCCAGCAGGAGCGTGTGGCTGAGAAGCTCAGGAAAGACCTAGAGGAAGCCCACCAGGTGAGCTGGGTCCCTTTGGGCAGGTTGTGTCCTCCAGAGCCTGGAAGGGGCTTTGTCCACAGCCCAAAACACAGACAGCAACTGACTTTTGGACTCCACTGTATGGGAATGCCTTGAGGATATTCCTGGGACCCTCTCCTATCCAGCCAAGGGTCAACAGTATCCCTGATCTGGGTGTCTGTATGTGTTGGAAGGTGGGGACAGAGGTGAGCGAGATGGCGAAAAGTCTCCAGGAAGCCCAAGGTTTGCTCATCTCGGACATCGAGACCCTGAACAACCTGCTGAGCAGCCTAGGTGAGACCAGGGGGATTGGAGGCTCCGTGGGAAGGGCCAGGCTGTCAGAGCCTGGGGCTTTCCTGCTTACTGGAGGTGGGTCTCCTGCTTGCTGGCCCTCCAGGCTGAGCTGGGTGCCTTTCAGATCACTCTGGATCTTAGCAAAGCTTCTTGAGGGGTCATGTCTTGAGGAAAGCCCCCATGCAGAATGAATTGGGTCTTGCTGAATGTGTGTGCTCAAGCCTGCCGTGAGGACACTGGTCTTCCTTGGCATCTCCAGGAGGAGCTGGACTGGGTCAAGGGCTCAGTTGCTTTGGAGCCGAGGGAGGTTCTGGGCTGGTTTTACTCCTTATTGCTTGTTGGTTTTGCTCCAGCTCCTCCTGCTTTGATCATCTGAGTACATTTCTGAGCACTCTAGGACTCCTACGTCCAAGAGGTTTGTAAAGGGGTGGAAATCACAGAATCACAGAATCACACAAGGTTGGAAAGGACCCATTGGATCATCGAGTCCAACCGTTCCTAACACTCCCTAAACCATGTCCCTAAGTACTTCATCCACCCGTTCCTTAAACACCTCCAGGGAAGGCGACTCGACCACCTCCCTGGGCAGCCTGTTCCAGTACCCAATGACTCTTACTGTGAAGAATTTTTTTCTGATATCACCCATCTGTAAGACAGAGACGTGCCCAGGCCCTCCCTGGAGCCACAGTCCTATTTCCTTATCTGTGATTGCTGGGAAGCTGCAGTGCCTCCATGCCCCACTGCACCCACTCCCTCCAGTTTGCCTGGAGCTGAGGGTCTGAGTCCCTGGAGCACATCCAGACGCTCTACTGCCTGATTTCTCCCACTCATCCATGTTCTCTCCCCTTGCCCAGGCAACCTGGATCAGGCTGCACAGGTGGATACGGTGCTGAGCGCTGGGCGGCTGCAGCTGGAGCGGCTGTGGCTGCGCCTGGGTGCACCGGGCGCCCTGGCCGGGCAGCTCAGCCTGCTGCAGCAGGAGGCGGCACGACAGCAGGAGAAGATCCAGGCATTCGAGAGTGACTTGGCTGAGATCCAGGCTGACAAGCAGAACCTGGAGGACATTTTGCGAAGCCTTCCTGAGGGCTGCTCCAAGTGACAGTGACAAGTCCCTGGCCGCTGCGCCAGCACCTCCGGGTCCCCCTGCGAAGGGAACAGCAGAGCAAAGGACACCCTGCATTAACCAGCATTGATCCCTCTCGCTGCTCCTCACACTGCCACCATGCAATATCGCACTCCAGGTCTTTATCTGCACCAGTTCAGGCTCGGTATCCCATGTGCTCTGCAGCTTGACTTCAGCCACCAGCTCTGTCCTCAGGCCTGAAGGACAACCAGCTACCAGGGACCACCAACATTTCTGTGCAGGAGATGGAGCCATCACAGAGTTGGTTTGTCACCATGGAATGAATGAGGAACCATCATCACTGAGGAGGGACAGCTTATCAAGTACCAAAGCTGTAACACCCCGCAGCCCCAGGAGCTGAGAGAGGCTGTTGCGTACATTTTGGAAGCTGGTCCTGCTGCACAGCACCCCGCAGAGTGATGCTCACGTGCTGTGGTCACACAGAGGTGAATTGTGGTGAAGCCAGGTAAAGAGCTGCACGTTGGAGGACACACCAGGGAAAGGGAGCTCACAGCAGGGAGGACTAAATTGGGGCCGAGCAGAAGCAAAGCTTCTGGCAGGCAGGTGAGGCATCCTCTGCCTGATGGAGGGTAAAAGCAGCTCTGCTCCTGCTCTTTCCCTGCTCCAGGGTAGTGCAAGGTTGCTACTGACTGCAGCTCTACTCTTTGTGTCCTGTCCCAGCTCCACTTGGCTCACTGGATGCCACCAGGTCTGGCTATACACCAGCCCAATTGCCGGTGATCCCAGGGGCTGGATGGCACAACAATGCACCGGGCAGGGAGGTGGAAGAGCTGACACTTGCAGTTGCATCACCCCACCACCCCGCATCAGCACATACATCCCTTCTGCACTGAGGAGGCCTCAAGCTGGCCGCTGGCACCAGGCTGCGCAGCAGCGTGGGCTGGACGGGGAGCAGCTGGACGGGGCCAGCTCCTGCCAGTGTCACTCCCACTGGGCCAAGGAGGTCAGCGGCTGTATCGCCTTTAAAGGAAAGGCATGTGCCTTCTCCCCAGGCTCCCATGAGGGATGCTTGTGGGGCCATACAGGCAGCACAGCCAGGTCTTGGTCAGCCCACCCTGTGCTATGACTCCAGGCAGTGGTGCAATCACTCCAGTAAGACCAGAAACGAGTCCCCAGGCTGGAGCCCAGGTCACTTTCTAACCAGTTTTACCTGTGTTCTTCTGCTCATAATGCTGGAAATCTGGTTTACTAAAGCCTTGTAATGCTGTATGTAAAACTGCTGCCATAGACATTGGATCCCCCCTGCATTGTCTCCAGTGGTCTGGAAGTGACACAGGATTTTCCTACCATGACCAAACCTCTTTCCCTCCTAATTCTGCACAAAAGCTGCCCAAGGAGCAGGGAGCTGCAGCTGCGGTGCTGCAGGAGCGTCGTGGCAGGGGCTCCCCTCTCGCTGCCCAAGGCCACCTCTGCAAAAGCAAAACCGTGCAGCAGCGAGAGCACAGTGTGGTGCGGCTCAGCCGAAAGGTGGGGAACCGCAGCCACTTACTGCCTCCCTGGGAAGTCAATTACGTGTCTCCAACCAACACACAAATTTGCTGCTGTTAAAGAAATGTCAAGCCTCTGCCTTGCGCCTGCTGCTGAAGCATTGGTTCATCCTCCCTCCTGCTCTCCCTCCAACTCCGTTGTTTTTTTTTTTTTTTAGCTGGTGACACCTGCCTCGAGCTGTATCCATTAAAATTCCTTAATAGAGTACGTAGCTGCCCATCTGGCTGAGTGCATGGCAGCAGGAGGGGACACGCGGGACCTGCGCTTGTCGCTTTTTCAAGGAGCAGAGGCAGCTGCTCCCGGGGTTGAAGCGCAGCTGGCTCTGGGGCGGCGCGGGGCAGCAGTCTGACATTTCCTACTAAAAACCACTTTAGTGCAGGTCTTTTAAAAAAGGTGTCTTTCAGGCCCTGTGCTACAGTGTCTAGCTGAGATTGCAGGGGGCAAAGGGGGCTGAGTGCAACTGCCCCCATTACATCCTGGCTAGGACACATAGCATCTTCATCGTATCTGTTCTGAGCTAAGTGCCTTTTCCTGATGCTCCAGGGCTTATCCGGTACAGACTTGGAAGTGGCTGCTTCCAAACAGCACCTGGCAAAGCTGCCCTTGGAATCAGTACTGGAGGCCTGGGGTGGGGATGCAGGGGATACATCCACGCTAGGGTGGATCCCAGGGGTGCCCTTGGGTGGAGATGCAGGGGATGCACCTACCTCGGAGTGACTCCGGAGCAGCTCACGGGGGTGCCCCAGGGTGGGGTGCATCCCCACCCTGGGGTGGCTCTGGAGAGGATCTTAGAGGTGTCCCAGGCTGGGAATGCAGGCACATGCACCCACCCTGGAGTGGCTCCGGAGCAGCTCCCGGGGGTGCCCTGAGCAGGGATGTACCCACTCCAGGGTGGCTCCGGAGCAGCTTCCAGATGGCCCGAGGTGGGGATGCAGGGATGCACGCACTCTGGAGTGACTCCGGAGCAGCTCGCAGGGGTGCCCTGGGGTGAGGATGCTAGGGATCCAGCATCGGAGTAACTCCGGAGCAGCTCGTGGGGTTGCCCCGGGGTGCGGATGTACCCGCTCCGCAGTGGCTCAAAGGAGTGCCCTGAGCAAGGATGCAGGGTATGCACACACACCGGAGTGACTCCGGAGCAGCTCCCGGGGGTGCCTTGAGCAGGGATGCAGGGTTGCTCCCGCTTCGGGATGACACCGGAGCAGCTCCAGGGGGTGCCCTGAGCAGGGATGCAGGGATGCTCCCGCTCCGGGATGACACCGGAGCGGCTCCCGGGGGTGCCGCTTCTGTGCACGGTGCTCGCTGTTCACGGAGGTTCGGTTTTTCGGTCCTTTCTCGCCCCTCCCGTAGGGGTCCCGGCTGCGGGAGGCTCCGGAGGTTTGCGGGGCGGGGCACGGTTACCGGCGGGGAGGGGGGGGGTGTCCGCCCCGCCCGGCTCTACTTGAGGCGGCGGCCGCGGGCGGCCCGGGGCGATGGCGGCTCCGCGCAGGCCGAGCGCGGCGGGGACGCGGCGGGCGCCGCAGGACGGGCGGCTGGAGGAGATCAACAAGGTGCGGGGGGCGGGGGGCTGCGGGGAGTGGGGGCTGCGCGGAGTGCGGGGATGGGGGCCGCAGGGGATGCGGGATGGGGGCTGCGGGGAGTGGGGGATGTGGGGATGCGGGATGGGGGCTGCAGGGAGTGGGGGGCTGCGAGGTCTGGGGCTGCGAGGACTGGGGCATGCGGGATGGAGGCTGCAGAGAGTGGGGGGCTGCAAGGAGTTGGGGCTGCGAGGACTGGGGGAATGTGGGATGGGGGATGCAAGGTCTGGGGGTACTGCGGGGCTGCAGGATGGGGGCTGGAAGAACTGGGGGGCTGCGAGGACTGGGGGGATGCGGGATGGGGACTGCAGGGAGTGAGGGGCTGCGAGGACTGGGGGGATGCGGGATGGGGACTGCAGGGAGTGAGGGGCTGCGAGGACTGGGGGATGCAGCATGGGGGCTGCAGGGAGTGGGAGGCTGCAGGGATGCGGGATGTGGGCTGCAAGGACTGGGGGGCTGCGAGGACTGGGGGATGCAGGATGGGGGCTGCAGGGAGTGGGGGGCTGTGAAGACTGGGGGATGCGGGGTGGGGCTGGGGGCTGCAGCAGGGATTAGGGAGTTTGAGGATTGGGGGATGTGGGATGGGGGTGCAGGGTGGGAGCTGTATCAGGCACTGGGGGGCTGTGAAGACTGGGGGAATGCGGAATGGAGGCTGCAAGGATTGAGGGGATGCGAAGGTTGGGGTATGCAGGATGGAGGTTGCAGCAGACATTGGGGGGCTGCAAGGGTTGGGGGATGCAGAACAGGGACTGCGAGGATTGAGAGGGTGCGGGATGGGGGGTGCAGCAGGGATTGGGTGGCCGCAAGGATTGCGGGCACAGGATGGGGGCTGCAAGGACTGGGAGGTTGCAAGGATTGAGGGATGCAGGATGGAGGCTGTAGAAGGGATTGAGGACATGAGGGGATAGGAGGCTGTAAGGACTGGAGGATGGGGGCTGTCGTGATGCAGGATGGGGGCTGCAGTAAAGATTGGGGGTCTGCAAGGATTGGGATGCAGGATGGGGGATGCGGGATGGGGGCTGCAGCAGCAATTGGGGGGCTGTGAAGACTGGGGGGCTGTGAAGACCGGGGCGCTGCAGGATGGTGGCTGCAGTAGGGATTGGGGGGCTGCAAGGACTGGGAGATGCAGGATGGGGGTGTGGGGGTGCAAGATGGGAGCTGCAGCAGGGATTGGGGGGCTGCAAGGATGGGGGGATGCAGGATGGGAGCTGCTGTAGGGTTGGGGAGCTGTGGGGATGTGGTATGGGGTTGTGGGCAGCAGGCATGCGGGCTGTGGGGTTGCAGGATGGGGGCTGCAGTGGTGCTGGGCAGGGAGAGGAGGGAAAAGAGAGGAGAATGAGAATGGGGAGGTAGGGAGGTTGCCCCCAACCTCCTTCTGCCTCTGGGGTTTCCCTCGCAGGCAGCTCTTTCCCCGCCATCACCACACAAGTGGATCCGAGGCGACTGATTGCTGTGCAGTTCCCTTTGGTAACATGCACCAGCAAGAATAGGGAGCTTTTGTTCTCCTGGAGGGCTTCAACCTTCTCTCCACTTTTTGATGTCTTCCCTTCTAAGAGCGAGGAGTTTCTGCTGCTTGGAAGAGCTGACTCAAGGGTTTCTAGTTGTTAATTTTGCATGAATGGGGAACCCAGAGCAGTTGGACGTCCCACAGGCCTTGGGCAGGGGGAATTGCAGCTCCTGGATTAGTGCAAAGTACACTGGGCTTTGTGCCCTTCATGCTGAGGTCAGGCAAGGTCCTTTTCCTGGAGATTTGGGCTTGCCCCATCCCTTCTTTGGCATGGTCTGTGGAGGCAGCTCTGTTGGCATCCCTCCCAGCCAAGAACGGTTCTGAGGGTGAAAAGAACGTTTTAACCTTGAAAACTTCCAACGATGGGATTTCTCAGGTCATTTCTAGATGGGTTACTTGCTGAGAAAGCCAAGGGCACCTTGGTGTTACCGGTGGAGAAATCAAAGAGCTGCTCAAGATGAGAGCTTAGAAGAGATGGTGGGCTTGCCTTGCCCTCGCGTTGACTGAGCTATGAAAAGTGCTAGTATGTTCCTCCAGGTGAGAGTGAAGCAGCAAAGGTGAAGTTTATTTAAGTCACTGGAGAGGGAATCTCATGGTTAGAAACCAGGAGGTGCCGCAGAATAAGAGCGGAAAAGGAGGTGCTGCAGAGTAAAGTGTAGAGTAAGAGCACTTGGCTAAAAAGGATCCTTGAAACGTGCTGTTGGAAGGCAGGCACAGCATGCCGTGTGCCAAAGACGGACGTAGGTGGACATAACACATCCCCCATAGCTGAGGTGGTGTTGACCCTTGGGCTGAGAAGGAAAGGAGAGCGTTGTACCTTCTGCTGCGGTTTCTGCTGTTGTAGAGCTTTCTTCCAGCATCGCTGAGCACAGGGTGGATACGTGATCCTTCAGCTGGTAGGAGCTGTGGATCTAAGTCTGGGAAGCTGTGATTCTCTGGACACTGCTGCTGTGCCACAGGGCTGGGGGCTCTCCTTCCTGCCCCGCAGGGGACAGGTTCTTATCTCTCCCCCAAACAGCCATCGTTTCTGGCAGGCTTTTTTTCTGGGTGAGGTTTGGATGACAAAAATGAAACAAGCTACGTAACTTCCTAGTGACAGAGGCTGGAGCTGCTTGTTCACATCCTTGCTGCCCTGCGTGTTGGCTTAGTGTTAGGAGAAGGGATTTGTGCCCCTAGAAATGAAGCTGCAGGTGGCACAGGTAGCGGCTGCCCGCAGATCCTGAGCAGCTGCTGGGTTGTAGTGGCTCTGGGCAGCAAACCAAACCCTGCGCTCCTGCGCTTTGCTTGCTCTGCCAGCTCCGTGAGGGAGTTTGCTGTGAGTGAGTGTGCAGTGAAGCAGCTCACACTTCCTTCTGACACCAAACTGATAGGTAAACCTCGGTGATACCGTAGCTGGAGCCAAGGAGGGACGGTTCTTCAGCCCTGAAGAGTCCCAGGGCTGCAAACCAGTAATGTGCTCCTAATAAGACCTAACAGGCCAAATTCCTATCAGGCTTAATCTCATTGTCTCATTGTAACACAGGGTCCCTCCCTGTTTTCCTGGCTGGTTTCTACCCCAGGGCTCTCGCTGGGATAAAGGTCTTTGGCAGGCAGCGTCCTGAGTGCAGACATGCTGTTGAAGGACAGCTGAGTCCTCGTATTCAATTCTCTCTTCCAGCCTGAAATGCTCCTCTGAGATCCCCTCTTGGCTTTTCCCCTCTTCCTGGGGAAAGGCAATCACATTGTTCAGCCTCGTGCATCAAGGTGGCAAGTCTAATCCAGCGTAGATTAGTTTCAACCTAGTTTTACTTTAATGCGCTGGGCTGCAGGAGAGGAACTTATCCTGCCGGAGAGCAGGTGCCTCCTTCCCCCATCCCGGGTAGGTGTGAGCATCCCTCAGCCCCTTCCCAGCCCCAACAGGCAGGATGGTTAGTGTTGAGCACCTCCATCCAGTAAGAGCTTGGCCTTCTGGTTGGAGATACCCTTTTGGAGAGGGAGAAAGGACCTGGCCTTGCTCAGGTTGTCTCGCAGGTAGCTGGGACTTGCGTGGCTGAATTTATTGGCTTAGAAAAGCGTGTCTGCCCAAGAAAGGCTGTTCAGGGCAGGAGCGGGGGAGAGAGGTCGGGGCTTATTTTTAAGCAGTTCTTATTAATAGAACATGACCCTTAAAATGAGAGCTTTAGCGAAGGGCTCTAAGGGGGAACTTAAGCCACTTGGGCTGAGCATGAGTCACTGGCCCTGGGGACTGCATTCCTGTGTGCTGTTGTGAGTGTTTGTCTTATCGAAGTCGCAGCCTGCTCCTATACAATGTGGAGGGTGGAATGCCTTTGAAATACGCTCCCCTGTTGCTCTGGAGCAGAGGTGTGACACTGATAGGCTGTCTGACTGCCCTCCAGTTGAAACATAAGGGGACTGAGCGCTAGGTGTGCGCCCTGTGTCACCCATCCTGCTCTCCTGCAAGGATCTTTTGGACCTCTGGGCACGTGTCCCTCAGCTGTCATGTACGAATGTAGCGTTCTCTTTCATCTTGACCATTTCTGTGCTGCTTCTTGCTCGCAGGGAAACACAGCGCTCTGCTCTCACATAGCCTGTCCTTCTGGGTGGTGTAAGCTGTCTGCTGTGCCTGCAGGGCAGGAATGAAGCTGTGACCTGGTGGCCAGGAGATGCTTTGGCCCTATTTTTCTTCTCAGGGATGTTTGGCAGGCTCTTCCTAGAGAGGCTTCTCAGTGGCAATAGCAGTAGGTAAGATGACTCTGCTCTCTGGTGGCTTCTGCTGCTGGCTGAGCCCGGGTATCAAAGCTGAATTGGGCTCTTTGTGTTGGGCTGGCAAATGATACCCCTGGGTAGAAATAACTGAGATAAATGAAATCGAGTTGGCAAAGGAAAGCAAAAGAAGGAACTGGGAACGTTGCTTTTCACCACAGTTCTCAATTTGAGTTGGTGTCCATGGTGATAAGGGAAGTCTGGGTCACGCTGGGCATAGTTTCTTGTGTCCCATCTGGAGTTTGATGAGGTGGGAGGAGGGTACGATAGTCACTTCTGTCCTAGCGTGCTTGCTACAAAACCTGAGTTTGCAAGGACTCCCCAGCAAGGACTTGCCAAAGCAGTGGTTAACTTGCAGTGAAGGTTTGAGGTAGTTGGACTCCTTGGGCAGGTCCAGGCTCTTCAGTCCCAGTGAGGAGAGAGGGAGCGGCTTCAGGCGTGTGGGCTGGAGGGGCCCAAACCACGTGCTACAGGGTTAGGGTTAGGGTGGCAGGTGGTGATCAAGCATGAAAAGCTCTGGGCTGGCGGTGGCAGCAGGAACCAGGGCTTAGGGCTGCAGTGCTTCCAGAGCCGTCCCAGCAGCCAGGCTGGCCCAGCTCATTGCACCTGGCGACAGCTGGGTTTAGTCTTCCTTCTGGAAGAAATGACAACATGCTCTAGAGGCTGGAGGGCATTCGTGTTACTGATGGCTCTGTGGACCTCATGCAGTCCTGATGCCCTGGTGTCTGCAGATGGGGCTTCTTTGAGCAGGAGGTGTCTCATGAATCACCAGTGATGCTGCCCCAGTGCTGGAGATCCTAATCTCTTGGGGACCCACTTCTGCTTTCCTTGTGAGCAACAGCGGTGAGGAACGTGTGCCCAGAGTGAGGGAACAGCCCCAGCCCTCTCTTCACTCTAACCCCTGAAGGGTTTTTATCCTGGACAGGCCATGCGTAAGCTGTGCAGATGTTAATGATTTCTGCACTGAAGAATGTGGTGTTGTTGCTGGACACAGGCAGAGTCATTAAGCTGAGCTGGGCTTGCTGGAGCTGGGCAGTGTGGGAGAGCAGACCCTGCTGCTCGCAGCTGCAGGGGGTGTTGCTGGTAGGACGTAGCAGTAGAGCTGGCTCTGCAATTTGTGGTCTCTTCTCTGGGGTGCCTTAAGGTTTTGAAGTGAAGCTATGAACAAAAGTGATCAGAACTGACCCAGAATTTCCTCTCCAGTCTGAGCAGGGTAGAGGGAAAATGAATAAGCAGTTTGAAGGAGTGAGAGCCTGTTCCTTACCCCAAAATACCTGTCCCCTCCTGGATGCAGAGTGTTCTGCAAACTTCAACTGTTCCATTTGCTAGCCCTCAGTTATCCAAGAGTTTGAAATCTCTGAGATCAGAGTGCTTTTTGCAATGAATAGGAGCTCTTCTTGGGAATAAGTGCCCAATCCATGTGCTATGTGTGCTTAAGCAGAGATAAGGGGAGTTGAAACCTTGGGTGAGCAAGAAAAGGGCATTTCATGCAGTTATTCCAAAGGCACATGGGGTCCAGCCCTCCCTCAAGCTGTTGGTGTGAAATCTGAGACAGCAGAGGCATTCCCCTTGCACTGGAATGTCAAGGGCAAAGTGTGTAAGGATTCATCCCATTTTCAAGTCTCCTGGCACTGTTGCTCAGAGGTGGCTCTCTTGGAATTGTGTAGGTCTTCTGGGTAATGCTACATTCCTACATGCCCTCTAGGATGTTTTCCTTTCTGTCTCTAACCTTGGGGGTTCTCTCTTCTTCTTCTTTTTTTTTTTCCTCCTCATTTTAGGAATTTCTGTGTGACCCAAAGTTCAGTGATGAAGAAGATCTGGAGGAGAAGTTGGCAGTGTTCAAAGGTGAGAACTAGAGAGTTTCTGTGTCCTGTTTCAGTCTATTTGCTCTGAATAGATTATTTTCCTCAGCACTTGGATCTCACCAACCTGAGACTCTCTGCCAAATATAAGCGACTGAGCTGGGATAGATACCTTCCCCTTGCTTGTGGGACTCAAACTCCCTGAAGAGGTGGTTTTCCCACATGAGCCTTTGTACTCCCCCCACTTGTAGGGCAAGGACATGTCACCCTGCAGACATCCTGCCTGGCAGCTGCTATTACTGCAAAACCTGCTGCATGGGCAAAATCCCGAGGGGCAGCGAAAGAGGATGGTCTCTGTCTAGATGCTGCAACAAGCTACCTGGTATAACGGATGATGCAGTAGCTGGACGCTTTCTTCCCACAGAGCAGAGGTCTCAGCTGCTTCCTGAAGGAGTTAGGGCATTCCTTTCCATCCCCAAAAGTTTCTTTAGTCTGGTCCTTTCCAAGACCCTTGGTACCACAGGGATCAGCAATAAAGTGTCTCTAGTCCTGGCCAGATCTTAACTCCAGTGGGTCAGCAGATCTGAGGCTTAGATTTGGGCCGTTTGCTGGGATGGGCGATAGAGGAGCAGCTCAAAAGCCTGGGGTCCTCTGGAACTTCTCCCCAAAGATTTGACAGGGCTGTTCTGGGTGCATCCGCTTTCTTTCCAAGCAGTGGCTGCAGGCAGTTGAGAAAAAATGTTTTCTGTGTCCCACTGTCCTCAAGGTTTGTCCTCAGCCAGATTCTAACCAAATAAAGCCAGACTTTTCTTCCTTTTCAGGTGTTGTCTGCTATTTCCCTTTGAATTTTGGTTTTCAGTACAGCATGCAAGAAGTTGGCTGGGTTTTTGTGATCCCTTACCCTGCTGGGCACAAAGGAGCCTCCTGTGCTCCCATCCTTTTTCTGTTCCCTATTGTGTGGCCGTGGCTTTTGGCTGCAGCCCCACGTTATTTTTCCCATCACAATCGGGGCTCTTCAAACATTGCAACTGTAGGTCAGCAGCGCGGAATTCCCTGTAATGAGAGCTTTTGGCATCTCCTCCTGCTGCCTCGTGAGTTTGCCTCCGTGGTCTGTCCTGCTCTCCAATGCCTCCTCTGCCTCCTCCAACAATTAGTTCATTGTGTCGTTATGGCCGGAGTGTTTCTTCTCTGCCGTCCTTCGTGCTGCCTTCCCCAGCCGGGTCCGGGGAGCTCCCGTGCGGTGTTTGTGGAAGTGCATTTGTGAGAGGATGGACCACGTGTGGTTTTGCCCCACCAAATCCCTGCAGCTGGGATGGGAGGGAGAGAGAAATGTGCGAGCCGAGGCTCAGAGCACGATGATGGAAAGCTGCCTTCTGTTCTCTGTGCTTCTGGCTAAGTGTCAGCTGAGAAGAAGAGAAAACATGTGCTGGGCACAGACACAGCAAAGCAGGGTTTGTGTCCCTGAGCACATGCTGGGGTGCCTGACCCCTGCCCAAAGAAGCGGCCGTTCATTTGCACAAGGTCATTATGGTGAGGCAGAGTGTGGGAGAGCCAGTTCCACATCAAATGTCGCTTTTTTTTACCCGAAGCACCTGTGTGACAGCCCTAATTTCATTTAGGATTGGTTGTGTAATGCTTGCATGGAGACATTTATTCCTGCCTGAAGCTTTGGTTTGGATGTGGTATTCCTCTAGGTCTCTCCTAGTCAGCTCATGACAGTAGTAACCCACCAGCTGAGATCCAGGTGAAGACTTGCCAAGCCATTCCTCTGCCTGTGGCTGCCCTTCAGTCCAGTTAATCCATCACTTTCCTTTAGAAGCACAGGTCCTGGGAAGGCTTCGATGTCTGAAATATCTCCTCTTCCCTTCGGGTCCTTAAGTTAGCCTGCCACTTCTCTGTTCACGCTTATCTGCTCGCTGGTGTCCCTGGAGCAGAGGCAAAAAGTCTTTTCCCTTGGGGGAAAGGAGCAGCCTGGGAGGTCTCACTTAATTTGAATCCTCTGAGCCCGTTCCGGGGAGTGAGTGCTGACCGCAGGGCAAGTGGAGATTTCTCCAGCTCAGCATGGATGGATGGTGGCAGCAGGCATCTTGTTCTTCTCAGTTAGCAGAACTAAGATGACGGGGGCCCCCTGCAGCGCTAGGAGCTGTAGCTCTGTAAGGCAAATCCTTGCCTGAAGAGCTTAAAGTCTAAATGGTAAGCATCTAGCAAGGGAGGTGGAGGGATAGGATGCACACAGGTGTGTCATTCCAAGGGTCAGAAACAGCACAGGACTGAAAGCCTGATTTTCTGACTCAAATTAATGCGCTGTTTGTTACGGCGTGGCAGCTTTTGTCCTGCAAAGCTTACCAGACCTTCTTGAGCAGGGCCTGCCTTTGTCTGAGGATGTTGGAATCATCTGATTGAGCACTGTTTGACAGCGAGCTGGAAGGGCAAACAGCCATCTCTAGCTTAACTTGCTCCTAGGCATGTTCTTGGCTTCATCCTCTTGATGTAGTGCTTGAGCATCTCTTCTGGCAGGTGCTGCTCTGGGAATGCAGCACAGCGTTGGGAGGACTGCAGAGTGTCCCTTGCTATTGCAGGCAACTACGTCATTTAATCCCCCTCCTAATCCGATCAAGCTTCATCTTGGGAGTGCCCAGGGTTTTGTTTTCTTTGCTGCTCCTTCTGGGAGGCTGTTGCAGAGCTTTGTTTTTCTGGCTGGAAACCTTTTAAAGCTATTCATGGCTAGCTGATATCTTGTTCTCCTGCCAGTGTTTTGCTTCAGCTTAAATGAAAAGTAGCCACAATTAAAGAGCACTTAACTCTAGAGCCCTGGAATTGAGATAAGGGAGCTAAGACCTGGTCTTGAGATGGTCTCTCTCTCTGAATTCTGCATTCAGCAGCATATTAATCTTATCCTTGAACCCTTTGTTTTGTTGCTCTAAGCAGATAGGTCTCCAAAGCTCTGCACACCCACTACTCTAGCACCCTGCTAACTTGCTTCTGTGTCTCTTCCAGAGAAATACATGGAGTTTGACCTGAACAACCAAGGCGAGATTGGTGAGTGAGGCAGGGATACTGCTGCTGGGTTGGAAGAGCAACAGTCTGCTGCTATATCTGCTGCTTCCCTCTGCATTTGTGTCACTGAGGAGGAAAACCTGTGGGCTTTTCCTGAGTCCAGCCTTGCTTGGCTCTTGTTGCCAGCCAGGGACTTCCTTGGCTCTCCAGCCCTGCCTCTCAGCTTCCTCAGTCTCTCCTCACCTGCTTCAAGATCCAAGTTCTTCCCAGTCCTGTTCTCCACCTGAGTCTCTGCTTAGCTCTTCCACTTCTTTCTGGTCTAAATGATTTTTTTCTCCCTTTTTCTCCACTGAAGGCTGCCTTCTCGATCCTTGGCATTTCCAGAGCTGGGAAGCTGTAGGGCTTGCACAATCCTGGGTTTTGCTTGGCTTGAGGCAGAAGCTGTGTAAAACCATGCACAGAAGAGCTCTTTGCTTTGCTGGGAGGCGAGTGGAGGGAAGTGGGGGACTTGAATGTGAGTGTGGCTCAGCTGAGTGGCCCTGGTTTGAGCCCACAAAGCGCCAGTTATATAAAGACCCAGCGTTCTGCACCCTGGAGCTGACACTGAAGTGTGATCGCTCCTGTGCTTTGCCCTTCTAGGAGGCTGTTGCCTCACTCCCCTCCTCCTTCAGCCCTTGAGCTGAAATAAAGCCTGTGGGGAGCTGGAGGAGCCTGACTCAGGGCTGCACTGTTGTTTCCAGGAGGAAAGGGGCCACAAATCGCAGCAGGCAGGAGAGCAATGGGAGGAAGTGGCCTGTGGCGTTGGGCAGGGGCATCCGCTCCCCACAGCCTGGTTGTCTCCAGCTTTAAGCCTAGTGTTGCTTCCCTCCTCCCCTTCCTTGTGATTCTTGGCGCCACGTTCTGAGCTATAAAGCAGTGTCCCCAGGCGTTTCTGGAGCACTTGGAGAGTTGTCCCTGTTCAGCAAGTGTGGTGCTTTTATCTTGAACTGCACAAGTGGGAAGTGATGCTCTGTACTGGGCAGTACAGCAGTGGGCTGTACTGGAAGGCTTCTCTTGGCTTTCAGCAACAGCTTAATGCTGCCAACCCTGGAGCCTGCAGGTGAGGTCTGAGGTGGGAACTTGCACCTGTATCCCTAGGGTTCTTCTGTGTTCAGCATGGTCACCTCCTGACAGCACTGGTTACCTTGGTCTTGCAGATTTGATGTCTGTCAAAAGGATGATGGAGAAGTTGGGGGCTCCGAAGACCCACCTAGAACTGAAGAAGATGATCTCTGAGGTGACTGGAGGGGTTAGCGAGACCATCTCATACCAAGACTTCGTCAATGTGATGCTTGGGAAACGCTCTGCTGTGCTTAAACTGTGAGTGTCCCTGGGAGGGAGCGGAGGAGATGCAGCACCGGAGCTGGTGTGACCAGAAGCAGAAGTTGTTCTGCCTGGTGGAGGTGGAGCTGTGCATGTTTGGTGCTCAAGGAGGGGAGACAAGGACCCTTGTGAAGGGGGAGTTTGCAATGAGACATGAGAGGGTGCCCGTGCGTGGGCTGAGCAGTGGTGAGCGCTCCCAGTGGAGCTGCCTGCTGTGTTAGCACACGCTTCCTCCCACATGCTCTGTGCAGAGCAATTCTCCCCCCTTTACCGAGGGTGTGCGTGCACTCAGCGCTGTGTGACTTCTTTCCTTCTCTTCCCTATGGCTCCTGCTGGTTGTGGGGACACAGGCTTCCGCTGTGAATGGTGGCAGGACTTGAGCAGTGAATGATGGTCCTGCCAACACCAGTAGTGCTGGCTCCTGTTTCCCACAGGATGCTCCCTCCCTGCTTGATTTTGGAGAGAGGACACATGCCTGAAACAGCTGGCTTGTGCTGGGAGAGGTTTTCTGCAGTACAGGCTGCCAGCACCAGCCTCCCACGGCCCCCTCTGCCCTCTCGACAGGGCTCTGAAAGTCCTGCTGTAACAAATGGCTTCCGAGCACTTGCTTGGCTCCATCTCGACCCCATTGAAGCCTGGCTTTTCCTTTCACAGCCACGGAGGCTGGCCCTGCTTTTGTCTCTAACCACCATGAATAGGAGCTGCTCCTCTCCATCCCCCTTACCCCTTTCTGAAGGCAGCTTGAAAAAGGCAGCCAGCTCAGGGCAGGTTGGGAGGAAGGCTCTTGCTCCAACCTCTCACATGTTCCCTCTAAGCCAGTACGTGCTTGCTGGCAACCAGTCTTTCCTCTCTGCACTGAGTGTCCTGTGTCTGCACGTTGGAATGCTTCTCTTCCAAGTATGCACAGACTTCTGATACCCCTGTTCAACCTTTCTTCTCTACAGCCTGCAGCCTGTCCCATGTCTTCCATCCTTCCTCCCAACCACAGCAGCTTTCACAGACGAGTCCCTTCTCTTGCTAACAGACACCCCATTGTCTGTTGGACATTTTAGAGCAGGAGCAGAAATGTAAAACTCGTCCCAAGAGCAGTGCAGTCCTTTGATCCAGCGTGGCAGCTGGCATTCCCAGCGTAGCTGCAGTCCTCAGGGAGGAAGACAGTGCTGGTGGTTGCAAAATGCTTGGGATTCCTCTAGCTAGTGTCTTGCTCCTTGTGTCTGCCCTCTTTCCTGGCTGGAATTGCTGTTGCATACTCCGTGTTGGCTTTTGAGTGTTCTGCTGCGTGGTTATGTGCAAGGTGGGCACGGGACGGTATCTGCTTTTGTGCATCAGGAGAACTTAGCGTGCAGTGTGTGCCCAGGGTATTTCGGAAGTGGCTGTCTAAATAAAACTGTGCTAATCCTCTGAGCTCTGAGAGGGAAACCGGCAGAGGCTTTGGGAACCCAGTCCGGGAAGCTGCTGGAAAAGCAAAGCTGCCTGCCAGGCTGGCAGCACTGCCCTCTGTGGGCTTTCTCCTCTCTGTTAATTATCAAATGCCCTCTGCATAGACGGCAGATGCTATTTTTCAGCGGGTAAGATAATCCCATCCCCCAGTGATGGGTAGAGATGCACCTGCTTTTTTCACTGGTATTATCCATTGTGTTTTGCAGGGTCATGATGTTTGAAGGAAAAGCCAACGAAAGCAACCCAAAACCTTCTGGTCCACCTCCAGAGAGAGACATAGCCAGCCTCCCTTGAAGAGGACAGGCTGAAGAATCGGCACTGTTTGCTTTGCTGGCCTGTAACAGAGATTACCTGTGCTTTGTCACTCTTTACTGTGGACAGTCCTAGTTTTTGACTAACCTGCCTTAGAGGAACAGCAAGGGAAGCTGGAGACCCCCAGCTCACGTCTTTCTGCTGCATCCCTTAGCCAACTTGATTTGTTAGAGAGAAGCTGTAGCACCAAGTGTAATGTGAGACCAAAAACCCCAATCTTGTCATCTTACTCTTTCCTCTGCCCTTCCTACATTTCTCAGATGAGGAGCTACTCTCCTCCCAGCATTTCAGTTCAGAGCTGTGCTTGTCCTGACAGGTTCCTAAAGGGCTTTGCTGCCAGACATCGAGCGCTTCTCTGGCAAAGCCCTTGACAGCAGCTTCATGGGTGGAAAAAAAATAAGTGCCTTCTCTGCTCTGTCCCATGCTTCCTGACTTTGAACTAGTTCTTCCCCTCCTGACCTCACCAAAACACAAGTCAGGCTTATTGCACGCTAGGTGAATGTGGGAAGGTGCATGGATTCCAGAGGTCTGCCTGCAGGCTCCTTAAGCTTGGAGGTGGGCATGGCTGGATCTCTGTTGGATCTCTGCAGGTCCAACACCACCCACTGCAAGGGAGGATGGCTTACCTGACCTTAGAGACGCCCTTCCTGGTAAATCTCTACTTGGATCCGATCAGGAGCGCAACTTCTGAAAGGGTGGTTGTCTGTTCTATCTGTCAGGTGAAGCAACAAGCCTACTGGTGCACATTTGCAGCCCCTCAGGAGGGCCTTGGGGAAATTAAACCCTCAGGTGAAAGGAAGCTGGGTGACTGAACCGTGAGCCCTGCCAGACCAGGGCAGATGAGGATCTGTCCTCATGCAACTGCTCTGCCCCTCAGATTTTGCAGACCTCCCTGTATCTGTTCAGCTTGCTCCCCTGGGACTACCGGGTACGTTTCCCTGATGGATGAGCTCTCAAACCTGCAAAATAAGAATGGCTGGAAGTGTGGTGTCTGAGCTGGGATCCAGATGTAGCTGTGACTGTGCTATCCACACTCTGGTTACTGCGGTGATTCTTGCTCTATACAGAATTTCTGGAATCCAGATGTTTGCTCTTTGCCCTTTCCCTCCTCTTTTTCTTAAATGTTCTTGGCAGCTTTTACCTTTTTAAAATCATGGTTTAATAACTAATTTTTTTAAAGGAAATACAGATGATTAACTTTACTAGGCTGATTGTTCCTGCCAAAGGCTGCACTTTTAAATAAAGAAATAAAAAAACAAAACCAAAAGCCAAACCCAAACATTCTTACTACTGTTTGCTTGAAAACCAAAACTATACCAGAGAGAAAATAAAATATGAGCAGAAGCAGCACCAGTCTACTTTAAGTACTGAAAATAAATCTTCTGAAGCTACACTGTGTGCCAGTGTATTTAGTTTAGCTCCTCTGAAGCTCAGTCCATGTGATTGGTTGCAGATTAAGTGAACTAGTTTCCAAATCTGTTAATATAAAACCTTAAACAGATCTTAGAGATAGGTTTGGACTGTCTTGATCTGATCTTTATCTTTAATAACTGACCAAATGCCATGGAGTTTGTTACGAAATGCAGAGGCCACCTCCTGAAAGCTGTCCCTTGTTGGTTTTTTTTTGTGATTTCCTGAATGCACGCAGGTGGCTGTGCTTATTTTAAGGAATAACTTGTTGATCGAGAGCAGACACTTGTAGTGCTTCTCTTGAAAGAGTATTTTTTTTCATCCTCGCTGCTCTTGAAGCAATTGCCTCAGGCTCTTATCTGATGTGAGCTCTCAAAATGGAGACCAGGCTTTCTGTGGGAATCACTGGGTATGCTTTTTTTCCATGTATTCCTTAGAAGGACAAAATTGCCCATAGATCACTGTCCTGTGTCTGCCTCGCAGACAGCCCTGCCAGGGTGGGTCACCTCCCTGCCCCATAGGCACCTCCACCTGCCCTAGAGATGCTACCCAGCCCCCCAAAATAGCCCCATTGCCCCCCCAGACCCCCATATAGCCCTGCGGTGTTCTGAACCAGCACCTCATGTCCCCCCAGTAGCCCCCCATTGCCCTCTCAGCCCTCCAGATAGCCCCATTGCCCCCCTCCGCCTCCCAAACAGCCTGTCATAGACCTCTCTACCCCCCAAATCCTGGGGTGTCAGACACCTGGGTCCCCACTGGAGGAAGGGGGGCAAGTGCTGGGCTGGGGTGGTCCTATCCTGACTGCTGCAAACACCTAGGGCAGAGGAGTCTGGGGGGACACAGGAGGCTGAGGGGGCAATGGGGGGCAGCTGGGAGTGGTTATAGATCTATAGAATGGTTTGGGCTGGAAAGGAACGTCAAGCCCATCCAATTCCATCCCCCTGCCATGAGAAAGGGACACCTCCCACTGGATCAGGGGTCTCAAAGCCCCATCCAACCTGGCCTTGAACATTAGAGGGAACGGCCTCAAGCTGTGCCAGGGAAGGTACAGATCGGACATTAGGAAAAAGTTCTTCCCCAAAAGCATCTCAGGGGATGGAAGGGGCTGCCCAGGGAGGTGGTTGAGTCACCATTCCTGGACGTGTTTTGAAGATGGGCAGATGAAATGCTTGGGGATACGATTCAGTAGCGCACGGGTGCTCTATGGACTGGACCCTATGATTTCAAAGGTATTTTCCAACCTAGCAATTCTATGATTCTATGACTGTATCTCCAGGGGTGGGGCAGCCAAAACTTCTTTGGGCAACCTCTGCCAGTGCCTCACCATCCTCATCGTAAAGAATGTCTTCCTAATATTTAAGTCTTCCCCTTTCCAACCTAAAGCCATTCCCCCTTGTCCTGTCACTTGCAGAAAGCCCCTCCCCAGCTTTCCTGCAGCCCCTTTCAGTGCTGGAAGCTGCTCTAAGGTCTCCATGGAGCCTTCTCCAGGCTGAACAACCCCAACTCTCTCAGCCTGTCCTCATAGCAGAGGGGCTCCAGCTCCTGATCATCTCCACAGCTGCACACACGTGGGTAGGTTTATTAAACACCACTCTCGCAGCCGCAGCTGGAGGACTCTAGTCCCCGCGGACCATCGAGAGGCGCGGCCAGAGCGGCTCCGCCGGAGGACTCAGGCCGCCGCTGATCATAGAGAGGGGTCGCCTAGAGCGGCCCCGCCGGAGAACTCAGGCCGCCGCGGACCATCTATAAGTGCGGCCTAGAGCGGCCCCGCCGGAAGCGGAAGTAAAGGCAGTGGCGAGCGCGCGGGGCTTTCCCGGGGGCCGCGGGGCTGGCGGCGTCGCCATGGGGGACGACATGGACGTGATTCCGGAGCGGGAGATGAAGGTGAGGGGGGGGGGGGGCTGCGAGGGAACAGCCCGTGGGGTGGGGCTCGGGCGGTTGGCAGGCGGGTTGGCGGGGCCGCTGCGGGGGTGACGGTCTGGGTGTGGGGGTGAGTGTGAGAGCGAGTGTGCGTGGGGTGTTTGTGTGTGCGTGTGTACATGAGGAGAGTTTATGTGTCTCTGTGGAGGGGGGTGGAGGTCTGTGGGGGGAGGAGTGGGCCTAGGGGTGTTCGAGGGGGTCTGAGTTTGCGTGTGGGGCGTGTGGGTCTGGGGGTGTTATCGGAGGGGTCTGTGTGTGGGGTGTGTGGGTCTGGGGGTGTCTTATAGTGGAGAAATTCTTCCTAACGTCTAGTCTAAATCTGCCCCTCTCCAGTTTATACCCGTTCCCCTGGTCCTGTCCCCACAAGCCTTTAGTAAGTGTTGTACTTAGGGACATGGTCTAGTGGTGGACTTGGCAGGGCTGGATCGATGGTTGCACTCAATGATGTTAAAGGTCTTTTTCCAACTGAAACCATTCTGTGATTCTGTGTCAAAAGCAAGTGAGTTGGGCTGTGTGTTTTGCAGAAGTTTCTGAATTCCTGCATCCTCCTCAGGTTGCAGGAATGCACTTCCTCAGTGCTTTGGCAGTAACTTGGAAATAAAACTCAGGTGCTTAATTTGAGTTACTGGCATTAAATCCAGTGCTCTGTTTTTGCTTTGTTCATTTTTCTTCTTTCTTCTGTATCTGTTGGCTAGTTTTGGTGTTTCTGAGGCGGTTAGTTGTCCTGGACAGAGTCACCTTCTATGGGTTTTATGAATATAATAACTGGGCAGAAGAGAGATTCTGCCAATGGAAAAGTTGTAGTATGATCTGAGTTTGTCTTAGATGGGATGGAAAATGTTATGGGATGGCCAGTGACAGCGTGGGTGGAGACTTTGCCTTGGCAGGTGTTTTGCAGCTTTTGTGGAGAGGCTTTTCAACTTATTGTGTTAGAGGAACTGAAATGAACTATTCCTCTTTGTCAGCATATTTACAGCTACTTCCCAACTCTTTTACAACAGGATTTTCAGTTCAGAGCACTGAAGAAGGTTCGCATCTTTGATGCTCCAGATGATCTTCCCAAAGAGCGCTCCAGTCTCCTTGCGGTGTCTAACAAATATGGGCTCGTCTTTGCTGGTGGAGGGACCAGCCTGCAGATCTTTCACACTAGAAATCTTCTCATGCAAAACCATCAGGGGGAAGATCCCAATAAAATTGGTAAGGCACACTCATGTTTCATGGTCTTTGCATAGACAGCTTTACATGGATTTCTGTGATATGTAGCTCCTGGCTTCTGACGCAGTCCTCGTCGTGCTCTTTCATGTGTTTGAAATTGCCGTGTTTTGTATAAGAGGGTAGGAACAATATTGGCTGTTCCTCTAGCTGAAATGGAGTACTGTTGTTTGGAACAGGATGTTGTTGTCACCAGGATGCTCTGTGCTGCTCTGGCTCCTGTTCAAGTGTCGGTCACCTTTGGCCACCCGTGTTCAGTGCCGCACAGTGAGGTTGACTTTTCCAACCTGAGAATGTGCCCCATTCCTTGCAGCCGTGCACCATCCTAGTAGCTGTTCTTCGAGCTTCACCCTCTGTATGCATCAGGAACGTGTGTGAACAGAGGGACAGAGTTCTCACCTCGAGTTATTCACTCTGACTAAATGTCTGTCCTGCAGGAGAAAAAGCAATCGCTGTTCCACCACCTAAGTGCAAAATGTTTGTTCTCCTATTGTCCATAGTAACTATACAACCAAAAATCTGTCCACTTATTTTTCCTACACGTCACTGAGGAAGGAAAGTGGAATTTTCTTTTCCTAGGAATTTGACATCCCTTGAGAGTGTATTGGTAGAGATGAAGGGCTTTCCTTTCCCTCCCCTCAGTTTCCCTACATGTCAGCTTTGACAGCTGCTGTTAATAGGACCAGTGATTTTTACACAAACTCCTTTGAATAGTATTGTCCTTTGAATATAATCCTTTGAATTGTTTTACAAAAACAATTTTTGCTGTTAAAACTTGTCCCCTTCATTGTGTCTTCATTGCCTTTTGTGTTTCAAGTGGAGAATGTTCAAAGTACCTTAGTTCCCATGAAGTTTCCTGTGCAGCACCTGGCTCTAAGCTGTGATAATCTCACGCTGTCTGTCTGTATGATGTCCAGTGAGATCGGTTCCTTCATTGGCTTTTATGATGTCCGCACATTCTTAAACCAGGTAAGGCAAATGCTAAGTGAATTTGGGTTTTTGGGCTCTGTTTTGGAATACAGCAGGAGGAGAGGCATAGCTTGGGGTGGGATTTTCTGTCTGTTTGACATGTCTTGTGAAAGAATTCTTCAGTAAACTCAAAATCTGCTTCTTATTTCTGTCAGTCATTAAGGTATAGGAAGGTACAAACTGCTTTGAATTATGACTTTGAGAGATCTTGGTTTTGCCCTCAGCTTTGACTGTCTCTTGTGTTTCTTCAATAAAAGGCAAAGCAGCAGAAACGTGCGTTTGCTTATCACAAACTGGCCAAGGACTCGGGAAGCTCAGCGATGGTCAACGACCTGAAGTGGAACCCCACTAGTCCTGCTATGGTGGCCATCTGCCTGTCGGATGGCAGCATCTCTGTCCTGCAGGTCACAGACTCTGTGAAAGTGTATGCCACGCTGCCTTCCTCCGTAGCCGTTACATCTGGTGAGTCACAGCCTTGGACAGCACTCAGAATGTTGAATTCTGAAGAGCAGAAGCAGATTGATAGGTGTAAAAAGACAGGCTGTTTGCCTTGGAAGGAGGCATGTAAAGAAAAATTTTTCACAAAGAGAAGGTATTTAAACTCCATGAGACTCACAAAATGTGTTGTAATGTAACTGCTCTTTCCCAGCTGGTTGGAGGAGCTGCATCTTGTGAATTAGTCACGTGTGCCCACCTCTGGTTTGTGCTGTTTCAGGCTTGACTGAATGCTTCCCTGGAAATGACAAATAAGAGTCATCATCTGTTGGTTTTTAATATGTGCAGCCTCGGTTTCTCGGTGACCGGATTACTCCCTGATTGTTTAATTTAGATTAATCTTTTTTTTTTGCAGGGCGTGGTGGTGGAATGCAGTTTTAATTTGTTGGTCCTACTTTTGTGGGGCCTTGTAACTCTCCACTTCCTTAGTGCTAATGAAATTCTCTTTTTTGCTTAGTGTGTTGGAGTCCGAAGGGAAAACAGCTGGCTGTAGGGAGGCAAAATGGCACTGTGGTGCAATATCTGCCTGTAAGTATTGTTGGTAGCAAGGCCTCATGTCTGTTCACTAGTTTGGAACATGTTTTATTTTCTTTGTATCGTGAGCTATAGAATTGGGTCAGGTGGCATGTGGTGTGAGCCGTGGGAAGCTGCCCAGCCACTTTGGTTATATTAAAGTGTCTTGCGCTAATGCTGGGTTTAGTTTAAGATTTGCACTTGCCACTGAAAAGTCATGATTTCAGAGTGGTAGATGGTGACTGTTAAATGGTGGATGGGCCACTCTAAACCAGTTCTGTGGGCTCTCTACAAATCTTGGCTTCGATTGGTGTCTTTTTCTGTGTGTTTAAGAGGAGTTTTGTTTGCAGAATCTACAGGAGAAGAAAGTAATCCCTTGTCCTCCCTTTTATGACTCGGACAATCCAGTTAAAGGTACATCTCTTTTTTTTTTTTTCTCTCTTTTTAAATGTTTTTACTCATTCCTCGTAATTTTGTTTTTAGTTAGAGCAGCTGTGTACTGCACTGGTTAGGTAATTGCAGTGTGATCTTTAAATATTTAAAAAAAAAAATAATGATATGCTTTATCTCTGGGTTGTGTAGAAAAATTACCAGTCACTCAGGATCTTTTTCTATTTCTAGAAGGTTTTAAGTATACATTTTACAAGCTGTTTTTTGCTCACCAATGTGATAGACGGTCCTGTCACAAGTAATCTCCCTTTAGCATGAGGATTTCTGGATATAAATCCCACTCTCATATTCTGTGTGAGTTCCAGCTCATCATTTTGCCTTTTCAATAAAATGTCAAAGCAGTAAGTTTAGAAAAGCAGAAACACTTTATTTGGATATGCCAAAACATCACCCATATTTGGCAACACTGGCCTTGTCTTGCCTGTGATATCAAGCAAGTCAAATACATTCTTTTGGTTTGCGTTTGAAATTTTTGGGATCAAGTAGTTTTTCCCCCTAATGAGGTTGATGTTCTGCAGACAAATCATTGTAATTTTTTAGCTCGGTAGTTTAGAAGTTAGCAAGTCCTTGTTTGTTTGTTGTTTTACTTTTGTTTCCCTTGCACAGTTAAAATCAATATAGAAGGAAGTCCCATTCCGAAGTGTTTCTGGCTGAGCTATTTGTTCCCTTCTCTTTCAGTTTTGGATGTCCTGTGGATTGGTACATACGTCTTTACTATTGTTTATGCCGCGGCTGATGGGACATTGGAAACGCCTCCAGAAGTGGTCGTAGCCATATTGCCTGTAAGTGCCAACAAGTCACAACAACAGAAATGTTTGCTTGTTCTTGACTTGTGTATTACGATGGCATGTTGCTTTTTTTATTCACATTGGCATAATGTAGGATTAGAGTTTGGTGCTACTGTAAATCATGGTTTTGGGGTTGGGAGGATTGAGTGGATGTAGTATCCACTTGAAAGCCTATCAGGAACCTATGATACGAAGACAATTTAGCCTCTGAAATAAACACTTGAAGAATACCTCACCTGATGTAGAGTCCTAGTGGGTTTCTGTTTGTTAGGTTAGAGAGAATTTTAGGCTGCCTGATATGCACTTATTTAGTATCATGTTATTTGTTGCTGGGGGGAGGTATACGAGATGTAAACTCCCTGGTAACCTCTCTATTGCCCCTTTATCGTTTGGAGGAGGGGGTTGGTTGGTTTGCTTTGTTCTTTGTTTTTCAAGTGCTCTCATGATGCCTGTTCTCCTTTTGAAGAATGTGGCATTTATTTGTGTACCCTGATGCAGTCATGTCTATGGGAGATAACTTGATTTCTGGAGGGTAAATTATAGATGTTGGCCTTGCAGAAAAAGGAAGAGAAGCGACCAGAGAAGTTTGTGAATTTCATGGAGCCTTGCTACGGGAGCTGCACAGAGAGACAGCATCACTACTTCCTCAACTATGTCGAGGAATGGTGAGTGGCAGGAATCACATCATAGTATTTTCCTTCTTGTGCACATCTGACTGGTTGATGCTTCTCAGTGGCTTGTGGTCTTTCCTTTTTTAAACTATTTAATACCTGAATATGAGACAAAATAAATAGTTCTTTTGTAAAGGCCTTGTGAAGTACCTGACTTGGACCATCGTTATTTATAACGATAGAGTGGCTGTCAGATCATTGGTTGACAAAGGGTTTCAGCCCCTGGTGAATGGTTTTAAAGAAAAAAAAAATGTTTAAATTAAAAAAAATGTACAGTGATGTAGCAGATCATGTTTCCCTCATCTTGGGAGAAGTCGCTTTCACATTATTGTGACTGTATTTGCATTTAGGAACTTGCATAGATGATAATGAATCATGGAGTTGGGGACTTTGCCATGAACTGTCATGTTGTTTTTAACCCAGTTATGCCCATACTTACAGGGACCTCGTTCTGGCAGCTTCAGCAGCTTCTACGGAAGTCAGCATTCTTGCTAGGCAAGGGGATCAGGTAATGTTTTTGTTCTTGTTACGTTTGTGCATATGTTCCTCTTCTCTGTGCAAGACCTGAAATAGAGTGAGATGGTATATTTTTAAATAACACCCCAAAAACAAACAAAACGCTTTCTTTTTACAGAATCTTGAGGTAAACGTAGTTCTTAGATGAACAAGAAATCTTAGTGACACAAAAGAGAGAGGATAAACAGAAATGCAGAATGTTGTGAACAGAGTACCAGAAGTCTGTTTTTAATGATTCACTTGGCAGTCTCAAAATTTGTTCAAGCTCACTATAATAAAATGATTTGTGTGAGGTCATCAGTTGCAGTTAAACATTAAAACTGATGACCTCAACTCTGGCATGTAATGATGTGTGAGAAGTCATGCACAAATTTGTGAAGGGCCTCAATACTTTTGGCAGTTGCTAATCTGAAATTTAAGTAGATGCCCTCTAGCTTTTTTGCAGTCTTATCTTTCAACTGTAGTAGGCTGGAGTTCTGAAGAAGGCTGATCACAGGAAAGCAGTGATCAAAATAATAATCTCTTTGCAGAACTGGGAATCGTGGCTTTTGGAAGATTCCAGCAGAGCAGAACTTCCTGTGTCAGATAAGAGTGATGACACTCTGCCTGTTGGTGTTGCTGTAGACTACACCAGTAACATGCCTATCCCAATCAGTAAGTCTTGTTCTTCTTGTGGAATCATCCAATAATAGCAATGTATGGGATATTTCTGAGGGGTAGCCTGGTACTCGGGGTTCTGTGAGACTGTTCTGAAAACTGAAAGGGAGATTAACACACATCCTGCCGTTTTATACCAAGCCCACAACATATGTGGGCTTACCTCTGTGTAAGGATTCAAATGGCAAAACGTTAAATACAGTTCTTCCTCAAAGCTTTTGGCAGCCTGGGATACTACACTAACAGACAGGGCAAAAAAAGCACCTGAGTTATGTGTGTCTTTTACAAAGATAATAGTGAGTTTAAAGGAGTCATATTCTAACACCAGGGATTTGGGTTGCTGTGAGCTTTTCTTTATTCCTGTAGCTTATGTCGTTTTGCAGAACTGCTTTGTATGAAGTGCATTTGCACTGATCTAAAGGAGAAATGGGTTAGTTTCAAAGCCAGAAAAAGCAAAGATCATTGAGGTGAAAGCATAGTTTTCAATTCTGCTTTAAAGCACAGAGCCTGTACTGGCTGAACCCTGCTGTGCTCTACAACTCACCAGCTGCATTGTTGCTGTACCTTCTGTGCTGCCTAAAGGCGCTTCAAAGCACCTTGTCAGAGGCTGAAGCTGAAGATAGCTCTGAACTATTGTGTTGTACTTTAGTGAATTCTGAAAACTCTCCCTTGAAACCCAGAGACAGATTTGAAACAGAGATGCCTTCAGGCAGAGTGGAAGTCAAGAGTTCCTGAAGAGCACAGGAGGGTGCCGATTAACTGAGAACTTTACCCGAATGAAAACTTACAGTACGGAATTGAGGTCAAACTTTGTGCTTTAATGCAAAATTGAATTGGAAGCATTTTCTCTGCTAATCTGTATGGTTATTGGATTAAGGAATCTGTCAAGACAGTTTTTTAAGCCCGTGTTGTGCTGCCTTGGAAGTTTTAGAAAGGTTTTGGAGAAGCCTTTTGCTAACGAATTCTCTGCCTTCTCACAAAGTGTAGTCAGCTCAGTTTTGGCTGCACATTATTCTGCTTTGCAGCTCACAGCAATTTTCAATTGCAAAGAAACCTCATTTGTCCTGGAGCTTGTTCCAATGTGGAAACTGCCCTTCCCCAGCATGCTTTTCCTGAAGAGCCAATAGGCAGAGGCACGTGGCCATCCACTGAGCTGCCCAACAAACAAAGCACCGTGATTGTAGCAGATTTTTCCCGCACCCTAGACTTGTTGGGTTTTTTTGTTTTTGTTTAATTAAGCACAGTTAAACCATTATAGAATTTTTTTTTAGAAATATTGGTGGTTTTGACTCTGTTCAGAATATTTGAGTTGGCTCAAACTCCAGGCTCAAAGCTGCAGCTGTGCAAAATGCAAGGATTTCATATCAGAAGTCCAGATCATCAGGTGTTTAATGTTGGCTTTCTTTAGAGCTTAAAAGCTTACTATCTAGTGATTCTCTTTTGTACTTTATGTATATGAGTGTCAATGATGCAACAGGACCCAATGGTATGTGATGATCACTGAAAGGCGTAGAGAACTGAAGGAGGGAGTAGCAGATACGTAAAGGAAAAGGACTACTTCAAAATATGAAAAAGCTTGGCACAGGATTTCCTGTGTGAAAGTTGGGCTTCATCATTCAGCAGATATCATTTGATTGTCAAAACAACCCATCAGTGAATTTATGAAACACAGTCAGTAATAGGGAGGAGTAAAGGAGTTAAAAAAGAGAATTGGACATTCACATAGAGGCACGGAAACAAAGATGCTAGTGAAAGCCAGGAGGGAGAAACGTAAGAAATATTGTGCTAAGGATGTCATAGAAATTTTGACTGCAGGGCTTACATGTGTTGTCTCTGGCAGGTGATGAGAAGGCCCTTGGTCCAGCTCCAGTTCTGATCTTGCTCTCTACGGATGGTGTGCTCTGCCCCTTTTACATGATCAATCAAAATCCAGGAGTCAGGTCGCTTATTGTGACCCCAGAGCCATTGCCGTTAGTAGGGGAGAGAGTTCCAAAATCAGCAGGTATGTGCTCCGGTGGGTTATGGAAACATCTGCACTAGTGGATCTTTGTCATCTTCTATCAGTTTGGTATTCAGACATGCATGTGGTCACAGGAAATATTTTTTTCTTTTTTATAATGATAATGGGGAGCAGTGCTTGAGTGTTTTGTGCTCCCGGGGCTGTTATGTCTTTGGCACATGAGTGTGAAATTCTCTAGTCCTGTTCATTGTGTGGGATCTAAGGCACCTTGCAGACTGTGCTCTTGGACTCTACTGTGCAATCAGCCTTTGAGGAACAGGGCCAAAGCAGTTGTTGGAAGCTCTTTGCCCAGGTTTGAGGTGTGTGACTGGAACTGCAGCAGTGACTGCAGGCTCTGCTTGGGGACAGTGATCAGGCAGAGCCAGAGCATGGTCTGTATGCTTCAGAGAGGTGACTATTTCCCTCCTTATGTTTTGGCACAGGAGGCTGCGATATGAACTAAGGTGTTTGTCTGCAGAAAAAGCTTATTTAAATAGCTTTCTGCAGCACTATGGGAATTGTGTTAGCAGGTGAAGAGCAGTTGTTTTATCTGAGTTATATACGTGTTGCCAAGTGCAGTGGGAAGTAGGCAGTTTCCTATGCTGGTGTAGGCAGGTAAGCTGATTGTTTTGCTTGTCTGCATGCATGCAGTAATAATTGGAAACCAACCTTTTTCATCCCTAAATCTGAATTTGCTTCTCCTTCCCCAAAAGAAGTGCCTTTATTTGGCAGTCTGCCCCTCTGCAGCACTGGCTGACTGGTGTGCTGACAGCCTTTTTCATTTGAGATGGCAGGAACCTCATCAAAACCAGTGGAGAAAGGTGAAACCTTTTCACAGGAAATTCCAGACAACATTAATCTAGACAGACTAGTATTGATTGTGGCTTGGACTTTGTGCAGTTTCTGTATTACCACTGGGTTTGGGGACTGGAAGGCTGGCTCTGTCATCTCTCTTCCTCACTGTGCTGTCTGTCCATTGAGCAAGACAGTGCTGAACTGTCCCCATCAAATAGAATTTGCCTTGCAATACCTTCTGCTATTAGTCAACACAGACAGATGAGGCTCCTTTTTCTCCATTTGTCTCTCTGCAGGAGGTACTGCTACAACTCCAACCACTCCTCCAACTTCTGTAAAGCCTGACACGCCACCAGGTGTTGCTCCTTCTGTGCCTGCCTCGAGTCAGTCTCCTGCAGGGAGTGGAGCAGCTGCTTTTTCCTTTACACCTTCAGCTGTGAAGACACCTAGTGCTACAGGCAGTGATCCTCCACCTTACCCCTTTGCCTCTGACACCTCCAAGCCAGCCCTGGTTCCCAGTCTGACTGGAGCAGCAACGTTCTCTTTCTCATCTGCTTCTCTGAAGGCATCCACGACTCCTGCTCCTTCTGCAGGCACCACTACAGCTACCACTACCACCTCCTTTTCGTTTGGATCCATGAACTTTAAACCGGCGGCGGACAGCTCAGCTGGGACACCACTCTCCACAACACCTGCTTCACAGAAGCCATCTTTGGCTACTTCAGCTTCTTCAGTCAAAGTGAACCTCAATGAGAAGTAATTACAGTAGTTAATGGAGTGACTGTGCACTTGTTAAATTGCTCCGGGCATGTGGTAGTTCTGAAGATGTTTTTTGGCTTTTTGCCCTGACAGCTATTCCTCACACTCCTAAAAAAGTGCTGAGGAAGCCTGTGTTTGTGCAAGACATAGCTGTCTTGGCTGTGAAAACCCTCAGTGTTTTCCATGCTAGAAGCTATGTTCGTGAGCAAACTATTAGTTGAGGGAAGATGCCAAAAAATTAAATAGATAATTTGCCACACTGCCAGAGACCCAGTTGTTTCATCTCTGCCTTATAGGCATCAAACAGTAATTCTGTGCCTTGGTTTGACTCAAATCACGACTAACGGCTCTTGAGGAACAGTGGGATTTGAAATCCTTTTTTCTGGGACTAGTTTAGTTGTGATAGCGATGACATGAGTTTCTGAGTGTTCATTGAAGATTCCCTGCCCCTACCTAAAGAGTGACTTGCAGATCTGGTAGGAAGCTGTATTTATAGCTAATGGATTTCTTTTCCACTGTGGTGTTCAGTGGAGAAGGTGCCAGATGTTTTGGTTTTGTTCTCAAAGGGGCACTTCCTCACTGAACACAGGATCTGAAATATTCAAAGTTCGAGAGTTCATGCCAACAGAAGGAAAACCGGTATTGATTAGAAACTATGCAAAATTGAGTGAGGAATGTTCACAGGTTTCATGTATCCACTCTTCTCTCCGACTTTTGAGACTTGCTCTCTTTTTTTAGAAAGAAAGATTTAAACCACAGAATTATGTTAATTAGAGCTGCTTTCTGTGGAGAGCAGTTTTCATCTAAATGCATCATAAGAAATTTCAGATGATTCGGATGATTATTTTTAGTTGGAAAAATCTCAAATGCACCAGGTTTCAATGGTAGCTCTTAGGGCTTTTAAACTTTTATGTTTTGTGTATAAAGCAAATGATACACTTGTGATTTGGCTCTTTAGATTGGCTGCCTTGAGGAGCCAAGATTGCAGACGGATGGAAGTTCATATTCTCTTGCAGAACAACTGTTTGAGCCCTGTTGCAAGGGTGACACTGACCGGTAGCTCAGATTTGCTATGGTTGGTGCTTTGGTGCAAAACAATGAGGTGCATTTTGAAGCAGAGTAGTACTTCTGGCTGATGTTTGGCTTTTACTCACTTGGGTGGACTATGGTAACAGTCTTTGTGATTCCACGCATTTGGAAATGATCCTGAATGGATTCGCACTATCTCCAGAAGCTGTGCTTGTATTTTTGCATTGGCGCTTGAGTTGTTGCTGATCCCAGAGAATGCTAATTCATTAGAACTCAGTACTTCTATTTGGATGGAAGGAAACAATCAGGACAAGTTCAGAGTTGAAAGATGTTCTGCCTTCTCTTGCAGGTTCAGTGCTGTAGACACCTCTTCTCCCACTAGCAGCAGTGGTCAGTGCACTTCCACAATGTTTTCATTCTCAACTGCTTCAAAAACTGCTTCTGGAGGTCCTCTGAGCCAGTCCACACCCCCCGCAGCCTCTCCTGCCACACCACTGAAGGCTTCGACCCCTCTGCCTGCCACAGGTAGGAGTTTAATGCATATTGTTGGGAATAAAGCATTACAAACAATATTCTGAAAGCTTTGAGACATGAAGGGCTTCTTTTGGCTTCTTTCTTTCTTGTTTTTACTACTTTCTTGTTTTTACCTACTGCTTTTACTGATGCAGCAGACCTCCAGATTTATACACCATAATGATGTGATGGACTTAGTACTGAAACTGAAAAGTTTTTCCATTTGTGCAGTTTGTTTCCCAAGAGCCATATGAGAAATGAATATATTTGGCTTCTAAAGTTCATCCAGAAGTTCCTGGCATTTCAGTGAACTGAAATACAACTTTGGTTATGAACATTCTGGGCTGTCACAGAAATTAGTATCTTGTCTTGCATCTGGAGTGATTAGAGTTCAAAATGGTTACAAATGAGTTTAAATTAGATGGCAATCATTTGTTAGCAGAATAATACTCTCAAATGATCTTGAGAGTGGAGGTCTTGAGGTTCTTCAGGGGTGGTGCTGCCAGCTATTGAAGTGACAGTTGTTACTGTTAGCAGGGCAGTTGGATGGGAGTAAAACAGCACCTAAAGAAGGTGTGTTCTTGCACTTGGGCCCATACAGCTATTGATTTTTGATTTGACATGGGTGAATACAGCTGTGTCTGATCACAACCTGTTTTCTCAAGCTATCTGTAAGTTCAGAAATTACTGTTCCTCTTCTTAAATTCCAGTGTCACGTCCTGCTCAAAATATGCCTTCAACTTCTTCAGTACAGAAGACAGCCAAAATCACCCCATCTGCAGCAAAGCCAAGCTCTGCTCAGGTAATGGGAATTTGAGTGGATTCTGTAGAGGATGAATGTTTTACGTGCCCTGTGTATTGCTTAGAATTCACTGGACTGAATGACTGTTCTTAGGTCAAAGAATTAGCTAGCTTTTGATATTTGAGACAGCAGCAAATCTGTGGGACTAAAAGTATGTTCTGTGCATGTCTTTAGAGAGCTGTGTTTTCATTTATGTTGTCACGATCAGAGTTGTAGAAACTAATTCTTGTTATTATGGAAATCAGTGTTCAGTGCTTTCCTAGCTAATAAGCACTTGAGAAGTGCCCTAACTGTGTATTAAGGGAGACACAGAGTTTGGTGGATGTCAAAATCAAAGGAGACCAGCACACAAAAATTTCCTTTGCTTTCATAAAGCGATCTATCTCCAGGTAGTCAGCAGTCCTACTTTTGCACATATGAGACTCACATGATTGTGGAACTAGTATTTATGCTCATGACAAGTATCTTCCTGGTGACTAGTGTCTGAATGGGGTTTCTAATAGCAGGCATTTTTGATATTCTAAGCTTCCTGTTGCTGAGGATATATCCCTAATGTTGGGTTTATTTTGGTTTTTTTTCAGGGCAAAACAGCACTTCCCAGTGCAGCTGTAGAGAAACAGGCCCATCAGTGGAAGGATTCAGATCCTGTCATAGCGGGAATCAGAGAGGAGGTGAGATATTTGAGCAACTTTCTTAATTTTAAAGTCTGCAAGATGACTTTGTAGGTACCCAGACACTTATTTTGAGTTCAGCTCTGTTTATATTGTCTATCAGTAGTTTAGGAATCAGAATGTAAATTTTCACCAATATAATCAGCCTGGTTTGTAATTGCTGTTTGTGTCCTGTTCAGTCATCTTTCATTTCAGCTGCTTTGCTGGAATAATGGAGTATTCTTTCCTGTTACTGTTCAATTTCTTGCTTTGGCTGGGAAGTGACAGGTCCTTATGGTGTAGTAGAAACATTATTCCAGAGCTGCAACGTTTGTTGCAGACCGTGCCATGTTTCAGTGGCTGCACTTTCTTCCACTTGACTTTGTAGATTGCGCATTTTCAAAAGGAGATGGAGGAACTGAAGGCCCGCACCTCCAAAGCCTGTTTCCAAGTTGGTACTCCAGAGGAAATGAAGATATTGCGGACTGAGTCAGATGATCTTCACACCTTCCTCTTGGAAATTAAAGAGACAACAGAGGTGAGTGAAGTATCTTCAAACTGTTTAGCTTCTCAGCAATGACTGTTCCTCACCAGATGTTCCTACTTAAACTGTAATGCCGATGTAGATGGAACATCTGACTGTGCTGCTTTAATGTGGGGATGACATTGGCATTTGTGCTTTCAGACAGATGCTTGCAGAAGTCTCTGTGCTAGAGTTCACAATGAAAACATGTTACTTTGAACCTTATCCCATCTGTTTTATTTGTATTTGCAGTCACTTCATGGAGATATTAGTATTCTGAAGACAACCTTGCTGGAGGGATTTGCAGGGGTAGATGATGCTAGAGAACAGAATGAACAGAATCGTGGCTCGAGGTATTTACACTTGCTCTATAAGAAACCTCTGGATCCCAAGAGCGAAGCACAGCTTCAGGTAAGGAGCGTGTCAGCCTGCTTCTTATCTAGCGTTTTAAATAAAAGAAAACAGTCCTGTGTGTGCAAGTACTTGGGAGTTTTGTTCTGCCTTAGGTATTTGCTGTTTCAACATAGTCTAGTAAAAGTGTGATGAGTCGCTTTTTCCTTGGCTTTGCAAGAAAATCCTCTCCTAAAACTCCTCTGTATTGTCACCATTTGCAGTGATGATTCAAAACTTCTGCTGAAGGGAAGTAGTTCACCTGAGATCCAAGTCTATTCTAAGCTCACAATGTGACTCCTGACATCCTTTTCCTTCTTAGCCTGTTATGTTTGCTCAGGGATTTCAGTTAAAGGAAGGGTTTTGTTCCAACACTTTGTCAAAGAGTTCTTGGAATTATTTTTATCTTCAGCAAGTGCCTTATGGAACAATTTGATGATTTATCATGACTTACACAATTGTGTGTTAATTTCATGGATGGTGGAGCATAAAGCTAAATGATATTCTAAAAGCTGAGGCACAAAGGAAAGTAACCAGCAGTATACAAAGAGGCTTTCAAAGAATCTAGGGGTGAAGGGCTCTTTTTGTTATAGCTCTGGTGATGAGAGGGCTATTTAACCCTGAGCAAAATAGAGTGGATGTGCCCTACAAATGATACCTGGTCTTTTATATATTGATAAGTTCCCCAAGAAGTTTAACAAGGAGGCTGAAGACATAATTGAATGTCATCTTTGTTACAGTAGGTATCAACAGCACGCACACAGTCAGTTACTAGAAATCTGCTGATATGAAGTCAGTTCTTTTAGGTCTGATCTCTAGTCTTCACATGGATTCTGTTGATTAATTCACAGTCTTAGTTGTATGCCTGATTTGATGTCCAGGATGTGTCTGTGACATTTCAAGCTTATGCTTGTGACTTCAGAGAGGTGATAATCTTAAAATTCTTGTTTCACTGAGTCCAGAGAGAGGATCATGAAGAAAGAATAATAGCGTGGGAGAGAAGCGGAAGTGGGTTGGAATGTAAGAAGAGAGCTTTCAGGTCAACTTTCTGTAAGGTTACAAGTCAGCTCTAGTCTGACTCTTAAGTTAATGAAAAAACTCACTTTGTCAACTTCTTGTATTAGTTTTCCATGAAGTTTTAAAGATCCTGAGGCTTTTCTGATGTCTGGCGATATCAATTTGCTGTCCAGAAAGTTGCTGCTATATAATGCTTATAGTTGCTGGAGAGAGGAAACCTGTGCTTGCTTGGTAGTCTGTAACACTAAGCCCCACGGTAGGACAGGATATGGTTTCAGGTTGGATATGTCACATTAGAATTTCATGCTGCGTCTTGAAAGCAATTGCAGTGGAATTTTTCCCAAGCTGTGTTACTTGGCTGCTTCGTCATTGTGTTTAAGTGAGCATTCTGTTGAGGTGAGCTGAAACCAACTGCAGTTTCCATTTCCATTTTATGAGATTGAAGTTCAAGACATGTTCGTGCCATGGCAGGCTGGATGGATTATTCATGAGAGTGAATGCTGTTTTCATTTAGGGAGCAAGGCTTAGTTTCTGGCTTAGTTGTGCCAGCTGTGCAACTATGTAGTCATGGATAAATCACTTTATACTCTGCTTTTTTTCTTTTCCTTTCCAACCTATAAAAACCAAGTTAATTCCTTGCCTTAATGTGGGGGTTGTGAGCATTTGTGAATGCTTTAATGAATCATAGTCTGTAAACACTGGTATCCTGGAGCCATATGGATGGCCTGCAAAGCTTTGATCACCTATAATTATTAGAAATTTCAACATTGTAAAATGGGAGCAAATGACTCATCTTCTGGAAATGAACTTTAAAATAAGGTTTGCGTGATGTTTGTAAAAACCCTGTCTGTAAAGACATGGCAGTGTTTTACAAATGTTATAGAAGGTATTATTTCTGGTTAAGAACTCGGATAAAATGTCCAAGTCAAGGCCTGCGGGTACCCCATTGATAAATAAACAGATTTTCGGTATATTGGGTTCTGTTATGCTGATAAAACTTGCCAGGCAGAAATGTGGGAAAGTGTTGCATGTCTTGGACTGAATGAGCCCAAAGGATCTTGAGCTACTTCAACTGAAACTGAGATTTCTGAAGTGAATTAGTAGCTGGCTTTATTTTGCATGGTAGGAAATTCGACGCTTGCACCAGTATGTGAAGTTTGCTGTTCAGGATGTGAATGATGTTCTGGATTTGGAGTGGGATCGACATCTGGAACAGAAGAGAAAGCAGAAGTAAGTAACTGAAATTGGAATGCAGAACAGCTGTAAGGAACACATCAGTGAATTGGGCATTAGTCTCTAATCAACAGACAAAAGCCTTTTCCCATTTGACAGTATAATCTTTTCCAAGGGAGTCTAAGAATAAAACTTGACTCAGACACCTAATGGGAGCTGTAGGTTCAGACTGCTTGGCTTCATAAGCATTACAAGCTTGCTGCATCTCTGTGTACAGTGTAAATAGTGCTCACAGAAAAAACTGTAAAATAAGCTTTGTAGAAACCAAGTGCATCTATCGGTGGTAGCTAATGAAACCTTTCTAATAAACAGAACATCTTGAAGTAAATGAGCTAAATGAATAATCTTGCGGCATATCCAAAGGAGAAATGTGCATTTGTGATGAACTGAACAGCTTTGGTGTTAGAACAAAACCATATTTGACCTCATGGAGTTTAAGTACTTAGAATCACTAAACTACTTTGTGTATGCATGCCTGCTTGTGGCCAGATGCATAGAATGGTCCTTATCCCTGTATCTTCATCTCATGTCCTAAGGCGTTTGATAGTTCCTGAGCGAGAGACTTTGTTTAACACCCTGGCTAACAACCGGGAAATAATCAATCAGCAGAGGAAGAGACTAAATCATCTCGTGAACAGCCTTCAGCAGCTCCGACTGTATAATCAGACATCTCAGTGGAGCGTTCCCAGTGATACATCTTCTCTTAACAGTGCTGAAAGGTATGTGAAACAAGTTCCTGAGTGGTGTTGGCACTCCTCTCTTGCCCCCAACAATGTGCAAGAGTGCATCCTCCACATGTTTTGTGGACATGATAAGGGAGGACAGAATGTCCTAAAAATTATCCTGAACTATGCCCAGGTAGTATAGAAGCTCGTTGTTCACAGACACTGTTAGATGCTTATCAGATATTTCCCCTAAAAGTCATGCTTTTTATGGTAAACGGGATAGTAGAGCCTCCAGGCTGAGGTACTGCTGTTTTTTTGTCTGAATTCAGGGGAAGAACTGAACGGCTCTTGGTATTTCTAAAATAATTAAAGATGCATGTGTTTAAATAGCACCGTATCTAGAAGATTCAATTATTCTTCCAGACAAGGCAATGATTCTAGTGGCTCTTTTGGCCCCTTTTGTTCCCGATTTGGTTGGTTTCTTTCTGCTGATTATTTTTTTTCACTGCTTTGCCTTGTCCCAGTTTTGACAGTGACCTTGAAAGCCTGCGCAATGCCTTGATGAAAACTAGCTTGGAATCACACATCAAACCTCTGCCTAAAGTACCTGGTAATTAATTCTTTTTTTCCTGGCATTCACACCATAAATGTGAATTACTTTGTTTCGACTTGCAGTTTGATTATAGACTAATAACTGTCCTTGATTTTCCAGCTAAATTATCTCCTGTGAAGCAGGCACAGTTGAGGAGTTTTCTAGCAAAGAGGAAGACTCCACCAATTAGGTCTACAGCTCCAGGTAAGCTACCATGGAAGTCTGAAGTGCTTTCTCCTCAACCCCTATTTCTCATTTCCTGTTCCACGATCCACTAGGGAATTTCCTTCAGTTACCGTCATGTTGAGAGCTGCCTTTATGGCAGTTAAGAAGTCAAATCCCATTGATGTATGGTTGGAACAAGCCAGTAGAAGAGAATGTTAAAATAAAGTGTCTCTGTTTTGACTGTTAGGCTGGATGGTTCCCTTAATATACACGTGATTTTGTTTGTGATATTGCAGCAAGTTTGTCCCGGTCTGCCTTCTTGTCCACAAGATACTATGAAGATTTGGATGAAGTCAGTTCAACATCCTCAGTCTCCCAGTCGTTGGAGAATGATGATACACAGGCAGTGGACCAGGAAGAAGAGACTGCTCCAGTCCAAGTCCCTCGTCACGCTCCTGTGGTCCGTACTCCCTCTATCCAGCCTGGTTTGGTGGCTCAGTCGCCATCCTTTGGGAAGCAGAACGTCTCCCTGGGTACTTTGTGTAAGTTGTTTTTGTAATGTCTATTCTATTTGCCATGTGTTCTATTTGCCATGTGTTCTTGTCAGTATCTTTAACCATTTTATCCATTGCCAGTGCTTCAGGTGCTGGAGAAATGAGATTGAAGCGTGCAGATTGGCATTGCCGGGTTTCCAGAAACAGTTAGCACTGACTCTAGGTAGCATTGCCTTCTGTTAGTAATTTGCCTGAAGGATATGCAGTGATTTCTTAAAATAGAGCCCAGAGCACTGAAGTACTACTGCGTTTGGTTGGTGTGGCCAAGCTTAGGATTTCTGAGCCCCGTGAGTCACAGTAAGAACTATATTTGCATACACTCAGTTTTCCTTGTGCAAAAGAAGTTTTTTTTTAATCTCTGTAGCCAGAGGGAAAAGTAAGGTGTCAGCAGAAGTGTCTGTAACAGCAAACTAAAAATCATGCTGTGCATCGAAATGACAGCTATTGAGGCTTACTTGCAAAGTTTTCTGGGATGTACAGAAACTGCCAGGGACATATTGTGTTGATTATTTAAAAGGCCTGTGTGCCAGTCTTGTCAGAATGAAGCTGTGTACTTAGAGGAACTGTAGTTCAGCAAAGACTTTCAAGTTGCCCTGACTTGTAGAGATACAGTGAACTGTAAATTTTTTGTTCGTTTGTTTTTTAGTACCTACGTCTTCAAACAGAATCATACCACAAGGGGCAGACAGTACAATGCTTGCAACAAAGACTGTGAAACATGGGGCCCCTGCTCCCACTGTCACTGTTCCAGCACCACAAGCAGCTGCTGCTGCAGCTCTGCGGAGGCAGATGGCTAACCAATCCCCAGGTAAAAGGATGGCTATTTGCCCAAGTGGTCTCTGAGCAGTTGAATGTGGCTTTCACAGGAAAAAAGATGATCATCAAACAAAATGTGACACAGATATGCATTTGTTGCACCTCTGAGCTACCCAGGATTTGTCTTCCTTCTACCCTATAAGCTACTGGTATGAAATGCCTGAGAAGCTCCCACTTCACGTTTCTTTGTACCCCTTCTCATTTGTGCAGTGGCAGAAATGTCAATGATTCCTAAGAGATCCTGGAATGGCACTTGCTCTCGTGCAAGAAATGCTGTTGGAGAGCAGAGAAAGGCCTATGTTAATAGCTCTTCATTATTAGCTGAACAATTAAAGAACTGAATTACAAAACGATTTTAATATTGATAAGTTAAAGGTGAACTGTTCAGTTAAGCCTGGGATCTGCTTGCAAGGTTTTGAGTTGAATTGGGGATCGATATAAATTGTTCTTGTTTGGTTTTAGACATTTTTTTGGTGCTTTCCCAGTACTGCAGCATCACTGCAGAAAAGAAACAAAATTCAGTTATGGGTAGAGGAATTGGACTGGTTTCTTTTCCTTGCCCAAGGAGAGAATAAGAGCAGCAAGCGGACTAGTGACATGAATTCTGGCAGAGCCTGGGGCTGTAACTACACAGGTCATTTCTGTTTAAACTAGGAAGTTACAATGTAGATAAGGAAAAATTTATAAGAATATTTAAATTTGATCTGCTAGCAAGGAAAAGCACAGTAATTATATAGAAAGCTGCACATTTCTTTGGTGTCCTTATTGAAGGCCGAGAAAACATTTTGGGCCAGATACACCACATGCCTTCTAGAAACTTGAATGGAGTTACTCATCAGCACCAAGTTGAAAAAACTGCTTGATATAGAAATCATCTTTACCTCTTTTCTTTCTTTTTTTTTTTTCCCCTTTAAAGCTGTAAGCACCTCCTTGACTGAATCAACTCTGAAAAACGTTCCTCAGGTGGTGAATGTGCGAGAACTCAAGACTGGTGCATTGACGCCAGCTGTCTCTGCGGTAATAGGGTGAGTGGGTAGCCTCTTTCTGGCAGCCTTTGGTAGCACTTGCAATAAAGCACATCTGCCAGTGGGGAGCAGCAGTAGTATTTTACATAGTCTGACCATGCGGGACTTAATGTGAATGCATTTAGAAAAGAATACTAGGTTTGTGAGATGAAAAGAATTATTTTCTTTCTAGATCATTCAAGGGTTTGCTAATGGCTTGTCCTGAACAATTGATGAGACTAGAATTAACCTCCTTCTCCATTAGTCTGTGAAATGCATTTTTGTACATCCCCTCCTTTTGGGATTCAGTGGTTTTACTGCTAATATGTACTTTGGATCAGTCACTACCTCTGTTCTGCCTCTCTATGAGGAAAGTGTACACCTCTGTCACCTAGTGTGATCTGTGGTCTGTCTAGATGTTTTTCCTTTTACTTTGTCATTTATTGCAGAGCAAACTTTGAGTTATGCCTCTTCTGTCTATTCCCAGATTCACCCCCTAAGGGAGGGGAAACCACTCTCTGGCTTTTCTGGAAACTTATCTTAATATTTTTGACATCAGAAATTTGACTGAAGGATTTGGGTGTCAGTAGGGGCCGATCACTTTGGGAAAATACAGAGCTGCAAGGCTATCTTCCTCATGAGTAAATTGTGAATGTTGTCTTCTGGTATTTAACCTTGAATTTGCAAAGATTTCTCCTGAGTGAGCTGTAGCACTTGGCTTTCCTAATTCTCTGCCTCCTACAGACAACAGCCAGCTCGGCTCATTCCAGAGATTTCTGTTTTATCACCAGTCTCTGTCACCAGCCGCGGAACTAAGTCCTTTTCCCTGTCATGGTAATGACCTTGAAACTGTCTTTGCTTGGAGTTCCTACCATTGCTTATGATCAAGATAATGAATGGCCATTTCTGGGCAAGGGAAGCAAGGACACTACTGAAAACTCTGAGCAAAGTTGAGGTTGTTGCTTAAAGCAGGATAAACTCACTGCATACATCTGATTATCATTCCACATGGAGCTGCAAATGCTTTATCCATGTAACTGTGGGCTCTACGTGCAGCTCCTGGAGCAGTTTCTATTGTTCCATAATTTCTGGGTTTCATACGTGTGTGTACTCTTTGCTGTCAAACAAAAAAGGTGAAATTCCTTTGATGCAGCTTTTCCTAAAGGGTACAGAGTCTCACAGCGGTGGTACTCTGCTGCTGACCTGGCATTTACTTCATGATTTCTTCTGCATTTTAATTGGGAAACAATTTGGGAGCTTTTTGCTCCTTTATTTTGTCCTAAAGGTGATAAACTGAGCAGGGGGGAGGACAATGGTGCATCTTTTGAAAGTAAAATTTGCTAACAGCTTTGTTTGGGAGATCTTGCTAAAAGCAGTGTTATGACTGGGAAGAGTTCTCCACCCTTTGTTTCATCAAAGCTATGATGAAAAAAAGAGAGAAAAGAGGGTACTGGCTGTACATAGACAAGGACGTGAGCCTGCAGTACATATCTGAGATTGGTTTTCACTTGAGCTGTACTTAAAGACCTGTCTTGCTTTCAAGTAATTTTAGAGTGACAATATTGATTGATCTCTCTAATTTATAGAGTACCAGCTAGCTTGATCTCTTGAAGACTTTTTACAGTCTTATTTTATAGCTGACCTCATAAAAATGTACTCTTTAAAATTTCTACCCAAATGAACCTGTGCCTGCCAGTCAGATTCAGCACTAAAATAAGGAGCATTCACCCAGCAAAGTTAATTCATCAGTTTTTGCTACTTCAGACATCCTGGCTCTCTTTTGCCACCACAGCACACTCTTCGGGTTGTTAAGCAGAAATGATTTTTCAGCTGTTAGCAGTTGTTCAGTGGGCTGTGGCTGGGTTTGTTGGTAGTCCCAGTCCAGTTATTCAGATACAGTTTTCAGTGCAAAACCTCTCCACAACTGAAATCAAATCCAGCCTTTTCATAGTCTTGTCAGAGGAGCAGTGGGACAAGGGATCTTGAAGCTTTTCTGGGGAAAAGGTCCCACCTTACCATGAATTTCACAGACATTCCACCGTTTTCTTCTTTGTTTGGAGTACATATGAACTTGAAATTTACAACTGCACCTTTCCAACAGGACTCTTTCCAATGTTAATGTGAAGTTTTCTGTGTTCGCTTTACTTTTTGTCTGGGCAGAAGGTAAATTCAAGCCATGCACCATAGAGAGAGAGCACTCGTTGCTGGAAAGAAGGACTTATTAGTGATGCAAAGCTGCCTGAGGCACAAAACCCTGTCTAAGACCAGATGGCTATGCAAAATGACTGTTTCTTGTGTGTCCCCTTCCTTTGGAATATGGTGGGAAATTTCTGTGAGCTGGCCTGTAGCTTGACTAAATAGTAAATGCAGTTTGGGAGTTCTCGTGATTAGGAGACAGACAGCTTTTGATGCCTGGATTCGCTCACTGTCTGGGATTTGCAGCCTCAGCCCTTTCTGTAGTGTAGAGGTTGCTTATTGCCTTAAGGAACACCTGGCTTGAGTAAAGATGGAAAGAGCTGGTGCAGGTAAGAGAAAGCTGGCCTTTGCCACCGAGGGAATGCAGGCAGAGTTGAATTTGTTATGCTTCTGAGGGCTTCTGTTATTGCCCATTTAAGCTGCTGGAGCTGGTGAGCCACAGAAATGCTAAAACTGAATGGCTGTTGCCAGCTCATGGATATCTTGTGTGTTAATGGCCCACACCATGTAAGATGCTTCACCCTAGAAGTAGGTAATGTTGGCTCTGAGATAAGATTTGTTTCATGGTCAAAATTCTGAAATCTATAATGTAGAATATAGGTTAATGTTATCACAGTTCTTGCTATGATTTCATTAATGCTTACTCTACTCTTCAAAGACATGAAGTGCTTCCTCCCCAGCTTTGTCTCCTTGCTCAGCATTTCTGAGAGTTGCATGTACTTGTCTGGGCTCCACACTATAGAGCAAGCTTCTTAAATTTGTTATCCACTAGGCATAAAATTGTAATCTCCTTACCTGCTGATTTTTTTGTCAACTGCCTGTAAAATAGAAAGGCCTGACTCTTCAGAGACAAGAGCGTGTGAAGAAGCCTTGATCGTTTAAGTCTAGGGCTTTAAACACATTTGCAGACATCCTTTGTTAAATGTGGTTGATTCATTTAAGAGGTTTATTTCCTAATCAGATTTGTTCATTTGGAGCTGTGTGTGGAATCCTTAATAAAGCTCGTTGTTCAAGACTTCTGAAAGCTGTGCTTTTTGAGAGACGAGGAAGTCCTCTTTCAGACTAGTCATTCATTTAACGTTTTGGTTTTTTCTCTTTAAGATCATCTGTACCTCACTCTGCAGCCCAGGCAGTCCACCAGGTTTTGGCAACTGTTGCTACAAATCAAGCTAAACAGGTATCTTGTTATAGAACCTTTTCCCTGTGGAATATGGTATCTGGGCACATTGCACAGTTTGGGGGGTTAATTGTTGGTGAACAGGCTGTCTAAAAAAAAAATCTCTTTTCACAACTTGTCCTGCATCCTTAGCAAACCATTTATTTGTCTGTGACCTTGACAGTGTGATGCCAGGCCTATCTTTGTTATGTCTTGCCTTTTCTGTCTTTTGAAGACTTGCAGTTTTCTAATGGCCGCAGCCTTGCAGCAGTAAGGGTGGCAGCTAACAACAAAGGAAGCTGTATTAGGCAGATACACCTAATTTTCACAAAAAAAAAAAAATAGTGGTAGGCAATTGAGGGAGAGAGTAGTTTACCCATCCTGTTACTCTACTGAAAATATTTCTTATTGGTCCACAAGCTGTGCTAGGTTTTATGCCCACACATCAGAAAAAGAGCAGTCTTTGACCGCTGGGGTAATTGAGGTGTTGCCTGTGGAGGCCCACTGGCTTCTGCAAGAGACTAGTTGAAAGAGTAGTAACCCTGTATTTAAGTGTCAGGACATAATGGGCCCAAGCTACCTTTGTCTGTTTTGTTCTTAAGTCATTGCATGACTCTTCTAAAACCAGACTAGGATGAGAAGGACCATTGTTAACGGACAGACTGCACTGACCTGAGGTGGGTTTGTGTTTTCAGACACCTGTAACGAACTCACTTAAGGGACAGACTCCACCTGCCTCTGTATGTGCACCGTGTCCTATGGCATCTACATCTGGTCCAACGTCATCTAGCAACAAGATATCGGGTGAGTTGTCTTTGGTGGAAGTGGAAATAAGGCCTGGATGTCTCTTGCTGCTTGTCAGCGTGTGCAATCCAGAAAATGAAGACGCTGAGAAAACAGATCTGCCTCCCTGCAGAGGCTGCTGTGCCAGTCTTGAGGGAGAGAATTTGGAAAACCAAAGCACAGAATAGCAGGAGAGTGGCTTAGTGTACAACCCTATGTTTTGTGTCTGTGTCTGCATCTGGAATTCAACGATACAATTGGTCATTCAAAGTGGATTTAATTCAGAATGAACCCTTAACAAGAAATGTTGAAAGCACATCTACAGAAGGCTACTGTGGTCTAACAGCTAATCAAGAGCAGGCATCTTTGCTGTTTGTCTTTTAAACATGAAAATTTGTTGCATTTGTGCAGGACAGTAATAACATCTTGAAATAACAGGAGTAGTTTTTCTATACATTGATACCTGATTTGAGTGTTTCTGTGCAGCCCAGCGAGGGTACCTGAACTGGCCTGAAATGAGCTAATTCAGGTGCTATGTCTATTGAGCACTGAGCTGTATGACCAATCTCAAAGCCAGTTCAGATAGTGTAGTCTGTTGTGTAAAGCTTAGAAGCTTCTTAGGAAAGAAGTGCTCAGTTTGTATCGTTCGGTGCAAACGGGAGAAGAGGAAACTCTTAGGGAAGGAAGGAATTGATTTTTAATGTGCATTGGATAATAATGCTTGCATTGGACATGGTTTTATAAGCCTCTTGTGTAAATGCCTGAAATTCATCTCTGTTGCTCTTCTGCTTTTAATCCGTGGATGTAGGTTGCCTCTTAGCCAGGGGTAAGAAGCAGCAAAAATAGCTGGGAATCATATTTGACTTAGCAAACGCTTCTTAAATTTTGGTTTATTGAAAATGTCAGCTCCTGAATTTGATGGCACTTCCATTTAATTTCAAATGCCTTTTGATATGATGATGAGAGATTTTATGGAGGATTTCTCGATTGATTATTTTTTTATTGTTTAATTTTTATTATGAAAATGGTGACACATCTTTCCTCTAATTGGATCTATGTTGCTGCTTTAAGTCTCTGAAATAAGTTGTGTGTTCTCTCATGTTGTAACAGTAGAAAGAATGTTCCTCTGCACAAATATCAGATTTGGTGTAAGTGGCAAAAAAGCTTTATTTCCAACTGATAAAAGTGCATACTCTGCATGCGAGCTATTCCTTTCTTTTTTGATAGCTGGATGACAAGGGACCATTTTCTTATTCGTAATGCTTGTTCTTGTAACTTACAGGACAAGGGACAGTAAAAACAGTTACAGCGGTGACCTCTTCTACAGTGACGTCAGCACCAGCTACAACTGCACAGCTTAACAAAGCATTCTCGTTTTCTTCTGTGGGGTCTGTATGCACGTTAATTTTTCTTTGTAGTTGATGCTAAATATGAGTGTATCAGCTGTTAAAGCAAGCGTTACCTACAAGCTGCATTATACTGCGAAACGGCACCTGCACGTGGTCTCTTGGGGGGCAGCGGTTGTGCCTGAGTTCTTGGAAGACCTTCCTGTTTGTGGAAGCCGACTTGAGTGAGGTTGGCTGAAGCTCTGTGAGAATCTTAACACAATCTTGCATTGCTTTGCCATTTTTCAGACTGTAACTAATCGAGAGGAAGTAATGACTGGCTTTCTTTTTGGGTTTATCTGTAGTGGGCTATTGAACAAATCATACACTGTGTACGCTGGTATTTCTCATCGTCAGGTGATTGGAGATCAGCGCATTGTGACTGTGGTTAAAGCACACACTCATGGTCTTATGCACTGGCTCTGGGGGCACATTGCTACTTCCCATCGGGTCAGAGAACTTTTATCTTTTATGTTGTGATTAAGGAAGAGAAAAAAGAGGCAGAAATAGCTAGTTATAAACCTTGTTCTTTATTTAGTGAGCCGTAGCAGGAAAATCATCCCTGGCAAGTTGTGCAGAGGCATGTGAGAATGAGCTTCAGCTTTACAGTAGCAGGAGAAGAGGTTGAACACTGGAAGCTTCTGCTCCCAGAGAAGAAAAACAAACCTTGACATGGTCCTATTAACACTAGTCACCTCTGAAGGTGAATTCTAAGGAGAATGATGTTAGATTTTCTAATCTTGGGTGTACATACATGGCTTTCAAATGCTGGCAGATGTTAGAGTGACAGAAGTGCTGGAGTTCCCAATTAGGACTTGAAAACCGTGCTGGTGGTCAAACTTCCTGAATTACTTATTTTAGTACAAACTAACAAATTTCATATTTTGGCTTGAGAAGTAGTCTGTTCATTAGGGTGACCGGAGAGTCCTTCTGCCACCGTGGTGACTTCTGTCACATAACAAGAACACGAAGCAAGGCGCATTTTATGCATGTGTTGTTATTCTGAAATATCTCTCAGGGTTTGTTTTTTTTTCACAGATGGCAAAAATATTTCTCTATTTGAGGAGGAGGGATGACTCCTTAGAAATGATTGATTGATTACTTTGATTAGTTCTTCATGTTTACCTATCTAATACTCAAATTGATTTGCTTCATGATGTGGATAACATTAAGTATTTCAGAACACACATACTTTCAAATGGCTAGTTTTTCTGTCTCAGCCATTTCTCTGCAAGTGGATGTTACCTGAACACCTTGCAGTGCTCTTCAAAGGGCTAAAATTGTCCTTTTGAGAGATGGAAATTCAGATTCACAAAGCAAACAAACCCTGTCTTTGTCCCAGCGTGCAGTGCCTCAGTCTGAAAACCATATGCTAAACACGGTGCTGTTGTCAGCGATGTCTTAGTTACAGAGCGTTACTTCTGTATCAGCAGCTGGTCTTTGAGAATCGGAGAAAGCTTAAAAAGCCTCAGGGAATGAAGGTCTCTGGAGGAGCTCAGTGCTCATTATGAAAGATCACAGCATTTTTGCAAGATGAAATACTTATTGTGTGATATAGTCATGGAAAGTTTTAATTTCTGTCTTGCTATTGGGGATCTCCTTTTCGACATGTGGTAGTATCCAGTTATTCCCTTTTCTACATGCAGTATCTTTTACCTTCTAGCTGTCTTAAATAAATTCTCGTCACCATTGTGGCTCTCCCTAGTCTCCCACAAGCTATCAGGATTTGGTATGTGATATTCAGCTGCTGAGCTAAATGAGGAAGAAATATACAGGAGAAAGGAAAGAATATGAGAGGATGAGGAGTGGTCAAAAGAGCTTTGAACTCTGACTCTCTTTAACCATCTAGAAGCCTTGTCAGAGGGGAAACAAGTACAGCCCAGTTTGTGTGCTTGCATCTCACTGCCTGTTTTGTTGTTGGAGAAACTGTTCTTCTGCCTATGTACTTGACGTTGTGCAAGTCTACTGGACATCTGAGTCTTCAAATTGTGTTAGTCATGGGGTTGGAAGTTTCCACACTTTGAGCTAAAGTGTTATTCTTTCCTTTTCTCTTCTTAGGTCTGGATTTAATTTTGGCGTTGTCACATCAGCTGCTTCATCCCCAGCGCTGCCCAGCCTCTCTTCTTCACAAGGTTAGTTTGGAAGAATGTGCAAACATCTCTTCCCTGCTAAGAGAACTCTTACTCTTCCTAATTCGTGCGGTTCTTGGTTTATGTTGAATTTCTATTATTAAAATTGTGGTAGCTGCAATACCGTTATATATGTATGCTGGATTAATCCCTGTAATGCACAGAAATCTAGGCCACCTGCCTTTCAATTAGGAATAAGTGAAATGTTTGCTGCCAAGAACATCTAGGAGGTACTGGTTTATGAAAAGGGTGACGTCTGTAGTCATTTCCTCTGCTGTCTTTAATCTGTAGATTTTAAAGTTGCCGAGGTGGTCTGACACAGAAAGCTGTCATTAAGTGGAGTGAGCATTTAGTAATGAGAGGAGAACACTTGGGATGGCTTTGTGTTGCTTGTAAAATTGAGTTAACTATATAGGCTGCCTTTCCATTTCATAGGTAGATTGTATTTAACCAGTCTGGAAAAAGGGGACTTATACATCCGCTTTAATATTCTTGAAGTTTTCTGCCTCTGATTTCAATCTTGCGAAGGAGATTGTATGGTCAAAACCTCACCTCCAGTGTTATTGGTTGCTCTAATAAGAGGTATCACCTCTTCTTACAAATCTTGGCTTGCTTAAATCCTTAGACCATCACAGCCACAGCAATGCTACTAATATTCTGTTGATGTTAAGCAGAGAGAACTTGGCTTACAACCTGAAAATTCAGTTAACCTAAAAGCTTAGGTAAATAACACTGATTAAAGGAGGAGTGGGAGGTGCAGGAGACAGACTTGTAAACCGTGGAGTTGTGTGAGGACAGTTAACTTTGTGCTTCTCTGTGGAATGGCAGGAGCATCTTTGCCTCTGTTAGCTGGAGATGAAGAACAACAGAAGGAATTTCAGTGCCTAGGGAAGAAACAAATGCTACATTACTCAGTGTCAGTTACTAATATATTTAAATACACTTAATATACTTACAGGGTAAAAAACCAAGGATAATACCAGCTGTGCTAAGAAGCTTTTGCTCTTTATTATTTGATCTCCATACAGATTTCCTGTACCTTGTCCAAGTCAACCCATAATCCAAACACCAGTGCCATGTCTTCAAGTCAGAATTTGTGTTCTTTAGGGCTCAGAAATGGATAATCAAATGATACTGGTCCAGTCTCCCTTAACCCTTCAGCAGTGTACCTTATAAATGGAGTTGCTTTGGCAATTACATTTGAGATCTTTTCTCCTGTCTTTCAAAGCTGAAACCAGGCCACATAGAATGTGGTCGGTGGTCTATAGTTGAAATTATAAAGAAAGATTTGATTCTGGAGAAGACTTTTCACCTGCCACAAAGTCTTTTTATGACCCAAACTCTGTTTTGAGCCATTGGTTTAAACGGAGTTCTCTAGTGCCAGGAATTGTTTAGCTGAAACAAGTAAGGAGTGGTGAAAATGGTGTTAATAGCGAATGGTCTTTAAAGTTTTTATCTGTTGAATAAGAGATAGGAGCCCACGGCTGAAACTGTACTCGAGAAGGATGGTTAAGTGGAGACTGTGACATGAAAGCAACATTGTTTGTCACAGGAAGCCTGTCTGTAAAGTCTTCAAATGTCACCGTCTCCTGAATGCGCATGGAAGTGGCAGTTACTGGTGGTTAGAGGCTTCATGGTTTTGAGGCAAGAGTACTGTCTCTAACAATCTGTGAAGCGCCAAAGCATGCTATTGTTGTAAGATAGATAAATGAGCTTTACATACTGTAAATAGATTTGTAACTTCTGTCTCTCTTACTGACAGCCACTGCTAAAGAGTCTGCTCAGCCTGATTCATTTTCGCTTGCTGGGGGTACCAAATTTGGAGTAGTCCCTGAGAGCTCTTTTGCTTTTGGGTCCCTCAAGCCAGCGAGTGCTCCGGGAGCCTTAGTAGCAAGTAGCTCCTCAGCAGATGGCACCCAGTCAAGCAAACCTACGGCAACATCATCATCTGCTCCCACCACAGCCTCTGGCAAGCTGGATATCCCTTCATCTAAACCAGGAGATCACTTGTTTCAGAGCAATCTAGCTGGGGAAACTCTTGGGAGCTTCTCAGGACTACGGGTTGGTCAAGTAGATGATAATGCCAAAGCCACACCTAAAGCACCATCTACCAGTGTTGCCGGAGCACAGTCAACTAAAACATCTACAATACCTTTTGGGTTTACTTTTGGTACTCCCCTGTCATTAGGAAAAGCTGGAGAATCTGCTTCAACGTCGGCCACATCAGCTGGCACAGCATCCCTGTCTGTCAGCACCAGTACCACAGGCAGTCTCTTTGGCAACGTCCAGATAACCAGCACAGTGTCTTCAGGGGTGTTTAATCTTGGAGGCTCTAGTGGCAGCAAACCCACCTTTTCATTTGGTATTCAGCAAGCAAACAGTACGAGCACATCCGCCTCTACCCCTTCTACTGTTTCTGCTTCCACATCTCTCTCATTTGGAAGTTTCTTGAGTTCATCACAAACTGCCGTCACTGCTGCAACTACTAATAAGAGTGCAGGGGATGCCAAATTATCATCTGTGTCAGAAAAGCCATTGGAAAATGAAGCTGCAGCAGCTGGGTCTTCACCTCCAGTAGCACAGTCACCACAGCCACAGATACAGCTTTCCGAGTCTGTTAAAGAACCCGCTTTGCCCCAGGCCACAACTGGAAACACTGTTTCTGTGGCCTCTGGTACCACATTGGCGGCACCTCCCACTGATGCTGTTGCTACTTCTGCCTCCACAAGTGATTTGAAGGCACTAGTGCCTCCTGCTGTCTCTGCATCTGCCCCACCAGATCAGAACATCTCAGTGACAACCTCTACAACAAACATCGCCTCTCCTGCAGAAGCAACAAGTGTGTTGGCTGCTACCTCTGACATTACTACATGTGTTCAAAGCCCAGCTGTTGGTGCCTCTGTATTTGCCCCCACTTCTGCGAGTTCCTCGGTGTTCTCTCAGCCTCCAAGTTCCAGCAATTCTGGCTCAGCGTTTAGTCAGCCTACTGGTGATACAGCTGCCACTCCGTCCACCCCACCCGTTTTTGGACAACCACCAGCAGGTACCGCTGCATCCTCTCCATTTGGGCAACTCGCCACCAGTACCTTGTCCACTGCAACCGCCACCACGCAGGCTGCCACCTCAGGTTTCGGTACTTCTGTTTTTGGCACCACCACTACCGGGGGCTTTGGTCAGCCAGCCTTTGGACAAGCACCCACCTTTGGGCAACCAGCAAGCAGTACTTCAAGTGGTTTTACTTTTAGCCAGTCTGGTTTTGGGACAATGCCAGCTTTTGGCCAGCCAGCGGCTTCCACGGCAGCCTCAAGCAGTGGTAATGTTTTTGGAGCACCAGCTAGCACCAACAGCACCGGCTCCTTTTCCTTCGGACAGCCGTCTGCCAGCACTGGAGGTGGATTGTTTGGACAAAGCAGCCCTCCAGTGTTTGGGCAGAACACTGGCTTTGGGCAAGGGGGATCTGTTTTTGGTAGCGCTGCCGCTGTTACTACTACAACATCATCTGCTGGGTTCAGCTTCTGCCAAGCTTCAGGTAAGAAGAAGCTTCAGGGGATGTGATATCCCAGCGGTTCTGTCTGGCTGGAATACAGAGAGCAGGCCATCCCTGGGGAAAGCAGGATGGGTTTTAATGCCTTTTTTTCTTTTCTGTATGACACTTAATGTTTTTTGGATTGAGTTGGGTTTTGGTTTTCAGTTATGAAGAATAGGAGCTGCCGTGTGTGTGAGCGCGAGGCTAATGTTGGAGACGAAGAAGTTTTGCTCTGCACCAGTAGACCTCGACGTAGCCTTTTCAATTCAGGCTTGCATTGATTTTATGCTTCCAAGTCCACCTTGATGTAATTTTTGGTTACATATTGTCCTGCTTGTTGCACAATAGGTGGGTTGGATTGAGCACAGTAAGAAAGATCTCAAATTAGGATATTGTTGTAAATCATTGCACTGAGGTCTCAGAGCAGCTCTGAGGCTGTAATTAAGGCAATGAGTACAGGTGCAGCGTTTCCTTCAGCGGGCTGCTTTGAGTACGTGCAGCAGAGGATTTATAGCCAGGTATAGTATTCTTTCATGATCTGAGATGGCAAAATCCATTAAACCCTCAAAGTGGTGGGTTAGCAATGAATTAATCTGTTAAATCCGATTTTGCATTTGGAAACATCTGAAAATCAAATATAGTGGTAACATGGCCATCAGCTGCCAATCTAAACAGCTAAATTGAATACTTCACAGATCAAACCTTCTCTGCCAGCCTTCTTTTGTTCTCCACATTGCTGCAATATATTGTTGGTTTTTTCCAAAGCTTTATCTGTACAATCTTCAGTGATCTCCCAAGGAAAATTGAAAAGTACATAGTAATAATAGCGAACGTGTATTTCCAAGGAAGAAAAACTAATTAGGCTTATTTAATTAAAAATGATGGCACTGTAGGCAAATTGCTTGCTCATTTTTAACTACAGTAACAGTGAACGGTTAAATTGAGGGAAGTGAACTCTGCTTGAGAAGGGTGTTCCTAATTATAGAAATGCAAGTTTTATTACAAAATGCACATTTAAGTGAACTGGGAAATGGAATGGGGAGTTCTTTTTTTAATCAAAACATTTCATTATCTATAACGGGAATCTTTAGGTAACAAAGCTCAGATCATCCCTACTCAAGGGAAATCAGAATGGTACAGCGCTTGTTCATGACTTGCTAACAATATAAGAAAATCGGATTTCTGTTACCATTGCTCTAAGAATGCTGCAAGTCATGAACAATCCCACAAGCGAAAAAGCCTTTTATTTTCTGCTTGTTTTTAAGTTGGCTGAAGAGAAAAGGAGAATGACTTTCAGATAAACTTTCAATGGAATTTATTATTTGTGTGTTGGCACATACTTTTACATTTGTCCAACCAAGATACATTTGGTAACATCATTTGTATCCTCTTGTTTTGGCATGGGAGGGCTGTCCTTTCCCTGTTCTAGACTAACGTCACCTCCTTGAATTGTCTTCTACCCTAGTAATAGTCCTGGTGGTTTATTTTCCTTTCCTTTTCTTGGCAGGTTTTGGTTCTAGTAACACAGGTTCTGTGTTTGGGCAAGCAGCTAATACTGGAGGCACTGTCTTTGGCCAGGCAAGTATTTATTGCTTTTATAGAAACAAGAGGCTGCTGTATACAGTGGAATTGTCTAAGGTTCCCTACCTATTGCAGAAAAGAGATACAATTTGACATGCTCAGTAAAAAGCATCCCAGTTTGTTCCCGAGAGATTTGCTATTGCAGTGGGCAGCGAAGCAGCGTCTGCATGAATGTTTTCTAAGGGGCGTGGAGAGACAGACATTTTATCACATGCAAGATAGAGAGCCATCTGCCTCTCTTCCATGCTAAGTGGGAAGAGGACAATGTAGGGCAAGTTTCTTTATTCTGTACCGTAGGTGAGGTTTAAGCCTTTGATTGCATTACGTGTTGGAAGGTAATTGCTTGCTGGTTCCTCAGCCCCTTCGTACACTGAAGGAATAGACCAGATAGAAAAATCAGCCTTGGGGAAATGTGCTACTTTGACTTCTTCTAAATCTTCTTTTTGTCCATTTTGTGTTCTAGCAGCCATCTTCTTCTAGTGGAGGCTTGTTTGGATCTGGAAGTGGTGGGAGAGGTTTCTTCAGTGGTTTGGGAGGAAAGCCAAGTCAGGATGCAGCTAGTAAGAATCCTTTCAGTTCCTCCAGTGGAGGATTTGGATCTGCAGCTTCTCAGAGTAAGTGAACAGAAATCACAGCACATTTCTTATTCTTGATTTGTGATCCCATGTGCTCTTCTGCTGTAGTTGTCTTTGGGTAAATTCTATGTTAACATGAAAGGCTTCTGGGGTAACAGAGACAGAGTATGCATGTAATGCACGATGTGTAACCTGGAATTTTTCTTTTAGGTTTATGGAAAACAAGTAGGGAAGGTGTTGAAACAAATGATGCAAGTAGTGTGAAGAAAATCTGTATTCTATAGGAAATTCTTTGCCAAATGCTGGTTTAAAATGGAATGTTCTGAAAGATTCTGACTTGGTTGAAAGTTAGAAAGTGTTAATTATTTCTCATCTGCCCTAACACTGTAAATACTGTTAAGAATGCCATGCTCAAGTGAAACCAAGTTAGCAAGTGCATGATGGATAGCAGCTTCTTCAGCTTTGTCCTAGAAATGGATGTCTTTGTTCAGCACATGGAAGAAATTTTATCAGAATTTGCTGTAATATATGGATAAGCTCTCAGTCATTTTTCATATTTAGAAGGAGATGTGGTTTTTTTTTTTTTGGTCACATGGACATAGGAAAGAAAACTATGTTCAGTGGTTCCTTTTGTCAAGTTTTATCCAGCTTTGATAGGCCAGGTGGGTCTCTCACTGATAAACTCTTACAAGCGTTATGAAAGCTGTGTTGGTGAGAGAAATTTTGTTAAAGCCCTCTTTGGAACGAGGGACTTGGCACTTGTCCTGCCATTATTAACTAAAAGGCATTACTCTGCCTGTGTATCTTCGCTAAATCAGCCTGCATAATAGATGCTAAACCTGCCCTCGCACATGTTGCTTCTTGCCCAGCCAACCAACCTAACAAAAGGAGGCATGAAAAGTAGTTAAGAATATATTAATGCTGCTCCCGGGTTCCTTTGTGCCATGGACTTTAAGGGACTATTAGAATTTTTTTTTCTAGAAGCTGTAAGGGATTTAACTGTAAATGGAAGAATCAGTCACTGTCTATTAGTGGCTGTCTTTAGGGCTGGGGAAGTAAAAGAGGTTTCCCTTTTTTGTTATCCAGTTTATGAAGGGTAACATAGAATACTGTCTGTTGTGAGCTTCATGACTATTCTTCATCTCCCCAGATTCTTCTAGCTTATTTGGGAACAGTGGAGCAAAGACCTTTGGATTTGGCAGCTCATCTTTTGGAGAGCAGAAGCCTACAGGTACTTTCAGCTCTGGCGGTGGAAGCGTGGCATCGCAAGGCTTTGGGTTCTCCAGTCCAAACAAAGCAGGTACTTTGTTAACCCACCCACTATGAACACTTACGCTTATCTATGAGATATTTAGTAGAAGAGTCTTCTACCATTTAATTGTCTGCAGCCTGGACTCAGCACATGTACAAGATTCACCTCTGAGCAATAAATAGATAATGGCTTAGTGAATGGGACTTCAGCTGGTGGATTCAAGGCAGAGATTTACAATCTCTTATGCAGAAAAGTATCCAATAAACTACATTTTCAAGTGCTCATTCCAGAAATTCCCTTTGCAGTTTAAGAGCAGAGAACTATGTGAATTAGTTCTGGCCTTATGTACCATAAAATGAAGAGTAGAGAATATGGAACGGAATAATTTTTTCCTATTTTAGATGCTTCATTGGAATATTATCTAACAGGCTTCACTCTGGGTTTTGTAACCCTTTTGTCTCCATTTCTTCATGTCGGTGAATGCACAGGTGTCTACAGTGGGAAAGCTTCCTCATAAAATTCATATCAGACATGCCTTAGGCTCTTATCTTTTGAAATCAGTCTGACCTGTCATCATCACTTTATTCTGTGGTTGAGGTGTTGTTCTCTGTTGATTGAGTTAATTGAATCAAATATTGGTAGTTTCACAAAATCCCCTTGGTTTTTTTTACTGTCATCTGCCCAAAGATCCAGCCACAAAAGTAGTGGTGACTGCCATGTGTTCGTTAGAACTGAATGGCCAGTCGTTTTGTTGATTACCAGGCAAAAATGGAGACCATTCAAACAGAGCAAAGCTTTTCTCCTTTATCCTCAGACCATTCTTGCAGTCAACGCTGATGAAGATTGGTGTTCTGCTCCAAGTGTGTCTCCTGAAGCTCCATCCCTCAGGGAAGTGGGAGAGGCTTGGTCATTCTTGAAGTTGTCTTGAGACAATGGTGCTCAAGAACCACCACTGGAGAAGCAGTACTTTGAGAAGAAGGACTTTGCTTTGACAGGAGCTGTGCTTTTATGTTCATGAAGCGGCTGAGAGCATAATGATGCTGCTGTCAGATCCAGCAGCCATTTGTAGGGTGTCTCTTGAGTATGGCATTCTGCCTGAGAGTGAACTGAGTTCATCTCAGGCATACTTCTCATCTGTTATTTTTGCTAGAGGAGGAGAAGGACATTGCAGAATGAAGTTGTTCTTTTATTCACCCAGTGACTCTTCCATTGCTTTTGATTGTTTTGGTCTCAAAATTCTTCTTGGAATGGGTTTTTCAAGAGATTTCTGCAGAAGGCACGTCCGCTTCCTCAGATCCATCCCTCCTGTGGTTATACTGAAATGAATGATGTGTCTTCATCTCCCAGCTGCAGTGCAGGGGTTTACTTGATTTGAATCCTATTTGTCCTGGTTTCACTTTGTCTTCTCCACTATTTGTTAATGTGTATTGCAAAAGAGAGAGTATGCTGAGCAAAGCTTCAGCCCCTGTGATAAATGCTCTTACTTCCTCGACACAGAGGTAACAAGATAGCTGATCTGTGTTTAAATAATTCAGGCCTAGCATTTATTTTTTCCAGACCTTTTGTGTTTACAGCCAAACAGTATCCCATTACCTTGACAGGGACTGGAATTTCACCCAGGGTATTAAAATGTGTGGTGGTATCCCAGTGCTCATCCCTAGTCAGACAAAAGGGCAGATGTCCTTCACGTTCCACAGTGTCAATTAAAAGCAGGCCAATAATATCTGTGGATGAACATCGAATAAAATAATCTGGGTAGAAGTCCATTCAGAGCTGCAGAAGGCAGCTGAGGCCTGAACAGATACTGCCAAGAGCAGAGTTCAGTTCTCAGTTCCCTGCAGGAATTGTGCAGTTCCACTGACCTGGCATTTAATCATTGCATCTTAGTTTCCCCCACTTCAACCAGGATTAGGTAATACACTGTCTACCAAATCTTTTTTCTTCTCTGGAGCACCTCAAAACCAAGCTTGACTCTCTGATTTTAAGAGCTGAGGCAGACTTGCCCGTTGTATTGTGGAGGAGTTCTAGTTTAAGAACTTGTGTGCATCAAGTTCTGTCCTCAGGACACTTGTATCTGTAGATTAGGAGCCAGGATAAAACACCTCAACTTCATGAACATTTGCTGTTCTTTGCAGGTGACTTTTCATTCTGCGCTGTTATATGCAGTTCCTTTGGATAGGACCTTGTTTAAATGGCGATGAGCAGAGTTTTAGTTTAGAACTGACTGCATAGGCTAAGCTTTTTTTCTGATAACAAAAGCATCAGTTTATCCCCTGCTGTGGGTATTTTTGTTGTAATTTGATTATTGTGCATGCTTCCTATCTCACAGCTTAGATAGATACTGGTCTTTTTTGTATAAAGCACGTAGAGATTCCTTCACTGTGTGCAAGCATGAACCATATATTATGGCCTTTTAGTACAGCTCTGGGGATTGCGTTGATCTTAGGCTCAAATCACCCAGAATGTGATTTTCTTCTGGTTAGTCTCTTAATTCAGTGGTAGCTTTTCATCCTTATCTTTTATAACAACAGTCCTATCAGTTTGAAAGCTTTGTCGCAGTTAGTTTTTTAAATAATGCTGTGTCCATATAAGATGAACAGTCCCATTATGAAGATTGTCTACTTGGAAATCTAGGTTTTGGTTTCTCTTTCTTTTTATTGTTTATGTGATGTTCTTGTCCCTTTTTTTGCCTCTGTTTTGCTCAGGTGGCTTCGGTGCTGCTCCAGTGTTTGGCAGCCCTCCCACTTTCGGGGGATCCCCTGGGTTCGGAGGGGTGCCAGCATTCGGTTCAGCCCCAACCTTTTCAAGTCCTCTGGGCTCAACGGGAGGCAAAGTGTTCGGCGAAGGTACAGCAGCAGCCAGCGCTGGAGGATTTGGGTAAGACAACTGTGGTCCGGGGTTTGGGAAAGCAATATTCTTGCATGACACAAACTAGAACGCAGATATAACTGAGCATAAATGTAAAGAATGTGTTCTGTGACTGATTGTAAGCGCCGAGTGTCCTTGCTTGGTTGCATGGTTGTTTTTTTTAAAAAAAAAAGAAAAAAGAGAAGAAAAAACAATAAACCGAAGTCTTTAACCCCAGAGGAAAGAATGAGTGTGATCCAATTTTAATGCTGAGATTGGGGTCGGGGGGAAATGTGAGTCATCTTGCAAGAGTCTAAGGGAATGTGGGAATGCAGGAGTATTTTCTGTGTGTACATTTAATAAGTTCAAATCTGGACCTACAAACCAGGCCTAGCAAAGAACACAATAAATATAATCATCTGTGACTCTGTCTAGCCACCTTACCTGCTTGTCAAATTTGGGCTAGAAATACTAATGAGAATTCAGTCTGTTTTTTCACCTTCTGGGGAGGAGGAGGTGCTTGTAACAGCCTGTGCTCCTGGAGTGCTTAATGTTTATCCCACACTGATTGTTTTTACCTGTTTCCTTACCCCTTAAGCCTGTGCTTGGCACCAGAGTACACAGCACTTTATTCCTTATTTTATTTGGCAAATGCAGAATTTCAGACTTTGCGAAGCAGCTTCTGCAAAAGTCAGCAAATGTGCTTCTTCAGCATCACACCACCAACTCTCCTTCATACCCTCTGGTTGTATTCAGACTAAAGAGACCCAATTAAAAAAAGGAAAAATTCCAGTGAAAAAAGGAAACTGGATATCTTCCTGATCTTAGTGTTTAAATATTTCACAAGTGTTTACCTTTAGTTTTAGGAGGAACTGTCTTTACATAAGGCACATAATGCATCCAGGAGTGTAACTTGTGAATTCCCCATGAGGTAAGGTGGATATCCAACTGCCAGGAGGCCCCTGAGCAAAAAGGAGCCTTCAGTTAGGTTCTGCTACGTCCTGGACTCTGATGCCACAAACTGGAGAATCCCTTTGGAAAAGGTTAAAATAGAGGCCACTTAATTAAATTCCCGCAAAGAAGGATGTGCTTGTAGTGATGACTTAGCTTCAATTCGATGAATATTTTGTTCAGTTCCAACTTTCAGCCATTGTGCTGCAGGATTTTGTCCTGAAACTGGATGCACTCAGTGAAAATGTTGGAAGCTTAAAGATAAGATGGGATTCAGAACAAGCAGCGTGGTGGTGCAGACAGAGGGCTTGCGTATGGAGTCTGGAGTCTCAGGAAAGATAATTCAGTGGGAAATTCTGAGAGTTTCTTCTCTATTAGAGAGGTGCAGACTTAGTCTGATATTTTTAGAGTTGCCTAAGAAATTGGGGGTTGATTTTAAAAACTTTAAAATAGTGTGCAAAATTCCCAGGCAGCTTTACGAAACTCCAAATCTCACCGCAACGTTTTGAGCAGTAGTTTAATTCTGCACTGTAATGTAGCATCTTTGCAAGACTTCCTTTGTGTCTTTCTCTGGAAGTGAAACTTTGAAAATCCCAGTTGCAGAGAAGTTACTTGCCAGTCTGTTGTGTGGTATTAGCTGCAAGGTCCTGAGAACACCCTACTAACCTAAATGGGTGTGATTCATTGCTGCTTCAATTCTGAAAAATCTGCATCACGTGATAGATAATGTGGGTATCACGAATAGAAGCCACTATACTTCTTGAAAGTCTGCAATTCAGATTGCTTATAAGCAAATATTGTTTTGCTTTCACAAACTAACCTCAGGTGCCCTCAATTCTGTTTTGTATAGGAGCTTTACAAAGGACCTGAATATCTGGGCAAGATAGGTTTGATTAAATTGTTTCCAGGCAATAACTGTATCCCGTGGCTCTTACATCTTTAAAAAACCCCTGTCTATAGTTTAAGCTGTTTCTCTGCTCATGCTGCTTAGCATTTTTCAACAGGTGCATTCTTGTAGTTGCAACTGAAAGAAGCCGTTTGAACCACAGATTTCCTTGTCACTATTTTTGCCTCTGCTCCCTTTCACCGGGTAGACACGATTTGTGTGTTTGCTGGCATAGTCCAGAGGAGGTGGAGCACTGTACAAACCCCTTATTCCCAAACACATCACTGCATCCGGCCACTTTGAAAAGAGAACTACAAAACCTGTCCTGCCCTTGCTGAGAAAACCGCGTTTGTGGTTCTGAGCTGAAGTTGTCTGCGAGGTACATGGGTCAGGAGCCAAACCAGAGGCACAGGGGGGGTCATTAACAGGGCCAAAGACACAAAGTCACTGAACTGCCCGTTTTATCTAATACTGCGTATGGAAGTCTTGGGTACAGTTGACAGTGTCTGGGGTAGAAGAGGTGATGTCCTTTACCAGATGAATTGCTTGTCACACTGCTACAAGGGTTGTCTTTTATCTGGAGAGATATGTTTTGATGTGGGTTTTGTTGTTTTATTTTTAAAGTCTACTAGATCTGGGTGGATGGAGAGGTGGGTTAACGTGCTGTCAGTTCATATTTTAAGCCAGAAATGACAGGAGTGAGTGTGTGAGGCACAGCTTTGCAAGGCTGGCACACAGTTTGACTGGGCCAAGCATCTGCTCAGGGCTGGTGCTGGGTCAGTACTGATAGCATTGTGCACTTGCAGAGCTTTAGTAGAGCTTGTAATTTTAAAATGTGCCTGCATTTTGCCCGGTTTAAGTCAGAGAAACACCTAAAGCTTCTTTCCTGAGCAGACCTCTTACATTCAGAACTGGCAGAAGTGTATAGGGGAAGCAGAGAACTGTGATGCATTCCACGGTCTCTTTAGTGTTTCATGCTGATAGCTCTACAATGCCTGGATGGAGGAGGTGGAAAAAGGAGACCTATTTCCATATATATAAATGTATTTCTTATTTCAGTCCCCAAAAGCAATTAGGGAAGTAATCCAAAAGTGGTCATGAGAAGCGCCGGGTAGGTGCAGATCTTTAGGAAAGTCCTGGGACTGTGTGTGGTTAAAAATGGGCTGAGGAGAGAAAGGAATCGAGAGCTCGGAATGGTTTGTGGGCAGTGGGCAAGGTACCATCTGAAAGTTGGGAGTCTGAGTTCTGTGTCTGGGCTCTGTTTTGTGCTCTGGCCACGAGCAGTTCCTACCAAGGCCTTGCTTCCTGCCCTTTCTGCGAAATGAAACAATGCCGTGCTGCTGAGCTTAAAGGCTGAAAACCACACAAAGGAGTGAACTAACATTTTCGGTTTGATGGCTGGAGTTGGTATTTCCAACCACTTAAGAATGGGAGCTGACCAGATACTTGTACATATAATAGTCTTTCCCAAACCTGAAAATCCATTTCCAAAATGAACAGTTATAATTATTCATATCAGTTGGTCTTGCTCTTTTGATGTATACTCGTTTAAGGAGTGCACTGTTACCATTGTGGGTATGGGGACAAACTTCCAGTGGGGACAAACTTCCAGTGTAAGTGAGAATGTGCTTGCAAACACAAATTTTCTCTTTATACTGGCAGGTTTGGTGGTACCAGTAACAATACGGCATCATTTGGCACACTAGCAAATCAAAATACCCCAACATTTGGGTCACTGTCACAACAGGGTACCAGTTTCGGCACACAAGGCAGTGGATTCTCGGCTTTTGGGACTACTGGAGGAGGTAGGAGAAGCTAAAATCTCATGAACCTAATGGGCCCCATGTCTCCAGTTTTCACTGGAACTCAGTTGTGACTCCAGTTCCCTGTCAGAAATCTGCTACAGGGAAGCCAACGTGGCCTGGAGAATTGAGCTGCAGGGTGACGTGTAGCATCTTTTCAGACTTCAGCTCATAATTCCATCACTGATTTGCTGTGTGGCATGTCAATGAATCAGTTGTCTTCTGCACACCTCCTCAAATTATTGCCTTTCACTGCTTTTTGTGGAGTTATTCTTTCTTAAGGGAAAATATTGAGAAATAACGAGTATCTCTTCAGCACCCTGTGCATGGAGGATCTATATATAAGTACTTAGCGGCAAAACAATACACACTGCAAAATTGAGCTGGAGTGCCAATAGCCACGTTTATATCTGATGTAATTCAATGAAGCTGCCGTGATTTACACAGGGCTGAGAACAGAGCCTTTTAGAGAGGGTATATTCGCTGTTGGCCTGCCCGTCACCACTGCCTCACATTAGACGTGAACTCCATCTTCGGAAAGCAGCCCTCTCTTTTATAGAGAGGTGAATAAACCAGGCACGTTGTGTGCTGTTACTGCTAACGAACGGACCTAGCTGATTAGCAGTGAAAGCAAAGCCCTCTTAGGAACCAAGGCAAGTCATTTTTCCTCTAGATGGAGATTTGACTTTCATTGTTTGCCCAGCTCTCTTTCCCTAGCCTAAGGCAGGAAAGAAATATTTTTTCCAGGCTCTGTGGGAGGGGACATATATTACAAATCTTACGCATTTCTGTTACCTTCTAACAATTGATTCTCTTATCTTGCATTTGTTTCAGGGTTTGGTTTTGGATCATCTAACACGTAAGTAGCATTTTATGACTAACTCTATTATAAATACAAATAGAACCAGAATAGAAGAGTTTAATGGTTTACAAGAGTGAGTGTTGAAAGTAGCAATAACATACTGGTTCTGATTTTGTTTTTAGTGGCACTGCATAGAGCTCCCAGTCCGGGCTCTGAATGTGTGCTTTCCAGTGAGGTTAATCTTGGATACAGGAGAGGATTTTCAGTTAGATCATGCTCTTTCTCCACCTCTCGGGCACATAATGTGTGTGCTCAAGCTGTGTGTGTGAATCAAGTATCTATTCTATTTATCGAGTTGAAATAAGGAATGAAATAAATGGATACTTTTCTGGCTGAATTGAGATGATGATGATTAAAAGACAGGGCAAAGAGCTGAGGTTAACTCTGTCATCCGCTCTGCTTCTGGCTTGCTGGATTACTTTTAGCAAGTTCCTTAAACTTAGTTTCCCTGTCAAGTAGAGTAAGCGCACGTATCTCCAAATGGTAGGTTCTAGAGTAAGCATAATTCTATCCGGTTAGTATGTGTTGATGCAGCTTCAGGTAAAAGATGCTGGAAATACCAATGTGTTCCCATAATAAGCTTCTGATACGAGAGAGGGGGGGAAATTTGTTTGAGAGTTCTGCTGAATTAATACTACGTGAGGGGAAACTCTAGCTTTCATTGCTCTGTTGCTTTTTTTTTTTGTCTTACTTCACAGAACTTCCTCTGGATTTAGTGGATGGAGAAGCTAAGAACATCCTGAACGCTCTTGTAGAACTGCTGTAGCTGCTGTGTTCATGAGGCACCTACACGATTAATATCCAAACAGCTTTTCTTTTAAATACAAGTTCTCAGACTTTTTTTTTAAGAAAAAGATTTTGCTTATTTTTATGCAACACCTGTTTTCGCTCCACATTAAACTATTTTATCTGTGTTTGGGTTTTTGTGTTGGAAGGGTTTATCTCCCTGGATTTAGAAGAAATAGATGTATGCTGTGGTTACCAACCCCCATACCAGACTTGGCTTTCTGTTGTTCATCCCTTGCCTGGACAAGGCAGCAGCTCAAGTTGGCTCCTGATAGAAACCAGCGTGTTTTTCATTGAGGAGAATGACTGGCTGATTATCCCCTTAAGAAGGGGGCTGAAGTTTGCCCTGCTAATTTTAAGTATAGGACGGGGCGCATGCTTATCTCAGTGAAGTGCTAAAACTGAGTCATGTGCGAACAAGAGGCTTAGTGGAGAAATAGGAAATTATCTGAGAAGCAGCTGGCAGCGTGCAGAGCACGTTCCCATGGCAGTGGCATTCGGGAAAGAGGTGGGAAGAAAAAGCTTTCCTATTTTTACCTTTCTGTTAATTTTACAGAACTCCAAGAATGGCACTCGATTTATAGGGAAAACTTCTGGCCCTTGACTGAAAAGTGTGACCTCCATCCAGAGGCATTAGTGATTTTGCAGCTTATGGCTTTGGCTGTTGGATTCTACTGTCAGCTACATTTTTCCTAACATCTATGAGATTGTACTTTCTCCCTGTAGCTCTGAGCTTTAGTCAATAACGTTTGTGAAATTCTCCTATGTTTATACTTGAACATACTGAGTGAATGTTTTAAAGAGTGCCCTGAAGGCATTCTGGACAAACACTTTTTCTATCTGATGCTCTGACCTCCATGAAACCTCTAAATGATGTAATGGGTTTTTGTTGCTCTGTGAAAAAAATGCATTTGAAATAACAAGCTGCTGTATTAGTTGAACACATGCAGATCGGATACTTATATTTCATTGGTCCTGTTAGGACATTCTGGGGTACTTCTGCTTTTTCTGTTTTCAGCAGAAGCATTCTAATGTTTCTTTCTTTTGTTTTTTTTTAACTGTGACAAATGTCATTTTCTGTTCTGGTTGGTGAATAAGCATGTGGTCGCTTTTTGGAATTGTAAATAGTTGATGACTGCTTGTTTTCAAGTCCAGTGTTATAAACTAAAGACTTATATCTATCAACAGTTCCTGACAAAATTGCCTTTTTTTTTTTTTATTTTTTAAGTCAACCTAAAAAGTTAGCGTTCGACATAACTCCTATCCTAGTTGTGGAAAGCATCCTTCCTCTCAGCACCTGAGAGCGACGTGAGGTAGGTTCCTTTTACAAAGGAAGACGACTGAAAAATGGGGAAGATAGTGTAGAGGAGGGCTTATTTTGAAATGTGGAGAGGCTTTGCAAGGCTACAGGCTGTAAGACTTTTACAGATGCCCTGCATTTCTCAACATGCCACATATCGTGTTGTCAGGGGTTTGTTCATAACCTCCCTTTCCCTCTAGCAGAAGAAAGAGAGAGCGCTAGCGATCCTGGCGCCGCAGGGGAGAAAGTTCCTTGAAATTTGCAGGTTTGGAGATAGGTTGCGGTGTGCTCTCCCAGTGTGTTCTCCTTGACTCTCCCAACATTTCTTAAGGTCTAGAGGTGATATTGCTCTTCTGCTTTCCTTCCTCTTTATAAATAGCAGCTGGCCCAAACCATTGACCTTAAATTCTTTGCATTAATCTCCCCTCGCTGTGGCATGCGACACCTCCTAGCAAGGCTGTATCAGCTGTGCTCCCCCAGATAGCTAATGAACCTCTTGCTATGGAGAAGAGTGGCTTGGTAAGAATGCGGTGTTGGCATGCTGAGCCATTTAAAGTTTCTTTTTTGGAATGATGGGAGCAGTTGGGGGTTGTCCCTGCTGTGCTGCTTGGTACCTGTAACTCCTTTACCCTTGGCAAGTGAAGAGCTGTACAAATTCCTCCTGATTCTGACTGAACACACGGTTTCTTGCAATGCTTCCAAAATTGTGGCTGAAAACCCAACCCCCTGAACTATCTGCCCTTGAGAAACGGGTGCTGCTCCTGGTTTCCATAGTAGCTGCGGGAGGAGCTGAGGAGCGTGAAGAGGCTGATCGTGACCACAAGCCTACAGGAATATGCACAAAACATAGCAAAGTCGACTTAGAAAAATTGGCATTTTTATTAGATGACTCAAGAGCTTGGCAAGTGTGTGTGGCGCTGGGTTGGTGGCTGCCAGGAGCTGCTCTAGTCTGTCATCTGTGTTAGGTGGCCTGTGATCTTGTGGCCTCTGTTCAGTGTTTAATGGACAGATGTCCACCAAGGAATAAAGCTACCAAGATAGAAAAGCCCCTGTCTTGGCAGACCAGGTAAAGAAGCCAAGGACTACTGAGCTTGGGGCCCTCGTTTCGTTAGTTGTGTTGTCTGTGCTGGTTAATCCACAAATAACTAATAGCAACCGTTCCAGTACTCCGAAGAAGCTTATTGTTTTGTCTGCGCTAATGTGGTTGTGCCTTGTTTTCATCCCTGCCATTTCAGTATGAGAAGAAATCTTCCAGGGATTTTATGAAAGGTGGATTCTTAATTATGTGTAGTGAAAGAAGATCCTTATTTTTTCCCTCCCTGGAGACTATGCTGTGGCCTCGAGGCAGTGGAAAGCCATGTGCTGGTGATGCTCCGCTGTGGCGGAGCACTAATGATGATGTGACAGACGTGGTGGGCAGAGGGGAGCCTGAGGCGTAGAGAGGATCTCCCCAGACCCATGGAGGGCATTTCTGCTTCCTGGAGAGGGATAGACTCTTGCTTCATCACAGAGAGGCTCAAAAAGAAAGAAGTTATTTAATTTTCTGGTTTAGAGGTTTTTACTGTATAAAGCTTGGTATTCCAGAATACAGGTGTGTCTTGGAGTACGGGTGTTGTCAGCCATCTCCATCCATCTGAATCTGTTCTCTGGGAGGGGAGGACGTCAATTCTTTGGCCTTTCTGTGGTGCAGAGAGGCAACCAGAAGGCAAGTGCTGGTGGTGTTCTTCTGCTGTTGAGCTGAGGAGGAATCACAGCTGAAGTTATTCCGTTATATCCCTCGGCTTGCCTTGTCCCTCATGGCCACCCCCTTGCCTGAGCAGTGCCGAGGGCAGAGCTGACGTGCTGATCAAAACCTTGGTGATGCTCTGTGAGAGAAACGGGATGTGTTTGATGTGACAGTCGTGGTCAGCATGGACTGATCAACCTCACCAGTGAGCTGCCCCACTATGTGTGGAGGGAGAGTCTTGGGAATGAGTAGGATCCCTGTGAGATATGGTAGAAGTTGGAAAGGTGCTGCTGAACATCTTAAACCCTTATTCTAGCTGCTGAGAGCACCAGAAAGACAAAGTGATGGCACCACTTCTCCTCCCACGCCTTTGCCCAGGAGCTGGAGCGCAATCCGGGCTGGCGCTGGGCTCTGCCCGTTGCCAGCAGTCTTGCACGGAGCTGCCTCCCTTGGCGCTGCCAGCCCGTCTGCGTGTCCCTGTTGCGGCAAGCCCAGAGGCTGACATGACATTTTATTTATCCCTTCTTAGTTTTCATGTGTCCTGCCCTTGTGCGTTGCTTTCAGCATTGCTTACAAGGAAAAATAATCCTGCATGAGTGTGTGTGGTAGTACCAAGGGTGTTTTTGTTCCTAGATAAATGTCACGTTGAGCCTTGCGGGCTGGGAAGAGGCGACCACAGCTCGGTGGGGATGAGAAGACCTCAGTCGGCAGCAAAACCAGCCCCGTCCTTCCTCCCCCTTGGAGCAGCAGTGAGCCCCCAGGGTCTTGCAGAAAGACCAACTCTTCCTTGCTGAGGGATGAGCTTGGATGTGTTAGCATGGGTTTTGACTCTGCAGACCCATGTGCGTCCCTGCCCTTCTGTCTCAGCACCTTTTCTGCCTCGCACCAACCCCACCTCGTTATCCTGCAACTTCCAGCGGACCACGAATCTCCTTCTTGCAAATACGTCTGTGGCTGCCACTGCAGAGCTGGGACTTCTCCGTACGTGCCTTTATCATACGCAGGCACACTTTGTGCTGCCAACGCCTCTATCTGAACTCGTGCCCTTCCTTGAACATAAGATACCAGTGCAGTTGCTTGTTGCCAGCAAACACGTTGCTTGTAGAGTATGTCAGGGCAGTCCTGCCTTGTTTCACCATCGTATTCCAGTGCTGGAAGGGACAGGGAGGGCACCCTCTCGCACCACCCACTCTCAGAGCAGGGTCAGTGCTCCTCGCAGGTGTCAGAAGCTTCAACACTTCGAACGCGCCGGGCTGCGATGATGTCAGAAGGGCTTCTGCATCAGACGTGATATTGGCTGCTACTCTGCTTTGAGGGTGGAAATGTGGGACAACTCTGAAGTCATGAATTGTGGTAGGATCACACCTGACCTTCCAGTGCTGCTCTCCTGTGTCTGGACGTGTTGCCGGGACGCTGTACCTGATGGAATGGTTTGGGTCGGAAGGGACCTTAAAGCCCATCCAGTTGCACCCCCTGCCCTGGGCAGGGACACCTCCCGCTGGATCAGGGGACTCAACTGGTGTACAAAGGTTCCTAAGAGCTCTCCATGTGGATTGTCTGAGGAGCTCTGCTGTAACTATGGGCATGCAACACATCACACAGTATTTTAGGGTTTTTGTATAGATGCTTCGAGGCTCTTCGGTGCATCATTGCTAAAAATATTTTACTTTGAAACTTGAAAACATGAACAAAAGGAGTGTTTGCAGCTGCTGCACGTGAACAGCTTAACAAGATGGGAGAGAGAAGAAGTAGGAAACAAAACCTGATTTGCATCAGCAGAGAGAAGTTCCTGCAAAAAAATTTTGAGCAGGGGCTGTGGATGCCAGGGGCGATTTCTTCAAATGTAGGGATTGTTGCCTCAATCTGCTTAAAACCGAGGTTAGAAAATCATGAAGCTGAGTGACAAACCTCTAGAAAGGTGAAATTTGGTTTCTGGCCTCAGCATTCACAAATGCACCACACTAAAGAGCGGAGTTTGTGTCACCTGAAGCACCAGGACTGGACTCCACTCTCACCTGGGCTCTGCAGGGTTCAGCAGCCACTGTCCTTCCCACCATCCTCCTGCTCCTCCAGAGGCTCTCGAATGTCTCTGTGCAGACAATAAGTGATGGGAGGCCTTGGACTTTTTCAGGGTGTCACCCAAAACAGCTGTGAGTTGGCTGCTGAGTTGCTGGTATCCCTTCTCCAGCCTTCCCTCCCTCCAAAACTAGGACATCTAAATTTAAACTGCTAGCAACAGATGAGGCTGGAGAGTTTCCACTGTGGAAAGGAATCCCGCTCAGAACCTGTCCTCTCCTCTGCTTGGGCTCCATCCGTGCGCATTCCTTTCCTTAAGCCGTGACCTCCCATACGTGTTGTTCCTCCCCATCCCCTGCAGCACTTGGCTTTGTGTCCCTGGAGCTTCCCAAACAGACGGTGTGGCTGTTGGAGGGCGATGGTAGTGGGTCTCCCTGCTGCCTGGCACCACCGCCCCAAAGGCTCTTGAGCTGCAAAGGTTGGCTGTAACCTTTAAGGGGCAGAACAGGCTCTTGTTCACTCCAGGCAGGACCCAGGGAGATGTAGGGGAGGGGAAACATCTCTTCAGGGTGAACTCTACGTTAGGGTCCGGCTCAGGGTATGTGCCAGGAAAGCCCCAAGCATGATGTTGCTCCTCCAGCCTGACCAGGCAGGAGGATCCCAGGGAATGGGTGGGATCTGAGGCAGCCGCGTGGTCTTGCAGCAGACAGAGCAAGTCTTTGCTGCTTTTGGACAAGCCTTGATGCTTCTTTGCAGCAGAGAGCAGCAAAATACTGAAAGAACAAAAGAGAAACCTGTGCCTGCCTTTGGGGTACAGCTGATGGGAAGGGAGCCCACGGTGGGCTCAGCCCATAGCAGGAGGAGCTGGAGCACAGACCTGGAGGGTCCCTGTGGATTAATGGCTTAGCACCTCCTTCTCTCTGAAAATAATTTTGGAGGTTTCCAGAAAGCAAAAGAACCCCTAAATGTGAAAAATTTTAAGGGGGGGGTTGAATAATGAACTGAATACGGGGAGGTATTTAAAAACCTGTTGTGTCCCACGGCAGCTCTGGTGTGCCCACGTCTCAAAGGGTACCGAGCCCTGCTGAGAGCTGCCAAGGGCTGACCAGGCTTCTGCTAAACAAGCAACCAGCATCAGGAAAGGGAACTGTGTGGAAGTTCAGCTGCTGCCTGCCTCGAGCAGCTCGGCTCTGTCCTGCCCTCGCAAGATGCACAACAGCCTGGTGATGAAAAATGCAGGATGTCGTCTGGTATTTTTAACCAGAAACCTCCACGCTCTGTCTGTTGCGACGTAAGAGCTGAAACGGAGAGAAAAGGCGTTCATGGTAAATAGGGTGTTTATCGCCGCCTTGAAATGTGAGTGCAGAGGCGGTGGTGCCATTCGTTTAAAAAACAGCCACTGCCCAAACGACTCCAGGCAGACGCATTTGAAAACTTCACTTTATTTCTCTGTCTGTTATAAAAGCAGAGTTTTGAGTTTTTTTACATCTCTGTAAGTGTCCAGACTCGGTACATCTTGGTTTTGTTTTCACAGTAGCTCTGCAAGACCAAGGACGATTCTTATTGCTGCGCCAGGAGCCGGGGCAGGAGGGAGGGCGATGCCAAGGCTCCCGCAGCCCTTCCCTTAACCTCCTGCTGCTGGAACCAGCCTTGCTCTCCGCTGCGCCAGCTCAACAGGTCTCCCCCTCCCCAGCACTGCTGAATCTCTCTGTTGACTCTCCAAGGGGCTGCCCTTCTCTCACCACGCTCCTCTCGGTGTCAAGAGTAGGAAACGAAAACCAAACGGCCTGTGATGCTGCTCGATGGTGTCTGCCAGCCCCCGTCTCTCTGCTCGAGGGAGAAGGTGCAGGTGAGGCTCCCGGCCAGGTCTCCCCCTGCTGCTTCCCACCCTGGATTTTGACAGGGATGGCCACGCTACACTCGGCTCCTGTGGTGATCCGGGCTAGAAAGAGCCGAGCATCGCTGGCGGGAGAGGTGAGGCAGAGGCAAGCTCATACATCGCTATCCCCTGTGGGTGCCCCATCACCTCCTCGGGTTATCCTTTGTGTAGGTCTGGTTTTGCAAAAAGCTGCCGGAGAAGGAGCTTTATTTACCTCTGCTTCTCTCCCACCTTACTCAGCACGGGCCGCCCTGGGTCCCCAGACATTGGAATCCCTTCTGGGCCGCTGTCAATCCCTGTTCTAACCACCCGCTGTACCAACAGCGGTGTCCATCGCACCGGTTGCTCCCAGCCACCGTTCCTTTTATATTCCGTCTGTCCCCCTCAGTTTTACAATGAAGCAGCATTAGAAAACCATCGCTTTTTTAATCACAACGCATGGAATCTCAAAAGAGGCAGCATCGCTTTCCTGTGCCGTGTCTGGTGATGTCAATGGAGGTGGAGGGGCACGTTTCAACCGAGGCGTGGGATAAAGGCATTCTTTGGGAAGGGAGAAGTCCATGCAAAGCTGACCCCAACGTGAAATTTGAATTTCATATTTACTGCTCAGCTGGGTCTGTTCAGTGCAACAGGATGAATTAGCCAGGAGGTTACTATCAAATTGCACGGATGCATCCAGTCGACCAGGTAGAGGGAGGAGGAGGAACCAGATTTACTTAATGCATTGGGAGACTAAGTCCAACACAGAGCTAAGTGGAAAAGGATGTAGGTGTTCCCTGAATGTGGTTTTTTTTTTGGTGACTGAGAAGAAATCTTTCCTTGGAATTCCTTCGTGCAGCTAATTAAGACAACTGGGTCCGATTTCTTCGACCCATGCTGACATCAGTGAGAACTGTAAGTACTCAGCACCTGGAGACAAAGTGAATGCCAGACATAAACGCCCCTTCTGCTCCCACCCACGGGACTGCCCAGAAGTGCATCTTAAGCGGTAGCCGAGATGCGTGCAAGCGTTATCAGCTATTCACCCACAGCTCACATTTTGTCCTCTTCTGCATGTATTGCCTAGGAGAAAATACAGGCGAATCCCAAAGGGCTGTGCCAGTAGAGCTATAGTTAGGATTCAAATCCATGTAAGAAAATGGAGTTTAATACAGAGAGTGACTGTGCAAGTCAAAGTCTCCCTAGCTTCATCCTTTATAGTCCCAAAGCCTAGATTTAGGCAATTTGTGGCTCGTGGATTTGGGTTTGATCCAGTCCATCCATTTGCAAGCTGCTTATTAACACTGGCCATCCTACCTCAGAGATGTGCCCGTTGAAGAGAGCAGCTCCATGGCCGAGCATCTCTGAAAACCGGTGCGTGGAGGAGGGCGAGCTGCCCTGGAAACGGGAGTTGTTGCAGGGACCCAGGATCCTTGTTTGCTGGTTTGAGAGTGCCACAGCGGGGTTAGTATCTTCTGGGCATGCCTTCCCCAGGCAGGTGGTGGTGTTGGACCTCTTGCCAAAGTAGATGGTATGGCTTTGGAGAAGTGAGGAAGGAGAATTTCTTGCTGGTAATGTCCTATGTGGAAGATGAAGACGGCAATAGCAGCTAATTGGTGCCTCTCCGAGGGGAGAGACTTTTGAGCAGCATGTGTGTGGTTGTGAAACCTGTTCAGACCAGCTCAGCAGGGCCAGTCTTGTATCCGGCACCCTGAGCTCTCTTCAGTCCTAGCTCTTGAGGCAGATTGTTAATTAGAGGAAGAAATGTTATATCTAGGGGAAGGAGCTGCAGAGGGAAGGGGAAGCGATCTGCCTCAGGCCATGTGCTGGAGCCAGAGAGCAGATGTTCCACTCCCCGTCCTGTGCCCCTGTCCTCCAGATGCCACCTCTGCAGAACTTCCTGCAGACCCTGTCCTTCCCATTCAAACCGCTCCTCCGCGCTGCCTTCCTCTGCAGAATTGCATCTGCTTATCTCTGAAGCCATCTGGACAAGGTCCTTATCAAAACCTACAGGCTCCACCTTACTCACCGGAGGATCTACACCCAAGACTCAGGCATTGCCCCGCTTGCACCTTCTCGTGCGTTACCCTTTGCTACACCGACGTTTGTGCCATAACCAGACAGGTAGAGCATCATGGTCCTGTCTGTGCCCCATTCCTGGCAGTCGCGTAGATCACGAGGTCGTTTGGAAGAAAATTACCGCACCCCAACGCGATGTTGCTGTTGTGGGAAGAAGAGTTTTTCCATATCTTTTGCTTATAGTGTTTCCTAGGAATGGGTGCCTGTTATTTTCAGATGTGGCTGCTCCTGAATTATGGATATTGCTGGGTAGACTCAGTAGAGAAGATCTGCCCTCGCTTACACCCATGCATCTCCAATGACTTCAGAAGGAGCCTTTTTATATCCTGCTCTTCTTACAGCACCATCATTTGGATTTCATGGGAAAACGGGGCAAGAGCTTCACCCAACAACAGCCGCTGCACGAGCCCGTTGGCTCTTATGCCACGAGAAGGTGAGACCGTGGGCTAGCTGAGTGTGTCCTAGAGACAAACCTGGTGGTACATTCCCCTTTCTCAATTTATGTTGATTCCCAGGGCCGCAATTCCAGTTGTGAGATTATCCCATGTTATAACGCTGATGGGAGACTGAGCTCACCAAGTGCAAGCAGTGCAGGCTCGTTGCTACCCCTTCTGCGAAGCAGGGAGATGGCCTTGTAGCTCCCACTCAAGAAACATCCTACAGCAGGTTTGTTATTTGCATTGCTTTGAAAATGAGATTCTTTCCGTGCTTCCTTCTTCCAGGTTTTAAAAGCAGGAAGGTATTTTTATCATATTTCTTCCAGCTTCATGCCCTTTTCATCCCTCAGCCTGTGACACACTGATGATCTATTCCTTGTTCTGAAACTTTCTCCCAAGAATTCTGTAGAAAGGACATTCTGCGTGGTGGTGTTCTTGTTGGGTTGTTGGTTGGTTGTTTTTTTTTCAAACATAGCTTTAAGGCAAAAGTTTGGCAATGCAAAGCAAAGTCTACATAAGGCCGCATGACTTGGATTTGCAACTCAGAACCTTACAGCTTTAAAAAAAAAAATATCCGTATCTTAAATAGTCAACTTTTTGTTCCAGGAACTTGTTTTGTTCTCAACCAAAAAGAAAAAAAAATAGACTCTTAAAACCCCAAATAAAACGTTCTCGTTCTGGGCAGTCTGGACAAGCTCATGAGACTGAAGTTCAAACAGTAACTAAAGTAGGGAAGAAAAAAAAAAGCTCTACGGGTAGACATCAGTGTTAGTTTCTTCCCTTAGGAATCCAGTGATGAGACAGACCCCAGTCAAAGGTCTCCTCTTTAGCTTTAGCACAGTGAAATCCGTCCCAATGGGAGAAGGTAGAATGGTTGCATTTGTTGAATGAATAAAAAGTGCATTTTGATTTTGCTCAGATTATATGTGTGTATTCTAATACCTAAGTGATTGTTTCGCTTTGTTTTGTTTTGTTTTTTCTCCCTTTTGGTGCCGGGACGCCAGGTTTATATTATCGGTGTTTTGGAGGTATCACCACAAGCGGTGGTCCATCCTTTGGCCTCCACATGAGTACCTGAGCATCATTGGCATTGGGTTTGACAAGGGCACTGGGTGGTATTGGCTCATTCTTGCTAAGGACCTGGGGCTGCTCTTGAGCAGAGGGCTCCTGCAGCTTGGCACGCTGCCCCAAGGGTCTGCTGGGATTCACCTCGATGCCCAGCCTCATGCGCCATTTGATAGTCTGCAAGGTCACCATTTCGTTGGTAGCCGTGTTGGTTGCCACCAGCCAGGTGGTGAAGCTTTGATCCCGGTGAATGCTTGTGAGTTTGGCCACGTTGCTCTCACTGACGGGCACTGCCCACGTCACGCTCGGGTAGAAGTTGTCGTTCATGCTGATGTTGAACTTGGACTCCTTTTTTGTGGGACCCACGATGGTGCAGGTTTCTGTCGTGTTTCCGTACCAGGGATAGTTCACTCCGTCTGAGTCACTGATGGCCTGGATTTTACCATCCAGTAGATCCGGAAGCTCCCAACTTGACCTGCCATAATCAACAACAAATTATGGATAATGCTTTAATTAATTCGTTTAGAAACATGCAGGACTTCAAGGAAGGAGAGGAAGTAGTTAGAATCATAGAATGGTTTGGGTTGGAAGGGACCTTAAAGCCCATCCAGTTCCAACCCCCCTGCCACGAGCAGGGACATCCCACTGGATCAGGGGCTCCAAGCGCCTTCCAACCTGGCCTTGAACACCTCCAGGGATGGGGCAGACACAGCTTCTCCGGGTAACCTGTGCCAGTGCCTCGCCACCCTCACACGTTTCTTCCTCATATCTCATCTCATTCCGTCCTCTTTCAGCTTAAAACTGTTCCCCTCTTCCTATCCCTGCACTCCCTGATAAAGAGCAAAGGTGTTCCCCCTTTAGCTTTTACTGGAATTTATGCCTTTCAGAGCATCCTGCCCAAAGAGCTCAGCTCTGCCACTAAAACTACGTCTGCAGATTTCCACGCCTGATCATGAAAGTCTGTCCTGTTGTCAAACGCCACGGAGGAACCACCACGAGGCAGGACCAGGACATTCCTCACAGGGACCAGCAACTCCCTGGAGTGGTTCGAAATCTGTTGGTGTTCAAGCAAAGCTGCAAAGGGCAGGTGCTCAGGAAAGCTCGTGTCGCAGGTGTCCTCTTGCAGCTCCTTGGCTGTTTGAGCACAGCTGAACACAAGGACTCGCATTCTGGATCTCAACTCACGCTGGTGGGAGCAGCGCTCAGGGCTGTGTTCCTTTCTCTCAATAACACAAAATCTCCCACGCTGGCAGAAGAACGGGCGAGCTCAGAGCTGGCCAAGGGGTGAGGTGACAGGAGAGCTGACCCCAGCATTGGAAGTAAGATCAAGGACTTTAAAGCTTCCCTGTTGACTGCAACCCCCTCATCCAAACGTTCCCATTGCTCCATTCTCTTCTTTCTTTTCAGTCCCTACCTGCCAGCACTCCTTTTCCCTCTGGATAAACCACCCGCTGTCTGCCTGGCGCTGGAACTGTAACCCATCCTTCCCAGCCCTAGGAAGGACCCAGTTCAAAGGCTGCACACGAGGCTCCGGGCTGGGATGGTGTTACAGTAATTAGAGAATCTGAGGTCAGCCAGCTTGTAAAACTGCCTGAGCCGGTCGTCTGCGTGCTGCGCTTGACAGACTGACAGAAAGGTCAGTCTTTCTAGCAAGAAAGTAAGTGAAAATGGTCTTCCATCACCTCGTAACGGTGATGCGCAACTTGGATTTTGTTTTGTTTCGTTTTTATGAACTTCCAATTTAATTTTTAAGATTAGATTTGCCAACAGAAGCAAACTACTGTAAATGTCTCGGCTAGAAAAGGGTTAGATATTTGCAGAATAAAGGCACGAAGACGGCATACCCCTAAACCACGTGCTCAGCGCTTGCCAGGTATTTTAAGGACATTCTTGTAAAAGTCAGGCTGGCAGAGGTGGCTCTCGTTTGCCTTCTACCTCTTGCTTACACATCAGCCGTCCCCACTGTCGAAGGGCACAGGGGGCTGTGTGGAGGCAGCAGATCACTCACAGCATTCCCAGGGTGGCATTTACACTCGATCCCACCATGGGGCTGCAATGCTGGGCTGTGCACCAGCATCACAGCTCCACGATGGGACATGGGTTATCTTGGAAGGGAGACAGAGGGGATGCGCTGAGGCTTATCAGGGTAACCAACCATCCAAGCCTTTCCTGAGAGTCCGGTACTTGTGGCTTAAAATAGCTCCTCGGCTGAAGCGGGAGCTGCGGGGAAGCACGCATCGGGCACGGCCAGCTCGGATGCAGCGTGCTTTAGGATGAGTTCCTCTTCTCCCATAGCCAGGACTAATGTGGCTGTCTCACAAGGCTGATTGTTAATTAGTTAATGATCGCGAAGAGCCTCCATGTTGGTAACCACTGGATGGCTCAGCAGATAGCTGTGAACGGCTGGCTGTAGCTGGAAGGTACCGGGGGGGATTTAAAGATCTCATTTATCCTTATTTTCATGTGAGCAGAGGTCATAGCAAACCTCTCCCCTGTTGCGGTGGCAGGCGTTGGGCTGCACTGCGCAGGAGACGGCTGGTTTGCAGGTTGGACGGTCTGGCAGGAACCCAGAAGGGTAAGGGCAAGGGAGGACGCGGGCGGCTCCGGGGGCTGCAGGGATGCTCGGAGCAGCAGGATTGGGGGGTCAGCGGCAGCCAGGGGTTACGCAAGCGCAACACCTCCCCGTGCAGATTTATGGGGCTGCTGTTTGCTACGCACACGGCGGCTGCAGCAATCCTCCCTCCTGAGCTCATGGCCAGCAGGCAGAGGGAGTCCTTTCCCTGGAAGAAAATTTTTAGTGAAGGCAGCCAAAAGGAGATCCCTGAGCAGTCCTGCCAGGACCCCCGGCCACGGGGGAGATGCTCATACGCTCTCTAAAGCAGGCATCGTGGCTCACCTCCCCCCCACGCTCTTCAAGGACAGCTGAGAGGAGAAAGGCTCTGGGGATGCTGGATGAACTCAGCCCTCGGCGGGCGGATGAGCGGAGGTCGTGCTCTGCAGCACCCCCACCTCCTCCCCACTCTGAAACACCATCTGGGGGCTCTTTCTCTCCCTTTCAGCAGATGGTTTAGGATTACGTTCCACTCAGTGGTGGGTACTCAGCTTGGCTGTCCCCTGAGGATGAGATGTGACAATATCCTGGAGGTTCCCTCCATGGCAGCCAAGGTGCTAAGGTGCAGCCACAGCATCGCTGCGGGTGTGGAGACGCCAGGCTGGGGTTGGAGATGCTTTGAGAGGCTGATAAACCTCTGGGCTGCTCCAGCCTACTTAGGTCACAGGCTGGTGGGAGAATGGCAGGAGATCTGGTAGAGGATGCTCAAAACCCGCAGGACAACAAAGAACTGTTTGTCCCCATCTTTATACCCAGTAGGCGTATCTGACCCCAGACCAGTACAGAACTGCAGGACCTTCTCAGGATTTGCCCAGGGTTTAAATGAGAGCAAAAAGGTGGAGCTGTGTCAGAGCCAGGGCAGGTCGCTGAAGGCAGGATGCTGCCTGCAGAGCCTGAGAAACCCCACCGCAAAGCTGAGCGTGTTCATGAGCAGCACAGCTGTGCTCAGGGTGGTTCAGAAGTGCACTCTGCTTAAGAAAAGGCGTGGGCAAGAACGGGGAAGAAGAAACTGGCCTGTGTTTCTTTGTGGAGCACGCTGTGCCTAATTCTAGCCAGTGTGGTTAACCCTGGGGTTTCAAAATCATCACGCTTTATCTGCGCAGCTTAGTAACGAGAAGAAAAACGAGGCCTTATGATGATCCCATGACTGGAGCAAAAGCAGAGGTCGCTGCTGCCGGTGGTTGCCCCTCGCCTGCTGCTTCAGCAAAGCCTGTGCGCCAGCCAGGTCAGTAGCCTCTCCTTGCATAGTCTGTTCACGTTAAATAATATGCCAACAACTGCCCTTATGGATGATTTTGGAAAAAAACGCTGTGGAATGATCCTTGGCTGTGTCAGCATCTTTCTGTGGTGATGTCGAGCCAAGGCAAGACCAGAAAGTGCCCAGTAAACACTTTGCCGACAATAGCAGGGAAGAAGCATGAAAAGAAACAAACCTATCTGGTTTCATGGGTTCACTATGGCTGATCAGCTCCAAAAGCAGTACATTCTGGCTTGTAATACCGACAAGCTTGTTTCTGCTGCTTCTGAAACCCTCGGAGTGAGAACGGGCAGAACCAGAGACTGGAGCTGCCAACAAATCTCTCTCTCTTAACAAATGTCTCCTCGCTACCGGGAGAAGGAACTTTGAGCTATTTCTTATGGCACAACTGTAGCCCTGCTGCTGACAGCCAAGCAGCTTTATGTAGGTTTTAGCCTCCCAGTTCTCCTTCAGATACGTTTCTTCCCGTTCTGTCACACGGAATGAAGCCTACAGCTTATGCCGAGCCCTCCAGATGGCTGCCCTACAGCACCGACCGAAGCAATCGCTGCAGTGGCAGCAAATGCGAGCAGAGCAGCCTCCAGCCCCGCGCACCCAGCAGTGACACAGGCGTATTCAGTTAACCTTTTCAGACAGGCATCTATTGCCTCCTCAGCCTCAATTCCTTAAAGCCAGCTCCTAATTAGGCACGCGGCAGACCGACTTGCGTAACCTTGTGCTTCTACCACCCTTCCTGTCCACAAAGCTCCCTAAACAAGAGGAGCTCTGCTCTGCTGCAGCCCGTGCTCGGTGCGGGTACCGATGCAATGCGTGTGGGTGCCCTGAAAAGCTGTCTTGGGTATTTCACATCTCTGCTCTTACCTGCCTCCCTCCACCACTGTGACAGCCTGAAAGAAAGAAACCCCGATATCCAGAGCTGCTTAATTTTAAACCGTCCTTTACAGCATCTCTCTCACCTACTCCAGCACGTCAAAGCAAGCCAAGCCAGGGTTACGGCGAAGAACAGGAAGGAAATTTAAGCTGTTGTTCCTCAGCTGTCAGAAACACGCGGTGGTCCCTCTTTCCCCCATCCTCCAGCTGTGTGTTCCTGCCTCGTCACTTGAACCAGCAGTGATGTTTGATGTCTGCGCTGGGTCGGGAGTAAAACTAGCAGAAAACTGGCATGAAGAAAAAGGGACAAATTCCTGCTGGTTCAGCTGAGCAGGCTCGAGTCAGGCTGGACAAACTATTTATTTAACAGGGCTAAGCTGTGTGCTCACAGCGCAGGTAAAGGCCACACACGGGCTGCAGAGCCTCTTCCTCTTAAGCCCCTGGAGGGGTATCTGTAAATTCCCATGGAAAGCGTCACCTTTTTCTTCCTTTGGTGAATCTGGTTTTTGATTGTTTTTTCCCTCCCGAGGACTGGGGGTTTATTCTCGACGAGTCGGTTTCTTGAGTTCATTGTATTTCTGCTGCAGGGCACGGAAGATTTAATCTTGCAAAAGCGAGATGCCTGGTAAGGTAAAGCGAGGCTGTAACGCTGCCCAGCTGCCCCATCGGCTCCTTCAGGGGAGAAATATCTCCCTGAAACTTCTCCAGATCCTTGGCTGATCATATTCAAACTCCGATTCATTTATCCCTCTGTTTTGCATATCCCCATCTGCACCGCTCCTTGCATATCTCCATGGAGATGAAGAAACAAGGTTGGATAAAGCCATTCCAGCGTTTCCCAGCTTCTCACACGGGTCCCACCAGGTGCTGCACAACCAGGCGCAGAAACCAGCACCCACGCCAGGAGATCCCGGTGAGGAACCTGGTCCAGCTGCTCCTACACAGGTCAGAGCTCTGTGGCCTCATCCTGACGCCTCGCACTGCAGAGCAGCTCCCTTCGCCAAGGGGATGGGGTAAAACCCTGCTTGGGGGGAGCAGCAACACCAGCCGTGGGGCTAAACAGGACTTCTGCGTGGAGGAGGGGGGTGAGACAGCACATCCCCATCCTCATGCTGAGGATTTTCATGTTCCCAGCAGCATCTACTGACTTGCACATAAAATCATTCCAGCACTCGCGTGTTATCGGAGCTTCACTTCCCTTTAGGTTTAAAAATACTGCATTTAACCCTGAAAATTGTCAGTGCCACTTTAAAGTCTAAATTATGCCCTCTGTAGCGAACATCCCTATAGGAGCGTTAGGCACAGCTCCATCTGCTCCAGTATTTCTCAGCTGTTTCTGTCCTCCGCGTAATGGCCAGCTTAGACACCGCTAACAACTTTGGAGCACGAAAGTGAAAAATTAATCCAAAGCCTGCTCTAAGTATTAACGCCGTGGTCAACCGCCTGATTTTTTTTTTGTTATTATTTGCGGTTTTCTGTTTGCCTGTCACCGCAGTGATTAAAAATACGTAGGTGCCAGCAGTCTCTCTTCATCATGGAAAGTTGGGACAAATACTCTGCTGGCATAAATCAATGCAGCTCCATGGAGGTCAGTGGGATTACATTGAATTACACCAGCTAAAGGCTTGGCCCATCCTTTCAGAGAGGTTGGTGTCCCATCTCCCTCTATAAAAGGTCTTCCAAGAGCATAGTCTCCCAATGGCATCAAGAAGCCTTTTCTCCTAAATCCTTTATTAACAGTTTTTGAAGGCAATAAGCCTCTAGAAAGAGAATGGAGGAGCAGACCAATTCCTACTTACATTTGCGTAACTTTTTTTTATATATGAGTTAAATGTCGGCAAACATCCTTGGGGAAAAAATGTTGTTTCCATGATTTTCTGGCTAATAGCTCTCTTACATAGCAGCTGTGTTTCACTCTGACTACCTGTTTACAGCACTTAGCTGGTAGATATAACTTTTTTTTGTTGTCTTGAAGCATTCAATGGAACCAAATCCTTATTTAAACACAGAAAAACTCAGGTGCAGAGAAATCAAAAGGACACGTTGAGTGTTGCAGCCCACAGCAGCACTGGCAGAACAGCTCTCTGTCCTCTTTATTTTGCTGGATGTGACCTGTATTTATATACAGTGGACTTTGCTGCTTTCCTTTGGAGCTGGGCGCTAAAGACAAGATATCCAAAGGAGCCTGAGAATTACACATGCAAATCCCAAAGGCTGAGAATTGGGAACGTTTGAGCAGCAAATTGTCCTTGCTAAAGATGGTGTTGGAGCCAAAAAGCCTACAGATTTTGGGCCTGTTTGTAGGTACTTTCAAACCCAAGACAAGCCATTCTGCTCCCTGCCTGAGCCTCCCTCACTCCTGGTGTTTGCCAGGTGCATGAGTTTGCTACTCAAGGCACTTTCTGCTTGAGCAGAGAGGGGACGTGGGGACAGAAGCGGGGGCACGGGCTGTGCCCTACAGCTGCTCTTTGGCTGCCCCTCCCTCTGGGCTACATCTTACCATGCAAATTTGCTTTCTGTCTGAGATGCTGAACCCGCGTCCTCCTCTGGATTTACAGAAGGCGGGGGGAGGTGTGCGTGCAGATGTTGAGGGCTTCAGGAGGGCACCGCATTAAGTCAGAGCTTGTCCTGCGCTGCAGTCCGGCTCCGTGGCCCCATCCTCCCTCAGCCCTCCTCATTCACCAGCTTTTAATTCATCCAGAATGACCTCTGTGGGGCTGAACCAGCGTCCCCCTGACACGGGGCACTCGGGATGAGGAGACAGAAGGGTTGCTTAGAGCTGACCTTCCCATCCTTTCTCCCTTACTCCCCGAGATCGGGCAGCATCAGTGCCTCTGGCCACCAAACCGTCTGCCAGCACCGGGCGCTGCGGTTGGGTTTTGTCCCTGTGGCTGAACGGGCAGATTTCTGCTGCGCCGCGAGGCTGTGCCCGATGCTGCCCAGCACCGTGAGTTGCAGAATTGCTGTTCTGTGCAGGCATTTGGATGCTGTTGCTGATTTAACGACGGGCCAAAGCCTGCAACAACGTTTGGTGAACAAACTGATCCCCCCACCCGTTTCTTTCGCAGTAGGGAGGTGACGTTTTCATTTGACTCATTCCTGTCTCACTCTGATCGCCTGACCGTTACCACGGGAGTTTCGGTGAGCAAACGGCCCCTAAGTTCCCCCCCCCCCAATCTTATATTTATATCTGTATATTCCCATTCTTACAAAGTGATGGTAATGCGAAATTTTCACCCTGCTCCAAGGTGATGCAACGGGTTTAATTATCAGTGGGTTAAATCCCTCTCGTTCTTTCCCTGGGGGCTGCCTGCTACCGTGGGCAAAGCGAGCAGGATTCCTCCTGTGACGTTCAAGCGTGTTCCCAGAGCTGGGAGCTCACAGCCATGGCCCACTGCAGCAGCAGCACAGCGCGCCGGGGACGGCACCGTGCCACAAGTGTCAGCCCTTGGGTTTCCCTGGGGCTTGTCCACGCACAGTTTTATCCAGGGAGGGATGGCTGAAGAGCAAAGCTCGCTGTCGGGGGAACCCCTCATGTAAAACACATCAAAACAGGGCTGCCTGCCACGGCAGGGCTGACCTGGGATTTCAGGATGTCAAAAAGCTGCTGTGAAATCCAGTATTGCTTTTGGGTTCCTAAGTCAGTTTTGGTCGGGGCTTGGGCACATTTCCATTAGAAGAGGATACCTTCTCCTGTGGAAGGGCAAGGACAAGCTCTCCTGTCTTCTCAGCGTATGAGAAAGCCCTGTTAAGTTTCAGAAGAGCTGGGCTTTAAAAATCAAACCAACTGGGCTATCATTTTTGGCTTAATCCAGGATTTCCCAGCCAGGCCATGGTTCCCCGGCTCTTTCTTCCCGCTAGGCAAACGCACCCGCACCCGCTCTTGGAAATACTTACATGCCCTGTTCCCCGTAGTGATTGTAAAATTCCATGTGGCTGCAAGCCTGGATCCAGCCCACGATCCAGGTCTCCTTCTTGGGTATAGGGGGCACCAACACTTGCGCAGAGGCTCGGAAGTGAGGGGTCCGGTAGCGCAGGACCACGCTGGAGGACTCGTCGATGCTGGTGGGAATGGGATCGATGGAGGCTTTGACTTCAATCACTGAAATACTTTCCCGGAAAACTTTGGATTTGCAGCTAATACTCTGAATACAGCCCATGGCATACCCCGAATACAGTCCGACACAGCTCCTCGGATACTCCAGCAATCCTGGGGAATATTAGGCATTGAAATTATCTGGTGCTAGATCAATTACAGATCTTCTTGGTTTGTAATCTCAAAACTGATATCCATAGGATAGAAAATTCATCACGTAAAGCCTTAATCTGAGCGTCTGTCTTACAAGTACGGCTCCTATTTTGAGGTTAGCTGCGCTTCAGAAGCAAAAGGGCCTTTAAAATGTTTTTTTCCCCTTTTAATGGCCCATTAAATCTCTCGCTCAAACAGTCTTTGGGTTAAAAAAAGGTCTCTCGAGTTCAATAAATAACGGTGGTGATCTTAGCTGATATATTTAGTCCTTCCTTTCCCCAGACGCGGTCTGTCATTCCCCGTCAAACATAGGACTAGCCGGTATTTCCCTTTATTCTTTGGATGAAAAGCAGAATGTTGATAGACACATCTATATAAATAATGAAATAGTTTTTAGCCCCGGCTTGTCACAGCCGGTGTGGATTTCCACTTCCTGACTTGCAGTTGTTCAGAACTTCCTTTCGCACGAAAAAAACCGACAATAAGAACGGCGAGAAAACCACGGGGGGAAAAAGCCAAAAAATATAATAAATTAAAAGAAAAAAACAAAACAAAACAAAAAAAATAAACCAACGAAAAGTAGTCAAATCTCTGAATTCGGAGGCTCCTTCTCCGGCGCTGCCAGGGCTCGGGGGTTGAGGATTTTGTGGCTTTGCCCTCCTTTTTTCAGGAGCAGCCGGAGCCCCGCGGGGGTTCGGGGGCACCGGGGGCTGCGGAGGCAGCGGCGGAGCCTCTCCCGCTCAGCGCCGCGGAGCCGCCGCCCGGGGCAGCCTCGCACCTTCCTCCTCCTCCTCCTGCGGGTCTCGGCGAGGCTGTCCGACCTTCCTCCTCCTCCTCCTCCTGCCGGGGCTCAGCCGGCGGGGCTCGGGGGCTGTAGGGCATCACAGCATCCCCGGGGCTGCGCGGGGGCGAGCGGGGAGGCGGGAGAGGGGGGAACCTCCTTCTCTCGCTGCTTTTTTTTCCTCCTTCGCCTTTTCGCTAGATGCCCGAGGAGGGGAGAGGAGCGGGAGCGGTGCCTCCGCCTCCCGGGTGCCGCAAGCTTCCTCTCTCGCAATACATTCATGCATAGCCGGGGCTCAGCCGCTCCGCCGGGGCAGGACCGGGCTGCGGGGGAGCCGGGGGGGTACCCCGTGCGGGCATTCCAAAGGCGAAGGGTTCAGCGTAGGGAGCCGGTGCCCGGGCTCCCGGCCGTGCCTCCCCGCGGGACAGCGCCGGGATGCGCGCACGGAGCGGCCCCGCAGCCTCCCGCCCCCGTCCCATCCCTCCCCCTGCATCTCGCTTTAAACCGCAGCTGCTGGAGCCGAACCGCCTGGGCGAGAGCCGCGCTTCCTCCCGCACCCCTCGGCATCCTGGGTAATGTAGTTTGACTTAGCGCTTTTTTCGCCCCCCCATTCCTTCCTTCTCTGCCCCTATTCCTTCTTTTTCTGCCCCATTCTATCTTTTTCTGCCCCTATTCCCTCCTTTTCTGCCCCATTCTTTCTTTTTCTTCCCCATTCCCTCCTTTTCTTCCCCATTCTTTCTTTTTCTTCCCCATTCCCTCCTTTTCTGCCCCATTCTTTCTTTTTTCCCCTATTCCTTCCTTTTCTGCCCCATTCCTTCTTTTTTGCCCCATTCTTTCTTTTTTCCCCTATTCCTTCCTTTTCTGCCCCATTCCTTCTTTTTTGCCCCTATTCCTTCCTTTTCTGCCCCATTTTTTCTTTTTCTTCCCCTATTCCTTCCTTTTCCGCCCCATTCTTTCTTTTTCTGCCCCTATTCCTTCTTTTTCTGCCCCACTCTTTCTTTTTTTGCCCCATTCCTTCTTTTTCTGCCCCATTCTTTATTTTTTGCCCCTATTCCTTCTTTTTCTGCCCCATTCCTTTTTTGCCCCATTCCTTCCTTTTCTGCCCCATTCTTTCTTTTTTCCCTCTATTCCTTCTTTTTCTGCCCCACCCTTTCTCTTTTTTTTTGCCCTTATTCTTTTTTTTGCCTCTATTGTTACTTTTCCTTTCCCCATTCTTTCTTTTTTTTGCCCATATTCTTTCTTTTATTTTGCCCCATTCTTTCTTCTTTTGCCCCATTCCTTTCTTTTCTGCCCCTATTCTTTCTTTTTTTTACCCATATTCTTTCTTTTATTTTGCCTCATTCTTTCTTGGTTTTGCCCCTATTCTTTCCTTTTTTTTTGCTATTCTTTCTTTTTTTTTCCCCCATTCTTTTTTTTGTCCCATTCTTTCTTTTTTTTTTGCCCATTCTATTTTTTTTTTAATTTAACCACAGCGTCTTTCCTCTTGCTTTTTCATATTAAGATTTTCCTAACATAGACTCATAGAATGCCACATTGGAAGGGACTTCAAGGATCATCTGGTCCAACATTTTGAGGTGATCTGTAGTTTAAATGAGATGGCTCAGCACCTTGTCAAGCTGAACCTTAAATGTGGCCCATGCAGAGGAATCCACCCCTTCCATGGAGGGCTGCCCCATCCCTGGAGGTGTTCAAAGCCAGGTTGGATACAGCTTGGAGCAACCGGATCCAGTGGGAGGTGTCCCTGCCCATGGCAGGGGGGTTAGAACCAGATGATCTTTAAGATCCCTTCCAACGCAAACTATTCTATCATTCCCTGGGGAGGTTATTCCAAAGTTTAACTGTTCTCATTGTGAAAAATTTTCTTCTGGAATCCAATTGGAATCTCCCCAGGAGCAACTTGCATCCATTACCCCTTGTCTTTTCCATGTGACTCCCTGTAGAAAGGGAGTCTCCATCCTCTCGGTAGACACCTTTAATGTAAGGGGTAACATGGTAATAAGGTCCCCCCTAAACCTGCTCCTCTCAAAGCTGAACAAACCCAGTTCTCTCAGCCTTACTTCCAAAAGTTTCCTAGTCCTCTATCATCTGAACGGCTCCACTATGGACCCTCTCCCAGCTGGAGCTTGGTTGTTGATTAGATAAAAGGATGATCTCCTCATTTGCAAAACCTGTAGCCTTAGACTGGGTGGGCTGTGGTTTAACCAATCAGAAAGGCAAAGCTTTCCTTAGCAGCAAAGGGTCACTGGAATAGGGGCAGAAGTCTCCGAGGCAGTAATGGCCTGTGGAAAAGTTGTAAAATTCTATTATAGACAATTCTAGGAGTCCCGTTGCTGCTGTTCCTGCTGACCGTCAGCTGAGGAGCTGAATTTCAAGAGCTGAGCACCAGCTGAGGTGCTTGTGTCCAGCTCTCAGGTAAGAGCTGCTCTATGCCAAGCACTACGCAGCGCTCCGGGTGTGAGATTTGTTTCTAAATAGGAAAGTTGGGGCACTGAGAGGTAAAAAAATGCTTTTTTTTTTTTGGTGCTACTTGTAGTATGGTATAGCAGCACAGAGCTAAGTAAATGTCTTTTAGTCCTTCCCACCCCACGCTCGGAGCAAGCTCGATTAGCTCGGCAGCGCCTGGTGTTTCTCAACGCTGTGCACTCGCTATCTGCCCTCCAGCAGGCAGGAGAGACTGGAGCTACTGGGTGATCCCGACAAGCCAATGCCATGGATGAGGGGAGGCAGATTTGCTCTTTTCCACCCTCTTGGCAAGGAGTGGAAAAAACACACTATATTCTATATATATATTCAATATATTCTATATTGAGCAACGAAGCTGGCGAAGGGGCTGGAGAACAAGTCTTATGGGGAGCAGCTGAGAGAGCTGGGGTTGTTTAGCCTGGAGAAGAGGAGGCTGAGGGGAGACCTTATTGCTCTCTATAACTACCTGAAAGGAGGTTGTGGAGAGGATGGAGCTGGGCTCTTCTCCCAAGTGACGGGACAGGACAAGGGGGAATGGCCTGAAGCTCCGCCAGGGGAGGGTCAGGCTGGATATCAGAAAAAAATTCTTCACAGAAAGAGTCATCGGGCACTGGAACAGCTGCCCAGGGAGGGGGTCGAGTCGCCTTCCCTGGAGGTGTTTAAGGAACGGGTGGATGAAGTGCTGAGGGACATGGTTTAGGGAGTGTTAGGAATGGTTGGACTCGATGATCCAGTGGGTCCTTTCCAACCTGGTGATTCTGTGATTCTGTTTTCCTTCTGCACATTTCTTAAAGCTAAGTATTTATTTTAAACTTGCAGTCTCTGTGAAGGGCTCTCCTCTAGTCTTGCAACAGATATAAAAACTAAGAACGCGCTCGTGTTACAAGCAAGGCACTTACTCTCATGCGTAGTGTAAGAAAGAACAAAATGAGCATCTCCAAATGAAATATCCAGTTGCTTCAGCAGCCTCCAGAAGGTGCTGAAATACTTTGACATTTCCAAGACACTTTCACACTTTTCAAACAAGCTTGTCACAGTTTCCCAGAGCATTAGGAATCTGGTGAAACTGCATATTCTGTGACTCGCATTTCACTGAGGCTTCAGCCAGGTCTTGCTTCAACTTGGCTCTCTGACGCTCTGGTCAACTAGGAAATTGCATTATCTCATTCTAATTAAATCTGCTTTTCATCTTCAGCTGGAGTTTTTCGTTGGGCTTTGGTCGTGCCTGTCTCCGTGGCGCTGCTGTGAGTGATTAAGGCATTAGCACGCTCCACCCCGCAGTGGCTGCATTAAGCTGTGTGCAGAGCCGTTCCCATGCCCGAGAGCATGGCGCTCGTTGATGGAATTACTGGAGATGTGAGGCCAAGCTGTGATAAGTAAGAATTAGGATTGTCTGGTGATGCTGAGTTGCTTTTCCTTCTGCTGCTCATTTGATGACCCTGTCGATGGCTCATCCTAGCAGAGCCACGCTGTGTCCCTGCTCTTGCTCCCCTGGCATTGTGGCCTGCGCTGTGTCTCCATGTCCTTCCAGAATGTTTTCCAGCTTTACTGGAAGGCAGGATATCCCCTTTACCATCTGAGCAGCGGCAAATAAAACCAGCCGAGCTGAGGCTGTGCTGTGCTAACGGGCCTGACCGCCCCTGCTCTGTGTGCCCTAAATACTGCAGAATATTATATTTGATTTTCACCAAGCTTTCTTTTTTCACCCTTAGAAGAATCCCATCCAGGAACACCACAGATTTGCTTGCAAGCACTTCGGCTGCAAGCATTGCTTCTTGGCCAGCTGCTGCCAGAGGCTGGAGCATGCCAAAGCCACCAATGAATTGCGGCAAAATGGGATATTGCCATCCATCCCGTCCCACCCGCATCTCCAGCGCGGTCTGCATGGCTGTGGTTCTGCTGCAGCGCACGCGGGCAGGGAGCACAGCCAGGACCAAGCGGACTGGGCGCACGGATCATGCCAGATTTGTCTGTCTGGATTTGGCCGTCTGGGCATTTTCCCAGGTATTCGATGACCTGCACGGATCCAGTGTCAGGCCTGGAATAGGAGCCCTGCTGGAGCAGCAAGCCTGCCTATGGGTTTAGTGGGAATATTTATAAACCCCTGGGGTTGCGGCTGTTCCGTGAGCAGCGCAGCGGGATGGTGCTCGTCATGGTCCCAGTGCAGGGATTGGGGATGTTTTGCTCCCGAGGTTGGTTTCTCCAGCTGGGAGGGGTGGTGGCAACCTGCTTGGTTGCAGGAGGGACCAAATTTCTTTCCTTCCTGCTGCACTTTTGACAGGGATTTTCTAGCCCTGCCTCCATCCCCTTCCCGCTGGGGACACGCTCTGGTGTGCGAGCTCGGATTCCCGTGGGCAGCCCAGGGCTGCTCTGTGTGTAAGGCAGAGAACTTCCCCCATATCGGTGTCAGCAGAAGAGACAGGCGCCAGATTAAATTAACTCCCAGGGCTTTCAAGGTATTTTTTTTTCTTCCCCAGTGACAACTCCTGAGGAACGTGCTCAGCAATAGCTCAGCATCCCTGGCACAGGGTGGGAAGCGGGGAGAGATGAGTCTCTCCAGTTCTCTGGCTCCAGCGCCTTAACCCTCTGCTCACAGGCGTTTGCGAGGAGCCCCGCGTAAGGCAGGAGGAGCAGGGAGGTGATGGCTATAGCTAAGTTAAAGCGGTGACGATGGTTATCTCCGGTTGATGTCAGGTTGGCTGAGGTTTTCCACATGCCTTGGAGCCGGGCAGCGGGATAAGGGCAGGCAGATAGGGATGAGGCGTTGACTTCTGCGATAGTGTGAGAATGCTGCTGTGCAGCCGATGACCAGACGGGAGCTGCTGGGTGTCAGTGATGCGGCAGAATCTGTGCATGCTCCCAGGCTGCCGCAGACCCAAACGGTGTCTGAGCTGAACTGGTTTGAGTTTTATGGGGCTGGGTGAGGGTGCCTGAGAAGAGGATGAGCCCTTCCTCCAGCTAGGATCATCGCTGCAGAGAAGGGATAGGGTCCTGGAGGATACGATACAGAAATAAATTGACCTGTATTATTTTCCTTTGATTCATAACAGTGTAAGCAAAAGGCAGGATTGCTTGGTCAGGCATTGCCCTCACCTCTGGCCAGTCTGTCCATCAGCTGGGCACAGGCTGGGTGCTTAGTTCATCTGAAGGATTTGGAGATCTAGGGATAAAAAGTGTGAAAGAGATGCAATTTTTTTTTCTTATTGTGTTAGAAAGCCAAGAACTGCCTTTCATCCAACACTTTAGCTCTTCAGTGCATTTCGGACAAGACTTTTAAAGATACTAGGGAGCCTGATTCTCAGGGAATAGACTTGCACAAGTACTGACCTCTGTAATGGAACGTTTGTGTAGGCAAATGGCAGTGGCACCAAGAGACGTGGCTGTTCTGCCCCTCAGTGCAATATTCATCTTCTCCACTTCTCAGTCCACAGGGCATTTTCAGCCTATTTGTATTGGAATAATCCCATTTATTGAGCCTGCAGGTGTTACGGAGCCGCAACAGCCCATTGCCCAGGGAAGGCGGTGCGGGTGGATCTGGCTAAGGCTGCAGCCGGCTGTGTCCTTCAGGCAGGAGGAGTTGAGATGAATGGTCTCTCCCAACAATGCTTGAGGCTTAGATCCACACGGCTGCAGTGTAGGGACCGTAGCAAGAAAGTTCAGACCTGTAAACTGTAGCTGAGAGCACAGACGAGGTGTTCTCGAGGGCGTCCCCAGCGCTGGCTATTGGCGGGTGGGAGATGTCTCCGAGGGGTTCACCCCAGCTGCGGTAGGAAACGGGATGGTGGGAGGCTGGTGGCAGCAGTGCACAGACGAAGTGATGGAGCAGAACACACCACGGCAGGAGGGACAGCAGGTTTTCCCTGTCCTCTGCAGGAGGACTCCCCCGGGGGCCTTACATGAGCCTTCTTCCTCCCTGTCCCGCAATGTCCTCTCCCCACGGGCTGGTACCTGTGCTGCTGATCGCATCCGCAGCTCCGGAACACGGGCACTGCCTGTCACCTGCTCTCAGCATGGGATCGGTGATGCTGGATGACACGGCAGAAACGTGTGGTTATTGAGGCCAAGCTCGGCGCTGGATGTAGGGGGATGGGAATTCATCAACGACGCTATGTCTCCTTTCATCAGGGGGCGAGTGATGCTTCTCCGTGGGTCTGGAGAGGGGGCGCGCAATGGAAGTCACTGCAAGGATGCACCTGGACCAGGGAGGGACGATAGGGCTAGTGATGTTTGAAAGCATCCGTACCAGGGACAGCAAGGTGCTCTCTAGGGTGTCCTAGCAGGGGTGGTGCGGAATAAGAAATTGAGATAATACCTGGGGGGAAGGCACCGAGCAACGTCCAGCCTTGGATATGGCAAATCCAGGTGGCACAGCCCACTGTAGGAGCAATACCAGCTGCCGTGGGGAGGGGTGATGCTGTGATCTTCTCCAGCTCGGAGTGACTGAAAGTGAAATGTGACTTGTAGTGCAAAAAAAACTACATTTCCCAGTTTCCCTTGCAGCCCAGGGGAATAAGCAATTGGAAGATTTAAATAGACCAGGCCAGAAGCAACCAACCTTTGGCATGAAGCTTTTCCCTCCTCTTCTTCCAATCTATTGGCTGTTTAACCTTTTTCCCTGGCGCTGGAGTGGCTGCCAAGCCTGGCATTAATTTTCCTTCCAAGCTTGCTAGGCCCATGAAGTAAACAGCCATGTGCATTCCTTACTCTATATTTAACAGCTGCAGTCTGTGCTGGGGGCAACCGCAACAGAGGGGAACCTTTGTAGCTTCCCAAATTCACGGCTCGTGAGGGTGGGAGTGGGGAAAGCTTTCTGCAGGGAGAAGAGGAATTTCTCTCCTTCCCGGTATTTGAAAAGCAGGTTACGTTGGAGAGAGACTGCAATGCCAGCATCCCAGCCGCGGTCCAGGGCAAGAGACAGGAACAATGTCCTCAACAGGGCTGAGTTCCTCTCCCTGAATCAGCCCTTGAAGGGGAACCAGGAGAGCAGGAGCTCCGGCAGAAAGCAGAGCGGCCAGGCTGGGGCAGCTGGTGCCCAGAGCAGCAACCCCAAGGAGCGGAGGCAGTCGCAGCAGCTGCCCGAAGAGGACTGCATGCAGCTCAACCCTTCCTTCAAAGGGATCGCCTTCAATTCCTTGCTGGCCATCGATATCTGCATGTCCAAGAGGCTGGGAGTGTGCGCCAACAGAGCCTCCTCCTGGGGTAGCGCCCGCTCCATGATTAACCTCTTGGGGATAACGGGGCACGGGATCCCCTGGATTGCGGGCACCCTCATCTGCCTGGTGAAGAGCAGCACGCTGGCAGGCCAAGAGGTCCTCATGAATCTTCTTCTAGGTGAGTGGCAAACTTCCCTCCCCATAGGGAAAGCCCAGCCCTGGTCACAAGGGACAGCGGCACGAGGACTCCTCCTCTGCTCCCAGCCACCGACGTGGTGGGGAAGCAGGGGGTGACCTTTAGGGTGAATGCTGCATGTATTGGCTGTCTCGGTGCCTCGTACCATGGGTGATGGATAGAACAAAACGTTGTCTAAGTTGGGATGGAGCAATTCCGGTAGCTGGTGGTGCACACAGAGCAGGGGCAGGTCCTGTACAGGGCAGGGTTGTCCTGCCAGGTCAAGGAAGCCTCTGTGGTGTGAAGGTGGATACAAACAGTGATGTCTTTTATTTAATCTGTGGTCGTCTGCCTTGGTAATTTGATATATGGGGAAAACAAAGATTTTAATCTTTGATATCTGGATCAATTCCTGAGGATACCCTTGAGAAAAAAAGATTCCCATCCCCTCGCTGCCTTCTTGAACAGGCCCTAACTCCATGGACACCGCCATGTGATGGAGTCCTGTCTCCTTCCTTGCTGCAGTTTGAACTCTCTTCCTCTTTTCCCTGAGGACCTTTCTTGCTGCTGTCCCCGTTTCCATGCGCTAATTTGACCCAGAGGCTGTGCAGATGGGCTGGGATCTGTCTCTTCTGCTAATCCTTTCTTGCGCAGTGGTCGGTGTCCACGTTTGTGGAGGCTGGAATGTGTTAGAGGAGTTGCCTTCTTCGTTGAGCTGTGCCCATTGATGTCCCATCAGTGCCCAGGCCAAGCTCTAGGTGTGACTTGCCTTAGATCCTGGCCCCAACCCACCCTTGGCTGTGTCTACCTGAGGACCTCGCTCTTCTCGCTCTTCTCTCTTCAGCATGGGGTCCCTTGAGACCCCGCTGACCCTGCTCTAAAAATGCAGAGGTGCTTCAGAGACCCTTTAGGGTGGACGCAGGGACATTTTATTTCAGAAGCACCTCAGGAAAGAGATGTTTTGTATGCAGGGGCTGACTGTGGGGCGATACAGGCTCTGCAATGTGGCCCAAAGTGTTTTTTCATGAGCTCATCTTTTGGAGAGGGTGAAGATTGCACTGGACTGGCTTGAAAAGCACAGTGGTAGCTGCCTTTTCTCCCCTCTGCCTTTGAAAGAGACTGTCCTCGTGCTGTAACATCTAATGAAGGGAGGGAAGATGCCAGAATAGCATCGGCGTGATGCAGAGCCTGCCGATGTCAGCAGTTCTTCCGGGGGCTCCTTGGTGTGCTGGGTCAACCTCTCACTGAGAAAAGAAGCTCCATTTAAAAGGGCATGAGGATGAAATAGTAGGTGACTAACATCAACCAGCGCAGCTTCCAGATGTCTCTTGACCTGAAAGCCTTTGATGGTTTTGGAGCCTGAAAACCAACCTCTTTGACTTCAAAATACTTGAGATCCATATGAAGAGATAATGCCACCTTTGGCTTAAAAACAAGAAAGTTTTTCTTGCCCTTCTGTTGCCTTGTGAGGAGGCCAAATGCAAAGCCACCTCTGGGTTGTGTTGAAACTTGGAGTTTCAAGTGGTTGCTGGAAGAGCTCAGCCCTACACCACTACGTGCATCTCCAAGGTCTCCTGGGCTGAAATGTGCTGCCTGGGGACAACTCTGGGGGTTTCTAAAGTCTTGTTTCCTTACATAGATGCACTACTCTCATCCATCTTCTCCACCTGCCAAGAAAGAAAATAGTTAAACTGTGTGAAGGACTGGTTTGCAATGTGACTTGAAAGCTCTGCAGGTCTGGCAGCCTCCAAAGAGCTCCACTTTGTCCTCTGAGTAGACAACCCCTGAGTGGTGGGACTAACCAAGGTGCCCTGAGCGTCTCTTGTCAGAGCTTCCTAAGCAGGATGTGTGTCTCTGCTGTGAGCGTGGCCTCGGTTTGATGTTTAAGATTGCAGTCAGGAAGTCTGAATATCCGCGTAGCTGCTGCTGCTGTGATACCTGCATTGCTGCTGGAGGAAGGAGCACGGTGCTGGTGGACCCAGACAGATCCCAGGAGGGGTGGGCTTTCTTGAGTAGATAGGAAGGGTGCACCTGGAGCCCTTGGTCCCTCTCGCTGTTGTTTTCCTGTGGACCAAAACCATCAGGATGTGGTGTAAAGCCCTCCTGCACAGGGACAGATCAAAGGAAAGGGAACCTCCTGGTGGTTCCGTGGTCTCCTGGGAAGAGGGCACTTGGGGTTGTCTATGGCACCCCTTCCTTGCCTTCTCTGGCTCTTCTCCCTTCCCCCTGCTTGCTCAGAGTTTGATCCATCAAGCAGAATTTCTGATGCAGTCTCTGGGCAGGGAGCCAGCCCATCATAGAGCACTTGTTTAGGATTTGCAATCAGGCTTTCAAGGCGAGGAGACAGGAGACTGCTGAAATGGGACTGGGAACCTGGCAGAAGCACCACTGCAGATGGAGGGGGGGCACTTGTGCCTGAGGAGCTCTGAGCAGGAGCTTTGCCAACACACGTGGGAGCATTTCGGGTGAGGGAGTCTGACCCTGGGATGCTCCATCCATCCCAACTGCAGATGTTCATTAGCAACCCCAAGCGATGCTTTCCCTCCGTGTTTGTCATCTGTGATGGAATTTATCGATTCTCCTCATCACAATCTTTTGCAGTAAATGCCAAACAGCCAGAGAAGCGCACTCACAGCCTGTTACTGAAAAGATGGGAGAAAGGAGATATCTGTGCCCACTGTAAAAATCCTTTTGCCAGAATGTGCTTTCAGGAAGACTCCTCTCAGCATTGCCAACCCTGGCTGTTGAGGAGTCTGAAAGAAAGCCTGCACCCCCCAGCTAAATTGAGAAAATTATAAGCGAGGATCCTCCCTTCCCCCCTCCAGTTTTACAGTTCATTTTATTCATCTGCTGGTGTTGGAACTTACAGCACCATTCAAGCTTTCCTTTGAAATCACAAGGTTTTAGAGAAAACTGAGGTGCTTAGAAAATCATTTAAACCTTGCAAACAGGCTTTTTGGGGGAAAATGAATATAAACTTGCCCTGAAATTCCCAGATCTGCTCCAGAACCAGACAGAAACTCCTTTAAACCCTGGGGGAACCACCACCTTGGTTTCTGGTTCTGATGCATCTGGTGAGGATGTGGATCCAAATTTAGTGACTCATTGACTGCAAAGCCAGCAAAGAACATTTGGATCATTGATCTAACCCACGGCAAAATACAGGCTGTGGCACGTCCCTTAATTTATTCCTGTTCAATTTGTTAAGGGGAAAAAACCCAAACACTCAATCCGATGGACAATTACAAGTGAGGGTGAACTTGTCAGAACCATTTCCATTTTACTGCAGTGGTGGGTAGTCTGAAAAGCACCTTGCTGTTAGTTTGGCTCTCCTCTTGCCTCCATCGCGCCTGCATACCCTTGTCTCTTCAGCTGAATAGCTCTTTTTTTTGCCTTTCAATATTTTGGATAGCGCTCAAGTCATTTTTTTTCACCTCCTATTTATTAAGATTAACAGATTGATCTCGTTAGCCTGATGGTCTTTCCAGCTCTGGACACCTTCTTGGTGTGATGCGGGGGGGGAATACGGTCATCTACCCAAAGTGGTCGCTCCAGTGAAGTCCTCCAATTGTGTTTAGGGCCAAATCGCTGCCTGATGCAGTGAACCTTTAGTTTGCTGCAGTGCAGCCACGCGCCTTTGCTGTTGGAGAGTCTCTGCTTGGGTAACCCTTGCACATAAAATACATATCTGTGCTCAGTTTGAAACACCAGCCATTGACTGGGTCTGCTTTGGCTTTCTCAAATAGGTATTCAGACGAGGAGAAGAGCAAACGCTGGTCGTCTTTCAGGCTGCTGGGTCCCCTGGGTCCAGCTGCTGTCTCAGTGACACAGGTCCCAGTCCTCATCCATCACCAGCTGGCTCTGCATCTCGCTTCCGAGGGATGGATTGGCTCTTTGGTGCTGTCACTAAGCATTTATCACCATCACGTAAAGCAGTGCTGCGGGATGTGTCGTCGCGAGCAGCGTGGCGGGCTGGGGATGGGTAGTTTGCCACAGGAGGAGGAAAGGAGGGGAGCCCAGGGTCGCTCCTCCATTCCTGAAGGTCAGCAGGAAGGCAGTTCTTGCTCTCTCCAGCCTTCTCCCTGAATGCTGACCTAGCTTTAGTCTGACCGGGAATCAGGCGGTGATACTCTGAGGCATAGTCCCCTGCAGACATGAGCTGTAAATGTATTTATTTAAAAATATATATATTTATAAGTACGTATATACAGCCAGGATTCTGCAGCCACGTCCTGGCAGCTTCCAAACAAGGCCAGATTGGCAGGAAAGTGGTGGATTGGGAAGGAAAAAGAGCGAGAAATGTCTTCACCGGGTCCCTTGAGACCCCACTGACCTTGCTCTAACGATGCAGAGGTGCTTCAGGTATTGTCATGCTTTTCTTTGGAGACCATGTGGTGAAAATTCAGATAGAACAGCCCTTTGCTGGTAAAGGTCATGGAGTACATGAAATGCCCAGGCAGTACAGGGAAGCTCGTCCTGTCGAGCCTCAGAGCTCAGAAGCCCAGACAGACCCAGCAGAAAGGCCAGGGAGCTGCATGGCAGATGGATCAGTCCGTACGCAACAGAGCTTGCTAAGCCGAGAGCCCTAGAGATGGTTTGGGGTCAGATGTGTCTATTTTTTCCCCTTTAATTTTCCCACTGTGAGGCTGGGCATTTTCTGAGCTAGAGAGGGCAGATGATGTTCCGGCAGGGAAGGGGAGAGCAGCTTGGGGGCTGGCACCTTGCAGGAACCATCCCCTCCCTGTAGAACCTGGCACATGGAGGTTCGGCCGCTCTCCTGCTTCTCTCCCAGCCCTGGCAGTGCCCACTGAGATCTCAGCACATCTGCCCAGTGGGGTGGAAACGTTTAAATATCAGCTAACCCAACATGACTGACCCATGGTAGATGCCCGGCAGAGGGAACAACACAGATGCCCACTCCCTGCATCTGGCATCTAGACACAGGTCCAGCCTGGCATTAAATATTCCTCTCCATCACATCAGGCTGCTAATCTGCCTCTTGTCGTGCCCGGATACAGCAGTTAAAGTCCCTGGTCCTTTGGTGGGTGCTGTCGTCAACCTTCATCCCCTCACAGCTGATGAGCTTTGGCATCTCTGAACAGCAAGCGATGCCCGGCTCTCCCGGCTTCCCTGCCCCCTTCCCTTCCTCGCCTGCTTCCTCTCTAGCACATGTACAGTGCTTGCTGCAGGGCAGGCTTGCAAGTCTGCAATGTCCCTTTAGATAAAGGACAGTCGGGGACAGCCTGGGACCCATTCGGCTGTGACTGGAGCAAGCAGAAGGGATGTTTCCAGGGACTCACTTAGGGTGTCTATCAGATTCCTGGTCTCATCAGCCCCTTCGTACTGGTCAGCGTGGAGGAGCTCAGGTCCTGGCGAGGCGATTGAGGCGATTGGTGCTGAGGATGCTGTGAGCTGTGCACCCCCTGGGGAAACACAGCGAGCTGAGCCCTCACACAGAGCGAGCAGGCGAAATGTTCCAGAGCCTGAACGCAGAGTGAAAGAGAAAAGAAGTGCGAGGGTTGTTGAATGGGAAGAGGGGGAATAAACATGGGAAATGAGTCATCCGTATGTCTGTCACTCTGCGAACAGCTTCCCGGTGCCCCTGCCTGGAGCTCGAAGGGGACGGTGGTTGTTTCGCTCTGGCAGAGCCAGCCCTGCTCGAGAAGCTGAGCAAGGCTCTGGCCCGAAGGGAGATTCGCAGAAATGGGTGAGCGTGTTTGGATCTGATGCGCCTTGACAGGAGCGGTGGTTGGGAGGAGGAAGGTGAAGCGCTGGGCAGCAAGGAGAGTCACTGAGAGGAGCAGCGTGCAGGGAGATTCCATCGGTTATCCCACTCCAGGACATGCTTGGTGGACGATGGGGATGGGAGAGGGCAATCTTTTTCCTCCCTTTGAAAGAAAGCTCTGTGTTTTCACCTGGAATGCAATTCTGGTCTCGCTCTCCATTTCCGTCTATACAGGGATGCTGTCAGACCCAGCTGATCCGAGTCTGATGCACCATGAGCTATGGTGGTGGGAGGCCCTCTGAGCACCGCGGAATCAGTCCCAATTCTTTTTGCCTCTCTGCGTTACTGAAGGCAGTGAGGCATAAACACGAGCCTGAGCAGCGCTGAGTCCCAGTGAGGAGCCCAGCATTTGTGGGCTGGGAGATGCTGTTGGTCATCAGCCCAAGGCAGTTTTCTTCCTCCAGCTCATTCCTCATGCTGCCATCCTGGCTTGTCTATGTTGCGCCGTGTGGTTCTGGGATGCACCGACGTTATCTGCGCTGCTGCCATAGCATACAGGGGTTTTGCAAGCTGGCGGAGCCCTTGTGGGAGGCAGCTGAGGCATCCAGCTCATTTTCCCCATCATCACAACCCTTTCTCACGGCACTCAGCATCTTGCCCGCGTCTGGTCCCCAGGCCATGCAGACCACCAGCAAGGCAGCCCCGCTGATTAATTGATGCTGAGATACAAATTGCCCAGCTCCCAGGGGCCCGGTATTTCCAAGGGGAGAACTCCAGGCAGCCTGTGTTCGCACTCAGGGCTGTTTCTAATCATCTAGGATGTAGCAGGTCTATTTTTAGTTGTTGGGTTTTTTGTTTAATTAATTGCATGAGGCTGCTTTTCACCATTTTCTCACCTCCCTGTGCCCGCTTACCCCACTCTGCTGCTTGTTCAGCCAAAAAATAACCTCCCCACAAAACGCTGCAGTGTCTGATTCATTGGTTCTCCGGCGTGTTGTGCCATATGTGCCTTTTGTCAGCTCTTACACCTAATATCACCACATTTGGGGAAGAAAATGGAGTATAGGAGTTCATTTCCAGAGGAGTGGAGCTCTTCCAGCTGCCACTGACTCCACTGGAGAGAGGGTGGAGAAGCTTTTGAAACCTGCATCTTTCATTAATGTCAACTAGTCAAGGCTGCAAACGGCTCATTTTCCAGGTCAGGGAGCCTACTGCCTGCGGGAGATTTGGGAAGTTCAGAAGCAGTAGGATGGGTCATGTAAGTACAAACAGAAAAAAAAAGAAAAAACAAAATGAATTCTAATTGTGGAGCAGAAGGAGCTGTTTCCTGGGAACAGTGACATTTATCCGGGGTTCACTCCTTAGGGAGGTTGGCTAATCTGGAGAATGCAGGACCTTCAGAGCCAATCTTAGCCCTCCACGTGGCCCCGGCAGCTGTGCTGGGGAGCACATGGCATCTCAGCGGGGCTGGTGTGGCCTCCAGCGCGATGGGGCTCAGGTCAGAGCAGGCTGCGAGCTCTGAAGCGCAGGCAATGCGTTATTGCCAGTTTGTCTCTGCTTTAAAAAGGGGCTGGGGTTGGGCAAAGGGGGGTTTTCTGATGCGCATCCACTCCCACCCTTAGATGCCTCCTGAGCTCATTGAGTAGGTTCATTCTTTGTTCCTTGGGCTTTTACCTCCCCCTTTTCCTGTCCCTGGGTGCTCAGCTGTGGTGCTGGGAGGCTGCGTCCAGCTTGTCACTCTATTTCCGACCCCGATGGCACAGGCTGGGCTCTGGAGAGCTGCCTTGTCTCATCCCAGCAGCCCCACGTGCGTAAAGTCATGTGAATCGTGGCTGCAGGAGCAGATGAGGCCAAGGGCTTTTTTGGCTTTCCCCTTTTCTTTTCCTGCCCCTGGCTGCCCCCAGCACCGCACCCAGGTTGTTTTTCAGCTGGGGTTTTGATAGCATGTTTATGTAAACATCTCAGCTGGAATCTGTCTCCATCCCTGGAGATGCTGCCTGGCTCTGACTTGGGGCAGGAGATGCTCCAAGGGTGCTCACCCCATCCTCAGCCTCTTTCAGCTCCGTAAGGGACAGCAGCAGAGACAGAACCTCCGGTGCTGGGACAGGAAGGACCTTGCAGTGACAGGGGACATCCAACTGTTTCAGCTTCCCTTAAATACGAGCTTTGGGGTTTGGCTTGGTTCTGCTGCGGTGATGTTTTGAGTTCGTCCTTGCGCCCAGCCTGCACAGCGCTCACCTCTCCGCTCGCCCTCGCTCTTAATGGGCTTCTAACATTTGGTGGTGGGAGCAAGGCAGATAAATGTTTTCCTTTTCTTATTAATAGATATAAAACGTCTGCCCAGGGGGCTCACTTTCAGCTCATTTACCGCGCATCTGATGCCAGATGTTGGCTATTTACAATCCCAAGGTGATCTCTGATGCTAAAATTGTCGCAAGCGGACAGGACTTGCTCTTTGGGTTTGTGCTTTAAGGTAGTGATAGACCTTAACAGAGCTTTTTATGATCTGATGGTTTCGCAGTGGAAATCTGAAGGATTGTTTCCCTTAAAGGCCATGTCAAATGGGGAATTCTGGATCTTTTTCAGAAAAGTGTGAAAGGGACGATGGGCAAGAGCTACTCTTTCCTTCACTCTTTTAAATCCAATGCTACCTGGATTTCACAGCCAGCGCTGCCCCTGTTTGAAATCCAATACCACATGGATCTGTGGGGAAAGCACAATTTAAAAATGCTTAAAATTAAAATTTGGGGCTCCTGGCATCTCACCCCTCGACCGGGTGATGCTCTGCCACCCTTGCAACGACTCTGACAGCCCCGTCAGCGTTGTGTGCGCGCAGGCTGGTAAATGAGCTGCAGGCTCCCTTCCGCGGTCTCTCCTGGGGCTTCCATCCTCTCGGCCTAAAGGATGTGCACATCTCTGCGTTAGGGACAGGGGAAGGGCAGAGATGCCGATTTGCAGGTGGCTGGGGCTGTGCTGGCAGCCTCAAGGCAACCCCTTCAGTAGCCCACAAGCACCTTTCTGAGGGCAGAGACATCCACCCAAAGCTGGAACCCACCAGGGATACCCAGGAGAAAATTAACTCTTCGTGCATCGTGCCGGCACAGATGTGCTCGCTTGAAGATTTGGTTTGCGTGAAGGGGGGAAAAAAAGCAAGTGAGGCGAAATCCCAGCGGATATGTAGGTCAAGGAATTGTCAAGGGAATAAGACCTGGGCTGGGGCTGCTGAGTGACGGCACCGTCTGTATCTGTTTCAGAAGGATGGGCTGTTGGCAGCGCTGTCGGCAGCGGCGCTTCGTGCTGATTCACTCTGGCAGCGCCTGGCAGCAGCAGCAGGAGAGGAAAGCAGGGGCGCAGCGCGGCTCCCCAGGGCTTTGCAGATGCTCTGCTGTGACCCAGAGCTGGGACGAGAGCTGGGACCCCCCCGTGCCTCGGGGGCTGAGGCAGGGCAGGCTGCTGGGGCTGCTTCATAAATAAGTTTCTTCATGGAAGGAACAGAAAGTGCAGGAGGAAGTGACAGAAAAAGCACCAGGCGGAGTCGTCTTTGGTTGTTTCTTTTTTTTTTTTTCTTTTAACAGCAAATTGACCCCCAGTTTTAATGCTGTCGTGCCTTCAGTTCTTGAAATGTAGGCAAACGAGGCTTTCCGCTTTCTGCGCATCACTTGATGAAAATCCAACCTAGCAGCACTGAAGGCCCCTTTTATTCATCTTCTGAATGAAAGGATTAATAAAACAGCTCTTTGGCTTGTTCTCCGTGCTCTGAACACCTCTATGCACACTCGCCTGCATCCCTTGAGTTGCCCTGACATCACCTTGGACTGGAAAAAAAGTCTTCAAAGTGCAAAATACTGATGGGCAATGGTGACCACTACGCGTTGCTAAAGCACGCAACGTTCGTGCTACTCATCTATGGGCAGGTTTGGTGGGCAGTGGTCTGTATGGAACACCATGGGAGAGACACTGGGGATCCTTTGGGATGTCCAAACTGGTTCATGAGTCGTGGCTGGGCTGCTCAGCGGTGCAATAAGCTGCTGATTTCAGCAGGAGCAGCTTGGGCCAGAGTCTTCTCTTGGTAGCACTGGTGCATCATCTCTCTGAAATGAATGCATGGGCTTCTGAGATTGCATCCCAGAGCTTCAGCTCTCACCCAACTCTTGTCCTGGGTGAGATGGGCCTGACAGACCCTTCCCAAAGTGATGCTGGGGGTGTTTGTGCAGAGGTGGGTGAGCGGAGCAGGAGGAGCTGCCTGTGTCTGATGTGCCATCTCACTTCCCATCCTTGCCACCACTGCCACGCTCCCATCCATCCTCCTGAAACTGTGTCAGCTCTCAAGGAATGGTCTTTATTGGGGCCCGGGAACTAGGCAACCAGCCCCTCGCATTCCTGCCCAGGGACCAGGCGCTGCTCATGGTGGAATATATATCCTTCTCATTGCTGTGAGGAGCTGAAATCAGCACTCTTACTAATTAGGAGGTCTGGGAAAAAGCAGATGAGGGGATTAAAGAAATAGAAAATTGATGCTAGGAAACAGAAATGATGGCTTTTGGCTGGGGCAATGGGGGTGCAATGAAGAGGAGGATGATGAAGACAAGTGCTGATGCGTTTCACTCTCAAAGCAGTTAAAGAAAAAAGGTGATTTGGTGTTGACACCTATGGCAAACCCCCTTTTTCTTAATTGTATGGCTTTTGCCTTGGCTCAATGTCTCTTAATGCTCTTTTCTTGGTGAAATCTGCCAGTGCAGTGCGGTCGTGCTGGCTGGGTTTGGGCAGGAGGGACGTGGTGGCATGGGAGAGGACAAGTAACAACACCAGAAAGTGCTACAGGGCACTTTTCTTCCCACTGACTGGTCACTGCAGCCTGGTCACCCTGGTACAGAGCCACCCCAGGCAAGGACAAGTCCTTGCTGCATGAGGTTTCCAAAGCATGGGGTGGAGGACAGAAACAGAGACACCCAGTCTGGTGGTTTGAGGGCCAAAAGCCTTTTAATTTTAACTTTGCCAGTTGCTTTCTTCCTCCCCAGGGAAGTCACTTGCCTCTGTGGTTTGGATTTCTCCTCTGTGAGATGGTACTAATGGTACTTGCCTTCTCCGTGGGTGAACAGGGAGGGTTAATTAACATTTGGGTGGTGATCTGAGGATGAGGGTGATTGCGTGCAGCAGAACCATGGGCATCTGGCTGGAGATGAACCCAAGCCTTTATTAAAAGACAGCTACAATATTTGAATGTTCTGCCTTGAAAATTACCCTCAGCTCTGCTTCTGTCTCTGACCTTTCCCTCCTCGTCTCTCCTTTTGTAGCCTTGCTCCTGGACATCATGAGCGTGGCTGGTTTGCAGAAGCTGGCCAAGCGGAAGGGCCCATATGATGTCAACCCTGGCTTGTTGGACTACCTGACCATGGACACCTACGCGTTTCCAGCTGGGCATGCCAGCCGAGCAGCCATGCTCTCCAAGTTCTTCCTCAACCACCTGGTCTTGGCCATCCCTCTCCGGATCCTGCTGGTCCTCTGGGCCTTCTGCGTAGGCTTTTCTCGCGTCATGATCGGACGGCACCACATCACAGATGTTCTGTCCGGCTTTGTTTTTGGCTATTTACAGTTCAGGCTGGTGGAGTTGATATGGATGTCTTCCAACACGTGTCAGATGTTGATATCCATCTGGTGAACATGGGGGACTTGTCGCCTTTCCACTGGAAACTAGCAGATACTTTGTCTCTGTCCCAGTATTTTCTACGTGTTGTTTGTTGGAAGCAGTTGTAACTTCCATGAGTAGTGGCGTTTTTAAATGTTGCTTCCCCACCTGAAAAACAAGTTTCTTGCAATGGATTTGGTTTTAGCACTCAAGAGCCATACCTCTGTTTTGGCCATATTCTCAACTGTATTTGGACAGCAACCTAATTAAGCTTTACGGGTGAGAGAAATAAACCTGCCTAGTTTGGGTGGTTCACGTCGGCACCTTACTATGTCCTCAGGATGGGCAGCGCCTGAGAGCTTCCTGAGAACACATTCGTTAACTTTTTGGAGGCTAAATGATTTTGGCCACAAGAGCTTTTTCTTTTTGTAAGCCTGGCAGTTGCGTCTTGTACAGAGTCAGGACACTGCCGGCACTTCAAAGATAATAAATAATCGTAATAATCCTGCCCTGTTTGGTTCTTATCACAAGGGAAGGGGTAAAAGCCACTTCTGTGTAGCTTTGAGATAGGTGTTCAACTTGGAGCAGGTCCTGCAGTTTTGCTGACCGAGGGGATGCAAACAATCACTTAAATGGTTTGCTTTGGATGAGTTGGACCTGGATGGGTGTTCAGGGCACTAAAAGGGAGCGTGTTGAATCCTGTCTCTCATCTGCTGCTCAAAACTCTGATCTGTGAGGGTGCATGTGGGTTTTTTTGGTCTGGTAAAAGACAAATACAAGTTGCCCATTTTCCTGCTAGTCAGGAGTAACTGAATCACGGTGATTTCACAAAGCAGGTCTAGGTGCACGACAAAGGGTCTTTTTCTGTCTCTCGATACCCAGGATTTTATGATTATGCCAAATGACACTGTAGATAGGAGTTGCCCAGGTAAGTCTTTTACAGCAGTGACTGCTTTCTGGTAGACCCAGCGATGTCGGTGAGCTAGAAGAGGGCAGGGAGGCAGGACTGCCCGTACCCCTGCCTCTGCTCACTTGGTTCTAACCTTGTTACAGAGGGAAATACTGACCGTTTCTGTCTCTCACACCATGTGAAATGAGGAGAGCACTCCTGACCTTCCTTGATTGCAAGGCTGAGTTGATTGATATCTGTGAACCAGTCTGAGATAACAGAGTGTAGTTTGATGCCCAGACATGGTGCCGTTGTTTTCTATTACTGACGAGAGGCCACCTTGAAACCTGGCTGATCTTTATCCAGGTGATGGCCGAGCTTGTCATAGTTTCTCTGGAATGGATTACCCCTTACAACTGTATAGGAAAATCCTGTATTTTGCACAGAACCTTCCAGTTCTCTGTGGTTTCTCTGTCATTAGAAGAGAGTTTGATGTTTGGCTGGTGATGTGCACTACTAGACTCGGCCTCAGCACCTTCCCTGGTTGGATGTATCCTGCAAAATGAAGCGATCCTGTCATTCCTGTCCTCCTGTCTATCCCAAATGAGAAAAATGCACCTGGATTGCAAGGCCAGGGAGCAACCAGATGGGTCTTGTGCTCTCATCTCTCCCTGCATGTTGGGGAGCTTCCTCCTACAGGGGCTGCTGGTGAGAAGGCATTCAGATAATGACTGTTGCAAGCAGCTAACATTTGTTGCTCTTTGATAATATTAGAAGAAGCTAAACAGAAAATCTATCCTTGTCATGCATCTCCAGCTGGGATGTCAGCACAGAGCCCTGGGAGCCACTGCCTTCCTGTGTTGCCTGCTCCGAGGCTGGAGCAGAAGCGTGATAAGGAGGGCTACCATGTCCTTTAGAGACAAGCCTCCCACGTTGCTCCTGGGGTGGGCTGTGTGAGATCCCTCAGGAAGGGCTGTCACGAAGTGTATTCAGGAAAGGGGAGAGCTCTGGATCTTGCCGGTTATCCCCGCGGGCTGACGGGTGTGTGCAGCAGGGGGGTGGTTGGCACTGCCCCGCTCTCCTCCTGCTGCTTGTTTAAATGGGGGCTGCTGGTGGGAGCAGAGATGTGCTACTACGCCTGGCCTCCATCAGGGTTTTTCTTTGCCAGCCTCCTTCTCCTGCAAAGACTTATGCCAATAAGAGAGCTACAGTGCTTTTTCTTCCAGGCATTATTACACTTGACAGCGTTTATCCTCACCTCTGTGAAGGATGGGGGCACATTACCGCAGCTCGGATGGTGTGTGCATGCACCCGTGTGTAGTTGGAGATGGTGGGGGCCTGAAGGGGCAGGGAGCAGGGGAAGGCTTTGCCCTGATTGCTTTGTGGGAAGCTCTCACTCCGTAGCTCTAAGTTTTCTTTAACTTTTGTAAATAGGCTGGATGCATCTACAGCCACATCTCTAGGTCCAGGTGTTGCACATGCATTGTCGTTTTCTAGTGGATCCAAGATGGCTTTTGAGGAGTTACTCTTGGTGTTTCTTGGTGTCGTCAGAAGAGCATGACCCGGAGAAGCTGCCACTGTGGTGAGTTACTTCAGCTGAGCTGGTCTTATGCCAGCACACGGTTGCAAAGTGAGACAGGAGGGTAGGGAGAGGTGAGTCGGGGCTTGCAGGATGGGGCTTGCTCCCACACAGGGTTTCTTCTGGAAACCTTCCTCCTTGGCACCTCCACAGACTGTGCCCTTTTGCTCCCCCAGGCCTTCAATACCCAGAGAGAGGGAGCCCTGGCACTCACGTGCTTGCTGCAGGGAGGGTTTGGGGGGGACCCCCCCACGTTGAGTGCCAATCTGAGCACAGAGGCACCAGGAAAGCCTTGGCAGAGCCCGACCTCAGCCATGCCTGGTCCTGCCGGCGAGGTGACTAGCATGGCACCATGCAGCATCTCTTGTCCCTCTCTCCCAGCTGCCTGCCAAGCCGAAGGTACCGCTCAGAAACAACCAGCATCGCTGCTACGAAAACCGTCTTCTGTCTCTATAGCAACAGTGCGGGATGGTGGGTACCGCTGTGGGGCTGCCTGGCCCGTGTCCCACGTCTCTGCCCATCCCTGTCTCCCAACAAGCAGGACAGAGCTGTGCCTGGGTTACCTGTTCCCTGCTGGGGGAGACAGGAGCCCCCCAGCCCCATGGACCCCGGGTGGGGAGCGGTGCCAGGACAGCCCAGCTCTTCCACCAACAAGGTGCAATCTGTGGGCACTGTCCCCAGCTCTCGGTTTGAGTAACACCATCCTGTCCATCACACTATGGGCTGTGCCAGGGAGCCAGGAGACAGCACAGGGGGGGATTCAGCCTCCAGTGCTGCACCCGCAGACATCCAGAGCTGGATCCCGAGTGTTTTGGCTTGGAAGCAAGGAGGACACAGCAGCACAAGGGAATGCCCCTGGGCTTCAGGCTTTAGATTTGTGCAGATCCCACCTGCCTTCCAGCCCTCAGTCGCTACCTGTGAGGGGTGTGGATGTTGTGCACCTGTCCCTAAAGCCCTGCAGCCCCTCAGAGGGTTTTCGAGTGATGGAGCTGAGTCTCGTCCTCAGCGGTGCTGCTGGACCGTGGGCTCCCGTGTGATGTGTTGGAGGCACTGCCTGATTGTTCTCTCCACTGGCCTCATGTTTAACAGTGGCTGTAAGAAGACCCAGTGGATCTTGCAAATGCCTTTTACTTGTAAGCCAGTGGCTGAGGCCGGTAATTTTTATCCCTCATTCTCTACTCCTCCGGAACCGATGCTGGTGCTCAGGCAGAGCTTTCACCTTGGCTGTCCCAGGTGAGCTGGTGCAGGATGCCGGGGCTGCTCCGTGCAGATGCCAACAATGGGAATGTGGCTGTGAGGAAGCAAAAGGCCAAATGGTTTGAGCTCCTTCAGGATTGCCCAGGAATGTGTTTTCCTTGAACATTCAGGTTCCTGAACTCAGCCATTCTGGGCTTAGCGTGAGGCTAAGAGGAAGAGTGGTCATTCCCAAGCCAGGACACTCCTCCCTACCCCTGACTGGGGCATCGTCTGCCTTTCAGTTCGTCTAACAGATGAATTAAGATGCCTTAGAGGACACAAGGGCAGCGCGTGGGTTTGGGGGCTACTGCCATCAGCACTGCCCACGTCCAGGCAAGCCAGGAGACTCCCAGGCTGCGGTGGCAGTGATTTCATTTGTGATTCTGCTGCATACAGTGAAAGGCCCCTCCTCCCATCGCCCTAATGCTGATTATGCTCAGCAGCAAAAAGAGATTTTCATTTAATTTTTTTTTTTTTTTTTTTCAAAAAGGGTGCTGGAACAAGTAGCAAAGCTGGATTATATCTTTGGGCATATGTGGGAATCACGGCTGGGGTGTTTATTTTCCCCCCGCCCCCAAGCTAAGCTGGTGCTTTATTCGGACAAGCTGTTTTGTACATTTGTAGCTGGGACTGTGCTGAAATGAAGGTGAGAAAAAACCCTTCCCACATCAGGGCTGCACTGCCCTCCCTGCCATGGGGCTGCCAGGGGTGTCTTCTCCACTATCCCCCAGGAAAGGGGATACTCAGGCCCCAAAACCCCCCCCGGGATGAAGCAGCTGATGGAGAGGGAAGTGTGGGTGCTGGCTGGCACCCAGAGAGCAGGCTGATGGATTTGAGGGCTCGTGGGGAATTAGGAAGGCTGTTACACAAGGTCTCCCTGCGGTAGCATAGGTGCAGCCCATGTTCACCCTATGCTGAGTTTCCTTTAGCAAACGCACCCTTTATATTCACACAGGGAGTTTCTGATGGGGGTGAAGAGACCCATGGGTTGAACCCATTCCCAGCAGCTCCGTGCAGCAGCTCCAGCTCCCGGCACAGCCTCATGCAGCACCAAATCACACAGGACAGCCCTGGCAGCCTTTCCAGGGCTCAAAGGTTTCTCCACGCTTAGAATCATAGAATAGTTTGGGCTGGAAGGGACCTTAAAGATCATCTAGTTCCACCTCCCCTGGCAGGACACTCACTGGATCAGGCTGCCCGAGGACACATTGGCTGCACGGTGGGAGCAGATGACCAGAGAGGTGGTTTTCTCTGATGCCACCCCAAAACCCCTTGGCTGATGCGCCTGTTTCTGAATACAGTGCCTGATTTAAGGTGGTGCTATTGGCTCTGCCCCCCCCCCGACAGACAGGGATGGGGTTGCTTTTTTCTCCCTCTCACTGAGACTCGGAAGCAGCAAAGAACTCCAGGAAGCAAGAGTCAAAGCGGATTAAGAGTCCCTCGGCTGATCACATTTATTTCATTATTTGAACGAAATCCCTTGTAAATACTGCCTCCCCCCTTTTCTTTTTATAAAAATAGAAGGTAGGGAAAAATTGGAGATTTAGGAAAAGTTAATCGCAGTAGTCTCTTGAAAACAGTTAACCTTTCGCAGCCCGAGTATGCCCGAGCGGTGCCTGAACGTGGCCGCAGTGGGGAGATGCTGCATGGCCTGGGGCCAGTGGTCTTCCCAGAGCCCCAAAACAGGGTTTTTCCCCAGAAAATGCCCAGTTCTTAGCAGAAAAGACCTCTCTGGTACAGCCGCTTGTTTGGAACAAATTGGCTCAAGCACCAAGGCAACTCCAGGGTGTTCATTCAGTGGGATCCTGTCTCAGCAGCCAGTAGCCCTGTGGCAAAGCTGCTGGCCACAGCACCGTGGCCTCAGAGCCACTGGAAATGCTTTTGTTCTTCCCTTTACAGCATAGTTACTCTGATCCTCTCCAGATGAGTCTGGAAACCTGGGCATTGCCCATGGATCTCTCCCAGTTTAAGTCCTTCTAACAAATTTCTAGCAGGTGGAGCTGGCTTCCTCTCCCCAGAACCTGCCCTGTCCTTGCAGTCCCCATCCTTCTGATACACCCTTGCCCATGGGACCCTCACTGACTTTCTCACTTTTCCCAGGATCAGCAGCCTTGTGTGAGACCATCAGGACTGGAACCTGCAGAGATTAATTAAAATAAGAGCAATGGGAAGAGAGGCTGAGAGCTTCAATGATGGATGGTCATGGAACACTTGCCCAGAAACCAAAGTGCTCTGGGCACTTGTTGATGTTTGCTTCCAGCCAAGGAGATGTGCAATTGTAAAATATATTTGATGTGGTGGTGCTTAAGGAGTCAGCTTCTGACATCTGGGTGCAGGTCCACTGCGAGGAGCCGTGATGCGCTCAGCACTGAAGCCTTCTTCCCTCTGGGATTCGCACCTTGGAGCTGCCACCACTGGTTTGTCACTGTTTGCTTCCACTGGCTGTAAGGGATGTTTTATTTGCTTTAAATCCAGCCTAAACCTAAAGTTGTGTATTAATAGCACGGTAATGCATAACCTTTGTGTCTGGCGCAGGCCAGGGGTTATGTAAAACACAGATTAATGGGAATCAGCAAAACAGGAGCATGTGGAGAGATGCGGTGAGGATGTTTTGGGAGGGGAGGCAGGAGGGAGCTGGCAGGTCCAGAGGGGAGAGAAGGTGACTTGAGTGGGGTCAAAATGCTTCCTGGCAGGATTTACTCTGGTTATTGTTCTGCAGTACCCAATTCAAGTCATTTCCTTAGCCAGCGTTGCTGTGATCCAGGGTCTTTTGTCCCTGGCTGATCACAAGAAGTTAGAAAGAGGGGCTGCAAATTTGACTGGAAATGGCTGCTTGTTTGATTTTTTTTTCCAATGAGACACAATCATTTCTGTACTTGCAACCAAGCAAACAAGCCACAGGCCAGAAGGTAAGTAACGAGCAGTCATCCAAAGGAAAGACACATTTTCCACTAGGCTGGAAATTAGCACCACCACCAACATGTGTCTTTGTTTCCTCTCTCCCATCCCCTAAAGCGAAGTGATTGAGAAGGACTGGAGATTGGCAGAAACTCCTTCCCATTCTTGCTCTTTGGTGATCAATGGAAGATCGGTGCTGGTTTCTAGGACCGTCAATGTACAACCCGGAATAGCAGTACCCCAGTTTGGGGCAGAAAAGTTCCCTCTTGCAGACTCCTCAGCCCAGCAGCATTCCAAATGTGCTGAAGGGGCAGCAGGGACACGAAACCAAACCCTTCTCCTTTTGCAGCTCCTTGGGGCAGAGGCAGGGCAGGAGAGACGAGTGAGAGAGGGAAAGCAACAGGTTTCTGGGCACCTGCCTCTGATGGTGACCTTCCATGGGAGAACACGACTGTCTTGACAGCTCTCCCCTCTGCCATACGGGAAGATGCCTCCCACCCTGTAAGGAAGGCACAGCTGGACTCCAACCATCAATCATGTCCCGCGGGGAAGGGCTTGTATGGGTTGTGGGATTCCTGGTGGGGTTACTTTTCTTTCAAAGCCTCGTGCAATAACAACAACCGTTGCTCAGCTTCCTTTCTAGATAACCTTTTTCCTGCTGCCCAACATGCTTATCTGCTACAGACAGACTGGCAGGATGAACCGGAAAGCTCATAACTTATCTCCCCCTCTCAAGGAGCTTATTTAAGTGCTGGAATGTGTTGCGATGGTAAATGATTGTTAAAACCCAAATGAGGTACATGGACCTAAGGACAGGTCCTGCTGGGAGGCAGCACCTAGTCAAAAGGAGACATGCAGGACTACAGCCTTTCCGGGCTTTTCCATCTTTTATCGGCCAAAAGATGCATAAACTAAAACGCGAAGTATTTGTTTAAAACCAAAAGACGTAGACTGGATTTCTTGCTAATCTGTGGGTTAATGATGCAGGCTGCTCCCAGCTCTGTGAGGTTCACAGTGTCCTGTTGATATGGCTTTATCTGTGTCTCAGTTTTACTCATTGCAGGAAATATACTGCTGTGGGTTGGCTTTGCGAGGGGTGCAGTGAGGGTTAACAGTCAGCGTGTAATATTCCTCACTCACCCTTTAATCTGTACTGGTGTGGGAAGCAGCAAGATGCTAACACATCCATAAAGGTAAATAGGATTTGAGAGCTATCGGACTAATTGAAATGAACGGGGCTCGGCTGCTCAGGCAGCCTGATACAATGAAATGAGACCTCTCTGGGGACACAGGAGTCGAGCAGAGCTTCAGCACTTCCCTTATTGCAGCCACTGCAAGCGGCAGCTACAGCAATAGTGATTGCAGATGCCGAGTTTGAGTGCTGTGGCAGCAGAAGGTCCAGGAAAAACCAGCATGGCTGGGGTGATATCTGTAACAGCTGCTGAGGAGGGGCGAGACAGACTTATTTTGGTCCTATCCTGGGTGGAAAAATAGATGGTGATGCTGGGTGCCAGCCTGGAAGGAGCATGCTGCCAGGGTAGCATGGTGTAGCAGGGTGCTCTCTCTCCCCATAGGCATCTGTGTCGCAGTGCTCTCAGTGGGGTTGGAAGGCGGAGTGAGGCCAGTCAAAACCAGTGGGAGCAACCCCTAACTAGTGGGTTGTGTGGCCCTAGAGAGCTCTTGATGTGAGCATCCAAGACCAGTAAGTGATAGGTGCTCGCATATGCATGAGGCGTCTCTGCCCTGACAGCAGTACTGAGGATTGGGCTCAGATTTGGGGTGGCTCTTGCTCTCCAGCCACTCTTGCATGGTAGTTGCTAGAGAAACTGTATGTTGGCAATGCACGCTGCTAACATGGACTGCTGCATCTGAAAGTTAATCTGTTCCACATCAGCAACTACTTTTCCATAGGAATTCATGAGGAATTGCCATCCCCGAGCACACCTCAGCCTATCGGTGTGATGATGCTGAGCGCTTCAGTGGAAACACAGGTGACCCTGTAGCAGCCAGGATGGGACAACGCGCTTTCTGAGAGGTCCGATCCAGCCCTGCACTAGTTAGAGCTGACCCATCCCCTGAAGCTTGCAAAACTCTTGCAATTAGACTCTGCAATGTGCGTGTTTGCAAGATCCTCTGCATTCTCTTTGCATCTTACAAGGCCTTGGCTCCATCCCTTTGGGTAACAGCAGAACACCATCACAAGTCATGGCCTTTTAGGGGTTGCAGAGAGGACCCTGCAGGGAAGCAGGACAGACAGCAAAGCCTATGGTACTAATTTTTCTCCTTGTGATGTGATTTGGTTATGCTGATGAGCAAGGGGGCCAGTATAGCCCTGACATCCCAATAGAGCTGATCAAAGCAGTGTGTCTCTGCCCCAGCCCTCCTGGATTAATCCCTTAAGGATTAAGCTCTCGTATTTTGGGGGTCACAGCTCCAGTTCTCACACTGCATCCCTCCCAGGCGCAGTGACCATCGCAATGGAGCCCAACTGCCCTGCAGATAGAGCAAGGCATGAAGGCGCCCAGCTCTGGCTGCAGCTCCCACCAAGCTCAGCAGTTGTCCCTGTCAATGTAAAAACTAGGAACGGGGGGGATCCATCTGAGCCGCTCGGCGTCTGTGTCTTATGATCCTGAAACCCAAGAGCCCCCCCTGACTCAGCAGGTTATTAATAACCCCCTGGCTGTGCTCCTGCCACTGCGCCTGCCAGCCCTGGCATCGCCTCTCTCCTCCGCAGCGAGGTGAGACACACACCTTGGGCAAGGTCAGGGACTCCTTCCCACCAGCCCCTTCACCCCATTCCCACCCATGGGGCTGGGCAGAAGTGGTGTGAGGCTCGTGGAGGGGCCGGGAGAGGCCCTGAGGCCCCTGCACCTCCCACCAGCACAGGAGAGGCTCCTGGTGCTGCTGAAATTAGCCTCCTCGTACCTTTGTCCTGGTTCATTTGTTGCCTGTACATAAAATCAGCCCTGGTCCAGGCTGCAGGGCAGATGAGTTTGGTGTCCCCAAGCTGCTGCAGGCCCCACTGGCACTTGGCCTTCACACCCATTTGGACAGGATGGGGTCTTCCAACCACTGGGTTTCCATCTCGGTGCTGAACCTCTTCTTTGGTCACAGCCTTTGCCTTTGTCCCTGCTCCTCTTTCCAGGATTGTGAGGGCAAAGCTGAGGAGCTACAGTCCCTTGGAGACCCTTCAGGTATGCGTGGGACCTGGTGGGAGAAAAACTGGCACAGTCAGCAAAACCAGGCAATGATGCAATCTGGGTGTGGGCTATTCCAGAGAGAGAGCACAGAGGCTGCTGGGGGTCCCTGCCATCCCCAGGACAAAGACCAGAGCTGCCCAGGTCTCCTGCCTGGAGTGGGCTATAACACACCCACATCCCCTACAAATTGTACAAACAACCCCAGTCCCAGGGCACTCAGAAAAGCTGCAAGGTGATTTAGCATGAGGATGAACGAGGCTGTGTTTACCAGAGCTGCTGCTGATTAGCCAGGTTCATTAGCACTCCCTGGGCAGGTTTTAAATAGCAAAGTGAGAACTGCCCTCCAGCCCTGGCTGCAGCTGGAGCACTGGTTCATTCCTCTTCTCTTGTCCTTCCCTTCTAGTTCTTCCTTCTCTGCTTCACAGACTTCTACATGCTGCAGCCATCCCTGCTGGGACCCCGCTTGGCAAAACCCAACGCGGAGGTCGAGGCTTCATTCTTACCATTGTAAAAATCCTGGCACTAGGAGTAGTACCCCAAACTCCTCCAGCCTTCCCACCTCCCACCAAGAAGGCTGCGTTTTCTCCAGCTATGCAGCTCACAGACAGAGCTGCAGCTTTCACTGAGACCCTAGGGAAGCTCCCAGAGCTCTGCTGGCTCCATCCATGGTTTATTTCTCTTCCATCCTCCTCCCTTTCTCCCATCCTGCCCATTTTCTCTTGTTCTCCTGCTGAGCCCAGCATGCACACTTGTTCCTTGCTGGAGGGCAGAGCTGGGGAAGGGGACTGCAGCCAGGGAAGGGGACAGCACTAACTTCCCCTGGGGTGTCCCAGCACCCTGGCTCTGCTTCGTGTCCCAAGACAGGGCACTTGGGCTCCCCATCACTGATGTGGCTGTTTCCATCCCACCGTGGCCTGTCGTGGGGCATAGAAAAGGGAATTTCTCTGCGACATGGATTTAGTTCATCAATGTGGCCCCTTCCCATCTCTCCCTGTTTCTCTTTCATCCCCTTCTCCTGCCTCATTTCCCTCCCAGGGCTCTTCCCCGCTTCTCCCATCCCTTCCAGCTTTCTCACTCCCATTTCCCACCACCTCCTCTCCCCTCAGGTCCCCCCCACATCTTGGTCCCGCACCAGGTGAAGGGTTTCAGTCCACCAGACCAGGAAAAAAACCCATTTTCATGCAGCAAACCATCTCCTGCATGCCTCGGCCTCCTCTTTGAACACCAGTGGTAAGAGTAGGACCACTACACAGCAGGTGAACTGAGCTGTTCCCCGCTCCGGAGCAGGGATACAGGCGATGGAGCCGGCTGCTGCCCGAGCGCTGCCCGCAGGATGCAGCTCTCGGAGCTCCCCGGGCACAGCGCGGGGCTGGGCAGGAGCGGAGCCTCCCGCACCGCTCCCAGCCTGGGTTTGTCGCTCCCTCTAGTGGGGACGCGGGAGGATGCGGTCCCGGGATGCCGGGAGGAGAGGGGAGGATGCTTTTTGGGATGCCGGTCCTGTGAGGGAGGGAGAGAGGGAGGGAAGGAAGGAGAAGAGGATGCTGACCGGGGATGCCGGGAGTGAGAAGCAGGAGAGGGGAGGATGCTCCTCGGGATGCCGACCGAGGGAGGGAGGGAGGAAGAGAGGAAGAAGAGGATGCTGCCCGGGATGCCTGGACTTGGGGAAGAGTGGGATGCGCTTGGGGATGCCGGCCTCAGGAAGGACGGAGGGGAGGATGCTCTTCGGGCTGCCGGTCGTGGGAGGGAGAGAGAAGAGGATGCTGCCCGGGATGCCGGGAGAGTGGGAAGACAGGGATGCACTTGGGATGCCCGGCCCAGGAAGGAGGGATGGCAGGATGCTCTTCGGGATGCCGGTCCTGGGAAGGAAAAGAGGATGCTGCCCTGGGATGCCGGGAGTGGCAAGCAGGAGAGGGGAGGATGCTCTTCGGGATGGCGCCCTAGGAGGGAGGGAGAAGAGGATGCTGCTTGGGATGCCGGGAGAGGGGGAAGAGAGGGATGCACTTGGGATGCCCGGCCCAGGAAGGAGGGATGGCAGGATGCCGGTCCAGGGAAGGAGAAGAGGATGCTGCCCTGGATGCTAGGAGTAGGGGAAGAGACAGATGCTGTTCCTAGGGGAAGCTGTGCCCTGCGCATTCCACCCCACGCCAAATGAATGTTCACTTCCATTATTGCTATTGTACCAGAGGAAGACAAATAACTGTGGCAATGGATGATTAATGACACAGTGACAGCTGATCAGTCCGTTACATTGGAGAACGGTGTTCCATCTGTCCAGATTTTATACAGTGACTGGCAAACCTGTAACACCTGGGCAGTCTAACGGCCTGAAGTACAGGTTCAGGTTGTCTGGGACTTTATTTTAATTGAAGAGGTTGTGGCAGAGCTAGAAGAAACTTCATGGTTTAATAAAGCAATCCTTTTATTAGATTTACAGGATTTATGTTGATAAACCATATTAAAAGATTTTTCAGAAGGGCTCTTTATGCTTGTGTCCCTGACACTAGATGGTCAAGCTGAAGTACCATCATATTGCCTCACTTTTAGAGGTACAGAGGACTCATTTGAGAGAGGCTGGTATTGTCTTGACCTCTTCTGAGGTCAATATGCAATAATGATAAAAAATCACCTTATCTTATGATAGCAATTGCCGTAAGTGCTCAACTCCAATTCACAAACTTTAAGGAAGGCAGTTTAGCCTATCACCCACATATTAACTCTTCCGACCACTCAGTAAATCTCATTCAGGTAATCTGAAGAAGAAATTCCCTTGAAAACCTAATCTTACATCAATCATAATCTCCCTCAATTGTAGCTGTTCGAAAAGGTGCCCAGACAAGGCCCTGCTTGAGCAGAGGGGTTGGTCCAGGTGATCTTCAGAGATCACTTCCAACTTCAGCCTTTCTGTGAAAGCCCTGTGGGAAGTTATACTCCAGGCTTTGCAGCTATTCCCGAAGGACTCCCCAGCAGGGCATGGGGAATGAAGAGCCTTTAGTATCTGAATCTTTCTGGGCTGAGGTTGCATTTTCCAGAGCAGAGTACCCACTGAAATATTTAGGAATTGTGTTAATAATTAAAGAAGAGACTGAACTCGAAAGGGAGTTGGTGTGATCTCATGAGACAGAAGGGACAAATCTATTCATGAGAAAAACTGCTTGCTAAAATGTAGCATAATTTCATAAATTCTCTTAGAAAAAGGAAAGCTGCAACTCTGGAGATGTTCTAAACAACGGCCTTTGCCTGGGGGCTCTGGAATCAATCCTGCAGCTCCTGTTAATTGCAAGTTAACATTTTGGTCTCTGCACGTGTGCAGGATTCACACGCTGGCCAGGCTGTGATCATCCCATCACAGATCAAAGCTGTGCTTGTCAGGGACAGCGAGAGTCTGCTTGCTTACAGCAGGGGTTACAGTTCTACCAAAATCACTTATTCTCATCAGCTTCATCGCATTGAGAAGCAGCTGATAGTTCCCTTTGACGGGGTGAAGCGAGATATTTTTAAACTGTGAAACAGCAGCTGTCTCACAACACATGGAGCGGAGCAATCGGATGCTTGTGATTGAAGGTTGGAACCATTAACTCAAACGTGTCCATGAATTTACATTCCTGCCACATCTGTGGTCATTACAAGGGTTTAAAGATAGAAAACAAAATTATGTGTTAGTTTAAATCTGGACTGAATATTAGCTATTGCAAAATCAATTACTTAAAGTACCTTAAAGATATCTCAACAAGTTTGGGGAAACTATGGATTTGCCTGTTCTTGTTTTCCCTTTGGGGAGGTTTCCCCCTCTGTCAGTGCAAGTCTTGTGGCTAACTGCAGCCTAAAATGTTTGACTGAGTCTGCCCCCAAAGTAGTCTGCGGGTTTTCATGACTGGACGTACTAGAGTGAAGGAAATGGCATTTGCAAAAGAGAGAGGGGTTTGCTGTTAAAATATCCAGATCAGCTCTGCAGAGGTTTGGCTTTGTCGGGGACGACTGCTGATCTTCAGCTTTAGAGTGAAGTAAGATTGACACGTATTGGTGTAATGCGGTGATGTACCTGTGAATAGCCATAAAAGTCAGACAGGTTGAACTAACACAGGCATGCATTGCCTTTCTCAGAAATATTCCTTGTGTTTTGAGATATGCCTCCTAGTACCCTACATCAAATTACTGGATTCCCTTATCTGTCTTGATTGTTTTTCTAACTTTTTTGAAACAGAGGACTTTAACAGAGCAAACAAAGGTGCTAACTAGAAAAGCAGATGCTCTTAGCAGTGTTTTTCTTTGTGCTCTGGGAGTGAGTGTTGCACTGAAAAAGCAGGTCTTTGCCTAGCAAGACTTTAGTGCTTGCACCCCCAATTCCCTGTTCCATCCTCTTTTCTGAGCGTGCTGAAAACTCAGCATATCACTAACAATCTCTGGAGTCTTTTGAAGAACGCAAACCGTCACGTTGTGAGAAAGATGCATGGTGCTTCTTGAATTTCTCTTTAACTTGTTGCTACTTAGGCAACCAAGACTGTGCAAGGGCTTCCAAACAGGTGTAGTAAGAACGAGTTTGGGCTTTAAAAGCTGCCCTAAGAACAGCCACGTTAGCTTCTGAACAGCACAGCCAAAGGAAAAAATCACCAAGTAGGACGAGCAGAAGCAGTATTCTTGTTTTGCAGTTGCACACATGGTAAAACTGAAATCGGGGCTGATGAAGCGCCTCCAAAATACTTGCAGTATCAGACAACTGGTATTTGGTTCTCATTGCAGGCAAAGCTCAGTGCTAAAGCCAGCTGAAAGCAATTCACTTATGATTGGAAGAACAGTTTCTTCCTTTTAATCAGCTCTGCTTTAAATGATTTCCTTTTATAGTGCCTTAAATAGTAATTTTGGTTTGTCCTTCAGACAGCCAGCGTTTGCTCGTGAAAGAATGGTGTGGGTCTGCAGACTTTAAAAAGACAAACAATAGTCTGGCAAACAGAAATGCTTCAATGGCATCTTGTTTTTATATAGAGCCTGTGACTCCCACAGGCCACAAAGGAATAAAGAAAAAGAACAGTCTCTACATGATGCAGCAGCTACAAGGAGCAATATCCAACTACTTGAACCTGCATTCATCTGGGAAATTAGGGGCAGGGGAGGAAGGCAGGGTGAGAATAGCGAATAAGACCACAGCTGGGGGCACGCAGTCTCCTCTGCCGTAGGAAGGAATTGGAGTTGGTGGCTTTGATCGTGAGATTTGGTGGAAAGTGAGAATGGGATCATCTTAACTTAAGCACCATTTTTCACACCCACCTGTAAAGTAAACAAACTGATTCTGAAAGCAGAATCATAATTCCACTGCAAGACACCAGGTACTTAAAGCAGATGCACAGAAGGGACCATGCCATGAGTTAGTGTGAGTTTGAGTGAGTGCAGTGTTGCAATCTTTGCCTTCCCTGACCACATTTAACCCTGTTTACGGTGAAGACAAAGATTCCCGGGGTTTCCCTTCATTCTGTTCGAGGTCTTGCTTTCAAGGCATTTCCTTCTGTTTGGATAACGCAGCATCATACATGGGATTATGGAGAACTGCCAGAGGTACTCATGTGCTTTCTCCTACCTCTCATATATGACAGCTCAACGCTATTTATGTTCTTGCTGACAGGGTTTTGGGTCCTAAGGCCCTCTTCACTTAGTTGCAGGCTTGAATTTCCCTGGAGCTGTCTCAGATGAGCTAATGAAGTCAGCGCAGGCATGAGGCATTCTTGATTTAGATGCAACTGAATCTGAAATGGATTTTCATGCTTCAAGGTGTAAACCAGCTCCTACCTCATGGGATTAGAAAGCACATTCTTCTGTGGACATGTTACTTCACAACTGTTCACTGTGTGTTTCTTCTGCAGCAGCTCACGTTGGCTGCTATCTAAGATAGATGTAACACTAGAAAGATTGTGACCTGACCCAGTGAGGTAAACGTGTGCTTTGTGTGTGCTGAATGGCCTTCTGGATGGGGAAGAGAGAAGAATTGCTTTGCTTTTTCCAAAGGAATTGTGGCATTTTGTGAATGACCACGAGGGCACTAAGGCTGTGTCTCACACTGCAGATTGACACTTACGGCTAAGTAAAATGATACCAAAATGGCACAAGAGTTATTTAGCCTCCAGTTTGCTCCGCTGAAAATAACCCTGCATGTTGCAAGCCATGCTCAGGGATTTATAGATTCAGAGCAGATTTCTGTGGAATTTGTAGACTATTATAGTATTCTATTATCTCTAGAGCCCTTAGACCACAAGATATTTTGTTAGATGCAGATTCTACATGGGGGCTGCAAGCCCTCTCAATGGTTTTCTACTTGTCAAGATTCTTCATTAGTGGAAGAATGAAGGACATGGTTGGTTTTCTGCTCTCACTTGTAATTAATCCTGGGAAGAGGAAGCAGTACTCTTCCTGCTGCAAGAGTTTGACCCTCTTGTCCAGGGAATAATTTGCTCAATTCTTTAGAACAGGTCAAAAATCAGAGTGAGTGAGCAGTCCTTCCAGAATGGATCCTGTATAGAGCTGTGCATTAAACTTCATCCAAGTGAAACCTGTTCATCAGTCTCTGCCCAAATCTCTTCCTGCTGTTGACTCTCCTCCCTCACAGTTTGTTGCAAGTCCGATCCCACAAGCTTGCATCTCACATGAGTTGTTCTCGATTGTACACAGCCAGGTGCAGAATGGTGCAGGTCTTTTGAAAAGCAGCACAGGAATTTATCACCTTATGCCAAGGTCTGATGGTGTCCTCACGGACCAGGACATTGTGGAGCCTTCCCTTTGCTGTTAGGGACAATGTCCATTCAGTGTGCCTGGCTCTAAAGAGAGAAGATACTCCCAGCCCCAATGCAGTCCTGAGCCACGAGACTTCCAAAGCTCCACAGAGCTGGCCTCAGCACACTGCTGGGCACAGCTGGAAAAGCCATAAGTTTGTAGGGGCTGCAGTGTACACAGCTGGTAATGAATGTGGAATTGCCTTTCATTTGTTTGCTTTGGCTTTTTGATCTCCACAAAAGGTTGCATTAATTTTTTCTTTAATTGGAGCATTTATTCCCTTGGCCTTGGATTGTTGCCTTGGAGATGCACAAGAGACCTTCAGAGAGCTGCTTATTACAGCAGCAGGTGTACATAACGCTGACCTGGACAAGCCTCCGTGAGTCACCTGCTGATGGCTTGGGTGGTAGGTGGTTGCATGAGTCATTGAAAGTGAGGGGATCCCACACTGCCCCATCTCCTGAAGGGCAATATCACTGCCTTTGGGTGCTTCTTGTTGTTGTGCATCAACAGCACACAGCACAAGATGGTTCAGTCTCCTCTTCGTCCTCAGCTGACGTGGGCTGTGAAACGGTATGGTGCTGCAGAGTGGAGTGGCTGAATACGAAAAGCAGCAGCCCAAATCAGAGGCCCTCTTTGGAAATCTGGCTGACCTGTACCTTCTCTCATGGAGGACAGCGAGATTTGTATGGGCGAGAAGCGAGTTAGAAGAGCTATTTGTGTGCATGTGCATGTGTGTACTTGGCTGACTGATGGAGAAAGAAAAACTAAACACACTAGACTAACGCCCAGCTGCCTGGTGAGTCGGTATGAGTGGGAGTTTGTCAATGTCAGGAAGGAGGGTAAGGTCTCCATCAGAGTGCTGTAAGGAGAGAAGTGATGTGCATTGGCCTGTTGTCTCTAGATGGAAAAAACACACCGTAGGAAAGATGAGATGAGACACCAAAGGGGCAGAGGTAGAGTGTAATACTTTGATATTCAGAAAAGGAGGGGATCTGACAACCAGATGATGGTTTTCAGCAGCGCTGGTGTGTCTCTTGGTAGCTCAGTGCCTGGCAACTTTGATAGCAGTGCAGATCAACTGTAGGAACATCACATATGGTCCAGAAAGCTGCTCATGTATTTTCTCCCTCTGTATTTCTGTTGATGACTGCTTGAGATCAGAAACATCTCTCATGAGCAGTGAGGCAGGCCTTACACAGTTCCTGTAAGATGGGGAGACGTTGGGGACCGTTCCTCCCAAGGCACTGCCTACATCAGAGAAATGTGCTGCAAAATCCCTCTAAAGCCACGTATCCCTCATGGATGCAGGGTGGTGGCACATGACTGGTGACCCATGAATAAGCTAAAGTGCATTTGCGAGAGGCCAGCAAATGCCCAGGTGCTTGTCCGAACGTATATATATCGTGTGTGTGTGCACCATTTTTATAAACTGATGGACAGTCCCTAAGAATTAAATGCATGTATGGCTGCAGTCTGGCCTTTCATCACAAAATGTCAGACTGATAGGACCCGTGTGAGTTGGTGACAGGACAGGGAAGGAGAATGAAAGAGAGAATGGTCTGTCCTTGTGTGCCAAGATACCACATCCACCAAGCTCTAAAAGATCCCTTTTGGGGCAGAGGAACTGCGCTTCACAGCAGCTTCTACAACAATCTGGAGTCCTCAGCTCAGGAAGGACATGGATTTGTTAAGAGTCCAGAGGAGGCCACGAAGATGATCGGAAGGCTGGAGCACCTCCTATATGAGGGCAGGCTGAGAGAATCCGGGTTGTTCAGCCTGGAGAAGGCTCCAGGGAGACCTTTTAGAGCAGCTTCCAGTACTACAGGAAAGCTGGGAAGGAGCTTTTTATGAGGGCCTTGAGTGACAGGATGCGGGGAAATGGCTTTAAACTGGAGAGGGGGAAGATTTAGATCAGACATGAGGAAGAATTTCTTCAGTATGAGGGTGGGGAGGCCCTGGCCCAGGTTGCCCAGGGAAGTGGTGGCTGCCCCATCCCTGGAGGTGTTCAAGGCCGGGTTGGATGGGGCTTGGAGCCCCTGATCCAGTGGGAGGTGCCCCTGCTCGTGGCAGGGGGGTTGGAACTGGATGGGCTTTAAGGTCTCTTCCAACCCAAACCATTCTATGATTCTATGAGCATAAGGTTCATAGAAGTATGCTTGCCTGCTTAAACCTAAGCACACTTGCAGCAAGATGCATGCTCTGAATTCTTATTTTAAATAGTTTAATTTCTGGCTCTATCCCTGGAAAAATCCACTTAGAGCATCCAGAGGAAGGAATGTACCCTGTGTTTTGAGCAAAGAATGATGCACAGCACAGGAAAGCAGAAGAAAAGAGGACATTGGACTGGAAAAAATTATTCTGAAGAAGGAGAGAAATGTTTTAGGGATGCACATCCCAGAACAGCTTTTGAGGGTGGGGAGGCCCTGGCAGAGGTTGCCCAGGGAAGCTGTGGCTGCCCCATCCCTGGAGGTGTTCAAGGCCAGGTTGGATGGGCCTTGGGCAGCCTGAGCCAGTGGGATGTCCCTGCCCATGGCAGGGGTTGGGATGATCTTTAAGCTCCTTTCCAACCCTAATTATGCTGTGATCACGGCGCTGTGCCGGCTGGGCGCAGCCGCCATCTTCGCGGCTCTTCCACTTCCTCCCGCCCCACCGCCATCTTGCGCGGCGCCGGCGGGCCCTGCAGGCGGCGCTGTGGCGGAGGGCGGCGACAGGCGGCGGAGCAGCGCGGCCCCGCGCGGGATTGACAGCGCGGGCGGGAGGGAGGAGAGGGGGGCAGAGGAGGAGGAGGAGGAGGAGGAGGGAGCGGCAGCGGCAGCGAGAGCCCGTATCGCCCCGCATCCCGCCGCCGCCGCGCAATCCGCCGCCATCCGCCGCGCCTCTCGCCCATCGCCCCATTGCACCCGGCTCCTCAGGCACTGCCGGCTCCCCGCCACCATCACAGGTGGGTATCGGGGGCCGGTAGCGGCGGCGGACGCGGATATTTGAGGCGGTGAGTGGAAGGGGGGGGTGTGAAGGGGGAGGGAGCCCAAAATGGAGACGGAGCCAACGGCGGCTGCGGCACCCGGGCCCGGCGCGGGGCGGGGGCGCCTGGCGGGGATGGGGCGGCCTGGTGGGGATGGAGGGGGTGGGCCGACTGTGGGGTTCCCCCCCCCGCCATCTCGGGGTGTTGCTGCCCCCCCTTACCCCGTCATCTCGGGATGTTGCAGCGCCTGTATTTATTGTGCGCCCCCCCACGCCTTCCCCAGCTATGAGGGGGGACGCTGGAGACCCCCAGCCTGCAGGGGTGCAGTGAGGGCTGTGGGGGAGGGAACGCGGTGAGGAGGCATTCTAGAGGGGTGCAAAGGGGTCTGGATGAAGGAACAGGGGGCGGGGGCCTCCCTACAGTGGTGCAGCGGGGTCTGGGGGCTCCCTGCGGGGGTGCAGTGACGTCTGGGGGTGCAGCAGGGTCTGGGGGCTCCCCAGAAAGGGGCAGCCGGGTCTAGGGGTGGAGCGGGGTCTGGGGGTTCCCTGTAGGGGTGCAGTGGGGTCTGGGGGCTCCCTGCGGGAGTGCAACGAGGTCTGGGGGTGCAGCGGGGTCTGGGGGCTCCCTGCGGGAGTGCAACGAGGTCTGGGGGTGCAGCGGGGTTTGGGGGCTCCCTGCGGGAGTGCAACGAGGTCTGGGGGTGCAGCGGGGTCTGGGGGCTCCCTGTAGGGGTACAGTGGGGTCTAGGGGTTCCCTGCAGGGGTGCAACGGGGTCTTGGGGTTCCCTGCGGGGTCAGGGAACGTGGGGAGGCAGGTGTCCCTGGATAGGTTGCGCTGGGGTTTGGGGGCTTGGGTAATCAGCAGGAGGGGCACCCTAGAGGGGTGCAAAGGGGGCTGGGGGTGAGGCAAAGCAGGAGGAGAGGGGATTGTCTCTCCACAGGGGTGCAGCAGGATCGAGGGAACACGGGGGGGCAGCGTGTGTCTCCCCGCAGGGGTGCAGCGGGATCTGGGGGTGAGGGAATACGGGGCGGTTGGTCCCCCGAGGGGTGCAAAGGAGTCTGGGGGCTCCCAGGAGCGGTGCAGCAGGGTCTGGGGGCCAAAGGACGCTGGGAGCGGAGGGGTCCTCCCGCAGGGGTGCAGTGGGGTCTGGGCATGAAGGAATAGGGGCTGAAGGGGGGTCCCCGGAGTGGTTCAAAGGGGTCTAGGGGCTCGTGAATACGGGCAGGGGGGTCCTCCCCGCCGCAAAGGCCAGGTTGTTTGTCTTTCCCCGTCTGGAGTGTGACACAAAGATATTTTTGTCGCGCCGTGTGTGTGTCTCAGCAAAACAAGGAGGGGGGGGGCGGCATCCGGAAGGCTCGGCGGGTTCGTTGTTGTGGTGCGGGAGCTACAAAGGGGCTGCTGAGGCCGCAGGCTCGAAAGGGGGCTTGGGGAGAGAAGAGGGGGAGGGCAGGTGCCCAGCCCGGGGGTGTAGGTGAAGTTCAGGCGGTTTGGTGCTGGGAGAGCTTGTTAGGTGGGTTGGGAAAGATGTTTTCTTTTATTTAGGAAGGAGTTTTTCATCTGTGTGTGAGAGCAGATGTGCTGTAAGGTGGGGAACGCCTGCTGTGGGTCCCGGTGCATCTTCACCGGCGGGTGGGAGTGTTGATTGTACACTAGGAGGGTTTTATTCCCTGAGGTGGTTACAAAAACCCCAGATCCTTGAAACTGGAGCTGGAGAAAGGGGTTGAATGAGCTGGGAGTTGTGCGTTTTGTTGGGAAAGTTGTTTTGTTTCTGTCTTCTGAACCTACTCTTTGGTGTATCAACTCATCGCATATTTGTATATTGATGTCATTGATGTTTGGGGTCATAACTTGTAATAAATATAAATGTTTAAGACTGTAGTAATTTTGTCTCTTTCTAGGAACAGGAATAAAGGTCTTTTCCAACCTAAATGGTTCTATGGTTCTATGTATAAGCACGTTGCAGTGCCTACATCATCTGCCCTAGTCTGCTTAGTGGGAAGGCATTCCACCCCTTCCAGGACTGAATCAGGGTTTGTAGTGGATGTTTTGTTTGTGTTAAGCCTTGTCTTGCCAGATGCACACGGGCCTTCCACTGGAATGGGCTCTTTCATGATGTATAAATAGCTGGTCCCTGCATTGGAGAGCCTGAGTTTTGAGAATTGGTTCCCAATGAGTAGATTTCTTGGATATACACTGGCAAGGATGTTACTATTGGACCTGCCTTTTCCACATTCCGTTGGCACAGGGGTGGTTAAACCACAGTATTGTCAAAACTGGTGCTCTGCGCTAGGGTCTGGGAAATAAAGTCACCTGGAAGAGGTGGGGAGGAGGGAGGCTGAGACCGTGTACTGAGAGTGGTATTTAAAGAGAGACTGGAAACTGATGGGTTTGGGATGATTTCTGTCTGAAAAGTTGAAATACTTGTATTTTTCACTTCAAGTAAATTACTGTAAATGGCCCTGGGTTTTATCAGGAGCACATCTGGGTTCCCTAAGATCTTTATGTGTTCGTCATGGTCATTGCTGCTTCTTCCAGGACTGTGGCCTTCCTAGTTAGCAGTGTCTTATGGAATATAATAAACAAGACTTCTCCCATATGACCTCTTCAGAATGGTCTGCTGTAACAGTTTAAAAGTTAAGATTAAAAATCATACTCTGACAAATCACAAGTTTGTGGGTTTGGTTTTTTATCAATGACACATTTCCTCAGGCCACTACAAGTACATCTGCTGTTAGCTGTATTTTGGTTTTGTGCTTAGTTTGATATGTACATTGAATATAAGTTTATTCCTTTTTTTTTTTTTTTAATTTTTTTATTTGGTCTGCTTCTCTGTACGGCTTGAGTAGACCAGGTGTCACACCTTTTAGGACGCTTTCAGCAGTCTTCACTGATAGAAAATATAAGAAAATATGTTGCTATATGACTGGAGCAGATACTTTTCCTTGTTTCTTAAAATAAAAAGTAGTAAACCATGAGTTTTATATAGATTTCCAAAGTTGTCTTTATATAGTGCCTTAGTGACTTGTTTTTTCTAAATTCAGAGAATTTTTATTTTATCTTTCAGCGTAATTTTGTATGAACTATGGGCTTCTTTTTCTCTGTGTACATGAGAGCTTAGAAGTGAAACCCACCCAGCTGGCTGAAGCTGGAAAAGTCAGTCAATAGTCCATACAAACGCTGGAAAGGAGGTGCAGGGTTTAAATGTATTTTGGTTTTAATAAATATGAGTAATGCTCCTAAAGGAATTTTATTAAAATGATTTAACCTTATAGCGACATTTTAATAAAGCCTTTTAATAAAGCTTTGTGTAAAACCTGACTTCAAAGGCTAATTTACTTGAACAACCTCCTCCTAAATGTAGAGGTGGTATCAGAGTCCATTACTTCTCTTATGCCTGACGCTGTGTGCCATGGTATCTGACTGAGTTGTGGTATAAAGATGAACAGTCCTCAGTCCTCGCCTGTGTGGCACTGGTGCTTTTGCATCATACCCGGTTTCTGTACCGCATCCTCCTTATCCTGCAGAGTTTCACATCTGAGGTGTAGCTGAGCAAAGTCAGGACCATGGTTTAGGCATGTTTGGTGGTGCCTCCAGTTTACCTGAGCCGTATGGTACAGATCCTCTTAGATCACGCATTGCAGAATTGCCTGCGTATTTAAGATTCAAAAGTGCTGGATGCTCAAGGCCTTCCTTGTACTTACCTGAGTAATCAAAAGTATTTAAGGGTAAGCTGGGCTACCTTTAAGTGCTGCTGCATTAAAATAACAGTAAGCCATTTTATTTTTTCTTTTGTGGTGATCACTTGTGCAGAGATTTTGCTGTAGTGGCATTTCCACTTGTAATTGTGCACTTTCTTGTTAAAGGAATAGAAGCAATATGAACGGGATGAATGAACTGAGGATGGTAACTTTAGGGGAAGGAGGGAGAGGGTTTATTCCAAGGGCTGGACGTCTTTGGTTTTCCCTGCTCCTCTTTACTGGATTCCTTGTTTATTCTGCAACTTGGCAGTGAGCGTGTTGTCTCCGTATCCGGCCTCGCTCTTCAGCTAATCGTGTCTTGTAAGTGGGTTTTGTTTTTCACGTGGCACTGACTCATTCTCCTAATAGGTTGATAATTTTGCAGCTCCTTACCTCTAGTTTGTCATTTGGAATGAAAGAAATACAACTGTGAGTCTGTCAGGTGTCAGACAATGAGGTGAAAGCACCTGGGAAACAGGTAGAGGCTGGAGTTGCTGCCCTCTCCTTCCCGGAAGGTTTTTTTCTATCTGCTGAAATTGACTGTTACAAAAGTGATGACATTGTTGCTCCTGGAAAGCTCCTTCTGAAGGGGGTTTTGCAGGTAGGTGCAGAACCCATCTGGTCTGTTTAAAGAGTTGTTCTTTAGGCGAGAAAAGTGGGGCTCCAGGAGATTGTAATGTCGTGTTAAGCCTCACTGAAATGTGGTTTGGGCTCCATTATAGTAACGTAGTAGTATTCAGGATGTTCTCTGTGCACATGTGCTTCCTGCATAGAAGCAGCTAAGAAGTTTGAGCTTGAGAGCAGTTTATTTCAGAGCAAAGCTCTTTGGATGTGTTTAGCTGTAAATCCTGATTTATTTTTATTTTTTTGGTCTGGGAGCATTGGGACCATAATTGGAGTGGAGTGGGGTCTGCTTTAGTAGACCTGGGTTGTTCTGTATTTAACTGTTGCATTGGTTGGTTGTTAAGCTGCTTGACTTGCAGTGCTGTGGGGTCTGTGAGGACAGATGATGTTTTTGAGGTGCTAAAAGGTGCACGTGCAGTTCAGCAGGGGGTCGTTGTGCTTACAGCCAAAATACGGTGTCTGTATTTTGGTTCTGAACACTTAAAAGATTCAGGAAAGCGCTGGTAAACTGGAAGGGGCAAGAGAGCTCACTGTTACATCTTCAACATACTGCGGGTATTAATTTGTGAAGGACTGGTGGAAACGGTCATACCTTGAGTGAAAAGGAAGAGGTAATGGCCAGAATTGAAACATGCAAAAGTGAAAGAGGTGGCGTAGTTGAGTGAGGCTTAAGTGTGAAGAAATATGGGAAAAATACCTGGAAGAAAGTGAGGAGTTGCTAACAGCATCCTAGGATCTGGCCAAATGAAGTGACATTGGACTTTAGTACTTGAAATGTCCAGAGGGCTTCAGTTAGCTTTGGGAGCATCCTCAACAGCCTTTGACTTTCAGGTGAGTAGCACATAAGAGGAGTAAACTATGTAGTATTTGCAGAGTTAGCACCCTGTTGGAAGAGATTTGGCGGAGGAATCCTTGGGTAGCTGTTGAGACTTTCCTGGACAGGAATTGTAGTGATGGTGCTGCAAGGGGTGAATAGAGGCAGGTTTGAAGAGCTTGCACTGGGACTTTGCCTCCCACAGCTGCTTCTTGTGTGGGAATAGAGTGTTTTTTTTGGAAGAGTTCTGTTGTGGGGTAGGTTTTTCAGCAGTTCCTACCTGCATGTGGGCTGGGAGCCTGTATAAAAGCCTTGAGTGCTCTTGTTCAGAGATTGAAGTGGGCTGTGAAGCAGGCAGTGTAGTAAGGACATGCTCAAGAAACGCTTCTTCATGGCTGGAATAGTGTGAAGTATGTTTTTTTCTTTTTCTGAAGTAACCAAAGAATCAAGCTCCCACCTAGCAGTTGAATCTTCACAAACCGTCATTTAGGAGCAGCTTCATGATCCAAGTATTATTAAGGTGTTAGTGTTCTGCTTCTGAGCAAAATGTTGCTTTTTGTGATGACTGTGATCCTGTTGCAGTGAGAGCATTGTATGGGGTGGTTAGTTTAGGCGGTATTGCCAGCGTTCTTCATCCAGGCATAAAGACCTGCTTCTCCAGAGCTTCTCTGGAGCAGGGCTTCACGCTCCTCTGTGATTCAAAGGGTGTTTTCCAGCACCAGAAAGTGGGAGGTGAAGGGTCCATTTCATGCTCTGCCAGTCAGCATTGCTGCAGAGTCCTGCAGTATCATTTTCCTATCTGGAAAAAAGTGATGATGCTTACGCACCTTGTCAGTTATGCACTACAAATATCTATGTAAATTAAAGCATCTGTGAAATGTTTTCACCTCCTGTTCGGCTTGGTGTAGTCCAGATGTCCCTTGCATAGTCTGAGTTGCTTAGCTCTCCAGAAAAGCTAAAGCTACCTAAAGATAGCTAAAGCACCTTTCCTCAGAGTACTGAAATCCTGCACGTAACTTCATTTTCTTACTTGCTTGAACCTGTGTCCTCTTCTGATCAGATTCCTGCCAGCATCCTTGGCATTCATTTGTAGTGCAAATGGCTCCTACGAATAGGCTTCCTGTAAGAGGGGTTGCTGTGCAATGCTGCATTGCCTTGGTGATGTTGAAACTGGGGAACCTGGAGGAATACTTCTTTAGAAGGTGCAGTATCTGTGATGTTTATGAACTGCAGGCTTTTCTGAATGGCTTGTAATCTTATTAATGGTTTGAACCAGTCTTGATGGCTATGGGAAACTGGAGAAATACAATAGAGAAAGCTGTATTTGGCTCTTGCCAGGGCAGCGTTGTACCCTGCAGTGTGTGTGTTGGTGCTGGCCTGGCTGGCTGTAAAGGTGCCTGCTGGAGGAGCTCCCATCAGTGCCTTGGGGAGGAACAGGACTTCAGGGTTCTGCTCAACAGGGGTGTACAGGAACTTCCTTGTGTGTGCAGTGAGGGTCTGGCGTTTACTGACTGCTAATTGATATTGGGTTTTATCTCTGGTATTTCTCTTCATGAAGATATCCTTTTGTGCATAACCTGAATGGGAACTGAGTCCCTGAAGTCAGCAGACAGCCTGAGTGTGTGCAGAGGTGTTCCCAACACTCAGATCTGGTAGTGTGGCTCACTGGCAAGGTAAACCGCCCCCCCCCCCCCCCCCCCCCCCCCCCCCCCCCCCCGATTCCAGTGTGATTCTTCCTGAGACTGAGAAAACAGAGCTGCTTACTCAACAGCTGATGGCATTTGTGTGGAAAGAGCTGTATCTCTTCCTGAAAAAGGAACTGTTAACCCTAAACAGTGCCAGCTTTGCTCTGATTTCATCTCTTGGAGCTGTGACATCTCTGATTTCCGCTTTACTTTTTTTTTTTTTTTTTTTTTTTTGCTATAAAACCTGGCTTCACTGGAATAAGTTGCTGAGATTGGGGCCAGATGAAGGGATTGTGAAATGTTTGACTTCACTGGAGAATTTTTCTGGTCACTTCTTAGCATGCATCTGTTCTCTGGCAGCATTTGAACCTCCCACTTGCCCTTACCCTGGCTATGTAGGGCTCCCCAAGGTGAGCCACCTCTAAAGATTCAGAGGGTTCTGGAGCTCACAGCACAGATATCTCACCTGTGCTCCTCTTGTTGTATCCCACCTGGTTTATATGGGTATCATTGCTGTGATGATTTTTAGAAGTCCATGTGGCAAAAGTGTCAGGGCTAAAGGAATTTCACGATCTTAAAATGCAGTGTTGTTCAGTTTAGTTGTTAGTGATGGGAAGAGTCTTTGCCTTGAGCTGTTGGTTCTAAGACCTGGTGCAGAGGCCAGAGAATGATCTTGTGCTTGTGTGGGTGCCTCCTGCCCTCGTTTGCTCCTGGAGCAGAGGGCAGGATTGGGTTTCCTTTCTGTGGCATGAACAGTCTCTTCTACTGGAAGAGGTTGTTCTAGACACAGCATCTGCTGCTGCTGCAATGCTTTCCCTCCTCCTCTAATTCTTCTTTACAACTTGATCCTCTGTGATCAAGAGCTGCATTTTCTTTGAAGGCCTTGTCGGTGCACGTTTGGGTGACTAGGGCAGAAATCTGAGCTCTGGGACTTCAGACATTGCCTACAGTGTTAACTTGAGCAAACTGTTTGTCTGCCTTGGTTACCCAGCCTCTAAAATAGGACTGATGGTACTAGCCCTGTTACTCATCAGGAGATCCCTTCCAGCTACTCGCCGTCTGTTATCGTTGCTCAGATACCTAAACGCCCAGTTTACCTTACAGTTCAGCTGAAATGTTGCCAAGAACTTCCTGAACAGGTTTTGCCAAGAGCGTTACGCCAGGGATTTCTTTTGTAGCTGGATTTAAATTGCTTGCTTGCAATCAGCCTCCTTGCTTTGGCATTGAGGGAACAGGATGTTGTATCTGTGTATTCTCCTCTGACTTTCACTTGTCAGAGGAACCAGAGCCAGGGCAGAATGGAAGGCAGAATCTCTTTGAAGGCTGCTCCTTTGTGCAGGCAGCTCATGGAGATCATCAGGTCAGTTCCCTTTCCTCTTGTACTAGAGCAGTCGGGGTCTGGATTTGTTGAAGCCACTGTTGGTTCAATGCTGAACTGATCAGCTCTGTCCTCTGTGAGTTTTGCTTCTGAAACGTGAAACAGCAAAGAAAAGTGCTCTTTATTCCTATTGTGTCTTGCTGCAGAAGTGCCTACAGGAAGTCATAGTTTCTGAGCCTGGTAAGGTACATAGACAGGGGCAACAGTCAGTTTGTGCTGGCACTTGTCTCATTCAGTGTCTTTATGGCCTAGATAAGAGGGCAATGAGTGTGATGTTGATACGGGTGCTTCCAGGTTGTTCCATGTAAGGTACCTTGCTATGTCTCTTGAGTAATCAATTCTGAATTTTGAGGGATCAGAAAGCCCTGCAGTGCTTCCTCTTGGCTTAGCTATTAATAATTAATACAGTTATTCCTTCTTGACAAGCTGGCACTGATGGGTCAGTTGTTCTTCATGAAGTGGTGGGGCAGGTGGGCAGAAAACTGGCTCTGTTTCTCTGGAGGGCTGTTGCAAACAGGCCCTCCTTTCAAGGAAAGAATTTACTGCACACCTTGGGTTTTCAACTGCTTGAAATGGAGAGGGAGTTTTGTGAGCACAGGATCTTGCAAGTACTTTCTGTGGGCTATGGACCAGCCCTCTGGCTGGATTTTTTTTTACTCTGTGCCATTGTCTTGCATTCTCAGGATGAAGTATATCTTATCTTTGTCTGCATCCTCACTTATTGGAGGTCAGGGCTCCATTTCAGGGTCTGGCATTGTCTGTCCAGCCCTTACAGAAAGGACTATAGAACTCATTAATGTTCTTTGTGTAAATGCAATTTAGTTCTTTTCCAGATTCTAGTCTGCTTCATCTGTTTTACAAATACATTCTTTCTACCTCCCTGCCTTTCCAACACTGGGACAGCTGCTTACCAGAGAGGTGAGGCTTCTGTGTTTCACAGGCCAAGCCTGAGATTATGGAGATGTGTTTTCTCTAGAACTGTGCAGTAGTTCAGGAGCAGTAGCTGTGATTCCCAGCCTGTTGGTACATTTAAACAGGGGACAGCAGGCAAGCTTGGTGAAGGCAGAGCTAAGAAAATGTGATCAGGCAATCTTACAGGACCTACCCTTTCTGCTCCCCTGTTGTCATGTTTTATCTCTGTCTGTACAGCTCCACGCCACAGAGTTAATGATAGATATGCTGTCCGGAAGATTCTACCTCTCCTCTTCATAGTCCTGTTACTGCATGTCTCAAATCCAGGGTGGCTTGGCTTTGGCCTGGTGATGGGTTTGGCCAGCGGGAAAATCTTCTGGCAGACAGCCTTCAACAGCATTACTCAGCTAGCAGCGCACCTCTGCAGTAAATCATGGGAGATGTCATCCTGTTTTTACAAGGAGACGAGGTTCATGGGAGATGCAGAGAGAAGCTGGAGTTGTGTGGAGTTAAAAGAGCTGGTACTGCCAAATACACCTGTTCAGCTCAGCAAAGAGGACCCGAGTTTGCCATGGGGTGTCTGTCTTTTCTCTGCGCTGCAGACTGCTGACTTGCTTCTCCCTGTCTCGCAGGACTTGGTGCCACATTCAGGATCCCAGCATGCCTTCTTTTCAGGTGTACCAAGAAATCTTAGCAGCTGTGTTTGGAAACAGTGCAACAGAATGACAGCATTCTGTGGCCCTGACTCTAGCTACAGCCTCTGCCTGCTGCACAGCTCTGCTGTGCTGATTGTATTGGCTTTATACTTCAATGCTGGTATTCACCTCTTACTCCCCGCCTTACTAACTGGTCTCTCCTAGGAGCTGAATGCCCATCAAGTCCCTTCCTGGCTATGCTGATGATCCCTGCCTGGCCCAAACAGATCTTCTTCAGGATGTAAGTGCCTCTGGCGCCAAACCCATCGGCAGCTGGTCATGCTGTTTCACCAGAGCTCTTCCAAGGGTAGCCAGTGGTTTCTTTCATCACTGAGGCAGGTAGCAATGGTTTCACAAATAGGTGATTCTTGGTGGGACCTGTTCCAGAAGTGCTGCTATCTCCTTGTTGAAAGATGAATGTTTAGCTACGAGAAGTACCAGCAAAATTGGCTGAGTGTATTTAAAGAGGAGTAAACATCGTTAATCTTCTGTAAAACTATACTATGTTTTTTAAAAGGTTTCATGTTACATTAGAGACTGCAATAGATTCCAGTTCAATGTCAATTCCAAATGCTTCTCTTTTTCTGAAGGTATAGTTCAGCTTTTGCGACGTGTGAGTTTCTGAACAATTTGCATGAAATTTCAGGTAAAAAAAAATCCTGCTTCTGGAGAAAAGCCTTTTCACCGTTATTCTCCATCCTGTTGCTTTGGTTTTGTGTTTGTGACTGCTGCTGTGGAGTGAGCAGTATGTGAAGGTCTGCAGTGGTCTTGGGTCCTTCGCCTGAGTGCTTGTGCTCAGCATAGAGCTTGGTGGTGTGCGAGTAGCTGAAGCGATTCCATGTGTGTGTTACCTTTGATAAATCTGTTTGCCCTGCTCAGTTAAGGCTGGCTGACTTCCAGGTATTCCAGCTCCATTGAAGTCTTGTGAATAAAATACCCAGCCTCCCTCGTACATAGATTTACAGAGGGCTTTGCAGACAATCCTGTTTGTCAGGAGTCTCTCCTTTTGGCTGTGTTTTCAGCACAGGGATTTCCAGTTGTTACCAATGCCAGTAACTCAAGGTTTTCACGTGGTTCTTTTTGCAGCACAGACTCCCCAAGCTCGGTAGATCCCTGCTGTAGCTCCAAGATGTGCATGCTCTGACACTTTGAATGTCACTGTTGCTCTCTGTGGATTTGAACATTTCCCATTGAAAGGCAAGTTAGACAGGGTCAGAACCCAGACATGAAATGCAGCACAACACAATGTGGACATGGAGACTCCTGCATAGCGAAACTCTCTGCCTAGGAAATGATCCTGATGGTTATTTGTACCCTAGGGCCTCCAGTGTACCTGGTCATGCTGTAGTGTCTTCCGATTCCTCTGAGACCCTGAGTGTTTTGCACTCTGGTACTGTCCCTGGGTACTAGAGGAGACCTTCTCAGTCTGGGAAAAAGTAAACTCCATCCTAAAACTGATCACCTTCTTCAAAAGATGTCTGTAAACTCAGAGAGGAACCTTGCAAAAATGCTGGTGATTTTTTTTTTTTTTTACTTTTTTTATTTCTTTGTAATGGGGGATAATGATTTCTTCAGGGTCAGTTATTGGACACATGGACAATGAGCACAGGGCAGAGGCTTTGCCAAGGCTGTCAGTTCTCAGCTGTCAGCATCAGTATGTGCCTTCTGGTTCTAGCTCTCCCAACAGTAAGCCTGCAGTTCAATTCTTAATGAGCTTGATTTTTATCAGAAATGGCTTTACTCTGCAAGACTAGAAGGCCTTTTGTTGATTCCTGCCTGGATCCCCTGCTTGACTGTGATGGGAAAACAGTCCAGTGTCATTAACACCCTTGGGAAGCTCTGGCCTCTCTGAAGTTCCATGGGTGATGGGTGCTGAGTGATGTCCCTGGCCAGCACACCTTTGGACCAGCTCCGATCTGCAGCTGGCTCCTGTCCAAAGGCACAGGTCCTGTGATTAAACCTGTGGGGTGACTCCTGTGGGGCTTAGTGCCTCTGCAGCCTCTTTGCACCATGACTATGGAAATTGCCTCACCTCCCCATGGACTTGTTTCCCCCTTTGGAGTGCACACATAACACAAAAACAAAGCTGTGTTTCTCCGTTTCAGCTTCAAAGCGCTGAAGGACTTCGAAGTAAATTTTTCTTGTCCAGAGAGCAGTTGTGGCTGTCCTGGAAAGTTAGACAAGGGCTTTCTCCTGGTATGTGCCCAGCTCCTCTGCTCTGAAGTGGTTGTTTATTTCTCCCTCATCCTTTTAATGATACAATAAGCAATCGAGAGGCAGCTGAGATGCAGTTACATAACTGACTGCCAGGGTTTGTCTTTGGCAGCGTTGCCCTGTGCGCTGTTTGCGTGCTGACTTTCAGGAACTTGGGGGGGGGGGTTCTGTTACCAGCTGACCCTGAACCTGATGTGGTAGTTTTTTGGAGTTGCTTTCCCCCTCCCCCCCTAATGCCTACTAATTTTGACTGGTTTGAGTTTTCTAAACCTCGAAGTGGATTTTATTGCTTGGCATGGTGTGAGGTTGGTAGGGGATTGGCATGGTCCAGGCAGACCCTGAGCCAGCCTCGCTCCGCGAGGCTCAGCATACCTGTAAAAGCAGGTGGCTGTGCTCTTGCCAGTGCAGTGAGGGCTGGTGTGCAGCACCCTCTACTACACACTCTGGTCCAGAGCTCCCTACAGCTCTGACCGCTCAAACAGGTCATTGTTCTCGATCTAGCTTCTGCCCTGCCAAGTCTCTGCAAATAACTGGGTTTTTCTCCCTTTTTGTCTGTCCTACTAATAAAACAGAGCGGAAATAGGCAAGCAGGGGAAGAGCTGTTGTTGTCTTTGGCACGTGGTGACTATCTGAGCAAAGACTGAACCAGACTAGAGCCAAAGATCTGTTTGCTGCTCTGCAGGCAAAGGTGCCCCAAGAATACCGGCCAGTCCTATTGCCTCTGCAAGCCTTCACACTGCAGTCCCATGCCGTGGTGGTTCAGCAAAGCTGGCTGTGTGGAGCTGCTTCTGGAGCATCCTGTGGGTGCTGTTACTGAGCGACAGAAAACACTTTTCTTCCTCTATCCCCAGCCACACTGCTTGCTTCCGAGTACACAGCTTCTTGCTCCTGGCGGGCCTGATTTAAACCCTGCGGTGCAATGAATACTGCTTGGTGACAGGTTCATTGGTCAAAAACTTGCCCCCTGGCAGCAGCTGGATGGGCTGTACTCAGTTGCAGATCACTGTATACTCTCAAACTGGCTGTATCCAACATGTGTGTGGTCTGTGCTTTATTTTGTACATAGTGGGTGGTGGACTAATCCTCTTACCTGGAAATCACCTTTGGTAAGGGTTGCTGGTGGAAGTTGTAGCCTCTGGTCAGGTGAAAGTTTATTCAGAAAGGTGATTGCTGACTGCATTTGAAACATGCTTTCAACTGAATGAGTTTCAGAAAGGGTGATAAATGGGAAGGTCTGATAGATATGTGTGTTTTTTTACTTCAGCACAGAGAGTTACAACCCTAAGATGGGACCTAGAGGGTGGCATAATAAATGCCAGCAGTTTTAGGCTTGAATTGTAGGTTTTAGAAGAAGAAATCTTGACATCTAAGTTCTGTGAAAAGGTTCTATTAAGCTCCTAGATGTGGGAAAATGTAGAACAGTGAATTACACTTGGAAAAAATGATAGAAATATCTATTGAAAGTAAAGCAAAGCTTCTCTTCTGAGATAAATGTTTACCTACAGTGGGTAGCTTCACACGCTGCAGTGATTCAGCTTTGTCCTAGGCTCTGAGAGCCAAAAAGTGAAAGCAGAGACTGCCTCTGTGAATGGTGTTAATCACAACATGTTATGCCAGCAAAGATCAGAGTGAAAATAACAAGCCACATTGGTTGTGAAAAGTGTATTTATGGCTGAAAACGGTGGTGATGGGGCCAGCAACAGAGAAAAGGTGATCTTTTTTATAAAGTGTTTTGAGGACTCGTAGCAGAACTGCTGAACCCACAGGGTCTGAACCTGTTTCATTTGAGCAGTTTTTCTCTCGTGGTCAGCAGGTGGGAAAAGGGGATTTGAAGAAATAACTGCCTTCAGGCATTGCTTTCAAAGCATTAATTGCTGGAATGTGTCATTAACTGTGGCCAGTGTGGAACCGTAGTCCTAAACATTACAAACTTAGCTACCAGTGTTTCAGTGGGAAACCCAGTGGTAAATTCCAGTGTGGGATAAGATAGTGCTTTTACATCACAGGAATCAGTGTGCATAGCTTCTTGTTATTAGACTTACTCTTTTAAAGCAAGGACTATGTTGACCTTCTTCTCTTGTGTTCTCACACTTAAGCTCACCTCTTTGAGCACTGGAATGGCCCTGTGAGAAGTGTGTTCATGCAGTTCTTTTCATTCCGTTTATGGATTTTAAATCCCACAAACTGCTTCTGACTAAAGAGGAAGGGGTTTAAATCTTGTACCTTAGTGTATCTGCTCACCAAGTATCTACAGTTCTGGCAGTTGTGCATGTTTTACTTTTTACTTTCCTGTGGCTAAATAATCCATTTGATGGCATTTCCTTGGTTTTCTTTCATTAAAAGGCAGATCGGGAGCGGCGCAGAGAAATTTCCTTACTAGATGACATTTCATCGCAATGTCCGATCGTTTGGGGCAAATAACCAAGGGAAAGGATGGGAAAAGCAAGTACTCGACTCTCAGCCTGTTTGATAAGTATAAAGGAAAGTCAATAGAAGCTATCAGAACCACAGGTAAGGAACACTTTCGGAAAGCTCCTTTTGGTGTCTTCCAAGAGTGTTGTTGCAGAGCTAATTCAGATTGTTGGCCCTGTGGGTAGAATGCCCAGTGGAAAGCAGCTGGGTTGCGGAGCTGTATGTGCTGGTGTCTAAGCCTGTGTTTCATTAGGACTTTAAGGAAAACGTCTGCATTTCTTTGTGCTGCTGTTATTGTAGAGATGTGAAAGAATTATGGCAAAACAGCTGGGGGACTGCTGGCCCTTCTGTTTAGCCAGTGTCCTTGCTGCAGAGTGGTCAGGTTGCAGACTTGAGTGAAAGCTTTACCAGGCCATTAGGGTCTACCAAGATGGACACTTAAGGTGACTGAAGTGCCTTAAGGTGGTCAGACCTTGTGTGAGGTGAGAGTCGAGAACTGAATGCCTCTGAGGAAGAACATGAGTCAGTTTTGCAGAGGAGATATGACCAAAAGTGGATCGTGGGGTCAAAAAAATTTGAAACACTGCCTGGGCTAGCTCTGGATTTGGTGTGGGAGTAGAAAACCAAAGAAAATACTGTCTGAATGTGATCTAGTGAGTAGAGCTGGGAAATCTAGACCTTGGGACTCCTGGGTTAGATTGGTGGTCTGTCTGCTAAGACCTGGGCTTGGATGGCCATTTCCCCAAGCTGTGAAAGGACCATGCTGCCTTTCCTTGGTGAAGTGAAAGAGGAGCATCTGGACGGGTAGCTAGAAGACTCACTGGGCGTTTTCTGTTGGGGGAATTATTTCTCTCTCCCTCCTGACTGTTGTAGGAGGCTCCTGTTAGCCAGCTGCTACAACAGACGACTGCTTCGCTGTGGTCCGGTGGGAAATGACCTGTGTGTTGGCATAACAGCAGTGCTGCTGCTGGCCGTACAGTTCTGTTGGGACTGCACCCAGCTACAGTATGCTAATTGAGGTTTCTTATCTAGTAGGATGTAGCCCTCTCTGACCTGATGTTGTTCCTTTTTCACTAGTTATTCCTAGACATGGCTTACAGAGTCTTGGGAAAGTTGCTACTGCCCGGCGCATGCCACCTCCTGCAAACTTGCCTAGCTTGAAGTCTGAGAACAAAGGAAACGACCCCAACATCATTATAGTACCCAAGGACGGTACAGGATGGGCAAACAAGCAGGATCAGCCAGACCAAAAGAGGTATGCAGAAAAACTCTGCTAAGTTTTGTCAGGCAAGCAGCAGCAGTTGCACAGCAAGCAGCACAGTCCAACACACTGCTGTGCTGTGTGTTGAACCTTAGTAATCAATTCTCTGTTTTTCATGCCAGTTTAGAGCCAATGTTAGCTTGACCTTTTAGCAACAGCTGTATTGCCAGAGTTGTTTTTTTGTCCTCTTGCCTGCATTCCCCTTTGATCTCACCTCTGCTATCTCTTTTCAGTTCCAGTGCGACGGCTGCACAGCTGCAGGAGTTGCTGCCGCAGCAGGGTTTGCAGAAATCTGTCTCCAATTTACAGAAGCCGACACAGTCAATCAGTCAGGAGGTAGGTGCCAGCGGTCTCTGAGACTGCCACCCTGTTTCCCAGACAGCTTGAGGGTTTTCTTTAATTGTCTGTGTGGCCTTGTGCAAGTAAGAATCAGGAGATGGCAATTCACAGAACAGCTCCTCTATAACCAGTTCTTGTAGAATTGGCTGTCTTGGCTCCAAGTTGCTGTGTCCCAGGAATGCTGTGCTGCAGTTTGAGTATAATTCTGTGCATGTTACTGCTGCACCTTTTAAGAGTGTGCAGAAAATTTCAATCTAGAAAGAATGGCTGGAATGCAGGATGGCTCGTTAGCACTTGCAAACTATTTAACTTTGGGTCTAATTCAAGTGTCAGGTGACAATAGATCCAGCTCTTGCTCCCAAGCTGGTGAGATTTAGCACTTGCAAACTATTTAACTTTGGGTCTAATTCAAGTGACTAGGTGACAATAGATCCAGCTCTTTCTCCCAGGCTGATGAGACTTGATAAGCGTCAGGATCTGAAAAAGCTACTGGCAAGTAAAAAAAGCTTTCCCAGAGAGTGCAAGGACCTGACCCCTCTGTGCTGCATATTTCACACTTCCAGTTAGAAAAAATTCCCAGCCCTTGAGGATCAGGGAAATTGGCACAGGGGTTGTGGTTTAAAGGGAAGAGTGGTTGACGCATGAGAAAGTAGTGTGGCCTTCACGCTGGGATGCAGCATGGAACAAATGTTGAGAATTAAGAGGGACCATCTGCGAAAATGCAACCAAATGAAGGGAGAGCTTGATTAGAGGGAGGAAAGCAAGAGGAATGGTTTGAGGAAACAGTTGAAGATGAGTGGAGAACTGAGAGTTAGGGCAGAGAAGTGGATTTCTGCTGTAGCATCAGAGCACACTGGAGTGGGGAGTAGCTGACTTTGGCCCCACCAAGAAGCTGGGGAGATTTGCAGTATCCAGTGACATCTGGGTGATCTGGAGGTCTAAAGTGTGGCAGGTGCCAGCCAGGAAATTAGGCATAGTCATGGGGCCTCACTGATCTGTGGACACGGGGGATTTTTTGTTTTGTTTTGTTTTCAGAGTACAAATTCAGTGCCAGGTGGACCAAAGTCATGGGCACAGCTGAATGGAAAGCCAGCAGGACAAGAAGGTGGTGAGTATGATAAAAAGAAATGGAGCAGGGTGTGTGCCTGCTTCTCCTGGATATGCATGAGATGGGGTGGACTCTGTTTCTTCCTGCCCTCCCTGTCTAGACTGGTGTGGAATGGAACACAGCTGTCTTGGTTGTAGCACAATGAGGCCATATGAGTCTTGTTTTCAATCTGTTTAGTGTTTTGACTGGAATGATACAAATCCTTCTGTTCAGGTCTGCCAGTGCAAGACACAGCTTGAACAGAACAGGTCCCATTGATGACTTGAACCAGAATGGTTCATGCCATTCATGCACTTGGGAAGCAGCAGAGTTCTAGGAGGTGAAGGTTTTGAAGGAGAAGGGTAACATTTGCCCCCTTATAAGCATCTTTCATCAGCCCAGAGCAATGTGTAATAAGCGTACAGAAAACAGAGTGGAAAAGGGGAGAGATTGGTTTGGGACAAAAGGAGGAGAAGCGACATTGGAGACTGGAATGTAGACATCCCTGTGGCTAGTAGCATGAGGAGCTTCACCTAATTAGGTGGTCAAAAGTGAGGCTGTAATGATAATTCTCAGAGGGAGGCTGTACACAATGTCCTTGGACCAAGGGTATTACAGTGCCAGTGGGTGGAAGTGGCATTGAAGCTGTTGCAGCATGCACTTCCTTACGCCTTGGCTGAGGCCTTTCTATTAAGTTTCCCTGAGTAACCATCCTGCTAATGGCTTCTGCTTGACTGAAGCAGTGTTAACGTAAATTGGAAGTTCACTTGTCTTCAGATGCATTCATTTCCTCACAGGAGGCGGTTTCCAACTGCACTGAGTACTACCACTGAAACTGTATTGAGAATAACAGCTCAGTTCTGTTCTAATGTGAACAGACCTGGAACCATTCAGTTGAGTGAAATTGCAGAGATTTTAAAGAGCTGAGACAGCTGCAGATTGCAGAAATGGAGGGGGCAAGCTTATCCTAAGTTAAATTAGTCTCTTAATGAAAGGGTATTTCTCAAAGGCTAAATATTAAAGCAGAGATTTGTGGTTGCCCAAGGTTTGTTGCCAGTGCAAAGACTGTGATTGTTCGGTTAATTGGTATTGTTTTGAGACTGTTGCTGTGTGGACCTCCTGTGCAGTCGTTTTGAGATCTGATCAACTAACGATGTTCTTAAAAATCTTTTGAAAACTCATTCTAGGTCACACTTACCAATATAGAGTTCTAAACCCAAGAAAAGAGTTGCATATGTGGCTAAGAGCAGCTTAATTAGAAGGTAATTGAATCACTGAAGAATCAGAAATCTGGCTGAAAGGACTTCTTAGGCCATCGTCATCCTTGCATCTCTTCTCCAGTGGCACTGAACGATTGCTTTGCCTTCTAAGATAATACAGCAGTTTCTAGTATTATTGACAAAGAGGGGAGTCTTTTGCTTTTTGCTCTCTTAAGTATTACTGCTGTAAAATCTTGGGGGAGGGGCTTGTCGTGAAGAAATGTAGTCTAATAAATTAATTAGAAACTGCTCCATGCTTATGTCTTCTGTATAAAGGGCATTTTTGGGAAAAAAAAAGTTGCACCAAACTTTTATCAGTATGATGCTACTTAGGGTTAGAGTGCAAATTGCTAATGCCTGCACATGAACAGGCGTTGTGCAGCCTTACATTCAGCCTTACCTTTCAGTTGGAAGTTCTCCCTGAAAGAGGCTTTGTTAATATTCTCATTGCTGTTCTAGTTCAGTAGGATAATGCGCTAGAAATTGGAACTTTAGACACGTTTCAGATACATTTGGTGTATTTGAGAAATATCCTTCTTGTGTATCCTTACCTGTCCAACGGTTGAAGATACTACATTCAGCAGAGGCAGCGCCTTCCCTGGAAAACTTCAGATAGGTCTTGTGCAGTGTGCAAGTTCCAGAAAGTGAGGATGATTTAAAGAAGCCAATCCTCTTGACTCCTTAGGGCAAGGAAGGGTAAGGATAGCTGAGACTTTCTTGTCAGATCTTCAGTACTCGTTGTGGATATTTCTAACATGATAATTCTGATAGGTCATTTTTAAAACGAGCATTAGCCAAGTAACATCAAGAAACGTTTCTCAAAAAAGCAGGTTTGTTTTTTAATGTTTAATAGTGCAATAATGCTGACCATTTCCTTTTATTCAATGTTATCTTGACAACAGATTTAGGAGAATTGCTGTGTTTTGTTTTCCAGTCAGTGGCAGATCTTTAGAACGGATAGAAAGCTGTCATTCTAGGGTGGCTGATGATTTGGCAGTATAATTTCCCGGTGACAAGAAATGAACTTGGCCTGATCTGGCCAGTGACCTGCATCTTAAAAGTGCTGCAGTAGGGAGGAGAATGGGGTGTAGCATAAGTTGCTTGATCCTTATCTGTGATCTTTCACTGAGTATATTGCTAGAAATCTTAACAATACTCTTCCCTGGTAGAGTGCGATCTGAGCGGGAGGAGTCGGAATAGAAACATCAAATACTTGATAAGCAGGGTATCCTCTATAAGCGATCTTGCAGATTTATATCTGTGCCTCAGTCTGAATTTTGTAGTTTACAAAAATAATTGGAAGCTGAGAAAGTTCGCACTGACTTTGTTCAGCATGAGAATTGAAATGCAGATCCCAAGTTAAGAGTGTGGGAGTGCTGGGTGAGGAAATGTGTTGCTGTGTTGGTGACGGTGTCTGAGAGTGTTTTGGATGTGAGCTGAGGCGCTGGTACGATAGTAATTTGGATTTAAATATGCTGGAGGCCCATATTCTCAGGAAATGTGTTTTCAGGCTGAGCTCATTAGGGAATTGAAAGAGTAGAAAGATCTTCCCTGACTCCCACACTTATTTGTCCGACAGGTTCAAGGGCCTCAAGCCGACTGTTATCCTTCTCTCCCGAGGAATTTCCGACGCTGAAAGCAGCTGGCGAGCAGGACAAGGTTGGCAAAGAAAAGGGCGCCTTAGATCCGTCGTATGGGCCAGGACCAAGCCTCCGCCCCCAGAGTAAGTGAGCGATGGTGTCTCTCTGTCATATCTCAGCCTATAACCCATAGGCTGTGTATCTTTTTGTGTGCTCACATGTATCAAGTGGCTTAGGAAACGACAGTGGATTTGCACGTCCTTGCTAGTTCTGTGGTCCAGACAGCCAAGTATGGACTGTTGTCTGTCTACTTCATTGATTCATAAAAATTGCCGTGTGAAGTTGTGAGGCAGTCCCACTCCCTGTGGACTAAGGGAGAGCCACAAGTGAAATGAGGGGGTGCTGTGATTGGCTTCTCTTTGAATGCATGACGTAATTTGCCTTAATTCTGCAGAATGACTGTGGAAACAGGGAGCAGAGTTGGTGGAATTAAGGCTTATTGACAAATAACTGCTGTGCCAGTGGTGTCCTTACTTAGTAATGGCTGATGGCACTGATCTCTTAGGAAAATAAGTGGGTTTGGAAATTTTACTTGGTCCCTGATGTTTTTCTACACACTCAGTGGAATTAGGACTTGACCAGAGTATTTCTGCTTCGAGATTTTTTGGCAGAGTGACTGTCTGCATTTACAGATATTAACAGAATTATTACCTCCTTTTTTTATAGATGTCACCAGTTGGAGGGAGGGCGGTGGGAGGAACATCACCTCTGCCACATCTCTGACCGCCTCCCCTGCTGAGCTGGGCAGCAAGACCTCCAGCACCGGAGACGGAGCCCCCTCCTCAGTGAGTGCCAGTGATCCGAAGGAGCCGTCTCTCCGCCCAACTCAACCTATCCGCAAAGGGGCTTCGCAGTTCATGGGAAATGTCTACCAACCACCTACATACCATGACATGCTACCTGCTTTCGTAAGTTGCCCTTTCTCCACTGCTGGGTGATGTCCTTGCTGCTTAGAATATGTGTGGGTTGAAGTCATCAGCTGTTTTCAGGACTCTCGGCTGGTTCCCAGGGCTTGCTCAAGAATCCTTCTCTTGATCTATTTTTAGTTTTCCCTGTTCTGCATTATCCTTTTGTGCTACAATACTGTAGCACAGCCTTGCCCAGCCCAAGGAAAAGTTGCTGCTTTCCCTCTAGAGCTGGAGAGGGGAACTATTTGCTGCTGGCCTATCAGGCAGCCAGACATGAAATGTTTGTTTTCCCTTTGCATGGATGCAGCTACTGTGCTTGTGTGGTAACCTAATCTGGATAAATCTTCCTGTGGCAAGGAGAAAAACCAGCTTCTTCTGCTTTGCTTTGTTCCAGATGTGTCCGCAACAGCCGTCTGAGACCCCTGCATCGCTGGACCGAGGGTCTTTACCCGTTCCTCAGCTTCGGCTTGAGCCGCGGGTACCTTTCAGACAATACCAGATGAATGATCAAGATGGGTAAGGCTGCCATGGCTGTTCCACTTGAGAGGCACGCTTAGAGTGTGACATGAACCTTAAACTATGCAAGAATTTGGGCCAAGGATCCAATTGCGTGGCTGAGGCTGCTGGCAGCCACAGAGGAAAACTGATTTTTACCCAAAAAAAGCAGGGTTTTCCTCCAGTTACAGCAGCATCTGTAAGCACACTGTGTCTGAAGAGTGAGTGGACGTGAGTTGTATGTGACCCTGGACTGAAAGGGCTGCAGCTGTGATCTGTAAGCCCTGGGAAGTGGGTACCAGGTAGGCAAGGGAAATAAACTTTGCTGGACAGAGAGAGAAACTTGGAGCCCTTGTATATACAAGTGCATGGTAGAAGAGGACTGATTTTATGGTTACAAACTCAGCTCCACATTCTTTTCTTTGTTTTTTGCTGTTTCTAACCATTTTTTTGCATTTCCCTGTAGAAAAGAGAACAGACTTAACCTGTCTCGCCCAACACGTCCAGTTCGACAGCAGCTAGAGAGACCACCTCGGCCCACCATTATCAATGCAGAGAATCTAAAGGGGCTGGATGAACTAGACACCGATGCAGATGACGGATGGGCAGGTATGGTGCTTCTCCATTCCCTAGCTTCAGGCAACAACTGAGGAGGTGAAGCAAGGGAGTTAACTTCTCCCTGAAGTGTGAAATAGCCAAGATATTCTGGTGGCTCCGTTTCACTGTCACAAGAAGGAAGGAGAGGAAGCAAAAGGGTGGTCTGTGTAGTTGTGAAACTGCTGTTGGTGTAAATGATGACACAATGGATCCTTCTGATCCTTCCATCACACTACGCTCAAGGAAATGGATCTGAGGACTCCTAAAAGCTGAAAACACCAAACAGCAGGAGGGTGGCAGTATGGCTGCTGGGAAGAAGAGTTAGTCCTGCCTTTTCAATTATGGTATTCCGTATCCTGTTGCACACAGTCTAGCTTGGTGGCAGTTACCTCATTTGCAGAACCCTGTTCTCACACTGCTTGCTGCTTCTTTTCTGGGACTGGTCCAGCTACTCAGGAATGTGGGTCCACACTGCTCCCAGGATTTCCAGTACCTGTGGTGAACATTCAGATTTCCCATTAGTTTACGCTAAGCCTGATTTAGTGCCAGAGAGGGCATAAGCTTTATCAGGACAAGGGACTTGTTTCTTTCCTCTCATATATCCATTTTCCAATCCTACCTTTGTAGGCATTCATGATGAAGTGGATTACTCTGAGAAATTAAAGTTTAGTGAAGATGAGGAAGAGGAAGAAACTCTTAAAGATGGACGACAGAAGTGGTAAGAAGTGACTGTATTCAAACCTACAGTTGTTTGAATAAAACTAAACACCACCATGATCTTTTTAAAACTTGTTCTAAATGTTAAGGCTTGCTCCCTGTGATTCATCCTTGACTGTGGATTCTACTGGGCATTGTTTGAGTGGGCCTTGTGGATGCGCACGGGTCTTGAACCTGAGTGCCAGGATGCCAGGCTTTTTTCCTCCTCTCCTTTGTGTCTCTCACCTCTATCCTGCTGCATAACAGTGATGTTAATCCTTATGCATCTTAGGAAGAAAAGTGTGTTGCTTGTTTTGGTGGGTTTTTTGGATCTTTTCTTTCTGTTGCTGTCAGTTGCCTTTGCCAGTTGATAGGACTGCAGGTGTTTTTTTGAGGCAAATAGCAAATGTAATAGCAAAGTTGTTTATGTGACAGGAACAGCTGGGATCCCAGAAGGCAGCGACAGTTGTCCCTGAGCTCCGCAGACAGTGCAGATGTCAAACACGCCTCAGAGGAAGGAAAAACTTGGAGTGACTCAGTTGGCTTGTCCCGGCCTGTCCGGAAAGTGCAGGATTCACAGCAGCCTCCAAGGAAGCTGAATGGCTGGAGCTCTGCATCTGAATACCAGGTACGTTGAACTCAAGTGAGTGGGCTTGTGCTGCTGGATGCAATGCATTATTGTCCTCAAGAGGCTAGTTTTACATTTTATTGAAAACAGGATGCTGATGAGTGTCTTGATCCTTTGTTTATATCCAGCAGGGGAGAAATCTATCTGTGTAGCACTCCTGCTGGATAAGACAAATGGAAACTGGTGCAGAGCAGTGGGGTTGTCAGACAGTGAAAAAGTGTAGCTACTGAACTACATAGCAATAACTCCCCACCAAAAAGGATGGGAATAGAGGAGAGGGAGCCAGGAAGGTATTTTCTCAGCATGGGATGTAAAGCTTAAGATAAAGATGTTTGGGCCATGCTGACCAAGGAATGCTTTCCCCTTGGCAGAAGCCGACACAGGGAAGTGTTCTCAGACAGCAGTCCGTGGAGGATAAAGAAGAAAAGGTGCCACTGAGACAGAAATTTGTGCACTCTGAGATCTCGGAGGCTGTTGAAAGAGCCAGGAGGCGACGGGAGGAGGAGGAGCGGCGAGCCAGGGAGGAGCGTCTGGCAGCCTGTGCTGCAAAGCTGAAGCAACTTGATCAGAAATGCAAACTGGCTCAGAAAAATGGGGAGACCCAGAAACACACAGAGAATGAAGACGTGCGACCCCCAAGCACAGAGAAGAATGCTGTGCAAGAGAACGGTCATGCTTTCCAGAGAGGTAAAGAAACGTTGCTTGCCTCACCTTGTAAGAATGCTTTTTTTTGTTATTGTGCTGCTCTCTTACCTGATGTGTGTGGGAGTTCCTGGGAAGGAGCATTTAGGGTGGTGCTTGAGTGGCACTTGGGAGATCAGTTGCTTCACATATTCTGCAGAATATTTTGGATTGATGATGAAGGTGATTTTTTATTAAAAAAAAAATCCTATTAAAACAAACTACAAACTTTTTTGGTTGCCTTTATCTACGCTCAGTCAGCTGTGCTAGCAGTGACCTTGTCGCATGACTGGATGGTGATATTAGGAAAGTGCTCATGGGTCACAGGTCAGAAAATCTGTTATTGGTAAGCGCTGGCAGGTTTAAGAAGTGACAGGCGAAATGGACTTCTTGCTCCGAGTGCTTAAGCAGAAGACTAGTGGCAGGGGCAGATCTTGGAATTGATCACTAAACCAAAGTGGACAAAGCCCTCTGCAGCAGTCAGTGCAAGTCAGGGAGATTGCCTGTGAGGTGCTTTATATAGCTGGAAAGAAGTTCAGCCACATAAGGCAGTCAGGACATGCCCACACCCATGGATATCACGGTGTTGCAGTGGACTCACAGAGCTCTTGAAGGCTTATTTTCTTCTCTGCAGCAGCCCCTGAGTTTCACACCCCAGATGTCTCTGTTGGCTATCTGGAAGAGGAGACTCCTGTCCCAGCGGCAGCAGCCCAGACAGGCAGTGAGGAGGAGCTCAGAGAAGCTCCCTCCCCAGCACAAGAATTCAACAAATACCAGAAGTCTCTTCCCCCACGATTCCAGAGGCAGCAGCAGCAACAGCAGCAGGTAATAGCTGAAACACTGCCAACCCTCTTCCTTTGGACCCCCCAAACCGTTGTGTTTGCTTGGTTCTCAACACAGTCAGCATGAACTAACCAACCATCTTCAGGATGGCAGGTGATAAATGTGTTTAACCTTGGCTTTTTTCAGTACTTCTGGTCACAGGTGTATCCTGCGTGATGTGTAAAAGGGCTCCATGTAGGTTACGTGAATTTTCCATCTGCCTTGCGGTGCCACAGCTGTTGTGGTCGGGGATTTCTGTGTCTGGGGAGAGGCATGGGCAGGCCTGGTTTGTTGGAAATCTCTTAGAACTATGTGTTTTGTAGCAGAGCTCTGGTTTGCAAATGTGTTTATGCGGGAGAGGCTGGGGATGTTCCCCTTCCCGTGTCCAAAGTCAGAAGAAAAGCAGTGACTACCTTGGTACTTGATGTAGGCCTGATCCAGTGTAGTGTCTAATGCCTTTGGCTGGCCATGAAGCTGGTGAACATCTGTTCTTACTCCCTGGCACAAGATGAGAGCAAGGAAGACCTTTGGGGATCACCTGCTTCCGTTTCCTTTGCGCTTGCTGTGCCCTTACCCTGTTGGGTTTGGATGGCCACTTGCTTGCGAAGGGCAAACAGTGTTTAGGTTGGCAGGTGGTTGGACTCCACTTTGAGCCGAACATGTGAGCTGTGGAGTGGCACAGTTCTCATTCTACCTCCTGCCTTTGTCAAGAGGTGAGTCGTCATTTAATCTCCTGTCACCTTCTACCTACCCTGTTTTTTTTCTGTGAGGCTCTTTGAAGTTATAATTTTCATTGCACCATAAATATGTTTTATCTTATTTGTTTAATTGAAAAAATCTCTTCTGGGGTTCTGGGCAACCAGCTTGAACCACTTTATGCCCTATGTCTTGCCCGGCCTTCCAGCTGTATGTATGTGTTCAGCTCGATCCTTCTTAGGGCAGCAGAGTCAAATTTGTCAAGGAACAGAATATCCAGGCTTGAGGTAATGCCAAGTTAATTGCCGTTCTTCACAGAATAACCACTTGAAATGTGATATGATCAATGCTGCTGCAAACCTCAGTGAAGAGCTCACATTTGACTTTTGCTTGGAAGCTCAGTAATTGCTCTTTTATGGATGTTCCCCTGTGCTTGTTACTGGGCAGTTGACATTTTCATGATTCAGATGAACAGCAGCAAGTGCTGCTGATGTTACTCTTTAAAAGAGATGCTCTTAAACTAAAAATAATTGGATATCTTTGCTGTCATGCTAATAATACCACAGGTTATTGCAATGGAAGAACATGAAATTTTCACTTTTATTTTCTCTTATCCTCAGTGTCATTAGGATATATGAGGCAGTTTGTGTCTTGGCTGGCTGGTATTGCCGTTTAGTGGCAGTGGTTCCATGAAAAGAACAAAACGAAAAATAGTGTTGGTGTCATTAATGGAATATTTTCTCCAAGGTACTGGAACACTAGATAACTTGGATATAATCTTTGCATTTATTTAAGTTTCTCTCTTGCCATAATGATGTGTCAGGATCAGATTTAAAGGTTTCTTTCTCGCTCTGCATTAGGGGATTGGCTTTTTTTATGAACAGTCACAGTGTTTGAGGCTGTTGTAAGCTTAGCAGGAGAAGATGGTGGAAAGTTTGATAAGCAAATAGATGTATTCCATGTTACTTGGAGCTTTTTGCCTTCTGAAAGCTTTCTTTGGTACACAAAGCTCCCTTCAAATATAGATTCTTTGTGGAGCTTTAGCAAAAGTTAAATATCAAATGAGATTAGCATCGTGATGGTCCTGATAAAGGAAGGTGGAACTGGCAATGTGGGAGATGGAACACAACCCGAAGGTGTTAGCCCATCTCTGGAGGACACACAGGAAACATTAAAAAGTATTAATAGCTCTCTTAATTGAGTTTAGTTTGTTCTTATCTAATCTGTTTGGCTAACATGAGTTGAACTGATACATATATGCACACTAAATAGCTTATAATTGCATTTCCTTCGAAGAGCAACATCTTCTAAAGCAGTTGGTTCTAGTTAGGAAATTGTGTTTGACAGGCAACTGTTCTGCATCTCACAGAAGTGTTGAGAAAAAGGAAACTCGAATCTTGAAGCTTGCATTTGGCACCCTGATCCCTTGCATTTGGCAACATAGAGTGGCCTGTAGTGTTGAGAGATTCTATCTGCAATGTATTCTGGCTGTTCTGGGTATTGGAAGAATAGCAACAGCTGCCACATTCTCACTAGTGAACTGCCCTTATCTTCTGTACCCTCCTATCTGATCTGATTTTGAGCCTCCAACACAGGGAATGGGTTTTCCTTTGGCTGGCTGGTTTGCAAATGTGATTCCTGGCACTGTGACCATTCATGTCGAACAGCCCATGCCTCTTCCCTGCAGGAGCAACTGTACAAGATGCAGCACTGGCAGCCACAGCAAGTCTATCCTCCCCCATCACATTCCCATCCCCAACGGACATTCTACCCACCACACCCTCAGATGCTTGGCTTTGATCCTCGCTGGATGATGATGCCCTCTTATATGGACCCTCGCATGGCCCAGAGCCGCACCCCCGTGGATTTCTACCCTTCAGCCCTTCACCCTTCAGGTAAGGTGTTTCCAGTCTTTCCTTTTATCATGGCTGTTGATTTGGTCCATGCCTGGGGAGCTGCTGTGCTTCACCCATCTTAGTTCTGTCCAGACTTGGCATCTTGGCTGGCTGTGATTGACCTTTTCTAGGGATGAGAAAGAGTCAGTTGCAGTGAGAGCTGGTGAGGGAACAGAGGAGATTGGAAGGGAGGATACTTGCCTTTTCATGCCCTGCACCGGGATATCTTCCCTAACAGTTTTGGACCCTTAGCACATCACCCCCTGGGAGAAGACGGATCAGTTTGGGAGCGACTGTAGTTGTGTGTAGTCTTAATAGACCTCCTTCAAGACGTGATGGAGAAATTCTGTAGTTCTGAAACTATATGCAACCTAGTACCTTGTTACTGATCTTCAGAGGTGTGAATATAAACATCAGGCTGTATAAATCATTCCCTTGAGTTTTTGTTTCATTTTCACACACCTGCTTGCTTCCAAGCCAGTGATAATGTGTAGTGTTCTGTGCCAGGCTCTGAAAGGTGTGTCACCTTGTGTATCACTCCGGGTGTCTATCCCAAGCACAGGTTCCCCCCTGCCAGAAAGGTTTCCCTGGCTGCAGTCACCTGCTGCCCCAGAAGGAAGGATTGGTCAAAGTAGTGGATTGTTAAGTTCTTCTTGGCAATGAGATTCTAGCGTTAATGGTATGATTTCTGTTGTGACCAGGAATTATGAAGCCTATGATTCAGCAGGACACCATCGGTGGGAGCAGCTGTCGGTCTGAAGATCAGAACTGTCAGGCAGGGCAAGTGGAAAGGAAAACTGTTCCCTTGGATTCTGTACCAGTGTGGGGCCAGGAGAGCTACACATCTCTGCAAAACAAAGGGTACTCCCTGTCCCACCAGAAACAGTCTGATGCTGTGGAGGGAGTGCATGCCAGGTGAGTGTGGAATTCCCCTGTCCTCATGTGCTGTGATGGGAGGTGCTGCCATAAGTCATTTCCTACTGAAAGGCAGGTGTAGAATTGACCCAAAAGATACCTCTGAACAGGCCAAGGTACTGATCTGATAACACCCCTGTACTGTTGAGTGTTTGTCATGGTGTCGCTTACAGACTGAGTCAGTCAGTTTTTCTGTCTGATGCCAGTCGACGCTCCCAAGCTTAGAGCCTGTTTGGTGGGAGGGAGGCACTTGTCACCTACATGGGTAGGTACAGAAAACAATGAGTCAAAAATTCTGATACTTTCCAGTTTGTCTCCTAATTCTTTGGGACTTTCTGAAACCAATTCCTTGTTTTCAGATGTCCACATATGTTGGAGGCCGAATCTGTCTTTATTTCTTAAGTTTGCTGCCCATCATAGGAACTGCTTTCTTTATCATCCATTCTTTTGACACAAACCAGGCCATACAGCCTGTGACTGCAGCAGATCTGCCCAGTGTTCAGGTGTTTATAGGCTCGTTGCCTTATGATTTAGAACAAACCCCAGTTCACTTCTTTGTTTCCACCTCTCATGCCCAGCCTGGGCCCTTGGAGATGCGCTGTGCTCTGCATTAGCGGACTTTTGTCTGTTGTTTGTTTCCTCCTCAGGAATGACAGTTACTCTGCTTCTGCTGGAAGGCTGGAGAGTCTGAGCATCCAGCGAGATCTCTTTGAGGAGAGAGGGGAGGAGTACTTGAATGGTTTTGACAAGAAAGCCCAAGCAGACTTTGACAGCTGCCTGTCTTCTCAGAGGATGGGCCAAGATCTCTTGTTTCAGCATCAGGAGACAGTGCAGGAAACCTGTCCTGCTGGCAACCGCCATGCAAACTTGAGATGTTCACCCCTAGAACCTGATTTTATCCAAGCGGAGAAGAAGCCTGAATATAATGGCTGGGATATCAGCCACCATAAGAAACCTGCAGAGACTGCAGTGGAAGTTGCCGAAGAAGCACCCAGGGATGAGCAAACATTCAGTGCTGACCCATGGAAGAAAGAAGGAGCTAACAACAAACAGCCCACGGAAGAATCAACAGAGTGGGCTCCAGACAACCGGAACGCCGGTGGTCAGCACCAGGAGCAGATGGGGAGGACACGCCGATCAGGCCCAATTAAAAAACCAGTCCTGAAAGCCCTAAAGGTGGAAGAGAAGGAGAAGGAGATGGAGAAGGTTAAACTGGAGGGAGAGGACACCTCACGCCCGCTGAAGGAGAAAGTGGCTGTTCAGAAAGTGGAAAATGAGTCAGATGATTCTGCAGCCTTACTGAACTCTACACGTTACCTGCTGGATGGCAAAGGTTCTTCCCAAGCCACACTTGCCCGAGAAGCCGAGAAATCCCAAGAGGAAGAGGAGGAAGAAGAGGAGGAAGAGAAGCCAGAAAGAACCTGGGAGAACAAACTACCTAGAGAGTCCAGTGATCTCCCTCCTACAAAAAGAAACAACTGGATCTTCATTGATGAGGAACAAGCCTTTGGTGGGAGAGGTCAAGGGCGTGGGCGAGGGAGAGGCTTCAGGGAGTTCACTTTCAGAGGCCGAGGCACTGTTGTGGGCAGCCGGGGAGTCTATAACAACCAGCGGAGCAGCCGAGGGCGAGGGCTTCGGGAGTTCAGCCAGCCAGAGGACTTCCCCAGAGGCAAGCCAAGGCGCCGGATTGCAAGTGAGACACACAGTGAAGGGTCAGAATACGAGGAGCTCCCCAAGCGTCGCCGGCAGAGGGGCTCAGAAAACAGCAATGAAGGCTCTTTGCTGGATAGGGAGGACAGTGATTTGAAAAAGGGAGATTTCAAAGAGTCCTGGAGGTCCAACAAAATCTATTCAGATGATCACACTAGTCTGGATCCTAAGATGAGGGCTCCGAGAGCTTTTGGGAGATCACTGCCGCCAAGACTGAGCAACTCTGGCTATGGGAGAAGGGGTTTCATGGGTAAGGAGCCCACCCAGTGGCAAGGCAGGAGTGGGGGAGGAGGGTGGCAGGAGTACAGCCACACTTCTCCATCCGACACTTTTGGGAGCAGGCAGCAGTCCGACAGGGACTACATTCAGGATTCTTATAAACATGTGGATTCCTTCTCCAGCCGTGTTTTTGATGAGAATCATCTGGATGACAAAAGGCACTTTTTCCAGGAGGATTACTCAGCGGATCAGGAGAACATAGAGAACAGGCCATTCAGGAGGCGGCGTCCTCCCCGCCAAGACAAGCCCCCACGATTCAGGCGCCTCAGGCAAGAGAGGGAATCGGTTGGCCAGTGGAACCCTGAGGAGGGAGGCCCCAACCTGCTGCCCAGCCAGTGGCCTGGAAGGCCCAAGCTGACCACCATGGAGAAGAGCAGCATCTCTGGCAGACGATCTCCTGAGCTGTCGTACCAGAACTCATCAGACCATGCCAACGAGGAGTGGGAGACAGCATCTGAAAGCAGTGACTTCAGCGAGCGGCGGGAGAGGCGAGATGGAGTTTCAGAGAATGAAGGCCAGCTGGAAAGTGGCCTCGGGAGTGGGAGCTTGGGAGAGAAGAGGGAGCTAGCAAAGCGGAGCTTCTCAAGCCAAAGGCCACTTGTTGACAGGCAGAGCCGCAAGGCCGAGCCAGCAGGGTTTGTCGAGCAGTCTGTCAGGACTGGTGTAGGAGCAGCTTCCAGATACGAGAGCCAGCAGAATGGGACACTGATAAAAAGCAAAAGGTAAAGTTGTGTTTTGATGTACAGATCTCTGTCATCTGATATGCAGGTATTGGAGGATTGCAGAAGGGCTGGACTGTGGGTGAAGAGCTGTTGGCTGCATTTCTTTCCATCTAGTGTACGTGGCTTCCAGAACCATTTATCCAACCTTACAACATCCAAGGGTTACATCATTGTGTGTTTTATAACCGACTGATGCCTTTGCTTCTGTGCTGGGAGTCCAGGTTTATGGAAGTCACTGAGGCACTGTGAGAATGGCACGTGCTGTTGCTCTGTACTTTAGTTTTGGGCTAAGGCAGCTATCTGCTCTCTGGAGTGCCTCTCACTAGAGACATGAAAGATAATGAAGGAAATCCTGTCCTTAAATCCAAACCTGTTGTGTCTTTGCTTTCCCATCATGGGTCCCCACTGGAATGTAGCAGAGCACAGAAGTGAGGGCTGGGTTTTCATGGGATGAGTTGCTGTGAGCTGTGCAGGCTGAGCATCACTAACCTGGATTCCCAGTAGCATGGTTGTGGCCTGAGCGCAGTGTGTGGCATCACCAGTCCTGGCTTTGCCTGAGCAAATATTTTCTTAGACCTTAGTGGAAAGCAGTAACGAATGGCAAGCAGCACTGTGTGTTTGTAGCCCGGTAAGAGGAGCTCTCCTGGAAGGAGGAATATCTTAAGATAACTCTGATGCTAGGGATTAAGTATTCCTTGCAAGTGTCTTGTGAAGATTGACACGATGCTGGGTTAGGTGGGCCTTGGTCCTAGGCCGGTTTGACAGCTCCCTTATTACCCTTTCCCTTGGAAAAAACGTCACATGCGGCTGTGTTGTATGGGGTTTAAAGCACTTGTATTAAAGCAAAGTTGTATTGGGTTTAGTAGGCAACTTGATCTTTCTTTTTTTTTCCTGTCCTCTTATGACTCATGTCCCAGAATTCCTGGATAAGGTAACTGATAATAGTTTATCTGGAAATAAGGGAGAGAAGAGCTGATGTCTGGAAAGATAGACATAGGTAGAAAGGGAAAGTAAGGGAAGAGGGAATCTTTCTCCAGACACACACACCTTTTACATGTCTCTTCTGAGCTGAATGCTGGAGAGTGAGCTATGTGGATGGTGGTCAAAAAAAAAATCCAGGACAAGCAAAATGGAAAGACTATTTTTTTCTGTGTTGTTGGCCTCCCTTCCCTTCTCTCACTTGGTGCTTGCCAAGAAATGCTTTATTTGCAAAGAGGACCAGAGGAGCTGTTGAAGCGGTGTCATAGGGAAGGCAGGAGATGTTACAGAAGCCCAGAGGTCTCCCCCTGGAGGCGAGCTGGGGTATTGGCTGTGTTGCAGGAGCAGCGCGTTGGTTGACTCATAAGTACAGGTATTGGTCTGTTTCCATTCTGCTTCCCTGCTGACATCCTTGTCATGGTCTGTGTGCTTAGAATGTAACGTCTGCTTCAGTTGAAGAAAGGCTGGGGAAGCGTGAGGTGTGATTGCAAACCTGACAAAATACAGCCCGTGTGTTTCCTTCTTGTTACTTCTACTCATTTTCTAATGACAAATCTAATTCCTTTCCCTTCTTTCCTTGTAGATCTCCAGAAGAAGGAGGGAGTCTTGGCAACACCAGTGGTGGGAGCAGCCATTCCATTTACAGCTTGGATAGGGCTTCCCATGCCAACTCAGAAAGTGCTGAGGGGCAGGGTAAAAAGCCAGAGAAGGAGCCCAAATCCACCATACAAAGAACAAGCGAGAAGGGAGAGGCCTTGTCACAGTTTGAACTGAGTTATGGAAGTGAGTGTCTTAATTCCTCTGTTTCTTTCAAGGGCTGACATGTTGTGGCTGACTTGAAGCCAGGCTGACTCAATCAAGTTAGTGTTAAATATCAGGTTGGGTTACTTTCCCATTTATTTACGCAAACAAGAAATTTCAGTGTATCTCAATAGGGAAGACATAGAAGACAAAGCTGATTTTAAATTTTGTACCCAAACTTTCACCCAGATCTGACAGTCTCTCTACTGTTTCTTCTACAGAAAGTTTGTTTTTAGTGAGAAATGAGGCTTTTCCATATTTCTAATGTATTTTGGGCTCAAAATATAACACTTCATATAGTGCGAAGGAAGTTGAGAGAGCGTCCAGAGTGGGGAATTGGAGTCTAAGCTCATGGGAAGGAGAAATTACTGTCTATGAAATGACTGATGTTAGGCTGTGAGCCAGCTTTTTGCCATTTGTTGAACTGAGGTTTCACATCCAGAAGTGATGTGTATGTTTTCAACAGTACCTGTGCCTGCTTTGTCCTTGCTGTTGTTAACACACTACCACAGCATAGATTTAAAAGCTTAGCTGCAGTGCTGCTGGCTGAACTTGTTTGCCTGTGACATGGATCCTGTTTGGAATGCAGTCTTAATTGGTGCAGTTTTAAAGCTTTGCATGCATACACACATGCACAATTTCTTCCCTGTATATGCTTTGTTCAGGTACCATCATCGATAACAGAGTGTCGAATACAGCAGAGGAGAGTGAAGTAGGTTCTATGGCAGGTGAAGGCTTTATTGAGGTTCTTACTAAAAAGCAGCGTCGTTTGCTGGAAGAGGAGCGAAGGAAGAAGGAACAGGCTGCTCAGGTGAGACTGCAGCGTGGATGCTTAGCAAAGTACTGTTTAGAGGGGATCATTTGTCTACGTGTGTTGGAAGACTGCAAATTCTAAGAGGATGAGAGAATACTTTGATGTGAAAGGAGAAGCAGTGAAATCTGGAGGACTGAATACAAATGAAAAGCGTCGCTAGGAAATGCTTCCTGACAAGGAGGGTTTGTGATAGGTTCAGGGAGTCTCACAAGCAAAGGTGTAAAAAAGCCTGGTTGCGTGGCATCTTTCAGCTGAAGGCAGAGTGTGAATGTGCAATGGGAAAGGCCTTGCAGTTGCAGAGATGAGCTTCTCTTTCTCTTCAGATCTTGGCTCTGTGAAAGAGCCATCTCTGTATTGTGTAATCCTTAATTGATCTTGCTGCACCATGAGTCACTGTTACACGAGTTGGGGGCTTTTCACATTCCAGCATTTAGGAATCCAGGGTTTGAACTTGGCAGGAGCGGGCTGTTAGCCCAGTGCACTGGCAGGTCTTACAGCCTGCGCCTTTTCTCTCCCAGGCACCAGCTAAGGCCCGCGTCCTTCAGTCTCGCATTCCTCCTCGATTTGCTAAGAAGCAGAACAGCTTGTGCTTGGAGCAAAGCGATGTAACGGTGTCTGGAAACAGCCTGGGCACAGAGATCTGGGAGAGCAACAGCCCAGGTCAGTTTGGATCTGTTTGTTCCAAAGTGTTTTACAGAGCTGGGGAATGCTCTGGTGTGTGCAGGAAGGACTGGGTGTCAGTGCTGAAGACATCCTTCTCTTGTGCGGTGCTGGAAGTGGGGTGGAGCTGGCAGACATCCAGGGTAGCATCTTAGAGAGCTGTACTGTGCGATGCTGTACTGTTCAACCACCTTTCTCCTGTTGTTGACCATATCAGTCTCCTATTTCTTGTGTCTTTGTGTAACATCAAGATCCTACTGTAGGACTGTTGGACTGGGTCTACTTCAGCCATTTTCTTTTTCTGCCTTCCTCTGCTTTCACATCCTCTAGCACTGACTAGCTAGCGCTTCCCTTGTTTCTATCTGCCCTTTCTTTCTCCTGTTGTTTTCACATTCCCTAAGAAATCTCTTCCCTGTTTCCCACCCTGTGTACTAGGTGTATTTCAGGCAGATGAACCCAGCCCTCTGTTCTCTTCCAGCTCTTTCCGTTCAGTCTCCTGGCAGTGATTCCTGGAGCAAGCCTGTAAATACCTTTAATGGTACTGAATCCAGCGCCGCTGAGGTAAGTGGCACCCGATGTGCTGTTCAGGTAGTGTGTGTATAAAATATAAACAGAGGTAGCTTATGCTTCTCATTGCTCCATCTTTGCTTAGCGACTCTCAGCCCTGCTTGTGCAATTTTAAACTGTCTCTTTGCTGTTCTGATTTGAGCTTGATGCAGTTCAAATCTTGAACTAGAAGGCCAAGCGCTGATGGTGTTACATATGGATATAAATCTGGAGTTAACTGTCTGGTAGAGCTATTCCAAGGTTATACTCCCTAACTGGACACAGGGTGTAGCTGAGGATGGTAGAATCCCATGGGTCATGTTTGTGTGCCTCATGCCTGTGAGTAGTGTGTAGCTGTAGCCTTAATGCAGGGAGGGCCAAGGAGGTTCCTGAATGCTTCACCTCTGGAGACCAGAGTTAAATCTTTTTCTGGTCACAAGTGAAATGAGTTTGGCAATCTCAGCCTAGTTGCTATGTGGGACGCTTTTTCCTTATTCTAAAGCCATGGTCCGGTTGGTGCATTGGTTAACCTGTCTCAGGGTTGTGTAGAGCTGAAGCAGCCAAGGGATGCTGCAGGTCAGGCCCAACTCCTTTGCAGTTAACCAAGAATGTCATTGGAAAAGGGGACGTGTCTTACTGTTTTCTGGGATTTTTTTAATCTCCTTTGTGGAGCCGGGTCAGAGCCCGGGGCTTTAACACATTTCGTGCTTTGCATAGCAGGGTTTTAAAGGCAGCCAGGGGGATAGTGGCATTGACTTGAGCGCGGAGTCTCGGGAATCCTCCGCTACCTCCTCTCAGCGCAGTTCTCCATATGGCACCCTCAAACCAGAGGAGATGAATGGGGCTGGCCTGGTGGACACAAAGCCTGACTGCCAGAAGGAGCAAGTGCAGAAGCAATCTGATAAAAAGGTAATCTGGATTTGCAGCCAAGCCAGAGCACGTAGTGAGAGACCTTGTGAAGTGGTTGTGTTGTTCTTGATAGCATTTTTAAGGCTTGAGGTTGGGTAATTCAGTCTTTGTGTCTCAGCCTCTCTGCTTTCCTGTTAAGGATTCAGATCAAGGCTCAGGACAGAACAAGGAACACAAGCCTGGACCAATCGGCAACGAACGCTCCCTGAAAAACAGAAAGGGTTCGGAGGGAACGGAACGGCTGGAAGGGAATATTCCCCCTGTTAATGGGGTGGAAATTCACGTGGATTCTGTACTTCCTGTGCCACCCATTGAATTTGGAGTAAATCCTAAAGTGAGGATTGAATTTAATTTTATCTTCTTGGTGGTTTGAGCTTGTTGAGATATGAAAGGTGGTTTGAGGCAGAAGGATTATATAGAGGAAGCTTCCAGCTGTAGATTTGCCTTAGATTTCTTTACTGACACAAACCAGGTACTCAAGATGTATTGGCAAACACGTAATATCCTTTTGGAAGTCTTGTCTCGAGGACCAGCTGGGGTGGTAACAGAGGTGAGGGACAAAATTATGGCCATCTAAGCCTTTGTGTGCCTCTGGGGGTTGCTTGCTGCTGAGTGCTGAGAAGTGTCTTTTTGTTCTCTTCCAGCAAGGCTTACTGGAGGCCAATCTTTAGTTTTTAGTGTCATTATTCAGGCTAAAGTCATTAACCATGAGAAGCAGACTCGTGGCCCTTGGAGCTGGATTTGAATTTTGTGTTTTGCTTTTTCAGGACTCTGACTTCAGCTTGCCACCTGGTTCTGCCTCTGGTGCTGCAGCAAACCCTGTCACCAAATTGCAGGATGCCTTGGCCAGTAATGTAAGTATTTCTTTTTTTCTTTTGGTGTTGATTCGTTGGAGATGCTCCATAGTTAAACCCAAGATGCTTCCAAAGAGAGCAAGCATATTTCTTTGCGGTTGACTTCACACTTAATGCTTAGATAGCACACGTGACTAAAATCTGTAATGGAAATCTGTGCCCTCAAGGTACCTTGATAAATTGAGCATCACTAGCTCAGAGCTGATATAGGCAACAACAGCATTAGCATTCTGTGACCTGTATAAAGCAAGAGGTATTGCAGGTCTCAGAGATCAGCAGTCTCCTCACCTGAGCACAGAAGAGGGCTGATAATGGACACGATGCAGATAGTAGCATTTTTTAGGCTTGGACAGCCAGCTTCCTCAGAAGGTCTCATCTGCCACAGCAAGGCAGAGAAGTTGTTAGTCAGGCTCTTTTGGGACTTTCCTGGCTTCTTCCAGCCGTACAGGTATTTCGTTATGTTGTGTGAAAAAGTGAACATGCTAGAAGCCCAACTTGTAGCTCTGCTGTGGAAAACGATGTGAGAAACTCACAAAGCTTTGCTTTGAAATGTCTTCAAGTTTGTAGGCTGTTTGGTGTAGGAGGTTTTTCTTGAAGTGTGTTTCTCTTCAGAAACTTGTTTTGTCTGAAATTTAGGTAGATTCCAGATATGGGACAGGAGGAGGAACTCTGATGCAAATTGAAGTTACTGGGTCAAATTGATGCTTGAGTGGAAGCTGGTATAAGTTGACATAGAGAGTGTCATTGCGTGTCACCAGAGCTTTGTTTATTCCAACAACAGAATGGACCAGGCTTGAGTGTGGTACTTAACTCTTGTAGTACCACTGAGGATGGAATCCTTCGAGGTGTCATTCCTAAAGCTGCCAGCTCTGTCAGCATTAGTAGCTCATGACGTTCTCGTAAGACTTCATAAAGTATATACCATTTACCAATCTCCCCTCAGGCAGGGTTAGCGCAGTCCATTCCCATTCTGAGAAGAGATCACCACCTCCAGCGGTGCATCGGCCTGAACCCAATGTCCTTCCCCACTGCAGACCTTACACTTAAGGTAAGCAACCTGGCATGTGTGTTTCTCCTAGGTGTGGATGCCATGTCTCCATGGCCAGAGTGGTGAGCATGGAGAGATCTTTCCCAGAGCGTTTAGTTAGGTACTGCTAGATCTTTAATTAGCTTCTGTAAATGTTGTGCGCTTAGGCTATTCAGCGTGGGTGGAAGGGCATGTGTTTCAACAGTCCCAGATGCTGAAGTCCTTGCCTATTGTAGAACAAGTGCAACAGAGCTTTCCTCCTGTTTCAGTAGCTGGGTAACATGGTTGGTCAAGGACCTGAGGTACCCGGTGGTTTAAGGAAGAAGAAAGCAAGCAAGCAAGCAACAATAGACAAGCAACCCCTAAACGTCCAAACAACAAAACTCCCCAAAATAAACGAAAACAAAAGCATCACTGCGCCAAATCCAAAAAGCTCAGCAGATACCAAGGGGATTAGGTGTGTTTGAAGGGTACTTGCCCATTGGAAATTGTTGTGAAACCTGTTGATCCGAGACCTGCCAGGTTCCACTGTGATTAGACTGAATTTGAACTGATGGGGTCATAGATGAGCAACTCTAGCCTTCAGTATTGTCCTCCCCGTTTGAACTGTCTGTAGTTATTGTCCTTCATTTCCATAGATGGAGTCTGCTCGTAAAGCTTGGGAAAACTCTCCTAGTTTACCAGAACAGAACTCCCCAGGAGGCTCAGGCTCAGGCATCCAGCCTCCTTCCAGTGTTGGAGCTTCCAATGGTGTCAGCTACAGCTCTTTTGGTGGAGTTTCTATGCCTCCTATGCCTGTGGCGTCTGTAGCACCTTCTGCATCTATTCCAGGTACCTGCAAACTGCAGCAGCAGTATTTGCATTGTCTGGTTTGTGTCTAGGAATCATACTCTGGTTCTAGTAGACGAGAGCATGGTGAGAAGAGCTTCCGTGGGAAGTAACTGGCTGGCTAGTATTTATCCGATTCTTCAGTCAGGACAGAAAGAGAGACCATCTCCCCGGTTGGAAGGATGTTACTTGACTGGTATAAACTTAGCACAAGGATGACATCCCCTGTGTAGCGGCAAGTCTCTGTGATGTCTTAATAGATCCTGCTTACCCTTCACTGTGCGCTCAATAGAATAGAAGGGAAGTGAAGAAACTTACGGCTGAGAGACATCAGCATTCCTAATACCAGTATCAACCGTTCCTCGTCTCAGTTTGCTATTTGTCACAGGTTCTGAGCACTTTCTGCCCTTTGTATGTGATAACAACTTGCTTACAGTTTGCAGAACTCTGGGAAGTGGGACGGTGTTGCTGTCCTTGCATTAGAGGAAAAGCTTAAGCTCAGTCATGTTAGATAGTGTGTAATTAGGGAAGAGCATCTGTAAACAGGAGATGTACTTGGATTCTCTGCCTTCTGGGTCCCAAAGGACCTCTCATGCATGCACTATCCTTCTCATTCCTCTATTCGAGAATGAAGTGGAATATGCTGGACAGAATAGCGAGTGGGCCACTGTAGTAACTCTGCTACCAGCTCCCACTTGGAAAATTGTTCCAAGACAGGTGGTTTCCTTTCCCACCCACATTCATTTTGCTTTTAAATCCTATGGTTCAGATCTGCACAGAACCACAGGAGTGGCACAGTACTTTCTAATTGGTGCCGCCCTTGGGGTGAACGTGGCTTTTAGATCTCTTGTGTGAAGGTCTCAAACACTATGTTTACTCTTTCTGTCCCTCCTAGCTGCAAAGATCAGATGATTGCAGAACAGGTTTTCTGGCATTTAGGAGTGCAGCTCACCGATTCCTAAATCATTAGTGTCTCTTAACGTTTTTGTGGAGGTGGGGAACCTGGGTTTACATTTAGCCTCTTGCAGAAAGGTATGATTAATTCTTAGTAAGCCTGCTGTAGCAAGTGGGCTGATGGCTTTGGTATGTGGGCTTATAAGCTTTGCAGGCTCCTTAATGGGTAATATGTTTGTGACTTGCTGAGAGGTAGGAAGTAGTCTTGACCTGCAGGTCTCTGCGTTGTGCTGTGCCTGCATCTCCTCTGTACCTTGAACTTACACCCGGCTTTCTCTGGTGTTCAGGTAACCATATTCCACCCTTGTATCTGGATGGCCACGTGTTTGCAAGTCAGCCCCGCCTGGTCCCTCAGACGATACCTCAGCAGCAAAGCTACCAACAGGTAAGGGAGGAGTCTTCAGGGTGACATTTAAGAAATGAGGAGTCCTTTCCCTCTCTGAACCCAGAGGAGCTTGGATGTTGGCTCCCTTTAGGTTCCTTGAATGCCCCTTCCCAGTGGGTGTCATAGGTTGGGGAAGTGAGAGCTTGGATTATCTGTGCCTGTTCTGTGTGTGGAGCATGTTGGTACCTTCATGGGCCTCTTGCAGGCATCATTCTTCCCACTTGGGTACCTCTGCCAGTGTGCTGCTGTTCTGTGGAATGATGCAGGGGCTGGGTATGGATGCAGCATAGGTAATTGTCATGGCAGATTGACTCACAAAGGAACCTGTTTGATTTTTAACAGCCTGGGAGAATTTCTGTCTCCTCTTGCACTGCTCAATCATCTCAATTTCTTCTGCAGGCTGCTGCTGCTCAGCAGATTCCCATTTCCCTCCACACTTCCTTACAGGCCCAAGCTCAGCTTGGGCTGAGGGGTGGTCTGCCTGTTTCCCAGTCCCAGGAGATGTACAGCTCCATACAGCCCTTCAGGTAACTGCTTCCATTTTTTTATTTCCTCGTGGTCTCAACTCTTATGTTCCTGCTTGCTGTGTACATTGATCAGATGCTCCACACTGGTCTTCTCTTCCCTCTGTTGACATGCTGTTTCCTTCTCCTACTACAGCCGCTGGGTGGAGAGCAAGGATATCAGGGCACATAGAGCTCTCTATAGCATGTTTCTTTGTAGGACAGTGGCAAAGACTGTCCTTGGAAGACTATGCAATTGCATTGAAAAAATTGTACTGGAAAAGCTGTATTGAAAAAAATTGAAGATTCAAATTAGGAAATCAAACATAAGAGTAACAGCAGCAGTATTTGGCTACAAGGAACTGTGCGCTAGAGTTGAAGGACTGAGACGTCCACTTCAGAGTTGGGCTGTCTGTGGGAATCATACACTGTACCTCCTTCCCTGCATGAGACGGAAGTGAATGAGCAGAGTAGTCCTTCAAGGCCTCCTATACACTGAGGTTTTTAAAAGCCCTTTTCTTGCTAGAGCTGTTTTAATCTTTAACTTGATTCTGTTCTGTTTTGCAAAACTGCTGTAGCCTTCTGCTAACCGAAATCCTCCCTTACTACAAATCCAGAACTTACTGTGCAGGATGTTATTCTATGATTCTATAAACTTTGGATAGGACAGTATTTCTGCAACACAAGGACATGATTGTAAGAGCTTAAAAGTGGAAGTAAAAAAACCCTGTAACTAAAATGGAAGGTGGCATAACAGCTTATTCCTAAGCTGTCAAATGAGTAGAGTCTGAGAACTGAATGCTGGTTGCAAGCCAGATCCAGTTTGGCAGGGTGTGTGTGTGTAGTCTTCAAAGGTTTGCTGTGTACTGACTTGAGCATATTTTTCTCCTCCAGGTCTCAGGTGTATATGCACCCCAGTCTGTCTCAGCCCAGCACCATGGTCCTGACAGGAGGCACTGCTCTGAAGCCTCCGTATTCCGCCTTCCCAGGCATGCAGCCCTTGGAGGTGGTGAAAACTCAGTCTGGGCCCCCCTATCAGCCCATGAATGGAAGCCAGACACTGGTTTATGAAGGCCAGATAAACCAGGCGGCTGGTATGGGAGCTTCCCAGATGATGGACTCTCAGCTTACGCAGGTTAGGAGCAGGGCTTGGAAGTCACTGCCTTGCACAGGCTTTTTCACAGCCACTTGTTTGTGAGACTGTGTTGAAACTAGTGTTTGTCCTGAGTCGTGTTTGTGTGGACCAAGCTCTTTGTAAAGAGGCAAAAGATCTCCCCGAGAGACTGCTCTGTGAACAGTTGTTTCAAACATGCAGCACCTTATTTAATGAGATTCTTGCTAATTACTTGTCTGTAATGTAACAGACAGCTGAGGATGTAACTTGGATGTCCTCACCTTCAATGTAAATGTTTCATGAGGTCGAACCTTGTGGTGCTTCATGCATAGAAGGCGGTGATGCAATAGTTGTCCTAAAAGTACCTTATCTGAGAACCAAATTCCCAGTTGTCTCCAGATTTTACTCTGCTTCCACAATAACTGGGACCTTTTATTAAAAGCTTGTCTGTCCTCTGGATTCATTTGTTACTCAGTTCTTATTTTCAACCCTTGCTGATCTGTTTGGCAAGATCTTAACAAAATAGCCTTGTGTGAAAAAGCTTTTCTAAAGCATGGTTCAGATAAAGACATTGAATCCTGCTGTGAGTGTAGCTGTGTTTGTGGACACAGGTTCTGATTCTCTGGAGTTCAATAATACTTTCATTAAACTCATCTCACATTTATTTTATGCAAGATGTTAAAGTTTACTTTTTGTTTAAAAACGGAGTTTTGTGTTGCGACTGACAGTTAATCCTGAAAGTAACTTAGCTGAGGAAAATATAGAGAGTACTGGCAAATTAAATGTTTGAAGAAATGCTTTATCCATCATAAACTAGTAACTTCGTCTCTTTTGCCAGCCTTAGACTTATTTTTGTCATAGAACCTCCCAAATCCAGTGGTTGTGAGAACTGCCAAATGAATCAGAGGGAACAGGAGGCTCTTGAGTTCAGAGTTGTGGTTTTTTTAATTGCTCGTAATTATTACTATCATCAGTTTGAAGCTCACTTTAAAACATAGAGCTGAGGTCACCATCACTTTCTCTAGAGGGTCACTCCCCCAGATGCTTTGGCATGAAAGTGCAGGAGACTTTCTGGTTTGGGCATCAGAGCTGCAAGCAAAATGCCTGACACTGAGCTGTCTGACACTGTTGTATCCAGAGAAAACACCCATGCAGCAACCGTGAGCAAGACTGAAGAACTGGGTGAAGATTCTAGGCAAGGAGAAAAGCCCTGTGTTTGGGCGCAGTTATGTTAAAACGATGCCATGTTAAAAGCCCAGCTGATTGGGTGTTGGCAGCTCTACCAGAACACACATTTCAGTGTGTTAAGTCCCTCTGTTCCATTGATTTGCATTTACTCTGTGCCAGACCGTGCTGTTTGTGAGCTTCCTTTTAACAATGCTGTGCTTTCTGGGGCATTAGGAGATAGCAGCGTGTCAGAGACAAGACAGTAACGGCTATTAAGTAACTACATGTCCTTACCACACAGCTAACAATGCCTGTGCCTGGCTCCCAGCTTCCTCTGCCTCGCTATGGTTCTGGCCAGCAGCCGCTGATTCTACCACAGTCCATCCAGCTTCCTCAGGGGCAGAACCTGCCCATAGGAGCCCCTCGAAGAATCCTCCCTCCTGGATCTCAGCCTTCTGTTCTTGCTCCCAGCAGGGAGGTAAGGATTAACTCCTGCATGCTCCTCTTGGCATTCGTTAATCCCTCCTGCATTGAAGCTTTACTCCTTGATCTTGCTTGTTAAAGGGGAGACTGGCTTGTTTGGGATCCTTAAATATCAAAGCCAAGGATTGATGTTAAATTGAAGAAGCCCTTTTCCCCTCATCTCCAAAGGGTCGGACAGCAGTTTTCAGGTTTTGCTGCTGGTCATCATTCTGTTTCCAGGGAGCCACATCCTGCCTTGATCCAGTTTGGAGTCTCCAGTTTTATTACATGTTTACACAGGTTTCCCCAGAGTGCTTGAGGGGTGGTGAGCTCCAGACACAGTTGGAATACCGCCCAGATATTTCACTCTGTTGTGAAGCTTGTCCATTTGAGTAGGTATATTAATGTCATGTCTGGTTTGATGGATTCGTATCATAAGTTTGTCTATTACAGGGGAGAGAGAGCACAGCAGTTAACTTCCAGGTTCTATATTTGCTTGTGCTGCTGGCTTGTTGGTTTAATGCAAGCAGATTTTCACTTACAAGCCTCGCTTTCTTCACCTAAAAAATGTTTCTTCTTTTAATGAGCATGATGGGTAGAAGGGCAAAGATTTGACTTATGTGTTTATATGAAGTAATGATTGATTTGTGAATGCCAAGATGATACTCTTTCTTACTCGCTTCCCTCTGTAGTCCTCCCAAATGGAAATGAAAGGGTTTCATTTCTCCGATGGTAAACAGAATATGTCCTCTGGAGGGTCTATACCATCACCACACACATACAGGTAAAGTGTTTGCAGAACTTACCCTCTGTAGTCAGAATGTTCAGGTGGAGAATGTGCTTACAGTAGTCCAAATACTTGTATCAAATCCATGATTGTGACTTTCATGTTTGGGTGTGGGACAGCGTGTGTCTGACTTGGTCCTTTGTGCTTGTGAGAAGTGCATACCAAACCTTCCATTCACAGAGCCTTTTCGGTCATTAAATTACTTTATTATTTCTCCTAACCAAATCCATGTGTTGTCTTTTGGGCTGGGAGCTCACAGATCTGCACAGCACATTCTCGTGCCCTGTCTACTGCTGCTTTCTGTTGTCTTTTTCTTTCCTTTCACACGTGAATAAGGTTCTCATTCCATTGTAGAATTTACTCCATGAATATTGTCGACTCTTCGATTTCCAGGCCTAGCTCTGCCAGCCCAAGCGGGAAGCCCTCGGGACCAGCAGTTAGTATGGGCTCTGTGCAAGGACACTACGTCCAACAGGTAGCGTACAGCACTGCTTTGTCTGACCTAACGGCATCTGCTTTTCTCTACTGTCTTGCTTGTGCCTTGGACTTAAGAGAAAGGGTGTAAAGGCCTGTGTAGGCAGCTCGGTGTGGGAGCTGTTACTTTCCCTGCAAGGAGAGTGAGTGTGTGGGTGTTACGCTGAGTCTGAGAGTAATCTTGTGTGATTTGAAAGTCAGGAGAGATTAGAGGGTGACCTGTTCTGCAGTGTCTGTGTTGTTTGTTGCTGAGTTTTTATAGGTTACTTACATTGCCAGACGTGAAACATGACAAAAAAACGTGACGGCATAGAATACATACTTGATCTTTGGAGCAAATGTTATGTCTTGAATGAACAATAGTCGCAGTTTGGATTTTATATCTGCTTGGATGTTTCTGTGCTAGCTAATGCTTTGGTTTTGTGTGTCAAAAGGCAAAACAGCGGGTGGATGAAAATAAAGCCAACCTGGGAGCAGTAAAGCTGCAAGAAACAGCCTCCACAAACCAGATGAAGCCAGTGCGCACAGGAGCGATCAAACCTCAGGCAGTCAAAGTGGAGGAAAGCAAGGCCTAGGAGCACCTCTGATGCCCAGCTGGTCCTGCTGCCTGGGAGGTGCTGCAGCTTAGACTGGTCCCCACTGGATCTCCTGAAAATCTCACCAGGATCTACTCCCCGCATTGACTGACTACAGCGACATTATCCAAGCCCCTCTCTCAACAAAGCAGTTTGAAACAGTGGATATGACATTGACCTGCTTGCTTTAAAACAAACCAACCATGTGACTTTTAAGTGGCTCAAGCCTTTTTTTTTTTTTCTCCCTATGCGCCATCCACAGGTAGCTGTGATCGCTCACTTGGCAAAGCCCATCCTTCTCCTTCCCTAATTCCGTCTCAGCAGAGTGGCTACTGGGGGAGAGGGGTTAGTTTGAGGTTTTTCATTTTAAAGGCAGCTGAGGTTTTTACAAAAAAAGCTATATCTTTGTTTATAGCAGAACTTTTATATGTTCTCTCATTTCCCCCCAACCCCTTCTTTCTGCTTTCCTCTTTCCATCCAGAAAACAATTCCCTTCGGCTAAAGTTATGTTCTGACAAAACTCTGCTTAGTTTTATATATGGTTCTGTGCTATGTTGAGAATCATGATTCTTCTAAATTGAATTTGTTTGGGTGCATTTTCCCTGGATTATTTAGCCTTTTCGATTGTTTGATTTTAAAAAAAAAACCAAACAGGACGGTTATGGCATTCTTTTGATTTTTCAGTATTTTTGTTTTAAGCTAGAAGCAGTGCTTGCGTTAGAAGTAAACGTATACTAAAGTTATATAGTAGGTCAGTGCGTTCACCATGAAACTTGCACCACTTTAATTGTAGTGGTGTAATTGGGGTGCCTTGTGCACAACAAAATGTGGCATTTTCAGTTTAAAGAAAAAAAAAACCCAGCACCAAACATCTGTTTCAAGCTCCTCTGGATGTAGGTTTGGGGTTTTTTTTGTGGGTTTGGGATTTTTTAGTGACTACCAAATGTGCAACAAAATGTAGATCATAGATTTACAACATGTAGAACCTGCTAAGAGAAAAACTCCTCACCACACCTGGGTCAGAAGAGTTGGCTGGAGCCAATGGGTCTGTATGGACTACTTTTTGTAGTTGTGATGCTCTCGTATGCTCCCTACCTTGGCTGCTCTAATTCTTCATGTCTCCTGAGACTTGTTCTATATTGTGTTCGTCCCCTGAGGCAGCTCTCCTAAGCTTTGCTCTTCTCCCTTTTCCCTAGGTCTTGCTTTCTGTTCCTCATGGCCTTTTGTAAAATTCAAATAGAAGTGCATCGATAAGGGAGCCCCTCTGCAAGGCAGTCATTTTAGCACACTTGGAACCTTCTTTTTTTTTTTTTGTCGGAAGCACATGGTTTCAGCGGCAGTTTGGAGTCATCCTTTTACTCTTTTCCCAGATGAACAGCAGTGGGTTCTTTACTTTTGGTGCAGTTGCATACAGTGTGCGTACAGTGTCACCACCTCACGCTTCCTCGCCAGTATGTGATGATCTCTGAAAGGCAGATGCCAGTGGGGAGTGGGTTGGGGGTTTATTTCTTTGGTTGTTTGGTTTTGATTTGTGTGTGCGCGTGTGTGTGTGTGTGTAGATTTTTAGGATGGACTTAAAAGTTCCTGAGAGTGCTTAAGAGTCCTTCATCTGACAGTAGTCTTGAGTAAACTCAGCTACTTCCAACTAACTTGGTTTGTGTTGTTTAGCTCTTTCAAAACGTAATGTAGACTGGTCACTCTGAAGTGAGGGAAAGAGAACTTCATTTCTGCAGGAGATGACGGCTTCCGAACTGGCTGTGCCATGCCTTTACTAGGTGGCAACGGCTCATTTGGTGGTGGTTCCAAAGAAGATGTTTTGAACAAAGAATGTATTTGGGAAGGGATCTGAAAGATGTTCTTTTTTCTTTGTTTGCTTTTTTTTCCCCCCCATTCTGGGAAAGATCCTTCGTAACTTTCTAGGGATGCATTTGAAGTTTTAAGCTAGGTATAAAGAAGAATTTTATACAGTAGCTTTAAAGAGCTTAGAAACCTAAACTAACTTAGACATAGTAATGTCCCTTCTCCACATACGTCCTCATCGACCATGGCAAAGAACCCGAAGGGAAAGGGGTAGGATGGTACTTCTAAGAAAACTAAAAGCTCTTTCCCCACCCCACCCCCCTCATGTTTTATGGATTTTTAACTTCAGAGCAGAGTGTGCCAGCATCTCTCTAGCATCCTTCTTAAGGTACAGGGTTTGAGAGTTAGTGACATATTTCCCCAACCTTCAGGCATTTCCCAGACCCACATTCTCATTTGCTAGTCCTGCTCCCAACATTTTCCAAAGATTGCTCCACCAGTAAGTCATCCTAACCCCTTCTTTTCTTCCCTGGAATATCCTGAACAACAGACTCATCTGTTTTTTCTTTATTACCCTTCTGCCCAGCTGGCCCTAGCTGACAGCAGCCCAGAATCAACTGTAATAGCTAAAGAGACTTATCCAAGCCCCCCCTCTTCTCATCTCTTTCCTGCCCTAGACACACTACTTAAGCTTTACAAAGACACTAACCTTTTTCCTCCCACCTATGTGACTTCAAAGTGGTCAGATGTGTTGGAGAAACTCGGTTATTGCTAGATACAAGTTATTGCAGGCCCCCTGGTGTAAATGCCATCAGAACTACGATACTTCCTGTTGAAAACGGTCACCCTTCTTTCTCTTTTAACCCCTCCATTCCTTCCCCGAACAGAATAAAACACTAGAATTTATTTATACGTATTTGATGTTGTAGGTCTAGGTGAAAAAAGTAATTGTTTCACTGCTCTATTTATATATTATGTCTGAATTATTCTGTGCAGGAAAGGCCAAGAAATGCATGTGAGCTTCATTCCATTCCTCACCTTTGCGTGACTGTCAGCTGCAGTTGGCAAGACTCTTTCACTTAATGGAGTTTTGTGTGATGGAAAGCAGTTTTAGAGCCCAAATTTTTTAAGGTGCAATATCCTTCTTCTCTAGCATATACTTTTGTTTGTTGTACAAGGTTAGTGCAGTTCGTGGTGCTCTTGAGTCAAAAGGAAAGCCTCTGATCCTCAAGGTGCACAAATGCCGAGGGTGCTGATACAAATTCCACTTGGGCGAGAGGAGAATGGAGATGTATAGAACATGGATATGGTTTATAATAAGGGGATAGTTCTGCTTGCCATCTCTGCTGCTGGAGGATTGGGCCCTAATGATTTATTCCTTAGCAAGTTGCTTTTGCTTTGACTGGAAATCAGCTACCAAATTACAGGCTCCTTCTGGAAAGGTGCAGTGGGAGGGAGAGGTGGAACCCATATTTTCTGCAAAAATGGGTGAAGCAGAACTATTCAGAGGCTGACTTGGCTGCTTCTTCTTCAGCTGAAGCTCTGAAGCACGTGTGTCATCAATTCTCTTACACGCAGTGATTCATGCCCGAGCAGCTGCATTCAGTGTTGCTTTCCTCTCCAGCCTGCTTTTAGCTCATAATTAAAAAACAACACAAAAAAAAAAAAAGAGATTAGAAAAGAACAAAAGTAAGGGGGGAAAAAATTACTCCAGTGTAATTTTATGAGTGGAAGCAGCAGAGTCACCAGTGACACAGGTATTGTTGATCTTCCCTGACTCTTCCTGGCTCTGCTGTGTGGCAGCTGAGCAGTTGCCGGTTACTCTGAATGCATTTGCAGCCCGTTGAACTCGCACGTGTTTGTGTTCATGGAGAGGCACTCCATTTAACAGCTTCCTTGCAAGAATGCAGCAAAGCTACAAGCTGCCCTGTGGTTCCTGTGTATTTATAAATAGATATTAAAAAATGAGCCTAGCAGTTTCGCATCGTCTCACCTTTTGGCAGGCTACTGTATTCACTTCATTTGAGCACCACTGCATGCCGAGATCTCGTTCTGTTGTGTCATGAACCTTCCATTTTGCTTCTGATTGGTTAAGCACAGGTTAATTTCTTGTAGTGCTGGTTATTTTTGATGTACAGCAGCCCAGAGGCATTTGTGAGTAAGAATTAATTTACAGCTGGTATCAGGGTACTTAGTGGTGGCCTGTCAACAGAAAAGGTGCATTTTGCCGAAGCAGTGGAACTGCTGCCTGGAGAGACAGCAGCAATCCGGCTACTTTTTGTTGTTGTTTATTTTAATCCAAAACCCACCACATTTTCCTAGTGGACTGGACACCCCCTTGGGTTTACTGGCTCATCCCGGCTCCTCAAGATGTCTGCAGCCGCAACCTTGACCGTTCCCTGGGAATCACAGCAGCAGCGGGGAAGCGCTCGCCCTTAGCATGTCTCAAGGCGTTGTCCCTAGCTGGAATACTCTGGTTCTGTAAAAATGGCATTCGTTGTTTCGCGAGGGGATATCGTACTCCTTTAAGCTTAAACCTCATGACCTGTATAGTACATTTTTTTTGGCCTTTCCTCTCTTTGTCTTTTCATGTAGACCAGATATTTGAAAGGGCAGACGATGGATAATTGTGTAACGTGCAACCTGTTCATATTTTTTGGAAACTTTTACTTGGACCGGACTCGAACCACAGCATCACCAGGCCAGTTGCGGCACACTCTTAATTGCCCTTTTTCCTCGTTTCAGTACCTATTGTTTCTCCTTTCAAATATGTGATTGTATTAGCTCTTTCCATATGAAAGAATTCTCCTTATTTAAATAAAAAAAAAATAAAAAAAAAAACCAAAGCAGATTATGCTTTTCTCAAATTTTCATGTCCCTTGCCTGGTTCTTTTGGGTACAGATTTGAATGGTTGGGGTTTTGTTTTCCCCTTGACCAGAGGTCGCTGCAGCACTGATATGTGACAGGGTCACTTGGGGACCACACATGGAGCTCTTGGGGTGCCCTGAGGGATGGGGCAGGTGCGGGGCTGTAGTCTGGGGGTACGAGGTCCCTCAGCGCAGCCTTGGCAGGGTCTGTAGGAGCCTTCATGATATCAAATGAACTCTTAAGCTTCATTTTGGAGTTTTAGAAAGGAAGCACCCTTTATCGGGGCTGGGCAAGGTGAGGGAGTGATGCCCATCAAACACTGCAAAACCAGAGCTGGGACAGGACGGATTTTCACTCTTATGCATATGGATAAAATCTCCCAGAAATCTTGTGTATATTCTGTTGCTTCCAAGGACTCAATTTAATGTGGTTATGAGCCTCGCAACAGTCAAATCTCTTGCTAATTTGGAGCTTTGGCTCCAGCTCTGCCTGACCTTGCCTTTGGGCTGGGGAAAGGCTGCACACACACGGGATTCCAGCAGACACCTCTGTTCGGCACAGATCACACCGAGCACGAGGTGGTGGTATCATCAAAAAAAAAAAGAATGAATTAATAGCGTCTGGAAAAACACGGCTTGAAAACAACCCATCAGAGCGACATTCTAGCTGATTTGCAAAGAGCACAATTATTTGGATGGATTTTACTTTAGCTTAAATCAAAATCTTCCACGTTTTGTAATAGTAACTCCTTGTATCGCGCCGGGGCTCTCGGGACCTCACTGAAACCCCACAGGGCCGCCATGTTTACGCGGCCCTTCCCTCGCGCTGCTGCGTCTGACGTCACTTCCGGCATAGGGCCGCCGTCTCTTCCGGCCGGGGGTCGCGGTCCCGCCGCCCGGGGTCTGTGTCCCTCTTCCCTCCCCTCCGAAAGGTGCGGTGGGAGTGGGGCAAGGTTAATGGACTCTGACCCTTCCCGGAGCCTTGGTGTGAGGGAAGAGGCCTGGGGGAATTTGCGGTGCCCCGAGGCTCAGGGTGGAGGGCCGAGGCCTGGGGTTAATGGTGCCCTGACCCGCCGTGGAGGCTCAGAGTGGGGCCTGGAGGGGGGGGCTAATGGTGCCCTGGCCCCTCCCGGAGGCTCAGGGTGAGGCCTGGGGGAGGTTAATGGTGCCCTGACCTCTCTTGAAGACTCAGGATGAGGCCTGGGGGAGGGCTAATGGTGCCCTGACCCATCCTTGGACGCTCAGGGTGAGGCCTGGAGGAGGTTAATGGTGTCCTGACTTCCCCTGGAGGCTCAGGGATGGGGCAAGGCCTAGAGGGGTTGTCCGGTGGCCCTGCTGCTCCCATAAGCCATGAGGCCTGGTGTCGGGTTAGTGGTCCTGTGCCGCCCCAAAAAGCGCTCAGGGGTGGAGGGTACAGGGTCCTTGGTGGGTCTTGTTGGCTTTGAGCCCCAAGGGTGAGGGCTGGGCATGGGGTTTGTGGTTCTGTTGCCCCCTCATTGAGCTCAAAAGAGGGAAACAAGCCTTGGTGCTTCTGGTCCTTGCTTTTGGGCCTTCTGCCCTCTCATAAGGGTCACAGAGATGGTGCAAAGCCTGGTGGAGGCTTAATGATTCTAGGAGGAGGTGCTGCACGCCTGCCCCAGGGTTCAAGGCTAGCCAGTGCTGCAGGGAGAAGCAGGATCCTTTCCATCAGGGTGTTTCGAGGGGTCCCAGGCACTGTGAGGCCATGGCAGAGCAGAGGGGATGGCTGCCTTTGTCCTAGCAGTGCTGTGGTGTCCCCAGTGCCAACAGAGGGCACAGCTTTGCAAGGGGCTTCATAAAACACCTGTTCCACACAGCACTTGTGTTTTGTAGGTAGTGAGAAACGAGGACAGTGGCAGTGCACTTGACGGTGGTGATGTGCTCGCATCTTGCTTTGTTCTCTCTTGATCAAAGCCACACAGATGGATTTATTCCGGTAACTTTCAGTCATATTGAGGTGAGAAGATTCAACACTACTATTTTCTGACCTAGCTTTTAGCAGTTCTGCCTAGAGGAGTAGAGTTCAATCCTCTTCTCTGTCGCTTTTCCCCCTAGGCTGTGCTATAGCCCTACAACACCTACACCTGTGCTCCAGCAGCCAGCTTTTTAAGACAGAGAATGTTTAGGGGTTCTGCCCTCTGTCCTCCCTCAAGAAATAAGCTCAGTTTGCATGAAATAACTGTTTCTCGTTTGTTTTAAAGCTAGCTGAACATGTGGTTTGCCTGTCACTGACATCTGAGTCTGAGTGGTTTCACAGAATCACGGAATGGTGGGGGTTGAAAGGGAGATCATCCAGTCCAGCCCTCCTGCTAAAGCAGGTTCACCTCGAGCAGGTTGTGCAGGAACACATCCAGGTGTTGGTGCAAAGCAGAATATAGGCTCGAATGAAGCTATTGTGTTTATGCAGAACCAGTGTGAGGAGAAGCAAAATTTCTGGCTTACTGTTGATGGACAACCATACACTTATAGAAGCAGGGCAGATTAGAAGTTCAATGTGTGAGGTAACTTCATTCAAAGAGTTGTAGATACAGCAGAAAACACATCAACGAGGGAAGCAAGAGAACTTTGGAAGCTCGGTTACCATGAGATGCTAGGAGCAGAAAGCGTTGGTGTCTGCTTTCTAGCAAATGATCTTGAGTTAACTGTGAACAAAAGGGTGATGCTGCTCTCCTTTGTTCGCTCTGCAGATTTGGACAGACCGTTGCCAGGATGTTGGGGTTTCTGAAGAAGCCACTTGTGGTCACTGTGGAGATAAATATGAACCTCGTGGCATTGACTGTGATGGGATTAATAAGCCGTCTTTGGAGGCTTTCCTACCCCCGGGCTGTAGTGTGAGTGTAATAGTTTATTTTCTACTTGAGTGACACAGACTTCTGTTTTTCAAAGATTTGTGAATAAGAACGCAGGAGTGGAAGAGCAGGGCTTGCCTGATGTCAGCCTCTGTAACAGGGTGACAGTGTTGCCCTAATAGAACCTCCCAAGGGGAAGGTAAATGGGCAAAGCCACTGCGCTTCATTGTGTTCTTAGCTTTCTGCCAACAAATCTGTTTCCTTTCTTAGTTTCCCCGCAGCCTGCAGGATGTTTCTAGTTAAATTTGACATATTTCTGCCTCTTGTGCTTCAGTTTTGATGAAGTTTATTATGGCCAATTTGTTTCGCTCTACATGAAGAGGATCTTCTTTGTGGATGACAGCGGCCCACCTTTTGGCCATATGCTGCTTGCTTTGGGAGGTAGGGCATCTCCTGGAATCGAAAAGTATCTGTTGCCTCTTGCTGTGGGAGAGAGAAGTGTATGTTAGAAGTGAGTTGTCAGATTCTGTCTGGGGGAAAACACGAGGCAGCTGAGAGGTTCTGAGGTAGAAAGAATTAGGATTTCCTGTATTTAACTAACTATTGTTAGTTATTAGATTTCCCTAACTATTGTTAGAGGGCTGTCGCGTGAGTACTGGGGAGGTGATGGAGCCATGTATCCATACCTCATTGTTATCGGACCCTTTGGATATAGAGAAAGGTAAGATGAGAACTGCTAGTGAGTAGAAAACATACATTACAAGCTGTCTTTCAGGCCCGAGTTCCTTTCCGTAGCTGAGATGTGCACAACATAGAAGTGTCTGCATGGGAAGGAGAGGTTAAATATGCAGGTAACTTTGTCACTGAGACTGTGTTGTTTCCAATTTATGTTCTTCGTGCGTCTCCACATTATCAAGCACTGCTGCAGGCAAAATGGTACAAAAGAGGACCCTTTTGGGAAAGAGGGCCTTCATTCATGGGGAAGCTATGTGTTTGCGAAATGGTTACAGAAGCAATTTAGAACCAGTTTTTATACTTGTTTTGACTGGAAAAACAGTTGTTGCTTCTGTTGTAGGTTACTTAGGAGGATTTGATGGAAACTTCTTATGGAACAGGATTGGAGCTGGTAAGAGCTGATTGTAACTGTCATTCTTTTGAGAAAGTAAGCAGTATTTCTGCGGCTGACAGATTCCTTTTGCCTGACCAGCGGAAGTAACATGTTATCTGACACCTTCGTTTCTCTTAAATAAATCTTCTGCAGGTCTCCAATAGAAGCTTAAGATGTTAGATTTATACAGCATGGATTTTTTAAATCAGTTAAAACAACTCAAGCAGTACAAGACAGGCAATAAATTACTAAGAGTAGGAGTAAGATTCAACAACTTGTTATAGTCATAAGGAGTTCTGTATTGATCCATCTTCTCTGCAATTAATAGTTTCTGAATTTGTGCTTGCTGTTGTCACCTTTTTCAGAGTATAGCATGAATGTTCCTGTTTGGTCTTTGCGACTCCTGCCAGCCCTGGCTGGTGCTCTCTGTGTGCCTTTAGCATACCAGATTTTGGTGGAACTACAGTTCTCCCACTGTACTGCACTCGGAGCTGCTCTTCTGATTCTCTTAGGTAAGATTATTCCACTGACCCCCATCCTTCATACACAGAGGGAAGGTCCCTTTTCCCCTTGTGAATTTTTAGAGTGCATAAAAGGCTGGACTAGCATGTCCCCACGGAATGCTAACAACACATTGGAGCCCGCTTTCAGCTCTGGCCTGTATGTGGCTCTGCCAAGCCTCTCTGTCCCCTCTGTCCTCCCAGCTCTGCTGTGGGCTGGCATTCTGGGCTTAGGCCTTGTACAAGTTCATTTCATTATTAGGCAAAATGGGCAACCTTAACAGCCTCACAGAAAAAAAGACTATTCTTGCATCCAAGGAGGCCTGTATTCTCTTCCTCAGAGGTTTACAGGATGAGTTTTACAACATACTGTTTTTTAACAGCAGGATGAGCCTACTTTCAGTTGGAGCTCATCAAATTTCTTCATCTCCAGGCTGCAGCAAACAAGTCTGTGTCCTTAGCACCATGATTTGACACCCTTGGTTTTTTTTCTCTGTGGGTCTGAGGTCAGCTGTGTGAAAGGGAAAGAGCCACTCAGCAGCCCGTTAGCAGTCTGATAAGAGAGAACTCTCCTAGCTACCACTGCTCTGAATCTGGTTCAGGGAATCCTGCAGGATGCAGCTCATTGTAGCTCCTTTTCATGAAGATATGTCATCACGCTCACTGCCTGCTGGGGTCACTGCCTTGACTCTTGTCAGGCACCTTTCTGGATTTCCCAGCATTGATTCTCTTTGCCTTTGTAGACAAACACAGCACCTTTATCTGCCTTCTGCCAAACTTTACTACTTGCCCACCTCTTTATCCTTGGAGACAGTTATGGCTGTGTACTTTGCTCTTGCTGGAAGGTTTTAGTCCCTTTAAACCCAGCACCTCCCTATTACAGGCAGTAGATAGCAAGTGAATTGGCTGTCCTTAAAGGGGCAAGTCCTTGTCTTGGGTAACGATGGGATTATCTGAGGTAGCACTTGCCTGTAGATAAGTTTCTCTAATTTTCTGTCTGTGTCTCTTTTCCAACAGAGAATTCTTTGATCACCCAGTCAAGATTCATGCTCCTGGAATCAATATTGATTTTTTTTATCCTACTTGCAGTTTTGTCCTACCTCAAGTTCTACAATTTACAAAGGCACAGGTAAAGCTGGGTTGTCTCCCATCCTTTTGGATATTCTTTTTCTGACATGGACTGTGTGATTTTTTTTCTCTCAGTCACTTCACCATTCTGCAAGTCACTTCATCTATCTGTAAAATCCAATGCTTTGACCTCTTGTAAGGGTGTCCCAGAAGTTTCCTCTACTGAGCAGTATTAAAGACTGTTGTAATTGGTAGCAAGGTTGTCTTTTATTTTACAATAAAACCAAAATCACTGATGATAACAGGTCACTTGGGACTCCTTTGTTACTGTTCACAGGCACTGAATTTAGAGGTCTTTGTCTTTTTTCTGGTAACTTCACATGTTCTCTGATCCTTGCAGAGGGTAAAGTAATCTTTAGTACAGTAAAATTATCTTTAAACTGAGCTCATCAAGTGATGTAATACGTTTCTTTTTTTCTGTAGTATGCTGGGAGCGTTCAGTTTTCCTTTCAGGATGCAGAGAAGTAAATTTAAAAACACCCAGTGGGTCAGGGCTGAAAGCTGATGGCGTGGGAGGTTCAGAATGAGATATCTCTGGGCAGAGTAAGGAATAGGGGAGTCCTGCAAGTTTTTTCAAGTTAAATTACCTCAATTCAGATTCCGAAGAAAGTGCCCGGATCTCACCGTAACGTCCTTTTCTTTGTGCTTTTATTGAAGTTCCTTCTCTGGGAGCTGGTGGTTTTGGCTTTTCTTGACTGGAGTAGCTTGTTCTTGTGCGGTTGGGTAAGTCATGGTGTCTGTCTTTGTTTTAGTAAGCTGACTTTCTTGCCTGCCATCTGAGGTATCAGTGGATTTTGAAGACTGATTCTTGGTGCTTCTCTAAGCAGATATCTCTGGGACTGTTTAGTGAGTTGGGTTATTGCTGTGGAGAGGACATCAATTCACGGTGGGCAACACCAGGCGTTAGAGGGTACTGTCCAAGAACAAAACGCATTTCTCAGTGATGGCTCTATGTTACACATTAGCATCTGCATTTCACCTCTATTTGCCCCAAGCTTCAGTAAGTTTGATTTTAGGGACTGTGCTTTGTGATTTGCTACCAAGAATGTTTCCTCTCACTGCTGTTGGTTAATGTAATTAGCAAACAAGTGATATCTTCTGCTGTCAAAGCCACAAGGCTTATTTATCTTGTTGTACCAAACTTGTCATTAATCTAAGTCCTTGGACTTTAATGCATCCTTATGTTTAAGAGAAAGTTTGAATGTTTATGTCTTGTATTAGGATGATGCTCTTATGATTATGAACACTTTAACCGTGTTCATTTTTTATGCACTCTTTTCTCAGAGTGAAATATATGGGCCTGTTTACCTATATACTGCTCTTGACCATCGCAGGACTCCACTTCTGGCACATGATAGGGGACCAGAACTTGTCAAATGTAGGTAGCAGAGCGTGCAAAATATATTCTGTGTCACTTTTCAGTACAGGAGCCTTGCAAGCCCACAGATAACAGTGCTGTTTGTAGCGGGGTTTTGTACTAAGATTCTTTGCCATAGTCTGCAAACCCTCTTGTCATAGAACAGTTTCCCAGCTCAGTTGCAGGGGAAGCTTGAGTTAAGTTTAAGAAAAACACGCGTGTGTGACTGGCTTTTCTGCTCTCGTCTGTGTCTCGGTGATTTGTGGCTAAAAAACCTTCACTGTTTCACATACCTCCTGATAGCTCCACTTCAGATCTTGGTGGAAGTTATCCAGCTGTCCATGAAGTCATAGCTGAATGACAGTGGCTGGGGAAACTTAAAAAAGACAAACAAAACAAGCAAAGTACACTGCTGTTTTTAATATTTTTAATATCTGGAGCATGAAACTAGTGAGTTCTCTGTGTTCTTCTAGGTTGCCTTGCTGTGCCATTTTCTAGCTCGGGGACTGGCCCTCGTCATCATGCCGGTGGCGATGTACCTGTCCTTCTTCTATGTGCACTTGATTTTGCTGTATCGCTCTGGGCCTCATGACCAGATTATGACAAGCGCATTCCAAGCCAGCTTGGAGGTAAAGGAAACGTGGTCATGAAACTGATTCATTATGGAGAAGAGGGGGAAGTCTGTCTTGTATTCACTGTTAGAAGAAGGTGTGCAATCTTGTTCCTTTGATCGTGCATGTTTGTACCTTTTATCTCATTTAACTATTTTGCTGCTGTAGGACTGCTTTAAGATGAAGCATTGATGGCTGAAATACTAATAGCAGATAAAAAGCTTTTCCCAGTTATCCAAGAACAATATATTTGCTCTTCTACTGAAGATTTGTCCCTTCCTAGAGGAAACGCCCCAGAAGTAGATACAGTATCAAACTCTTACATCATGATGTTGTATACTACAGGATGATAGTATGCTTTTCTTTAGAAGAGGGGTTAATCTGTCTTTAGAACAGCATGGCTTTAGGGTGTTCCCTAGGACCCTGTAGTCTTTCAGGTGTTGGTGCATTTACTGTTGGCGAAGCATGGTGCTGCAACTGAGAAGGCATTGTGCTAGGATGTTGCTCTTTTAAAGTGACAAGTGACCCTTAATACAGTTTGAACAGTGCCTGGGTTGTTTCTTCTTTCCACTCACCCCTATCGTTACATTTTTCAGGGTGGGCTGGCTCGAATCACTCAGGGTCAGCCCTTAGAGGTGGCCTACGGCTCTCAGATTACTCTGCGGAATGTGCTGGGCAAGCCCATGCAGTGCTGGCTTCATTCTCACACGAATACTTACCCCATCAGGTGAGGAATTTGGCTGGGTCAAATTGTTAGGGTGAAAGCATGCTCTGGTTCTTCACCCACCAACCAAGTATCTCTGTTTGGGTCCTGGCAATCTCTTTGTTAATCCTTTGGAGCCCACTGTGGAGTTACGGATTCTCTGTGCTCTGTAGGAGTGGAGCCAGCGATCTGGTGCTGGTTTGTATCGCTGTGAGGACAGCAGTGGGCTGTTACACACCTGTGGGGTTTTTAATCTTCTGTACAGGTATGAGAATGGCCGAGGTAGTTCCCATCAACAGCAGGTGACCTGCTATCCCTTCAAGGATGTGAACAACTGGTGGATTGTCAAAGATCCTGGAATGTGAGTATGCAAGAGATCTAAATGCCCAGCTGCTGAAAGCATATCTTCTACACACTTTCAAAATGTAACCAGGGCATGGCTTGAACTGACATAACTGTCTCTGCTTATGGGCATGGAGGCCGTGTGTGATCCTGACACAATAATTCCAGCTCTAGTTGGTAAGGGCAGCTCTTTGCACAGTCCTGCTCAATGTGGTAGAAGCATTACTGAGGACTGCAAAACTGTCCTCAGTACTGCTCCTGCTGCAGCATGGGCCGTGCTGTGCACAAAGGGAACTTTAAAGACTTATGAGGCCAGTGGGAACTCTTCAGGTGCTTTGCATGAAAGGGAAGTTCTTCTTTTTGGAGTGTGTGAGGCATGGCATTAGAGTGTCTTAATGAGTTTTGTCAGACTCGAATGGGTCTTAGAAGAGAGTAAAAGTCACTTTTACAGAATGAGTATTTCTTTGTATTTGAAGTGTGGGATGAGCTGTAGAATCTGCCTTATCAGGAGGGATTCCAAATGCATGTTTGTGTCTGAGAGGCCTGGTTTGTACTGAAGTGTTTTGCATTGTAACTGTCAGTGGAGGGCAGGACTCTTGTTTCTTACAGTTTTGCCAGTAAAAGCCTTTGTGTGATATCATTTCATACTGATCAAAAAGTTGGTTTTATGTGGCTCTGGGAACTGCATAAAGAGTCCTGACAGAGGTCTGTGTGCCGTTATAAATCACGTTGGGAAAGTTTGTAGTGCAAACCTTTTAAGCAGGGACTCTACAAGAAGTGCCGTGTCTTAAAATTCTTCAAATTCAACACACTTAAGAGCCCTGGAGGATGCAAAGTCCTTCTATAAAACAGTAAAATACTGACAGCAGTTAGGTGAACTGCAATGTTCCCCCTTGCCGAAGCGTGCCTTAGCCCTGTCCAGAAGCAAGATGAGAATTTGGTCTTCGTGGTAGAGATAATGATTGATCTCTTATGATCCTGCCAAAAGTGACATCAGTGGTAGTACGAACACCTGCCAGGCGTCGTTAAAGTGCTTCCTCATTTCACAGAAACCACCAAACAGCCGTGTGATGAGAATAATCTGAACTCTGTCCTGCCTGGCCTAGATTCAGACCACTGACCTAATAGCCGAGGTGCTGGTATCCCGTTACCTATCCTCTGAGTCAGTCTGCCCTTAACTCATCTTTGATGTGACGAGCTTTGTTCCCATTTTGGTGCAAACTATAGATTGTTTTAATTTCCCATCTTACTGCCTAAATGTCCCTGCATGCAGCTCCTTGACCTAACAGTTTGGTCATGATAGGGTTGCATTATACGTAAAGAAGAATGTAACCACTTCCTCTTGGGTGTCGCTCTGCCAGGCAGCAGCTGGTGGTGAGTAACCCACCCCGTCCTGTCAGACATGGACACATCGTGCAGCTGGTCCACGGCATCACGACGCGGTACCTCAACACGTAAGTATTTCCCTCATCCTCTGCCGTGCCTGCTGGTTCATTCTGCTTTACTGTCGCTCAGAGTAACTATTCAGGGGTTGAAGTGAAGCAACCCTTGCATTCAGATGTGCTATAAACTGCCTGTTATTTATGGATTCATTAAATGGTGGAGGTAGAAGGGCCTTTGGTTCGTTACCTAAGCCATCCGTGTTGCCTAGAGAAAGGATCCTGTATGCTTATTTATCTTTTGCAGTTGACTTGCAGTGGGATTTGATATTGGTCACAGTGGCTGCTACCTGTTTCTAGTCTTCTCTTCTAGTGGCCTTTAAAGGGGACACTGGTGGATTTCCCCAGGTTAGCTATTCCCAGTAGTTCTGTGGCTTCCTTCACCGCCTCTGCTCTGGGCAGTATTTGTGTGACTATTAACCCAAAGTCAATTGCTCTGACTTTGATGGCGTACTGCTGCATGAAGGATGTGCTCTGAAAGTTAGGAAGATGTGTTGGGGAATCCAGTGTGCTGTGGCTGATTGCCATGGATTCTTGTCTGTCTTGCAAAGACCACAGTATGAAATTGCCTCCTGACTACTTCCCAAAGGGCGTCTATGAGTGCTTGAATATCACTCAGATTAGGAAGGGTGTTGTTCTGATCTTGGGTTTTTGCTGTGACCCTTCCAAAACTAATTTGTTCTTTATTGGAAACCCCAGTGAACAGCGTCTCTGTTTGTCACAATCAGTGCTTGTTCTCCAGCCTGGCAGAGCAGGCATCTGCATTGGCTTCCTCTGAGCTTGTTCCTGGCAGCTCTTGGTAGTGGGGAGTGTTCTCTTTCAGGGTAAACACTGCAATCTGTATAAATGAGTTACTTTTTGCTTTATTACTGAATCTGGTCTAAGCCAATTCAGTACCTTTATAGGGTTTGGGTTTGGTTTTCATATGAATTTGGCAAATGATGTTGGAGGTCTTGCTTTACTTGTCTCCTAGGCATGATGTTGCTGCCCCTCTTAGCCCCCACTCCCAGGAAGTTTCCTGCTATATTGATTATAACATCTCTATGCCAGCACAGAACCTCTGGAGAGTGGTGAGTGGTCAAAGCAAAGGGAGGATCTCATTACGTTCCAGCAGAGACAGCTTAGACAACGTGAGGATCAAAAGATGTCTTTCTGTTGTAGGAGATTGTAAATCGGGAGTCTGACACAGATGTGTGGAAGACAATTCTGTCAGAAGTGAGATTTGTCCATGTGAACACTTCTGCAGTGCTAAAGGCAAGTGGCTTTCTGTTTATTTGCCTATAGCTTTTACTCCATGCAGTTCTTGTAATCTCATAAACTACTGATCTCTCTGCTCTGAAATGCTTAAACCACTAAAGCAAGTAACCAAATAAATAAAAGGAAACAATTGACATGCTTCATTAGGTAAAAGAGCAGTGTGTGTTTCAGGTGGTCCTATTCACACTTCATTCCTTTTAGCTTTAGTAGCTGTCCTGCTACTCAGGTTGTTGGGACCGCTGTACACAACGGAGTCTGTGTGCAGTATGTGACAGCAGCTGGAACAGTTTACTGAGTGTGCCAGAGTCGCTAACTTTAGGGCTGTTGCATTTCTTGAGACAGTATTGCATGGTGACTCTTCACTTTCTAGAGGTTGCTTTCTGTCATCCACTGCTCTGGCAGGGCCTCAGATCCTCCATCTTGAAGTTCAGATTGACAGGACTGTGAGTTTACAGTCATCTTTCACTTTCAGCTCAGTGGAGCATCTTTACCTGAGTGGGGATACCGGCAGCTGGAGGTGGTTGGAGAGAAGCTATCCAAAGGCTACCACCAGAGCATGGTGTGGAACGTGGAAGAGCACAGATATGGGAAAAGTATGCCTCAGCCGTGTTCTCAAAGCAGTTTTCTGTGATGGGTGGACACTGCATGTTGGTGGGAAGATGGTACCCTGTGAATATGTGTGTGTGTTCATCAGGATCTGGCTCTATCAGGATGTCAGATCCTTAGAGCACTCCTGCAGTTGGACTTGGTGTTGGAGTGGAGCTCCCAGGAGTGTGAGGAGCCAGTGGTGAATTCTATGTGCGCTCTCCCCTTTCTAGCTTTGTACCTCTTTGTTGGTTATTTCTGAGCTGTGCTGTTTTCTTCCAGGCCAAGAGCAAAAAGAGAGGGAAGTGGAACTCCACTCTCCTACACAGATGGACATAAGTAAAAACCTCAGCTTCATGGCAAAGTTCACAGAATTGCAAGTAAGTATCTTGTTATTCCCTTCATCTTTCCTTCTGCTGCAGAGCTGGGACAGGAGCATTTCTGCAGACTCTGAGCCTGAGGATTCATTGTTTATTCTATGCCGATAGAGTAGTTTGGCTTCCTCACTGGAAAAAAATATCTCTGAATTCACTTGGAAGGGCAGCAGAGACCTGCGCTGTTAAGCAACAAATTCCCAAGTGATTGTGTAAAACAAGGGGGAGGAGGATCATTTGGGCACCCAGAAACTGTCTGGAACTGAACTGCAGTATGTTGTAAATGCAGTCAGTAGTGTTGATGCCTCTGACTGATGCTGTAGAAATCCACTGCTTGTATAAGAACAAAACAAAATCATTGTATTGCTCAGTATCCAGTATGAAATGTGCAAAGTCTTTCTCCAGTCCCACCTTAAGAAGTTAACATCTGACATCTGTTCACCCATGCCTGCTATCCCACTCATCTATCCAATTCTCAGAGCCGCCTTTTATTCTTTTCTAGTGGAAAATACTCACATTAAAAAATGAAGACACAGAACATAAGTACAGCTCCTCTGCTCTTGACTGGATCACAATGGATACAAATATTGCCTACTGGCTCCATCCAACCTCTGGTGTAAGTACGAGAGGCAGAAGTAAACATGAACCCAGTGAAGAAAGCAGACTTCAGTTCAGATGTGAGCTCTGTCAATGATAGCAGAGCTGCAGTTCCAGCCAAAGGACTGCTCCAGGATAGGCTTTTCCTGTGTTAATGTATTTTCCCAGAGGGTTGGAGGGTTTTTTTTTTTGGCAGGTGATACAGCTTTGACAGCAGTTGCTTTTAATTAAATCATGTCTTATCGCATGTTTGGTTTTGGGTTTTTTTTTCTGTAAAGGAAAACAGCAGTTTAATCATTTCCATTATTGATTCCATTTAGAAGATGAGTTCATCTCCCATAGCATCTTTTAAATGTCTTACATTACAAATAGTCTTGAGGCAGTGAAGTTTATCAACTTGCTTTGTTCCAGGAAAGATCAGGTTACTAGCCAGGCGCATGCTGAAGTTTAATTTAGCAAAGCTGGGTAGGTAATATTTAAACTTCCCTAAAAGAACAGCAGCGTGTTTCTACTTCTGGCTTAGACCATCTTCTGTTCTGCAGGCCCAGATCCACCTCCTTGGGAATGTTGTCACCTGGGCTTCAGCTAACATTGCTGCCTTGGTCTACACATGCCTGTCCCTGTGGTACTTGATACGACGACGAAGGAAGATTTATGACATTCCTGAAGGTCTGATGCCTTTGTGTGTGTGTGTCGAGGTGGGAGGGAGGTTGTCCCTTGTTCTGCTACACTTTAATGACCCTTTTTTGCAACTATGTACTTGGCTACGCCAGTGCTACTAACCCTGACATTTTATAAGGGACACACAAGTGTCTAGAGTAGCCCATGATGGTCATCACAATGTGTCCATCATCTCATGAAACAGGCAGCATAATTGAATCATTCCTTGGAAATCTCCAGATATCAGATTTGCGTTCTATTGAGCCCTTTTGTGAAGATTTAGAAGAGGTAGGGATCAGCCATGTAAGGAGGGGTTTATCTTAGATGTGTTGGTTCTAGCCCAGGTACAATCTCTTGTGTGGCTGGGTGGCTTTACACTGACCCTCTGGCAGTATATTCTGTTGTGCTGCTGTGAAACAGCTTCCTGTTGGCTGTAATCTGTCTGGATGGTGCTTCATAAAAGCATGAAAAAACGTAACTCTTTGCCTCCCTTGAGTGTGGTTCGGTTAAAGGCTTTGTTAGCACAGCCTGCAGAGAGCGGGCAAAAAACACACCATGCAAGCAGGCAACCTCTTACAGACTTCAGTTTCCAGCGACAGTGCTTTGCAGCGGTCTCTCCTGTCTCCTGCAGACGCGTGGCGGCTGTGGGTGTCAGCCGGGGGGATCTGCATTGGAGGCTGGGCTGTGAATTACCTGCCCTTCTTCCTGATGGAGAAAACGCTTTTCCTGTACCACTACCTGCCTGCCCTCACATTCCAGGTTCTCCTGATTCCCATCGTCTTGCAGCACCTTGGCAATCACCTCTGCAGGTATTTGGGTTTGACAGATGGGCAGATACAGACGAGAAATGGTGCAGTTCTATTCTCTGCCATTGTCACCTGGGCAAGTTCCTTCAGGGAAAGCAGCTATTTTTCCCAGCCATGCTATCCTTTGGCATTTGCCTTTAGGAAAGATAGGCCAGATCTAGCTCTTCCTTTTGGATGTTTGGCCAGCCTCGATGTAACTTGAGTGCTCTCTGCCATCCCAGATCTCTGCTTCTCAAAAGCATGTTCGGTGCCCTGATCGTAGCCTGGTTTTCCTCTGTTTACCTGGTCTACTGCACATTCAGCCCTGTGACCTACGGGGAGCCCTCGCTGTCTGCCACCGAACTCAAGGACTTGCGCTGGAAGGACAGCTGGAACATCCTCATCCGAAAACAGTAACTGTTAGAGACTTGTTATAGCCAAAAGGAAACACCCTTTATGCAAAGCCAAGATTTATTGTTAGTACAGTTGAAATCTTTAACAGTCTGATAGTGGTCCAGATCCGAGTATTACAGAAAAAGAAAATAAAAGAGCGCTGTTACAAAAAATAGGTCTCACTGGTTACATAGCTGTTAGAAGCACAATTCCCAGTCTCTGGCCTTATTACATTCACCCTTCCGCTGCCCCTCAGGGTCTGAAGGCTGCTGACTTTGGACAACAGCATCCCAGCCCTTTGCATGCTACAAGGGTTTCTTCTCTTCCCTGGGAGTATGATGTTGATGGTTTCTTCCTTCTTGCATTACATTGTGCTTCACTATTTTGTTTCCTGGCAACCTGGTCTGCAATTCCATGTAACAAGTTACTATAAATGGATATTCTCCAAGGTATCAGATACTTTTCTTTGTTTTTCCTAAAAACTGGTTTTCCCAGCTTCAAAGTTTATACATTAACAATCAGTAATCAGCCCCGCAGGCTTCAGCACCGTCCCATGACTATTCCTCAACAATGCGTTCTTCACCCCTGCTTTCACTGCGCTGCAGTCATCCCTATTTCAGTACATGACAGCACTCAGTTTATAAATAGTTCATTCTGCATAGAATAATGACTCGTTACTAATATCTATGTATAATCATTTGGCATAACTATCATTTTTAGGACACTAAGCAAAAATAAAACAAGTAGACATTTAGAAATTGCTGTTGGAGCTAAACCCGCAGGCAGGCTGAACAGCCAGCAGAACCCTTTGGCAGTGTTCTGCTGAAGCCTGTGACCCACAGCGACTGCAGTTACCAGGCTGTAGGGTTAGTCCTCACATCCCATCCAAAGAGGACTTGAAGCAAGGGAGAACAGATCACACTGCTCTAACTCGCACGGGCAGGTTCTGGGTAAAACCATTGCCCGTGCCCTGAACTGCACCAGCAGAGGCCTTCACAGAGTAGGGGACTGTGCAAGAGACAGAATGGGATCACCAAGCAGCAATTTGTCACAGCTCTGTACAAGCATTTATGCCACATCTGATGTTTTTCCCATGTGGCTGCAGCAGCAGGATCCTGATCCAGCACAAGGATGGCCAGGAGCAGCAGTGTTAGAGCAGGGTGCTTTTTACTGCAGTTCCTCACTGCTCTGACAAGTGCCATTCAAGGCTGCTCAGGGCTCCTCGCCCCCAAGGAACGATGATGTCACTTGGTTTTGGTGACTGTCTTGCCCCTACTTAAATCAGCCCTCATGACTCGTGCATCAAGCGCAGTAATTCATACTCCCAGTCTGTCACCCTGAGCTGCACAGCACCCAGCAGCAGTTCCAAAATGACCTGCTTTCTCCTCGGCATTAGCGATGCGTTGCTGGGCTGTGGAGGGCAACAACAAATAACGAACTTAACCAAATTCCAGTGTTAAAGAGACCACAGGGATGAAAGTGCAGACTGCATTTTTAAAGGGTTTTGGGTTTATTTTGCTCTTAACGCTTCAGCCATTACAGAACTAAAGCTAACGAGTCTGAGTTGAGGGGAGAAAGAAAACTGTTGGGTATCAGCACCTCCAGAGGAGCTCCTATCTGTACCTTTGTGCTGGCAGAATGCCACAGCACTAATACCTTTATATAAAATGGTCATTTCTGGTCACTGTTTGTTCATTCATTTATTAGACAAAATAACACCTCCACACCAACACAGCCAGACCCTGGTTTTAGAAAACTAGCAAATATGAAAAAATTCCTCTTAATAATATTTCCCTCCACCCCCATTCTTAAAATTACACCGTAAGTCCAGACTCAAGGATACCCCAGGGACAGTTCAACGGCCCAACCGGCACTTCATTCCAGAACTCTTTCCAAAAGTTTGATGTTGCTGCTCTATCACTTATCTGGGATAACCTACAGAAGCTGGGATATCACTGTTTATTCTTCCAGCCTCTTTTCTGCTCTTTTGAGACAACCAGACATTCTTGCGTTTAAAATGCCTGCAAGGCGACTGCTCTGACCCTGTGAGGGCAGGAGCGTGTCCAGAGCACTATTTGTGCCGTTTGAAGGAGGATCCTGCACTCGCAGCTTGCCTCCTTCCTGCTCTGACCACCCAGCTCTGGACGCGGACGGATTCCGCCCAGCAGAATCTGCAACCAGCAGTACGGAAGTGCCCACAAAGACACTAATACTGACAAGGTCAGCTTTCTGTTTCCATGAGCAACACAACCCAGTTGGAGCTCACACATTCAATAACTCTGCTAAAGGAGACTACTTGGGTACAAAAATTGATCATACTGTGTAGCAAGGAGCTTAGAAAGGAATAAATTAGGCATCAGACTCACACCACCTCTTGGGCCCGTCCCCTGTGATGGGCTGCAAGTTCCCATTTGTCCCAGACAGTCTCTGGTTTGTGTCTATCCCAAGGGAGTTTCCTCTGCCGGTCAGTCCTGCCCTCGCACACTGCTACAGGAGAGGGAGGCTGGCCAGCGCGAAGGCAGTGCTGGGCCTCAAGGTCCCAACAGGGTGGAGAAGATAAGGACTGCCCTTGCTTGTTAAAACTAACAGGGTGTGACCTAGTCTTGGCTAAAGAGACTGGCATTTCTTTGGAGAAAACAGGCAGATCATTTCCTGCCAAGGAAGATCATTACCAGGGACATGGGGTATCTTGTTAATCGCCTGGTAGTGCTTAAATTTCAGGGCAGACTTCAATCTCATTTTGAATATTAAAAAAAGGCGAGTAGCACTGCCTTTAACTGGTTCATTGAGTAACATCGTAACTATAGACATGGCAGGGAGAAAAGGGAAGGGTTTAGGAGGGGAGAGGGGCAGTAGGACAACTCTGTCCTCTCCCCTCTGCGAGAACTTTCACAGCAGGATCCCCTCAGCCAGGATGATTTACAGGGCACTTCACCAACCGTTCTGCTGAAGTCCTTTCCCAAAATTGTTCTTCGGTGTTGGTCTGGACCGGAGGCAAATCCTTCAGGCCAGTTAATGCGGGCGGCTGCTGGACTCCAGGTGGGAGCGTTTGCCAGCTGCAAGCACGTTGCTGCCCTCCGTTTGTTCAGGGAATGGGCGCTTGTAGGTCCGACCGTGTCCGTTCATTGCCCCTCGCTGCCACTTGCAGATGTCTCCGTTTAGGATGTCTTGAATGTGCTGCACTATGAGGTTTATAGCAACTGCGGAGAGGAATAGGAAATCAGGACACAGAGGCTTTCTTGGCCGAGCTATCTAGAAAATGCAGAGCATCCAGCCTTGTTTAAGTCAAGCTTTAACAACAAACCCTGAAATGAAACTACGCCTGCCCTCTGCAGTGAGGTCAGACCTCGACAAAGACGAGGAATTGCAGGACCAGCTTTAACACTGGTGTCCTGCTCTGCATCTCCCATCGCATGTCACTTTTCCAACCCTCCACAGGCCAAGCCACCGGGCCATCCCAGTCAGACTGAGTGGCTCACTCGCCCCCAGCAAAACACTTTTCCTTAGCAGCATGCGAACAAGCAGCGGTGTTCTGCCTGCTCTCTTCCCAACTCCACAAGTGCCCTCCCAAGAGAAATCAAGCAGAGAACCCAATGGCCTTTTACCCATGTTGTCAACTCCTCGGGGGATGATCACGTCCGCGTACTTCTTTGTCTGCAAAACAGCAACGGTGGGGGAGACTGTTAGTGGGAAAAGCCAGCTTGCTTCTAGGAAGAAGCTACCAAATGCCAGAAAGCTGGGGAAAAAGATGGGGCGGTTTCTGTGCTCTGGGGCTGCGAGTTAAAGCTCTCAGTCACGATAAAGCCTAAAGGAACTGAGAAGTCATGCTGGCTAACATGCACCAGATTTAGGGGCAGGGATTGTCCGCACTGTTTCTTTGCAGTGAGGCAGAAGCAAGAGGTCAAATAAGGAGTATGCCATTCGCTAAGAGATGGTCCTAATCAGCGTTTCACAAGCCACTGCTAAATCTCTGCTGACAGCCAAGGTCCCAAGATGCCTGTGAAATTCCTTCCTCCTCTGATGACATTATATTGATCGTTCCCACCACAGAGCCCCTGCTCCCCTCCTTACCAAAAGCCTGGAAATTCAGCATTTCTAATGAACACTTCTGCGATCCCATAATTCCTTTGATTTACAGCAGGAGGTGCCTGAGCCAGCCTTTTCCATCTTACTTAACCCACGTGCAGGATTTTCTTCTCAAAGGGTTTTCTTACAATTTAATTTGATTATGTGAGCACCTAAATTGTTCCTGCGTTATACGGCACAGGAGCAGACACTGTAACGGTCTGCACCAGGTGTTCCCTCTTGAGAAAGAGTCTGTTGGAAACCAAACCCTTCCTTCTTCCTGCAAGACTTAAGAATAAATGCAGAGTGGGAGTGTTTCAGTCAAAGGGACTCAGGCTGAAATAGCTCCGGCACCAAGCAGAGACAAAATGTGCGCAGCCACCAGGGATTTCCATGGTGCTTTGCAAGCAGAAGGGATCAACCATTTCAGTTCGTTCAGCAAGTAGTGTTAATGGCTAAATAGATGAGGCAGAGGGGAGAGTGTGGGACTTGTGAAATACGAATATCAAAAGCCACCAGTGCTGCATCTCCAGCACAGCTGATCCCCCAGCGACCCTGCTCCTTCTCTGCCCCGCAGAAACCACAAATCAAATTAGTGAAACACTTGGTACCGGCAAGCAGAATTCCTCAAAGGCAGGCTTGACGAATGTGGTGTACTGGGTGAGGATCTGCTCAAGGTCCCGCCCACGCTTCATATCTCGCAGAACTGGGGTGGGAAGATAACACCCGTGAGTCTTTCCACACGGCAGAGGATGGATAAGGAACACAAGGTGGCTGATGCTGCCCATGACAGCAGAGCGTTACCTCTGCGGGACAGCCGGACATCAGAATCCGTGTCCACAAAGAGCCGGAGATGAAACATGTCCCGAATGTCTTGATTGTAGAAAACAAGGATCCCCTCAAAGAGAACAACATCAGCGGGATAGACCACTGTTGTCTCTGCCAGCCTGACAGGAAAACATACCCAGAGCACCTTGTTAAATGGATCTCATGCCACAGTCAAGCAGCTCATCCCCAGGCACAACAGGGACATCCACATCCATACACTAAGGCTTCCCACAAACTTACCTAGAATGTGTCACGAAGTCGTACGTTGGTACCTCAACCGTTTTGCCCTCCACAATATTTTTCAGGGTTGTACGCATCAAATCATTATCAAAAGCATCTGCAGGAGGAAGGTTTAAAGAGGAAGATGTTCAGGCAGTGCTGTATCAAGTGTTCTGCTCAGACTTCCTAGACCTTATGGAGAAGCTCTCTGTTTCGTATCGCACCAGGAAAAAAGGAACTTAGGCTTTATTCTTTCCTACCAGCATCAATCCAACGCTCCCTGCCCAAGCTGTAACTGCCTACATGGTTACAGAGATAAGGAAGAGGGAATTTGCCGTTTATAACCAACTACAATACAGAGAAATTAAGAACCTGAACGTGAAGCTGGTAATTACATAATTTTACCAAACCACTTTGTAATTGTATAATATTGTGCAACTCTTGGTCTGTTTATTTAGAAAACCTCAAACATCTTTACTGCTTCTCCAGAGCGTTATCTGCCCTGGCGAGCCCACAGCGGACTCCAGACTTCAGCCAAGGGCAGACCATTGTCCTGTTCACAACCCATAGCATTCCCCGGAGCAAAGAGAGCTCTTATGTGAACAAGAAATACTAGGAAAGGGTTTAAGGATTGATGTGGTTTTATTACAGAGCCTCTCAACCACAGACAGCGAAGAGACAGAGCACAGGGTGAGCTGAGATGCCCTCCAGCACTGCTCTGCTAAGGCACAGACGTGCCAGCAGTGTGCACCAGTGACAGACAAACACGTGCTGGCGACAGACAGACAGATGCTTTGGGAGGGGAACGAGCTTTTCTGTCACACCTCGCAGCAAACCCCATCTGCCCTCCAACCACGCTGGAGACGGGGAAGCGTCGGGATGGGGTGTGGGAGCGTGGCCTTACCTGGGTGGTCAAAGTTGTACTGGCCCCTCAGTGCCTTGGCCTGCTGCTCGGCCGTCAGCACCTTGTAGAAGCTGTCCTGGCTCAGGATCTGCACCTTCCGCTGTCGCCGCTCCACCGCATTCTGCCCCAGCAGCTCCACGATCTTCTCGCAGACTGTGGACTGAGAGAGAGGGGGCTCAAATGAGAAGGGGGAGGGCATCAAATGAGAAAGGGGGCTCAAGCGGAGAACGGGTTTCAAGAGGAGAGGAGAAGCTCAAGAGAGGGGGCTCAAAGGAGAGGGGGTGTCAAAGAGAGAAGGGCTCAAAGAGAGAAGTAGGGGGGGCTCAAAGGGAGAAGGGGGGGATCCCAAAGGGAAAAGGGGGAGAGCTCTCAAAGGGAGAAAGGGGAGAGCTCTCAAAGGGAGAAAGGGGGGGGAGCTCAAAGGGAGAAGGGGGGGAGCTCAAAGGGAGAAAGGGGGGGAGCTCAAAGGGAGAAAGGGGGGGAGCTCAAAGGGAGAAAGGGGGGGAGCTCAAAGGGCGAAGCCTCAAAGGGAGAGGGGGACTCAAAGGGAGGAGGAGGCGCTCAAAGGGGGGAAGGAAGGGGTCTCAAAGGGAGAAGGAGGGGTCTCAAAGGGAAAAAGGGGGGGCTCAAGGGAGAGGGGGGCTCTCAAAGAGAGAAGGAGGGGACTCAAAGGGGGAGCTCAAGGGGACTCAGACGGGAAGGGGGGGCTCAGGCGGGGAGGGGGGAAGCACCGGGCCCCGCAGCACCGCCCCCGTCCCTCCCTGCCCAGGCCGGGCTCTCACCTTGCCGCTGGCGGTGCCGCCGCTGACGCCGATGAGGAAGGGCTTGGGGTGCGGGAGCGGCCGCTCGGGCTCGGCGGCGCCGGCGGAGGCCATGGCGGGGGGCGGCCCGGGGGCGGGGTCACATGACAAGGGCGTGATCACGCGGGGGCGTGGCCAAGAAAGGGGGCGAGGTCACCGGACGGGGGCGTGGTCATAATGCGCGGTCACGGGGCGGCTGCATGGAACATGGGCGTGGTCACAGTCAGGGGGCGTGGCTACAGGACATAGTCACTGATAAGAGGCGTGGTCACACTTTGGGGGCGTGGCCACATACTGCAGTCATGGCGAAGTGGGTGTGGCCAAAGGGCAAGGGGTGTGGTCATATAACAGCGTGGCCATGACCGGGGGCACGGTCACATGGAAAGAGGGCGTGGCCAATAGTAGGTGCATGGCCAATGGAGGCGGGCTAAGAGTAAGGGGAGTGGCAAGCGGTAAGGGGCGTGGCCACTGGCAGGGGCGTGGTCAAGGGAAGGGGGCGTGTCCAGGGCCGCGTGGGGACACGCAGGGGCGCGGGGTGGGGGGGTTGTGCGGGTGTGCCGTGGATGGGCTGAAACGTATGGGTTTATATACGGTTTGTGTATTGCTCAGCGCGGCCGCAGCGCCCACACGGCAGATGGAGCGAGGCTGGGGTTCACCTGGAGAGCAGAAGGCTCCGGGAGACCTTAGAGCAGCTCCCAGCGCTGAAAGAGGGGGGTAATAAAGATGGGGAAAGGCTTTTCGGCAGAGCCTGTAGCCGAACCATCCCTGGAGGTGTTCCAGGCCGGGTTGGATGGGCCTTGGAGCCCCTGATCCCGCGGGAGGTGTCCCTGCCCGTGGCACGGGGTGGGACTGGATGGGCTTTGAGGTCCCTTCCAACCCAACCCCCCGTGCGGGGCAGTGCCAGGCTGTGCGCGGTGCCTCCGGGGTCGCTCCCGGCCTCCCCCCCCCCCCACGCCCCGGGGGTTCCCCGGGGTCGCTCCCGCCCCCCTCGGCGGGTCGGGGCGCGGCCGGTGCTCGGGCAAACAGGCGGTCAATGATTAACGCGCTGCGCCCGGCCGGGCGGGCCCCGAGCGGGGACGGCGATGGGGACGCGGAGGAGGATCGAGCTGCGGAGAAGGGGCTCCCTGTGCCCACCCCGCCCCTCCTGACCCCGACCCCGCACCGCGGGGGCCCCCCGGGGGCAGCCACCGCCTCCCCGTGCCCGCAGGATGGACCGAGAGGAGCCGGGGGGCACCGGCTGCGGTCCCCAAGGGGACCCCCCTCCTCCTGCCCATGGGGACCCCCCCGTGGTGGTGGCGGCCGTCACCAACGCAGCCTTCGAGGAGGACCCACCGCCCTACTCGCCCCCGGACCCCAAGAACGTTCATCTCCTCTACCCGCCGTTCCCCGCCGGCTTCTCCCTTCAGCAAATGCCCATCGTCTACCAGCCGGGGCCAGGACACGGAGTCTTCCCCCCCCCGGGCATCCCTGCTGTGCCCCTGCCCTGCGCCGCCGTACGTATCGCCCACCCCGATGTGTTCCTGCTCTGCTCCGCAGTGGGGTCACCCGGTTTCCACCTGTTCCCGGGTTTGCGGGGTGGCATGTGGTGCCTTGAGCGATGCTCGAGCACCACAGCCTGGGATGGGGGCAAGCGGTAGGGCCGGTGGGCTCTGACCGCACGCTCCTTGCTACAGAACGACGGGCAGCCGAGCACGGGGACATCGGCCGCTGGGCACGGGCAGCGCCTGCCCAAGGACTACATGGTGGAGTCGGTGCTGGTGACCATCTTCTGCTGCCTACTGACTGGGGTCATCGCCCTTGTCTACGCCCACGAGGTAAGGATCATAGAATCGTAGAAACATAGAATCATAGAATCACCAGATTGGAGAAGACCTCTTATCTGCCACTAAACTATGTCCCCGAGCACCTCGGCTACCCGTCTTTTAAACACCTCCAGGGATGGGGACTCCACCCCCTCCCTGGGCAGCCTCTGCCAGTGCCTAATGATCCTTTCTGGGAAAAATTCTTTTCCTGATGTCCAGTCTGACCCTCTCCTGGTGGAGCTTCAGGCCATTCCCCCTTGTCCTGTCCCCTGTCACTTGGGAGAAGAGCCCAGCTCCCTCCTCTCCACAACCTCCTTTCAGGTAGTTGTAGAGAGCAATAAGGTCTCCCCTCAGTCTCCTCTTCTCAAGGCTGAACAACCCCAGTTAATCATAGAATAGGTTGGGTTGGAAGGGACCTTAAAGCCCATCCAGTTCCAACCCTCCTGCCATGGGCAGGGACATCCCACTGGATCAGGCCACCCAAGGCCCATCCAACCTGGCCTGGAACACCTCCAGGGATGGGGCAGTCCAGATGTAACCGAACCCTCCCGGCACCTGAGATCCCCCTGCCCGGTGCTGCCTGTCTTTTCTAACCTCTCCGCTTCTCCCCCTGTGCCAGACCCGGGCGGCGCTGGGCCGTGGGGACATGGCCCAGGCAAATGTGGCATCCAAAAAAGCCCAGTCGCTGGTCCTCTTCAGCCTCCTCTTCGGGTTGTTCGCCTCCACCACCTGGGTCATCTACGTCCTGGTGGTCCTGTACCTATGACGAAGCCCCGAGCCGCAGGGACACGGTGCGTGCAAGGAGCCCCCCACGGCCTGGGGGGCAGGTGGGGCGGCCACAGCCCCTGTGTGGCATTGCTGGGGCTGCTGAGGGAAATGAGTGACCACAAAGCGTTACCCCAAGGCCGAGGGACAGCATCCATCCTTCACTTGCCCACTCTCAGCCCCACGAAATGTGGTGCAGGCAGGAGGAACCCAAACCGAAGCAATGCCGGCACCGTGCCCTGCCAGAGCCAGCTCTGGGAAAGGAACCATTCGGGACATTGGATTAGGCTTTGCTGCAGGATGCTGAATCCCATCAACACGGACTGTCACTTGGAGATGCCAAACAGGACCCTGTCACAGGGGGAGCATCTTGCAGAGTCGAGGCTGGAGATGGAGCAAATGCCCAAAGCACAACGGAGAGGCCAAGGCGTGCAGCCCTCACCGGTGATTAATAACGTGAGAGGAAATAAAACCATGAATTGAGCTTCTACAGTAACTCCACACACACAAATGCTGTATCGCCACCTTCTTGCTGCTTCCAGATGGAAATAAAATACAGGTGTAGCCAAAGCTCCTGTTTTCTGTGCACACCGAGGACCTTCTGCCCACTCCGGAGCTTTTGTCTGCCACAAAATTCAGGGGAAGTTCTTATGTAATCAATCAAAACGGGGCTTCCTCCAAAAGCAGGTGGATGCCGGAGCTCCGGCCCAAGTGGGATCCCATGGAGACCCTGGGGAAGGGGAGCCTGCCCGGGGCAGCGCTGGGGATGCAGCAGCCCCGGGTCTGGGGGGTGGCACTCGCAGAGCTGCTGCGGCTGCTGGGAAGGGGAGGATGAGTTACTGGATCTTCCAAAGGCTGCTCCAAGAGCTGAGTTCGGGCAGGAGTTGAGCAGGGATGCGTCTGTGCCTCATGCCAGGGCCTGGCTCTGCTCACAGCGCTTCGCTGGGCTGCGGAGCTGCGGCACCGGGTGGTATGTGCTTGGTCAGTGTCTGGGTATCCTTCTCCCGAGCTGGCTCATGCCAATTATTTCCAGTGGAATTTTGAACCCTGGCCAGGACTGAAATAACGCAGGAGCGTGCTCAGCTGCCCGCGTCGCTGCAGGGGTTATTTATAGCCCCTCGGCTGCCCCACACGCAGCCGCTGCAGGGGCTGGGCTGGGGGCACGCCTGTTCTTTGAGGAATCAGAACCCCCAGGACGGGGGACATCAGTGCCTGGAGGAAGGTGACAGGAGCAGATATTGCCCTTCCCAAGCGTAGGGCTTGTACTGGGGGGAGATCACTGCACTGGGAGGGAAGGAAGCAATTTATAGGCGAGAAATAAAAGGAAAAAAGACCAAGGGCTGAGGAGAACCCCGAGGGGCACATGAGAAAACACAAGGCCACACCAGCACCAGAAGTGGATTCGATTGTCACTTTAATCCACAGACTGCTGCATGCACTGTAAACAGGATCATCAGGCGGGTTTGTTATTGGTGTTTATTTGTCTTTAATATAAAAGTTACAGGTCTGAAATGTTTGCAGGAAGATGCCACCATCGGGACAGGGTTAGTGGTAGATCTATAATACAACCAAACAGCTTGGTGGGAGGCTTGGGCAGGGGGTAGGGGGCTGGTGACTGCGGCATTGCCTCTCCCTGCTCCCTGGCCTGTGTGGAGAGAGGAATGAGCCCCCTCCCTGCCCCCAAACAGAGAGGTGATGGCCTTGAGGATGCTGCCCGCAAGACACGCAAACACGCTCACGGCCAGTCTTGCAAAGGGCTGCTGGGCTGGGCTTCTGCTCCCTGGGGCGCTGCTCCTGGAGAGGAGGTCTCCAGTAAGCAAACCTGAAGCTGCTTTGGGCAAGGAGATCCTTCTGCGGGGTCCCTCCAAGCCCATGAGCCTGGAGTCGGGACATCCTGCTCAGCTGAGGTCACAGCTTTGCCCCAGAGCAAAGGGGAGGAAAGCAATCTCCCGTCCCTTTGCTCTGGGCAGAGCCTCTGGCTTTTGGGAGGGTTGGTGAAAGGTGGGGAGCGAGAATACCTTTTGGTGCAGGGAAGAACATGGAAATAGCTCCTGCATGTGAGCAAAAGAGGTGAGTACCCCAGCAGGGCCGAAGACGAAGCGCACCCTACACCCTCCTGTTCCCTGTGGCACTGAGCCCCAGCCACCAACACGGCACTCATGTAGGAAAAGCAGAGCGATGAGCTGTGGTTTCAGTGCTATCACCACGCACGGCACTGCCAGCAACAGCCTGTGCCATGGCACGCCAGCCCAGGGATGTGCTTGGAGCCGGCCAGGGAACGCCTGCACCAGACGCGGGGTGCCTTTGCCTTTTCACAGTCTTATAATGTCGAGGTTTCTTTAAAATCTTATTTACAAAGGAAAACACAAGCACTACTTCCTGCGTGGAAGGCTGGGAAGCCTTTGGAGATTGCAAAGCCTTGGCTGGACACGACACAGTCCTCCAAGGCCCATAGTGCCAGACAAACAAACCGGTTTTGAAGTATTCTGGGTCGGACGCCACATTTCAGCACAGGGAGATCCCAGCTCTGCCCGCTCCGGGGCTGCACAGCAGGAGCCAGTGCGGGACCCCAGGCTCTGCTCCCCCAGAAGATGCCCTCAGGGGCAGAGGGGTCTTCCTGCCCTTCAGCATTTGGCCACTGCGCGAATCCCGTGCCTGAAACTTCAGGATAATAACTGAGCTGAGTACAACCCTGTGAATGGGGCAACGCCGCTATCGCTCCCTCCTGCTGCCCGCAGGGAGCCGGCTCAGGCTTTGCAATCTGTAGAAGGAAGTGCTCGCAACTCTGATTCACCCAGAATAAACACAGAGGCTTTAGCAAACACGGAGCCGCTATGAAGAAATAAGTTAAGGATGCTTTGCAAAACCCCTGTCTGTATTCCTTGTGAGCCGCTGCCCTAAAACTGCAGGATTTTGTTGAACAGAACGCTGTAAAACCTGTGACCACGCGACACGGTGCTGAGAAAGGCCTTGCAAGGGTGCTAAAACTTACAGCGTACACTCAGACCCTCGATCCACACCGTAAACTGTTGGATGAGGACAGAGAGCAGGGACGAGAAATGGCCCGGCTGGGGCTGCACTGGGGAGGACACGGAGAGGGGCCAGAGGGGCTGAATAAGGCACACCAAACAGATTGGGGTTAACGCTGCATGTGTGGGAAATGAGACTGTTCCTCGCTCTTCCATGCCGGGCTGCCCCTGGCACAATGGGACTAGGGATGGGGACCTGCTGGAGCTCCTGCCGAAGCGTGGATCACAAAGCACAGCACCAAGGGTCAGCCAGACCGGGACCCCCTGAAAAAAACATTTGGCAACAGTGAGAGGAGAGAAAAGCAGGGTGCAGGGGATGGGACAGCTTGGCCGGGCACAGAACTCCTTCCTGGCTGCCATTTCCAGCTCCAGAAATGGAACCAATGGCTCCTTTGCCCAGCTCCTGCACCCGCTCCACAGCCAGCACCCACACGGCCACCCCGAGCCTCCTTCCTTCCAGCACTTGGAACAACATTGTCACTGGTTGTGAATTTTATACATACTGTTTTGCACTTTTCTTTTTTTCCTATAAACCCATTGGTATTCGGACATGCATCAAAAAAAAAAAAAACCCAATGGATTCTAAATACTAATATTTACAGTCTCGTATACTACAGCATTTACTGTGCAAAAGCTAGTACCATCACTAAAAGATACGGGTTCACGGGCCAAGTGAACCGCAGTAGCTTGGGTAGTCAACGTTTCCAGGGTTTGAAGGGATAACCGTTGCTTAAATAATGAGATCTGAGAGGAGAAGGGGGATACGATGGCTGGAGATGGCGGGTCCCTGCCCACATTTTCAGTGCCTCTTCCATATCTACAACCGGCGCCTTCCTCCCACGAGGAAGGTGTGAGCGATCTGGGGTAAAGCAAAGACCCCTGTAAACACAAGCAGCTCTCTGAAAGCAGAGCTCCTCTGGCAGGCAGCCGGAGACTCTTCCGTCCTCACCTCCTAGGGATGAACACGTTTTGAGGTGAGATTGCAGAGGAGACTCAAACCCTTGGCTCCCGCAGCTGCTGCCTGCTGAACACCACTCTGGAGACAAGTTGGTGGGTGCTGAGCCCTTGCTGACCCTCCTTTGTGGATGAAAACAAAAGCCTGGGTATTCCCGGATGCAATCAGCCAGCAAAACAGCCACACGCTCGCATGGGACCCTCCTTCCACAAAGCTCTCTCCCCAGGTTTAAAGCTGATTCATGGCACAGAGGGACGGGAGGAGAAGGAGGGCGAGTGCAGTGGACACTGGCTGATCTCTGCCCTTCGGTCACTTCTTGCCTGCTGCGAGAGCCCAACATTCCCACACCCAGAGATCGTTGCCAGCTGGGAAGAAGGGTGTGTCATCCAGTAACAGGTACAAACATTGAACTCCAGTCTCATAGCTGCCCTTAGTGCGTCTGCAGAGCAATTCTCCTCGCTCACACAACCCCTCCTCCTAGGTTTTCTCTTCTCGGTCTGTTTTCCGCCTTGTAATGTTCCGAGGTTTGATTTTGAGGGACAGTTCCCACAGGGCCTCCTCAGCCAGGTGGTCGCTGAAATCATTGAAGAATGACACTATTTCATCATTTCTTTTGATGTCGTAATGTCTGGAAAACCACAGAAGCTGCTGTTAAACAAGGGGCTACTTGGGGACCTCTACCAACTTGGAGCCACTCCCATGCCCTAAGGACACCCAGCACCGTGGTCTGTGCCCAGCACTCAGGACGGTGGTGTGACACCATAAAAGGGGAAAAATCATCATGTCCACCACTGAACTGGGGAAAAAGCCCACCCTATCCCACTGTAGTTATCACACAGTTAGATCTGCCAGCTCTGCTGCAGAAGAGCACTGAAGAAAACTCTCCATGACCTAGAGGACATAGGAACGAGCGACAGCAAAGCCTGGAGTAAAAACCGTTGCCTGAAAGATAGTGGGAAACTTTACTGCACTGGATCTCAGAACTAATATAAGAAAAATGTCTCCACAACTTTTAGTCATAGCTAATCTGGAGAGGGAAGGAGCCTGTGACCAGAGCTCTGTCCTTCCTAAGTCTTATTCTTACATCTCCATCACAGTGCTTTGACTCTAGGCTCCCTTTCCCTTGTGTGACCTCCTGCCCCAATCCCCACCGTGGTGCCTCGAAGCCACCTCTGGTCCCCTCTGCTGCTTCACTTACACTTGTTGGAAGCACCTCATGCTGTCCAGGATGTTAAACTGCTGCCAGCGCTTGGAAAAGTTCACTTTGCTGTCAATGTAATCAGGGTTTCCCAGATGAACAAAGGTCAGGTCCTGCAGAATCAGGCCTCTGGAAGAGAGAAAGGGCCAGGGAATAGGCAAACAAGTACAGAGGTTAATCACACAGGGGCAGGACGTGCAGCCAAAAGGCAATCTAACGGCCTCCCGCTGCTGCCACCACCAGCACGGCACCTATAAACTAGAGGGAAATGTCACTCTGGCAGCAGATCCAGAGGTGTTCAGGTGCAAGGTGCCCATCATCCACAGCTGAGGGACCGTCAGGTCATGCTAAGGGCACTGAGGTTTCTCTTTGCCCTCCATGGAAAGGAGGACTAGGCTGGAAGAAGGTGGCAATGGGAAGTGCCTGTCAAGGGTTAAATCTTCCTTCCAGTTTTATGCAGGAGGGTTTCCCTTATGCTGAAGGGTCTGTGCTCCCATCCTTCCTCTCAGTCACGTCTCTGCACAGCTCTGCTCTCCTCCCGGCCACATGAGATGCTGTGTACCTATAAAACTCTGCCTACAGAACTTGCCATGGAAGAAAGCAAGACCAGAAGTTTTACTGGCATAAACCTAGACCGAATCTGGTATCCAGACCAGAAGGCCCTTATGGAGAGGTGCAATGGCTTCAACCTTTCACCTAGAATCAGGATGAAGCAGCAGGTTTGACAAAGCAGACTCCTCATTTACCAGCTCTTGTAATCAGCAGAACCAGAGCTGTTGCAGAGCTGTGGGATCCATTGCTCCTCAGGGGAGAACTTGTCTTTCTGTGCACAGATTCCCAAAGAAAATACAGTTAAAAAGCATCAACTAGAGATTCAAGCACTTGATCTTTCCTTTGCCGTAGTCAACTCAGAAAAGCCTTCCTTACAAAAGGATAGCTGCCACCCCGCCTTCCTATGCCATGGAACAAGTTGCACCGGAGAGGGCATGTGGGCTGATGTGGCACATTGCTGTCTTATTCAAGATACAGGGCAAAAAGGGAGCGCTGAGCTGAGCAGAAGCTTCCGAGAAATCCTTGAGGGAATCATTTTAAGGTGCAGAAGTAATGGCAGAGGAAAGAAACTACCAACTCACAGGTATGGTATGCAGGGAGGCTCCACATCAGCCAGAGCTGCTCGGTAAGCGCGGAAGGATGAGGAGCTGTCGATCAGAGTGCAGTACTCAGCCAGGCCCTGGCAGAACAAAAAGCCCATGGTGACACCACTGCTGTCAACCCGTTTTCTTTGTAACCTCTCCTCAGAGAGCCATGTAGGCCAGGGAGTTAATGCCATCCTGTAAACACCTCCAGATGATTTACTCAGTCTGACCCTGAGTATATACACACAGAGCCTCACCGAGCCTTCCATCTGCTGGCAGGAGGAGGCTGTTCTCCCCCATGACTGTGCTGGCACTGCTGCAGCTGTCAGAACGCCCAGCCGCTCCGCAGGCTTCCAGCGCTGTGGCACTGCACCCACCGGAGAGCAGTTATCTGCCATCCCTCCACCCTGCGACGTTGCTGAGCTGTTAAAACCCCTCGGCTGTTTCATACCCTAAGCACACTTCTCTCTTTCCCCTGAAGATGACAGCTAACGCTGCCTCTCACCTCCGAGGTTTGTTTCTGCCACTCCAGCCTTCGGATGGGTGCAGAATCCAGTGCAGAAAGAATGGCCAGATAGGAATTAAAATTATTCAGCTTTCGTAAGTGCTGTGAAGAGGGAGAATATGCCAGTTACTCTAGATCTGAAACGCCTTCTAGCATCAAACAGCTCTACCAAACTGGTAAAGCTGGTAAAGGTCGCCCTCCCCTGCTCCTTTAAGGAGCAGTGTGTGTGATTCACAGCAACAATCAAGCTAATACCTTCATAATCTTTATAAATTTAAGGAGCAGCCTCTCTCGGTCTTGGGCTTTCTCTTGTAGCATAATTATTGAACGGACCCTGGAAGAACAGACAGAAAAAAAAGATAAACCCATTTATGTAGAAGTCAGATTTCTTCTTGTTTCATTTACAGAACTGCTAACTAATAGGGCTGTATCCACAATACTGAAAAACTTTATGATGCTTCCAACTTAAAACAGCACTCTAATTCACAACAAAGAATAAATCCAAGGATGACCACAATAACCCCTCACAGAGTGCATTTATTTGCAATGGAAATGTTTATTTGAAGGGGTCAACAGTATTGACAATAATTCCTCCAGGTTACAGAGTCCTAGTGTTCTTTCTCTTGTGCTCTGGCATCTTTGATGAGTGCCCTGCATCTACTTCCTGGCCAAAAATATACATTCTCCCACCTGTAACAAGGGAACACAACTCTGCAAGGAATATTTTGAATATTTGTAGGGCACTGGAGGTTAAGCACAGTTCAGTGCCACGATAGCTCTGAGCTCCTTACCAGTAGGACATGTTATTAAAGTGCTCTGTGAACTGTGTCAGGTTGGGGCTCTTCTCTTCGTTTTGCTCCTTTGCCCAAAGCAAAACTTCTGGTATCTGCAGAGGAAGAAGAGGAGAGGGGTAGGAAAATACCACACATTTAAAATGGGATTTTTGCTCCAAGATTCTCAGTCGCAGTCTATGTTCACAGCCAACTGCTGACCCAGGTTCAGCTGTCTCCTAGAATGCAACAGGTGCTTGGAGAGCTGGCAGGGAATACCAGAGATTGCAAAGGGTACATATTCCAATCCCTCCCACTGCCCTTACCGCATCCTCATCTCTGTACCTCGATTTTGTAGAAGAGTTCAGCATCTAGGAGGGTCAGCTGCTCAGCTATTTCATGGCTGTGGAAATCATGCAGAGTCCCTGGCCTGTAAGAAACAAGGATGAAGTATAACGGTTAAGAGAGTGTGATCTGTTTTCTTCCCTTTCTTATATTTTTGGACATAGAAAACTGGTGCGTCCACAAGAAAGGGATGCCCCGTCTCCCAAAGGACCGAGGTACGGTTACACCTATCTTTCCTCACCTGGCTGCCACCCCACGGGCTGCAAGAGGCTTGATGGAATTGGCATAGCTCAGCATTTTCTTCTGATCCACTTTGTCAAGGATATTCTTGCGTAACACTCTGGCGAGGCTCAGCTCTCCGTTACAGACCAGCCTGAAGACCAGGTCCATCAGCAGCTTCAGAATTTCTTCTGTCAACTCCACTAAGCTGAGAGAAATATGGAAAACCAAGGGAAGGCATCAGAGCTGTGACTCTGACTGAACTACAGTTTGTATCTGTGGTGAGTCTTGTCACTCTTTCCTACAAGCAGAACGGAGTGACCGAAATTCCTCCTATTCCCAGGTCTTACTTTCTTATAGATCCCCCTTTTCCTGGTTATTTGAAAACATTAGGACACAACTGAGAATCTGCTCTTCCAACAAGAGGCTCCAGCACTCTAGGTCAGGGTAGGGGATTTCAGCTGTCACCATAATTGGAGTTTGAAAACTACATCTTTATAACCGCCAGATTTTTGTATCGTTACCAACCCCACGTCACCCACCCTGAAATGAAGGCGAGAACTCACCAAAGCTCATCCACCACTCTCACCAGCACGAAGAAGGTGTTCTTACTGACTCGCTTCTTAAATGTGTCTGGGAAGTGGCAAAACTTCTCATATGTGGGATGCAAATTAAAGAATCAACTTAGTGTGGTCAAACAAGCATTAGAACAACTAGCAGCCGCCCTGAGGAACATCAGAATAGCGTATTGTTCCGTCTTGACTGAAACTTGTGTTTAATTTCCAGGAGATAAGGGACACTGATATGGCTCTAATTAACATGGTATTAAGCTGCCACCAGCTGCAGGTAGCAGGGGTTTAAGAAGGCACTTACACCTCACAGAACTGATGCTAGATGAGCAGGTGTATCTTGAAACTGTTCTCTCTGAGGTGGAATTTAATGAGCAGCACTTCTCTGCTGTGATCTCCCCACTGGTTTGTGACATCTGGTCTCATAACAGATCTCAGATGTCACCTCTACCTTCCTCACTGCCCAATTTGCTGCAAGGAGAATGGTAGCAGGGGAGACAGCACCGGCTGCAAAAGCTTCTGCCAGGTGGACAAAGGCAGAGAGGAAAAGGTTATCAGTAAGTCAAGTATTGACAAGGGCCTGCGGGAATAACCCAGCTGGCATTTTCACCGACTGCCGCTCTGCAGTGAGATTTGTTGTGTCCTTGTCCTCGTGGATGCCAGCAAGGAGCAAGGGGAGCAGCAGCTCTGCTGCAGATGGCAGTGATGAGCTGTGACACAGGACAGGGTGACGTCAGGCTCCTTCTGACGTGCTCATACAGGACTAAAGCCCAGGAGGCCTTTGCACTGCCTGAACTGAGACACTGACCTGCCAGGAACAGAGCCAAGGGGAAGGAACTGCAGGCAGGGTGCTCAGCGAGAAGCCTTCTCCATACTCGGCCAGAAATGCTAATGCTCACCCTGCCACTGTAAGGCCCTCACCTCATTAGCAGTTACAAGCTCAGTTCAGAATGGGAGGCTGAAAAACCATTACCTTCTGTGCTGCAGTTTTTGTAACAAGACAGACAATAGGTCTTGATGGTTCAGTCATTTCTAATGTTAAACTACATCTGCCCAAGCCAGCAATTCCCACAGAAGGCAGTGTGAGGCATTCTACAAATGAGATGTCCCAAACAATCGATCAATCCCTCAGTGATCTACAGAAAATCTGAAGTGAATCTTCTCCCCTTCCAGGGCCACTGGGGACTACTCTCGGGTCCAGCACTCCACCCTGCCTGGACGTGCCCAGCAGCGTTTCCCATCTGCAGAGGTGAAGGAAGTCCTGCCTGGGATGCCTCCAGGGCAAGAACATCACCGACCACACTGTCAGCAGGTTTTTGGCCACACAACTTGCTACCAACTCCCTCCGCAATGACGGCTTGGCTCAGATTCTTGGAGTGGGCAAACTGCCACTTATGCAAAGGATATCTGTACTGCAACTTCTTGATGAGCTCTTCAGGGGTAATAAACGTCCTGTACGTAGTCAGAAAGGCTTCACAGTACAGCACCAGATCTACAGAGAAAGACAACAAAGACTCAGTCAATGCTGCTTTCAGAAAAAAAGAAGGTTCTTGTAAAGCTTACAGGAAGAGGAGACAGACACATTTTGACACAAATGAACTTCAAAGAAATGCTGTGCTGTTGTTTCTTTCCAGCAGATGGACCCTAAGGCACAAGAGCAGCAGTGAAACTGCCCTCGCTCACTGGCCTGGCTTCCATTTGTGCCACTCAGGCTTGTTGTTTTGCCTATGCAACCACCAAAGGGGTCAGTAAAAGCCACCTGTTTGTGGGACAGGAACTTTCAATAAAGGGTCGAAGAAAAACGGCTGTTTAGAGCTCAGGGATACTTTAAAGAGAAGATCTGATAATGAGAGGTGGGTGTCTGTTCTCTGTCCTCACTGCACAGGCAGCACAGAGTCCTGCAGAAAGACACGGCCACTCCTCTCTCCGGATCAGGAACACGTGTGTTCTAACATGATGCTGCAGACCTTCTGCTCTTGCTACATTCCAGGAAATCTGCTCCAGGACTGTGTAAATATAAGATTATTTTCAGCCAAAAGAAGAGTAAATTTTACTGTAAAAACTGACACTACTGTGACCGTGACCCTGCCACAACACAGACTGATGCGGTGCATGCAGACAGCTTTTGTTCATTAATTGGCAGCGGTGGGTGCTACAGGGCCCAGAATCACAAAGGCTTTGGCTATTGTTGTAGGCACAACTGGAAGTCAAAAAAGCAGGAACCACGAATGAGAAAGAAGATTTCAGGTCAAGACTGCAGTACCCTTGCAGTCTCAGGCAAGGCTTGGTCAGCACCGACAGTGGTGGTCAGAATGGAGATTTATTAGCCCTGGTATAAAACCACACTGCACCGCAGGCAGCACGTGCAGCAGGATGGCACAGGGCCCTGCCTGGTGCACTGCAACCGCCGGCAGAGCTTTCTTAGTGCAGATGGGGAGAAAAAGCTTCTGCCATGCCTGCCCAGGCTAGGCTGTAATTGCAAAGCTTGTTTCTGCCAGGACAAGCATCACCCCACGCCCCTGTGCTGTAACACCCATCCGTCATGCACGGAGGGTGCGAGAGAGCGGAGCACGGTGCGCTAGCCGTGCCTCTCTACCGGTGGTGTTCCTCTTGGCCTGACGGAGACGCCGCTTCCTCCTGCTCTTAGATCAGAGCGTGCTGCTGCCTTTTGGTTAAAGACAATCAGACATAAGCTCTAAAGCCAGAGATTGGGTGGTCAAGTCAGGGGTGAGTCCTAGGCCTCCTCCAGCTGTAATCCTGCACTCACAGCAAGCGCGTGCGGCTGTGAGCACTTAACTGACCATGGATTTTATTCCTAAAGACCACAAGTCTCCCTTTATCCCTTTTTCCATTTAGCTCTTTTTGAAAACTCAAATGGACAAGAAGCATCATGCAGCAGGGCGTGGAGTTACGTTTATTCTGGGTTCCCATCTGCCCAAAAGGCAATGTGAGGTAATACAGCTGGTCTGCTCTGGCACTCAAAGCTGCCAAGAAATTCATCTTTAAAGGAAAGCCTCTTAACTGTACCCCTCTGTGCCGTTTGGCTGATTGATTTACAAGCCCTGAATTCTTCTCATTGTAAGCTTAATTCATTAACCCTCTCAGTCACCCAAACACTGGGTTAGCATAGCACAAATTCCTCTGTGCTCCATTCAGCCCGGTGGCTTGGCAGCGCCTGCAAGGCTGAGCTCTGGGACTATTCTGAGGAACGCACCATGCAGAGCTCCCTCCACCCAGCCGCTCTCTCTCTCCACACTGCTGCACGTTTAAAATCCTGCTCTAGTTTTCCCTATTCCGGGGAGGTTCTCCATAGCTTTTACTCCCCTGCTTGCAGCATTCTCAGAGCTCCTCATTCACAAACTGGTGGGATGTCGAGCACACATCCCTTTACCAAGTAGCTGTCTTTAAACAGGAACAGTGGGGAAATTCTCACGATGTGATGCTTGTTCTGGAAAACAGCAGGAATAAATCAGGGCTTCTCTATTCTGATTTCAGCAGTTTTATAAGGGGTATTTCCACCACCTCATTTAGACTATTTTATTAAAATATACGTATCTAGCCTTGGCGCAATCAATTGCCTCGTCCTCTCTAGTGTGTTCCTAACTTTGCCCCTTTGTGCTTGTATTCAATGCCTGCTGTAAACAGGGAAACATAGCTGCTGGGATGGATTTTCTTGTTAGCTGAACGGTGCTGGTAATTGCGAATATCTTATGCTACAGTAAAACACCTGCCATTTAAAAACACACATGAAAGATTTTTCTCTTTGACTATCAAACCTCTAAAAAACGAGTGCTGAGTGAGTCACTGTTAGTGCATTTTGCCTTGAAATCCAGGAGATAAGATTAATTCTGGTTAAGGCCATCAGCATAAGTGTTTTTGGCAGGTTTAAATCGCTCTCTGGAAACATGGCAGAGGCTTTTTTTTTTGCCACAGGTCTTGGAAAGGAGCTGCTTCATGTGGGTGGTGAGTGGGTTTGGGGTGATAAAGTGGGGTTTTAACAAATCTATAGCTAAAGGTTGCCAGCCACCTTTTTGTTCTCCCACATCTCCTTTCTTGTGCTGTGGATCCCCTCTCCAAACTGGTCTGGGTGGCTACCAGTGTGCAGAGTGAGACAAGGAAGTGATGTGGTAAGTTGGAAATAAGGGATGTCAGTGGACCAGGACCTGAACAGCTTGCCTGACATCCACGTGTACTGCATTAGACCCAAGCCAGCATCCCTCCCCTCCTACCCTGATGCAACAGTCACTCCAGCAATGCCTACACAACCACCTGAAATTCCGAGGGCAAGTAGCGCCTCTGGAAACAGGACAGTCACACCTACATTTGCAGTGGTCCAGGTTGGCAGGCAGACACCAACAGAGCTTGTCACCAATTCCACTGGTGTGACTTGCCTTCCAGATCTGGCCAAGGGCTGTGAGGAGTTAATGCCATCTCTGCCGCTAAATGGAACGAACAGGCGCTTATCCAGCTTACCTCTGTTTCAACAAAGATAAGCACAATCCCCTCACGCAACTCAGAGGATCACAAACACAGTCCTCTCCACCCAAGCAGCAGAAGGCCACACCAGGCCACACTCCTCAGGTCTGTTTTGGGGCATCCACTGTACCTTTCCTGTCGGTCTCTGTTGCATGCACCAGCAAAATGTCTCCGGATCCACCACGAACATCTGGCCCATCATCTCCCTGCAATGAGAACAGAAACACGTTAGGTATGGCCCAGGCTCCCTTCGTCCTGGTTTACCAACTCTGGGGTTCAAACTCAGCAACAACTGGTAGAGTACACAATGTTCCTGGCACTGCTCACAGCACAAGCTGGGACATGGTCTTCAGTGCTGGGCTAATCCTGGAATTTGAACAAAGCACTTGGTGTCCCAGATGAGGATCCGGGCTGATCCTCACTCCGGGTCTCTGACTCCTTAAGGCTCAGTGAAGCTCAGTGAAAGCTGAACTTTCTGCCTGCAGAAGAATGAGCAGAAATGTCCCAGAGTCCCAAACATTCCCAGAAGACCATTAACAGAGCAGTAACTCTGTGTGAACTGTCTCAAAGTGCAGGATCACGTACCACAGTGGCTGTGGGGTGAGAGGTCATACATTCAACTCGCATGTTCCTGGAACATCAAAACCAAGCGCATTAACTCCCTAACCTGGAAATATTTGGCTGGAGGTCACCTGAAGAGATCCAATAACTAGGAGCAAAAACCAGCCCTGGTAACTGCTTGACCTCTGCCTTACCACTCTCCAAAACCATCTTTCTTCCAGCTACTGCAATTCACAACTAAATTATGCAAAACTGATTTATCACTCAGTCAGTGGTTCCCCATCCTCCAGGAGATCGCTTGCAGTGGCAGTTCTATACTGTTTCAAACATACAGACCATAAAAAAAAGAAAGAAAAAAGACGCTAAGTGTTGACACGGATCTGCTAGTCTCAAACGTTCAGAAAACAGTGCTTTTTGATTGGTTTTTTTTAAGGAAATATTCCTGCAGTGGAAACTGAAGTCGCGTCTGGCTTCCTTTAGCAATGTCTTTGTAATTTCAATATGTAAAACACTAAAAAAAACAGATCACAGACACAGAGCAGCTACGTCTTAAGATGTGAATTTTTCAGGTGACCCTCTGGCAAGACTCATGAAATACTACTTAAAGAATGAGTAATAGCTTCTCACTCTCTTCTGTGCATCCTGGCTGACCAAAGAACACTCCTGAAGTGCCAGTAAATGATACATTCTCTCTGTTTTTCAGATTGCCCCCCTGACAGTCTGAAAGCTTCAAAAGCCTGCATATTCCCTCAAGCTGGATGTCAAAGACAGCTGGGTTCAAGAGCACAGTGAGCAAAGCTGTCTGGGAGTGCACCCAAGGCTAGAAACAAAGCCATTTCTCACATACAGAAACAGTTACTTTGGCTGCTCTTCCACATCAGTGACATGAAGTCCTGCTTGGGAATCTACTAAACCTGCCTTCAGACTGAAAGGCCAACACCATAAATCTGCACCTGGATTCAAGCTCTCAAGTGCTTTTTTTTTTTCAGACTGAAGAGGTAGGAAGGGGCAGACTGGGAAAGGGCACAAGATGAGCTGGTTCTGAGAGAGGCATCCCACGTTTTCTACAAGCCCCGCTCAGCGCTGATACTCCCTGCCTGTACCAGCATCTCATCCTTGCACAACAGCCTGCACACACAAAGCTGTGACTTAGTTTTTCCTGTCAAAGAGAAGCTGATGTTTTGCTTGTCCACACAGAGAATCAGATTTGAATACAGCATAGGCCTAAAGGTGTGAAAGCAAACCTTGAATGCACCTACCTCTTGCTTCAGCGTTAACCTAGCCATGATTTCACTGTGGTCGATAAGGGATAGCTCATCTACCTCTTCCTCCAACTGTGAAGACTCCAAAGCGTCTGGTGACTGCTGCTGCCTGTAAAAAAAACAAGGCAAATACCCACCAGAGTCACCGCCCAGCCAGAGAAGAGATGCTGGGTCCACTCGAGCTCTCAGTGTACAAATCTTCATTAAATGACACTAAGTACACAGTCAGTCTAGAGGTAAATCTTTTGCAAACAAGCTCAAATGTCTGGCTCTAATTCTGTTGCTTTGGGCACCTCTTAAAAAAAGATAAAGATGAACCTTTAGGACCTGAACACTTGTCTGCCTGCATTTCTGGCAGACAGGATTTTACTATGCCCTGAATGAGTATGCGCTTTCTTGTCTCCTTAATCCCCCAAATTTTTAGTGTACACAAACCTAAGCCCTTCCTCAAATGTATAGAGACTGAGCATACTCTACACGTACACATCTTAGTCAGCTCATGGTGCTGCTACAAGGGGAGACGACAGGCTTTTTTTGCAGGAAGACAGAGCAGAAAGCTCTGCCCATTTTTTTTGCTGTATATCCACACCTCTAGTATTCCTGCCCCCAAGGGCTGGTGCTCTTGTGCCTGGATGCATGCCTCTGTGCCTGTATTCCTTAAAAAAAAAGAAAAGCATGCGTGTTCTTTATAGCTTTCCCCAGGCACAGGCCAAAATCCCGTGCACCAGTCGGTACTTTCAGCAGATAGTGAGCTCTGCAGAGCACTCTTGCATCGTCTCCTTCACTGCAGGGATTAAAACCCTCAAACTAACTGCAGGAAAACGGGGGAGGGAAGTTGACTGTCACACACTAAACAATGGTGTTCTCGATTTTTGCTTTAGAAATGCAATTGAAGAGCAATCTCAAGCAGCAGGGAAGCAGCACTCCACTCCTCCTGAAGCCCATCTGTTACAGCCTGCACCTCTTAATTTACATAGACAAATGATAGCTAAGAGTAGTAGAAGGGATGTAAAGCCTTCTGCTTCAGGGCCTCAGCCAGCCTCTAACTAGCAGGGTTAGGAAGAAATTCCCCTCTGGAAGACTATTTCCCAACAGCGATACAGACTTTTTTAGCTCGTTTCCCTGGAAGCAGAAGAGAACAGGCAGCGTCAATGACAGGATTGCCAATTAGAGGGACTTAGGCTGGCTGCACAGGCTGCATTAACCCCTGCAGGCTCCCTGAGCTAAGAAATGACATCTTGCCAGGATCCTCCTTGTTCAGCAGGATTCCACTGCTTACCAGCTGTGTGAAAACACGCAAGCTTCAAGTTCAGAGAACCCTGAGAAGGTTGAGGGCAGAACAGGTAGCCCCAAGGATGGTTTGGTAGAGGGCAGGGCTAACAGGATGCTGGTGAGACTGCACCCTTCGAGGCTGAGAAGCGGGAGCACCAGGAGAGTCGGGCTCACCTTTCAGTACCGTCTTTGCCTTCCTTCCCCATGGCACTGCTGTTTGAAGCGGAGTCTTTGGAGTGGCTGTCTTTGACAGAGGGAGATTCCTGCAAAGAGAAAGTGGGTTTTCATTATTACATGGGGTCCTGCACCACGGCCAGCCTTGCATTTACAGTCTGACTGCCTCTAAATGGCCCTTTACTGTAAATTCCTACAGAGCGGTTAAAGATTGATGCAAGTTAATGCCAAATGCCAGGAAAACACAGAAGTTAATTAGACAGGAAATTTGGGACCTTCTCTGGAGACTAGTGTAATTAGTACTGTTTGCTTTTAACATTGTGAAATGATGCTGAAAGTTACAACACAAGTCAGCTGTTGCCTTGGATTTTAACCCTCTCATGACTTTTTTATCCCTCTAGCTCTTCTTGATGACATACACTTGCCTTCTGTTTTAATCAAAACAGACAGAGCCAGCTCTAAGCACTTCATTTTAGTTCACCTCCTGGTCACAGCCCCCAACAGACCAGCCTGTCTTGGGGGCAGTGGGATGCACTCTCCTGTTCCTGCCTCCCTTCTTTCTCATCAGAAAAGGTTACGCAATGATGCAGTGTTTCCACTTCACAATTCATGGCTGTGGAAATGAGGCTAATGCAAAAAAGCAGAACCATCTGAACCAGCGGCACAGAACAGCAGGTAGAGAGCAAGAAGCAAAGATACAGCATTTTAAATTAGCCATTTATTAAAGAGACAAATAGCCGTGAACAGCATATTGGGAATATTAACCTAACAGTGCTGGAGTTCAGAGTTATTTAACTTTATGCAGACTGAAACTTGCAAATTCAACCTACTGAACAGACAGGACTGAAACCACCACCACGCCACCTGTTTGGCCTGGAAAACACACCAGTGAGTTTACATTTCTTGGTGGCTGCAGAATTTTTCCAGACTACATTAGTAAAGCCCTTTGCTTCGAAGCTGAGAACCAGCTGCCCAAAAGGATGGACTTGCCTAGAGGTGTCTCTTGAAGGGAAGTGATGGGAGCACTACCTCTTGGCGTATTTAACACCAGCATGGATAAAAGTCTCGGAGACATCCTGTAGGAGATGTGCCTTCCAAGATGAGGGCAGGCAAAAAAGACTGCCACAGACCTCTACTGCTGTTTCCTATGACCCTACAGGAAGACGGTACCTCCCTGCATTGGAAGACGCCCTGTCTCCTCTAGGAAATAGCTAAGATAGGAGGCTTGAGTAAAGGAAGAAACAGCGTGTGATTACAATGCTAAATCAATCACTTGGTATACAAATGGTGAAGGAAAAAAAAAACCAAACCAATTTAGAGCACAAGGCTTTCTATGTTAAAACGAGGAAGCTAAAGCAGTTACAAGAATAGGACAGCCCCGGTCAGGGTGCAGCTTTCTGGAAAGGAACCTCACGCAAGCAACTCCAAACAGACAGCGAAGCGCAAACGGCGGCAGGAAAAGCCATCCCTGCCTCGTGCCAGGGCTCACCATGACCCTGAAAGCATCACCTCCTCTCCACCCAGACTGGGAGGGATCCAAGCCTGCAAACCAGGAGTGGGCAAGCAGAGGGACCAAGGAAGCCGGGGAAGCAGGATGGATGCAAGAGCTCCAAGGTGTGCAGAAGAGGCTGGTGCCAAGCGTGTCAGCCCCGGTGTGAACTCAGCATGCACCAGGCAGCCCCTTCCCCGGTGTCAGGCCCTCTCCAGGTTACTTACTCCTTCAGAGTGAGGGAGTTCCCCGTTGCTCTGGCCAGAGGAATACAGATTGACGTATTCACCCTCACCAGCCTCCTCACTGGCGTTTTCACTCTAAGGGAGACAGGATGAAAGGAAATACGTGATGGTGCTCCCCACCAGCACTTAATGTTAGCGAGAGAATGCGCCCATGGGCTGGGAGGGGAAATGCTCTCAGCGGCTGCTGTAACCTAACTGGGAGCCCTTCCTCTGGCTCAGCAGCCAACACTGGCCACCAAGGCTGTACTTTCTCAGAGATAATTATTTTCTGGTTCTCGAGGACTCTCCCGAAGGCGCCGAGCTGCAGCAGGACAGCAGCAGGCACTGCTTTGCAAGAGCTGCCATGGACTCCACGTGAGGCTGCGAAGGTGCAATGAGCATTTGGGGATTTCAAGGGTATGGAAGCTGAGCATTCAGAGCTTGAGACACAAGTGCCTGTCCTACCCGCGTTGTAGTCCTGCTGCCAAATGCAGATGAGCCCTGCAGCCCAGAGGGTGTCAAATGTATCTCCCAAACTATGCCACAAGCACAGACTAAAGCCTTCATGCCAGGCTAAGCCAAACTCAAGGGCTTCTAAGCTGTAACAAGGACCTAACGCAAGGAAGATGCAATAGCAAGGTCAGGTCTAAAGTGTGAAAACCTAACCATTCACTCTGCAATCAGTGTCCCTCTTTCAACCTTGTGAAGAGGCAGGACTACCCATGCACCACAGCCCTAACACCATCAACTCCTCAGTTTTACAGTAAACAAAAGAGAACTATCTTGAAAATGAGGTGTTTAAGAAAGTAGCTGTAATGTACAAACCTGCCAAGTGATGTGTAAAACTGATCTGGAACCTTAAACTAGTAGTGTTGTATCAGTGTGGGAACAGCGTTAGCCTAACTTCACCAACACGTGACGCTTAGCATCAGTGTGCACTGTCACCAAGCACACAGAGAGGGCTGCGGGTAAATGGAAAGAGCAGGAGACTGGAGAGAACAACAGGTTTATGCACAGGAGAGATGGAGCACCCATCGCTCCTGGGGCTCACAGGGATTTTGGAGGGAGCAGGGCAGCAATCACCAAATCCTGCCCCAGCAGCAATTGCAGGATGCGAACCAGTGTTAGGAGCCCGTGCTTAGAAACAACCAACCTCACAAAACACTCCTTTACCTTCCTCAGCTTTGTATTACAATTGCAGGAAGCTAGAGAAACTTCTCCTGTCCCCTTCACCAGTATTTGACATTTTATGTTTCCTACATATGTGCAAATGTCTTCTCAAACCTGCTGAGGCTGTTCTTTTTTTTCTAGCCACAATTTTTAGATTAAATTACCTCTCTGCAATTCACACACGTTTGGAAACCAGACTAGGTCACATTAAGCATGTATTAACACAAGAGACATTTTCTTTTAAAAAAACAAATAAACCCAGCCTTGCGTTAAGGTCCATCATCTCTTTGGATAGTCTCACCGAAGGCGTCTGGAGAGAATCAGTGAAAGAGGTTTCAGAAGGAAGGCAGACAGAAGCACTCCCGTTAAAGCTGCTCTCCAGAGAAGAGGAGTTTGGCACATCCACAGTGCTGGGTGACTGGCTGGCTGCGGCGGGCACCGCTAGGTCAGAGCTCTGAGATGGATGGACGGGCGGAAAAGGTGGGGTAGAGCAGGAGGAGGAGGTAGAAGAAAGGAAAGGAGGTATGGAGACTTGATTGTGAGGCACAAAGTCCTGGGAGTAGGACCTAAACACAGATTTGTACTACAGGACGCAGGGACGTACAACACAAAAACAAGGAAGATGGGGAAAGGAATGAGACAGACAAAAGAAAAAGTAATTAGATAAGCAGTAGTGTAGCAGTGACAGCACAAGGCATTTCTAACACAGGCGCCTCTCTGACAGAGGCAGCACCATTTTATCACCCACACACTGGAGCAGGAATTACTACCTGGGACCCATCAGCCAGTTTTTTCTCGGAGAGGCATGTTCTCACACAAACAGCAGCTCGGCTGCTCATCTCTCGGAGGGAAAGTGGGCAGCGGGGTGTTCACCTGCAGGTATCCAGCCTTCGCTGGGCAGGGGGAAGCCTGCACAACTCAGTACCGCTAACGCCAGTGACCCTGAAAACCACTTCAGTGGATGAAAGGATGGGAGGGCATAGAGAAACCATGACTATGAGCACGCTGGAAATATCTAGATAGAGAAAAGTATTCTGAGCGCTTATTGCTTTTCTGGGATTTTCCACAGGATCCAAATTTAAGACGCTGTTTGCCCCAGCCCTGTAATTTAGCAGCTACTGTGTCAAGTCTGTTCCAGAACACACAGCTCCCAGGGAGGAGGGGCTGGATATTGTCTTCAAAGTTCCACTGAAGGATAAGGAGATTATACTGCTTCTCTTTCCCATTTGAGAAACATAGGGAGCAAAAATGATAATTGTCCATAGGAGCGATGAACTCCTTATCAAACCGATCCTTTAATGCAGTGCCTCAAAGAGTCAGCTGAAGAGATGAAAAGAGATCATCTGCATAAAGCTTTATTTCACTATCTCTCCTAATAATCAGATTACTGTTCAGATAATATTAAAGAGGGTGCAGTGGGAATATATTGTGCCAAGAAAAACAAAAGCAACCCTCTGTCTTTTAACATCTGGTGCTTGTAAGATTTGCCGTCGGGGTAAGTCCAAAACAAAGCTGACACCAAAACAAAATACAATAATGCTAAACCTGCTGGAGAGGAGTTTATTTTAAAACCGGTAAAGCTTAGCCACTAGCGAGATGTGTGTCGTAGCCAAGCGGACAGAGGGAAGAACCACAGCACCCAAAAAACTCCACACTGAAATCAAGCTATAGCGGTCACTGGTTCGAAAGCTCTACTGCAGAAGGACAGTGCATTACAGAGCTCTCAAGAAGCACAGACACAACTGGCTAAAATCAGGTTGAAAAGTGACACCGCTGCAATGTAAAAAGGAGAAGGGGACACAAAGGCATGAATTGGAGAATTCAGACTGCATTTTCTCAGGAGAGTTGAGCAGGTGACAAAAAAGAGAAGCTTGGTCTGTCACCCGAGCTGCAGCAGAAGCATCCAGTTCAGCAGCCGTAGTTTTTTTTCACGTAGGAAATACATGAGCTTAAAAATTTAAACTGAGAACAGCCTCGGGCCAGAAGTCTGGGCAAAAAAGCTTTTCCACTATAAAGGAAAGGAAATGTAAAGGTCAATGGCTAGACTTTACCTTCCACCACCTTAATCCTCGAGTGGCTGCCCTCCGCTGCGCGTGAAGTCCGGCAGTGCTCTGGGTGTACTCTCCTGGCCCAAAACATACTGCAGGCCATAATACAGACAGGCAGAGGGAGATGCTTTGGAAAGAGAGCTTAAAAGACTACTGAAAAATAATTAAAATGCAAATCCCTTCCACATGCCTGTGGCTAAAAGGAGACTGGCTCTAGGACAGGCTCCTCTCTCTTCCTGCCCATTTCTTTACGGATGAGCAGCCCTGGCTCCAGGGACACTGTCAGCTTTTGGTGCTGCCTCAGTAACAATGACAAGTCTAATCTCTGTATTTACTTTCCGCCTGGATAAATGCGCTACATTTATTCATTTTCACTTGCATGGCACAAACCACTAAATCCCTCGTAAGACGCTAGGCTCATGACATCACCTTGGCTCAGCAGATTCATTATTCCTGCCCCGTCTCCCTGGTATTTCATGATCTCACTGGCGCTAAGACGCCAACTACTGCCCCAAGTCCCAGGCCCCAAAAAAGTACAGGAGCAAAGCAAATGGAGAATCACTGCTGCAGCGGTTCTTGAGAAGGCACTCAACAAACTGTGGTCCTGATAATGAGATCCTCTGCTTCAGGAAAGGAAATAACTTGCTCAAACCAGACCTGTGTGCCAGCTCCCCTAGAGCTGAGCTTCCTGTGCCCACATGAGAGAGCCGACATGTGCTATCCTTTGCTTTATAGTTGATGGACATCTTCCACCCAGGATTCCCAAGGTGTTTTGTGTCTGGCTTGCCGAGCCCAGAGAAAAAGCCAAGCTTTTGTAAAGCAGCAGTGGAGCTCACGCAGGGCACGAGTGAAAGGAAATTACTGTCGTCAATCAAGTCCCCCTGGGACAGGCAGCACCCTGCAAAGCTTTGACACTGCGTGAATGGTGTTGGTGGGGTTAGTTCAGGCCAAACTCCCGGCTCAGTGGCTGAGACGCTGCCTGGTACACTGCCTGCAGGCTGAGCTAGCAGCTTGGGGAGATGAATTACTGCTTCTGGGGCAGGAAAATCTGCACAGCTTCTGCCTTGCAGAGCTTCAGAGACATTAATCCCAATTCAAAGGCAATTTAGACCAAAATATAGCATAACGTTGCATCATTTCTACAAGTCTGGATGCAGATATGTTTCTACTAAAAATCTCTTATGCGTTCATCTCTCCTCGGCCTCATCAATACACCTTTCAACACAATATCTTGGCATGAGATGTGTTGAAAATGCTGGTTTAAGGCTCAGGTATTGAGTAAAACGCATTAATCTTCATTATGTGATCCATGAACAATCATTTAACGACGCAGACACGTTCTCAGCACCCTGTTAACAAAGGGAACATTGCAGAGAGGCCTTTGGTGTGCTGGCATTAATTAGCCAGACTTCCAATCCAGTTGTAACACTACATCTTGTAGAAAGCGAGTCAGGGAGCCCCCTCCTTCCTCTGGAGCCTGCAAGCAGCTCTGGAATTCCAGCTATGCAGCCGTGCTGGGACAAGAGCCAAGAATGAAGCATACTTTTAAAGAGGAAAAAAACCACCCTGGGGAAGAGATGATGTCCATATGGCACCCATTCCTGCAGCTCCCTGTCCAGCCCAGCCCAGCCAGCAGCTGCAGCAGGAATTGCAGAGATAGCTTCCAAGGGGGGCTGTACATCTCTTGGAAGCCCTGTCATCCTTTAAAAGATATGGGGTTTTTTGGGGAAGGGAGAGTCCATTCACCAGAACTGTCTCAAGCAAATGCATCCTCCTGTAGTCCTCCCCCCGTAAAATCACAAGCAACAGTTTATCTTGGAAACAAATCAGTGCTTGTTTTAATCTGCCTCTTAGAGGTTCCTTGCAGGGTCAGCAAGGCCTCGGTTGTGGCTGTACTGATGCAAATTCTGACTCCATGGCTTTGCTTTAAGTGAAGTAGTTCAAAACAATCCCTGGGAATGCTAGAAAGCAGGATGCAACTGGATACTTCAAGAAAGGATGTTTTTCTCTTTCCAAACTCCAGCCACACTGCCAGGCTCCCACCACAGGACCAGAAGATGGTCTCCCAGCACGAGTAATGCTGACCTCTGACAGCAAATGGCCAACATGGGGAGACGAGGGAGATCCCTCTTCTCTCACCAGTACCGTGGATGTTAAAAAATACCCCTATCTGTCACTTGGGAAGTACTTCCAGAAAGCATGCTTTGAGCTTGGAGCAATCTTGTCTCCTGCGAACAGCAGGAAGCTGCCATGCCTGGACTGGAACGTTTACCACACACCGTGACATGCAGAGGTCTTCTAGAGATGGTAACTTTCAGTGCTTTCAATTTGCTGCCTTTGATTTTTGCAAAAGTCAATATTTTAGAACCATTTTCCATCATTAGCGGCAGTGTTACTGGATGTCCCAAACGTCAATGACATTAAGACTGTTTATTTGAATTAGATGGCAGGACATAAGCACTCTAGTAGAAAACTTATTTCAAGAGTGATGCTTCTCTCCATTCACTAGGCATGGCTGACCAAAAGGAATAGGGAGACAGGGTGTTTATATGCAAAGAGTCACTGGTTGTGAATAAGAGCAGTCTCCATCCTAAATTCAAAGTTGAATTCAATTATATGGCTGCCAGAGCATCTGCAGCATCAGCACACTCGGTCTTCAACTTTTAAGCACAGCCTTCTCAGTTACCCTAAGGATTTCTCCTGCCAAATTAATCTGCGATCCTGCCAGACACTCCCAGATCAGATAGAGCATCAGACTTCCAAAATATGAAGCTATCAGAGGAAAGGATCAATCTTTTAGATCTTGCCTGCTAATGCTATTGAGAGCGACACGGGCAATGTGCCAGAACTGGATGCCCAAATTCTAACAGTAAAGAACTATGTTCACAGAATACCGGGAGTTGCACAAAACTGCTATGCCCTAAGAACATAACTGTACAGGCAACTATTGGAAAAGACTTCCTATCTCATGACACAATGCCGGGCTTCCAGGTACTTTTGTTAATGAGGAAGGAAATGCTCCTACAATGAATGGCTGGAAACACAAGCTGCCAACAGAATGGCTTCAAGCACTGCCACAGGAAAGGCAGCAGCTCCTCATGCCTGAACGTTTCTCAGCAAAGCCCATGACCTGGCTGCACAGTTGACCTTCCCATTTTAAAGCAATGGTTAGCACAGCAGTCAGATGGATGGGGCTTGCTGTTCCCTTGGGAAAGGATCTCCTGGATTCTGCCTGAGGAAACAAAATCCAAACTTCTCCTTAAGTGAGAGGGATTCTTGTACATCTTTGTAACAGAATAAATAAGGGGGCGGGAGGGAAGAAAACATTTGTAAGATTTATTAACTATGCCATCATGTATCTCTCTTTTGAAACTATCAGAAAATTCAATTTGATTGCACCTACAGCTTCAACTCTTGCTTAGCCTGTAGTCAATACCACCATATCTAGGAGATCTTTAAAAGGCAGAGCCCAGAGACAGAGACACGACTCTTAAAAAGTCAGTCACATAAAAACTGTGGGGAGTGTGACCTACGAATTCAACAGCGGACAGTTTAGAGACCCGCACAGGGACAGGTAGTGCACCAACTGCAAGAAAAATGTAAAAAACCACTGGAGGAAGCGTTTTTCAGAAGCAGGATTTAGTGATGCCAGCATGAACAGCACTATTAATACCACCATTTAGGCCTGCTGCGGGCACTGGAAACGAACACAAATGTGGAAGGAATGCTAAACAGGAAAGGCAAAACAATATCTAGAATTCAGCAGCTGGTTAAACGGATGCAAATCTTTTTATCCCACTTCTCTCTGCTCCAAATTAAGGAGCCAAAAGCTGTTTAAGACAGAAACGAACTAACACACTATGATTTCCCAGTCCCGGTTTGATGAAGATTCCCACCATCGGATCACCACATGAATCAAACTTGCTCAGTCTCTGCCGAGGGCCAGAGCTGCGGCGTGTGCTGCAGACTGGAAGCGAGCTACGTGAACAGGGCGAGGCGGGGAAAACATGCAAAGCACATGTCTGCATTGAGTGGCTTTAAACACTTATCTGACCCTCCTTTTCCTGAACATATATTAACACGCACACAAGAAAGAGAAACAGTTGCTGTGAATTTTCTGTGCGCTTGTTCCATTTGCTCAAGAACGGTGGGAACAAGAGAGAACAGCAGCATTGAATTGGAGCTTTCATGAGGAAATCACTTGTGCCTTCTGCTGGAACCCAACAGCTAATTTGGTTTCTGGAAAATTATTGGAAATGTTTCTTAAAAAGACATTATAAGAAAAACCAGCATTTTGAGAAAGGCAAGTTATTTCTCCATTGTGGAGGATGCAGCCCATTTCCACTAATGGCATGTACACACCTCGGAGAAACAACTGCACTCCTTGTTTCAGTGAGGAAAACGTTCTTAGCTGTGACCAAATGCAAGACTTTCTGCAGCCTTCCGTGGAAAACGTGTGGGTAGATTGCAGTAGAGCTTGTCACTGGACTGATATCCTCTATCAGTGCAGAGATTCCCAGCTGCTGGGAAGTAATGAGATGTCATTCCTGCCACTTGGCTACCTGCCCACCCATTTCTAGTTAACAGCACAAGGAGTTAATGAAACAAAGGACGGTTCCTCTGTCTTCACAAAAAGAAGGGAGAGATGATTGGCTAGAGTAAAGCTACTGCCAACCATTAGCGAGGAGGATGCTTTCTTATTGCATACCTCCTTTCCCACTGTATAGCAACAGAAAGTACTTCCAAAAGAGATGGGAATCCCTAAAATGACTTTCGACAGTACAATCCAGTTGTTCCACCAATGCAGGATTTAACAGCTTAGTTGTGCATGGAGTGGGCAATACGATGCTGCAGTTCCTTACAACATCAGCCCGCACCACGAACACGACGCTTGCTGGCACAGAGGCCAAATGTGAATCAGACTCGGCAAAAAACAAGCTCAACTTGCCAAACCTACGAGGTTTGATCCAGTTGCTCAAGATCTGCCTCTATCCAGTAAAAGCTATTACCTCTGACACAATTTCCTGCAAAGAAGGGAAAAGTACGATTAGTGGGTTGACAGAGCAGTGGTGGTTTCTGGACTGCAGCAGTGTCTGCAGTGCTGATCAGAAAGAAAAAGTCAGAGTTCTAGAAAAGAAATTAATACAGTAAAGATGTAAAGATGCTCTGAACAACTTCACTTCGTTTTTTTTTGCTCCAAAACACTAAACCCAGCCTTTTTTAGCCCTTTAAATCAGTAGTAAGGTGTTAGCCCTTCACCTGGAGCACAGAGCTAATGGGCTGACATGTAAAGCATGGCTTAGTCTCAGCTTTCCTGCTGCCCACATGTGAACAGATGGATACCATGACAGGTCTTCCCTCTAGGATTGACTCCTGCTGTCTACCCTAGACCAGTCTCCAGGGAAGGAAAAAGGCACAGGGCACTTTCTGGAAATTGGTTACGCTTGGCAAACCTGCAATGCCTTGCTTACGTTGGGTCAATGGACAGGCATTCCATTTATTAGCTCTGACTTCCTGGTATTGACCTCAGGAGGTTTTAGCTTCCTGTATGGAATGGATAACAATTAATGTAGGAGACATCATTTTATGAGACTGGATAATTACCACTGATATTTGGGTACACTGGAGGCCTGCTCCTCAGCTGGCTGGTGCGTGAAAGGTGTGCTCTCCCTAGCGTTCACTCCTTTGCTGGGTCTGGTGGGAACCTAACCCTTGTTTTTAACAGGTTTCTTGCTCACGTGAGTGGCCTTTCTTGGATGAGAGAGGAAAATATGAAGATATGAGAATAAAAGGAGCAGAGTGATGTGCTTAAAGCGTTACTAGTGCAGCTCACAGCATCCCTCGCGTGAAACCACACATCTTTCCAGCCAATTTCTGGGGAACAGATTGCAAGAGGGGCTCTGGTCCTTCTTGGCACAGAAAAGCAGGGTGTCACCCTGGGAGTGATCCAAACCTTGACAGCTGTTCCACATCTCTGTCTTATTAGGGACAGGGAAATGGGATAAACCGTGGTTATGGTATTACATGGGTCAGCTATGATGCATGTAAGGACATCGGTATTTTGCAGTTGGAAGACAGAGAGACACTGTCACAGTGAAAATCTCATTTTTGCCTGTGAAAAAATAGACCTGCAGAGTCATGACCAACTATGAGATTATCATAATTTAAAGTCATTAATGGAAAAATCCCCATTTTTAATTCAGCTTATTTCCTTTGTGCATTTGACACTGCATCGCTTAATCGTTCCCATTGTTACTCATGCTCCAGCCATTTATTTGCCCGTGTAAAAACAAGTAAGGATTTTTTTTAATGAAGTTTTAGCATTTCAGAAAATAACACATTCACAATAATGTAGTCGAAAGCAAGATAAGAACAGGCCAGAACAATTAACTAGGGAGTAACCATTTAATCTAACCAGGACGCTTTTATAAGTGGAAGTGCCTGCATATTTTTAGAACATTATGCTATCATATTAATAGCCTCTCAATTAAAACAAAAATAGTGAAGTGCTTTTTCTTGGTCTTACAGTTCTGTGGTTTGCTTGCAACCATCCCTACCAAACAAGAGAGCCGCACAATTCAGAACTTTCATGTTACTTCAGATTTTAAACCTGTTTACCACAAATTAAGCACAAACCCTTCCACACCTCAGTCTTTCTATTTCTACAGCAAAACCATTATGCTGAATGGAAGCCAAAAGCTTGCGAAGTAGAGCTACTTGTAAAGTACTTGAAGATTTTCTTCTTCTTTGGACCCGCAACTATCACTAGTTTTTAAAGAATAAGTGTTGAAACGGGAAGGCAGCAGTGGCACAGTGGGAGGACACCATTTTCAAATATTTAACGTTAAACTAATTGAAGAATTCTGAATTTTCTCAAGTCTTGTCTACTAATTTCTTCTCCAGAAGAAGTCTAATTTACTGAACATTCAGGTCACTGTTAAAAAATAGCCTATTCTCAGTTGTCATCACACGACAATCAGAGCATAACCACATCGTTTTACATGCAAACAAGCCCCATACTGATGAGTTGCTGGAATCTCATGGTTAGATTTAATTTCATTACATTAACACTTTGTTATGACTACTACTTAATTGAAGAAGCTGATCACAGATTTCAGCAGCGCTTTAAGATTATTCTAATTTTGATTTAAATAATTCTCAGCCCCTCCTGCCGTTCTCTCTTCAGACTGCTCACAAGTGCTGGAGGAGAGAAAACCCTGCTCATCTGTCAGCAAGCCACACAAGCTTACCGAGCTTGTTTGGGATCATGGAGACGTGAAGGGAAGCAGACAAGCAAACACGAGATGAAAGAGCTGGTAGAGGCCATTTTAGAGGGAAAAAAATTAAGGAGCTGCAGCCACTGTTCCATATATTCGACTAAATCTATGTATTTTGGGGATGACATCTTGTTATTTCTCCAAAGGCCAGATTCACACAGCAGCCTTTAATTGACTCATCCACATCGTTGACATTATGTAATGGAACCAAGTGACTTTGCAGCTCCGCTTTGCAGCCTGGCGGATGCGCAGGTCAGAGGAGCGTGTCTGGGCATACAGGCCAGCTCTCCTTCATCACTCCCTCGCCACAAATGTCAGTGCCAGGGCCTATATAAAGTAACGACAGCCACAACTCCCCCGTGCTTCATTCAGTAAGATTTACACACTGTGTTTTTCTCACCTGGCTGATCACTACATGAGTTCAAAATCCCCCCAAAGACCCTTTACCTGTAACCAAGAGCATCAGCACAGAATTTGCAGACAAGCATTTCACCGACATAAATACGCAGACGTGTTAAAGTGCGGAGAACAACTCACCGAGTGCACAGGAAAGGAGCTGTGCCGGTTGAGAAAGGAGTTAGAGACTGACATAGTGAGGCCCTGAGTGGCACCGCTGTCCTCGGGGGTGAAGGGCACTTTAGTTTGCTGGACACAGTAGGAGACAGAAGAGAAAGAAGAGGCAGCATAGGAGGCCTGCTGAAGAGGGGGAAGAAAGCAAGAGACAGAAGACACAAAGAAAGAGAGCACAGAGAATGCTATGAATAAAGGATAAGAAACGCTAACTGTAAAACAATGCATATAATGGCTTGCTAAACAAACAGCTATTCATACAGTTCATCAGAGCCAGACACACCAATATGCCTTTCTTGAGCTCAAGAGGCATAATAAAAATCACAGTTCAAATCTTCTTTGTTTCACAAATCCCTTAAAAACAAACTCCTACCTCCCCCTTCCAGCTCACCCATGGACAGCTGCTGCGGGGAGAGGCAAGCTGTTCCTCGCTGCCCTTTTTTCCTCCTGGTGTGAAGGGCAGATGCCCAAAGGAGGAACCAGCTCTTGCTTCTGGCTGTTAAGCAGCTGACTCTCACAGATTACTATTTTCTTGTGGCAGCCCGCGGACTTGGTCTTTCCAGTGTGATCTGTATGCCCTCACTGGTACTGCGAGACACCGGATAACAGTGATGTCCAGCTGTTTTTCAGTCCAATCCAAAATTATATCTCATTTGCACAAGAGGGAGATATTACACTATAAGTAACAAATACTATTAAGGAATTTCTCCTGAATTCCGCTATAGTAAGTCTGAGGAGCCTGAGGAGGCTATGGTATGCGTAGGCTTTCTCAGCTCGACTGGTTGAATATAATGTACAGTGTTTTATAAATAAGATCTGAAGCTCATAAGAAAGGACTTCCTCATTATTATTTCATAGAGGAGTTCATCCAGCAAAACTTGCCTACTGCTACAGCAGCTGATGCCCAAGGGTGGGATGCTGCATTTGAAGAAACCTTCACTTTGGGGGAATGACAAGCAACACCTTGATGGTATCAGCTTGCAAAACTACAAGAACACCTAGCAGGCAAACCAGTGATGTCTTGGCTGCCCAGATAATGATTAAAAGGCAGCAAAGAAATGCATCAGCTGACAAATTCAGAAAAGGAGCAGAATTTCCCTTTTGCATAATGGCTACAGTAAATGTGTGCTTTATACACCCTCTCTCATGACTGTGTAGACTGAGTCACCACTGGAAACCATCTCTGGAGTGTAGCCACCTCTGGGAAGAGGAGGCAGGGTAAGGGACTGCAAAGTACAAGTGACAGTGCAAGTATTGACAAGGTGACCACAGGCTCTGGAGAACTGCCTGATCCTTCAAAAAGGAGTCCTGTAGACTCTTCAAATGTCCCTGCAAAGCAGATGGGACACAGGCATTTAAGGTCTCACTCCTACAAAGCAATAATGCATAACACTCAGTTTAGCTTAGCCAGAAATGTTACTTATCTTTCCAGGACTCCTACCTGTATCACAGGAAGGTAGTTATGCAAATCTCCAAATTAGAGTTCTCAGTTGCTTTTCCCACTTGATTAAAAAGTAACACCCTGGGACAGTCAAACTTTAGCACAGAGAACGTGAAGAAATATTGCAACAGTCGCCCTCATGATGGTAAGACCATGGCTCTGTTCCCACATCTCCTCCTGCTTTGTTAAAGCCACAGCCAAGTTATGCTAGTTACAGCAGCACAAAAGATGCACTTTTTTTTTTTAAATAGAGCAAATCAGATAATTAATATAAACAAACCCCCTAAGGCTGGAGTTAAAAAAAAAAACAAGCCAAAGATAAAATAAAGGAAGAACCTTAAAAAGAAATAGGACAAAATACCAGCCGTGCTGAGGTTGGAAACAAAACTGAGGCCAGGATTTCATCCCCGATGTGGAAGATGACTCTCGGTATGCTGTTAAACCCACCACCCAAAACGCATGCACTCGCATATGCCTTTTTGGGCTGAGAGTCTGGGAAGGCCAGGAGAATGGTGGAAAACAGGTAAAATCCTGAATCACAGAAGGGGATTAATGCGGGGAAAACACGCATGAGTTAAATAATGGCTATACCAAAATTCTGCGGCTCTGGCAAAGACTGAGTCATAAAAGCAGTTATTATGTTTAAACGGTTATTATTAGTGGCACCCTTGACAGTAGTTTCAAAACAGCATTGGGAACAAAAGTGCAGCAATCTCCTGAAAATCGTGTTCCCCAGCGTGTCAAAATCTTCAAAGCAGTTGTCGTTACACAAGCCTGTAGCCTGGCATAGATTCAGCCACGCTGTGTGGAAGACTAGCATTTCATTTTTAGGGCATTTTAGGTCTTTAAGAGCTTAAGGGGAACAGTCCAGACACTGGGTTAGAGAGGAGCTCAAAGTAGATGCCTAAAAACATATCAACAAGATGACAAGGAGCATAACGTGGTAACACCAATGAGATAGCCTCCCACCACCACAGCCTGTCAGAAACACGAGCAGCAAGAACAGCTGCTGCAGGGAGGCTGATGTACCCTGCTTGGGACGGCACCGCGGATGTCACTCACCAGCTGCCGCTGTTTCGGTGGGAGAGCAGGAGGAGGTGCCAGATCTTGAGATGGGTCTAAGCTGACAAAGGAGTCATTGAAACCATAGACTTCCATGAGGTGCTTGTTCTTCTGCTGGTAGATGTGTTCATTCTGAGGGGTCTGGTAGAACATGGATGGCTGCGGCTCTGAGTAATCTTCCACAAACTGCATATAAGCCATCACTGCAAAAAAAAAAGGTCACATTGTTGCTCCTGGAGCTACAACAAGCAGGCAAGGTGCTCATTCTCAAAACAAAATAAGGCTTTGCTGCAGGCCAGGAGCATCAAGGCATCGCGCTCTGTTCACAGGTGGCTCACACAGGCAGCCGTCAGTCTCCTTGTGGGAGAGGATCTGAATATCCCGTCTCGCAAGCCAGCGCACAACAAATATCATCACAGCCCACAAACACATCTGATGACAGTTTAAGGTGAGTGAGGTTAGTGAGGTCTGGTTAGTATTGGTTAGCAAGGTCTCCAAACAGCTACTTGAGAAGGCTGATTCACCGACTCTTAGCCCAAATCCCGCCCCCTCCTGTAACCCATGGCAATTTTGAGAATATTTCTCAACAGCTGATGCCCAAAGTCACCAAAAAAACAGAGTAACTTCAGTCTGCTTTCTAGGAGGCACAAGACATCTTGTACAAAGACACAACCTAGACAATAAATCTATAATAATTCTTGTACCTATGGTCAGTCTCATATTTGCAGTCAGGAGGACTTCTAGAAAGAGGAGGCTTACAGCCTTTCTCCACTCTATCAAGCTGATAAAACTTATCAGAAAACACTTACCTGCAAGACTGGTTGTACCTCTGCCTCAGCTATTTCTACGCCACTGCCACTGCTGGCCCAAGAGACTTACCTTTTACAAACGCTGCTGACCATGCCTCCCTACCTTCGTAGCTCTAATCCAACACCATTCGCTCCCATCTTTTTTAAAGCATCTTATCATCTCCAGTTTTTGAATCCAACTGACGCAAAATCTTTTCTAAGAGGTGGTTCAATGCAAATAATAAATGGGATCAAAGCTCATTTAGGGGACATTTCCATCTGTACAATAACCTTACAAAATCTATGAAGAAGCTCCCACAGTCTGCCTATGCAGGTCCGACAGAAGATTAGCAACTGCTGCAATATTTACTGTTGGAGGGGGAGAATGACACCCAGCGTCATATAAAGATTACAACTTCCCCTCCCAATTATTTGAGATCAGAAGTGTACATAAAAAATGTAAAATAAATAAAGGATCTCTTCAATGTACCTGAGAAGAGGAGCAACGGATATATTTAAGTGTCAGAAAAGGGACTAACCAAGGCCTTTTTGTGAATACGCTGTCATGCACAAGGTACTCTGTGATCATTCCTCCCTTCTTCCTGATAAACAAGCAGTTGTCAGATTTTGTAAATCTGGTCATTAGGCGGCAATTATTCAGCTTCTGCTGGCATTTCAGTCGTACAGCTGAAACGAACGGATGACTTCAGTGAAAGCTATAAATACAATGACCACAATGCAGTATTTCCACATCGTGAAGCCAGTTCCCACAGTAGCTGCAAGGCAAAGCCCTCTGTTCACCTGCCAATGCAGATCTATGGGCCAGCCTATTTCAAACAGGATGCAGCCGTGCAAACGCATCGGCAGGAAGGAGTTGCTTTGCACCTGTCTTTTGCACCTTTTTTTTTTTCAGATTTCCTCTAATATTTTCAACTCCATTTAGAAATGGAGCTGAAACAGCTGCTCCTTCTCACAGAATGATATCCCTTCTCCAAAAAAATAGAATAAAAGGAAAAAAAAAAAAGGTCAAGTGCAGGAAACCTCAGCTAATGGGTTTCAATCCTGACCGGTAACACCTGCTGTCCCCATCCTGTGACCCCACATGGTGCTGCCAGTGGACAACCTGCTCATGTCCCACAGCACTGCCAGCTCCTGCCCTGTTCTGCCAAGGCTGCTGAAATCCCGATCTCCAATACCCGCAGCTCCCCGAGCCTTGCTCCTCTCCCTCCTTCAGCCGCCCTCCTGCCTTCTCAGCACCACTTCATAGATCGAAGTCCCTTCCCTAGCTGGTTCAGACCTCTCCTCTTTGAAGGGAGCGTGACAAAGGTTTCAAACTGCACACACACGTGTTGGTGTGTTTGTGCCTGCTGACCTGCTGGCGTCAGCACTCATGTTAAAGCCAAGGTCAAATTTGCTCATGCACACAAATTTCAGCTTAAGTCCAAACAATGCAAAGAAGCACATTCTGTTAATATTCCCTTATTTGAAATCATAGCAAAGGAGTCTTCCTGTAGAAAACAGAGAATCACTTAAATACTGTTTTCAAATACCAGTGATGCAGTTGACTAAGGTACTCCTTTTCATAGCTGTGCCCTGAAAAATGCCTTGGAGATCGAAACTCCTTGGAGAAGGGTAGAGGACAAGAGCTTGAGGGAAAAGGGTGCATTTTAAGAGCTCATCAACTGAGTAGGACAGAAGCCAAGAAGTCAGGCTTGGCAGTCCTCGTATAACGCAGCAGACATTCTAATTCAGACCAGCCCTTCATGTGGAGTTACCTATAAAACCAGCGCTTCACATAACGTCCAGATCTGAGAACAACACTCCTGGATTGAGAGCTGTGAGTTCCTGGGTTCTGCACGACACTACAGCTCAGGAAGTGTTGGTGAAAAGGGTATCACATTAGGCACTTGCATAAAATCGAATTACTGTCACTCAGGGTAGTGAGCCTGAATGCTGTTGAGAGCCTTAACTCAATCTGCGAGGGCATAATGAAGAGCTCTTTTATCTCAGCTCTTTATGAGGCTGATGCATCCCATCGCAGCTCCCCTGTCTTGCTTGTTACAACTAGTCCAGAGCGGGTGAGCATGCCTCTGCTCCTGCTTTGTCTTCTCTGTTTTTAAACGAAGTGAAAACCAGTTGGGATGGTGAAATACAAACCTGGCTCTGGAGCAGAGACTGCAGAGCGCAAATTAAAATGGACATCATTAAAATGCTGCCAATCTGCAACAGAAGAGCAAGGAAGCAGGAGCACTCCCGAGACTGCTGTTTGCAATAGGCCTTCTCTCCCCCTCTCCCTCCATCCCTTCCACATCTCTGCACATTTAACAAGGCAGAAATTTAAAAAGCAGATGGGAAATTACATCACCAGCCCAGGTCAGGCTGCACGCCCTGCAGCGACTCCGTACAGAGGGAGGGATGGGGGCTGCAACTGCCACGGTGAGCAGCTGGGGTGGGGTGACACCGTCTCGAGGCAGCACCCCGGGAGAGAGGGAGGCGTGAGAGAGAAACCTCTCCCATTGCAGTACCATGCCCAGCTTATGTCAGTTCTGAGCCTAGACAGAAAACATTTGAAATAGAAAAAAATTAAATCTCAGACTGAGGCTAGGAATGCTTTCCCAGCAATCTGCTCACAGAGCCTTGGCTGTCATTTCTGAAGGAGCTAAAGCTGCTCTGGGATTTCTATCATACAGCAGTTCTGCTCACATGGTAGAAGTCACAGGTATTGCTTGGAGTGCGCCAGCAGAGCCTGAGCCAGCCTGCCAGGCAGCTGCAGGTCCTGGAAGCTGCAACGCATGGCAAGAAGATAATCAGCAATAAAGCATATCTGCAATATAGGTGAGGAGCACCAGTACCCAGTGCGGAGATCTCGCTGAAGGTCTAGCCCGACTCCTGGCACCCTGTCAGCAGCCTGTGTTACAACTGGCCCCAAACAAGAGCAACAGATTTGTGTCCATGGGCAAGAGCCAAAATAATGGGAGTTCTTAAGCTATATCGTGCATCAACTCACTGAAGAAGTCAAGGTCAAATAAGCCAGTCAGTCTTTGCTGTCACCTCTGGGAGGAGAGCTGTTTTTCAAAGAGCTCGCATTATCCGCTGGCTAAGCCCAGACTGCCCTCAGCGTGGTTCCTGCAGTTAAATACCAGCTGCTTACAGGGCACCAGGCTGCATTTTGTTCCCACTGACAGGGAGGGAAACATGAATAAGTACGTCCCTTCTAGTTTGCAAGCTGTTTAGGGGAAGGATCTTGTTATTTCTGACTCTGGGCTTTCCATGGCAGAAGCTGCTTCCTATCTGTGTCGTGTACAGCAGGAGCATGATACTGGTGCTCAAGCAGAAATCTGGAGTGATTTGCCCCCAGCACAGTACCATTATGCTTAGCATGCAGGAAAATAACAATAATTCATGCCAGCCTAAAAGTCTTATCACTCATCTGTTTAAATTATACAAAAGCCAACTCTTGGAGGTCCCTCCGAGCACAGCTCGCAGCAATCCACATGGTTAACTCAAGCAGGATCTGCAGTGTATTATCAATAAAAAGACCATCAAAGTCTTTGCTGCAACTTCTCTTGCCAGCTACTAAAAGATGACCCACAACAAAGGGACTACAACCAAGTTCCATCTGTGAGAGCCCTAGATCTTGTTAATAAATGCACGCATCTCCTCTGGATCCCAGGAGTTTGTTGGGGTTGTGGAAGCTGCACTGCCTCACCTATGTGATTACACAAGAATATCTACACGCATCAGCCTCCAGGCAAAAAAATCCTGGGTGCTATCACACAGCCTGAGTAATGTTTTACTGCCCTTTTAATGTTAAAAATAAAAGTAAAACTAACAACCACAGATTTGTGGTGTGATATACTCTGGAGCAAAGACAATCTAAAACAAGTTCTCAGTGTCACATGAATGCAATTAAAAAATCCACAGCAGTCGGGTATCAGCCCAAATACTACTAAAAGCTTTGCAGCAAGGATGCTTTATCAAGCCATCAGAGCTGACAACACGTTAGACAACGGCTTCTGCCTTTCCTAACAATGCAATCTGATCAATACTTTGAGCTTCTGATAGTGCCGGATGACAGATGACAATTAACTCTATTCCAACATCAAACAAAATTCACATACAAGGCTTTGGTACGGAGGTTAAAAGTGTGCACAGGCAATAATGGAGAAGATAGCTTTTTAAATTGTTGTTAAGTAACTCCTTGCTATCTCATATGACAACAGAAAACAAAGACATGAGGCTTAAAGAGAAAAGCAAACAGCCTAGGTCTCTTTTTCAACTGTCAAATTGCCTCTTACCCAAGATTCACGCAGACGTCTCCCCCCGCTACAGCTGCCTACGTGTACAGAGGTGCATTTCCCTTCATCCATCCCAGCCCACATGGTGTAAAGCCACCTGGCCCCAGCCCTTGTTACTAATTTGTGAAGCCCCCAAGGGCCTGATGCTGCATTAGAAGGCTTTATGCCACAACCCCTTCCAGCTGGTACTGCCAGGGAGTATTTGGAACAGCACAAGTCATAACAACCAACCCTGGCTATGCCCTGTGTCATCATTTCTTTTCTGGTTTCTACAAAGATCTCTCCTCCTTTTAGCTGCCTGTAGTATCTTTTAACTGCTTGCTTACTAGAGAGAGATAAGAGTGATTTCCTGTGTATGGGGACACTGAAGTACAGGACGCTCACTTTCAGGTGGGTGAAGCCCTGCAGTCTCATTAAAATCCCCCAGGGTTACAAACGTGGACTGGTCCTTCAGGGATAACGGAGATGCTTTTAACCAACGCACCTTTCAAAAAAGCGACTGGCACAATAAACAATCATAGAAATGGACTGAATCCTAACCCTGCCGCAGGACACACCGATCTCATTTCCACCTTGTTCTCCGTGAAAAGGCTACAAACTGCAGAAATGAGTCAGAAGGCCAACTCAGCACTTTCGAATCAGCTCTTCACTGGGGCTGCCAGCTCTACAACAGAACACTGTTCATCCCGATCTCATATACGCTACCTCCTCACGCAATGTACAGCTGCAAAGCAAGGCAGCGACTAGTAAACTAGCCTCTGATGGATCTCACTACGTTGTCCACAGCCTTTATTGGCAGAGCAGTACGGCTGCTTTTTTTCGCAAGAGGTTTCATGCGTTTTCAGCCATGAACATTAAGGAAATCAGAATGAGGCCATGAACTTGAGTCACAGTCAGTACCGGTGTGCCAGGAGTCTGGCTGGGGATGGTGAGCCTTCGCATTTAGATCCTGCTTATTTTAACGATGTGGGAAATTCTTAGGCATCCAAAGGAAATGAGATGCTGTAGCAAAACAGCGGTACTGGATGCGAGGTTAATAGTATTGTCATGCACAGCTATGTAGGTGACTGTGTTCCTGTTGCCAAATAACTGCTCTGGCAATGCTCGGCTTCAGACAGACAAGCAGCCCTTTCTCCAAGCTCTTGGAGAGTACCCAGTTCTTATCTGTATTGGGAAAATATTCATAAAATGGCAGCAGTGGGGAAGGAATGGATGTAAAAGGGGAGGATAAACAAGGAAGACCTGGAAGGTAGAGTACCTCAAAGATTTGTGCTCAAGTAAACAGAGAAGTAAAACGTTCTCACTATAGTAATAAAGATGCTGTGTGATGCCAGCTCACCTGGGCCTGGATTGTTCCTGGCTCCAACAGTCACTCCCTGCCCACCAAAGGACAGACTCTTCCCTTCAATGCCTTTGCCACTGACTGATTTTGACACCCAGCCTCATGGGAGCAAGGCCAGTACCTTGGGGTCACCATTACTTAGTAGTTTTCAGAAGCAAGGAAAGAGAAAAGTAGAAGTAAAACCCAAACACAAAAACTTGCTTACTGTGTTTGTTTTTCTTCTCTGGGAGAGGTGGTGGCTTCTCTGGGTCACTATTAGAATCTGGAGCAGCAAAGTCAGCAATGAATTCAACTGGTGCTGAAGAGTTTCCTTGCTGGAAGGGCAAAACAGCAGCAAACGGCGTGAAGGGTACTGATGGGACAGATGCTGCATTCTGCACGTCATCCTCTGAGATGTTATCGTATTGGGAAGGGTGCCTCTCGTAGGAGACCCTGCAGCCTGAATTATCTGAAGTCTGAGAGGCTGCGCTCCTCCTCTTCTTTTCTGGTAAAGCTGGAGGAGTCTCTGTTGGCTGTGCTGCTCCTGAGAGGCTGCAGAATTCAAGTGGAGGAGAGCTGCCCTGCGGGATCTGGAAAGTATGTCCATGGAAAGGGGAGCCAGATTCACCCAAGGACTCTGGCAATGGGCTGAGGATACCTGGCGCCTGCTGCGGTATCTGATCAGCGTTTGAGAGGTCCTGCTGCAGGAATTCATAGTCCGGATCATAGTGATCTGATTGATCTGGTTAAACACAGAGGTCAGGAGAAAAATGCATTAGTTTCACTGTTCAGTCCTTTTCAGTTCTGCCCCTCCCATTCCATCAGTTAATTAATCAGTTCATTTAAGCAGAATGGTACTTCCTCGTTGCGGGGAGTCCAGCCTTAATAAAACTCTTATTATTTCTTTAGCTAGCAAACAAATGACAAAAAATCCATTGGTAGACCATAGCAGAAATTATTTATATTTCATATTTATATTTGTGCTTTATTTTCTTTCAAGTATGTAGAGACAACATCGCTTTAGTCTACCAGCACCGTCATTTCCTACTGATGTCTGCAGACAAGGCTGAAATCAACAAAACATTCCACTTGAGAGCTGAGTAGAGTTTGAACACAATCATCTATAACTAGGGAAACACATTTCCTGAGGCTTTTTCCTATCTGACAGAATATCATTCTGCACAGAACCGCCTGCAGTAACTACAAGATGACAGTTGCAAGCACAATCCACTTCTGCACCACAGCTACGACAGCTCCCGAACGAGAGCGGTGGGGCCTCCTCTAGCAACACCGGACAACCCCCTGCTTACCTAACGTTTCACAGCTTGTGTTGCGGGAGCACTGACCACTGTCGCGGTCCAGAGAAGAGAGCTGCTCATCAGACTTGCTGAGTTTGCCGATGCTACTGCACGGTGAGAGGCGAGGAGACTCCCCCCCATAGGAGTGGCTTCCGCCTGACAACCTTCTCTGGGCATAGCAGTCGACATCAAAATCCTTAAGCAAAAAAATCAAATGACTGTCATTTCTTGGCAGCTCGCTAGCAAGCAAGATGCAGCTTGAGAAGCAAACACCTCACAGCTGCGTTAAGAAAAGCAGGAGGGGAGGGGATGAGTGCCGCTAGCCCTCTCCAGTTAGACACGCTCATCAAGACCACAGAAAACCACCTCCAAGTTGGGTAAAGGGCCCAGGTCAGGGAGCTCTGTGCGCTCCTGCTTCCAGGCAGTGTGTGCTGTGACCCAGCACTGAGATAATGACTGAGTTCCTCACCACTACGCACATCTGACGACTGCTTGTCAAACCACTGATAGCAGGTAAACAGACTGCAAGATTTCGCATTAAATAACTGGGGCTTTTACAAGTATTTGGTTAGCTGAGGTGCATGCAAAGGAAAAATAAGCTATAGTGAGATCCAACTTTCTGTGCCTACAACTACATTTCTCTTTCAGAAAATCCCTCAAGCTTACCAACCTACGAGTGAACCCCTCAAGTATTCCCAGTGCTGCAATCTAAGTGTGGTTGTACCAGTAACTGAAGAACTGCTACAGCCTTATCTGGGTCAGCTAAGCGACAGCAGAGGCTCCCTATGCCAGAGCTGAGGCTTTGGGGACGAGGACAAGATTTTATTTTGGTGCAATTTAAGATGATTCAGGTCCTCCCTGCTGAGTTAGTAAGTTCCTGATTGTGTAGAGCAAACCCAGCCATGATCTCAGAAACTTTAGACTAGCACAAGTGATGGAACAGGATTAACACTCACGGCCCCAAGTTTTCCATTTTTCTACCAGAGAATGTATAGATTTCCCCAAAGCACCAGCAGTGGCCAGAGCAGTTGTTCAAGCTACTCCTCAGGTTAAGAGAAGTTTTAAAATTGTGACTGGATGAAGAAAATCTGATCTCAATATGCCACATCGTCCCTTGGCCAGGAAGTAAACTTTGGTGAGATCTCGGTAAGCAAAACCAGCTGCTCCGCACCCAGATCTGTTCAATACAGCAACACTCAATGGCTCACATCGTCACAGTCTGCTACACCTCAAGGCAACAAAGTTTAAGCAATTTGTTAATTAAATCCAACAGCACTGTAAAAAAAATTAAGCTATTCAAATTATTTATTATAGTGACGTTCCTGCCGCTAAAACTCCTGCTCCAGAGCTTTCCCGTACAGGGTTGTTTGGGACAAGCAGAGGCGTGCAGGGAACTGCGCAGCTGCAGGTCACAGCATCTCTAAGCTCTTGCTACAGATCACAGCACGTTTCCCTTGGCTTTCACTAAGGGGTTACGCCATTACCTGTCTGTTGATTCCAACAGGTAAACTGGACCCACTGGTGGCTCGACTCATGGGGGCCACAACAGCCACTCTGGTCGGGGAAGGTGCCGACTGCCGCTTTTTAGGGGGCAATGCTGGTGGAGGGCTGCAAGACACAACAGACACTGATTCTTCCATTGCTTTTCTAGCAAAGAGACATTTAGAGGCTTCACGAGCTTCTTTTCCAGAAAACCTTTGACTTGTCAGGCTCAAAGCTCACAGGTTCTTATCCAAAGCTGGTCAGGAGCTGTTCAACAAAGTGTATTTGCTAACAAATCTGAATTGAAGAATACTCTCACAGGTAAGGTCCTGTTCAGCGATTCATTTTTCAAGGATGGAAAAGAGTTGGTATTTCTCAAACAAAAACAAGTGCTGTTTTAAAAATTATTTTTAATGGACCTAATTAGCAAGGTAATTATCTCTTAGTAAAAGCAGTGAAAATACAAATTAAATGTTTTAGTAGCTCCAAATACTGTTTCCATTCACAGAAGTCCCTCCTCCTCAGATCTTCCAGGCCTGAAAAATGTTCAAAGTTTTGAAAATGTACAGGAAAATTCTTTTTCTGCACTTTTAGTCTCCTGGTGAACCTCAGGGAACAGATAGTCAGTGTGGCTCTCACAATGAACACTGTGTGGGCCCATGTTTTAGCGTAAATCTATTTTGGATGCACACACCAGCACTAACTGGTAAGATTTTCACTGCTGCACTTCTAGTTTTTTTTCTTCTAATGACACACAATTCTGATAATCATCAAGCCTGCGAGGTTCTCAAGAGCACATGCATTCTGTTCCTGGAACATACCACGAAATTTTTATATAACCCATGAGAATTCATAAAATACATAGAAATGTGATTCTTTTTGTCAGCCACAGCCTTTGATGCTGTATTTTCAAATTAGCACAACATGTATTTTTCACTCCATCCTTTAGCACCAGTAGTAGAGAAGAAAAACATTACACACAGACCCAAAACCTGTAAATTGGGGGGTTTCTCTTTGTTCTCAAAATAGAACATAGAAACTTTCATGTGGTTACTCGCAGAACAAGAACAACCAAGTAAAATATTTTTTTTTTATGCACTATTGGCTCCTTTCACTCTTAACCTGATAAGCAATGCAGAACTACCTGGATGTGCAGGACAGACTGATAACTGCCAGCTGAGGTTAACAGACTGGTTAGAACCGCACGAGATGCTGTTGTATAGTGTGGTATTCACATAGTTTTAAATAAGGATCTTATGCGTTTAATTGATGCCTCTCCTGCAGGGATCTCAGGGCATGGCACAATATTCATACGAAAAGAAGGAAAGGAAAACACAGATAATGAAGAACATAGCTCAAAACAAGGTAGAGGGAATACAAAGTCATAAACTGAGTGCAGGAGCAGGGAAGCATTACTCTGAAGGACTGGAAATTCAGAGGCAACACCAACTCTCCTCATGACCTTGCTTGTGCATATTTTTGCCGAGATTGATTAAAAACCAAGAACGTGGTAAGAGCCACTTGTATTCTGCAGTCAGCTGGTTGGCCAGCATTACCTGTTTTCTGCCACACGAATGCTAGGCAGAGGAGGTTTAGGGGGTGCAACTTCTTCATCCATGGAGTCAGTCAGTAGCTCGTTGGATTGAGTCATATTAGTTGTTTTGTTGAGGATCTCCATTTCTCGGTCTGTAAGGGGAAGTTCTGATGGGCTGCAATGAGCAGAATACGGATTGTGAATCATAAAACACAACTGGAATGCAGCACACTGAAAGATTAATAAATACTTTAAATCATATGCAATATGAAAGGCATCTAGAGCAGAAGACAGAATTTACACCTGCAGGTGGAGTTTTGTGTATATCCAGTATGTGTCATGGCTAAGTGGTGTTTCACTGTCAGATTTTGGTATCTTCCCTATAGCATATTGTTCTCTTTAAGTGGCCTCACAATGAGAATGAAGCTACATAAAGAACATTACGCTATCCTCTGTGAAGAATAACCAAATGCTTTAATTCAACCATCAGCAGCCAGAAATTATCCCCCATCAAGCTACTATATAAGACTTGCATGCAGAAGAAATCACTATAGTGACCCACCTGTCTGATTTACATGCTGGTAAACTGGGTTTAACTGGGCTCGTGGGAGAGGGATGCTCCTGCTTTTCAATTGTGAGTCTGACCAGCTCCTGATGGATGGAGAGAGAAGAAAAAGGCAATAATCATTATTTGCTGAATGCTGCACTCAAACATCCTATGATGCTACTGCATTAAAGTCCTGGCTACCCAGGCTGTGGATTAATGATGGCATGGACGCAGGGAGAGCTGAGCTGGATGTAGGTCTGGTACAGAGCCAGAAGTGATGCGGTCCTGCTTCTGAGGAGCAGCCTGCACCCAGCAGCAGTTTAGCCATATTCGAATTAAGTTCATAAACCCAAGCCCTGTGGGGATTCTGCACAAACCCACACATGCATCTTTTTGCTGCGCTTCCTCTCTAAATACGTTCCAGTCCCCACAACACCCTAGAGAACGGTAAACTGACTTTACACATATAAACACAAGCACAGAAAAGTCTTACACAGTGGAGTGCCTCACCTCGCCAGTATAAGAATTAAATAATTGCTTTCTATTTTCTAAACAAGTACGTATTTGTTTCAAAATGCAAGTTTTCTGTAAGACGCCCAACAACAAATTGAATACTGAACACCTTTATTAAAAAGCCTGCTTCCCCTGAAGGCTTCTTTTAACATGTTAGCAATGGAAGGCTTAATCATTCAAGGAATCACTGCAGTGTATCTGTTATAGGCAGATAAGGCTCTGGATGAAGAGATAAGGGCACAATGATCCTGAACTACAAGTCTGCCAGCAGTCAAACCAACAATCATTCACACCAGAAAGATGAAGAGAACATTTTGCGGATGTCTGAGGCTGACAAACTCAGATACAAACAGATGCCCTCTTACAGGCAGGCTACAAAACGGGCACTCCTTCCTGACAGTATTGGCTTCCCAGCATGTTATGCATAGGAAACTAGAGGGGATCGGTTTTTAATTTTTGTAATAGCAGCAGAAGTATGGGATCATCATTCTGGTACTATCTTAATGTCGATTGAGCTTGGAAACAACTGTCATTGCTCTCTCAATGCAATAACTGGAATGCCATCGTTATCATCCTTCCAAGCAAGGAAACATTCTAGTTCCTGTATTTTATATAAGGCCCTATTTAAAGCTGAACTTTCGTGGGTCAAACCACGTGCAAGAGGAATAAAGTATTACACTGGATGTCCAAAGGATGGCAAATGCAGTCCAAGTGTCCACCACAGCTGATTTTGATTTCAACGTTCTACTTAAATTCTTGGTGTGAGCTTCTGCTTAAAGATAATGTACACCCTGTCAACCAAAAACACAACAAAACACTCTGCTTTCCAGAAGCTGTCCTGGAAAATCCCACATGTGGCAAAGGAAGAGAGCGTACCAGCACAGCACATACAGATGTCTGTGCGGACTAATGCTATGACGACGCTCCTGTCTGACACAGACAGAGAAGTGCTCTGATGAGGAAAAGCACAGCAGCGAGCTGACCACAGCCCACCAGCCTGGCCAGCTTTCACCTCCATGGAGGGCCACATCCCCCACAGGGAAATACTCTGGAAGAAGAAGCAACAGACCAACAGGGCTTTTGACAGTCTATCAGCCTCACTAAGGTAATGTACTTTACAGAGAATACAGAAAAAGAAAATAAATAAGGCCCTTCAGCCACAGAACTTCAGTGGTTACACAGACACTGAACTGACCTATGATTCATTCCATGACCTCAGACCTCCACTGAGTGACCCCAGTTACTCAACAGAAACTATTTTTAAAAAATGTACTTTCCTCTCTTTCATCCTCTCTTTCGGGATGAACAATCATTAATTAAAAACTGGTTATTCCTTTCAGACTTCACAAATTCCCCTATGAAGTTTACAGAACATCGCTAGGAAGAACACCTGCAGAACCTGGGAGCCTACAAAACCTAAACAAGGCTCTTCTGCAAGTTTGATGATTTGGAAAACACAAAGTGACTCCATTGGACTCTTCTGGCTGCAGCTGGCACCAGCTTTGCATCACTGTCAGGAGTGAGTGATGACACGACGGATTGCCACCTTCCTGCCCTCTGGACAGACTTCCACTGCTGAAGAGGTTTCTTGAGACTCTTACGCAGAGAGTAAGAGTGGGGCTATCGATACTCACCAGCAAGAACAGTGACTCCACACAAGGTGTAAGAGAACAGCAAGGGAAATAAAACATACGGGCATTCAAACCAAAAGCCAAAATACTCCTTAAACATCCCTTTGAAAGGACTATGGAAGGAAAAATGTAACGTCTCCTTTTCCTCACCTTTCTCCACCATGTTTAGCACCTTAAACTGAACAGAGGCCTGTGCTGCAGCCCGTAGTGCTGGCAGCCGTGCCGCAGCAGTGCTGATGAGCCCCTCGCATCCAGGGCTGAAGAGCTCGGTTTTCCTATTTCATCAGTTGTAACGGACACATGCTCGTCCACTATACAGGAGCGTAGCTTACAACAGGGGAGAAACCCAGTCACATCTGGCTCAAAAGTATCTTTAGAATGATTCAAACCATGGGAGCTGTGAAAAAGAACCCAAAGCACCTCCAGCAGAGACACCAAGTCAGCTGATGATTGTCAGTACCTGAAAGGATCACTTTTTTTCTCTCTAAACTTTGACAAATATCACCAGATTTCCCGAACCCTGACTTTTTCTCCTCTACTAACCCCAAAACGAGAAGTTGCGTTTTAAAATCAAGCCAAGATCCTCAGTGTACACACAGAGGTAATCAGCATGCAACCGAGCCAGATGCACATTATGCTATTCCTTATCAGCAAGTAAAGAGATTCCTGCAGCAGTAATTAGAAATAATTAAAGCCTCTTTACAAACTTATGCTACTTCAGCAAGCTGGAAATTCCAAAATGAGATGGATTTTTAAGAAGTTACGCAATCAAAACGAGGATTTTTTTTTTTTCTTTTTACATACGCCTCACAAGGCACTAAAGCCTGAGATCAAAACAGCAAGAAACACAAGTGAACAAGCGACCCCTTTATGCTCGATTCTGAAAATAAAGAAGGAAGTAAGCACTGAAATGTGGAAGTAGGTCTTGTGCGATCTGCCAGAAAAACAAAAAAGGCTCTCCACAGCAGAGAAGTGTCCAACTCCTCAGTTCTGCTTCCAGATCTGAAAGCTGGCTTGGCCCTTCTAAAATAAACTTGTTTCTCACTATGCAGCAGGAGATGAGTGCACGCCGCTTCCAAATGCTGACCTGTTGATGGGCAGACACATTCACATCTAGCCAGACAGCCACACATCTGCTCTAGCCATACTCCAAGCCGACCAGACGTAAGCCAGCTCCAACTGGATGGCCAAAATAACAACGAAGTAGAGACTGATATAGCCATGCCGCTCAGCGAGGCTTAAAAGCTCAAGGTCAGCACTGTACGGACACGGCAGCAGCACTTCCCACCTAGGCTGGCTCACAGCATGGGCAGAGCCGGCATCAGAGACCTTCCACCCATCCGCACAGGCACGCTGCTTGGAAGGCAAGAGTTATCAAGAGCTTAAATACTGCTTGAAGTGAAAGGACAGTGGGCACGCAAGCATCATGCAAGACCATCCAACTCTGCCCTGGCTCTGGTGATAACGCGGCCCTCCACAACTCTGTGTAGATTCATTCAGTGATAACAGAACGAAATGCCTCGCTGTTTGCTGGGGTATTAGAGTTCAGATACCACAGCACAGATTTTCACGTACTACAAATTGCTGCTGAATTCCAACACTAAGAGCAGCTGAGACTTTAGGCTAAACTGTTTGTCTCTATCCTACTGTGCAAATTTAAGGCTGGCTTTACCTTTCAAATCCAGAGCTCAAAATTAAAGGGCGTATTGTGCAAAATAATCCTGGAAATCTGTCCTCTTTGGGTGATGGGAATGTTTCGTTTCAAAGATATTTATTGAAAAGGCTCAATAAGTAATTGTAGATTTTAGTATCCGTGTTTGAGTAACATTAAAGAGATATTCAGGGCATGCAAACGCCACACCAAGACTCCTGGAAACAACAGCCAAAGCTTGTGAGATCCACTTCAGTTTTGCATTCAGATGCCTGTTCCGGACACACTAATCCACATGAAACATCCACTGCAGTTTTTAAAACTCTGCCCTGGGTTTCCTTCTGTACCTGCGTTAAACATTCCCCTTCAGATTCAGCCCTGCTGTTGGAAGAGATTTATCTTTCTCTACAGTTTTCAAAATAAGATTCCCAGAAGATATGACGGTCTCTCCAGGGGTGCTTCAAGCCCAGGTGGAGCAAACCTTTAACTGCAGTGCTAGGTCAGTTGAATGAACAGCCGTTGCGGCCATCGGCACAGAGAAGAGTCTGGCAAACAGAAATAATGGGTACCTAAAGCTTACCGGGAGGTAGAAGGAAAGCCAACAGCTTTTCCTGGGCGGGGCAGGGAGGGAATGCTATAAGCAGGTCTCACAAAGGATACAAAGGTTTCTGTTAAACGTTTCCATTAGTTATGTAAAATTAATCGCCGGAAAACTAAGCTTAGCTCATCACCTGGTCCACACCCGAATCTGGCTGCTGAAGGCAGGGATGTGTCACTGACGAATCCCTTGAAATTTATGTTAAAAGATGGAACTGGAGTCTCTGATTCTCTGTGAGCATCAACAGGGAGCATTTCCATTGTATTTTGCCTAGACAAAAAATACTCAAACTCTGTCTTGTAATCTGCATCAGAGACTGGGAGACTGAGAACGACTCGCTGAAAATTTAATACAATGCTTAATAAAGATTTACTGCTTCTTCCAATCCATCCAGCTGCCAGGGTGAGCATTTTAGAAGCACACACTAATAGCCAGAGCATTTGTGCTAGACTTAAACCAATATGCCAAGCAGGGTCATTTCACTTACCGAGCAGCTGATTTAAGAGGTAGTTTACTGAAGGCAGGAACGGGATCTTTATATTTTACCTGCACTTAAAAGCTTCTTTTAACTAGATCTCTCCTAAAATACATTACTATATACTTCATATAATATAATTCACAGCATTTTTCTCACGTACTTTTACTCCATCCAGAACAGCTTTTATGACACCCTTCACTGTCGTCACCATCTCCTTGTCTTCTGAATTCACACCTTCCAGCATCACTTGATCAGACCAGCGAATTAGATTGGCCAGACTCTGGTACACACGGCTATAGCAGGACGAGATGGCAGAACTGGACAGTTGAAGGAAAAAAAAAGAGCAAAATGAAACCATGGAGATCCTATCAAATGTTACGAGTGCTTGGTTTGAAGTGTACTTCACACTGTTAACAATTTGACTGTTCTCCTTTCAACTCTGGCATTGAGAATTTGTGCTTAGCAGGGGACAAAGCCCTGGGTTCTCCACTGCTGCGGCAGCTCTCCCCTTCTCCAGCACCAAACGGGACAACAGTACGAAAGTACAAAAACAATTAAGAGTTCATTTTCAGTTAACTGAGAATGAATAATCTGGGCTGCAGGTTAACATGGTAATGCTAAAAAAATAAAAGTGCTTTCCTCTTTAATTTACAGCTCCACTCTATGTCTTAACTTCAAAGTTAAATACTTAAGTCTAATTTATATTATTTCAGTGTTATCTATGCTTTCCTTCTTCCTTATTAACTCTCCCCTAAAATGTCTTGGATAATTGAGAGCTGACTATATTCATTCCTTTACAAATCATTTCCTCACTGTTTATAATGCCTTAAAACACGTAATTAAAACCCGCTTCTTTACAGAAACTGAACTGAATGAAGTTCAGGTTTGGAAAAGGAAGGGTGTTGCTTTGTTTTGTTTTTAATGAGAAACAGAATTGAAGCTATTGTTCTGAAGGGGAAAAAAAAAAGAGATTTGGAAGGATGACAACTCTAAATAAAAGTTAACTGTAACAACAGTGCTCACAGGCATTTTCCTGGCATTCTGAAAACACTTACTTCATTACTAAACAAGGTGTGTTAACAGCACTGCTGATGGCAACGCTTCAGCAATTCTTTGTATTAAATCAATTTCAAACTGTATCAAAACCATAAACAGATAAGAACGGTGTAATCTTGCAATCATTGCTGGTATGAGTGTTCCAAACCTTCCCATTTCTCTCTGCTATCCATTTTACACTGGCTTAACTCCAGTAATTTCATTCTTCGTGAGATGAGAATCAAGGAGATTATTCAGGTGAATGGGGTTTGCAGGACTGGGGAAAGAACCACTGGCAAGTTACAACCAGGGGGATACAAACAACCGCGAGTACATTCTGTTTGGTTGTTTTGTGTCTTTTTTTAAAGCATGCTGCTTGCCATTTGTTCTAATTTCAAATGAAATTAGCTTGGTAGGACATATTTCCTAAATAGGGCCCTCCCCCACCTCTTTCTAAGGCTTTGATTTCTTTGCCATTAATCTTCAGTCTACTTCCTTCTAAGGAGGCGGTAATTGAAAGCCCATTTTGTGCTAGATTTAATTACTTTTTTCCTTGATGCAAATGCTTCCCCTAAAGCAAAGAGAAGTCCAACAATGATCGTAGGCCTTTCTTCCCCACTGACACAAGCCTTGCTCACTTTTCTAGAAAGGGATTTGCTATCAAAATAACCCCTTTGTGTCAAAAGAAATAAAAGAGCATAGGTAGGCATGACAGGACACAGCTTTTTGAGAATGCCAGATCCCTTTTTTTTTCCTATGAGGCTGAACATGGCAGGACATACATAAGGGATCTGTGCTGTGATACACGCTGTCTCCAAAAAGAGAGACTTATCACCCTGTGGAGGACTCCACTGACAACTGACTATGAAAATTCTGCTTATATGGGTAAATACAGATACCCAACTGCCAAGGTTGTGTTAGTTCACTCCTGCGTGGCTTGACAACTCCACAAATCCTTATAAACCATGCTGAGCTTTGCTTTGCCAAATTTCTACATCTTTTCTGGCTTCAAAGCCACTGTCTAACTGGTTAAAATATAATACACATAATCTGTTAAAACATTGCCCAAATAATCTGTTGAGAGCACACAGGAATGAACTTGGACTGGTTAATCTACTGAAGTACATCTGTTTACTTCTGTTCTGTATCCGACCCAGTAAAATCCAAAAAACCAGGAAAGAGTGCAGGCTCAGACTTCTCTAATATCAGGAATGATAAATGGAACGCAGAAGGGGATTACTCTGAAGATAAACTCTTTTTCAAGTTAAAGCTATTGGATTTGTTAGCTTTTAGTATACCATCAAGGACTGCAGAAACAGCATAGCATCTGAGAACCTCCTGCTAGTAACTGATGAGTTTCCAAGTTTGTGCTAAGAATCAGCCCTTCCTCCTCCCCAAAACCATTCTCATTTGCTTTATCTTCCCACAGCAATGGGCTTCTTTGCAGCAGGGAATCTGCTTTTAAATTATGTTTGAAAACTATCACGTAATTAGTAAAAATAGCAGTCACACCATCAGCCAGTGCAGCATTTCCTCTCTCCTGTGCGATGCGCTTCTTCAGAGATGGGAGAGAAGCTGGGAGCCACCTGGTCTGCCGTAGCCCCAGACCCAAGAAGGACACTTACCTTTGCTGGATGTGCGGATCGGTTTGCACCAGGGGCAGGATAGCTTCCAGCACTTTACTGGCTGAGCCTGGCAGCATCTCTAAGACTTTCTTATCAATTGCCATTTTGTCCACAATAGTCTTAAAGTAGCGCAATGCACTGACGACCTCCTTTTCCTTCTCCTCTAGCCAGGATACATTCTAAAGAGGAAGGAAAAAGGAGAGATATGTTAAAACCTTGGGATTTTTAGGGTCAAGGTTACTTTAACTTACCTGAAGTATGGTGACACTGAATGAAGTACATTCCATGAGGACTGAAGAAAACCCCTCTTACTCCAAATACCTGGAAATTCCATTATTTTTTTTTCAAAAGAGCAGCCAGTGCAAAATTGCACCCACACTTGAACTTCCTGAACTCTGTGCATTCCAAACTGAAGGCTGATCTTGATCAGTTTTAGGTCAAGATTAACATTACTGATGATGTGAAGGGCACTGCCTTGAAACCCACAAGCCAAACTGGGAAGGTGAAAGAAATGAAAATATACCAAGTACAGATAGTAATGATAATGCAAGACAAAAAGCTACTGGTTTAAAATACAGTTGACTCTCTGAAGGGTTCAAAATCCTTTTACCTTAAGCACGTCTCACCATCAAAAGGTCTTTTCAACAAGTCAATGCAGTGGATGAGCCAAAGGGATATAATCACAAATAAAAAACTCCTTTGCGATCAGTCTCCAACCTAAGTCATTTTGTGATGCTGCTGGGACAAGGAACTCACACGCTCTCCATGGGGACAGGCTGTGAAAGCTAAGTTTTGGCATCAGTGAATGAATGCTTGTAGAAAGGAACAAGTCACTGAAATAAAACTGAGTTGTGGTCACCAACTTCTGTGCCACCACTGACACCAGAAGAGGAAATTCAGAACACGATATCTTAATGGCATTCTGGGCAGGGGTATTTTTTAAAAGTTTACCAAGTATGCCTAGAGGACTTCTAATGCCAAGTATAATAGTTCCTAAGTGAGATTTAAATTAACTACTGAACACTGCTAGAAAAGGAGCAGAGAGCTTAGCAGAGTCAGGTTTCATCCATTATCTACACAGTAAATTCAGCTTCAAGAATTAATGACCTATGGGCATTGTGTGCTCCCCATACTCTTGTCAGCCGTTAAACCGCTGCTTTTCTGCAAAATCAGGCCAGGAGCCCAAAAGGTTTTAGGAGAACAATTTATAGGCAGCACTGGTTAGTAATTTGGGGCCGGTTGCATAAAAGGATTAGAGTCCCAAGTCCCATCTAGCTCCAACTTTAGAATTCTAAGTCCCAATCCAAGCTCTGCGAACCACTCGGTCATTTTTCCATCTCATCTGGGAAGTGCCCAAGCCCAGCTGCTGCTTCCACTTTTTCACAATATTGCTTGCCAGGCACCTCGAGTTCTGATCTGCAGCCCACAGTGCCCCGAACTCCCTTGCTGAGGAGCACTGTGGCAGCTTGCTGATGTACAAAAACCAACATTTCCCACTTTTTAGGCATGAGTCCTCACCACTGCACAGTTTATTCCAGGATACGAGACGCTCAGTCCCATCCATGAAGGTTTTGCACTTCATATGAAAAGGCCACATGGTTCAGGGATGAGGCAGCCTGTGTGTTCCCCGAGTATGACTATGGCCCAGTGGTCAGAGACCTCAAACAGAAGTGAAAAAACGTGGATTGCAGTTCCTGCTCCTGTTTATATATTTCATTCAACAACAGTTTCCTGTAGAAAGGCTTGCGACTTAATAGCTTAAACACTCTCCTGGCACAGAGGAGGGATGCGCTTGACTCAGACTTCAGGGCTGAGAATGAAAAGTATGAACACAAATCCTTCCACTGAGCACATCAAGGCGTGTAAACCCAGACACGTTTGGGACACAGCCCTTTTTATTGCAACTTCCCTGCTAGCTTTTTGGGTGACATTCCCTAAAAGCACTTTTTATGAATCCTTTTCTGAGGTCCAAAGGGATGTGTGCATACGTGCAGACACAAACACACCCAGACAAAGACAATACATGCTACACAGCACTGCAGATTCTGCTGCAGAGCTCTGATATATAAACGTCAGTTGTTGCCATGAGGCTGAAATTTCTAACGTTGAGTGCTTTACTCACTGAAGCAATAAATCCAGAGAAAGGAGTCACCTGGTCGGATGGATGGATATGAATAAAATCTGGTGTCTCCATCTCACAAGGCTAATGATATTAAATTCTTCCACCAAACATGTCACTGTGTCCCTAAAGTAAACATACAGTGGTGCCCCTCTGGGTTGGCAGAGACCCCTGAACTAATCTCTCATTTCATTTCTCAGCACAGGTGAATTTGCCCCAGCAAGAGGGCAGATCTGTGGCAGGTGCTAAAGCGGCTGGACTACTTGATTCACCCAGGGCATGAAATGAAATAAACTTAACATTTTGGCAAACCAGCATCTCCTCTCCACTCCCCTGCCTGCCTATTTTTCATGACTTCTGAAGTTTTCCTTTAAATAATCATTACAAATGCATCATGTGTGAGACACAGCTGACACAGAAAGGGTTACAGCAAGCTGTACAGAAAATACCTGATTACAAAAGCTGGAAGAGTCCCTTTTTTTGCCTGCATTTTGGCAGTGAAAAACCTATTATAACTCTACAAACAGCGCTGAAGGATACTACTGTCCTAAGCCACAGTATGGCTTATGATAAGAATCAAAGACAGAGTCCAGAGGACAATAGGAGGCTCTGAAAAACCTCCCCCTCCATTGCCCACATCGAGGCATAAAGGGGAAGAGAAGGAGGAGAAGCCGTCTGCATGGGTTGAGCACAACCCTCGGTTACAGGTAGTGATTTTACATTGATTTTGGCATTACTATTCCTCCGCTACAGTGATTATCTACTTCAAGAGTACAAAAATAGCATCTTAAGTACTTAGGAGGGAGGAAAGGATGATATTTGGTGAATCAAGTGTGTCTTCTGACAGAAAATCTCCTGTTTGTCAACCGATGTCTATATCCCAGTGAGAGAACCTGGTGACAATGCAGCTATACCCTCCTCCCCAATCCCTCCACACAAAACTAATGAGCTGACTCCATCCAACTAATTGATCAGTTGGACAATAGCTATTAAAGTAGATAAGTAATGAGCCAGGATGAGCCAAGAATCAAAAATATTTCACAGCATAAAAATGTATAAAGCTTAAATAATAATGTACAGTAATAAAGAATATCGCAAGTACTTTGTTTCCCAATAAAAATATCTCGCATGTTCAGCATGTCCTCTGCCATTGGTTTTTAGAGAAAAGAAAGAAAAGCAAAACCTTCACCTATTGTCAATACATTAATATATATATATGCTATAGAACAGCACTTTGAAAAGGGCTTTCCATTTTCTAATTTATTTACTATGTAGTCAAGGAAGGCCTGTAAGGTACCTGAATATACCATCCTGAAACATCGTTGGTGTTAAAAGCCTTCAAGAAGTACTCCAGATCTCTTTTTTATTCTTATTTTTCAATAGCAGCGTGGGAAATTAAAGCTTCATCGTCTTCCACCTGATGGTGCAGAATAGGGCTGGGAAGCCCTGAAGCAACTTTGCTGGGTGCTAAGCACCTCACACAGCATAAGATAACTGTATCTTGCTGACTGCTCTCAATAACACCCCAACAATCCTCAGCAGAGATAATCTAAAGAAGTGTGCACGTCTGGTGCTGCGCAATGGATGACACTTTCAACATCATAAATAACCTCGACTGTTCTTAACTTTTGGCTTAGATTTATACTTGAAAACTGAAGAAGCACTGCCACAGTGATCGTCTCCAGTCTACGCAATCAGGTCAGAACAGCAGAGGAGATAACACTTTGATAGCTTCGTGCTGGGAAAGGGTGGTGACCTCAGCTCCTGGAGGACTTGGAGTGCACTGGGTCTCAGGAACGGTGTGCTAGAATCCGTAGCTGCTTGAACACATCTGTTTGACTCTCTCTGCTGATTCATCAGGGACTGAGCACATCTTTGGATCTGCTGCAAGGATTTGCTCGCCTGGGTTTTGGGGTTTTTAGAAGGATCACACCCCAAGCTCAGGCTGTTATTCAGAAGCTGTAAGCATAACCATAGCGTGTGCATGTGGGGACGATGCGTCAGGCTAGACGCTACATTCCATAATGAGATATTTAAACGCTTATGGAAGGGGGTCTCATGAGGCTCTCCAAAGGGAAGTACATGCCTTGGTTGCTCTTATTTTATACTACACAGAGCAGTTTATAACTAACCATTGAATAACCCTGAGAATCCCTGGAAAATCTCCACCATTCTGCAGAGGACAAAGTCATGCACTGGCAGCAGGGTGCAGGATTTCGACAAACTGAGTACCAGCAAGAAACCATCAAGACTAACAGAACATGTCCTTTGCTTACTTTGTTTGCTGACTTCTCTGGTGTTTTCACTGTCAGGTCAGCTTGTTTTCCTTTCTTTGAAGGGGTTCTCTTTATTTTTGGTGAATGAAACTTTCCTTTCAACTTCATAGTGAACGAGGACAGATGGGAACGCTCAGAATCTAGAAAGACACAAAAATGCGTTACTGGATTAAGGTAAATTTGTTGAAACCAGGGAAGTTGTGTTACAGCATTTTCTGGAACACCAGCCTATGAAAAACATTGCAAACATGTAAATTTATTGAGTGGAACAGGATAAAAAAAAAACCCCAAATTGTGGCTTTCTATTATGTTTCCAACTGCAATTTCACCATCATTTCCCGCTTCCCCTTGGAGGCAACAACGCTGCAGTGCAAAGGCAGGAACAGCAGGATTGCTACTGCTCCTGCCTGGGAGAGAAAAGGAAAAGCACCTCTCTTAAAAGTACTTAATCTCCAGCAGATCCCGAAGTACTTTACAAAGGAGGCAGTCATCGTCCCTCCTTTGCAGATGAGCAACTGAGTCAAGGGGATGAAGTGACTTGTTCACAGAGCTCTGGCAAAGCAGAGCTGCTGCTGTGTCTTGGCTGGGGGTCAGGGTTCTGTCGGGTACCCAGGCCTGGTGGCTGCTTCAGGAAAGGAGAACACAGCCCGACATAACGCCCTTCCCAGGCTGCAGATCCTTCCTTTACCAGCTTGGCAGCATCACCTTTGGATGTGGCTTCACGGCCAATCTGCCAGCCCTTGTCATTTGGGTTTCACTTCAAATGTAAAGGACAAACCAGAGAACCGAAGAACCACTTCAATACTGGGACATCTCCAAAGAAGTTTAATTACAGAACTGCTCACCCCTTCCAAAAACTGTACTTTTTGTGGATTCAATATCTAAAGGCAGAAGTCTCAAATGTTTGCAATAATGCCATATGCAAACTTAATGCTGAGATGTATTTGTATCTGTTTAGTGATGAGGCTAAATAAAACGAAGCCGCCTTGAAGAGCGATTTGCAATGTATTTTGAGCAAAAAGCACTTTAATAAATGAAGGTCTGAATTGCTCTCTAGTGTCCCATATAATTCAGCAGAAGACACCAAACTCGTCTTTAACTACACTATCAAGAAAAGTAAGCAGTTTTGCTGTGTTTCATTTTTCTTTTAGATTATTTGGGAACTGACTGCACTGGCTGCACTGAGTCAGAACGCCACAGTCCCGTGCATGCAGCACTGCACCACCTTGTTAGCATGCAGAGTGCAAACAGAAAAGGCTGCTGAGTCAAACCTAGCACCCAGAAGCTAAATACCACACTGCAGCACAAACACCGCTCCTCATACTCAGAAATCACCTAACCACAACTCAAGGGAGGGAACCTGTGCTGGCCTCCTCGTAAGGGCTGTCTCCCTTTTAAACGTGTTTCCTGGTAATGTGTTAAGATCCTGCTATTAAAATCTTCACTAAACCCAAAACTCTTGTTAATTTTGTCTTCTAGATCAAAATTTTGCAGGCATCCTATTAAAGGCAGCTGCATCAGCACCGATTATAATCTGGTCTGACGGCAGACTTGTTCTCGGTTTACAGGTGTAAATGTTAATGCACTGAGGAGGGAGGCACTAAAAACCTTGGTCACTGCAGATAAATCCAGACGTATCAGTTGGCCTCTGAAGAATCACTCACAGCAGCTGGCACCCTAACTTAGCAACAATTTACGTCATTGCTTTACATCCACAAGGAGATCTCCAAACCTTTAAACCCTCTCTGGCTCCACAGGGTGCTGAAGGTCACCACCGCAACGGCTCCTGGCTGCTGTGATCATGCTCTTGCACTCTCCCCCTCAAATAATTCATATTTATTTCACACACCATTTGAGAATTTCCATACATGTGCATGTACGCATGCTTGCTTGCCAGAAGTCAAGGCTCTGAAGCAAACAATTGCAAGAATTAATCTACAGGGAAATAATGGTAGAAGCAATCAGGTGTGCCTGGCTCCTCCACGGCTTGCAGTGAGATCTGTAAGAAAATGTTCAATACCTTCAAAACCCTTAGAAGCTTATGGCGATAATTTTGCCTTGTAGGGACAAAAAATTTGGAAGGGAGAAAGATTTCAGAAGACTACAATTTCCTTTTCTCCTCACCAGACACCTCTACCCACCTTTACAGCGCAAGCACACAAGGAGCTGAGCCACTGCGTGTGCACGACACCTCTAAAAGGAGATGTCTTGTCAGCAGAGAAAGTTTCTCTCCTGCTGACAGCAGATGCCCTTCACCACCACCCAAAACACTGCCCTTCACTCTCTTTACCTTTCTGTCACATCAAACCCTGAATCATTTGCACACCATGCTCCGAGGGGACATAGAACTACAGAGTGCGGATGGGAGCAAGTGGCTGGAGAGGAACGGGAACTTCTTAAGATAGCACTAACAAAGTAAACCAGCTGATTTTTGCAAAAATAATAAATCCTATTGTTTAAACAGCCCTGCTAAGTCCTCCTTTGAAGATCACAAATTAATGCAGCTCTTTACTACTGTGCCTTTCATCTACAACAAGCATTTTCCAGATCTCATCTGCTCATAAGTTTCTGATGCATTTGCAGTTAAACAAATGAGTCACAAACCTATATTCCCTGACACATCTAAAATAGCGCTTTTCTTGTTCTGAGCATATTACAAACATATCTGTCTCATTCTTAAACAGTTAGGTCTTAACCTTACAGATGGGAAGCAGCACAAAGGTGAAAAAACTTGTCTGAGCAGAGCAGAGGGTGAGTCAGTGACTCCAGCACAGCATCTCCATCGATGCAGGCCCTTGTCCCTCTCCCCACAGTCATGAATCAAGCGGTGAAGTTACTATTATTATACTCGGTATATGTCAACAGGCATCATTCAGCACGACAGGCTTTATGGTTTTGAAACAGATATATCATTCAAGCGTTATAAAATGAATTTTCATTTTAATGAATGGATGATGCATAAAAGAGAAGTTACACTTAAGGTATTCTAGATCAGAGGTGTCAAGTTATCTCAGCTTCTACAGATGAAGATGACATTTTCCTGCAAAAAGCACAGCTGAGTAAGACTTCCTAGAGCACTGCTCTGCTTTGAGAAAGTCACCTCCTTTCTGCTATATCCTAATTTCAGTGTCCTCTGTTTGTCCAGTTAAAAACTTCAAATAATTTGATAACGTACAGAGAGAAGCAGACAACAGAGCCATGGCAGCGCTCAAACCACCTCTCCAGTCCCTCCTGTTGCCCCTCCTGTCTACTGCCTGCCTGTCTACAGTAACCAAACCCCTTAATGCAGGCAGCATTGAGGTTGTTCCTGAGCTTGGTAGTCTGCCTGCTGGAAATTGTTCTATCATATTACCCTTGCCTCTTACTGATCAGTAACTGGCAGTGTTTAACTGGAGTCTCAGCACCAGCCTTCTGCACTTCTTCTCCTTTCTGGCCCGCAGGAGCGTACCCTGTACTTAATTCCATGCAGTGTCCAAATATTTATAAGATGAATGAGAAAAGATAGGGTAATAAACTCGATGGAGTGATTTCAGCTGGAAAATAGTTGTATCAAAGTGTTTCTGTCTCAAAGCTGACTTTCCGTTCCCTCATTTCATCTGTCTGGATGCTCTGCTGCTGCACACAACTGGAAAAAAAAAAAAAACCCTCCAAAACTACTTTACTATGGATCTGAAGTTCTTGATTTCTGACTGGAAGTTTTAATACGTCACTCGTTTCATTGCTAATTCCATTCCCCTATTAATGAGGCTCCCGTTCAGTTGTGTTTGAACGCGCTCCAGCTGTTGAGTCATGGCCCTGCTCAGCTCTCCAGCTCGTCTCCCTCTGGCCAGCACGCGTCTGGGGTCCGACCACACACACAACCTGAGAAAGCTCCCGTTACACGCCTCCTCCAAACAACCTCCAGGTACTGCTGGAGGGTTTTCTCAGTACCCACCAAGCCTGGCACCCTGGGAGCCCCTTGTCTCCCACCAGCTCCGGCAAAGCAGTGCTGCCTGCCAGTTTGCTGACAGAAAGCTAAATCTGGTAAGGAAAGAACTTCAGATTTTAAATGACAGCAGATTAAGAAGCACAGAGGAAGGCAGATAAATCAGCTTATGTGCTTGTGGGTGAAGAAACTAGGCTGCTTAGGAGAAAGCCGGCAAGTCAAAGACCAATGTCCACCCCTGCCGCAGTCAAACGGTTGCTTCCTACTTGGATTCAAATGAACATCAAAAACTAAGCTGAAACACGTGCACATTGGTGAATTCCACCAACCTATCCTGACAGTAAATTACTTACTTTAAAGTCAAAGTGAAAGTTCAGCCTTTTACAGAGCTCAGTCACAGCAGACTTTCAAGATGTCCGGTCCTCCTGGTTGGCTGCCTACCACACCGGCTGCACGTAACCAGCACACGGGAGGCTTCAGAGATGGGAAATAACCCCTCATCTGCTTCTGGACCTCCTGGTCATCTTTTATCTCTACAACACAGCTCAATGGCAGGGAGGCTCCAGCAGCAGGAATGGGCAACTCTTCAACTGGTCTAGTGCTTGGATCATACCAAACAAATGGAAAAATAGGCTTTTTTCTTACTAAAACCCCCTTTAGAATATAGTATCTTTTCTTTCCTTCATGTGAAAACCTAGAATCTCCATCTTCTTTCACTCTGTATGTGTTAACACACTGAAATGCTGCAGCTTTAGAGGAGACAAAGCTTTAAAAAAGGGTTGCAGTTCAATTTCCAGCTTGAATTGCCTCTTGCGGCTTGTTAGAAAGAACGAAGTGGAGTCTAAAAATCTTATCCCACAAATGGTTCCCTTTTTAAAGGCCATTTGGGACTCTGCTGGACGCACATATTTAAAAGCTATCAGATTAAAAATAACAACGGACATCTCTCTCATGTCATAATGAAGCTATTGTGCACTTTTTTAATCAACTGCTCCTGCCATTTATGCCACGAGTCCTTTGAAGGCAGAGGTGACTTATGTAATGAGTTACACAACGATGCCCATTAAAATGGCATTTGTTCCCTTGGGCTCAGCTCCATCACTTCTGGAAGACAAAAGGCAAGTTGCAAGACTTCAGCTAAACCCTAACTGACAGGGACTTTAAGAGTTCTGAAGCAAAAGGAAAAAATAATGAGCTAGAGTTCACAATGACCTTTCCGTTAAGGTTGTCTGTTTGGTGCTGCGATGTGCTACTCAGTGAGGGGCTACGGGGCTGGCCCTACAGCTCTGGCTCCTCCAGACACAGTTCTGCTGTCAGAAACACAAGAGAATGCTTTGGGACAGACAGATTGGGCATGAGTGCTTCCGATGATAATCATGAAGCATGCTGCAAAGCACAGATCGTTCAAGGTTTTATACGCATATTATATATCACTAGAATTCCTAATCATTTCCCTTCAACCCTCTTGAAGGCAAAGCACACAGATCTATGGGGGCTTTGCTTTGGCTAAAGCCTTTGGGCTCTCCTGTAACGCAAACATTCAAATACTAGCAATTGATGGAAAATCAAAGCCTTCGAGCTTTGCAAAAATCTTGCTCTGACCCGACACTCAAATAGCTTCTCCCAATCGCCAAGTTCCTCCATGGAAGAGCTGGCAGAGCTGATGCAGGAAGAATGATGTGGAGCTCACCAGTGGGCTGTGGGCAACGCAAAGTTACCGCAGGGGCACTTTTAAGAATAACTTTTAATAATTCTGTGGTGGAGGTCTTCTTGATCTTGTGGCAAAATGTTCAAGCCTGCCAGTGTGCAGCTACAAGGACGGAGAGGAAGCATTAGGCTTTCAAAAATGGCTGAAGAAACAGATGAAGAGAACCCCAGACACGTCCTTGGCCCTTTTACACCCACAGTGTGGCTCAGCTCCTGCATTACACAGCAAACAGCCTTCTGATACACTTCACGCCCTCTTTCTTCAAAAGTCTTGGGGATGTTTAGAATTCTAAAAATGCTGATATGCAGCACTTGTGCGATGCTGCATGTTCTCAAAAGGACAAACTGGGATCCAAAATACAGAAGAGACAGAATGTGACAGAACAGAATTAAAATACTCTTTTTAAACATCTGAGCGTATCACTGCTGTATCATGGGTGCTACAGAAGCCTCAGACCTACACCACTTCCATCTCCGTGAGCTTACTTTTCTCAGCTTTGCCATTGCCCCAAGAAACTGAAGCAGAGAGAATTTATTCAGGGACAAAAAAAGACCTGGTAGGCAATTCAGAAAGGAAAAAAAGAGGGAGGGTCTAGTGTCAATCAGGAAGTTTGCCCACCCTAACCTTTGTACCTTAGGTGGGGCTGTTTGTAAGCTGCTCCAAGTGCCTCTCCAGGGAATCCAACGCTAGGAGAGCCGCCAGGTTTTAGAGGAAAACGGTGGAGGAAGGGCAGCTCAAGAATCAAACAATCATTCTTGAGTGTTAAAGAAATTTTTCCTTTAACATCACGTCACCTTTGAAGCAGCCAGCAGTTGGGAGCAGCAAGACCGACTGCCCTTTTTCTTTTCTGGCAACATTACAGTGAATGAGCATAAACCAGCGAGCATTAATGATGTGCAATGACAGCACAAACTTCTATGGAAAAGGGAGGCTCAGTTCCCTCTCAGCTGGCCAGGCAATGCTCACTGACTCACAGGCTTCATTATTTTTTAAATAATGGAGGCCGCCCTCTGGGGCCTCCAGAGGAAGCAAAACATTTTTATTTGTCAGAGAGCACATTTTTATTTTGATTTTTTTTTTTCTTTCTAAGCAACCATGAATGAGGCATCTCCAGCTGCAGCAGCCTCATGTGGAAAGAGCTCACAGTGTTTGCGAGGGAACTGGGAGGCACACAGGGCAACTTATCAATTCAGCCACGTCTCCCGAATGCAGTGAAAAGGATTGGGTCAACCTACAACATTAATTTTATGGTGCATTAGTATTACAGCTCCTCTTCCTTCCAGCTACACATTTGGAAGCAAATCTTTAGGCTGCAAGGAAAAGAAGATACACCAGATCAAGCAGCAGGTTCAGAGCAGCTGACCAGGTTCACTCATCACCCTCTTTTAGCTTCAAGTATTTCAGAAGAGAGAAATCTCCTTGCATGCAGGTATATAAACCAGAAATCCTTTAGCTGCTGAAAACTGCAGCAACAGGAAAAATACTGAAAACGTACAATTAGTGGAACAAGGACAGGTTTAAGGGAGTAGAACTTGGCTCCCTAACTCCAATGTCCTCCAGCCCACCAAAGCTGACTTTGAGACGTCTTTTTGAAAAAGATACTGTAATCGGATGACAAAAAACAAACAGGACTTTTGTTCTGTCTATCTGAAAGCAAGCTGCTCCAACAGATTGGTCCCATCTCAACTCCCAAACAGAAATGTTGCCCTTCACCAAAGCACTAGTAAACCTTTGTGCGGCATCTGGTGAGTCTCTGGTAACCCCCCATTTAAGTACTGATTTAGCGCAGTCCTGCAAGCCTGAAAGAACTAATGGGATTACAGCACTGGTAACATGACCCACAACTCCCCCTGTGCCAGCAACTCTAAGAGTCAAGTAGCATCCAACATCAACATGACTGCTGTGGTCCATGCTCACTCTGCTCTACACATAAAAACCACCAAGGTCGTTAACTAAACATTTAATTTTAAATGGAAAATATAATCCAGCTACAAGGCATAGCCTCTGCATTAGTTCAGCAAACAGCTCTGAGCACAGAAATTGCAACGGTCGCGAGGGAATCTTGAACTTCTCTGTTCACCAAACATGACTTAATATGGGGTCTGTGGGCATCCCCACGCATCTAACGGCTTTATGAGGATACAGTCATGACAGTGATTCAGACATCTAAAAATAAAGCCCCACAGGCACAAGTATGCATGCACACTACCTGAGTCACTCCAGGCTGCAGGGAGCATGTGAGCCAAAGCTAATTCGGTTCATTCACCCTGATGCCATGGCCAAGCAAAAAGCCTTGTCACTGAGCTCTGCTTAAACTCCGTCTCTCCTCCTCTCATTCTACCCAAGTCCATTTAGACTCTTTCCACACAGAAAAACCTTTGCTAGGTATGGGTTTCAATTATATGGCTGTCACCTTTGAAACTCAGACCTGAAAGATTATAACGTGATGTTGCTGAGACTGTTTATCCATCTCCAAGGTGATAGAATGTCGTCACTGGCACTCTGTGGGACGGCAAGCAGAAACGCATTATTTTAGATGCTTTAGGGAAAAGCCTAATTGCTGACAACCTGCCCACAGGTTCAACAGCTGAAAAACAAGGTTGTAAATGAAAGTCTTGGCTTTATAGCTAACCCACAGCACCATTTCTGAATGGGAAAAACGTGGCCCTCTCTCATCCTCAGAGAGTAACCTCAGCTCTCATTCATTAGGCAATGGAAAAAAAAAAAAGAGAAGCTGGCTCGGATCTGCCTGACACAATTTCCAGTTGCTTTGGACATTACTAATTATAGTCATCTTTATTTTTGACCTCTGATTACAGACTCTTCGCATATTCAGACTCAATTTCAAAGCTAAACCCTCTTTTCTACGAGGCTTGGGAGGAACCTTATACCCTGCCCAAAAGCCACCGCCCACACTCATCTGAGCTGAGCACAAGAAATAAGATCAAAACATGGAAAGCATTTGCTTAAACATGCTCAATTTTATTTCCTTCTTCAGCAAGTGCCATAGATTAAGGGCAACAGTCCAGGTGAGGGTGTGATGTAAGCTCTTTTCCATGGGTGTTAAGAGATGAGCTAACTCCCCTGCAAGGAAGCCTCATTTCTCACTGTTCTGACTAGCACTGTATCCTCAGGGCTCAGATGCTGAAAAGCAGATATCGGTTCGGTGAGATTAAACATGCCTGCACAACTTCAGCGCACCATGCTGGGGGCTCACATCTCTGCAAGAGAAAGAAAAATGAATTTCAGGAACCAGGCCAGCACCATCTCCTAGAGAGACATTTCAGTACCAGTGTAAACCTCCCTAATATTGCTTACTCAGTAGAACAAGGTATGACAGGAGGGCTATGCAAATCGCTTAACTTTGAAGTGCTACTACAGTGCTGCCCCAAAGGGCCATCTCTCTATCTCCGCGTACACAGATGTGTGCAAAGTGATACAGCAGCACCGGAGGTGTGAAATTTCTGATGTAATCAGGTCAGAAGCTGCTTCTCCATTACTGTTGTGCTGCTTGCATAAAGGGTTAAGAAGCTTCAGGCGATATCCTCAGTTCCATACCCTATTCTATATCTGATAGGATCTGCAACCAAACCACCAGTTTTATTTGCCTGCCTACAGGCAGCAGGAAATTTTAGTCTTCTACAAGCACAATTTGAAATAACAGTGCCTCCAGCAAGGGGGAAGCCGAGATATTAATTGAACTGAACAGCCCAAGAGGGAGAGGAAATACTAGCCCTGGTCTGTGTTAGCTGTGGGATTAGCACATCCCTGTACCATCATGGCAGGGACATGAGGTGGCTTACGGAGTCTAAGTGAGATGTCTATCCTTCACTCTACAGCACATAAACACTGTAAGTTACTTTAGCAGCAAACAATTATTTCCGACAACTCTCTGTTTTATCTTGTCTCTTCCTGCCTGAATTAAAACTGCCTGGTTACATCGCTCCTACCGACGCCAGGCTTCAAGGAGAAGGCACACAGCTATGAAAACTCATCTACTCAGCAAAGCCTGACTTTAAAGATATTTTTGTTTGGTTTAAAGAGATACACAAAAATAAACTTCTACAGAAGCAAACCCTAGCAAATGTGTACAAGAGTCACCAGAAACACAATGGGAATCTGATGGAATCCATGTTAACACAACTGAGCCTACTGAAGACTTAAGGCTTTGGTAAAATCTAAGTGACTGTTTCCATGCTACTGAAGCCTTAAGTGGCCTGCAGCATGGAAACAGTCACTAAAATTGTACTTGTTAATTTAATGCTGAAGAAAAAGTACCTGTTCCCCAGCTACTTTGGAATATTACGTAGCCTAACGCAGTAACAAGTTTGGAACCCCACTTAAGGAGACAGATGAGCCTGATTTCTTTGGAGCTTATTTCTTTGCTAGCAACGTTACTTCTTGTATCATCCTGGGACCTGTATTTAAACAGTTACCGTTATCTTTTATGGAAATTACCAAAAGTGGGCCCTACTAAGAATCAATTTCTACTTTTTAATAAGCTTCCAGTTTCCCTATGTGGGAAGCTGGCCTGCATTTCAAGAAGAAACACCTTTAACGGGGTGAAAGCTAAACGGAGTGAAGCTGAGGCTGTATTTTACCAACACCAAAGTTGAACCTTATCTCAGCATCTCTTTACAATCCTGCTGAAACAATTATTTTATCACCGAATAAATCTTGGTGAAATAACAGCTCCTTGAGTGAGGTTTTGCTAACAGCCTTATCATATCACATCCCATGCAAAGCACGGCATCAGGTTTCAAAAGTGAGATCTTGCCAAGAGCTGTACCTGCCACAGAGGCACAGTGTGCTGCACAAATGCATTTGAAGACCAACATTAAATCCACGGGAAAAAAAAGTGTGTTTTAAACCCCCATGCTCAGTTCCTGTGGCAGAGAGTCTGTAAGATTCTATAAATAAGAAATAATGTTGCACGGTATTTATATTTAATTTGGTTTTGACAAAGCAGTAAAACCACAACTGCCAAAGCTATTTAAGTCTCTGCAACACAACACGTGATTGTGTGGCGATCCTGCTGTCCAACCCCGAAAGGTGAATCAATACTAATTTCAGCTTGTGGTACATTGAGCAATACTTCAGGAATTCAGGAGGTCCATTTGGAAAACAACAACTAGTCTGTAACGAGAAACTTCAGCTCCTTGAGGCTTCAAGACGTGTGGCACTAGGTCTGGCAGCCCTCGGAGGGCTGCAGGTCAGGTCAGGCTATGCTCCATCATGTCCAGAGAAGGCTGCCTCTTTGGCCTGGCTAAGACGGGTGCTTTGTCAAAGCTTCAGTGTGATTAACTTTATGCTCCTTCACTGTGAAAAACATTCAATAACCTCCTGGTTTCTGCAGTGGATTTAGCATGTCATAACAGTTGGGTTCAGAAAAAAATAAATATGTGTTTATTAAAGTACCTTCAGTGCCATTATTACACAGGTAAATACCTCCCAGAGCTTCTGTGCTTAACATTATCATCTGGTAACACAGAACCACCCTGCACAAACTTCACCCCTGTTGGATTCTGAGCCTTCAGCTGAATCCAGCTAATGAGTCAAAAAAATTACACTGCTGTAAAGCAACAAGAAACAGTGGAAACCATCTTTCAACTAATAAACAACCACCTATAGTGTTGCAAGCACAGAACTGACTTTGTACGCATGATCCATGTTTATTAGTATTATTTTGCAGTGTAAGAAGCATCTAGTAGTAAGCTTTGTAGCAGTCTTGTTAAAACCACAGCTTTGTATTAGTATCTAATATCACGCGTGCTAAAAATACTTAACGTCTAGGAGAGTATGTGTCTGAGACTCTGCAATAACAACAAAATAAGAGGGCAGACTAGTGACCCTACAGATCACCAGAAACCTATTTTCTCTACTTTTATCTGAAAATTCATTGGGGGGGGGGGGAGGGGAACAGGAAGAAGAGGAGATGGGGTGCTGCTTGGCAGAAACAGCCATGAGTTATGGGAGGGGGCTGAGAGGAGTTGAACACTGCAGCCGTTGACCGCAGGACCTCAACAAACATCTGCTCCCCACAAGGAGCACTCTCCCACGATGCCCTGCATGACTTCTCAAGATTCCCAATCTGAACTAGGGCTTCATTTATTTTAGCATTAGGAAAATTTCCCTTTCCTTTCTACCTTGTTTACACACTTACACAACAAAATCCATTTGCCTCCCTCCCCAAACAAACAAGTCAGTTTTGCCTTTCTTCCCCTCTGTGCACTCATGAACTCTACTCTGAAGCTCAGCAAACAAACTCTCAGCTACTTCTACTTCTTAACTGCTGATTTCTGTAGAAGAATGACAGATGGAAGAGATCTCTCCTGCTTAATTTTTGGCAATTCTGCAGTCAAGAAGGTCTGAATGCACTAAATGGGCCATCATTCTTTATTAACTTGAAAATCAGCGGTGAAACTATTGCAAGGACTGCAAAACACAAAGATGTCTCAAACAAATCCCAGAAAAAGCATCTGACTTGGGCAAACCTGCTTCGTTAAAACAGGTTGAGAGTCCCATGTTCCTCTGCTGAAGGCTCCTACAGTGTACATGACTTCAAAGAACACAAAGCATCTCCATGTCCATCCTGATATTAATCATAAGCCACAGGTACAAAACACCCATAATGGCTTGATTGCTGCCATTGGATAAAACCCCACCACTATATACAGCAGTCACAGGGCTAAATGAAACTGAACTGATTAATTTAGAAACTCTGAAACATGCCTCTCACAGAAGTCATTTTCAACAACTATTCAAATAATTTAAAAAAGATAATTAAAATACATATATAGAAAATACTTCAAGCATAGCCAATTAATTCACCATTTGGTGGCAGAGAACAGAGCAGGTGAAGAACTGAGCTGGTTTTCTGGAATCTATAGGATTCTGTACTTCTAGGGAGATCACCTGAAACTATAATAAACCAGTAATTTATCATGATAAAACGCACCAACATTCAAAGCCACAAGAACCTTACAGCCCAGAGTTTACAAGTGAGAGGGCTTTGCTATCCAAGAAAGGTCATTCGAATCAAGCCAAAGGTTGCAAACTCACACACAATATTCCCAATTAAATCCCTGCATGGTTTTACTTTGGAATAAGACTGTCCGCTTGCAAAGTGGAGTTAGTTAATTAGAAGACAAACTGGCAATAAAGGGAAATATTTAGGCGTAATATGGGAAGCTGTTTCTCAGGTAAAGTCCAGCTCTGTCAAACAGAGGTAGATTAGAAACCTCCAAGGAGAATTTTCTCATAGTCACACCCCATAACACTCAGCGGTCTGTTCTCAACATTGTTTGTATATATTTCTTTTTTCCCAGTTGGCAGGAGTGGGCCAGAAATTCACAGCACAAATGGATGAGAGGTGAGGATTCAGAGCATGTGACACTTGCCATCAGTCCCACAAAAAGGTAATACAGAACAGACGCAAACCACCATGTCAATACTGGCAGAGGACCTACCTGGACGACAGCAGCTCAATTCTTGATGTCACTGTCAGTGGCATTAAAGGACATACAGACTAACTGTGATGCTGAAGCAGCATAATATTCCTATAATCAGCTTGAAATGCACTGCCATCAGAGTAAACAGTTTGGCAAAGCTGTCCAAGCAATAATCAGGTTACTGTGAAAGAAATGACCCATAGTCACAGCAAACGTGACTCTCCAGATATAAGAGTGCAAATGCTTACAGTCCCTTCAACATTTCAAACCAAGAAAGCACTCCCTCATATTCTTAATTACCTCCCACAGCAAGAGAGACAAGAGATTTGGAGTCTCCAGAAATTGTTACTAGTAGAGAAATCATCCCATTAACTTCCTAGCAGTAAGTCTACCAGGCTTACTTTACAAAATTACTAGCCAAACCAGAGCCTTTAATGAGATGATCAATTTGGAAATAATATTTTCCTTGAAGGAAAAAAAGAAACACCATTTTAATCTCGTGCCTAAGGAGCCGAGCCTGGCAGTGATCTATTCTTAATTTAAATAAACATTTTCTCCTATATATACATAACGCTTTTAAAGAGAAGGTCTGATTGTGTTGAATTATTGTATAAAGAAACAATCATCTCCAAGGTGAAAGGTAACAGCCAAGCACAAGAAAAAAATCACAACAGGAAGAAAAGAAATTACATTCCAGACATGACAGCAAATGACGCTGCTTTCAAAGCATGCTAGGGGCTATACAGAGCCCACTTACTGCAGATAAGAATTCAGATTGAATTTAGGAGGTCTAATCTGAAATACAGAGAGTCATCATATTCCTGGGGGTAAACAGCTCCAGAGAGCATCAGTGTTAGAGGAGGATGCTTCTACCAAATTACCATCACTCTTACTTGAATTCCCATCTTCTGGTTGTGTACCAATACGACAATTTTATCTTATCTTAACCTCAGTCTATAATTTTACCTCCACAGAAGCACAGGTCAGAAAGGGAATTCCAGAGTTCAAGCCCGCTCTCTTGCAGGATCATAAAAATCACAGCGTAACCATATCACACAAAAGGTCACCCACTGGGACCTGATGCAAAACATGGAAAAAGAAAACAAGGAAACAAAACAAACACAGAATATCCTTAAAGAAAGAAGGAAAACCCTTGAAACCATCGGTCCCTCCACTTAAGTGCTGTTAATTCATGACGATCTTGATTCTTACAGCTAATTCTAAATTTTCAACAAAGCATGTGTCATTTTATTTAAAAAATACGACCTACATTTGAATTTCTGAATAAGAGCACAGATGTACACAACGCTTTGCATGTTAAATATGGGGCTTTATAGTGGCTTAAAATTTCACACGTGCCCACTATTTAAAGGGTAAATCTGTTCTGACGGTGCTTATTGTTACAGGATCTAAAAAATACAGGGACATAGAGAGGACCTAACATGTGCGTCTTGATAGCAAACAGGCTCTCTACAGAGAGGCTCAGCAGAGAGGGGAGGAAGAAAGAGGCCGATCAGTCGTCAGTCAGACTCTTTTTAATCAGGTTGAAACGCTTTGCTGCAGAGAGGGGGGTTCAATCTCTCCAATCCACATTCCCATTCCTCATGCTGCTTTCTTAATTAGCAGCAAGTGGACAACAGCTGTCAGTAGCCTGGAGGCCAGAGAGTTATCAGGAAAAAGGGGCATGTGTTAAGGAGAGAGACATGGGGGCAGCCACGGAATGGGCTTGTTAAATGCTAGAATGGTCCATACATGCAGGAGATCCTTCTGCAGCCAAAATGGCACACTGACACTGAGAGGATGCTCTTCCTGCTGGCTTTAGTCTGGGTGTTTTAACATATGACTAATTGCAATTTGATTTTTATTCTTTTTTTTTTTTTCTTTTACTATTCCCATAACAGGAAAATTTAAGCTCAGAATAGAAGGAAATGGGAAAGCCATGCTAATGTCTTGATGAAAATACATTGGGGTCAATTCAGAGGCACAGCGTGATAAAGTCTTCAAGATTGTTCCTGAGCATTTAAGTGTGAAAGTTGAAGTGCAGGAGAGAGGGGCAGAAAAGATCTTTTACTTGAAGAACAGAGAGAAACTTTAGCAGAAGACACAAACTTAATCAGAGGCAACAAGAAGCCACAACCTCAAAGAAAGGAAAAAACCCTACTCAGTCATTATTGTTTGTATATTAAATCCTATGAGCCCAAGTCATTGGTTATGACCTTATTAAGACACATGTTAGACTAATGTGGATCTAATTCCTGTCCTAAAGACGTGATACCCTCCGGTCAATCCACGTGCCTGGATCTGAAAACACAACTCCCTGATGCTCTGGATGATCAAGAAATAAAATGATCATTAAAATTGTAAGCAATCAAATGTATTATTAAAATTTCCCACCGACCATTCATTTATGAAAAATTGCCATCGCCTTAACTCCAACTTCAAGAAAGCCAGGCTTCTTTCAAATTTGGCTTTAACCTACCCAGAAAGTACAGATTTGAGGCAATTTTCTGAGGCCTGTCTGGCAGGCTGCAATTCTGCTGGTTCTAAATATAAAACAGTTTTCTGAGCTTGAACCTAACACAAGGGAAGCTGGGCTGAAGATGGAAGTGTTTCCCCATGCTGCCAGTAGACTAGCAACACATTTAAAAACCCTCATCAAATTAAGTGCTTAATTACAACTCAGACTTTGAGACTCTGGAAATTAGGATAATCTTCTGGGAAATTTATTAGTCTCCCGCAAAATAAATTGCGACATACAAGCCAAAGAAAGCATCGAGCTCGGAGAGCATGAGCCCATCAAACCACACCTTGTACTAGATTCCTCACCCTAATTTCCGGAGAATACAAGGTGAGATCCTCAATTTAATTTCAGATTCTTGAGCCTTTGTGAAAGATTGGCATCAACATAACCAGGAGGCTAAATCATGAACAGTGGTCTTGTGTAAAAAGTTGAAAGTGTTTGTTGAGAAGTGCTGATGGGAAGGTAGCTGCGCATGGACCTTCTCACACTCAACTTGGTGAATGTAATAGAGGCAGGGCCACAAAGCATGTTGTCTGGAGCACTTTTCAACTTACCTTTTTTCACAGACACCTCAATTTTACCAGCAAATCATGGCTACAGCCATGCCAGCCTCCTCCATTCCTCTAGGTGGCATGCTCTGTGCACACAATGTTACCTGCATCTTCCCACAATGGAAGAGATGCCACCACTACGCAAGACTGCCTTCCACTCTGTCTCCATTGAGATCTCAATGCCTTAAAAACATCAACTAACAACCTGCTCTAGAGATAAACTGAAAAGCCCGCAAAAGCTTAAGGAGACGGACATGATCTGAACAAACTAACAAGTTAAATCACACCAGCATGTGAAAGAAGGGCAGACTTGTACTCACAATTCTTACCTCACTGCAGACAGCGCTTTCCATCACTACCCATCATGAAGTCAAGTATACAGAATAAATGCTTGCACAATGCTCTAAAAATGTAAAGCTCCAGATGAACACTAAGCATTACACATTTTCCTTTCTGATTCATGGAACTACTGCATCAAGGGAAATTGAATTTTGTTCTTAAAATAAGCCAGAACACCCCACCTTTCATTGTGCTCCCATCCTCATCAGCCAAGGCCTGAGAACCACATTCAGCAGCAACAGAAGCTCTACTGCTTGGGCAAGATGTGCATGTAGAATCATAGGATCATCAAAGTTACGAAAAGACCTCTATGATCATCCAGTCCAACCATCAGCCCAACCCCGTCATGCCTACTAAACCATGTCCTGAAGTGCCACATCTACAGGTTTTTTGAACCTCGCCAGGCATGGTGACTCCATCACTTCCCTATGTTCCTTTGCAGTGACATACGTACCATTATTTGCCGGCACATCCCTATACATCTCCAGGATAACCCCACTGAATCAAAACCTTGTGACACAGGCTCTTAGACAGGATGCACTACAAGCAACATGAGTGTATGCAACAAAGAAGTTGTAAACTAAGAGAAACAAAGGGCAGTGGGAGGTGACAAAGAAGAAATCATATCCTGGTATCAAAGACAACAAGGAACAATAACAAATGAAAAGCAACTCAGAGGCAGAGCTCAAACACAGAATGAAGGAAGTAAATGAACTTGGGCTGAAATTATCTCAGAAGCGGAGTTAGGAAATTACTGGGATTCACTTGTAGAATGCATCAGCTATAAGTGAAGGGTTTTCCCCTTTGGTTTCTTATCTCTGCGTACACAGTTCCCAGGAAGGTTCACGTTCAGAGCACAGTAGTTCTTTCCTACTCTTCTTTTTGTCAGCCAAAGGTCAGTGGTTCTGCTACAGCCACTGTACCCAGAAGAGCTCACCAAGGCCCAGGGTCCCCATGGGTGCTCATAGCTGGCATGGTACAGAGGGGTTTGGACCAAAGTAATGGTCTTTTTCCAGAAAATGTTAACTACATTGAAACATCTATTAATTCAAAACAAACATTTTGGTGGAAATAAATGGAAATCTGGGTAGCAGTCTTGACAAAAGTCAGCTCTGATAAAAATCGGAGGCAGACCATAACAAAAAAAGCCACAGCTTACTGATTAGGAAACAGAGGACAGAGAGAGGACCACCTTTCAAGTGTGTGCCCTGCCTAATATAGACCCAGCCTAAGTGACACTGGTGCTACAACACTAGGAAATACCAAAAGCCATGGAGCCAGCTGAGATGCCTACTTACAGAGACAGAAACTGCTTCATCAACTCAACACGGGATAAATCAAATAAACTTGTACCCTGGAGCAAGAGTCTGGGGAGTGTCCAGACAAGCCTTTACAAATATCAACCAGCCTGCAGTTAAACACCTCTCTGTAAACTATCCTACAGACATGGATTCCATAGGAAACAGAAACTTTTTTCCAGTCTTAAATTCTGAGCAAGTAAAAATATGAAAGCTGTTCTTGATACAGCTGAACCATACATTGGAGCTGATCATTTGAGCTCACGCTGCTTCCTACTGATATTCAGGTTTTCACAAGATTTTTCATATGGCTTACTCATAATGAACAGCTGCTCTGGCAACTGCTAGAGTCAGCATGTACTTCCTGCCTTGAAAAAGAGTCATCAATATATCTCAGTACAGAAAATCATACTCGCTTTAAAACAATTCATGATAGGGTTTAGCTATCAACTGGCTTCATGCCACCGACACTCCTTTAAACAATGGTTACACCCTCTATACAGCTAAAAATGAAATAGCTGAAAGGGAAGACGTTTTATACAAGTTCCCAGGGCAAAACACATGTGAGAAGCCCTGGTCTGGAACTGACATTGTTCTGCTAAAAGAATAAATATCTGAGCCCAAATCCTACTTCCTTTACCACCTCTCCAACCCGCACAAGAAGAAATTCCATCTGAGCTTTCCTTTTACACTTCTGGTGCTCTGAAACTGAATGAAATCCCAGCATTTTATAAAACTGTTGAATAAATTAGAAGTGCTGCAGATTAGGATTTAACCTTTTGTGAACATCACTTGAAGCGCCAGTGAGACCATTTGCCAGCTGAGAGGTCTGAAACTCTTTCAATGTTGACTTTACGCCGAATACAAATGTTGAGTGATCTGCCAGTACAGTGAGTCCTCAACCACACAGATCTCCTCGTGCAGCGATGCTGCTTACAATGCCTCCACAGTGAGACAGGGTGTCAAGACAAACATCATTGTATTAATTGCATCTGTTGATTAACCAGTCCAAGAACAGCTTTGTTTCAATAAAGGGCTTTATAAGACAGTACTGAAACGTTACTGTAAGTGTTGAGATGGATGGGTCAACAGATAAAATACAAAGGCATTTGTAAGGAGACTCTTGCTGGAGTAATTTGATAAGCTGCACAGCTACACATAATGATGGTCTTTATTGACATAGTTTGCTCATAAAGTCCTTAATTTGGTTTTATGTTTCAGCATTGTTTTTTTGCAAGCTTTCCAGTCAAAGCTAGGCAAACACACATGTACTGTTACCTTTGCAAAGGTGAAAGATGAGTAAAGACGCATAACTCATACAAAAACTGTTTAAAAAGTCATATTAGATACTAATCCTTCTTGCCCGAGGAGTTTACAATGGCTCTCTTCTGTATTTTGGAAGCTTTCCTTGACCTTGTAGAGTGAAAGACTTTTCAAACCACCAGGCAAATATAGCACTGGGAGCTCAGGGGATAGCCAGGAAGCACTGCCGAGCACCACGGGCAAGCTTCTCCTGCCATCCTTCCTTGGCTGGAATGATCTCTGCAATGCCACGCAAGGTCAGTAGATTCAGGTTACCGAAAGAATGACATTTTAAACCTGATATCTCTCTCATCCAAAACCATCTGCAATTCATCTTTTAAGGCTGAGATTATTCGTTCTGGGGGAATTATCCACTAATCAGTTTTTATCTCCAGACTAGGTCCTCATGCTTGCAGCTGGTGAAGAGCTCAGTCTGGCAGAGGTTTCAGTTCCCTCCGCCCTCACTGAAGGACACGGTAACACAGAATGGTCTCCCACAGGACAAGCTTTAAAATACATTTGACTGCAACTCCATGAGAAAAGGCAGCCCTGTGCTAAGGAAACCGGCACAAATTTACCAGCCAACCCCTCATGTATCCAAGAGGCAGAGGCACAAAACAAGACTTCAAATCATGAATTGCTTTTACTGGGCTGCACCTCCATTCTTTACATCTTACAGAGGGAACTGCTGCATGTGGGTTTGCCCCACCGTGATTTTCTGAAGTAGGATAAAAACTAAGCAAAACCAGAACGCACAACAGGAAAAGGGTGTAAGGACTCCACTACTTCCCCCCAAATACACATAAGCAGAAAATGATCAGCACTGACTTTTGGCTCATGGGCACGCTTGCTCACTAGCCTACCTGCTATTCTATTCAATACATGTCACAGCCAAGTGTGAAACTCGAGAGAAGCTTGTGGTCAAGTGAGTCAACACCCTACGTTCTGCAAATCCTCCTCCCCTACTTAGTACATTATGCTCATCCTTTTGCTACAGCCCTGCCCTGTTCCAGCAAAGCATTCTATATTGTACAGTATTTTATTCCATTCAGTCACCTATACTATGCACCAGCATGGAATTTATTTCCATCTCCATCCTTCAGAGCAGATATCCCTGTTCTGCTGGGGCTTTAGAATAAGATATGCCCTTCATTTACAATTATCATACAAAAAACCAAAAATCCAGGCAGCTAAATTGCCTCCCGCGTTTCACCCAGAAGCCAAGGCAATTACTGTAAACCCTACAATTTGATTCAGTAAGGCCAGCAATGGAATAATTTTGGCTTATCTAATTTTCAGTTTTGAGGACTATTTAAAAACAAAAGCAAACCCAAACAAAACTCAACTGGATTTCACCTGACAAGCAAATTGTTGAACTGGCCAAAGATCATATTTTATTCACTGCAGAAGAGAAACTCTGGAGGTTCTTCAAATGGTACGATTCACAATAAAGGCCATTTTACAGCTCTACAAGTGAGAATACTTCGGGAGAGAGAGATGGCTTTAGTTCCATGTAGTTCATTTAATAAAATCTGAACATCATAGCTTAAAATAATCCTAACAGACAAAGCAGGCTTGATCTTCCTATCCAGTAACTGTGTACCGCATCAAAACTATTCTCGACCCTCTCATTGGGTGAAGCAGCAGGGATGAAGAAAAAGAAACCATTTACACAGAAGAGCAGAAACCTCTCTACCCAGACCCATTTGTTTTACTCTGTGAGTATTGACAGATGAGTAATGAAAACTCTGGTGCAGACACAGGCCCTTCTTAAAGGCAGCACCAGTTAATAAACCACAACCACAGCTGCAAAAATATTAAGGAATTTAACTAAATGACTCCTTCAAGGGCACAGGATTGCAGGAGGAGCCAGGTTTTATGCTCTGTTATCATCCCAAAGGTTAAGATCACAGTGTGCAGCATCAACAGATGCTAGTGTTACTTTTCTGGATAAAAGAGCTTTGAATAACAATTTCCTTAGACATGTACTACTGAGTATTAATATTTCTAGCATGACTTTTTTTCTCCATTACGATAATCTTTGTAACTTAGTATACTATGTTGCCAAAGCTTTTAGATGTGAAGTACCTCATCTGAGAACTATTAAATGATAAAAACAAATGAAAACAATAGCAATAATAAAACCCACAGGCTGTTAGCTCTCCCCACAGGACAAGCCACAGCACTGGCAACATGGCAGAGAACGGTGTTTTGCATGTGTTTTCGAATTTGGATGCCAGACTCAGATCAAGACCTCGATCAACATTCATGTTAATGGCACAGGAATGCTGGGAATGATTTTGGAATCTGTTATGCTTTCATTTGATGGAGAATATTTTTTGCCTATTGGCTGGGATGCTTGCACAGCCTGGGTAACCATTGGCTGTAACCTTAGATGGCTTTATTATATCAGCCCTCAGCTCTGACAGAACTTGAGAGGTATTGAAACAACGACATAAGGGATCAAGAACCCTCCAATACAGTTTTGTTGTTACCAACACTATTATACACCTTGTTGCCAGAGACTCTCAGGATTTACTCATTTGCCAGAAATAACCCCTCAGATCTTTCCTTAGTTTGTTCTTCTTTATCATGTTAACTTCAGCCAGAACAAAAAGTATAAAATCCATGTTGGTCTGGGAACCTTGAGCACAAATAATTGTGGTCAACTGCCAGGTAAGCATTTTTTCCTTACACACATTGTAAAAAGCCACAGTAATCCCGATAACCCCAGGCAATGACACAGGCTGCACCGATGTCTGGTCTGAATGATGGTTTTGATCCCTTGGATCTTGGTGCTCCTCAGGCTGCCAGCCAAATGGAAGCTCAAGGAAGTTCTCCCATGCATCACTTGTGGTGTACCTGATGTCTCTGGGGAGCCCTAGAAGTATTACAATGAAATGCACACCTCAGCTTTGAGGTCTAATGAACAAGGCTGTAATTCAGGATAAAACCAAAGAGTAAGAGCTGTCAATGCATATTTAAATAATTTATAGAAGTGCTTTCACCTAGGACAGACAGGGCAAAACCATCTTTGCTTAAAGACTACCTGGGAATATACACAGACAGTAATGGGAATCAAATTTTCTCTTTACACAGTTTTTAAGGGTTAATTTGCCCTGCACTTTTACTATTAAACTTTGGCTTTCAAGAGCAACACACCCTTCACTGCTCTCAACCGACTCCTCTGAGCTGTACCCAGAAGACACACTTATTTGCTTTGTTCCAAAGGGGTTTGCTTTTTCTTGGCATTCCTCATTCCAGGTAAACTAGTTCACAATTCAAGCAGCAAAGGAAAGCAATGTTTTATCACTGTTTTTACCTTTCAGCCGGATACCAAATCATCAACTGATGGAATATGATACCTTGCATCTCCCTGGGCTGAGTAGCACAAGAGAAAGCAAAGAAATTTGACTTTAAAAGGTCTAGTGTCTGCTTCATTAGATAAAAATGTTGCCAGCTCCCTGACCCGCCTCCAGCAGCAGGATTAATACTAAGGGAGCTCTTACAGGCATCCCAGTTGTGGTACGTGGGTTCTTTTTTTAGTTTTCTCAGTAGTGACTTGCATGCGAGATGGGATTTTTTTTCAGAGGCAGGGGGTCTTCTCCAGATCCTGGTTTCTTCCCCAGAGTGCAGGCAGTTGGAGGGGGTGAACACTGTGGCCAAAGAGCATGTTTGCTTTAGCGCTGCGAGAAGCAGGCGTGCCAAAGCAAGGGTGGCAGAGAAGAAATGTTTTCCTCAGCTCTGCCTCAACCAAACACGCAGCAAGGCGTTAACTAAATCAATGCATCCAGCATCATGTAACTATAGTTTCAAGCAAGATCTAAAGTCTCTTTGAACTGTTTCCCAACAGGACAGAAATCCGGCCAAGGCTGGGATTCATCTCTCCCAAACTCTGCTTCATAAATTCTAGGCATCGGTGTCTACGTTAGTCACAGTCTCCAGAGGCTTTCCCATAGTGTCCAGTGACAGACATTTCCAAACCAATAAAACCAGTATTAAATCCTTTTGACAACTGCTGGAATCCAGGAGGGACTAGAAATTATTAGAACAAAAATTATAAATAAATAAAAAATATTTTAGACTTTGTATACAAAAAATAGTGTTTGTTTCAGTACAGATGCGATTTTGAAACAGTTTCTCAAAATCACCATCAGTTTCTTATGTATATAAGAATCACAGAATCAGTTAGATTGGAAAAGAGCTTTAAGATCACAGAGTCCAACCCTAAACCTCACACTACCAAGCCAACACTAAATGATGTCCCTAAGCACCCCATCCAAACATCTGTTAAATCCCTCCAGTGATGATGACTCCCCCATTTATCTTACCTTCAAAAATTTAGAGACAAGAGCTTAAATAGCACAATCAGTTTATAACTAATACAAGTGTGCTGGTCCAATGAGTTCAGAGAAGAAATAAATAGAAGTTTCTAGGCAATACAGAATTTATATCTGTTCATTCTTAGACCTGAAGGCTGCATCAGTTAATCCAGCTGAGGTTAAACTAGAGTAGCTCACTGCATTGTTTTCTCATATTTTTTCAAAATACAGTCAGATTTGTCTCATTCCTGTGAATTCTACAGTGCAAGATAAACTAAGATGAGGTAAGTTTAAACTGACAAAACGCCCATGCAGGTGAATGAGCATAAGATCACAACCTTCATTAAATAATCAAACAGAAAACTACATCATCCGAGTTATTTTTTTTACGAAGTCTTTTTCTATGAGCGGCAAAACTAGTGAGAATCCATCTGTTCTTCTTGTAACACAACACATCCAGCTTCTTCACATCTCCCTTGGCACCCCGTGAACAAGAAGCACCATGTGTGTCAGTGATCCTGAAATGACGTGTGTACCAGTTGACACTGGATGGCCAAATGGAGCATGGGGCCACTACATCTTCCTTTTTGCCATAACGAAGGCACTATTTTTGGTTCTACTCAGTCTTCTACAGATAATGTGAAGAAATTTAAGTACATTTCTAATATTGATTCCTCCGCAAAGTTTGACTGAAATTGGCCAACAGGTGCAAGACATCTAACAGGGGATGGATGAGCCATCGCTATTTCCTTATGAGAAGTGCCACGTGTTAAATAAGAGAGGTACAGACATAAGAGGCAAGCTTACCTCTAAGCAGACACATCAAGCTAAGTTTCAAGCCTCAGTGGTTCTTCTTTACAGGGATCCTGTACACCTGAATATCACAACATTGGCCATATTTCAGAGCCAGCTCATTGCACACAATGTACTTTAAAATACCATTCCTTATATTCATTAGCACACTTTAACAGCGTGGTTCTACAACCTTCTGAAGTGTCTCTCCTGTAAACTACAACAGACCAGACTGACAGAGCAGTAGAGAGAAATGTCACCATTTCCAGTGACAAAGAGCAAGCAGAAAAACTCAGCTGAAAACAGAGAAACTCCCCAACTCAGTTTCTGTCAGTTATGTTCTCCTGGGTATTGCTCATAAAGATACAACTTTTTTTTAAAGAAAAACGGGCATCTGACTTTCAGATGCACAATGTTTTTTTGGGTACTGCAAATGTCTCTCACATAGTAGCCCCGAGAAGCAATTCCAAGCAGTAAAAGAGTAAAACCAACCACTGCACCATTCTCACCATGCTCCATCAAAACTCTGGCACCAGACTTAACAGATGATTTCATGTGACCTTTTGCAAGGATATTTATACAGACAAACACAACTCCTGCACAAACCAGTGCCCTACATTTACTCTAAGTCCCTGTAAATTTATAGATGAGCTCTAACTAAACCTTTTGGTAGACCTCCCTAGTTCCTCCAATTTCTTATTCTTGTCTATAATTCAGTTTAAATTTCTTCTAATCGGACAAGCAGAGAACATAAGCTTAAAAAATTAAGATAGAAAAAAAAATATATCCAAATGGGGATATTTAACTTTTGTGTATGAAAGTTGCAGCATGTGTTGCTGCCAATAATGAAATGCAAGGCTGCATTGTTAAGCAAAACCATCCGCATGTTATGTCTCCATACTCAAATTGACAAACAATATAGCCGGAGCCCAAAATGTAAGGATAAATGTATCACCAAGGAAAAGTGCATTTTAAACAGCAACGTCCTGGTAATTGAAGCTCACCGACAGATGAATTCATTGAGCACTGCTGTCTAGAATTAGTTGGAATGTAGTACACAACCAGAATTAAAATATTGATTTCCCTGGGTGCCCTTTATTACATGACGTTTGGTTCGCAAAGGAAACTTTCTAAATATGGAAATCATTCCTGAGGCTATTTTGGCTACCTCTCGGGCAGTATGGACAGGACAGACCGGCACACAAAGGCACAATAAAAATATCAAAAGGGGATAAACAATGTGTGCTGCACATCGTGAACAGATGCCTTTTGCTCTCATTTTGAAGATTACCTGCAAACTACAGTTTAACAAGTATAGATACAAACTCAGTCTCTTGGTAAAATTCTATCAAGTTTGAATCAACCAACCAAGTTGCAGTATGTCCTCACTCCAACTTCACCAGCTATGAGTAACTGCTCTTCGATTTTAACCTCTACCGGTTTTTGCCTTTCTTTCCAGAAGCCCAAAAAGAAAATTCTCATGTATTATCTTTCAAAACCCAAGATTTCTGTACATGTGAGGGATGAAATTAAAGATCTTGTTTAGAATACTCACTGAACCAGTCCCATTTATATGTCAAGTAAGCAACAAAAGCCATCCCCACATGAAGCCTTCAGAGAGAAAGAATGAGAGCATGAGAGTGCAAGCAAGCTTTAACCTTTCTACCTCAGCAGAAGAATGATTCAATATTTCCTTGGAGGCACTGATGGCCACACAGAGATGTTAACGTGCATCACAAAATGCACAGTATTTCCATGACACCAGAAAAGCTCTACACACAGCAGCAGAGACTGCTACCCAGGTATAGGAAGATGGGACAACACATGCATTCGTTTAATTTAAAGAGCCTTAGCCTCAGAATTAAGAAATCTCTTCTCCAGGTGCCAACAGTATTCAATTGACCCTTTCAGTGGTATAAAAGGGGAATAAAGAAAATGAAAGAAATGTGAAACTAAAATGCTAGCCAAGGTTTAGACTCTCCATCCAACTCTTGACAGTTCCCAAATCTTTCAGATTATTTGCCTAAGTATGATAAAATAGAAAGCAAGTGTTGGAAAACTTATTCTCTCAAATACCATCAATATTTTATCTCCCACAGAACTGAGTAAGTTAATGCTCTGATGCAGAATGGCTTCTTCTTACACTTGTTTCTATGCACCTCTTCTTCGCTCTCAACATGGAAACATTATCTTACAAACTCCAGAGAAGGGGAACTATAATAGCAACTAAAATAGCAAACAGATTTAATATCAAGAGACTGTTTCAAAGCTGATGAGCTTTAACTGAAATATGCAATGCAAATCGAAGTAGACCAATCGTCTGATCCATCAGCTTTCTCTGATTGCTTCACAGAATACGTAGGGACATCATTTCTCTTTCACATAGATGAAGTTGTTCTATCAGTATCAATGTCACGCATCATAAGAAGAGATAAAAAAATATATTTTTTAGAGTGGATGCTATGGGTCAGTTAATACAGCTGTAAACTTGTCAGGCTGCAGTAATGTGAATAGCAGAACTGCAGAACATTCCTTTGGCAGCACGTCCCAACCTGCAGGATTCCTGCAGCTTTTCCGGATTGCTGAAATTCATCTTCTGTCTCTTTGCCTTGGACGAGACTCCTGTGAAAGCTGCTGGGATCTTCCTCCTTGCCCGCTTTCCCTTCTTGGCATCAGTCTGTCTTTTCCCATTCTGCTCTCCTGCACGCATACTAGCCCACCATTCCCTCCTCTTCTGACATCCGTGCACTGGGCATCCTCTCACTTCTTTTCTGGTCTTTCCAATCACTCCATCAACATGGCCACTTGTGATGTTCTCCTCTGTACACCAGGAAAGCCAAGCTTTGGTGATTCAGATAAAACTGACAATAACACAGCTAATACTGTCGCAATAGCTAAGTGAGTTTAATAGCCCTTCCAAACTGCTTCCATGACAATGGCTGAATCCTATAGTCTGCTAGTGTTACTAAAGAAAAAAAGCAGATGTAACAGTAGAATTTCCCAAATATTCAGGCACTAACAGCACAATGCACTTTCAATTGTTTTCAGGGAGAAAGGCTTATTCTATCATAAATATGGGAAGCTGAAGGATCCTCTCCACACACAGGCTTTCCTCCAGATAATGTAAAGTCTCCACAGGAAGATCACAGAAAATGATTCTTTTCATAACTAAGCAACAATACAGAGGTCAATAGCTTTGCAAACTGGCAAAAGACCCCAAAACTCCAGATCTCTAGTTCCAGCAAAAAAACGTTGGGATGATTTGCCTTGGAAAATGGAACAAGTTATATCCTCTACACGTATTCAAACTATGCAAAATGATGGGTGCGGTGAGGAGTAGGAGAGTGGAAGGCGGCTATTAAATCACCTTACCTGTAGCTCTGACATGTAATTTGTTGTTTTTAATATATTACATAGTTTCTGGAATTTTATCTGGCACAAAGACAGGAGATGCACTCTGTCTATCTTACCTTGGCCAAGGCCTTGTACAAGGATCTTCCAAATGTGACAGTAACAAACAAACAATTCACCTCTCAGTAACCCAACTGAGAACTACCTAGACCGCCTGTAACACACGTACTGATTGACTGCTTGGTTTAGATCTGATTAGCCATCAAATGCCTCTGCCAAGGAAAAGTAGAACATCTCTCTAGTTTCTTTAAAATCAAGTCTAGAAAGTTAAATCTTTATATTTCTCCACTTGCAGTTAAGATGCTGTAAGCTTCCGAACTGAATGCTCTCCTTTCAAAGGATTTGTATGTCAACAGCAAAGCTCATTTTGCCAATTCTACCCACAGGCTTTCAGCTTTGGGATAAATACAGCGTTAATGTATATGTGTTTTAAAAAGACCCACACCTTTGCATCAGAGTCTGTCTGCACTTACAGAGACATTGGAATATCAGCTGAGGTACTAACTGCAAATCAAAACTTCCAGAAAGATGAACAAAACCCCAAGGAAACCTGAAAAAGCAGTTACAGATTGACTCCCTTTCCTAGAAACAAATAGCCACGTTTCTTCCATCCACGCAATACAATGCAACAAGGAAAGCTGTGCTGACAGCCAACAGGAGATAGGAGATGTTCTCTGCAAGTCAAGCAACAGACCTAAATCAGGGACATTTGTGTTATGGTCTTGACTGACAGTGAACTTCCACTCATCTCTCTGCTTGCCAAGAGGTTAGCAAGAGCCAGTAAGAGTTATCACCACATAAAAATCACACCAATAGATATATTTAGTCACTGCGGTTTAAGGAAACCGATTGCTTGCACTGAAAATAAATTTAGCAATTGTTTCCAGTTTCTGCTTTTTCACTGACTCAGGCACAACCCAGCTGCTTCACATTCCAGTAGACTTCAGCTGTCTTTTTTTCTCTACTCCATGTCCACCTCCTTCTTACAACTGCTATGACCATCTCAACCTTGCAGCAGTTATCCTGTAGGCTACATTTCTGAACCCTCTAGTCTTGAAGATATGCACCAGAACAGCTGCCAACTCTACGACGACTTGAAAACCTGCAGAATTCTGCTCTATGTGCCATTCTGTTGGAAACACTAAATGATGATGATCTTGTAACAGGATTTTGCCTCTGCAAAAAAACCTCGACTGAATTGCTGATGCTTTTAAAACAAGTTACAATAACACACACAAGTGACGTCACTATCCAAGCAGTGTACCGTAAGAGATGCAGTAAATGCTAAAAGTCCAAGTAAGGAAGAACTGGAATTGTATTGCCTTTAAGATTGTGAAGCGAGTCTTTAGAAGAGTTTAATCTTCAGATTCGAGGACAGGACATTTCACAGAGAATGTTTACGTTGTTTGAAAATCACCCATACACCAGCACTTACACTGCAAAACTTTGATCTCGAAAGCCCTCACTTATACTGAAAAACGTGGTACTGTGGCGAAGGCACAAGTGAACCAAGAAATAGTTCTGTCTAGTAACTGATCTAAGTATAACTTAGACAAAGAGAAACTGCAGAAAACTGCTCAGGTGTAAGAAGTATGCAAGATCATTTCCATAGAATGATCCAAAAGATGATGGCGGTTCAAAACATATCCTCTCCAAAAATAAGATCCCTAGGAAACCTCGTGTTAATACAAAACCATTCAGAGATGCACAATGTAAATTGACATAGAGGACTCCAGACAAACATTAAGTTCCTATAAAGATGGGAATAATCTAGCCTCCTGAATTGTTTCTTCTATTTTGCCGTTTTCCTGAAGAACAGACTTCTCCTGGGATTAGCCCTAGCTGTTTATACCATCAATAGTAAAGACTTCAGAGGTGAATTTGCTTATCAGGCAAATACTTATGAGTAAAAGGTGAAGACAACAGCATTTTCAGTCTGCTGGGAATAAATACATCCAGATGAGTCCTGAGCAGCACAAAGATAACTGACGGCACTCCAGGTAGCTAACGCTTGAAACAGTTATCTCAAACAACCTGTAGCAGACAGCTATTGAAAAAGCAAGCTTTCAAAAAATGAAAACCCTGCAAGAAATTACAAGATTAAGATTGCAAACATCGAGTAGAATAAGCCTGCAGACTATGGCACTCGTATGTCTTTGGTATTCATAAAGGGGATTCTTGAATGGACCTGCTTCATGGAAGAGCTTTTGTTTCGGACCTGATGGTGTCTAAATGCTCCCTTATTCTCCCCGAATGACGCAGAATTGTGCAACTCCCTGGAGCACGTAATCCGTCAGGTAAATAAATACAGGCATTCATGTATTGCCATGGTAACAGGAAACCCAAGCAGAATCTGCGACCTTCTCCAGTCTTTCTTAGCATCCTTATTTTGGATATCAGATCAAAACGATAAGACTAACTAGGGTGAGAGCAAATATTTTCTGAAAGCGAAGACAAAAGGTCACAATTGCAGAGTAAAGACAAAACAACATCAGATGCCATTCCTTCTCTTCAAGTCAATGAGGGTTCTACTCTGACAAAGTACCTGGAAGCCTCCTGACTGGAGCCTAACAAAACCAGCGGGTCTAATACAAGTGAAAAAAAAAAGTACCATCCTATTCTACTTTACCAGATGGCTCCTCCTCACTTCAACGCAGTGCTCTGAAGTGCTTTACAGTGACCCTTCTGTTGATTAAAGAGCTGCACTGAGAGGCTCCAGAGGGAGCCCTGTCTGCTCTTCCTTGCTGGACAGGATGGTAGCTGTTATCTCTTATAATGTATTATTGTCTTTTATTAAGTGCCAACAAGGTGTTTCATTTAAAGACCTAGGGAGCAGATGTATGTTAAGAACTCCAGAGTTCTACCCTGTAGGTAATGCTATTTTTCCCAGCAGCCTGACTAGATGGACAGGAGTCAAACCAAAACCCAAGCCAATGCCGAAGTTTGTGAAGATGGCTTGTTATCAGGCAACAGCCTATTTTATTTACAACGTAATGGGGTTTGCATGTATTTCCGTTCCCATAAGAAAAAAAACAAATTCCAATGTACACAAATACACTGACCTTAGACCTCATAGCATTTGTTTCGTGACTCTGTAGCCTTTGTTCTGCTACTGTACACATTTTGACAAATATTACCCTAGAATTCTGCAGTATTTCAGACTGTGTTTATTCAGTGACACTATTAATTGAACTATTTGTGTCAATCAGAAATTCAAGCACTCAGAAACAGTGATCAAGACTGTATTGCACTGAAACAGCTGGCTTCCAGCTCTCCTTCCCACCCCTTCCCTGTCTCTTCTCCTCCAGTTTATGCTTGGACTGGATTTAATTTTTTTTTATTTAAATACCTTCTTAAAGAAATGAAAGCACAAGCAGTTGAAAGAGGACACTTTCCCAGATTTATAGTTTCTCTTGTTCAACAAATCATCACTACGGTACACGGTCATGAGAAAGAACGCCTCTGCATCAAGGCTTCACCCATTGCATCTTCAAAACTGTACTCTTACAGCACTGACCTGAGGACGGATCCCGCATGATGTCTTGAGTTCTTCACTGGGAGTTCAGTGTGTCGCAAGGTCAGGTCTCTAGGTCGTGCAGCGTACGATTTTTTTTACGGTATTTTTGGCCTTTCTGTTCTATTGTTTATAGAACCGCACCGCGTTTGTGTCTGTCTACAGAGTCATCTTCCCGTGTTTGAACTCTTCATGCTGCTTCGCTGGTGTGGAGTTATATTTACTATTCTCACAGGGTTATTTACTGCACGCGAATAAACAAAACGTGATCACTTATTTATACATCTGTAATTACTGTCTACAGCGCAATCAGCATTTACTAAAATCCCAAGCCAAATTCACCTCTAGCACAAACAAGTGGCAATTATCGCAGAGCTGGCCCAAGGTCTATATATATACTGCTAACACGTTCCTTATTCTGTTGCCCGCTTCCCGGACAAACAGTTGCAGCGATATACCAGTAAGCATTGAAAAAACACAGCCAGAATCCCAAAGCGAAGCGTTACGTTGCGGTACTATGTAAGGGATTGTGCATCAGATTAACCTCTGATATTTCTGGAATAACATTTGTCCCATGATGCGATGCACACTTGCAAGACAGTAACTTAGCACTGAGAGCTGGAAACATGCCTACGTACTGCGCTTAAAAGCCGGCTGCCAGGCAGCCAAGTCTGCTTCTCCCTGGAGGCTGCTCCAGAACCCATATCCCAGGAGAACATACTCATATAGAAGCCAGAATGAACCAGGATCAAATGATCAAAACCAGAAAGCACTGCTACCAACTTTACTCCTCTCCTAAATCGGTGGCTGCTCTCCTGGAAAGCCTGAACGCTGTACTTGGCACAACCCGACTCCGACTGTTACCCTGCATTCCCCCGTAGGAAACTGCGTAGCTATTCCTTACAATAAAAAATACATAACAGCATTGATTTTTTTCTCTGCTAATTAAATGCAACATAATTAAACTAAATAACTTCACTGTTTGATTTGCAAAACACTAATTGAATCTTTAAACATACTACTCCCGCTACACAGAAAAACAGGGGCATTCAACTACCTAAAGTGACAACTGAGAACCAGACACAACTCCAGAAGCACAGAGAGACGATCTGATACGCACTCCAGCATTTCCTTGTGAGAGCAGAGGAGATCCCTGCAGCCTCCCCTCGATCTGGTTCTAGATGAGCATCCCAGACAGAGGGGAGAGCTTTGCAGGAAGGAGGGGAAAAATGAGCAAGTTCCCTCTGACATTTGCCCACAGCCTCATCTTTTCTCGTCTTGCACAAACATCAGAAGAGGAAAGTTAGAGAAGTTGCAATTGATCATTGCGTGTAGGCCCCAAAGCGTTGCAGCGCCCTGGCTTTGCTGATGCGTTGCTGCACGGAGAGGACAGCTGGGGTACAGGGAAACTTAAACAAGGGGAAAAAAAAAGGAAAAAAGCAAAGGAGGAGACAAAAAGCCTGGCGCATAGGGTGCTTGGGTAGCCCAGGAGCAGCTCTGGAGCAGACAAGGGGCAGGGGCAGTTCTGGAACAACCCAAGCGCATCCCAGGCGCAGCTCAGGGGTGTGGGAGCAGCTCTGGAGCAGCTCAGAAGCAGGGGTAGCTCTGGAGCAACCCAGAAGCAGCCCAGGAGCTCAGAAGCAGCCCAGGAGCTCAGGAGCAGCCCAGGAGCTCAGGAGCAGCTCCGGCGGAGCCCAGGAGAAGCCCTGGAACAGTTCAGGAGCACAGGCAGCTCAGGAGGAGCCCAGGACCTCAGGAGGAGCCCAGGGGCAGCCCTGGAGCAGCTCAGGAGCCCAGGGGCAGCTCAGGAGCCATGAGGCAGCTCAGGAGTCCAGAGGCAGCACAGGAGCAGCTCAGGGGCAGCCTAGGAGCAGCCCAGGAGCACCTCAGGAGCCCAGAAAGACCTCAGGAGCAGCCCAGGGGCAGCCCGGGACCTCAGGAGCAGCCCGGGAGCAGCCCAGGACCTCAGGAGCAGCCCAGGAGCAGCCAAGGAGCCGCCCGGGACCTCAGGAGCAGCCTAGGAGCAGCCCAGGACCTCAGGAGCAGCCCAGGAGCTGCCCGGGAGCGCAGGAGCAACCCTAGAGCTGCCCAGGGGCACACCGGGAGCTCAGGAAGAGCGCAGGAGCGCAGGGGCTCCCCCGGCTCCCCGGCCCCGCAGCCGCCTCCCCGCGCTGACAGAGGCCCTGCCCGCCCCGGCCCGGCGCCGCCGCTCGGGCAGCCCCCGCGGGCCCCGGCGGTCTCGGGGCTCCGGGCCCGCTCACCTGCTTTCTCGATCTTGCCGGACATGTCGCGGCCGCGGCGCTCGGGCCCGGCCGAGCGGGGAAGGCGGCTGCCGGCCGGCCGCGATCCGGGGCTCGGCAGCGCCCGCCCCCGCCAGCCGAGAGGCCGCCCCGCCGCGCCCCGCAGCGCCGCCTGCCGGCCCGCAGCGGCACCGCCGGGGAGCGGGGGGCGGGGGGGCCTGCGGGGAGAGTTCGGGGGGGGGGCCTGCGGGGGTGGGTCTGGGGTCCTGCAGGGAGCGATCAGGGGGTCGTGCAGGGATGGGTCTGGGGTCCTGCAGGGAGCGATCAGGGGGTCCTGCAGGGGTGGGTCTGGGGCCCTGCAGGGAGAAATCAGGGAGTCCTGTAGGGATGGGTCTGGGATCCTGCAGGGAGAAATCAGGGGGTCCTGTAGGGATGGGTCTGGGGTCCTGCAGGAAGCAATCAGGGGGTCCTGTAGGGATGGGTCTGGGGTCCTGCAGGGAGAAATCAGGGGGTCCTGCAGGGGTGGGTCTGGGGTCCTGCAGGGAGAAATCAGGGGGTCCTGTAGGGATGGGTCTGGGGTCCTGCAGGGAGAAATCAGGGGGTCCTGTAGGGATGGGTCAGAGGGTCCTGCAGAGAGAAATCAGGGGGTTCTGCAGGGATGGGTCTGGGGTCCTACAGGGAGAAATCAGGGGGTTTTGCAGGGATGCATCTGGGGTCCTGCAGGAAGCAATCAGGCGGTCCTGCAGGGAGAGATCAATGGGGGTCTTGTAGGAATGGGTCTGGGGGTCCTGCAGGGAGCGACTGGGGGGGTCTTGTAGGGATGGGACTGGGGTCCTCGAAGGTTGAGTGGGGGAGGCTCTGCAGGAAGCAATTGGGGAGGGTCCTGCAAGGATGGGTCTGGGGGTCCTGCAAGGAGCAATCATAGGGTCCTGCAGGGATGGGTCTGGGGTCCTGCAGGGAGCAGTCTGGGTGCTCTTGGCAGTGCCCCCAGGAGAGGGTCCAGAGCAGTCCCTGCTCACCTCAAGAGTGTTGGCCTAGGTGACCCTCATGGTCCTTTCCGACCCAAACCATTCTATGATTCCATGGCAGGCAGGACCAGAGCTGTCGCTGTGGTGGGTGAGGAGCAGAACATGGGTGGCCCTGGAAGCCTGGGCAGCTTGGTGGCGATGCTCAGCACCAGACAGTTGCTGCTGGCCCAGCCCTTCTCCCTGGGGCCTTCACCCAAGGAATCCCAAAAGAAGTTTCCTCTCCAAATGCAATCCTGTGTATGCAGGTTTGGGAAGAGCAGGGACCCACTGTGCCACGCTGCCCACAGCCCATCCCACCAAAGCTCCTGGTCCTTCGGCAACTCATCAGGCCTCATAGCTGCGTTTTCCTGAATTTGGTCCTTCGGCAGAACCTTCCTCTTAGGGAAAGCAACAGCAAAATCACAACTTAACCAAAGGGGATTGAGCGTGGGATTTGTGCACCCCCCACAACATGGTTTGTAACTCAGACAAACTGCCACAGAGCATCCTCACAGCATCCTGCAAAACCCCCAAATCCATCACACACATCAGTCTGGGTTGAGGTGAATCCAGGGCTGCCCTTGCAGCTGCTGGAAGCCCCGCAGGAGCTGCAGACAAGCACTGTGCTCCAGCTCCTGGCCGCCTTGCACCCGCAGCTCTGCGTTTGCCATGCTGACCTTATTTTAGTTTGAGGTCTAGAAGCAGCGGCATCTCCCGGGGGAGAAGGGGGTTCCCTCTTGCAGGGAGCAACAGCAGAGAGAGCTCGTGGGGATGGCCCAAGGCAATCATAAAAGGATTATGGTCCTATTTGAAAATTAACTCATTTCTATGACTTAATTGGGGACAAACGTCACAGTAGTACCTTGACTTGCAGGTAGTGCTACGGGCCAATAAATCTCTGAAGCCTGGTGAGCCGTCAGAGGCTGTTTGCTTTCCCCTCTAGCAAATAAATCATTCATGAGGCTGCTATTTTTGTAAGCTTTACACACAACTTTTAAAGTGACTTCATCAGCTTGTTTAAACATCTCGCACACCTGGGGCTGGGCACAGGCTGTAGGAGGAAATCTCTTAGAGGGAGAGCATGCATTTTTCTCTCGTTATTTTGTTTTCGAGAGGCTTGTAGAGAGTTCCTGAGCGCATTTGTTTAATAATCTAACCAGAAGAGATTTGAGGCAGATTCTTCTCTCGCACAAGCGTAAAAGGTGGCTGTCTCGTAGCCACGCTGAGCTGTGCTGACTCACTGGTAATAGTGAGCCAGAGTAACTGGGAGCCACGGTGGGTGATGCTAATGTGAGCCGACCTGACTGTGAGTACACACAGGAAGCAGACGGATGAAGTAAGAAGCTGCTATTCTTACACCCTCTGCTTTCAGACTCGGGCAAGGAAGAAGGAGTGTGTGTGCAATAATGTGTGATATGAACAGAACATCTACTAAATTGGAAGGTTTTTCATAGTCTCTGATATAAAAAGCCCCATTCTACCCTTGATGTATCGTCTTCAGGGGATGCTGGAGTTTCTCTTGCGCGTTCTGTATTAACACGTAACTCACAACACCAGGAAAACCTGATGCTTCTAAACATCCCATTGAGCCAACTGGGGGAAAAAACAGCTCAGAGCTGATTGTGTGAGTGTGAATGTGTTATTATGGACAGAGCCCGAGTCAGGAGAGTGGGAGGAGAGCTGTGAAGAGAGAGGTGGCTTATGGAGCTACATGAGATCCTGTGGGGATGTTTCTTGCTGCAGGCTGGGGAGAGAGGAAAGGAGATAATGGTAGCTGGTTACCTTCAAGAAAGAGCAATACAGAAGCATCCTACAAAGAGATGATTTTTCACATGCCAATGCTATGACAGGAAAAAGAGAATATGTTGGGTTGTGATATCAAAGTGGGTACCTGCTTTGCTATCAGATCAGAGTGCAGTGCTAAAGTTCACCTTGCAGCAAGAGACATCTAAGGGGCGGTCTAATAACTGGAGTTTCGTTCCCCAAATGTTTCTTCACTGGGAGAAGCTACCTGGCAGCAAACCTGCCAGTAGCAGTCCCCAGGTTTCTGTGCACAAACCCCTCTGAGTGAATCTGCATCAGCCCTGTCCTCCTGTGGGAAGGCTGCCAGACCCCAACTGCAGCCCCTCGGGGGCATTGCCTGCAATGAGTCACTCAACTCTGCAACTGACCCACTGAACAAGGAAAATCATCCCAGAAATGCCACCACTATTGAGACGTGCAAGGAGAAAAGAGCTCTCCTGCCCTCTAGTGCCCTTCTCCTCTCCCGCGTGGCTTCCTCCAACTCTTGGTCTCCTGCTCTCCTCCAGCCTGTGGACCAGGGCTGGGGTGATGTAGTGTCTGTCCCTGCACACATGCCAGTTCATAGCAGCCGTTCACCCCCAAATACAGCTGTCCAAGTGGGTTTCTGTAGCAGCAAATAACTGGGGTTATGTAAGGAAATACAATTTAGCCAGCCACCTCCTTGCACCATGGCTTCTGGACCAGCAACGGCCTCGATAACGGTGGTGGTCAGTGCGATTGCAAGACCCACCCAGCACCCTGTAAAGCCTTTCTTCATTATGGATGAGGAGCCCAAGTGACAGATACACCAGACTGACCCGGTGTGCCCCTTCCACACTCAGCCCTCTGCATGGAAAGTTTGGGGAAGAGGTAAAAAAAAAGAATAATGTAAGCCAAATACAGTAAAAGGACAAGATTCTCATCTCCTTTTAGTGGAGGCAACTCCTCTAAGGTCTTCACTGGTGGAAAAAAAGAGTAGTGAGGCGTCAGTATAGTGGGGAGGAGAGAAGTTGTTCAGGGAAGGGACCCTCAGCAAGTTTGCAGATGACACTAAGCTGGGAGGAAGTGTCGACCTGCTGGAGGGTAGGGAGGCTCTGCAAAGGGATCTGAACAGGCTGGAAAGATGGGCTGAGACCAATGGCATGAGGTTTAACAAGGCCAAATGCCGGGTCCTGCACTTGGGGCACAACAACCCTATGCAGTGCTACAGACTGGGGGAAGAGTGGCTGGAGAGCTGCACGGAGGAGAAGGACCTGGGGGTGCTGGTTGACAGCCGACTGAACATGAGCCAGCAGTGTGCCCAGGTGGCCAAGAAGACCAATGGCATCTTGGCTTGGATCAGAAACTTGGATCACCAGGTCCAGGAGGGTTATTCTCCCTCTGTACTCGGCACTGGTGAGACCGCACCTCGAGTACTGTGTTCAGTTCTGGACCCCTCACCACATGAAGGATGTTGAGGCTCTGGAGTGTGTCCAGAGAAGAGCAACAAAGCTGGTGAGGGGCTGGAGAAGAAGTCTTATGAGGAGCGGCTGAGAGAGCTGGGGTTGTTTAGCCTGGAGAAGAGGAGGTTGAGGGGAGACCTCATTACTCTCTGCAACTACCTGAAAGGAGGTTGTGGAGAGGAGGGAGCTGGGCTCTTCTCCCAAGTGACAGAGGACAGGACAAGAGGGAATGGCCTGAAGCTCCGCCAGGATAGAAAAAATTCTTCACGGAAAGAGTCATGGGGCACTGGCAGAGGCTGCCCAGGGAGGGGGTCGAGTCACCTTCCCCGGAGGGGTTTAAGGAACGGGTGGATGAAGTGCTTAGGGGCATGGTTTAGGGACTGTTAGGAGTGGTTGGAATCGATGATCCAGTGGGTCCTTTCCAACCTGGTAAAAAAAAAAAAAAAAAGGAGAAAACAGCATGATCATGGGGGACACAGATTCTGGGTGGGAGAGTCAGAGGAGCGATGCACAAAGGACCAGAGCTGGGAGATGAAGTAGGCAAGGTCAGAGCTTCTGTATCAGTCCCCTGGAAAACTATATAAGGGGCTGCATCAAACTTCATATGGGCAAAAAGCACAAATGAGAGACTGATTTTTGGATACATCCCCACCTTCACTTCTTCGAGGCACCTTGAGGTGTTTCGCAGGGTTTTTTGGTGCAAGAGCTAACAGTACCAGGCTGGTGCCCCCCATGGAGGTGTCATCCTGTATCCGCACTGCTGAGCCCGGGAAGGGATGGATTTTCTCTGGACCAGCCAGCAATGTCCCACTCTGGCATTTGACTGAAAGGGCTCTCTTTTCACCAGCTCTTTCCTTTAAAAAAAGGGACGTTTGGGTGTTTGCTCTAGAGGGCAGCAAAGTGCTGGCTCTGGAGTGCAGGGGTGGGGGACCAGGAGGCACTGGAGGGGGCTCATCCCTATCTGCAGGTGGGACATCCAAGCCCTGAAACACTTTCCTTGGTCCCTTCTTTGCTTGGTCACAGATTTTTGGCTTGTTTTTTTTTTTCCACTCCCCAGACAAATCTCTGAAAGGGATGAAGCACCAAAAGCAAATATGGAAAATCTCAGCACAAATCCCTGCTATCTGCCTAGAGCAAGCATCCCTGCCTTAGGCTGTGCCCCTACGGCTCATTCTCACAGCCCAGAAGGCCAACCTTACCCTGGGCTGCATCCAAAGCATCGTGGCCAGCAGGGAGGGAGGGGATTCTGCCCCTCTGTTCCTCTCTTGGGAGACCTCATCTGCAGTATTGTGTCCAGTTCTGGAATCCTCAACATAAGAAGGAGATGGAGCTGTTGGAATGGGTCCAGAGGAGGCTGCAAAGATGATCAGAGGGCTGAAGCACCTCTCATACGAGGACAGGCTGAGAGAGTTGGGGTTGTTCAGCCTGGAGAAGAGAAGGCTCTGAGGAAACCTTATAGTGACCTTCCAGTACCTGAAGGGGCTACAGGAAAGTTGGAGAGGGACTGTTCAGAAGGGCCTGTGGTGATACGATGAGGGGCAACTGGGATAAACTGGAGAGGGGCAGATTTAAACTGGACATAAGAAAGAACTTCTTCACCATGGGAGTGGGGAGGCCCTGGCCCAGGTTGCCCAGGGAAGCTGTGGCTGCCCCATCCCTGGAGGTGTTCAAGGCCAGGTTGGATGGGCCTTAGGCAGCCTGATCCATGGCAGGGGGGTGGAACTGCATAATCTTTAAGGTCCTTTCCAACTGTTCTATGATTCTATGATTGTTGGCTTCAGGAATCCAAGCCTGACAGATCCTTTGGCTGCTTGAGACCTATCACTCCCTGTGAGACCCAAAGATGCTTTGGCTACTGGGACATTTTTTGTCAAAAAAACCCCCAAACAATTACACTTTTGGGCAGCCTGATCCAGTGGGAGGTGTCCCTGCCCATTGCAGGGGGGTTGGAACTGGATGATCTTTGAGGTCCCTCCCAACTCAGGCTATTTTATGATTCTATCCATTAAAGTGGCAGCTTAAAGTGAAGCTCTTGCAATCTTTTGTGGAAGTAAGTAAAAAGGAAGCAACATATATCTGGAAGATAACATACATCCAAGGATGAAGGCTGAGAAGAATTCCAGCCCCTGGAATTATAGAAGAGCAAAAACCAGAGAAATTAACAACTTTCGACAACCCCCTCGTACATTTAAAGTAATTAGGAAGGTCAGGTTAGAAGGAGAAAAGGTCATAAAGTTTTTTCTCTGGTTTAATCTTACCCCTCTACCGGGAACTATATTTCACGGTGGAGAAATAAATATGTGAATCACCACAAAATATATATTGGCTAACACCAAAGGGAGAGGATAACAAGGCATCTGGTACTTCAAGGTATTTCTGTCAGCACTTCCTTAGTGGTCAGACATCTGGCTGTCCTTTCACCTCGCCATGCGCTGAGGTTCACATCAATAGCTCCTCCTCTGGAGCTTGTTGAGATAGTGGCAGGTAATTCAATAAAGATCTTTGCTGTGCATGGCTGGATCTCAGCTGCTGACTCCGCTGACCAAATCATGTGTCCATCATCCTTGCTGTTCCTGAAGAAGAAAAGCAGCTCTGAGCAGGAATTCTGAAGCCCGTTCTGGTTCATGTGCTGTAGGTTATATTCTGGCTCTGGAGTCTCTGTTGGTGAGAACAGGACAGGTGGGAAGACCCCTCTTTTCTTTCAGAACCCAGGAAACAGCACATGCTGGGCAGTTCTTTCTGCTTACAAATTCTGAGGGCATCTTCCTAGAGACACAGATGGTCCCAAGCTCATTGCAGTAGGGTGGTTTGCACATCGGCGAGTGCCACTCTGCATCACAGGAGCCGTAGACAGGCACTGGAGCTAGAGCTATATTAAATATAAATATAGCTAGAGCTATATTAAATGGAAAACAAACAAACAAACAAAAACAACAAAAAAAAAAGGAAAAGATAATGTGGAGATTTTTCTCAGAACATCAGCTGCTGTTGCAAAGATGATGGGCTAGGAGACATTTCCCTGCGTCACAGTGGTCCACTGCCAGCAAAACTGAAAGAGAAGTAGCTCAGCCCACTGAAAACAGCACCTGTGTGTTTGCCCACAGCCAGTGGCCACCAGCTCTTACAGACCTTGACCAACATCTCTGTGCTGAGCAAGCAGCGAGGTTGAAGTTTGTTGCATCATGGTATAGGCTGCTGGGCACATCAGGTCTGTGGGGAGTTTACTTTAGACTCTGCTTGGTATGACTGAATTTTTCCTTCATCTGAAGTGTCATTACGGGTCACCGCTGGAGAAGGGATGCTAGGAGATGGACACACTTCCATGGCAAACCTTCCCTTTCAATCAGACGCTGGTCCTGCTGCCCACAAAGATCAGAGGACCTCCATCTCCAGACCTTCTTCATCACCGAGTAGGTCATGTCCACCTCCATGGAGGATCTCTCAGAGAGAGAGACAAATCACCATGTGGACTGGGGGTATTCAGGAGGGACAGGATGGAGCTGCCTAATTCAGAGCATCAGAAGCAAACTCAGCTCCCACACAAGTGCTCTTTAAAACCTAGCTTTTCTTCCAGGGCATTTTCCATGGACAAGTGACCCTTTCCGCCCCACATTACAGACCAAGCAAAAGTTGAAGGTGACACAAATCACTCCCTGTAGGAAAGAAGTGAAACCAAAATGACTCGAAAAAAAGGAAATCAAAATCAATATTCCAAAGTCAAATAATAAAAATAGTGTTATGGAAACAGAGGTCACCCAGAGAAAAATGTAACAGGACACGACAGCCCAGCTCTCTGATTTCCTATCTCTGCCAATCCCAGGTGGGAAGACTTTATGCCCAAGCCAAAGTGTCATCTGCCCACATTATCGAAGCACCATACAGTTTATACAGCTTACAGCAAAAACACAGACCTGAAAAGATGGGGGAGAGAGACCCGAGGGAACTGGGTGAGATGCAGAGGGTCACGGTCTGAAATAGTGGAGGTCTTGCGCGGCAGGAATGAGCTGTGTAGGCAAACCCACCTGGGGAGACCAGCAGTGAATAAAGAGGCTGACTGAGATGTGCTGGATCTTGAAGAATACATGGGAGCAAAGGATCCAGGCTGGGGGAACGCAGTGCTCCCTCTGAGCAGCGAGTGAGGCCAGCACGGAGGATGCATGCGGGAGAGAAGAGCTGTGTTTGCTTACAGAAGGGCATCACTTTCAGTGCAGAAAGCTAACCTGGGGCAGGCAGGACTCTCTGTGCCTCAGTTTGCCCTCTTGTAAAAGGGCCTTTTCACCTCTGCAATGGGGCAAGAAAGACACAGAACCCTCTGGACCTCATTTGTGAGCACCGCAGCCAGCCTGGCAGCCAGCACAGAGATGAACCAGCAATCCTCACCCAGTCCCTCCGCCGTCCCTCTCAGCAGTGTGCAGGGTGATGGGCTGCCTTATCTCGTGCAAGTCTCCTTTTCGGCTCTTCTGTCCCTGAAGGAGGTACCGGCCCACCCTCATGCCAATTCCATTATGCCACACAAGTCCCAGCCTGGATACATGCCAGAGAGCATTGTAAATGTGGGGCACGTAGCCCTGATAATGATGTAAACTTCAAACCATTATTTTTCAGCCCAGAGCGCTTCTCTTCATTGTCAAGCCGGTGCTGTTGGTTGTTTAATGTATTTTTTTTCCTCCTTTTTTTTTTTTGTTTTTCAAACTTGACCTCCTGATTCTGCCTGGGAATTTATGTTGGATTCTTTTTATTATTGCCTTTTTTTTTTTTCCATGAAGTTAGCAACAGGGAGATAAACTTCCCATGAAGTCCCTTTTGCCAACAAAGCTTTCTTTAGCAGAACAGACAATGGAAGAGCAAAACTAATGCTCTGGATGGACATGACATTTCCAGCACCGTGGTGACCACAGTGGCTGCTCTCTCACCTCTCTCCCCCTGCAGCTGTCCCAGCGGTTGCCTTCAGCTCTGTGAAAGGCTAATTTCCTTGTCAGCCGTGTCAGCCTACCTGGGCCAAGAGGTCCCACTGCAGGAGTTGGAGCTGCTCAATTCTTTGTAGCCCCATCCTGGAAGTCACTCCTCCAATTGCTGTTACCAGCTTTGTTATCTTGTTTTGCTTCTTTTGGTCTTCAGTGCTTTTCTGCAGGCTGGGGTATTTGGGGGGGTGTCCCCTGTGCTCTTACGGATAGCTGGACTTAACTGAGAAATAAGGAGAAAAAATAAAATGTGTGGTGAGATGGAAGGATTGAAATCTCGGTCAGGGTCCTGTCTCCATTCCACAATGGAAGATCCAGAGCGCTGGGAAGAAGGCACAAAGCTCACAAAGTCTGAATCCTCCTGCCCACCTATCTTTGCACACCTAACTGGAACCATTCTCCCCAGGGACCTGTGATCAGCCTCCCAGCTCGCCCAGTTGGTCTGTGTCCCCGAGGCCACCATGTGGTCCAGTGGGGAGGTGATGGGGGGGTGCAGCCAGAAGGGATATCTCTGCATCTCCTGCCTGGAAGAAGAGGCACAGATGAGCTTCTCCACAAGAGAAACTTCTCTGCAAGAGCTTCTCCATGGCAGGGGTGGGTTGGAACTAGATGATCTTTAAAGTCCCTTCCAACCCAAACTATTCAATGATTCCATGATAAGAGCAGTCCCTGCACCTCTGCAGGTCATTCAGCCTTCATTTCTGTTACCATGGGGCCAAATCGTCTTTTGTCCCCAGCTTAAAGTTTGCTAGGGTTTAGCTCCATTGCTGATAAAACTGACCCAGCTGTGGTCTGGCTGGCAGAAAACCCAGTGTGCAGCACATTTCAGATGGACATAAAGACCCATTTCCTTGTGGTTGGGATGGGAAGAAAATAAATATCTCATTAGTCCCACCACCAGCAGGCTAGAAAAACAGTGAAACCCAAATCCCAACTGAAGGAGACCCAAAGGATAAAATCAGGGAATCATAGACCAGTCACTTTGCAAGAAGAATAAAATGAACTGATTTAACTAATAAAGCATCCGGATGAGCATAAGTGGGGAAAACCACTTGGTAAAGGGGATTGCCCCTCTCCAACACCCCAACAGCAGGACACACATCACAGGCAGTGGGGCCACTGCCTGCCACCCCCTGGCCTACCAGGTCTCCCAAGAGCCCAATTAATTTTGTACAAACTGGGCCATTCCCCCATTCAAACAGGAGCCCGTGCACCCATTGGTAGGTTTGGATTTGTGAACACAAGAAGCTGCTGAGACTGCAGAGAGCTGGAGCTCAGTGGAGCCCGTGTGGGACTGAGCCAAGGAGGGGGAACACAGTCACTCCCCATCACCCAGGGATGCTGCTAAGGCACCTGGCAGAGCAGCAGCATCGCTTCTGCGTTCAGAGAGTCCAGAGAAGCTCTGGACTGTGGAGCATCAAGACCTGAGGGAGCCTCAAAAATAGCTCTCTGAGTCCCAGCAATGGCTGAGAAATGCTAAGGAGAGGGGAAAAAAAGAGCAAGAGCTGGGCAACACAACTGTGGATCTCACCTACTGTGACAACTCCAACGCAGACAGGGAGAAAAACACGGATCCTTCTGCTGGTGGATGGGGTCTTACTGAGAAATAAGCTCTCAGCAAAGCAGCCTGGGGATTGCTGTTGGCAGGTCACACGCGAAGCGATGGGCAGAACCATCCCCTTCCCCAAAGCCAGCGGGTCTGTGCAATGCAGGGAGAGATGGCAAACCTGAAAAAGCTGCCATGACTTTATAAACTTCACCTTCAGCAGGAGTCTGCCCTCATCCCCCCCCATCATCTCAGCAAAGATAGAGCAGAAATGGAAAAGATCCAGAAAAGTGCAACAAATAGCATCAATAATCTATGAGAAGAGATTAGAAAGATTTAGGACTATTTAGTTTAAGAAGAAAAGGGGATGGGATAGAGGTGAAGATAAGGAAGGCATGGCAGAGGCATACAAAGCAATGGCTGGTGCCTGGAGAAGGTGCCTGGGTGCATGCTTTTGCCCCTGCAGCAGCAGAAGAGGAGACAGTCAATGCAATTAGAGGATGATACCTTTTAAACAACAAGTAGAAAATACTGACAGGCAAAACTGCAGGACCCCCCACCATGAAATTTCAAGGGAACGTGGAATTCAGCAGGATCCACAACGCCTGTGAGCATAAACCAGAACACAACCAGTGTTTGCCAGGGTTAAACTGAATAAGATTCATACTGTCCCATCCTAGTTCTGTACCTTTAAGCTCTCCCGCGTGGCCTCTGCTGAGGGCAGGACAGTGGGGTGGCAAAACAAACTTCCAGGAGTAATTCCTACACCTCCAGCAGCCTCATGTTAAATAGCCTGAGGACAGGCCCAGAGCTACTGATGGGGAAACAGGAGCTGGATTTCAGCAGCTGCCTGGAATAGATCCCGTAAGCGTCCTTGAGGGACTTGGCCGTGAGATGAGAGAAATACATTTGAGGACCTATAAAAAAAGCAACAGCGAATAATAATAGTTGGCACCTATGGTGTGTCCTTCATCCCTGGATCTCAAAGTAAGCTCCCGTGAATGTCTCCTGTCTGCCTTGAGAAACTGAGGCATGGTGAAACACAGGCACATGTGCAGCAGCTCAGCTGAGAGCCTGCGGCTCCTGCACATGTGTGCAATGCACCAACAACCTTCCCTCCCTGCGCTCCTAGCTGGCAGCAAGGTGCGTAAACATGAACGCTGCAAATAAAGAAAAGCAGATAATAAGTTCAGGATGAGATGACTACTCAAGGAGGGCTCCAGGGTGGAGGAAAGGATGCTAGCTGGCTGGCATTGGCTGCCCTGCAGCAAACAGTATCCGCAGGGACAGTGGGGTCTGCAGCCGAAGCAGCTCAGGTGCCTCCTGCATAGCAGGGAGGAGGGACAGGTCACACCTGGCTTGGAAGCATGGGACAACAGGAGCAGTGGGGACCACCTGCTCCACCTGATTTATTGGAGGGTTTTGCTGGGTTGCTGCGAGAGGCCAAAGAAGAGGATTATACAGGAGCTTGTCAGGAGGCCAATGACATTTATAAAGTATTAATCCCTGCAGTGTGTCACTCACCAGCGTGTTTGATAATGGTTCTGTGCTGGCTTCCATGGTCTCTTGCCTCTCTGCTGCTCAGGAGTGGTTTTGATATACCTCAGGGACTCCACGGATTTTTTTTTTTGCCTTAGTCACGTTTTCTACCAGCAATTTCTCCTCCTCCTGTCCCAGGGCTGATCTCTCCTCCTGGAATTACCACACAGCTTGCTTCGATCATCTGCTTCCACCCCGCTATCTCAAGTCCACAACTTCTCTGCTCTCCTGACACAATCCCCAATGCTGTCTCTAGGGCCAACTTGGCCCTATTTCATCTTTAAACGAGGCTTAAAAGACTCTTTACAGGGCTAACGGGGGAGAAACCAATATTCTGCCTCCATACACGTGTGGATTCCCACCAGCTCCAGCCCAGCCCAATGGCACCTGGCTTTGCTGGGACTCAGGGAGCGTCACACTACGGTGACACCATGGTGACAACTCTGGTTGCTTGGCCACCCTCAGGGAAGAGAAAATGAGTAACTGTATCTTTAAAACAAAGATTAGATGTAATTTTCCCCCTCCTTCTCTCCCTCCCTTTCTTTCTCCTTTTTTAAAGGGAACTTGTCAAGGTTTCCATCAATAATAGATAATGGTGCATCACTCTGGCAGGTTACACCCTCCGGCTGTTTTGATATTTTCCAGAGAATTTGTCAGCAATCTTACAGCAAAGGAGGGATGGGGGAGGGGTGCAGGGGGGTGAGAGGCCTCATTAATTTTTTGTCATTTGCATTCCCGCTGTTAAATAATGTATTGATTGCTCTTTCTCTCTCCCTCTTTTAATTCTCTCTCTTCTGCAGCGTCTCGCAGCCGATGGCCCTCACTCTGTGACAGATGAGTTTGTCAGAGGCACCAGACAGCTTGTGCTCCCCAGGACAGGGCTGGGAAAGCTCAATGTGACCCCGGCGCCGTCTCCAGCACAGCTGTGACACAAGTCACAGCTCACAGTGGCACTGCCTCCTCGCAGGGGGACACCGACGTCTCCCTCAAATCAGTTAAGACATCCCAGTCTATGACTTCGTGACTCACCAAACTTCTGTGGTTTGGGAGGTCAAAGACAGCAATGTGTGGGTCCTGGCATGCTTGGAGATTGTCAAAGGAAGAATTGCCAAGATGTTGGAGGAATGGTAGTGACCTACAACTGGGGAAGCCATCACCCCTGCCCTTGCCCGCCGCCAGCTTTGCTCCTCAGGGAGCTGCAGGGCTCCGCAAGAAGGAGCTGCTGGAAGAGCCAACATGGGCAGCCCTGACCTCAGGAGGGCAGGGAAAATGGAACTGTTGAGGAGATTCTGCTCCTTCTAACTTCAGCAGGGATCTGCTTCTCCATCGTTTCAATGGACCTGAACCCAAGGCCTTGGGAAGCCAGAAAGATGCAAGGTCCATTGAATTGGCACCTGAGCTAAACAAGAATTTACACATGATTAGGGCTTTGCTTGGCTTAATGCGGCTTGGCTTCCTTTTTAATTAATAAATACTTAATTACATAGTTAATATTTTAATATTTCCTTTTAAAAAGTCTGATTTAATAGAGTTACTGCCGGCTATTTGTTTTGTATGACTTTTATGTTTATCTTCCTCTTTCATTTCTCATTCCCCCCTCCACCTACTGCTCTAATCCCTGAAGCTCCCAGTGGATCTTTGCTATTGGAAATTAACAGCGGGGCTTTCAGCTGAAATGGAATCGGGCCCTTGGTGCTGACATCCTTCAGCCGAAGGTGCTAATGTGAGTTATTAGCACTCGAGTACTTCATCACAGATATACCAACCCCTGGGGAGGAGAGAAGGGAGGTGAGATGGTGCTGGAGCTGCCCAGGGAGGTGGGAGAGGAGCCACGGTGTGAGTGGGTGCAGGGCTGGGGCAAAAGATCATCCCCAAAGACGAGGAGAGCCCTGAGCCTGCGTTTGTTTGCCTTTCAGCCAAACCTTACCCGTGTGCACAGCTCTTCTCAGGAGCAGCACGCCTGTACCCAGGCAAGGATGGAGAAGGGTCCCAGCAATGAGGATGGAGCGGAGATGGACAGGACCCCCTGCAGCAGTGACAGCTCTGCACCTCCTCTCCTAGGCCATTGGTTCCTTGTTCCAGCATTTCTTGCTCCGGCACGGTGCCCATGCCAAGCCCTGCATATGAATGGATGGATACATTGAGAATGATGCTGAATTAAAGCAACTTTGGCTTCCCACTTTGTCTCCCTCCCTCGCACCCCAGGCAGCCTCCCTGCCTCTCAACCAGCCCACCTGACCAGCAATGCCCAGCTTCAAAGCAACGTTCCCATGGCCTGGATGGGCTGAGCCATATGGGACTATGCCTCACCTGCTGTGGGATATCTTCTCCAGCCTCTCTGGAGGAGCACACGGTGGGGAAAGTAGGTGTTTCTGCAGTAATGTCTGTAAACAGCCTGCTGGGATAATAAAACAAATAAACAGAAGAGTTACAGCCAAGGCAGTCGGGGCACCATAAAACAGGCTAAAAGCAAACACAGCATTGTTAATCCATCATAAAATAACAGCCTCTTATGATCCTGAATGCATCAAAATGAATGTGAGACCAGCGGGGTCGCAATGGAACCAGGGACGCATTGAATGTGAAGTAGGGCTGTAAGTGGTTGGGTGGAAACAAACCCCAACCTGTTGGGTACCCAGTAAATCAGGACTCTGTGAACTCCAAGCTTTCTGCCCAGGTGAGTTTAAACCCAGTACTGCCAGTTCAGGCGAGGGAGAGAGTTGTATTGCAGATACCTTTGTCTTGCGGTCTCCTTTCCTCTCGTGTCCAGAGATAACTGGGATGTCCCTGGAAGCGATGGCCTTCGCCGGGATCAGTCATCTCGGTGCACATGTGCTGATGGGAGGTGCAGGCACAGCTCTAATGTGGGGGCAGAGACATCGATGAGGCTCTGGTGGCTGAGCAGGGAGAACAGGGGGTGACCCATATTCCTGGCAGGATGTGAAACACCGGGGTGCTGGGTCCCAAATCCCTGTAGCTGTGGCAGGATCGAGCTTTACTCGCTCTGCTGGCGAAACCAGAGGTGATGGGGCAGTACATTGGGAAGGAGAAGATGAAACAGGTTGGGATGGAAACTTAATAGGACTCTTTAAGTGCGTCATCTTCCCCACTCAGAAGGTTTCTGCGCATGCGAGGGTGAGAGAAGAAAACCCACCAGGCGCTAAAAAATCCATGTAACTTTGCTGACTGGAGGCACTGGTGCTAATGAAGTCACCAGAGAGCTGGGATTCCTTTGGCAGCTCTGACATTGTTCTGTGTGACCATTTTTTAATTCAGTCTGAGGAAACCACAATAAAAATGTAAAAGCTGTGCACAAGTGCAGCATTCCCAGGCAGCAACCAATCCCTCCAGTTTGCCCACTGTCTGGGCAGGTAGTGGGTTTGGGAATGGGGATGAAAAGAGCTCCTCAAGGGATGCTCAGGTCACCCATAGAGAAGCTCAGATCTACCCAGATCCAGGCTGAGAGCACCTCCTGGGACTCATGAGGGAAACCCAAGTCCCATCCCAGACCAAGGGGATGCCCTGGGGCTGTGCCCAGCTGTCCTGGGGGCAAACGGGCAGCAGGAGATCAAATGCATGGTGAGGAGGGCAGGGACAGGAAGATGGACAACATTTACCACGTTTGATTTCAAAGCATTTCACGGGCACCATATACACGCTCAGCGCTGCTGACAGAGAGCCATCCTTGGAGAAAACGCCCGGAAGGGTCCAGTAGATAACCCTTCAGGTTGAAGGTTGTTTTCTAAAAGCAATGGCTTTATAGATCAGTGTATGTATATTTAAACATACACTCCAAACATATTAATACATTAGTATATTTATATTTAACATAATATATTAATAATATCCTTAAATGCAGGTGCACACACACACATATATATATATTTAATAAGCTCAGGGCCTTAGTCTGCCCCAGCAGCAACGACTTTGGCAGAGACTATTTCTGGGAGCCTCACAAGTGTCTGCTGGATCCCCTATTCCTTGCCGCAGCATTTTTTTACTTGAGCAGAGGTGTTAAAGAGGAGCCTCTTCACTGTCTGGGAGCCACTGGTGCTCAGCTGTCCTCACAGGGAGGAGCAGACGGATGTCCCTCGGGGTCCTTCAGTGCCTCTTCTTAATTAGAAACTTCGTCTTTAAATCTTAAGTGCCCTTCTGCAGGGTTAGGCGCTCTCACCTGCTTAATTGTGGGAGATTATTTTCTGGTCTCTTAAAAAAAACCAAACCAACAGCTACTCCAAACCCTTCAGTCTTCTTTCAATTCTTTTCATTTCACCTCATTTAATTCCTTGCCAGCTTAATGACTCGGTAGTAATGAATAAGATGAAAATTAGGGCTTAATAAGTGTTAAGAAAAGACAGTTTTCTCGCTGATGAAGGGAGCATGCTGGTGGGAAAGCAGTCTGAGGAGAGCACAGAGAGAACCCCAAAGCTCTTCCTGACCTTGAGATGGGCAATAGCAACTCGGGGCTGTAACCGGTGACAGTGACAGGCTGCAGCCAGGACCAGTGACATGCCAGTCCTGGGACAAGGATGCTGGAAGGAAGCATCCAGCTTGGATATCAGGAGGGGTGGCTTAGGGGCTGCTGGAGGGGAGGGAATGGTGCCCAGTTCAGCATCCCAACTGCCCCATTGCAGCTGCAGCCCCAGGGCAGGCTGAGCTGGGGGTGCAGCCCTGTGCGGGCAAGCCCGGCAGGTCGGGAAAGCCCAAAAATTGCAGTGCCCCCCATGTTTGCGGAACCCCACTCCCTACCTGGAGAGGTGGCTTTAGCTGGCAAAGCCCTACAGCTTTTGGTGGGGTGGCACTCACCAGACCTGTGCAACAGAGCTCAGCAAGGCAGTGGTACCTCCAGCCCCAGGGCTGTGATTATGGGACCAAAACTTCTGTAATTCCACCGTGCACGTCACTGACCCACCACCATCTGCCTGGGGGGCCAAATTCTTCTCTGGTCACAACTGTGCTGGTGATACGCTGGGATCGGCATCCGGCCACGGGTGGTGTCAAACTGCTAGAAACGTACTATTGCACCTGCCTCTTTGTTGGCTGGAGAGGTGCCCGGGAGCAACAGCTCTGGGCTTCCCTGGGGCACAGCCCTGCACCCGCGGGTAGGATGGTGCTTTTTGCTGACTCAGCTGGAGCAAAGAACCTGCTGAGTCAGCAGAGGAAGCGCTGGTAGGAGCCTCTACATAAAGCCAGCAGTATTCAGAGCACAGATGGTTACCGGAACCTGAGCATCACAGGCACAAGCGTGACCCTGTCGGTGAGGATCCGTAATCAGATCAGCAATACAAATGGCTTCCTAATGGGCCCTGAGAGCCACCTCCATCTCTGCCGCTGGCTGCGTTATTCAAGCGAGTGGCTACTCGATCATCTCATTTGTGGGACACCAGCCACCCTCTGCCCCCAATTTTTTTTTCAGTGTTGCCAGTGGTTTTTCCTCCCAGAGATTGGTTTGTTCCTTCTGCTCCCGGGTGCTGTCACTTTGGAGATGCTGGTCATTTTTAAAGTGCATTTCTTGCTTTTTTGATCCTTGTTTTACTTTGTTTGGAGTAACTGGACATGCCCGAGGGAGCATACTGGACCGAAGCTCTGGTTAACTCATCTGTGCGGATCTGCAGAGGGCTCCGGGCGCAGCCCAGGTTATTTAGGGGCAAGGCTGTTTGCAAGGAAGGTTTTATGCAAAGCAAAAGCGTAAATCCCAGCACCTCTAGTTAACCCAAAGAACCTGCCAGGTGGCAGTACCAGCAGTCCTGGCTGGAGCCAAGGAATGAGCCCTGTCCTGCCGCTGCCCTTGCTCGGCTTGGCTGTGTGGGATGGGGCCATGGAGGAGCCGTCTGGGATCGACAAAAGAGCATTTCTCATTAAAGCTACACGCTGGAAGTTCAGAATGGATTCACATCCTCATACCCACCCTGGGACCGTGCAATATTATACACATGCAACTTTAATTCCAGCCTTTCCAGGTGAAACAAGATGCTGAAACCCAAGGACTGCAAAGCACGTGCAGGGTTTGCAGGCAGTGGAGCCACCCTTCCATCAGCTCTTTTTCCAGGTGCAGAGGGGAGGCTTCAGGGATTTTAATTCCCCTTTGCAAGGAAGAGATGGAAACTGAGGGTCAACTGAGCTGCAGAAATCTTTACCAAGGGTGATGCAGGAGGGAAAAAAAAAATGCAAGTTGAAGAGAAAAATAGATGAGGAGCTCAAAGAGAGATGGGCAAACTGCTTCAGGCTCAGGAAATTACCTGAGCCAAAACCAGCTGATACTAAAAAAAAAATACTAGAGGGCCTAAACACAAAATGTAAGTAGGGATCAAACCCCTTGATCCATTCCTCCTCTCTCTTGTGTATCTGCTTGCAATTACAATTAGAGCCAGGGGTCCTCCAATGCACTAAAAAGCCAGCATTTTGTAGCAGCACCTCCAGCAAACCCCAGTGGGGAGGAGCACGTGGAAAACCTTGGCCAGGAGAGCCAGTGCGGTGGAGCAGCTGGAAGTGGCAGTAGGAGCTGGACCGGGCTGGGATGTGCTGGTGGGCAGCTGCTGCCGTGCGCCCAGGCTGGGTGATGAGGGGGTGGGTGCATCTATTTCAAGGGGGGGTGTGCATCGTGCTGGGAAAATAACTGATTTAGATGGGGAAATGTCTTCCTGCTGGCACTGTGTACTATAGATCCATAAATAACCAGCCCTTAAAAGCAATTGCCTCAACTAAATCAGAGAGGCATGTAAACATCCCAAAGCTGCATGACTAATAAGGGGAAATTATACTTTAGAAGTGGCTCCGTTACTCGCCTTCTTGAAGAGCCTCTCCCTATTGCTTCAAACACGGTGGCACAGACAGTGGTGGCGTGAAAGGTCCTGGATGCTTCGTGCTGCCGAAGCTGCCCTGGCAGCAGGGAAAGCTGGGAGCACACATCCTGACTCTGCCATTTCACTGCCATGGAGGAAAAAAGGAGGGAAAGGGAAAACAAATGCTGCTCTTCTTGCAGGAAAAAAGCCAATGATTGAGGAGCGGATCTGGGATCTGCTCCACTGGTGTTATTCTTGTGCATCACCCAAGTGCAGGACAGGCCATGTCTGTCCCTCCAAGAAAAAGGCTCTGCCAGACTGGCATCATCAGAGAAACCCCTGGACACCTCCTACCTTTCTAGAGCCCTTTTGGAGAAAGCCCTGCTTGGGCAATGCTGGAATTGTTTTCCCAATGTTGTGAGAGCTGATGGGCTCTGTGTGCTCTGGAAGGGATTTGCAGGTGAGGCTTTCCCCGTGAGGAAAGTGCTGGGGCTGCTGCCAGGATAGACACGGGAATCACCAGGGTGGACACGAGCGTGCACATGGGCATGAATGAAATGCCGGGTCCGCGAGACCTCGTGGTGGCACAAAGCCGAGCAGAGAGGAGCTTTCCTCTTCCCTTGGAGTATGGGTGCTGTAGTATCCCCATCCTCTACACCTGGACCACATCCCTGTGTGCCTCCACCCACTGCTGCCAACGAGCTTTTATTAATTACCAGACCAGAGAGCAGCGCTTGGATGCTCCTATTCCCAAACTCTCTTTTTAATTCTTTCTTTTTCCTATAAGCCCTGTAAGTCTCCTCCAAGCCCGGTCTCACTGTGACAAGCGGCTTCAAAGAGCCCTTCCACATTAAAATCAGATGCTGCTCCCACGCAGCCTGAGATCAGAAACATCTGCAGTGGGGATCGATCACCTGATTAGGGAGAGGATTGATTGCCCCAGCCTCATTAGCATATCGTTAGTGCTGACCCTGTGGCTGGCCCTGCTCCAGCGGGCTGTGACCTGGATGGATTAAAAAGCGCAGTGTGCACAGGACGGACGGGAAATCAGTACACAGGAGAGAGGGGAGGCGAAACCCCGGTCAATAACATCCACCTCATTACCCTGCTGAGGGTTCTGTGCTCGACACCCCTCAGTCCTGGCAGCATCCCAGCGGGATGCAGCCACCACGGTCCCCAAGCAACACATCTCCCATGGGGACAACAGCATTGTGGGGCACGGGAGGGTTTCTTCAGGAGCTACAGCCCTTTTGAAAGTTGACTAACAGGTTTTTTTTAGTGCTGTGAGTCAGTAGCCCCATATAGGATTTCCATCTGCGCTGTGCGAGTCCTCGCCAGACTGTGTTTTAGGCCTCTATCCAAATGAAGCTGAAGAACTAGTTAGGTTTGATTTGTTTTTCTTCCTACGTTTTGCACACAATAGAAAAGGAGAGGAGCCTGGGCTGTACCCCCTGACCTCCCCAGGACCCACCTTGTGAATGACTTACCCCAGGTTAGGAGGCAACGTGCAGCGATGAGCACGATCCATCCTGGAACCAAACAGGAGGTGGGTTGCACCAAGGGGATGGAGAGCCTCCAGCACCCAGGCTGGCAGGGAAATCTGGGTTTGCCTGGGCTGCGTCTCATCACAGCTCTGCTATCAGCATCTGAGGGGACACAGAAAGTGTTTCAATTTGATCAAAGGACCAAAGACTCTGGGAGGGAGTGGAAGGAGCAGCTGCACCAAGAGACCTGGGATAGCTGCTGCCCAGCACCCCAGGGTGATGTTCACCCTGAGCCAAGCTCCAGCCCCATCCCTGGAAGCACCTTGATCCCTTCTGGGACTTTTGGGCTCTTCTCTGGACCAATTTGTACAATTTACCTGTGCAACCTCTGCTTTCAGGTGGAGAACTAATTCCCAGACCTAGAGAGGGCAGGAGCATTAGAAATGCAATCAAACACGCAGCACCAGCCCTGATATTTGACTGCAAGCTAATGAAACCTTGGCATTGAGCAGGAGCAGACTGGGCAGTTGTCCAAGGCCCCGTTAAGCGCCCGGGGCCATTCAGGAGGAGTCGTGCCAGCAGCCAGCTGGGGGGCCCAGCTGGGATGGGAGCCCCAGAGAGCCCACGGCCTCGTATGCAAGAGTAGGATTGTTGGGAAAGTCTGTTCTCAGGCATCCTTTGAGCATTCAGGATCAGTTGTCTCCTACTTTTTTTCTTTTTTTTGGTTTTAAAAGTCTTATGTGCAGCAAATCTACGAGATGGGACGCTCGAGGAACCGCGTGTGCAGCACAGGTGACCTTGTACAGGGCAGTGGTCCTCAGGAGAGGACATTCAGGCATGGAGACTCAGTGCCCACCTTGGGTGACCACACCAGGAACCAGCATGGGCTGGACAACACCAGGAGCATGTGGGATCCCCCCCCAGTCCCCTGCCCTTGCTGTCTGTGCTGGGGGGATGTGGGGATCCCCCCTTCAATACTACACCTTTCCCATCTGCGGGATGGAAGTGCCCACGTCTGATCGACAGCAGCACGGTGGCTGTTGTTCAGGTTTATGATGCATTTCCAAATTAAAAGGTGCTAACAGCAAATAAATTCTCATTTCGTAAACGATTAGGTAAAAAATGGGGTTCCCACTTCCTTGCTGCTATTTGGGATGTTGCTGTGGCGGAGCTGCTGGCTCCAGACTTGGATGTAGCAGTGTTCCCACATGGGACAAAGTCCTCCACGTCAATACTGCCCATCAGCTCTCATTATGGTTCATTTTCTGTGTCGGGTGAATTATTACGGGAGATTCCTCACTGGCAGTCTGCATTCAGCCCTTTTTCAGGATATTCTAACAGAGCAATTAATTAGCAGCCATTTGTTAACTACCTGCAAATCTCATAACTGTAATTGCACCGCAGTGCTCCAGCGAGGAACATTTGATCTCGTATCGATTAACGAAGCAGGTTTCTCCCGTTTCACAAGAGGTCTCACTTCCCACTGGCTCTCATGCTGCCATGAGGGATAAATTGACCGAGGAAAAGCAGGAGCGCAGGAATGCTGCCCGTGGGATGGATGCAGCAGCCAGTGGTCATCACCCTCCTGATTTCTGGCTATCGATCCCTGAGGAGGCATCTCCGAGGCTTCCTGCTCGCTGACACGGGGGTAGCACAGCACACTGCTGCACAGACCCTGCCCACACAGCTCGGAGACAAGGGCTTGCTTCACCCCCTCTGCGAGCGGAAGGCCACTTTGCTCTTCACCAGAGCCTCACAGACCACGTTTCAAGCAGCTTTGCCCAAGAAAAATCCTTCCTGAGCTTTCCTTATGTTTTTCCAGCTGCCAGAAAGGTGAGCAGCCTTGCTCCCCTCCAGAGAGCCAGAGGAGCCTCATTCACTCTGTGCCAGGCTCCACTGCCCCTGAAATGGAAACGAATAAGTGGGATTCATCTGAATTATAGTGACCCTCCCAACCCCAGCGCTTTACAGGAATGATTACACATTATTTTATGAATAAATAATGTCTCACTGCAGATTTCCACCTGTTCCGAGCGTCTCCCTGTGATCTCTGTGGCTTTCGGAGGGGGAGTTGGAAACAGAAATCTATTTTGCAGGCAGCAAAGATGTTTGAAGCCTCCTTTATCCTGCGTTTCAAGTGTTTATCTCTTTCTCTCGGCACAGCTGTGCCTCCTTCGTGGCAGGCGGGTGTGACTGAGCAGATCAAGCTCTTGATGTAAAGTTTTCACTGCTGTGGGTCCATCTCACCGTCCAAAGGAAAAGTTGTCTTGAACATCATTAAGCCGCTAAAGAGAGAAACAAAACCCAGCTAAATCTGGTTGGCAGCTGGATCCCAGAAGCTGATTAATTAGTTAGCTGATTAACCATCCATGTGTGGGTGGGGTTAGCATCGCTTTTCTTGCTAGCAAAGGGAGCTCGGGGTCCGCAGGAAGGGGTCAGGGTGGCACACAAGGCAGGAAAGCCCTCCTGCACTCACCATGGTGTAGATAACTTACCGGTGTTTAACATCTCCTTCTCCTCTACGTGACAGGCCAAGAATTAGACAGCAGGAACTCTTCACGGTCCCCTACCAGCCCCAGCTACCTGGCGAAGAGCAGGGTTGTAAAAACTGCCGTGACTTTCAGGAAATAAAAGGAAATAAATTGAAAACCCTCCCCCCAAGCTCCCTCTTTCCTTCCCGTGTCAAAAATAAGCAACTGAAAAATATACCAAACATGTTTTGAGGCTGGCCTTAACATCTCGCGCTGTTTAGAATCACAGAACGGTTTGGATTGGAAGAGATCTTAAAGCCTTCCAGTCTCACCCCCTGCCATGGGCAGGGACACCTCCCACTGGATCAGGGGCTCCAAGGCCCATCCAACCTGGCCTGGAACCCCTCCAGGGATGGGGCAGCCACCACTGCTCTGGGCAACCTGGGCCAGGGCCTCCCCACCCGCATTGTGAAGAAATTCTTCCTAATGACTAATCTAAATCTCTCCTCTTTCAGCTTAAAACCATTCCCCCCCATCCTATCCCTGCCCTGCCTGATCGAGAGCCCCTCCCCAGCTTTCCTGCAGCCCCTTTCAGCGCTGGAAGCTGCTCTACGATCTCCTGGGGGCCTTCTCTTCCCCAGGCTGTGTTCCCTCTCTTTATGGAATTGGTGTTGGCTAAATTTAGTTATTTTAACATAATTTCAGAAAAGAGTCAAGATACCCTGCTTTTTAAATATTATGAAGACACACTTTGACACAAAACCCAACTTCTCATTAATCAACTCCTCGTCTAATTCAGCACCAGTTCATGAATAATTTCCATCACTGTAAAACGACTTATCACTGACGAAGCTTAGCCTAAAGCGCTGTTATCGATGTGGGCAACCTCCTCCCGCTGAGGAGGTGCAGCATCGAGGTGCCCAGCAGCTCCTGAGAGCTGAGGACCTGCAGGACTTGCTGGGAAAGGTGACCCCAAAGTCTCTGTGAGTCTTCTCTTGGGTTCAACACGGAGCAGATTTTATCCCATCTTCTTGCTTTGCTGTGAAAAAAACAAAACTGGGACGAGTCGTGTCAAGTGATGCAAAACCTCTCAACACACCTTTGCAAGGTGAGGTGAGGTGGGAGCTCTTTGTCTTTCTGCCCCCCAGAGCTGCTGTCTCAGCCCAGAAAGCCCATTTCTGGGGCCTCATGGAAGGAGAAGAGCCAAAACTGGAGATGTGTCCATTACAGCCCTTCAAGCCCAGCGTGGCTGAAGTCTTTGCCAGGGGTCCAGAGACAGACTCTTGCTCTGTCTGAGTTCAGGTTGGACCCTTGGACATTCCATGGGCCCCTGTTTCCTGGCTCTTGCTCAAGGGCGGATTTTCTTTGTTGTCCTAAACAGCTCATGTTTGACCCAACAGCCAAACCTGTGCAAAACGTTCATCGGGATATTCCCAATATCGGTGCACGCTGCCCTCACGGGTTTTCAGATGGCTTCCCACCTACCTCAGCAGTGTTGGGGCTGTCTCTTGTTCTTGTTTCCTAAATAAACTTCTCCACAAATTTTTCCACACTGATTTGTGTGAGCATTAGGTGCCCTCCGCAGGTTTGGATGCGGCTGTGGGATGCTTCCCCGCACCGCCTGCCTCCTCAGGCTGTAAAACAAAGCAGGAATATGAGCCTACAACTTCTGGCTGATTTGTGAGAGAGTATTTTTGTCATTATTTTTTCCATACAAAATCTTTTGAACTACGTTTTCCCTTCCTGGAATCTCTTGGACCCGGCACATGGGTGTTCAGTGTGGTTCAACAGCATCCGGCTCCGCAGAGAGTGTTGATCAGTGGGGTTAAGCTGGAAGCTCCTCTCTTTATGACATTCCCAACTTTGCATGAGTGATTTTAAGCAGCCGGTAAAGATCCAGGGGTCCCAGTTAACAAATGCTACCAGATAACATGGGAAACACGAAATGTGGGTTATAGCACTCGTGTGCTGTCACAGGGGTTTAGCTCAGGGGCAATTTTGGCAGCCGGGCAGATGCTCCCCAGGGGCGTTGTAGTTCTGCTTTCTTAGCAACACACTCCTGCCCGGTGCCCAGACACCACTAAGAAAGGTCCTCAGCCCCCACTGAGCCTCTTCAGGCATTTTGTGCCAATCATTCCCTCTCCCACCTGCACTGCCATGCACAGAGCTGCTCCGAACCTCATATTCCAAGGGGATCCGTGTGCTGCTCGTTGGGAGCAGGCAGCAGCAGAGGAACTGTGCCACAGCCTCACTTTGCAGGATGGTGAGGCAGAAAGTGAGGTGTTATACAAACCCCTTGAACTTCAGAGCTTGGAGCAGCCCAGGCTTTGCAGATTCCAGCAGCCGGAGGTGGGTCTGAGCTGCTCCATGGGTGCGCGGGAGCAGGGGTTGCCCTTGGGAAGCATCTCCCTCTCCTCAGGGGTTTCACCCAGTGCTGAGACATCAGAGCTTGCCCTGGCACAGCTTGGCTGGTGGAGCCATCCACTCGCAATAGGATGCTGCCTCTGCCACAGCCACCTGCCGAGATCCAGGGAAACAAAACAGACTGGTGGGAGGGGGGAATAAAATAAAAAAAACAATAAAGAAGAAGAAAAAGAAAAAGGAGATTAGAAATTATAAACTGCAACAGACAACAACAACAACAAAAATATAAGGCTTTCTCCTCAAACCGTTCCTTTAGTCCCAACAGCGTCTGCTGTGCAGAGCTCGCATCTCCAAATTCACAGCTGCTCAGAAAAAAAAGAAAAGCTCATGAATTATTTATCCCCGCTCAGATCAATCCTTCAGTGTGCTGTCAGTGAGGAATCAAAGCCTCAACAAGGCAGGCAGGGGAGGAAGTGCCTTCCAGCCCCCCTCGAGCTGCCGGTGGGTCCATCGGCTCGCGTGCCGCACCTCGCCCCCTGCCCTCCCCATCCTCATCCTCATCCCTGTCTTCATCCCCATGTGTGGCCACAGGGTCGGTGCCAGCAGAAGCCCCACACACGCCCCGTTTCTGAGCTCCTTCCAAGGCCCTGCATATTAATAATTGATGACAAAACCTTATTTTAAGGCATACAAGTCACCTTGTTCCCAGAGAAGCTTCTTCCCCTCTTCCCCAGATCCAGCCTATTTCCACCAGCACGGCACCAACCGAGGGTGCTTTATTCCCAGCACTGCTTTGCCCTGACTCCATCTCCTGCCCGTAGCCTCTGAAACCCTTCCTTCAAACCCTGTACCTCTCACTGCAGCCTCTGAAACCCTTCAAACCCTGTACGTCTCACTGCAGCCAGCGCTTGCCTCCCTGCTGGCTCTTTCCCCCTGCGGAGCGACGGAGAAGTTAAAGAAGAGCAATTGCAGCACTCAAGGGCTAAATTGGCCCTGTCCCCATCCCTCCCATCCCCATCTCTTCGGGAATCTGCAGGTATCATTTGTGGACAGCTGAAGAGAGAGGCAAGAGCAGACCCCATCCCTGCCGTGCCAGCGTCCTGAAGGAGTTTGCCTCTGCCCAAGCCTGCTGGCAGGCAACTCATGGCCAAAAAAAACCAGACAAACTGCGTCTCCCGCTGCCTTAACCTGCCTGTAGCCCGCTGAGCAAGGGGTGGTGGGTACACAGGGCTCAGCAATTCCATCAGGTGCTGCCCTCCGCCAACATCCCTGCGATGCTCCAGGAGAGCATCCAGTGCAGCCCTGAATTCCCGCAGCATCTTCCCTAGTGCAAAACCATTTATCACTGCGTACAAACAGCTCGCTCGCTAAAGGCCACGCCATGACAAAATGCCAATAGGTGTATTTACATTCAATATGTCCCACTAATCTGGTCCTTCGGAAAGCGCTGCTGAATCTGTCCTTTCATTCCTGGGCATCACCTTTTTAATCAGTCTCTTGTTACTGATCGCAGATTGATTTCAGTTCCAGTAGCCAATAGGTTTTCCTTTTAATTTTCAGGATCGCGTTTAATTAAAGCAAGGTGGCTCCCACCCCATCAAATCATATCAAAGTCTGTCTAAGACTCAGGTGAGTGAAAACACCAGCATAAATTATTGATTAATCTTTGTTCAGATTAATCTATCACTGCCTTCGCCTGGGCAGCACGAGGATGGAGCTCACGAGATGTTGGCCTCGTGGCAGCTGCTCTGTGGCTGCTGAGGACACCGCGGCACCTCCGGCGGGGGAGGTATGGCCAAATCCTTCTCCCCAGAAGCATCACATCCCTTACCCCCTTCTCCCAACAAATCCCAGCCCAGGGACACAGAGAGTACAGGTTTCACCCTTGGAGCTGTTGCTGCTAAACTTCCAGAGTTTGTTATCCTTTGGAAGAAGGATGCAAACCACAGGGATAAGTGGGATTAAAAAGTAATTCCTTTTTCTGCACAAAGCTGAGACTAAAGGCCCTTGGGCTGGAAGAGCAAATCATTTCCCCCATCTGGGAGGCCCTGGTGCGGAAGGGTCAGTGGGAGCGATGCTTGGGGTAAGGAAACCCTTCTCCCCTGCCGGGCTGCCGGCACCAAAGCAGATTTCCAAGTGATCAATGGAAACCACAACAAAGCTCGTACCCGAAGGCAGTTTTATGTCAGCATGCAGAGATGAGGTGGCAGCGATAGGGAGAGAAAACCAAGTGGTTGGATATGAAGGGAGGTGCCCATTGGGCTCAGCCAGTGCCGGTGAGGTTTGCCCCGGTCGGCACCAGCCCTGAGCCGGGGGGGTTTTCTGCCCCTCCCAGGCTGGGCAAGAGCCTGCACACAGAAATGATCCAGAAATGCTGAAAACCAGCAGAGCCTTGGAGAGCCCGAGAGGTCCTCTGCGGCTTGGCTGGAGCCAGCTCCTCCGGCACTGCAGCAACCCAAACCCGGAGAGCAAACACGCCTTTTGGATTATGAATAAAGATCGAGCCGAGGCATCCCTCCTGCTCCCGCCGGCAGCCGGCTCTCCTGCCTGAATACTAATTGCTACTCTAAGCTGAGACCACTTAAAAGCAGCTTTGGGGCCAGAGTCTGGAAGAGGCAATGGTGTATTTGCACCATTTGGGAGGATAACAGGTGACTTTGCTGGATCCAGGAAACTTCTGTTCTTGGAATAAACTTTGGATGCTGCCAAAAGCTGAGAGGGGTGAAGGGCTGGATAGAAATAGCTGGAGACTGGGGAAGGATTGCCAACAGCATCAGATCAGCTTGTGAGTCAGCAGCATTAGCTCTCACCTCAACAAGCAATCTGCAAATTGTGCAAATCTGCTTTTCACAGCTCACCTCACCTGCTAAATGGCCTCAGATTTACAGCTTGGTGTTCACGCTCAAAAATGACTGAGTTAATGAAGAAGCAGAAGGGGGGGGGGGGGAATTAAAACCAACACACAAGAGTTTGGGTTTCATTTGAGGAGATGGCAGCAGCCGTCCCATGCGAGGGTCGATGCCACACGATGCTTGACTGAACTCGATTTGGAATTACATCCCCAGAAACACCTGAGACCAGTTCCTGACCTGGACACCCCTTTTGCTTCCCTGTTTTTCCCCTGCTCGCTGCAGCCCCTGCCTGAAGCCCTTGCTGTGCAGGGGGATTCTTTGATCAGGTAAAGATTTCCAATCTTTCTGGATTCAAACACTCTCGCCATCAAACGCAAACCAGACGAGGGGATCTGTCTATGCAAGGAGGAGATGAAAGGGGCCGTGTTTCCCCTCCCTTTGTAAAGTGGTGAGATCAATGCTCTCTTTCCACTGGGATACGAGAGCTGGCTCAGCTGTGGGGGAAATTACCTGGGAAGGAGACAGGAGGAGAATGAGTCGGTGGGAAGAGGGGAAGAGCCACCCCAGGGTTTACCCTTAAAGTATTTTTAGCACCAAGCTTGGGGGGAAAAAAACCCCTGCAACTGAATAGTTCAGAGGAGGACAAGTAGAGGACATCCGCATCTTGTGGAGTTACCTTTGTGCAAAGGTCTTCAAAGCTGAACTGGGAAACGAAGAGGGAGCCAAGGAGAGGAGAGAAAGTTGCAGCAAATTCGGCTTTTTCTTGCGCTGAGCTTCTTGAAAGCCTGTGGTGGCTTTAAAGCGTCTCTTGGGGTCTCACTCCTTGGCTTTTAGATCTTTAAAAGAAAATCTATCAGCTCTTCATGCAGGGCTGCGTGTGGGAAGGTACCTCTTAGTCCCACATGTGTGAGATCTCACTGTTCAGGCAACCCTTGGATAATCAGCATTTCACGGAGCAGTGCCATCATTTGGCCCCTGACCTGAGCCCGAGGTGGAACCACCGTCCCTCTGAGCAAAGCACCGGTGCCCACGCTTTGCTGCGGGCAGGTTTAATGCCAACCTACGCCTCAGGGGCTTTTCCACAGGCACGAGCAGTCAGTCACCTTTTCCAACAGAAACTGGGAACGTCAATCCCATTACAATCCTTAATTCAAATGGTGTTTGCTCTCTTTCGAGATAATGTCATCTTAATGCTCTCCAACTGGCTACTATTAATCTTGTGCTGCAGACGGACGGATCATTATGAACGGGGGGAGTTGGGGCATCTGCAGCACAGATTGATCAAGTGCGTTACAAAAAGTGATGTGATTTATGTCTATATTACATTACGTATTAGGATGTATCTGTAAAGCTGACCCCTGAGCAAATACAATAGCACCGTTTCTTTAACTGGCCGTGTAAACACAATGTGGAGACATTTAATGAGATGTAATTAAATCCTGGTGGGAGAAACCCTTTCCTACAAACAACTGTCAAAAAAGAGGACAGTCCAGGGCAACTCTAGCCTGCACTGGGACATGATCCTCCCCGTCCCAGTGTTGGACATGGACCAACGCAAGGGCTGTTGGAGCAACCCTCACATCCTTCTTCCTGAGGTCTGGACCTGCCTTCCCTTCCCCTTTTCCCCCAGCAATAGGAGGCTTCGCTTCCTCTTCCCACGCAATGCAACTGTGAGAAGAGCATCAAACAGTTTATCCCTTCTCATCCAGCATCCCTAATCCCAGGTCCCACTGACACCCTTTGGAATACCCACCCCTCCGGTATCCCTACGTGCTGTGCCTTCCTGGAGGTCCGGGAGGCACAGAGAGCTTCTGCTGAGCCTCAGTCCTCCGGTCTGTCCCATGTTCAGAGACCACAGATGATACCCTTGGAGCGTTCTCAAACCAACAGTGGGATCCAGGCTCCTTGCCCAGACCTATCCCTGACCTCTTACCGTTTCAGGGGTTCACGGATGCCTACCTACAAGCCACCTCTATTTTATTCATCCTGATAAAGCATCTCTGCGTGTCCTAAAGCATCACCTCGCGAGGTTTAACAGCTGCTGCATTCCCTTCCAGAGATGGTTGCATTGCTGCACCCTGGGACCCGTCCAAGATCTATAGAAACCAGTGGAAAACTCCCATTGACATCAATCAATCCAAGATTTAAAAGGGTTTGTAAAGCCCGTGATACCTCAGGGATGAAAGATAAAAATATGACTCTTTTCAAAATTTACATTTTAAAGAAATCTGATTTTCCACAGCCAATAAAAGCACAGCATTGCCTGGTGTAATGAAAGTCGGGAAATCGTTCTCCTACAGACACCGAGCACAGGGGGAAAGCTGCTGAAATCTCAGCATAAACTTGGAGGACGAAGTGGAGCTCGTGTGCCAAACTCACTCTGAACTCATATTGAGGAACGCTACAAGCCAGGAGACTTCTCAGCACCAATGGCCTTGAATGCAATAAGAAAGAATAGCAAATAAATCCTATTTTTTTTGCAGCTTCCTCAAAACAACAGAGGAAGAGGACAAAATGCCGGGGAAATGAATACGCAAGTTATTTCTGTGGAATAGGAGCAGACAGAAAGGAACAGACAGTAAAACAAAGGAATTAAAGTAGCATTAAAATAGACCAAAAGCATGTTACTCTGTGCTAAGAGTCTCTCAAGAGAAAGTTTTGGTTGGCAGCACCCATTTGAAATGCACTTTACACATCTCTGACTTAGAGATGGGGGTTCTTTTGTTTGTTTTCTGTTTGGTTTGGGTTTTGAAAATTAATTACTTTACCTTCTGAACACCCTTTAAAAGCTTTACTTTTGGCTTTCCTGCCAAGCCATTTTCACGTGGTCCTTGTGCAGAGCTCTTACAGCACCATACAAGGGAAAAACAGAGTAAATCCACTTTTAATCTCAATGGCTGAAGCTGTTTCTCTTTGTATTTAATGATAAATACTTTCAGCACTTCTGCTACCCTGGGCGAGGGCGCTATCGATTTCTCCACCTTGTGCTGGGAGGTGGTTTGTATTAAAAAAGAGATAACTCAGCACTTTTCTAGTTTGGAGCCTAGCAGGAAAAGGTCCATGTTTGACTGCTTTTTAAGTGGTGGTGAACCACCCCTTCCCCCACCCTCAGGAAAAAAAAATGGGTCTTCGATGAAAAATAAACTCACCTTTCCGCTGAGTTTTGTGACGGTCCATTAACAGCAAAACAACCAAAAGCATTATTAACAGCAGCAAACAAATCGGAAACTGGGATGTCAAATGAGGATTAAAGCTAAATTTGTAATGAAAATGTACAGTTTTAAAGCCTCTTAAGCGAGTGTGGGAGTTTCTTTCTGGCAGTATCGCCTGCAAACACCACCGGTGTCGGCTGCAATAGTATCCGAGAGCTCGCCTCTAATTTCCCAACACAACTAACAGAGTTGTCAGCAGCGTCTGAGCAGGACTTTCCTTCCTTACTGATCACCCACTGCTCCTTTCAGGCTGAAAAAGTGTTTTGTTGCACAGTTTCTGCACTCTCACATCGGCAATTTGCAGTTTTAATTCCACAGATGTCTGTAATCATGTGAGCATAGTGAGGTGCGCCGGAAAAACAAAAAGGAAAGCTGAAGAGCGTAGCGGCTTTACCTTTTGGCATGTTTTGTTAAATACTCTCAGTTTAATTTCCTCAGGTTTTTCAGTAGGACAAAAATATTTAATACAAAGAATCTAATTTGACTGCAATCTTCCAGGGCTGTTGCCTCAAAACCCATGTGCAGTGTCGGAAATTGAATTGAGTGGGAGGGGAAGATCATGAGCACATCGTACATCAGCATCAATCACTCCCCTCTGGAGGCAGAGCGAGGATTGTCTTCCACAACTCAAAGGGGAATTCTCCTGGTGCCTGTGCAGAATTCACGCGAAGGATCAGTGCCGTTTCTCTCCCTCCCCTGAGCTGAGGGCACCTCAGAGTCAGAAAACCAGGTTTGGGGAACTTAGGAAGGAGGAGTTTGGAAGTGCAGGAGCATTTAATCAGAAGAGTCACCTCTTGGCTCAGGGGGATTTCATCCCAACAACAGGATTTATACAACAGCTGGGTGAAAACCCACAGAAAGAGAACAAAATGCAATTAATTCTTTTGTTAAGGCCCTTTAAGCCTCCTGTTAAGGTCTTATTTTAGCAATTCTTGCTCAAACCCAGCATTTTGGGGCCTCACCTGCCTCCGGCTGACCCTTACCCCGGGGCTGGGCAGGCGCTTGCATCCCCTCCCGGCTCAGCTTTATTCCCTCCAGTGGGATGCAGGCAACCACCAGTCCCTCGGCAGAGCTTTCCTGAGGTGCCATTCTCATCTGACATTTCGCTTTCCTTCAGGTCTCCCGTCAGGTTCCAGCCTCTTCAGCTCAGACCGCTGGCTGACTTTTTCATCTGGCAGAAAATGAGCAGTGTCCGCAGGTCACCTCTCGCCGTAGCTGCTCTATAGATTGTTCGGAACCAAGGGGAAGCCACAGCCCCATTGTCATCCCCGAGCCTTGGCTGATAGGACTTCAGCTCCTTTAAAAGAAAGGTTCTTGCTTGCTTCTCAGCATCTTAAAGAGAGATTGTCAACAGTAGCGAGGCTATATGAAAAGAAGAAGGGTTAAAAATACCTTAATAAACCCAAGATGCACGCAGGAAGTGAGAGACAAGGGCACAGCAGTGCTGCACACGCACAGCCTGCTTCCCCCCACGACCAGTTTTATTTTTATACCAAAGCTATGGTGGAATTTCCTGCTAATAATTCTTCACCTGCGGATGCTGGATGAGCAGCTTGTTGTGAAAACTCAATAGTTGAAACATTGGTACGGTGGGTTAACTGTACTTGGGTTCATAAATCCCAGCCTGTTTTATGAGTGTAACTCTCATAATCACATTCTCGATACAAATATTTGTTCTCATGAATTTGAAATTATCTCAGCATTAATATTTCTCATCTATTTGTTGTTTTCTGCAAATATTCCTCAGCTGGTTTAGAGGAACTTAGAGACGTTGAATGACAACAGACCCGAGCAAGGTGCACCAGGCAGCTTCAAACCCAAAGTGACTGCTCTCAGCTTCTGAATAACAAAGCTTCCCCGTCCTTGATCCGAGCCCTCTGGTTTTCAGAGCAACTTTTTGATCAGCGCAAACCCCTCTATTACCAACTACCAACTCTCATTTTAAATTAGTCTCCGTATTAGCATAAAGAATAAACAAAATGAGAAGTGCTCGACTGTCCCTGGGTTCTCACAATTCAATGTACGGTACAATACCATTTACATACCTATGCTGTACTTCGTATTTTTAATCCCTTTTCATTTTCATGAAACAAACCTGTAATCAGGTATCAGTGCCACTGTTGAGCTTTACAGAAGATAAAATGCCAGATGATAAAAAAACCCCAGTTGCCGCATAGGCAAACACCCCTGACCTCCCCGAGGGTTCTCCGCTCGCCCCATGTTAACAAAGAGCACATCTGGAGATGTCTTTTGTTTTGATCACTTGGTTTGAAAAGGGAAGAAAAAAGGCAACCTCAGAAATTCTAACAAGTTCATGACATACACATCTTTATAGCAACTAATTATCTGATATTGAAATCAGAATCCCTCAAAGCAAGCAAGGTGACACAAACCCCAATGACTCTGAGATAGCTTTGTTTTGGGGCTGTTGCTCACAAAACAGCCAACTCCATCCGTGCCCCGACTGCTTCCAGTCAACGAACAACCACGGGCAAACCAGCCTACTTCTGATGCAGAGAAACCCTGTTTACTTGCAGAAAGCCTCCTCTTTTGAAGGACACCAGGTGAATTTAGGAGAACAAAAGCCCTGCCCAGCAATGGTATGTTTGTAATAAACCAGAAGAGCTGGAGATTTTGGCTCTGGCTGTGAGGTTTAGACCTGATGGAGGAGCCAGTTCCCAGGAGAAGCCAAGGCGGGGGAGACCAGACAGGGATTGAGGTGCTAAATTCCCTAATGAAACCTGCCTGGAGAGCCAGCTTTGAGGCTGATCTGTCACCCTATTGCATGCATTAAACTAAATCTATAGTTTGAAACTGCAATAACAGTGCACAGGCAGAGGTGCGGATGGCAGTAGAAACATTTCAGGTCTCCATGAAGCGGTGGGTAATAGCTATTGAATCAGAGAACCCTGTCTCCTGCTTAACCACCTACTTGTCAGCACCTGGAGCCACCTTTCCCACACTCGGGGGCTCGGCTGTTTGCGTGTGTTGGTACAGAGCAAGGAGCAATTGATTCCCTATTAAATATTAGCAGCAAAATTAGCCACAGGGCAGTTACAGGGGTGTAAGGACGCCCAGTCCTGGCACTGCCTTTACACAACCCTCCATCGACAGCAGCCCAGCTCCTCTGTAAGGTTTTGCTCATCTCCATAATTCACAGATCTGGAGACATCGGAACAAGCAGTTGAGCCAACGCTCAAAATAAGAATCCTTGACACCATTTGTGCTCTCACAGTTCAGTGCTTCCTAAAGGGCCAACACCTAAGACAGGACTATAGCATTACTGCACAACGTAGAGATCTAAGGCTCCCAGTGAGACAAATAACACGATATTTCAGCTGCATTTTTTTACCTTGAAAAGCAATTTGCAAACCTACAGAGTGATTTGGACGAGCCTTGCCAAAACCACGTGTACAGAGTTTGCAAGAGAAATGCTTTTACCCACTTGCGAGCCCTGCGATCCAGGTCAGATGAACCTCCTCTCACTTTATTATCATCATGGCCTAAAACTGTTCTACAAGACAGACCAGCTCTCAGGTACACTTGCAGGAACTCTTATGGTTTTCAGAGCATGCGGTGTGTCTAAAACCTGATGAGCCTTGGGCGGGTTTAGTTGAGAATGATAATTTGTGGTCCAAGAACCTGGAGAAGCACAGGCTGGCACGCAGAGCCTAAGGTGCTACGGGCACTACCAGCGCTGCTGTGGTGGGCTTTCTCTCCTCTCAGGAAAACTTAAGGCTACTGAGAGAGACCAAGGAGAAAAGACAAGCGTTGTAAGTCTTATTTACACCCTTCTCCAAAAGCTTGGGCAGGAAGGATTCCAGCTTTGAAACAGGGGATGGCACCTGACCCTTCCCGCTCTCTCTTATCACGTTGTCTGGGTTGGTACTTAAACACGCTCAGCTCTCGGTGGGGCGTAGCTCCCAATTAACCCAGGGACTAATTAAAATAAATGCATTTGTTTCCAAGTAGACAGTCAAAACTTCCTAAAAAGGTAACAAATATACAAGAAAGGGAAAAGAACTAAAAGGCTTTGGTTAAAAAAATTAAAGTTGTTTGCCATGGCTTGATGGCTTAATCAGCCGATCAATATTGTTCACAGGGCAGGCAGGGAGGGAGCCGTGAGCTGCGATGAAAAATGCATGAGGGGACAAGGGAGACCTGGGAGCAGAAAATTAAAAAGTCAGCCTGTTACATTTGCCCAATATTGGCAGAGAAATTAAAGCGGTTTGGGGAGGGGTGCTGGGAGGGAAGAGGGGAGCTGGCTGCAATATGCACCGCGTATCTGCTGCGGGTTCCCTTCACGAGAGAAACTTTCACATTAATTAAGTTGCTTTCTTAGCAAAAAGATGGATTTTGTAACCTTTAGCACTTGCAAGTGCCGCAGGCACAGTAGGTGGGGTTTGCACATGGGAAAATAAAGCAGGATTTCTTCACATCAGGGATGCGATAGAAGATGGAATATTCTGATTAGGGGGGGGCGATACCAAGATGGTGTAATCAGGGTAAGGCAACACACTTTTCCTGCAATAATAGGCGAGATTAATGTATCATTGCACTACAAGCAATGCTGCTGTTTCTGCAGGTAGATTAGTGTTCTTTTCTCTCTCTCTGTTTAGTTTGGCTACTATGGATTCTGCAGTGGCCCTTGCAGAAAAAAGGAGAAATACAGTTCTAGAAGATGCTCCAGAAGAGGTGGGAGCAAAGCACTCCTTGAAAATCACCATCCTTGCTGTTCACCTTAAAGGTATGAGCGGTTTTCAAAGCTGTAAGAACAGTAACAAAAGTCAGAGAGCTCTTCCTGCTTTTTGCCACCCATTCCCTTCAAACAAGGGTGGAAAAGAGAAATAATGATGTCCAGTAGCCAAACTACAAAACTGAAGAAGAACACCAAAACACTGTACTGGGAGAATGGCTGTTTAGTTAGAATCTCCCAGGTTCTACTCTTAAAAGTTCAAAACTTGGAGCGAGCTTCTGCTTGCCTCGGAAATCCACATCTCGGCAATCATCAGGCACTGCCCGCCGAGCACTCCGACTTCCAGGACAATAAGCACAGACAAGCACACATGGCATCGAAACTGCTGAAATCCATACCCTTTAGAACTTCGACAGTTGAATTTCACTCCTCAAAAATGAAATATTCCAGCCTGTCGCATTTTCTTGCAGGGATAGAAATCCCTGTTTCTCCAGGGCCTCCAAAGGGGAGAAGATTCCCTCCCACTGCAGTTTCCTGGGGGAAGGAACGTGACAAACAGCTTTGCATTCTACTTCTGTAAGACAATTATTTTTGTACCGAGGTACCTACAGTGAATTTTATGACTCTCCATTAGGTTCGCCAATTACAGGTTTATAATTTCAGGCTCAATTAACACACAGCCTGATGCTGTTTTCTGCAACTAATTATCTCCCAGTGCCAAGACACGATTCCACATATAATACTTTTGTGAACTTCAGGATTTGCTTTCTACACCATTATTTAAGTATAAACAGCAGCGGAGCAGACAGCAGTGCCTAAAGCTGCTTGGGTACTGTATTATAACCTTTTACTAGCAGAAAAAAATGCTTACGCTATCAGAAACCCAGGCTTTCTAATTAGTATAGCAACGGGACAAGTAGCAGGGCTGCTTATTTACAAGGTGCTCTCTCATCTAAGATGCACACATTGTTCTGTCTTGGGTGAACTTTATACCGAGAAGGCTACTTGGGTCAAATAACAGCACGACAAGTTTTCATTAGGTAATTCAATGGCAGATGGATTTGAAACAGCCATTATCCCACTACAACGGCCACGTTTCTGCCTGATGACTGGCAATAAATTAAAAATAAGTTGAGAAAAAAAGAGTAAAAACTCACTTACCAACACCCTCAAATATATGCTCGTTCTTCATACACAATTGTGCCTCCAAAGGGAGCCGTAAACATGCATTTTCTTTAAGCTTCTCTCATCTTTATAGGAACCGATCTTGTGTGGATTTCTACACACGGAAAGCTGAAACTCCCACATGGTCCTCACCTGAATGAGATGTTGTCTCTGGGAGCTCGGTCTTTTATGCTACCAGCAGGCACAGTAGTTTAGTACCACGCAAGTACAGGGCAATACTCAAGTTTCTTCATTTTTCAGTTTCCATGGCTCTGAAATGTCTGTTTCAGAAGTGCTGCAGGTTCAAATTAACTTAAACGAGTGCTTTAAAAATCTCTAAACACCTTATTTAAACCATCTGCAAAAAGAAGGGTCCCTCCCCTTCCAGTCCTGCTTTTTTTTCTTTCACTCATCCCTTTCTTATTATCAAATGTGATTAATTTACTCAACACTCCGTGCTGAAAACCAAACCAAAATTTGACACCACCAAAGTCTTTGACAGAGGCGTATTTCTTTCTTCAACAGAATCTTTTCACACAGGCAGAAGGAACCTCAAAAATCAGTCTGCAGCACTAGAACTTAATGTCAATTTATGTGAAAATTAACCAAGTGACAAAGCCTCTCCAGATCTCCCCCATCCAGCCCCCAAAAGCAAGCTTGGCACTGAAGCCTTTGTGGCTTCTAAAGGAAACAAGGGTGCATGAGCGGGACGGCAGTTGAATTAAACCAGGAGATGACAGATGAAACAGTTGTCCTCGAGAAAATACCAGAGAAGACAACCTCAGGCCATTAAGCATTCCCTTAGGACAGGACCAGGGACCTTCCTGGTCTTTGGGTAAAGGAAAAATGGCTGAAGCTCACACGAGCAGAGTGGTCCCATCCATTCCAAATGCAGTGATCACTAGGAGGGATCTTACTCTTTGCTACTGAGTCGCATGTACATTTTAACTCCTTTAGGAAAGGCGCTGTACGTGTCTGTGCTGCAGAAGCTGTGCTTTAGGGCTGAATTATTTTATTACTTTCCGTTGTAGAACATGACGAATTACACACGCTGTCACTGCTCATCACACGTTTTCTAACCACTTAATACATGCAGACTATGCTAACATTTTTCATTACAATTTTAGTAAAGGGAAACATCTGTTTCCCCCCTCGCCTTAGAAAGTACATTACATCTTCCAAGCTGCCACATGCCTTCGAAATTCCACATTTAATCAACGCCACAGTCTCTTCCAGAAAAAGACCAGCGCTCAGATAAGCAGCCTTGCATCACCCGCCATCATAACAGCACGTGTGTTCAAACGTTTCCAGTTTTTCTAAAGAAAAGAGCAGCACTGAAAAATCCACACCAAACCCAAAGATTTTGTCGATCAAATAATGAAATAAATACCACAAATCCTGCAATACAAAATTTATTTCATGCTTATAAAAGTCTTGAATGTTGCAAATTCTGTCAAAAAACCACAAACTGTACATGGGTATTTTCATTAAGGTTTAGAATAATGATTTCTGTCAGATCTTCCCAGACATATCCTTTCACCTCAGAAGCATCAAACAATCACACAGCTTCTTACCATCTTCTTCAAAAGACATCAGTCTCACACATGCTTCTAAATACTAAAATATATTAGTGCAACCTCACTATTTGGTACAGTGGTTCCATATATGAAGCACTTATTAAACCATCAGCTCTCTTCTGAGCCTAATAGAATGTTCACTCCTCACGTACCCGTGTCTGGGTTGGGCTACTATTGCCTGCAAGTGTCATGAAAAGCTTCAAGTGTTCGGAAATCCCTCCACGTGGGTGGCAGGCCTTCCTGCAGAAACTTTCCGCAGCGCTGGCACGGAGCCTGGAACAGCTTTATGTAACTTCTTAACCAGGTCTACAAGGAAAAGGGAGAGAAATTAAGAAAACTGGATATGGACGTTTGCCTTTGTCATCATTCTTGTCAAATAGTGATAGCAAGGACAGAGAATGTACTTTGGCAAGGCCCCAGCGAGGTATACAGTGAGTTTTATAAACAGAAACATGCAGAAGCTTACAAGGTCACTGTATAGCTGAATTCCCACTTTATTAATCATCTTTTGCTTTTTTAGTCACTTAAGCAGGTTTGTTAATAGAAAATTCATGCACTCTGAGCAGGAGCATTTGCAGCTCGAGAATCACGACGGAGGGCAAGTATCGTAACGCTTCTCATACTTTTACTGGAATCTAATTGTTCTTGATGGGTACCTTCTTCAACCGAATATTGGTTTGTCTCTTCCTATGATCATCTATCACACCCTTGCTGCAACCATACTGCAACGGTCTGAAGTCTCCACGGCTGAAGATAAAAGCACTTTCACAGCAAGCTAACTAACTTCCTCTCTAATGTGATTTTAAGATCAATACTCATTGGTCATAAAAATACCGTACCATTTTAAATCTGATTACACTGATGAATATAAATATAAAAGATGAGTGCTCAACAACACGGAGTAAGTTCAGGTGTTCCGAGGTAAAGCTCCTGCTCTAAACAGGACTGTTCCCGTTGCCATACATAGCAATGAGCATTACATAACTCAACTCCCAACTCAAGGAGATACACAACTAAAAAACACCGAGAGCAGCAGATTTATACTGTGAAGGATGCACATGAATCTTGTCATTTTAAGTCCTATTGAGTTACATCGATAAGAGAAAATTGTTCTCTGAAGAAGAGGTCAACTGAGTTTATTGAAACAAATCCTTCCATCTTCATCAGAGCCTTCTCTATAGCAACCGAACCTTTGGCCGTCAATAACTCTCCTCCAAAAGAACTAGATCTTCTCTGGGTTTAGCAGTAAATACGGGGACAAGGGCAACAGAACACTACAAGTAAATTGCTGTTATTTACTTCAGCTTGGATGGGCTTTGCTTGCACTACAGAGAAATCGAATTTTCTGAACCATAACACAAAAATAGGTAAATGAAGTTAAATTGTGTACTTGAGACATCTGTTTGAATAAAAAAAAAAAATGTCTTCTTCATTCCTGACAGAAAATTAGGGCTTCACTACATCCTGTCATGTGGATCGCACAACTGACATGCGAAAGGACCAAGGTATTGACATTTCTGGTGTACATCTGGTATTGCTTCGTTAAAAGTTTTAGTAGTGTTTTATCAGATCAATAAGGCAGGTCCATGGCTTAAACAAATGTGCTGCCTGTTCTATTAAACATTAATTTTCAGAAACATGTTGAAACATGGATTTAACCAGTAAGGGTTGCTTCCACCTTTCAAAACCTATTATCTTAAGATGCACTCCAAGAGAAGAGACCTTTGCAAATCTCTCATCTTGGTGGCCTTTTCATTAAATAAACAAACCAGCACAGCAGGTAAAGGAGCCTGACTGTTCTGTAATTACGCAGTGGAAATTAGAGACAGGAAAGAACCAATGCTATCGTACACACCTAAAGACCGCGAACGGCAAAATTAGATGTTTGTTTTTAGAAGTCTCAACTACATTGCCTCAGGTGAAGGGGTAATAGAATAGAAGTAAGCGAAGGAAAACCTGAAAATCAGAGGAAAACTCTCTCAAAAGCCTCCTCTGGGAGATGGCAGTAGAGAGAATGGCAAGAGTCTCCACTGCCAATATTCGCCTTGGTAGAAGGAATTCTGAATCATAAACTCTCGTTTTCACCCTCTGGTTAACCAAGCTGCAGAAGCTTATGAGTTTATTTTACAAATAAAATTCTAAACACAAGTAGAATTTAAGGTGACAAACTTAAACTGGTATATCAAAGTACAGCAGTACTTGATTGATTTTACTTAGTAAGGTGACAGCTGAATACGTCAGTAAGCATTTCCTCGATTCCCAAAACCACCTGCTATTGCGCTGGGCAAGTACATGCAATTCCTTAGGAACAAATCTGTGCCGAGAGTGGATACAGCAAAATAGACTCTTCCTGCCTGTCATCGTTCTCCAAATAATGCACATCACTTCCCATAACGGACAGGCTGAGAAGCAAGCTTCCTCAGCTGGAACACACTCGCTGGGGACTTCATCTTCCTGGGGCACTGCCAGTGGAGCAGACTCTCTGCAGAACTCAGCTCCTCGCACAGTTTGAACAGTGTGAAAGGGCTGAGACACAACAAAGAGTTTGGCTGGGAGAGTTCTTCCTGTGATCTTTAGAAACGACCCAGACAAACTTTCCAAACCGCAATCATCAAGCTAACACTGAGACCTGTGACATAAGAACTGTACACAGCTCAGTCTTCCAATACCAATTATCCTGGGGCAATGAGAACAAACTCTTCATCCTTTCCAGCTATGAGATACAAAGAATTATAGTCATTCTCTACTTTCAAGCTTGTTTAAATAGATGAAATTACAACTGCATCAGAAGAGGTTAACGTCAATCACTGTAAGTATGATGAAGTCTACCTGAAAAAAAAATCTTTTCCAATACACTTACCATGAAAGATCTGACTACCACATCTGGCATTTGAGGCAGCTGGTAGTGCAACAGAGCAGTGGTTGCATGATCCGTAACCTGCATCAGACAAAAGGAGAACATACCTTTATTCATTCTGTATTTCAGACCAAACAGTGTTAATCTGCACGGAAACAGTAAAAATCCCCTGGGGAAGTAGCAAACCAAGGATTACATGACTGTGAAGACATTCTCAAAGTACTTTTGCATAGCTTTTGCCAGCCAGCTTCCATTCCCTCCGCCAACTTCATACAAGAGTCAGATGAAGCATTCACAGTAAATAACTTTTTGTGCATACAGTAAAATCAAACACACCTTTGGAAGCTCAAAAAACATGATAAAAGCTAAAAGTGTTGGTAAAAGAATCTAGTCCGATGGTTAATGTGAGCGGAAGGCATCCAGCTCTGTGCCACATGGAACGACACTAACCTAACGTTTCCCTTCCCACTGTGGAGCACCAACCCAGACGTAAAAAAGAAAAAAAACCCATCTTCTGTACCGCATAAAATAAAGGCATCCATAGCAAATAATATGCCTAACTTTATCTACAGCATAAAAGCAGAATCTGTGATTGAAATCCCATGTATTCTGTGAAACCATAAACAAAGCCACTAAACAAATCAGGTCAGAGGAAAGCACTTTGGTTTTCTTTTTCGATGTTCCTGGGGTTTTTGCTTTGGTTATTTTTTGTAGAAAATATATTCTCTCAGCTCATGCTGATTTGCTCAACAAAAGAGAAAACACTGTCAATAATACAGCTAAAATAAAACACTTCTGGAAGACTGACCAACTATTAGAATAGAGGTTACGACTTCCAAAAAACCCAAAGCTTCAGGTTTGGTCTGTTTTATTAAAAAAAAAAATCCAAACCACTACAATAGAATACTCTAATTTGAAAATACATTTTAATGGAAAAATGAGTGTGCTCCTCTCCAGTTTTTAATGGGAGAACTTAAAGTATTTAACTCTTGTAGTCCTATTTCAGGTTGCTTATATTGAACAAACGCGAATTGAGCTCTTGGTTTCATTTCCTCTGAAACCAGAAATCAATTAATATGATTAAGGTTTATAAATACTTGCATTAGTAATAGATTACTGATAGAAAACTTTTTAATTTCCCAGACAGAACGCTAACAAGATCTTACATTTGGAAATTACAGTTAGACATAATGCATCTAAAATGTATATTTATAGTAACAAGACTAATTAAAGCAAAACTGGGAAAACTAACCAATGCTTCGATAGATTCATTTTTTACTTAAACCGCTACCATTATTAAATTATTCTGGATGTGCGCAGCTTCTGAACAGCTATAATACAATTTACCAGCAGTGTCCAGCCGGTCAGCTGTAGGTTTAGAGCTTCCTAAATCATCGGCACAGTCAACAGTTCCCTTCCTCTCCCAACCACTAGGCTTGGGACTGAAAGGATTGGCAAAATTCTTTGGGCTGGACTACTAAAGAACTCAGGACCACACAACTATAAGAGCTCTTCTGCATCTTGGAGCCTGTAAATCTACTAATGGTCCTCATCAGTAATATCAAAGCATCTAACAAACTACAGAACTGTGTGATTAGTGATTAAATTGTATTTTCTCGTTTTAAAATGGAGAAGTAGTGCTCTTCTCAGGGCTCATGTGTACGGTATAGTAAATTTTGAGTAAGATGAAGTATGAACTGAAATGATAATTGCTATTCCCAGCAAACTCTGCTTGTTCCTGATTTGTAATTAGTCAGTTCAGCGATATGAGTTGTGCTGAAGTGCTCAAAACTTTCACTGGAGAAGGAGTGGCTCGTGCTCGAAGCTATTCAGGGAGGTGAATCTGTAAAAGATGTATTCCCGAATAAATCCACGTACAGATGGGCTCTAATTCACACCATACAACTTCCTCCGCAGAATGCTACATCAAATCAGTCTGTCCTACACCAAATCCAGTTTTAAGTTACACTACAATTTTAAAGATGGATTTTGCCCCATTTGGGCACAACTGACTCCAAAAGCAGGTCTGTTCAGCGTGAATAAGGACATGCGATTCTGACATCTGGAAGTGAAAACTTCTGGGACTGTGCACGTTCTGGTCCATTTGGAAAAATATTCACAAAATGGACCTCTGCCTGCTTAAGCCATTTATATGTAACAAATATTAGAAATAAGGCTATTAACAGTGCCTTAATAGCAGAGCATAACTCAAATCAGTCATTTCTTTTAAACACAACTCATGTAGCGTTCAGAAAGGCCTGTAATCCAAGCCCTACTTGCTCTGTGCATTTTTTTTCTTTTAAGATAGTGCTTTTAGAGGATGGTACCTGACACGGCAAAGAATAGAAAGTTCTGAAGATATGTATGAGCAGCCGCTCTCCTTCTGCTGTTTTTCTACTTCTAACAAACTGTATTTTTTTTTTTTCTCCTGAACAACAAAGTTGTTTTCTCTTGGCACTGAAGAAAGTTGCTTAAAAAAATATGGCTATTAACAAATTTAAATTGACTGGACACTTTGGCAGAGTTGCACATATGCTCTTCCTATTGTAATGTAAAGCTAATGAGATTCCACGGGGAGATAAAAGCCATCCCAGCATTGCTAGAACACTAATAATGTTTTCTGAACAAAAACGAGGCAATTTCTCCCATAAGCAAGTGCTGATAAAATCCTTCTAACATAGATCAAAGTGGGTGTCAAATGTGAGGAAGAGGAGCAGGGGAAGGACCCACCTGGGCCAGCAAAGAACAGAGGAGAGCTGGGCAAATGATGAACCGGCCACTGCGCGGTGAACGCAAGGAAGAATTACCGCCCCAAGGTAACAGAGATGATGAGAGAAAGCACAAGCTGGCCAAGATTAAAAAAGAGGGGAAAAAAAGAAAAAGAAAAAAGAGGAAGGGGGTAGGGGGAGGAAGATCAATACCCGGCTTTACTAATGGCAATACGATTTCACACCAAGGCAAAGCAACACAAACTGCATATGTGCCAGCTCACTTAAGGGAGATACTTTTTCTTCCAGCCAAGTTGGAATCACAAACTAATTTATTCTGGGTGCAGGATGACATTTTGTACATTTCAGGCTTTTATTAACTTCACTTTCATTGCTTTGCCTTACCCACTGCTCTCCAAGTTAGCGGTCACCACTTTCTGATTTCTCTCCCTGTTTTTATAAAGGAACATACTCCAAAAAGCACACATTGATCGGGATAGCTGCTGCTCTGGACCTTGAAACAGATTTTCAAGAGATCTTGCAGGAAAGCTCAACATTTTACAATTCATATATTGAAAAGCACTTGGAAGTTTTGCCTGAAAAAAACGCAAGACAAGGCAATCTCCTGAAGCACCATTTTGCTAAATAGAACAGCTATTGTTTTACTTTGAGACAGAGCAAAAGAGACTTCAGTTACACAGAAAAAAAGAATTCTGGTAAAGACACTCAATTTGAAAAAGAGAACTTCCTTTCTCGTTAATAGACAATTATATTGCCTGAGATTTTTGTTTTCCTCTCCTTTTTGTTTCCGAATTCAAGTTGACTCTAACCATGTACTCCTTAAATGCATCTCTGCTCCTTGTCTAGGGTGCTGAGCACATCAGGAATACTGAACAGACTGATACTGGATCAAACCTCTTCACTGCCACTTTGTGCAAATTCCATCCTGTATCTGTGTCGCTCTTGGTGAACAACCAGGCCCTAAGGAGCAAGTAGGGCTGGTTGGACACTAGCCTGCCGCGAGGAACAATCCACCGAGCCCACCCCACTCTGCTCGGTCAAGTTATAAACAGCCCACAAGAGCAACACCCATCACAGAGCAGAAAACAAAATCTCTGTCATTGCTGTCAACCAAGTCAACACCGGGCAGTTCTACCACATTCCTTTATCCCCTCGCTAGTACTGCTCTGCTCAAATGTGCTTTCCAAAGGTGACACATCCAAAAAGTGCCATCACTTGGCCTGGACTAGATTTGTTAGTCATGCATTTTAAAAAATAAAACCCCCAAAGATGGACAAGTACTTCCTCGAACTGGAAGAAACAGCACAAACACAAGGGCAGTGGAGCTGGTGAAGGGTCTGGAGCACAAGCAGTATGAGGAGCTCCAGAGGGAACTGGGGTTATTGTGTAGCCTGGAAAAGAGAAGGTGGAGTGGAAACCTCATCACTTTCTACAACTACCTGAAACAAGGACCTAGCAAGGTGTGTGTTGGTGTCTTCAACCAAATAATGCGATAGGATGAGAGGAAATGGCCTCAAGATGCATTCGGGGAGGTTTAGATCAGATATTAGGAAAAAATTCTTTACTGAAAGCGTTGTCAAGCACTGGCACAGGCTGTCCTGGGAAGAGGTGCGAGTCTCCATCCCTGGAGGTGTTAAAAAAACGTGTAGATGTGGTGCTTCAGGACATGGTTTAGTAGACACAGTGGGATTGGGCTGATGGTTGGACTGGATGAGCTGAAAGGTCTTTTCCAATCTTAATGATTCAGCGGCGCTATGATCTCTGGTACAGCTTTGCTCCACCACAGACTATGTATGTTCCAGAGATGGATGAAGTTATACTGTGCATAAAAACTAAACTAGAAATCTACAAATATTGCCCGACTGAATTACAGAAGCTGTCTCTCTCTCCCAGTATTTTATCTCACCGCCAGTAGATACACTCTTCAAAAGTCAGTGCAAAACTTCCTTTAAGAGTCATAACTATCCTTGCCACCTACTTATTGGTTTATTCTCTCAAGTACAGCACTGACAACTCCATCCAATATAAAGGGATTCTCTAAATCCCCTGAAAGTTTTTTAATTTTTTTTTAAACCCTGCTAAGTTCACGGCCTTAACAGCAGCCGGTAGCAATGAGTTCTGGAGGATGAGCACAGCACCGACAGCTAAAAAAAAAAGGAAGTTATTTTATTAGTGTTTAGACATTTTACAGTGTGGAAAACCACACGAGTGCCTTTGTTCATTTCCAAGGATTCCCATTATTCAATCTTCTCTTCAGGAACACATTTAAGTCTCTCTGGAAGGAATCCAGTTCCTGACAGCTGTGCAGAAGGATGATGGATGTTGCCTCTATGACTGGGCACTGATGAACTCCACACAAATCCTTTACACACCTTTCCCTACCCCCAAGTCAGTAAAGCACTACCAGACTTTCCTGAAGCATAGGATTTATCCATTGTTTTCAGAGCTCACAGAGTTTTTATTTTGGTTGTTCTGCGTGTTTGGACTGGCTCATTGAGATTCGATTTCGCCTAAGCAGGTCTTTGAACAGAGCCAAGCCCTGATCATACAAAGGAGCAATCACACAAATGACCCTGGAAGAGTCCATCTCCTCTCCTTGAGCAGACATCATCAACAGCCCAATAGCTGTCTCATGCATGCATTCATCTTGCAGGTGATTTTATTCCGAGATTATTGACAAGAATACATCTTCATACATTACAATACTTATATGTCCTTCCTAGTGGTGAAAATTGTGCTCCGAGTTCCATCACTTTGGGATTGCACAGCTCACAAACAGCTGGATGAGTACAGAGAGCTTCTCAGCATTTAGGTTAAAACATGGCTTGGGAAGAAGTCTATCAAGCCAAAAAAAGACCGGTTTGTGGCATGCCAAAACGAAACATTTAGGTGAAAATAAGAATAGGACTCTGAGGTCAGAAAGAAATACATGGTTTAAAGCCTAGGTATATGACTCAAACAGCTAAACTGATCATATCGCACAGCTAAAACAGCCGTGCTGCTCTTAACTGAGCAGTGAGACAAATGAAACAGGTGATGTGTGACATCATCTCCCGCTTTGATGCACTCAGAGCAGTTCTACTATTCTATATTTTTGTCTGGTTTTTTGAATGCAAAATTATAAATATTGCATTCTCTACTATATAAATATTCTCTACTACATATATATTTTTAATCCTCTGCACAGTGACCTGGAATTATGAAGCCCTCATACTCTCTTCTTCTCATGAAGATTCAAGCCCCAAAATATTTCCTCTTCTTGTGCTAGTGGATCAAGAGATGCAAGGTGTTAAAATAAGAAGGTTTAAGATCAAAACAGTTGCCACTCCTGCAGAGTTTAAATGTCAGACCAACGTGGAAGTCTGAAAAACCTTTTCTTTGCTCCTTGTGCTTTTGCCCTTTCAGCCTCCCTTCTCTTTTTTTCCCAGCTCCATTCTCTGAATCTAACCCTGCTGGTGGATTCAATGCCTATAAAGCTTATTCACCCCAGGACCAGATTCAAGAGGTCTCCAGGGAACTCAGAAAATGACTGCACACTTTAACAGTAATAGGCTCGCCGGGAGCCGTCCCCTGTCACATTATACACACTCAGGGATCCTGCCTAATAAGAAGGAGAGAGAAAAGGCTTGCTGACACAGCCAGTGTTGGCAAACAAAAAGTCAGGACAAATTTAGCTTTGTTTGACAGGGTTGGATTGAAGATCAGAGGTCTCTGGTCCTTAACCCACAAAGTCATGCTGCAGTCCTGTGAGAATTTGACAGTTACCACCGGCAGGTATCCCGTGAGTTCCAGATGTTGTTACATTATCATTGAAGATGGAGTTGGAGAACTCGGTTCCCTTTTAAAGAGAAACAGCCCTGCCCTTCAGAGGGATGATTGACTTTACAGAGTCAAAGGCAGCAGAGCTGGAAGGGCTTCCCAGCCTCGGCGGTGGGAGCACTTGCTCATTCGTATTCTTCCTTCTCAGCACAGTGTTTCTACATGGTGTTCCTGGTGACTGCCACACTAGAAGCACACTTCAGGAACATTCAGATGTGCTCTGACACATTTACTGATGATTTTTTAATGGCATGAAAACATTTGTTCTGGAGAACCCGCAGTACAGATCCTACACCCTAAAGAGCATAATAGTTTCTCTAACACTACTTTTTCTATTCCCTTCATTTCGCTACTGCTAAATCACTATTCCTGGGTATTATAAATGGATACAAGTGCAGCTTCAGAGAACAGAGACAAAATCAAGCAAGCATAGCATCACAGAGAGAAAACTTTCTATGCTGAACCACGGCATTTTTTATCATCTATTTGAAAACTTGACTTAGGTCTCTAGACTTAACTTTAACTATCAGCTCAATAGTACAGAATCTATTGATTAGAAAGCACCATCACCTTGCATTTTTATCACATTTTTCATGCAAGAATCGGAGGCAACCAAAACTAGGCAACCAATTCAGCAATAGTTCCTGTGAAGCCAGCAAATATTACCCCAGTCTAAGGGATGCGGAAAACTGATCCAAAGAGAGGTTAAGTTGCCCAAGGTAACACAGTGACAGAGCTTGGAACACAATGGATAAAACTACTATAAAAACCACAGGTAGCGGTTCAACTGGTTACAGGCAACCCTTCCTCCTTGTCTTCCTGTATTTTGCTGTAAATATTAATGCATTTGGTATTATTTACAGAACAAGAACTTTATTTTCAGGTCACATCACACTGTTTTACGGAATTAGGAAGAGAGTAAAGATTCTTATTTATTATCCACAATGCAGCTACACTGGCATCTTACTGCTGCATTTCACACCTTCTCACTGACCTTTTCCACTTTTGGCCTGAAGGCCATCACTTGGACCTGAAGAAAAATTTACTTATGTATTTATGCTTCCCAAGTCCTCTACTTGGACTCCTAAGCAACCCTGTACATGTATTCTACTCAGTTATCTTGCATATAGACAATTAAACTTATATAATAAAAACCTCACTATTTATCATAATTTAGTACAAATCACAGCAATATGCCTTAACCCATCCAAGTTTTCCTAAACTGAAACATCCAGGAAGACAGTCCTATGCCCAAATGAGCTTACAGCCAAACATGCAAAAGGAAACTGAGATAATGCACTTGATTACAGACCTTAAATTTATTCCCTTACAAACACTGCTTTCAAGCACACGGATAATCTATGTTACCACAATACACACTGTTTCACTTCCCACTGTATTACCCTACTTGACACTAAATATTTTTGAATAGTAAGAAAAAGGAATATTTAATCCACCAATCTCTGGGGTAAAGAATCAACTGCAGCAAAATTTTGCTTTAATGCTAGGCAGAGTATTAACCAAGCTCCCCAAAAGCTGTCCTTTCATCTCTAGCAGGTTAATATCAAAGGTCAAACATCTTCCCTTCTGACTGCATCTGAAATCTTTCAGGGAAGATGCACAAACACAGCTGATATGCCACACTTTTGACCCCTGCTTTTATGCCCTTTCGAGTCCCTGACCCCCATTTGTTACACAAACTACCCAAGTAGATGAAAGGAAGGTAACGTGCTAGCTGGAGACTCAAGCTCCTTGAACCGAGCCTTGAAGGTAAGGAAACCAGAATTTAAACCCGGATCAATCTGAACTTACAGCATTTTGACAAGAGGCCTTCAAAGAGAAATCTCCTCTTCCCTGCCTGGAAAATAGCAAGATACAGAACCTTCCAAAATACACTTTAACCTTCTTAGTTTTATACTTATCGCTCCCATTCTCTCTTTGGTCTTTTCTTATTTTCCGGAATGGCATTTGTTTCAGTAGGTTATTCCTTTAGTTTACACCACCATGGGAGGAGAGGCTGGCAAGATAATGTCATGGAAAACATTTCCAAACTCATTTTGAAAAGCGAGTTCTACTGATATATTTAACTCAAGCCCACAGGAAAGGGAAGAAACCAAACCCAATGAAAATAACAATACAAAATCCAAATTAACCTGAAACAGTCCTTCCTCCACAGAAAGATTTGAAAAAAAAAAAAAACAAACCCAAAAAAACTACTTGAAGATTGTTCATGATATTTTAAAGCTAGAGTAGTATAATCTCCAATATCCTATTCCTAACCAGGGACTGGAACTGTGACGAGAGATAAATCCACACTAAACAGCAGCAGAAGAGATCTCCTTTTCTAGTCATATGTTTCCATTATTACAGATTATTGTTTGTTATTCGCAAGTTGTGATGATAAAGGAATAAATTCAGAATTCTTTTACATAAGAGCCCTGCTATTTAAAATAATGTCCACATATCTCCTATACGTATGATATGGAGAGAAATGACATGAGACTTACCTTCTGAAAAACTTGATAGTTGGATTTAGACCATATGTCAAGCTATGGTAGGGGAGAAAAAAAAAAGAACTGTTACATATTACTGCATGTGATTACCGAGAAAAAGAAGTTAAGCAGCTGTTCAAATTAAAAAGCAGGCAAACAGATCTGTGGATATGTATTTCTCAATTTCTCAGGGCACTGTTTTGACCCATTGCCTTTACCTGGTGCAGTCCAAGAAAGGGAATTAATGATGTACAATACACCGTAATGAAGGATCAACGTTGTTCATCACAGTTTCGGGGAAAAAAATATATATACAAGACCTGTTGAATTAACACATTCTCTTTAGAAAAAGCAAAATCTTCATTTGTATGGGGTTGTGGCTGATCTATGCAAATATTCATCAGCTTCAGTCTGTTTCTAAAATGAGGGCATTTTTACTAACTTTATGCTCATCTTGTGTCTGAATAAGTGATTCAGTTACAGATGACACAAAGAACGTTTAGCTGAATTAAGCCAAAGCAGTGGTCTGCTGGGGCTAAATAAAACATCCCTTAGGAAACTGCATTTACATTTGCAGACAAAAAAATCACACTAAGCGAGACTTAAGGTTGCAGATAGCTGCATGCATCCATGACTCGAATGCGTGCTCAACTACAGGCAAACTAAAAGATCAATCTGGAAATGTTTTATTAACCCCAGAAAGCAGAAGGTAAGGCTGTCCTTGTTAAAGGACCAAATGGCCCACACCTTAAACAATTTCAGCTGACATGCTAATGCTCTTTTAGCCCAGCCCAGTGCAATATCTTGTACTATATCAAGGAAAAGCAGCAGGAAAAAACAAAAGGAACTTCCATCAGTCCTAGACTTGCAAATTTTTCTACAGATCCCATTGCACTCAATAATTCCATGGGCGCAAAACTTGTCACAGGAAAGGTGTCTGCTACAGCATTAGCCTCAGGAATCTTAATCTAGACAAAAGAAACCATTTTTTTGAGTGAATTTTTGAAGGTATAGCTCCTCTAGTGCTTGATAATATGGTCAGGCACATGCTTTCCCACATAGAGGGGGTTCATCTCTTGACTATAAAGTACAACTGATTATTTCAATTCTGTCTTGAAGTAGTGCTCATAAGTTCTAGCTGAATTTATAAGTCTTCTAAAAGGCACAATATTTAGAGTCTGAAATGAAATATGAAGTGAGTAGCACACACTAGTGGGGTTGAAGGAGGACGGGGGAAGGATGCTGAACCCAAGGAATTAATTCACATTGCTAAAAAGGTTGAGAATGCTCAAAGTTCCCATTCCTTTTACGAGTGACACCGTTAAGTGGCCCACTTCCAAATCCTAGTACAGGAGTCCCTGAACCTCAGACTGGACAGGAGACGATGATAAAGACTAAAAATCACTTCAGGATAGATGTTTCGTGGCTTAATACCGCTGACCTTGCCACGAGACAAAAGGCAGCTGATGTCTCGATGCCTTTTCCAGGCTGGAGGAAGAGAAAAGTAGCCCGAGGCATGTACCTACAGCCCTTTTTACATTTACTGGCTCTTCGGGTGGGATCAAGAACCTGTGTGAATACCAACACTGCTCATACTCAAGAGTCCACAGCAGCAGTTCAGCCTGGACTTAGGTCTTGAGCTTGATTTAATAACAGCCCTGTGCCTGCCGGGAAGGAAGCGTTGCATTTTGACATCCGAAAAGACTACACTTGAAAATAAAAAATTAATGTGCATTTTTAAAAAACTGTTTTCATATAATTTAAGGCTTTCTTTGGACAGAGTTGCTATAATTGGAATATATATCTGTGGTTTTGCTAAGCTCTAGTGATAAAACCAAGTGCGTGATCCTTTCTAGTTAGACTCAAGATCTGAAACAAATGTCTGCTTCAGATTCTGCATTAAAATGAGTCCAACAGGTTCTGAATGTTCATTAGTTGGCATAAAGGCTGAAAAGCTGAAAAAGTAAAGAATGTTTGTCTTACAGACATGATGTTAACCAAGTTAAAAAAAACCCCAAAAACTAAAAAGAAAAAGCTACCAACCCCTCAAACCCACAAACACGCATCCTAAATGGCTGTGGTTGGACTTGATGATCTTGAAGGTCTGTTCCAACCAAGCAATAATACGATTCTAAACAACTGCCCACCCTTCCCCCTGCAAAAGAGGATTAAGGCAGAGGCAGATTAAAGAATGCATCGTTATAGGTCTATTATTCTTCAACTTTTCACTTTCAATCAAGACACACATTTGTAACTAAAAAACTGCTGAAAGCACAATTTCAGGGCATCCTCTGCATGGGAATTACACTGGAGCTTTTTTTCCCAGTGCCCCACTCTCCCCACCCATCCCCGGCACAAGTAACAAGAGGCCATTTTCTGAAGGTCGTCTGAACGATTTCAAAGGCAATAACAAATCAGAATGTTCCCTGCATCTAATATCAAACAGGTCCGGTGCCAACACTTATTAGAGAAATCGGATTCAACCCCCCCTTCACCCAAACACACACACATCCAGCTTTGAAGTGGAAAGAATGCAGGGATCAGAAATTACCCAAGAGACAGCTCTGCTTGTCTTTGAAGCTTTCCTTTGATACTACTATTTCTTTCCCTCTCTTACGCTAGGAGGCTAAAAGCTGCCTTTTCTTATTGATATGGGGTAATTAATGAAGCCGTAGCATTAACATAACCCAAGTTCCTTAACGTGATAATTCAACAGAGACTCTTACGTTTCTTTAGTTAAGTCTAATGGATGCAAAAATCAGAATTTGGCTAGGCAGCGATGCTAAGTTCCCACTCTCAATACACCCTTGTCAAGGTGGTTCTTGGTCTCCGCATCTAACAAAAAGCACTTTATAATTATGCCAAAAAATCCCAATACATTTTTATTTTTATTGGCAGCCTAGGGCTACTAATGGCTCAGCTGACAACAAGCCTGCCCTGCAGGGGTGAGCCGTACAGCCTCATTTATTCAGGAATCAGGACAACACCAGTAATTAATTACTATCCATGGTTAAATTCCAGTGCACAGTGAGTATGTCAGTCTAAAATTAAGGGTGGCACAGTGCCATCACTAAAACCACAGGGCTAATTAAAATGCATCAGTATGTGGTGGATGCAATGGGTTTGTATGGTAAGCAAGAGCATCTGCAGAGCAATCAGCATCCAGAACCCATGACGTGACAGAGGCTGCCAGATCTCACCTATTGTTTTTGCAAAGTGTCACCAAAAATGCCTAAGTTATGCAGCTGGCAACTTGGCAAAGACTTATTCTACAGGGTTTGTGAATAATTCATGAGAGACGTACACGAAGCACTTAAGAAATGCAGTGATTATTCGTCTGTATAAGCAAAGCTTGAAAATAAACCGGCAGAATGCAATCTCTTATTTTACTCACTACAAGCTTAAGACTTTTTACCACCTTAATTTTGAAAGTATTTAAACTTCTAAGAGGGAGTACCCAATTTAACTAGGTTTCAGTACAGCAGAAACCACGTGAAGCTTTCACCTGTCAACCTACACAGTACGATGTACAAGCACGCAGCAAGCTAAAGCAACCCCGATCATGCAGTGTCAGCCTTCCCGTGTGACTGCTTGTATGGCACCATGCACAATTCCATGACTATGAGAAACGCCCCTATTTATTTTATTTCTAGACTTGCCTGACTAACGAGCAAGAAGACTATCCACACCTCTGCAGTTTGCACTCACTCCTTCCCTTTTTTTTTCCTGTAATGTGAAATTTGCCAAAATAGTTGTACTTCTAGAGATGAACGCTGACTCCCCTGACCCGCAAGCAAATTGTCAGCCTCTCCTGCGCACAGGCCATTATTCACTTACCGTCTGTGTGATCAGTCTGCTAGTGATGGCCATTCCTTCTTTTACTGAACACTGTGGGATGTATTTTGCTGCCCCAAACCTTTCTTTCTACTTGGAGAAACTTCCCCCACTGAGTTTCACTTTTGTTACTTACAGGACCTCCTCCTCGTGCAGTTGGGAGGATTACTCAATAGACCCTCATTCACCTACTTAAGTGTAAAGAACTACAACTTATCCAGTGTGCCTTTTTCAACCTGGCTTACAGAAAAGACGGAAGCTTCAGAATTGCCACATTGTATGCTACCACCTAGTTCATCTTACTGCTGATGTTAAAAGTTCTTAAATGCTTCTTAGGAACACAGAAACTCCCAAATCAACAAGTACTGTGTAAGCTGCTGGCTGGAAAAACGATCACCTCCTACTTTGATGCTGAGGGTTCTCCATAGTTTTGTTATTTAATAAAAAAAGATACTCGCTGATTTTCTCTTTTTCATATCCTTCTGTGTCTCTTCTGAATGCTAGTGTATCATATTCTTCTGTCTCTTCTGAATGCTAGTGTGTTTTCCCCCCATCAGGCTAGAAACCGAGAAGCCAGAATAGTACGGTGAAACCTCACTGGAGTACTTTCCCAACAGCATCTGTTGTGACAGAGCAGGAATTGGAATGGACTGCGTTTGCAATTGACTGTAATCGCTCATTCCCAGCAGGCACAATAAGTAAAGCGAAGCATTGCAAGAGCACAGTCTTATTCTTATTCTCCAATTACCAGTGTAGTTAATTAGTGAAAAAGAGGGAGCTCACTGTTTGTCAATATGTGCTCCAGTTGGCAAAACTAGCAAGCTATGCATTTATTCAATCTTCCAAGCCAAATTTACTCATGATTTAAGTGGCTGCAACTCCAATTCTACTTCACTCAAATAAAACGTTCCTATTTACACCTAAAAGGCAGACCATCAAGTTTGTGAAAGCCCTGGGATGCCCCAACGGAACAGCAAACTGCCACGTAAAGGTCACGGGATCACACAGCCTCATGGGAGCAGTCACATAGCTCGGCTTTGGACACAGAAAGCTAAATCGGTAGAAAACAGACTCCCCTGCATACTGGCTTAAAGCAAGAAAGTAAGCCAGGTGGTAGCACCGATGCTCTGGAGAAGCTGAACTGCTCCCCACTGACACCAGACAAAGGTTAGTGCCTTGTGCCCAAACCTGGTCTTGGCAAGTCTCGCTCTCCCGTTGCAGCAAACGACGACAGAGCAATGGTATGCGGCTCTTGAGAGAGTTAACCTTGAGCTAAACAGACGTCCAATGCCAGATGCTGAGTTTCACAAAGGAGCTCTTTTACTTAGCTTTTCAGCACATATAGCATTATTGTATTTTGAGGGAGCTTCAAAGGAAACTGGATTCATCAGAGAAAATGAGCCCACCCAAATGAAGTGTGACACAGGAATCCATCAAGCACTGTCACTGCTCTTTAGGCAGACGATCATTTCACTTCCGAGCAGAACTTGGGGTGAAGAACGACTGGGGCCGTAAGTCTGTATTTCTATGCTAATATGCACGGAGTACGGTGCAGCTGCTTCTGCAGCAAAGTGGTATTTAAAGCTGCTTATCTGAATAATGCAAATCAAAATCAGGCAATTTTTATTTTACTACTTCTTAGGCCAATTCCCCACCCTCGCAGTGTGAATCTCCCACCTGGGAAATACAGCTGCACTATTTCCTTCAGCAGATCAGCTCCTCGCCTTTTCTAGGGACCGGAGGGTTCAGACTCAGAGCTGCTGAACTCTGGGTCAGTACTCAACGCGCTTCTGTGCGCTACAACACAGTTATCACTTTTGAAAGGGAAAAAAGTCTCACCTCATTATAACATGGCCTATGGGTGCCAAGTACTCATCTTGATATAATGAACTTTTTATTTTAATGGGCTTCATAATCGGAAGAGAAAGCTCCAGAGAGAAAACGTGAAACATGGAGGTATTTAGTACTGTTACTGGCAAAGGAAGAGTCTTGGCGGATGTCTCGGTAAGAGAGACCATTCCACCCTGGAAGAGAAACAAGCTGAGCTGAAGGCCGTCAGGTCCCATTAACATCTCCTGATGTGCTAAAGAGAGCCATATGGAGAGTGTGCAGTCAGAAGAAATTTGAGGGTTCAAGCAGGGTGAATTGTTCATAAAACAAATCACTTGTGGAAACAGATAATGCTTGCTGTAATAGCTGCTGTTCGAGACGCGCTGTTACTGACGAGCAAATTATTGACGAATACCGACCAACGATTCACACTGTTGCATTTATAAGGTTGAGCACAAAACTAGCCCAAGATTTCCCAATGGCTCTCAAAAAAGAGAAATCTGAACCTTGGGCTATTGATGCTCTGGTACACTGAAAAAAAAAATGTTTTCTCAGTAGGCGTTATTAACGAGACAACTGGGGTCTAAGGTGATGAATTAGAAATTCAAGTACAGGCTTCAGAGCTTAGAAAGAAGCCTGACGTTTGGGTATGAAAAATCCAAGCAACGCACGATAAATTTAAACTTGAGCATTGTGCAAAACATCATCAGTCTTTTGACAGTTTTATGTTTCCAGCATACTTGTGATGGGATTCCTGTTCCCTGTCATTTAAATAACAGGTAAAAATAAAACCCAATGTTGCTGGATATACAATAACCTACCTTGCCATCTTCAGTGTAGACATTCTCATTGTACCCTTTCACTATTGTCCGGTCAATGAAAAGGCTCCGCATCACCACTATCACTTTTAGCACTTTTCCCAAGGTAACCTGTAAAGAACAAGAGACAGACAAAAACAAGCTGAAGGAGAGTGGATGGTGTCTGAATTCACAAGACCATCAAGTTAACAGCTTAAGTTGATGCAATTTTTGTTTTCAATATTTTATAGACAGACCAAAATAAAAGACCTAAAAATACTGCATGTGTTACAAGAAGAGACAGACTATAAAGTGCAGAACAAACATTCATTTGCAACTGAAAATGTATGAATTCACAGAATTCCCTTGTGTAGACATGACACTGCCAAGCAACCCTCAAGTTTATTAACACCGCAACTCAATAACTTGTCAAAAACAATGAGCAAATGTGATTATTTTCAGTGTATTTGATATTCTCCAATACAAGTCCACCTAGTGAGAAATAATTTTAAAGACGAATCAGACTCTTCCAATGCCAGCTGTTAAAAGCATGCCATGACTTTAACGGAAAACATTTTAGGTCCAATAAAAATGTAAAATTATTTAAAAGGAAACTATGGTTAAAAAGTAAAAATGTTACATTGTCAAAGGTTTAATTTTCTTCTATGGAGTCAGTAAATTGGAAAGAATAAAATTAGTAAAATAGAAAATATATAGGGCCAGTTAGAGCATAACAACAGAAATAAGCCTAAGTTTGTATTATTGACAAAAGTGTGATAATGAAGGCATTTTAATCTAAAAATCAATTTACATTTCAAAGATGAACTTGCATTTCAATATAGCTGTGTGTCTAACTGTAATTCTGTGTGGTTTGTTATACAGAGATTATTACAGTTTCTCCTCATCCACAAAAGCATAAAAGTGAGATAAAAAAAGAAGCAATTAGTTCATTTTACTACTTCCCAACCAGCAGTGGCTCATTTTCCATTGCCTATGCTCCAACGCTTCATCCGGTACAGATCAACACATGCTAGAACAATTGTGGTTTTGCTGCTAACCTCGGCAGACAAATCCACACGCAAAGACTGTCAATATGCATCTTCACTGGTTTGTTACATGTTTCTCCTTTTTAACTCCTGCTAATGACTCCTACCTACCACCTTGGTTCAACAGGAGTGACCTCAACTCAATGCTGACTAAGAGACTAACAGGTGAATCAGCTCTGAGGTGCCAAGATGTTTCCTCCTGCAAGGGGGAAGACAGAAAATCTGGCACAAAGATTCCATCTCAAAGTTGATGCAGGGACCATGCTGCTGACAGAGGGTTACTGGAACAGGCTGCCCAGGGAGGTGGTCGAGTCGCCTTCCCTGGAGGTGTTTAAGGAACTGTTGGATGAAGTGCTTAGGGACATGGTTTAGGGAGTGTTAGGAATGGTTGGACTCGATGATCCAATGGGTCCTTTCCAACCTTGTGATTCTGTGATTCTGTTAGGAGGGTAAAAGGTGTTAGGAATGAGATGATGACGCAGGACTTTGCAGAAAAGTTACCCAAACTACTCTAAATTCTGCTTACTCCATCACTGTATGGCAGACAGTTACAAATCCTGAAAGGAACTGATGACATCTCTTTGGCATGGGACATGGAGAAAGCAACTCCAGGAGAGAAGTCTAAACAACAGGGAAGAGCAAGCTGACAGCAAGAGAGAGGGGGGAAAAAAAAGAGTCAGCGACAGAATTCAAGGAGACAGGCTGCTAGGCATTATTTTGCAAGAATATGAAAAGAAAAAGCAGGTCAGAAGAATGGTTAAATTTTTGAAGAAAAGTGTTACAGCCTAAATTAGGGTAACTTGTATCAAGGCTCAAGTTGTACACACAACATGAACGGCTTTTTCTGGTTCCTACCTTCTTACAATAGGTTGGGATTTTCTGAACATGTATGGAACTGTCTCGTGTTCTCAGGCAGTGACAGACGACCATATCATGGTATCAGGAACTGTGACTTTGGGTCTAAATGTAGTATCTTACTGGGATCCTCCGTAATAAGACTTAGCTGGTCTGCAAATTAAGTCAACTGGCACAGTTATTTCAGCACTCACCGCTGTAGCAACCGAGTTATATACAAAGTCATCACCCAGAGGTGCCATGAACTGTAACGCTAATCACCCACTGGAATCAGATAGTTTAGTTGCTAAGATGAGGAAATGGAATCACTTCAAAAAAAGCTGTCAGCGCATTTGGAGAAAGCAGGTTTTTATTTATTTTCCCACCTTAGTAAGATTGGCATTTTGCTAGGATAGAGGTCTACTGAGAGAACTGACTCTTAAAGCTTCACACTAGGCATGAACGATATACATGTAACCTAATAGCAACCATTTACCCAAAATTAAAATGAGGAAAAGAAGAAATTTGAAACAAAAAAGAAAAGAAATCTTAATGGGAGAGCAAAAAGGCTGCCCTATAAACAGCCTGACCCAGCCTTATGTATAATATTTTCTATCTCCATTGCCTTCACACACTATAGTGGGCATTCACTCCTTTCCTCTTCTCTTCTGTTCTGCATTCATGATAACCCACATTGCTGCCAGGTGGAAAAAAATTAGATGAAGTTGATTTGAAGCCTGTTTGGGATGTTCCTGAAAATCCTCAGAGTGAACAACGAACAACATAAAGAGCTGAAAAATCCCAATTTTGGCACTCCAGCTTGCTTGAATAAACTGACTGCTGGCCACGAACCTCCCCACAAGGTTTATCTGGACAAAAGCTTTAAAAAATACTTCTGCATTAGCTCATTGCCTTTTCCTAAGTCATCTGTTTTCACTCCTTTCCAATGATTCACTTCACCCTTTCAGAATCCATCACAGCTACCCAGACCTCAGCTATCATCCATCACGCAACACTGAAAGGTCAAATTCTGCAGACCAGTTTGGGACGGTAGCCACTTGCTTGACTGTCAAACAAGTGGGGTTACGCTGTCTCCCACACGTGGAAGGGGCTCTTGGGATGGGTACCTAAGACCGTGAGCTGCCTGAGGAAGACACTCCTGTTGCAACCTCAACTAGGACAACCATTTGTGCAAGCAGGTCCTCTCCAGGAGCAGGGGCACGCAGGCACTGTAGTAGCACAAATGAATGACTGAATACATTGCAGCTTTGGCTGGGTTCGCACTAGTACTAAAACAGCGAGCCTTCCGATTTTATGCCACTGTTGTTTTGACATAGGTTCCTGTAGATTTTACACTGGCTGGAAGGGAGCTCAAGACTTTCCGATGATTTTTACAGGACTGTATCGTTAGTTAAGTCTGACAAAAGCAGAAATTTTTGAGAACTACATGTAGCTCAGAGAAATTATAGTTCATCATTCTAACAGCACTGAAAGAATGAGGCTAGTAGCACAAAGAATGAACAACAGCCTGTCTCTAGACTGGAGGATGCTGTTCAATTTGGAAGCCAAAAGTATGCTCCACAGCTATTTTCAGGGTAAAGCACATTCCCTATTGTACACAACAAATGGGATACCCTTTGTTTTTTCCTCTAATAATCAAGACTTGTATCCGTTTTTGGGACTTAATGTTTTTGTTCACCTCAAGCATATTTTACAAATCATGTTTTCCAGCAAATCATTTTCTTTCAATGCCTGCTCAGCCCAGCTAACTGGGGTCCATGGCCAGAAAAGATCTGTGTATGGAATATAATTTGCACCTATAGTCATACAACTGTGTCCCTACAGATCTGCTGGAGAAAGGCAATAAAAACCTAATGGCTCTGGTAAAAATGTAACTTGATAGTTCTATTCCAAGCTCCAGTTGTGCAGGTCTCTCCTTCTGGAGGTCAAGACTCACCCAGATGGTCTCTGTTTAATGGCCACTAAAATGCCCCTGCATTTCCACAGGTATCAACTGAAACTTCTTCCATTATACAGAAAAGACACCTTTCAATTGTGACAAAATGGCAACAATTTCCTTTCTAAGCCAACCTTTCCTATTAAATTTCAACTTCTTCTGTCGATATCCTGTTAAGACAGCACTTGGCTTTTTAATATTTCGCCTGAAGGATATATGCCAACTCGTCCTTGATGTAGAAAATTTTAATTCAAATCAATACATGTACAAGGTCACTTTAAAATTCAATTAATATGAATGAAAAAATATGCCCCACAGTTCTGTGAGCTGAAAATGGAACAGTTGCAAGTTAAATACTTCTGTAGCTTCTGTTTTGGTCTGTGTAATAACAATGTACTTCTAGCTTCCTTTTAACTAAAATATACTAAATTCAGACAGTTAAGTTATTCATAAATCCTGTTTCCTAAAATGGCAAGTTCCAGAAGAAGGTAGGACAGGCAGCTGATTGAAATCTGCAATATTATGCAGCTTTTCTGACAAATATATATAAAATAAAAATCTTCTTGAAATACCCCAGGTTTAAAAATATTTTGTCTATCACCAAGATAATTCTCAAAGAGCAGATGACAGGCACTGTGTGCCAAGAAAGGGGGAGGGGAACACGGTATCAGTGAGAATGGCTTAAATAATATCTTGTAAGACAGCTAAAAAAAGTTCATATTTAACATAGAATCATAGAATGGTTTGGGTTGGAAGGGACCTTAAAGCCCATTCAGTTCCAATGCCCTGCAGTGGGCAATGCCACCTCCCACTGGATCAGGTTGCTCAAAGCACCACCCGACATCGATGAAAATTAATTATGATCGGAAAAGAAGTAAGTTATCTCTCCAAATAAGTCAGAATCAAGGTCAAAATTAGTCTACAAAATGAAAACGATCAAAATTAATTTCTCATGCCAGAATTCTGCCTAGAGGAAACAGCTTGAAATCCCCTCCTTTAATTTTGCTTCCTCAGCGACACGGATACCACATGAAGAACCCTTTTGTAAACAATTAAAAAAAATTCATTAACGAATGTTCTTTCTTCTTATTTATTTACGAGATTTATATTAGGAAAACGTATGCTGACAACACCAAGCACCAACACTTTGCAAAAATTTCCTGAAGCTTCAGATTTCCTCTCAGCATCCCAGGGAATTTGCTGCTGGTTTGAGCTGCAGATGCTCTGCAATGCAGAGCTTAAAGAAAGAAAACACTACTTTAAGCTAACATGGGTGCCTCCCCGCTTGTGTAAAAAGGAGCACCAATTTTTAGGCTCTTTTTATTCATGTTAGAAAGCAATGAGGCACCATCAAAGTAATCGAGATGTAACCAAGCTGTACGGATTTCCAGGAAAAGGCCAGAGCTGCTCCTTGCCATCCAACAGCCATAAGCCTATCCGTCCACTCGCGTGTCTATCTTATTAATCACTACAATGCCTGGACATCGTATACATATAAATGGAAAAATAAGGTTTTATATTAAAAATAAAGAAAACCCACCCAGACTTTCAACTAGCTCTTTTTTTCCCCGATGTCTCATCTGCTGGTTTGAATGCTGTGCTTTCCCACACACGCTCGTTATTCTTTAATGATGCCTATTTGTAAATAGCAAGATAAGATGCAATTAAGCCATTAGAGTCTAAATAAACAAACATACTAATTAGGTTTTTTACAAGCATCTCTTTTTTTATGTAAGGGCTGGAATTTACCTTTCATTAATCTAACCTAATTGCAATAGTCCATGATAAAAAATCAACATAAATGAAGGACTTTATATGATTTCACCATATAAGGGAAGGGTCAGGGATCCTCTCCCATGGCAACAGGAGATCTTCTCTTACTAAAGTCAACAAACTGGCACAGAATATCGTTCAAAGACTAAAAGACAGATTTTGCCCATGGCCAATCACGCTTCGGGAAGTGTTACTTCTGCATTGCTACAGACAATGAAATGGACCCCGAGTGCTTTTTCAATGCTGCTTCTCAACATTAAGTTACAAACCGTGAAATCACCATAGTCACAACGGTCCCACACGAAGCTCGGAAGTGATTCCTCAAGATCCAGCTCACATACAAGAACCTCAAACAACCCAGCCTGTGTCTCCAAGAGACTAAATCCCTAAATTAACGTTCAATCATATAGGTCTAAAATTAGGTGCCTGAGCTACCAAACACGATCATCAGGCCTAGACCGCAATCACAAACCTGCCAACCTCCACTCGGTGCCTCCTGCACGCTGATTTCCTAATGTACCACCCAACTGGTGAGGAGGAGCGTTCACACTGCTAAGCAACTGGAGAAAAGGAATTGGTTTGAGAAAAACACCATTAAATTGTTTCCTATCAAGTAGGACATCAATACTAACTTCACATCGCTTAGCAAATTTCCCTCCCTCCCCAGTTCTTCAAGGTCAGGGTCTCTTGAACAAAAATTAGTTTGGTGGCCTTTCTTCCCGGGCAAAGAATAAATTTCAGAATCCATTTTTCCAACAGAAAATAATAACAATTTCATGTAAAACACTGATGAACAAAAAGGAGACACAAGAAACGATTCTATTTCAGTGAGCAGATGTCTTGCCTATTAATACAGCCCATTCCCATACAAAGTGACTGTTTAAAAATGCTTGGAACAAGACTTGAAAGTTGAAATGCAAATGCGTCTGACTTTACGGAGGATAAATAAAATTGTATAAAAACATGTTTCATATTTCTATGTGAAAGACTGAGAATAAATCTAGGCATCAGTATAAAGTTATAAAATTAATTTATCATCAAAAATCCGTGAAAAGAAGAAATCATTTCTGCCATAAGCTTTGGTCCAGCAGAAACGGTTTTGATTTCCGAAATTTGAAGTTAGTTACATATGTCATTATTCTTTACAAACAACTCAAATTACAGAAAACTATTCAATTATCTGTAAAAATATCTACCCAGAGTTTGTATCTTCTATAGTGGTGCTTTCCTACAGCTTTACAAAGAATGGGATGATGAGTGATTTAAAAGACAAAGTAGTTTCCAGATGAAGAAACTGGAAAATTGGTTTCTACTCCTGACTAGGGCTGGCTCGGTACATGACCCTAAGGAAGTTACATCTGTCAACTAGAAAAGTGTGGATAATGGTTACTGTTCTCTAAAATATTTCTGATATTAATGAATGAATTGATTCTACACAGGAATTAACTGTTTCACACTGAAAAAAGCATTCCGAATGATAACAGAAACAAGGCATGTGGAGCAATCATTCAGTAATCACACCACCAAGTTCTTCTGTTAGAAAAATAACGTATATCTAGGAATACAACTGATCATTCAAAACAAGCAAAAAATCTAGGTATTTTTCATTAATTAAAAAACAATGAATGTTTTCTTAACATACAAGATGAGGTTTATCTTGGTACAATTCCTGGCATTCAACGAGCAAAATCTCACAAAAACCTTAAGGACTCTGCAGTTCCCTCTGCTGCTGCTGGCAATTAATTTTGCATAACACTGTTATTAAAGCCGATATAATTCTATGTTTAGTCTTTTTTACGCATACTGCGATTAAAAGATTAATTGAAAAATCACTAGTGAAGATTGGGATTAAACAGCACCTTGAAATGCGATGATAAACTGCTTTTAAAATCAGCTGAGGATTTCACACAGCTCTGGAAGGCTTCAATTATTTATGTGTTTGGTCTGTGTAGCATAAATCCAGCCTAATGAGGTGCAATTGCTGTGTATAAATCTAAAGTACAAAACCCCTCCTTATTGTCTGGAGGAAACGGTAACCTCAAAGGAGTAGGAGGTAGCAACCTTTCAAGACAGAGCATTTATGCTCTCAGGAATAGTTCATTTTTTTCTTTGCTGAAAGTTCTCAGCTTGTGTGAAAGCTGTCAGGAAGAACTTAGCTTAACACAAAGGCACGCGCCAGAAGAATCAGACCAGCCAGCTCACACGGCTGATAATTATTCCTGTTGAAACACTGGCTGAACCTTAGACCGTGAAAATCCCACCTCTGCTGCTAAGGACATAAAATGATTTCCATGTGCACATGAAGTTGCATGGTTGGGGCTGAAACCTGGGCATCGGGGCTTTTATTTTAATGAAAATTAAAACCGATGTATTTGGCAGTCTCTAGTCCTTCTGAAACTTCAGAGAATCTCACAGGTGCTCCCCTTCCCCTTTTTCCCCATCTCCTTTCAATCATTTGCACACCTTAAAATACACACATTGTTTACCCTCACCTTCGCAGATGAATAGATGCTTTTGCTGGTCAATGGAATGACTATGTTTAAAGATGCTTCAATATAACAACCAGACCTCCGTGTCAGAGGCCCTCCTAAGCAGTGGCAGGTAAGATATGAACAGTCCAAAGATGGAAATGGTTGAGATTATAGTAAGTTAATTAATTCCAGGCAAACAGTATGGCCATGAAGTGTTTTTAACTAAAATAGGCATTATCCAAATCCCACGGTATCACGGCAAACAGCGCTGCTGCAAGGGAGCAACTCTGTATCTAACTTGGGAGAAGTTCAGAGTGAGAAATCACAAGTACTGGAGAAGCCTTCCTTCTTCTGGGGGAGGTGCTCTTCACACTGCCCATCCTGCAGCACCTTCCACTGAACGATTCAGGGCTGAAAACAGCAAAAGCTTTTGTAGCAGTCGGGGCCAGATGGAAAGTGCCGTATTGGCAACATCAACTGAGACAGATGGGAAAGAGGGAAAACCTGCCTAAAAGAAAAAATGATAAACCCATCACACAATCACACACAAAAATACTTTAAAAACAATCATTTTGATCTCTGATCCAAGGAAAATATGCATAACACTAGTTCAATACTGGGCTGCTGCCTTGTAGCAACAGTAATGACCTTGATTTTGACATGGAATTCACTGATTTACTACTGCTTGTAAAAGGGGCTTCTTTTACAGTTCTCGTTCTTCCAATCTCCCTTATTCCTAATCAGTCACATCCAAGATAATTTACCTAATTGTGCCTGAATCTTGCAAGGTGTCATATATTTTCTGGCCTCAGAAAGCTCTTAGAAGTGGAATACACTTACAATACGCAAAGAGGGGGGGTCTAAAAGAATGGAAAGGGTTTCAAAGTAAGGAAGTAAAACCAGACACGGCAAAAGAGTTAAACATGAAGTCAGCTTAAGGAAAAATACAAAAGCTTCCCTGACTTATAGTTTCTTAAGACTGTAATGATGAATTCAATTCTTTTCTGGAATATATTGTTCCACTTGGTGAATCCAACAATTGCAGAATAAATGTTTTAATGCCAGCTGTTTATTTTAACCTCTGACTCAGTTAATCTCTTGCAAAATTGGGGAGGTTGAACGGAAATTAATAATGGGATGTTACAGAGTTGATTAACTAAAACTAAACATATTCACAGTTATACTTTCCATAGAGAAATTAACAGAAGCCTTGAAAAAAAATACAGGCAAAAATCTAACCATAATAATATTTTAAAGTCAACAAACTCTAAAAGCTATATAAAGTCTAAGGAGTGATCCCACCATTAATTTGCATTGAGTCAACAATTTTGTTTTGACAAAATATCTGATTTTCAGACACAATTTACCATTTGCTTAGAAACAAGAAATATACTCGGATGTTGCTACCGCCAAGTAATAGCACAGGTGAGAAAGTCAAGAAAAAAAGGGAAACGCTATGAGAAATCTGAAGTGGAAAAATATTTATTTAGTCCTCACCTGCACATACAGTGTATTTTCTAGTCTTATTTAAAATCTGGCAAAAGATGTGACTTCTGTCTTTCATTCTACAAAAGGAAAATCAGCATCCAAAAGCCATGACTCTACTTCCAAGTTACTGTCTCAGAGTGAAAGCTTTAGAAACTCTTACTATAAGCACAACAGCTGCCCGTGAAAATTGATGTGAACAATAGGTTCCTCTGGAATGAAATCTTGCTTGGTCAGGTAGAAATAAGTTGAATGTATTGGACTTGTTTATCTCTAATCCAGCCTTTACTGCTCATTTACTTCAAAGGCAAATTCTTAAGTCCATCATATAGCAGAAATGCACTGACCCAAGAATAATCTCAACAAATTTAAATCACATTCATTTCCTCCTCCTTTTCTTCCTCCCACCACTCTTTCCCTTCTTAATTGTCATGATTAAGACTCACTCATGGCAAGGACTGCTGTGAATATTTGAGATTGCACTCATATTTCTACAACCGTATCTAACAATAAAAATCAACAGATCTGTCATTTAAAAGTGAAATTCTTCCTATCGCTCATTTGCCTAAGAGCAAGGAAGATCCAGTGTTGCTGTGGTGAATGAAGCGTAGTACAGTTCTGAATAAAAATATGTTTAATAACTTGTGTTTTCTGGACAGTAATTCAATCCATGAAGAAATTAATCTCAAGAGATTAAATTATCCAACTTACCAAAAGCATTGCAGAGGTTCCGTTTGGCCGGGAGAGCTGGATAGACATTTCAGGAAACATTCTGTCAATCCGATTGATCACATCATCAACATATCTACCGAACAAACCAAAACAACAGAATTACCACGCATGCTCCTTGCCACAGACTTGCATTATTACTCCTTTTGAACAACGTCCACAGGATTTGCCTGAATTAATTTCTCATTCTCAAATTCTTTAAAAATGCATGCAAGCATAATTAAAAAAGTTATTGATATGAGGAAACATACCAAAGCCCTAAGTTGTTTTGAAAATTAATTACTCTGCCCTTAAAAAAACACACCCGCTTAATTTTTAGACCAAATATTTCAGTTCCAAACTCCTGCCATTGTATTTCTATCCTTTAGCCTCTAGGGGTGGAAGGATACATTATCAAAATTATCTTTCTAAGGTAGGAATTCATCGGTTGTCACCTCCTTACTCTCTCTAGGATAAAGTAAACAAATAGAGATTTTCTCGAAGTCTTCGAACTGTTCACAGGAGGTTTTATTTATTCTGAATCTTTCAAATTTATTTCACGCATTGGTGATTGATTTAAATTGGTTCAACTGGCTTCACGTTCCACGAGTTTCTCTGGGGTGATCAAACACAGAGGTAAACACCATCCTTTCTGCAGGGTAGAATACCTCCGCTTATGCACACCAAAGCGAGCTGGCTCACGTTTGTCTTTGTTCCCTGGTATCGTATCAAGAACTGACACCCAGGAACTGGGAAAACTTCCTTTCAGAGACTCTGTTTCCCAGGATACATTGCTCCATCCCACAGGCATGCTTCACATCGTCATTCCTCTGGACACATTAAAATGCCCAGTATTGGCTTTAGCAGAGTTGATGTGACAGTCTCCAGCACCCGCATCTATCTGTCCTCCAGCATCACTTTTGATTCTCCCCAAGTATGCAGCACGGAGGGGCACCACTACCTCATTATCATCTGCATCTACAAACTCTGCAACTCGATCACTCAACCATGAATGAATGCATTGATAAAACAGTTTTCATGCTAGCCCACATACATGCTGCAAAAAAAAGACTTTGGAAAAACCAGTTGTCCCAGTTACATTAACAGTAAAACTGAAAAAAATTCCCTTTAAAATCTAATTATTTTCCTGCTTAAATGAAGGCAAAAAAATGTTAAATTTTTCAAAGTTATTCAGTCCTAATGTTAGTTGCTAAAAATATCCTAATACCAATAAGTGCTATGCTCCAGTTATTATTTTGCAAGGGATTAAAAATAATCAGAAAAATAAAAAAAATAAAAAAGCTACATTTGCACAGTTGGTAAAGTCAGCCCGCTTTTAGAAGTAACAAAAGAATGGAATTAGTTATGACAATCCTACATAAAAATCTTAATCCGTACTTCTAGTTGTGCAGAAAAGTTTCCCCATTCACTTGAATGACTCATTAACAGCTTGCATGCTGATAAGCAAAAGTCAAAACACCCATAAGCCAAGAACTTCCTTAGCACGGTGAAAGAGAAGTTATTGCGTAACTTAAGTTTTCTAATTTTTCATGCTTTGCGCAGTAATAAGTTAAAACCTATCAAAATACGAAGTTGCATAAAGCAAGGGCTGCTTACACACCGGCACAGTCCATACGCAGTAAGGGCGGAAAATTCAACTAATTTTAAGTCACATAAACAACTTATGGACTTGGGCATTTAATCTGCTTAGGTCCTTCAGGAAAGTCCCAGGGGACATATACGTTTATTATTTGAAAGTGTGATCCAAGCTGGTTGGAGGTAACCAATTCTTCAACTCTTTCTTCCATCTGACTATTTTTTAAATGTAAAAGCTATCTTGACCATGCGCCTTAAAACATGACTCCACGCCAACCGCCACCTTCTACTACCTGAGCAGTAAAAAGCAGAACAGAGAATTCAGAGAGCTTGTGAAAAAGTCTTCCCTTCAAGTGAAATCACATATAGAGCAGAACCAAAATCTTCTAATTCATATTAACCAGCTCCTGAAAGAACTTTATGATGAGTTCCTAAGATACTCTGGGTTTAGAAGCCTCTTAGTTTTGTACCAGTCTTCACAAGTCAGTTGACAAAAAAAGAAAATTAAAAGCGTGAACTCAGGGAAATCTAATGTTTTGCTCTGGCGAGGACTCAGCAACTCTATCGGGATCATCCACTCAGCAGCCTTTTCCTTCTGTTCTCAGTCAAGATGATGTCAGAGAAAATCCACGCCCACTATGGCAAAAGAGCACTGATGTGCAGATCATTGTTTTGCCCCTTTGCCTTTTTTAAGTAGACATCAGGATTTCCTGAGGACTCATGAGAACAGGAGGATTCATCAAAGATGCATATATAATTACTAAATTAGCCTGACTACATGGCGGCCTCAAATATAAAATGACAAACAAGCTAATCTAAGGCAAAATTCTTCTCTAGATATGCCCTTCAGAGAGGACATCTGGTAAACCATCTTGTGAAGGGAATGATATGATAAATCAGATGCAGCAAAGTACTGTAAAAGTGTAACTGGTGACGACTTTAGAGGAAACTGAAGAACATATGATAAAGACAAGATAAGGTACACTTCTGCGGCTGTCTGGAAAGAGGGTCAGAGAAAAAGCTGCTGTCTGGAACTTATTTTACAGAACTGAAATTAATTTAGTGCCAAAATAAGCAGAGTTACAATTTACACATCTCCGTCCAATCAGTTTTAGCTCAAAAATATGATAGTTCCTATTTACGTTACAGAACCTCTTACACAGCCTCAGAGAAGCGTAGCACTTCAGAATGGAGAACAGTCTCATTTTAATTTGCCAATAAGCATTTCTAACTTTTCACGTACTTAACACATCTCATTTTTCTCCTCCTTACAGAGAGATGCTGGCTGGAATGCACATTTACACACTCAGGAGAAATAAAGAAAAGCAAATGGAAATAGATGTGCTCAAACATTTATCATACCTTAATCTAAGGAAAAGAAATTTCATGGAACTCCCAGAATTAAATATGAGCTGAACTTATATGGTCGGAGCTTCCCCTCTTGTCCTAGAACAGGCATTGTTCCACCCATAAAGGGTTAGATGGAGTGTCTAACCAAACTTCTTCCCCACAGCTCCTCTACCATAGAAAAACACTCAAGAAGGTCCAAAGCCAGACAGAAAACAACTGCAAAGATCATACCCAGCAGTCTACACTTTCAATTACAGCAAACTATTTAAACTCTCTATAGAGGGAACTTACGTCTTATTCTTCTTACCCTCAAAAGACAATACATTAACACTTCATAATTGCAACATCCTAAGTTAGTCTCATTCTATTCAAAAAAGCTTCAAGTAACTTTATTCCTGTGTCCTAATCCAGATCCTTATGCATCCTGGTCAGAAAAGAACAACAGATTCAACTGACAGGACTTCTGATCATTAAATTGCATCAAATACTAAAACAATTTTGCAAACGTAATTTACCGGTCAGAGGGAGGATTTTAAAATAGTAGCTTTGTGCCAACTTCCTTCTCCCATTTTTCCCACGTCCTTCTCTCCGTCATGACACAGAATCATAAGTTTTAAGAAGGCTTTAAAACAGTGTTTTTGACAGAAAATCTTTACTTTAAAAATGGTAAACAGTACTATTCAGGGGTTCACCTGAATGTGCACCAAACCCTGACAGCAGGATCAGCCCTGACATCAGATGCTCTCCAACACTGTCCACACTATAAATCCTTATTTTTATTTTAATGTAGAATACTTTTTCTACAAATATGCTACAATAATACTGCAAAAGCCAAACCACAACAACCTACTTCATGATTTAGCAAAGACTAAAATTAATCTGGAATTTTATACTCCAAGTGAAGCCTTGTTATGAAGACGCAGAAAAATCAACACTAGAACGCAGCAGCAGAATTGCGCTGTTTTCCCAATAAGCATGAAGGACTTATCCTCCAGTCCATACAACACCTGGGATAGAAGATGCTTTTGAAGCTGATTAGAAAATACTGTTTATAAGGGACTAATTAGTTATGCAAAATGCTAAACAAGAAGTTTCATATTAAAACATCAGGTTGATGAAGTAGAAATAATTCAGGAACCATCTTTGTAGAGAAATGGTCTTGTAACTTCTCTCTGATACACACAAAGGCCCCCCCCAAAGACAGTAATATAGAAAAATAATTCATTAGAAATGCCTTTCAGTTCCACACTGGACAGATGGCTCAGCTCTCTAATGTGACCTCTCCTTTTTATTTTTTTTTATCTTTACTGGATTAGATCCAGCAATCCAGCGTTTGTGCAATGTTTAACAGCTTAGGCAAGATTTAAATAGCATTTATCCCACAGTGTTTAATTTCTATGTTGTTCATTTTTTCCACTCAATACAACAATTTAAAGATTAGAAATATAACTATTAATAATAATTTTCTGAGGAAGTCTTGTGGAAGAAAAAAAAAAAAATGGTAAACCATCCAGGGAAGACCGAGAAAGAGAGAAAAACCACATATTTGTAACACGAAAGAGTGTAATCTTTCCTATACACTCAGTGGAAAACAGCACACATGAGATGAAGAGAAACTCTGACTCTGTCAAATCTGGATTTGTGATATTCTGGAGAGCAATAGGGAAAACTCTCCACCCCTTCTCTCACAGGCACAGCATTTACTTGCTCCCAGATTAATGGGGTTTTTTTGGCTTTCAGTTGCTATTTTCACCACAGCAAATAATCTCATTTCACATGTATGATATTTCAGAAGCATGGGCTGGCCCTGCAGACTCTTGCTGGCAGATGCAGCGTTTGCTAATAAAGGCATGGGTGCAAAGAGCCTACTTGCGCTCTGATGGAACAGCTATTTCTGCAGATTCAGACTCAATACACAACTTCAAGCTTTTAGCAGCCGCATCATTTTAAATATTATAGATTTTATAAAGAGACAATCTGATTAGAGAAGTATTATATTTTACACCATGCAAGGTAGTCACAGTTTTAGCGTGATTTATTAATCAATGAATTAAAGTTTCAATTCGATTCAGCTACCCGCTGAGCAAGTCTCTGCAGGTAGCAAATTCAAGTTGATGGAAGGCTTTTCAGAAGCATCAATTAACAATAGTCATTAAAACAGTGACCCCTGCCAGATTTTGTGACATGACACTTCCTGCTTGGATCGGCAGCACAGAGTGTGAAAAGAAATTCAACAACTCTCACGCTGAGAAAGCGCCTTCAAGTCTCATGACTAAATTGCAGCTGGCACAATCCGTGACATTCATACATCAATCTGAGATGTCTCTGCCTCTTCCCTAAATTCCACAGGCTTTGTTGTTTTGGTTTTTTTTACTGTTACTTCAGGCTTTTGCTCTTTTCTTCTCTAGAGACTCTGTAGAAGTGCTCACGTTGCCTTGACTCCAGTATTAAGATCACTCACTTGTTTTGAGCAACTCCTCCTCCAGCTACACGCTTCCTTGCCAGGCTGTCTTGTCTTACAGTTGTTAACACTGTCCTCTTGTCCTTTCTGAACAAACTGCTCCAGTGGTTTCTTCCTCTCCGTTTCCTCAGCCAACTTTAAACTTTCTGTTGGTGGAAGATTCCAGCCAGGCTCCTCCTGGCTCTTCTTGTTTCCTTCTGTTCCTCTCTCATCTGCACACTAACTCACTCTTCTGCTATTCCTGCAAAGCCTCCCTTCCTGCTGTGAAATCTTTATTCATGATACGTTACAAAGGAGAAATGGTACCTTTCTCAAATGACTTACTGACTTCAAGACCAAAGCAGAAGGGTCAAACCTGAGTCTATCAAATTACACGCAGTCCATCAGTCTTGTGGCTACAACATATGATCAGCATGAGGGAGTTTTGGCACTAAAGTATCTTGGTAACATGAATCCACAGCTGTGGGAAGACGCAAGCCAGAATGTATAGATTGTAAGGAACAAATTTGCTAATATAACTTGGACAAAGGTCCCAAGGAACAAATTTGCTAAGATCCACGCTCGACTGCCCCTGCGATGGAGAAAGATTCAACTCCAGATCTAAAAGGCAGCAGCTTTCCATTTATTCTTGCAAGTAAGCTCGTTTTCAACTTTGCTAGAGATGTTATTTCGGTCATAAAGGAATTACATCTCATTATTGACTGAATGTAAAAGATTAAGTTATGTGCTTAAATAGTCTAGAAGTGTTTACATATAAACACAGGGTGGTCTGCTTCACAAGCATATGCACATATAGCAGTACCAAACACTTAACCATCTGCACTTCTCACTCACAAAAGGCCAAACCTGGTACAGCACTTGAGGATGCATGTGAAGTCATTTGGACAGTTCTCTAGAAGCCAAGACAGAGTGTTTAAGGGTTGGATTGACAAAGACATTTAGAAACCTAAGGCTGTGATTCAACAACTTTCAGTCTTCAGCACCAATAGTGACAGAAGGCACTGACACATCCCCTCCCGCTGGCTGCGGCGTGCAGCCCCCTCAGCTGTGCTGGATCACAAAACTGAGCTGGCTTAAAAAAAAAATATAATAGAAGAAAAATGTATTCGTTTAAATCTAAACTGCCTTAATGATTCAGCTCCTTGCATGGCTGCACACCATGTGCCAGCACAATTCCTGCTGGGACCACACGTCATGGGCCAGGAATACGGTACACTGGGGTCATTCTATTACAAAAGTAAAATATCGTTTTATGGTAAAAGGTGTTACTTATACTGCATTGTTTATACAACAAAATTCTGCCTTCTGCAGTGCTACTGCAAATCCATTGATAAGAGACGTAGTGCAAACCTGCGAGGAATGTCCTCGAAGGCATGAGCTGACAGTGACGCTACAGCTGCATGCAGGTTCCCACGCTGAATGCTCATGAAATGCAAACCTGCCCCTGAATCAGTGTCCAGACATCTGCACATTTAAGTTAAATATGTACACCTCTTTCAGTCATTCTGAAAACAGACAGTTTGCCAGTGCATAGTTTGTTTTCTGAGACAGAGCAAAAAGACATCTGTTTATCTGAAATCCGGTGCACCACCTTAAAAAGGGTAACTTTAATAAGGAAAACTTTAAGTTACTAATAGAGACCTCGCAGTCCACTGCCCATAGACATTTTATTAAATTGTTGAAATACCCTTCTTTGTACACAGTGGAACGCTCTTCAAAATGCCTTTAATTCACAGCAGTAATCAAGACAGGAATATGGATATTAGAATGTGTGAAAGCTGGTTAACAAAACAAGCATGCATCTATTTTACAGTCATCACCAGGATCTTGTCTGAGCCTGTTACTAGTCTGTGCTTTCTGGAAAACATTAACCCCTTTATACATACCTCAAGAGGAACAACAGCCCTCCCTAACTATGCAGCATCAGTAGAAACGGAATTCCAAAAGAAATACCGCACAGCACATATCTATTGTTTATATTTCCACTTCTTCATGAAACCAGGTGTTGCTCCACAGCCCAATAATAAATGCCAACAACAGTGATTTTTCAGGGGCCTGGATGAGAATCGGAATTAACCTCTGTGTTTATCTATAAAGATGGTGCTTGAATTACGCTTAACATGTCACACGATTTGGGCCTCACCTGTTAGCCTGAATTTGCATGTGCACACACATTTCCATACAGTAAAGGTCCTCAGGAGAAATGCAAGCCAAGAGATCCAGCTGGCCTACACAGAAAACTGCTTGCACAAGATACACACAGTGCTCCCCCATGGGAGAGAGGGTTAGTCCCCACCCTCCGCACCACCTTTAGTTCAGCAGAGCTCATCCGAGGTTGCTTGGGTCTGTGCCGTAAGGTGAACCCACCACTCTGCTCTCCCTAGTCAGCCATGCAGCGACAGAGAGAAGATTGAGTTGTGACATCCTGATGTTCAGCAAACTCCAGACGATGCTCTGAGAAAGGACTCAAACCAGTACATTGAGTCAGTCTTGCTTCCAGAGAAGACGAGGGGCTGGGCTGGTTTTCAGCCCACCTGCCCAGCCAGATTCCCAAACACAGCACGTGGGGTTCCCTGCAGATGGGAACAGTCCCATTGTGTGGACTGGCTGCCTGGTGGGATCCTGATGCTACACACTACTCCACGCTGTCATGCCTGAATTCATCCTTCTAAAGCTAGAGTTCAGTATTTTACAACATGTTATTTTCAGCTCTGCTATTGAAGAATTACTTCAATAGCAGAGTCATCTCAGTTACTTTCTTTGTGCTTTATTTCTCCCTCAACAGAGCAGAAATTACAGTACTTACCTCTGATGGAAAGCAACAGATGATGCATGATACCTATTATGTATTCTATACCTATCAAGAGCAGTGAGATTTTACCTCTGGGTGGAGAGATTGATGAATAGGAAACAACCACGTTGTGCTCAGTTAGACCTTTTCACACACTGTGCTTGACCATATGAAAAGCACTGCTGGAAGCATCCTAGTGACCGTTCGTGCGAGGCACATCAAGTCCCAGAACTCAGTGAAAGCAATACGAATTTCAGAGGATCAGAGGAAGGGAGACATAAGGATAAAACCCTCTGGGGAGCGGCTAATATATCAGAACAGGAGAGCAGAGTGGATCATTTGGTAAGACAGGTTTTGTTGATATCAGCTAAGTACTTCGGTAACTTAACCAAAGCCTTGACATGTTCTGCTTTTCACAAACGTGTCCCCTACTTAAATCCCATTCTAATGACACGCAGGCAGTATCACGTCGTTTTCAAACTTCTTGAAATTCCCAATGGTGCAGTACTCTGCAAAGCCCTCCCTGGAATTTCTCATCCTTAACATATGTGTGTCTTTTAACTTTAGCTAAACCTACGCACACTTATTGTCTCTGTCATGCATCTAATGCAGGCACCAGTGCACATACCCGAGCTTCAGCTTTCATTATTTAATACATGGGGTGTGTTGCACAGTTATTGACTCTACCATATCTAATGCTTCCTGACCTGTTAAAAGTTACTGGCATGAAGATACTCAAATTCTACGCAAAATGGTTTCATTCCTACAGATCCAAGCTAAGATGAGGTGCTCTTACCTTAGAATCGACACTGGCCTCTTGCATTTTGAAAGGAGATTTCTAAAGCTTGTGACCATGCTCACATCTAAGCATACTCAGATAACAAAAGTGCCCGAAGGGGCAATTAAGCAAAACAAAAAGCACAACCAAAAAAACCCCATCATGGACATAAAGGCATTTAAAAATATGGCTTCAGTCATTTAATCCAAGTCCTCACAGGTACCTAATTTCTTCCTTTAAAATTATGTTATTATAGAACAAGATGTTGGAATACACAGAGCAAGGGATTAAAGACTCAAACTTTAGGCCTCATTGATTGGCTTCAAGCAGCCACTCAAAAAGACCACACACTTCAAGATCTAGTGCTGTATTGAAATCCTAAACTATGGTGAAAACAGAGAAGTTCTAACAGCACCAGTTCTAAGGGTACTTAGCATACTTGATATTACCTTTAAGGACACTTCAGATCAATTTGTTCTGCTGTAATTAAGAGGGAAGTAAAGGTGAAGAAAACACAAGAAAATATTAAATACTCTTAACAAATGATTGCTTGTACAGCCCAGTACAATTTATTACACAAACTTTTACCATTTCAACTTCTGTGGTCACCTCCTTTCTAAGATTTCTTGAGGGAATTTCATAATTAGTTCTTTTTTTCCTCTCTTCAGGATTACGCTCAAGTATTTCAATCTGCCTGTAATACTACAGAGGTGAAGTATCTATCTTAAAATTCAGAGGTTTATCAAAAGACTCTTTCAAGGTCATCTTTACACTCCAGGATGAAAACTACACATAGAAGCTGCCATTAGGCACTTAAATTCATGACTCTCGCAGTACAAACACTTTGTGGCAAGAAGCCCTTCAAAATATTATTTTCTAAAAAAATATGGTTTCCTCAATTCTTCCTCCAACATGACAAGTTGTTCCTTAGCTTGGATTTTATAGGGCTCATGGAAATTAATTGCGTGACTTCCACTTAAAGTCAGTGGGGGAGAGGAAGGCTAACTGCCTTAAGCAAGTTCTCTGAAAAATTTGTCTCTTTAATCACCATCATCAGCAGAAGAAAACAACAGAGTTGGTTAACGGGAAGAGCTTATCATGGCAGCTAGTGTGGGCTGGCCAAACAGTCTGGACATCCCAGCAAAGCCATGGCAGATATTCACTGCACCTTTTTGGCCATTTGATCCTTTTTCCTCTGATGTTATTTTCCCTCACACACAAGGGGGTGTGTGTGACCACAGTGGAGATTAGACAGGGTTTATGTTCACTGTGGCTTTTTAAAGGCTAGAGTCTCCGCTTTGCCTGTGTTCCTCCACCGTGCAGAACAGGTTGAGCAGAGTTAGAAGTACTTCACAGGGCTCGAGCCTGGACGAAAGCCAAAGCAGCACCATGGTAAGCAAATACAGTTCTGTTCAGAATTACATTCTTCTACCTGCACCTTTTTACATCACCTGCAGAGCTTCCCTAAAAAGTAAAACATAAAGCATCTTTTATGCTAAATGTAATTAAGTACAATAACTTCTTTCGAACTCCTGTGTCCAGTGCTAACAGGGAGAAACGTACAGCCTATTAAAAAATAATACAATTCTGTTTATGTAAGTCTACTCACAGAGAAGAGTGCATAAGTGAAAAACAAGGAATTAAGATCTCTTTTGGTAAATACAAACATGATTTGTAACACTGCCTAGCTTTGTTCCTAGATATGTCTCCCTAATTCTGAGCATCCACTTCATGAATATTGAGCTGAAAGCTTGTTAAAAGCAAGTTCCTTTAAGAATGTCAAGCTGGCTAGCCAAAGAAATGCCATACTGTCAGATAACCTCTAATGGAAAAGAAGTCTTTGTGCATTCACAGTCCTCAATTAAACAAGAAAAAAAAAAAAAAAAAAAAAGACAGATTGCCCTCTGTAATGTGAATGAGCGGCACAAAAAAATCCAACACCCGATGAGTCTGTACATGGTCACAAGTGAGAACTCTGACTCGGCCAAACAGCGTCTCGAAAGTTCTGCTACACAGAAAGGACAGCAAGAGATTTCTTGCAGACTCTGAAAACAACACCAGCCTGCCCAGCCTTTTCTAATCAGCAGCCAAAGTGTCTCGCCTGCCTGTCAGCGACAGCACCTCTCAGCAGGGAGTGGTTTAGTATTCTAATAAGATGCTCCAATAAAAAGAGGGTCAGCTACGAATCGTTACCATGAGGAGATTTAATTAGATTCTTACACTGACTAAAGACATCCCCTGCACACAGACAAAATGTTAAATATAGAAATGAATGATAGCGTATTTTAAGGCAAGGTTACTTCTGTGGTTTCTTCTTGTTTTGAACTTACTGTTTGTATTTTTCCTTTTCTCGAGATGGCTGTTCACATTACATAGTTACACTGGCCAAGCTTCTTGTTTCTTCTGAAAAACAGGTCAATAATTTTTTGACTAAAAACTCTCTAGGCAAAACTTCTGAAGTATTCCACTCAACAGAAAGCTCTGTATTTTCCCAGGAAAAGGTCTGGTGACAGCACAAGTGAAAACCCATACCCAATTAAAAACCATCAGAGTAAAGGCTACAGAATAGTTTGATATCAAACACAAGTACAATATACAGCCATGTATTATTGTAGTAGGGTGTTCTAATTAAAAATATACTGCATAAAGAAGAGAATGGGACTCAGCCACATTAATACTTACAGCTGTAAGTAAAACTATCTATATTAGCAGACAGAGCTCTCATTAAGAGTAACCTTATATAAAAGACTTCTCTAAAAGCAACCAGAGGAAAGTTGAAGTCAACCACAAGGGCCAGGGCTATTACAGCTATTTCCATCATTAGGAAACCATTACCTCAAATCCATGCTGCTACCAGGATAGAGGTTCACCTAGTAACATGACAGCAAATTATATGATTAATTAGCTACCGTGTAGCAATTCAGAGTCAACCAGTTGAAGCTGATGCCCTACAGAAATAGATTAAATACTACCCCGCGGTGGTATCTATCGCCTCAGAAAATTGTCCTGTAGTTCTGTTTCCAAGCAGCAGCACATTTGCAGGTGTTTCAAGGGAGCTCTCCGTTCATACTCACTTTGCATTCACTACTCACTGCACTGACACACACCTTCCTGTAATTGACCTCTGCCTAATCATCACGTTATTCTTCACTTTTTGCCTAACTGCAATCACGAAGTTTTCTGTAGACTCAAACCACGAACACACAATAAAATTGCAGTGAACTAAGAGGGCAGGCACATTCTTAATAACACCTGATAGGTCTTTTAAAATGTGAGATAAACCTATTAGCCCTTGACTGCATTGTACAACCACTTTGCAAAGGACACAATGGGGCAAACATTGTGACGTCTCTAAAAAGGCAGCATGAAGATGGGAAAGCAGAAAAAGGAATCCTTACTGAAAACAAATCAAATGTAGTTACAGTTCCACCCTCAGCTGCACTGCGAGAGGTTTGTTGCTGTGACTCTTCTTGTAGCCCACCCCATTATCCCAAAGAGATTCTTCAGAAGCTGCAACAGATACATGGGCAAACAAAACACAGGGCTCATTTACACTGTTCAAGGGCCTAAAAAAACCCCTCAATCCTAAAATATTCACTTCAATACACATGTGTACACATTTCCCAGGCAAGTAACACTTTCCATCCTCACATACCACAACGCACCAGTGTCGACTGACACATCTGGAGGGGCTCCATGCCCAAATCAGGGCTCAACTTTTCTCAATGCACCCTGCTCTTCACACTCAGGAGATGGAAGCGGACTATTCATTTAGGATTGGAAAGCAAAGGGATTCACCTATTTGGACTGACCCTACATGGGAGAGAGAACATCTTTCCTGAAATTCTCTGAAACAACCGACCAGAACAAGTTACAGATAAGGAAATACCTGAAACAACTTGAAATCTAAGGACCATCCAACAACCGAGTTCTCTATGTAGCTTGTTTACAGCAGCATTTTAAGATGTGTGGAGAAGAACTTCAGCAGAAGGTATTTGGGAGATCTGTAAAATGCAGATCTTTCAGATCCAGTATATACTTAAACTTTAACAAAGCAATTTATAGCAAAAGTAAAGAACGTTCACTTGCATAAGAGCTTGCTGGAGAGGATGATGCCTAAAACATGACAAAAATTAAATGGCTTAAATACAAACAAGAATAGAAGCAGATGTTTCAACCGTGCTACTGTAACAGCAGACAAACACGGAAGTAGATAGCAGGAGAGAGAAAGAAGGATATTAACACTCTCAGGCTTCAATATCAGAATTTCTGTCCCCATTGATGACTTAATAAAAAAACAGAGGGAAGACAGCAGTTGTGGAACAGAAACAAATTAGTAGCAGCAGATAATATTTTAGCTGTACTAGCAAAAATTATAATTGATTTTCTGTCTGTGGTGTTGAAGTTGCTACCTATGCACTGAAAATAAATTTTCATTTTAAAAGCATAATCACATGTTCAAATAGTTCTACCTGGCATTTTTTGTCAACAAGCTCATTTTACAAGTGGCATGAAAGAGCCACCACTGCTCTGTCACACCGAGAAATTAATTTCACTTCCTTAGAAATACCTAAGATTAGATAGCGTTAGATTTCCTTCCCTTCTATTATACTGTAAAACCACACTGAAGAAGTAACCTTTTGTCTAAATGAAGAACAACTTTCAAAGTAGAAAGAATCGTGGAAGCATCAACATAAACTGCTTAAGCCAACCTGTAGATGTATAAATCATAGAAATATTATTTTAAACCCCATAAGCACTCCTTGTAGCGCTCCTTTCAGTTCACCTGCTTCTCACTGTCTGTCTTTCAAACAGGATAATGTAGTTCCTCAAAGATACTTGCTTGCTCTCTCCATCAAACAGGGTTATTCTCAAGATGCAGCTTTTTGGCAGAACTGCTTAAACAAGGGAAGTGCAATCTGGACCTCAAGAAGCAGGTGAACTGCTCTGACGACAGTCACAAGTGTAGGCTTTCATGCCTGGAGGTTTTCAGGACTTGGCCAGGCAACATCCTGACTAATCTGATCTAGCTGTGAGAAGAGATCATCTTTGAACGGGAGGCTGGACTGGAGGAGCACCCGAGGCACCTTCCAACTCAGGCTCCAACCAGAAATCAAAGAGAATTCCGAGTTGAAAATCTGCCACAGCAGGCTTTTCCATTAATGACTGCTTACTAGAACATATAAAAAGCTGCAGCAGGCAGAGGGGTAGTAGAGGCGGTACCTGAAGAATAAACACACAGAACAGTTGGGGGAATCACAACTATAGAGTCCATTCGGTGTGCTCAGCTGACAGATGACACTTCAGTAACTGAAACACCAAACCAATGACAATCAACCCGGAATTACTTCCTAAACTTTCAAACTTATGGGTTACTTGCTAACACTACACCTCAGAGACACCTCAGAATCAGCCTAATGTTCTTTTCTTCTTTCCTTAACTTAAATTTAAAATCGAACCATAAAAAAGTTAAAAAGCAATAAATGTTTAAACTTAGGTATTACTTATAATAAAGGTAAAGTACTGTTAGATATGACTATGATTCTTTAAACTATGAGTCTGCCATGCAGCTGATTAGCCCCAAATTTAGATCCAGGTTTGATTTGTCTTTCAGTTCTTCACAAAAGGCTCTTTTATAAGACCTGTCTACAAGGCACGTGCAAATTTGTCATGAGCAAAAGCATCATCTTTGCTGAGCAACTGTCAGAATGCAAAAGCTAAAATGAAGAAAAGTTCTGCATGTAAAACAGAAAATAGAAAAATCTGGCTTCTGGCTTGAGGGGAGCTCAGTTTTACGATGCTATTTTGGACACAGATATTAAATTCTGATTTAGGATACATCAAAACAATGAGGTATTTTTTGCCACATCTAAAGCACATTTGCTTTTGACACCAAAGACTGAATGCAACAATCAGCAAAAGAGCTCAACAATTCAGAGATTCGAGAAGTCTAGGGAGCTGGACACAGACTGACAGGCTCCAGCCAAGCCTGCTGTGTAATTATTTCATGTGTCTGCACTTTGTCTTCCATCACCGAAATGAACACCTAAAGGCAAGAACACAAAAGATATAGAATAAAACATCACCACTCATTTATCAGAATGAACGCTGACAGTGGGTATTCAGAGCTTCCTACTAGCTCTTGCAAGCAGGAATGATACAGTCATTCATTCTCACAACATGGCACGCTTGGACTTTGAATTCTGTAAAAAATTAACTGGTCTTGAATAACTGACAATCAGAGACAAAAATCCAGACTCTTCCCCTGTATGAAAGACTATGCCTTATAGTTAATGCCTTCTCTTACCCCAGCTCTCTGCAAATATTACTCGAATCAGGCTCAGCACTCCTGCATAGCTCCCAGATAACAAATTCACACGGTTCACTGGGGAAACTGAGGCGCAGAGCAACTCAACAAAAGAGTCTTTTCCTCTGCAATAAATTATTCAAGAATCTGTGTGTCTTTTAAGTGCTGTTAAATATACATGGTACAGAACGAAAAGGCCAAATCCTACTCCACAGTCATGTTTTGTAAGAGCAAGAAAACAAGTATTATAGGCAACAACAGAGCACAGTGAATATGCACAGAATGCAATCCTCAATTCCTTTCATTCAAGGTGTCTACATAAACTTAGCAAAGGTTAAATACACACTTAACCACTTCACCATGATCTCTGTGCCAAACTCTTACTTTCTTTCCCCAAACTGAATTTATAAAAAACAATCCTGAAAAACAGAGAAGAAAAATTTAATTTCAATGCAGAAATTGCTGCATGGAGATGCTTTCAGTTGCTAAAATTAGAGGACTTAAAAGAGGATTCCCCTGGCCATGACTCAGAGACAATAAAGAGACTGCATGCAGCACAGACTAAGTCAGGCAATGTTAACAAGGTTTTTCCCTTTCCCCTGTGTTTTACGCCCTGTGTTATCCATGCAAAAGAAAGAATCAGGGAAATAAACTAATATAACGAGGCAAATAGTATCTAAGTCCAACTGGAAATGTGCATTACACTTAACACACTTGTTTTTGAAGTGACACACACTACTGAGAAACATTACTGAAACAACAAAGACAGTGCTAAGGCTTTATTAGGTAAAACCTATACAGCAAAGAGAAAGAGCTCTACAAAATTAAAACATTATGAATGAAAATAAGAGTAGAGGAGGACCTACAAAGAGATGAAAACCAAACCACTTCATTGAGTGAAACTTCTAATGGTTGCACTTTATTTATTTCTTCCACTGGCAGTTGGGAAAATGGGACAAGCGCGATAATTGTACCAAAATACTTCAAATCAATACAAATGAAGGTTATGTTTAGAGGAAAATGCTATGAAGTCATCAACTAGAATTTGCTAGCCAAGCTTTTTTCACTTAACCCATCCATAGGGTACCTTGTAAACACATGAATACTCAGAGAATGCCCTACAGTGAAATTAAAAAGTAATAACAGTTATTTTTAACATGAAGTAAAGAAAGCAGAGCAAAGCAGTTCTCCAACTCTATATCCTTTCTAGTCAGGAAGGGCGTTTAGCTGTTCTTCCCAAATCCTGAAGCTCGGTGGGCTGGGGGGGTGCTGAGCACAGCTGCTCGAGGCAGAGCTCCAGCACAGCCCACCACCATGCGCTGTGGTCCCTGAGGAAGGGAACAGCCACTGTTACCCAGGTAAATCCCCATCTGCAGCTCCTCACTTAGGAAAACTTCCCCTTTTTGCAGAGTTACTGTCAAAACTACAGGGGACTTATATTTCAAGTTGTCCTTACTGGGATGCATCTAGAACTTCCTTCCTAACAGTGCAGATTTCACTTACAAAAGCACTTCTGTCCCCTCTCACAGCACAGTTGTTAAGTTTTCCTCTCAAATAGCCAAAGGTTACTTGGAATCTTGTAGAGTTACAGAAAAAAAATTAATTAATACCTTCACAATTTGTTCATACCGCATCCCATAATACAAGATGATTACGCACCAATGCCATTCTTACTAAGCCACTGAAACAGAGAGACCTTCTCCTTCCGCCTTATTACGGCTCTGCTTTTCTGCTCATCATCTTTGACAAGGAAATATACAACCGATGCAGATGGAAACCCCTGCTGTAACGCGTGTCTGAATTTGGCAAGCGGCAGTTTTAATTTATTTGCTTCAGGTTGATTATCTGCTGCAGCAAAGTAGCTTCAAATACTCCTCTCCCAAACAGTCCAGCTAAAAAAATGGGGTTAAAACAATCATATGGTAAAATCACAGCTTTAATAAAAGCTTTGATATCATTATTAAGTTCATATAAATTTCCTCTCTTATCTAGCTTGTTCTTCACTGTCTAATTAGTCCAACCACTGGTAGTATATGTTCCTTTCTCCCTTTTTTTTTTGACACAGAAACAAGCAGTTAAACCAGTATTTGCAGTCTTTAATTACACATTAAAATCTTCATCCTTAACTTTTTTTTTTTCATTGAAAGTAGAGGGATTCCCTACAGTGCAATATTATCGTTCTGCTGTACACGCTGCAAGGGCATCTTCTAACGGCTGGGACTGTGGAACAACTTTTAATTAATTGCCACCTTTTAATGGCACAGTTCTCACACAAACATTACCTTCAAGGCAAGCATACATCAAAGAGTCAGAAATTCGCTGTTTTACAACAGAGCTGTGATCCCCAGTAACACTAACATTCACTGAGGGCTACAGACTGCTCCGATTTGTGCATATTCTGGAAAATGAACATGCAGATCAAGGCTAGTAAACGGCCTGAAGTTTCTAAAGTGATACAGCATTTTCCTTGCCCAGCCATGGAGCATTCCAGCTAATCTTCAGCAAAGGAGATGGGAAAAACATCAAATCACCACGCTCAGTCACATAGGGCTGCATATCGCACTCGAAACAAACCTATTTGCAGGATTAGTTTGCGGAGTATGACACAGAAATATCAACAGCAATCAGCTCCAGGGCCCTTTGGCTACTCTCTTCAAGACAGACACCTTCATGGAGGGATTCACTACAAGGACATTCAAGTTAAGGCTATCAGTCCATAACAGCTCACAACACACCAGCAAGTGATGCTTTATACACTGTGAAGAAATCATGGAATCTTAATTACAAGCGCTCTCTTTCCACAGTAGTTGGTTAGGATATGTGTTGAAAAGTGAACAAACAAAACAGATTTTCCCTCCATGTTAAAACACACTGTAAAGTTTTACAACACAAGTAATACACATTTCAGTAATTTCCTAGGGATAAAGCAGCGTCCCAGATCTTTGTCTTTTCTATTTGCACCGACAGAAATTATTATCCTGTTAATGAATATCATAAGGAACATTTGGTTTTAGTAAAAAAATCTTTTCTTTGGACAATCTGTGTTGATCAATGCCTGCTGTTTTTTTGTAATTACTTTGTAAGGAAATAGGCAGCTGTAGGGTAGTTAATGGAATGAAATGAAATTCAGCATGTAACCACAGCCAAAAAAAAGCATTGATCTCGTACAGCAAAACAAAGAGTATTATTACAGAAACCCCTGCTGCGAGATACGTCAATGTATTAAGAGATTAGATCAAGATTAAAATTTTTAAGAGAATCGTATCTCTAAAGATGTTCAGAACAGCCAAAGTGGTGATTCTGTAGTTACCAACTACTGCCAGACCCAATGGCAGCCGATACAGAAAACCAAACAACAAAAACCCCAAAAATTTGCACACAAAGCCATGCGGTGCCCAAGCAGCAGCAATGCAGAGCGTAGCCAGATGACTCCTAGACCTCTGGCAACACTTAGTGTGCTTTCAGAAGTCACCCCATGGCTCACCTGCTGACTACTACCAGAGAGCCAAGTGCAGGAAAGCGCCTCCTCAACCCATCACTCACACATACTGGGACCAATCTGCCGAAAAACACAACAGCTTATTATGGAACAGCTCCCTCTTACCAGTATAAAGGTCTAGTTTGGATCCTACCCAGATCCAAATCACATAGCTCTGTCTGGGGCTGCGACGCTTCTACTGATGGAAGATAAATGCAAATGAAAATCCATATTATATTAACACTGTAAGAGTTTCTCCTGTTTAATACTGTTGGAGCGATTAAGTTTATAGTGTAAAAGACAATTGGATTTATGTTGTATTACAAACTCCATATAAAAATTTAGAAGTTGTAGATGCAGAAGTGGGCTGTGGTCCCAGCAGCTGTCTGTGGTAGGATTGAGTGCTACTGCACATTTTTATCACCTACAAACTTTAAAAGCAGGTCACATTGTTTCCTCAGATTTCAGATTCTCATTAAATCTGTATTGGTCCACTATTCAAAAATTGTCCCTAACTACAGAATCCACATACATCCTTAATAAAGCACAGAAAAGGATGATCAACTGACCTCAAGAGCCCCACAGACTGAAACAGAAAGAAAGAAGGGAAGAAAACATAAGAAAAATAATCATCTGTCTGCCTTCTGTATCTTTGGCATCTGACCAGGATAGAAAACGCATGAATATGGTTCCAGAGTTAAGACAATAGATAACCAGCAGTGAAAGCAAAGCTGAAACATAAACCAAATTAACAGTACTTTATTTCACTATTTACCTTTTACACTGAAATCAAAAGTTCAGCTATGTTACCCCCTTGTCTCTTTTCTGGGGCAGGGCTTGGTAAAGCATCTTTGGCTACAAACAGTAAGATGATTGAGCAGTGTTGTATCCCTGGCAAGTTATTGGATTTGATCTTGTTGGAGCTGTCTAATAAAGTCCCTCATGAATCAAAACCGTACTTTGCATTTTTTTTTCTTTCCAGTTAAATTATATTGAGTGCTAAACAGTAAATACCCCATAACTAAGAGAGGCAGACTGCCATTACATTTAATAGCATGCTGCTTCTTGCTCCTAATATTTAAACAAAACACACAAAAAGCAATAGGATAAAGCAAGGCCAGGCCCACCACAGCTCTGCACCCGAGAGCTGAGCTCTACAAACTGCTCACCACTGGTCTTGACATGGGCCTATATGGCAAGAAAAAATATCTCTTTTACAAAGCTTAGAATGATCTTTCATCCAAATGACAAGGATTGGTTCACTTGCTTGTGTTACATTAGAAAAACAGAAAGAACAACATGGCACCAATATGCAGAGCTGTTGACAACCCTCAGTTCAAGAAAGTTTAATGTTGCGTTATTACGTGGGGATTTGCTCTCAGAATTTGTCATACAATGTGGTTCAAGCATGGCAGATGCTCCCCCAGCTTTGTGGTCAGAGTGTCTCGGCTACTGAATCTGAGAAGAACCAGACTAGCTCCAAACAGTCTATTAAATGTTGACACTGAGTTTAAGAGTAACTTAAATCAGAACTTCCAACTTAAATCAGGATAATTGCAATCTCACTGTATGCCAAATACCCCACAACTTACACTACAACAGCTTCACAAAACACCAGCAGGACAGGGGTTCATCCATTCACTGAAAATTAAGAGAAAACAGTACAACCATGTGCTCCAAACTGTGCACAAGATACCAAATACTAACGTTCAATCTACATGGTACATGACTGCAAAGTAATTAAACTCATTCATGTTAATATCATTGTCTTACGATATGAAGAACTAATTTTTAATCTCTTTTCTTCATATAAAATAGGGATTAATTTGCAGAGTAAAAGGGTCGTGTACTGTATCTACATTTTCTTTTACAGTTTCCTGTTGCACTGTCTGGTTAAAGTCAAGCTAAAGGAATACCATGAGAAACTTAAACATGAACAGGGATATTAATTGAGCTCCTAGTATTGAAAGTTATTGGAAACTGATCTCTTCCTTATTAATACAATTCCCCATCATGTACAAAAAGATATCTCCATGTTCCAGAATGCAAACAGAGTTTTAATCTTTAATTATATTCTCAACCTCAGCTCTTCTGGAGAGAAGTACAGATGTGGGCCTGAGGATTATTGCTTTATTACATTATCATCTCCATAGTATTTAATGAATATTGATACTTAAGGCAGCTTTGCCAGTAGGGGGAACGAACAATTTTAGAACTGCAGAGACAACTTCTGATGACTTTTCACAAGAAGGAAAATACAGCCACGCACTTCGCTCTCTTATTCCAGAATACTTCAAAGAGGAGGCCCAAATGTCGAAATACAGCTCCTAACACTGGATTATTGCAGTAGCAACACTTGTGTATTAAATAACCACACTCCCCACAGTCTATGCACCACATGTCCCACTGAATTAGTACATCGGATCCTTGGTTTCAAAGTATAAAAGTATGAAAGCTGGGGTTTCAGACCTCTGCAGCACAGCAAGGTCAGGCTACACAAGCAAAATTTAAACATACAGTTTAAAAAACAAACAAAACCTATGAGCATTTGTTGGCTTAAGCATGCTTTGTCATTATCTTTAGAATAATCTGCTTCTTTCTTTCATAATGAAATTCCCTGAGCCTAGGATGCAATTAGATGCTGTTTATAAAACAAAATCATAAAAAAAACCCCTCTTTCCTCCAAAAACTCTTGGCAAAAGGGTCATCCGGATTTCTCTTAATGTAAAAATGGTAAGTTACACAAGTTAAGTTCCAAATATTTTATTCTGGCACATCTGATGACTGGGTGTATAGTTTATATACACACACACACCTTGCAGTTAACTGTTAAAAATAGCAATGTTTTCTGAATAATACATCACTGACTACTTTAAATAAAATTCTTTCTTCAAGACTTAATTTCTGTGCCCTGAAGAAAGCTCTTGAACAAATACGATACAATCTTACAGTACTACTTTTATGATAGAACCACTAAAACCAATAAGACATTAACACTGTGAAAGAACAACACTTGGACTGTGCTGGTACAAAAATCAAGCTACAAAACAGAGTTTGGAATATCCGTACATTTATTTTCCCAATCCAGATGAACAGACACCCACTGAGCCAATAAATTAACTTTTATTGGCTAAAGAACATCTTTTGCTAATGTAGCTCCAAAGGGTGGAGCAAGTATGGATATCCTTCTTCTCTCGAAGAATCCAGATGGATTCTGAGCTCTAGAGAACAGAGTAAAGACCTTCTCCATCTCACTAAGAATGAGTGGCAGAAACAACCTGGCCTCTGGAGTGTCTGCCCAGCACTCTATCCTCAAGTCCTTATTATCTCCAAAAATAAAAACTGTCTTCACAGCTTTTTGTTGCTCATTTATCTGGAACAATATCATGGGCAGCAGTATCTTTTCCTTTTTTTTTTAATAAAAGAAAAGTAATTTTGCTGGTCTGCTCCCAGCAATCGAGAACAAATTCACAGAGACTTTGCTCAATCTATTACAATGCTTTCATCGTCGGATAAGGGCATACATCACAGCACAAGAGATTTACAAGACAAGTTGAAGAGCCCTAAACAAAAAAATTGGACTCTTTTAGTCAAGCCCGTCTGTCCACTGAGCCTGAAGTTGTCAAACAAGAATCAGACCTCCACTTATTTATTGCTTACACTGGGCTTATTTCCCCAAAACCACAAACGTGACAACAAATGACCCTAAAAGGCACCATAAAGGGCATGAGTCTCTGTACCTTTTGTGGTGAGCAAGTTCTTAATCCGGCAATTTGCTTTCAGACAGAGAAGAAAGATGATTAATCTGGGAGCTTTGAGAAAGCCCCACGCAACAGAGCTATCAAAATCACCAGGTTTTCAGCTGAGACCCCTAAAAATTCCCATTAAAACTAACTGACCCTCTTGTGTGCGTCAATGAATAGAACTGCAAGAACATGGTCAACATCCTGTGCTTCCTCTTTCCTTTCATCCTCCTCATCTCACCGTTACTCACTGCTGTCATTTTTCAGCCACAGACAGTGCCATACCAGCATCTGCTGGGCTCCCAGCAGGATGGTCCCCTGGCCAGGACTGCCTCTGCAGGCTCACTGCTCTCAGCAACTTCAGACTCTTCAGGACACAGCATCGTGGAGCCACCTTCATAATTGGGAAATTTGTTTTTGAAATGTGATTCCAAACAAAATAATACAAGATTAATTAACTGTGTCAATTACTACATTTCAAGAAGAAAGAAAAAAGCTAAGGAACCATCATCTCTTATTGTATTTATTTATTTATTTCAAATCAGAAGCAGCCATCCTGGTTTTCAGAGGGGTTGCATGTATATGCTGTCCTAGTTGCTCGGCAGGAGCTGACAGCTTTCAGCACTTCAGCTTTGAGATTCCTTAACAGAAGGATGAAACCAGCAGCCAGATGAGAAGCATGTGAGGGAACGCATCTATTAGCAAGTACAGGGAGATGTCTTGTTAATAGAAGACAGAAGGAGGGACAAAGCAGGGAGAGAAAGCAGCCAGCAGTTAGTCATTTTCTCATACAGATACATTTTGGCTAGAAATGAGATGCATATCAATCTAGTATTCCTTTCTGCACTTTAAGAGACACTGAAAGCCAATACTGAAAAGCAAAACACCAAAAGGTCTTCTTCAAATCTGTTCAGCGCTCTTAGAAGCCCTCAGATAATGAAAACAGTGAGAAAATGAAGACTTTCCAGCAGTGGTTGCATAGGGCCAATATCTTCCATTTTCAAACATACCTTTTTGATTCAAAATTGCTGCTTCTGTTTCAGGTATCTACTAGTGAGTTTCTCACTTCCAAATCAGAGCACATCAAATGATGGCCTAAGGCTGGCAAGGGACAAATGAGTGGGCCCACCACAAATCAGCTTTGCCTTTAGCAAATCTCTTTCTCCAGCTTCTTCTGTAAGCACAAGGTGGGAAGACACGGCTGAGCCTCTAAGATACGCTGAAAAGGGTTTGGTTTGTTGTTTTGGTTTGGTTTTTTGGGTTTTTTTTTTCATTAGAAAAGTCATTTTGGAGAGGAAAGGAGTAAAGAAAGCAGAGCATGAGAGAGACTAAGGGCACTGGTGACAATGAGTCGACACAGGACTAGAATCAAGTTTTGTATCACCATCCTTATGAGAAGAGTCACCATTTGGATATATTCAGTCTTGTGGAATAAAACTCAAGTCTCACCATAGCAGTAAATATCAGAGATACAGTTTAGCAAGATAATTGCTCAGCTTGCACCACTGCCATTAAGAACGTCACGTGCAAGAGCAAAAGTTACCCATGCAGCTTCTTCAAGGAACAGGAACATAAATAATGCTCACCAATGCTACCTTTAACTCAAATTAAGAGTTGTTTAATATCTAACTATCTGCATGAAAAATCTGCATAAAAATAAAATAATTTTTAGAAGAGTCTTTGTCAAAACCATCAGCTATGTTACCTTCTGAGCAACAGTGTTTCCAACATTCCCTTGCTGGCTGGAAAGGATTACTGCAGTGTCGCTATTTGCTCCAATCTGCTATCCTAAAATGACATTTTGGCACATAGCCGGTTTTAACTGCTTATGTTTAAGAAAAGCTCTAGATAATATAGTTACTCTGAACAACATTTAATATACACTTGACTCACAGCACATTGTTACTCAGCCCAAAGACTTGTCACTGAACTTAATTTCAATAGCATACATCAAAGGAAAAAAAGACAAAGAAATAGTTACCCCTTTCTTGATTAATCAATAAAGCTAAAAAATAATCCCTGAATTGCCGTGGGAAAATTAGTTTGCAGCATGCGCTTTCAAGGAGATATGCAGTTTTGCACCTGGATTTTCTTCTTCTTTTGCATTTTAGAGAGAATGAAGAGAAAGAAAAAAAAATCACTGCATGATTCATCATTATTTGCATGAAACTACAGCAAGATCAAGACGTTAAAGTCTATTTGCCAAACTTTTTTTAACACTTCTCATAAGCCTGTTTTCATAAGTCTTTTCATAATCTGCTTCTGCCCTGTGTTGGACACATGATATTGCACTCAACAGGTATTTGATTTGACTTAATATAACTATTATCCTCTTCTTAAGACACACCAAGATAGCAAATAAGGACAAATATGGAAAGGTCAAAGAGAAGCCAGAGAGGAGGAAACTAGGGACAGATAAATGGTCAGCTCAGCATAAACATTTTCCCTGTGAACAATGCTGGAAGTGGTAATAAGATACTAACATAACTCAATCACTGGCTAAAGTTTAGTTACCACACTAAAACTTCATTCTATCTGCAAATTCTAGGTAAATACATACCTTACATTAAGATTTATATAGCTGCTTCTGTTGAAGTACAGATGTTTCTATTCAAAAACAGAAGCTAGCTCTTTCTCTCTCACTATACATATTTCCAGTAACTGGAGAAGCCACAATCTTAAAACCCACCAAAATATTTTAAGACCTCTGAATAACAACCGTGACAACTGGTATCACAGTGTTCCAGTTTACAGATTTCTTTGAGAAGTCCATTTTAACTCCTGATAAACCTGATACCGCAACAAAAGAAGAAAACTACTTAGTTAGTCACAAAATACCCCTACCCTTTCATAGATAGAAGAGAAACAACATTTAGTTTTCAAACCTGTAGGTCTGACAGAGGTGCCCTTCTAACCATTCTTCTTCATCTGACGTACCAGTAAAATAACACAACATTTCTTGGATTCCCAAATTAAAAGCCTTTGAAGTCCATACAAAAAGGGAAGGCTCTATTGGCTCTGACTTTTTTTGCTCTTAAACTGCCTTTAATTCCTCCATTGACTGAAGGCTGTGGACTCTGGTGACAACAGGGACTTTTATTATTCCAACTATGAAGTTTTTAGTAGCACAGCGTTTATACATCAGTGGCTCTCGTTCTGTGCAAAAAAGCAGGCAGTTTCTACAAACTACAAGGATGCTCAGTACAATGAATAATTGCTTAGAACTTCATTTTCTACATAATAATCATTTTCTTATATGTAATTAAATATTTTAAGCAGTTTATTAATTTATAAGCTTAGTTGTGGGCATCTCTGTGATTTTGGCATCAGTACACAGACTGCCTGAAGTGTTGATACTCTATGTCCTCAAACAGTTTCTAAGTGTCCTCATAATTGCTTGTCACCTGTAAAAGAGATTTAGATCCAATGCAAAATTAACATATGGTGAACAGATGGACTTGGAACAGGCGTTTGTCGAGAAAGTACTCACACCAAAGACTTTTTGGCTTCAGCCTTTTAGGACCTTCAGAAAAGTCCTAGTTGAAGCTCCAAGTCATACTAATCAGGGGAACATCATTCCTAAATGACAACTGCATGTTGCAAAAACTTCTATGACCTGCTACAAAGAAGAATTCTTGCAACATTTCCATTGTCACAGTGCCTCCATAAACAGAAGAAACAAAATAGTGTTTCCACACAGTACATCACCCACCCGACAAGACCAATTCCTCTTGTACAAAACAAAAATGTAAGCATAAAGCTGCTATTATGATGATTTTAAAGAACTAATTACTATAACAAAAAATTTACAGCACCCTCCCTCTATGCAAACTCTTCAAAACATTCCATTACTTACTGAGGAGGTAAGACAAGAGTTGTTGGCTGGGCTTTTGGTCTGCGTTTTGCAGATACTCCCATCTGGTTGGCTGAACGTTTCAAAGACTGCTGATTCAAAAGGCCAGATGCTAGCCCGGCATGGTACTGCAACTGGATAATAAAACACACATATATTAAAATACATACCACTGCAGTACTCGATCTATGTCAGACCTCTACTATCTGTACCATCTGATTCAAATTACAGCCCATCAGTAAGTTAACGTATGGTATTTCATATATATTGCTTGGATAGAAGATGATGCAAACAAAAGCATATTAAAAAAGTCTGATGTGAAACAGATACTACAACAAAATCGTGCTGTAGGGCAAGTAAGAGGATGAATCAGTTTCAAGACAAAAGAGGCGAGATTTAGACTAACTATAAGGAAGAAATTCTTCACTATGAGGATGGTGAGGCACTGGAACAGGCTGCCCAAATAAGCTGTGGATGACCCTTCCCTGGAGGCGTTCAAGGCCAGGTTGGATGGGGCTTGGAGCAATCTGATCCAATGGGAGGTGTCCCTGCCCACGGCAGGGGGCTAGAACTCTTATGATCTTCTAAGGTCACTTCCAACTCAAATCATTCTGTGATTCTATGAATCAAAGACTTCCCCTCAAGTCCAAACTCTCCCAAAACTTGGGCTTGCTTTTAAATGTTAAGACTGTTTCTCCTCTCAAGAGATCAAGCATTCTTACTTTTTGGAAGAAGATGTGAGGAAGGAAGATGTAGCCCTTTCACTACATACACCAGCTTTTTACAAATAACACTCCTTTTCTTAAACATAAACCCACAAAACGTTCACAAAGAAGTTTCTACCACTGCAAAGAAAACTCTAGCTTTCAAAATACCTGCTAGCATGTCTCCATAGCACTGCAACAGAAAGATTCACATTCACTAGCCTTCTCCTCTAACCTTTTATTTTGCTTCCCAATGAAAGACAAATTTATGAAGGACACAACATGAATCTGCAAGATTTTGAGTGCATTCCCATTGCTCACAGATTTAAGAACAGCTACTGTGCTGTGCCAACCCTGAAACCAGCTTCAAATGCAAGAAAAAGCTCACCCCTAAACCCCTGAACATTCCCATTTTCCCATTTTTTTTTTAAGAGAAGGGAATGGGGGGGGAAAAGCTCAAGATTTAGTGCCAGACAAATGCAATTCCCCTCATCATTCTAGTCCCCACAGCAATATGTTCAATAAATTGCCTAAAGATTTGTTCTGAACAAGGTGAACTGTTTAACCCGTTAACAACTCGAATCCCAAGATCTGCATATAAGAAATGTCACTGTTACAAAACTATACTTTACAAGTGTTCAGAAAATAAAGTGGTCTGAAAGCTGTTCTACAGGGTAGTGTCTGAAAATGAGGGAAAGAAAGCTCGGCACAGTGATCTACTCGAAAATGGCTATTAAAACGAGTGAAGCCATCTCGTGAGCCAATCTGACTCGAATGTTAACGCTCAGAGCATCTGTAAGGATTTTTCACCGGCTCCTGATTTACTTGGCTGCTTTGCCACATGACTTCGGCTGTGGCACAACACAAAGACACATCGCATTCCTAATGGGAAGAGAACCACGCTCCGCTGGGGCGGGGGGGGGGTTGGATTGCCCCAACAGCTCCACTTAGACCAATGGATTTTACTCAAATTTGTTTTTCAACAACAGATTTCTGAAATGAAAAAAAAAAAAAAATCAATGAGAGCAATGGACAGGACAGGTTTGAAAGGCAATGCTTCAAAGTGTCAAGGGCTTAGTTTTCAATCTTCACTATCAGAATTGCAGTGAGTGCAATATGCAGGGAATTAAAGGGACAGACAGCTCTGGCAAAAGACCCCTCTGACTCCAGGAACACGCTTTCCCTTCTTTTTCTTGCATCTTATTACAAGCAGCACTCCTTCAGCCATTTTGTGCTCCTGACACCATTCACTCATGTTTGCTGTGCAGAAAGACAGACAGGTATGTCAAGTAAATAAAATCATTTGGACACTTGCCCAAAGACTGAGGTAATCACAGGTGCTAATCATAGATGAATTTTAAATGTAACCTTTTAAAACATTTCATAACCTCCTGCCTCGTCTGACATTTAGTGGTCAGGCATTAACAAAAAAAGGGAATTAAAAGTAAATATATTCTAAAAAACAATTCTGTCCTTGAAGGCTGACTCTCAGCGATGAAGCTATTTTTATTAATTATAAGTATTCCTTTATAATCTACCTTTGGTCCCAGAAATGCAGATCTGACTGTCAAAATCTGTAAGGGCCATTAAATATTTACCAAATCATCCTTACAATGGGAGAAAAGGTCAAAGTTAATAAAACTGACAGGCAGCTTCTGTCCAGCTTGATTTATACATTATTAAAGGATCACATACTGTCCTGCAAAGAACGCATTCCTTTCTCGAGGTGGAGGGGTGTTAACTGAAAAGACTGGGAAATTGTTTCTTAATCATTTGTTCTGAGGAGCAGAAACAAGATTGGAAATAATGCCATAGCAGTGCCACGAGCATCAAAAGTACAGCCAGGAGATTCAGTGGTCCTGATGGGTAATGAACATGCCATTCAGTTTCTTTATCCTTAGCAAAATAAACATCTTTCTCATGACAGCAAATCACAGCTAAAAACATACCAATCTCCTCAAAAATTTTTCCTTACCACTAAGAGAATGCTATTTCCAAACACATCTTTACCTTAGGGAACGTACGTGAAATATGCTGTCAGCGGATATTACGGGTGCTAAAAAGCTCATGCGGGCAAGCTGAGATGAGCTCCTGATACACAAACCTTCTGAGGGTTAATAAACACGGAGAAACTACACTTAGCTCACAAAGTCCCTGAGCTGGAGGAGTGCCAGGGAGGACACTGCATACAGGCTGATGCCCATAGCTGCTGCCGGACAAGAGAATCCAAAGGCTTGTGGTGCTCCATCCGACCTGGCAAAGCAACTCTCTTTCAGTCAGTGTCTGCAGAGGCGTAAGGGACCCTGCAACCCAACACAGCCAAAAGCTGGACACCTGTGGATGGTCATGGAGCACCTTGAGCACCTTTTGTAAGCATATTTCCAACAACCTGCCATGTACTTCTGACAACTTTGCTCATTTAAACCAGCAGAATGGTAAACAGTGATATCTTTACCCACAAAACACGCTAAACTGAACTCGAGTATTGGTGCAGCACTAGGTAGGACTGCAAAACCTTTCTTTAACAGACACTAAGAAACTCCCCATCATTCAGAGGCTTTAATACAGCACGCATCCACAACTTTCAGCTTTGGGGAATTCCAACTGGTTCATGCAAAGCTAAGCTCTTCGCTCCCTAATGAAATATTCCTCCATAAAATTTCAACAACATTGATCTTTTTTTCCCCATAGATGTAGATGAAACAAAATCTATTTCAGAAAACTAAGAAAAAGAACAACAACATCAAAATCAATTTATAACACTTAGCAGCTAGGACGTCCACTAGTGCCAACTTGTACAGTTTTATGACAAGTCTCATGATAGCTGATATTTATCTTAAAACTGTGGTTCCAAGTAGATGCGTGAATTCCACATTTTAAAATCAAGAGACTGATTCTCAAGGAGGGAGGAAAAGTACTGAAAATAACACTTCAGTACAAAAGCTTTAGCTGAAGGTAAATAAAAACAGAACGTGGATTAGTTTTGAATGTCATTATTTTTGAGACTTATTGTTCTACATTAATGACAACGTGGCCCATACTTTCTAAAAGTAAAGATTATCAGTAATGTTTTACAGGTGCCATAATTCGCAATTTTGCAGCATTGCTGAGTATATAAATTCATATATTAACAGCTCTCAATCTTCCTCACAAAGTGAAATACATTACAATAGAGATGGCACTTCAGAGCCACTTCTCTCACAGTTGTAATTGTAAGGAGGGCAATTCCTTCATTTCTGTAAGATGGCTTTCACATTAACTGTCTAAACAGAGAAGGTGTATTAGAGAAATACAGACTGGATTTAGATCCTAAAGCGTTAATACTCTTAAAACTTAATCACAGAATACCTGTTATTTATTCCACATCGGGGACTTTCTTCTTATCAGAAACAAGGCAACACAACCCTAAAACAATGAAAACAAACAAAAAGCAACCCTTCCACCTTCCCAAAAGATCACGCTGTCCTCTGCAGATGATTTTGAAGGTGTAAAGCAGAGAATTTCTGGTACAGCCAAAGGACTTAAACCAGAACAATGCTGTATGGCCCTGTCGTTCGACAGAAATGTACTGACTGTACCATAACAGATTGTATCTGGGCCTATGGAATTGCTCTACAGAGTATGTTATGAAACATGTACACAGCGTTATCTTAAAACTTAAAAAATTAAAGCTTCATCATTAGAATAAGGCTGGGTCTAAAGGTCTTTTGTTTACATAATTCATGAGCTGAACATTTTGCATCTGCTGACTGCTGACCAAACAAGTCCTTACACTCCACTAACTTACAAGGCCATTTAAAGTTGCAAAAATTGGGTTGGACTGGTGGTGAGAATCAGGAGGTGTGGGGAGGGAGATAAAAAAAAAGAAAAATTCTATCACTTGGAGCATTTACAACTGGTGGTGTCAACTCACCGATGCACATTAAATTTAGACATTACCATTATTTAAAGCTCTTTAAGCACAACAGGTTCTATTTTAAGGTGAAATCAGAATGACTTTTCTTTGTGATCACATTACCTTGTTGTGATTTTTTTTTTCCATTCTCATGTAAATACTTACAGACTACAGAAAAGCATTTTCTCAGGTATAGGTAATGTATAAAGATATTTATTTCCATTCCTCAAAAAAAAATGGAGTTTGATAGAAGTGGCAGACAGACACTTACCGATCATGGAATTCTTGGAGTTCACTGTGATACTGGTGAGCACATGCACATTTACTTCTTTTTAAGATGCACAGTACTTTGCCCCTCATCATTAAATTATTTCTCCCTTGCAGCTAACGAGGGGTTTGTCCATTATGATAAAACTCTAGTCGCTCTTTTGAAACGAGCAATGAGCAAGCAAGGAGGACACTCCCACAGTTTCATCTCTGCAGACTAAAGGAGGCAAGAGAGAAATTACATTACCTTAATTGATATTTTTAAGCTTCTCTCGGATAATGAGGCCAGTTCAGAAATTCTCTTTTTCTCCAAACAATGTTTGATCATTTTAAGACAGCCGAATTCTTGACTTGGCCAAAGCAGCATCAATAAACCAAAAGAGCAGGCTCTAATTTATTTACCCATTGGTTGTCCTCTTGTGGAACTGGGTTGCAGGGTTTTCAATTAATAGGGAAGACAGATATTGCGCCTTTGCTCCTTTGCTCCAGTTTACAATATAATTAGGAGACTTTGTTCTATTTTTTCCAAGCATTTATGCCCCCCAGTTTACAAGAATATTAAGCAACAAATACCCCTTCACAAGGAGGATAAAGGCTACCTCATGCCAGTCTTTTTAAAATCCCTGTACAAAAGTTACTGCATATTTTTTTCGTAAACAGCCTGATCTGACTCAACTGTGAAACTAATGAGCTCATGCTTCTGTAAAAAGCTTCTTGCATGCCACAGCTCTTATTTGCATTGCACCAAGATGCACAGTGCCACTCCTTCACACTGGTCAATAAACAGGGAGATATGGAACATTTTGAGGGCATTCACTAGCACCTGCAATCCTGCATTTCTCCCAGGTCTCTCCTCCTCCCTCCCAAGGCTAGGGAGTCGAAAAAACAAGTTTAGACACTGTTCTATATAAAAAGACACAATAGCAGGAAATGCACGCATACATATCCCTCTTTCTTTTAATGTTTTGTCTTCACTACATCTTTTATTCCACTGTCTTTGAATTCCTATTTTTGCTGAGAGCGCTGTTTTAATTAGTGTCAGGTTTCACCCTTAAAGTGTGTTCTTCTCATACTTTTCTTCCAAAAACATTGAAGTTCTACTGATGAATGACTGTACCAATGTTCCCTCACTCCAATACTGCTTGCAAGTCTTTGGCTTTTTACCATGCAGAGATAGCAAATCTGGTGACAGTTTCTTCACGGAATTGGTCAAAACTTCAGCATCTGCATCCTTGCTGCCAATAAAATTATCTGTGCTGTTCTAAGTCTCTGCAAAAGCCATGATTCCTCCTCCTCCACGTTCACTGGTGGGTTGTGGTTTTTTAAAGTATTCTGTTCTGGAATCCATTTAATACACATCAGTGACATATTCTCGCCTTTTAGATAATGTCGATATATAGGGACACCACACAGCCAACAGGCTCGGAGGTTTAAAGAGATCTAGTATTAGAAATGGATAGAGTCAGAGTAATCACAGAACGGTTTGGAATCATAACACTACCTTATTTACCTCTTCAGAAGAAGCATAAAATACAGTTACCAAGATGTTTACATATACTTCCAGATGCACTGAAGGGCTTGTACATTTCTATTTCCTAACAGATAACTGAATGTACTAGCATTTCATTGGACATGCATCTACAACCTAGATGCATAACAGAATCACAAAAAGCAGAGTACAATTACTATATGGCATTCACATCTAAATGACAGAATAAAACCATGTGCAGTAACAAACAGTATTTTCAAATCACCTGGAGTTCAAGGTTAGTAGTTGGTACAGAGGTTGTCCACTAATATGGAAACGGTCTCAGTGTTGCTCAATGCGACACATTCAAACTTGTGTGTTTGTTTAATGGATTTTATTAAAAGTCTTAAGACCCAGGAAGTGCACTTGAGGAATCCTTGACAGAAAATCCAAATTCTTTTTTGACAAAAGTATTATCTCTGCGTAGGACAAATAATCTGGAGCTGGGAAAACTGATCATTAAAACTCAAGACTGAATAAGGACATAATTAGCATCTTCCCCCAGTGCTGCCACGCTCCCTTCAACAGCCTCCAGAACTCTCAACTCAAGACACTGTTCTCATGGAGAAATTAATATTTTCTAAAGCTCTCGACTAAATCTTCGGTGTCAGGGGCTCAGGTGGCAGCTATGTCAGTATGAAGAATGGCCTGCTGCCTCGGTGACAGGGGATGCTCAGGTGCTTATATAAGAAATTTGAAGATACTTTAGAACTGAGTGGTAGAATGAAGGGCTGGAATAAGCAACAGAAACTTTTCAAATTGCCTAGCAGCACACGGTGATTTGCAGTGCTATGGCTGGGCTTTACCAACAAAGCAAACAAACTACTTTTCAGATAAATAAAGAAATTAATACTCCAATGAAATGCCTACGAGGTTCAGCTTATGTGACTCCACTAGTTCCACTGCAACGACAGGCAAAAGGGGAGAACGACAGGCAAAAGGGGAGAACGACAGGCAAAAGGGGAGAACGACAGGCAAAAGGGGAGAACGACAGGCAAAAGGGGAGAACGACAGGCAAAAGGGGAGAACGACAGGCAAAAGGGGAGAACGACAGGCAAAAGGGGAGAACGACAGGCAAAAGGGGAGAACGACAGGCAAAAGGGGAGAACGACAGGCAAAAGGGGAGAACTTTTCCCCTTTTCCCTTGCAGCAGTGTGAGCTCTTCCTTCTCAGAGAAGTTTCACTGAAAATCTCCAGCTGAAACAGTATGTTAACTAAGAACTCTAAATTTAAACTCTGGGGTTTTTTAAACCTTTCAGAAGAGCCATTCATGGCTTAAAACAGGGACTTTCAGGATTTTTTTCAGAAACAGAACATCAGACTTCAGGAAAATTAGCTCTCTGCATTTAATTATGGTGTTTTCAGGAGAAGCTGGATAATCATAGATCTGCAGTCCTTGTCATTTGTATACAATGTAGAGAAATCATCCTACTCCATACTGCTAGAGACTAAAACCTATTTTACTCCATCAGTTTGTGCAATGCACTATTGAAAAGAACAGCACATGGCCAAACCTTATTTAAAAATACTCCACACCCTTAGTAATTTTTTAACGTCTCTACTTTTAGACCACCAAACTGTGCATGGAAAAGCCAACTTTTGAAAAATCAGTTGAAAAGATACTTCAAGTCAGACATCCAAAAAACAGGAAGACATTTATAAAAGTCTTACTCAAATGATTTCTTTAGACTCCAAAGAGTTAAGTTATGAATGTTTTGAGGAATGAAAAACGAATCTATCAGGTTTGATTGATAAAAGCGTAGCTTTTAACTAAGACTGAAAAACCTGAAGACTGGCAACATTTCTTCCAGAATAATATGCTTCCTCTGCTTTTTTTTCAGCACAATGCACATAAATCAAAGAAATGTTAAAGAGGCCCATACATCACAGGTTGGCATTTCTGAACTATTTACAAAATCTGTAATAGTCAAGAGGATGAAAAATACAGATGTGTGACCAGGAAAGTTGCTGAAAGAAAAGAAGGCAGCTCTGCCATCCCAGCAGGGTTAATTAAGGTTGCAAACAACTCTTGACTGTAGAATTTAAAAATACTAAACCAACACAATCCTATTAATGGAGGGTTATAAAACCCAAACAAAACAATACGTCAGTCAAAACAGGAGAAGGTGAATTTGAGTAACATGCTTGTTCCACGATTAAGCACATGCTTCTGAAACTAGATAGAGCAAATGCTCTAAGAAGGCTTGAATTATGGCTTATATTATCAAACGTGAGGCTGACCTTTCATCTGGAAAAAGACAGCCCCAAAAATATCAGTAACTCCAGTGCCGAGCTGCGTATCCATCAAATTTTCACACCCTGACAACCAAGCATACAACAGACTTTTACAGATGAGGTTTTCCTCAACAAGTTTTACAAATGAGAATCTCGTCTCCTCTTCTAAAGGAAAGACATGGATTATGGGAAGTTTATCTGTCCATCTGCTGCAGATGTCACACTCTGACTAGAGTGTTCAAAAAGCACAGAGATGTTTTACAACCAAATCCAAAAACTCACTGCAGTCTAAACTAGTGTAAAAGCCATATGCTTTGCAAAAACACCTCTTTTGCTACACGTTTTTTCACCACAGCACAAAGAGTAACAGTTTGAAAGCTGCTTTAATCTTTATTTCTGAAAATAGATCACATATTCTTACTCTCATCTGCCACACTTGGTAAGTTTACCGATCAGGAACCGGAAAAAACAAGGAAATACTACACTGTGCACTGGAAGCTAAAGAAGACACGGGCCACAGCAGAAAGTTCCCTGCTGTTCACAGGTAAAGCAGCTCAGAGCCCAGGACCAAGACGCCGCACTGAACAGAAGTGTTGGGTGGAAAGACACATACAGCAGAGCTTTGCACTTTTCTCTGTCATTGTTGAAGACTCGCAGCAGGAGTATTTCAGATAAAGCCAGGGGACCCCAGAAATATCTTTAGGAGTAAAGCAAATGGAATACAGTTCATATTACTTTCATGGGAGCTTATAATGATATTGTAATTAACTCAATTACACCACAAGATTAATAGCCTTTAAAACGCTCCCAGTCATTCATTACAGGCCTAATTAAAACTCACTTTTGGTGTTGAGCCAGCAAGAAATATGAAACTACTTGCTAACTATCCATATATGATTATATATGGTAATACCTTTATCATTCTGTTTGTTTCCATGTTCACAATCCAGTGAGCGGTTTGGTTTTCAATAAAAAATTATATCAAAGAAGAAAAGTGGATAAGGTGCCACTTCAGAAGCTTCTACATCTGCAACAGCATAGCAGCTCGCTAAGCTCACCAGTTTATTTCTAGTTTCGCTGCAACAGTTAAGGTCTTCTACAATAGCAGATGCCTTTCCTCCCACACATCAATTAATTCGCAAATGCACTCAGGTTGTAGAAATAATGAAGTGCTGAATGCTTTTCTATTGGCAAGTTTTGCTGTCAGGAGGTGGATGCTGTAGGCGAGGTGCTAAAATGTGCTGCTGTTATATGCAAGCCAAAGGGAAGACATGCCACATGAAACTTGGTCGACAGCGAACAGGGCACGTCAATTATTTTATTTACCCCTATCTCACTGGAACCAAAAGGAAGAAATCCTCTCTTTTTATTGTATTTATCTAGGTATTTATTACACACCATTTACAGAGAGATCTGAAGTTTTAAGCTGACCCAAGAAACATTTCATGTTCAAGAAGAAAAGTAGTGCTATATATGCTAAAAAAGCTACCTCGAAATTGCTACAGTTACAAATAAAGAATTCAGTAACTAGGAAATGCTTGAATTCATATTGCCTATGCAACATAAACCAGTGTGCTTGTGCTAAGGATTCAGATTTCGATTACATGCTTCTCTCCAAAGGACCTCAAATTACAACAGTCTGGAGGATCGCACGGATGAAGATACTGTTATTCAGCACCCATATCCATGCATAGAACGTTATTTACAATATTTCACACAATGCCCACACTTATCTTCTCAGATGTCTTCTGTGATATTCTCCTTCTTTATCTTGCTTCTTTCAAATACTGTTAAATTTACCTTCGGATTTCTTATTTTACTCACGCTGGGTGTGCATTTGAGGAATCTCAGCTTTTTAAGAACACTGCATGGTTTTACTACTTACTAGATTTGTAGTAGAGTTCCTACAGACAATAACTGCAGTCAGGTGCTCAGCACATCTTCCAAGCAGCCAGAAAAGGCTTTAACCCAGCGGCAAGGTTGGAATCTCTACCCCTACCTCTATCATTTGAAATAAAGGAGTAGTTAGTAGGAGTTTACCGTGGCTTTCCAACTTGATCAGCCACTGACAGGAACTGAAGCACATATTGCTACCTGTTCTCTGAATATTCAAAGTTAAAAACTAAGATTCTGAACTTCCAAATTAAATTCTATGCTTTGGAGGACAGCGTGTTCTCACGTGCAGACCATTCTGAGTCTTCAATTTATAAAGAATATAGTTAGTGAGGACAGAACAGATCGAAAAAGCCCCAAAAAGGTACATTATAGTTAAGAGCCTGGACGGCTGGAGTTGATCCTTTCCACAAGCTTCCTAGGAAACCTTAAGTCAATCTAGAAGAACATTTGTGAACACTTAGCCTTGCCTCTCACCTAATTCAAGTTATTTCTGGTTTTATACTTTAGCAAATGTAGTTAGAAAAAAAAAAAGAATATGCACATGCTCAGTCTTTCAAGTCTTCCAAAGAAGGCAAATCCTGTACTATTCCCCTTCAGTTCTTCCAGTGCTTAATTACAAGTGTTTAAATCATGTAACTCGGTTGTAGTTTGAATTTGTTAAACTTTATTTTCAATTACTAACTTTTTTTGTCTTTGTTTGCTATAATGAAGAAGCCTTGTAGTCTCTTTTTCCCCCTCAATAAAGACATTGGTACAAAGCAAGTGAGTCATCCGTTATCTTTGCTTTCATAAGTGAAATAAATTGAACTTGTTTGATCATACAGAAGGAGCATAGGAACCCAAATGCTTTTGATCAGTTCTCGTGTCTCACAACTAGAAAACCCCAACCTAACAGGCACCTAGACAAATGGTAACTAATTATTTTTACAATTAAACTAATGATTAAAACAGTTTTTAAGTGTTAATAATTTAAAATGATATTAGTACAGGTACTAACACGTAAGGAAATTTGTTGTTAAAAATACATGATTTTCTACTTCGTAAGACATTCAATTTTCAGGCTGACCTTGTCCCTTTTAAATTTTTATAGCATCTTCAGTTACAATTTTCACATGGGCAGGCAAACCTTCTTATGTTCTATATTAAATGCAAGACACCTTCTTGGCGTGATCTACAATATTAATAATATAACAGTACCAATTTCAGGAGTAGCAATGTAGCATTAACACACGCGTACCTACATGAATGGAATTTAACTATGTACATCGTGGAAATCTTTAATGCACCACAAAAAAAAAAGCAGGTCTAAGACAGCTCAGACACACTCTCAGATTTCCTCTTTCAGCACACAAACACATGACCTTGTCATGCTTCGCAAGGTAACATCAACATAGCTGATGCAAGAAAACATATGCTTCTCTTTACTGGACTCAAAATAGGAATAGAGGGGAAAGAGAATGACACTCGGGGCCAAACCTCGGGTTTCTGAAGGCCAGGCTTGCAGCTGTCACTGCACTGAGCACAAACCCTCCCCTCCCACACAAATCCTACAGCATTCCTATCGCTAACTGCCACAACAGAATTCGAAAAATACTTTTTGGAAATGACAAACACTACGCATTCTTTATTGAGCTAGCAATCTGCACTGATGTTATCAAAAGAGTTTGAAGACTTTGAGGCTGAGCTATTTTCAAGTTGCTGTGGGACACAGTTAAACCACAGGAAAACCTAAATGATTAATTTTTATGGATTTCAAAGGAGACTGACATATATTTGACTTTTCATGCATCAGCTGGCTTGCAGGCACTCTTCAATAACCCAATTACCACTTAAATATCTGAATCTAACCCACAGATATTTCAGCTCCTCACATAAAACCAGACATACCTTCTATCTATACTTTGATAATCACTAAGAAAATCTTACCAGATCAAAAATCAGCACTTTGGCACCCCAGTTTAAGGTACCAAGTAAACTAAGAACCTGCTGACTGATTTCTGGTATTCTATATATTATTATATATGCTGTATCCCATATTCTCACTTATTCTTACCTTTCTCACCTCAAACACCAAAAGCAACCCCATCTTCTCTAGCAGTTTTGAGCTAACTGGAAACAAACCCTGTATGGAGCGAAGCTCACCTTGGTGCCCAACGCTGCAGCTATGGTGGGTGCAGAATATCAGGAAACTACAACAAGCAACTAGTTTAGCCTGTGAATTGAGAATGTAAAAATATATTATACAGTTACGAAAAACCCTGCATCATTTTGGTCTTTAAGATAGACAAGGCAATTGTATTGAAAAACCTGCACAATTGTTACATTACAATTCAGTTTTGAAACAGACAAGCTGATAAACTGAGAGTTGAATTTCAGCATAACTAAGTTTTCCAGAGTCTCCTTAGCCGGTCAGCAGTGAACATAGTTACTTAAGCAGCCAAAAACGGTTTTTCTGTATGGGATCATATCGCCAGCAATACAACAAACTGGTGTGCATTTAAGGAAACCGGGGCTGTAGGGGGCCAAAATAGCGCTTTTTGCAAACCACAATCGCTCCTCTAGCTACAAAACCTTTTCTAAACGGGGACACTCCCTACCTACCTCTCCAAGTTTATTTTATCGAGGCAAAAATTCAACAACCAACAATTCATTCAATTATAGTTTTTGCCTAAGGCTTTAGTAAAAATAAAAGGACAAGGGAAACTTACACATGGTACTGAGGAGCTGAAAACTTGCTGCTGGCATACTAAACAAATGGGAACAACTAAAAGCCACGGAGAAGTCTTTAACTTATACTACTGAGTCTAATGCTTGGACAGTAAGGAAAACAGATGGCTCTGCAATATGGAGATGGCTCCATGAAAAGCAATCGGCACAGGGATGCTGCAACAGCAGAGTAGCAATAGTTTGACTGGTTGGTGCAATAGCCATAGCCAACCAAAATGCATCATTTCAGAGTATATGGCAAAAGTAAACAAGAGTAGAACAACATAGAACTTCTTCTTACAGTTAGCTTGCATTCCTTGATAGAGCATGGTCTAGTTTAAGAGTTTTTGGACAGTCCTGCATAGTTCCATGCAAATAAATGAAGCTGATCCTAACAGCATTCCTCTTCCTGTCCCATCCCCCTCCCAGTAACTCTGCATTACACCGAAAGGCTGTGAACGTCAGCTATTTAGTTCTACTTTTAGCTCTGCTTTAAATAAAAGTGTGCGGAGTGCAAGCTGCATAATGAAGGCTCAAAACCATGGAGATGGCGCAGACTGCAATTGGGCAGCATCACCAAGCTGGGGGTGGGGTGGTATTTTTCATTTTTCGTTCTGGCAGATGTATTGAATTTGTGCAACAAACCCAAAATTTGCCAGGGAAGTTTCCAGCTACAGGCTGGAGCTGACAAGCATCTGGCTCCAAATGGAATTCCGGTTTCAGGCCCTGAGGACAAACTTGGAATCAACAGATCCACAGTGCACAGGCACACATGAACACACAACAAATAGGAGAAGGACTTCTTGACAAATGTGTAAGAAACTCAAACTAATCTGTTTTCTTCAAGTATTACGCTTCAAGGCCATCATCACTAAAGCAATCAGTCAGTCATGCAAGGACTTTTAATAAGCTAAAAATCTAACCTGCAACTTTTCAGAAAAGCCAACTCATGATCAACATTTTGACCACAAGATCCTCTTAAAAAAAAAAAATATATATATATGTTTTTGAGGGAATCAAAGCACATATGAAAACCTAGGTTTAAAGCCCAGCATAAGATTCTTCTTCCTCTGCAGTTCTCCTACGATAAAGCAGGTTGTTTAAAAGGCAAGGTCAGTTAACTGTGGAGTTAACCATGCCCTGCACACCATGATGTGATCCTATCCAGCTACGGATAATGCCGACATATTCTCCATTTTGGCAACAAGACTATTTTAATCTTTAAAAAATCCATTAAAACAAGTGCTTTACTGTATAATACATCTGTTATTTTTCTTAAATCAAAACTAACTGACACAATTGCTGATACTGGCATAAGGCAGTGGAAACCAAAGGCCTCAGCATACAGTTTTACAACATGGTTTGGAGCCAGGAAACTTTTGCTAAAGCATCAGCCCTTCCATGTCCCTGCAAAATATTTTCCCTGTACAAACTTTCCACAGTTCAAGAATTTAGTTAAAGCAGTCTCGAAGTACTGTTTACTCAATAACATTACCTATCAGTGAAATCCAAATGTTTCCCTACGAAGCTGCAACAACTTCTGGAATGCAAATTCCAACATAAATCCTGTGGAAGATGAGAAAAGTGCAATCTGCTGTCAGTAATTACACCAACAGATACATATGTTACAGGTAACAACAAATGGAGGCAACTAGAGCTCAAACAAAAAAACCAAAAAAAAAGCAGAAAAGTTGGTCTAAAGCATTTCCAAAGTGGAGGGACAGTACGCTGTCCGAACACTGATAAAGGCAGCAGCTCAGCAGCCTTATGAGTCAGTATTAAAATACAACTGAACTCACTTGTTTTTAGTTTGCAAAAGAAACATGAAAGCTCAAGTTAATGATCTCTTTCAATGAGCAAACAAGTGCTATTGTTCTTTAAAGCCATCATAACGTAAGAAATTAAAGCAAGCTTGTTTTAAGGAAGATGTTTTCAAAATACAATTCTCTTCCTCTGGACTTAAGCCTGAGGAGTTCACTGTGCAACAGGAATTAGAACTGAACCCACAAACTAATTCTCAGCATGTACATTCACAGCATCTTGCCTGCCGTGACTGCTGCTACTGGTATTACTCTTCTCAAGAAAGCAAATGATAAATATTGATTAAATACCTACTTTGCTTAAATACTCTTGATAAAGGAATTCTTCTTCCCCTTTCTAATAGGTATTTTACCTTGACAGCTGATGGATTCTTTATTAAACTGTTTTCACTCAAAACAGCAGTCTGCTGCTACAATTACCGAACTGAAGAAAAGAGCGATGCCAGAGCCCTGTGATTTTAAGGGAAAACAAGAGAAAAAGGCATAGAGGTCACATAACACTAATAATCCCACTGACAGGGTTTCTTTACCTTGAAAACTTCCTTTCACACAGAAGCAGTCTTTTACAACCTGACAATTACCTATAGCCTGGAAATTTCATGAATGTACCATGTATTCTTGCTTATAACCTCCTTGAAGTCTCTGGCAACAACGTGTTTCTAACCTGCTGATCAGGATGACATACAGCTGCATACATTAAAAGAACAACCACTTTTCCAGTACCCTACATGCTTGACTGCTGCACTTTAGAAAATTAATTGTTTCCATAAGTACTCTCTTAATTAAGACAGACATCATTAAGTCTTAAAAAAAAAACCCATAAATTTAAGCAACATGTAAGAAAACAAAACCCAAATCAGTCAGTCAGGGCACTGTTTGGCTTCCTCAGCCACCAGGAAAATCACAAAGGATTTGCTGCTACTCAGAGCTGATCTTACAAGCCTCTAAAAACTTTGCCTGGTCCATTATTTATTTAAAAAAATATTCCCTCCTTATCTACCATAAGCGTAGCATACATGAAACATTAGTTTCTCAGATTTCACATTGTGGCTGACAAAGCAAAATGCACACTGAAGTTAGAATGCCATCAGAGCAAGAATTCTGGAAAAGGCCACCTTAAATAAATGCACAATAAACATCAGGCCTCTCAAGCAGAGTTTTAAGCACTGCTGTTATGTCAGTGTCTATTTTAAAAGCAGGTCATGGATGCTCACAGAAAAGCCACAAAACTTTGATTTCCATTCATCTGGGAATTACTACATTTTGCAAGTTAGCACATATGAAAATGCACTAAGGACAGCCCTCCAAAAATTATTTAGACTCTGGGAGTTCTACTACAAATAACCTTTGTAAAACAGATAATATTCCCTAAAATGGATTTTTGGGAAAATGTGACCCTTAGAGAGTCATCCTTCCGTGTACTGTTAACGCAACAAAACCCTTACCGTAGCATGACCACCATCAAATATGCATTTACTCAGCACATAAAATCATAAAGTTACTTTGAAATCTGTTTGAAGATTAGCTAAAAGCACTTGCAATGCAGTATTCTCAGATTCAGGAACAGTTCCCATGCCATTAGCCTACTCTATTCTATGCACTTTCTCCTCTGCTGCTGTCCTTCTGTGCAGATCTTCTGTAAATCAAGCTTACCAGCACAGGAAGTGAGTAAAACTTAACAACGAACAAAGTCCTACTATCAAATTAATATAGCAATAATATAGTTCACAAGGGAAAAATTTTCAAGAATAATGTGTTTTGATTTATCAACTTAAATTAAATCTTTTTCCCCCCATCAACTCCTGTTTCATTTCAGGACTCCTCTTGCTTTGCTGCAGGGAAAACTAATAGTACCTGAGCAGGTGGATGTTGTATGTCCTCACTTCTTTGCATTCACACAGCTACAGCAAAGCAGTTGTATCACTTGGGTGGTTGCAAAAAAATAACCAAAAATTTTTTCACCTCTGTATACAAATACATTTGCCCATTACATGGAAACCTAACTCTGAAACACCATATCTACAAAACAAAATATTCCAAGGCTGCTTGGTCTCTCTGGATATCTGTACAATATCAAGCTGCTACATAAAACACTACTACTGAGATGTTCTTTTGATTCCCCACAATCAAAGGTCTCCACCCATGAAGAGCGTCTACTGTCTCTCTCTACCGTCCATGCTGCACTTTGAACAGACAATATCATCCCTTGGATGTGTCACCTCTAGCAACTGAACAGATGATCCAACAAGACAACTGGAGTGTAGCTTTCCTCACAGCCTTTCCCTGGAAGAGAGATTTGTTTCTTCCACTTGGGTAGAGTGTAGTAGACTCCTTTGTTCTGCTTCAGCTCTTCCAAAGGGAAGGAAGAGGTGGCTTGGAGGAAGTACAACTAACTAGCATCCACATTGACAGGGGAAAGCAAGCGCATTGACTTGTGCCCTTTATGTATTGATGCTTTAGCTGAGTAAATTAAGATGTACAGGGGAAAAGCAAAGAGCACCAGAAGCAGGTATATGACCCAGAAAAGCACAGTAGCAATTTTATATCTTCTTCAATCTTCCTGAAATGTGATTATAGTTGACCTTTAAATCTAGTAGATCAACCAATCAATTCTGCTGGAACAACCCTGTACGTGTGATCTAAGAGCATACCCACACTTAAGCTTCCAATGGCCACCTTGGCGAAGTCATTTTATTTTGCTGTAAAAGTTACCAAGATTTGTCTCCATTGATTTTACTTGCAAGAAAAACACAACATCAGAACTGCAGCATCAGCAGACACTAAAGGTCTCAGCTTCTTGCAGGATGAATGCAATATCAATAGTTATTAGGATGTATTCATACAAGGTACACAAGAGGGATGGAAAGAAGATGCTAGTAATCTCACTTAATCCTAATGCAGCCCCAAGTCAGGCTCTTCAGGCTGTGGGAAAAAAATATGCAAGGAAAAAGATAAACACTCTACAGTATTTGCCAAGCAAAACGTTGAATTTGGAACTGCAAACATCTTTAACAGCTCTTTAAGTAGTAAAGCTTTCGTGTCGTGTTAGATGCTGGTTCTCTTTCAGCTGATAAATTGTGTTTTAACAAAATAACCCAAAAGAGGCTTCTGGATGGTGTTTGTCCTTAGTGGGCTCAGAAGTGAGACCAGCACCCACCAGTGATCCTGCTCTGTGCAGCTGTCTCAGATTTCTCAGAGTAATTACTCTGTAGCACAATTTTACAGAGGGGGAAAGAGAGACATGCATAACAGTGACTTGGGAAACCTCACCCAGCAAGCTAAGGACTGTGGAAAGAAGAGGGTGTACAACTCCAAAGTCCCTCCAGTTCCACTATAAATCTGGCAACACTTCCACTCCCAAACCTTTCACCTTCCTCCTCAAAACATTCTGAACTGTCCGCACACAGTACTGTCACACACTTGTGTTCACACAGCCAACCAGATAGCAAGTTCTTTTATGCAGAGTCATTAAATCCGTATCACATGCTAGGGTGTCCAAAAGAACCTGAAAATTAGAAATGAAAGCTTGTGCTTTACCAGGCACAAGAGAGCTTACAAACTTGAGTTCTGTGATCTGTGTAATTTCTACAAACTGCTTTGGAAGAGGCACTGAACAGTGCAGCCAACCCCAAAAAAAGAGATGGCACTGAGCAAACTGAAAATGCTACACTGAAAATTCTGAAAATACAAGATTTGACTCTAGAGTAAAACTGAACCATAAGGCAAGCCAGAGAACTTGTGAAGCCTGAGTGCAGAGACAACTGCAGGAACACTCTAAATAGAACCTAACTGAAAGCATATGGGTAGGGCAGGGAACGTCAGAATAAAAATCTAACTAATGGTAAAACACACAGGGATGTTTTTTCTTGAAGTCATGTAGGAAGAGAAACATATATCCTGCCTCATTGAGAGATAACCTCAGGGGGAGGAGGCAGCTATTTTTCTTTTAACTGCAGCTTACTTGATACAACTGACATTTTCTCTGAATGAAGAATTCTTTTAATATAAAGAAAAGCCAACTCCTGAAATAAAATAGAGCCCAGTAACACTGCAGTAGTTGAGAATGTCATGATTTCCACCAAAAAACCCCCCCGTTTTGCAGAGATTAGGAACAGCTGTTTCAAACTGAATTAGACTAAAACTGGAAACAAGCTGTCAAGACCCAAAAAATATATTTCATACATATAAGAATGTATTTGATTCAGCTGTTTTATCATGGTGGTCAGCCAAAAGAAAGAAATAAAGTAACATTCTGAGATTCCAGACGTTGTCACAAAGACTTTCTCACTTTTAACACTCTTTATGTAGATTTATTCCTTTGAGCACTTGGAATAGGAAAAATGTCAAACAGCTCATATCACAGATTCTTGAATATTTTCAAACCATGGGTAGCTTAAAACAGTTTAAAGACACCTGAAGACTCTTTCTGCTCTAGTCCATATTCTCTGCATCTTTTGTAGCAGTAACAGGATGCTGCAATAAGGGAAATGTACTCAATTGCTGTTGACATGGAAAGATTAAAATAATTCATTTTAACTCACCACTTGTGAGTAACAGTACATGCATACAGCTCCTTTTTGTGCATGCTTGCAGATCCTGGGAGGCTTTTAGTGGGTATTTTCAATATCGATTTCCACAGGAACTGCAGTTTCATATAATGAGAAGTAAATGCATCTATTTTGGAATACCCTGTAAAATGTCACATCTAGATAACAATTCCTCTGTGTTTAATGGCCCATGTAGTGTACAGAGCACCTCTTGTACTGTGCCACTGCCAGTTACAGAAGCTTAGGGAATCCAAATACCACCACCAAATTCATCAAGACAGGTGCTGGTTTGAATAGAACTATTTGTTCCAAAGCGCAACTCTGAACATCAAAGGCCCCTGTGATTTTTATTACATGCTGTAAGATGTAGCCATTGCACTCTGCTTTCCAACCAAAATCAAAGTAATCTTGAAAATACCCTTAACATTTCAACATGTTCGTTATTTAATGATAGATACTAATTCGCCTCAATAAGTGAATTAGTTATTCCTGTCAGCTACTCAGTATATTTCCTTTTGAAGAGGAGGAATCTGGGAACAAACCAATTCATAAGTATTTAAAAATATGCATGCTCCAAAATCTACATTTTTAACCCACTAAGACACCAAACAAGTGTGCAAGCGCAGTCCTGCTCCATTTTAGCTTTCGGATTGCTCACATGGTCTGGCTTGAGGCATTAAACCGGAGTATTTAAATGCTCAGAAACTCGGTGGAGCACCACAGCACGATCGAATGCTTCACACTGCTCAGGGTACATAAACTTTTGATCTCTCTGTGAAAAGATCAAAAATGTGAAAGGCCAGCATCTGCTAGCATCAATCAGCTTTCATTACATCTTTTAGTAATTCAGAGGACATTTCTTTATAGGATACTGTAACTGAACAAACAAACAGCAGTGGCTAGAAAACTTTCTCATGGGTTTTTGTGTTTTTTTTTTTTGTTTTGTTTTAAGTGGAAGCTTTACATCCAGGCATTCAAAATCAGATAAAACGAACGGCTATACATGTTTGGGATAATCTTGCAGTGGCAGAGAAAGTGATAACATGTACTGGTTAAGTCATCTTTATCTCCAGAACTTCAGGATTTTACAACTCTAGTAGATTTAAATGCTAGCTCTCACCAAGAAGGATGTACCACCAACAAATGGAGTTCAAAGTGAAGCAGCTCTGAGTGCAATGTTCGTATTCTTGTCTCTACTCTGTACTCCTACTATCCCCCAAACCTGCCTGACTGTGGTGCTACTCGGACTTCTAGGACAGCCAAGATATATTTCTGCAACTACAGAACAACTCTGACAGTCAGCCATGAAGTTATACAGGCTACAATTCTTATTACCATGTTTAGAACATTGTTTTTCCACATTTCTCCCAGCTGACCCCAGACAGAAGAGTATAATTACAGCGAGCAGAGGGGAAGTATACCCCAAGCCCATTTCTCAAGAGGCAGCAGTTTACATCAGAAGCAGTCTTGGTTTTCTACAGAAGAGTCATTCATCAGAGCTCTTGCAGAAAGCAGAACACCAAATTCAAGTATCCCTAAATGCTGGGTCAGATACTCGGCCAGATCCAAAATGAAGTTCATCTCTAAAACCAAACAATTATTTCCAGAAGAATGTAAAATAACCACACACACCCCTACTCTAAAGTGCGCGCTTCCTGAACGGCTTGCTTAATGTTATTAGTGAAATCTTACAGCTTTGGGGAAAATAGGCAGATTGCTCCAAATCATTAAACAAAATTTTATTTTATTAACAGGAATATTTTGGAAAGAGCAAATTTGCTCTAAAAGATCACGTGAGACCAACTGCACATCTTTTTCACTACACCTCTACCTGCATTCAAACCAAAAACCAGGCACAGGTGTGAACAGTAATGGCACTGATGTCATGGTCTATCATTTCTTATTCACATTCTTCAGTTGCCACGGCATCAAAGCCACAACGCGCCATCACTCCTGCAGGGCAGGATTAGTCTTCCCTCACAGGAAAACCCAAACCAGCGTTTATTGATGCCAAGAAGCAGGAGATTTCAAGAGTCACTACAGACCTTCTGGGCTACACCACTTCAACACCAGCAGCTCAGCATTAACTACTGCTGAATATAAAACCACTGCCACATTTTTGCTAGAAGTACATTTCTGTGAAGCAGTAGCCCAGTGGTCTGAACCACACTTTGATTACACACAACTCTTTACACAGACTATTTTCCATTTTATTAGCTTTTAGGTGGTTTCCGTGTTTTGTAGTCTAGTTATCAACAATATCTGATTAAGATACGATGGGGAAGAACTGAATATTGCTTATATGCAGTTCAAAGAATTGAATCACTCTGAACTCTCTGAGCAGGCCAACGTTAGTAACTCCAAAAGAGAATTCCAAAAAAGATTAGAGAGATAAGCACGCTCCTGTATTAAAAAAACAAATAACAGTCACACAAAAAGACCAGACAACAACAATAGTAAAGAGCAGCAGGGTGACATCATTAAATTTTCCATTTTATTTGATTTCCGCTAGGAGTTATAAAAAAAATCTTTTCCATATAAAGAATACCAATGGGATGTTTATCAGTTATTTTATATTAGTGTTCATTTTCCTTGAATGACCTTCATATGAAGGTCCCCAAACGCTTTACAAACATATTTAATTTGCTTCAAATGAAGTGAAATACAACTTTGAGTCTCTAAAAACATCCTTTGTGCTTTCATGGTGGATACCATCACTGAGAAGGTAAGTCAGGCTTTCATCGCCAGCAGCAAGTCAGTCTGAGCCACCAAGAGCAGCGATAGCAGGCAAACACGAAATTCAAAGGAGTGCTGGGTCTGAGGGTTTCTTACAATGCTTCCCTTGTACTGCAGTCGCACATATTCTTCAATTAATCCCTAGACAACATAGCTTTCCAGTTATACTTTTTTTGTATTTCTCTGTGTCTAAAAGTAGAGCCTTTTCTTCTGATCTAATGGTTGTATCACAACTCACTCATCTCCGTGCTGCATTCCTGTGCCTGTGCACGGCTTAGTTTGATTCAAAGTCTGTTATTAATACAAAGCAATGCAGTTTTACCAATTTGGTTGATGGCCACATTATGCAGCTTAGAAAGGGAAAGCAATCACTAACTACAAACTACATAATCCAGCCATCCAACATCAACTGTACGAAGAGTTCTTGCAGAGAAAAAAGGAGTTAGGGGAAGAAGAAGAAGAGCAATGAAGCTGGTGAGGGGGCTGGAGAACAAGTCTTATGGGGAGCAGCTGAGAGACCTGGGGTTATTTAGCCTGGAGAAGAGGAGGCTGAGGGGAGACCTTATTGCTCTCTACAACTACCTGAAAGGAGTCTGGGGAGAGGATGGAGCTGGGCTCTTCTCCCAAGTGACAGGGGACAGGACAAGAGGGAATAGACTCAAGCTCCGCCAAGGGAGGTTCAGGCTGGACATCAGGAAAAAATTTTTCACAGAAAGGGTCACTGGGCACTGGCAGAGGCTGCCCAGGGATGGGGTTGAGTCACCTTCCCTGGAGGTGTTTAAAGGACGGGTGGACGAGGTGCTGAGGAGCATGGTTTAGGGAGTGTTAGGAATGGTTGGACTCAATGATCCAGTGGGTCCTTTCCAACCTAGTAATTTTATGATTCTAAGAACCAGGAGTGAGCAGGTTAAAACAAAACATCAATCCCTTCCATCCTGAAATAGGCCAACAGCTAGAACATTAATACTTATCAAAGGAACAGGGGAAAAAACCCCACTCATTAGCAAATAAAGGTGTTGCAAAGCATTAAATAATTCCCACCAGCTGACAAGGGGGCTGTGATTTATAATACCATGTATTGATATATCACTTCCCATAATTAGGAAAAGTGAGACTGGTACTGCATACAGCATTATTTTAATCAGAGCCTTGAAAAATACTGTTGAATAACAATAAACACCAGGCACAACAATCGAAAAACACCATACCCGGCTCTCTGGCTGCTTCAGTCTAAAACCAAGTATTCTAACAAAATCCAGTCAGAAAGGCAAACTGTGTTTGGACATAAATAACCTTATCTCACAATAGCATCCTAGTGTGAATTATGGCTGTAACAACTCTGGGAAGATCACAGATATAAAACATTCAAACCACATAACAAACAAGCCAGAATAAAAAGGTAATTATTTCTCGCATTTTTAAGCAACAAGATACTCATCATCATTCTTCTCTTCCTGAAGTAGCAAGCTAACCTCAGTCTACTAAAACATCAAAGAAATTCAACTAACCTCCTTATTATATGGCAGAAGGCAGCATATGTAGCAAATTCCCACCTGCCATAGCACCTTTCCGCTAGTGCAATGGAAAAAATCAGTAATATTCATTTCTTTTTGTTCCAATTAGGTGTCAAACTCAATTTTATAGTTATACAAGGTAACAATTAAAAGTTAAGATAGTCCTCAGTTGGACTTTTGTTCAAAATCAGCACAGGAATCACAGGCAAAGAAACACAAGAGTCCAAGAGTTTAAGATTCCAGAGACTCCAAGTGGAGGAAGGAAGACGCATCCTCCAGAAAAACAAACATATCCAATGTTATCTGCCGACAATGCCCCAGATGCTATGTTAGGCAGGATCTCTAGGGAGAAAAAAAACAGCCAATATCAGTAGCTGGTGATTCTGCCTTTACTTTTACAGTCACTGTTATTACAAACTTTCCTGTATTAATTATGGTTTTCATTATTTTCACCATTTTTCCCTCTCGCTACATTGACTTTTTTTTTCACCTATCACTACATAGCTCAGAGACACTCAGAAAAATTCCGTGTCCCACCTTTTTCCTTCTTCAGTAAAGTATACTTAGACTACTGTAATTCCTGCCCCACTCCCTTACATTTTGGTACAAGCACTTTTTTTCTCATCCTAGCTTTTCCAGTGCTTCTTCCCAACCCCTCATCACTGTAACATCAGGAATAATTTGCGCCCTACCTGAACTTGCCACTCCTGCCATTGCTAGTCACAAAAATCAATGCTGTAATAATAAAAGTGCATATTCACCAGGCAGAGAGCTGAGCAATAATTAATAACTACAGCAGTTGGAAGCAAAGAGGTAACCACCTGTTTCCTAGTCACACTAAAACAAAAAAGAACATTAATGTAATTCTGAACAGCAAGGGCATTTCACCAAAACATTTGCCTAAAATCACACAAAATTAAAAGCCCATAATGGGCATTTTTCCAGTCTCCCAGGCAAACAACATTAGTCACGAGCTGTAAAATACTTGGCATCTACAGAGCATTTCTGTCCAAAGAACCCAATGCACCTGAGACACATTTAGACTAGAAACTCTCCCAAGAAGTAGGTTAAGTATTATTATCCTATTTTACCCATAAGAAAAATGAGGCATAGAAAAAATAAGGCATCCTGCTCAAGGTTAGAACAAAAATTAATAAGAAAAGGCAAGAACAGAATCCAAGTGGCCCAGCTCCTATTTTGTGCCCCACGTTGAAGAAAACGCTACTTCATGTATCATCCATTTCTCCAGTGATAAGACTATAAACTCCCATGGCTTATCCACACAGGAAAGGAGCCTGCAGCCAGTAATCCCTAAGCACCTTTCTGCTTCGACTCCCTCTATGAAGCACTGATTCTGCTCTTACAAAGCAGATTAAAATGTGCTTTTCAGAGCGCAGCAGAAATACCCTTGTACAGACTTCTCACTTTGCTTCATTTCAAATCTTATTCTACCTTTTTATTTGTTCCCTTCTGTGAGCAAACCAAGGGATTTTGTCACTTCAAATCTCTTCTTTATGTAACTTCTTTAGAGCTCCTGCTCACTGAGAATACCAGTAACTCCAGCTGTACCACTAACCTTCCCACTCTTACCCAGCAAACACTGGTGATGCTCAAAAGCCACCTCCAGAAGCTCTGGGCAAGCAGATGATCCAGTTACAATCCTACCATTTCCCTCAATGCCACAACTCTGTCACTGATATTACTCTACACCTGGAAAGAAAATGTTTCCCAGTTTGGGTGGATGAAATTTCAGTAGAATAAACTGGATCTCCATGCAACAGTATGTTACAGTATTCCAATGCAGCATTTTTGTAGGAAAAAAGTCCTGAAAGGACAAAATCTTGGCCATCTGCCTGAACTTCCAATGAACTGCCAACATAATAATTCAGTTACGTTGTCCATGCTACTGTAAAACTACATTAAATTCAAAATGTTTGAGCGCATCCAAAATTTAAAATTAATGTTCCTTGGAATGAACGCTCCATTTTAAATCAAGTTGAACAAAAAAAAATTACTTCAACACTCTTCTCCTACTACTATAATTAACATTTAATGTCATTTATTGTCATTAAACTCAATACTTGTGTCTAATCAATACTAAGCTAGCAAGGGCAGTCATAACAAGTCTGGACTTTCTCTACAGGCTCTATTGATTTCTTTTTTTGAGACCTACAACAAACACAATTTATACAGATAATTTATCAGGGAACACATCAAAATAATTTAATAAACAAAACCTAAATATTCCTTTTCTCTTTTGTCATGTGATAGAAAATCATTTTAACTCATTAATACTAATGACCTCAACAGTTCAGTTTTAAACTTATGTAAAAACAAGAGGACCCTACAAAGTAACAAATTTAAATGCAAATATTTTTAGTGCATTTTAACATAAAGATCAACAGGTTGTTTATGTTCATTTTGTATTTGCAAGCGTATTACTTTTAAATAAATTTATGACAGCTCCTGTCCAGCTTTGTTCACAATATTCTGATATTGTAAAGGTTATGCAAGTTCATAGAATCACAGAATAGTTTGGGTTGGAAGGGACCTCAAAGATCATCTAGTACCAACTTCCCTGCCATGGGCAGGGACGTCCCACTAGATCAGGCTGCCCAAGGCCAATCCAACCTGGCCTTGAACACCTCCAGGGATGGGGCAGCCACAACTTTCCCTGGCAACCTGTTCCCGTGTTTCACTACTCTCAGGGTGAAGAAATTCTTCCTAATGTCCAGTCTAAATCTGCCCCTCTCCAGTTTATACCCGTTCCCCCTCATTCTATCACCGCAAGCCTTTATGAACAGCCTCTCTCCAGCTTTCCTGTAGCCCCTTCAGGTACTGGAAGGTCGCTATAATGTCTCCTCAGAGCCTTCTTTTCTCCAGGCTGAACAACCCCAACTCTCTCAGACTGTCCTCGTATGGGAGGTGCTCCAGCCCTCCAATCATCTTTGTAGCCTCCTCTGGACCCATTCCAACAGCTCCACAGCCTTCTTATGTTGAGGATTCCAGAAGTTATACCTTTAGTATTACATTAGAGGGAACATATAGATCCTTCTGGGAAACAGCACTTGAATTGTAATGAAGAAAACCTCTTTTTCTTAAAGAAAATTGAAGAGGAGGAGTAAGAAAAATTATCAACTAGACCTAAATACTGTTCCATGGCCCTATGCATCCCACAGTCAAAGTGATGCACTTGTATGACTTCTACTGATATATAAAAGAAGATAAAGCATAGAAAAAACCCAAAACATTTTGCCCTTGCTTACAATAAGATTGACTTAAACTTGCTGTGTTTTTCAGCAATAGCTTGTGAGCTATATTAAACACCTGGAAAAGTAAAGTTCCTTTACAGCTGCAGGTGTATGTAATTAATGCATTTGACAAGTTGTTGTGTTCCCAAACAGCTGCTTCCATTATATGGACAACTTTACCATCTGCAAAACTACTGGGTAAACTACAGTAAGTAAATATCAGGAGAGCAGGTGCTAATAAACAACAAGCGCTGCCAAGATAACACACTACTGTAAGGAAAGTTTTGATTTTTCCCACTATGCTTTTCTGTACCCCTGCAGCAGGCAAGCTTGGGATTCCTCAGAAACAGAGGAACTAGCGTTGCGACTCACAGAAGCAGCAAAATAAGGTGTTTGGCGCAAACACCTCTGAAATCACAATTAAATGCAATTCATCTCTACTGCACGAAGCCAGTAAATGTGCACCTAATTATGAGTTTCCTCACAATACATCAACAGCCACAGCTACACAGACTAAATGTGGAAAAGAAAACAAGTTGAAAAGTGTCAGGTCAGGTTACTCTCCTATGTTAACATCCATATCTTAAACAAAACTTTCTATCTAATTGTGAGTATGATCTTCACTACACTTCCTACTAGCTAGCACAGCTACTTAACCCAAAAAGCTTGTCCATGCATCCAAGACCAGATGAAAATTGGGCATTTGCTTGACCTAGCATCAGAACAAAGCTGCAAACATAAATAAATAACAGCTTTAACATCCAGTATCTCATGCACCACAGGGAATGACGATTAACACAGCCTCAGCTGAAATTCAAGATGACAAAACTACACAAGCTATTACCAGTGCAACCAATTTTGCTGGAAAAAGTAAAAGTCACACAGGTAGATACGACCCACCTCCAGATTTCCAAAACTGCTAAAGTTTTAGGTACATTCATACACCAAAATAAGAACCAATTTGGTAGTACTATGCCTTAAAGAGCATCACGTGGTTTACAGTATTTGGAAGCTTACTGTCACTGTGTTCTCTAAAAACTGGCAAAGCATATAATTTCCAAAGCAGAAATACTGATATAACAACACAGTCTATCACCGAAGACAACTTTTGAAAAGCTGGGACTTTTTTTTCTTTTTTGTTTGGATTTTTGGTGAATTGGGGTTTTTTAAGAATTACCATTTCAGGCCTATGTTTGTCCAGTTTTATATGAAAAATCGTGCAGCAAAGCTTTTTATAATATACAGTACTCTGTATAGTGCTTTGATGTTCTGAACAATAATTTGCTTCTCATTAGGTAGCCCAGTTATTACTACCAACCTTACTTATTCTCGTCCCACAAGCTACTGCTACTAGCCTCCCCACCTTTTAAAAATAAACAGAATGCACTGAAATATGCAACAGTCCATGTACTCATTTTCCCTATACTTCACAAATGGCACCAAAACCCTGATGCTCGACTCCATCTATCCTCCCCTGGCAGCCACGCAGCGATCCCTGCCATTAGTAATGCACGAACAACCAAAGAGGGAGGAAAATGCCTTATCTCAGCTCATCAAAAATACAGGCAAGGCAGCCCCAAAGGAGTCACAAATTAAAAATTAAATGCGGACAGACAAAGTGTACTGACACATCCCCACATCTAAATCCTCCCTTTTAACAACAGAAAACACCAGACACATAAGAACAGAAGGAGGCCAAAAGATGGACTGAAATAACACTCCAGAAGTGTATTCAGCACTTAAGAATTCAACAGCAGCATACATGAGCGTCACGAGGGGCCCTGCTGCTACTGGCAAACCCAACAGCTAATACCTCACGCAGGTGACACTTCTGCTGGCAGAAACGGGGGCAACTTGTCCACGCCTGCCGATTCTTACAAACCCTAGCAAGGATGCTAGCAAAGTTCAGAAGTAGCATTAGAATTATATCTAAATAGCTACTTTCTACCTAAACAGTATGTTTTATTTCAGCTGTAAAATAAAAGTCAAGTAAGAGGTAAAAGGAAAAAAGATACTGTTTTTCTCCTGGAACATTTAACTGTGTGTGAGTGCACAGGAGGCTTAAACTTTCTGCTTTCTGAAATCTGAATCCAGTATCACAAAAACCTGCTCTTCAAAGCACTGTAACGCTACAAGTTAATAAAAAAAACTTCATCAGGACAAATCTGCCAAAGCCATTTCATTATCAACTGAGTTGACTCTGATAATAAACTAAAGAAGTCATTAAATCACTGAAGAATTTATATGTTTGGAAGCAACATAAGCTCTTCATTCTCTGCTCTAATATCCGCCCCCCTTTTGTTTCCACATTAACTCTTTAGTTACACTGCTGTGCTGGGGAGTTGACACTCCCTTTGAAAGAGGAGGGGAAACCTCAGTATCAGAGAAAAGCTTCCTCTAAATGAAAACACCTTTTTTACCCTTGAGAGGGCATTCAGGTATTTCTTTTGCTCCTCAACTTTATTAAAAAACTCAAAAATTTCGACAGTCTCAAACTCTCAGAAGTCCACTGTGTGACAAATCAAACATTCTGTTGGAATACACAACTAAACTACACTGATGTGTTCCATTACCTTATTTGACCATTTGTAGGCTTGAAGCAGTTGGCTGTAAAGCGGTGTTTTGTCCTGAACAGGATCGAGGCTCAGCAGCCCACTATTGTGCAGGGGGTGGTTCTCAGATGGTTTACCAACCAGGTTGCTCAAACGCTCCAGTTCACTGAAAGAAAACAGAATAGCATTTTATTTATTTATTTTACAGTGGTCTGTTAGTCATTAAGCTCGGTACATCTTAGGAGACATAGTAAAAGTCAAAAGTAGGACAACTCGAAAAGAGACAAACTATGGCAGGTCCTGCTCATAAGCACTTCCAAAACTCAGGGCATGTTTTGAGCACTGCAGACCCTCAGAAACTACAAAATCCTGACTTTAGCACTGCCCGCAATGCTAACAGTACTTTTCTAACCATCAAGCAAGCAGTTGCCTCATCCATTTCATTAAAGAACTAGAAATTAACATTGTCTTCACAGAAATGCACAGAGGAACCGGCATTAGTTGTAAGCTTGGAGACGGTCCTGCAAAGTTTGTGATAAAGCAAGTAAACACAATCCAAGCTCTCAGGGCAAGGAAGCATCTTCTAATTTCCACGAGCAATTTATACATTTGTAGATGTGCACAAAATACTCAACTAAAGCATAATAAGCACCATTTTCCCATTAAAAAACGTCACTATGAGATGATCTATTATTGCTTCGCATCTCATTTGTTAAATGCTGCATTTAATAATAACAAAAGTTAAGTAATTTTTTAAACTTGCATCAATCAACTCTAGAAGAAAGACTGACCACTTTGTGCAGATAAAAAAAATGCAGTTTTTCAAGTGACATGACTAACCTGGTGCCTTTCCTTTCGACTTCTGAATGTTACATCCTACTCTTGAACTTCAGGACTAAATTAAAAGCAGGATTCGGACCCTTCAGAGGCCAACTCCTGAAAATCTCAGAAATCTTCCAGCAGGATCCACGCGGATCATTGACCTCAACAGTTGGTGCCCATTCATGTGAAACATGCCAACTGTACGTACTAAACAACCATATTTATTGAATCATAGGATGGTTTGAGTTGGAAGGGACCTTAAAGCCCATCCAGTCCCCACGCCCTACCATGCGCAGGGACACCTTCCACTGGATCAGGGCTTCAAGCCCCATCCAGCCTGGCCTGGAACATGTCCAGGGATAGGGCAGCCACTGCTTCCCTGGGCAACATGGGCCAGGGCCCGCCCCCTCACAGCAAAACATTTTTTCCTAAGATCTCATCTCAATCTGCTCTCTTTCAGTTTAAAATTGTTCTCCCTCGACCTATCCCTGCTCTCCCTGATCAACAGCCCCTCCCCAGCTTTTCTGGAGCCCCTTTCAGCCCTAGAAGCTGCTCTAAGCTCTCCCCGGAGCCCTCTCTTCTCCAGGCTGCACAACTCCAACTTTCTCAGCCTGTCCTCATATGGGAAGTGCTCCAGCCCTCCGACCATCACTTACTTTCCAGCTTTACAAGTTTTAGTGATAAAATGCTCATTTTTGACCCACTTGGATGTTACTGAACAGTCAGGGCCTAAAAAAAAAATGTTTATTTTTAATTACTTTTAATAGACAACTTCGGGGAAAAAAAACAAACAAACCTAGGAAGAATCTCCCTGGGAATAATCTCCCTGCAACCAGAAGCACCCACCTTACCAACGCAATCCCTTTTTTTAATGCAAAACAAGAACAAACCGCAGGTAAACGAGCAGCCCCCACCCCTCTGGGGACTCAGGAATAAAAGAGGATGGAAGGGGAAGGCGCAAAATGCCGCAGGGAGGGCAAACCGGCAAGTTTTCGCATTTCTGTGCCACCTCCCCAGGGAGCGGGGCCAGGCCCGGGGATCCCCGCCCGCATCCCGAGGCCGGGGGGAAGCGGCCCCAGGGCCGGCGCTCACCTCAGGTCGCGGCTGACAGAGTGCAGGCTCTCCTGGAAGGCGGCCACGAAACCCTTCTCGCGGCCCTCCAGCGTCTCCTTGTTCCGCATCCCATCCTTCAGACAGTCGAAGACCCTGGTGACGCTAGAGCGCAAAGCCTGGATAGCGGCAATAGCCTGCGAGAAGGCCTCCAGGTTCACCCCGGGACTCAGCACCCCCTCCGCCATTTTGGCCGCACCGGCTCGGCCCCCGCCCTTCGGGGCGTGTGTCACCGCGGGACACTCTGGGAAATGTAGTCCTGGCCACTGCATGTCCCAGATCAGCGCGGTATGCGGGGAGGCGGCCGCGGGGCATGCTGGGAAATGTAGTCCTTGTTCCCGCCCAGGGCGTCTCTGGGAGGGTGGGCGCGGGGCACGGTGGGAAATGTAGTCCTGGCTCTTCCGGGACGGCTGCCCGGGCTGTGGGGGGATGCCCGGCGCAACAGCTTGATTTTAACCCTCTTATCTACCCGCTTTTATCCTTCAGCGAAGGCCACGCGCCCTGTGCCCACCGCCTGTGAAAGAGCAGCCGAGGGGAGCATAGAATCATAGAATAATTTGGGTTGGGAGGGACCTCAAAGCCCATCCAGTTCCATCCCCTGCCATGGGCGAGGACACCTCCCACTGGATCAGGGGCTCCAAGGCCCGTCCAGCCTGGCCTGGAACCCCTCCAGGGATGGGGCAGCCACCACTGCTCTGGGCAACTTGGGCCAGGGCCTCCCCACCCTCACAGCAAAAGATTTCTTCCTACTGTCTAATCTAAATCTCCACTCTTTCAGTTTACATTGCCCCTCTCATCCTATCCCTGCAGTCCCTGATCCAGAGCCTCTCCCTGGCTTTCCTGCAGCCCCTTGCATTATTGGAAGCTGCTCTACCGTTTCCCTGGAGCCTTCTCCAAAATGCACAGCCCAACTCTCTCAGCCAGTCTTTGGACGGGAGGTCCCACCCCATGATCACCCTTGTGGTCTCCTCTGGAGTCGCCCTAACAGATCCATGTCCTTCCTGGGCTGAAGATTCCAGACCTGAACACAGGACTCCAGGTGGGGGTCTCATGAGAGCAGAAGAGAGGGGCAGAATCCCCTCCCTCGCCCTGCTGGTTACACTTCTTCGGATGCAGCCCAGGACACGGTTGGCTTTCTGGGCTGCAAGCACACATTGCCGCCTCATGTTGAGCTTGTCATCCACCAGCATGGTCAGACTGACTACATATTTTAAGGCTTGGCACCATGTTACGGTTCGTGTCTCAGTGGTGATTGCTGCTGAAATCAACAGGACAAAGACCCAGCTTCCATTACTGAAGATTTGCAAAGAACCGCACAGTTTGAGAGTGCAGTCATAGCACGAAGCAGTGCCAGTTGTGTTTTGTAGGTGCTGCTTATACGTCCAATGCCACTGCCAGCGCTTTTCACCCTTAGAGTGCAGCTAAAATAAACAGAGCTAAAACAAATGAAATGCTGCACAGACCAATAGTCACTGCACCCAGAGTAAATTGCAGCAGAGATGGTGTTTTTGTTTTCTCAGTTTCTAAAGTAAACAACAACCTCTTTCATAAAGTTATTAATTAAATTCAGTACGGACAATCCACACAGTCAGGTCCTTTAGTCAGGGTTTTTTTCTTAACAAGTAAAATGGAAATGTATACGACAAGGACCAGCAGAGATGTCACTGGCCAAGTGAAGCGAGTCTTTGCCCTCCACTCAGTGACATGTTCCTGTCTATCATGCAGAGGGTTCTGAAAATTGCATCCAATCAATTAAACGTTCCCAGACAACATGCAAGGTATTGATAAGTGAAACTCTATTACTTAGCATGAAGAATGAGAAAATTAAAAGGCTGCGGTTTTTCTACTCTTTAGCTTAGTAATGCTTTTGTATCTAAGTGTAGAGGTAAAGCAATCGTGGAAGCAACAAGGTCTGAAGCAATGTAGGTCAGCCTACATAACCAGTGAAATACATAGTGGTGCACTTCAAAGAATCGGCAGTGGACTGAGCACACTTAGTAAGGCAAATATGAACAAGACAGGAATAGTTCTTCATGTAATGAAGCATTGTATTGAAGAATAGCAGCCAGGGACAGAAAGGACAGGGCTATCTCAGACAGACTGGGAACTTGAACAGTTTATAAATCTGTAAAATATTAGTTTTGTTAGACATAAAATACCTTTCTTTGGACTATAATAGGTTGCTCAAGAAGGTACTGTGTTATTATAAGGGAATACTTGTGGGCTGAAAGATGCTTCCTGCATGGCATTACTCTTTTTTCCTCTTACTGCAAAGTTCAGATGCTGGATGTACATTGCAGATGTCTGTAGCTTGTTCTATGTGTTAGCCCTTGGAAATGGATGATCCTTTTCCATTTCTTCCCCTCTGATATAAGATTTATTACTTTCAATCTTAGGTTTTCAGCTGTTAATATAGCATTTTTTTTTTATTATCTCCAAGATCCCTGTCATTGTGGTGCAAGGATTTCTGATTTTACATCCTACCTGGAACAGTAAAATAGCTTGACAGTTGTTTTACTGTTTTTCAAACTGCAAAACAGTGACCTGAAAACAAACTCATAAATGTATAAGGAACCATTTGGAACTTACCCCTAAAGAATGAAGAGAACTGCACAGCTTTGGTTTGGAAACTCAAAGGAGGACAATCTTCACAATTTTTGCTCTAGGGATCTGCTTTCCATGCATACTTGAGGATCCAGGTTCTCCTGAATAGACAATGGGCAATGCAGAGCACCAAGAACTCCCTTGACTCCTGGAGATTTAAGGCAGACTCTGCTTCAACACCTAAGGATAATGGTTAAAGAAGAGAGCAGGAGTTCCTGTTCCTTGTACTTCTCCTCATCCTGTTTTGTCATACCTAGATGGAAAAGACTGACTAATTTGGGGTGCTCATTTATAGGGCATTGCCTTGCCTAAATTGCTCATTGCCTTCTTCTAAGCAATATTCCTTAAGCGGCACTTGCTCAAACCAAGGCAGTGTGCTAATTCATGTTTGTTGTAGGTATATTGTAAGTGGGCATTACGGATATAAAATCAGTGAGACCAGGATATCTCCAGGGCACCGGTAAAAAACTTTTTGCCTTGAAGTCATGAGTAAAACATAAAAGCAAGAACCCAGCATCCAAAAATCTTACTATCTGACAGTTGATGAGTGGGGTCCTCCAAATCATTTGAGTGGCCCAATGTGGACAGATACCAATGTCTGAGCAAGCATCAGAACTGACATCTTTTGTCATCTCTACTGAAGTTCAAGATCTTAGTGATCTCCCTCCGGAAAAAGATCACATTTAAAGCATCTGGGTTATGTCCACATTGCACAACGCAGTGTCATGTAGAGAGATGCAAAATGCAACTGCAGTGCTGGAAGCAGCCTCCTCTGTTAGTTCAGCATTCTGACCAGACTAATAAACCCTGCCTCTCAGCATTGCTAATGAGCTCTGGCAGACCACTGTGCTAACACAGTGATACTACAGCTAACCCCGTTATCTCCACACAGTGCTGCACTGTGCCGAGTAGACAGACTAAGAGATGAAATAGAGAAGACTGCAGTGAACTGCCAGTTCTGGATCTGTTCTGTGGCTAAAGAGAGAATTTCATTTTAGGTGCTGTCAGTCTCGTAGCGTACGTAAGCTCTGAACTCACTTACAGAGAAAGGAGGCGGAGAAAGTAAGAATCCAACCTGGCATCACTTGCTGCTTGACAAGAGCAGTGCAGTTCTCTTCTGAAGCAGAAACTTGACTGGGAAGCAAGTAATTAAGATGAACCTTTCCCAGCAAAGTACGCTATGGTAATATTACTCAAATTGCAGCTACCAAGAACCAAGTGGGCTGTAATTAATCGGCAACATCAAAGAAAAGGAATGATTTCAGAATGCTTGCAGGTGTACTGTAAACAATTTGTTAGGGAAGAAAGTGTCCAATTAGAAATGCATTCTCATTTAAGAGAAATTAATTTTGTTGTCAGGAGAGACAACTAATGGTGACTGTTGGGTTTCATACCAAGAGCAGATAATCTCTCATGAAATGCCTGGACAGGACTCAACATTTGGGATAACTGACGTCATAAGAAACTATCTTTATCTTCCTCTGAGGCAGATAAATGTTGGTATTTATTCTGGACTGATATTCATCAGCAGGGACTCTTTATTTCTTCATACTTCATTGCTACATTTTTGACAGCACTTCAGATAAATATAATAAACTGATTTTTTTTTTAATTCAAATAATTGTGGTGCTCAATAATGCAATTGGTATGATATTCTTGCTATTTTACAAGCCTATTAATTTCTTTCAGGTTTTCAGTCTTCAGTTAGCCACAGAGTTTACTACACGATGCGTTATTGAAACAGAAGAGAAGCTGGGGGGTTATCGACTGATGTTTGAGGCTTCTGCCAAGAGAACGGAATGCATCCTGCCTCCTTCTAGACAAGGTTGGAATGGCAAGACATTTTCAGATGTGGGGAAGCCTTCATCTTCAATGCTATTTCTTTCCTATTGTTCCCTGAATCAGAATCTTCCACTATATCCAACAATAGTGAGTGAAAAATCTTATCTGAACACTCCTGCCAGAAGAAACAGTGAAATAATGAACTGTGCTGACAATGATGTAGTTATCATCAGATTTCCTGTGGATGAACAGAGTTAGCTTAGTATTGTTTCAGGCTCTCAGGTGACCTTGCTCATATTCAAAAGGATCTTGCCCCCACATCATGTTATGTGGAAAACAGACCCAGAGCCCTCACAGGCCCCTGAGGGAGTCACTGTAGCCGTAGGAACTGCAATTTCCAGGCAGCTATTCGTTTCCTTATCCAGAATGTTTTCAGTTTATGGTTATAAAGCATTCACGTCGCACACAGAAAATCCAGCAGGTAACAGATTTGTCTGCAGAACCACTAAGGACTAGATGGATTCTGATTCTGCGATTCCCCTTCATCTGATGAAACTGGTACCCTTGATGTCAGTTTTAAGATCATTCCCAGAGATCTGCTGTTATGCTGTGTTGCTTCTGGAGTTCCAGTCCCTGGGGAAGACAACTAAACACCTTATCCCAGCACTGAATTTACATGAGAAGTGGAAAGCGAAATACAAAAACTAAAGCGTACCCAGCAAAACTCATGCTGTTATTTTATGCATGCAGAATTCTGTCCCAAAATATGTCAAATTTTACTTGCAAAAATAAAAGGCTGCTGTTTTATTCTGTGTGTGTGCAATCTGCAGAGAATTACACTCAGCCACTTCTTTTCCTTAAACATTCCGTGATCAAGTGTGGAATCTGATGTAAAACCGAATGGGAAGAAAGCATCATTATTTAAAGGCTACATAACTGCTTAAAATTAGAGCTGTGAAGGCATCAAAAAATACCAGAAATCACAGATGGTTTGCAGATAAATCCTCAGTGCATTTAGTCCACTCAACATCTAAAAAAAAACCCTATGCTTTTGCCTTGCTTTTCAGTCTATCTGTTGATGCCTGCTCAAAACACACTTTCTTCAAATTGGGCTTCGTGGTGTGCTCTGTAGCCCAATACATTCCGATCTGAGTTACTTTGAAAAATCTGCACAAATACATGTATTTTTAAATGATGTAGTTAAAATTTAATGTTTTTAGCACATTTCCAAAATGACAACTATCCTAGGCAGGTTAAATAAGACATTAACAGGGATAAAAAAGTAGCAAGAACAGACAAGTAATTCTGCAATATGCAAGTGGCTGAGACGGAATGACCCAGTTACTTCTTCTTGACTATATTGATGACTCTGCAGTATTAGAGTCACTTAAACTCATTGTTTTCCATATCCTAAGACTGCAGGATTGGGCTTTTACATAATTCTAGGTTATTTGTGTATTCTGTAATTTAACTACTCAGAGCCTTTTTGCCTTTTTCAATGCCTAGGCTGTATTTTCAAATGTTCTGCCCTGCCCCCTGGGTTTTCTCTCTGACACTGGTTTGCTTTGGGGAAAATTCCACTTCCATTATCATGAAAGGCCAGGATTTGGCACAATCATTCCAGCTTCACTGCCTAGCAGCAGTCAGCAGAATTTGCTCGAATACATAATGCTTGAATTCCACTCCTTACCACTTTCCTGCAGAGGTAGGATTTTACAGCAGGCAAAGGGAAGCTTGAAACATAATGGTTATTCAATACATGGTTGAGCACATCCACCAGCTATTGCTCTTCATTGAACAGGCACATGAAAGTTTTAGATAGCAGTGTATCCGCTGTTATGACAGTAAATATGATGGAGTTCATGGTACAATCTATGGTATTTTGTCTTGCCAGGAGCAAACGCCAACACACAGCTTGGAAAACTAGAGGCTGCTTTTCCTCAGCTCTTTAAAAAATCTGACACAGTAACGACCACTGAGACAAGTGCAAAGTGTTCTGGAGTTCCTGATTAGTAAGTATTGTTTGAGAAAAGTGTAATCTCGGGACAATAAGGCCCGATATGAACCAGATTCAGGCATGACTTTGGCAATCATTAGCTTTATTTCTTCTAAATATGAACGCAGCATGCCAAGCAACCACCCTACCTAATTCCTGAGCTTACCTTTCCCCATTCCACCAGCCACTTGCCAAGAGTTATTTGCTCCAGTACTTCTTTGAAAAGCCAAGCTGCTTCTCATAACTCTCCATCCCAATTAAGCTACTTGCTGGCTTTTATAATCAACTCTCAATAAATGAGTCAATCTCAGCAGGATTCTTAACAGGTGAAACCAGGCTGATCTCCCCTTAAAGCAACAGCCATGCTGAAACAACAATGTATTATTTTTTGATCTTTAGCTTTTCCTGCATGCTTTCCTTAACTTCTTTTCCAGGTGTTAAAAGAGAGAGGCCAACAACAAAAATAAGTATAGTCAACTATGCTTAAATCTGAACGAGGACATGGAAACTTAGAGTTTCCAGACAAGTCAAGCAGTTCTAGCAACTCAAGCTCTTTCACACTCAGTATTGTTCATTGGTCCATTAGGAAGGACAGGCAACCGTGCTTTTTAACAGAAATCTAGACAAAACAGACAGAATAAATCAAAGTTCTGGGATAGTCCAAACTTCAGCATTTCAGTACTTCACCTTGACCTTTATTCGAGAAAGCATCTAAATCAAGCTTGGAGTACATACAAAGGGACTTTTAAATCAATAAGCCTTTCTACACCCTTTTGCCTGCTTCAGGACCTTATTTCTGTAATCTGTAAGGCAACTAAACCAAACTCGGCTCACAGAGCCCATGATCTAAAGAGCATTTCCTCTGGGATGAGCTCTGTGTGGAAGGCACAGATCCAAAACCAGCACAGGGCATCCTAGAGTCACTGCAGCACTCTACATAAAAGCAGGACACAACAGGTATTGCTGGAATTGCCGGCAGACTGGATTTACCCAGAAACTTCCCAGAGACATTGCTATGGAAAAAGTCCTGCACGAGTGAAAAAAATGTTAATCAGTTTGGTATTGTCAAAGGGAGGTTAATGTGTTTCCTGTTATCTGTTAATATGGGATAAAAGGGCCATCAATACATGGAGATATTGGAGGCATTACCTTCATTTTGCTAGGACAAAACCACAAGCATATTCACACACTTTGGGCATTGCTACCAACACCCCCATTTGGGTGTTGCTCCACCAAGACCAGCAGACCCAAAAGCAACAGGAAGGAGAATACGTTGTAGGTGCTGTCCTGCTGCCGTACTGGCATAGCAGCTAACAGCATCCATGGGATAGGAAGGAACCAGAGCCACGTGTGGCATGGTCAGCAGATACAGAACGGATTGGACTTTTTCCAAACGCTATTATCCGAAAAAGACTTTGCTTTATACTTGGGCCAATAAGGTAAAGTGCATCCAGTTAGCTCAGGGAAAGGTCAGAGATATTTTAAAGTGAAGAAAGGCCATCTCTGGCAGCTGTATCCTGTTCAGAGAGATATATTATACCCAAAGGAACATGAGAAAAAAATCTTTATTTATTTTATTTCTGCATATTCCACTTACAGTTACCCTGGTGCATTCATGATATGGAATTGAGCTATGTTTTCAGGCAGAATCCAGCCAGTCTTTCCTAAGACAAGACAAAGATTGTCTAAACAGGCAATCGCTTCCTGGAATTTGTGGGTCTAATTCCATACTTGAGTACTTAGGTCTCCAGAAAAAGTAACATCCATCTTCCCTCTTAAAAAAATAAGAAAGAAAGAAAGATTTTCCTTCTATCTAGGGATTATTTAGTGCTCTGTTATTGACACTGCTTCTATTGAAAGATTTAAAGATAAAAATGCAGTGTATTCAAGTAGCGATCATTTTTCATCGTCACTTAGTGACAGTACAGCCTGTAGTCAATCGCAGCAGATTTATCTTTTTCTGCTATTGATCGTGTGTGTGGCTCAGCTGTTTGCAGGTACCTGGCTGTTCCTTTTCTGAACTGCAGGAAGGAATGCAAAAGGAGCAGTCAAGAGTGGTACCGAGCAGTGTTGGTTTCATTCTGTAGCTGTTTAATTATTTCCCAATAAGTGGCGAGATAAGCTGCTAGAAGAGAATTTGTTTATAGATACAGGGTATTTCCTGCTGGACAAAAGGAACAGTGTATAAACACCATTTCCCTGTTGTAGCTGAGTCTACAAGGTGTCACAGAGAACTGCGTTCAAGACACAAGATGCAAATGAAAACTTCAGGTATTGGAGGGACAGATGTGTTGTGAAAAGTAGGGGCTGCCAGTCAGGTCCCTGAAGCAAACCTCCCATCACCTCCTGTGGGGAAGATGCTCTCTCATACTCTCGTGAGGATTCCCATCACATCACTGAAAGATTCCTTCTGCTTTTTGAAGCCCACAGAGAGCGGAAAGTATTATCTAGAGGGTTTGGAGCACTCCAACCCCCAAAGGTCCATCAACAATTTTTATACTTAAGAATGAGGGATTAATTCTGGTCACCTCCTGAGCTTAGAGTGAAGCTGAAGACAAAAAAAACCAACAATGCAAACATTTAGATGCAAAGTAGAACCCACTTGTTCTCAAATAATACAGTATTGGATCCCAGACTATTGTCTCAAACATATCTACTATTTTAAACAGAGCCAGACTTCTCTATATGCTCTTCTTCACTTAAGCCAAATACATCGGTAAGTGCTGATACAGAGGCTGTGAATTTGATGGCTGAATAATGTTCACGGGAATCCTTAAGAGACCAAGAAAGCTTTCTCCAGAAGCTGTCATGCACCTCCCTGATGGATCACAGCTCACAAACCATAAATGCACTTAGTGTGGGGAGCAGTCAGGACCAGATCTCCAGCTCCTCTCTAGCTCTGTTATGGAGCTAAACAGTGCACGTGTGCTTGTTTCTCTCTCCAGGTATGAGCTGAACTGTGAGCCAGACACCTTTAAAGTTTCCATATATCAGGTCTAAGTTTTAAATACAAACTGAAAAAGAGGCATGCAAAGAACGTCAATGAATGAACAAACCAAAGTGCCTCAGTGCTATTTGCAGCTTTCTCATCCAGGTGATGCCATTGACCCAGGGTCCCCACTGTGACTTTGGGTTGCTCTGGTTTTGCGTATTGCCCGTAAAGCCTATGGATTAGGAAAGGGAAAAGCAAGCAGTTACCATTGCCATGACAAGAAGACCTATTTTTTCCTTGTGCCTTCTGCTTCTTCCTTTCACTCCTGCTGGGGAGACCCAGCAGATTAATTCACACAGGAGCAAAAAGCTCCACACATTATAACTGCAGGAACTACCTTGAGATGAAAATCATATACTTTATTCTGGAGACAGTGATTTCACCAAAACCAAGCAAGCTATACAAATAAAACATATATGCATAGGTTCACCCCAAGGATGAACTTTATGATGTTCCAGGCTTTCCCACCTTCTTTGTTAATCTTGTGCTTCTGAGGTTCATTTTCTAACCACTTTTATGAAAGCCATTCTTCTCCTGCACAGACCTAATCTCTTTACACTCCTCTGCAGCTAGCTCTGACTCCCTTTTCATTTTCTTATCCAAACCCTTCTGATTAATCTTCTCTTAACAGGTTTATCAATCTGTTCTGAAGCTCGTACACAGGAACATACATGTTCAGCAGATATTTCCTCTATAACTTTCTCTGCTACACTATTTTGGAGAACTGTTCCAAACTGTGCCAGATAACTCTTGCTATTTGCAGACATGACAGATGAGATTCTAAACCATGAAGATTTGCCGAGGTAGCTATGTGAGTATACTAGCAAAAGGATATTTCTCCTACTGTATAGCTCATTCCTGTTCTTCAAATAAACTGTACTAGTAGAAAGATTTCCACTGCCTCAGCAGAGGGGTTTGTTGACAGGACAATAGTTTCACTTCTTGCATTGCAAACTAATATAGCAATAATAACACAGCTTTCAACCAGGATAAGTTGTTTTCCCCTCAGTATTCAAAGCCTCCAAAAAAAGGAATATTATTATTATCTTAAAGAACAAAAAGTGGCTTAATTCCGTCCCCTAAAGTAACCTACACTTTTGATCTAGTCTGAATTCTTTTTCTTGCAAGGCTTTCCTGCACAGATAGCAATGTTAAACAAATGAGCAAATTACCCTCTCTGCAAGAGCCAGGTCGTATTTCACCATTAGAGAAGGAGTCTGATTCTTGCTTGTTTGAAAATAAATCCACAATAACAGTATTTGCTATCATTCATGTCTCAACGATCCCCCTCAAAAAATAGTTTCATTTTGTTATATTTAATGCTTCGGCATTACATCTTAAAATAATGTCGTGATTACAAATCTCACTGTTTTATTTTAGGCACAGTTCTCCCGGAGTGACAGAAGCACACAGATTGAAAATGTTACTGAAGAGATTGCTGGAAGATAGGAAAAACACATCTAAGCTTTGCCTACACGGCAAAAAGGATGGGCTCTTTGGACACAGTAGCAAGAAGGTACAGAGGTGCCTAATTTTCATCGTGTGCTTAAAACCCAAGCAGGATCCTGTGACAGCAAACTAAAGCATTGCAGTGTCGTGAATTCATGGCGCAATATTTTGGCCCTTGTGGGATGTTATACTGCAATATTGAAATGAAGGATCATACTTTGAAGTCTGCAATCTGGTGCCCCTCTCTGGCTGTCATACCTGATTCTAGACAGAGCAAACCCAATAAAACGTATTGATCAAACTCGGGCTGATGTGTCAGCTACAAAACAGCCTTTCATATGTAAACAAAAAAACTATACAAACAAAAAAAAAATAAAAAATCTTCAAACCCTTCCTCTGCTTCAAGTTATTAAAGCTCTTTCAGCTCATATACAGTGAGAATATGTTTACACCTTCCATGAGCTCTGTCACTGACCCACTCATTTTCTAATGCCTGAAAATTACAAATTTTTCTTGCCCATTGAATAAAAAAAAGCAAAGGCCTTTACAAGTCTATCAGGAAAATATTTACAACAAAGCACCGAGGAAAATCTTCCCATTAAATTTTACAGCGATTTCCTTGGAAGAGTCCTTTCTACTGAGAACAGCTGGACTTAATTGCAAATGAGCTGACTGAAGGAATTACATCTGATTGCAGATATAATAAAACTCATGCTTGACACCTTAATTTTTTTAATATATATTGGCCACCATCAAATCACTGCATTTGCTGGTTTGCAGGCTAAAGCTATCAAGGTTCTGGCAGGAGAATAGACAGGGAACGGAAAAGCTTGTGGAGTCCTTCAAAGCTTGGTGCTTAAGACACAGCTTTTTAATGCTATTGATTCCTAACAATCAATATTTTTTTCAATAAGAAAGTCTCATATTACCCCTTTTCCCAACCACCCTTCACAATGAACTTAGTTAGGATGAAAAAGCACTTAATGGCTTTCTTTTGAGGTCTTTTTTTTTCATGTTCATTGCAGTCTCTTTTTCCTTACAAAGTTCACCTCCCTCAGCCCTGCTGACTGATACTACGTGGTTGTGGAGTGGTTGGCTAGATTTTCTCCAGTGTAACAATCTCCCATCAGGTCATAATTTGACCCAGAAAGGCCAATTTCTTTGAAATTAATGAGTTGCAAACAAATCAACCTATTGCCTTTAAGGTTACTTGCTTAGAATCTCTGATAAAATGCAAGGAATTGTGTTTCACCCTTATTCCTGTCGTCTTTCATCCTTATTCCTGTTGTCTTTCATCCTTACACCTGTAAGCTAGCAAAGAGCTTCATGAACAAGGTTTTTCAGTACTTTTTCCCATTAAATTTGAACCAAAGCAGTAATTTCTACAAGGAGTCTTATACGATAACTTTTCAAAAAGTAGGGCTGGTCATCTCCTGTTGGCAAACACAGTCCTTCAGCATCGTGAGAATCTGAAACTTTGCTTACAGAGAGAACGGGGGCAGTAGAAGCTGTGATTGCTGCCACCTGAGATTGCCTAAGAACTGAGTTTCATTGCAGACTAATTGCAGGCAAATTGCTTCTGCTGGAATGGATATCGAGTGAACAGTAGCAACGGTGTTTGCCTGTTGAGCAGGAAGTTTAACAAGGATGGAATAAATACTAAATGCTACCCGATTCCTTCTGCAGTGAAAGTATATAAATCGCCTTTCCTCTTCAGTCTGTGATATGGGAGAGCGGGATTGTCATTCCGTTCCTGACGTTGCCTCATTTCCGCTGAAGGAAACATTGGGATACTCTTCTGATTCTTTCCTGTTTCCTAACCTAACAGGATTATTCCTGGACAGAAACAAACATTTCTGTGAGAGGAAAATAGTCTTCTTTCATCAGCATGCTGTGAGCTGAAATTAATGATCAGGGCTCATTACAAACAGAGGCTGCTTTTCTTTTCATTTGTTTTATTTTTTTATTATTTTTTTTTTGCAGAGTAACACTGTGTGTGGCATCCCAACACTTTAAAAATAACCTGCTGTTCCACTGATACCTAGCACGATGCTAATAAGAGCTTCGTATAAGGGATGCTGCAGAATCTATAACAACAAGCCTCATCTTTTAAAAAGGAGTAGCATTTGCTGCTTGCTTCTGTAAGTGGCTGTTTAACTTGGCCTACCGAACATTGCAGGTATACACACAAATGCAATTCAATCAACCACAAAACCCCTCTGTAGCACAAGTAGCTCGGCAGCTATGCCCACAAAAGCACAGGTAAGTAGGCTAGTAAATATTTGATAAACTATTGTCGCATGGCATAGTAAACATAAATGTTTAGTATAATTTTTATTTACTTTTATATCCTACGTTTAGAATAAAATTATGTTTAAAGACAAATATACATTCATCTGTGTGGTCTGGTAACAGAACTCATAGACATGTGCGTAGGTAAGATATTTAATACAGCGTGATGATGCAGGCAAGAAAATGAAAAGATCGGATTAGAAGTTATATACCCAGACACAGAACTATATCCATATTTAGTTATCTTTGTAGAGTAATTGCACTATGAGAAACAAACGCAATATAAATATCAGCATCTCTTTGCAAGGTGGTATATATTGGGCTTTTAACATACAACTTGTCAGTGGGTAGGGAATGACCTTGGGGGCTTGCATTACAAAATGCTGGACTGGCATGAGGGCAGATTTTCGACGAACGCAGTATGAAGTGCAAATATCACTCCCCCAAGGCATAGCCCCAAGCACAGACAGATTTCATGCCTTTCTTATAGGATAAAATAGAGGCTTCGCTGATTCTTTAGAGAAATGCAGGATGCAATCACTGCAAAGATAAAAATGCCTTGCCAAAAGCCCTGGGAATGCACTCGCTCCCAAGCAGGGCTGCGACTCATCCTCTCTAAGGCTGTCTTTTGCCTCCTGAAATGGAGGTGGCGTACAGTTTGACACATTAATATTTATTACAGCTTGCAGTGCAGCAATAGTCCTATATCAGAGCTGACTCTATTATAGACAAGACCTGCATTATAGCAAGAGGTGGCCCTTTACAGGGATTTGGGTTTTCTGCCTGATAACACATTTTGGACTACAGAGTCTCTATATACATTGAAAATTCCTTTTACTGCTACATCGCATTTATGATGACAGACAGCCTTTATCTTCAGTTGAGGGCCTTTTCAAAGAGTTTCTTGAGTTCAGATTTTTTTTTTTAATGAATTAAATGAGATTTCTTGCAAAATATATATCTGTATGTGTACGTGCAGGCTTGGGTGCTGTCTAGCCCCATTTATTTTGGATTCCTGACCAAAGCCACAATGTCAGCTTGACTGAAATATTTTGTGCCAAAGTTGAGAAGTCATCTTTAGAGAAGCAGTAAAAAGCATTTCATCTCTGATTCACGGGCTTACCTACGGCCTGCGTTACCCGGGACTGTTTTGACAACTGCTCCACGATGACCTCGGAGATGTGTCACGGCGGTGGTTCTGCTCTTATGGGATACCAGTTATCTGTTGTACAAACAACACTGTCACTGCTAATATCTCTGCCAGAAAGACCTATGGGCACCGTTGGGTTTTGTCGCTTTTTTTTTCTTAGCAAGCACTGTCTTTTTAGCAATCTGCCTGCTGAATACTAACCACCCTAACGATCCCAGCGCAGCTCCAGAGCACTGCTGCTTCCTTCAGTCCTAGCTGATGTGATTTTCTGCCTTGGTAGCACTTTCGGTGGAGGGGCCAAGGGCTGGCAGGACTACAGCAGCCGAGCATCCTTCCTTCTCTTTGCAGGCAGCTCACAGCCAGGCACCAGTGCAGAGGCACAGTGTGAAACTTGGATTGCCATTTTACTTTACCGATAGTAATTCTGCAGTGTCTACACCTTTAGATCTGGGCTCTCCTGCGCCGTGCGCTGCACAAGCACAGAGCAAAGAGATGCTTGGTCCTCTTAGAGTTTATCTCCGAGAATTAGGGACTTGCTTCCAATGGCACGAAAGAACACTTGCACAGAAAATGTACCAAAGAGTCTAATCTGGATCAAGAAGGGGCTAGAAAAGTTATCAAAGAATTCTGGAAGCCAAAAAAATATATATATACAGTCAAAATAATAGAAGACCTTTTGAAATATCTTTTCCACAACCAGGAAATGCTGAATCCATAGCCTTCCTCTTGGAGATGAGCAGTGAGGAGGAACCACATTAGTTATTGTCAGGTAAGGAATGAAACCACAACAGCTCCTGTGTGGAAAAGTAAGCGGATCTGGGAACAGAAGAGGAATGCCAAACACAAATGCATTGGCACAGGGTCTGTCATCCTGCTGCTCAGCCCCTAACTGTGCTTGGTAGCGGCAGGAAGGACTAAAAGGAGACCACATTGATCTCTCCCATGTGCTGTCAGCATTTTACCCCTTCAAGTGCTGCTGCTGTTTCTATCCCACGCCGCTGCAGTCAGGACATGCCGTACCAGCCTGGGGAACTAAACCCATCCAAGCATCTCCTCTCCTCTCCCTCTCTCCTCCAGTTGCCCCCCAGCCTCCCCCTAGGCAGAGTTCATTTTTCATTGACTGACTGGTAACATTGTGCCTGACTTCATTGAGAGGCTTTTAAAATCTTAGTCTTAGCTATTAGTATTGATTAGTTTTGTCCTCTTAATGGGCTATTTCTTTGTCTCCTGGCTTGTTGCATCATCAGGTTATATATTACTCTTCAGGGTTCTTTGTATGGATTCATAAATATGAATACAGTTGGCCACCAGCTCTGAGAAGAGATGCAAATCTTTAGGGGAGAAAAAAAAAACCCCGAGCCACCTCTCAGTATTTAGGAGACCATTCACAATGAGTGAAAAGAAGAAGATAAACAATCTGATCGTTGCATTTTTCTCGGAAGAAGAAAGAAAGGAAAACAAAAAGAGACGAGAGAGAGAGAGCGAGTTGCTCTTCCACAGGGAGAATATGAGTATTTAGTAACTTAGTGAGCCAATGCACCAGCTTTATCCCTGCAGCCACGGGTTCTCAGCTTAAAAGTACAAAAGTAGTAATTAATAGTGTGCACTTATACGGCATATTTGCAGATTAACCTCTGCACCAAAAGTACACCTATATCTAAATGCAGCCATTTCTGGAGAGGAAAATAGCGGGAGTTTAATAATGCATAGCAACACCATGCAACGACTTGAGTCAGGAACATTATACAGAAATAAAAATGCAGGGGCAAGGTTCATAGCGAGAGAACTCGGTTTCTCTGGCTAGAATTGCTTCACGCAGCCCAGCTAATAACCTGCCTTGCAAAGTTGTTGCTGAACTGTTAAAATATTACAAGTAAGTATTACAAGTACACTTCAGTTCCATATCTCATCTTACAGCTAGCGTCTCCCAGAGCATGGTGCCTCCAATCCAATACCACTGCATTAATCCAATATTGATTCTAAGGAAACAGAGCTTCTGAGCCACCCAAACAATGTTTTTTGCAGTACAGAAGGTTTTCAGTGAGATCTGTCCTCAAGCCACTGACTCGGCTGTCCTGTTAGTTTGTGAGAGCTGCAAATATCACATTGCAAGGTGATGCGGGTGCAGCCCATTGATTTGATGGTCTCATCCTCTGGGAATGCATCCATTGCACAATTTAGCTTGGATGTCAGTACTGCAGGCAAGACAACTACCTCGGAAACAAGTGAGAGTTTTCCTGTTTTTTCCATTTCCAGCAAATGCTATTTGCCATTTCTGCTCCTCATTCCAAGTCCCCAGTCCTCAGCACTGTTTGCCATCAGTTGGCTGCTGTGGAATGGGGATCGGGCATCACTTTTAGCCCTCTTCCTTTGGTGCCTGTGCCTGGGGTTTGACGTTCACTTGCCTCACTCACATCACCAATACCCTCTGGTATTGGTGCCCTTTACGGTAGGCTACGAGCTCTCGGGCAGCACACCCCATGGTCCTCTGTGAAGATGTCCTCTGACATCTGGAGCTGGAGATGTTGCTCACGTACAGTGAGTTCAGCTCATGAAAGAAGGAGAACATACCACCAAGGGGGTGTTCACTTGTTAGCTAACCCCAGGTATTCCTTGACTGGACTCTGCTTCCCTCAAAATTCTCCCTTGAGGGTTAAGCTTTAATCAAATTAATTTGTTTCTTGGCCAGTGAGGAATAACAGTAAATCTGATGTCCTGAAGGCTTGTGGAAATTTGCCCATTTGAGTCATATAATTTTTAAATATAAAGGAGAAACTGGATTTACAAGGGAAGTTTCTCAGCTGGCAAAACAAGCTGTTACAGAGAGCACAGCAAAAGGGAGGAAACAGTCTAGAGAGCACTGCAACACAGCTTGAACTCAAGGGGTTTGTCCGAGAAAAGCAGCTTCTGGTAATTTTACTGGAAAGGCATTTTCCTCTGAAAACGAAATCTAGACAAGACTTTCCTGATGGTCCATATCTTATTTTCAATAAATGATGAACCTTCATGGCTCATGAAACACAAAAGTAGAAAGCTGCATTCTGTTGCGTTCAGCAAAGGTTCCTTTCCCCCCTTTTTGTTTAAACAAATTCATTATCAAAGGTATAGTGCCCTTGAGAAGCCGAGGCAGTTGCTTGTATTGCTGTGCAAGGAATTTAAGATACTTACTAAAGTTTTTACGAACAATGATGCAGAGATGTGTAACGTGTCTTTCAAGACCCCCAATCCGAATCGATGGAGCTGACACTTAAGCTGTAAAGAGACATCCTTGTCAAACTACTTATATATTGCATATACAATGAGATAGCTCCTTATTTCTAGCTCACTAGTTGCAGGAGCTAGAATTTAAAGCAGCGGGGCTTCAGACCTCTTATTTCAGACTCTTGTGGCTCCGTGTGCAGAACTCACATGGACAATAATGGAAGTTCAGCATTTACATTGAACACGTGGTATACGAGAGAACACGAAAGTATTTTGATGAAGAAGAATCTGGCTCGATACAATAATGTTTCCACCCAGTGCTTCAGAAATTGTTAGTGTACTACAAGTTTGGGAGAGGGGAGGTGATATCCTTTGGGTTTTGTCCCGCTGCTGAGCAGTGACGCTTAGGAAAATAGATATGTTTGTCTGTACCATATGATATAAAAGAGAGAAAACTACCTCAAATGGCTGACTTCTGGCAGTAAGACTAATAAGATTCAGTTCAGCCCTTAGATACATAGCAATGGTTTCATGTTATGATTCCTCTTTACTTTTTGCACCCACTGCTTTTACTATTCTTTCATTTTACTAACACTTTTCCTAACTTCTCTCTGCCCTTTAGCCATGCTGATTACTATTCCGTATAAGATTTTCCTATTTAACAGGTGTTATACCTTCACACATGGTTTAAAAGCAGGAAAAATTATTTATCCCCTCAAAAATAGCAATAGGTGCTATTCACCAGATTTTGGTCTCTGCTGCACAATCAGGAAAGGGCGGCTCAAATGCCTCATAACCCAGGAACTGAAGTAACAAGAATTTGGTGCCTAAGCTGACGGGAAGCTTTCTTCTATTAGTATCTATTTCAAAAGAAAGAACTCCATCAGCATATGGTGATGGGATACTAGAAGAGCTCCCTTTTTATGCCAGGTTTTGTCCAGGACAATTTCTCAGCAGCAGCCTTATAAAGCGATGGGAAAAAGCTGAAAATGAAAGTCAACAATTCATTTTCTAAATTTGCTTATTTAATGTGAATTCATAATTTCCATGTACCAACAGTTTGATTGAACCTGCTGGAGTTCATGAGTTTAGTAGATCTTCCCGTAAGATAAATCTCTGGATAACACGGGCATCCCCTGAACAGCCAAGTCACTACCAGGAACCAGGAAAATTTCTTAGACTATCAACAATCTGGGCTGCTTTTTTAACAAATCAGTATAAATTCAACTTCTGTGGAAAGGATTTTCTGGGGAAGAACTCCTACAGAGAGCACAGCTCTGTTTTGGAGGCAAGCAGGGGTTTAAGATTTCCTTCTACCTCCACAACCCCATGTGAACAGTGCTTTTCCCACAGCGACATTCAGAGCAGCAATAACACTGCACAACGTGGGCTCAGTCTCAGCTAAGCAGCCTCCCAAGGCTACTTCAGCAGCTCAGAATCTTTAGAAGTGCTTTATAAATATGCCCACTCTTACAGCAGGTGCCACGTCCTATTCCACCAAGGAATTTTCCTGCATCTGTTCCACGGAGAAATCCATGCGAGGCTGAAGGTCGCAGCTCTGAGAAGTCCTTGCATTAAGTGACCTCAGCTGGATAGGATGTGGTCCCGGGTAATGTCTAATGGGTTTCATATGACTCAGGTTTTTCTCCTTTGTCCTTCCCTCTCCTTCACCAACGTGCATCTCTCTAGTTAGTAGTTCCACAGCAACAGCTCCAAAGCACCGTTTCAAGGCAAATTATTCTTAATACCACGTCGCCAAATGGCCACAAACTATTGAATATCATTCTCCCCAGCAGCCTGGTCACCGCGCACCTCTAAGCAGGGGTTTATTTTCATAATAAGGCATTTTTATTTCCAAGTGCATCGTTATCCTAAAGCTGTTGTGCATCAGGAGTAAAGTCAAGCACCTCGCCCGCCCGCCAGCAGAGCAGAGCTCAGCCAGCCCGGGCTCCTTCTCGCACATCAGCTACGGTTACGCTGCAAAAGTACCGAAGGAAAAATCTGCCGTAGCGAGCGATGCTTTTGCGCTGTGGCACTTCAATAAGTGGCACATGAAAGCTAATGCTCCAGTGCGATACTAGAGGGCACTGTAAACCTGGCAGTTTCGGGATGAAATAAAATTGAAGTGTTTGCTATTTGTGGTCATTAAAGCTCTCTTGGTATTTAGTGCAAAATTAGTGCTTACCCTTGGGTCTCGAAGAAATTAATTTGTGGAATTACATTCCGCTGTTGTAGATCCCCCCCCCTTACACTCACGGTATGGGATCCTTATTCATCGCCAGGGCCTGGGGGTGCTGCATCCCACTGCTGGAGGGGCTCCGCTTCCAGTAAATCAGCATGGTGCTTGGAGGAGAGGGGAGCAAGGACCATTAGGAGAAGTCCCCATCCTGGAGGTGTTCAAGGCCAGGTTGGATGGGCCTTGGGCAGCCTGATCCAGTGGGATGTCCCTGCCCATGGCGGGGGGTTGGAACTGGGTGGGCTTTAAGGTCCCTTCCAACCCAAACTATTCTATGATTCTGTGATTCTATCACTTAACAGTTCATTCATTGACAGACAGATCGCTGCCTGACTTCTTTCTAAAATAAAACCATTTTTCTTTGAATTTGGTAGCAAAGGTTTGTATACACCCACATCAAATTTCCCTTGTGCCTGCTTAAGGGTACGCACCTATCAGAGAGTAGGAGAATTCCTGCACTGTGATAAAACAACGTTGTTTTTAAGAGAGTTTTTTAAAACATATTTTAAAATAGGAATATGTCATTCTAAATGAAACCTTCCAATCAATGTGATTGATAGATTCATTGATTTTGATATGTCTCCTCAGATATTCCTCTTACACCCATCACTGTAATTTATAATTCAGTAAATTAGTAAGATTTGGACTGAAATAACAACAGACTGACAAGAAAACAAAACTTCTCAAATGAAATGTAAAATGTATACTCAATACGTAGAATCAAGCTCTCAGCTCTCACAGTATCACCGCCACACAAAATACACAGAGGATGACTGGTAATAAGAGGGAAAGGGATCTTGAGAGGTCACCTAGTCCATCTCCTTCCCCCAGGGTAGGATCAACCCTGCCTAAATCTGTCCTGACAGGAGTTTCTCTAGCCTGCTTGTCCCTGGAGGTTTTAAAGGAGATTCCACAAGCTTCCCAGATGGTCTATTCTGGGTGTCAGCTATTCTTATAGATGGAACATTTTCCCCCGTCTCTAACCCAAATTTCATTTGCTGCAGTTTAATCCCATTACTTCTCTCCTACCCCGCTGGATGTGGACAGCAGTTTATTACTTTTACAGCATCTCTCGTGTTTTGGGAGACTATTACTGTATCTTCGTCAGCCTTAAGTAATGAACCACAACCCTTTCCTTCTCAGTAGGTTTATTTTCCAGAACTCTGACCGTTCTTTTCACTTTTTTTTTATTTTTCTGGAAGTCTGATGACCAAAACTGCTCCTTCCCAACACTCAGTGCTGTGTGCCATACCGCGCTTTCTTCGCATACCCTGGTGTCAGCTTTGCTTTTCTCACACCAGGGTACCACAGTGGGCTCAGGTTTAATTTCTTGCCTACAATATTACCTTCTTGTCATAGAAATGCTGCCCACACACACTTCAATAGTCATACATTTTGCTTTGCTCTTGTCCTTTTTGAACATCAGTCTATTCTTTCCAGCCTGTTCCTTCAGTTTGTTAAGATTTTTAAACCTTTCTCCTGTTTTCTGAGAGCACTTGCAGTGCCTCTCAGCTTGGTATTGTCAGCAGATGCAATAAGTCTACTCCATATTCCATTAACCAACTCACTAATGAAAATATTGAGTAATTCCAGACCCTGCACAGACCCCTGCAGCGCCGCACTCAAGCCATCCTTCCACTTCAACAACAAACAGCCGATAGCTTTTCAGTATGTTTTCCCAGCCAGTTTGGTACTTTACAGTATTTCTCCTCGACCACGTTCACCCAGTTTGCTCCTTGGAACGCCATATGAAACAATGTCAGACACCCACTGCAGTCAAGATGTATCACATCTCCAGGTTCTCCCCTCTCCGAGACCTCCTGCCCTGTCACAAGAAAATTAGATTGGTTTGACATGATTTATTCTTGATAAAACCACAGCCTGTGGGGCCACTGTATACCTTATGGCATTGGCATGCCTTGCCTTTGGATCTGATGATCAAAATTCCGTCCCTATTGAAGTAGGAGACAAAGCTCCCAACATCCATGAAGGATTTTAACCATGTCCGGATTCCACTCGGCACAAAGAAGCAATGGAAATACCCTTACTCTAGGGCTCACGTGGGTAAGCAATTGTTGATTTCCACTGGGAGATGGCAGCTGGAGAGCACAGAACAGGGAGATCATACATGGCTTTGAGCTTTGTACACCCCGAGTACCATCACGTTGTGTGGATACAGTCCTCTCTGAAACTGCATTATCTGGTGCTACATCATTTCATTAGTGTCCTTGGTGCAATGGGTCACATTCAATATAGGTGGAAGCAGGTATAATTTACACACAGAAGGGAGCTGGAAGAAGGTGTAAATTACTCAAACACAGACTACCTACGATTCACTTAAAATTCACTCTGAATTTGGCACCAGATACATAAGAGATAATCAAGTTTCCCTTTTTGAGCTTGTGTATTTAAAACCTGCTGTGTTTAATTTTTGCAGTCACAACAATGCTCATTCATAAATATTTCCTAATGTCTGATCCTATTAATATGTGCAGCATTGTGTTTGATTAATGGACTAGAACAGTGGGATCAAATGTATTTTGGGCTCCAGAATACCGCTTTGTAATGCCTAATATTTGATAAGATACTACAGACAGGCTTGTCTTCTGCCTAGATGTGATTGCACTTGAATTCCAAGGAACTCAGATACAGATCTTGGATAAGATTTGAATTTCAAGTAAGTCCTAATTACACGGCACGCTGGACCAAGCCTCGAGGTCTGCACATTTCCAGCGTTGGATTCTTCACAGCTTAGATGCAAATGCTGTTTCTTAGCCCTCTCTCTCAGGAATTCATAACACATTCATCAACTTGTAGTACCTAAGAGCCCTGTCCTACTCTGTTTGGAAGACCTTAATTTGACTCCAATAGGAGTTTAACAGTATTAATAACTAATATTAAACTGGATTCCTAATGGGGATGCTAGGACAACACCCTTTGATCACGGCATTAATCTGGTGCCATTGTGTTTATACCAGCCTTGTTCATCCCATGTGTGCTTAGTGCCATCTTGGCATGAATATGAAATATGCAAATCTGGGGGATACACGTTAATAGTGAGTCCATCTGCTAGGATCTTTTATTAAAGAGAAGTGTGAAGGCAGTTGCCATGCAATCCACTCTTACACACAAAGACCATGAGTTACGAAAACAAGAGAAAACATCTCTTGCTTTTGCCTTACTGGTATTTCACATTCATCATTTCTGCAGCCGATTTTCACTTTAATTTAGAAATTTTCGCAAAAATGAAATTTGAGTGAAAAAGCCCAACAGTTAGCAATGACTGTGCGTATACACGCACGCACATCTCTTCCTCTCTAGTGACAGACAGGATATTACTTTTCCACTGCATATGAAATTAATACCAGAAGCATAAGGAAAAGCATGTAAATTCCAACCCTTAAAGCCTGATCTGGATCCCACTCCTACTGCTTAAGACAGCTATAACCTAGAGAAAATCTATGTGTTCAAGTTAAAAAGAAGATAATCCAGAGCTGCTGAATGGAGAGCCAAGTCGAAACTTCAGCTCAGCCTTGAATATGGAGTCATAGCCCAGTGCCTTCATAGGATACAACTGCTATGTGCTGCTATTTCACTTTTCCTGTAATAAACAACTCTTTCAACTCTATCCAAAAAGAAATCCTCCTATGGCTCATTATTCTTGTGAACGACTGTGTCCTTAGCTTGTCTCCCCGGTGGATGTGTGCCGTTCCATGCTAACAGCTTGGGGGGAGCATCCTGTAATGTATTTAACGATTGGCAGGTCAAACTTCTGTGGCTTAGATATGCGAGTGCTGATTCGGGTGTGGAGCAGAGAAGGTGTCCTGATGACATAAAAGTCAAAGTATCCATCTTGATCAGCATCCTTAATCCAGGAACTGCCTTTTGTCCACCAGCCTGCAGATACGGGGAGCTTTTGTCACCCTGGCTAGTTCTGAGTCTCATACTCATCCCAGAAGGCTGGATTGTGCAATCGCTCTTTTATCCAAGGGCACTGAGATCTAAAGTACAAATAGGGCCCACATTCTCCTCCTTGTTTCAGAGATATCTGAGTAGGCAGGAGAGTAAGCAAGAAGAGGGTTTTTTTTCCGTATCTTCAATATGCAAATAGATGGGTGAGCTCAGCTCTCTATTCATTGCTTCCAACATACATGACACAGATGATGCTGTTCCCATTGTCAGGCTAAAGCTGGGGGCTTGATGACAAGAAACTCACTGAGTTGCCATCTGCAGAAAGCTGAGATGGTGATTGAGTAAGGAAAGTCACTGCACTGGAATCTGTCAGCTCCACTGTCTACATCTACAATTTATTAGCTGTGTTGGGGATCTGAAAAGCCAGAGAGATACCCAGTTATTCCTGCATGATCAACTCTTTGTGCTACTTGGTCTGGATTGGTTTGTATCTACCCAAGGGACTACCACCCTTCTCCCTTGTACAGACACAGCTACCGTAATCTGGGCTTCCACCAGGGAAACGACTGAAGTGAATATCCAACCAGCATGAGACTCAAGAAAAAGTTAAGCATTGGGATTGATTATATATGTATTCATTAAGTTCCAGTCACGCAAATAGCATATTAACTGGGTCAGTCTTTTGGCAATCGGCACATGTGTGCCTGGGAGGGACGCATGTGCGTGTGTCTGCTGGTTTTGTGCTGCTGAACACATCACCTGCTTGGAAGAGAATAAACATGTTTATCCCAGTGCTAAGGAAAGAGAGAAAAAAGAACAAGTCAACCTTCCACAGCTAGCTGATTATGCATTTTCCACATCAAATTGTCAGCGTTTATTCAATTACTTCACTCATTACAAGTGTGTTCTTCAACCACTAACCTAAAAACCCTCCCTGCTGCTGTCAGCTCCATTAGAACTGACACGTTCCTTCCCCAGGTTAAAAAGCGTTTGTGGAAGGCATCTCCTCCCGGTGTGAGTGAGGCTCGGGACTGCTGAGGAAACACAGCCCTGTGGTGGGAAAGGAGCTCCTCTGCCCATCACCATCCACCCTGAGCAAAACCAGAGGGGCAAGGCTAGGACTTCCCATGGGAATCAGTCCATGGGCTGAGCTGAGCCCTCCGTGCGGTGGCAGGAGTTGGTTTTAAAGCACAGACATGCTCCGAGGCAAGGATTAGAGGAATTCACAGGGCTCTGTCAAGGATACAGAGGAGATCCCCAGGGCCAAAACCGTATACTCTCGAAAACTTCCATTTTAATAGTAAGTTAAAAGGAAAGTTCCCTTTCTAAGGGGTTGTTAATTATAGATCCCGTCTTTAAATGCTCCTCCTGTTTTCATCCATGCTTACTCCCCCACAGCTGGTAAAGATAAGGAAAGCTCTACCTTCCCCAAAATCAAACAAATCTTAAATGCTTCCTGAGCTGATTCACTTGGCTAAGCTCACATTTGATATATGGAACAAAAGACAAGGCAAAAGACAAGGCAACAGAAAGGAACATCTTTTCCCTGTGTCAAGGTGAAGCGCTTCCTATCACCCTGCCAATCTCTGCTGGGGTTAATGCGCATTGATAATATTTAAATGATCAAAGTTTTTCAGCAAAGACAGCGGTGTTTTTTCTTCTAGCTTGTCATGCTTGTCTTCCTTAAAGAGGCGAGATGACCGCCCGTAGTTAAGGCTTGCAGTTTGGCACGCAGGAGCATTTCAAGAAGCGTTATCTCACTAACAGAACAGCAGCCTCATGTTTCCCTGCACAACAACCTTTCTTAGCCTAAAATGCTTTGCATCCCATTTCCTTGATCTGGCTAAGTGCTTGCATGCTGAAAATCCCACCCTCCCTCCAGCTGTCCTTCTGGCAGGAAAGAGACAGCATCTTCTCTCTGGAGAGTACAGTCACTGCTCCTTTGGTTATCTAATCAGGGAGGGCAACATCCACCAAGGGCCCTGTAAAACCGTCTGAGCTGCAGAGAATGCATCCGAGCTCTTCTGCGGGAGAGTGTGAGGCAGGGAGCTGGGGGGGGAAAAAAGCTCCCCTCCCAGAGCAGATGCTCTCTGCCATCTCCCCAGTAGCTTTCACAAAGGAAAAAAAAATAATACATAGAGGACTCCAGGGACTGAAACATTCAGCTCTTCCCTCTCCTGCTCACTGGGGTATGTGTGAGCCTAAGAGCAGGGGACAGGACCGCCTGCTAGTCTGGCTCCGAGGCGTGCGGAAAGGGCAAGAAAATAACTATCCCCCACCCACCCTCCCGGATTGCATGCACGAAAGCTGTCTGTTGCTCAGTTTCCCAGGCTTTGTGTGGGTTTTCCAGCATTTCTCCTAACTACAAAATATTACGTTTCTCTTCCTCGATGATTTTGTCTTTGCACCAAGCACGAGGAACTGGGAAGAACAAACCTTCCCATTCGGATCAAACTGGAAGCTTTCCTCACGTCCAGCTTGCTAGGAGCATAAGGACAGTACAAGGGTGGTGAGACGAGACAAATCTCCCCCAGCGAGTGCAAGGTTCAAGCAGCCTTCCCCTCCACCATCCGTAAAACAAAAGCACCTTTAGTTGTTTCCTCCTCCTTTTCTCTGCAAACTTCTCCCCGGAGGTCCTGGCAGGCTGGAGGAAGCCACCTCTGACCAAGGGTTTGGGCTGAGTTATGCTTGTCAAACATTAAGGAGACCCTCCCTTGCAAAGGGGTCTCTGATCGGCTCCCGCGCTTGGAGCACAATTATGAGCCATCCATTTCCACCTAATAAAATGCTTACTCACTTGCAGTAGGCACTTTGACATCCTTGGCCGCACATTGCTAAATAAGGACTATAAAAAGAATGTCTTGCTATTATAGGTGATACAGCAATATGTATCCTCGAATGAAAGATCCTTTATAAGCCTGGTTATTATTCTGGCAGTAATCGCGGGGCTGTCTCCACTGAGACACAACTCAGCTCAAGTGTTAGCAAGTGCATCGGCACCGAGAACAGGGACTGCGAGGTGTCACGTCTACCTTCTGTTGTTTCAGTATATCCTCTATCATCCCAAGTCGTGAAAACACTTCGCTCTTCTCCTGCGCATGTCAAAAGCACCATTTGCCATTTAGATGTAGGGAGCCAAATATAGCCATAGTATAAACATGTGCGAGCCTGCATATGTCAATAGAATTACACCTGCCTGTAATGGGTTTACATTTGGCCCTTGAGCCCCAGGGATCCCTTTGGGAGCAGAGGTTGTATTAAATATTAAGGGCCTTATTCTCCACCCCTGCCTACTCTGTGGTAATTAAATCTCAGAGCAGACCCATTGATTTTCAACCGCGCTTTCCTTGTGTGAGAAGGTAGCGGGAGGGGGCAGAGCTGTCCCCTCAAGGAAAAGCACATGCATTTTGCTCCTTGCAGAAATTTCACCCAGAAGGATAATTTCACCCAGCATTAAATGTCTGCAAAATGTGCTCAGGCAAAAAAATGCAAATAGTCTAAAACCAAATACTCGGGGCAACTTTTCCCACTCTTTCCCGCCTGTGACAGCAGCACTGCCAGCTGCTTTGCAGTCGCTTCCTTTGGGCTCTGGTGTCTAGGAGTGCCACAGACAATCTCTCTCCTTCCCAGCACAAGGAGTCTTGGAGCCAGACCTGCCTGCTTACCCAAGGAGCCGGAGCAGCGCGATTTCCCATCCTCCAAGCCCATTCCTGGATCTCCTGAATTGCTGCATAACCTTGGACAAGCCAGGCGGCTTCTGTCAGCCTCTCTGGGGTATTACACTGATTAGTTAATTCTCATGATTTGCCTGGAGCTAGCGCCTTTTACCTGTGTCTACACACGTATTACTGCTACCTTCTGATCTTTTGAGCTTGCACGGAGGAGAAAAACGACTTTGGTTTTTCTTTAAATGCCATGTAGTTTAGAAGTGTGACAACTCATACTGTGCTGTTATTCTTTCCAATTGAAACCTAATGATGCGTGCATATCACTTAACTCTGATGTCAATAATCAGCACACCACTTGGTCTTTGCCGTGGCTATTAGAGGGAATGAAAATGAAATACCAACTCCTTTTTATCCCGTTACCGTATCATAATAACTAATAAAGGAGTAATAAGTGAGACATGGGGAATTTCCAGGGGAGTCATTACTACAGAGAAGACCTAAAGGCACAAAGTGAAATCCAGGAATATTAGCCAGCCCTGAATTCCCAGCCAGTGCTTCTCGCTTAAGTAATACCGCTGCCATAAAATAAGTGTTTACAGGAAAAAAATCACCATGAGGAAAGTATCAGTCTGTGCCCTGACCAGAGGAGTGGAGATGGAGCCAGAATCAAAGAGAATCTTGCAGGTAAAGACCACCCTGTGCCTCCTCAGCATAACGTTTAGGCTGGGCCACAGTCAAGATACAAGCTGGCATTTCATAAATCTCACTTATGCTCCAGTATATGGGAAACGTTTCCCAGAAGAGCTCTAAATCACCTCTGCCTGGTCACAAGATGGATCTTGTTTTTTCCAGGGACTTTTAGATGGGAAAATCCACATAAAAACCTCAGAGCAGTGGGCCAAAGCAATCATGTGACAAAATACCAAGTTGATGAGACTGTAAACCACACACAAGCTGGACAATGCACAATTTCTGGCTTAGAAATTATTGAATTCTCGGTTAGGAAGGAATGGCCATTTTTTGGTGGTCGTGCATAGGGGACAGTGGGGATTCTTTGGTTTTCCTCCCTGTAAATGGATTGTCATTTATCCATGAGCATGTCAAAAACCTTAGGAATGATCCTGTCTCCAGTATCAAACTGCTGCAGGGCAAACCTGGACCTTCACCTGCCACTGTTTTATCCACCCTGTCAATAGTCGGAACCTCTCCTGCCCCTCAGGAGAGTTGATCTAAGCAAAACCTATATCTTTTGCATCCCTTTACTGGAAGCTGTTACGACACCATACAGCCCTGCACGTTAATCCTCTGCTTTACTAAAGAAAAACACAGTTTGGTTAAATCCCAAAACACATTCCCACCATTATCAAAGTGTTTCCCAGCCATCTGATTCCCCCATCTCCGAGTTCCTCCTTTGTTTATCCTATTAATTCCAACCACCCCCTCTTCCCCCAGCACACACGCACGCAGCCTCATTTACAGCATCTTCCCCAGCAGAAGCCTCCCCAAAATATTCAGGACACACCACCGAGAACTTACACGTGCGGGGAAACCCTCGTGACTGGAGGGTGGGGTGTTTTTTTTTTTCCCCTTCGAGCAAACATGATCTCATGATTTAATTTTTTTTTTGATTTTTTTTTTTTTTTTAAAGCTCTTAAAGGAAAGAAAAAGAGAAGGAAAAAGCCCCAGGGAGTGGCACACTCGGCCTGCCGTTATCCCACTGCAGGTGGCCGGACAGCGCGGATGCTCTGGTACCCAAGGATGCTCCGGTACCCGCGGTGCCGCCGAGGCTGAAGGCTCCCCGCTCGCTGCCTCCTCTTCCTCGGGTGGTTTTCTTCCCTCCTCCTCCTCTCCCTTCCCCCTCCCTCCCCGCTCGCATATTCCTCCCTGCACCTTTAAGAAGCACATTGCTCGCTGGTGGGATGGTGTGTGCTAAAGCGGCACAGAGGAAGTTACGCAGCCGGGATCAGGCACGGAGATAAAAGCTCCGATTGTGATTGAAAGTGAGAGCAAAAGGGATTTCAGCCTCGGCATTAACTTGCGAGGGGAGACGGGGATTGCACAAAGCTTCCCCGGCCATCTGCCCTTGGGGGCCGGCGGCGCAGCGGCTGCCGAAGGGCTAGGGGGGGGTAGGGGGTGGGGATATAGGGGGGATCCCCCCCGCCCCGAAGTTCGCTGCTCCGCCGGGAGCCCCGCACCGCAGAGCTCGCTCCCGGTAAGGACCCGCAGCGCCGGGAAAGGGCTGGGGGGTGGCTGGGGGACCGGCGCCAGCATCCTCCCTCCGTCCCCATCTCCCAAACGCCAGCGTTTTACCCCCTCCGGAGTTGCTCCGAGGCTCCCCCTCTTCCTTTCAGGAGCAGCCCCGGGATGGGGGGGGGGGGGGGGGTGTTTTCCCTTCCTTGCACCGGGATGGGATGCTGTTTTCCTCTCTCCGGAGTTGGGCAGCCGCAGCGGGACGGCTCTTACTCCCGTGATGCCCACTTGGAGCACAGCCCTCACCTTCCCCTAAAGTCCTTTGGGGTGAAAGAAACCGGGTCTGGGGAGGGAGCGGCACCGGGCTCTGCCCGGAGGACAGCGAGCGGTGGTGGGTTTGTCCGGAGGGAACGCAGCGATGTTCTCCGGAGGGTCCAACCTCCCGGCGGCGGAGCCGCTCCCTCCGAACTTTTGCTCTTAGGGGATATGGGGAAGGGGTGATCGGCGTGGAAAAGAGGAGAAGACCTCCTTCTTGATCAGTGTAGGGTTGGGGTTTGCTCTGAAGGCAGCGCTTCTGCAAGAAAAATGGGAAACTCCCTCCTCGAGTTCACTTTCTGTACTTAATTCCAGAGCAGCTCAGTTGTTGCTCAGCGTTGCCTCTTTATTTCAATAGGGCGTTAATCCAATAATAATAATAAAAGAAGGAACCGGCTAAGTCAAGACACAATCTAATTTTGTGTTTTTTAATACTCTGGCTATCAGTCCCCAGCGACTGCGGAGCACTTTTCCAAGAAAACAAAGAGCATTGATTCCATTTGTTCCCAGGAGCTGCAGTTTCTTTAATAATAATATCAGGTGAAGAATTAGAAGGATCAAACCAAATCAAGCAAGGCAAAACTTGTAATTCGGAGAGTCCTGCTCCCCGTTTGCAGGCTGCTGGCTGATTTTAGAGCAACATCTTTCTGCAGAGAGGGGCTGGAACGGCAAAGTGTTGCATCGCAGACTTCGCAGGGAACCCGCACGCCTGGCTGACTGACTGACAAAACATACATTTTCCCAGCAAATTCTTATTTCCCTGGGCATCTATGATGTTTAACCATATGAAGAAACCAATAGATATTACAGAGCCTTTCTTCCTGTTTTGTTTTGTTTTTTTCCCCCCCTGACTGCCATTCAAGTGCAAAATAGAATTGTTAAGGCTATGAAAATAGATCCATAAACTTAACAGCACCAAAGTCCTCATTAAAACTACCCGGCTTGTTTTCTGTACAACACTGGAGTCTCACGCTCTCCGCTGTTATTCAGCACTTGGCTGTGAACAGTTTGATGTAATAATTAGGAACTGAGTTGTTATAACTGAAAAGACAGCTCTGATGTCAGCGGGACTTACAAACACTGTGTCACACCGGTTTATTATTTTTACTACGTTTACTCATAATGTAAAAATAGCAGCCCGTCTACTCTTTCTTTGGGAGTTTATTCAAGTCCAACACAGCTACAATAGGCACTTCTTTGAGAGGCGGTGATGAAGCATGAGAGACTGCTTCTCTTTTCTGAACTCATTCATCTCCATCAGCAATCTTTCAAGCAAAAAAAGGGGGGAAAGGGAGATGATAGCACAGCGACGTGAAGCCCCCCGAGCATAGATCAATGCCTCTGTTAACCTGGAATTTCTGAGCTTTAGTAACTGAGCTGTACGAGAAAGCAAATACTAAACATGCTGCTGAAGCAGACATCCCTAAATTGTGGAAGAAAAGTTGGGGAATCAAATATAAAGTGAATTATTCAGAGCTAAATTTCTGCTCTGGGTACATGCCTCCCGCCTTCTCTTATGAAATCTCCCTCCTGGGTCTAATGCTGAGACAGGGTTGGAGGTTTTTTTGCTTCTTTTTTTTAGTTCTTTGTCATTTTGTTTTGTAATTACTGAAGATTTTTATAGCTCTGCTGGAAAGACAACAAAATTGCAGAAATGTTGCTCTAACCTGAAATGAATACTGGGAAGGTCACTGCTCTTTGTTTTAGGTGAACCATAAATGTTATTAGGACTTTAAATTGTTTTTTATTAAATGTTATTGTTCAGATACATCATATGTGGGGCTACTGGACAATGTGTCTGTCTCCCCAGCTGTCTTATTTATTTGCTTATCTTCTTAGGACTATCAATTTGTCTGTCTGTCCCTGCTCTGTGTCTGCATATACTGTCTCCTAATGACCTATAGCTGCTTCTTGATATTATTTGAAGACCCATTAGAGCTCTGGCTGTCCACCTGCTGTTACAAACCAGATAACCTTAAATGTGGTAGCGCTCTTTCCCATCTCCCAAACAGCAGAAGAGCCTTAAGCATCTTACTATGGATTTCTTTTTATTAAAGTTGTATATCTCCCTTTTACAAAAACCTGGTTTGTGACTTGGGAAGCCCAGCTGAGGGCTCTATCTCCTGGGGACTCCTGTTCCTACAAGTCTTGTTGTTCCAACTGTGTATCCCCCCCCCTTCTCCGCTTGCTCCCAGCTAATTTATCTTTCAATTTGTTGCAGGTGCAGCCTGCTAATGAACTCTCCCTCTGCCCTGACCATGAAAGACAGAGGACACCTCAGATAGCCGCATGGCTTGCAGCTGAAAGCTTGGGGAACCTGAAGCTCAGTCTCCAAAAGGCAGTCGGACAGAAATCCTCACCTGCGAGTGCCTCGCCACCGCCGCAAGACACAGAGGGAGAAGCAGCAAGACCAGCACTGCTCCTGTCAACCCCCTGACCACCCAGCATCCTGGAGCACTGCGCATCTCGCCACCCAACGCATTTACATTGGCGGAACCATCCTTTGGGAGAAAGGAATTTTAGCTCCAAAGAGTCTCTCTTGTCAGAGTTGTACTGATGTTCAAATGCTATATTTATTTTATGTATTAATGTTCAAAAGCCCCAATAATTATTTAAGGCGAACCACAGTTTAAGGCACCTTCCACAGCGACGCATTTGCAGCAGACAAGAAGGTTAAGAAAACCTGATCCAGCACCATCTCACGGCCTCTCCAATTTACTCCTATCAAATTTCATCAGCGACTCAGAACTTGATCTTTCTATTGATTGACTGGAGTCACCTCTAGATATTTTCATGCTGATTTGGAAGCCCTTTCATACAATAAAAAGGGGGAAAAATGAGGTTAAGGAAGACTTTTGACCACTGATCAACAACTCCAGCCAAAACTTTCCCAATCAAGTGATTTGCAACGTTAGCTTCTGAGCCGAGTGAAACTTTCCACATCCCAGTCCAGCGTGCATTCCTGCTATCAACTGGATCTCCTTCAACTGGATCATTTTTAGATGAGGAGTTTCCATGCTGATCCCGAGAGGAACCCCTAGTCCAGTAGCTGCCTTCCTCGGGACTCCCGGCGCTGCCCTCGCCCAGGGATCCCACACTTGGCCGCAGCTGCCATGCTCTACCTGGTTGCTCTCCTCTTGCACTGTCTCCCCTTGGTCATGGGACAGTATGACATTTGCAAGTCCTGGGTGACCACAGACGATGGACCATCATGGGAGTTTTATGCTTGTCAACCCAAGGCCATGCGGATGAAGGGTTACGTGACTGTGCGGGTGGATCCAGCAGGAATCACTTGTGGGGACCCGCCGGAGAGATTCTGCACCCATGTAAGTGTTAAGTGTTTCCCTCCTTGTTTAATGTGTTGTAACAGGCTCTGCTCGCAGGTGGCCAAAGGCAGTGTCTTGCCAAGATGCCGTTATAAAGACATTTGGGTTTGGGGCGGCAACAGCAGCTGCTGCCTTGAGCTCTCAGTCTCCCCATCTGCAAAACGGGGAGGTATTCTGCCCATCCCGGTGCTGTGCCGACAGAGAGGTCAGCCCTAAAGTAGGGATGGAGCTGCGAGGAGGGTAAAGAGAAGCCTGAGGAGCTTGGCAAGTCCTGGTCTTGGGTCGTAAGGTCTGGGATGTGGGAAAGCTCTGCCCCCAGCAAGCACACAACCTGAGCTGCTCTGAGCACATCCCTCTTCTTGCTAAAGTGCGTGGGGTGTGTTCAGCAGCCCCACCCCAAAAGGCTGCGCTGGCGCTGGGGTTTTGTCAGAGGTGGGCGCATCGTCTCGGCATGAGTAAGAGTGAGGGGCAGGGCGGTGGAGGCCAGCGTGGCCCCACACACCAGCAGAGCAGGCAGCTGTATCCCTGAAATCCCTGAAAACACAGCTCTCTTCTTGCCTCCCCATGAAAAGACTCTCTGGACAGCCGCTTGCCCTTGTAGTTAAAATCTTTAGCTTATTTTCTCTTAAATATTAATCATTGCATTTCATTCCGTGCACCACAAAGCACAGCAGGAACATTTGATTTATAATTCACAAGGCTTTACATTGTTAAAAAGAGTTCAGGGGTCAAAGCAAAGCAGTGTGGCTGTAACACCCCCTCCCAAACGTCCTCCAGGAGTGGGGCGAGTACATTTTTAAGGTGCAGTGACCAAGCCAGTACGTGCTGACAGGGTTTCTGCTGGGGTGAGCACTGGGCAAGGAGTATATTAGACAATTACCTTTAATGAGAAGGGGAGTTCTCCTCCCTCTAAATCAGTGGAAGAGGGGAGGAGACTCCCAATTTCTTTTGCAAACATTACCCAGACTCAGATACCCTGTGCCTCAGTTTCCCAGCGAGAAAATTCACATACGTATAGAGAATAGCCTGAGCCCAGATGGCTCAGGGCATCCCTTGAAAAGGCGAGAGAAAAACGCTGCTTTGATACCAGGGAACACCTAACATTTATGACCATCGGAACATGCCACCACTATTTACTAACCCCATTCTCCACAGCCCAAGGGGTCTCATTTAGTACCAGGGAAGATATTTTCACTAATTCCCAGTAAGTAGTAGCTTTCCCTTTTAAAAGATCATTTGAAAAGAAAGACTAAGTCAAAGGTTGCAAATAAAACATTTAACTATTGATGGGTCAGTCTGGATTTCCATTTATCTGCCTGGCTGCAGAAGGATTAAAAGGTGAATGCCAGATTGCTTTCTGCCACACTCACTGCAGCTATTTGCAAACGCTTTCTGGCTAAGGATGCTCCAGACTTCAGCTCCACTGACCTTCAAGGAAGCAAAAGAGACAAACTGCTATGAGCTCTCTACTTCTCTTGATTCAGTCAATACTGAGCTAAAATCTTTCTATTCTGGGCACCGGCAGTATCTCCTCGTAGCGTACGCCTGCCATGTGCTGTAACACTTGCAAACACCGTGTACGGCCGTGAATGGGAGTTACACAAACGCTAAACATGGATTTGCCTTCCTGTCCCTGCCTCACCCCAGGGCACGCGCCCAGCCCAGCGTTCCCAGCAACGTCCCCGAGCAATGCCCCCATGAAGAATCAAGCTAAGAACAGGAGTAATATATTGCAAGTTATTTTTTTAGACTTTGGGGAGAGATTTATGAAATCTCACTGTATTCGTGGCCCTTTCTCCCCCTCTGCAAAAGATTAAAGAATTCAAATGATGAAGTAGATGAAGAGCTGCCCTGCTGAGGTGAACGACGAGCCCACCCTGACTTAGTTTGCAGTGTAGGAGATGGCTATGGGAGAGATCCAGGCTCTGGTCCAGCCTAAGGATTTGAGGCGGGGGGAGATGCTGGGAGGCCATCAAGGTTAAAAAAAAAGAATGACACGTGGCCATTTACTGCTGAGCATCCCCTTATGGTCAGTAGAAAGTGGAATCAGCAAGACATGGCCCTTTCCATCTCCGGTCCTGGGCGGTGACTTGACACCTATTGACACACAGAGAGAGGCAAGCAGAGCCCGCAGAGGATGTGAGCGGAGTTTTGCTACCCCTGCGCAAAGGAAGTGCTGGGCAAAAATCAATGTCGCTGCCCACCGATCGTTACAACCTCCAAGCCCTGGCCCTTGCTGCAAGAAGAGAGGGTTGGTGGCTTGCATGAACTCTGCACAGTTCCTTGCCTGCCAAGCTGCTCCAATGCCTTTCAGTGTCCTGTTATTGTTTCCCTTCAGGTTTTAATAATTTTTATGTAACAGGTGGGTTATCGTAGGAGCATGGCTTTCCAGCAGAGAAGTTCTTGCGGTGACTATATTGCTTTCTTAGGTGTCTTTCAAAACAGCAGGGTAACTGTCCATGCAGTTAAACTAACATTATTCAGAGTTAAGCACATCCTGGCAGGACGCCTGCACTGCTCAGACAACTGAAATCAAAATTAAAGACATGCGAACATCCCTCCACGCTTAAGGCAGCCAGGCGAGAGGGAGCTGGCTGATGTCCCCTTGTGGGGCATCACTGTGGGCAGGCAGAGGAGGAGAGTCCTGGTGAAAGTCAGGACCCTGTAAGACAGCGAGTGTTTCCTACGAGGCTGTACCGGTGCCGAGGAGGCATTGCACATTGCCTGCAGGATGGCACAATATAGTTGTAACAGCTTCGCGCAGCACTCAGAGTTCTGCAAAAAGAGGCGCCTGGAAGACTGCAGGAATTCTTTGGAGGATTGTCTTTTCTGTTTTACAGCTATTTGAATCGCATCTGGCTGCTCCTTTCTGTTTGGGAAGTGTTTTGCTACCTATTGGAGTCAGGAGGGGTTGCTTTTTCCACAGTTTCTGAACCTTCTCTTATTCATGTCAATGCCTTTGTGGCAGGGTCACCTGAAAAATGAATTGTACTTTCCCTTCTAGCAGGGCAGGGGGAGAGATGGGAGCGGGAAGACAGGTGGATAAGTAAATAAAAAAGCCTGAATGAGTCTAAAAGCATGACTGAAGACTAACAGGGAACAGATCTTTTAACCAAGCATGTCGAGGGAAGGGCGAGACTTCAAAGATCACGCGCAGGGCATGGCACAGAGTGGCTGAATGCAGATCTCTAATGAGGGGTTTGCAGGACAGGCACAGCTGGGGATAGCGAAGCTGCTCAGGCTGCGTGGGGCAGACAGGAGATGGGGCATTACTTTGCCTTCCCACTCTGCCAAGGAGGAAGAGGATGGCAGAGCTGGCAGAGTGCTCCCAGGTATTGAAATATTCCAAGATGCTGAAGCACTCTGATACCAAGCAGGGACTTTTGAGAATTTCACTTTCAAGCATTAGCAGTTTGCATACACGATAAAATAATACAGGGCTTGTGGGTGGATTTACGCACAGGGTGGGGAGCAAGGAAACGCCAAAGCCACGGTCCCTGCTCCAAACAGGTTTACAACTCAAGGGGTTTCCAAATCATCCTAACAAAAGCAAGGTGGGGTACGCAGGAGAGATATCCAGAGCAGACTGCCTGCGAGCCAGCAGCCCTCACGTAATGGCTTTGCTGCTTCTTGACAACACAGTGAGACCTTTGTGCACTCAGCTGGTGGCACAAGGAGCCCAGCTCTCCACCAGGACAGGGGCCCTTCCTCCAACATCCCCCCCAAGGTGTCGAGACAGTATTTCTTGCTCAGACAGTGCTCTTTGATGCAGGGCTGAGCTCTTAGCCCATATTGATGGGTCAGGGGTATTTTTATTTGGCGTCAGCATTGTTTCATCAGCTAATAGAGCTTGATGATTTTGGCGTGGGTACATGAAAGGAAAGGGCTTTATTTATTCATTACCCATTCAGCCAAATTTGATGTTTAGTTTAATTCTTAGCTAAACCTTTCTGAATGACATGTAGTTATAAAGCTTGTACTAAAGAACTATTTCTCTTAGTAGGCCAGTTGCTAAAGTTGGGCACAAAAACCCTTTTCCCTACATTCTTAGCCCATCTTGTACACCTCTACCCAACCGTATCTTCCTAGCCTTGGTGCGAAGAAAGGATTGTGGGTTTGGGGATGATTAAAACTAACATCGAAGTTTTTAAAGTAAGAAGGAAAATGGAATTGCTTCAGAAATGCTCTTCCAAAAGCATTTTTAAAGATGCAGCATGGTCTGGTGGTTAAAGGATGGATTCATCCCTTCTGGTACCCTGAGCAGAGACAAAACCTGCAGCCCTTCCGCAGCCCACACATCCCACAGGAGGTGCCTCTGCTACCCCTGCGCCTTGTTTCACACTGGAGAGCCAGAAGAAGGGCAAAGTATGAGTGTTCTTCAGCCTTGCAAATGCCTCAGGGTTCAAGGGCAGCCTTTAGGCTGAGAGGAGCTCCTGTACAAGTCAAATAAAAATCCCCTCCAAGAAAAGCGAATGTTCCTCCTCCTCCTTGAATAAGTCAGCATGAGCCACTGCTGGTTGCAAACCCATCCTTGGCTTTAGCACAGGACTGGGAGACAGAGCTCCCCTTTGCCTTTCCTTTTGGGACCTGTATGGCACTGGGGACAATTACTTTGCATTTAGGCCAAAATTCAGCAGCACAAGAAATCCACTTTCTGCTGTCAAATTACCTGTGACTTCTCGGGCAGAGTTGTAGGGATGGAAAGTCGCATCTTTCTTTTCACATCTATAAAGTGCTAACAGCCCCCCTTCTCCCTTGAAATCCTGCAGTACATTAAATTAACACTTGGAAGATACTCCCCTTTCCTTTGAGGAGAGCCTGGAAAAGGCACCTGCTGCCATTTCCATCTGGATGAAGGTTTCCCTAAACAACCTCTTGCACCCATTGTGGTATTGCTGTTGAGCGTGGAAGAAAGGGCTGGGACCTTTCGGTTTTGTTCCCACCCTTAATCATTTCTCAGCCTCAGAGTTGCTGCAGTGACTGCTATTTGAAGTCAAGATCGACGGCTCCTTGCCCTTGGGGCCAGACCCGTAGCTGCGCAGCAAATTACACGCTACTCCTCTCCTACCACAGAGGCTACTCCAGAGTGCAGCAGGATCTGTTGTAAAAGCAGAGGCTTTGCAGAAAAATGAAAGAATACAATTCAACTTTAAATTAGAGACTGCTGAGCAAACGGGATTTCCCCTCACAGTCCATAGCAATTTCTTTAAATGCCCAGTTCGGGATTCATCTTGTTGTAAAGTGGGATGCTGCTCCTCTAACAAGGAGCATTTCCACCTGCTGATGGAAAAGACGCGGCAATAAAAATCAGGCTGTCAAGTAGATTTAATTGGTACAGTGAGCAGAAAGTTTACCTTTCTCTTGAAAGAGATGGTGAAGAATAAACTGCTTTTAAGAAAAGCTTTGCTTTTCAAAGGGAGCAGCATTCAAATGGGAAAAGCTGGAGAGAACCGAAGACTTGCTAGGAGTGTGGCCAGAGCCAGGAGAGCAGCTCTTCCTCGCACTCACTCCCACGCCAGCTCCATGGATTACTTCTCCATGAGCAACTTTTGAAGCTGAAGAGATTTAAGTCCTTCCTATCTATTTTTTTTAATCCGTATTGTATTCTATAGCATCGATACGATCTCCCACTGAACTTCGAAAGGAATTCTCCCTACAGACAGCACTGTGCAATGGGGAGGAGTGCTCGGCTACCACACTCTGGTTTCCCTTAGTTGAGCCTCGTTATGCTTTCAGACCCCAAACACAGTCTTTTAGCATCGTGATTGTGAGGGGTAGCATTTAGGGTGTCCCAGCTCCACATCCCTGCCCGTTGTCCCACATGAGTGACCTCCACATCCCCTGCTGGTCCCTCTCTACCAACTCTACAAGCTGTGGAGCCATGGTGAGTCAGACCAGGTCACTGATCCGTCTGAAAAATCACCTCTGCAAAATGACCCAAACTGCTTTGCCTTCCGCTCCTGCAGGGGCTGTGGGGCTGAGTGCTTGGCTGCAGCGTTGCATGCTGAGCGTTTGGCTGCAGCACTGCATGCAGTGACAGGCAGCAAAGCTGCAGAAGCAGCATTTCAAAATCACGTATGGCACTGGATGACAACTCTTCCCCCAAAAAAAGTTATGCTCTGGGGCAGCACAGCAACGAGCAAGCAATCCTGATGCCCTTGACAGGAACCATCCAAGCTCTGCATCTGGTTCACCTCATACTTTTGGAGAAACAAAATGGAAACATGCTCAAGCAGTGCCAAAACCCCTGTCCACGGCGCAAGCATCACAGCCCCTTCCTTTGCAGCAACCTTGTTTCCTCAACCTAAAGTCACAGAGGGGCTGCAACACACGTGAGCAGCTGTTTCATCCCCACCAGAGCCAAGACCTGCAGGTTTACTGTTTCCTCCTGAGCTCAGCCCCACTCCCCAGAAGCAGCCAGACCCCTATATCCCACCGGTGAAGGAGACAGGGTGTTGAGGAGCCAGCAGGCACTCCATGCCCATCTCACACAGTCCCTGCTCGGAGGGGTACGGAGCTTACAGCAGCGCAGTGGTGGCTGAGGGGTCCCAAGGTTAATGAATTCTTCCTCTGACCTAGATGGTGAGCTCCATCAAGCGTGAGCAACAGCAGCTCGGCGATGCTTGGCTAGCAGAGCCCGAATTTCTGACTTTCTGGAGTTGTTATGCACATGGGCTGTTGCTGACCTCCTTAGCAGGAGTTGTCCACCAAGGTGGTGTGAGCAGCACAGCTGCCGTCCTCTCAAAGGCATCCATCTCCCCGGGGAACTGCTGAATATGCCCCAGGCATTATTTGGGCAGCTCAGTGCAGCACACCGGTTCCTGTGCTGGAAAACTCCAAAGGGGCATTTGCCACTATGGGCTGTGAAGCTCTGCTTAGCGTCCATCCAGGAGAAGCCAATGCCTGAAAAACCTGGCTAAAACCTACCAACAAACAACAGTTTGGACTTCCATCCTTCGCCCCAGGCAGATGTGCCACCCTCTCCTATGCCTGCAGCCTCAGACGTGCCTTGTGAGGTCCCCACAAGGCCCCCATCTTTCAGGCTGGGTTACCAGGACCCACAGAGGATGCCCATTGCAGCACTGATCCCGCGCTGGCCCGGCTCCAGCATTTGGCACTGGCATTTCCATCCATCTGCTCTGTGCTGCCAGCGGGCAGGCATAGGGTAAACTTTTGGCTTTGGGCTTGTGGGGGTTTCTCCATTTGTCAGCTGTCCCTGAGATGGCTCCAACCATGAGAAGAGACTGTCTTGCTTGTCCAGGAGATCGGTGGATGCAGGAATGCAGCGATGCAGAGCTACCAGGTTGGGTCATGTCCCAGCTGGCTCTCTCCTGTCATGCTTGATCACACACGTACAGAAGCCACGAACGTGGCAGCCTCCCCTCCGCAGACTCTGCCTCTGATGAGTCCTATGGAATGGCGAGCTCCAGCATGTATTTAGAGCAGCGTGGTGACGCGTGCTGGAGTGGCTGTGGGGTCGCACATCCGTGAGTGCTACTGGTTGGCTCCAGCACCCACGTGTCTGTAACCCTGCACCAGCACCCATTCTCCTGCACTCTTCAGCGTGGGCAGTGGGTCCTTCCCTTCCTCATCGCTGAGTGCTGCGTGGATGCTGCCATCACCGTGTCAGTCCCACCCTCAACGCCTCCACATCCTCTTTGGGAGGGATATCCCAATTGGAGAACCAGCAAAGATTCGATTGGTTTTTATTCCCAGCCAAAGGGTTTGTGAGCCCTCATCCCTTGGCTGAGGTGGCTCTTTCAGCTCCACGGTGCTGCCTTTGAGGGAGCCTGGAGGCTGCTCTAAAGGAGAAGATCACAGTCCTGCCCTCAAGGAGAGCCCCCACGCAGCAGCCAGGGCGCGTTCCTGGCTGCCCACAGCACCGTTCCAGCCACCGACAGGCACCTGCTGGCACATTACCCTTAAAACAGAGCGTAAAGCAACCACAGACTTTTCACGCAACAGCAAAAGCAGAGTGGGTGATGCAGCAGATGCAGAAGCCCTGCTTGGAGGCAGGAAGGTGGGTCCAGGGGACCACCCAGCCACACTCACCCGCTAAACATTGGGGAATATCTGCACCCCTATATGAGCACAGCAGACCACTTTCCTCCCCCCCCCCCCCCAGCCTTTGCATCCTGCCCTCCCCCATTCAAACTATCGGGGCCTCTCTTACAGAATAAAATATTAATAGCAGCGTAGCGAGCCTCTCTGCAAAGGCTGCATGTATTGAGCTTACAAGGCGCACAAGCTTTTAGAGAGCAGGACACTTTTCCTACTTCCTAAGCATTTTCTTAGTCCCGAATCAATAATGTACTTGGAGCCCAGCACACAGGTTGCTGCTGTTGTGCCCCTGCTGCGAGGGGCTGCGGACACCAATATGTCTCTGTAGCACGATACAAGGGCTTAATAATCTGGCAGAAGAGGGATGGGGCAGGCTCCAAGCAGCTTAACTTGTAGACAAGCTTCGGGGAAGTGCTCTGGGAAGAGCAAAGCTTGCAGCTCTCGGGTACAGAAAGTCCAAGATTTGGAGACAAGCTAAAAAGCAGTCAATGGGATTAAACGCCTGCGTCTTTGAACGTGTGCCCACCGTTTCTTGCTATGGGGGCATCTGGTTCATCAGCTTCTGATCTCAGGCTCTAGGTCACCCCGTAATCCACAAACTTGCAAAAGGAGCGGTGGCAGGGGCGCAGCCGCGGCGAGGAGGTGGGCGTGAGGTGAGCCCAGGGCGCCGGAGGGATGGGGCGAGCAGCTCACCGGGGGATTAGCAGTTCACAAAGAAAGAGCTGCTCAAAAATTATTCCACGGGAGGCCAGACTGCGGGCGACTGTGTGTGTGTGTGCCCAGCACAGATTATCTGCTTAGGAGTGGAATTTTCCGGGCAGCCTTAACCCTTGTGTTGCCCACAAGTCGGCTGCGTATGCATTTGTCAGGACAAGGTGCCAGGTAAGGGATCCAGCAGCAGAAGCTGAGCTGCTGCCTGTCTATCCAGGGATTCTGGAAATGGCAATGTTGACCCCCAGGTCACCCCGCAAACAGTGGCCATTCTTGAAGAGGTCACCTGTGGATGGGGCTGATTTCAGTCTGGAGATTAGAATTCATCGTGTCACCAGATTTTCTGTTTCGGGCTTAGCCAGAGTGGGCGTGAAGGGATTTGTGTCTATGCACGAGCGGTGCCGGCTGCGTTGCAAGGGTGGCAGGTGACTTGAGTCGGTCCTTGTACACGATGGGCAGTATCACCCTCCAGACCCTCCCTTTGTGGAGAGGATGCTTCCTGCCTGGGTGTCAGCTGCCTGCAGAGATTGTACCATCTGCAGTGCAAAGATCCATTCAGACCCTTTTCCTGGAGGTCCTGAGCAGACCACGAGGAGAGTTTCAGAGAGAGCATGAGAGGAGAGCAGAGGTTGCCTTGACTCTCATGTCAAGATTGGGTGGAAGGAGCCACTGCTTTGCCCGGCTACTTGTGCTTGGGGAAGCTGGATCTTCAGAAAGATGGAGTCTCCAAAACTCCTGGTAAAGCCCAGACCTGCTCCTGAAATCCCTCCCTGCCTCAGTTTCCCCCTCTTGGAGATAGGACCTTGCACTTCCACCTCACGACCCTGTCTGGTGCTGTGATATTTCCCCGTGGCTGATGGAGAGAAGGATGTAGTGCTGAGCTAAGATGAAATACGAATGAGATGCTTCTTGAATTCAGAAGCAGACTGGAGGGGGAAGGGGAAGAGCAGCCGCAAGTAGAGGTTGAATCTCTTCTCTGGCGGAGAGACGGGCCCAAGGGAGCCCGAGAGCCTTGAACAAGCGGCGCGCTGTTCAGTGAATGAGTATCTGCTTCAGGCCAAAGGGAAGAGGCAAAAACCAAAGCAAAATGTCTCACTGAGTGTGTCCCAGCGTGTGCTCACTAAGAGCCATGCCGTGAAGTTGGCGGTGCCGGTTTCTGCTGACTCACACTCTCCTGAATCCCACACGCAGGCAAAACGTGTCCTAACACCTATGCCAAGGGGTGACCTTGCACTCGGACAACCTCCGATCTGGGAGGAAGGGGAAGGAAGCGGAGGAGCAATCAATCCCCCAAACCACGGCCCCGGGGGGGAGACAGAGGGAGTGACATTTGACTGAGCCAGAATTAGCAGCAGATCTGTGGAAGGACCCCATTTCCACTCTATTAATAATTCATTCCAGCTCTGCCTTTACCTGCTCAGAAACAACAAACAGCTTGTTAGCGAGGACGGTTTTCTCCCCTTTTGCTGTGTCTGCCCTAATAAGAGCCCCAGATGGCTGGATGGAGAGAGACGGTGAGAGAAAGGGCGCACGAGCGAGCAAACCACCTCATCAGCCCACCCTGAGCTGCTCATCCCATCCCAACCGCATCCGTAGAAGGCTCCTTGCACAGGAGCCTGCCGCTTCCCAACCAGAGCTGAGCAATAATACTGAACTGAAGCGTGGATGCCTTGCCAGAACCTCCCCCTACACACAAAGGCCGTTTAAAGACATGTCTTTGGATGGTTATCACAAAGAAGAGAGCGATGCCTGCAGGGTGTGTGGACAAGGGGGTTGCTGGAGCGTTGGTGAGCGGCTCAAGGGCAGCAGCCACACAGACAGCTCCAGGGAAAACTATCTTCGACCATATGAGAGCTTCTGCATTATCTAAAACGCAGGGAGCTTTGACCAAAGTGGTCAAAGAGAAAACACATAATCTTGAAAACACATAATCTTGAAAAAAGCTATTAAGATTTCATTTTGAAAAGGCAAAATTTGCATTCGGAGCAGCGCCAGCATCTTGGCAGTCAAAGCGGCGGCACTGGCCCTGATGGGGACCCCTCCCTGCACACCAACAGGCATCGCAAAACAGCACGGACAAAGCTTTCCTGAGAGGTTTGCGGGGTTCAAGTCATGGCAGTGCTGTGGGGAAAACCCGCTTGGGTACCCAGGGGATGGCGTAATTGGTGCAAGAGGAGCAGCCCCTGGCCAGGCTGCTCTGCATGGCTCCCTCAACTTCCCCAGGGCGTCGAATGAGGGCACAGACCTTCACCCGGGCTCCCAGGGAAGGGCCGGCACGAGGCTGTTTGGCTCAAAAGGAGCCTCGTATTTCTCCTCAATTATCTCCACGCTCCCAGCCATCTCTGCTGGTGAGTTATGTCACTTGCCAGCTGTTGGAAATAATCGCTGTAAATTAATTACGGTTGTTTCACCCCTCTGATCCCTCCCAGCCCATGAATAGAGTGAAAATTAATTGTCAGAGTATTTCCAGTTCTCTGGGAGTCCCATTCTGGCCACTGGCAGGTTATGGTTTATGCCCTGAAGCACGAGATTTAATTACTCGCAAATGTTATTTTTGATCATAAAATCACGTTGTCTTTTCATAAATCCAGATAGAGCAGCTGAACCCTCAGGTCAGGAGCAGCAAGAGTGAAAATACCCCTTAACGACGTTAGGATGAGCTTGCGTTTTCACCTGGGTAAATGCAATTCTGTTCGGGAAAGAGCGTCGCGCCCTGGAGTGGTTATTGGAAGAAAAACCAAGGATGTTTCCCCAAACGCTCATCACTCAATGTGGCCTTGTCAGAAATTTGTGTTGCGGAAAATAGATTTAACTTAGTATCATTGGGGAGGATAAAGGCACTTGTCACTTGAGCTGGGTCGGGGACGGCATCTTCCCTGCCCGGTGGGATATTTCCCAGTGTTGACAGGCACCAGAGCAAACCCACAGCCTAACTGGGATGGAGACGGGGTTGGAGATCCCTGTGAAACCCCAGCAGAGCCAGGAAAGCTGGAGCAGAGGTTGAAGGTGAAGCAAAGTCCCACGGCTCAATCCCAGTGTGAATCAGGGGAATTTGGCTGAGCATAAAGAAGCAGGAAAGCAAACACGCGGAGTCGATCGCTTCAGCTTTATCCCGCAGCCTCCTGAGTAAACAAATCCAGCCTGGTGCTGGATAGGGAAGGGCAGAGGAGAAGCTGGTGGTACAAAATAAGCTGGTGGGATTGTGTGCCAGAGCACCTGCAGGAAAGGCAGAGTTGGAGCGGGTTGGCCCCTGCTCCCCACCATGGGTAGGGGACCCCCATCTCCCACAGCCATCAGTCCTCCCCGTGAGTCGTTATTGAGATTGTTCAGAAAGGAAAGGCTGCAAGAGACCCGTGGTGGCACCAGTCCATGGCAGGAACCTTAGCAGGGCAGAAAGGATCAGGTGCACACAAGGATTTTGCCGATGTGGATGTTTTGCAGAATCTAGAGGAAATTCGATACCGATTTAAAGACTTTGTTGCTGTGTGAGGCAGCATGGGGACTTTGTGAACCTCATCAGCTAACCTTTAAGTGCAAAATCAAAGACAAAGTTGTAGATACCCTATGAGAAACAAAAGGGCCTTGGGGTGCACCCAAAAGCTCCTTAAGCACCATAGATGATAGGGGTGGGTGCTTAAGGAGGGGATTGTCCCATCCTGGGAGGAGATTCAGACTGAGGTTTCCTTGGCCACAAGGGCTCCCAAGGAAGGAAGGAGGTTTCCGAGCTGTTGCCTGCCCCACTGAAATCGCTCCAGCAACCACCTGACTCACGCGCGAGCAAAACACCGCTTCTGCCCAGAGATGTTTTTCCATCAAATTACTCATGCCACTCAGAAAAACATAAAGATAAGAGGCAACACCATGCAAACCCACCTCACCCACAGCAGCGGCGGCTCACAAGGGCCAGGAGGGACACCCTTCAGTGGCCACCAGTCCTTCTCCTGCCTAACTCCAGGAGCCTGGTCATTAAGCAGATCTCTCATTTCAAGGTCTGTAGGAAGATTTTTTTTCTCTGGCGAGGGAGCTGGACCTGGCTCTCCAGGCTCTTTAGGCTGTGGAAGGGGTGACCAAACAGCCCCCACTCCCAACTACAGGCAGCACTTGCAGGAAAGCCCAAGGTCTGAGCTCTCTGGTTGGATTTGAGAGCCAGTTCTTGAGGGGAAAAAAATATCTACAGAGAAAGGACCCAAGAGAAATCTACACAATGGCATAGAGATCTTTGTGCCAAAGAAAAGTATTTAATTTTTCCCCTGTTGATAAAAATCTTCCTATATAAAAGGAGAGGATTTCCACACAACCCCAATACGAAGTTTGGATTTCTGGAATTACTCCAAGTTGGTGACACCTTGCCATTACTCTTATTAGGAGACCGATTGTATTAAAAACCAAGTTGATCCCAGGGTGAGCTAGATTGTATCAGAGGCCTTGGCTTAAACAAAGCAATTTCATCAGGCAGAAGAGACCCCTGAAAGCAAAACAACTTCAGGAGGGTCCCTGGGCAAAGACACCATTAAACAAATCAAACTGGGTTACGAGAGCTAGAACGAGCATTCCTGACCAAGCAATGCAAAGTTACACATCATCCACTTACGTTTCTGTGCTCAAATCTTGGGTTTAAAAAAAAAGATTATTAATATATTATAATATTATGCCTTTAATATTGTTATTCGTTTTCTTCATTGTGCAGCTAGTGGTTGTAATTGCTTTCCAGCTTCCCCTTGGCATGGAGATCTCCTAAAAGCTGCAGTTTTATTTCTGTGCAGCTTTCACCATTCACAACAGATGTCCAGTTTGTTTAAAATATTCAACAGCTTAATGATTAATCAAGTAATTTCACCTACAAAAATATATAACTTTATGCTACGAAGCTTTAAAATGGCATTACCTGCCAGGAAAAAGAAAGCAAAACAACTTTGTGCCCTTGTCAAGAGCTCTAGAAACCAGCTGGGCTTTGTAAAACCGGGCTCTTGTATTGCGGCTGTTCTCCCCTGTTCCCTCTCTCCCTGGCAAAATGGGGAGCAGTTTCACTGCAGCATCCTGGATTCCTGTCATCGTGGCTTGTCAGAGTGATATCTTGTTTCTTAAGAAACCCTCTAAGGAGGAAGTCCCCACTATCACCTTCAGAAAGTCCCTTTTGCAGCATTTCTGCCAGCACTGACTCCCCTCCGGCACAGAGAACAGTTGAAATCCAAGAGCTGAGTCTGTAGTCCCTGGGACACATTTCCAGGCATTTGCCCATGGAGGCTTTGCCCCATCTTGCTGTGAAGCCAACTTGTCCTCAATGAGGCTTTCACAGTTTGTCCCCAGGGCATCACCTCTTTGGGGTAAGCAACGCTTTGTTGTGCCCTCAAGAAATGAGCAACCAGAAGAGCATACTGGAGAGCTGGAAACATGCAACGTTTAGTTGCTGTGAGGACACTCGCGACTGATTTAATAGCGTGAGACTCAAAGCGAACTGGTTTATTTTAAGCTCACAGAGACCAAGTTTGCCTGGCTAATGCATTCTGACTTTTAGATTGAGGACGTAAATATCTTGAGACTTTGGACAGATTCTTTGGAGGGCACACGGCTTGAAGGAGGAAACCAGATTCAAAAATAATACCTGGAATTGTTTCAACAGTGCTATAACTGATCTTACCAGGACCAACAGAGAAGCCAAAGTATGGCCATCTGTTTCCGCTCCCCCCTGCCCTCCTGGCTGACTTCAAACCACCCCACCAGCAGAAAACGCATTGAGCATCTCATGGAGGAAGGACAATTCAATAAACCTAAAACCAAAAAGGAACACTTCATTTTAGCAGAGGAAGCTGTAGTGATGTGACTCACTTGGTGGCTTTTGAGGGTCTCCCCCACCTTCCAACACTGTCAGTTAGGGCTTCAGTTTGCATTTGCCCTGTTACAACCACACAGCTCTCAGGCAGTGCATCGCTCCAGAGCATCAGGGTGGTTAAAGACATCTTTGGGCTGAGCTGAGCACACTTACAGGTTGGGATGTAGAGGGATCGTGCACCTCCATTTTCTGGTCTCCGAGACAAGCATATGGGAGATGGGCAGAGCTTTGGCTCTGCTTCTTCCCACTCTTGACCCGCCAGGTACCCTGCTGAGGACGTGCCTGGCCAGCTCTGTCCCTCCAGACGGGACGCTGGGAGAGGCATTGCACTTGTCAGACTCAGTTGCTTTCATCGCTGCTCCTGGGGAACCTGTCCCACCTCCCATCCTGGCCACTCTGGTCTGAGTAATGGTTTCTTATTGTGATTTGGTCACAGAGTCCTTCCCGTGTGTAATTTGGCCACTGCTTATGGAAGCATCCAAATAAAGCCTTGACATGACCATCATCCGTAGCCCTGAAGGTGAAGCTGGCCACTGTGGCCACACCCTGGGGACAGCTCAAGCAGCAAATGCTCAGTAGAGTTTCATCTTACACCATCTCAAGGGCTTTGGCAGCCCCAGTGGCTGCTGCACGCGAGGGAAAGAAGCCGCGTGGCAAGAGTGCTCTTGCCAGGACAGGTCCACGCAGGCAGACTCCTGTTCATACACAGACACTGAGCAGCAAGGCAGGTTTATTGGCGAGCTATCTGGTGCTATCTTGAGCCGATTCCCCACCCAATCTCACCAAGACGCTGCACTGCTGCACCCTCCATCAGACAAAAGGTGAAAAACGGACCTCAGAGATGGTCTTTTCAAGACCGTCCTATTAAGCCATCTGTATGACCACATTGGCAGTAGGACCATACTGCAACACAATATGTTGCCTCAGCACAGGAAACTTACTCAGATCCCCCAGTGCTTCATCTGATGGGGATTTTTTTTTTCCTTTTCCATCAGCCACTGCTGTAAAGCTGAGCTAAGAGGCAGCTACATCCCCCAGCAGGAAGCTGTGTCTCATTAGCAGAGGTAAACAATTCCTCTGAACGTGACGAGTCAGGAGAGCATATTAAATATGTCAATATCTTAGGTTTTTTTAATCCCCGCTCCAGAACAGCGTGTTGCAGCAGAGGAAGACCCCCCCAGCGCATCTCAGAGCCCTCTGCACCCTGGCTGGCACCACCCTTTGCTTGGGGCATCTCACCCTCTTTGGTGAGGGATTGAGGAGCTCCTGGGCAGGTGCCCTCACCTCTTGACCTGACTCACCCAAGCAAGCCTGAGCACTTCATTGATTTCCCTCACTCAGTTGATGCAGCTGCAAGCAAGTGAAAAATAACAAAACTATAGGCATTTGCTTTTAAAACATCCATCAAAGCACTCATCTGGTAGCATCCCTGCTCTGGGGATGGGCACCACACCGGGGCTCAGCAGCTCCGGCTGCAGCCCTTCTTTCTGACACAAAGGGAGATGGCAAAAGCCACACACGGTTCAAAGCTAAAGCAGTAACAGGAGGGGCAAATCCCATCGTAGCACTCGTGGCTTTACTGTCAGGCAGGTCCTTGTCTGAGAGCAAGACGGCGTTGAAAACAGTACGAGTTTTACCCCATTTTATCAACTGGCTTCTGCTGCTTTCCCTGACAGCTTCGTGCACACAACATTGCATACTTTATTTACAGGAGTCCCATTTTCTCCCCAAGGCTGCCGCTGCATCTGCTGCAAAGGAGCCTGATGCTCACGTACAGATCAGCTGCTCGCTATATTGTTTTATCCACGCTGCTGGTGGAGCAGCCTTCTGCCTTATTTACGGCGCGCTACTCAGAAGACAGAATTATTTATGCCCTCCTGAGCTTTTCTAGGCTCCTCAGCACTGTGGCCTCCACTCACGGTGCAGTCGCTCACATTCAGCGCGTGTCTCTAAGCTGTAGGGAGGTATCAAAGGCCCATTTTTACAGACGCAGAGTGGAGAAACTCTAAGAAGTTCCCAGCACTTTTTGTTGCCCAACTGAAGGTGGCAAAGCCTAGATTTTCCAAATTTTTCTTCATGTTACACGCTTTTTCCGTATTCAAAGCGCAGAAACGCTTTGCACCCGAGAGCATCCATTTGTGCAAACCGGATCCCCACTCTGCTTTGCCCGGGTTATACGTGGAGCACCCTAAAAGCAGGTCACAAGCGCTTAGATTCCAACACTTTCCCAGGTCAAAGCAATCCTGTTTTGCAAGATCAGTCTGCAATGCCACATGCTCAGGGGGTATCCTCTTCCCAGACTTGCAGGAGGGCTCTCGCAGCCCGAGGACAGAACCAGCTTGTGCAGACCCCAGCCCTGCATCTCATTTGTTTGAGCCTCCAGCTAGCAGCATCAGCTCCCCGAAGCCCAGCACAGCCCCGGTGCTGCAGGAGGTCCCTGAGGCCAGGTGGGAGCATGCTGCTCTACACAGTCGACACCTTCAAACAGGCTGCCAGCCACACACAAAGCATCTACAAACCAAACCACAAAACGCGACTCGGTCTTACCTTGCAAGTCGGCTGTGCTCGAGAAGGACAGAGCTCCCACCCCAGCAGGCTTCTTGCCTCCAGCCATCAGCTCTGAGCTGCTCCAGCTGCTTTATCACCTCCTCCTCTGCCAGGTGGCTCTGCCTCCCTGACGAGGGTCCCACTGCAGCAGAGCCCCCTGTCGTACCAGCCTCTCTCCCTTCCTGATCCTCTGGATTTTGAGTCGGAGAGGGAAGTAAAGTGACAGCAAAGAGATTCTTCATAAGCAAAAAGGGTTTGCAGTGTGCTGCAGAGTCTTTTTGCAGACAGTACCCACTATAACCGAGCCCCATGTCATCTCCAAGGTAGGTCTGACCCTCACGCTTCCAGAGGCAGGGTCTGCAGGACAAGAAACACCTCAGCTTGTAATGATAGGCTTTATCACAGGTATGGATTAGCAATAAACCCATTGGCACTGCTAACCCTGATGCCTGTCTTCGAAACTACAACGTTTGGTGTGTGACCTTGACAATATGTCCTCAGTACAGTTCAGCACATGTGGTTGTGTGCGTGTGTCCCTGCAAAACATACGAGATTGGCTGTGCAGTCACTTTTGGGCAAAATGGGATGGCTGGACCTTCTCTCCTGTCACCCAGGCCTGCAGGCAAGGAGTGATGTAGCAGTGGACATTGTTGCCTGGATGGGATAAGCCATTCTTCCCACGATGGTCCATGGGAAGGCCATTGCACCTCCTGTTTGCAGCTGGGGAAGGCAGTCAGGCACAGCTACGTAACTCAGGTTCTGGATAGGCAGGTGTTAACCGATGTTCCCTTCTATTTGCCATGGGTTAAGGGCACCTGGACAAGCAGCAAGTGGCCAGGGATGTTGTTTAGGCTGTGGGAGTCCCACGTCCTTTCTGGGCACTGGTGGATGGGCACAGAACTGCTTGCACCATTCCCTTCCCAATCTCCTGTCAGCTCAGCCTCTGGTCGGTTTGGGTAGGTTGAACTGAGAAGTCACCAGCAGTGGTCATCACATCAGGCTGAGCGTGTTCATCCCGAGCATACCACTCCCCAGGGCCAGGATGGTGTCTTGGAGACAGCGGAGGCACCAGGAGCACAAATCTCTGCTCTCTCCACTACTGCCTGTCCCTGTCCCGCTCAGAGCTGGGGAATCTGCTTTCCAGCCATACTCAGAGGCGCTGAGGCAATGGTGCGTCCTCAGCCCATTCAGCATCAGGAGCCATCAGAGGGATGGATGTGCTTTGGGGATTCCAGCCTTTTGGTTCCTGTAAGGGAGCAGGGGTGAATGCAGCTTTCCATAGGCTTGTAACTCAGCCAGCCTTAAGCAGCGTTTCTCAGAGACCATCTCAGGGAAAGCGCTTTCTATGAAAATTGCCCCTGTGCCAAATTGAAAGGCCCTCTCCCGAAGGGCCTTTCGAAGGAAACAGCTCAGCTGTTCCTATAGCAAAGGCAAAGCTCGGTATTTCACTCTTAAATTCATACTCAGATACAGCATCATCCAGAACCCCACCCCCGGCACACTCCAGTTCAGCCCAGCAGTTAACGTTTGACACGAGCGGCTAAAACCAGGGCCCAGTAATGGTGTGAATTTGGCCACGTGCCTGCGATGCCCACACGATGCCCAGGCACTGCCTTCTTCTCTCGTGACCATTGTTATTGTTCCAGGAGAACCCGTACCTGTGCAGCGACGAGTGTGACGCCTCCAACCCAGACCTGGCCCACCCGCCAAAGCTCATGTTTGACAGCGAGGATGATGGGCTGGCCACGTACTGGCAAAGTGTGACGTGGCGCCGCTACCCAGAGCCGCTGCTGGCCAACATCACGCTGTCCTGGAACAAGAGCATCGAGCTGACAGATGACATCGTAATAACCTTCGAGTACGGCCGACCCACCATCATGATGCTGGAGAAGTCGCTGGACAATGGGAGGACTTGGCACCCATACCAATATTATGCAGATGACTGCATGGAGGCCTTCAGCATGCCAGCACGGAGGGTCCGGGACCTCTCCACCACCAGTGCCAACAGGGTCCTCTGCACGGAGGAGTATTCCCGCTGGGCGGGTTCCAAAAAAGAGAAGACCGTCCGATTCGAGGTGAGGGACCGCTTTGCTATCTTTGCTGGCCCTGAGCTCAAGAACATGGACAACTTGTACACCCGGCTGGAGAGCGCCAAAGGACTCAAGGACTTCTTCACCGTGACCGACCTGCGGATGAGGCTGCTGAGACCTGCCCTGGGGGGCACCTACGTGCAGAGGGAGAATTTGTATAAGTACTTCTATGCCGTCTCCAACATTGAAGTCACTGGCAGGTAAAGGCCGCTCTGTTGCTTTGGGTGTCTCTTCTTGGAGGCATGAGAAGAGTGTTACCGCTAGAAAACTAAGCCATTGGCATTTCTGTCTACTGATAAGATTATCAGTGTTTCTCCCTCTAATGCCCCTTCTCCCCAGGCACAGCAGCATCAGTAATAAAGCAGATGTGTCCATGCAGGAAACGGCTGGGGCATCTCCAAGGCTGTGTCTGAGAGAAGGGCTGTGTCCTCCTGGAGGTGGCACAGGGGAGAGCTGAGATGTGGCTTGGATGGATGAGTGGTCGGGGTCTGAGTTCCCTCTCAGATGTCCTGCCCCAGCTGTGCAAACACAGCCAGCCTCTGCCCAAAAATCTCAGGGGTGATGCTAGTGGATCTTGAGGGGGTGAGGAGCGAGGCTCACCCCACTAAACTCCAGCTCACTGCCAGTACAAGTAGGATGGGCCATCCCAAGTCAGTCCTGCACCCCCATAGCAACCTCAGATCTCGGAGATCAAGTTTGGGGTGAGGGTAACCCCGCCGACAGATCTGGGGCAGGGGAAGGCGGAAGGGACTTCGTTTCTCCTGGGTTTTGTTTTTCATTTCTCTGTTCGATGCCATATGTTACGTTATGACATCAACTGAAAAAGCAAAGTAAGGTGGAAAAATGCCGAGATGGCTAATTTCCCATCCAGCTTGTGGATTCAGCTTGTGCGAGACTTAGAGGCGAGAGGGGAAGAATCTCTCCATTACCCACCCCGTGCTAACAAGAATCACCACAGTGACAGAGGAGCTGTTTGTGTCGGTTCCAAAATGTTTGCTTGAGACTTGCAAGCAAAAATGTTTTGCAGGTGCCATCAAGGCTGCCTTTGAATGAGCTCCAAGGAGAAAGAATCTGCAGTGAGGGATGGGAGAGCCCTTTGCTCCCGTGGGGGGAGGCAGGAGGCAGGGGTGAGGGCCACAGCAAGCAGAGGGCTTGGTCTCTCTCTTGGCACAGTCGCCTCTCTGCGATGAGCAGCTGTGGCTCTTGGCTTGGCTGGTGGTGTGTTTGATGCCCTTGTGTGATGACCTTTGGCTTCCAAGCACGGGGATAACCACTCAGGTAACCAAGGACTTGTTAGTGCACCTAAAGCAGCCTTAGGCTACTTGATGGTCTAAGATACAAGTTAAACCACTCTTGGTGTGCTGCGAACGCCTTCCTCCCCAAAGCCTGGTACCTTTTCTGCGTGCTTTGGGCAGGATATGTTGCTTCATCACTATTGACTTCTGGCTATGCTGGTAGGATTCTCCACAAACCAGGACCTTGCTGGCTTTCAGGTGTCTTCCCCCAGTCCCTCACCAGTTTTTGAACTCGCTGGCCACTTTTAATACCTTTTAATACTAGCAGAGATTGTTTCAAGACATAAAATCCCTATAGACTCTGTGAAAACGGGCAGCTGGGGCAGGGGAGGAAAGCCCCTTTGAATACCCTGTGGAGGAAGGGGCACAACCTCTATAAGACATCTGAGAGTCCACAGCCACCTGCACCCAGAAGACAGCACTGGCTGGGGAGAGTCGGGCTGCAAACACACGGTGGAAGCTGCAATGCTGCTTTTTTTCACTGGGGCCAGAACAAGATGGGTTTGGGTTTGTTGGCAAATTCCTGGTGGCCTCCATCCCGAGCTGGCACGCTGCCTTCGTGGACGGCTGCCTGCGTGGACGGCTGCCCACAGCTGCTGCAGAGCAGCGGCCCCTGCTTGCCTCCGCTCCCCTCTTGGCTCTGCTCATCAAGAGCTGCTTGACAGCGACTCCGCTGATGCAGCAAAGCCTCTGGGAAGAGAAGGCTTTTCAGGGACAAAGCAAACTGCTTTTTCCAGCCCAGACTCCAAGTTCTGAGCCACAGCATGACCCAGCTTTGTACTGCTCCGGCTCTCCCTGGCTGTCCTTGCTTTCTAAGCCAGTCTCCATGAGAAGGGGACACTCATCCTGGATGGATGGATGAGGAATAAGTCAATGCCTGTCCTGGGCTGACTCTTCAAACACCAACGTGTGCAGGGCAGGGCAGGACAACCTATGGATGAGCGATGTATAAGGCAGAGGAGCTTCATGTGCATTAACTCCACTCCTGCGATTATTCCGGTCCCAGCAAGCAGGGTTTATTTTTTTTGCTGGAAAGCAATCTAATTCCAGCTGTAAGCAAAGCCAGTTACAGTGCAGGGACTAAAACCAAATTAAATCTTGTGTATGGCTCAACAAGGGATGGGTTATTGAGAGGAAGAGAGGGGAAATCAATGTGAGCCTGACAGGAGTCCTGCTTGGGGAAGGAGAGGCAGGTAGGGCAGGGATGGGGATGGGCAGCACCTCTTCTAGGACGTGGGGACAACCACATTCAAGGAACAGGAGGGAAGTGCCTAGATAAAATGGGGGGTGCTGTTAGGGAGACAGAACAGAGGTCGTGAAAATGAGAGGGAAGGCGACGGTGGAGAAATGAAGGCTTAAAGGCAAAAAGCAGCCCCAAGTTCTCAGACGGAGAACAGAGATGTGAGCAGCCTCAGGAGAGTGGAGGAGTAGTGTGTGGCATCAGAGAAGCGTGGCATCGCCTGTGCCCCTGTATGGCACCAGGATTTTGACAGGCAGCTGGCGATGCCCACACGGCAAGGAGACACGTGGCAGCACATTTCCAGTTGATATTCATGGCCAAGTGAAGAGCAAAGCTCTTTGTCCTCAGAGCAGACCATGAGCCTGAGTGGTTTCTTGTGCCGCAGCTGATGGGTTCAGAGAGGTTTCTCAGATCCTCTTGGCCCACATCCAAGGGGATCTGCTCTTCAGCCCACATCCAGGCACATGCCATCCTTCAGCCCTCTGCTTTATACCAAGGAAAACCCCTCACTATGACCTCCAGAACTTCTGGGAAAAGCAGAAAGAGATAGAGCAAAGAGCATAGGGAGAATGGAAAGGAGTTTTCTGCCTCCTGTACTCTTGTCTCTCTTCTGACCGCTGGACAGGGGTCATTAAGAGTTTGCCAGGATCTCCAGAGGATCTGGTGAATCCCAAGGGTCACCACTCCCTTCCTGGGTGCTGGTCCATGGACTGGTGCTTCTGGGCCTCCTCTGCCCCCTCCATCTGCATCTCCTCCTCCCACAGCCTCAGCCAGGTCCATTTCTCCGTTCATGGTTGACAGTTTATTTATACTCTCTTTCTTCTTTTCCTTTTCTTTGCTTTCTTAATTCTTCCGTCCTGTCCCTATTGATTACTGCAGAGTAACTGGAGATGCAGAGGAGTCAAGACAGGAATAGACACAAGCAAGCCCATGGCCTGTGTGCTTGTGTGTGTGCCAGGCAGGGTGGGGAAGGGAAGCGGAAAGACTTTTCCTTACAGATCTCTATTCACTGCTTAGTTTTCTCCTCGGCGCAGCAATGAGCTCGGGCATCTTCTCGGGAATGGGCGAATGAGCTTTTCCTGGCTGCTGGGACTGATGGCTGGGGCCATGAAAGCCGCTGGTTCTCTTTCCATTACACACTATGTCTCTTTGGAGTAATTTTTTCCTCTTCATAACGTCAGTCACCGCAGTGCTCAGTGGGGCACGCTCCATCACAGAGACATTAATAAACCGTAATTGAAGTTAATGTGCCATGGCCAGAACATGTGGATCCAGTTAGGAGAAATCTGATTGAGCAGAAGTGAATCAATTCCAGGCTGATTATTAAGATTTCTCTCCTTCTTCCTCCCCTGCCCCAGTGCACTCTACCTGTCTGTCTGTCTGTCCATCCTGCCAGTGACGGGCAGTCCCCGGAGGAAGGCAGGAGGAGGGAGTGTTATTCATCACTGAGCAGCTCCGCGTAACAGTGCCTCGTCTCAGGCTTTGCTCAGGCCAAAGAGGCACCAACAAGAGGATGAGTTTTCCAGTTTAGTGATGGCATTTCCTTTCTCCTCTCTTTGCCAATTGCCTCTTGGAGGGTTTCCTTGGCCTGTCTTTTGCTCACACAAAAGAATTGAAGGGGAAAGCCCACTATGCTCTCTTGCTTTCCCCTTGTACGGTTTTTAGTGCTGAGTACGGATGCTCTCTGGGAGGCTTTGTTCTCTGCATGACTTGGAGTGGAGAGTTTGCACTAGCGGAGCAGAACAAATTCACCCAGACTGTCATCCTGGTCCCAGAGCCAGGATCAGGCGCTTCAGACCTGAAGGATCAAGGCCACCCTGTCAAAGCACCTCCTCCAGTAAATCAGGCTGGTTACTCATTAGCAGTACCTACATGAAAGGGATACATTTTTCTGCCTTCTCAGTGACTCTCAAGATGCAGTGATGCTCGGTGCTGTATTGCTGTTAAAGACAAACCAGTTCCTGCTCAGCTTGGTGGCTGCCTGCCTCCTGCTTCCGTCTTCCAAGGCAGTGCACCAACGGCAGCTCAGCATGCTGCCGCTGCAGAGTTGTAGCTCAGCTTGAGCCAGGGTGCCAGCGCAAAGTGTGTTCTGGCTTCCCCCACGCTGCTTTGCTCCGCTTGGACATTCCTCCTTCTGGCTCTGTTGATGAAGTTGTTGGAGAGCCTCCAGCCGTAGCAGTTTGCAATCTTGACTTCTCTGACAAAGCTGTTTCTAGAAGGGAGAAAAAAAAGAAGGTTTGGTCTGTGGAGCCTCTTGTTGAGAGTCTCAGGTTTTGTTTAATACCCAGTGTCCCAGCTGAGTGCTTTTCCCTGAGGAGCAGGATGGGACCTGCTGGCTGCACCACCACCGCTTTGCAGAAGGGGGACAGTAAGGGACGGGGGTAAATGATCTGTGAGAGAGCGGGCTTCCGCAGCCAAGCTTGCCTAGTGACAGAGCATCACCCACAAAATAGCTACGAGCTCACCCAAACAGCCCCCGAGAACTAGCCCGATGTCCCCACAGCCCATGACCAGCCTCCCACACTCAGCAGCTTTGGGAAGACCAAAAGCACAGGGCAAGCACTGCCTGTACCTGTCCCTGCGCCTTCCCCCGCAGCTCCTGGCAGCCAGACTTTGGGTCCCAGGAGGTAACTGCATCCTCGTGTCAAGGACGGCCAAGTCTGCGCCATCGGTGTGCCATGTTCCTCGGCCCGTCCTTGCCTCCGTGCTGGGCAGTCCCCGAGAGCTTGGATGGCTGAATTTCCCTGGCGTTCCTCCAGGCTGGAATTAGCTGGAGTTCAAGAAAAATCTTACCCTTGGTCATATAGTTAAATTAAGTTAATGTGCAGCAACTGTTTACTTGGCTTTTCTTGAGTCTCTGAAAGGGTTTTGCTCCCACTGCAGTGAGATGGAGGGGAAAGTTGCCGAACGGGAGGAAGGGAGTTAGCGAGAAACCCAGAAAGCTCCACCCTCCCCGAGGTGCTCGTGACACTTTGTCAATAGCCGAAGACGGATGCCCAAGGTCCTATTACCTGCTCCTGGCTTTGGTTTGTGAAGGTTTTTATTTCCCCTCCGATTTTGTTGCCGAGTTGCATCCGGCCCTGAGTGGATAATAGAATTTCATCGATAGACTGAGAAGGTGATATATGTTAAAGCACTTAATATAAAGAGACTTCTACAGGAGCCCAAATTCAATTTGGCCAATGAACTCAATTGCAGGCGTTATTGCATTCCAGGAGAAAGACCAACAGCATTTATACACATTACTCTGCAAATATTTATGTTCACGTATCCCGTGATGTCCTCTTCACCCTTCCTCCCTTCTGTTGCCCGACCCCCTAATGGGGAAGTTCGGTTTTGTGTTTGCTTTTTAAGATGGCTTTGAATGTAAATAATGTTCCACCAGTCAGCAGGATCTTGACAGCTGGTGAGTGTCAACTTATTTAAAATAAATAGCCTCTCGAATGGGAACAGCCAGATAGTGTGCTCTCCACTTTGGCATCTTTTAAATTGTCTCCTCCTTGTAACCCAAACCTCAAATCATTTTGAAGGGCAGTGAGGAGGATTCCTCCCTGTCAGGAGGGCTCATCCATCCGTACCACACCACCAAAAGTGAAAACCCGCAAGGGAAAAAGAACACTCACACGTGTCCTTCTGGCCTAACCCAGGATTGTTTTTCAGGTTTTTGGCTCTGCAAAAAGCAGTGCAACCCAGAAGCCTCTCTCCCTGGTTTAGGTGGAAAGAAAAAACACTTTAAAATGGCTTTTCTTTCTCCTTTCAGCCCCTGGACTGCAGGCTGGGTTACATTCACAGCCCTGCTCCGGGGATGAATGAGCTGCTGTCACCTTCTTCAGCCCTCTCAGCCTCACTCCGGCCACTGGCAATGGAAAACCTCTGCTGGAGCGACCTCCCAGCAAAGCGATTCCTAATATAACTGCTCTCCACAAAGGAGCAGCGCTCCTTCCGTGGCCCAGCCATTAGAAGCTATTTTTACCTGCTTCTGCACGCACAGATGGGCCAGAAACAATCCAAGCTCAGCGCCCGTTATGCTTTGCCCAAAAGATTTGCTCCCTGTTTTTGCTGAGCTGCCAAAACTGTTGCAAAGAAGCAGGTAAAAAGTGGGTAAGTCATGGCCAGGCAGCTGCCGGAGCGTGCTGCGAGCAACGGCTGGGATGACAATAGAGAGATGGAGAAGAGTTATTCACGTTTCCCCGAGAGCTGAGATCAGTTGAAACATCGTTTTCCTCAGGGATGGAGAGGAAAGAGCTCCCTTCAAACACATCATCCCATGAGACTCATTAAAGGCTCATCAATTACAGTGAGAGCAAACAATTCAGGGGAAAGCTATCATAAGCCTTCCTTTGGATGGCAGTCATTAGCAGCTCTCTGCTGTGCTGCCTCTCCCCGTGCCAGCTCGGGTGAGCAGAAAGGGGAGCAGGGGGGCACCACTGCCAAGCCAGTGATTGGGGGAGAGCAGGAGCCTGGTGGCCCCGGAGCCAGCGGGAGGGGACCAGGTCTCCACAGCATCCCTGGGGTCCTGTGGTCATGCTATAGCATCCTCACGGTGAGCATGGCATGGAGATGAGGGCACAGGCTGGACTGGAAGAAGACTTGGAAAGGAGGTGGTGACCTACTGTTGTGGCCTTATGCCGCCCCATGTCCTCACCCAGGCTGGTTTTTTGGGGCAAGGCAGGATTGGGTCACGGTGGGAGCTGGGTGAGAGGCGCTTGGGGATGGAGCAGCTCTCTGGGTCTCCACCCAACCATTCGTCCAGCCCTGCCCAGCACAGCAGCAGGGTCACGGCATCAGGCTTGGGCGGGGAGTGCCAGCACCCCAAAGCTGGCTCAGCCCCATGGGGAGGGAGAGGGATGAAGAGCTGCTCTCTGCCTTTTTTCTGCTGTACTTCCCTGCCCTGCAAAGCGGAGCTATGGACAGAAAAGAGGTTGTGAAACACATAAGGATCCCTGGAAGGAAAGCTAAGGGCTGGCATGGCTTCTTAAAATTATTTGAAAAGTCATTATTAATGAAAGCACAGGGACAGTGGCTGCTTTCCCACTCCCAGCACGGCTCCAGCAGGTTTGCAGCACTCATCCTTGCCTGCACCCCCTTCCTAAATCTGCACTCGGGCATCTCTCTTGCACGCAGGCTTGGAACCAGACATCTCTCCAACCGCTCACCACTGTGACCTCCAGGATGCTGACTGGGAGAAATGCAGGGACGGAAAACTGTTCTTTATGGCTAAACAAAAAGAAAAGGAGAAAAAAAAAAAAAACAAAGAAGGGACACTTAGCTGTAAACTTTCCCTGGTGCTCTAAGCTCCACGGTGTTCCCTGATGGAGGCATTGGCAGATTGCTGCCGCTGCGCCACTCTGAGGCAAGGCAGCAGCTGAAAGACCTGCACTAAAGTGAACTCATAAATGCTCCATCATGCAAACGATAACCCCTTGGGCCACACAGTGCTCCAGCCAGTTTTGCCAGGAATGGTGTAAGCCAGTTTCTGTTTAATGCAAAATGCAGTTGTGAGCACCTCCTAACAGCCCAGCGCAGGATTAGGGTGTCCCCTGGCCACGGAAGGTGCTGTAGATCCTACTGGGTGTGTGCTGGGGCTGCTCTGCTCCAGACTGTGCCCCACCACGGCTGCATCCAACGTAAGCTCTGAACGCTCAATGAGAAACAGCACCATCACCACTAGCCTTGACCCGTGAGCTAGAGAGAAACGCTTCAAGCTCTTCAGATCACCTCTAGAGCCAAAGAGACCATATTGCAACCAGCATTTTGCTGGAGCAGGGCCATCGCTGCCTTTTGCGGGACACAGCGCAGGTGTCTGCCCCACTGCTGCTATTTAGACCTCATTGCTAAGTAGCTCCTAACCTTTCCCCATCCTCTCTTTCCTCCGATAACCGGCCGCCCGAGGAAGATGAGCAGAGACAAGCAGGACTGGCAGCTCCCACCCAGGGGACTGGGCTAATGTCATTTACTCCAGTCTCCACCAGCTGGATCCTGGCTGGGGAAAGGCATTGTACACAGACAGTCAGCAAGCACACGTGCTTGGGCTGGAGGCCCAGAGAATGAGGCAGAGAAGCCTGAAGAAGGGGTTAAAGCCGAGCTGCCAAGCGTGAGCAGCAGGGAGGCCTGGAAGCAGAAACCTTCGCACAAAATGGGGTTGGCAATCAGGGCTGGCTGAAGGCGCTCGGCTGTTCGCTATTAAATAATGCAGCCTGATTGATTGGGCTGAAAAGTGCTGTGTTGCGGGGTCAGCTTGCTGGGGTTATAGTTCTCTGCTTAGATTGATGATCCTCAAAGGTCGAATTCAGAAAGCAATTCCCCGGTAAAATTGATCCTTTGGATAACAAAACTTTTGCACGGTGGTGAAGGGCCGAGTGGTGAGAAATATAAAGTGACCAGGGCACAGTCAGAGTGACCAGCTGCCTCTGCTTCCTCATTATTTAATTTTCCTTGTTTACACTGATTAGGAAGTGCTCTTCTCTGGGAAGAGCAGTGTCTCATCACCGCTACATGCAGGGGACATCCCTGAGCACCCACCCCGTCCCTCTGGAAGAGGAGAATACAGGTGGATTTGTAGGGACAGGAGGCAGCTGAGTGCTGTCCCTGGAGCTGATGCTCAGCTCCCAGCCCTCCTCAGCAGCAAGTGAGCAGCTTGTGCGTACACGTGGGCATGTCTCACTGCCTCCTGCATGCATCCCCGCCTTGCTCTCCTGGTGGTGAGGAGGCTGGGTCCTACTGCTTTGGTGGAGGGTTTGTAGCTGGAGCCTAATTAATAGCCAGTGGGTTTCACCCTTCTCTCTGGCAGCAGCTTGGAGCCGGCAGAGCATCCTGAAATGGCTGCTTGGCCCTCAGCGGGAGATGCCAAAAGCAAGGATGTGCTACAGGCTGAGAGGGGAGGACACCCCAGGGTGGTGGTCACCCATGGCTGATGTCCCCACTGTGAGACTAGCGAAGTCAAGGACAGGAGCCAAGCGCTACCCTCCACATCATCCCAGACTTCAGAGAAGACAAAGGGGATTCCAGACCCCACCTTCCATGCACCTCTGGGGTACAAAGGGTACCGCAAGGGAGCTGGGGATTTTAAGGCTATGGCCTGAAGCTGACTCCCATCCCCACAGTCCTGCCAGCAGTAGGAGAGAGGAGAGCTGCAGCTTGCAGAAGCTGTTGCTCTGATGCAGCCTGGGCCCAGAGCGGCGGTGGTGAGGCTCTGACCTGCTTTAACCCACGATCTTGCCTACTTTGCTCCTGTCTGCTCATTTTGAAATGAGAGAAGGAGGCTGTGCTGGGTGGATGCTGAATAATTTAGAGTCAGGCTCTGCGGCACATCAGGGCTGAGCGTGGCCTCTACCAAAAGGCTGGGATGGAGCAGCCAAAATCCTTCCTCACTGGGGGCAGAGGGGATACAGAGCAGCTGAATTACAGCATCGCTCACGTGTAGGTACCAGCCAAAGCCACTTCCTTCTTCCGGATGCTCAGATTCACGGCTTGCTCCCAGAGCACTGATGCTCAGAGGCTGTTAGTGCTTTCAGCCGTGATGCAGCATCCCAAGCTTTCATCACCACACAAGCGGATCATGCTGAGCGTCCCTGCTTCTGCTCTATGGACCACATTTTCTTCCTTCCTCCCTTACAGAGACTGCAATATTCCTTCCCCTGCTTAGTGAGAGACAGGGCAGGGTTGTAAGACATTGAGAGGGACCTTTCATCCAGCTTATGCTTAGCCTCTGAGCGGGGTTTGCTAGAATTAAGGACAGGGAGGAAAGGAGGAGGAAAAAAACCATCATACATGAGGTCAGCTTATCCAGCCATGCGTGAGGAGGAGCACAGCAAAGGTGGCCTCAGCGGGTCAGGCAGGCAGCTGGGGAGCATCTTTGGGGGCTCCAAGGGAGAGGGGCAGAAGCATCAGGAGATGGCAGGCATGCATCGTGCCAGCCGCTGGGAGGGACCCGATTCACGGCTCCCAACCTAATCCAAGTTGTTTATCCCAGTGCAGATAGAACACGAGAAGAATCAGGCCATGCTTCCTCTCTCTTCCCTGCAAGCGGTTCATTCTCCTCAGCATTTTATCTCTTGTGCAATTAGCCCTGTAAAACAAAGCGCTGCCCCATCAGACTTCTCTACAGAGTCACATAAGGCACAGCATTACCATTTTCTAACGGTTCTGATTCTGAAAGTGTAAATTATCGCACAAAGCAGTGAAAAAACAATGGGCTGTACTAGGGATCCGTACTCTGGAATGAAATGAGAGGTTTTGGTCCCTGAAGTCTGTCTGATGGCCTCAACTTGGGCCTGAGAGTCACTAGAGCCACGTGTGAGTTATGGGCTCAGCCTCCGTGCTCTGCACAAGTCACCTCCAGAGTCTAAGCAACAGGAATTATTGTGCTCAGAGATAATTATTCCCTGCATACTGCACTACGGCTCATTAAAAGTTTGTTAATGTTTGCAAATTGCTGAATAGCGTTTTTCGTTCTTGCCTACTCCGATGAGGTGGGGACTAAAAGGCAGATTCAGATGGTGACGTTCTCTGTGTTATTGTGGTCACAGCAGGCTGGGGCTGCACTGCACGTAGGGAAAAGCATTTGTGTTGTGCAACTTCACACCACAGGAGAAAACCCTCTTGACTTCAGCACGCCATGCAGGGGTTAAGAGGCTGAGTCCCACCAGTGTTATCTATACTTTTCCATCTAAAGCTTGAGACTGTCTGCACTGCCTCCAAGTAAACCCCTATATCGGAGCGAATCGCTCAGATTTCTGGAAAAAAAAAATGTGTGACGCCTTCCTGGAGTCTCACATGGAGATATTGACTTACCATGAAATGGTCTGTGCTGCTGCAGTCAGATGTGGGAATGAAGTATCTCTCATCTTGCAATAGAGGCTGCAGATCCACCTTGGATGAGGATGTGGACATCGTAACCCCAGCAGCAAATACCTGGGGAAAACAGCTGAATTGAGTGAAAAAATCCCGCAGAAGGAACAGGAAAGGGGTAACCATCCCAGCTTCACCTCTGCATTTTCATGCACACAGACAACTCTACACCAGGGACAAGCGATACCTGATGGCCCTTCTCCTGTCTTCCTCTTCCAGGTGTAAATGCAACCTCCACGCTAACCTGTGCACCTTCAAAGAAGGCAGCCTTCAGTGCGAGTGTGAGCACAACACCACAGGGCAGGACTGCGGCAAATGCAAGAAGAACTTTCGCTCCAGGTCTTGGCGAGCAGGATCCTACCTGCCTCTACCCAATGGTTCCCCCAATGCATGTAAGTAATCCGCAGGGAGCTGGCCCGGGGCACACTCCCACCTCAGGCTGCACAACATCCACAGGCTGGAGCAGATTCTGATCTCGTCCTTCTCCATCCTGAATCAGTGCAGGATGCTCAGCTTTGAAAGGAAAGTGGGTATTTACTTGGGTCCCGGTACACAGGGAAATGAGAGAGGATCTGGGTGGATGCAGAGGTGATTTGTTGGCTATTGGTAGGTGAGTGATGAGTCCAAATGATGGCTGAGAATAGGAAGGATGTCCTTGGGCCAAGGTACAGGTCCATGGCTTTGTGGCAATGCAAATTACTGTCCTTTGAAGAAGACATTGCTTAACCACAGTGGAGCATTGGCTTTCAAGTAGCCCACAGGCTCAGTGCTGGTGCTACTCAGCTGTGAGAGTGCAGGTTGCTTTCTGGATTGCTCTCTGGATCCCTTATGTCAGCATTTCAGGCAAGCGCCACGAGCTGCAGTCCCTCTGCGCAGCTCCAGTCTCATCCAATTGCTTTCTGGAGCAAGGCACTGACAGAAGCAGAGGCGTGCAGATGAGATGAAGGATGCATACCCACCATCGTTCAAGCAGGGGAATTGGGGCAGGAAACATCACAGATGGGCCGGTTTCTCCTGGGTTTCTGTCCAGGCCACGTTAGCAGACTTGTTTAAATGTCATGGAGTAACAGTAGCCACTCCAGCCTTTCAAGCAGCGGCTTTTAGCATTACCAAAGAGAATCTTTTCCTTTCCTCCCCCCAAATTTTTTTAAAGATTTATGTGCTTTAAGATGATCAAAGCTGAAATTCAGGCTCCAAAGGCCATGACAGGAATGTTTTGTGTGCCAGGGATGGTAGATGAGCAGGTTCTTTCAAAGGGAGCGAGCTTGTCAGCTCCCACCAAGCGGCTGCATTGCTTCAAAGGAGCCTGGGAGAATTTCTGGTGTTGACAGGCACAGACATGCTGTTCTCTCTCTTTTTCCCCCTTCGTTCCTTGTGTCTCTTCCTATTTCTCTTTCTCCTCTGCTTGCTCTTTTCCCATTCATCTCTCTTCCCTTCTGTCACTCAGCCTTTTCCCTCTCCCTACCCTACTCTCTGCAAACTCTTCTGTTGCTTCCTCCTCTCCCCACCAACACCATCCTCTTCCTCTGCAACAGAGGCGGTTCTTTGAAGCCCTCTCCTCTCGGTGGTCCTACCTCTTCCATCACTGGTCCAGTCCTTTATATTCATGCAAGGCTGAGATTTGCCATGATTTATCTGCTTGTTACAGCAGGGAGGATTGTGGCCATTAGTCTCGCAGGTGCTGAAAGCCAGAAGCTGGTCCTTGGGTGGCTTTCAACTGTTTTCAGGTTTGAAACCTGTGGCTTTGCAGAGTCCTGTTAAGTGAGTGCTGCAGTGGGAAGGGTGTTCGACTCTTCTTGCTCATGGAGAACGGCCCTAGATGCAACAAGCAGGTTTAGACCCTACTTAGCAGAGTAAACCTCAGAAGATGTGCTTGTCCTCTGCTGGCCTTTAATGGTAGGTCAGGGAAATGCCCATCAGAAAAACCCATCAGTAAAGGCAAGCTGGTTTTGCTTCCCCAAATGAAAATCTGAGCTGCCAAGACAGCACTATCAGGTCGCCTTTATGGTTTGACAAAAGATGTTGTAGCAAATTGATATGCCTATGGGCAAGACCCCCACTAATTAGCTGCTGTTCTGTCCCACGTTATGTATCTGTTTCATCTCCTGCTGGTATCCAAGCTGATGGCATCCTGTTTCCAGTGACCAGGCTTCTTCTTATTTTTTCCAGGTGCAGCTGCAGGCTCAGCCTTTGGCAGTAAGTAAAATATCAGCATTTCAGTTATGTTTTAACACCTCGGTGCATGGTCCTTGTGGATGTCACTAAAAAAAAAATATGGTTATTTTCTGTCCATTATCATTTTCCAGGCAATACGTCTTCCCTAATTGTGCCTCATTTTCTGTCTTGTCAAAGAGTCTTATATTTTCTTCCTCTGACTTCAGTAGCCTCATTTTGCCTCTTCCTCTGGCATGGTTTCCCCCCATGAGGTTCGTTAGAATGGCAGCCGGAAAGGAGATAAAAAAAGACTCTTCAAAACCACCAATACTCGCTGTGAACTTTCCCCGCCAGTGTTGCAAAATTCTGCTCTGAGAAGGAGCTGGGTTTGAATTATTTGGCACAGCATCCAGTCTGGGTCACCTTGGGCTATCGATAAAAACCCATCTATAGAGTGTGTGTACATCTGTATGTACATGTGTATGTATAGGAACATATGTCTGTGAAGTGTTGGCAGCAGAGACAGCAGAGCTCAGCGGGGATTGCTATTAAAAGATTGATGGTATGGTAGGACTCCTTATTTAACAAAGCTGGAGGTAGTTTGATATCAAAGAGCCTTGAGTTTTGGGTAAGCAGAAGCCTGGGTTTGAATTTTGTGGCTCGGAATTACCTCCAGAAGAAACAAATAGGAGAGCTGAATGAATAATGAATTCTTTGGTTTGCAGGCAAGCGGGAAGAATTGGAGGAGAAATGGTTTCAGAGAAATGCAAATGCAATTAAGAAAAATGCACCTAATTGAAAAGTGGAGGGCAGTTTATCTGGGTAAATGAACCATATTTAGATTTTTAGTGGTTAAATTTAAACGGTTAAAGATTTCAAATAGAAATTAAAAGTCTCCCTCAGGTAATTTAGGATTAGAAAAAAAATTAAATGTTTTAACAGTCAAAAATATTCTTTGCTTTTCTGTTCACAACCATGTTGATAACTCTCTCTCCCCCACCCTTACCAGAGCTTGGCATCCTCAATGATACCTTTGTTTCGCTGCAAAATGTTTCTCATCAAAATTTTCTGCTAGGGAGAAGCTGGGGCGGTGCTGGGAGCAACGCGCAGGAGGTGGACAGGAGGGATTTGTGTTCAGGGCCAGTTAAGGAGAGATTATTTAGCCCACATAGGAGACTACAAGTGACCTAAATTAAGTATTTAAACTAGCTCAGAGCTATTACGAAATTAAGCATGATAATCTGCATGAAGCAGTGGGACAAACAAGGACAGGAGGGCAGCAGGTGTAAGATAAGTAGGAATTTGTGTACTGGGTATTATTTTAGTTCAGGCTGTTGTTGCAAGCACAGTGGTGTGGGCACCGCACCTGGGATCGCTCCCGCGCGGCTCCGTGGGCCTTGCTGATGCTAAGCCATCAATTAACTCACCCCGCTGAACGAAGGGTGCCCATGGAAATTAATACGTGCCAATGGTATGGGTTGGTTTTGGTGATGCCAGGTAGTTGGCTGCCTGTGGGATGGTGAGAGAATAGTGCTGGTTATGGAGCTGGGGTAGGTAAGGCTCTGCCATCTGGCACGTAGACATCGGGCAGCAGAAGCTCACCTCCCGGCGGGGAGAGCTGGGGGCTCCTCTGCATCTCCCACCCACTCTTCACCCCATCTCTACCCAGGCGTGCTTTTGTTTCCCTTTTCAACTTAATTGGTAATTAGTTTATGACAGAGCTGTGAGCATTTAAGCCAATATCTACACCAACAGGGTAAGCTGATACAGGCACAGGCTCCGGCCCCTGCACACATGCACGTGCTTGCTACATCCAGCGTCATCAAGCCACCATCGCCTTAATCCTCTCGGTGCCCCAGTTCTAACTGCGCTGAGAAATGGGTCACCAGTTCAGCGCCAGCAGCGGCAGCCTCACGGGCGTGTGGGCTGCCAAGGAAACCCTCTGTTCTCCCCCAGTAAGTGCCTCCCACCTCTTCTCTTTGCTTGCTAGCGTATGAGCGACCGCAGCGGGTTACCACTGCAAAAACCACCTCTGCAAAAACCACCACCACTACCACAACGCCCACCACCACCACCTCAACCACCACCACCACAACCACCACCGCGCCCCTACCTGCCACCACCACCCAACCAGGTGGGTGCCACAGTCCCTGCCTTGCTAAGAGGGTCAGGATGCCACCACCAGGCTCCTCTTTTTGGCCGCTTCCCATCCCGGCTCCTCTGGTGATGGTGGGGAATGAGTGGGATTGCTGTGTTGGTAGCCCTCGTTATCTGCTCTGTAGGATGATAAAGGAACATGGATAAAAATCACCCTGACCCCGTTCACATCTCCCAGCCTCTGGGCCATCCTGGTTTGCTCTTGGATTGAATAGAGGGAAGGACACTTTGACACATGTAACTCAGGCTGGGAGCAAACATTATGGTTCCTATAAGCAGGGAGCCAGCCACAACAGGGCTACGTCAAAGCCAAAAGACAACAATGCCATGGGTTGATGCCCCTCACCACCTGATCTCACGCTGCTTTCAGTCTGTTATCATCAGGGCAGCAAGAAACGAAGCCAGGACTGGATGCAGAGGAAGCAACGCTTTTCCCTTTTTCTCTCAATTTTGGTTTCTAAAAGTAAAAAGTTTTCAAAATCCATCCCTCCTAGGGCCACTTGGCAATGCTGTCCTGCACGGGGCTGGCAAGAGATGCTCTCTTACAGCTCCCGTCACACGCAGAGCAGGAAAGTAATGAGGCTTTACTGTCCCATTGCAAAATTAAACCACATACCCAGTGAGGGGAACTGCACCCCATCCTGCTCTAGTCCCTGATCTCTGACACAGGCAGGAGAGTTGCCCCTGGAGAACTTGCTGGGTGCTGCTCCCAGACCTCGATGGAGAAGCCTGGGTGCTGCTCTGCCCCATCAGACACTCACTCAGGCAGAGAAGCTTTCCCACGAAGCAAGAAGCTGCCAGGGAAGGCTGCTGCCGCCTCCTATGACTCACTAGCAGACTTAGAGCATCCCAGAGGCTTTGCTAAGCCATGCCAAGGACGGGCCAGCGGGTAAGCGGAGAAGCTGGCTCTGTCTTTGCTGGCTCTCCCAGTCCTGCATCAAGTCGCTGGGTGCAGACTCAAGGACAAAATGCAGACTGGATGCATCTTCAAGGGCAGTCTTCCTAGAGCAGAGCTGCACTGTAACATTCCTCAGGCAGCCCCTGTGCAGGAGCGCGTGGGGCTGGAGCTCATACACACGCCAGAAACACCCTTTCCTAATTTATAAAGCTCCCCCCTGGAGAAAAACTTTTATCCTTTTTCTGGGGGTTTCTCCTTCCCTCCTCTCGTGAACAGCATTCGCTTGTCTTTTGGAAATGAGCAGATAAAACTTAACAGCAGGACATTTTTTTTTTTTAAGCTTCTCATGGGGGAATTAGACACGCATTCCTCCCTTTGCCGTGCTTTCTGGGCCTGATATTTCCCAAGAGGACGTTTTACACCCACAGTATGTTAGTAACAGTCTGTCTGGGGGAGCTGCCAGAAGCCAGTCAAAGGGATGAGGAAACTTGATTGCATGTTTATGCAAATCTAGATATATTCATGGAAGTACCCTGCTTGAGTAGTTAATCAGGAAGCTGAGGGTTTAGCTCCAGCTTCCATGGAGTTGGAATGACCCTGAATAAAAGAGTGACGGTCTCTGGTATGTTAAGAAGTGCTCCTCGCCCAGGTCCATGTTGTACGTGTGCAGAACGAGGTTCATCCACCGCTCCTGCTCAGAGCTCAGCCCATCACCATGGCCCCTGCAGTGACAGGGCATCACATCTACATTTACACCACACTCTTGGGCTCACTTGATTTTTATCCATGCTCGCCTGTAGTGACATTTTAGGTCTATAATCTGCACGTGCTGTGTACGTGTGTGGGTGCTGTGTGCAGCACCTATCTTGTGTATGATTTGCAGTGCTCTGCCTTGCTTGTGTTGCACATCTGGGGTGGGCAATAAGTCATCTGTGTAGGGCTGGGAGGTGGTGGGGGTAGTCTCTCATGCCAGACTGTTCTGAGGGAGACATCATGCACCTCAGGGTTTGTTCTTTCTCTAAAACATGCTCTCACCCCTTGCCCCCCAGTCCCCCCATCGTGTTTTTGCAGAGCCGGGTCTCACCCTAGCATGGTGTCCCTGGGGATGGAGACAGTCCCTGGAGGTGCTGCTCCAAACATGAAGGTAGTTAAGGCCTCGAAGAACCACAGGGACCTGCTTTCTTACCTGGGTGGCACGCTGGATTTGATGCCAGAGGTCCATTGTGTGGTTTGGAAACCAGCAGTAGGGAAGCAACGTACAGCCTAGTTTGATCAGAGATGTTTCTTCTTCTCCGGTCCTGCAAAATGTAAAGTATTCCTTTAAATACCGTGGCATTCCCAAGGGGCTGTGAATCTGACTCACCTGGACCTCAGGGGAAACACCTTGCTAAAGAGGTGATCCTTCGAGCTGCCTTTTTGCAGGAGACTCAATAACCGCAAGCTGGGTCAGGCTCCCAAAGTGAGATCCTCTGTCATTACCTCCCTTCTCAATTTTAGAAGCATTAAACAGATTTCTTCTTGCCTTAAAGCCAGCTCAGCCACTCAGCTATTTAATAAAAAAGTCCTGTGAGGGCCCTGCCCCATCCCTGTGCTGTTTCACCCTCTGATTTACACACTGTCTTCTGCCCTTTGAATTTCTGCTTCCCACCATAAGCAAGCATCATCACACCAGCCTCCGAGTTTGCTGCCTCTGTGCCCGTGAGAGAAACACAGAAAAAAACAGGTACTTAAAGCCAGAGCGATGTGTTTTTCCCCTTCTCCTTTGTGCCTCCGCACACTAGTGGGTAGCGGCAAAGCAGAAAGTAGCACGTAGGCTAGGGAAGTAGATTAGATTTGAATTGTCTCTGGGTTGCACGGATCTGCTAGACATCTGCTTCCTTTGGCTGCTCGTGGTGTTTTCCGTGGTCAAGGTGGAGCTGTGGTCATGTTCACAGGATGCTTTTTGTGCCCAGTTGCCTGTGGTGAGAAGGGTGAGAAGACTGACTTTATGGGCACAGTCTGTGGTCTGGAGGCAGTCAAGGCTGCCAAAACGGGTAGAAAGAAGGGAAATCACAGAGTTACCCTAAGGATGATGAATTAAGTGCTATTCGCATTTGCCTCCTGCCGTTCTGTTGTTTCAAAACCTTCCTTGAAGCCTGTCAAATTCTTCCTTGACGGTTGTTACATTTTTCCCACCTTCAAAATGAGCTCCCATTCCCTCTCCCTGGTTTGGAGCAGTTTCAGCAGTACCAGTTCCCCTCTGGGAAAAACAAAACCAAGATGAGTCCTAGTTGATAGCAAAGAGCTCCAGCAGAAAGAGAGGACCAGCAGCCTGGCTTTGTGCAGGTCCTGCAGAAACGGGACCCCATGGTTATGTTGTGAGAAGGACTTTTTCACGGTTCTTCCCCACTACTCCAGCCCTGCTTCCCCCAGTGGTTATTGCCATGACGCGTGACTTCTGGGTTCAATTTATTCTGCTCTCCCCAAAACCCACCAAGACCAGCAGGGGCTGATACAAGCCCCAAAAATAAGAGGAACCCAGTGTTTCCCAGTTGTATGAACTGGGTCTGGGGGTGAAATGCGTCTCTTCCCCCTGCCAAAATATAAACCATCCATTAATGTCCCAGAGCTACAAGGGAAAGGTTCTTGGGATAATAAGCATTAATAATTTTCCTGGCTCTGTAAATGTGATTGAGTGGAGGTGTATGTGAATGACTAAAAAGCAAAATGCCTTCAGGGCTGTTTTTTATTGTCTCTCTAATTAAACCCTTGCCAATTTGCAGAGGGCTTTTTTCATATTCTCTTTTACACCATATTAATATCAATTGGTTTCCACTTTCCAGCTGAAAAGGACAATGTCTATCACCTTCTCTTAGAGCTTGTCATTAAAAAAAAATAATCTTTTTTTTTTTCTTTTCAATTCTGTATTGTTTATCATCCCCTTGATGAGGCTGGGAAATCACATTTCTCTCCTACTCGGGTTTGTCCTTTGAAACTTGGCAAGGATCGAAAGATTTTTTTTTTTTCCCCTCCTCCTCCTCCTTATGTTACCCAACTGGAGCTTGAAATTAATAATATGGCTTTTAAAATTGTATTCCTTGGTTTGTTTTCTAGCAAACCTGAAGCTTGTTACCACTACTGAGGAGACGGGGAGGGGCATGGAGCCAGTGGGGGTGAGGGCTTGCAGGGAAATCAAACAAGCGATCTATAAATTTCTTGCTGTTTTAATTTCCCTGCAGTGGCTCGCAAATTCATAGAATCACCGAATGGTAGAATCGTAGAATGGAAGGGACCTCAGAGCCCATCCAGTTCCAACATCCCCTGCCACGAGCAGGGACACCTCCCACTGGCTCAGAGGCTCCAAGCCCCATCCAACCTGGCCTGGAACCCCTCCAGGGATGGGGCAGCCACCGCTGCTCTGGGCAACCTGGGCCAGGGTCTCCCCATCCTCACAGCAAAACATTTCCTCCTAAGATCTTACCTTGATTTCCCCTCTTCCATCTCAAAACCATTCCCCCTCTTCCTATCCCTGCACTCCCTGATCAAGAGCTCTTCTCCAGCTATCCTGTAGGCCCCCTTGAACTGATACTTCCGAGGGATGAGGAGGGCTTAAAAGTTTGGATGAGAAACAAGGATTTCGTGTCTCCACCCTACGACTCTTGTGCTGCTTCTTAGTGCCCTTATTTTGAAGCAGAGAGGGGTGCAGACCAGTCCCTTGTGTCCTTACGCAAACACACGAGCCAAACACCGCGCATTCAGTGGGGCTGAGAACGAGCAGCTCAGCACATCTCCTGCCCTCTGCATTTGTGCCCAAGGGCACAGCAGCTCCCCATCGCCAGTGGCAGCGTTTGCACTGAGCAGACGTGAAAACCTGCGTGGCACAGGGTTGGGTTGGTTTTGTCCTCCGAAGTTCTGCCCTTCCATCAGAGTGCTGTAGAGCTCCTTGCAGGTTGCCAACTCCCCCCCCGCCCCAACACACCCAGTTAACACAACTTTCCCTTTTGACTGCTGCAAGACTACAGCGGCTTGTCAGCTGCCGCCCCCCTGCAAGTGGGCTCCCCCTCAGCCAAGGCTGGCCCCGGAGCAGAAGGTAGGAGACACGGGTCCGAGCTGGGTCCTGCCAGACTACCAGCTCTCCACGCTCAGCAAATGCTCTCGTTTCCAGTTCTGCATCTCTGTTTTCCATGCATCTCTCTCTTCCTCCCACATGGGAAAAAGCTCAGGGTTTGTCTGTGCCCGACACGCAGCTGGGAATCCGGTGAGGCTGGATTGAGCCTCGGGGTTTAGTCGTATACATGAAAGATGAGGATGGTAAGCGGTAGAAGAGATTGTTCACAACTTGCTGCTGGGGTGAACGGAGAGGATCATGGAAATCCTGTCGTCTCCCGAGACCAGAGTCTGTTTGTAGAGCAGAATAACTTTGTAAATAGATAGGCCTGTGTCATTTATAGCAGAGATGCTTTCTTAAGCATTTAGTTGCTACGTGTCTCCTGCGTGACTGCTGCTCCTGGTGGGGACCCTGGGAGGCTTCTCATTGGCTGTTGAGGCTGAAATTTCTCCTCCTCAGGGTTCCCACCAGCACATATGCTTCGGTAGTTGCCTGTCGCTGTTCAGCTTCTGTTTCCCATCTGAGATGCCTGTAGCTCGCTCCAGCTGTAGACATTAGCATCCCTTCCAGAGCAGGACACAACTGTTGAAGCTGGGCCCAGGACACAACCCAATGTTTGGAAATACTCAACTAGGGGGGCAGAAAGTGCCAAAATTGATGCTCTTTGGAATTGTTGTAGGTTTGGGTCCATCTCTGGACACGGAGGGAGACAAAGTTGTATATGATACAGTAACAAAAGATAGGTCTGCACTAAGGCATCAGTGCCAGGTGATGCCAACAGTCTGTACTGAACAAGAGGGGCTTCCGAGTCTTGACAGTGGTCTGCAGATTTAGCTCCTCTCCACTCTTGGGCAACATGATGACCACGTGCCAACACTCACTCATCCAGCAGTTCTCACACTCTCCCTCCCTTAGGGGTAATTTTTCTGTCTCTCTTCACACTTAAAGGCTCTAATTTCCAGGACACTTTGTCTTTCATTCCTGCTTCAACACATCAACCAGATATAGCTCCAGCAACCCACCCCAGATACCTGCCTAGAGCTTCCAGTGTTCCTTTGCCACCTCTTTAAGCAAACAAGAGGAGGATCTCTATTAAATCTGATGTTTTCTCTAACTGACACCTCTGTAAGCTGTTGAGCGCCCACCAAACGCAGCAGCACTTGGACCCACGCTGAAGCCACCAGACCCTCCTGAGAATGTTCGAGGTAAGGCCCTGCCCGTTCCCAAGGATAGGTCAGGACAGGTTTTTCTCCCAGTGCCTGCAGGTCAGGACAATGCACTAGTCCTCAGCATATCTTTTTGGAGATGTGTTTGGGGCTGGGGTGTCCCTGGGTCCCAGGAGAGCCCATGGGTACCTCTCTCAGCTCCTTTGGGAAGAGGTTTCTTGCCACAGGGCAATAGGCACACACCTTCCATTGGCCAAGATAAATTACACAAGATTGATGGGGCTGATCAGCTGCTCTGGCCCAATGGGAGGCTCCTCTGTCCTGAGGAGGTCATGGTACCACTGCAGCATGCCCACCTCCTGCCATTGCCAGCACTGTAGGGATGCGATCACCACCAGGGAGATGGAGCCAGCAATGCCTTCCCAGTGCCTCCCTGAGCACCACAGCACTGGCCGAGGGCTTGCATGCCCCAAAAAAACAGCGGGACCCATTCCTGAGTACCCTGTGGGATCTCAACACTGCTCAATCTTGCACCTTCCTGGGGTTCCTAAAGCACAAAACACCCCGAGTACCAAACCCCATCAGCTTGATTTGGGAGCAATGGCCTTTACCCCCAGTGCCCCAGTGGTTCTGCATGGGGACAGGGGTCTGGCTGGCAGCACAGCCCTGAGGGCGCACAGTCGCACCTGGGGCAGCCCCTTACCCTGAGGAATTATCTCAGCCCAACCATGCTGGGCTGGCCCTGGGAGCCCTCTCCCTACCACAGCACTCAGATATGTTTTATCATCTCGTGTAGCAGCTCCGAAGAGCAAAGCAGGGCGCACAGCACACTCTGCAGGCAAGAGGCACGGGAAGAAGCCAGGTATGTGCTGGTGGAGATGAGCTGGGCTGGAGCGGCGTGTGCTTGGCAGGACCTCGTGGCAAGCCCTGCCAGATACCACCTCCATAGCATTTGTCCTCTTAGCTGTACTCCTAGCAGCTTTTAGGGTGCCAGTTGGCGTGACCTCCATAAACCAAGGCCATGGCCAGCAGATAAGTTTTTTAAGCTGTTCAGGCTCGTAGATCCTTATCTTGAATAACCCAATTCATGCCACTAAACACGCGTATAGGGGGTATGTTTGAGTAGCTCCTCCCAGCTCTGTGTGTTGCAGTAGTGCTGTGCGTGGAGTATTTGATGCATCATCCTTTGAGAAGGGGAAAAGAGAGGAGAAATTCAGCAGCTACCAGCTGCCTAGTGCAGAAATAGATGCTGGCGCTGCCACAGTGGTGTTCTTGGCTCAGCTTGGTATTGTTCTCGTAGCAGAGCTACTCGTGGTAGGGTGGGACGTAGAGTGCTGCTAAGCGGTGGGGGGAAAAAAAGCATGTCTCTGATTTTTCTTAAGCATCCTCAAAGAGCTCAAAACTCATCCGGCTCAAACCAGACTCTGGTCCAGTGGCTCCTATTGAAACATATAAAGGTAAGAGGAGGGAGTGCGGTGCTCCAGGGCTCCTGGTCTTCACCCAGGTGATGTAGTCCAGCAGACTCTGACATGGAGAAGGTTGGGGGGGCTTACTGATCCACGTCATAGTTAGTTTTATGTAGGAGTGCGTCCCTAGGGTGAAACAATGCTTGAGAATTGCAGCAGGTAGAAGTATGTGAGCTGAAATTCTTTGGGTATTGATCAAACAGGCAGAATTTGTTTCACAGGGGATCAAGATTACAAAAGACTTTCAGCTCCTCCTCAGGCAGCTGCGAACTATGGGGAAACCTCTGCCTTGCTCCATCTTCCCTGGTCATCATTTCATTAAGACGAGTCTCCTCCTCCCATCACACATGCATGCCAACCCACAGCTTTCCCTCCCCTCTCTCTGTCGTCGTTGAATGTTTTATGCTAAAGCTTGGAACAAAACCCCAGCTCTAAGCCTCTCTCCTCCACTCCAAAGGCTGGGGTAGCTCAGGCTGACATTGTTTCTGCTCACGTTATCCTCTCCCCATGCTGGGGCACCTCCTGACCAGGACAGCTGGGCCACAGGGCATAGGGTCCCTCCTTCTCCGCTTACATTATGCTTTCAAACTCCCAGGAAGATCCAACGCCCTGAATTGAACACAGCGAGGTTGTCACCATCCCATTGTGATAACAAAAAAGCAAACACAAGAAGCAAGTAATCAATTTTCTCTGTCTATAAATCAAACCTATCCGATTGTTTTCTAACACATGCCCACAGCTGAGAGAGATGCGCCCTGGGGCCAGGAGCAGTGCTCCACCAGGTGATGGTGGCATCTCCCACCCAAGCAGCGGCCTTTGCAGCTCTCCCTGTGCTGTGCCAGGCAGCTCTGGTTCGAACCCTCACATACTCATCTTTTGAAGGACTCCACACGAGCCACGCTTCCTTACACACATTCATTTTAAGCATTTCATCCAAGGGTCACTGTACTTAACCAGCATTGGTTTGGGAGGTGCAACAGCAAAGCAGATGCTTAGAAGGGACACATGGAGAAAACCCCAGAGAAGCAGCAGGTTTTTACCTGGATACAGAGCACCTTCAGCTCCACTTCAACCTTGTCCAGGAGGCAGGAAGCACTGCTGCACCCTCTGCCAGCCCCATCCCATGGGCCAGTCCCCTCCTGGGCGCAGCCAGGCAGAGCTCAGCCTTTGGCAGAGCCTTTCCTGGGGCTCTGCACCCCAGCACAGCTCCCCTGCAGGTCCTACAGCCCCTCCAGAGCCAAACCCAGGCACCAAACTGAACTCTGCTCATTTAGGAGGCAGCTCTTTAATTAACACCTGACTCCCCTCAACAGCCCACCTCCTGCTCCATGATTATGCATTTCCTTAAAGAGATCATGTCCTGGATCAGCGTAGGGCTGGCTTCTGCCTGGCCTGACCCTCTTTGCTCTCTGAGCAATGACTTTGAGCGCCGTGTGCACTCATCCTGCTCAGCCCTGCAGCGGCCACAGCATTTCACCAGAGCATGATATTCCTCCAAAGCCTTGTGGCTCCTCTCGTCCACCCAGTGCGATGCTCCTGACTCAGCTCTCCAGCTCTTTTCTCCTCTCCACAGACTGCGAGTGCTACGGACACTCCAACCGCTGCAGCTACATCGACTTCTTGAACGTGGTGACCTGTGTGAGCTGCAAGCACAACACAAGGGGCCAACACTGCCAGCACTGCCGCCTGGGCTTCTACCGCAACAGCTCGGCGGAGCTGGATGACGAGAATGTATGCATAGGTGAGCGCTCTCGTGACCTCTGGGTGCAGCACTGGGATGTGGGATGGTTCATGCAGAACATTGCTCTGTGGGACAGCTTCAGTTTAGCCCCTCTCTGGGGGGTGGTGTGTCTACCTGCATGCTCCTCAAGCTGTTATGGGCTTTGCAGACCACCAAGGCTTCTCTTCCCTGAAAACAAAGCCCAAATAATATTTTTCCAACTCAATTCAGATGTCTTGCTCTAGCAGGAGCTGCTCAGCTCCAAAGTGGGGTGGTCTTTGCACCTGTGGCTGTTTGCACTGTTGGAGCCTGTCCAGTGCCCTCCCATAGCATGCAGCCAGTCTTTTCCAGAGGCCCAAACACGTCCCTCAAGGGATTAGCAGGCACAAAGCCTCCAGGCAGGACAAACACTAACAGCTCTGTCTTTGGTCAGAATGTAACTGCAACCAGATCGGCTCCCTGCACGACCGCTGCAACGAGACCGGCTACTGTGAATGCAAAGAAGGTGCCACGGGGCCCAAGTGCGACGACTGCTTGCCCAACTACTACTGGAGACAGGGCTGCTACCGTAAGTACCAGCACCATCACGTTCCCCTGAGCTGGAGGGACAGAGGGAGGTATGAGGTGGACCTAGACGTGAGGGGGATCTTTGGCACCACCTACTTGGATGCCCCATGGCTCTCAAGGTGCAGGGTGAGCAGACTCCAACCATTACTCCCCAATCCAAAATGACTTGATAACTTTGTCCCTGATGTTTGCAGCCCCCGCTGTGCTCCTCTGGCCTTGGGGCTGCTCTTGCGCTATGAGGGTTGGAAAATGTAACCCCTAGGATCTTGAGAAGAAAGCCCAAAACTTCTAGTTGCTGCTGCAGTCATGGGGTTTAACATTCAGTTCTGGGCCCCTCGCTCCAAGAAGGATATTGAGGCTCTGGAACATGTGCAGAGAAGAGCAATGAAGCTGGTGAAGGGGCTGGAGAACAAGTCTTATGAGGAGCAGCTGAGAGAACTGGTGGTGTTTAGCCTGGAGAAGAGAAGACTGAGGGACTTTATTGCTCTCTGAAAGGAGGGTGTAGAGAGGAGGGAGCTGGGCTCTTCTCCCAAGTGACAGGGGACAGGACAAGGGGGAATGGCCTCAAGCTGTGTCAGGTGAGGTTTGGGTCGGATATTAGGAAAAAAATCTTTACTGAAAAACTGGACATCAGGAAGGAAATTTTCACAGAAAGGGTCATCAGACATTGGCAGAGGCTGCCCAGGGAGATGTTTGAGTCACCATCCCTGGAGGTGTTTAAAAGACGGGTAGATGCGCTCAGGGACATGGTTTAGTGGCAGACAGGAATGGTTGGACTCTATGATCCAAGAGGTCTTCCAACCTGATGATTCTGTACCCCAGATTAACACCCACGTCCTTCCCTCCCTTCCACCCCGTAGCCAACGTCTGCGACGATGAGCTCCTGCTCTGCCAGAACGGCGGCACGTGCTACCAGAACCAGCGCTGCATTTGCCCTGTGGGCTTCAAGGGGGTCCTGTGCCAGCAATCCAGGTGCGAAGCCGACAAAAAGGACTGTGATGGTGTCCCCAGCACGCACAGCAGCGTCAGTGCCATCCTCCTCGGAGTGCTCGCCCTCCAGCTGTGCGGCTGGGTGGACCTCTGAAGCCGCAGAGCAGGGAGCTCAGCCCAGGCACGTCACCCGAGGGACCTGGGGTGACTAAGGTAATGGGTGGCTCTCCCCACTGTCTCCTCCGCCTTCCTTCACGCTAGGACTTGCACAACGTCTTCTGGTCCACTTTCCAAGCAGAGAGGTATGCAGAAAATCAGGGGCTGACTCCTGCCCACGAACCCATCCTGGCAGCCGCCGGGGTGGCCGCAGCGCAGAGCCGGCTGCCGAGCAGCAGCGTGGGGACTGCACCAGCCGGAGCTGGGGTCATGGTCCCACAGCCCGTGCCGTGGGACCTCCGTGCAGTGACTCTCCTTCCGCACAGGGCAACCTGGGGCCAGGGGGGCCCTGGTGAAATAGTGCCGCGATCCAAGGGATATTTTTTTTATTATTACTTTATTTACTTTGGTATAGGCTGGGGTGTTCTTTTTATTTTTCCTTTTCTTAGTATTCTGTTTCGGAAGAGCCTCTCATGACAACTCCAGAGCCCCATAAAGCAACAGGCAGGGGAAGAGGAAGGAGGGAAGGGGGGAATCTGGTCCATCCTTGCTGCATAGTCCCACGTCCCACCATTGGTCTGGCCGGGCCACACAAATACCATTGCCTACAACTCTAGTTGCTGCATTGATTTTGTATTTTCATCACTGGGATTTGTTTTCTTGCAATTACAGAGGACGCAGGGGCCATTAGGCATTGGTACATGAGGAGTGCAGTGTCTTATCCATACATTTCTGTATAGTGTACGGTTCAAATATCTTTTTTTTTTTTTTTAGTAGAGACTTATTTTTGTTTGGATTAAATGTTATAAAAGAACCACAAGTGAAAGGGACATTTCTCCATGAGCATTTGATTCTGGTGTATCCTCCTCCAGTAAAGCAAGTATCAGTTGCTGCCTGATCACCACGTTTTCCTTTTTGTGTGCACAGTTAATTACAGGTAAAGACTTATTTTTTGATTCTTAATGTCCTCTTGTGTTTTCTGAGTCACTACCAAGGTGCACCACATGGTGAGGGAGAAGGGAGGGAGAGAGAGGTTGCCTCGTCACTGAGAGCTGTTAATTATTTCTCCTAATTACTTTGCTGAACCTAGGTTAGACTACTAACTGTAGACAATGAGCAAAGCCTGAGTGATGTATTAAGCATAAGGCCATTTTAAAATGAGTTTGCAGCAGGAGAAGGCTGGATAGCCCAAGGATGCTTCTCCAGGGGGACCTCATGTCGAACCCCATTGCAGCACCTCATAGAGCTGGTGCCATGATGCACCTTTGCATAAAAGAACTGTTTATATCGAATACCTTTAAGCAGACAGAATCTGGGCCTTCAGTGTAGAGCTCATAGGAATTAGATCAACTCATTTAAGGCTTATAAACATGCCGCTGTTGGGAAGCATTTGCAGTCAAGCCAGGAGAAACCGGAGAGAAGAAATTATGTATCATCTCAGGCAGAACAATGGGAATGTCATGAACACAGAGCTTTAATTTTGTAATGTCTAAAGATTTACCAAACCAGGAGCTGACTGAGTGGAGGATTAGAAGATGGGAGACACCTCCTACCTCCAGCACATTCAGTTCTGGGCTAGTTCTCTTGACAAGGGAGCAACCCCAGCTCTTACCCAGCCTGGTTGCCCCCTGAGCCAGCCCAGGAGACCCACACAATCCAACCTTGAGCCACCAATGGCATTTCTAGGTCTGGTGTCCTTGCCAGAGCGCTAGTCCAAGAGCTTCCCTATCAATATCTTCTCTGTTTCAACACTTGGTCTCTGTGGTCCTGTCCCTACAGCCCATCCTGCTCAGCTGGGGCCTTTGCTGGGAGCAGCCCAAGTTTCAAAAGAGCAGGAGCCTGTAAGATCTTCCAGCCTGACGTTACAGATAGTGCATACGCAGCCAGTGCTCCTGAAATGCAGCCGTCCCCAAGAAGAGGGAGCAATGAACCCGTACTAGGAGAAAGGAGAAGAAAATGGGAACAGAGGTGCAGGATGGTTATTGTCACATCAAAGAGCAACACAAATCTGATGCATGTTTTGAGCAGTATTTAGCACCACAGAGGCAGGTCACGCCGCTTAGTTAATCCACCATAAAATAAACGAGGGTTAAACTCACCCTGCTGAGATGTGCTCTTTGAGGGAGTGGGCTCGCACGATGCCTCCCTTTCCATAATGCAGTCGGTTGTTGTCTGTTGTTATTGACACTCGCTCTTGACTGCAATATATTTAAAATCCTTATACGTTACTGTCCTTAAAAGTAATAGCATAGAACAAACTGTAACAAGATCAAGATCTCTAATGGCACTTCTGGAAGGTGAAGCAACATTCTCCTTTCCCTGCGCTACTGTTTTTCTCTAGAATATTGGATTAAGCAACAGAAAATTTACTACTTCATAAAACCATATCCCAGACAAATTCTGCACCCAGCAGCTCCCCTGCAAACACACTTTTATTGCGATGCAAGCAGGAACGTGCCCAGCAGCACTGAATTCACATGGAAAATAACCTGAGAAGAGCACAACAAAGCTCAGAACAACCCCAGAGAGAAGACTGCTGAAGGTGGTACGCCACTGCACTAGGCCTTTCTAGGTTTGGAGGATTTTCTCTTGGTTGATTGGGTGTTGATTGATTAGTTTGGGGGTCTTGTTTGTTTGTTTTTAAGACAAGACATCACTGGCTTCTGAACTCATCTCATGGTGGTACCTCCCTATGGAACCAGGATACCATTAATGTTCGGTCCTGGACCTTCTTTAACCAAAGCCCAATGAATAGTTCTGTACCATCAATGAGACAGGCAGTTGTGGTTCTAAACCTCCTGCAGCTATGCTAAAGGACACCTGAATAACTCTGAAGATGATGAGTGGGCAACAAAACCAAACCAAAACACAAGTCCACCTTCCACACCACTTATACCATTCTTAGGCTCTTACCAGTCATGTAGAAGCAAAGATCTCTGTGAAATAGTAACTATGAAGGACAAACACGACATGCTTCATCTCGCCAAAGAAAACAAATTGTCTTTAGGCTGAGAGCAAGACCAGAGCCAAAAGAGGCAGTTTCAAATTCCTTCCCGTGCTTTGCCCGCAGACAAGACAGTTCAGCTCATCTTCAAGCTCTGACACAAAGCTAGCCCTGCATGTTGGAGATCAGGAGGGCACTTTGCTTTTCCAAGAGCACTGGAGAACTTGCAAGCACGTAAAACAAACCACTGCAAAACAGGAAAGAAAAAATCCCTCTCAAACAAAAATGTGTTATTTTCAGAAATAATTTAAAGCTTCTGAAAGCTTCAGCCCTGAAGACCCATTAAGTGCAGACATCTGCTAGCACATAGGGGTCTGCACAAATTGACTAGAGCATTATGGAAATAATACAGAGAGAAACCATCATAGCAAGTACCAGCACAACTGAAAATACATCTTCTTTAAGATAGAAACATTCATACATCAGTTAATGCTTCCAAATGGGAGAAGTTGTCCAATGAGCTTGGTGCTTTACTTGTGGAAAGGTTAATCAAAAGGTACTTTTCTTTCCGAGAAAAGCCACTTGCGCTCTTTCAAGAGGCTTTCCTGTGTATCCCGTCGCCAGCATGCAGTTGGCATCATTCATTTGAAAAAGTTTTTAAATTACACTGCTGTCTGCAAAAAAAGTGGCCTCTTCAAACAGTGCAAGTAGAGCTTTTGATTTTTTTTTTCTTGTTTACCTCCTATTCTACTGATTTTAACTATTTAGACCATTGGAAAATCTAAATAACCAAAACCCCTAAAGTAACACATCTACCTGATATGCCAGAATGCTACGGCCAGGCTGAGTCCACAGCCCCAGCTGCAGAGAAGGCAACGGCAGTCTGATTTTATGCGTATTTGCTCATTTGCCAGGTAAAAGGTTAGGCTTACAGTCCCTGTGAGCTGGAGACAGAAGGAGGGTGAGCTGAATTCCATTGGCACTTACCAGGTATGTTATTTGTGATTTTAAAGCTGAGGAAGCAGACATCTCATCTTCAGGAGCGATTCCTAAGGAGCCGTGCGGAGGCTGGAGTAGCAAGAGAACCAACACTTTAGTGGTAATAAAATGAATTGTCTCACCAATCAATTCTGGTCTATAACTGGCTTTCACAAAAAGTCCCAAATGTAAATAAAACAAAGTATAAAGGAGGAGCTGAGCGTTCTTGTTCAGAAATAAGAGCAGAGCTGGATTTTGAAGATATTTGTATCATTATCTTCTCAGCCCTTCTGGCAGGGACTTGGAAAATTTGGCTGCTATCATGCAGAAACTGGCTAAAGCTTGCACTCTGATTTGAGAGGTAGGGTTAAGCTTCAGACTGTCCTAAAGGCTCCTTTGTCATTTTGATTCTCTACGTGTTGTAACGAGTTTAACTGCAGAGTGAAACAGGTGAGGAAAGCCTAAACCCACCCATTTTTGCCACCTACCCACCTTGTCTCCTCACCAGCAGCAATACTGATCTCCAAAAGCTCCATTCTGATCCCTCTTCGTGCTCTTAAAATAAAGAGAGGAGGAAACCGATGGGATTTCTTTGTAGCAAAGGGAGTTCTTGCTTGATGTAACAGTGAAACCTGTCACAAAATTGGTCAGCAGCAGCAGAGTAGCCTGTCAAGCTATCAACCAAGGATTTCTACGTTTCCACAATACCAAATGTAATATGCACTCAAACCACCTTCATTTTCATTTCTAGCACTCTTTGCCTGGGAGTTGGTGGCAAATTAGTGGAAGTCTTAGCAGACAGGTACATATGGCCAGGTGGTCTCCAGTGTCAGTGATATTCAATGTACAAGACTGCTTAGCCTACATTTATTTGCACTAGAGAACAAGGCATTTGGCTCCTTTCCAAGCATCTTAAAAAGACAAGAAAGGAGACTTTATATACGACTTGGGAATGGACCCATCGTGGCAAGAGACTGTATTATATCATTAACATTATAAATTCCATTTACAATACAGCAGTCATTTCATCCATCATTTATTCATGCAGACTAGAGAGAACGTCTTGCATTTTTAGGAGCGTGGTTGTGCTTATCCTTGGTATCGCTACAGTCGCTGGGCTGTGAAGGAACAGCTCAGCTCCGGCTGCTGGCTACTCTGCTCTCCCTTCTATGGGAGAAGAAAAGCCCAGCATTTCACCACAATCCAGCAGCTGCCAAAAAAAAGTCTCTACTCTGAAATAAAAGTACTTTCATGTTGTTTTTTGGAGCTCAGCTGGGATTGGGAATGTTGTTAACCCTCAATCAATACATTTGGTCACTACATGTTCGTTCTTGCTCTGGAAGCCATGCACTGCTCAGTGCTGTCCCGGCATCGCTACAGCCGGCGTGGGGGCTGCTTCCATTTTATGGACTAGCACAAGGAAGAGGCCAAGTGCCTTGCCAGTCTGCACACCTTGTACAACTCAGTCTCCTAGGTCCTGAGCCTTCATCTCTTGGACCCAGCTGCTAATTAGTTCCTGCACTCAGGTTATTTAAGAGACAGCACTGTAAAAACTCGTCCCACCTGTACTACCAGCACTGGAAAGGTGAGTGTAGCCAAGGGACTGGGGAGGAGAGGTTGATGTTTTCATCACACCCCCAGCAGCAAGGCACAGCTCTCGTGGCTTCCATCCACAACCCAGAGGTACCGCCAGCTTTCAGCGTTCCTCAGGTCCATCCACTACCACCACCCCACCAAGGGGTGAACGCCCTCCATGCTCCGCTTCCCAGAGGGAGTTAATGCTCCTGCCAGCAGCTGGTTTTCCTCTGGGTGGTCCCCAGACATCTAGAGGTGCAACAGATAAAGTCAGCTTTAGATAAACCAGCACTCCATAGCTTAGTGCATGTACAACAAAACTAAAGTAACAACTAAAACTTATTAGGTGAGTACCTGTCTGGATATCATCATTATACACGTGGCTCTGGTTTGTTCTCACATCACCAGAATTGAGAGTAATAACATGGGAATACATTACAGCAAACCTTAAAGGTAAAAAGGATAAACAGAATTATATTCCACGTTTACTGGAAAGCTATTTTGTGTACAAAGAATTAGGGAAAAAAACCCCAAACTTTGAACAAGATATAGTCAAACGCTTACAAGAGACTTTCTCTTCTTACCGATATCAAAGACTAATAGCACCAGAGGGAACCGGTTTTGCACTGAGAATTAAGCTGCCAAGCCTGGAAGAAGCGTGGAAGCCTCTGTATAAAAACCTGAATACTGCTTCTTCCAAAGTGTTTTGGCACAGCCTCCAATTAAACTGTTTTACATAAAACTTGTGTTGGATGTTTCTTTACTGATTTGTCTGACTTTTAACACTCATGAGAAGAGAATAAGCACCGCACAGCTTCTCTGGCTGCCACCGGTTCTGAGATATTAAATGAATAAAAGAAGTCGACATTCAGGGCTCATCAATGCTGAGTGCCCATCACTATCGGTGTTTTATAGCACACAATAGAAACAGCAGAGAAGTTATGAAAATTGAAGCTAATCAGTTTATAAAGATTAATATTGAGCGACTGCATGGCTTAGTAATGTTTCCTCAGTATTAATTCAGCATGCTGTCACTCACATACCAATCTGTCAGGAGCAAGGGATTCTCTGCCTTGGGTAAGGAAGGATCTCATGGTCTCAGGTGAGGCATCTCAAACGCTGAGGTGTCCCAGCTCGACGGGAGAGACACTGGGCCAGATGCAGTTCAGGGAGAGCTTAAATCGGGCTTATCCGACGGTGAAAGGTCTGTGCCTCGAGAAGCACCCTTGAGAGGCATCCCAGCTCAAGGGGAGGTCGCTGCCACGCGGCCACACTTGGAGAAGGCTCACTTAGGCCGTCACAATCACAGAATAAAGTGCTTGGCTCACGGTCAAATTACAAACAGCGCAGAAGGTACACATGAGGGCCCTTGTACGCGCCACTTTTCTTTGTTCCTTGAAAAATGAGTCTTGGAAAAGCAGCCCAGTATCCATGTGTTAATTGCACCATGCTCGCTGTGTCACTCAGCTCCTTTGTGGGTCTTCAGAAAACAGACTGGAACTAGAGGAGTTCTTGGCCCGGCTACAGCTCAGGCCTTTATCTCCTTTGGAGCCTGAACCAAAAGACCACTAGTTTAGGTAACGGGTCAAGTGCGTCCATCACAAAGCCTTTGAATGCCCTAAGTAGGAAGAGCAGGCAGGCCAGCACAGCCCCGCCAAGAAGAGTCAAGAGATTTGAAAGACAGCAGTATTTTTGAACACTCCTTTTAACATAAAGGGACACAACACACAGGGCATGGATGCTGTGATGTGGGAGTGACTGAAATGCCCCATTCGGGGCAGTCAGATTGATTCAAGCAGCCTTCCTTCTCACACAAGGCACACAACATCAAGGAAAAGTCACAGCAGTTTTAGAAGAGCATGTTCTCCTGACAAGAGGTGTCCAGGGCGCACTGAAGCGACGGACACTGCAACAAAATGAAGAACTGAAACTAAACAATGCGCATATGCTGATTTAGTTCACAGGCATCTCTCAGCTTCTCCCCCATCATCTGAAAATGCTCTGTGCTATGCAGCACACTGAGCTGGACAGTTGCAGACTAAAAAGCTTCCCAACACACCAAGAACACAGTTGTTGCTAGAAAAACACATTTGCTCTGGGCTTGGATGCAATAAGCACATAAGTCTTCCCAGCAACTACGATTTGAATCACTACCTGTTTTGTACTGAACTGCATCGCATGCAACTCTTTGGCAGGGGGTTAATTCACTGCAGTGAATTCACTAAAGATTATGGCTAAATTTTGGCTAGAAAAGTCCAGCAGCTCATTTGCGTTGGGAAAATCACTGCCGTAATATTCATTAAGCGTAAAGAGACAGCAGGTCAGTGCCTGCTTCATAGCAGGCTGTATTTCACAGACACAGGGCACTGGCAGCCTGGACCACTCACACCACAGCCAGTTAACAACGCAGCAAGGTGCTGCATTCCCAGGCAGAAGCATGCTAGGCTACCTCCATGCAAGAGAGATGCTTCTCCATCTCCATGCAAAAATCCATGCTGCTCAAAAGGAAATGCTGCTCTTCACCTCCTCATGACAGACGTGTACTCCAGAAGAAGAAAGTGATACTTCACAGTGACCCAAAGGCATTTTTAGTAGAAATTATTAGACTTTTATTGTGAAATGTTAGGATGAGAGGAAGGTTTCTTAAAAAGAATCCACTTCTCCTGCTATCCCGGTTTACTCGTTATATATATTGCTCATCAACACAATGGAAAGAATCCAGTAGTAATATGCAGAATGAACTGTTTGGCCTTTTATCTCTGTAGATCTCCAAAAGCTCTCTACAAAGAAACTCGAACATCATTACCAGTAAGTGTTAACTAGATCTTTGACCAAGATGCCACAGTGCAGTTGATTATTCGTCACATGGACTCACTGGGACCAAACAGACATCGTAGGCTTTCATCTGCTGTTTGTGTTGCCACTGCAACAAGAATAGGATTCCAACTGATGAAGCAGCAGCAAGAGCAAAACTCAAGGCACATTTGTATAAACAAAAGCTCTTCTGTTCCTATAAAAACAGGCAGTAAAATGTACAAAAGAAGCAGAATTGTCTCCATTCAACCAATGTATGCATGCCTTCAGTCTTTCCTAAATCACTAGTAGAACATGAGGAAGAATCAATGCTACCACATTTTCAACAGTCACTCTTTGCTATTAAATAAATTAGACTTACTAGTGCAAAGGAAAAAAAAGAAGTCTGGCTTTTTTGATTTTTTGGTTTCTTTTTTTTTTTTTGTGTGTGTAGCGTTGGTGGGTTTTTTCTCTGCTCTGATTCTTCATAAATAAATGACATCCCTAAGAAATCACCGTTTGCACAAAGAAACAAGAATCTATGCATTTGCCAAATTAAATCTTAAAATAATTTTGTATACTGTACAAATATACATTACACATTAAACATTTACAAGCTTAACTTCCTAGATGACAGAATTCACTGCTCTTCCAAGCAATGCAGCTACCCAACTTTCCTTTTCCACAGCTCAAATCTATCAACTGTCAGGTATAAAGTCCCCTTCACGTTAGGGACAGGGTGGGAAGATGGTGGGATCTACTGATAGCAGTGCTATCAATGGAAGGGAGTTTCAGCTGTGCTAAACAGTTTAAAATACAGTCCTTGCTAGAAAGAAATCTGGAAATAGATTTTCAGTAATCAGCCAATATTGAAGTCAGTGAGAAGTCTTTCTTCTCTTGGCACTGTTTGAGTCTGTGTTCTGTGGAGATTCCTCTGATGCTCTCCTCATTACAACACCATATTCTTTGTTTCGCTTACTGGTATTAGTTTGACCTCCTTCACTGTGGGCTTCTGAATTGCTTTTTGATACAGGAACTCTCCAGTCACTCTCACGCCGAGCTGCATGAGGCGATGTGGAAGGCATATTGCATTGTCTCACTGTTTGCTGGGGCTTCTTAGAAGTTTCTGTTCTGGACGGCTGGTCCCTGGCAGCTGAGGACACATTGAGTCCTTGCTGTGATGTTGATCCTGGATTGCTGTGGGTTGACCGACTGCTGTCTTTGGAGGCCTGCTCCTTCCCCTTGGTTTCAGTTCTACTAGCCATACTTGCCAGCCTTGGATCACGTGGTTTCTCTTGATCGGTTAGCGCTGCAGCCTCTCTAGGTGTGGAGACGCTGCCTCTCCTGGAGTCCGCAGCCCTCTGGACCTGCTGGGGCCCTCGGCCTCCCTCAGGTGCTGCATGGCCAGAGCCAGGAGCGAGTTCCCGCAGGCTGCTGGCCTCCCTTGGATTTTCAAGCTCACCTTTCTTGCTACTGCAAGAAGCAGTGGGTAACAAAGATTTCTTTGCCTCTGGTTTGGGTGGAGGCTGTACCACAGCCTTGAGCTTCAAAATCTTATCAGCATCTTTCCTGTAGCTTCTTTCTGATGTCCTGATAATCGCACCTCTTTTATGAGCATCCTGGATCAACTCATACCAGTCTTTATTTTCCTTTAAAAGAAAAAATACACCCACCACCAAAAAGAAGAAACAGTTATCATAAAGAAATCAACACGAATGGACAGAGGTGTCAGAGGATGCACGACTCCTTTAATCAAGGTACCTGACTTAACTGTCATGGAAACTATCGTTAAGTGCCTTCTGGAACGGAGGAATCTTATGTTTCACTTGCAAAACAGCAATAGGCACTCTGGCTGCTGTAACACAGGGAAGGTACTTTCACCATCAGTGAGCTACTACTTAAAATGACAATTTCTATATTCGTGAAGGCCAGAAGAGTTCTCACACACTAGAGTGAAACAGAAGCGAAGCTTTAATGCCCTCTAGTGGTGCAGCAAACACCCCACCCTTTCCAAGGGAATAAAAACCTAAAAACCAGGCACTGTAAGACATTACATCTATTTAAGGGCATTCCCAACACATCCAGTGGACCTCTGTACTCCCTCCAGTATGTAGTTCTGTTTCAAAAACACCTGTTTGAAAGAGCATCCTCAGAAACCACGTGATTACATGAAGTAGTATCAAAAAGAATAAAGTTTTGGGGAAGTTTGGTTTTCCAATATCATTTTCCTTGCTCAAGTATCCAGTAACAACTACAATAGCTGGAGCAACAGTATGGATCAAGCAGGAAACTATCACTGCCATCATCCTAACTCACCAGTAGCGAGAAGATATACTTGAATTGTAAAAGACTGTGTTACAATTTAGTTACTGCGAGCAACTTCTAACTTCCCTTCTTGGAAGCAAGAAAAACAGTTGTGGTTGGGGTTTTTTTTAAAGCTTTCATAAAAAGTCAGAGCCAAAGCTTTCAGAGAACTCGTCAGAGGCCTAGACTGCACTAATTTAGCAATACACTGGCAAAGGGTCCCCTTTCACAGACAGGAGCAGTTCGAGGATGGTTTTCACTCCTCCAACCTTGATCTGACCTAAAACAGAGGATCACAGAAGATCATTTGATTAACACTGTACCGACCTTGAGTGTTTTCAGTCTTCCAAGGATGAAGAGGCTGAATCTGGCTCGGGTAATTGTAACATTCAAGCGCTGAATACTTGCCAGAAACCTAGGTGACAAGACAAAACTAAGCTCCTAAAAGTACTTCTTCCAAGAGGCTTAAGCGTTACAAGAAAAAGATATCTCCATTTCACTGAAATTGAGTGTAAGGGAAGCAGTTACAGAGAAGGCAGCAGTTTATGACCCATTTCCAAATCCTCCTGCAGCAGCCCTGCCTTACACGAAGGGCTTTGTGTTAAGCACATTTTCTTTCTCTCTGCTCAGTGTTGGGTTTGTGTAGCAAGGTTTTGGTAGCTCAGGGTTCCATAGGGGTGGCTTCTGGGAGAAGCTGATAGAAGCCAGGGCCAGCTGGCTCCAGGATGGACCTGCCTCTGGCCAAGGCCAAGCCAATCTGCAATGGTGACACCTCTGTGATTAAAGATTCACCCCTGCCTTACTTCGACCTATGAGTTTTGCCTTCATTTCTTCAACTTTCCTCCCAACAGGGCTCAGAAAGGGGAGGGGTGAGTAAGCAGCTACATGTTTCTTATGTTGCCCACTGGGGCTGGCAGCTGCCTGGCTTTGTTGCCAGCTGGGGCTCAAAACCATGACAACCACTGACACCTTGCAGGGAATTCCAATTCTTTCCAGCTCTTGCTGTTGATGTTTTCCTGCTTAGAGCAAATCTTCTCTTAATGCAAACCACCGCTTCCTTAAACGTTCCTCGAAGTATAGAAGACAACCAACTCACTTCACCTATCAAGACTTTAAGCTCCTTTTTGACTTGGACTGAAACATTTGGCATGATTAATGGGAAAATTTTCTACTGAAATACTGCACACTAGACAAATATTTTATTTTAAAGGTGACCTGCACTGGAAGCATGTGAAGGAAGACTTTTGCTTTGTCATGCTTCAAGAGTGAAAAGTATACACTTGCAGAAGAAAACCTGTATTTGTACTATGAAAATTGGCAAATCTTATTTTTGTGGGATCACAAACCAAGGTACTGAACCCTGAACAAACAGATGCTTCACATATTCTTAAAGGTTGATTTCTACTAGGGCTTATTGATCAAAACTCAAAAAAAAGTTTGTGAAACTAATAACTATTTCTTCTCCAAGAAGGTTAGAGAACACTAAGTGACACTAGAGAACTAGAGAGCACTTGAGAGTAAGTCCTTAAACAACTTGGTTTGAACGGCTCCAACACTAATGCTTGCTACCGTGGTCATGGAAGAGACCTGCTCACCCACAAATTCACAATCCCTGCAGTAAAGACTGCAAAAGCCTCAGAGCCATCCTAGAAAATCTGGGCAGTACAGGAAAAAGAGACAAAAAGCAGACCAGAAGAGTGGATCCAGCAGCATAGATGGCTCTCCTGAGTCTTGGAAGGGGAAAAAAAAGCGATCTTCAAAGAATACTAAATATTCCTAACAGCTTTCAAAACTGAAAGAGGAGAAGAGGAAGGGGAAATATTTTGTCATTTCTTGGGAAGTTTTCCTCCATTTATTTTTCACTTTCAGGACAAATTTAATGCTGGACCAGCAACCTTGGAGACCAAAATAATTTGTGCAGGTACAAGATCATCGGGATAGCTTGCATCACCCTTACCATCACACCTTGCCAACGAGACCTGACCCTGAAACAGATGGCTAAGTCATCAGTATGTACAGCTCTTAAGGCATTGCACTGCCAAAGCTCTAATATATAAACCTTTAACACAGTAAGCAGGAAAGCTTTCTTCCAAAAGAAGAGATAGAAGTTAAGTCCTGTGTCAGCCAAAAGAACTGGCAGGTTCTAGCTGCCTTCAGTTTCCAAACTCAATCAACTAGATGAAGAAATTGCCAAAAAGCATCTTTGTTGTTTACTATAAGATCTGGATTGTTCCTTCACAAAGTACCGTGGATCAGCACAACTAAAAGCACTTTATCTTGCAATTAGAAAATTACGAGTCGCCTTCCCTGGAGGTGTTTAAGGGACGGGTGGATGAAGTGCTTAGGGACATGCTTTAGGGAGTGTTAGGAATGGTTGGACTCGATGATCCAATGGGTCCTTTCCAACCTTGTGATTCTGTGTGTGTGTGATTCTGTGTGTGTGAAACGTAACTAGCTTAGTGAAAGCTTGTATGTAGAAACAAACATTTTTGTTTATGTGAGCAGACTTCCCACAGTCTAACACAAAAGTTATTAACTAGGTGGCATAGTTCCACTACCATTTTTTTAACTAAAATGATCAATCAGTTACAGCAACAAAATCAACACAACTGCTGTAGCCCCTGGGGGTGAAGAGCACATCCAGCATCTAGTTCCTTCTGTGGCAGATAGGAAAAACCCATATAAAATCATCAAAACTGCAATCTTAACTTGTTAACGATACTTTTACAGAGAGAATGCCATACTAGTGGGGCAGGGGCAGAAATGGATTTCATCTTAAGAGAGCAGCATTCAAAAAAACAACTGCTGCAGTACTAAAGCACAATGCCAAGTTCCCAAGACCAATCCTGCCAAACCAAAACAGTGACAGGCTAAGGTAGCCGTGCAAATTCACCACCATGCAGAACACACTAGTTAGTATCTCTGCATCCCTTTTGTTCAGAGATCTCAAACCAGGATCATTAATTCATGTCATAAGATACCCTTTAATTTGCTGACTTTTTCCTAACAACTTTCTTCTTAGTCATATTAAAAATAACTAAAGTGTCACTGGAAATGGGATTTGCAAATCACTGAAGGGAAACATACCCTATTGACCCTTTAGTGCTGTTTGCCCGAACACACGTCACTATGATGCAGTCTTTCTCCCGTCCCTGGAATGCATCTACTGTGTCCACTTCTCCTGGGCTGAGAATAAAGAATTGGCAAGCTGTTAAATTATGTTAGTTGAATTTTTAAGCAACACATGGATGCAAATGGCCTAAAGACAACCCTTAATGATCGGCTGTCAAAATAACTCAAGCGTTAAGTTTCTGCTTCAGTGTATGAAAAGATTCATCTTATGAACCTAAAGATAAATTTGCTGTTCTCAGGCCAGCATCGTTGTTGAAAAGCTGTTCAGGCCTATGTTGCTTGGAATTTTAGGCTTTCTTTTAAATCAGCTTTATTCAGAACAGCAATACAATCAAAGCGTGAATACAAGTAATAACTAAGAAATGGTACCAAGAGGCCCCACCTGTTTGAAGCAAAAGGCTTGCATGTGCCCTTTAAATGCATAACTAAGCACAGATTTTAGCAGTACAGAAAAGTTTGATGTTTTGCCACTAGTTTAAGAGGATAAACAAAGGACTAACACACAAGAGCCAAGTCCCATTTGAAATCTTGTGGTTTCTTTACCTGTTATTCTGAAACTCTCTGTCCAGTTGTTGTTGAATTTTCTTTTTCTGTGCACTGTAGGGAGTAATTATTCCAATGCGACGAAGACCCAGATCCTTCCTTTTTTCTTTCATTGTCCTAATTAATTCCATTACGAGCTTCACTTCCTGAGGATTACTGAAAGAGCTGAATAGGACAGAATGGAAATATTAGAAATACATTTGACAACCTTTTCAAAGTCAATGCTTCAACCCAGTTTGCAATTTAAGCCCCTGCCTTAAATTTTTGCAGCCTCTTTGACACACAGGCTCAAAGAACTTTGCAACCAGGCTGACAAAGGGCCAGTAACAATGAAAAGTGCTGTCAGTGAAAGGCTGCACTTCACATTCCCTTAAAACTAGACAGCTATGCTTTCTTTACAGAGTAGGCAAAAGGGAGGACTGAGCCTGCCACCTTCTGGCACTACCCTCAGCATGCAGCTATGAAAAGAAAGTCACTGATGATAAATCGGAAACTGTCACTGGAGTTAGCAGAGATTGTAGGAATTCACTGGCATCCAGAAGATGGTCAAATCAGGATCAAAATCAGTTTCAGATAAAACAACTCAAATCCACCTGCCTTTTTGTAAAATCAAACCAAGTTAAAAACGCAGTTCTGGCTACTTTAAGGCACACTGGGAACCATAAAAGAGAATAAAATAAAACTCTTCTGCAAGTAATTAATTCTCAGCAAATCTAAAATTTGGCAGAGTAGAATACAGGACTTACTCATTGTCTCGCTCCTCACAACCATCTCCTACATCAAAAATAAGGTAGGGCTGGAATGGCCACTCTGAAGAACATCTGTTCTCTTCTACTGCTCTGTAAATAACATTTTTTATCACCAGGTTACCATACACATTCTACAAACTGGTACTACATTTATTTACACCATGATTATCACATAAAAACAGCTTTCAGCTTTTTCCAGGCTCCTTAATTTTCACTACTAACTGCACATACTGAGGCCTGAAAATGAACTCTAAGCAGTGTGTATGCTCCATTTTAAGTGATTTAGTTAACTTACTCACAAAAGATGGGCTGCATCTTCCCACCCCAACACAACCTCAAAAATTTTTGACTCAAAAGAATATCCTGACACAAAACACCCTCACTCGGGAAGAACAGAGCGCTACTCACTTGTCAGTCTTTAGAGTCCTGCCATAAACATAATTGGATGGGAAAAGGCAGATGTCAGGGTGCATCCTGTACTGCACAGTCAGCTGCACAACTGGCAGGCTCCGTAAAACATTCTCCTGCACTTGCTCCTCCAGGTGTCTGTGCAGGCGCGCCATCAAGGACTGATCATACCCATATTTCTGAGCTTCCTACCAGAAAGAAAAGATGAGACAATTCTGGGAAATTAAGTGCCAAGTTTATAACAGGAATTTGCTTTTCGGACTTAAAACTATGCAGTATTTTCTTTTAAACTTCTGAATCACTGACAGTATGACAACTACTTGCACTTCAATTTTCTATGTGTGTTAAGTCTTATTGTTTCAGTAGAGATCACCGGCATAAATCTCATTTCTTGTCAGTGTAGTCTTTATCAAGACAGCTTTCCTTTGCAAGTCATAACACAGTAAAAGCTTGCAAGCATCAACAATAATGAAAAGCAAGATCTTCCAAGTGGGATCTTGTTAAACAAGCACAAGTCAATTTACCCTTCTAGAGAAGCCAGTCTGTTTTCCCCCCTTCCTTTATCAGATGCTTAAAATAATCCTTCTGTTGGATACAAAGTGTTCTTATATGTCCTTAGAATATATCCACAGGGTGAAGAAGTCTCCATACAAACAGGTAACCTTCATTCTCCGTTCCTTAAGGAACATGATACCGACTGATACTCACATAACAAAATAACAGAGAATGCCACAATACAACGTCCATTACAAACCTAGTGCTGAGCTACACTGGAATTTGTGTTACCACAGCTGTTCTGAATGGTGCATGAAATCAGTTTCAAGCTGCATCAGGAGGTTGCACTCACACCTGTATTAGCTTTATTCACATATTTGAAGGCAGTATTCATATGGTCTCCATGTAACAGAGACTAAACCTGGCAGGGCAAAAGTCATTAGCTGATACACATCACGATCTGACAAAGTGACTTTTGTTTTTAAATTTTAAACACATTTTCTGAATACTGTTCTTATACCATATCCAATATACAGCATGAAAAACCACAGTTTAAACACTTACCACGGATTTTACAGTAGGAGGGAGCTGCCTGGGATCTCCAACAAGGACAAGTTTATTACAGCGATGGATCAGTGGAATCAGCGTTTCAACCTCACAGGACTGCCCTGCCTTTTGTATAAGCCAACAGGACAAAAAAGTTGTAAGCAAAGAAGTGGAGGGAACTACGTTAAATTTCCTGTAATAGAGTCAGAAAAAACTCAGAAATGCGTTTTCAGGCTTCTTTAAAAAGATGACATTTTCCCTAATAAAAAGCTCCAGATTTTATTAGGTACACAGAGCCATCTCCAAACAGACAGAACTAGAACCCAGTCCTCTGGAAGCCTCTACAGCAAGACCCACACTTTCGCCATTATTTTTTAATAAAAGTCATCTGCCATTAAAGCACCAAACAAGGCAAAAAAGTTATCCTTACTTCTTATGGCTTTATTTGGCAGAACAGGTGGATTATTAGTTAAAAGGTGGGGGATGGAGCAGTCAGCTCTCCATATATCACATCAGCAGCCAAACAACACAAGTAGCTTAAGCAGAAAACAACACAGACCATTAGAGGTGGAACATGGTGTAGTTCCAAATGGCTTTACTGACCTCATCCACAATGACACAGCAGAAAGGATCAAGTCTTTGCCGCCCAAAAACAGATTCCAGCAGAACTCCTCCACTCGCACTTAGCGTGCAGCAGATGATGTCGGACTCCAAGATGATATCTGCCTGTACTTTCTGAGAGTGCCCCCGAACCTTCAAGTACAAGAAGACATCTCTTCTCTTTTAGTTTTCTTGAACCACCTTAGAGCTATTTCTAACTGCCTGGACAACTCTAACTGCCAAACTGATTACACATAACGCATCATCCCAACAAAACTATCTCCATTTTTACAAATGAAAGTCACAAGCTTGCTTAACTGACGTGTTACTTTCATTTTAAATTACACCACCTTCAAGGCAAAATTTGGTTTGCCACCACTTCCGCACCTGCAAGTCTCCATGACCATTCAGAGTCAGCATATATTTGTTAAAGATGAACCTTCATTCATCTCATGATTTGTGCTACTCAGCCTTAACTACTGGTTTGCTATCAGGGCCTGTATTTCCAATTTTGGACCTGTCTCTTTCCACACACAACTCTTCCAGCTGTTGCTTTACTTGAAACATTTAAAAGCAACTCAGTCCCAGTAGGATTTTAAGTGGCATGAAAGTAGCGATGAAGATACATCCTAGAACATGAGGACATGCATGTTTCCATCATCTTCTTTTCTAATTATACTTTTCATTTAAAATTAACTCTAAGAGTGAATATCCCCATCCAGGTTTTTGCAATAGCAGAGCACACCTGGATTTCACACCAGGCCATCCAAAACTTATTCAGCTTATGATCTTTATTTACCTACTATTTTACAAATATACCCAGCCACACCAGAAACAGATCTCCAGCAGAATTAAAGAATACCAACTATATAAATAAGCTGAGGTTTATTAGAGAGCCACCCTAAAGATAAATTCCTACCTCTTTTAGTTGAGAAGCAAGCTGTTGTCTCTCCTTAGAAAGTCTGCCAATTTCATCAGTTAACATTTGACTCTGGATAGACGGGAGAGAAAAACGACACAAATATCAGGAATAATTAACAAGTACTTCACATATATCTTTTTCCTCCCATATCCTAAACTAGTTTCCTAAACATTTAGACTTGTACAGATTGTCTCAGTATCAAACACGTCAGAAAAAGCTGATCAGTTTCCTCAAATATGGTCACCATATTTAGACTTTCCATACACAATACATAACATCATACTGCTGAAAATACCAGTATAAATAGCCAAAAAAACAAATCCTGATGTAAAGGTCCTCATTCTCTTTCACAGTGCTAACCAACATTTCCATTAGTTGAAAAAGCAAGTGAACAGACAGTTAATGCTCAGAGATGGCATTAAAAAGAAGAGTTCTTTTACTCTTTGGATTCAATTATGAAGACAAAGAAAAACACAAACAGGATTAAAAATACTTTTATCTTTCTACCTTCGTCCTCTCACACCGGTGCATTGCACGCTGGCGAGACAGCTCATCCAGCTGTCGATCCAGAGCTGCTTTTTTCTTCTGAATATCCTGGTCACAGTCAGCTGGCATTCGTCCTATAATAACACAGAGGAAAACATACAGGAGGAATAACAGAACTAGGTTGCAGTAACCCTTGCTCTCAGACATACACTAAGTTACTAAGAATAAACAGACAAATTAACTTTTTGTTGTATTTTCCCTTTTCATATTGATCTCCTACCTCATAAAACGAGACTCTGTTCCAACTAGAGCTCTCAAATTCTGCAAAGCTGCATTGCTGAGAAAAGATGGCTTTAGCATGTACTTATTATAATTTCTTTAAATAAAAAAAAGAAGCAAGCATTTCTTTGATTTTGTTTAGATTTTAGGCCATATGTACAACTGTTTCCCATTACGACTGAGAAAAACAATGCTTATGAAGCACTGTTGTAGAAAAAAACTTTCACCTGATCTCCCTTCTTAAAGGACACAGTCCCAAGTGTAAAACATCATCAAGCTCCTAAAGATGACTGAAGAAAAGTCTGATTTGCACGTTACTTACTCATTCTGTGTTCAACTTGTTTATCCAGGCTAAATCCTCGGACTTCACTGTTGATTGCTTTTTCAGCACCCATTCGTACTAAGTTGATATCACCACAGTTTCCTGTTTACAAAATCAGAGTCAAAATATTTTTAGATTGTTCCAATCATCTCTGCACTTTGATATGAGATAAAAAAAATTAAACAGCATGGTTACCAATTGATGTTTTTTCCTTTTTTGCTTTTCAGGGGTCTGCAACAATTTACTTGCACTTATCAAAATGCAGCTACAAAAAAAAAATTAGTAATTCCAAACTCTAAGAAAAAAAAGATGCTGCATATGTTTTAGTGGTGGCTAACAGTGAAGAATATTATTTTGAATTAACAGAACCACCTCTTACGCTCAAGTCTTTTTTACCTAAAACTTACAGAACTCCTATGTTAGAAAATTACTGAGTGCGATCAGTAACACAGCTGGAAGGTTAAAATCAAATTAACATTTGGTTAGAATGCTTTTTTTTTAGCCCACTACAGACTCGATGCCTTGTTAGGACTTCATCTACTTTCTATTAGTCACTAATTAGGAGGAGAAAAAATTGAGAGGCTCCAACACATCAATTTTCATCAGTCCATTCACCATTATCAAAGTCCAATTTTATTCGAAATCAAGGTAACATCCTGTATTCAAATCTTTAAGGGGTACTTAAACTGGCAAACGGAAACTAACACTATGAGGAAAAGGTTAGCATCTATAAAGACAAAATGCAATTCCTTTAAAAAAAATAATACAACTTTTAGTAAAAGCACATTAAAATTAGTAACAGTATGAGGATGTACCAGTGATGATCTGCAAGAGAAAAAAAGCCGCTTAGAGCAGCATACATGTATTCTACATAACCAACTGCTGCAGTTCCTCCTTCAGGTTTTGCCTATTTAACAAACAGAATTTTAAAATATGCATACCCAAAGGCTCCTGTCTGTTCCGGCATTTTCCCTTAAATACGAGGATGATCTTTTTCATGAGTTCATCAACAGCAGCATTTGATGGTGCACAAACAAGAAAACGGTTTGGCTTGATCTTGGAATTTGTTTTTTGAGTTCCTTTCTCATTCCTAGTGTTCTGTGGATTAATTAACAATAAACCAGAACAGCTTCTTTAGATTCTTTCCATCTGTGACTTAGAAGACAGACTATATGCTCATCTTAATCACCATGCAGAGTATGGGGATTCTCATGCTTGAATCTCTCTTCAGGTACGTCCTACACTGAGTAACAAGTCAAATGTATTAATACTATTTGCGTTAATTCCCTTCAACAATGATATACTTGACGAATATAACAGAATCTAATACAGAAACAATTAAATGGCACAGGCCAAATAATATTTTGGTGCATTAAGGAACATTCAGGGGTTTTTAATCTAATAAGTGTTTAAACTACTGACTGTGCATGTTTTCTTAATTTTACTTTTTACATCCATAAAATAAGTATTTTCCAAGATGCCCAAAACTTATTACTTCCACCTTCACGCCCACTACAATACAGATTTAATTAAGTCAGCTTAATAAACTACACCTCCAGTAATTACCAATACTACACTTCCATTTTGTTTATGCTATCATTAACTTCCACTGGGAAACCAAACACCAGCACGTGATGACCAGCTCAAATTCACTTACTTCGCTCAAAACACGAGTCAGAAGTCCAACAATAGTTTTTGATTTCCCTGTTCCAGGTGGTCCATGAATGAGGCAAATCTTGGGAAGGCCCGGATGTTGTTTTACCATGGCATAAGCTGTCTCAATTGCTCTCTTTTGATCTTCATTGTATTCATTCATATCTGATGCCTGAAGGAACAGATGGGGAAAAAATAATTAATTACTTCATGTTGATCAAACTTCCCATGTTCATTTTAGATATTCTCAGAATACCTTCCCCCATCCCTCTAGCTATGACTCAAAAACTTTAAGGGCATAGAAGCTTTTGATTCTAGGTTTGCTCTAGACACCCACCCAATTCTGACTTGCAAGTCGTAATGAAAGTTTTGTTCACTCTACAAAGCTTTATTTTACACTACCTTTTCCATACTACGCCTTATTTCCTCAGACACGTCTACAGTGTGGAAAAGAAACCGAAAGCTGCTTCAAGTGCAGCAGTGTGTATCTGTGTCAACAGAGAAGAAACACCTGAGCAAGTTCAGGCTTGTCTCTACCCACTCTGAAAAGCGCAGTGCGTTAGTGCCTTTAAAACTTCTCTGTTTGCACTTGACCATCTCAAAAAAGCCAACATGCAAAACCAGTTCTGCAAAACTTAGGAGATCCAAACACCCAGTATATCATCCCTATCACTTCAAGCTGCAGGACTTACAGCACTTCCTGAAGCTATGATCAAATCTCTAGGACAGAAGTCATTGTAACTTGGATTTATGATGGGATTAAGCAGGGGACTCCTACTCAACAGTAGCAGACCTCTGAATGTTCGGTTTATGGTCACCAGGGAGCCAACCACCACACACTTCACTTGCTTATTTACGAAGAATGACAAATTGCTTCTAGTATACAGAGAAAGGTAACAGGTGGTATGCTGTTCATTTTGTCCTATCAAAAACAGAGAAAAAAAACCCACAAGTTGTTAATTCATAGAATATCCAAATTGTTAACTGAAAGACATTCAAACAGGTCGCTCAAAAAATTCACCAGAAGCAGCTGCTGCCTTCTATTAGGGAACCAAGAACATTTGGAAAAAAACCCAAACCCCTTTCCCGCCCAACAAATAAAAATATAAGTAAACAAAAAAAGAAACACCCACACAACCATGTCCTGTAAAACAAAGCAGATCACTGTTTAGACCAGGCAGCACTAATCCCAATACTTGGTAATCCTCGTAATTCATGACTTCAGTTACAGAAGATAGCGAAACTTTTAGTCAGTGAGAACACAGATGTTTATGGTACTTCCTGTCTTGCAGCAACGTACTCCCAAACATGTACACAGAGTAATTCCTCATCATTACTTCCTGTTCCTACACAAAGCATTAGCATCTGTGTTGCAAGAAGTCCATAGAAAAGCAGGTCTCCAGCTTCAGTTCTGGGATTTTTATGAAGCTTCTAGCATGGAACAGACACTACAGCAGAAAAACAATCCCATTTCCTCTGAGGTAAGTGGTATGTTACCATTATCAACAGCCAGCTATGAAGTTGCAATTCACAGTACCAAGAATAATCCCTCTTTTATTTCAATCCCATTTACTTACCGGTTAAAGAGCCAGATCCACGAGAAAATCGCTTCACAAGACCAACTTGACTCACTATACTGTTCTCCATCTCATTTTCTTCCCCAAAGGTGTCTTTTTTCTTTTGGACCACGAAAAAGATTAAGTCAAACTCCTTTGGATGAAGCTGTCTTGCCAAATCACTTTCTCGAAAGTTGGCTACCCAAAACACATTTTAAAATTAGAACATTAAAAGGACAATGGTTACAATTACTTTCTGACTGCAGAAATACAATTAACATCTTGCATGTACTTCAGAAATATCCGTTTGTTAACTTTTAAAGCTATTAAAAGACTACAAAGAGTTTTAACTCCATTCTGCATTCTTAAACCTGAACATAGCACTGCATAAAACTGGACCAAGTCAAGGAATACTTTATTTACCAAAAGCAGCTGGAACAAAATCCTAAATGAGTGAGATGGAAAGCATTCCAACAGCAATGAAATAACTTTCTCTACTGAACACTTAAGGTACAAACTCCCTGCAAAATAAGCATTTCTGTTACATGTACTCTGTAAAATAGCAAATTCAAGATTCTTTCTGTATTTAAAGCAAATGAAAAAACGCTACTGAATGTGCTACCTCATTATCAGGTACTGTGTACTTGAAAATGAGAAGAGGGTTTTATAAGAAAAACTCTTACCTGTGCACTCTGCTGTATTGTATCCAACGTCAGCATAGAATTTCTGTAAGTAGAAGTGGTAACTCTGCTGCCTCACTCTCTGGTTTTCTATCCAATCTTGTGCCAGCTACATGTTGGGAAGTAAAAGCTAAATAATTCTTCTGCTAAATAAAAGAAAGCTAGTAGACTGTCAAGTACAAGACACTGAAGAGCCTTATCCATTTCTTTTTTCAGTACATGCATCATGGTACATATAAACACATACAGTGCAAGCGAAAGGACTTCCTCCCACCCCCATTTAACGTACTTTCTTACTACGCACCTGCCCTGCAATTTCACCTTACAATACCAGTTACTACCCTGGTATTGACTTCTGTTTCTACTGGATTTCTATGGAAGAACCGATGCAATGACTGAACTTGAAAGCATACAGACTTCAAGTGAAGGAACACTATCTTTTCTTGCTATTAAACTATAAACTGTTAAAGTTAAGCTGTTTGGAAAATGCTTCTCTAACTAACCTACACTCTCATGTAAGTGCTCAACATAAATCAAGACATTTGGTTCTTGTTCTCTTTTTACACAGTCATTGAAAGACCTTAGTTTCTTAAACAAAGGTTTCTGTCACAGGCTTTATATGCCACAATCAAAGAGGAACCACCTTTTTTCCATGCTATTGTTCATGCACACCCTAAAAAAAAAAAAAAAAGCTTTCCTGAGGTGACTGAGTCCCCAAACTTGAATGTAACCATCTAGATTTCTTCCCTCAAATCATTTTTCTATTCAGATCTACATCTGAACGTTTTCAGAAGGTAAAAAGAGGACATAAACCAGTTTTTAAACTCTAGGGTTGAAGAAAAGAAGCCAAGAGGCAGATAGCTACTCACTGTTTCAAAGGCGTTTAGCATCATCAAGGGGAAAAATGTATTAAAATAGTCATTGTATCCCTGAAATTGGACAGGGACAGAGGCTACTACAGACTGCAGGAGATGACCTGGACATCCAAACTGGCTGGAACTTGCAAACATTTCGTATGTCCACTTTAGGACTTCATTAACAAAAATACTATGATCACGTTGTTGCGCACCAAGAAAGGAAGAATACGTTTCTCGGGCAGGCCTCCTGGAAATATCTGAAGCATTGTTGTTCTGTCTATTTTGTGACTGGAAAACGTTATTAGAATTATGAGGTTGTAGTACATTACTGAAACTTGGAGGTTTGCATGTTTGATTTCCTATTGGTACAGTCTTTGCAATCGGTGGCTTGATCAGCACAGGTTTTGCTGCCTTCAGTTTGGTTTTTGAAGATGGCGGTAGCTTTTTAACATCTTCAAGATCCCTGCTGAAGGCTGCATTCCGCGAAGAACTTGCTGAGCTGAAAATTTTGGTAGTGGAAGGCTTTCTTGGTTTAGAAAGCGGCAGGAGAGGTTTGGCAAACACGTGATCTGCTTCTGAGCTGGTAGCCGAATGCTTACTACAGTAGTCTCCTGTTTTTTCCACTTTTTCCATGCAGTCTTTGTACTTACATTTCACCATAGTCAAGGATTCTTTCTGCTGAAGGCTTTTGGCAGTATCCATTTCCTCTGGTTTTACTGTATCTACAGTAGTATCTTGAACACTTTCCTCCTCTGAGCATAATTCCATATCCATAGGATCTAACTGAGTTAAAAACAGATCATCATCATCTTCACTGTTTTCATCTGGCTTACCCCCACTTTCTTTTGAAGTTGCATTCTCACACTCAGGCTGGACAATGCGACCTTTTCCTGAAGGTTCACCTTTATCGCCTCCAAGTGCAGTAGAAGAGAGACCTGAATCCGTAGGTACATGAGGAACCGTCATACTGTCATCCTGCAATTTTCTGTTCAAGACTGAAGAACTAGGCATTTCAGAGACACGCGTCTCCTCCACAGAGGGGCTTTCAAATTTACTCTTACCAGCAGAGACACAAACAGACTCCTCACTTCTTTTACCTCTTTGGTTTTCAACAGATCTTTCGACCGATGCCAGTTCAAAACTTTCAGGCTTTTGTTTCTCAGATGCCGCATCCACTTTGTTAACTTTTCTGTTCCTACTCTCAGAACTTCCTGCCGAATTTCTCGCTCTGACACTGGTTTTGGGTCTTGTCTGCCTTAAATACTGAAGGTCTTGGCAGGCTAGCAATTTTTTATTATATTTTATAGACAAATTCTGAGGAGCAATTAGTTTACTCTTCCGTTTCTGCGCAAGTCCAACTCTCCCTGCAGCTTTACCATGGCTGCGCAATAGAGCTACGCTCTCTAAAGAGCGCTGGGATAATTCAAATGCTTTGCGGGGTGCCTTCTTCAGGCCAAGTTTTTCTACAGTTGATGCTGGTACAGGAGACTGACGAACTTTCCTTGGAGGAACCACAGCAGGCACTGACCTGCCAAGCTGAGGACTTTTTGACGTACTTTGAAGTAGTTTTTTATTTTGAACCGTTTTAAGAGAAGGAGATTTTTTAGGACTTCTTTGAATAGTTCTTGCTACCTTACATTCAGCTGTAGTCTTCCGTGGGCTCGTGCTATTTTTCTTGAGGGCCAACTTTGAAGCTAATGAGATGTTAGATGTAGATGCTCTAGATTCAGTCAATTTGGAGTCCAGAGTGAAGTCTTCAGGAACAGTTCCTTTGTCTGCAAAATGCTCCAGTTGATCTTTCGTATTTCCCTTACTAGTGGATTCTTGCAACATTGACTTAGTTACTTCCTTTGTATTATCAGCTTCTTTCTGATGAGAAGTATTTCCTACCTGCTTTTCTATCAAATTTGCTTCTTCTTCCATGGTATCATCACTTATGTAATCCATATCGTAACCCAATTCATTTGTGTGATCGTCCAGTAAGTCATCTGGATCACTACTATCAATTGATGTTGCAACTTGACCTTGTTTATACTCTTGAGTTGCCTCCATACAGTATGCTTGAGTATCTTGCCAAACCGAATAGACATCACCTTCTGTTTCAAATTCGAAGTACTGAGACCCACAGTCTCCATCATCCTCCAGTGACAAGGGAGAGCTCGGCATCTTGGACTCTGCTTTCATATCACTATCAGAAATGCAGCTGGAAGTTGAAGGCTGCTTTTCAGGACATGCGTTTTCATTCTTTTGGTCTTTTTCCTCCTTGTCAGTCACACCATTTTCTTCCTCAGAAGAGTCTGAAATTATAATGACTTGATTGTCAGGACAATCTGCATCACAGGGAGACTTGGTACCTTGGCCATCAATGGAAGATCTTACAGCACCTTTCACTTTCCTTTTAATATCAGATACGTTATGGTGTACTGAGCTTTCTTGGCTTGAGTCAAAGGGAAAATTGACACTTTTGGCATACGCAGCTAAAGATAATTTACCAAGCTCTCTATCAACCTGGGAATCTGCTAAAGTATCATCTTCAGAAACAACCTTCACAAAATCCTCTTCTTTTTTCCCCACTGAATTGTTCTCTCTCTTGAAATATTCTGAGAATTTGAACAACCTGTCACTTGATTCACACTTCACTGGCAGTGGCCTGATCTGAGCAGCAGGGTTGCCTGTATCCCTCTTGTTTTCTAAGCTAGATGAAACACAACCACTTGCTGAAGTTTTATCCAAATAAAATGTCCTTGAAATTTGACCTTTACAGTCATATTTACCCAAGTCATCTAAATCAAGCTGTTCTTGGTCTGAAGTTTGCATGTCAGTTTCTGTCCTAAACACAGACTTCAACAAGGAACTGGATTTTTCTTCAGTGGATACCTTCTTCAGTAAGGTGTCACTAACCCCAGCAACCAAAACACCATAATCTCCCTTTTCCTGCACACCAGCTTCATTTGAGGAGCTGGAGCAACCTAGAGGTGTTTCTTTTGATATCTGTTTAGTGGGGATGAGTCTAGATTGAAAAGCACTGTTGATGCTTCTCCCCTGTGTACTTTCACAAGTCCTGGAAGATGAAGCATCAACAGAGATTTCATTTTCACCCAGAGTACTCTCTCCCTGATGTTTATGACAACCTTTGCTTGTGCACAGATAGTCAGTGCAAGACTTGCATTGTTCTGCCTCTGGTTTTGAAGCACCTGTTGCTAAACCGGAGGTTTTCAAATCACACTGCTTCCCTGGCTGCAATGCTTTTGAGGGCCATCCAATTTTCTGTAGCTTGTTTTTCAAATTCGTGAGTATATGTGCATCTACTTTAAACTTTGAAGACGAACTGAAAGACTTGTTGTTTTCCTTTTCATCCAAGCTATAAACATGTTCTGGAGAAGCAATACGACTTTGAGCAGCCATACGCATTGGTGTTGCGTGTCCTGCTTCACATTTGTTCTCCAACCCTCCACTTCTGAAATCAGAATGCTGGGCATTTGGATTAAAGCACTGATTATCAGTATCACATTTCCCAGCCACAAGATCATTGTTCCTATTTTCCTGAACTTTGCCATACAATTCTGTTGCCGAAGAGTTGTGCGGGCGGTCATATTCCTGAGCTGTGTCATTAAGTTCCTTTTTAATATTCAAGAGGCCTATTGTGGATCTCCAAGGTCTTGAACTTTCAGTTGCATCTCTACATTCCTCTCCCCAGGCACTCTTTCTTGTAGGGGAAGGGTTCTCTTGACAATCCTCACCTCCATCCTCTTCTGATATGCCAGCAAACGGTGACCAAAGGTCATCTCTGCCATGCACATTCATCTTGCCTTCATCACCACATACACTCTTCTCTTGCTTTATAGAAATGCTAGGAAAAGTTGGAGAGTTTGCATTGTTTCTGGCAGGTGGAGGGGTACGCAACGCTCTGTCCTTTGCACTTCTTACAACTTGCCTTAAACACAACTGTAATTCCTGGGTTTCCTGGATGTTCAGCTGCCAACCTAAAGATAGATTTCCTCGCAGAAAAAGGTTCAGTTTGTCTAGGTATTGCTTACAAAGAGCATGCTGCCCAATTTGATAGCCTTCTCTAAGAAGGCTTCGTATCAGCTGCACACAGGCCTGCTGCACAGAATTAGAAGCTTGTAAAGATGCTGCTGCTGAACCTCTCACATAGTGTCCAGACGATTTTTCAGTGCACCGTGTAAATGCTACAGCTGGAAGCTTAGCACATCTCACCACTGCTTCCACCCATTCTTGGGAGCTAATCCATAGCAAATGCAGGCACTTCTTATTTCTGTGTAGTTCAATGATAGACACCAAGATCAGGAGGAAAAATTCAGAGATTTTGTCACACTGCTGGAATCTCTGATTGAGAATCTCTCTGATTTCCAAGCAAAGGTAATGAATGACCTCTACTATATATGCTACACCCAAGTCCTTAAGATCCATGAGTGACTGAACAAAAGGGATGAACCACAGAAATGTGCTGTCATGGACACGCGTTTCTCTGCCAATATCAGACTGAAGCACACTAGCAAGGGTTTGCATATCTTCATACATGTTGGGGCAGTAGTCAGGACAAATGGCAGTCTTCCATCCAGTATCCTGAAAAAGAATTTCACCACACATCATCCTCATTGTGAGTATCTGCACAGTTCAGTCTGCCAGGGCTTTTTTTCTAGCCATAAATGTTACTTTCTTTCAAATATATGTTGACTAAATTATAGCATCTCTGATATCCTAATATAAGTGAAAAACCTAAATTAAAAAAAAATACAAAAAAAGATCAAATCAACATGTATAGAAGGAACTTACTTCCTAAAATGTAAACATGAAATCAATGTTAAGTAGTACTTCCTTTAAAAGGAAGTGAAACCCTCCAAAGATGTTAGACTGACATAATTTAACCTCAGATAATCAAACATACACGTAAAGCCTTTAAGAGACACTTAATAAATAAAAGGCACCAACATCAAGAGAATACATTCACAAAAGTTCCTTCTGCTTCATAAGAAAAAAAAAAACCAAAACAAACAGTGAGGTACCAATGTTTCAACCTTGATATAATTCTTGGGCTTTAATACCATCTCCACTTGATTCACAAACACATCCTTCTTTCCTCTTACAGCCTGAAACTACCAAGTAAACAAGAAGTGATCAGACTGGTTGCCTTTAAGGCACACAATAAGAACATACATTAATTAATATCTTTTCTCTACAACATTACTCGTAGAAACAAGTACCTTCCCCTCCCTATTTTATAGATGGTTTAAACTGATAACGTCATTCAACAATCAGAACTCAAAGAACAAGGAAACAATATATTTTTAAATACCTTTTGAGACTTTTCAGTGTTATAATTATACACCATCTGACTGCAAGTAACCATGTCATCGTCACCATAGTCTGACTCCGGTTCAGATTTTGTCCTGAGAAGAAACACCAATCATTATAGATTCCACACAATTAACTTAAAAAGCCGGCTGGCCAAAACATAGATTTCACTTCTTGTTTACTGACCATGCAACTATCAGAACCTGTCAGTGATAAAACATACATATGAAAAGACATCACATTTAAAATCGTAGAGTTTGCTCTGCTCCACTTACAAGAGACAGGGTAAGTGACTGCCTCAGTAAAGACAGCCGTCTACTAAGTCATGGATTTTCAGCTTTCAAAAATAGGAGGTGTTCCTAAAGTCCTGAGACCTGGATTTTTATAAAAATCCTTTGGAAGGGACAGCATGCCAAAAGATGGAGTTCAAGCTTACATAACAAAACTCTGTTCCTATAGAAAGTGCTTCTAAACTTCCTAGCAGCGCACTAACCAACCTGCACTGAACAAGCACTTTACCTCATTAACTTTCTATTCAATACTGTCACTCAGAATTGATTCAAAAACTCCATTTTATCTTGGTATCTGAAGCCAAAACCTTTCAAAAGGTTATCTGATGCCTGCTATGTGTTTTAATGAAGCAGTTCACTGTGATATCCAGGTTATTAAAGGCATGTTCATGATTCTAACTTTACTACCTTCCCTGAAGGGAATACATTCAGAAAAGGAATGCAGCCTTTAAGACTACACAGTACCATTAAGTAAATCTAATCTTGAGAAATACTTAAAACTTAATATGAGCTGAAAGTAAACTCAGATCAGTTATCATCTGGAACTACAATAAAATCTAAAACAATGTCATCCACTGACAATTCTGGAATTCTCATCATTTTACCACGAGCCCCAGACATAGCCATCTTGAATCAACTTCAGTTAGTTACTACACTAAATAAGCACTAAGCCTTCCTGATTCTGGAAAAAGACATCTTGAAAAGTGTAACAGACATCACAGTACTCAAAAAGAAGCGAGCATATATATATTTTGAAAGAACCTTACAGTTTTAGGGGACTCTTTTCATTGCTTGGAATTGGCAACATCTGATATTTTTACTTGCCATCTCCCTCCCTTAACACAAATTAAGGCAGCACTGACAAGAAAACCAAGACCAGGCTACTATATTGCCTGGCATTAAAATCATAAAACTGACATAAAACATTAAAAAAACTGACCTCTTAAAGCTACTGCGTATATTTTTTATTTCATTGTTGTAGCTCACATTGTTGATAATGGTTTGAAAGGCTTGGACAGGATCAATAAGCTGACCCCATACTTTAGATCCGAGCTGCTCCAAAATAATCATGAAACAACGCAGCGCTGGCCAGAAGGGGTCAGTAGAATCATCTGAAACATAACAGTAACGTTGGGGAGAGTTGAAATTCAAGCGTCCTGTACATTCTGAGGCTACGACGAAGTTGACAGTAGTTGGTGTTCACTGATTTTTCTAGAAAGATAAGTATTCTAGTAAGTTGCCACTATACTTTTTAACCCAGAAAAAAGATGAAAAAGGTCACTCACTTATCTGTATTGAGAGACGCTGCTCCCTATGTAGACATAAATCAACACGAACCTGGATAAATAGGACTAACATTTCCCAACTCTGTGACATGGATTCTTCCACATTGATTGTTGCAGTGCTGTTCTAAGAAGTGGGTACAACCTACACAACTTTGACAATTTATACTTCAAATTTAAGCTAGAAGCAATCGGTTTTCCTTCAAGTGTCTTCTTCCTTCTGCATATAAGATAGTACCATAGCCTCAACAAACATACCAAGCTAACAAATATCTCACCATTTAAGAGGCAGCACTGGTCTTTAGCTCATGTGCCATTCCCAGGCTATGCCATGGCAAGAGGGCTACAAGGATGGCCCAAAGCCTATTAGTCTAAATTCCCAGCTGCAAAAGGCATTCTCTAAAACACATGGGCTGAAAAGTCACATTTTAAACAAGCTGTGGCAGTTCAGAAGGTGTTTCTCTATTTTAGGACTCAAAATTCAAATTTCATGCCATAGTGAAATGTGCCTCTCCATATGACCTGTACATCAAATCAAAACTATATAATAGAAGCTGTAGATGTGTCCTCTCAAAAACTCTAAGCCATCCTTACAGAAAGCACTGACATCTCTTCTCCATTCAAGTTTGTTTCAATGTCATTTTTCCGTATTTGTCAGTATTGCCCAAATATTGTGTAATATGGGCCATCTTCCAGAAGATAAATAAGTCCGAGTTAAAATCATCTCAGCATTACACTTCAAAAAATTCTCTCAATTAAACTAGGACATTTGATAAAGATGAAAATTAGGCTATGACTGTCTTAATCTCAGCAGTCAAAATTGGTTACCAGCTGCTTCTTTCTCCATTGTGTGTAGAATAGACTGCATGAAATCATTTTGTTTGTCTAGGCCCAGCAACAAAGACTCCATAGCTTGTTCTTCCAGCACTGACAGCAACATACAAATCCCTACAAAAAACAAAACAAGTTGTCTGTATATTTCCAAACATTTGTTCTAATTTTCACCAAATCAAGGATCATTTTCCAAATGCCATTACCAGTGTTACACTTGACCAAAGAGATCAGCAGCAACATGAACTAAACGCTACTTCACTACTGCATTTGCATCAACATTCAAACTTCCCATTTGATATGCCCCCAAATAAGCACCACCTATGAAACAGTAGAGCTCTAACTTGAAAGAATTGCTTAGAAGAGATTACACATGTAAATTCATTTCTGATCGTAATCACTCACCTAGCCAATAGTTCTTGTGGTTGGCAGTATCATATAAATGAGAGGGCAAAAGGATAAGTTTACCCTTTTCAATCATTGAAGAGCAGTAAATATCTGGACTCTCAAAAAGCCCCAACTCGATAACTTTAAACAAGCAAGTTAGCACTTCCTTTAAGTCGTAGTAATCATCCCTGTCAACCTTCCCTAAATTCCTTGCTGTTACGATGGCCCATCTACGAACCTAAGGATTAAAACAAAAGTTACATATCAATGAAGAGAACAAATAAGATTACAATGCTGTAAGATTAGGAAACATTGCTGCTACAAACGGGACAAAAGCATATTTTTACTAATGTCTCATGACTGCAAGTAAGAGCCTTTTTTCCAAAATAACCTTAGAAACATATTTACTATACCTAGGAGAAGATGTTGGTAACAAACAAGTTAAAATTTAGGGTAACATATACAAGTAAAGCTCCTTATGATTCACATGAGAAAGGGGCAGTATTTGGGTTTGTACTACCTTTATATTATTTAAATCTTATTGACCAATATTTAGCACTTTGACAACCATATGCTGCAAAAACAGCTGTTAAGTTGTACTGTCAGTACAGGACACCTGTCATTTCTTGCCCCTGGAATCATTCTCCGACCTCTACCAAGGGAACTTACAGTGTAAGATACAGCACCATTAAGTACACTGCTGAGCTGCACTTCTTGAAAAGAATTCCATTTGGGAGTATAGGGTGCAAATTTACAGTTTGGTTGAACACCTGTAACATCCAACGACTACATTCAAAGAGTAAAGTGATTCTAGAATCTACTGCAAAAGAAGAGTCTTTTCTCCTTCAGCAAGACTAACCATATTCCTAGTGAAATCTTATTTTTATATATATACTTTAAAGAAAAATACAGAAAAACACTTAAAACTCTGAATGCTACTGTTTTCATATTCTTGTTATTAAATATAAGAATCTCTGATGCTATTTAAGACTAAGTTTCAGTGGACCAGAAAAAGTAACTTACCACTTCATTGGGGTGTACTAAAAAGAGATAAATTCCTGGATATTTCTCAAATACCTGAAAGGAGTTGCAACTTTGTTCCATTCTACAAAGCACATCTACACACAGCTCACCTAGAAAGACAAACACAGCAAGGACTAATTTATATGCTCATAAAACAAACAAAAAACTATTTAAGTGCCAAAATAAATATATTCTATATACACAAACACACTGGTACTTCGGTTTAACTACTATTCATTATTTTCACCTCCTCCAGCAGAAAAAATACTACACCCTTGTAATTGTACACTAAGATACATACTGAGTTTCTCATGCAGCAGCAGGTATGGATATTTCAGTATTTCTAGAAGGGGCACTCTCAGGTTATTCTCAAAATCTGGGCCCACATAACCAGGCAGCTGTGTCTCTCCATTCCTATCCACTATAAACAATTCATCATCTTCTCCAGCGTCTTCTCGCATGGATTTCTCAATATGAGCAACAAGACGGGAGGTTTCCAACTCCCACAAGACCTATTCAGTGAGAAAAAACGACTCAGTCTGCATTTTTAAAGAAAGTAACTACAGATACTTATTATCGCATGCAGAAACCTTAACTAGACTTTCAAAACTTACAATTTCAGTTCGAAACATTGCTTTCCACACATGGTGTGAAACAAACTTTTGACATGGAGTTTAGATTGTGCAAATCAAAATTCTCACGTCAGAGTCAAGATAATGAAGTGATTTTTTAAAAGAGTAGCATTGAAATCAGAAGCGTTTGTATAATTCTGTTAAATACTCAGAAACCATTTTGGTAATGAGGTTAGTCACAAAACATTGTTCTGCTGGCCAATATGAAGAAGTGCAAGATACAGAAAACGATTATATACTTAGGGAAGAAGGGAAAAGCTATTCTGCAATCTTGCCCTCTCACAGATTTCACAAAGTATTAGTGGAAGGGAGTGAATGTAAACAATGCAGCTCACTTCACTCATCTAAAGTAATTGCTCCAAACCTCACTTAGAAACCGAGGTTATTTCCTGCATTTAATAGACACAGAAAGGAACTTTCAGCAGTTCAGTCACTGCATTTATTTCCCAGCTATACTCAGATGAGACTGCCCTTCAGAGATGTCTAGCTGACTAATGTAAAAAGCAACCTTTTAGACATCTATATTATGATCAGTTAGCAACGCATTTTATGTACACATATGGGCTTTCAAAAATACAAAACTGGATACTAATGAGGGAGAATTATAAAAGGTTTATAATAAAATAGCGTTTTTGAACTTTTTTGATTGCTTTTAACCGCATAATCTCACAGGCTTGCAAGATCAGATCTCTAAAATTCACACACAGCAGAAAACTACCAATGAGAAATGAAACCAAAGAAAAAAAAGAAGAACAAACCCCAAGTTGAACAGAAACCAAAGGAAAGAAGATACATTAAAAAAACAGAGCTGTCAGTTTGGCAGGTGTTCTTTTTTTCAGACGTCAAACCACCATAGCATGAATAAAATTCAGGCTATAAAGTTTAGTCAGTAACTCCCCACTGCTGTTTTAGTCTTCACTAATCTGAATATATGCAAAACAAGGGGGTCCTCTAGTTTTATAATTGGCTCTCTGCAAGTCAATATAAAAAATGCAGAGAGCCAAAAAGCAACACACCCTGTCCCCAAAACCCAATAAAATGCAATGCCTGCACAAGTTTCCCCCTACACTAAGTCCTCACACTTACAATGGGCAGAAGCCAAATCTCTTAATTACCTCATGCAACCTTGGCAACTTTTCCCTTGCTTTGTGGTATTCAACCACACACTCCAGGCAGTAACACAGATCATCATTGGATCCTTCAAGATCTTCTGGGGACAACCGTTGAGAAGCATAGCTCTTCAAGAACTCAATGGTGTCAGAACCACTAGGAGTACACCACTGGCATGTGCTCATTCTTCGGATGGAAAGAACAAGGAATTAAGAGAAGTCCAAGGACTGAACATGGGAGACATTTCCTTTCAGCCACAACAATACTTAATTTTCAAGTGTGATGAATTCAGAGATTATGAAACTCATTAGCAGTGTACATGTGCGTTCTTGGATGTTCCTGCATCATACATATCATACAGGCACATGCAACTAAGATTAAACCATTAGATGAGCATTAAGGAATGCTTGCTGAATGTCAAACATTAAAAGCAAAGCACCGAAAAGAAGTCAAATTAGGTAATTTACAAACTATGAAACATATGAAAATTCACTTCAGATAAAAAAAAACTCATCCACACTTAACGTAAACTTTCCACAAGTACAATGCTGAAATCTGTTTACACTTTTTTACTGGCATCTGTGGAATCTAGGTCTAACATTAGAGTATAAAAGTTAATTAGATTTTTTCCTAACCTCCTGCTAAAATTAATTGGTCAGTGAATCCCTGTTGTCGGAGATAAGGGTTTTGAAGCAGAACTTCCCTGTCTTCATTACCATCACAATTAGAAAGCATCTCAAAATTCTCATTACCGATTGCTTCCTCTAAAAACAGAGGTTCTTCACTAAGCAGCAATACAGCCATCTCAGATCCCATCAGTCTGAAAAACTCAACAGAACACTAGAAAAGCATGATCTAACTTGGACTAACTACACAAAAGGAACGATGGCAGCTGCTTCTGTTATTTAATATAGTGAGGAAAGTAAAAAGGAAACCAAGATAAAGCAACACTATGCGTTTCCTCATATCTACGTACTGGGAAAAAACAACTGTGGTGTTTACCTTTGGAACAGGGAGCTATTCTCTGTTCAGGTGTGTCAGCTCACATGGTGGGAGAGTGTCCAGCACTGGCCTGCTGCCAGGGAAGGGACTGATGCCTTCAGTCATGCACGCCTGGAGCCCAGCACAGCACAGCAAGGTTTTCATTTACTCATTCCCGGCAAATGGCTCTCGGGGGGATTTCAAGGATCTGAAGCAAAATGGTAATCAGTGGAAACCAGTTCAGTTCACATGTTATAGGCTAAGAATTGCTTCAGCATTCAGATTAACACTCAGTATTAAATAGACATTTACAGAAGTGGTAAGTATGACCTGCAATAGAATTCCTTCTGTTATTCCCATACAGCAACACAACAGCTATCACCCTTATTTCCAACAAAAGATGCAAAAACTTACCACAGAATTACAGAATGGCTTCAGTTGGAAGGGAACTTAAAGCCCACATACTTCCACTCCTCTGCCATGGGCAGGGACACCTCCCACTGGATCAGGTTGCTCAAAGCCTCATCCAGTCTGGCCTCGAACACTTCCAGGGATGGGGCAGCCACCACTTCTCTGGGCAATCTGGGCCAGTGCCTCCCCACTCTCACAGGAAAATATTTCTTCCTAAATCCTCATCTCAATCTCCCCTCTTTCAGCTTAAAACCATTTCCCCTTGTCCTGTCCCTACCCTCTCTGACAAAAATTCTCTGCCCAGCTTTCCTGTAACCGCCCTAGTCCTCCTACCTTAAGCAAGGAAACAGATTTAACAAACCCACACGGACACGTGAGCCTCAATCGCAAAGAAAGCCCCGCGCTCATAACGCTCTGCTACGGGCGCGCTGCACCGGCTGCCAGGAACCGACAACCGCCCAGGGTGAAGCCGGGAGGGGCCCGACCTCCGCCGTGACCGCGGGTCAGAAGCCCCCTCCCACCTCAACCCGCCACACTGCTCTGCTCTGCTCTGCTCCCCCGTCTCGTCTCGTCTCGTCTCTGCTCCCCCGTCTCTTCCCGCCTACGTCACCTCACGTCACCTCACCTCACCTCACCTCACCATCTCTGCTCCTCTCACCTCACCCTGCGGCCACCTCTCTCCCGCCGACGCTCTCTCCACTTCCGGCTCGCGGACGGAAGTCGCGCTCCAGCCTTGTTTCCCTCGTGGGCGGGGCCGCCTCCGTCGCATGCAAGATACGCCCCCTCTCCAAGACACGCCCCTCTGTGTGGTGGCTCGGCCGTTTTCGCGCGCGGCTAAGCCACGCCTCTTTCCTCTAAGCCACGCCCCTCCACGCCACGCCCCTCTAGAGGGGGGCACGGCCGCTTCCGCACCCTCCAAGTCACGCCCCTTTAAGCCAAGCCCCCTAGCTGTGGCGCTGCCGCCAGCCCCCGCCCCAAGCCCCGCCCCACCATCCAGGCCGAATGGCGGGTATTTAAAGTCGCTCGGTCTGCTCAGGCTGGAGAACTCTGAGGGGAGACTTTGTGGTAGTTTGTAGCCTCCTCATGAGGGGCGGAGGCGCTGAGCTGATGTCGGGCAGGGTTAGGTTGGGAGTTAGGAAAACTCTGTTGCAGGGACAGAGTTGGGCTCAATGGTCCTTGTGGCTCCCTTCCAACTCAGGTCATTCTATAAGTTTATGAAAGCAGGGAAACTGAGGCACAGGGGAGTCAGGCCTTGAGCAACCTGATCCAGTGGGAGGTGTCCCTGCCCATGGCAGGGGGGGGTGGAACTGGCTGATCTTTAAGGTTCCTTCCAACCCAAACCATTCCATGATTCTATGATTTTTTAAGACATTAAGGGAGAAGGGCTGGAAAAGCCAAGTCACCCTTTGATCTCCAGCTGCTGCCACCACAACACTCCACTTTGAAGTGCTCCTCTGCTGCAAAAGCAACTCTCCTTACCTGGTTGTCTCCCTCTTTGATAATGCCACACAGCTGAGAACTCTTTGTTTATAACACCATTCAGGCCGTTAACACGCCAGCAAAATGCTTGAAGCAACACACCTGCTCAAAACACTGAAGTTTTTAGGGGATGTGCAGTGGTTTTCTAGGCTTGAAGGATCCGTTTTGCTCTTATTTACAATGCAGCCTGATATACAAAGCTTTGCCAATGTTGTTTCCCTCCTCATTCCATGGAGATGGTCTGGTTCTTTTTTAAATCTCTGCACGGAGTTTGCTCTGTTTTCAATAATATTCACAAGAAATAACTGCCTCCCACACACCTTTGGAAATGATGGCGAAGGGAAAAGCTGCTTTCTCCTGCCCCGTTATTCAGCCGACAAATGAAAAACATATACTCTCCTCCTCCAAGCAATCATTTATCCACATGCAGAGAGATTACAAACACCAAATTACAGAAGGAGATACAGACAGGGAATTGTTTCCTTAATCCCTGCTCAGGGCTGGAAGGAAGATGGAACAGTCTCCCTTTTTTTCCCAGGTGCAGCACTCAGGTTTACAGTTCCAGCCCTGGCTTTCTTACTTAATAAAAGCAGTTTCTTTGCAAAATAACTTACCAGCAAAAGTCTTCCTTTAGAAGTTTCCCTTTAAGCAAAGGATAAACCAAATTTCATTATGGAGGCAGAAGTTTATTTCCGCGAGATCTGCTCTACAAATTCTACAACCATGTCTCACCACTCTCACAGAAAACGTTTCTTCCTAAGATCTGATCTAAATCCTCTCTTTTAGCTTAAAAACATGACTCCTCGCCCTATCCCTGCGCTCCTCCCAACTCTCTCAGCCTATTCTCATATGGGAGGTGTTCCAGCCCTCAGATTATCTTCAGCTTTTAACCTTCAAACACATAAGGCAACAAAACCAAAGAGCTAAGTGCAGAGCAGCTGGCACACACTTACCCTCCACCTGTGAAAAATTCTCAGTAGAGCCTGACTGAGAGTCGGTTCTTGCCCAAAAAAGTTGTCAACTGATCCCAGATGTTTCGGTGGAGATTTTCCATACACTCTCCCCTTTGTGTTTCATTTTTATAAGGTTCCTATAGTTTCAGGTGGAGCTTGAATTACTTCAGCCGTACATTCTTCTATTCCTGATTGGTGTAAAAATCCCTCACTTCCTACTTAAAGTCAATAAAAATTTAAAGCACACGCCCAGCTGGGGAATGTTGTCACTTGGAGACAGGTAACCTTTGGAATGGAGGTGTGTTTTAGCACTATAATGAAGGAAGTTCAACTAAAGGACACTTTCGTACAGTGGTTCGAGACAGCAGTTGCAACCTGGTTTCCGTGGTAGCAGCTTTGCAGCTATCTTCACAGGTCCACTCCCATCCTGAGAACAGAAACTAGCTGCTCTCTCTTGGGCATCACCTCATCCTCCAGACATGGAAGACAGAACTGGTCTCTTCCACGGCAACCACATTCTTTTCCCAGGAGCAGCAACTGTACCTTGCCTTAATATCACAGTAAAATCGCTTCAACGTACGTAACCTAAGGCTTTGGAACAACTTGTGGGTCTCCTTTTCCCCTTACCTGTCACTATTTTCCCATACCTGGGAAGCTGTAGTTACCACATAAGTGCTTAATCATTTTCTAATTAATAGCTGGCTTTTGAATATTTCACACTAACACAGTGACTGCATTTATCGATGGCAATTCCAAATCCGTTACATCTGTTGTCTCAATAAATCAGTGAATCTGACTTCACAACTGTCTCAATGAGAGTCCTTAACAGGGACACACTCCTTTAGACAAAAACTGTTTGCCGAGTCTGAAGTTCAAACTGGACTCAACCACATCCATGCTCCTCTCTGATGTGTTTAGGAAACGAGGGGACCCTTTCAGAACCTCATCACCAAACAGGAGGGGCTCTCCTTTTGGCCACAGGTCACTCCTAACAGCACCACCAAGCGCCATTTTCATCTCTTAGCTGGAAAACTTACCCTTACACAGGTGTTCATCTTGTGAGGTGTCCTGCCTGTCACACAAAAATTATATTGGTTTCTATCTTCAGAGACATTAAAGCCACACAGTTAAAAATGGAAGATTCTCATTTCACATCCTTTGCTAAAAGCCATAATCCAGAAGAACCTCCAAGAAAGTCTTTATTTCGGTCTGTTCCAAGTTTGGCATTTTCAATGACAATTAATAAAACTAAAGAAGGAAATTCTCACTTATGACAATGACCACCAAAAACCAGTCTGTCAGATACCACGTCTTGCATTACTTTCTAATGCAGCATACAGGAAATACAAGCAAGCCATCTGAGTACTTTACACACACAGTAGGATTGCAGGTTGTTTAGGGTTTTTTTTACATTTTATTTGGTCAATTTACAAATATTCACTCTAGGCAGATAGTTAAAAATATATGACATCAGTACAACCTCCATCTTAGCCCTCAACTTTCTTATTAAAATGTAGAAACTCTTCTTGGCACAATAAAAATATATCTATGTATGTACATTTAAACAGTGTCCATTTTGTCTCTGTATTCCAAATACTGACAAAAACATTTAAACTAATTGGTCTGGTTAGCATGAATCACAGAATCACAAGGTTGGAAAGGAGCCATTGGATCATCGAGTCCAACCATTCCTAACACTCCCTAAACCATGTCCCTAAGCACTTCATCCACCCGTTCCTTAAACACCTCCAGGGAAGGTGACTCGACCCCCTCCCTGGGCAGCTGTTCCAGTGCCCGATGACTCTTTCTGTGAAGAATTTTTTTCTGATATCCAACCTGAACCTCCCCTGACGGAGCTTCAGGCCATTCCCTCTTGTCCTGTCCTCTGTCACTTGGGAGAAGAGCCCAGCTCCCTCCTCTCCACAACCTCCTTTCAGGTAGTTGTAGAGAGTAATAAGGTCTCCCCTCAGCCTCCTCTTCTCCAGGCTAAACAACCCCAGCTCTCTCAGCCGCTCCCTGTAAGACTTGTTCTCCAGCCCCCTCACCAGCTTTGTTGCTCTTCTCTGGACACGCTCCAGAGTCTCAACATCCTTCTTGTGGTGAGGGGCCCAGAACTGAACACAGTATTCAAGGTGCGGTCTCACCAGTGCTGAGTACAGAGGGAGAATAACCTCCCTGGACCTGCTGGTGACCCCATTTCTGATACAAGCCAAGATGCCGTTGGCCTTCTTGGCCACCTGGGCACACTGCTGGCTCATATTCAGTCGGCTGTCAACCAGCACCCCCAGGTCCTTCTCTTCCGTGCAGCTCTCCAGCCATTCTTCCCCCAGTATGTAGCGCTGCATAGGGTTGTTGTGCCCCAAGTGCAGGACCCGGCATTTGGCCTTGTTAAACCTCTACAAAATGAAATGACACTACAATCCAGTAATTGTAGAAGACAAGAATACATTTTCTCTAGAATGGCTGATAAAATACAAGTCCACATAAAAAATAAAAATCAGTTGCATTTAAGAACAAAATAGCTGTTAAAAAAAATTCAGTTGTGCTGTTTCCATCAATACAGATGTCTTAAGATTTACTGCAGATATTTAAAAGTAAATTGAAACTATTTCCCCAATTCCATGAGTCTATTTTTTTTTATTTAAAAAAAAAAATCATTAAAGTTCTTAAACCCAAGTTCAAGCACAGAGGATAAAGAGCTGCTTCAAGCTCCTTAGAAAACAAAACAATGGAAAAGTGCTATTTTTGAGATAGTCAGAAAGCAACTTGGATGGTTAAAAAAAGACTTCTAAACCCAAAGCCAAACTAAAGTAACAACAGGCGGCACAAAAACTGTATTCATCTCAATCTTCAGCATGAAACGAGGAAATGAGACTTGCATATCCTCACTTTTCCCATCATCAGACGGCCTGTGTACCTGCAGTTGCTGACCCACGCCCACTTTCAACCATATCCATTTTGTAATTAATTATGCAGAGTAGGAATTGTTTATAAGGCAGTCAATTAATCACTCTCTTCACTGGTGTCAAAAATGTCACTGAGTCGGAAGGTCTTCCTCTGTTGGGTGGCTGTTGAATTGTCAGAACTAAGGTGTTTCATCTTCTTTTTTGCTAACTTTTCTTCAAGTTCTGGAAGTTTCTCTTCAAAAAGATAATCAACAATTTCTTTGGGAAAAAAGAAGAGAAAAAATAGTAGTCTTAGATCTGTAGGGGAACTGGATGCCTAAGTCATGGAACTTTTAAGGCCACAGTATTAAAGAGAACAGGTTGATAAGCAGTGCATGAAGATGCCACTGAAAGTAAACTGTTATTTAAAAAAGAAATTCATTTAGTAAAACAAGTATAAACCCTGAGATTTTGGCCAATACATGTAGGGGATGCTAACTCTTAGATCCTCTTAGATTCAACCAAAACCATTAAGGAATATATGCAAACAGCTGGGATACTGACCAGAAAAAGTCTTTTTTTGCCAAAAAGGGACAGAGGTGACTTTCAGCTTATAAAATTTTGCTTGAACATAGCCTCTAGGGACATCTCTGACAAGAGAAAAGTGCAAAGAGTTAGTGGTGCAAGGAACTATTACCAAGTTTAGTCATTAACAAGTTACCCATTCAAGAGAGTGACATCAGTAAAACAGTATCTTAGCTTTAGGTAGAAAGGGTGGATTTCAAATCCTAAACACAAGTTTTTGAAACAGCAGGTAAGAACCCCAACCACCTGATTATACATATGCCTTCCACATTCAGTGAAAAGAAGTATTAATTGAAACCAAAAGTATGTGGAAAATTAAAGTAGTGCTGTAGGTAAAATACAGCACTCATGGTATTGGTAGTTTCACATTTAATGCTTTATTTGGAAAACAACTATTCTATGGTATCACACATTCCAATAATTATCCCCTTTGCTATGTGTTGATTAACACCTGGACAAGACTCTTAGACTTTAATAAGACATTTAGACTTAGCACAGACTAAATCGCACAGTTACAGTCCACATAATGCACTGGGAATACAATAACTGTTCCCTGAAGCAGTTAGAATTAAGTTTCAGAGCTTATAGGCATGGTTTATTGCTCAGGACTATGCAAGGATATACAACTGCATGCTACCAAACCAAATGACATTTTCTATGGTAGCAGAAGCTCTTTGATTCGTTTGTGGCATTTTTAAGACTGTCTACAGCAACTATCCCTTGTATCCATAAAAAATAAGGAAAAAAAGTTTACCCAATAGTATTACTGAGTTCTTCCCAGTTTACTTCATTAGGATCTTCCACTTTCATTTCATATAATCTGTGAATATAATGCAGGAACAGTTTGTAGGCAGCATTCAAGAAATAATTTGATAACGTTCACAGCTCCCCCAGTCAGAAGTCATAGGACTTTTAGACCAAAGAAAGAGAGGTTGCAAAACCTGTATGAAACCACAGGCATGCCATTCTCACCCAGCAAGCTTTTATAAACACAACTCAAAACAGGAAAGAGATACAAAAACATTCCAACAATTCTGAACTATACCTTTTAATAAGATTGATCTTGGCCTGTAATCCTTTGACGCCCATATAGAGCTGTTGCCCTTTGGTCATCTTGTTTGTCAAAATCGTAGTCCTTTGAAAACACAAAGAAATCGTTTATATAATTTCAAGAAATTCTAAGCATCCAAAGGAAGAGTCTTCAAGATGTTACTGCTGCCACAGAGTAGCAGAAATCAGGCTTCACTATTGCAGCAAGAAGAAAACTTACCAGAGCTAGCAAAGAGTTATTTATTTGTCTCAAGACACATTTGCAATACCTCTTCTGTAGTCTAGAGCTTATGTTATCTGAGTTACCAATCAAACCTCGTGGTACAAACAGCTTTGCAGAATGGCCTTTAATATACTCCAAAACACATTTTACTGTGTCAGTTTAGCATATAACCTTACCATTTCTGTTTACATTGTCTCCAATATCGAGTTCCCACTTTAGCTTCAATCTCAGTCCATGGTAATTTCTGGTACAGTTTCTCTCGGTCAATCGAGAGATCTCGATGTGACTTTTCCGATGATGAAAGAGAATTTTCATCCACTTCCATTCTTTTCCTAAACACCTCCTCCACAGCATGCATTAACTTCTGGGTCTCTTCCTTTGACCAAGGACCATAATTAATAGCTAAAATTGAAAAACAAGGTTAAGGCATACTTTATCATAAATTATTAGGGGAAAAAAAAAAAGCAAACGTGCAAACACTTCACTTTGTTTTAATCTTATTTACAGGACCAGCTTCTGAACACACTTTCCAGAAACTCTTCTGCATACTAGATGTGAGAAAGTTCAGCCTAATCACTAAAGAACAGCACTGAGCTCTAGTTTCTATCTTTTAATACCTGGTTGCCAAATTCATCCACTCTCCCACTGCAAGCGCCTATTTAGACACCAGTTCCATTTAATGAAGAGTTGCATTTGTTCCACTTCTTTTCTGTCAGAGACTGTTCCTATCACTTCTGTATGAAAATGCAAGCAGTGGTTTCAAAAAAAGAACCATCACCACAAATTAATTTTTTAAACAAATCCACTCTAGGGATTTTTTTTTTTCCCCTGAAGTTCAGGACAGAAACAACATACGGTTAAAATAACTCCTCTAACTGAAATATAGAAAATTGTTTTCCTTAAAATTGCATACCTGACTTGATTTCGGAGTATTTCATGGCAACTGAGAGGTTAGAACGGGACATCATCTCGGAAATCTTCTTCCAATCATTGCCATGCAGAGCATGATACCTCTTTAATTTTTCTTTTTCTTCCTCAGTATACCTAGTTGAGGAAACGGGCACAGCTTCAGCTGCAAATTCAAACCATTCCAGTATATTAAAAGAGCTGTAATCTCTACAGGCATTTCAATGTTAATCATTGCTACCATTTCAAGTCACATTTTAGAATAGAGGAATTGATAAGGACTAGTCAGAAAAACAAACTGTCAATTAAGTCACAGTAACTGGCAGGAATGGGAGAGATGATCCGCACTTATATCCATTTTTAATGTACAAATAAACATCAGAGGCTGATATTAGCACTCAGAAACTCTTTCAAATTACTCACCTCCCCTTATAATTATGTGGGTCGAACATTTTCCTTGCTCGATAATATATCAGCCTCCAGGGTCGCGGTATGCCCTCAGCTAGAAGGTAAAGGATTCATTTTTAAGAAACATTTCTTGCACTGGTGAAGCCACTTTAAAAAAGCCAAAACAAATCAAAAGCAAAACCAAACAACATACACGTTCATGACTATGTGGCAAATCATAGATTCTCTGTCTGAGAGAATATGCTCTACAACACTCCAGTACCTGCACAGGAAACAGTCTGAGCAGAACCTCCTGAGGAGTTTCAAAGATGTTATTGTTATGACCATAGTAAGATTGTGAATGTCAACAGCTGGTAAGTAATTGTGTACAGGTGGTGAGTATCAAAAACTGAACTTCTGAAATCTAAAGCATAAACCTGTTGCTCACTAGTTACAAATTGTATGGGCTCGCTGAAAACGTTGGTAACATCAAGGGAGACAAGAGACAGCCGCCAATCGGGAGGCCAATGAGATACTCTGCTTCTGCATGTACACCAGTTCGACGGGAAAAAACAGGTGCTGGGAGCACCCGGCAAAAACAAAGTGAGGATCTTGATTGAAGGAAATATCCTTGAAGTGGGTAAGACCCAGACAGACCTAGATCTGGGAACACACAACCTTTTTAGTCAGCACTGCCCAGGACAGGCAACTGCAAGCAATTGCAGAACACTGACTTGACTTCCTGACCTGTTTTCCCAGACCGAGAGCAATTTTCCAGGTGAGAAGGGAACTCAACACCAAGCGAATGTGAATCACAGAATCATTGAATAGTTTGGGTTGGAAGAGAGCTTAAAGATCATCCAGTTCCACCCCCCCTGCCATGGGCAAGGACATGTCCCGCTAGATCAGGCTGCCCAGGGCCCCATCCAACCTGGCCTTGAAATGTGAAGGTGCAAAAGGAATGGCTGTGTGAAATAATCAGGGAAGAACAAACCTGTAGCCTCACTGATCCCAAAATAAAAACTAGTATCCAAATCCATTACAGGCTGTCATTTATCCTGTCTTGCCTATGCCAGTGATACAGAACACACACAGAACGGAAAGGTGCTGAGCAAGTGCATTGAGTGGATTCATCAGATGTTACAAAATGAGCATCTTTACCATACGAAATGTAAACATCTTCGAGCCAAGAGAAGCCTCACAAGACAAGAAAAGAGGAAGAGAAGAGATGCTCCTGCCACAAAGAGTCTCAGCCATAATAATTTTATTTTCCTCATGTCTTGGAACACTAACTACTTTGACTCATGACCCCATTTCTTTCAGTTTCTGCCATCACTCAGTCTTAAACCTGTGACCTATTTATGCTAAGAACAACTGACAATTTCAAACTGGCCTTAATCACACCTCCTGTTAATAAATCACGATTTCATAAAGCCGAGCAAACAGTGCACCTTAAGCCAGAAAGTCCAAACGCAAGTCTGAGTCTGTAAGTGCCGCTGGTCATGATATTTTCATCTCTAAACTCTTCAGACTTGAGAAATCATAACAAAAACAGTGTACCATACAGATTATCAACTACCCACTCTCAGTAGCATGCTCCTTTTTTTCCCAATTTAGCAAAATTAGTGCTTTTCAATAAAAAATTATTTTAGAAAATATATCCTCATATCGCCAGGCTGTGGAACAAAACATTCAGTTCTTGGAGAAGGAACTTAAATACTTACAAAGTTTTTCACAAAAACGATATTCTGCTTTCAGGCGACTGATAGTTTCTTTTTCTTCTGGATACCTCGAGGTGAACAGGAGTTTTTCAGCACTGTCTATTGCGGTAATTGATAAGAACTCTTCAACATTTTTACGGACTTGATCATTTTCTTTCTGCGAAAATCTGCCAAACTTGACAGCAATACCTGAAATACACAGGAAGTTTTATTACGAAAAAGAATAAAAGAAAAATTATAGCAAAGCTCAAGTACCATCGCCTGTCCGGTACATTTCAGATTTTAGCAAACAAATGATCAACAAATTCAATAGGTGAAAAAAGTAAAGCCAAAAAGACAGAAAACAAGACGCAGGAGCAGGTATTTTATACATACACCACTCTGGACTGTAATTTAACAATGAGGAAATAGAGGCTACAAAGCAGAGAAACAGAAAATATGTCCATTAGAATGAAGTGAACCAGACTCCATGGATGTCACAGATAGGATACAAAACCAAACTATTTTCTCTCTGTCAAAACACTAACGCAGCTGCACAGTTCTTCCTCGCTGCAACACTATTTTGAGAGCTCACCTTGTTTTTTAAACTGTTTAAACCTCGTTAAGTCTCTTCCAGCCATCTTTCTGACTGAACTGTCTGACATGGTCCTCACATGAGGAATAAACTCTTCCAATTCTTGTTTCGCGGTCTCCAAATCCACAACTAAACCTGTGACAGCGTCCAGGTAGTCTTCGTCATCCAGATTAAGCTCATCGGAGGCTGCCATTCCAGCAAAAGAACTGTTCTGGTCCTTTGTATTCGATGCCGAGGGTTCTGGTGTCCTGATAGCAAAAACAAAAGGAGTAAAATAAAATACACCACTAGAACTCCAAAACAGAGATTTTGTTAGTATCTCTACCATTAAAAAAATGAACATGTTCATTAATTAAAGAACAAGGGATATTTCACAAATCCACCTCCTTGTATTTCCTTTTAATGCAGATGTAATTTATTACCAAATTTCTATACTTCTTTCTATAAAGAGCTTGCTGCAGTTTTGGAAATTTGCACCTTTCCCACAAAACTCTCACACATGGACATACAGAGGAAATAGTGCCTCTTGCTATCATTGGCAACACAGAACTTTTCCACCTGTCTCTTACCAGCGCTCTTATTGTGGGTTGTACACAGTGTAAAAGCACCAAGAGCTTCTTACATGTGTGCACAGAACATTAAATTGTTCAGTTGATCTTACAACTGGTGTGGCAAAAATGTATATATTCAATACAAACACCAATTTTAACCAATGGGATCCCTTTATCTCTTTCTTCTTCCCTCTTTTTTTTTTTTTTACTATGAATAATTGAACATAGATTATTTCTACACCTACAGTTTTCATATAGAAGAAAACAATCTACGTTGAAGGCAATAGTAGGGTATTCTTACAAATTTTGTTGTGCTGATAAGTGAGCTATTAAAGCAGGCCTCCATAACACCTTGACATACCATAAAGGGTTTTGAAGTTCTGTTTTAAAAATGCATACAGTACAGACTGAAGAAAAATCTGGGCCACAAATAATGTGATAGAAACGTATTTAGCAGGTTGAAAAAAAAACCCTAACCAAACAAACCCAAAACCTAAACTTACATTTCTTCAGATTCGGAAGAGGTTTCTTCCCTGACATAAACACTGCTTTTTATTGTCTTTCTAGTGCGCACTGGAGTTTTTTGAGGTCGATTGGCTGTCTTAGAAGAATTAGCATGTTCATCCGCAGAATCTTCACTCATGGCAGAAATATCACAGTCCCCATCATCAGGGCACGTCTGGGGTGTTGCCACCTCATCCTCTTCTGGAGGTAATGGCGAGGCTGTGTCTTCTTCCCTTTGCCTGTTCCTCTCTGGAGATGACAACGGCGACTGGTCAACGGTTACGTCCGTGTCTTCTTGCATTTCTTGGGTACAACTACGTCTTTTCTTCTTCTTCTTTTTCAACCTTTTATTGTCATTTTTGTCATCTGTTTCTAAGACAGGCGGCTCACATACCTCATCCTCTTCAGGCAATTTTTCTTTTTTTTTCTTCTTAGCAGGTTGTTTTAAAAAAACATAATCAGCATCACCCTCCTGACAACTACCAGAGTTCTGCTGATTTACTGAGACATAAGTTACATCGGTTTGATCATCTGCACTCTCATTGTATTTCCGCTTTTTTTTCTTTTTCTTTTGGAAAGCATCCACACCAGTATCATCACCAGTTTCATGTTCCAGTGTTACACACCAATTATCTAACAAAGACTGTTCCTTTTCCTCCTCGTGATTCTTTGTTTTCTTCTTTTTACGGCTTCCACCATTCTGTGCTGCTTGATCTTCAAATATCACTGGAGAAGCCTGGCTAACCTCTGCATTTTGTACACTTTCTCTTTCATAATCTTCATGTTTCTTATGGTATCCTTTGTGTTTTCTCTTCTTCTTCTTCTTCTTGACAAAATCCTGAACTTGAAAATCATCTGCACTTGCTTTTTCTGTCATATTTTTTCTTACCTTAAAGAAAAGATATGAGTTTTACTCAAGTGCTATAATTTATGTACTGTTTTAAGCTATTAGAGAGTAAAAAACCAAACATCCCATTCAAGACATTAAAACCCCACAGCACTACTCAATGTTATCTTAAAAACACTCAATGAAGATACTTACTTTTCAATCCAGCTAATTTTGCAAAGTGGTGGCAAAAAAGAGACGCTTTCTTCATCAAACAGATGTGCATCACAGCTGTATTCAAAACTGCCTTCCTGTAACAACGACACGCTTCAATAACTGCCAGCTTTAAGTTGATTTTGAATAATTAAGTTACGACAGGCTGCTATATTCAGCTCCACTTTCAGTACTGCAACGGCAACAAGCTAAAAGTAATAAAGATACATCAAGCTAATCAGGACTAAAGACCAGGTTCTCCAATTAGGAGCTTCTGGCTGGCTTTGCCCATGTTCAAGCAGGTCCAAGGCTGGCCAGGACCTGCCAGCTCTGATGGATTCTGTAATCGGAACAAAACAATCCTGAAAACCGCTGTTACAAACAGCAGGAAGTGTTTCTTAACACATTTTCTATGGCCAGCACCTAAAAAACAGTTACAAAACAACATCCTATCAGCTTTGAAACACAAGACCATGAGTTTTACATTCTCAACACAGTTTCCAATACTGACCACCACAAGGAAGCGGCTGACGTGAAACATCTGGGGTCAGACACTAAATCACAACTCACCACACAGCTCTACGGACGGGCACCGAGCTGCTCCGTGTCCCTGGGGACAAACACCAAGATGTGCCACCAAGCTGAGCATCCATCCACCCCACGGCTCCGGACACCCAGCTGCCCCGGGCACAGGCACCCAACTGCCTCACTGGGCAGGGCATGGGAACCCAACCAACCCGTGCACTGGCACCCAGTCACCCCACCAAGACACGGGCACCCCACTGCCCTGCAGCCCCGGGCACCGGCACCTCACTGCCCTGCAGCCCCGGACACCGGCACCCAATCGCCATACCGAGCTGAGCGTGGGCACCGAGCCGCCCCACCGCGCTGGGCGCTCAACTGCCCAAACGAGTGGGGCGCCGGCACCCAACTGCCCCGCAGCCCTGGGCACGGGCACTGCGCCGCCTCACCGAGCCGGGCGCCGGGCACGCAGTTACCTTACCGAGGCGAGCATGGGCACCGACCTGCCCTAGCAAGCCCCGGGAACAGGCGCCCCACCGCCCCGCAGCCCCGAGCACGGGCACCCCACGGCCCCGGAGCCCTGAGCACGGGCACCCCACCGCCCCAGCGACCCGTTCACGGGCCCAAATCGCCTCGCACCTGGCGCCACGCGCTGCCGCATCCGCCGCGCGCCGCACCCATTTCCTCCCCAAGCCCGGAAGCGGCCCCGGCCGGACCCTTCACGCGACGGACCAGGGCGGTTGCTAGGAGACGGGACGCCTCAGCCGCATCCCCGGAGCATCCCCATGGCGAGCGGCGCCCCCGCCGGCCCCCGGCGGCCCCTGAGCCTGGCCGAGGTGGGGCCGGGCAGCGAGAACGAGCGGCTGGGGGTGGTCCGGGACAGCATGCTGTGCAACCCGCTCATCCTCAAGGTGAGACCGGGCACGGGGACAGCGCTCCCTGCCCGCAGCGGCGAACGGGTCCCCGGGAGAGGAGAAGGGGTACTGGTCCCCGTCCCAAGCCTCCATCTCCACCCCATCCCAGTCACTGTCTCCATCTTCTCCCCCCTCATCCCGTCCCACTCCCCATCCTCGTCTCGGTCCCTACCTCAGTCCAGATCCCCATCTCCATCCCTTTCACGCTCCCTATCCTGGTCTCAGTTCCCATCCCAGTCTCAATATCCATTCCCGTCCCCATCTCCATCTCCATATCCACCTCCATCCCGGTCCTTATCCCAGTTCCAGTCTCCATCCCCTGTCTCGATCCCCATCTCCATCTCACCTCCATCCCGGTCCCCATCCCTGTCACAGTCCCCACCCCAGTCTGTGCCTCCATCTCCACCCTGGTCCCCATCCCTGTCCCCATGGGCAGTCCCAGGCCACTGCACCCACATGATGCAAAAGTTTCCTTTTAAAGCATCTGGAGGGTGACAACAGTTGAAAACATTCAACATTCAATCCCGTTAATTTATTTGGCAAGGAGGGGAAAATGTGTTTTCTCTCTGGTTTGTCACCGTTATCACCTGGTTACCCTCCGAGACTTGGCATTTTCCCTTGCCATGATCCTGCGGTTCGAGGAGCACTCGGGGACCAGCAGGAACACGGGCTGTAATGCCTCAATTTGGGTTTCTGTGCCGGCCATGGGGGTACCAGCAACCCACAACCTTCTCCGGAGTCATAATATCATAGCTTCATAGCATCATGGAATGGTTTGGGTTGGAAAGGACCGTGAAGGTCATCCAGTCCAACCCCGCTGCGGTGACGGGACATCTTCAGCTGGATCAGGTTGCTCAGAGCCCCATCCAGCCTGGCCTCGAGTCCCCACTGGCATTCCCTGGATGCCACCCTGCCCACCCCTGTCCCCCCGGGGAGCCGGTACCGCCCCCCCATCCCCGTCGGGGTCGTTTCTCCGGGGGTGCGGAGGCTGCAGCTCCCGTCTGCCTCACCGGCTGCGCTTTGCCGCTTCTCCTCCTGAGGGCAGCCAGGTCTGCTCAAAAGCTTCGGTTTTACACAGCAGAGACGTTCACACCGCGGCTGTTCAGCTTCCGCTGCGGTTCTTATGGTCCTGAATCCCCTCGGTAAACGTACCCCGGCACCGGCAGGCTTAGAAGTTAGCCATAAAATTTTGGAATTCAGAATATGCCAAAAAAAATTTGAGTCTTTCAAAATCGAACGTCTTTTTGCTTTGCAAAACTCTAAAATGTGGGAGTTTAATAAGGCAAAGGAAAAGTAGGTTTTGTGTCACAACTCAAAAGCAGTTTCACTTTTTCAAATCTAAAACTTCTGCTATCATTCCTTTCTATGGATCTGTAAGTTTGATACAAAGTAATGGGGTCTTTGCTTAGAAATGGAATCAGGGCAGCATTTCCTCACCTACCTACCCCCCAGAAAGAGCTGGTGTGCAAAGGTGTAGGCATGGCATCCGGATCTGTTCTGTAAGCACAGTGAACCTCTTTGGGATAGAGAGAGAAGAGGCAGCCCTGCATCTTTCCCATCCCTCCAAACTCTTTCTGCCTTCTTATAAAAGTGTGCTAGTAAATCCATTTTTCAGTGATGCACGAATATGAATCAGAATAATATATAATTATATGGCGTTTAGGGTATGCTAAGGCTTAACTGCATGGGTTGGGTTGATCCAATTTATTTTCACAATGCATTTATATTCCTTACGTTCAAATAGGTGTAAACCACCTGTCAGCACTGCAAATCCCAGGTTTACAAATACATCACCCTATGAAGGGCAGTTCCTCTCCTGTAGTGTATTTGTTGTACATAGATCATAAGTGGTCTTTAAGATTATGTTGATTTATGTGGGAGTTTGTTTGTCTGGGTGGGAGCATCCAGCTGAGTGCTCTGTCCCTGGAGCTCTGTTGATGTCTTCTCCCCTCGGGTCTAGCAGTTTGCTCAGCCCCAGCTTTAGGGCTTGAGCAACTGTTGCAGAGCATCCTGGCAGTGGGAATTCCGAGTACTTATAAATCAGGGGATGTCTTCACAAGACCAATTTCAATTTCTGTGATCTGGCCAAGTGAGACTAAAACTTGAGCAAGTTTCGAGAAAAAGTAGTGTTAAATTTTAGCGTTCTGGACAACTTCTGTTCTCTCAGGGCTTGCTTGCAGGAGGGTGCAGAAAGGGACAAAAGGTTTTGAGACAACTGCTGCTTCTACAAGTGCCTCTGGCCGCCGTGGGAGGGCACCGAGGAAAGCACAGCTTCTACAGCAATCGTTAAGGTTCATAGGACAGCAAATACAGCAGAACCTGAAAAGCCCAGCTGTGATGGGTGTGATGCTCACTGCTCTGTCTTCGTCTGAGTCGCACTCAGTCCCCAAAACCTTAGTACAAGCGTGTGAGACCTGCTTCGTAGCAGCTGACAGCAGGATTCCCTACTTTCTCTCCCAATTCTCTCATATATCTCCTAAATGAGGTATCTTGTATCCAAACCGAGACCACTGCACTGACGTCTGCCTGCGTTTCTGGCTGACCCTCCTGCCTCAGCTCGGTCCAGCCTGATCCACACCCAGCTGGCTATCACAGACTAAAAACATCTTTTTGCACCAAGATTTCTAGGGATGAATGTTCTATTTTTCTCTGGTTGAATGTATGATGCATTTTAATTAATCAAGGAATTAATTTAGTTTATCAATATATGTTAGCTTGCAGCATAAAAATGAGGAAAGTGTTTCATCTACTGATGCCAGTAAAAATCTGAGCAAAGCACTTTTGGTTTATTTGTTTTTACCAGTGAAAGCCTTAGCCAAGCACTTTTCTCAGTACAAACTTACTGAAACCTCCTGTGTTACAAAAATAAGCCAGCTCTGGGAAGGAAACAAGCCTTCACCACACTTAACCCTCAGCACACCAGAAAAAGCAGCCCGCACCACTTTTGTGGCACTTATATTAACATCTTCTGGATAATATGCCATAATGAAGTATCACTGCCAAAGGTGTTGTCTCACCAGCCTGGCACTGAATGTATCCTTGGTGCATGAAGGCAAATGGGAAATGCCAGCTCTCAGCTCCCCATGCCAAAGCATCCTCTTACCTGTTAAGGTGCAGCCAGGGGATGTGCAGAAAGCAGGGAACTGCTCTCCGTGAAGCATCTTCAGAGCCAAGCAGCATCCGGCTCACCTGCAGAGTCCAAGTGCATTGCTCAGCAGAAGAGAGTTGGTTGAGAACTGGCGGTCGTGAGGAGAAGGATGGTGATGGTGGTTTGCTAGCCGGGAAAGGCTGGCACCAAAGCTCAATCCCAGTCATCCAGGCTGTAGGAGAACCAGCTTTACAAACAGAAGTTTTAAGCACTGCTGGAATGCACAAAATTTGTTTTAAAAGCTTGGTATTTACATAACAACTAGTGCCAGACTCTTTTTATTGGTTTGGATGCCAGGCCATTTAGGATTCATTTTCCTAAGCTTTTCTCTGCAGCCCTCAGAGCTGGAATCTTTTCTTCTTTCCAGATAAGATTGAACGAGAGGACTCAGGCAATAAAATTTTAGCAGCTACAGTCTGCAGAAGAAGAATATATAATCAAAGACCTCACAGAACCACAGGAATTAGCAGACTGATAGTGTTGGGTTTGGCAATCCCAGCTGAGGAAGGATTAGCCAGGCCACGGAGGATGAACTGCCCTTTTTGTGGTAGAAGGGGGGACATGGAGATTTCACCTTGTGCCCAACTGGGAGCCTGCTCCATGCCCAGGAAGAGCAGCTCTGTGTGGGTGACAGCAGCACACCAGCCGGTGCCTGTGGGAGACCACTTACTATACGGGGACCAAATAAAGGCAGAAATCACTCACCACCTTTCATGCCTATTGAAAATTATAAAGTGCTTCTGAGCCGTCTGACCCGTCCCACTACTGCGAGTAATTGCAAACTCATTTTGGTTTCTGGAACGATCCATAGGAAGGACAGCTAAGAAAAGGAAGTAGGAGCATTTTATGAAACTAAAATTGTGTCACATCATGAAAATGAAAGCACTAATTATGCAAGAGATGAGCGTGGAGAAACATATGGTGTGAAAAAGAATATTACAACTTTGAGTTGTAAACTGCATGCATCACAAATATCTCTTGCAACAGGAATTACTGAAAGGGCAGGTTTTCCATCACCCCGGAGTTGAAGCTTTTATTAATAGACCTGCACTATGGCTGTAACCGGGCTTTTACATCTGAATGTTGTGCTCAATCTTAGAGCCTTCATCCCTCACTTTCCTTTTTTTTTTTTAAACCTTCTCTCCACTCATCTTCTTGAGCTCCCCCTGGCAACAGCTAGCGAGGAGCCAAGGTGAACCTGGAGCGATGCACCCATCTTGACAAGCCGTTTCTCAGAGCAGAACCAGGAGGCACCACTCACCTTTGTATTCCTCATTCACCTTTGTGCAAGGACTGTTAACCTGTGCAGGAAGGGGAGATGATAAAATAAAGGCTTCCTTAAAATACGCCCATTGCTGGATGCACAGGGAGCATATTGGAATGATGTGAGCTATCAGAAACTGTGCAGGTGTAGCATCTGTTTGAGGGCTGGGACTGACAGAGACCAAAATCACTCCCTCTCCGCAGAGCGCCTATGCACCAAGCGTGCCGAGACAACACAGGTCCCTGTGGTTTCCACGGCACATCTCTGCTCTCCCCGAGTGATCTGCGAGTTCAGCCACAGCTGAGAACTCACAGCTGATGCCGTGTTGACCGAGAGCCCCAGGAGTGGCAAACTCTGCTGACAGCATAACTACGCTGCGAAGCATCTTCCACAAGCATTTGGGTAACTTCCCTCCGGTGTAAGCTTTGTTGATTTAAATAACTCTGTGCCCCCTCCTAATACCTGCTCTCAGCTGTTCGGAAGCAATAGATCTATTGAAAACTTGGTCAGGGACCAGATTTTAGTTTGTGTCTTAGGTGAATAACCCTCATAACACAGAGCAGAGCAGGCACAAGTACCGTGAGCTGTATTTGGAATAAGGTTGTCTTTTATTTGGTGTTAATTGTGCTCTTTACCTCAAATCACTACACGTTCTGAGCATCCTGCCTTCTGTGCTTGCTGCTTGGGGACGCTGAGGATTAATTAGTGTTTATGCAGCATTTTGTGTGCTTATTACTATTATTATTATATCACTACTACTATTATATTTTTGCAATCTAAGGCCGGTGTTGTGCTTTTGAAAATGTATTCTGAAATGTCTATACAGTACAGCTCAATAATTCATTAGAGAAATACACTAATGAAGGGCTGGTTAGTCAAATAATCATTAGGTTTGGTTCTGAGCTTTATTTTGCCAGTGCTCTGACTTCTAAGGGTTTTCTTCTCAGCATGAACTCATTTAAGATTTTAAGTGAATTATTTGGTACACTAAAAATTAAACTCCTTATGAGCTTTAGTGCCCTCCCATATTTTGCACAGCCACCACTGAAATAAGTAAGGCATTTCCAAGAGGCAAATAAACAGTCTGCATGAATCAAAGTAGTGGGTTTCTCTCCCAGTTATTTGAAGGCAGGACTTAGGCTGCAAACTGCCAGCTGTGATTCTGTGGGCAGCAGGACTGCACCACCAGCACCGGGCATTCATAGCTGCTCACCCCAAGGATCAGCACGCAGTATGTAAAAGCAAGCAAAAGGGCATTTTGATCCTTTATGTGAACAAAACAATGCAAATTGGTGAGGCTAATAAGCCCAGAAACATTACAAGGTGAATGCCTTTTATGTTAGTGAAAATCCTCAATGTTTATTTGTCTAATACAATGGAATCAAGCTTCAAAGGCCCTTTGATTTAAGAGTGCCTTGTTGAAGTCAGCCAGCACAATAATAACCATTAGACCGAATTGTTGCATTATGACCCTCAGAACAGAGTTGTCATAGCAGAGAACATCTGTACAGCCTCTTGCCTGAGTTTTTGGTGATGTAAAAGTAGAAATTAAGCTTAAAGAAGAAAGAACGCAGAGAGAAGAGGGGAAAAAAATAAAATTAAAAGGGTCACAAATGGGTGCATGCACTCACAGCACATCCAGAGCTGCGGCAGGCTATATATTTTTTATGATGGGCCTAAAACTCAGGCTTTAATTTCTGGAAGATTCAAGAAACTTTGGGGGAGAGCCAACACCAGTTTATGGCATTGGCCCCAGAAAACAGAGATGAGAAGCACCAGACCCCCAGCTAAAACTTGTAAAAGCACTGCAATATCTCTGCCCTATTTCTTCTCTGCCCTCAGCTTCTCACTCTGACAGCAATAAATATCCCTCCTTCTCTGAAAGAGGAAGAAGAAGATGTCCTGAGCATCGAGGAAAAGCTGGCGGAGGACTATCCTGAGCAGAAGGGCACTGGGCAGGCAACCCGTGGGCAGCTGCCCATAGGAGAGGCAAAAAGCTCTTGATTTTTAAACATTTATGCAGCTGTTTCCCCTCTTTTTTGGGTGCTGCCTAGCAGAATATAGAGCAAACAAAGCACATTCACAGCAATCACAGGGACCAATGTTTTAAGTTCATCATTTTTGCAAGTTTTTAGCCACACTTTCCCCAACGGTAGGTTGCTTTCCATGCAAATTCTCAGAGATGCTCTTATCCTTAATTATTGAATTTGAGTAGGCTTTGTCATCTCGCAGAGAATGTTTTATTCTTGCTTGGCTGCTCACATTGTACAGATTAGAGAGAACCTGCATTTTGAGGATATTTTCTTTTTTAATCATTTGTACTTTATAAAATAAGTTACACTGACTTTTCTACTCTCATTTATTTGAACAAGCATAGATAAATGAAAGTGGGACCTTATTACTAGTTTTCCAACAACAGCCCTTAAGAAAACTTCAATATCAGGGGAAACAGCTCTAGTTTAATTTTTTTTTTAAGCAGCCAACATGCTTTTTTATGCCTGAAAATCTTAGAAGTGAAACCTGATTAACAATAATAGTGCAGCTCCTAGGCTGGAGGGAAATCAGAAAGGCAAACACAGCGAACCTTGTATTGCTTAATGATGAGCAAACTAGGCTGAAAAATAAAGATGGTTTTAATCGTGAGCTTTGGGCTTCTCCCACAGGTAGAAGAACCCCTTTGTTTGCAGCGCGCTTTTCAACTTCCCAACATCTCTTTACATTTGCTCTTTCCGCCACCCTTCTTCTCACTGCCCGGCCCCTTCCGTGGTTCCCAGGAGATACCAGTCAGCTGGTCATGAAGCGACTGTAACTACACTGATTACCATGTATTACGGTGTGTTAAAGCTCTGATACACGCCGAAACGCAAGTTTCCCCGCACCGGTGCGGCTGCATCCGTCGCTGCGCTCTACCACTCTTCTCCCTCTCGGCGCTGCCTTGCCAAGGGGCTGCCGTGCTCCCTCTGCCACCATAATCAGGGAGCTAAAATTGTTATCAGATTAGCCCCAGCAATGAAAAGCACAGTCCCAGATCACACTCACAGTTAGTTAGCATTTAGATAGGCTGGGACGGGGGCTGTACAATAGGCATCAAAGCTGAACTCTTGGCGCAGCGAGAGGGATTAATTTCTTTAACCAACATGCCTGATCTGGCCTATCTCATTACCCTGCCTTGTCAGTGTCGATGTTAGATTTGATTGAAGATTATACCATTTAGGCCTTTCCCCTGTTTTCCACAGAAATCAGGCCTATTGAATTGCACATTCTTCCATGGGCCCCTGTCAATACTCAGTGGCCTGAGCCTCTAATTCTGCTTCATTTAAACTTCATCAACTTTTCCAATCAAGTGGAAGGATCTGAAATAGGCTCCGTAAGCAGAAAGGCCCTTTTTCCTTTTGTCAGATAATTTATTCTGTGTTCTCTTTCTCTCCCCCTCGCTTCCCCACCTCTTTCTCTTTTTCTTCTTTTCGCTCCCTTTCCCTGATGCTGAAAATGAGATTACAGTATTTAAATGACTATGATAATCAATCGGGGGACCTTGAGCCGAGATTGAGGTTAATTTTTCTTAGCAGAACAAAGAAGCGTGATGCCATCGGGGATTTGAAGGTGCAATCTGTGTTTCATGCTTGTATTCCTCCCCCCCAACCTGAAACTGCAGTTTTAGGAGTCTTTTCTTAGTACTAACTAGACGGTTGTTGTGATTTTTAACAGAGGCAACCCCGAAGAGAGAAGAAATGTAATTTTGGGCTGATAAATAGCTAACAGCCTTCAATCAACAATTTTAATAGGAAAAAAAAAAATCATGGTGTAACTGCAGATCTAATGAAAGTGCTATCATTACCTTATTTATTTTTAACTATATTTGGAATAATTTTCAGCAGTGCTATAAGGAGTTGTTCCAGCTTGCACAGCAGAGTTGTGAACTTTTACTGAACACCCATTTCATCCATCCACTTTTTCTACTCAGCAGCTTTCTTGTTTGCCTGGAAAAAAGTTGAGACTTTTGTCATGATTTTGCTAATCAGAAACGGAATCGTTTAAGTTAATCTTAAAACCCCCATTGAAAAGCCTTGTTAAGTCTTCAGGTGATGTATTTTTGGTTGTAACACGCCAGCATTCACTCACCTGGATCTTTCCTCTACCCTTCTCAGGAAAAGAGAAAGAAAAAAATATGCATTTCTTTGCTTCCATCCTACCTTGTCTTGTCAGTGCTGTTTTACATGCTGCCACCCAATGTTATCTTTTATTTGTGTCAGGAGAGAGGATTTGACAAGTTCAGTATACAATGTGCATTTGGCAAGGCAAATTTTTCATACCAATTTTGAGTAGAAAATGAAACTATCTTTCAACACAATGAGCAACATCATTTTTGGACAGACTTATTATGAGAAGAAAAATAGCAAAACTTTATTTCCCTGCACGATACAAAAAAACCCCTCTGGAAACGAGACATTTAAACAAAAAAATAAATGCATGTATGAATGTTTGAGGCCATCAGTTTGTTTTAGAAATAAAAAATAACCACTGGCTGCTGTCAGGTATCTGTGGCCTCCTTTTTGTTAATCAGATGCTGCTGAAATTGCTTGCATCATAATGTAGCTTTGTTTCTAATCTTTTAAGCTGTCAGAAGACTGGGAAAAGCAGACCGACTTCAGAAGTTTGTCAGCATTCACCAAGCAAAACAGCCATTAGTCAATAGTGCGTAGGCTGGGGTTTGCAAAGATGCCCGGGGCCTGAGCGAGGGAGGGACAAGGACCATATCAAAGGGCTCTGGCTGTTCCCTGCAGAATTCCAAATGTAACTTCTGGTAGTACTAAATAGTCTGAACAATCCAATTAATGGAAAAAAAATTCTCTTTATAAGTTCTGCTGTCCCATGCGGGTCACAAGTTACATGGGTACGGCATGTTTCTTGGGGATGAGACTTTTGGTTTTGCCAGACCCCTACCATAATAGACTTTTGGTCCATGACAAGGACTTGCTGGTCCAACTGCATAGGGAGGACCCAGCACAGTTAAATAAATATCTTCCAAGAAAGACCGTGTATTGAAAAAGGGTTGTCAAACCTTCACTGGGCGACAAGTTCATTTTAGCACCCAGGACCCCCGCAGAGTTGGGAGGTGCAGCCTGAGAGCCATGGAAGGAGGTATGTCCTCTGTGTTCTGCAAGTCCATGGGAAACCTTGCCCTATGGCGGGAACTGGGATACTCTTTGATGCCTCAGCTGTTACCCACTGTGAATTTTATCCCCCTCACCCCAAAAAAAAACCAACAGCCCCAAGAAGCTTGTTCAGCTGCACAGACTTGGTAGAAGCGGTGCATGTCTCGGGCAGTAGTTTGCTCTAAGGGTCTTCTCTCTTCAAGCAAATGTTAGCTCACCATAGGGAAATTAAATCTCCATCAGACATTGTGACATTGTAAAGCAGACCCCATTACAGCGGTCGAGTTGCAATTAATTGGTTTCCTCAGATATTACTTAATTCTGGGAAGGCATAGAGAGATGGGAAGGACAAGGCTGATCTAAACAATAATTTCCTAAAATAGCATAATCTAAATAACCTAATGAAGTGATTACATCGTTATTAATATAATGAAGAGCCAAATGAAAATATCTGATATATAACAATATATGAATATAACAATTTAGAAAAAAACAGAGTAGATGCAATTCTGGTTGAACTCATCATGAGGCAATCAGCATTTGTGCTTAGGGATGAAGGGATGCTGGTTTAGCAGATTAATTATATTTTGTGCAAATACCTGCCATTTCAAAGTGTCCTATCTTCTACTTTTGTTTGGTCTATGGTTCACTCTACTTAACTTTTCCACACCAAGGAGCTGCTGCCTTTGTGGCGTTGAGGGTTTAGAGGTTGGTTTTTAACTAAGGTTGTTGTTGGGCTAGGAAATACAGAGCAAAAGAACCATAAAAAAGAGACTGCCTTACATGCAGATGAAATAATTAGTATTTTGGAAATATTCTGGCCCAGGGAGTCCCTCTGCAGAAAGGCAGTGGGGTGATGCATGCTTGGGGCACCCACTGCATCCGTGCCATGGGGTGCTGTGGGGTTCTCGAGAGCCATGCAGCGTCCCAGCAGCCTGCTGCCAGTGCAGGAAGCAGATTCAGCCATCTCCTGTGCAAGAGGATCCGCTTGCATTATCAGAGTGAGAAAGTATTTGGCTTCAGCAGAATAAATAACTAGGCCTTATAAGTCATTAAAAATATATTACAAGAAAAATACAGTGCAGCTATAAATAGAAAACAAAGCAACTCCTATATAAACTTTTACGGTGGTTGTTACTCAGACTCTTTGTCACTGTCTGGTTTTAAGTGAGTTTAGCATCTGTGATCTCCAGAGACTGATATCCCTTGAAGCTGCAGTGCTGCTCAGGCACTGGCAGCGTGCTGGCCTCTGTGAACCTCCCCCAGTTTTCATCATGAACATTTAGTGATGGTAGCTCAGGTTTGTGACCTGAGCAGAGGTGAGCTGAGATGGGGACAGAGGGACTGGTCAGTCCCAAACTGGAGCTTTGGCATTCTTCCCTCACCCACCCCCTTTTTTTTTTTTAAGTGGAAATATTTTGCTTAACTCTAATTCACTTACATTTGTGACAGTCTGACACGTAGCGGTTACTTCCATAAAAGACATCACCTCTCCCTGCAAGCCTCCACAGATATAGATCTTGACTTAATATTAAATGAACTCTATATAGCAATACATTAATTGTTCAGTGATACATCATTGCTGTCTTCCTTTTTGTTATTAGTTAAACAGTAGTTCACGTAGGTGAAGTCAAGCATACCTAATCATTTTTAAACCTTTCTTGAGGAATATTCACTTTTTTTTGGAAGATGCTGATGTTATTTGCCATATTCTGCTCAGTGCTCTAGCTGAAGCCAGGGCAAGCTTGCTTTCAGGGGCAGATGAACTGCACTTTGAGTTTTGGGACTTCAATGTTAAGAGTTTTTGTCCTCTGGGCTAATTTTCTTTTTTTATGTCAAACAATAAAGTGGAAGAATCAGCTGGGTTATACACCTTAATGCAACTTGGCCAAGAAGAGATCTCAAACTTTCAGCTATCTTCAGCTGTGGGATGTTATAACTTTGAAAAAGCAAATCCTGACTGTGGTCTGGAACATGGAAACTCCCCAGCAAAGTCCTCATAGAGCTTAAACTCCTGTGCGTAGCTAATAGGTTGCTCCAAGGAAAAGACTGTTGCCTTGGCTGGACAGTGATGAACAATTAGAGATCACAGCACACAGGTGTACTGAAGAGTCCATAGTCACAGATTCAGGTCAGGGAAAGTGGGCCACAGATCTGCAGGGTGAATCCTAACAGTCTGAGTTGCGTTTTCTTGGTAAGGAGGACATTTCACGTAGCTTACGTCTTAAGAAATGTGATGTTTTCATCCCTGTTCTGCTGGATGCAAAAGAGGAAGCAGCTGCAGCACAGTCCAGAATGAGAAATGTCCCATTCGTTTGGAAGACTACAAAATAGTCAGAGGCTGGAAGGCAATGTTCAGATCTTTCCAAGTGTTGGGGTAATTATGATCTGAGGTCACACTGTCATGTTTGCTTCCATTAATGTGCCTCCAACTCGGGACCTTGTAAGAGGGTGAGAGATTTTGGTTTGCATCTAATTCTCGATTGAAATATAGTGAGTCAAACTAGTTTCAAAATAAGTCTGCGCACTGCAGTGGGGGTCATTGACACATTACATGGGTGTGAGGGAGAGCAAATTTGCTCTTCTGCATGGACCTGCGCTCTGAACTGTGCTCCCAGGTATGGAAACTGCTGGCTGGAAACACTGGCTGAGGGTTTCTTAACAGAACAGACCCATTGGGCTCATTTCTGCAAAAATGTGAGATTCAGCAAGTGATAACTGGAAAAAGCAATTTCCTTTTCATGACATGTGAGCGTTCACTTTCTTTTCATCCTCAGATCACAAGAAGCTCTTTCTAAAATGCTCCACCAGCCTCCCTCGGTTGGGGTCTCATTGCTCACCTCCCTCCTGCAAGGCTGTTAGCATGTAGCAGTCCCTTTAATTTGGGAATTTAACAAGTAGTTCTAAATTGGGGCGTTGAAAAACCTGTGATCCTATCTACCATGTCTATCCTATCAGATGTGGTTCTGTGCTTTCATTGCCTTGAAAACAAAGGGGAAGAAAGTTGAACACATGGTACCCTCAACTAGAAAGGGCTTTGCTGTAAGAGGATATTAGGTTGTTTTATAAAGCCCAATATTATGCTTGAATTATGCCTGAATAAGGAGGAAGGACATTGTTAAAGAGTCCTAAACATTGACTATAGTGGATCTTCTTTCTTCCAAACCTTTCAGTGGTGGTGTTTGGGGCTATTAATGATTTGGTATTGTATTTATAAGCCAGCAGGGTAATCCAGAGAGCAGCAGGAGGGGCAGTTGCCTTAAATAAAGCTTTACAATGCTGCTAATTAAAATGATCCTTCCTCTCCCTGTGATGACTAATGAGACAGAAAGAGGAACTGGGGAGGGCTAATGAAAATGTTGCCATGAGATTCCCTATTTTTAATTGGTCTTTTTAATGTTTTAATCTTCTTTATGGTGTGGGGGTGGAGATGGAGAAATTTTCTTTCAACCTTTCTTGTAACACGCCCAATAGGTTTGTAATGCATGGCATTCAAAATGTGCATTTCTATCTGTATATGAAGAGTCTCTAACCAAAAGTCTGAGACAGAAGAAGCAATTTTGGACTTAACTGAGAACAGAAACAAGAAATGTGAAACCTGTTTTTAAGCTCAAGCTTCCAAAACTCCAAGGGAGCATTCATACCCCAAGGACTAAGGCTAAGATCTATTGTGAAGGATTGGCACTGATGCTCAATAGTATTTAGAGCTTTAGGTCATGACGCTCTGTTAAATGCAATATTTATCCCATGAGCATGTCACAGTTCACCTCAGATGTCAAGAATTCAATTAATATTCTGTTTAATAGAACACACCATGACCTAACCTTTTAATACTCTTAGTGCGTCTGAGCTCTCCTTATTAGTGTCACTCTAACTTTCCTTCTCAGCTGATGCATCTAACAACAACAGGGATGGGGAAATTGGGAGCAAGGAGAGAGGAGAAGAGATTTAAATTACTTTTGGACCTCACTGTGAGGATTCAGCAGCTTTATCCCTTGTAAAACCCAGTTTGGAGAGGGTTAGCACACCCCACTTTTCCCATTTTTATGGAGTTGACATCTTGCAAGTTCCAACTTTCTATCAATTCAAACCCACAAATGGCACCACCAAATTTTTCATAGTTTGATCTGGTCCAGTTTTTCATTGGAACAGCATTGCCCCCGCTTCACTTTGCAGTATTAAACTTAGAGTCAGGCAATAGAGTGTGAGTAACACCTGCAGGATTAAATCTTTGGCTTGAAATTTTGTCTGTACTGGGATGATGGGCTGTAAAAGTACTCTGAGATTTTGGAATCGGTACCGCAGGAAGTTCCCTGCATTGCATCTGAAAATTGCCTCTGAAAGAGATGGGCTGAATGCATCCTGATTATGATTATGGCAGGAGAAAGCCATTAAAAGCACAGTAAATTGTGCATTTCAGGTCATATGAAAAGGAAGACAGGCTTAGTAATCTGATGGGTGTATATCTAGCTTTTTAAATAAGAGAATTAATTTTACAAACTCCTAATTGGGATCTGTGTCAGCCCGATACCTTTCCTTTCCAGACCTACATAACGCATTAGAAATGGAAAGAGACTGGAAATGAGTGTTTTAAGTTGTTCTGTATGGTGTAGCCTTTATATTTTGAGAAGCACTAAACAGCGAAAGGTTTTTTTAAGGCGGTGTTTCCCTGATTTCAACCAGGCTGGTAGGATGGGAGAGACAGCAGAGAACACCTGCCTACAGCTGGGAGGGGGCCACGCTATTACCACACCTGTGATTTCAGTAAGATTTGTTGGGAAGATCAACCAATAAATACAGAGTCTGTACCTCAGCTCCTTAGAGTGGGAGAAAGAACAGACGTTGTGCCAGATATTTTCATGCAACTATATTCATTATTTATGCAGAAGAAGAGATATTTCAGGAAAACAGAGCTGAACCATGAGTGACAAGGTATCTTTCCAGAGAGTAGGGTGCAGGAAAATTGCACTGAGGTTGACAGCTTTTTAATGTAGAGTCTCTATTTCACTGAATTACTGCATGTTGGCATTTCGAAAGTACAAGATGACCTATTTATTAGCTGTGAATCAAACAGAAATTACATGCTAGAAAATAAAAAAGTTGTATGTTTCTTCCAGCTGGTAAGATGCTTATCCTACAAAAATAATATATACATAAAACAAAACCTGCAAACAAAGGATCATCAATCACAAGGCACTAAATTTAATGTCATAGGACCTATATTCATCTTGTAATATTGCGTTCATATGTGCTTGTTCCCTTACATGTGATGTAATATTAAATGTATGTGTGTCATAATACTTTAAAATTTCACTATCCTTGCTCTGCTTAGGCTCCTATCATCATCCTCTTCCCTTTTGAGGAGGAAATACTGGCTTGGAAACTTGGCTTCAACAGTAACAGGTATGCTAGAGCAACACAAAATAGCTTGCTGAGAACAAGCTTTCCATATTCCTAGCTGACCTCGCCAGGCAGGTCCCCTCTCCATGTACAGACTGGGGTCAGAGATGTCACCGATCTGGGGACGCCAGGCTGTCCAGTCCTGCCTCTCAGTACACGTAGCACTTCTTTGAGCTCTCAAAAATCCTAGCCAAGCTTGAACAGGAGCTGCCCAACATCACCAGTAGTGCACAAAGCAGCAAGTTAGGAAGTGAGAATATGATTGTTGAGATGATTGTTGAGACCAGCTGCAATATCCTATTTTATACAATCTGAAGCATCCATCTTTCAATGCCACTGGATCTTCCAAATCCAGTATTCTTGGAAAACCCAGACAATTCATTTATATAGAAGGGTTCCTACAACGTGCAGAAAAGGCAGGTGAATGTCCCCATCTAATGTCCATCTAATCAACGCAAAGCCCCTTGAAATACTACTGCTCTTATTTTTCATTTGATAATGATGCTGTATTTCATTGTTTCATTATGGCATCATCCCGTGGCTTTCAAGCAATACTTGTAGGTCACCAATAGCTGATTCGGTAGTGAATCTCAGCCTGGGTTCTGCAGCAGCCTTTCACAGTCCACCATCAGAACGGCAGCTGTTGCTCAGAAAAAAGCATGCTGTTTACTGCTGCTTTAAAAAAATGTAACAGAAGCATAGCCAGCCCTGGGGCTTCTCTATGATATTGTAGAATAGTAGGGATTTACCCACAGTTTCCGAAACAGGGAAAACATGTTACTTTTATGAAAAATCTGAATATCACTATACAGCAGAAACTGAGCACCGCATATCAGGGACGTGTCTGAGCCTGGAAGAAGGTGTCCTCTCCTGGCTCTTTGCATTCCTGCTTGTAACTGGGCAGTGCCAGAGCCTCAGGAGGAGGGTAACCAGCTACCAAGATAAATGCTAGAAACTGCTAGGCCATGCAGATGGAGCATTTCCCTAGGGGAATGGCAAAAGGGGGAGGAAAAGCTTGCCAAAAAGCCTAAGTAGTAGTTCTGCATTTGCCAGGGAGGCAAATGCCACATCTGAAAGGAATAGCCTTACCAAGCAGAGCTTGTCATTTGGAGAGCAGAAATCCATCTTTCCCTGGGAACTTTTATATCTGGACAAAGGCCCAGGAAGAAAAAGCTAAAATTGTTGGATTTGGCAACTGACATTCAAATAAAGGTGGGATGAGTTCCTGCCTTCTCTTCCCTCATGTTCTTACACAAATAGTTTAAGAGACAAGTTGCAGGGGCAAGTATCCAAGCCCAGACCCACAGCAATGTTAAATATAGCTTTATAAATGCATTTCATAAACCTTTTAGCTGAGAAAGTAAATAATTTTATTTACTTTCCATTTCTCAATCAAAGCACCACAACCATCGATATGAAAACTAACCCCTACACAAAGAAGGTCAATGCATGGAGTATGAAAGGGTGTGGGGAGTCATTCAAAAGAGACATAGACACACACGCGTTTGCTACAAGTATGCAAGAGTGTAGAAGTATTAATCTGCTGTACAGACCCATGCAGGCCACTAGCACTCTGTGAATATGAAAAATCTGTGGTGTCACAGCGAGTAGGTGGCCTCATTTCCTCCCTCCATCAATCCCTCCTGTTCCCCCACCCTCTATAGCAAGAGCACAAAGTGTCCGTGTCTTACTGCGTGGCCTGGATGTTGTTTTCCCGATCAGAGCAGCAGGCTTTGTAGGGAAGATGAAATGATTGCTGACTCTTTTCTTCTCATTAAGTTTGTTTACATTGCAGACCATTGAGGTTTCACTGGCTTTGTCTCTCATGTACTCTGCTTTGAGAATCCCCAGCATTCATAAAAGTGAAGCCAGCTAAACCTGCAGGACTCTTGCATTACTTAGAAAAGTGCGGTATGAACTTTTATCACATACGCGTTGGTTTTCTTTTCTTAAAAAAATAAAACTGAAACCCACAAATTGGCTGTGTAGAAAGAAAATTGCTGCTAGGTTTATCCTTAGACCTGGCGGTTATTATACCCATACAAATTCTGGACCAGCAACCTCCAGAATCGGGGCTTCGTCTTCCCCTAGTGACTATGGCCAAGAGCACCACGCTCATCCTGACTTTGCAATAACCTAACAGGCATTTGACACCTGTCCTAAAGAGGGCAATAACCTCCCAATACAACTGTCATTTCTGCTAATCCATTCATGTGACCGGGAAGAGGAGGGCAGCATTAGAAACTGCTGGTCCATCTGACAAAATTCCTGTTGATTTATCTGAAACTCATTAGCAGAAGCATGTGGGGAACTTTATAACTGCACTTATGGCTTTGCCGCTTTGTCCTTCTGCGACTGCAAAGCAATGTCTTTCACCAACCTTAAATTCACATCAGCTTTGCAATTAATCAGCACCACTTGGAAATATATGGATATATATATTCTATCAATATAATTTTCAGACTCATCAGCATGTGTGCTTCCTTACAATAACTGGAAAAAGCATATTTTTAAATACATGCTGATCCAAGTACATTTGCAATAGAAGCAAGGCAGTTATTTCAGCATTGCACATTCATTCCAAGTTATATGAACACATAGGATCTTCAGGAAAAAATATCTATACATTAGAAATATTTAATTCACCACTTGATATGATTCCAATCTCTCTGTGTTGAATCTTGAAGGGTAAAACTTAACATGACTCTTTTTTGCTTGAATTATCTTACTGCTCTTGCATATATACAAGCTACATGCTGTAATGCAGGAGTCATACATTCGTCTTCGTAATTTATCTCATTTCCTTTGGAATGGTGTCCCTCAGTGGCTCAGAGAAAGTGGAGCGGTTGTTTTAATAGATTTGAGTTTTATCTGCCTCTCTATTTGCAGCAGGGCATAATAATAATAAATTATGATACTAATAAGTAGGTTGTGCAGAATGGACTACAGTGGTACCACTTCCCTCCCCCTCCAAAAAAGTAATTTATGGGTACATTCTTGTGACTTTAGGGATGTAATAAATTATCAAGGTTCGTTTTTCCATCCAATTTGAGGCAGTGCAGCTGTGTTTTGCAAGCAATAAACTCTCTTGTTGTATTTCTTAGCTAAGCACTGAAAAACAGTGTGATTTTTTTTTCCCCTCCCTTCCCAATTATTGTTGCAACGCCTGGTAGCTTCTCTGTAGTTAAGTGTTTGCCAGTGCTTCCATTATAAACCTCAATTTTCAGGGACCTATAACTTTGCTCTTTTAAATCACAGAGGGCAGAAACTTGGTGTACATCCCTGTCAATCTGTATGCTTTTTTAACTGAGAGAAAAAAGCAATTTTTTTAAGGACTCCAGAACTCCCAAATTGGAGCCACGTGTAGAAGTCAGAGACACATGAATGCGAGTAGCTGGTAATGCTTGGATACCTCCTCAGCTCCTGAAAAGCCTATGAGTGCCTCTTATTTTGGACACATCGGGGGGCAGTATTTGGACCTTATTTGTATTTTTGACATAGTGGACAGGAAGGATAGAACCATGTGCCACTTTGCTGGTCGAGGGTTCGGGGATCAAGTGCGAGTCAGCTGTTTGCAGAAGCTCCCTCTTTAAAGGTGGTGCCTTGCTGTTGGGTGCTGGTTCAACATGCTGAAAATACAGAAGGCATAAAGGAAACTGCGGCAATTCACCCTTCCCAAGCACCAGCTTGTGGTCTTAGCCTACCATATCAATCAAAATACTGTCACAGGGTCTCAGAATTCAAGGAGAAGCTAAGAGTCTTTATGGACCTGGTTCCCATTCCAATACCTTTCCTCTTTGTGCTCAGTCTGACCTGAGGAAGCATCAAAGAAGGAAGGAAGAAAAGGAGAAGGTATTCCACCACCTTTAGACTTGCACAATCTCTCTACAGAACCTTGGAGATGCTGGGCTGGGAAGTACAGTACATGTTCAGCTCTGCCAGGAAACAGTGCATTCTTCCCCTCTGCGTAAGCTTACTGCACAAGAGAAAAAAAAACCCACTTGATTTTCTGATACGGTTTTGTACAGGTATTATTATGTCCCGCTTGCATTGCACAAGCACTGCTTTGCAATAGGGCACCAAATACCTTTCAGTGCAAGTGAATAAACCAAGAGTGGAGTAAAAATGACTCTGGGTTTCCCGGGTGCTCTTTGGGGGAGCATCGCGGCAGAGAAGGAGCAGCTCACAGCCCCTTTGTGCAGGCTGCTGTTGCAGCCACTGGCGTATCAGGCCATACAGCACTGCCAGGCTAATGCTTCTGCTAAAGCAGCCTGCTACGTGATCAGCAATTAGGCTGTGAAGTCAGCCCCTTAATATTATGTTAACATAGTTCAGTATATTAAATGTAAAACAACTCATAATTTTTAAAGGTACCTCAGCTTACTGAGTTTAAATGAAGGCAGCAGTAGGACTATCACAGCCATATGCAAATCACCTGCATTTTAAAGCTAACAATAGATTTTGCTTTATTGTTTTGGCATTTAACGAGCGGGAAAATAATAAATTAAGCCACATGGGGAATCCCTGGTGCTTTTACAAACTGAAGCAGTGCCCATTTGGAGAGAGAACATTCCCCATTTTTCTCCCTAGCTGCATTTCTCTTAACCCACTGCCTTATTAAAGCTTATAGGGTGAAATTCTCCTCTCATATTCCTCTGGCAGCTCTTAGTCCACATTCAGCTCTCCCTACCTTCCTAGCTGTCTTTCATCCTGCGAGCTCTCTCTGCAGACAGGGAACAGAAGAAGAGTAAAGACTGACTGGGCCATAGGGAGTCAGAAGAAAGATGTTGCCATAGTTTTAGGAGGGTTACAATAGCTATTAGAGCATGGGCAGCTTTTTCTGCCTGTTGTAATAGGGGATGCAGTCGGCAGCTGCCAGTGCAAGGTCTATGGAAGAGGTGTCTGCTTTAGGCTCTGGTCAGCACTAAGCAGGATCCATGCAATGAAAATAGTAGGACGTCTGCAACTGCCTGGTGTGCCACCGTGCCAAGGACCAGCGATGACACCAGCGATGCCAGATACATGGCTCAGTGGAGCAGTGTTTGCTGGGGGCTGCATAACCAAAAGGAGGAAGGAACTGAACATTTTAGATGACCTTTTGGGCTTGAAACATTTCTGGGCAGAGTGTTTAGACTGCATCACGCAGGGCATGAGCCAAAAAAAAAGGGTAATATTTTCATTTAAAGGTACTTAACTCTTACTGATCAGAGCCCTGAGTTAAAAATCAGACTGGGTTGTAAGGATGTTGGTCATCTCAGGCTGATTGAATGGGCAGGTGCTGATTTTGCAGTTCACAATGTTTAACTCACTTACTGGTAGTCCTGTAATGTACCTGAAAGCAGAATCCATCATGGATGTTTGCTCCTCAATGCCATTCTAGATGTGTCTTCTCCACAAGTCACCAAAAGGAAAACACACTGCTTCATTGCCCAGCGTTCCTCGGTGTGAACAAGTGCAGAATTTCCTTGCAGAGCAGGCACACGAGCACGTTCAATACATGCTTGCTTCCTGTGTTATCCGCGAGAAGTATCAATTATACATGTCCATGAACATATCCCTGCACCTGTGTTCCCCCAGGAACACTATTTTACCAACTCCAAAGGATGCAACAGAAATCAGGAACCAAGGTAAACCAGCCAGCCTAAAGTTAACACAACACAGCAGCATTAACGGACAACAGAAAATTGCCAGGGAGAGTGGAAATTAAAACAAGGTAACAGGAATATAAAGAAAATATTTTGAATGGAAACCTGCAAACCTCAGTCAAGTTTGGAACATGCCTAGGGACAATTCAGCTTCAATCTCATGGCCCTTTACAATCTCTCAGAAAAGCCCCTGCAGTCTTGCCACACACTTCTGTTTTCCACCAAATTTGCTGTTTGTCCTATTTGGTTCTTTTCCTCTGTTGTGTATAATGTTCGCACTTACATACGCACTGCATGGGGAAATTGTAAATAGGTTTGTGCAGCCCCCTGAATATATGAAGTGCTGCACAAGGATTATGGTTATTTTCATAATTCTCCACCACTGCCTATGTTTGAAGTCAGGGATGTCTGGTGGCTGAACCAGACAAGCAGAACACACACCAAAGCCCAATTATCTCCAAAGCTCTTACAAACACTAATGCATTAATCGTTTAAAACTAAGAGGTGAGCGTTGGTCTGTATTCCTGTCTCAGTCGGGATGTAACTTGACTGTTGCCGAGAATTATATGATGAATCTGGTCCATTCATCGCCACTGTGGGGGAGAGGAAACAGAAACAAAAGCAAAGCACCTCAATGACCACCCCAGCCTCAGCCCACAACATCTCTTTGGAAAAACAGACCAAGCCTCAGCTCCGGAACAAGAACATCCTAGGCTCAGGTCCAGCTGAGCATTAATCCTCCATGCAATGCTTTCCATTACCCTGTTAGAAAATCCAGATGCTGCTTAAAACGTGGAAAGTCTAAAAATGATGTGAGAACAGACAGAGAAGGGCTGAACAGCAAAATAAGTGTTTGGTTCTGTAAGAGATGCACAAGCACACAAAAGCAAGCTGGCTCTAGGAAGAGCTTTTCAGATTACTTGAATGTCTCTTAAAAAAATGGACTAAAATACATATTCCCCCTATTATTTTTCAATAATAGAAGTGCAGCAAAGAACAACTCACTAGTGCCACAAACTACTTTTTCATTTCTGTTTTTGTTTCATGCTTCAATATCTTCTTCCAGCTGCTCATGTCTCCTTTTCCTTCTCCTCACTTTGATCTATTAGTTTTCCCCAGAAATGGGGTTTATAAATCATTGTAATGCAGCCCTGGGAAAGACGGTGCTTAGTGCAGGGAGAAATACATTGCAGCTAACAGCCACGGCAGGGAGGAAAACTCTCACCTCATAGTGGGGCTTTGGCGACAGGTTACTGATGGCGCTGGGTTATTTTATGTCTGCATTCGTGCCATCAGGGGCAAGGCCGTAGGGAGCACTGCCTGTACCCCTTCTGCAATATTTCAAACTTCCTTCTGCAGGCAAAAACAAACTGCTCAGGGGCTCGCAAGGGAAAGGGGGAGGAAAAATTGCCAGAAGAATGGGAGGGGAGGCAGGGCAGGTGAGGATGGATCACTTCATTCCTGCTTTTGCACAATTGCATCTTTTTAAAAAGAGACGTTTGCCTCTAACACACCTGAAAAGATGTAAATTTCATGCAAGTGCCATCCATTGGCAGCAGTGGCTGGATCCGGCTCACCCATGAACCTTTCCACCTCTTTGTGCCAAAGCTTTTGTGTGTTCCCATTTTGTGCTTAGGGAACTTTGGTGCTGGAAGCTCACGTTGAAGGCTGACCCCAGTCTCGCTGCACCTTGAAGTTAGGGTACATCACAGGAGGAACCCCCTCTGGTGCTGCCCCGGTTTGAACCCCAATGAGAGCAAATTCAGACACGCTTGTGTATGGCGTTGAAAAGTCTTTTTGTATTCAAAACCCAAAGATTTGGCTTTTTTTTTTTCTAGCCAGGCTTTTGAAAGTGAGCTACAGCCATTAAAAACATTATTGAAAATGTGAAGCTGTGAGCAATGCAAGGCTGGGCACTGGCTCCCCAAGCAATCGCCAGACAGCCTTTCCAAGCCAAGCTGGTGGAAGGGCTGCTGCAGCATTTGTGGCACAACACTGTGGCCAGCCTGGGGTGAAGGTCTGAACGTCCTCCTCCAGCCACAGGAGTTCCCCTGAGTCCCCTCCCGGGAACAAGTGTTAGTCCTAAACACATAAAACCCAACATCAGCTACAGCCAGAGACAAACCTCTGTCAGCAGAGGTTTAGGTATTTATCTCCTGCCCTGGGGTACAGGATGGATTAAGGGAACAGCCCTATTTAATTAGGGAGGAAATCTCCATAACCTCCTAAGAGCAGCACAATCACACGCAAGCTATAGGCTCTTCTAAGCACTTGCTGTGTTTTTAGGATCACCAGCTCCTAATAAGACCACCCCAGGCAGACACACCATATTTTAGTTTAGAAAGCACACAAAAGAGACACCATGCTGGAATCTTACCTCTATCTTTAACAAAGCATTACCCCCTCCTCACCCTCTTCCCCATAATTGCCTTGTTATTGTCATTGGTGCCATTGTTCATTGGTTCGGCCGTAGAGAGGCCCGAGGGAGCAGTTCTGCCTTAGCTAAACCAATATCTCCTGCAATAACCCCCTGCAGTTTTCCCTTTGCTATCCCATGTTGAATAAATCCTCCATCTCTGTTTGCTGAATGATCATAAAGATATGATTGAAGTTTCAGATTTATGGTTTCCTTCGAATTGAGGAGCAGCTCCAATAATGCCAGAGCCTGTTTGCCGACTGCTTTCGACAGGATGTATGTAAAGGGAGATTTGTAAGAGCAGAAACAGCAACGCAAAGATTAAAGCGAGGTATTTTCTAGTCATGCAGTGCACACGTGCATTCATGAGTAGGGCTTGAATTCACACGCAATTCCAGAGCGTCCTCCATGCAAGAGCTTTGCCATGGTTCCCAAGCACCCTGCAAGGCAGAGCGTGCACAAGATATTTTATTTTAACACCGAACTTGTCTGGAGTAATAACACAAGGGACCCACAAAAATTGGTCACCTCATTCTCAGAGATTGAAGGAGGATCCTAACTAAAGATCTTGGACAACTGTAAGGAAACTGTCATGGTTGGACTCGATGACTGAGTGGGTCCCTTCCAACCTAGTGATTCTATGATTCTATGAAACTACTCTAAAGTGGTTGCTGAAATCTGAGAGGGGGCTGTATGTTAAAGTGGTCCTTACTGTCAGCTTCCCTTCCTACGTACCAGGAGTTCTCTCTGGACTGTGTAAATGCAATCCACCGAGTGCCTGGGATGCTCTTTAGGGAGCACAGAGAAACTCTCGTGCTCCTGCAGCTGTTTCCTCTGATCAAAGCACCAACATCCAAAGAAGCAGCCAACAGGCATTATTCTCTCCAACAAAAGCAACTGCCTCCTGACCACAGCCAACATTGCACCTTCCCCATTGAGGCGATACCCTCTGAAAGAAAACTCAGGGTATCTTGTACGTGATTGTGGACTTCAAGCTGCAAATCACGTACAAGCTGGCAATCACATTCCCCAGTGCTGTTGTCTTGGCCTAGGTGTGAAAGCCATCCTTCACCCCATCAGCCCATCTCATCTGCATTTACTGAGCCATCTCCGTCCATATCGCAGGAATTGCACGCTGCAAGGCACATCGCTACTCGGATTTAGGACAATATTAGTCTTAATGAGTAACCTGCCTCAAAGCTGTGGTGAAATCAAAGTTTGTGACATAGGTGCCAAAACCTGAACAGGGCATCCAAAACACATTCCTTCCAGTTCTGTGTCCGCAGCACATTGGCTTTTCCCTGATTCACAGCCATTTATGGTCAATCTCATTTCAACGAAAAACCTATAAACCTCTTACAGCACAACGCAGTCCTAAATTAAATGCACTTTAACATCCCTATATAACAAGGGAGTCTTTGCTCTTTTAAATTAATGCATGTAGCTAAGAAGGGGACCTTTCTTGGAAAATTTATTCCACTTTATTTGGAGATAGAAAACCCCACCTCATTCCACCTTCTCTGAGAGCAAAGATTATTTTGTGTTATAATGAGGAATTTGTAATAACGAGAGCATTGTGTGTTAGACTAACTACGAAGCGAACAACAGAAAAGACTTCTGAGAACAGCAGTGTTTGTGATGTATGGTAATATTTTTCCTTAGTGCATTACAAAAGAAAAGCAAGATAAAAATATCTTCCATTTTCTTCCTAATTTGTAGTTTTCTGGTGTTAGCAAGGCTTATAAGACACATGCTCCCAATTAGCTGCTCCTCTTAATTTAAATGCTTCATAAATTATCTCCTGCGCTTGTGGATTATCACTTCATAATGCGAGTTAGCATTTAAATAAATAGCTGCGATGTAGGAAATTAGAGAGGTTTACAGTCTGAGGCAGCAGCATAATGAAGGAAAATACCACAGCAGCTGAATAAGGGTTGGGAGAGATGTGATGAGACAGATTTTTTTTTTTCCCCGTTACCTTTTAGCAACCAAATTTGGACTGCAGCAGGGAAAATATGGGTCAAAACTCCAGCAGAGCAGGAGCCTTTTGTAATGGCTGAGTACGAAGGGAACATAGAGAATTCTTAAGCGCATAAACCATCTGATTTAGCAAATATGATGCAATTATGAAGTGACTTTTTCAAGCCAACTCTTGCTTGCCTCACAAGGTAGACCCTTTGAAAGCAATTGGGCTATTCATGTACATCACCTGAGCAGAATCTGACCACTTATGTTCCAGCCTTTCAAAAAAATATAGGACTGGAGAGAAAAAAAAACACTAGAACAAAGCAGAGCTGAAATTGTATTGAGAAAATTTTGGTGGAGAAAGCCATGTGGGAGTCAGATGTAGGGTTATGGGGAATTTTAGAAATATATATATCTTGCAAAGATAACGAGCATTCATTTGTAAGCCAGATCACTTTTACCATATTTTTAGCACCATTAATAAGATCAACCCATAGGCAATGATAATTTTTAACCATAGGCAGCAACTTCCCAACGCTATTTCAGCCCAGTTTCACAATTATTGTCATAAATGTAGAAAATTAGGAAGACAGGGCAGGGAAAAAACCTCACAACTCCTTGGGGGACCAAGGCTGTCTCCAGCATTTGCTGGGCTTTGCTTTGATGTCACTGCTTCTTTTTCTGCCACAGGAGAAAACTCTGGGCGAGATGTTACCGGCAGTCAATCACATTTGACTGCCATTGACTTCTTGGGGAGCTGAAGACAGAGGCACTTGTGGGTTCAGGAGCCTTTGGTGTTTGTCTTGCAGAGCACCCAAGGTTGAGCATTGCAGCTCTCAGGGAAGTTGAGCTATAGCAGCTACCCGTTTGCTCACATCCAAACGTCCCAATGTGTCAAAATCATGGATATTTTTTTCAAAAACACATGAAAATCATAGGAGCCTTGACAGCCTTGACCAAAGTCCAGCCTTAGGCAGGAGTAAAGTTATTAGTTACCTTTTTTCCCAGAGAAAGTCTGACACATTAGGATTTCACAGTAACTGGCTGTAAGTGTAATGGGCAGGGTGTGATTTTGCTCACTCGTTTTGCAGTTAAATTTCAGCATGTTGAATACATTTTGCTGTAGGACAGAGCAAATGATTCAGGCAGTTTCTTGCATTAGCACAAGACCTTCTGCGCTTAATGGTTGTTCTGTCTAACTGACAGCACAATTTGGGTCTTCATTGTATTCAATATACTTCAAGAGCGGGGGGTCAAATTGTCTCATAATTTGCATCCATACGACCCTGCTAATCCCAGGAGAACCGCAGAGGGTAAATTCAGGACAACCTGTAACTGACTCAATTTTCTCTGCTTAAACACCTTCCAGTTAATTTTTCTAGCTATGTACCCCAAAATGCCCTTGGTTACAACCTCAGTTCTTCCCAGGTCAGTAGGACCGAACCTGGGCAACTGGACTGCAGTCTGTTGGAAGGAGATTTCTGCCTCGACCCCTCAGGACACACTGGTGGAGGCTGTAGCCAATGCTTGGATAAGATACAGTCCAACCTGCAGAGATTTCAAGTCAGCATAGCAGGATCTCTGTTCCATCCTATAATTTTCTATGCCAACACGCAGCATTTAGGAAGTGAAAGAAGGGCTCATCCCCTTTAACTAACATCTGAAAGGTTACAGGGGTTCTCCATCCCCGAAAGCCTCCAGGTAGCAGAAGAAAGGCTTTGTGAGCCAATGCACCTGGCTGTGCTCACAGCTCTGCCCTCTGTCATGTATTTGCATCTCTATTACCATCATTTTGCTTTCTACACTGAGCAAAGAATGACCAACAGAAGCACTACCACCTTCTTCTGTGCTTAGAGCATGATAAGCTACTGTTTTACTGGAGTATGAGGGCAAAGAAACCAACTCTTCTGTCCCAGTTGCAAGAGCTCTTCAGGTCTCAGGAAAGCCTGGCAGGTATATTGGGTGCTGAATGCAGGAGATCAAACTAGAAACCCAGGGACTACATTCCTTCAGGAGGATAGTGCCTCTTTTTACACAATCGCCTTCTCTTCTAAAAGGGCATTTTAAATAATAAAATTGGAAGCTGCTGCCTATATCTTTCGAACTGATCTACTAATCATATTTCTTCAAATTTTATATCCCTGACCCTTGTAAAAGGATTGCAAAGAAGACGTTTTTTAAGCTGCATTTTAATAAGTCAATATGAAAGCTCAAAATTATTTAAAGCTTCTTAAATAGGATTATATTTGATTTCTTGTGGGAATAGTGTGGGATAGTCTAGTAAAGATGTTCTGTCCTGCTGAGGTTTTATTACATTAAAGAAACAGCATCCTTTTTTTAACAGCTAAAACTTTTATCTATTCTCTACTGAAAATGGAGATTATTCTGTACCTGAGGTGAATGAAGTTGGTAAATTCCTGCATCTGTGATCAGAGATTAGAGTTCCTCTTTGAGTGAAAGTGGAGAGACTCCTGATCCTGAGGTTTGCCCAAATTTAACGAGTTGTCTCTTAGTCTGAAATATTTAAATATTTTGTTCTAGGAGGCACCACAGGTGTATTGACTTAAGGCAAATTCTGCTGTGAAGTTACAGGTAGCTCTCAAGGCAGCTAGTGTCTCATTTGCAGCCAGGGATTGAATTTGGCCCCAAGAATCAGAGGTCTGTGCCACTGGGAAACTATTTTGCTATGTTGGGAACGGGACCATAGTCAGTCTGCTCAAAAAGGCTCAGAGTCACATTCTTACTCTTTTAATGTCATCGTGTCTGTATGGATGCCAGGCTAGCAGCATTTAGCCCAATATGTTCTATAGAACCCAAAGAAATAGAGGAGGAGGAAATTAAAACGAGCTGTATGGAGTTGAAGGGAGGCAGCAGCAAGTTACATAGTGTAAACAGCAGCTTGACTAAATTGAATTATGCTGGGTGTAATCTGGAACACCACCTGGCCTTGAGAACATAAGGGGATTTTTCTTGAAGTAGCAGATGGGGAGGTTTATAGAGCAGATATTACTGAGGATAAAGCACAGAGAAGAGGTCATAACCTGCTGAAAGGAGATGGAAAGTTTTCTTAAGAACATTGTCCCACCTCTTTAACATTTAGAGAATGTTCACTCTCAGTCGTCAAATCAGCCACATCCTGCTCTCAGCTAAACATTAGCACTCCCACTGAAGCCAAACACTGAGCAAAAGCATTCCCTGGCAGAATTTGACTTCACAATGTGCAACAGCAGGTGCCTCCAAGGCTGGATTCTCTGGGAAATGACACCACCGCTGCCCCCTTTTCAGCCACTCCCAGGAGACCCCACAAATCTCTGGAGAGTCAAATGCAGAGATGGTAAAATAGCTTGTTTTGCCAAGGTGCTACACACTATTCTGCTCACACGCTCCTCAAAGCTCCCAGAACCGCTGCCACGCTGAAGGCAGAATTATTTCACTGATCTCCCCACTCTGCTCTCCACAGATGCCTCAATATTTCCCTTTGCCCATAGGGAAAGCAAGAACTTGGGATGTGCCTCCAAAGACCCGAGAGTTATATGATGCCACACACTGAAAATGGCAGGCTTGAGATCTGACTCCCTAGCAAAGAGCATCCTTTTTTTTTTTTCCCCAAACAGAAGAAAGCAGCAGCCCTGTTACAGAGAAAAGCAATTTTAACAGTAGCAATACCCTACTGCTAAAACTGTCCCTCTAAGAGTAAGTTATCTTCTACTCAAAGAAGAGTGACTTGTATTCAGAGTCTTAGAATTTTGGGGCAATTTTTCAAGGTAAAACTAGAAGGCTTCACATTCCTTAAGATAAGTAAAACTATTGTGTACGTAAATACTTTCATATCTGTCTGGCCCTTTAAAAACAAAATTATAGAGTTCATTTGCATTTAGATCTCTTTGGCTCCCTCTTTTCATCTAAAGACAAATCCTCACAAAGGCTGCTTAATTAGACCAAATTAGATTTCCACCTAGTGGCTTGTCATTCATTAGAAAACGCTGTTCTTTTTTTTCTGTTTTGGTAATTATAGGCTGGTCTCGCAGTGTTCACTTCAGGCTCAAAGTATGACTTGCATCCATGATTTTGTGCAGATGAGAGGAAAATTATTCAGTCGCATCAAGTCTGCCCGTTTTACAAGTTGGATAAAGATCATTGGCTGGAGTCTTTTATGTAATGGGGTATACTCTTTCTTAAGTCTTTAATGATTAGTTGTAATAGCATATCTCATGGCAATTTTCAAGACTAAAAGCTAAGTACAAACAGTTCGCACGCGAAGCTACTGTAACAGGCAGCGGGTGTCTTTCCTTAAATACGGGTTTCTATGTCACAGACCCATGTGTGTGGCCTTCGTTTGTCAGTGTTATGGCCCCACCATGAGCAGAGAAGATGGGAAGGGACAGGCTGGTACCTGGGGTCGGGTAGGTAGAACCCAGGGCGAGAGTCTGCAGCCCAGTTGTGCAGCTGGTGTCTAACCCGGTGAGGGAACACTTGTGTCCCACCCATCCTCACATCCCTCTGGTGCCAGCATTACACAAAACAGATACTAGAAAGGAAAAAATCTTTCCAATTTTGACGTGACACTCAAAAGTTTCTAGCTAATAAGGCTACAGCTCCTGGTAGAGGTCAGCCAGGAGCCCAGGTTAGTACAGAACGTGTGTGTAGACATTCTGGATCAGCTGTGTCTTCCCTACTTGGGGTAACAGTTAAATTCACAGCAAGATCTCGTTCCTGACTCCTAGTGCAGCAGTTGGCCCAACCACCACCCTTTTCTCTCCAAGATTCACACTGCTGTGGGACACCATAATAGTTTGGTCTCCCACTCTGAACACAGTAGAGTATCAGAAAGGTCCACTTCTGTCCCCAACCCAAACTCTATTCCCTTTGCTGTCCTGCGTGGTCACATTAATTCCCGCCTCAGTTTCCCCACAACAGGATTAACGCTCAATGGCAAGTTTTGAAGCTTAATAAATCAGGGCCAGACTTTGTGGTCCTTAAGCAAAATTTTCCTGACTTTGATCTTTAATGTTTATGAAAAGCTTCAACAATAAGTGCCAACTTATTAATAATCTTCTTGGGAGTGGAACTTACAAGGAATTGGTGGCAGGCAGCCTAGCAGCCACCAGCTCCTGCTAGGATTTATTCTGCACTAAAAAAAAAAAATCCAGATTCAGGTGTGTTATTCTCACAGCACCCTTTTTTCCCCAATCATTTTTTTTTTTTTGTGAGAGACAGAAAGTAAGTTTTTCCCTCTACCTTTAAAAAAAAAAAAATCTGATCAAATTTGCCTTTCTCAAAACACTGAACATTCCCTTTCTCATCTACCTAAACCTGATGTTGAGTTACTGTCCCCCAGAGGCTTTCAGTAGCTCAGTTCTGATGTATCCCTGCACTTTGTAGCTCACTGCCTTCTTAGACTGTAATCAAACATCAAGCTAAGTAGCAAATAAATCTCCCGATCTCATAAGCTGCACAGCAAGATCATGTAAATGCAAATGAAGGGCTTGATTTCAAGCTGTCGCGGGGGGAAGGAGGGAAAAATGCTGGGCCTTGTCACTGCAATCACTCCACTCTGCAAGTGCAGTAAATCTGCAATAATAATAGTAATGGCAGCGTGACGGGAGGCTTTACTGTACAAGGGGGTGTCATGAAAAGGGAAACAGAAGGTAGGGAAGGAAGCAGGGCCTGACAGGCTGGAAATGCACTGACACAGGGTTTGCAGGTGTCCACAGGGCTGTTGAAGAGGGAATGGGGCAGCCCTGGCTGAGTCAAAGAGAGAGGATTCATGGATGTGCCCAGCATCCCCTCCTAGTGAAGGGCTGCCTTAGATGCAGGGGTTAAAACCCCGTGCCTCCATCTCTTGCCCTACCTCTGTGCACAGACACATCTCCAACCTGTCTCACAGTCTCAGTCATCATTAGAAAACTGATTCAACGTGTGTAGATGGGCCATAAATACCAGGGGATAAAACAACTAATTGCAACAAAAGCTGGAATCCTTTGTACTTCCTACATCTTTGCAATGTACCCACCTCTTACAAACAGAGCCATTTCCAAGACTTCCTCTTCTTTCACAGCTAAGATTTTTCCAACACCGTTAGACCCTCAAATACAAATCCAGAGCTCGAACCTGGTGCTGCACAAATCAGAACATACCTGGCAAGGGTCCGGGAACTCAATACACCCAACACCGCTTGCTCTTCTGCCAACCAAGGTATCCCTACTGATCAAACACCCCCACCGTTGCGCTGTGACCAGTCTGAGCATGGCACCCTCCAAAACCAGTTCAGGCACATCTGATTCAACCACGAATATTATCATGTCCAAGGGGAAAAGACACATTAGCAGAGTCCTTAAAGAGTTTGAGAGAGCACACAGTGCCTCAGCACTTGTCTCTTGCATCTCTGGGAGGAGGTGATGATCTCTGCAGGATGCTCTGGGAGTGATTCAGGAAAAAGTCCAGAGCTGTTTTTTCCAAACAGGCTGGATAAACAGTATTTAAGATGCTGGATTTTCCTCACTCAGATCGTAAAGGGAGAAAACTTGCAGAAGGTACCCAGAGAAAATTAGGACCGCCTGGGATGCAGAGAGAGACGGTTTTAATTAGAGCCAAGAGGTGGGAAATAAGGCAGAGAAATGACATCTTAATGAGGTTTAATGAAGTTGTCTACTGATGGGCACAGCTGTCAGACAGATCTGTATTCCAGCCAAGCAGCTTTGTGACAGGCTAAACCTGAACACAGGAAACAGTGCTGGAGCTGGGGAAGAAAAAGGACCTTTGGCATCAGCTTTGGCTCACTCTCCCCTCTGCTTTTTAACGCAGCACACCTACAGCACCCCAGGACAAAAACTAAACCAGCCCATCAGGCTGCAACAGTGTTTTGCTCATTTATGAATGAGAGAGGCTGTAATCTTGGATTACACCAAGCAAGAAGTGTTCCGGCTACCTCCTTCCCATTCTTTGTTTTTGTGGATAAAAGATGTTGGCAGGGAACCAGAGTCCTCTGAGTCTCTTGATTTTCTTCAGGCACAGATTCTCTCCATGTTCAACATATTGGACCAGATTTTTTCTTTTAATTAATTATCCAGCACCTTCAGCTTTATTTATTCAGTGCAAAGTGACTGTAAAATGCCACCTGATCATAAAAAGCAGCAGCATGCACTTATTTTTCCAATGGAGTAAATACCCAACTGTGTTAACTTCAGGTGGTCTACAAAAGGGGATCTTTAAATCCTGTAATTTCTTCCATTCTGCATTCAAAGGTCTGGAAGCAGCTTTGCCACAGGTTACAAACCTCTCTCCTTTCCTGCAGTTTCTCAGCAATTTTCTCCCATCTGCCACACCTTTGCCATCATCACAGATTTCTGACCTCACTCAGCTGATTCAGTATCAGAACATGATCCTCAGTAAAAGCCTATTCTCATGCATCTGAGGAGCCCTACACCACTTCCCTTGTATATCAGTGACAGCTAATCTAAAAATAGCTAGTGTACAAATGCCTATAAATACAGGAGAAATAGATCAGCAATGAAAGCTGCTTTATCATCCCTGGCACCAGTTTATACTCTTTACGTGAGCTCCCTAACTCACACACAGCATGCACATATGGCTTAACACCACCAGGTGATATTTCAGTTACAATAGCACTAAAAGCCCACTCACTCCCAACGTGCTCAGTGCTGGACACATCCACACGGGATGGTCCCTTCCTCTTCTACAGGCTCACAGGAGGCAGCTGGGGCAATGCAGCCGTGTTATGCGCAGGTTGTATCAGGTATCCAAGTCGATTGCTTTCAAAAAGGTCTGTTTACAACAAAGGATCTGTAGCTTTGCGCAGGGCAAGGAGACTGACAGGGTTTTTGAGCCTATGAAAGGATCTTAGCATGTCCAGAAAATTCATTTTCTGATGAATTTGTGCTCCTGAGAGTCATAGGAATACCTCACCTGCTTTTATAGCATCACAAGTGCATGGATTTAACAGGACCAAAATGAAGCTCTTCCCTCTCAGATCTGGGAAGCAAGATCCTGAAGGCATCACTCTGTGGGCGTGCAGACCCAGTGATCACAAACTGGAAAAGCTGACAGCCAGCTTGCCAGGACCTGCAAAGCAGCAGACCTGTTGTCACAACATGGACAAGCAGCTCAAGCAAGCAGGCACAATCTCACCTCCGGACATGCAGATCCAGGCTGCCGGGCTCTCAACTCTTCCCTCCTCCACCACCTCCCTTTCAAGCAGCAATAAGATTTCAAGACACACACATCCTGCAGTGACTTCACCATGGAGATGGGAGGGTACAGACAAAGGGGTGAGGGGAGGTCAGTTAATCCTACAGACACAACCAGGCTGGGACACCCATAGGCTGGAGAAGTGTTCATTTTGAAACTAAATAGAAATGTGACTATTGAGCTCAAGTTCTCTTCTGTGCTATAAACCCCAGGCTATGCTCCCCCTTCTTCATCCTCCTTATTCTCCCTCTGCAACATGCCTTGCATCTTGATTATTCCCAGGCAAGAGTGGTGACGTGACTGTTCTTGGGGAAGTTTCTGCTAGTTTTCTAGGACAATGCATAACTTCGAAACGAAATAACTCAAAGCAAAGTTAAGACTAGTTGCAGAGTCTCCCCTACAGACACCACAGCTGGTCATCCTAGCCAAAGGAGAAATTATCCAAACAAGGAGACTTCAAGTCCTTATGTATTGAGAAAGGATCCCTATTTCCTGCAGGGCTAGGTCGCTTTATAACTTGAGTGCAAACTTGTGTGAAATTCAGCATCCCTAAGGCTCTGGCTCTGGTGAAGTCTTATGGCTATGAGTTCTCTTCTTGCACTGTCACACTGGCTTCTGTCCAGACAGTGGGATTCAAACCTGTACCAAGTGGAGCCAGAGCCACTCCTGGCAATTGCAGTCACATTCTGTTACACATTTTTGTTTTCAGGGGCTTTGACTTATCAGGAAAGGTCTTTACACTTCTCTTTTAACCTCACTCTTCCACAGGCAGAACTGGGGCAGCCCCGGAGAAACTGTTGCACACTGCCAGGCTTTGATTTTTCATATGGGCTGCGTATCCAGAGGACAGATGGAGGAGTCCGTGAAGGTATGGCAGCACTAAAATATAGACCTGCAATGAAGTCCTGATTGTCTGTATATGAGGGACTCTTCCTCCCTGTGCTCTTCAATACTTCTCATCAAGCTGGTGAAGAGCTTCAACATTCACCCACTTTGATCAATATCACCCAAATTTCTTAGTGACTACTAATGTTCCTCTATCATACTGCAAACTTTTATAGGACTGCACAGAGCCCAGGCTGAGAGGGGTATGGCACCTGCAAAGGGTGATACCTGTGGCCACTTTTGTAACTTGAGAGTTTTGTAACTCCTACTTTGTGCTCTCGGGGGCAATTCCCCTATGAGATCAGACTCACTGAGCAAAGGGTGGAGGGGGAGAAGACATCCAATTCAGATGGGAAATGTCCCCATATGAGATGCAGTAGGATAGGATAAGAAGTTCACTCCACAGTGAGACCAGGGAAAATGCATACAAGCCATGCAGTGCCCTTGTGAACGATGCACAAACATCAGCCTGCTTTCCCAAATAGGAGTTACCAAAGATGCCTGAACTTTTTCTCTTTGCCTCTTATGTTTCTTTCCATCTACAGCAATAGGCCACTGGGACACGGTAAAGCCCAGGACCACCACTTTAGTTGAGGAGAAGCCCCGAGACTTCATTGCCATGAACCGTGCTGCTACAAAGGCTGGCTATACCACAGCCCGTGAATTTAATTTGTACTACAAAGCCAAGGACATTCGGCGCAAAGATAAATGCGGTCGCTTCAAGAGTCCTCCCAAATTACCTGCAGACTTTACTTATGGCGTGAGACCAAGGTAAGGGGGAAGGCTTGGGTGCCTTCTCAGAATGAGATTATCTCTTCCTATCCTCACGTCGGCATCTCCTCCACATCTCAGCTAGTTGAGTCGCCAAAGAGAAGTCTCATGAACGTGAACACTCTGCAACAGAGTAACAGCATCACTTCCATGTGTGATTGCAGCCGTGCGTCAGATAATTACCCAAATATGATCTACAGGCTACACGTCCTCAGTTCACCCCAGCACAAAGGGCTTGAAACCTTAAAAGAATGTTCAATGCCAATCCTGCAACTTAAAGGAACATAAAGAGCTGTAAGCCAAAACTTCCCAGATAACTGACTCAGAATATCAGAGCAACAGCATTTCTACCTGTTTGCACTGGTTGAAATACAGCGGTGCAGTTAAGGATCAGTTCTTTATTCCACTCCCTCACACTTGTTAGTTCATCTTCCTGTGCTGGGCAGAAACTGGTAGTACAGCAGGATTGAGGCAAAGGCTTCCAGTGCTGACTTTTCTGCTTCCTTGGGCTCACTCCCAAGGGCTTGAGGAGAGCTGGTACCTGCTACTCCCCCAGCAGCCCCTTTAGAAGGGCATAAGCCTATGCATTCATCCCTTGCAATACAGCAGGACCTACTGAGTTAGGTCTTTCAAACCACAGTGTCTTCCAAAAGATCTTTATAAGGCATCCAGTATATGTGAGCCCTGCTTGAGGTTCAACCAGGTACAGCATTTAGAAGTGACCCACCTAATATCCCCATTGTGTACCAGCTGTGCTGATTTCTCATGGGGGATTGTGCAACAGGGAGGCTGCAGGAGAGAACATCAGCACCTTGCTTAGACTGACTTCTAGGTCCTTCTGCTGCCTGTCCTCCACAGGAGCATGAAGGAGGCTGGAGGGCATGGCCATCTGGAAGAGCCAACACAACTCCAACACAAACAAGTCTCAAAGCCTCTGAAAGGGGCTCCAAAGCAGCCCTGCTGCTGCTGGAATGCAGAGTTTTCTTGCTCTGTGTAGGTCTGGACCACACGTTAGGTTTCATTTTAAGAGCTGGATAACAGTCACTATCAGAAAAATAACAGCTACAAATTCTTGAGAAAAGACATGATGAACGGCACTGTGTATTTTACGTGATAGTAAATGGGCTTTGCATATGCAAATTGAATGGATTTTAAAATGGTATTTAATGACAATTTTCGTAGCAGACATTAACATTAATTGCATCAAAATGAAAATGTAGCATTAGCTTGCTGTTAGCTGCAAATGCCCCAGCTATAAAGCTTTATCTTTATCAGTATCAGCCCTCACCGATGTGACAGGGCTGCTCTGCAAATTGCAGGCAAAAGGGCTTTTATGCTGCAAAAGTATCCCCCAATGTAGACAAAAATCAACATCAATTTTGCTTTATTTCTTCATAAACGGAGGTTAAATGGCTGCCTGTAAGAAGTCTAGGCACGTTTCAAAAGTTTTAAGGAGAATCTGCAGACCCCACAACAGCAGAAGTAGTGGAAAAGGGCTTTTAATTTAAAGTTATTATTGTGCAACTTGCCTGCTCCTTAATAGCCACCTTTTATGCAGGCTGATTATATTTATCCCTTTACTTTAAAAGCATGTTATAGACAAAATGAAATTACTGGGATTACCAAGGAGTTGTTACAGCCATTTTTGTAAAAGTGGGAATTTAACACACTTTTCCATAACTGACAAGTTAAAAGGCACCGCTTTGGCGAGAGCTCCTCAGCCAAAGACCGTTCCTAGTCACAGCTGACCAAGTTCAGCAAGACCTGCCACGTTAAAAAGGATTTGGTTGCCAATGGATTGAAGTCACTTCTGCATTCAGATTCTAAACCCTGTAGAACTGCGTTCCAAGTGCTTCTAGTTGAGAAGGCACTCACAACTAAGATACATGCTTGTCTTGGGGCACGAGAGAATGGTGGCACACAGTTTTTCCATGACGCCAGGAACTTGCTTGCCCTTAGAAATGTCCACTTTGATGAATTGCTATCATATGCAAAAAAGTTTTTCAACTAGAACAAAGCCTGCCTGTCATTCCCTAGCCCAAGGCACAGCACAGACAGGACAGCTGAGAAGGCTAGAGAGCAAAGGTGCCTGCCCATTGCACTGGAAGTTGCTGCAGCCATCGTATTTGATGATGGCATCGCTCTGGGACAATCCACAGAGTGCCAGTGCAAAGGCTCCCAAGGCTGTACCCACAGCCCCGTTGCTCTCTTCTGCCCAGCTGGAATTGCAGCTAGTGCCAGCACACAGCCTTGGGCTGGGCTGTCGCCCTGGGAACAGCAGCACAGGGGGGTTATAAGCCCAAAGAACACAGTGGCTGTCACAGGAACACATTTGTGGTCTTGCAGCTGTCAGTGAGTAACGTGCAGGCTTCTCAAACCCTGTCAGTGTATCTCCAGCCCCTTCTCAGGCCCTGGGCTGCTAAAGGCTCCCATCTCCTAGAGAAACCAAGGTCAAGAGTTCTCTCCAGGTTCACAAGCAAGAGCTTTCCTGGGTCATCCCAAATAGAAACGAGCACAAATGCTGTGGTTGCTATTAGTGCCTTATTAATCATCCCCTGGCCCTGCTGCTCCCTCCAGCACAGCAGATCACTTACGCCTCTGCTTTCTGTTCACGGTGGATTTGTGCTGCATGGAGCATTTCACAAGGCAGCATCAGACACTGGAGTGAGCTTTCTGAAGCATTGAGGCCTCTTTTCTTTCCTGGGATACTTACCTTCAAAGGTCACCCATACCCCTCTATTAATTCCCTGTGGGGATCTTCCAGGGGAAAGAAACAGCTCTGCTTTTTTGCTGATTCTCCCCTGTTCTCTCCCTCCCTTTTCCCAGAGAAGTGTTTGCTACGAATCATGTGGCCAGCTTTGTTGTGAGAGTCATAAAAAGGACATTTTTCATCTCTCCTTTTTTCTGCTCTCGCTCCCTTCTCTCTTTCAGTATCAGACAGAGATTTATTCCCTCCGTGATGCCTGTGGCATTCAGAGCTGGGAGGGGTCAGGGGAGGCACTGATGGGATGATAATAGATAATACAGTGGTTCCCCAGGGTCTTGTCCAGCTCCGTAGCCGATCCATCAGCAAGCAGTGCTTGTGCCAAGGTCAGCGGTAACGAGGATGTGGTAGGGTCCCAGCCTCCCCCATGGGGCATCCTCCAGTCAGGCTCCCTCGATTCACACTCCGGCTTCTGATCTCTACAAGAGCTGCCTTGTGCAAGCCACAATTTGCAAGAGAGCACGTGTCCGCTGAGCGCAGGCACTGGGGTAACGACCACTTTACAGTGCATGCACGCTCAGCTTTACCTGCCTCACAGCCTTCAGCCCCACCACAAACAAATCTGCAGGTTTTCTTTCAAGGAAAATGCCCATCATTGACAACACCTCCCCTCCAGGAGCTAAATACAACCCATCCACGTTTTGTGCATGATATTACATAGCTGTAAGATGTGTGTGGATTACTGTCACTGTCCTCCTAGATCCAAGTCCTGGGTCTTTTCATTTCAAATAACCCCACACCGCAGCACTACCAACAGTATATTCAGCCCCCATACTCGGTGTAGTGACCTTGCTTTGCAAGAGGGGAGACACAGGACGCTGAGGGGGCTGGAGTTTGATCATACTGGAGATCTAAAGACACAGTGGGTCTGTGAAGACCTCCAGGTTCTTCACTGGTGTCAATACAAGTTGATATTCAAGGTACATTTTGAAACCCCAATAGACGTCCAGACCCACATTTATCCTCCCAGCCATCTTTTCTGGTTGAAGTTCATCATGTGCTGAAATCAGAAGATATTAAGCAGTTGTGTTTGGAACTACAAGTAAGCAAAGATATGGATGCTATCTACAGCTAGATTTCAGGTTATAGTGACTTGTACAAGGTCACACAAGGAGTCTGAAGCCAAAACACACCAGCACACAGCTGGTACCCTGAGCACAAGTTTCCTCCTCAGAAGCTAACTGTGCAGAGCGCATCCTCAGCATAAACACAGTGTCCAGCATTTCCAGGGCTGCTTTCAGAGAAAAGCTTCCATTTGCCTCTTACTAGTACAAGTTTCCTAATTCTGCATACTATGTCCCAGAACACATTCTTGGACATAAGGACTGCACATACGTGCCATTCTCTGCCATCCTGCACCTGTACCTCCTTCAAAACCTGCACAGCCATAACCTTGCCTCCAATGTGCTGCCATCCTCTTGGCAGTTGGCCTGTAGGTTGGGCTGACCTTGGGTGTGCTGGCAGGATTTCCCTGGCACTCTGTCATCCCCATATCTCCTGCCAGTTCCCCCCTACCGTCTGCCTTCACTTCAACCGTCCCTTTCCTGAATGTTACAACCCATTTCCTTTCTAACTTCATCTCCTCTTACTATTCCACCTCCCATTCTCTAAAACTGGTCTTCATCCTTTGGCAGCTGCTTTCACCATGTTCCTGCAGCAAACTCACCTCTCTGAAGTGTTTGATCATTGCAATATCTCTTCTTCAAATTGTTACGATTGGCCAAGGGCATCAGTTATCCAGTACCTCCTCTTTTCTTTGTATCATCTGCAATTGTCCTAACACTCTGCTGACAGTCTCCTCTCTGGCCTTTAGCAGCTCAGCTGTTACCTTGGCCATCCCTGCAGCTTCCTGGCTTAACCGACTGCTCTGTCCTTAGTTTTCACCTTTCCTGAGAAGAGATATTTCAGTGCTCATGCTTCCACTTTGTAAGTAGTCTTGCCACCTAGAGTGTCTGTGATGTTTGCACACAGACAAAACAAAGTTTAGAAAGCTGCCTAAGAAGTGCATAGATATTCCCAGCATCTCTTTGGCACAGAGTGCACTGATAGGTTTATTTTTTGAGACACTTAAACGTATCAGGTCATTAATATATGATCCTGAAGGAAAAAAAAAGCGCTAATCAAGCTATAGACCAGCTGCAAAGATACATCAAAGAAACAATGCTGAAGAGCAGAGGGTGTTCCTGGAAAGAACTCACCAGGAAATGCTGGACAGGCAAGAAAGATGGGCATTACTGCAAGCCCACGTCTGATCTACGATCACTGGAAGCCAGACAAAGAAAGAGTAAAGCCACAAAAATCCAGGAGATTGGGGCAAACAAAACTTTTAGGGGAAAAAAAAAACCAAACAACTATCTGAGGACTGACAAAACAAATTATAAAATTGTAACAGTGACTGGAATTGCTGTCAGGCTTGAAGGCACCAGAAAAATGCAACCAAGTTAAAAAATACAGGACTTCCATCAGTTCAGATAATTGTATATCCTATTCAGTTTCACAGAGAAAGGCACTTTGTGTCTCTGCCACCGTTCTCGCATTGCTAAGATAAGAATTTCTATTTCAAGAATCATTTTCTTCTTCTGGAGACATTCCAGGCTGGATATGTGCTCACATCACTCTGTGTACATCAGCTACCACAGAGCTCCCAGATGCGTTCGCCTGCCTTGTCCCCGGGTGGCTGCAGCATCTGGTTAGGCTGAAAGACCTGTTACCCCCTTCAAAAATTCCTGAGTGCACCATGAAGATATTGCTTCTCCTGCAGCATAGGTATTTACTGCAGTTATCACAGTTTGACTACTTCAGGGTCCCAGATTAAGAGAACATAAACAGCCAAGTCATGGTTTGGCATAAGGTTCAGGTCCTGCATGTCAGCCTCAGAGCTGGGGGGGAAAAAAAAGGATCTAAAAAGCAGAGATTTATATCCCTTATTAACAATTGCATTACACTGAATAGGAAGTAATTTATTTTCACAGAGACTGGCTGCTGTCCCTGGGTTTCTCTCCACTGATTACAGCTGGCTGAAAGATTTCTTCCAAAACTTTTTCCATCTAAAACTACTTCTTTTCCCTTGCAAACTTCTGCTTTTGCAGTCTGTGCAATGAAATCTTGGATCGGGGCAGGGAGGGGAATAACAACAGAATGGATTTTTTTTCTGAACGCAAAGCTTTTCAGCCCTCATTGACATTGTTTCCATTCAAACAAACTAATGTTCTCACCCAACTAAAGAGATCGAAGCATAGGATGGAGGTCAAGAGGAAGACTGCTCTTTGATTTGTTTTGCGCAGCATTGTGGGGTTTATTTCCTTCGGTCTTCACTCATCAGGATGTTTTGCATTTGTTGATGGCTACAGACTGAGCACTCTCACTCTCAGCTATAGACTGAGACCTCTAGGCAGAATAGCTCTGTCCCATAACCACATCCCACCTGAGTTTGTCAGAAGATAAGAGGGTTTCCAGTCAGTAGAGAAATATATTGAAGACAAATCTAAATCATCTTCAATTAAGTCAGCCAAAGGGGATCTCCAACCCAAAAATTAGTGCTAGTGCACAAATTCCAACTTGTGAAGCCAGTTAACGGGTAAGAGCTGGCTTTGTATCTTTACTGCAAGATACGCTTCCACGTGTACATTTAGGACCAATGTTACAAGTACACATCTCACTCTTGGCCTGGAAGGGAATAGTAAAGCAAACTGGTGCTCTTGTAACTGTGTGCACTCCAAAGCACAGCTACGAGCTTCTGATAAATCTTCTAAAGTGCATGTTTACAATGGATTTTATTCTTTTTACTGTTTGATACATATGAGCCCTCTGAGCAAAATAACAGATCCTCTGACACTTAAGAGAAGGCACTGCCTCATTGGCTGCCCACAGTGAAATTATTTGTATTGTTATTTCCTCATCCAAATTACCAGGATTGTAAAGAAGCTTCAGAAACTCAGAGTAATCAGTGCTTCACCGGCACAAATCCTGCAGCTGCCACACAGGTGGAAGACCCACTGTTTCAACGGAGAGTTTTGCCAGCCCAAAGACTGCAGAAAAAAATTGGTCCCCAAGTGTTTTGTACCAATTTTTCTCTTGTTATTTTCTTCAGTGGTTAATGGAAAGTGAGGACAAGTGGAGATCATTTAAAAATGATCTTTCAGGCCTCTCCACGGGTTTATTGCCAGGACCTATTTAGAGGACCATAAAGCTGTAAGGGGCCTATAACTTTACCATATAGTCCACATGCTTCTTAGGAAAATGAAAAGCCTTTACATTCACACCCTGCTTGTTTTGCCATCTCTCCCTCTCTTTACCAACAGACCCACACATGCACGCAAGGACCGCTGGTGCCGCTAATTGAATTCACTCTTGTGAAAGCATTAACAAATTGTAAGTGACCTTTTATACAAATTCCAAAGTCAAGAACTCACCGCTAACCCCATATCCCTCTTCTGCCATTCACTGTTATGCAAAACCCACAAACAATTAAAAGAAATAACGAAGAGCCCAGCGGCCCTCTTTCCTAATTAGCTGCAGGAGGCGATGCTTGGGAGTGTGGCTAAGTGCTTCAATTACCTCGGCCCTCCTCACTGCCCTTGTTAGAAGAGACAGGTCCACTGGCCAAAGGGGAACAATTAAGGCAAGGCAGAGCCAGGCAGTTTGCAGGAGGATGCCGAGGCCATGCCGGCTCTCGCACAAGGGCCGGAGCTGTAATCACGCCCCAGATTCCTGCTGGGCTACACAGAGACAAATTAATGGTAGATAGATTGCTAGCTGCAGCCCATCAGTAACGAGGGAGGAAGGGAGACAATATAGCAGTACAAGGGAGCTGTAATCAGAGTTTTCCTGTGCTATCAGCCCCCTCTCAGGGCAGAGGGACCTAAGCATTAATGCCTTACTGCTGCCTCCATTGGCTGTACCCCAAGGCCCTGAGCAGAATCACAGGCTCCAGCTTGTGCTTTATTTGCTGAAGATGATGTGCACTGGCTGCAACAAGGAGCCCCACATTCCAGAGATGCTGGAGACCAAACTGGTTCCTGATAAGAAACCAACCTGAGCTGATGGGAAAGCCAATTCTGCTGAGCTGGTCACAAGCCTGGGGAAGATCTCTGTATGGACACTACTACCACAGGACAAATCTTTTCCATCCTGAAGTACACAAGAAAGGAATACAAAGGTGGTGCTCCCTGCAGTTGTTTCCCCTGACCCTGAAGACAGATCTTGGCTGTGCAACAAAAGTGAATAATCTTCGGTGGAAAGACACCAGAAAGGACTGACCCTCTCCCGAAAACTCAACCTTTCAAGAAAGGGTTAAAACTTCAGGATAGGCAGGGGTGTTGCAAGACAGTTTTAATATCACAGCTATAAAAACACTACTTATATGATTTATCTGTTGCATAGGCACCCTTGCAGAGCCAGATCCTGCTGCCACTAAGCTACCATTGAAACTGGAGCAGTGTTTTCAGTGCAGCCGCAGCAGCTGTGCAGCCGCTGGGGAGTTGATGCTCACTCATGTGTCCTCTGCTCCCTGCCAGACCCTGTCCTGACCTGCAGCAGGCAGAGTGCTGCAGGAGCCCTCTGCACTGGCTGGAGAGCTACCCAGAAAATCCAATGCCTGAAGCTTACACCAAAATATTTACAAGCCCCTATGCTTTTGAATTATAGAAGAAAAAAAGTAATCAAGGCAAGTTTTCACTCTTTTACAGCGCAACTTAACAATCAAATTGATTTCACCTTCTAAGCCTGTATAAACCTCCTTCCTGAGGAAAGTCCTTTGTATCCACTTTTGCCAAGCACCTTTTTCTTCCCCTGTTGATAGATAAACCTTTGAAAATAAGTTTGAGGGGAGACTGACAACCTTGAAACCTCAAGAGCAGCATGGCATTGACGGGTGCCGCTCCCTGAGCCGAGTATTATGGATAGATTTTAATTTCATTTTAACAAAATAGCTGTCTCCAGTGGAAGAAGCATCAAGAGCTAAATGAGGACCCATCTTGAGCTGAATCGCGTTGAACAGACCTCAGCACTGTCATTGATTTTCTGGGAAGAAAAAAAACGCCTCTGGCTACTAAACCAAATTAGTAGTCACTGATGACCAATTATTTTGCCCCACTGTGAACGGAGAGGCGTACTAAAATTCCAGTTTGTCAGACCCAAGGCTCTCTTCTCAAACACCTTTCAACAAACGTGTACCGAAAGTCCCTCAGATGGTTCTGACGCCTTCCTGTTTTCGGCAACTTCTCCTTCTCCAAAGTTTTAATGAGCTGCTGCTCTGGGGATGGCCTGCCAGAAAGGGAGCCCTTCCCGGCTCGGTGGAGCACTATTTGGCATGGCACAAATCACAGCTGTCAGAATTTATACACACATACACAAAAAAAGTGTCAGCCTAATGTTTGCAAATTATAATTACCATTTCTCTTGCACGTCCCTGGTGCCTTCATTTTAGATAAATCCCAGCTCTAAGGTATCAGCTGCAAAGCACTGAAGGCTCATATTGAATGGAATAGATTTAACTAGTTTGTAGCTCATTTAAGGCCTACACTGTTTTATTTTAATATTGTTAATACTTTATTATACTTTTTAACATTGTTTTCACAGTAAAAAAAAAAAAGCCTATTAGGAAGCTGCAGCTTCTTTTCCAAGAGATTTCTGGCAGACTAACATACCACATTGTATAACCGAGTTAGCAGGCGCTTGTCATTTCAGTTGAAAATAGGTCTGTACCCTGACTCTTGAAAGTAAATTAGAGAGGGAGTCTATTAAAGAGACAGGAACTGTTTCGGGGATAATAGTTTTGAAAATGTGCACAGATAAATTTTAAAATATTTAGGAAATGTCAGCATGAGAAGTGGCTCCAACTATTTGACTATAAAAGGAAGCAGCTGATTAGGTTTTTTTTCCACAATTATAAATAATTTGTTACATCCTATCAGAACTTCTTTCCCTTCCCTTTCTGTGGCAGGGTGCTTGTGCCAAAACAAGATCTGATTTACTCTAAACGAGGTGGATTTTAATCGGCAATAAGCATTTGCAGTAGATGCTTCCCCTGCTCTCCCTCCCCATGGCATCCACAGAAGATAACAGCAAAACCCTCAGTTCACAGGAGTGACATCTGGGCAGGGTGACAAACAGAACCGGAACACACAAGCCGTGTGTTCCGGTGTGTTCGTTCCTGTCCTTAAGTGACACTAAGGTGAGAGGATCTTTTCCCAAAAGCCAGCTGCAAATGAGAAATACTGTCACATTGCCAAGTGGCACCAATATTGGGGCCAAAATTCCCCATCCACTCCAACAAGATCAGCATTTGACCTACAAAGAAAAAGCCGCCTCACTGAAATTTCTCCAGTAACCTTAGTCAAAGAAGTGTGTTGCCTGATATCCGCTACTCTTCTCAGTATTTCTCTTGAAGGAGGCAGGAATATCCAGGTGAAGCCCCACATCCTACAGCCCCACCAGAGTTTCTGTATAACCAAGCACACAAGTCATTCCCACCAATTTCAAAGAGGCAGTTCATGTGTTGTCCCAGGCGCGATTCTATACTTTGCTGCATCAGGACTTAAATGTGATTAATCACACGGCAGGGAAGGATCTCTGAAGAGCATCAACCCAAATACCTCCTTTCAAGCATTTACTTACAAGCCAGCTGTGGACTGATCAGTCACCAACTGGCTGGTCCACTGGAGATGGTAAAAGTCACCTCCATAGAGATGTGAAAATACATTCAGCTACCACTAAAATCAATAATCAAACACTACACACAAAAGCTCAATGCTTTCCTGCATCCCTCCCTGCTATTCCTGCACATCAGGAAAGCTCCTGTTTTGGAGAGCAAAGGAACAGGCCGAGGAAACATGCCTATATATACAAGGCTCACCATATGCTTATGCCAGGACTACCAAAGTTTACACTATAGAATGAGGCTGGAGGCCCACCCAGACAATAAGACAGTCTACCAGAGGTTTGCCACATCGTTTATCCTTTATAAATATTTTCCCTAGCTCTGATCAGTGTGAAATGCCAAACTGGAAGAGAAGGCGCAGGGAGAAAAGTGAAGTCAAAGGGTAAATTGTTGGTGTCCCCTTTGGCGCAGGGTGTCTCCAGATAACTGTCTGGAGTAGCGCAGCTGATTTGTAAGCAAAGCCTTGAAGAGCCCTGCAGCATATGATCTATGAAACAGGAGGTCTGCAGAAGGATGTCTCCTCTGATATGAATGCCCCCTTGGGATGTATATTGCTGGATTGCGCATCTAGTATCATTAGAAAACACGACCGTAGATTAGGCTGTTTTGAAGCATGTGGTGTGCAATAATTAAGTAATAAAAGTCACCACAGGGGTGAAGGAACAAGAAACAGAAGAGTTAGTATTTGCATATGCACTGCTGGTGCCCTCCGTGATCGTCAAAGATTCTCCAGACTGCTAAAAGCTGGCTGCTACCAATTTTGGACTTGCTCTGTCAAAAGCCACAAAGCACCGGCTCACTCTATGGTATACAGGCTGTCCCTGCAGAAAACCTTTTGGTGGAGCTGGTGGCCCAGAAGCAGCCCGGGAGTTAGTCCATGTCCCTGCTGTCTTGTAGATGTTCCAATCAGGCAGGGAAAGCACTCCCTCTCTGTTACGGGAGAAGCTGAATACACTGTGGGCTACAGGTGGGAGCAGAGCTGGGGGTGATGCCTCCACAGTGGTTGGTTGCTGCTGAGATAGGAAAAATCCCTCCACAGCGAGGTGTGCAAGGACAAGGACCAATAAAACTTGAGGTAGAGATCCTCTATCACCTTCAAGCATTTGCTCCTGGGAGACAAGAAAAGCAGCAGGACCGCAGCAATAAGTGATATGTTATCCTCAAGGCAAGAGCCATACTGCTGCCACTGCCAGTTCTGCCTCCCATGGTGGCTGATGGAGTTAAGGGATCCCGACTTGCAAAGATTGCTCAATAATTTCAGACAGCAGCTCTGCCACAAGCTGATTAGGTCAATGCCAGCTCAGAGCAGCTGAATTGGTCACTGGCCAACAAGCAACTGTCTTTTATTTTGACTGTTATTCTAGAACCGTTGTCACCTGCAGCTCCTTTCTGCTACTGCCTCCTCCTGTCCAGGAAACTCCCTGGTACCCTGTCTCAGGGGGCAATACATCAGGTCTGCGCAGCCGAGGCGCTAGACTCATTTCACCCAATCCGTCATTGCACCAGTTTGCAGCTTTTTGATATAACACAGTAGTGATATTTTAATAGCAAATTAAAATTTGCCATTATGCCAGCAAAACACACTTTGCACCCAGTGGTTCTTCCCAGATAACTGCCGTGGCTGTCAGTCTGGAAGGGATCCAGCCTGAGCTGCTCCTCTGAGCTCCAGGGACACAATGCAAAAGCCCAGCGCTCTGCTTCTTGACATTGCCCCACTCTATATTTTCATTACCCACCACTGGGAACCAGCTGGGAAATGCTCTCCTGGAGCCATAGCAGGGCCCAAGGTTGAACTGCCATCTGTGGTGCTCCACAGCCCTTCCAGTACACCAGGGCTTGATCAGAGGTGGTGGTCCTTCTAAATGGTTCTGCAGAGATGGGAATTGTGCTCATTCTAGGGAATACCCTAACAGTCCTGCTGCAGGTTATCACAATCGTCTACAGGCTGTGGTGTATAAACTGCAAACGAATACGGGTTTGAGTCTTTTCCAGACAGAGAAAGCCTTTCCCCAGTGTGAGTGTTTATTCATGTTCTCACCACCACACTTTCCAGAGCAGAGATAAGAATCAGCACGGGGAGGTAAAATAAGGTATTAACCATGTGGGTTATATTGTTGTCTTTTCGATGTTTTCCAGGCCTAGCACTCCCCTTTATGACCTTCTCCAACACAAATACAAGGAGCTGTGGATGGAGGAGCAGAGAGCCCTGACAGCAGCCCTAAGAATACAAAAGAAAAAGGTGATAATACTCCAGCAGTGCTCTCCCTTCCTGCGTACAGCACTGCTGCCGGGCATAACCCCTCACTGTCCTACTCTATAAGGGATGGCAACTTCTCCCAGCCAAGGGGAGGACTCTTAGCTGGGGAAACATCCTCCCCGACTGCTGGAAGGCTGGTGAAACCTAATAAAGATGAGCTACTTCCCAGCCAAGATGGGTCTGGCTTCAGCCAGAGCATGTCCTGTGGGAGTGAACATCACATGCAAATCACAATCTATGTGAAAGCGCTCTAGAGATAAAACGGAAGGGTTGGGTTTTTTTTTTAGAAGTATTTTTGTATCTGAAGATTTACTGAGTGGAGCGAGCTCTCCAGGGCAGAAGTGCTTTGGCCAGGGCCTTTCAAAGGCATAGACACCTTTCTAGCTACCATCACTGTCTACATCTGTCTACATCAATATGCCTCCAGGTTACAGGTTTCCCAACTAAACTCCTAATATTGATTCAAATGGAGGCTCTGGTTCTCTTTGCATCGCCACAATAGTAAAAAGCTCTGCTGTAACAAAGGATTAAGTTTCAAATTATCTTTGGTATTTATGTCACCCCCTTCCCAGGAGCCTCGCAGACTGTCCTTTGGACAGCATCAGCTCTGCTCAGGTTACCCGCGACAGTGGATAAAACAATGGAAGAGCCAACAAATGTCCAAAGGACCATCACCAGCCCCAATTCTGGTGATTGAGGCCAGCACCTACAGCAGTTGTTAGTGTAGCACTGTGCTGTTAAACACACTGATATTGTAATAACATTTAAAAGCAGCCAATGACTGTTTTATTAGTTAATGGCTCAAACAGAAGTCAAGCTAATATGATAATGACCAATTTCAATGGGCTTACTGCCATCACAAACTATGCTTTATAGTTGAAGTACAAGAATACAGTGTTCTTAATTAGCAGCTACTTTATGAATACACAAGCCTAGGATGTTGAAAAGTGCATCCCTACCTTATCTATTAATGACTGATGTCTTTAATCACTAAGTTCCCTCCACCAAGTTCCCAAAGCCTACAGCTACCAATTACTGAGTTAAGCAACACAAACCTGCATCCTAGACCACAGAGCAGACAAATTCCCTAAGGTTTCATGCAGTGGCCAAATTATTCACCAGGTACCTGCATGGGCTTGTGCTGGGACCATCAAGCACTATAAGCTGCAATTAATCAGGTGAGCAACACACACCGGACAGCCAGGAACTACCACCACCCCCCACGGTGGAGGTGGTGGAAGTGACTTTCCCAGCTGGTGATGAGGCATTGCTATAGCTCAGAGCACAGGGCTTCCTGCAGGCAGCAGTCATCTCATTGGGATGCTGGATAAAGCAGACACTCCGAGATCTGGCAGCTGCTAATGTTTTGCTCATCAGTATGTTTTAGATATCAGTATTAGCTGTATGGACATGAAAAACTACCCGCTTACAATCATCAGTCCAAAGTGACTTTTAGACTTGCTCATCCCAGTGTCATTATGTTGCATGACACCAATCTGGTGTATATAGCTGTGCAGCCGTTTCAGCCCATTCTTTTTTACCTTTGGTTACAGAAGGACACGGTGCGTGACACGCGCACCACATGGCTGCGGAAACACCCACCACCTGCAAAGAAGGAGTCCTTCTGGCACCTACCCCACTTGGAGAAGGTATGGGACACTTGACTGATCTCAAGGACACCTTCTACCCTTGCCCACATGCCTTGATGACACCCTTAGCACACAATGGAGGTAGACACAAGGCTCTTAATTTAGAGCTTCCCAAGACCCAGAACCTAAAATGGTCCAGCACTGGGTACGTTCAAACATCAACCCCTTTTCAGCTTCAGGGTGAGGTATGTTTTGCAGCTATAATCCCTGGGAGAGGCAGGAGTTGCCCAGGTAAGCACATAATGACTTGCTTTCTAACTTGTGTGCATTTTCATGAGCTTTACGAGATGAAAAGCATCTTTTTCTATCTCCCTATTAGCACTGGGGTGGCCTTTGTTCTCTGCTGGTATTCCCACGACTGCTATACACAAACAGGACCATCAAACCCACGTTTTGGTAGCTTGCCATTTTATCAGCTCTCACCGTAACTAATTCAAACCACACCAGATGTTTCAAGAAGCATTTTCACCCCAAGAATTAGAGCTTTCCAGAAAGCATCCACTCTTGTTACTTCTCTAAACTACCTGACTGACAATATTCACCCTGAGACTGAGCAAAGGGTCTAGCCAGGTTACAGATGTGCATGACACTTCCTTTAATTGATCCAAATAAGAGCCAAGGTGAAGATTTCTTCTTTTAGCAATGGGATCTAAATATCCCTCTGAATTCATCTGCACATCCTGCTGTGCTCTAGGGTACTTGTTTGATATCTGTTAGCTTTGTTTGTGGTGTAAATTACAGGGAAACTTCAAGTGAAGAGCTAGGGGGCATTTTAGGAAGGAAGGGAAAAGAACTGGGCAAGGAGAATGGAAAGGAGACACCAGAAAGTCTGAAAGCACTGAAACCCTGCAGGGAGTTTACATGGCCAAAATCATATCTGGCATTGATAGATACCACTGCAAAGAGCCTCTCAGCCCTCCACCCCAGCCCTTGTTCTGGTGGGGTTGTTTTTTTTAACCATGCTGTTGATTTTTAACTGCAGTTAAAAAACAACGAAGAAGCCTTGTGACTTCCTGAAGCTAATTTACTTGTACAAGTTAGAGAGTTTTGACCAAGAAATGTATTTTGCACCACCTTGATGTATTCCTCTTACGTCCTGTCTAAGACTGTCCGATTAGCATATGTCAGTAATCATTTATCCCCGCTGCCTGTCAGCACAGAGCTGCTGCTGCGGCTAGTGTCAGGGAAAGAACATGACCGATCGCTGTTAAACAGATTGTGTAAGTCACACGAGATACTGGGGCAAGCCTCCTCTTTAGAGCTTCTCTCACCCCAGACCTTTCCATCACTATTCATTTTTCAGCCTGTTTTTTTCTTCATGCTTTCTCTTTTGTTTCATCCGTGACTGCTTGGCTTCCTCCCCAGCCACAGCTCTCAAACCTCCAACTCTTCTTCTCTCTCCCTTTCTCCTTACTCTCCTCTTTCCTTCCTTCCCAGGAGCAGCATCCAGAGGACTCTGTAATCCTCCTTTCTCATTACATTAACCTGGAAGGTTTGCCTTTCCCTAGTTGCAGATCTAACAGGCGCAGCCCATGCTAGAACTTCGATCAGGGTATCTGTTGCTCAGCTGAGTTTCAGTTCATAGTTTCCTCCATGAAAAAATAAGTTCTCTTGAACATCCATAAACATTTATCCAGTTAAAAGTAGTAACAACCCAGAGAAAGCTAATGGTTCCCAGAGACACCCAGCAGCCTCCAAACTGTGCTTTAATCATCTCTGTAAGATTGAGTTCCATATACGTAGTGGTGGAATAGACTTAAAAGACCAACTGGCCTAACTCTTCAACCAAACAGAGACCCCAGGAGTCACTCAATCCCTTCACAGGAGTGACAAACAGTGCTCTAAAGAGGTGAAGGAGCTTGTTTTTGTGATGTTTCTGACCTCTTAAAACCCTTCTCAAGCTCTTCCATGAGGATGGATAATTATGGCTTTAAGACTCAGCGGATTGGGGAGGTCAGCCATTAGCACTGACAATTGTAGGCAGTTTACCGAAATAGCATCTTCAACTCATACAACATCATCATCCTACTGCACCAAAAGCAGTAAGAAAGCCAATCACAAAGATATCACTTCACAGAAAACTTGTTAGCGGACTCCTGCCTGCATATTGTTTCAGCCTTCAGTGACATTATCCCTCTGTGGCCATTACAGAATAAACTCATGACCTGGGAACAACTTCCAACTCCAGGAAGACTATACAGAGACACTGTTGCTATGACCACAGCCCCACTTTGGACTATTTTTCCTTGTGATCAAGACTGGTGCAAAGTGCTGGTGTGACATGTCCTCAAGCCACTCATCGTTCTTGTCACTCAGTCACTGCCTGTTATCTGGCATGATACCTTTCAATCTGACCTGCAGGGAGCAATGTAGAGAACCCAGCTACCAACACGGTTGTAACCTAAAACAAGAGGCAGCAGGAAGATGAGATTTTGTTCCTTTACACCCATAAAAATCAACAAGGAGGACTTTTTCCTATTCCCATCCTGACCCCTGACAAGGAGTTGCTGAAACTGGGTGTGGGTGTCACTGCTGCCTCTTAAACTGAACTTCTTCCATTCTGTCCCTGCAAGACTATCTCCTGGCACCATGTAGAGAAAGTGGAAGGCAGTTAAACAAATGAGCTTTGCCCTCCCTGCTAATTGCCTCTCCTTGCTCTCTGCTGCATGACATTACACAGTCATTCACTCAGTAAAGTATAGACAAATTTACTATATTTTCATTTGGATTTAGGTTTCAGCCCCACTGCTTTAGAATAATGGTGCACACTATTAAGCTAACCGGGTGATTTACAGGCTCTTCCACACCCGGTGATCACTCCTGCTCTGCATCTTGCTCCGGAGGACCATGGGGTCTCCTGGGCCCTCCAGCTCACCGAGACAAACAGGTCACAGGGAGCCAGACTTGTCCTGATGGGCAGTTCATTAGAGAAAATCGCTGAATTGGAGTATTTTTTTAAAAAATAAATGTTAACTCCTTGCTCACCACTGCAAGATGCTTCTGCTGCCCTCTTCTTCTGCAGTCACACCCCCTCACATTTATTTGTAAATTTGGGACTACATTCACTGGGGATTGTACTTCAGGCACCCACCTTCCCCCCATGCTCATGGGATGTGTCCCATCCCTGTGTCAGTCATCATTAGCATCATGCTGGCCCAGGCGGAATGACATCCCTAGTGTCAACCAAACTCTACAAAGGCTGTTGCTGCCAAAAACCATCATCCCTGCAGTCCTAGCAGTGCAATCCCAGGGCGAGGCTTCAACCACCTCCATCTGACTATTTGATAGTCACAATCCAAACACTAAGTCAACACTGGCCACTCGGCAATACATTTCCAAAGCTCAGTCAAGTCAGTCCAGAAGGATTCTGGTAGAGATACCTCACGCAGTAGTAATGTGGGACAGAATTCACTCATGTGCCAAAATAGCTCAATGCACCACATATCGTTGACACATACCAGAGTTTTTCCTTTGCTCATTAGAGAATCCCAGCTTGCACGGACATTCAGGGTGGCTTTCCAGGAAGAATAATCTTGTTTACTTGACCAAATGGGGGAGGAAAGAAAATGCAGCAACTTTGGACCACACTTTTGTCAACATGTGCTGCCTTCCCAAGCAGATGAAAAGAGCTGCGCTCGATGCGCGATATGAATAAGCGATAAGCAATTGACGAGCAAGTGTTCGGGTACCTTGGCAAAAGACTTAATTTGCAACCTGGCACAAAATCAAAGGCTCTGTCAACGGCTGAGCGGCTCTCCTGCGTATGCCTCGCGTTACCTGGGAAAGCTCTGTCAGGTAAATTTCCACCGAAAGTAATTAGAGGAATCCCCACTGTATAAACTTTGCAGCAAAATTCTGGGCTCCAGAATTTGATTCTCACCAGGGATCTGATATCTGCTCACAGCCTGATCCTTCATCAGAATTAAGAGTTGAGGTTTAACGCATACACAAAAAATGTTCCACATTTTTTTTTAATGCCTTAACTCTATTTTTGTCTAAGGAGCTGAACTGACAAGCACAGCTCATGTAATCTTGCACCTGTTGTCTTGTCAGAAAAGCCATAAATTCTGCTTAAATAACCTAGGTTTGATACACACAGCACATGGTGGGCTGGCTTTCAGATACAGCATTTTTCCTCCTGGATTTGAGGGCAGCAAAACTTTATGGAGTTGGAATGTTATAAAACTTGTCTCCTGAGGCCTCAATAGTGCTTAAAGAATAAAGCAATGAGTTCAAGAGCTTCTTGTCACCATGGTACCAGCTCAAACCTCCCTTCAGATGGGATGTTAGCTGACCAAAAAAATAAAAACTGGTGTCACCTGATGGCTGTTCTATGGCTCAAGTGACATGAATTGGGTCCCAGCCCCACACTGATGATTCAAAGCAGCATCACTGGCCTTTAGTGCTGACCTGCCTACAGAGTGCAAAAAGAAAACACAACACCCTGTGGGGTTCCAAACGGGCAGAGACCCAGCTACCCTGAGCACAATCCCTGCACAGCTCCACTGGAACCGCAGCGGAAATGTCATCTCCTGCACCACAGCCGTTCTGTAATTACATGCAGGCTCCAGTCACTACATTTTCCTGCAGATTGTGCAGGTTTTCTTGTTTTGCCTAACAGTTGAAAAGTCCAGCAATGCAATTGCTGAAATCATAGCAAAGCAGCTCCCTGGTCCAGCCTTTCCTGGTATCTGTTTGCCTGTGCCCTAGACAATCAGCATCTCCATCACATGCTAATACCACCCTCTGCCATGCCCAGCCCTTCCTCACGTCTCCCTCAGACATGGCAACTTATCATTCCTCTGCCATTTTCATTGCTCCCTAACACCTCCCAAATGACTCAAGAAACCAGCACCCTCCTTGTGCAGCCTTACGGGCTGGACTGTCTCCCATGTAGGCTCCACATGCATCCAAGCCCTGGTGCCCAAGGGCAGCACAAGCAACTGTTGGCAACCAATGCTCATTGCTGTTAAGGAGATGTTCACCCATGAAGGAACAGATTTGGGGTGCTTGCAGCTTCGTGAGTGAAACCACAAGCACTGTGTTGGGTACAGGTGAGCACCAACCATTGCCTCCAGTGCTACCTACTATTTCATACACAAACCCACAGAAGTGCTTTTCGAATGGACTTGGGGTTTCGTTCATGGGCCTATTCTGCAGGGATGCTATTTACCAACAGACAATTTAATTTGAAGTCAAACTCTTGCCTGGTATGAAAAGGGTCAAGATTCAAACATCAAAAACAAATGAGGTGGATGTGAAATCTTCCAGCTCTGGTCTGACCCCAGGACATCTGCCAAGGCAGTCACACACTGGGTTACAGCTCTAGTGGGTTAATTCACCTTTACGCACACTATTGCCCAGACCAAGTGACCAGTGAACTCCAGTAAACATCTGTGGCCTTTATTTTCAGCAAGCAGAAAAAGAAAATCCCAGCTCTCCATGAGGCATTAAATACAGCAGCCAAAAATTACTGAGCACTTTTTGAAAGCTTCCTGGCTTTGAAGCAAATAAGGACCGTTTATCCCAGACTCCCTTGTCCTTCATTTCGCTGTGTTCTTGGAAATAGAAAGATGGGGAGAACAAAAAATCAACCCCATTTATTAAACCGGTTAAGTGCGCTACTGCCAGGAAAATCCACAGCATTTGTAACCCTAATAATCCAACACACACCTCGGAGCGCAGCTCATCTTGGACAGAATAACGTCTGTTTTAAAAATACCTGCCTCTCTCTAACTTGTCATGGCATTTGTTGACAACCCTATTGAAAGGCGCTCTCAATGCAGCTGTGAAGGATCTTTCAGCACCTCTTTCTCTTTCCTAGACAGTTTTTGAAAGGGAGGGGAGGAAAAAAAAAACCATCAATACAGGGGGAAAAAGGCATCAGCAGCCAACATCACCTGGGCCCCTAGCGCACCGCCTCCAATTAAATCAAAATGGTTTGTTTTTAATGGTCTTTTACACTGACAAGTGGGCTATCATTCCAGGCCTAGAGAGCTGTCAGGGAGCCGAGGCAAATCCTCCGTTGATAATGCCCAATGCTTCCAATTAGGAGCGGAGGCCGCTCCTGGCGCACTAACGATTCCCCAGCCTCCCTCAAGGCCCCTTCGGCGTTGGCTGTTTCGTCTTCCCTCTTCCTCCGCCGCAAATTACTGACACAAAACGGAGGCGCCCCGGTGCCTCCTCACCACGCCGGGCCCCGGCCCTGTTGGATTTAATGAGGCGATGGAAGTTTTCGCAGATCTTTCGCTAAATTCTTTTCTTGTTTGACAGCTGCTTGAGTGTTGACCTTATAAAAGATTTAGTGTTTCTCATTATTTTCTGTCAAGCTTTACAAGCGATAGCTTCACGGAAATCATTTGCATCTCGATGTGCACGCGCGCACGTGGTTTTTGTCTGGACGGGGATGCTCGGTGCTGCGTGCGTCAATGTGTACACCCTACCCCTCTCCGTATTGTGTATTTTATCCCCCACCTCCCCTAAAAATCTGCAAACATGGAACTGTTGTTTTGGAGAGGGAAAAAAAAAACACAATAGGACTTAAAAGGCCCAGAATTTTTTAGACTCCTGTAAATGAGGAAGGTTCTGAAAAAGGAAGAGAGATTGGTTTCCTGTAAAGGGAGCTCAAGAAAACGTTTTGTCACCCGCTAAAAGGATTCAATCAAATGGATGATGGAAAAACTAGGCTGAATCTAGGGGCGGCTTTGTTTTTAAATGAAAAATAGTACAAGGTTGGGAAGCTGCCTCTGAGCAGGCAGGCAGAGCCAGGCAGGTGCTGCAAGAGGAGCAGGTACAGCAGAATCCTTCTGCAGCCAAGCCTGGATTCTTCCAGGGCAGGAGAGCCCTGGAAGCAAGTTTATTGCTTGCTTCAGCCCTTTCCGCGGGTTCATTCTCAACACCTCTCACAAACAGTTTAATCCAGCTACATCAATTAAAACTGCCCTCGCTGCACCCTCCTAGGGTGACTCTCATTTACCTTTCCCCCTAGGAGCTAGCCTTAACCACCAAAGGTGCTGCAGTGCCCAGCACCTATGGCACACGCACCCACCCCAACGTCAACGAGCACAACACCGACAGCTTCTACAAACCCATGGTCTGAGGTGCACGTTCTGCTGCCATCAGGGGAGTTCTGCCAGTCTGTATCAGCTCAGCTCTGCCTTCCCTGTCCCAGCTCAGCCTTCCTGTACCTCACATGCAATTTATTAGCCCTCCCTTAACGGACCTGCTTCTGCTTGCCACACACATGATTCTACTAATGTTTGACGAGTGATCATTTACAGTCCTCCAATTTAAAACTTTATCATAACTGAGAAAACCAAATGAAAATAACCCCCAAATACATATTTAAGCTTTAGGAGTTAAGGTTTTTTTTATTGTCCCCTAATTCCTTGAGGCAAGCACTGATATTACAACATCCCAGCTGCAAGTGTCCTGTAGGTTGTCAGCGACAAATGCTATGACTAACAGCAGACGTTGCTTCTTGGCAGCTGAAAACCATTGCAGCTCCATCATCCTGCAAGGAAAACCACTCAGCTTGTGCCTACAAACTATATTCCTGCTCCAGCCATTGCTCCAAATCCATGATTCAGACAAAGCCCTGGCATAACAGCCCGTAGCCACATCAGAGTAACAGTAAAGATCATCAGCCCTCTCTAGAGGAAGTACCTCTGGGTTCATCCTTTAAAATATGAATTAGAAGAATCAGAGATGAGGATTCATCACTGGCATTGGCTTCTCAACACCAGTCTTTGTCATAATAAGACCTTTGACCCAAGGACACCCTTATCTTGGCTCTAATTACTGGCCTGGGACTAATCCATACTTCTCAACTGTCCCTCATTATGAGAGGGTTTCTCATTTTTTAGGATGGCACTTGATCCTTGTCCTACACCTGGTGCTTCCCACTTACTCATGCTCAGGGCAGAAGCTGGCATCCCTCAACTTTGTCAAGGGCTCTGCTAATTTTAATTACTGCCAGTTGTGGCCCAGTGTGACATTGCTCACCTGGGGGCTTTGTACCAAGACTGGTGTGAATAAACTGCTGTTTCCTCCCAGGCAGAAGTATCCCCCTACTCAGTTCCATGTGCTGGTGAACAAAGAGCACGACAGGGAAGGCAGAGGCACTTTCAAGAGAAGCAGTTCAGCAGTCCTTATCTGCCGGCACTGGGTTTTTCTAACAATCCCAGCTCTAAGGAAAAATCTCCTGCATCATTAATGGGATGTTAGAGTCGACCTGGCTGGAGATCATCTCTGCTGGGATGCCCACCTACTTTAGCAACCCTTGGTTCTACCTCCCCCACCTTTCCCTCTGGGAGAGGGGATATGTCACTGCTGCAGCTTGTGAGAAAGCAAAAACATCCAGAAACAACTGTCTGAAGTTATGCACTCAAATGCATATTTAAGTACCTGAACGCCTTTCCTCCAGAGAGGGGGAATAGCTAAATACGCTTTGTTTGTCTTGATTAATGAGATCACTAGCAAGCTTTTCAGGGCAAAGACTGCTCTGTATTTTTACATATGCAAAACCTGACATCCAGCCAGCCTGAGTGGGGTGGGGGAAGCGGGAGGCAGCTCTGCACATCCACACAAGGCAGATTTATGGCATGAGGAATTGCGCTGGGGCACCGTGACCCCCCCATGGTAAACCAACTCCATACACGAAGATACTCGCTCATCCCAGTAACTCTGCATCTACTGTGTAGGTTTGCCATATGCAGCTGTGTATAAACTCCCTGCTCACTCTAAAGCACCCTGGGACCTTTCTACCCCGAGGTGACTTGCCCTTTGTTTACTTGCTATGGGCATTTTTTCACCCCCTCCCCATCTCAAAGACAATTCCTGAGGTGAAGCTGCTCATATGTTTGTTGAGCAGGTCATACAAGGCTCCTTGACCCCAACAGGATCTTCCCTGGGATCTCTCAGCCCATCCTGAGCCCTTCAGTGACAAACAAAAGTCTTGTGTTAGTAGAAAACAAGTAATTTATTTCAGGATCCACCTTAAGGTGTGCCAGCATCTGAAAGCATCAGACAGCTTGTTAGGAAAGTGTCAAGAACTTGTTACTAGGGCAGACAAAAAAATCTCCTGAAGTCAATCAGAACACTAGTCTTTATTTTCAAAAGGTTAAGTATTTAACTTCAGCTGGAGCAACATCTCCCAAACAGAGAAACCTTTGTACTAATGTGCAGTCTCTTGCCTGTTTGTGCTGCAACCTATTTTCCTTGGCCGGCTGCTCGCTGTAACCAATCGTTTATCTGCTGCTTCCATTATAGGTTGGGCCTCATCTCTGTACTTTTCCAGACCGTGGTGCTCATAAAAAGGCATTCAGTGCCCCTCATTGAGAAGTGCCTGCAAGACATGGTCTCCTTCCCCAGAGCATCCACACAGCAAGGACCACGGCACTGAGCTGGACACCACAGCCCTTTGACCCTGTGATAGCCACAGGCTTATAGGCTTTCTGTCTGATTTTACAAAGTTATGCTAAAGAGTTATACAGCCAAATAAACACTAAACATGAAAGGAATGATTCTGTTCATTGCTTCGTGTCAGATGCGCAACGCCTCACTCAGTCTGATCACCAGAATTCTCATCGTGCTCAGGGTAACCACACTCACAACTAGGAATAGGGCAGCATAGGCACCAGTACAGCCCCAGAGGGAAAGCAGGACAGTCTCTTTCACCATCTGCTCTGAACAAATACATTAAATGCCACTATATCCCAGTCAATATCAAGTCTATAATATCTCATAATCCATCAGTCCTTCTTATTTCTTTGCCAAATAAGCTTCCCATCGCTGCCTGACTCAGCAAAGCCCTCGCCTGTGTGAAGGAATCCCAACACCTGCTTTAAGTGTTCTGCCAAAGTGAAGCCACACAGTAATGCCTTCTCTTGAAGATGGCTCCAGCCAGTTCCAGGCTTGCCCTCAGACAGCTGCTGGTGCTTGGTGTCCCTCAGGACCTCTCCAAGCAGCTGCTGAGCAAGCTCAAGCTCCACCAACACCAACTCAACATCACAGCACTCAAACCCCAGCTTGGCCACCAACAGGGAACAGCAGAGGCTTAGACAGGTACCAACACCTAAAATCCATCTCCTCTCAACAGGATACCACCTTAAGAAAATATCACTTGATAATAACTGTGATTACTTTAACTCTGCTTCTCCAATATTGCTAGGGAAATAATTAATCACTCCTATGTAGTCTGCTTCTCACATCTACTCTTATATCTCAAGCTGTACCAGAAAATGTTTAGGGTCCAATGTTAGCTTTTAGGTTTCACATTCATTACCCTGTTGGCACTCAGAAAGCTCAGGTGTGTTCACTCCAGGACCATGTTCTGAGAGGCAAGATCTGCTGTCCTGGGCAGCCCCAGCTGCATCCGTAGCTCAGGAAGAGGCTGGTAGCAAGCACTGCAGAGGAAGTGGTTGTGCCACAGCATAACTTTGCCCCACACACCTCACCACCAGCTCTAACCCAGTCCTCCTTCGTAGGCCCACCAGCAGCCAAGGGATGCAAAGAAGTCCAGGGCTTGACCCCACCAGATTTCCAGCCAAACTTTGAAACCCAAACCTCAAAGAGCAGAATACTTTATAAGATTAAACTGCATTGTTCAAGACACAAGAACAAAGTAAACTGCAGGGGCAGCTTTTTCTTACCCTCTCCCAGGCCAAGGGACCCTCCACAAAGGCTGCTCCAGCATCTCCCCCATCCCCTCCTCAGGGGCAGCTTGTGCCCCAACCTGCCTTTTATATTAGGAAGCAGCTGTAGCAAACTCCACCCTGCCCACACCTGAGCTGAGGGAGGAAAGAAACCAACTGCTCTGCACTGGGGAAACCCTGGTATACAGTTCCCTCTCTTTAGTACAGTCTTCTTAAATAAAACCCGTCTAGAATAAGTAGGAGGGTAACAGTTGTGTTGCCATGCTGGCAGGGGTGGATTGTAACCAGAGACCTTCCCCACCTCCCCAGGGTGGGAGAAAGCCAGGCCTTAAAGGATTTGTCTTACTAAAAATGATACCGTTTACGAGCTCGTGAGGAACCCAGGCACGAGGTTTGCTCTGCTGCCTGGCAGGAGCCACATCCAGCCCTTAGTCCAACCACAGCATCTGTGCCCACCTGCAGCAACTGCCCGGGTCTTTGGGGTGTGCAGAGGGAAGGAAGCACCTCCAAAGAGTCCTGCATCACTGGAAGAGGGATGGCAAACAAAGGCGGTGGGAACCAAGCCCATACAGACCTGCTGATTCGGGGCAGGTCCAAGAAGCCACCAAGAGACCAGACACCCAAAAAGCAGCAGCCGAAGCGCGTGTAGGCGGAGATACCGCTTGGCAGGGCTTGTAGCCGACAGAGCTGCACCCTGAAATCCTGGGCAGGGTAGTGATTCCAATGGCCAGAGTCTTACAGGTCGGATGGGGGGCTCGGGGCACCCACCCGCACCCCGTTTGGAAGACCCCCCTCCTCGCGCAGGGGTGCGGGCTGGACCCAGCCGAGCAGCCTCGTCCCTCTGCGGGGCACAACCAAGCCGCCAGCCGGGCGTCCCCTCTGCTCTGCCCCGGCGGAGCCCGGTGCGGGGTCCCGACCCCCACTCAGCCCAGGATGCTCCTTGTCCTGCAGTGACACCCACTGGTAACGGGGATCGCAACGCTGCTGCGGGCTCCCCACCGCCGCGCTCCTCCCCGACACCGCGACCCTCCGGCTGGCTGTGCCTCCCCTTTCTGCCTTTCCCCCGCCGATCCCGAGCCGCCCTGTCCTCCTCTCTCTCATGGAGATACTCAATTCGTTACCGGAGCATCCCACCGAAGTCTGTCGCTGCTGAGCATCCCTCTCTGTGCCTGCCTGGGCACAGCTTTTCCGAGCACCCAGCTTGGGTTCAGAGAGTAATTCAGTATAACACATCCTCCGGGGATTTTCATCCCTAAGCCAGACCCTTTCGGGATGTTGCTCTGTGCACCACCAGCAGAGAGTTCTACATCAACTCTTGCTACAGTCGCTGCCACAGCCCAACAGCCAGTGCTGTTCAGCTCCTGGTCCAGCTGTGGAGGTAACACCCCCCCAGCCTCATCAGGGCTCTCCCCACTCCCCAGGCCTCTGGGAACCCCTGGAGTCGATCCTGTCCCACGGCCATTGGCACAAACCTGCATTGGCAATTGGTGCTGGCAGAGCCTGACCCTGTCCATCGGCAGCACGAGGTGAGGTGGGATGCAGAGTAGATGCAAAGCTGTCTGAGTCCAAGAGCCAACTCTTGGGTGCGACTGGGTCTTGTGAGATAATGACTGAAAACCCAACTGTCATCAGGGATCTCCGCTTGTCTGGTACATGCCCATGTATTCGAGAACAGGAGCAGTCTCAGAAATGAGATTTAACGACAGACGTGTCCAGGGAAGGCAGTACACACTGCTCAGTGGTCTGTATGTGGGATTCCCTACCTGTGCTGTGGGAGCCACAGACAAATTGTTTGGACCTCGCTTGCACAGTCATGTAGGGGGCACACCACATATGGGCGGAATGGGGCATATTTCTGCCTTGGGGAGTCTAGTTCTGAAGCAACATCATCATCATCATCATTAACATCATCATCATAATTCATATAATTCTGCCACAGTAACACTAGAATATGGACTACAAGTGTGGCCTAGGAGTGATAGTCTCTGTCCCCAGTGCTTTGTCTGCTGATGGCACAATACAGTGTCTCCTTAGCGATGAGGTTTGGACACACTTCCATCCCCCAAAAATCTTGCACAGCGTCAGAGAGTGGGTCTGATCTGGAAACTTCCTTGTGGTTGTTTGAAGGCGGATGCTTTATTCAAGAGAAGGAAATACCACAGCAGACCCACCAGCACAAACCTGTCCCTGCACGGTTGATCCAAATCGTGATTCCAAATCCAATCTCAGCCCTGCTTCCTTTTCCAGCCCCATTCCTGGTCCCAAACACTACCTTAGATCTAGTCCTGATCTCAGTGCTGATCTCCACCTTAAACAAGATCTACTGTTTGTACAGTAAGGCTGCCAGAGCCCAGGAGCCAACAGAGTCACATTGCGAAGAGCTGGGAAATCCCATTGGGATCACTGCCCCATTCCTTACTGGGACCAATTCCCACACATCTGTTGCTCTGGTCCAGCATGGGTATGCCTGGTCTGATGCTCGGCCCAGCATGGGGAGGCCAATGCTGCAAAAGTGACCCCCAGCAGACCAGGACCCTTCAGCCTGGCCCCAGTCCCTGGCACTGGGGCAGCACCGCTCTGCTGGGAGGGAGACAGGGCAGAGCAGCAGCAGGGATTCCTCACCCAGGGACGGAATCGTAGAATCACTAGGTTGGAAAAGACCTTTGAGATCATCAAGCCCAACAGCACCTGTCCACTACTAAACCATATTCCTAAGCAGACAGGGAGGACGAGCAGCCTCCTGCACCGGGCTTTTCGCACACTAGAGTGGGGGCAGGCTGGGACTGGAGCTGATGCTGATTTTTGTCCCTGGACTTCTCCTCCTATGAGGTTTCTTTTGTTCTTCTGCCCCGATCGCAGCCGGCCCCGAGCCTGCCGGGCCGAGGGCAGGGGGTGCAGGGGGCCCTGCCTGCGCCGCTGCCCGACAGCTGGCAGCCGGGCTTCCCGGCGGTGGGGGGAGCTTTCCCCTCCTTGATCGCCTCCAAGCTGCCGGCCGAGGGCGGCTTTGGAAGAGGGACAAGATGCAGCTGCCTGGCCAGGAAGGTGGGAAACGGTGGAAATCGAGTATTTGAGAAATAACCAGCGGCATCGCTTTAAAGCGGCGCAGCTTCACAACATCCCTGGTGTGGACGGTTTTCCTCATCTCTGCGGCGAAGGGTCGACCCCCTAAATAAACCCTCGAGAAAACAGGAGCCAGGATGACCGGGAGGAAGGTGGGAGACCTGCGTGAGCCGGTTCCTCTCCAGCCCGGGAGCTCAACATCACCAAAACCCCGCGACGGGGCGGGAGGGAGGATTCTTGGTGTCCCCGGGAGAAACGGGCAGGGCGGCCTGAGGCCATCGGGGTTTTATTTAAAACGGGATTGACGGCAGGAAAAATTCGCCCTGAGCACCGTCCCTTCCCAGTTGCACCAGTAGGTACGGCCGCTGGGCGCTAGGAGAGGGGGAAGAGCGGCCGATGCTCGGCGGCCCCGAGTCTGCTGGCTCTGCAGGACCCGTCCGCTCGTTCGCAACTGATTTTGAGGGGATTGAACGAAATTCTCAGCTCCGAGGCTCACCTGAGGCTCAGAGCAGCTGCTTCGGCGCTGTGGCTTTGGGGAGAGTTTCGGTGCTTTTCCTTTCCTTTTTATCTATTATTATTATTATTATTATTATTATTATTATTATTAACGCCTAGTAAAACTTTCCCTGCTCGGGAGGGACTGGCAGCTCAGCTAATTGCGGGGGAAGGTGAGCGGAAAACAGCAACCCCTCGATATCCCCCCCCTCCCCGCGGCTAATCACCCCATTACGAGCCCCATCAGGAGGATAATGACAGCAAAAGAGGGCGGAAACTGCCCGGAAAGAGCGGGGATCCGGGCGGCAATTAATTCCCGTTAATCAACCTGCAAGGTGTCGCCTCCCGGGAGTGACATCCCCTAAAACGCCTCGGGCCAATGGGCGCGTTCACACGGGGTAGAGGGGAGTTGGGAGGGAGGGTGTTGGGGTCCCCGAGACGGAGTGGCAGAAGTTCATCTTTTCTCCCCATTTCTCTCCCTCTTCCCCCCCTTCACTCCACCCCCCCCCCCCCCCGCGGAGGGCGCGGCATTCCCGCCGCTGTCCGAGGTGCTGAAGGCTCCGGAGTGACTCCGGTGTGGGCCCACCCAAACCCTGTGAGCGCTGTCCGAAGTGCTGAAGAATCCGGAGTGACTCCGGTGTGGGGGTCTCCCCCGGGCGCTGTCCGAGGTGCTGGTGGGGAAGGGGGGGCTCCGCGGCAGCCCGACGGCTGGCCACCCCCTCCGCCCTCCCCTCGCCCTTCCCCATTGATTTCTGGATCATTAAGTGGTTAAGGCGCTGCGAAGCTTCACTATCGATCGCTGCCTCCCCACCTCTGGCTGCGAGCCCCCGGGCTGCCCCCCAGCCCCGCGTCCCCAGGCAAGGGTGGGGTGGCCGGTAAGGGGCCGGGACCCCGGGTGAGATTGGGGTCCGTCCCCCCCCACCCCTTCGCGGCCAAAGTTTGACTCTGCCTCCCTCTCCCCCCTTCTCCTGTCTGTCTGTCTGTGAGTGCAGCTGAGCGCGATGCTGAAGACAGAGCAGCCCTGGATCTAACGAGCGGCGTCTCGGAGAGCCTTGCAGCGATTTTTGCCCGGATTCCAGGCTGAACTTTGCTCTTTTCTTTTTATTTTTAATTACACCTTTTTTTTTTTTCTTTCACTTTTTTTTTCCTTCCCTTTTGTTATTGTTAATTATCATTACCAAACCGCTTCCGCCGCGCCCTCCCCGCCAATGCCCGTGTGAACGCCGGCACTTCGCGGGGGCCATGGAGGGCTCCACCGGCTTTGGGATCGACTCCATCCTCTCCCACCGAGCCGGCAGCCCTGCCGTGCCCAAGGGAGACCCGCTGGTGGGCGACGGCCGGTCCCCGCTGGAGCTGAGCCCCCGCTCGGAGGGCAGCAGCGGGTGCCCCTCGCCCCGCTCGCCGAGTCGCGAGTGCCTGGAGGCGGCGGTGCCGCGGCCGGGCCTGGATGCGCACCTCCAGCCGGGGCAGGTCTCGGCTCCCTCCCAGTCCCGGACCGTCACCTCCTCCTTCCTCATCAGAGACATCCTGGCCGACTGCAAACCCCTGGCCGCCTGCGCTCCTTACTCCAGCACCAATGGACCTCACGGCGGGCAGGAGCCGGCGGGCAGGATCCCCACCAAACCCGGAGAGGACTTTAGGGAGAAAATGGAAAAAAACACCAGCAGCTCCTCCTCGGATTCGGAGTACAAAGGTAAGAGCCGTTGGCCCCGTTGGTCTTCTCAAGGAGGGCAAAAAGGACTCGAAGCCTCCGGCAGCGCTGAAGCTTCTCTCCGTGCGCTGGGAGTTTCGCTGCGGCTCCGGAGCGCCCCGGGGATGGGAGGGTCGCGGACCCCCGAAATGACGGCACCAACTTAGGGAAACTTCGGGGTTCGGTGGGGTTCGACCCTGTGGAAGGGACTGGGGCGACCGGCGCTTCCCCAAACGCGCCGGGGGGGGATCCACCGGCACGGTTTCCGCAGGGAAGATCTGGCTGTTTCGTTTCTACCCGCGGGGAAAAGGGAGAGGAGAACCGGGGGCAGATTTCTGCCTTGGAAAGAAAACAAACCCAAACCAAACCAATAATAAAATAATCATTAATTTGCCGGGTATTTCCCCCGCTCCGTTGAGAAACGAACAAGAAAGTCGGCGGGGTTTTGATTCGATTTATGTTATTTCTGTTATTAATTCGGCGATGGTTTAAAAACGAGCACAGCAGGCAGGGAGCCCCGGGAGCATCCGCGGTGTCTGCTCGGCCCCGGGCTGGGGGCTTCGGGCTCCTGGTGCCCCCGCAACTTTCCCGGCCTCTCCCTGCGGGGGGAGACACGGGAATCGCACAGGGGCGGTTGGGGTCGATCCTCGCCCCCCAGAGCAGTTTATCCCGGGTGCCTTTTCTCATCCCGCTCCCATCACCCCTGCAAAAACTTTCACTCGGGAAAATTGTTTTCCGGGTTCATGAGAGTGGAGGGGGAAGGAATCCTGCTGGGGGGAGAAAAAAAGGAGGCGATGGCACCTTACGGAGCCGCTGGATTTGAGGGGGGCTGGTAGGGAAAAGGGGGACGGGCCGAGCCCCGACCCGGCTGCAAATGCACCCTCGGGCCGCGCTGAAACCGAGCTGATGGAGGAAAAAAACGTTTCCCCTAAAGAGCCTCCAGAGGCGGCTGGATCCTCCAGCATCGCGGGGGGGAATTTCGCTCTGAGCGAAGGGCGAAGCCCCGAGGCTGGGATCGACCCGGGAGAAAGGCTGGGATCGACCTCGCCGTTTGGCAGGGCCGGCATCGAAAACAGCCGCGATTCCCACTTTGGGATTTTGTTTTCGCCTCCTACATCCCCCTCCGAATTCCTTCAGCTTTTCACCTCTTTCCCCAAATCGCCGAAACGCGAAAGAAGAGAGGGAGGAGAAGGAGAAGCGCGAGTTTCCCGTTTCCCCCTGAGTCGAGCCCGGGCTGGGGGGACCGGGGTTGGGAGGGGACCGCTACCCTGCCACGGGGCAGCCACGGAGAAAAACACTGCTTAAATGGTAGAGAAACACCCCTTAAATCGAGGGGGGACTCTGCTTAAATCGGTGAAAAACATCCTGTCAATTAGGAGGGAAACACCACTTATCTCGGAGAGGAAACACTGTTTAAATGGGGAAAAACATCACTTAAATAGGGGGGAAAGCTCTGCTTAAAAAGGGAAAAACACCAGTGCAAATGGGAGAAAACACAGCTCAGATGGGGAGGAAACCACATCTTAAATGAGGGTAAAATCGCCGCGCAGATAAGGTTTAAAACACCGCTTCAGCAGGGAGCGGGTGAAGGTCCCCGCTTCCAACGCCATCCTTTTTTTTCTGCTCTACAAACATTTCCTCTGGCAAAACGGCCCTGATTTCCCCGCCGAAGGGGATGCAGGGCCGGGCCTGATGCACAGAGCCTTTGGCCCATGCCAAAAACCCCTAAATATATATATATTTATAAATACATGTATATGTTTTTAAGTTAAGAGTAGCCAGGGAGAGAGCCGGAAGGGCCGGGGAAGCCTCCAAGCACAGCCCTTTGGCCAGCAGGAACTTTTTAGGAGCCGAGAATCATCCCGGGGGGGATTTTCCTTCCCGGGGCTGCGGGAGCTCAGCCCCGGCTTTTCCCCGCAGCCAAACTCCGCACGAAGTTGGGGTCGTTTCCCGGGAACCGGGGCCGCATCCCCGTGATTCCAGGCTCTTCCCGGCTCGGGCTCTGCCTGCTCGGCCAGAGCCAGGAGTTCTGCTTGAAGGGTTTCGCTCCCCGGTGGCTCAATTAACCGGATTATTGTCTTCCTACGGAGAGAAATCAGCTACAGCCCTGTCCCTGCTAAACCCCACCACCAGCAAATTTAACATAAACCCCTGTAAAAAAAAATCCAAACCCCGCCAATTTGTATAAACTGAGCCTTTTTTTTGCTACATAATCTCCTCCAGGAGGGTGGAGAAGGCAAGCATAAATGCGGCATTTATTTTTTTCCCCCGTTCTTTTTCTACTCGGAATTTTTCCCATCCCCTACTAATGTTTGGCGGCGTAAATCCCCGCGTCGCTCCGCCGGTGCGTATCTAGGGACCGCGGCAACGAACGGCGCCAGCCCGCTTCGTTCAGCATCTTTTAAGATGAACAAGGGCAAAGGCACGGGTTTGACCAGCCCTTTCCCAGAATTTCGTTGTGCGCCTTGGAGAAGGGAGGTTTGTTCCGTGCCCCGGGCGGATGGAGGTTTCTCTGTGAAGGGGAAGAAGCAGCAACACGGCAGCTACTTTCCCTTTCAAAAAAATCTGGGCTCATTGTTTTTATTTTGGGTTTGGTTGAGGTTTAAAAAATAAAATAATTAAAAACAAAAACAACAAAAACCGAAACAAAAACAACAAGCCAAAAAAAAAAAAAAGAAAAAAAAGGGGGGGGAAAAAATAAGGAGAAAAGAGGAGGAAGAGGATAGGAGGAAAAAGTATCCAAGGGTCGAGAAGTCTGTTGGATTTTGGAGAATAAACCCAGTGCGGGAACTTGCCAAGTGAGAAATGAGGGATGAGGGGGATGCGGGGTTTTGGGGGGGCCGGTGCTCTCCGTAGCACAACGCGCAGCTTCGGTCCCACTCCCAGGCCCGTGGGATGGGGAAAAGCCGGGCCGGGAATACCCGTGAGTCCTCGTGGGCAGCTAGGGGTAAAATTTAGAAGGTTGTAGAGCAAATGCGCGGTGAACGCTACTCTGCGCGGAGCACCTCCGGCTCGTGGCTGCCGCGGGTTAACCCCCCTTCTGAGGGTATTGCCCTTCCCTTCCTGCCCTGACCCGCGCTCTCTTCCTCCCCCTTCCCTCCAGTGAAAGAAGAAGGGGACCGAGAGATCTCCAGCTCCCGGGACAGCCCCCCGGTGCGGCTGAAAAAGCCGCGCAAAGCCCGCACCGCCTTCACGGACCATCAGCTGGCCCAGCTGGAGCGCAGCTTCGAGAGGCAAAAGTACCTGAGCGTGCAGGACAGGATGGAGCTGGCCGCCTCCCTCAACCTCACCGACACGCAGGTCAAAACGTGGTACCAGAATAGAAGGTAAATAACCCACGCCGTCCCATCCTGCCCCTCTTTCCGGCCCCGCACCCCCAAACCGGGCAGGGCTTTTGCACCCCACATCCCTCCCAGCACCAGGGAAGATGCGGTTCCCTCCCCGCAGCCCCGAACTGCCTGTATCCCGGAGGGAGCTTTTACCCCGAAGTAGGGGGGAGATCAGAGATGCCAAATCAGGTTTTGGGGGGTTCAATCCGTGCTCCCAGCCTCGGCGAGGATGGGAGGCAGGACCGGGCTTTCCAGCTAAACACAACAGCATACACATCGGTCCATTAATAATAGATACCAATTACTGCTTTGGGCATCAATAATTAACACCCTTTACAGTAATTACACAATTATTATTATGATGAATAATTTACTGCTGGAAATAGGTTTAGCTCTTCAGCGACAAATCTGTAAAAGGGCTGGAGAGGCGGGACGGCTTCCCTGGATTTATCCGGGCGTCCCCAGCCCCGTACACTGTCACCGGCAAGGAACGAGGGACCCTTGGACGCAGCCCCTATCCCACACCCCCCCCAAGGTTTTAAGTCTTCCTAATTTCCATCGCCATCTGCAAAGATCCTCGACTTATCAACACGTTGGGAGTTTGGAGGAGTTTAGGGGCGGCGGGAACTGCATGCTCACCCATTCTCTCCCCAAATCTCTCCCGTAAGGACGCCTGGAGACGGGTCGGTGGTCCCAGCCCCGTGGGAGAGGTCCGGGGGTCGGGGCTGCTCCGTGCGGTCTGGCACATCCACATCCACACCCACCCTCTCCCCCCGTATATCTGCATTTATACGTATATGCATATCTATAGATATACCACAAACGAATACCCGGGGATGCTGCCCCACGCGTGTCCCACCGCGGGACTCCCGCAGCCGTCCCCGTGTCCCAGCCCGATCCCGGCCCGGGAAGGGGGTCCCGGGGCCCCCGGGAAGGGGATCGGGGCCGCTGCCACCTGGTGCCGGAGGATGCGGCGGTGACAGCATCCCCGCTCGGCTGCGGGCAGAGCATCCCCGCCTCGCGCCCGGGATGTCACTCGCGGTTCGTCGTTTCCGAGGTGGAATTTACACCCCAGAAAAGGACAAAATTGTTGGTCGCGATTTGCATCTCTGGGATTTTCACCCCGTCACCGAATTCCAGACGGGCTCAGGCTCCGGTGACTCTGGGAGGCTCCTTGGGCGATGGCACCGGGCTCCACGGCGGGAACACCGGGGAGATAAACCCCCTCCCCCATTAACGGGGGCTCTGTGTCCCCGCACTGGGCCGGTCCTATCCCATCCCACCGCATCCCATCTTTGCCGGGAGAGGGGATGCTCAAGGAGTGTTCCAGGCAGGGAAGAGCAGGGGGAAAGGAGGGTCTGCAAAGGGTACAGAGGCCGGGAGCGGCTTTTGGAGCATCCCACCCTCCCTGACCCTCTTTCTCCGTTTATCCCCCCCAGGACCAAGTGGAAAAGGCAGACGGCGGTGGGCCTGGAGCTGCTGGCCGAGGCTGGCAACTACTCAGCCCTCCAGAGGATGTTCCCTTCGCCCTATTTCTACCCGCAGAGTTTGGTCTCCAACCTGGACCCCGGCGCCGCTCTCTACCTGTACCGCGGCCCCAGCGCGCCGCCCCCCGCCCTCCAGAGACCCTTAGTGCCCCGCATCCTCATCCACGGACTGCAGGGCGGCAGCGAGCCCCCGCCGCCCCTGCCCCCCCTGCCCGGTGTCCTGCCCCGGGCCGCACAGCCCCGGTGAGCCCCGGACCCCCCCCGGTACCCCCGAGCCCGGGGAAGGGGGGGGCAGAGGGGGCCACCCCAAGTCTGGGGCAGCGAGCAAGCCGCAGCCTCCCGCTCACCCCCAAATATAAATATATATATATATATACACACACAGGACACCCCCCCACCTCCTTTTTTTTTAAATATATATAAAGAATGCAAGAAGCAAAGGTAGGAGGGGAGGATGGAGAGCTGGCAGAGCTGCCCCCACCCGCGGGGATTTAACCCCCTCCGTACCCCGAGGGACAGAGGGGTCACTGCTGTCCCCCCCGCCTGGGACAGAGCCGGGATCAGGGCCGGGACTGGCTGCTCCGGGGGGGTATCTCTGCCTCTCGGCCCTCTCCCCAGGAATAGCAAGGGGTCCGAGCCCCCAGAAAATTCCAGGGATGGGGGTTCGGGGGGAAGGGGGGGTCCGGGCAAGGCTATGGGACGTCCGTAACTTAAAAATAAAACCAACAAAAAGCGGCAAAATGTAAATACGGTGCGCAAAATGTATATGAATTATTTATTTGTGAACCCTGAGGGCGTATTTGTGTAAGTGATTCTTGTCAGTCTGTATCCCGGGGCCGGCCGGGGCGAGGGGGGGGCTGGGGGCCCCGCTCCCCGCTCCCCCCCTTTTTTAAATGTGGAAATAAAACTTCTTTACAAACAAACGGGTCTCGCCTCCACCAGCCCTTTCTTCCCCTCCTGTTTGTTTGCTCTGCCGGATCAGCCGCCGCCGCCACCGAAGGAAAGGGAAAAGCAAAGAGAAGTTTTCCCACCTCCCCATCGCAGGGAGCCCACCCCACCCCGGGCTCGGTTCCCCCCCCCCCCCCCCAGGCTCGATTCCTCTCCCCATTCCCGGGGTCTCTGTTGCTCCCTGGGCTCTGGTCCCCCCCAGTCTCTTCTCCATCCTCGGGGGCTCGGTTCCCTCTCCTAGGGTCTCAGTTTCCCCCCCTCCAGGCTCTGGTCTCCCTCCGGTCTCGATTCTTCCCCCCATCCCCGGTGTCTCGGTCGCTCCCTGGGCTCTGGACCCCCCCAGGCTTTGGTCTTCCTCCCATCCCCGGGGGCTCGGTTGCCCCTCAGGCTCTGGTCCCCACTCCAGGCTCGATTCCTTCCCCCCTACTTGGGGTCTCAGTGTCCCTCCTCCATCCCCGGGGTCTCAGTCGCCCCCCAGGCTCTGGACCCCCCCAGTCTCTAGCGTCCCCCTTCATCCCCGGGGCCTCAGTCGCCCCCTGGGCTCTGGACTCCCCCAGGCTTTGGTCTTCCCCCCCCCCCCCCCCCCCATCTCCGGGGTCTCGGTTGCCCCCCAGGCTCTGGTGCCCCCCCAGTCTTTAGTCTTCCCCCCCATCCTCGGGGGCTCGGTTCCCTCTCCCAGTGACTCAGTTTACCCCCCGGTCTCGGCTCCCCCCAGTGCCGGCACGCGGGGCCGGTGGGGAGAGGGGGGACCCCAGGACGATGCTGCCCGGCGCGATGGTAGCCGCGGCGCTGGTGAATTATTAACGCTAATCTTAAGTGTATAATTGCCTAAGTGCTTTAAATGATCGCTTTGGAAAATGGATTGTTTCCACCCTTTAAAAGTGTCGCTCATCTGGCTGCGGCCAGGAGCCCGGCAGCTGCTCCCGGGACAGCCGGGCAGCGCCCGCCGCTCGGGGCGCCGGCAGATGGGCTGCGGGATGGATCCCGGCCCCCCCTCGGCCTCCAGACCCGCCTGTCTGCATCCCACTCCCCCAGCACCCACCGGCCCCGAGGCTCCCCCGCCTGTCTGCATCGCCCCCGCCCGCCCCGAGCACCCACCGGCTCCCCACCAGCACCCACTGACCCTAAGGGTACCCCGCCAAGTGTTTGCATCCCACCCATCCAGCACCCACTGACCCTAAGGGTCTCCCAGGCTGTTTGCATCCCCCCCCCCCAGCACCCACTGACCTTAAGGGTCTCCCAGGCTGTTTGCATCCCCCCCCCAGCACCCACTGACCTTAAGGGTCTCCCAGGCTGTTTGCATCCCCCCCCCAGCACCCACTGACCTTAAGGGTCTCCCCGGCTGTTTGCATTCCCCCCCCCAGCACCCACTGACCTTAAGGGTCTCCCAGGCTGTTTGCATCCCCCCCCCAGCACCCACTGACCTTAAGGGTCTCCCCGGCTGTTTGCATCCCCCTCCCCAGCATCCACTGGTCCTAAGAGTCTCCCCGAGCTGTTTGCATCCCCCCCCCCAGCACCCACTGACCTAAGGGTACCCCGCCAAGCGTTTGCATCCCCCCTACCCAGCACCCACTGACCCTAAGGGTCTCCCCGGATGTTTGCATCCCCCTCCCCAGCACCCCCCGCCCACCCCAGCACACACTAGCCCTAAGCTTCCCCCCCCCAATCTCAGCATCCCCTGGCTCTAAGGCTCCCCCCGGGCTGTTTGCACCCTTCCCCAGCACCCCCTGGCTCTAAAGCCCCCCACTCCTGGCTTTAAGGTGGCCCCCCGGCTGTTTGCATCTCCCCCAGCACCCACTGGCCCTACGTCCCCCCCATCCCAGCACCCCCTGCCTCTAAGGCTCCCCCCGGGCTGTTTGCACCCCTCCCCAGCACCCCCTGGCCCCGAGCCCCCCACCCCCTGGCTGTAAGGCTCCCCCCAGCTCCCTGCAGAGCCTCTTCCTCAGCCTCCCCCGGCTCTAAGGCTCCCCCCCAGTTCCCCCCATCCCATGTCCCATCCCGGGAGCTTGGCCCCGGCATCCCTGAGCTCCGGGAAGAAGAAGAGGTTGGTTTTTTTTTTTTGGAAGGGGGGGGTTTGAAATTGTCATCTCGACCAAATGCAGAGCCACGCCTGGAGGAGGGAGCCCCCGGCTTTGTGGCCAGGGCTGATCCTTTGCATGTGAATGGGGGAGTTTGGTAAATCCCCGCGCCTCGGCTGGGCCAGGAGGAGGAGGAGGAGGAGGAGGAGGAGGAGGAAGGGGGGGTCGCTCCCAGCTCGAGGTTAATGAAGTGGGAAAGGAGTCTTTCAGGGAGGCCCGCAAACAACCCCCCTTCCCCGGGCAACAAACGCCCCGTCCCAAATCCTACATGGATTGACTTAAACCCAGGGGATAAGTGCTTTAAATTAATCTCATTGAATAAGAATGAGGCCAAACAAAACTCTTTAAAATCATATTAAAAATCTATCAAAGGACAACTTGCAGTGGGTGTGCTTTTCATTTTGTGAGCGCGAAGGCGAGGAGCATACAGCAACCTTCCTCCCATTTACACAGCAGGAATGTGAATCAAAGACATTCTCTAATATTTAATTGTCCTTGTAGCCATAGCAGATTCCTCCTCTTACATTAATGAAGTACAAGGCTTCGTTACACATTTGTAATTGCAATATTTAAATTTGCCATTTCACATCTGGAAGAAACTGGAAACACCCCGGTAACAGCGGGGCTGAGCCAGTGCTGTAACACCGTGACAGGGTCTGGTTTGTGTTAGAAGGACGGGAAGGAAACCTCTGTTCTAGGAAAGAGGGAATGGCCGTACCAGGTCTGGGTGGGAATGAAAGAGAGCAGAGGGGGAGCGAGGGCTGGAGCCAGCTCCTCCAGGGAGACCTCAAAAGCAAGGCAAGCTTCAAAATAAATCAGTTTAGAGAAGACACCATGTGCTGTAGGCTCTCATCAGAGTGCTGCGCTTGCCACGGGAGCTGTGCAGGAGGATCTCAGCAGCCTCGGAAGCTGCCGGAGGATCAGCCTCCCCTCCAGTGTGTGTGTGTGGGCACTGCAGTGGGACTCCACTGTCCAATCACAGAGCCCACTGGGCTTGTCCCGCACCTACAGCGGCCCCAAACTGGGCTGGAAACTCAATTTTTGGTGCCAGTTGAGCATGACCCTGGCAAGTGCTCGGGGGTGGGACAGGCTGTGCAGAGCTGAAATTAGATGTAGCAGTAGCAATGGCACAGTTGAGAAGGAGCACCAGTCCCATTAAGGAAACCTTCGGAGTACCGCACCAGTTCTGCTCCACCAATCCCTCCCTGGGTACAGGCTCCAAGAGACAGGCTGCTGCTGGTTGGTTTCTGTCAGCTCCAGGCTCTGGATCCAAGACTCAAACCAGTTAGTGCAGCGGGTTTGCCAGGACCAAACACAATCCTGGCTCTCCAGCCCCTTCTGGGCTTCGACCCAGCTGAGGGCCATCCTCCTTCCCTCCCGGCACAGCTTTAACCACGACCCCCACCCTGGGAACAGAGAGAGAACGAAAGCTGCTTCTTGGAACATGCCAACACACACAAATCCAATGAAATCAGCAGAATTGTTTCTAGCTGAGGGATTTTATGGTTTCATCTGAACATTGATGATGCCAGAATAGAAAGCCCAGAGCAACTGGTGCTTTTCCTGTCCTTTCCCCAGGCCTACAGAGAAAATAAACTATCGTAAACAGAGAGGTTCCGTTGCTTTCTGTTGTGTTTAGTTAGGGGTGCTATTGAGTGGTGGGGTGTTCATGTTTGACCCTGACAGCGGGTGTTCAGCTGTGACTCTTCTACCGAGGTGACCTCCTTGCTTTTTCCTATCCCAAAGCCTCTAAGTGTAAACTCAAGATGTTCCAGCTACAGAGAGGAGGAGAATGTGGGCTGCTACCCCTGGCGAAGGACACAGAGCCAGAAGAGAGCCAAGAAGAGGCGCAAGAGCAACTCCTGGGAGAGGGAGCACTCAAGGGGGGAGAGCAGGGAAGGCAAACCGAGTCTAGGTCTGACTCACAGGCAGCTTTACAGAAAAGCTCCGCAGTGCTATTATTTGCAGACTAAGTAAAGGAAGCTGCAGGGCAGCAGGGCCCCCACCACTCACCACAGCCAAGACAAGAAAGCAAACTTGACCAAAGGCAACACTGGGGCAGTCAGATAAAACCGTAGTATCACCGATCACTGCCAAGAGCCCATCTCCCACCCAGCCAAGACCCCCACAATGCACATCAGGTACCTCAGAGCAGCAACGGACAAACTCAGTAGCCATTCAGGGTGATGTCCACCTTCTCCACACCAGCACTGTGCCAAGGGAGCCCACTGTGACCCCCAGCAGCATTTGAGTGCCCCATTTTCCCCACTGCTGATGGAGCTCTGCAGCTCAGCCACCTCTGCCCCACGGCCAATGCCACGCTCTGACCCACCTCAACAAAGAGATCCTTTGAGTTGAGCCCAAATTAACTCCAAACCTACCAGGTTCTTCCTGAAGTGAGCGATGAACCAGGATGCAGCCAGCTCAGAGCTGATCTGTAGCTGCCAAAGCGTAAATGAGGGCACAATTGGTTCCTACTGACCCAACTGCAACTCAACCACATTTTACACGTGGGCCTTATTTCAGGTGTGAGCATTTAACAATGCTCTTGTTTAACAGTCTCCTCCTTTCCCTGATCACACAGATAATCCAGGGCTCTCTGCTAAAAGATGGTGAAGCTGAAAGAAAAAGGCATTCTATCTTTTTTTTAAACCCCATTATCCATCATTAGTTTGTATCGCCCTATGCCCAGTCAATACCGACAGCAAGGAGATTTCCTGACATCTCTCACTGATGTGCTGATGGCCTTTATTCCTATTATTATGAATTCACCAATAGTCCCTATTAATTCACACATGACAGTCAGCCAGGAGAAGGTCATATATTCTCCCCTCATGCACAAGACCAGTTCTTCCCAAACTTTCTCTGAGTCATTTCCATCCTCAGGGGTTTCTTTTCTATTTCCTTTGACATTTGCCTTAAACTTGATTGCTCTTCCAAACAGTACTGATCACAAAACCAGGTGGGCTTTGTTGTTATTTTATCTTAATCTTAATATATGCTAGCAACTCCTTTCTCTTCAAAAAACTGGTTAATTTTATACTGGAGCCTTTTTAACGTCTTTCTTAAGCGTTCAAAAAACCACTGCAGTAAAATCAGCACGTTCGGTAATTGCCTGGGAGGAATAAAAAAATCATTTTGGTTCTCAAAAGTTAGATTCGCTTCAGAAATTAAACCCTTTTGGGCTGATTTCTTCCCTCCTACAGCCTTCAGTGTGACTCACCTCAGCTGAGAGCAGGGGCCCTTAATTCTGTATTCACAAAGCGGGTATCGTTTTCATCTGGTTATACTCCCTTTACAGCACTTTTTCTCTTCTGGCACCTGAAATTGCCACTGGATTTGAGCACTTTCTGGCTCTGTGTTAAACAACACGCCTGGCTTGGGCCATGGGTGGGCTGCTCTTCCCCTCTTTCTTGGAGGAAGACACTTGCAGGCAGCAGAAAGCTGTGTTTTGGCAGGGTTTTGCACTGTTTTCAGATGTGTTACGTTTGGTGCTTTGTTAACAGAGGCGCCAGAAGCCGCACAGGGAGGAAAACAGGGAGAGGAGGTGGGTGCTCCCTTGTAGGTCTTGTGGGAGTTTGTCAGTCTCCCACGGGCCTTGGGGGGCACCTGGGAGACCCCACGCAGCCCCAACCCCTCACCGACTCACGGGGAGTTTCACCATGGACTTCACTAGAGCTCAGGTTCCTTTCACATGCCGGGCAATGGTGAGGGAGTGCCAGCTTTGGCACATCTGAGCCACACCGTATCTCTTTTCTCAGCAGCTAAATTCTCTCATGCAAAGGAAGAACAAGAAGAAAAGCAAATGGGAAATGCAGAAGTGAAATCCATTGGGCTGTGCTCAGAAAGCGCCTGGCCAAAGCAGAGAGAATCCTGAGAGCTGCGGTTACTACTGGAAGCGTTAGCAAGAGCCTGCAAGAGCTTTAATATTCCAAGGTGAGACATTTCATACACACTCTGCGTTGTATAATTAGGTATGACAATACGCTGCAGGCAAGGAGAAGTTTGGAGATTGCTGGATTCCATGCTGGCTCCTTCCCACAGTGACAACGTTTGTTCCCCAACTCGGGAGTTTTGACATGAAGTTTTGTGCCCATGAGCTCTGCCCCGAAGGGACCGGGTGTCACTGCACTACAGAGCTCTTCACAATCCTACCGTGGGCACCGAAACCGGGGAGGCTCCTTACTGGATCCTCTAACAAACAGCATCCAGGGGCAGACCCTGCCCAGCACACCAAGAACAGGAGAGCAGCGTGGCTGTGTCACCCAGGACAGAAGCAGAAAGACAGCAGAAAGGGCAGCCTCCTCTCTCCTCTTAAGGGCACTGCTGCAACACCTCCCCTCTGCCACTACTGTTTATCTGGTTAAAAATAGGCAATCAAACAGGTCACGGAATGTTTCCGCAGGTCTTGTAAACAGGAAAGCATCTCCTGTCTGAGCACACTTGCCTCATTTTCACCTTACACAAACATCACATTTTTCCGAAAGCCATATTTAACCTTTTTTATTTTTCTTGTATAAAACACCCTACAAACACAGTGCATCTTCAGGAAGCCACGTTTAATTGTAGCAGTGCAACAGAACACGCCTGGATTCAATTCCACCTGGACCTATGGAATGAGGGGGAGGAGGCCAAGATCTCCACGATCCCTCTCCTGTTTGCCTGATAAACCGAAACACTTCTCAGGTTTGGCAGGTCACCCTGGCTCCAGCTGAGGCACTCAAGCAGGTTTTGCAGTCAATGTGTGGAAGATCCTGGCTTATGTTGGAATCTGCTGCTGGTTGCCAGGTTTTCTCTGTTTCTTCTTCCTCTTGACCTTGGATACACCGGTGTCCATTCCACTGGAATATTCAGATCGCAGGATCTCAGCGAGGCGATGTTTGCCGTGGGTCTTCTTGAGAACGTTAGACCTGGGCAGAGGGAAAAGAAGAGGGATTAGATTTCCTTGTCTCCAAAATGCTGCTAGGTGGGTTACTTTATTTTACAGCTGTGGAAAGTGACATTTACGTATTAGCAGAAGAACAGCTTCCTTTTCTTGAGGCTTGATTTGAAATTCTGTCTCATGCAAAATTAGATATTGTTGTGACAGGTTTTCACAAAGGTGGCAAAATATCATGCCGTTTTTAAAAGCAAGCCTTTGTTCTGTACAAATGCTCTTGCAGGGGTGGCGGGGAGAAGGAGGGAAGGTTTTGCGCTGAAGGCTCATGATTTAGGTGACACAGCAGTTTGAAAATTATAATAATAATAATAAAAACCCTAACAGCCTTAAGACATCGAACAATGGAAACATTTTATAAACAGAGCTGAAATCCAGAGCTTGGAAACAGAAAACCCCCAAATAAACAAGCAAAACCCAATAACAAGTCAGGAGTCTAAATCCAACAGGCCCTTTTCTTGCAGTGTCCTGCATACATCATAAGCACCTTACAGGCTCCCTCTCCAGAGAACAGCTTTTGCAAAGGTAGCTGCATTCTGCCCAGCCACAGAACTCCAGCGTGGATATCCCTGTAGCCCTGAACTGCCAGCTATAAATACAAAAACCTACTCAGCAATTTTTCCACCACCAGTTCTGCCACTGTCCTGCTCTATGACCTTGGGCAAATCTCATTCTCATCGCTATCACTCCCTGATCTGTTTAAACAGCAACCTCTTCAGTGCAGGACTGGCTGTTCCTTACCATGTTCCCATGTTCCTGGGAACAGCGGCGTCTCCATAGCTATTGGTGTCTGCACATCCGCTCCATAGCTATTGGTGTCTGCACATCCCACTTTTCTCTTTATTATAAGGCCAGCAACAGATCCCAGAGAAGTGAAAAGAAAACTATCTGTCCTTCTAAATAGGCTGAGGGAGTTGAAGAGAAGCCCCACATCCATGCTAGCGTGCGTTAAAACGTGGACCTCAGCTGTCCTAAAGGCTGCAGCCTTATGGCATTGCCTCTTGTAGTTCCTTTGGGAGTCCAGAACCGTGTTGGCGGTCACAGGAGAAGGAAGCACCTTTGGCTGCAGCAACAGATCAATCCATTCATTAGGCCAATGAAAAGGGACGCAACCTCTTGGCTGCCTGGGATATTTGCTTGCCCCATTCCCACAGCTTGTTTTCTATCCCTGTGTAGGTTTTGTGGTCAAGAGTGGGTTTGGAAGGATGGACCAGAATGATAAGAAGGATGATGTGATTGTTGCCACTGAAGATAGTTTCCCCTGGATGACACAGGGGAGAAGACTGTGCTACCTGCAGTGCAGCCTACATTCTCACAGAGATTACACATTCAGGCTCTGCATCGGCAGAAAAGCAGGAGCCTGGACATACTGGAGAAATAAGATGCACAGCCACCACCTGGGTTGAACCCACAGAAGGCAAAACCAACTCAAAAGCGACCATACAGCTAACAAAACAGACATGCTCTTGGTAAAGCCATACCTGCAACATCTCTGCTGCAGACGTGCCTTGCCAAACTGCCTTCTGGAATGCACAAGCCACAGCAGCACGGATGGATGCTCGTGGTCACACGCACAAAAACAGGTCAAGGTGGGCCCTCAACCAGCTGTAGAAACTTCATAGTGCAGACATATCCTCTGCTCAGCCCCCTCCATCACTTGATAAAAGTTTCTATCTGACACTTCCAGTGTGTCTCCAAGCATTTACTGCAGTAATTCCAGGGTTACCAAGCAACAGATCAGTTTACTTAACAACAGGGAACTATCTGCTGCAAAAGGACAAGAAATCCACCAGTAGCTGCTGGGCTGAGTGTCAGCTCAGCAGGGAGGTTGTCCAACGCTTTATTATCAATCAGGTGAAATCATTGCCCAATTACTAAATCAATACCCCCTGCTGTGGTGATGAGCTGTACACAGAAAAACAAGGATGCAGGGGGAAAAGGGAGGTTTCTCCCTCTAACCAGGGCTACAAAAATCAATGGAGCTGTGCCATGAAACCTACGCTGATCACAGAGTAGAAAAACAGCTGTCAAAGCTCTGTTTAACCATGAGATGGAACAGCCACAGGCAACAGCAACAGTCTGCATTGCACCAGGTCAGGATACCTGGCCCAATTCCGATTCCTGTTGTAAACCTGTGGATTCCCCTCTCTGCTCAACTGGTGAAAGTCTCTGGAGCTCTGCCAGAGCAGTCAAGACAACGCTGGTGAGGAAAACCACCCTGTGGCTATGAGACGAAGCCCAGGAGAACAGAGCAAGACCCTGACACTTGCCCTCTGAACATCCTTGTGCAAACTATTTAATCTCTTTGGCCTTCGTGTCCATTCCTACACCTCATAACCCAGGATGAGTGCATTTTCCCTGTTGCCGAAGGCTGTTGTGGTGTTAATTTAGAGAGCACTGTGTGGTGATACTGTGGCAAAAACCTTTGCAGAAAGGCTGTGAGCGTAAGATGCCTTTGCAACACAGAGAGAACCCATGTTCCCATCACTGGATAAACATATGGATTGTCAGCATTTCTGTCTGTGATCTCACATCTAGATATCACGTTATATTGAGCCCTAACGAGAGCACATCATTTTAGTAACGGGCAGAGAAGTCCTCAGCCCTTTAAATCCCTCCTTCCAATCACAACAGCTGGTCTTTATGTGGGGAACTACAAACCAGTGCAGCTAAGGGGAACTTGCAGGGGAAAAAAAGGTTCATTAATGCCTGATCCATCCCAATGTGCCACAGTGCCAAGATTTCAGCTGGGCTTAAAGCAGAAAGGAATGTTCAAATGGATGAGAAAATAGCCACTTTTTACCAGCTGGGGGAAAATGAGACAGGAATAGAGAAGTCATAACTCAGAAAACAAAACAGCCCCGACAAGCAAGTTAGGCAGAACTTGTCCCTCAGCACATGCTATTTGACTTCTCCGTGTCAGTGTCCAGCACACTGGGTGTTGAGTGCTGTGACATATTGGATGCCAGGAAGAAGCATCACTGGACTACTGCTCTTTTATACCAGATATGGGCCATCAGGACTCCCATAAAGGACAAATGGGAATTGGCAAGTAGCCAGAGAAACCAGCAGAGATGAGTTTGCACCACCGTCTAACTTCAAGTGGGAGACCCATCATCCCTTTATTTGCAAGGCTTAGCCTGAGACTCAACCACTGCTTTGGGCTTTATGTTCCAGGTATAGGGAACGGATCACCCCAGCATCTATTTAATCACCTCATTACCAAGGCGAGAGAAAGGTACTTTGCACAGTGAGGAAGGGAAGGCAGACAGCCCAGTAATTGCTTGGCATGGTCTGAGAAAGCTCTCCTCATCCTCATGGGACAGAAGAAGGAATAAAAGACCCAGGTTTACAGCTGCCTGTGCACAGCTGTAATTGAGGTGCAACCTCACAAAAGCAGAGAGACAATAAGGAAACAGAGGAACTGTCCCCAGATGACTTTGTTATCCTGAAGGGCTGGGAAAGATCAGTCCAGTGACAAACTTTTAAAGACAAAAAAACCTCTTTCCTCCTCCAGAAAACTGGAATGATTTTATACACTCTTTAACCATGAGAAACTTGTGAATCTTGCTAAATAGATCACTGAATGCTGAGAAAGCAGGAGAGGAGCACGGAAGAAACAAGAGAGAAAAAGTGTCCAGGCAATGAAAGAATAACATCTTTCTTTCCTCTGCTTCTGTCTTCTTCTACCTCCACCTGCAGTGCCACTCCCAGCATGCTGCTCCCCTTCCCCATCCCACTCTGGAACTGCAGCGATCCGCAGAGATCCTGGTGTAGCCCAGCCCTCCTCCTCAAAAGGAATCTGAATGATTCGGACCAGTCTCCTTCTCTATCCCTTCAACTCACAATTGCTTGCTTTGCTCAAGAGTATCAGAAAAGATTCAAGGCAAATCTTTCTTCATTATGTGGAAAAAACCCCCAAATAGGTGAACCCCATAGGTGAAAAGCCTGAAATCCTCTTTTTTTTTTTTCCAGCTATGTCTTCTGAAGTCCCACCTAGCTTACACGCAACACACCTTCAACACACTCGGTTTGTGACTTCCACACACCTGGGGCGATCGATGGCTTTGCAAGCTCTGAAGACACCATCCGCTGAATTCCACAATCACTAACAAGATGCTAAGGTAAAAGAGACTACAGCAAAAAAACCCAAGACAAGTGTACTGAACTAAGCTTTGAGGATGTTCAATGAAGTGGAGATCCTGAGGACAGCTCCAAGGCACAAATATACACAAACTGTTCTGTTTCTATATAACATCCCATCCATCTCAAGCATTGATAAGAATGATCAAGTTTTACCAGCTGATTTTGTCAGACTGAATTTGTTTCAATACACAAACCACAATCCTGGATGTGGAGACTCTCAAACAATCAGGCTTGAAAAGACGGGGTGAAAAGAGTAAGGAAAATCTGACCACATTTTTCATTTTCATTCCAGAATTCCAATACCGGCATTTCATTGACACACATCTGCTTCCTTAGAGAACCGAATCACAAGCTGATCTCCAAGCCAAAAATATGTATAAGCCGGGGTAATGGTACATGTACATGTGCAGGTTCTTGGACACCATTTGATGGCTCAGAAGATGCCTCTATCAGTCTTTTTACCTGAACAGTGAGCAAGTTCATTCCTAGAGAATTCTCCTACAACATGGTTGGCACTGCTGTCCGTTCCTTTGTCTTGAGCTGTGTGAAGGGCTGGTGCAATGCAGTGCAGCACGTGCAGTGACCTTTAACCAAAACTCGCAGCATCTGCAGCAACCAAAGGCTCCCAAATTGCTCCAGCTGAGGAAGGACTATCAAGTCCTGATGCACAGACCCAGAACTCATGGTGTGTCTTTGGAGGAGACAGGAGTAAGCCATTTCATTTATCAGAGAACATTTCAACGTGGATCACACTATCAATCTGCCTGACAGCATCTCCAACAGTTCTTTGAAACTGTGCCAGCAGAGCTGGGTTACCTCTGGGCGAAGGCTGCTGCAACACCTGCTTTTTCTACTTATAGCGTTGGATGAACCATCTGCAGCCAATGCAACCCTGTTTGGGTTTGGTTCTGTGGTGTTGCGTTTTGTGGGGCAGGGGCAAGAAATTCATCAGCAATCCTACACTGCTCTCGACAAGTCAACAGATGGCCCAGGAACACTGTTCTCAGCCGACACAAACACGAGCTTGAGGAGATCAAGGAAAATTATTATCCAGTCACTTTAGGCATCAAGCGCTGTTCCAGTACAGTTAAAGCACAGCAGTCTTCATGCCAAGACATGCTGAACAGTAAAGTCCACCTTACACCTACTGAAGGTAACTGTATTTTGGCTACACAGAAAGAGACAAAACGACACAGCTTCACTTTCACTGACATCCCTTGGTTTTCACCCTACAGAGAAAGGATGAAAGCACCACTGGGAGGCTGGGAACCTCCCAGGATTCTTGCCTCTATCAGGCTCTTTCCCATCCTATAGGACAGAGTATATTTCAACTAGAAAGAGCTGATTACTTTTTGGTGCATACCAAACAGCACAAGTGTTTTCCAGCTCCATGTGTAAGCCCTATTAGCTCACTCAAAGATGGAGCAAAAGCTCTGTGCTGTGGCCGTGGTGGAACAGGACAGTAATAAAGGGCATTGCTGTCTGCAGATAACAAATCAGATGGATTTCTACAGTTACAAAACTTTAATTTCATAACAGGACTTCTTTATAACATAACGATGTGGTAAGCAGGATTCATCTGTGTCTCCAAGCTCCTTTCAGGAAGGGTGATGGCGACGTTTCCTTTCACAGCAGCCATGTCTCTTACTCTAACCTTTGGATCTGTTTGCACTCCAGTGCATGAATGCATGCTCTTACCTGAGCTCCAGTTTGGTTTTCTAGAACAGACTGCCCAAACCAAGTGAAATTCTTAGTGGGCAGAATTCCAAACATGCATTTTGACTAATTAAATGATATTAGGAAAGCTGTAAATGGCAAGCAAAAACTGGCAGGCGAAGTGCTTCTAATGATTACACAATTGCTGTGCAGGGAGACCCAGCTGCAGCCTTGATTTGCAAACCCTGTCAATAGAATTATTAGTCTTTCCAAAATTATCAATGCCAAGACATTTGGAAGTGGAATCATGCATATGAGGTAGGAGAGAGGTAAAAGGCTACAAGCTTTCACCCAAAGGACACTGCTGCCCTAGCCATACAAAGGACAGATGGGGTCACAAGGTATATTTCCCAGTAGGAGTCTTAATTCTATCTGACCACTAAACACTGAAGAAGGAATTAGCACAATAATCTTGCAGCCAAAACCTTAAGGGCACGGTGATATCCATATTCAGAGCAATGGCAGTATAATAAAGATGTAAACCAAAGCCTCCAAAAAGAAGCACTCCGGACACCCTTTCTTGATCCCATTTTAGTGAAGGTTTGGACTTAAACTCTGAAGCATCAGGGGATTTTCGCCTTAAATCTTTTTGCACATGCTGCAGCAATTATGAATATACTTGATACTCATAGTAAATTCAGCCCTTCTGGCTTCAGAGATATCCTGCAGCAATGAATTCTACAGGACCTATCTCTTTCTTTGTAATGGCTCCAATTCCTAAACAAGTTAAATTAAGTTGCAACTCCTCATTATAGTAAAACCCTTTGGGGACATACACCAGCCTTCCAGAGTTCAAAAGGAGCAAACACACTATCAGTGGCCACAAAATCCCATAAAACCCCACTGATCCAAAGTGTAAAAGACTGAGAAGCACAGGGATGCTTGGTGGAATGGAAATAGGTCTTTCAAAAGACACGTCTATCTGCGCGTCAGTTACTTTGTGTGCGTAATGCTTCTTGGCGGTGAAGGAGAGAGTTAATCCCTCAATGAAAGTAGGAACGGCTTCCTTCCATCTACCCTTCAGTAAAAGCATGAGCCCAGACACTTAGTGAGCCCAGGTACTGTAACTTAATATATAGCATCTGGTTCGTGTGCTCATCCCTCACCTAAACAAAGCATTGCATCTTTCAAAAATGTTTGAAGCAAATATTTTTCCATCTTGAGACTGGGTTTTGCAAGAACTGCTACAGCTAAGGGGACAGGTGGTTTGCACAAGGAGGTTTAAAAAAAACACATGGAAGTTTTACACATGCATTCAGGAGGAGAGGGCTGCTTCTACACCTCAGCACTGAACGCCACACACCTGGCTGCTCTGCCTTCCTGTCTCACCTTCCCCAAGCCAACTCTCCAAAGAGGCACTAAGCACAAAAGGAGACTTGAACAGAAATGAAAAGTTTTCTTTGTCTTCTTTAAAGAAACATTTAATGATTGCTTTTACCCCACTTCTAACCTAGGTTGCTTGTTCTTTATTCTCTGGGCAGGTGCTAAGAGATGAGGCTTTAGTGAGCAGACGGATTAAAACCAAGTATCGAATGTTTGGAGACAATGTGTAACGCGACAACCAACACTCAAGGTATCACATGAGAAATATAATTAAAAAGATTGCTCTGTGATTATGCTGTTATAATTTCAAGCCTTGCATTTTACAATTAAAAACCATTTGCCTTCTAAATGGCATCCTAACTTGTGCTTTCTGCTTTGTCTGTGAAATCAAAAGCAGTCTGCTGGAAGTTAACAGCACTACCTTGAACTTATGCTAGAGGAGACTGAATTTGAATCTATATTCACTTTCTCTAAACTATCCCATAAATAATAATACAGCGAGTTTCTTTTTTTTAAGCACATGCAGAAAAAGCTGATTAGGAGCAAGTTTCGCAGGCAAGAACAATTGTTGCACGCCACAACTTTGGCTATTTCTGCAGGGTCTTAACTTTCCAGATGCTCCCGGATTTGAAATCTGGAGCTTGAGCTGTGACAAACCTGTGCAAAGCCTGCCCACTTTCCCTGAGCTGCAATTATATGATCCACGTGCAAATGAGCTTTCAAATCGCTCTCAGACCATTTGTTCTAACACCTCCACATCCCCCAACCCCACGCGTCCTGTGCATAAACTACCTACTGTATCTTGACCTTGTCTGTACTATAACAGGATGAAGACTTGGGGAGGAGGAACGCTGTCTAAAAGAGGTTCGTAACAAGGGAAAAAGTAGCTTTAACAGAGTAGCAACATCATATGAACAGAGAGAGGCATTGTTGCAGGCCAAGTAATCCTGTGACACGCTACTGTCAGTCATAGCTTGACACCCTGCTGGGCCAGCAAGACATCAAAGCCCACCCCATACCATCTTACATGCTCTTTATCGGCTAATCAGGCTATTCTTCCTGAAATAAAGCTCCTTTAAATCCCCTGCTCACAGGGGCATTCCCATCCTGTTGCCCATCTGCTGGTGAGGGTCAGCTGAAGCAGGAGGCAGATCAGTGGCCTGTCCCTGGTGGCTGCTCAAAGCAGGACAATGCAGTCTCTAACTTTTTGTTTTAAAATCCCTTCCCCTTGCATTTTTTTCCCCCAGATATATGTACACGTGCAATAGATGTCACCAGCCCAGGAACAATTATGTGGCTCAGTGCTTTAATTACAAGGCTAACATTTGCTAACGGAGTCTGCATCAACAATTACACAGGAAGAGTCACAATCGATGCTGCTAAAAGGAAAAGGATTCTCCTTCTTTGAATCATTGCAGCAATTTTACCGGCAAGCCAGAGGTTCGTGTCCTGCTGTTGTGCTAGGCAAGACAGCGAGCACTTAATATTGTAATCTCAAAAGTGAGGATTCTCTCTCCTGTGGAAACAACTCAAAGTAGCTACGATCAGAAGTACTGAGCACCGCCAGCTCTGTTTCAAGAAGAGAAGAGGATTCAGGGCTCTGCTCCTTCAGAAGCATCAGGGGATGTCTCAAGTTCTTTATACAGGGAAGGAGTACCTGGGAACAGCCCTGCCCACGCACCAAAGGGGACAGGACTGTAGCTCTAGGCTTGCTACAAACTCTGCCTGGGATAAACCCCACTTGATTTTGCAGAAATGCTTTTGCCAGAACTACTTAAATCTACAGGCAGCAGAGCACAGGTTTGTAGAAAGATCACTTCTACCAACAGATCTGCCTTTTGATTTGGGCTTGTCTAAAAGAGGTTCTATTTAGCTATGGTCAATGATAAGATTAATAACTCAAAACTACACTGTAGACCTCCCTTTTCCTTCAGGTACTACACTAATATCTTCCTAGGGAGAAGAATAAGCAGTCCGAGCTTCAGCTGATCATTCTGAGAGGACAGACACAGTTTGTCCCATGGCAAATCTGCCAGGAAACTGCTGGTGAAACTGCAGGAGAGAGCCTATGAACCACTGCCTGGCTAGGGTAGAAAAGGTGACAAAAAAGGCCAGGGAGGCCACAGAAGGCCTTTAAAGGCAGTAAAACATGTACTTTGCTCCTGATGCAGTGGTATTTGTCAAGGTGAGGAAAGAAGATACTATCTTGTGAAAAAGATCAGCACTTATACAGCCTTACTAATAATGTGCAGGACAGTCAACTTCAAATTTGAGAAGTGAAAATATTGATTTCTCTGCTACTTTCTTGATGCTTTTATCATCCCATGCTCTACCTCAACAGAGAGTACTTATGAGCACAGATGAACCGATGAGACAAGGATGAGGACAAAGAGTTGCTACTGCAGTTGATCCTGAGCCAAGGATCATAGCTCTCTGTAGGACTGGAAGTGGGAATGTGAAAGGTAAAAAATCTGGCAGATTCTATGGAGGTGCTTGGCCACGATAACAGGATTGCCGCCGGAGTTCTAGCAACCAACACCCGCACAAGAAGAGAATCACTTCAATACATGGGAAGTCTCCTGCTTCACTCTGGAACACTGCCTATACTCCTCCTCATCCTTCAAGGCAGCTCTCAAGTGAAGTTTCTGCTCGTAAGATTCATAGAACATGGTGGTTTTCAAGTGCTCAGAATATGGAAAGGCTGCAGTAAAACCCAGGCTGGTTTACACAGGTGCATCTCCACACTTAGCAGCTTCTTTCAAACAGAGCATCTTTATCGGAAGTCAAACTACAAAGTGAACTGTTTGTTTGTTTTGTTTGTTGTTTTTTTTAAACTGAAATCCCACTCAAATGTTCAACCAAGTTGGTTTTAGGCTCTCTAAAGCCTGTAGAAAAAGGGGAATGAAACAACAGCTCAGAGAGCAACACAACCTAAGCCAATGGCTCAACGTGATTTTAGTCTCTCAGGAACAATTACACATGACCTGCCCACGGCAAAGGAGTTGAAACTGGATGATCTCTGACGGTCTCTTCCAGCCCACACCACTCAATTCCTGGAGCAAGCACAACAACCTTGAGGAGCAAAACACACCATGGTTTGTCATATGGTGTTCCTTGGCTCATGAACATCAAGTTGTCCTACCTTTTTGGTCTTGGCTTGGTTTTCTTCTTTGAGCCTGCAGCTGGAAGAGCAGTCAGGTTCTGGGGGGCATCCCTCAGGCCAAAGCTCTTGGCCACATGACCCAGATGGAGAGTTTTGATGTGGAAGATGTGCTTGAGATTCTTGGGATAGGTGGTATATGCACAAAGGAAAGACTGCAGTGCTGAGGGGGGGAAAAAAGAAGATTGAAGTGAATTCTGTTTGCTATTGCATTTTCATATGTATATATACACACATACTTGAAAGATTCAGCTGTTCCAGCTCAAAGGACACTGGTCTTGTCCTTTGGGACACCTTCTGGTCAGCAGCTGGTAGAAAAGGTTGTTAAAAAACCTGTGAAGGTTATGCAGTACCAGTACAATCCCGAAAGGAGGACTTAAGTGGTGGAGAAGCATTAGAAACTGAAACAAAGCTACGTTTAGTTGCATTAGGTTTGCCTCTTGCAAGAACGCCTCTTCTGCCCGAAAGGATGATGTCTGTAGCACACCTCCACAGAAGAGTTGTTGATATCACATGGTACCAGATAAGGAGAGAGAGAATAGAGATAGAGGGATGAAGAGAGGGAAAGAAAAGTGTGTGGATAGCATAGAAAGACTCCTTTGATATTACAGTCCCAGTAGTCCACGCATTTTTCACCAGTTACTAGCTAGTCCCTTATAAATATCAGAGAGCCAGCTGGATTTCCTGACTCATCATCATGCTGAGAACAGAGCTCACCTTCTCAAAAGGGAAAAATAATAGAATTGTGTGCAAATTTCCCTTCACATCTTTATATTCCTGTAATGCCCTTCCCTCAGGGCTCATTGCTCTAAAGACGATCATCCACTAATATGAACACTGCCACTACTCCTCCATGTACCCGGAACATTAACTACACCCAGGCTGTCCTCTCTGCTATGGGGAATAGAGGGACTTTCTGTAAGGAAACTCTACAGATCAGAAATTGCCTCCCTTCAATCCCCTGCTGCTCCTCTACTTGCTAACTCCGCTGTGTCCCCCCAGCCCTCAGTCCAATCATCTCCCACATCTTTCTCTCCCTCTCAACCCCTGACAGCAGCAAGCTCTAAACTCTAACCTCTCCTGCCCTTGCCTGTTGAGCCACCAGACCAGCAAGTTTGCCCACAGCTTATGTCTAATCTCTTGGAAGCAGCCGGAGATTGGAGTTTATGAACAGTAATAAAAATGTCATTTTAGCAGATCAGCTCCTGGAAGGACCCAGGGAATCCATCAAAGCTCTGTTTACTGAGTAAAGCGAACTCCTTTTCCCAATCGATAAGAAGAAAAGATTGAGTTTTTTGCACTTCCTTCCCAATTTCACAACGCTACTCTTTCAGAGGCATCTGAGCATCAAGCGACCTGTGTTTTCCCAAAAAAGAGAATGCTAAATTCCAAATACTCTGTCTCAGAGTCTCATTTGAAGGTCATCCTTCAAATGCTCTCCAAAATGCTCTCCAAAACCCTATTCTACTGCTTTTTTTCCAAGTTATTGGTAAAATTCACCTGCTATGAGAAGGTGTAACTCTTCAAAAGGAACAATACAAACTTGCTCCTGTCTTAAATTTGGTCCTGTTGGAGCTAATATAGCTGTGTTTCTTGCAGCATTTGATATGGTTGACACTAAAGATCCTGTTATTACGAAGGCTGAGCTCACCTCCCACACTTCTTGAGGTGGGAAAGGCTGCTGGTACTAAGTCCCTGGATCAGTTAGAGAATCAAGGTGTCAGAGGCCCCCCTCTTCCCAATGTCCTGACAAGACAGCCCAGAAACAGAGCATGCAAAACCAGGGAGAGCTGTAAGACACTAACGCGAAGCTGACCTAACAGCCCTGCCAAGCCAGCAGGCTGAAACCTCAGCTCACACAACTGCCTTACTTTTGAGGAGCTTGGAGCTGCTAATGTTCATTACAGCACCCATGAGATTCAAATGAAGACCTTTGCTGGTGTGATTCCCTTAAATCTTCACTACCAGGTCTTCATACCTCTCATTGTTGTCAGAGTCAGGTCTTCTAGCTCCTATGTGCAATTATATTAAAAGCTAATATTTCTCAGGTTGAAATTCTTTTATAATTCTGTGAACAAAGAGATAAGAGCTTTATGAAAACAACCCAAAAATACTGGTAACAGTGCTGCTCAGGCCATAATTCACATAAAGGATATCTCATCTTAATGCCACAGAAGCAAACTGCCACACAGCAGTTTTTGCCACATCAACATGAGTCTAAGGCAACGTATGCTGGCCTGGGGTGGGATTTAGATTTGCGCTCATGTAAGAGAGTGGATTTAGATTGGTCCTTTCCATCTGTGCATCCCTCCTGCTCTACAGGAAATGTAGAGGGAGACCTTAGAGCAGCTTCCAGTACTGAAAGTGGACCTACAGGAAAGCTGGGGAGGGACTTTTTACAGGGGCCTGGAGTAACAGGATGAGGGGTAATGGCTTCAAACTGAAAGATGGGAGATTTATATTAGGTATTAGGAAATTCTTCACCAGGAGCGTGGTGAGGCCCTGGTCCAAGTTGCCCAGAGAAGTTATGGCTACCCCATCCCTGCCCTGGAGTTGTTCACGGCCAGGTTGGCTGGGGCTCTGAACAACCTGATCTAGTGGGAGGTCTCCCTGCTCATGGCAGGGGGCTTGAAACTGGATGATCTTCAAGGTCCCTTCCAACCCAAACCATTCTATGAGTCTATGAAAACTACCATGGATTCAAACATCATGCCACAACAGTGGGCTCCTGTAACTCTGCTGTCCCTCTCAAAATATGGGTGATGAGGGCAAAAAGGATGAGGAAAACGCTCAACTATTGCTATAAAATGAGGAAACAGAAGAGAAAAGCAGAGTTTTCTTCCCTACCCTTTCTGTAACCCCAGTGGCATGAAGGATCAGTCTCCTGAGCTCTCGCTTCCCCAACAGCTTCAAAATGGAGTACCTATCACCATGCAACCCTTTGGATGAGAACTCTGCTTCCAAAAAGGGGCTCCATGCTTCATGAGATTCATATTTCAGTTAGTGGGGCCCAGCCGTACCCCTCCTCCCACCCATCTCACTGCTGATCAGTCAATCAAGTTTGAAGGGCAGCACCTTCACTGAACCATTTGATTTGAGTTTGGAAAACACGGGACTGAGAGGCAGGAGGGGTGAGTGGGCAGGGAGCCACTCGCCTTTTGAAAGCAGGCTGCAGTGAAAACACTGCTTATTAACATTGACTAGGTCAGAAAATGGGGAAAAAGAGAAAAAGAGAGAGAAACAAATGCATCTCTGGCACAATTTCCAATTGATTGTCTGCCATGAAAGCAAAAGCCAGCTGCCGTGTTAATTATTCATGATGCCTGGCGCAGAGGGGAGGAAGAGGGGGCTTATGGAAGCCACTCAGCAGTGGAAAATTTGCATATGTAGATAGCAGAGTAGGAAAAAGAGGTGGAGAGCTTCTGTACAAGAAAAATGGGATGCACAACATTTAAGCATTTCCTGATAGATCTTCTCTTCTTCTTGTCCGTGGCTAAAAAAGTTGTTAGTGCTGAAGTCAGCAACAAGTGTGTGGGTGTGCGCAGTGACATATGCTGCACAGAGACAAACCACAGAGGTTTGCTAAGTGTGACCAGAGCCATTCAGTTGTTGTCTCTGTCACAGTCATTTCAGGTTAGACATTCACACGGGATATAAGGGGTCCCAGGGGAGCAACAAGCTCATCCATGCAGAATCAAGCATTTTATCATTAGTCACATGCTTTGAGACTGCTGACTTAAAAGTGCAGCTATAACAGTAATGACACCAGTCAAGTAGCACAACACACCTGACAATGGGTGCAAGCAAGCCACTTATGTAGCAAACCTTTAACAGTTTTCACTGTAGGAGAGAGGTGATTTGGAACCCTTAGGAAAAAAAAATGAGCACTGCAACTACCAGGGAGGTGTGTGAGAATCAGTGCCGTGACAAGCAGTGGCAGAGCAGAAGCATTTCAAATACCTCGCCCATCAATATGGCCATTCATCATTAAAAGCATGCAGAACAATCTGGGGTACACAGGTAGTTACAGCACCATCTCTACTCATTCTGCTCTGTCATCACCAAAAAAGTCAGTTCAACGTTCAGAATAAAACGGCACCTTTGACAACAACCACTTCTCATGATTATAAACAATTTTAATGCTGAATTTGTATTTTGAGAACATCCCTCCCTTTCTATGATGACATCATACAGCTCAAAGGCCAATTTTCCCATTTGTTTTTGGACCCTTTGGTGCACTTGCACCACCCCTGTATGCACATGCATGCAGCAGGTGTACATGATGGTAAAGAGAAGTGATTGTAGACCATTAAAATTCATCTCATCAGGACCCACTCATACAAACCTAACTGGAAACACTGCAGAACTGAAATCAACAGGACTTCTACTCAAGCTCAGACAGCAGAATTTGACTCAGATCAAAGTGACAAGTGAGGTGAAAAGGAAAACGATCAGGAAGGGAGACCTGTGGGAAGAGGAGACTCAGAAAAGGGGAAAGGCTCTAGTCCAATGCATTATGAGCAAGAACGGTTTAGTCTTCTTGCATAGTTTGCATTTTGTGGACTTGTCTCAATATTTAATAACCAAATTCCAAGCAATTGACGGGGACCTTTGGGGCTTGACTTCCCACACTGCCTTTACAACAGCTACTCAGTTTTCAGGTGCACCTAAATCGGCCTCACTGGGCACCAGAACAGAACACAGGAGAGAGGTGCCTACACTGCAAAAACTTTCTGGCTCCTCTCCGGAGAATGCTTAGTGTTTATTTGCCTGCCACATTCCCGGCAAGTTTTTCATCTTTCCCCCAAATCCACCTTACTCTCGATTTTCCAAACTGAGAAGCAGAAGGGAAGACTTTCTTGTACTGCTCGGTGACAACTGTTGTGTGTCCTGCTTGGCAAAGATGGGAGGTCAAATCGCAACAATTATTATTAAATCCATCCCAGTTTTTCCTTCTGCCTTTTTAAGTAGTTTCCCTCTCTCTCATTTTTCTCCCACCCCAAACAACCAACTCAGTCTAAGATGCTTGCCTGTTAAAAGTTGCTCCCAAGGCATCCTGTCTTACAGGCTTCAAATTCATCCCCTGGTGCATACGGAAAGCATCCAACGGGTATCGCTCCAGGATGTGGTTAAGCAGCTCACCCATGACTTTCCCAGCACAACACATGGCTCTGCTCACTCACGTGATTGGGTCAGAGCCCTTGGATGTGAATCCTATCAGAAGCCAAGATTAAACCTCATTTGCACATAATATGGCAATGCAAGAAATTAACATTTAATATCATCACAAAGCCTTCTGGGCCCACCTCAACCCCCTGTAGAGCCCAACGGCCCCAAAATGTTTCTTCCAGGACTTTTCCCTGAAGCTCTGACCCAGAAGAAAACCTTGGCAGGTTTTGAGCCCTTCTGGAACAAACAAAAAAGCAGCACACTGACCTTTCTTCGCCCACCGGACAGTCCCCTCGCTGGAGTGAACGTAATTCTCAAATTTCGTCTGCAAGACAGTGGCCCGCTCCCGGACTTCCTGAGGGTCCCTGCCACCGGATTTCTACAAGGGCGGTGGGAGTATTAGAGGAAAGAGCGAATTTGAGTCAGGAATAATGAAGCAGTTTACAATAGATTTAATAACAGTAAAATCACACAGTAACCACCCAGGGGCCAACAAAGGTAATCCTCTCAATATTACTAGAGAAAAAAAATACAGATAAAGATGTTAAAGTCAAAGCAGCCAGTGAGCGCTGTGTGGCGAGGAGAGCAAATCAGTTTTAATTTTGTGTTTTCTAACATCTATCACATACTTTTTTCCCTTGACTTTAATTTTCTTTTTTTTTTTTTCTTTTTCAGATTCTACAGGCCAGACAACACTGCTTGTTTCCACTGGAGTCACTTGCAATAACTCCCCCCAGGCTCCACCTTAACAATTTTAGACTAGTCTTGCAAGTCCTCTTGTATGGTTCCCCAAAACACCGGGGCTCGTGGGGCAGGTCTACAATTACCCTGAGCTCTAGAGAATGGACCAAACTCAGTACCTGCGAGCAGAGCCAACTGAGTGAACTTCTCACTGGTGATACCTACACAAAGTTCTCTCACTGCCAACAAGTCAGACTTAATTTAACTGCCACCACGTGGTTCCTCTAGAATAAGAGAAGCCCCTTGCACCAGAGGCATGACAGAAGAAACTTTCTTAGACCAAAGGTGCAATATTGCACATGCTCAAGCTTTTCCACAATCTGACTGTAGGATGCAGTTCAGGAAATGGAAAGCAAACATTCTTGGAAGCAAGCTGTTACTGGGAGAAGAGAGGCTGTCTCTCTCTCTCGAGTACCCAGGCAGAGAATGGAATTGTGGACAAGAAAACAAGAGAATTTTTGATGAAAATCTGACAGCAAAGTACAAAGCCAAGTATCCACGGATGTGAACCTCTCCCAGGAAAGGGTCACAGTTCTCAAAAGCTACTCAGACAGGAATCAGCATCCAAGTCTAAGAGTGCCAGATCCAAGGCAGTAACTTGATACTGGTCAACCCACTCATCTGACCAGGGCTGACTGAAAACAAACATCCACCTCCCAGGCTCTGCGCTAGGCCTGTGCCAAAGCAACAATCCTGTTCCTCCCTGGTAGATTTGCATGCTAATGCTGCATAACCCTCTTTCCCTCGCAGCTGCAAACATCACCTCTGCACTGCTGCCAGTCCAGGAGAGCCGCATCACGCTGGCACAGCAAATCATGGAAGCCAGGCAATGCTGCTGGCACCCTACACAGAATGTTTTGCTGACCCAGATCTGCCACTCTACAGCCTGAGAGCAAATCTCCCACAGACAGCACCTGAATAGTCTAAATTCCTTGCACAGCGCCCTCTTTTGAACTCAGGACCCCTCAGCTTCCAGCCACTAGGTTATCTTTCAATGAAGCAAAAACACATGGGGATGCACAAGTTCCTGCTCACTCACTGCCTGTATCAGCTGTCCACCTGTAAGAGACCACAGTGGATATTTTAAGGCTCCATGAAGAGTCTCCCAGATTTCTGGTCCCCAAATTAGATAGATTTCTTCTCTCTGGCTCCCAATGCGCTTGAGAGACTCACAACACAGCCTGTTTCACAGACACCTTTTAGTTTGACTTCACGCACACCTATTAATCAGCTGAGACAGCCTCCAGTCAAGGGGCCTCTGTAGAGGTTTAATAAACTACAAGAGGAGCTGCCTCCCCGAAGTGGACACTCATCGCTGTGACTAACAAGTTTCCATTGACGTGAAACATAAAACTTTCTCCCCCTGCCTGCTCCTCCAAGCCCCCATCACTTTTCTTTTGTTAAGCCTCCTGGCAGCACAAAGTGTCACCTTCCCAGCGTTTTTTAATATGAATGTGAAATTAGTGAGGTTTGCCCTTTCCCCTGGCGGACAGAATCCTCTGTTATTAAAAAGTAAAGCACTTTAATAATGAAAACTTTTTCTCTTTTTCCTGTGTTTTAACTGTTTAAAATTAATGAGAAGGGCATAACGGTTGTCAAAGCGATATTGAAAGCTGGGTAGCCAGGACCGAATAAGCACGAAAATCCCTCCAGAGTGTTAAATAAACAGTGCTTCAGCCCCCTCTGAATCCCTCTGTTGGTTATTGTATACATTCTGTAACAGCACTCAGAATAGATCTGAGCACTGGGGAGGCAGAAAGGTTTCAGAATTCCAATAAAGGCCTCAAATTAAAGACAGCCTGGTGCGAATTCCAGGAGAAAATTAAAGAGACCTCAAGCTTAAGTGACAGGTGACTTGCTTCTGTGTCACAACTGTCAGGGGATTTAGTGATAATATGGCAATATATTACAAAGGACTTTTCTTATTCCCCCCTTTAGGTTTCAAAATGAGGCATCTCTTCTTCCTGGTGCTAGGGGAAAAAAAAAAGTAAGACAAAAATGAGGGATAAAAAACTAGGCGCATAATTTCCAAAGTGTGAGGTCAGTCCAAGAGAAATAAATGAAAAAAAACAAATGGCAGGAAACATAATGTACTCGGAAAACAGCTTCTCCCCTCCTCCCATCTCCACCTTGTCTTTTATCCCCTCTTCAGCCCCTTGAGACAGATCTCATTTTAAAATTGCCCCCTAATGGGCATGAAAAAAAAAAATCAGCGTTTGATTCCTGCCTTCCAGGGAGGTTCATCTAAAAAATATCTACAATAATAAAAAGTAAATCTAAATTTAAAACTGACTCAGAGCCAAACTGTGAAAATGAAACCTGCACACCATGTGAGTGTCTGGACAGATGAAATGGAACAGTGCTACTGGAAGGGCACGGGAAGCCATCCCATATGCTTTACTCACACAAGGAAGCTTTAATCCTGCTTGCATCCTGCTATGGATGAACAGGACAATTAATCTGAAACCTTACATATTTTTCCAAGACCCAAAAGATAAAAGCCTACCCTAGAGGTTTGCTTGATCTACTCTCCATCGAGACGGATTTGTTACATCTGTTAAGGAACAAGCACCACTGCCATTATGGAGAAAGAGTGGGAGAGAAGAACTTTTTCTGCTCTGCGTTTGCTTAGCACAAGAGCCTATTCTGGCCAATCCCTAACCTCCAGCATCCTGACTGTGATCAATAATAGCATCTGTAAACTAAAGGAAGAAATGGGACTGACTGCAATGTTATTTAATCAGTTCAAGACATCAGGGGGACGCCCCTAAATGCCAACTGCACCAGGAAGACACATACTCACTTCTTTCAGAAGAAAGAAACTTCTGATTAGAAAGACTACAGCTTTTAGGTTGGAGAGGTTGGGATAAGTACTGAAAGCCTCCGATTTCACTAGGAGAACATGTTAATGGGAGAAGGGATTGAAACACAATAAAACTAGATCAAGGTAGAAAAGTTCTTTCTTAAAACAGTTAAAAAAAAAAAAAGGGAAGGAAAAAAAAAGCCAAAAAACCCAGGCTGTAACATCTCCTGCTTCCATTATACTTCAAAACAAAATGAAGGATTTTGTTTTAATAACAACTTCTTACTAACCTCCACACACCTCCTCTAGAACTCACCCAGTCCCCCTGCCCCCTCCATAAAAGTTGAAAGATCAAATTTATTCTCTTTGTAGGCAGGTGAACATTCACACACCCAGACATAGCCACATATATATTTTATATACCTAAATATAAAATATACATTTTACAGGCACTTCAGCTTGCTCCCTGACTGCACACAGAAGCCCAAAAAATACATGTTCCAACGTGGTGCTTATAATGGACTTCAGTTGAGGCAATGAGAACTGAAGAGCATTATAATGAGGCTTCTGTGTGCACCGCTATAATATATACATGACTCAATGCACGGAGAGCTGATAAGCAAAGCTAACACTCTCTTGAATGGCAACATCACAAATGGATCAGGTTCAGCTCCTCATAACAAGTCCTCAGCCACTCCATGTCCTCTGCAGTGTCCCACTGCATTTCCAGCTTATTGCACCATCTTTACAGCACTTACAGAAATTTAACAGAGATTAACTCCCCTGAAAACTTGGAAACACGCTCCTGCTGCTCCTGAGAAAGCACTGCAGGCCACTTATAGAGCCTTCAACTGCAATGAAACACACAGCTAACCAACAGAATGAATCCCTGCATTGCATTTAAGATATTTTTCAGGTAATTCCTGAAGAAACCTATTTGATATTGACAGCACTACTGTAATTCCACCCCCAATTAAATAATAACTTTTGTCTTTCCATAAAGAGAAACTCTGTTTCTCAGCCCAAATCCTTTCAGGTTCTGAGTCACATAAAAACAGGTTGTGCTGTATTTCTAAGTTCCTGCAGCAGACTCAGATCATCCTACAGCCAGAGTGGCTGTGTCTCAGCTCCAGTGAAGTCAACAGCAAAATCCCATTCACTTTGATGGCAGAGGGAAGAGACAAATTCAATCCCACCTTTGACTGTAAGTGAAAAGAACCGGTTCCTTCTGTGCACGTACCTATGTAAGGCAGCTGGCACGGCAGGGCACAGCCAGGCAGCACTGCTGAGCAAAAACCAGAGCAACAGCCACTTTCAGATATGGTTTGGGTTTGTATTTCTTTGAAGGAAAGGAAGAAAGACAAAAGCAGAGTATTTAGAATATCCTGTGCTCTGCTGTGTAGAGTACTTCATTTGAAAGCATGGTAGGAACACCAATTTGATCAGGTCTGGTAGCAAACTGGGTTGTGAGCTTCAGATTGCTGTTCCAAAGAAAAGGATCCAATGGCACTGTGATGTTTAGGTGAGTATTTTCAAAACAGGTCAATGATTTTGAACCTCTGCAAGCACTAGGCTCTGACATTCAATAACATTCAGCAGGTATCTTCTCCTGCCACTTTCCAAAAGCTAAATCACATTTTCCTAGAAAAAAACATGTTCTCTTTTTTGTCCACTTTCCATGAAATAACACTTGTCCTCAAGCCCAGCACAGTAATATCCTGTCCCACATCAGCAACAAATGTAAAGTGCAACTGCTGCAGAAAGGTAATTGCTGAAAAAACTCTCCAAACGAAATTCAGCATTAACTTGCCTATACGCACATTTAGGAGAAAAGGAAAGTATTTATACAGGGAAGAACTATTTAAAATAATTTCTGCAACAACGAAGCACAGCTAAACTTCTACATACATGTCGAATGAGTTCAAAGGTTGTATCCCAGGCTTGTTCCAGACATTTTAACTACAGGCATTACAGGGTGAAAAAAACATGAAGTGGTAGGAGTGAGCTTTAAATAGAATTGTACTGCAGACGAGCCACATATCTGGCTCTATAGATTTCTGTGAAATAGAGGGCATGTAGGAAAACCAAACATCTTTCAAAAGCATGTTTACCAAGAACACCACAGCTCGTAACAATCATCTGCAGGAAACGAGAAGGCTCTTACATGGTACAACAGAAAGAATGAGCAGGCAAAACAGCAACAAGAGGAGGAAAGAAAAAAGCATGCAGCATCACGCTTGATGCATTCTTGACTTCCATTCAAAATGAGGGTTCTTGGAGGATTTAATTTGTCAGAATGCAGAAACGCCTGAGACATCAATTGCAAATGACTGAATTAGGAACTTGAAGGCAGAACCAAAGCTTGCCGAAGTCAATGAAAAGATGCCTGTCAACCCTGCTAGCTTTGTTTTAGGCTCCAGGTAAATACAGATAATAAAATCCCCTGCGTAACACATCAGCAAGTAAATTTTCTTCATTGCTTCAGAGAAGTTTTGTGTCATTCGTGATCTCTAACTGTATTTTTGTGTGGAAGAGCAAAGGAGAACAGAAACATTGTGGGGGGGAAAATCCAAAGCTTTTGCGCCAAGAAACCTTTACTGTCTGTTACAAAACTATTTGCTGAAGAGTTAGAAGTGACTGCTTTTTGGGGACAACAGTTCAAAAGATTGGACAACTGTGATACAAGGCAGTTCTATAATTATTTGCACTTCCTGACATCACAGATATTAAAGACTAAAGAAGGAATCCAAAGGAGGAATGCTTATGTTTAACGGGTAAAAGAAAATTGAAGTTGGGAGCAATTCCAAATAAGCAGAATAACTCACCTTGCTTCTTGGTCTGGGCAATTTGAAGCGATCATCTTTCATCAGGCTGGATAACACCTTCTCCATCTTTATCTCTGAAACACTGAAGCAACAGAGAGGAAGTTACCATTTTTCCTACTTTTCAAATACAGTGTGTCTGAGCCACAGGCCAGTAACACACAGCAGAAAGGTGGAGATTTACACAATCAACTTAGGAATTTCCCCCTGAAATATAGGAGTTCATACCCTCTACACTCACACAGCAACCCTAAAATTGTACCTACTGTAAAATCCCAACACAGCTAAACTGGTGCTTTCTCTGGAACAGAGACGCACAATCTTGTCATCGCTTCAAGTTACCACTATGTACTCCAATTCTAACAGAGCATCAAAATAATTGAGGGTGGACTTTCAACTCATTGAAAGGCTCCTTGGGTTCTCAACCAGAGTAACCAATTAAAGAAAAATTTTAGGCTTTTAATTATATTTCCTTCGTTTTCATAATTTTTCTTTCCTTGCATTGAGAAGCACCAACACAACTGGGAACCGTTTGATTACGTTTTCCACTCAAAGAGATTAGAAACAGAGTTGAAGCCACTCATAACATCAGTGGTTCTTGTAAACTGGCTTTATAACTATATATGATCTGCAACATCCACTTTGAACTCAAGAGGCTGTTGAACCTCTGGTACATTAGATGCCACAGGCAGGGAGCAGAGTGTCTGCATTCAGCTGCTTGTGCAAGTGTGAGAAACGGACTGACACACACACGTACAGGCTGGAAAGATGAGCACTCTGCTTACTTCTCCTACATCTTATCTTCCCCAATGCACCTTCCAGATTCTCTGGGATCAGAGGCATTGCTCAACTCTCATTCAAAGGAAGAGAATAAAGTGCTTTGATGTTTACACACATTTTTTTAAAACTCATGTCAGCGACCATGCTCCCAAAACTAAAGAGCTAAAACTAAAGCTGTGTGAAGACACAGCTCCTTACTTTCAGAGCGACTCAAGCTCAGAGAGTAACAACAGGATCCCAAGGAACTTTTCCTATCAAGCCAACTCTCCCACAGCTTCCTTCCCTCTAGTCACATCATTGCTCTTTCCCACAAGATCTTATATCACTTCAACTTCTTGCTATGCCACTTAGGTCAGAGCTCAGGGACACAATTCCTGAGGACATACTCACCCCCCAATTCACTTATAGTTTCAAAAGCCACCTCTGACAACAAATGCATGGTTCGATCTCCTTTCCCTTTCTGAGAACTCACCTTCTCTCTTGTTTGAAGTGTAAAGCCAAAGCCTGGCCCATTAGGGACCCCAGAGCACTTTTTTTTTAAATACAGGAGACTCAGTCAGCTGTTCTAGCCAGGCTTCACACTGGGCATTTATTTTCATTCTGTCGACTCACATTCCTCCTGTAGATTCAACCAGATGATTTATTCCCCAGTCCTGCTTGCAAGACACTGCTGGGCTCTGTTATGGCCCAGATACTGGAAATGCTTACAAACTTGCTTCTTTTTAAAGTGACTGGTCCTACTTAGAGGTGCATTTGCAGGAGACTAGGCATTCTTTGTACTCTTTAGCACTGTCTTGTGTTCCTGTCTTGTGGGACACACACACACCAGGTGATGATACAGGAACAGCTGTGCAGCTCCAGACCATTAATATTACAGCTGCATTCAAACTGGGTCCCATTTCCAAGGGAATTACCCAGATGATAAAAACTGAAGTTTCTGGGCCCAAACTTCCAGCGATGAGCGAAGGTCATGGCTAGGAAAGAGATTCTTTTCCTTTTTATATCAGAATCAATCATAAATACTGCATGGAAGCCAAGGAGTTCATTTGGGGTTACATCAGACTAAGAAAGAGAGAAATCTTGGGGGTCCAACAGTTCTCAGACTCCTGAAGCTCAGAAGGTCAGAAAGATGTGCGCATCCTTCGGAAAGGAAACATCGCTATTTGTAAAGTACAGAAAGAAAGTATAACAAGAAGAATAACCCCTTCATTTTCACTCAAAGATCTAAACCTGGTTGGGAGGAATGGATGAATCCTTGCCCTGCTGTTTAACAGGATACCGTGACCCTCGCCTGTTCCCCAGTCCTTCCCAGTTAAAGCTACAAATACCTTTATTTTTGCAATTAGCCTTTTCAACCGCAGTCAGCTTACCACCACAACATAAAGAAAGGAAAAGAGATGGTCCAGAGAAACAGCCATCTAGCCTGGAAAGGACAGGCCTGAGCAGCCATAAGATATCCTACGTGGGAGAGGAGCCCCACTGCCATGCAGCTGGGATTCCCGATGTAGCAGATTCCTCTGCAGAGGATGCAGAGAAAGGCGGGGGAGTGATGACGGAGAAAGGGAAATGAAGCATAAAAAGACAACTGAGGGTTTCTCTGTTTGTTTTTGAAAAGTATAACAGTAAATTAAAACATAAATGGCAACCACTTAAGCAAGAGAAAAGTATACCTCCCCATGCCCCCCAAAGGCTGCTTTGACACCACTATGAATGAAAACGTCAAACCTTTGACATTGATTTGTCTGAGATGTCACCCCCTCTCCAATCCTCCTCCCGCCTGGCGCGCTGCCAGCTCGCAGCCTAACAGATATGTGAACTTAGTTCGCAGCAGGGAGCATCGTGTGAGGAGAGCAAGGGAGGGGGGCAACCACAACCATAGAGAAGGCAGAGAAACGACTCGTGCCTTCACGGTGATGTGTTTTCCTTTATAAATTAGTTAGGCTGCCGTAAGGATATAAAGAAATTATCTGATAGCTGTCGAGGCAGGCACTGCTAGATTGCAGTTGAAGGAACTAAAAGAGACATAAGGAAAAACACTGAACCTCACTGACTTCCTTCTGTTTCCTGCCTCCTCCCTTTGGAGGAAAATCTGTTAGTTACGCTTAAGAGCTGAGACAAAACATTTTGGAGTCTAATCTTAAAGAAAAATGAAAGAGGAAACGTACAGAAAACATGAGTGTGCATGTGCGTACACACGCACATTTACAGGTAGGCAGAGGAATCACAACTTCAAGCCACATAAAGAGTGAAAATAAAGTTGCGGAGAGAGGCATGTGGCTTCCTTGAGCCCCAAGGGGAATTACTGATCTCAGCAGAGCCAAAGTGAGATCGTTTTGGCAAAGGCTAAGGCTGCCTTTCCTCAGTGGAAGCCAAGGAGAGGCTTCAGGTACCGGTGAAAATTAATTGCGAGCGATTTCCAATTTCAAAGGCAGCCATCCCTAATTCCGAAGTGAATTTTCATCCAGGAACAAAGCCACGTCTGCTCTCATTACTTCCGACTCTCAACATTTCTGGACTTACTCCCATGCATGCTGGGGTGGGTGGAGGGGCTGAAGGAAAACTCTGGGTCAAATCCTCATCCAACGTAAATCAGCACGGCACTGCTCATTTACACCAACCGAAGGCTGTGGGGACCCGTCTCATGCTTTGTCTTCTTAGAAATACATATTTTATGAAGTATTTACATTTCAATAAACCCAGCAGGAGTTTCATTTAAAAACAGAAAAAAACCAAATTAAATAAAAAAATTCACAACACACGCTCATCGCTAACAAAAACCAAGAGGTTTAAAAATTAAAAAATGCAAACTCCAGTAACTTGCACAGTCCAAGTCAAAACCTACAAAGACTTAGGATAAAGAAATAAAAATTATCAGTGCTTAAGAGGATCGGTGACAGTCCAACACATGCTGTCTTTCGCCCTCGCACTGAATTAAATTGTCAGGATTATCACCATAATGCTCTGTTTATGAAGGGTAACGGCAATTTGTGCTGATGGCACTTGCTGCCTTCAGCTTCAAGCTGCCTTCCTGCATCTTCTCTGTAATTCATCAGCTCTCTTTTCTATCCTGGTGCCCCTTCTCACACCATGCGCTCCTATGTAGGAAGAGTGGAGGACACATGGCTGCGAACAGGCTGGATCGCCCACCCATGCCAATTAGACACTCGTTTTCTTCCGTCTGAAGACGAGGGTCAAGGAAGGCAAATTACGCTCCTTTTCTAGCAAGTCCCTTGTCTGCAGGGCAGCACGTTTTATGGAGAACAGAAAACAAACAAACAAGAAAAGACAATCCCCCGAGCTGTTTGGCTATACCGAGTTGAGGAGCAGAGGAAAAAATATTCACATAAACCTCCCTCTGCTCCTCCAGCAGAGCCTTCTACAGATTCCTGAGGAATGGTGGCTACCTCAACAACAGGTCTCCTCAGCAGATATAATTACCAGCGTGAGTGACACTGCTCCTTCAACTTGTTAAAAAACAATAAAATTGGATAAAAGCATTAACATTTAAAACAAAAAAAAAGGGAAGGAAATTTCCCTCTCCTTCCTCCAACACTTCCAAAATATTATAAAATTGAAAAATACAACTTTCCACCTGGAGTTAAAAATTCACAATTATGTGGGATTTCACCTTTAAATGTCAGTGCTGTTTGTTACATGAAAAAAAACCCTGTCAGCTTAGCCCTCCATGTCTTGCTGGTGTCTGCTTAATAGATAGTTACCTGGGATGATGGATGGCTCTTTGTTACACCACTAAATGGCTCACAGACTAGAATAAGCCTGTATTTACTGCCAACATTTGTTTGTTTCAAGGATGCAAAACCAAATCCGACTCCAAGTAGCTCCACCCGACATAAACACAAGAAATAAAAGAGATCTAATTTGTGCACGAGCTTAAAGGGCTCCGTCAACACCAGCACGACACTAAAGGCACTCTACTCAGCTGCTGTGCTGAAACGCTGAGAGACAGCAATGCGGGGAGCAAGGGGAGTCACATATATCCAGCTGAGGAGGCTTGAGACCAGATAGTGCTCCTGACTAGCGATGCTGAGTAGCGAGTTGTGTTTTTTTCCCCACATAAGGATCACTGCTGGACTAAAACCTCATCATGCGTCAGCATCAGGAAGCTGATGGCACACTGGGCAGGTCCTTACCCAGGCAGGCTTGCTCTCTTTACCGTCTAAGTCCCAAGTACGAGCTAGAGCTGGTGTAAGAGATGCTTTCTCACTAGCCTGGAAGAACAGCCCACTTTCAGTCTGCAGAGTCCACCCCCCTCCATGCCCCCCAGGACCACACTGGGCACTCACCACTTGCAAAAGCCTCTACTATTCCTGTCACAAGCCACTTACACAACACAACTTGGCCAATTACCTGCCAGATATGACCCACAGCTCCCTAGCTATTTCTCCGCCGGATCTCTCCTGAAGAGAAAGCACAGTCTCTGACAATATGGTGCTATGCAGGCAGATGGCCAGTTAGCATTTGACAGGCTCATTTGACTTGTAATCTCCACATAGCCACAATTTGAACCCAGGGCCAGAGAGATAACGACAGAGTGCAACGGATCTCCAGCTATCGACTCCTCTCTGCCCCTCACCACACACACTCACTCCCAATCTGTCAGGCTGATGATTTTCACACACTTTCCTTTTCTCCTTTTGCTAGTCTGGGGCCAGTCCTGGATCACAAGAATTAATAAATTCTTATTAAAACCTGCACGAGACGCAGTCCCGCTGAAAGTGCCATGGAAGGTTAATTAGCAAGGATGAGCTGAAACTTTTGTTCGCGTTTCTGACTCACTTAATCTTGTGAGAAGCCAGCAAGCTGACATATTCTGCCTCCGAAGGTGCCAGGACAAGCAGGCTGTTCCCGTGACAGCCAATGCGAGCCGTCCTCCCAATCCGGTGGATGTATTCCGCAGGTGAAGCCGGAGCGTTATACTTCAAAAAGGGAACATGAGAAGGGAAAGAAGGAATTAACAGAACACAGCACGTTAATTATAAACGAGACACTCAGCCCACTCATCTGAAACAAAAGGGATCTTAGCAAAACCCACATGCTGTATCTGCCTTGGCATTGGCCTGTTTATAAGGAGCACACTGGGCTCATCCCCGTAGCCATCACTCAGCTCCTCAGCCACAGCAGTTTTTTTGACATATGAATATGACACGTTGGCCAACTTTCAGATAATAGGACAGTTTTCCCATCTCGGTGTCTCTCTGCCTTTTGTGTTTCATTTCTGTGCAGGCACATCAGGACCCTGTTTGCTCCTCTTAAAAAAAATAATCTCACAAAGACCTCAAACCAAGCAACCCCCAGGACTGCCCATACAAGATGCTGCCTGCTCTGCTTTTGGGAAAAAAGCCATAGAATAAAAGTTGATAGCTTCAAATTTGGAGTTAGGTTAAATTGCTTTGTTTTGATTAAAGCAAATCATAGCTGCTTAACTGGTTAGAAGTAACCTAAAAGACAGGGTGAATAAGTCCTTCTGGCAGTGTGGTACAGGTAGCAACTGTCTTCCCATTTATAACTACCAGGCACCGCGGAAATGTCGCTTAAATCCCCCCTAATATAGCGGTGACTCTCATTTACTTCACTGGGAATTAAAACTACCCAGCCATTTGCAAGATCTGATAAAGGGTGACATATTTCCCTCCTTTAACCTCCTCCTATTCTTCCCCCACTCCTCTCTTTCCTGGAAAAATGAACACGCACAGAGATAGTGCTCAGAAATGAGCCCTCAGCAGTTTAACTGGAAAAAACCCAACAACCAAAGCCCACTCTAGTGTTTATACCTGTGCCCTCTGGCAAAGTTTCTACTGGCTAGAGGTGTGAGTAAGATGCTGTGAGCAATCTAATTGCTCCCTGCAGGTCCTTGCTCTTGGACACAGCTCTCAGGACAGCTGAGATTTCGCCTTCTGGACACACAGAAGTCTCCCAGGGCTTTAGGTAATTTGCACTGCGTTCTAACACTGGCAACTATATCTTCAGTTAAATTATATTAATATACAGATCTGGGAATTAAAGACTTCACTTCCCCGGCCTTGTCTACCTAGCTAGTTGGTACATAAGCTTTCTTTCTTAAAAATACAAAATTAAAATCAGATTTGTTACCTGAAGGGCTGAGGTAGAAATTAAAAGGCTTTGTTGAGGCTCTGTGCCCTGTTCTTTTTACCCAGGTGTCACTCGATACATGAGAATCTCTGGCTCAGTGTTTCCTCAATTCAACTAAGCTTTTTTTTTAATTATAAATCTTTTATAAAAATGAAATCTGCCTCATGCCTCCAGCCTCCTCTTTGAAACAGCGGGCTGCTATTTTTAATGTTCAATCCATCTCCCTTAGTTTCTATTTTTTTCAAAGACAATATTCCTGTCGACAGCAATGCAGCAGTGTTGGGGTTTTTTTTCAGTAACAATTTGAACTATGCAGCCCTGCTGAAAGGTGAACACTTGCAGCTACCCAGCCCCAGCCAAACAAAGCCTCACTGGAAACACTTAGGTCACTGCACGGATGCTATTCGTCTGCTCAATGTTTAACATTAGGATCACGCTTAAATTCCTCACAGAACTGCCTCCCTAGCAAGCTCAGGAAAGTAGAAAAACAGAACTGCAAGAGAGATGGCCAGTACTTCACAAGATCTGGCTTCCTGTGGGGGCAAATGCAGGGCATTTCACCCTAGTCAGGGGTGTATTATTACACAGCGGATGATACTGGAGTTCATGAAGAGGAAAACAGACTGTGAATACCCAAGATATGATTGTAACGCTGCATCCTAGCAAAACCTTGAGTCCCAGTCCTGCAGTCAGGAACACGTGGGTCTCCCGCACCTGTAGACATCAGCACAAAGTAAACTGCAGAAAGGGGACCTGGGCTGGGGAGAGGTCTCATCTGAGCAAGACTGCACTTCATGCATATGTACACGCATACAAAGACAGCAGACCTACCTGCACGATCCACGTCACTTGAGGCAGGTCTAGTCCACGTGCTGCAACGTCCTTTAAAATTAAGAAGGAAGTTACTTTAGTAAAAATGTTTTGAAGACAGCAGCAAAAGTAAGAGCTCTTCTGCGATGGCAACTATGATAGCAAACAACTGGGTAAGCAAGCAGGCATTTCATGTACCTGGTTTGGGGAGAGATGGACTGAAGGCAAAAAATAATGTTGAGGGTTTGAAATACAAGTAATATTGTTAACAGACTAACACAACAAAAAATGTTCCACTACTATGTCTCAAAGCCTGGAGGATATAAACACAACTATTTCAGGAGAATGGTGGTGAATTACAGTCCCTTCACATCTCATCTAGGAGAATCATCTTAATGATAGTGATAGCATCAGTTCTTCAGTTTGTTTCATTGATGAAAACAGATCTGCTCATAGGTACCTAGTTCCCAAACACCTAAAAGATGCAGAACTAAATCTCTGCATGGCAACTCTGTTTCTGAGCGTAACGTTCTACACAGCAAGGCTAAGCACTAAAACCAGGCTGCTAATGATGAAAAGGAACGTGGCCATGAAGCAAACAGTCAAGGATCCTAGTCCTTGAGTGCAACGTCCAAAGATGCACTGATGTCCACCTACAACTAATTAACTGTTTCCTGGTTAACGGTCTGATATTGAGGAGCAGATGACCTGCAGGTCACCTGGCCATACAAGGAAAGGCCAACAATTTAGCCAGCTCTGCAGGAAGCTGAAGTAGAGCTCGAGGAGAGGAGATGTCAGCTATCCCTTAGATTTTCACCAGTCTGGCTTTGATTTGGAGAAACAAAACTCAGCCCTGAAGAAAAGAGTCTGAAGCTGCTGTCAGGAGTGCTATTTGATGTGCCAGCTGGTGGGAAAAGCCATCAGCTTGAAGAAGGACTTGAATGAGACCCTTTAGTTATCCACAGACAGTATAGCTCAAAACCCCATATCCTTTCAAAGAGAAAAGAGAGTTTAAATACTGTCCAAAAAATGGAGAGCACAAACATGTTTCAATCTCCCGTCTTGATTTACTGTTCATTAGTAATGTCCTCACATACTCCTTGGATTTTACATTCACCACGCACAATGGCAGAGCAGGTGTGCAGATTTAACTCTGTTAGGAAATGTTTTGGAACACATGTATCTTTTAGCTAGCTGCAAAATTGAATATATTAAGAACTTAAGCAGGAGCTTAATGTACTAAAAATGTGTCAGCCACCCACTGAAGTGTTTTCATGCAACTCCCACACACGTTAAAAGACTGGGAAGCTGATGTTTTGGCAGTAAAGGCCTTCCCATAAGCACTAGCCAGGTTGCTTTGTGGCTCCAACTGCAGTAAAAGAGGAGACACTTTCCGCAGCGCCCACTCTGAAATAATACACACTTTCGCTCCAACACACTCATTAAGAAATGACTTGTTCCCAGAGTCGAAACGAACAGACGTACAAAAAGCCATTTAAAGGAGGTTGGAGAAAATAAATCAAGAGAAGTCAGGGAATGCATACAGCACTTATAGGATAACAAGATTATAAACTCTACAGCAGGATCAGACAAGAGTGCTGACATCTGATTCCGATCTGGCTGGCTCTGTTACATACTTCCATGCTGACAAGGCTTTGGTCTTTTCCTATTCTGTGTTCTGTCTCGCAGCCAGCCATCTAGGAAAGGCTATGTTTGATGGAGAGGGCTCTGACGTTGGGACAGGGTCAGTTTATCCAAAAGAAACGGATAGCCAAGCCATCCCTGTGGTCAGGAGCAGGCACCTCCAACATGGGGAAGAGATTGCAGGGACAGTAACATCCCCTCTCATCCATCAGGATTCTTTCCCTCCTCTAAGATACCTTTTCTCACTGCCCCTGGCTGGGAAACTACTCCCACAAACAACACTGTTCTCATGTGAATTTGCCAAAGCAAGGTTGACTGAAAGCCTAATAAATAGCCAGTAACAACATTTTAGGAGGCAGCTCTCTCCCATCATCAGCCTTGTATTCACTACTGCTTTCACAATGCCACCAACTCCACTCAGCTGTTACTGACACATATCAGCAGCTCCTCTCCTGGGGTTTAACTTGGCTTTCTTTCAGAAGTGTCTTGGGATTTACTGGTAATTGGAGTGTTTTGCAAACTCTCAAAGATTCCTCAGTATCACTCCACTTGTGTCTCCTGTAGCTCCTTTTCCTCAAAGACCGTAGCAGACAGCAACAAGGTAGAATCAAGATAAAAAGTTCGAGTTTATTTGCTTTCCTCTGGTGGCAGAGCTCATGAGCTTCTGGGATCTTTAGAAAAATACTTGTGGGTCATCCTACCAGGAAAGAGAATGCAGCTGAAGCAACAATTATCCAGTTTTACTAGAGCTGCATTTATTCCACATACAGAAGCACTAACCTGCTGCCAGTGTTTTCTCAAGAAGCCAAACAGATTTCCAACATACTACTCTCTCTTCTTTTCCACTGCCTCAGACTGCATTCCCTTTTCTATGTATGACCTCACACCACCGTTCCTTAATAATAGGGAAATCAGGAATACAACACCTCAGCGAAGTCACAGTTGATTCCTTTCACTGGGCAACAGAAGGGATAGAGCAAGGAGGAATAATCTACAGCAGTGCAACTTTAGGGAAAACCCAGAGGCCAAACACAATAACCTGAAGCCCTGCCTATGTTCCTGCCTTGATCCCAACTGCAAGCCACAGACTGGCACCATATCAAGACACAATCCACCTAAGGATGCCCATAAATGCTGAAATTTCTGCTTCTAACAACTTGTGCTACAAGTCTGTGCTCATTTTGGTGGCGAGTACAGGGGTGGGTGCAAGGGAATGGAAGGCAGAAAGGCCACATGGAAAACGAGGTGTAACGCTGCAGAACACCAGAACCAACACAGGCACAGAAGTTTTGCAACGGCCTCAGTTTGCTCAGTCTCTCTCACACATTCTAATTAGGGCAAAGGAAATTGCTAAAGTTGCTTTTGAAAGACACTCAATGGTGAGGTCTTCAAGGCCCTGAGCTTGACAATTGGCTGCCTACATGAGGCCTAGAAGTACAGATGGAAGGCAGCTTGCTCAGGTGCCAGGCTGTCAGTTGGATTAAAATGACTCATTTATTTACCAAAGAACCTCACAAAGTGCTTTAGCTAACAGGCAGAGAGGGCCTAACGGCTCTCCAAGCTGGGGAAGAAGCTCTCGCGCCTTCCCGGCCTGCCAAAAGTCATTACTGCCGAGTGTGGAAAGCCATCAGCAGGGTAGAGACCCCCGTCGGCAGGGTGACAGATTGGGCTGCGTAATCAGAGGAGGAAGGAGAGAGCACAGAAGCTGTCAGAGGCGAAAGCTCTTGGCTGGGGCCGCCAGAAAACTGGCAAGATGAGTTAGCGTGACTGAGTAAACAGCAAACAATCTCCAAATGATCCTTCCTCTCTCCCTGGAAGAGATGAACTTGTTTAAAAGGCACATCCCAAAGGAAGCCGCAAAGAACTTCAGTGAAGGAGAGAGAAATAAAACTGGATGAGACCCTCTGAGATACACAGCCCTTTATTTTCTTGTCTGCCAGCTTATATTGTCTGGCAAAAATATTTTATGGACTATATTAATATACATATGACATAGAGCAAATTAATAAAAGGAACAGCAGGTCCCATTGCTTACTAGAGCGGAAAGATGGGTGGAGAACATGGCATAAGGGACAAGGGAAGGACGCAACATTGTATGCATTGCTCTTTTGTGAGCCAGGTTTCAACATTTTGTGGGCACAAAACGTGATTTTGCAGTGAAAAAGAACAGAACCATCTTTGCGCAAACCGTTTTTTTTGCTGAGAGGAAGAAAAGGGTCAGAAAAAGCAATGCCCTCGGAGGCAGGAGGTGGTCACAGTGCCTGGCCACCCTTTGGATATCTGTGCTGGGGAGGCACCTGTAATGTGGGACTGGTGCAAAGTGTATCTCTATATTAAGGTGTCCATATGGTCCCCATTACTGTGGTAACAGGCCACCTCCTGGTTTCAATGCATTTGTTCTCCCAACATCTCTGTAAGGTAGAACAGTGCTACAATCCCCATTTTACAGATGGGAAGCTGAAGCACAGAGATTTTGGACTCAGACACCCAACTTACTGTGCTTAACGTGCTAACCGCATGCCAGCTGAGCCACAGTGACTGTAACTGTCAGGATTTGCATCCCTGCCTTGCAGTAAATGCAAAGTCGCTTAGGCTGAAATGAAGGAGGGTTATGATAAATGCATTACCTTACGCTACCCTCTTCACGGCAATCTAGGTTAATTCACATTACTCCCGTTTATGACACGTCAGGAGCAAAGAGACAACTATCGCTGCTCGGCTGACATGTGGCTACTTGCCTTGTCATCACAATTCCACATCCACTTGTATGGAGCCTGTGGCATGGCAGGAAATCAAGCCATATCTCCAGTGTCTCAAGAGGGAGCTCCCATCCACTGGGATTTCTTTATCCAACTTATTCTTCTTCCTACCTTGTCAACAGCTGTTGGTTTCCTGGCAGATTTTTCCTGCCAGCAGCTGCATTTCCCCCTCAAACGGTCTCACACAGGAACTGATGTCCCAGTGATTGCAATGATTTTCCTTTCTCTTTGTCCAAAATTGAGCATTCACTCCTTCCGAACACAAAACTGAAATTTCAGTAACAAGATATGTCCCTGAAATTTCTCAGGTATAGACAGCACGTGCACGAAGGATAACAGAGTTGAACAACTTATTATTTAGAATTCATTGAACACTTTTTTATCTTCAAAATACTTAATCTACACCATGGAAGGATGTACCTTTGCTTTGCTATCCTCCTCAGTTGAGATGCTTAAGTATGACCTCCATACACAGGGAAACCAAGTTACAGTTCATTTATGCATCACACAGATGCATTTTGACCTTGATCAGATCACTGAAAGGTTGTATGCACAAGCAGGACCAAGGCCAGCATGTAACCAGTACAGTTTTACAGGTGACGCAACAGATAATTCGGCAGCACTAAGTCAAACCTTCCTATACACATGGCAGTCCTAGCTTGAACTGCAGGCATAAAAGATAAAATTCAGCACCCACTCTGAAAAAAATTGCGACTAGTTTCCTTTAAGAATAATGTACTGCAAGAACAGGAGTCATTTCAGAGCTGAAGAGGGTTTCTCAGCTCTAATTACTCCCGATCGCTGTAATTTACAAGTTTGCGGTGGGTAGAAATCGCCAAGATTCACACATTTTCAGATCAACAGCTGCCACTATTAGAGAGCAAATCGTGCAGCCTTCTGCACCACTGCAGCAGGCTAGCTGTGGCACCGACAGGTCAGAAACGAGAAGTAGAAGGTGCCACCACAACACAAGGGTGCCAGCAAACTTCAGTTGAGGACAAGAATTTCTCCCTCAGCACCCTTGAAGGAAGCTTGAAGGGCAAAGCATGGAGAGCAGCAGAGCATGTGCATTTCTAATGACAGTGTTCTCTGGTTGGGCTTCCTTTCCATCCCTGCAGGTTTTTGGTTTTAACCTTGGGGTAGTCATTAAGACGGGAAATATTATACTACATCCAATTTACCTGGCAGTTATGGAGCGTACAACAAATTAGGATTGCGTTCTACTGACTGCATGTAGAGGGCAAGGTTCCAGCTTCAAATGAACAAATTTTTCCAGATGTAAGACCATGCAAAATACTTGAGGCTTCCTGTACAAGAGAGACACTTTTCCTGAATATGGTACCTTGCAGGAAAAGATCAGATAACAGTTTGCAAAGAGGGCACCAGTCCTAATTTGACATATGAGGTGCAGAAAAAGGAGATGACTTTCCTCAAGGTCAGACAGCGAGCTGGAATTAGAGCTCAGTGCCAAGTCCTCTGTTCTACCATTAGGTACCAGACAGGCCCATTAGTGTGGAGCTGCAAAGGGACTCTAAGATACTTACAGTGCAAAGCAAGACGCCAGTCTTGGATTTTAGGAACTCCTGGAAGACCTCTGTTCTTTCCTAGAGGATTGAAATACAAAAAAAATGAAAAGACTGCTTATGCACATTTCAATTCAAAGAGAAAGCAAATTAGCGAATGTAACAACTGAACACCTCATTCACTATATCATGTACTGCTCCAAAAGCAAGGGATGTGACTTCACCAGTTCTAGTCAGACTCCTGCAAAAACAAAACATCTGTGGCATACAGGTGTGGTCTCAGGTAGGAAGGCACAGTGTCTGGGACAAGCCTGAAAACATTTGGTCAAACCAAAGCATCTGACACCTCCATGGTTTGCTCAGAAGCGTGGCCTGTGTATGTCAAAAAGCAGTAACTGTTTCAGATGGAAAGGAGATCCACAAAAGATTAGGCAGCAGCAACAGAAGCCCTGGCATACTTAATGGGCAACACAGGCTTTTGTGAACGCATGAGAAAGCTGGACACCTTCGCTGCTGTCTGTCCAGTCACACAATGGGTATGATAAGCCCATTTTGTTGACACAGCGATACAGTCACATCACAAGAGATCAGCCTCATCATGTGCCCAATGGGGCATGCAGACAGGCACTGGACTGACTGTGTAATTATTAAGTATTGGGGATGCTCAGCTGCAGTTACTTACATGAACGGTTGTGGAATAAGTCTTCAAAAAACAGGGCAGGAGACAGGAGACCCTGGCCAGAACCCCCTGCGCAAAGCAGCAAGGAAGCAGGACTCCAGGATCTCGCAGGAAGCTGCACAAAGCTCTGAGGGCACCTTCCCCATGGCCTTCCCACAAGAAAAGGCCTCATACTGGTGAGGGCCAACAACGGGGCTGCTGATGCTGGAATGGAGGTCGTTTCTCCCCTCAAATGCCAGAGGCATTGGCTCCCCAGCCTTGTCCTCAAGGCCTGCACCAGTGGAACTCCCACTCCTAACCCACTCCTAACCTGATTTCAGGCTCCCAACCCCCAGATCTCAAATTACCCCACCTTTGCGCCAGTGGGCCCCAGAACTGCAGGAACCCATCAGTACAGCTCCTCATCTGCCTCTAATAGCCTCCTGCTTTGTCAGTCCCCTAACCTTCCTAAGCACATTCCAATTAGTTGAACTACTTTGGGGGTACTTTATTTCTTGATGAAAGCAATAGAAACTGACTCTCCAACTCACATTACATTGCTACACTTGCTGTCACACAAGACTATCCCTGAGCACTAGTAACCAAAGGCCTCATTAGCATTTGGTCTTTGCTTGCCAGTACCACCTATCCACCTACACTTCCTCCCCTTCAGCTGTGGGAAACAACTGTACTCACACTCCCCTGATCCAATTTCGTTTACTCTTTTCCTTTTCAGCGCTCAGGCTGCCTCTGCCCTCAGAAATACCAGATCCATTTCCCTCCTATCCCTTTTACTTTCTCCTTCCAAAATTTCCTTGTTTCCATGTTTCAAGCACTCCTTCTCAGAGTTCCAGCTAGGAGTTAAGTGAATGTCCTGTTACATTGATGATACATAAGAAACCTTACATACTTGACTCCCAGCTAGTAGTAGTGTTCTAGGAAAGAAGGGAAACTGGGGCCTTGCTGATGCACTGAACCCTCTGCTGACAAAATCTAAAGAAGAGAGCACGCTGCATCTTGTTGACAATGACAGCAGCCGTGCTCAGCAGTACCATATGGGATCCACAATTTAGCTCCATTAATGCTCTTAATTTGAAGACATCAAGCACTAATTACACACTGGGTACTAAAAAGGCAAAACCCTTCCCCTGGTGCCAGCTACTTAGTGGTGTTCTGTTGGCTTAACAGCTGGTCAGGGTAGAGTTGGGCCAGACCAGGCCTGCTCGCTCGCTCAGGCAGGCAGGTTGAGGAAAGGCCAGACTGCAGGGACAGCAAAGCACATGTTTCTGGTCTCCACAGGATGGGAATGAGTGAGAAAAACAATGGCTCTTCACCTCTTGCTTCATCAGAAGAGCTCTATTCATTTACCATGTCTGCTGTGCAGCTCAGAGTAGAGCGGTAATGCTCTCCATCACAGATCAAGGCAGGATCAGGGGCTGGACTTTCATGGGAGGCTTCTCAGCTACAGAGAGAAACACTGCATTGGCAGTTCATTTGACACTTCTTCCTTCTCAGCCCTCTGTAGCAAGTTCCAATCTCATTATCCATGCCTATCTGGCTAAAAACTAGACCTAATTCGGGGAAAACACTGTTATACTGCTATTATTCCATCCAGGGAAGAGCAGTCTGGCAAGACACTATTCTTCAAATCCTCATCTAAGAGGGGCAACTTATGGGGCATTGATGTTTTGGGTCTTGGATGATGTTTTCTTTAGCATTAAAAGTCTGTCTTGACTGCACGAGAGAGAACCATGGATAAATAAATGGTTTAAGTGCACCCACTGGGAATACAGAACGGCTGCCTCAGCCTCCTGAAGTAACACCTCTTGCCTCTTCAGCTGTGTTTTTCAGATACCGTTACCAAGGTACCTTCCAGAAGTGGGACAATATTCTTATTCTCATAAGCAGATGGAAGAGTGAGTCCCCTAGAGGTGAAATGACTCTCTGTCCTCTCTTCTGCCCTCCTCCCCAAAATCACCACATAATAAATCACAGGGAATAAGGAACAAAACTGCGTATCCTAACATTCTAAGAATGCTTACTTCCTGTTCCATGTTGCCATGCAGTCGTAGAAACTGTAAGGGTGCAGAGGAGACAAATTCAGATTGTTCCGACTCCAATCTTCCTGAAAGGACCTTTAGAAGGAGCTCATAGTGGAATTCCACTTGTTCACAGCTGGAGAAAAAGATGATCATCTTGTGGTGTTTTTCAAACTGCAAGGAAAACAAGGAAATTGCACAACACCATTTCCACAGGATTCTCCCAACTGCCCGATCATTACAAGATCTAGGTGGTTTCCACTTTCGGAGATATTCTTATCTGGGAAACGATTACAAGATTTGACACCAAATATCAAGTCCATAAAAGAAGCAGAAGTACCTGCTGCACAGGTATCTCACTGCCAGCATGAAAGACACAACAGCACCTTGGCCCTCTTGTGGCTCCCTTGACAGAATAAGAGATAAAGGAGTTGGAAAGGGCAAAGGGCTTCTGAGTAATACAAATGCAACCAGAGCCTCACCTTGCATTTCTCAAGGATAAAAGCAGCTAATGTGACAAGCCTCAATTTGCTGGGGACCATCATGACATACTGCTTGAGCTTCTCTGGAACAGCGAAGTTTTCTTGCTCCATGCAGCTCGTGGAGCTACTGGCTTGTCTGTCTGTTTGTGATGCTGGTTTGTGCACCTTCTGGGCTTCATCTGCTATGGAGATGCTGATGGGATCATTCAAACTGATATCAGCCAGCCGTGTGACTCCTAAATCACAGAAAATGAAATACACATGAGGTCCAGTTTGGGGTACCATTGAGGAGGGTGATGATACAGTCACATAAAACCCCTCAAGTAATACAATTCCAGCAAAAATCGGGCAAGGAACTAATAAGCCTAGGTTCACTGTGACTTTACTCTGGAATTTGAGACACGTATGTCAAGACCATGTAAGCATATGCACTGACAGAAATTCCAGTAACAAACGAGAAGTTTCACAAACTCAAAGAAATCAATAAGCATTATTCCACTTCTTCCAAGGGGTTCAGATTGGGCTGCAATACAATTAGACTCAGCCAACTATTTTGCAGATGCCTGTGCATTATTCAGCTATAGGAGACACTCTCTGTCTATAACCCACCTTCTGTGAGGGTGGCTGAGAGCAGGACATTCTGACGTGTTTCTCTCTCAGCATTTAAAGCATTGAGTATCACAGCTACGTCCTTCTCGAAGCCCAGGTCCAGGATCCTACAGAAACAGCAGAAGCAGGAAGGAATGAGGACAAAGTCTTAAGGCTAAATGAGCCAGTTAGGAATAAGGGAAGTGCTAGAGTGGACCAGATCTTTGGCCCACCTAGCATCATGTTCCATCTTCACCTCTTGCCAGTGTCAGAAGACACTGAGAAAAACCTCTGCAATGAATAACTGCAAAATAATCTGTCCAAAAGGGCCGTTTCTTCCTAATCTCAGACATCTGGTGTTTGGCTGAGGCCACTGAGTGCAACTGGTTTTAAATTCTGTGTGTGGTCTCTTTTTCAAATATTCAGTGAATTATCACATGTCGATGCAGAGGGTCTCATAATAATTTTTCATACCCAAAGACTTGGAAGCTTACCTGTCTGCTTCATCAATAATCAGCCACTGAGTGCGACGGAAATGAATGCATTCTGTGGACCTGATATGATCAACCAGGCGACCAGGAGTTGAAATGAGGATATTTATCCCTTTACGTAATCTGTAAAAACAAAAGAAGAAAGGAGGAGAAAACAAAACATACAGGTTATCAGTGACTCTGGAATAGGAACTCAGAGTTAGGAACCGGAATCTACAGAGTTAAAAATGATGACTGCAGTAAAATCAACAGTACTTTTGCACTCATTGAAAGTGAAATTTCTTGGAAAGCTAAATTTTATCTTTGACCATCATTGACACCTGGAGGCAAACTCAGTGATAAAGACAGGGTGGAATGAACTATCAATAATATTAAAATAATTTAAAACACCAAAGCTAGGTTTTCTGTTGTGAACAAGTACTTTTTGTACTGTCAAGAGTAAATTTCTTTTTCTGTATGCTTATACACAGAGAAATGAAAATTCCATTTTGGATTACCAGCTTACAACTTAATTCTTGAAAAGGGAAAAAAAAAAAAAGAGATTTTTAACACCAGGAAATCTCTTCTCCAGAAAGCAATTTCCCCCATAACAAATACTGCAGACAGCACTGAGTGGTAAGCAAATACAGGTGTTTGTCAGAGGAGGAAAAAAAGTACTGACACAAGAGATCATCTTCTCAGAAGGCTCATCAGCATTTTAGAAATGGATCCAACTGGGGGAAGTGAATACTTCCTGCTGACCAAGTCACTGTGGCTGTGTAAGATTCAGGGGGATCACAGCTTGCTCCCAACTCACAATCCTCTCTCCCAGTTAGAAAAGCAGTCTAAAGAAGAGTAACAGATAAAAAGGCTGTAGAGCAAGAGGACCCAAAATACAATTTAAGAAGTTGGCTTCCTACCTGGCTTTTTCTGATTTTCTCTTTTCTCCCCCCATTAGCACTCCAGGCACGATCCAGGCAAACGGCTACAGAAAGGAAAACCAAGATCAATATAGATTGCTCTTAATGAACAGATAGAGCCTAATCCAAAACCAATGTTTCTTGGCAAAAAGAGAATGGACTGGGACTGACATCAGTGAGCATCTGATTTGATCTAACAGACAAAGCCTACATGCACTCTCTCACCCACAGCTACATATCAATGGCACCTTGAGTTTCAGCCACGGAACCCAATTCCCACATCCTCTAGAAAGCTAGAAATGCAATAATGTTTGCATCACTTCCAATCACATAATAATAGTTCTTTTCCTTCTCAACATGTAGCCTAAGTGTTCAAAGACAAACCACAATGCTATTTCTTCATCTTGCATCTAAGCAGTCGCTTCCTGTGGCTAAGGAAAATGTAAGAAAAACACAGGACCTATACAGTTTATATACACAAACACAGACTTACGCACATGCAGTCGCCATGTTTGTGAACATTAAATGTCAGTCCCATAGATACTGGCAGGAGATTTTGACACTTTAATGAGGTCCAGCCCTTCATTGAATCCAATATTGCCCAGTGTTTACAGGAGAGATAATCAAAACACACTATTGCCATCGTCTCAATCCAGAGGAAAGGCAGAACAGAAGCAGAGCACAGCTTGTAAGTATTGCACGCATCATGACTGGTAAATAGGCTTAAGTTTGTATGGGTCACTGCTTGCCAGAAATGCTCCAACAAAACAGTTTCTACAAAAAGAGTTACTTTTTAAGGTTCAAAAAAAGGAGGCTTTCTAAGCAAGATCCATACAATATAAACTCAGGAGCTGGCATTAGAGTACTGCACCAAGAGCAGCTCAAACAGCCTTTTTCTCTCAGAAATGACACAATTACATTGCAGCCTCCGTTGTCCAGCCCTTCCAAGGCCCAGTCCAACCATGATCTACACCTTCTGCTTTAGGTCACTGTGACAGTTTACACTGGACTTGATGCAACTGCATGTTATATGTAACAAAGAAATCATAGAATCATAGAATCACTAGATTGGAAAGGAACCACTGGATCATTGAGTCCAACCATTCCTAACACTCCCTTAAACCACGTCCCTAAGCACTTCATCAACCCATTCCTATCGAAGGGGGGTCAATCCAGACTTTGTCCTTCAAAGGACGGACATAAAAAGTTCACTCATGAACAACTTCTAACTACTATGGAAGAAGACTGAAGTACTTTAAACCTCAGCATGACACACCAAAATTTTACTTGGTAATTCCAGCACCAAAAAAACTCAGAAAGTGCCTTATTATTTCAAAGAAAAAACAGAAGAGAGAGTGTGACTACGGATCAGATAAATGATTTAAATAGCTTCTAGCCCCAAGGTAAGATACTCTGCCTCAATTAAAAGGAAAGCACTATCATTTAATGATTTTAAAAGCCTTCTAATTTCTCCAGCCATTCAATTGGCAAAGCAGTTCACCAAGCCCTTCTGCCATCTGAAACCCATCTGTCTAGTATTAGTTTCAGAAAGACAGTACTTGTCATTGTGAGCGTTTCTATTCATAACCCAGACCTGAACAATGGCAGGTACTTCTGAAAACAAACTGTCGTGAAAATCACCTATGCTTGTTTACGAAAACATGGGCAACTTAAGTGCCATAATGAATCACTTATTTGTTCATTTAACAGTTTAATACATGCCACAGGGAAATCACACTTAAAAGGCATACAGATTTATCTTTAAAGACCACATATCTTGCCAGATGCTGGATTTCCTTAGACATCCAGCTGAACTCACACAAATCGAAGTTGTTCAGCATCTTGCAGCAGGAGGCTCAAGGAATAAGAACACAGAGCACTGAATTCTTACCTTAAGTAGTTTCTGCATTGTATCAAAACTCTGGAGCGCAAGCTGGGGAAATCAACAAAAGAAAGTGAGCTCTGAAAAAGTCCCTGGACTACAAAAATGGACTTCAAGTCGTATCAACTCAAAATGCAAGATCATCTAGCTATGCATATTATCGGAATTCTAAATACATCCTTAAGATTTCTTTTAGAAGCTATGTATTACTTTATTCTCTTGCACAATCCTTCTCATAGTTGGACCTGTTCAAAAACCTCCCTACTGGTCCAGCTCCATGAGCCAGCTCTGGGAGCAATACAGACTTCTGCAGGCTTCTGTGAATGCCCCAGGGAGAAAAAAAGCTGAAGTCATGTAAGATTTTACTCCTCTGGAAGAGTAAAAGAGAAAATAGTGCAATTTGTGGAAGAAAACCACTATGTAAAGGAAGTGCAGTTCAGAGGTTAGTTATCTTCTGGCCATCAGGGCAGACGACATCATTCCCTCATCTGATCCGTGGGGTGGATCACATCACTGGATCTTCCTACCTCTCCGTTTCCCAATCAGTAAAACAGAGATGATGTGCAAAAAGCTTGCAAACCCAAACGTTTGCTCAGCAGGAAGCATTTAGCTGTTGGGTTTTATGTGCTGCCTGACAACCATTTCTGCTTCCAGTGAAGCTCACTGAGAAAGGGAATCATGCCACCCCGATCCATACATGGCGCAAGTATGCAATTAAGGCTTAGTTACAGGAGTAAAATGAAAATGCTCTGACTATACACACTACACATTATTATTTGCCAAGCTTCAAGAAAGGCCATTGCTTTCACAACAAAGTAAAAGTAATACCAACTCTAATTACAAATTACCTTCTTAAGTACTTTCAATAGCAGCCCTTTAAACAAGCTTACAGTTTCCTACATGCTTAGTATTCATGCAGCATCCTAGAGAGGCAGTACGTTTGCTGCTGTAAAAATTTAAATAGCTTCAGAGCTTTCTCCTTTCACAGAACTGAGCTGAGATATTGCACTGCAGGTTGCATAAAACATTGTGCCCCAAACTAGATACCTGCAATCAATTCTCCACATGGAAGTTATTATCATTTGACACACACGCACAAAAAAAAGGTTGATACCCTCCTCTGAAATTGCCTTTGCAATTGGAAGTAATATAAATCAAACAGAAGAGAGTTCAGTGGAGAAACCAGCACTTGGAAGCCTCAACTTCAGCATTCGCTCATAGATGTGGAAAAAAAAGGGCTTTAAAAATGAAACGTTTGTATAAACCTACACATTTGCAAAGCTGATTCCACTGGTTTACTCACTGCCCCTGTGTGAACTAGGCAAGCTCCCCCCCAGGCACTGAGCTAGAGAGTTTCTCCAGTCTTCACAATTATTTGCCACTGCATAAGGAAACTTAGAGATTCTTTCTTTCTTCCTTTGGCATGGCATTGCACAGAAAAAGACAGTGTGCATCCAGAGAGCAAACACTCCTTTGAGGGCAAGATTCGAGCTAAAGGACAGATAAGGTTTCCTAAGGCAGTTCCCTGGAGGACCCTCATCTACACACTAAAAAAGACAGCACCAGAAAGAAGAAAAGGCCACCTACCTCTCTTGTTGGGACCAATATGAGTGCATAAGGCCCATCGCTGCGCTGTAAACAAAGAAGACAAGAGGTCCACTAAGAAGAACATAGCACTGATATACAGAGCACTTCCACATCTGGCTGTTAGCAGCTGCCACAGTGAATTCTGAAGGGTTTTAGTATAAGTTTGTACACGACAGTTTGGGGTATTCCCCCTTGGCAGCTTTTTTTTTAAAAAATCAAGTCTTTCAACTATCAATACTGCATTGTCTTTTCCTTCCCCCTTGGAAACCTACAAGACAAGTCAGGATGCCTCCCTTCCAAAAAACACAAATGACAGCAGATCTGCAGCAGCATTTTCTGGTCAACCAGATGATCCTAATTGGGAGCAATTATCAAATCTTACTCCATGTCAAAGATTAAGAACTTATTACTCCTAAAGACATGGCAGTAGCCTCTGTTTTCAGTTCTCCATGTTCCAGACCACAGTCTCTTCCACACTCTGCCTTTACCAACTTCATGATTTATCCTATTTACAATTTAGCCTACTGCATGAAGAAATCGGGAATGTGTAATATGGTTCTTCTATCACCTGTGTCTCAACAGCACAGGAGGATCACAGAATCCACAGCACAAATAAAGAGGAAGAGAGATTGCTTGACCTCTGTATCAAGAAGAGACAGTGATCAGTACAAGACCGCATCTTATTTTTATTAGTCTTAATATCAAAAGTGAATTACATTTAATTCTGTTGCACCTACCTGTATTTTGGAATTCATTCCTTGCAAAGACTGTACAAGTGGAATCCCATAGGCAAGAGTTTTACCTTTATAAAAGGGAGAAAATTGGAAGTTTCCATGATTAAAAAAGTGGCAATTACAGCATTCCATCAAATTAAAGTACTAGTCATCCCACCATTTATAAACTAAGGTCAGAGTCTGGAAAAGTTTAATGGAGTACATAAGTTTGTACATCAAGAGCATGTGCTGCTTAGCTCCGCCGGCCCCCTGGATCTCATGCCCAGCATGAGCCTTGGCTAGGCCCACATGCAATGGCTGGCAGATGCACATCAACGCTCAGTCCCACCATCGCACTGTTACACAAGTTTGCATGGCCTCTGCCTGTCACTTCCATAAGGATTGTGAGGTTTTACATTGGTATTTGGAATCCCATTTAATACAACCTAGGGAAGGAGACTGACAATTAAATACTGACCTGAACCAGTCTGAGATCTCACTAGAGCATCTTTGCCTTGCAGGAGCACAGGAATTGTTTGCTTCTGAACACTGCATAATAAACAAAACAGGTTAGGAAATACGAATGGGGCATAGGATAGAATTCCAAGGTTTTAATGTACAGTGACTGGTTCAAAACGGTTTACCCCAATTCCACTCATTCATTCTGCTGTGTAGCTACACTAGTAGAGGTGATTTATAAGAAAAGCCGCTAGACAGGCATCGGATTTGATAAATTCATAACAAAGACGGGTTTATGATTGGAGTATCAAGTTAGAAGGCAGGACTCCAAGGTTCCATCTTCAGCTCTGACAAGTGACTTGCTGTGTAACTTACAAATTATTTCTTATCCCAGATTTTGAAAGCAACAAATCCTATGGCTAATGGGACAGTTTAACAGGTACAGTGCTCTTCACAAACCAGTGACATCTAAAGAAATCACCATAGATGATTGGCTTTAAGGGGTAGTGAAGTACAAAGTCTTTACATGAATTTGCTTACCTGGTCATGCTACTTATCTTCAGGACAGTGTTTATTGTGGATACCTAGAGAGATAATAAAGAGCTGATATTTATTCTCTACATTACTGGCCCAGGGCAAATGGATGTAGAAAGTTCCCATGTCCTCAAAACACTTCTGTTAGTTAATCAGCATTCTACCACTGCTGGGACATCATGAAATACCCAACTTGCTAAAACCCTGGACTCCCAAATAGTTTTCTGTGGTTTTTTGGTATTAAAACTACAACAGTGAAGGGTGCTGGGATAGTACATTTGGGAATGGGTCAGGATACAGGTCAGCATGTTGAACTAAGAGACTGCAACACTATCAGGCAAAGTGCTGGCAAGTCTGTCCAAGCTGCCACAAATAAAGGTGCTCTCTCACCTGCTCACCCCACAAAAGCATGTTTAAGGCACACTTACCAGATGTGGATGCAGGTCCAACTGGCTAAAGGAATCTGTAGTGAAAACCTTTTCTTGCACCTGCTGCACTGCTTTTCTGAGTTAGGGGAAACAAACCAAAAAAAAGTGCATGGTGTGGTTAAAAACTGTACAATTGTATTCTACGTGAACAGCAACGAAACTACATATACCAAGCAACTGCTTTGCCCAAGCAAGGGCAGGAATTCAAGACACTGAATTTCAAAGCACTGAAAGAGGGTTTTTACCCCCTGTTTATTTAAAATACCTGTTAATTTCTGGGATATCAGGGTTGTTTCTAAACAGGCTGGACGTTTTAACAAAAGGTCTGTTTTTTGGGCCTTCATTTCGGTTGTCAGTCAGCTGCTTCTTAGGAAGAGATTTTTGAGATGAACTCCCCTTTTCCTTGACATCAGCTTCCGTAGCGCGTTTCTTGAAGGTGTTTATTGATGGCTTACATTTACGTTTCAAAGGTGGGTTTCCATGTGGTGATTGGAACTTTCTTTTCAGACCGTGAGACTGCTATAATGTTAACAAACCAGAGAGCAAATATTCATTACTGACTGAGAATTAACTGTATTATACCACATTGAACAGAAATGTCAGCTCACAACCCTTATTTTAATTCCCTACCCCATTACTAAAGAAACAAAGTTTGACTTTTGAAGCTAGAACTTCCTGGTTCAACAGATTCACCATTGGGCCAGAGATCTCTGAGCACTACTGAAATGCAAATGAAATCTAAAGTCATGTGCAGTGCTCATCTCTAAAAGATTTCAGCTATCTTCTACAGCAACTGAGCACAACACACTTTAAAGACCTTTCTCAAAAGCTTTGCAAATCTCCTTATTACATTAAAGCCATCCCTGCAGGCTTCCTTCTTTCTGTGGCCAGGAACAATGGCCTGGACTTCACCCTAACTTAGGTGTCTGCCAACTTCCAGCATTTCTGAGCTCCTTATTTCTTTTGCACGAATCGGTCTACTTTACTGATCTTCCAATCACCTTAAGAAAAACTTTTCCTTTCCCCACATCCCTCCAGGAACAGCAAAGAAGAAAATTAAACTTAACTTCCTTCGGTCCCCAAAGCCCTTCAACACCCTCCAACTCTTTTCCAATGAACTTGTTTTTCCCAACACAACTGCAAAACTCCAAAATGTGAAATTCCGGCACTATCTTTCCAATTTTTTTTCCCTTGCTCTGCCATTCTTAGCCACGCATTCTGATTTCCTTTATTTTCCGAAGAAGCATGTTTTCAAGTTCTATTATGTTTTCCACTTGTTTCTTCATACTTTTGGCAATGAACTAAAACCCAACCTCCAATCACCAGAGTGACTGATCAGGAAGATGACACTGGTGCTGCTCTACCTCAAAGTACCCATTACAGCCTGGGTAAACCCTGGGAAACACATAACTCCCACATTGTTTTGCACGCTATTTTAAGACCGATTTAAAAAATGAGAATAATAATTGAAACACACCAGAATTACAACAAAGATGACTTTAAAATTGAAAAGATCTATTTAACCCATTCTTGTCCTCCTTTCTTCAAACTTAGGAGAGGGAAACACCTATTTTCGAAGCTCCCATTCCCACACCTCAGAGCTTTCCCACAGTTTGGGCTCTCCTTGCCACACCAGGAGGCTTCAGCATCTCACAGCCCTCCTAAGCGACGCAGGGGGCTACACCATCATCACCCACAGCTTCAGCTCAACACGTGAAACGACACAAGCACAGCAAGGTCAGGGCAGAGCAGCCCTGTTTTGAAGGGATTAGGGCATTCCAGTCCCATGGAACCTGAGGTGTACAGGCTTGCTCCAGGGCCCCTGTGCCATTCTCAACGCCGTGTCAGGGAGGGAAAAGCCAAAGGCTGGAGCTTAGAAAGTTTTCAGATGCTGACACCTCCCTCCTACTACCCTGACCCCATCCTTTGCCCTTCCTCCCCCTTTCCTGATGCTTTCCCATACTTCCCCCTCTACGCGTCCCCCAACCCCATCCCATATCCCCCACCCCCATCCCGTATCCCCCATCCCGTGTCCTCCCGTTCCTCCCCTGACCCTGTCTCATCTCCGGCCTTGCCTCCCCTGACCTCGTACCTCGTACCCCGTCCTCCCCATCCCTCCCCTGACTCCGTCCCATGCCCCCCCTCCCTCCCCCGACCCCATCCCGTGCCCCCTGACCGCAGTCCCACCAGTGCGAGAGCCACGGCCTCGCCCCCCGGTGTCCCGCCAGAGCGGCCGCTGCTCGGGCCAGGCCCCAGCCGCACCTACCCGTCCCGGGACTCCGCTCCCGCGGCCGCGCGGCGCCGAGGTCAGGTTGAGCAGCAGCACCCCGCCCGCCGCCATGGTTCACAGGGCCCCGGGCCGGGCCCAGGCGGGCGGCGTGAGGCGCGGATTCTCAACCCGGAGCCCCAGCACCGCACGCGGGGCACCGGCGGTCGCTGCGGGGGGCTTCGCGGGGGCTTCAGCGGCGGCGCAGGCGGCAGCGGGGACAGCCCAGAATGGGGGCTTTGGAGGCAGCGCAGGGAGCAAACGAGGGCTTCGGCAGCGGCGTGGACAGCTCCCGCTGGGGACTTCGGAGCGGCGCAGGCAGCGGTGCGGGCAGCCCCGGGCGGGGACTTCGGAGGGCGCGGCGCATGCGTGTTGCGTGCGGCGGGAAGATGGCGGCGGAGCGAGGGGAAAGCCCGTCGCTGTCGGCGGGGGAGGAGGAGCCGGTCGGCGTTGAGGCGCTCGGTGAGGAGGCGGCGCCGGCCCCCAGCGCCGGGTTCCGTGTGACGGCGGTGCGGCGGGAGCCGGCGGTGCGGCTACAGCACGGGGTGAGTGGGCTGGAGCCGCTGGCCTGGTCCGAGGATCACCGGGTGTCGGTGAGCACGGCCCGCAGCATCGCCGTCCTGGAGCAGCTCAGCGACGTCCACAGCGGCGGCCAGGAGATGGTCATCCACCGCACCGCCGTGCCCGCGCCCGCCGCTGCCTGCCTTCTCAAGGTGAGGCACCGGGCACCTCCCCCGCTGCAGAGAGGGGGAAAAAGCTCTCCTCGCCCAGTAACACCCGAGTGCTTTGTGGTCCCGCACCAAGCGGGTGTCAGGGACTGGGGAGGTTTAGACTGGAGATTAGGAAATATTTATTTACTGAAAACGTGGTGAAGCCTTAGAAGAGGCTGTTCAGGGAGTCTCCATCCCTGGAGAGGTTCAGAAGATGTGTGGATGAGCCACTTCGGGACATGGTTTAGTCAGCACAGCGGGGTTGGGCTGATGATTGGAGTGGATGAGCTTAGACGTCTTTCCCAACTTTAATGATTCTGTGACTGCAAAGCTGGGTAGTTTTACTAAGAATGATTCTAGCTCTTTGATAACTGTTATTTCAATAAAAAAATTCTTAGTTTGCTCCCTTAGCTGAAAGGTTTTTGCAGCAGGGGTTGTTCTGTGTTTCACGGGGCATATGACTTCACACCCGTTGGCACAGAGAGTGACAAGTCTGGGGGAATACAGCACCAAATAATAATTCTTTTGTTGTGGGCCCAGTTTTATTTTTCCAAAATGGTGCTGAGAATGTGGAATAATTTGAGTTGAAGTATTGAGTGCTGTACAGTTTGAGTGTTATGCCAAATACCCTGAAGGGTGAGATCCAACACAAAAAGACTGTCATTCTTTTTATTTAACAGTTAAGAAAATCAACTACAATCACCTTCAAAACAGTTCCTTTCTGAGCTGACACACGGCTGCCCACAATGCTGCCAGCTTCAGAGCAGATCATTTTCTGAAAGGCTGTTGAGGATCTCCATCAATTTTGCTTTCACATCTTCTACAACAAAAAAGAGTTCCTTTGAGCATGGACTGGGTCTTTGGGAAGAGGCAGCCAGGTCTGGTGAACAGAGTGGGTACTCAAGCACTGCAGTGTTATGAGTTAAAAACTGCTTCACAGACAAATAATTGTGGGCTGGTGTGGTGTCTTGATGTGAACTTGCTGTTTGCTCTTCACTGATGTTTTCTGACTAAGGGTAAGAAAACGTCTGTATTTGAACCTGTGTCCATTCATGCTGAATGAAGCGATTGAGCTGAGCCTTGTCTCACTGTGGCAGGTCAGAACATGTTCTGTAACTATCTCTGTCTTTCTCCTCTCGCTGCCAATTCCTAAGTGATGGGGTTAGTCTTGGGTTTCTGTGTCACACCTCGTACACTCCTCAGAACAGAAGCATAAAAACAGGTGAAGACTTAGTAGTTGAATCAAAAGTATAGAATTCAGGCCAACAGTGAAGCTGAAGTCTTTAAGGGTGATGTAAATTAACCATTGGAACAGTGTGGTATAGGGTGTGATAAGGTATGCCCTGTTTCCAGTGGGAATTAATTCCAGGAATGTCTTCCTTAAAAAAAGTTCTGCAGTTGTATTAAAAAGTCCTTTTTTCTCACCTTCTAGGTTGGTCCAAAAAAGGAGGTAGCAGAATGTAAAGAGAAGTTTGCAAATTCGATGGATCCAACCGTTAGCCAGACTTTTATGCTAGATCGAGTATTCAATCCTGAGGGGAAGTCGTTGCTGCCTATGCGAGGATTCAAGTATTCCAGCTGGTCCCCACTGGGCTGTGATGCAAACGGAAGATGCCTGCTTGCAGCTTTAACCATGGACAATCGATTGACCATCCACGCAAACCTCAACAGGCTGCAGTGGGTACAGCTGGTGGATCTGACTGAAATCTATGGGGAGCGCTTGTATGAAGCCAGTTACAAACTCTGCAAGGCTGACACTCCCTGCGGAGAACTGGGAGATTTCTCCGAATTTCAGCGACGGCACAGCATGCAGACTCCTGTGCGCATGGAGTGGTCAGGCATCTGCACCACTCAGCAAGTGAAACACAACAACGAGTGCTGGGATGTTGGCAGCGTGCTATTAGCAGTGCTCTTTGAAAATGGTAACATTGCTGTTTGGCAATTTCAGCTTCCGTTTCTGGGTAAGGAATCAATTACTTCTTGCAATACCATAGAGTCCGGAATAAATTCCCCAAGTGTCTTGTCTTGGTGGGAATATGAACATAACAACAGAAAGATGAGTGGACTTATTGTAGGCAGTGCTTTTGGACCAGTTAAGATCCTTCCTGTCAATCTAAAAGCAGTCAAAGGCTACTTTACGCTGCGACAGCCCGTAGTCCTGTGGCAAGAAATGGACCAGTTACCTGTTCACAGTATCAAATGTATCCCCCTGTACCACCCCTACCAGAAATGTAGTTGTAGTTTAGTGGTGGCTGCAAGAGGACCTTACGTGTTTTGGTGTCTCCTGTTGATATCCAAAGCGGGTCTGAATGTCCATAATTCCCACGTGACAGGGCTTCATTCTTTGCCAATCGTCTCTATGACTGCGGACAAACAAAATGGCACTGTGTACACATGCTCCCGTGATGGAAAGGTAAGGCAGCTGATCCCTATATTCACAGACATTGCTTTAAAGTTTGAGCACCAGGTGATTAAGCTCTCAGAAGTGTTCGGCTCTGTCAGGACTCATGGAATAGCTGTTAGCCCCTGTGGTGCGTACTTAGCAGTTATTACGACAGAGGGCATGACTAACGGGCTTCACCCAGTTAACAAAAACTACCAAGTTCAGTTTGTAACCCTTAAGACTTTTGAGGAGGCAGCTGCGCAGCTCTTGGAATCTTCTGTTCAGAACCTTTTCCGGCAGGTGGACTTGACGGATCTTGTACGCTGGAAAATTTTGAAGGATAAGCATATTCCTCAATTCTTACAGGAAGCACTGGATAAAAAGATTGAGAGCTGTGGTTCTACTTACTTCTGGCGGTTTAAGCTATTTCTCCTGCGGATTTTGTACCAGTCTATGCAGAAAGCTCCTTCAGAGGTCATGTGGAGACCTTCACACGAGGATGCAAAAATCTTGATATCAGATTCCCCTGGGATGGGCAGCACCGAAGATGATCAGGAGGAAGGAACTTCTAAACAAGCCGGCAAGCAGAGCCTGTGTGACACAGGCAAAGGTACGGACATAGATGACACTGCAGATGATTCTCTTCCTCAGTCAAGTGATGTAGGAGGCCGTGAGCCAATGGAAGAAAAGCTTCTTGAAATACAGGCACAGATTGAGGCAGTAGAAATGCACTTGACACGGGAACACATGAAACGGGTGCTGGGAGAAGTTTATCTACACACGTGGATTACAGAAAACACCAGTATTCCCACCAGAGGAGTCTGTGACTTCTTAATGTCCGATGATGGCTATGATGACAGAACAGCACGAGTAAGTGCACCTCTATGCTCTGGGGATTCAGTGTTACAAGTGACTGCTCTCTCCGTGCTCTGTATCCTTAAAGGAAAACAGTTTTAGGAGTGGGGAAGAGAACTGTAATCATGTCATCCGTGCCAGGCAGCTTCTGTTGTCCTTCCTTGAAATGAGGGAGTAGGAAGAATGTAAATAGAGACATTGAAATTCGGGTCAAGTACAGTAAAGAGTAAGAATGCTGAGTTTTTGCAGAACAAGGGAGAGACTAGGGTTGTTTCACTGTTGCTGGTGGGTTTAGAACAGGTGCTGATTGAGAAGGATGTTTATTTTCATGGCTAAGCTTATTTGATTGTCTCTAAAAAACTAAATTGAGGAGGTAATTCCTCTGGTCAGCTAAGTCTGCAGTTCTAACTTAAGAGTTGCAGTATCTCTGTGGCAGGGAACAGTTCTTTTAAGCACCTAAGTCCTTAAATCACTTGAACTCTAATACATTGCATTCACAAGGTGAGAGAAAGGCAGCACATTTCCATTACTGACGTAGCCTGGGGTTCTCTTTGCTGGATGTAGAAGCAAGCAGGTCACATGGCATGGCCTTCAGGAGTTCACCAGGGAAGCGTTCTGGCAGAACTGGGGTTTTCTAGCATCCAGTTACTATGAATTGAAGGTCTGAGAGGTTGATTCCTGTCTTGTAAATGTTTATAGTGATAAAAAGCTGATTTCCAAATTCTATTTTATCCCTTCAGTTTGCTATCACATTTTAAAGGTCCTTGGGATGTGGTTTATATCTATTGAAATATCAGACAAATTTGATCGCATAAGTGTTCTGCTATAAACATCATGTATACTCCGAGACAGCTGCTGAAGACACACATCCAGATAATTTCTGAACAGGCCAATTCCTGCAGTGCTTTTTAAATTTGAAGTAGCTTAAATTTGCTTTTAAGTTTTGTATAAATTCCGACAGGACAGAAATCTTTAGGTGATGACAATAAAATGAGAATAAATTAATACATATCAATGTATTATCTTTCTTATTTCATTGTTTTTAATTCAGTGAAGTGGATAGATCTTTGCATCCTGTATCATATTCTGAAATCACAGCATCCCCAGATGTTCCCACCTTTCTGTAGGCAGCTGTCTCGCTGTGACCAATGCTGACTCTGTGTATCCCCAGGTGCTGATTGGGCATATCTTAAAGAAAATGAACAAACAGACTTTTCCAGAGCACTGCAGCTTGTGTAAAGAGATCCTGCCGTTCACTGATCGCAAACAGGCAGTCTGCTCTAATGGACATATTTGGCTCAGGTAACCTGTTCTTAAAGAGTTGTTGCCATTCCCTTGATGACTTAAACATATTTAAATAGCTAACCTAACACACTTTCTGGTGTTGCAGCAAACAGTCACAAAGCATGTTCTCTGTCCTGCAGTTCATGGCACCTTTTGCAGGCTGTTATGTGGTTTCTTCCCTGAGAAAGTGGATTTGGTTGTCTTGCTAGTATGCTCTTTTCAGAATAAAACACGTTTGATGGTCCTTTTTTCTTCAAGAAGGAGGAGGGAGGAAATTAAGCACAAGTCGTCCTTCAGAGCAGCGCATTAAGGAGGGTTTGTTCTGGCTGCTTCAGCATTTGAAAACAAAGTAATTTAACAAAGAATGATTGGAAAAATACTACACTGAGAAGTCAGACAAGTTCTGGAACATCTGGAAAAAGAAGTGTACTGATGCTGACTTATTAGGTACATGGCAATTGTCCCTGGAGACTTGGCAAGTCAGTAGTCTGTCACTTAAAGAAAAACCTTTGCCTAAAAGATCCTGTGTGCTAGTTATGTTAAATAGTCATTGCCTTAAAGACACTCGGGTTCATCTCCTGTGCAGTAACCTCAGCTCAGGGTGCAGGAGCAGGTCACAAACAAACCCCCAAGCCTTTTGATAAAACAACTTGTCCTTTCACAGGTGCTTTCTAACCTACCAGTCCTGTCAGAGTTTGGTATACAGGAGGTGTTTGCTTCACGACAGCATTGCACGGCATCCAACCCCAGAAGGTAAACTGTTCCTGTGGCAAAAGGGGCAAGATTACATATTCCTAAGTTTCATCTGCAAAATGACTAGAATTAGTTCCACTGACTTTTCTCCTTTAGGTAGTTACGTGAAATACGCTGCATTTCATGTTGTCCTGTTGTACACGCATTCGTGGCACAAGTTAATTACAAAAGAGGACTGCAGAAATTAATTTGTAAATATTCAAGTTGGATGTATTAGTGTGCAGGCCTGCAAGTGATGAAGGTTTCTGTTTCGGTGTAAGCTGTATTGATCACGCCCAGGCTAAGAAATAGTTGGCACCTGGCTGGCTTAGCTCCCAAACCTGCTCCTGCAGGTTTGCATTGTGTGAAGGATCTAATTTCAGTCAAGAAAATAAGAACACTGCATTTGTGGCATGGTGATTCTTCAGGTTTTTTACTTATGTAGCTATTCAGATGAGTATGTAATGATGTAGCATGGCGTGTTTCACCTTCATTTTGTTCCCTACTGAAGTGAGATTTAAACTGGTAGTACCCAAAATTTCAATGTAGAAATGGAGTTGGATTCCTTCAGAACTCACTTAATCCTGCATGGTGGATAGGTATAAACTGTTCCAGGATTACTAGTTTATCCATCTCTGGTATCATTCTTGTCTCCAGTTTTAAACAACTTGTTTTCTTATTTGCAGATCCTGAATGGATCAAGAGGTTATTGCAAGGACCTTGCACATTCTGCGATTCTCCTGTGTTCTAGAGAAGAGCTGTGTAAAGATGGAAAGTATTTTCTGTGCTGCATAAGCTCCCTTCGGTCTGGAGGGATATCAAGCACAGGCATGCAGACTTTATTGGAGCGGGAAGACATTGTCCACAACCCTGTAAATAGAACATCGGAGGTTCTAGAAACTCCTTAAGTCCAGAGCCTGTCCCACACTCCAGAAACGAGTACATCTGGAAGAGTGGGTTTATAGAGCGGTTTGGAAATGCACCCCGTTGAAGCATCAGCAGCTGGACATGCTTCATTTCACTGAGAAGGAACTGAAGTCTTAAGCATGCGGTGTGAACCGTCCTTTCTGCCCAACAACTGCAATTCCTAAAAGCTAGGATGGGAACAACGGAGCTCCCTCTTGAGTGGTCTTGGTGGGTAGAAAAGGCTTCAGCTTGCGGTGCTGTTTGCTTTTTAACAGGCACTGGCACTTGCTTCAGAATATTAAACTATCAAATAATTTGTGGTTCTAATTTCTTGCAGAGTGAAGCGTGTGCCAGTTACAGCCATATGAAAGAAATTGGCCATTGTATTAGTTTCACTTAAAGTCTAGAAGAATAACTGCCTCTTAACTGTTATAACAGTATTGCAGTCAGAAAGGTAATATTGGCTGCTTGGGTCAAATATGGATCAGTAAGAATAACTTTTAAATGTAATTATTAAACTAATAGCAATTAGATTAAACACTAATATATATATATATATATATAAATCTCCAATGCTCTTAAGTCTCTTGCCCCTGCTTTCTTTTTCTGAACTAAGTTCTAACCACTTCCTTGCTTTTGCCACTACGTATGCTTTTTGTTTCTCTCAACTCTACCAACAGGAATCACCTTTTCCAGTGTAACTCAGTTCCCAAAAACGTTACCTTATTTTCAATTGAACTGAGAGTCTCTCTTACACGGAAATGGTTTTTACAGATGTTTGACACAGAGTAATCACTCTCAGCTGATACTTTCTCTTTTCATAATAATGCAGTAAAACCCCAAGCCTGCTCCAAACTCAAATACCATCATGGCTGAGATGTTGGAATTGAAGTTTCCACGGGCTGTCAAGAAGCCCTGGGAAGCTATTCTTGTATAAACCTGACTTTCATCAAGAGATTCATAAATATGTCAACGATGTAGCATGACTGAGCCGAGAAATTTATTCTGCCTCCTAACTCTCCTATTGGAAGAAAACCTTTCCTTCTTTGGCATCTGTTTCCTATGGGGAGCAGGACAAACCTTTTCAACTTCCTATGCAGTGTTAGAGGAACGATACCTCCAAAATGCGTGTGGTTCTTTGGTACAGTTTGTCTTGTTAACTTAAATCTATGCTGTCAAATAATCCAAAGTTAATGTATTTACTTTCTTCAGAGCACCCATCTGCACACTTGGATGTGTTGCCTTGTTTGTGACTCACGACACTGCTCATTGTGTGTGAAGTCCTCTATAGCTGTTTGGGAAATCAAGGGATTGTCCTGACAGTATCAGTCTCCAGCATGTGTGGATTGGTGCTTACATGTCCTTGATTCACTGACTATGCATATTTCCTTAATGTCCCTTCACCTTTAGGAGTATTATTTTTCAGCTAACGTGAAGACAAGTCGACTGTCCTAACTATTCAGTGTTTCATGCATCAAGAACGGTAGTGCTGTGACTGAAAATAGTATTGCTACAGTAGACTAGAACAGCAGAAGCGCATTCATCTGTAAAATTATTAGCCCTGTTTGTAAATATCCTTGGAAGTGCTACCATAATTGTATTAAAAAAAGTCTAGTTTTTTATTGCTGTGCATTGAAAATTGAAATTACTTCAGTGTGTCTGCAAAGAAAGAAAATGCAGATCGTGATAGCATCTAGTAAAACAAAGAATAATCTTGATACCCAGCGCGCGTGTAGGTTGAGGCCAGTTGCTGTACTTGGGGTAGAATTTTATCTCCTTCCCAGTGCTGATGGGGTTTGGGCAACAGAACATCAGTTTCCAATATGAGCCAAATGGGGAGGTTTATTCACAGTGGTGGAGAAAACATTTTAAGTGGATCTGCAAGTCCTGGTCCAGACAGTCCTGACCCCATTCATCTGTATTCCAGTTTGGAAATTCACCTGACTCTGGAAAACGTGAGCACACCCCTGCAGAACCATGTGTAAGTGCTTTTAGAAAAAGAGTATTTCTTTGATACTGGCTTAGGAAGCAGAATAACATTGTGTTCTGCTTCAATGTTTGGCCGACCAAGAGATTCAACGCGGTATTGTTAGATTAATTCCTGGTGATTGGCTCTAACAGATCTCTGGAATTTCCCTGGATTAAGTTTTCATGCTTTAGACAGTTAGAAGCTCCAGTATGCCTGGCATTAATATTGTGGTGTTAATATTTATTTTCCTTGTCTTTCAGTAGGCAGTAGGTACTCAGTAAACCATTGCCAGTTTATTTAACCAGATTTATGACTGCTGGGAGAAAGGAATTTAAAAGCCAACGATGTCAGCTTTGCATGCCAGTGGAGATCCTTTATCCCAAAGCTTTCACTTCTCACCCTGACCCATCTACAGCAGGTAAAGAGGTACTGTGATTAATTTTTTTTTAAACCATCACTGGTCCCCAGGTGTATTTTTAACTACTGTAGGCTGGAACAGCGTAGCACACCTCGGACCAGTAACATTTAATCTCTGATGCTGATCTTACTGGTTTTCCTGCCCAGCTACTAGCTGACACTTCCTTCAGGAAACCTCTTATCTGTCTTGGACTCAACTTGCAGTTCTAGCAGTGTGGAGGTTAGTGCCATTCCTGGTGGAACACTGTAACAACCTGCAGGGCTGCAGCAGCGCCTTGATGCGTTATCCCTCTCCTTGTGCTAATCAAAACCTGTATTTTCATCCCACTCAGGGAAGGTGAGTGGGCAAGGAAGCTACAAGCACCTGCTGCCAGATCCTTGTGCTGTTTTGCCACAAACAGAACTGCCTTCTCAGACTAATACATAGCCAAGTTATCCAGTATTAAGGCCCAGTCTACTTTGAGACACTAAAGAAAATATTCATAGAATAAAGATCACCAAATCAGAGTTTCTGTAGCTAAATTTTTTGCCCTAGGATTTGTGAGGTGACTTAAACAAGTGTTTGAAGGCTCTCAGCCGCTTCACCATTTGGTGGTAAGCACTGTGGTTGTTCATGGAGTGGTTCTTCAGGCACTGCTTTGCTTCCTTTTTTCTTTTTAAAGATTTGTGGGTTTTGCTGTTTCATCTGAAAATCAACAGCCAGAGATACTGTGGTCAGTGTTTGAGCCAGTCTGTCACTGTTCTTGATAAATAGCTTCTGATAGCATTTAAGATTTGCTAGTCATGCTGATTACAGGAGTTTATCCCTCTCCCAGTGGGATGAAGAAATCCAGGCTAATCCAGGTCTGATGGATTAGCAGAACGGCTCTGGACTTCACCTCAGTGCCTTGGTGCTCTGTGCCATTTCTTTGAATGAAGGTGAAAGTTTGGGGTCATGACTCTGTCTTGGGTCTCCAAACCACCTCCTGCTCTGGAATCTGTGATTGTGCAACTCATTGCTGCCTTTTAGTCCAATTCAGCTACAGGTTGGGGACTTCAGTATTGAATCCTCTTTCCCTCTTTTATGTTCCCCCATTCTCTTAATCCTATTGCACATTTCTAGAAGAAATGGTTGCTAATGCAGATCCACAGGCAATAAATATTACCCTGATTTTCTTAAACTTACTAGGTTTTCCACTGGCTAATGCATCATCAGCGATTATGGGCAGCACAACACCATTTATTCTATCCTCATTAAGGGTTTCTTGACATAAAAGAACTGAATGCAAACATTTATAGTCCTCATTAAAGCCTAATGAATCACACTTGTGCTGTTATGCCCTAAACTAACATTACAGGAGAATTGTTTTTACAAGTTTAGTTTCTCATATGGAGCCCTTCCTTCACCGAGTTTGTGAGGCAGCGGAGAGCCCTGAAGGTACAGCTGCTGGAGTCTTAGTTGCCACCTACAGGTACGTCAGAGAGAGTGAGGAAGAGAGCCCATCCCTGCTCCTTGGAGCCCTCACCATGGAGGGGGTCAGGATTAATCAGTGAAGATGGCAACATCTACACTTTGTGCATGAGATGGATATGCATGGCCAGTTATAGGTGTCTACCAACAGGTTCTCTCTAAGGGGGAGGACAGTGGCAGCAAGGGAAGGTACCTCTTCTTTCTGGTCTCTCTGCATGAGTGGAGCTGGGTCCATCAGTGAGAGACAAGCACGGACCAGCCACGACAAAGTACTTGTCGGCATTTTGCATCCTAGTTTGTGCTTGTTACTGAATTCTTTGTTGGCAGTCACCCAATAAGAGTGTAGTTAGTAGCATCTAAGCCTTATCATGTACATTAAACATCAAACGTCGTTCCTGCAGAACGCTAGTTGGTATTTTTGCAGCTGGAAATACAGGCAGTAGTGGTCTTTGCCGCAAAACATTGGCAGTTATGGCAAAAGTCAGATTTCTAGTCAGTATCCAAATTAACTGGGAGAAGTTATTCATGGGATATCAGTAAATAAAGGTGAAATGCTCAAAGTGGTTATCATTACTATGTCTGTCCTTATCACTCTCTAGAAGCTTTCCGCATCAGGCCTGTAAATGCACAAATCACACTGGTTGTGCTTCAGACTCGCATCGGAGTGGGTAGGGTTTATTCTTTACCCAGAACTGGTACAAATGTCTGTGCAGAGATGCCTGCTAATTTATATCTCAACTGGTAAGTACTAGGTTGGAAAGCTGTTTTTTTCCACTCCATGTGGGTAAACAAGAACAACTCGAACCTGGCTGTTCACCTGGAGTCCTGCTCTGCCTGTTGAAGGTGCAGGAATCATAGTAAGATGAAGTTGAGGCTTCCCTTGGAAGTCTCAATCCAGGTGAGATTTTCACAGATGGTAGAGGTCAGTATCTGACAATGCCCACGCAGTTCCTGGTGTCACTTATGACAGAAAAGGGCCTTGTATACGTGCTCTCACTTCAGTTTGCCTCTGCTAACAGTTGGCTGCACTCAGTTCTAACTCTTAACTTTACACTGGAGATGTTCTCAGATCCTTGGTGTCAGCTGGAATATTCTTATCACTATTTTTTAACTCTATCTCAGTTTTTAGCCCTTTTCACTCAAAAGACTTGGAACTCCTGCTGCTCTGTCATGATCTGGGTAATGAGCTCAGGAGCATCACGGCTGCCTGTGCATGGCTGTTTCCACAGCTGCAATGCAAGTGGCACACAAGGTACTTATTAGCATTAACTACACTGCATTTCAGGGCAGAAAGTGGAGTAATTCCTTGTGCTGTCCCAGGCTGTGACTGAGTCAACCCAAATGTGAATGTCCAAGCTTGGAGCACCATCACAGGAGGACTTGTGCACTGCTGAGCACCTACAGCAGGAGTTACAGGGCTGTGCCAGCCCAGCCATGTTCCTATTTAATGCCAAACTGGAGGCCAGCCCTGAAAAATGAAAGCCCAAGAGCCATCCACATGGAACCATTCATAGGAGAGTTTAATTTGATTGTTCTGCTAATCCAGTTGACCTCTTCCTGCTACTAGAGTTCTGTTCTAGGGTGTGACTGTCGTAGTGGCAGACCAGGCAGTCACCAGGCTGAGCAAAAAGCAAAGCTGAGCTTTCATCTTTAGTTTCTGGAGTTTCCCTTTGAGACTCAGCCCATGGGAGGGTCTGATAATGTCCCTGTGGAAATTGATGCTGTGTATATGGCGCATTTTATAAACATGAAGTAGACCTGGATGAATGTTTTTACGGCATTGTAATCCTGCTCCTTTTTTAATTCTAAAGAAATAAAGTACGGGTTTGGAAAGTGTATTTCAAAGGACTGAATTCCTGGGAGGGACATGGGGTGCCAAGAGCTGAAACTGGCAAGAGGCAGGGTAGTTAAATACTCAGCCCTTCAGCTAAGACTTCACACTTTAAACAAAAAATAAAGCCTAATAATAAAATCCTCATTGTGGCCACTGTCACAGAACACTGGTGGTAAAGCTTGGGAGAGGACCAGGGGTCTGATAGTGCCTTTCAGCCCCACAGCTATTCCCTTCTCGCCAGTACACGTTCAACCCTTCTGTTCCGTGACTTCCCAAATGCCCCACGGCAGTGCTCTAGCTCCAGCTAACAACTGCACTGAAAAATCAAATGTCTTCCCTGAAAGGGGCCTGACATCACTTTTTCTTCCATAGAATCAAACAATTCTTGTTGTAGAAAGAGAACAACCCAGGAGGAGAACCTGCTTGTAGAGGGGAATGGGCATTTTTCTGTATGAAGCGCATGTGGCAAAGCAAGAACCTCCTTTCAAGTTCAGTTTTGGCAACTGTGACACAGATGGGCAGTTACCGGTTCACAAGCACAGTTTGCTTTTACTTGGGATCAGCTCAGCTCCAGCTACACCTCTGGGAAGCAGAACCAAAGCACAGGTACCTGCCAAGCCTGTCTTTGCTCTAAACCAAATCTTAAGGACCTTTATGAATGCCTTGCTGGCTTTTCCTTCATTACAGTCCCGCAGCTTCTCCAGCCCCTTCTGAATGGGTGGTGGTAAAGCCAGCTACCCATAAGGTTTTTGTGGTGGCACCAGCACCCAAGGCTTACGGGGAAAGGCGAGAAAACCCAAGGAGGCAGCCAGGGAAATACATCAAGAACTACAAGGGGTCCCTGCAGAGACAGGGCTGGAGGATTGGCTCTCCTGCCTGGGAAGCATCCTTCCACCGCAGAACACTGAAGGATCTGTTGTTTGGAGCAAGTGGACGCAGAAGTTTGTGGAACCGTTCGACATACTCATCTTGCTGCTGAACTACATAATTAACAGCAGAATATATAGGGTACAGCACAACCTCCAAGCAGCCCTCTCTGCAAAGCATCTTCAGGAAGCAAAATGATAAAAGATGTCCATTTCAGAACTGGGCAAGCTGTATAATAAGTAACGTCTGGTCCCTGCTGCGTTCTTACCACCTCCTCTTTACCTTGTTTTTTTTTCATTGCTCAACATTTGTTTTGCCAGAATAAGATGCTAATAAAATCAAACGCAGTTACCAAATTGGTTTTCAAGTGTTGCATTCCAATTATAAAAGCCTAATTCCTCCTTCCACCCACTGAACCTTTTTGGTATTAACAGGCTTTACTATGCAAAGTGATGCAAGGGCTGTTTCGTTTACAGTAATTAAATGAATGTCAATTGTTTTAGTTGTTTCTGAGGGAGAGTTCTACACGAGTATTAGCATGTTCTGCTAACCCTTACGTTCTGCACTTCAGGCCTGCTGCAAACCCTTGGGGGTTGACCATTGACCTGAGACTCCGTACCCAGACATGCCAAGCGCATCTCAATGAGATGAGCTCTTTTTCTCAGTTTCTATGGAACCAGCAGAGCGGAACTAATATAGCGTCCGCATATAGATGAAAGAATGAAGAGGAAAAAGGGCTTTACAGCTAAATTAATTAAGCAGATGTACCTGTCTAATTAAAGATGCACTGTCCCTTTTGTACCCTAGCTGCAGTACAAACAGTATTTAAATACACTCTCTACCCATTTCATCTATCAAAATATTTAGTAGGAACAGTCAGATGAAGGTGATATTAGCAAGATGAGCTTCCTATGTATTATTAATAGAAGGGCTCCCAATTATGCATGAACGCTACAGCATAGCTTCATAGCAATAGCATAAAAACCAGCTGCCCAAGTAGGTTACCAAACAGCACATTTGTAACAGATACGACTGCTACAAATGCTCTTGCCCAGCTTTACATGAGGGTTTGTGGCTGTTTTGAGGGATCCTTGTCACTGCCTCATCCTGGTGCTACGAGCTGGAATTTCTCAGTGCGGGAGGCATAGAAGACTGTGCTTGCGTTGTTGGTGCCAGAGGATTTGGCTTTCTTAGATTTCAAAGGCGTTTATTCTGAGATTTTCAAAGATGTCTTCAAGTCTGGGAAGTCCAATTTCACTGAACCTCCTAAAGGTATTGAAAGTTTGAACCCTAATAATACAATAACCTCAGAGCCATGCGGATAACCAGGGTCTTCCCACCGGAATTTACTCTGTGGGTGCAAGAAGGGAACTTGGCACGTACATCCCTACTGCATTCCGTATGGACCCAGGCACCCACCACCAAAGTCAGCAACAGAGCCAAACTTATTTACAGCAAGAGGACCAGAGAAGTCACCTGAAACTAAAAGGCTTCTGGAGGCCAGTCCTCTCTGAAAGGAGAAGGCACATGCCTCCTGCATCCTCCCAGACACAGATGCTTCCAGGAGAAAGCTGAAGCTCCTCCTTGTCTCCTCGTCAAGGGGAATTCACACTCATACACAAGGGAAAAACAGAGGGAGACATAATAGAGGCATCAAACTCATTCCTCCTCTGAATCACAACAGCAAATCACGCCCCTTCCTTAGAAACAGTAAGGACATGCATTTCCATCGGCAGAGTCTGAGCTAGCTAACAGAGCACTGTGCTTTCCATCAAGGATTTTCCAGTTAAAAAAGACTTACTTGGGTATTTACTGCAGCCAGATCCAGCCAGAGCAAAAATACCTGGTCACCAACCCACCCAGCCGCAGCTCAGCCAGAGCAGCCACAAGCAGGGAGCCCCCTTCCCTCAAGAACACAGACTTAAGTAACCTTTCTGCTCCTGCAGCTCGTTATGTCCTTAATTGGGTTCTAAAATGATAAACCTGCAACCAGTTTGCTACGGCTCTGGGAATTTTTGCCAGTTGTTCAGAGTCTTTCTGCCCAGCTCATGGGGTCAGCCTAGAGAAGAGGAGGACAGGGACAGCCTGTGTGTCTGCGGTGTCTCCTCAGAACTTTTGAAGCAATCTGAGGGAGCCAAAGCCTTTGCACAATGGCCTCAAAACACTGCAGTTGTCTTTGGGGAAAGTGCACTGCGGAGCTGCAAGCTTTGTTTTTCTCTTTGCTTTCTATTTACTTGCAGCAGTGAGGCAGACGGGGGAGTGCCTGCATGGTTTTGGTTTAGAACACTGGGTAAATTAAGACACAAAAGCATCTAATAGCTTTAATAGTCCAAATTGGCTTTGTGGGTATTACATAGTTAAAACAAAACTACTATTCGCTGAATCACAGAATCAGAAAAAGATATTTGAATGAAACAGGGGAACTTCCCCAGCCACAGTGCTTGGTATCTTGAATCACAAAACAAAAGCCAAAAAACTTTCCCCTAAGCACAATTTCTTACTCTCTGTACTTCACTCAGCCTGCGCGAGCTTCACGTCAGCACAGCTTGGCTGAATTTCTCTTTGCTTGTGATAACCTGACACTTCTCTGACCAGAGCGCTAACGTTACAATGGAAAAGGTTAAAAATCAACTGTTGCAGAAATCATTCTTCCTCTAATTACAAGCTCTTAATTTTTTTGTATGGAAGGGGCTTAATGATACAGCTTTCTATAAACTCAAAGACAGCATGAGGGTCTTGGTCAGCATTGACGTAAAAGGCATCTTCATAAAAATCCTCCAGTTCCTTGACATTCCTGTAATAGTTTTCCACGCGCTTCTGAATGTTTTCTTCCTTGTCTCTAGGGTTCTGCCTCAGACGGGCTTGGATCTCCGGCGTGGGCGCTGGTCTGAATGTAGTGTGGTATCTGGAGATGAGACACAAATGCCACTGCTTCAGCTCAAGTTGAGGACATCACAGCCATTTCCTAAGATACTCCATGGTTTTTCCTACCCTAGTTCCTTGGAATTACGGCTTTCTACTCTAGGTTGGGGTTTCAAAACAATAACTGGAAACATCAGGGCAAGTAATCTGTCATTCCTGTTCCAAAGAATCCTGGATACTCAAAAGCCAAGAGTTTCTCTTGAGGTGGCACACAGAGAGCGCTGCCGATGTTCACGTGCTTCACACAAGGTGTGGGCAAATCCCTACCACACACCCAATGCTCCGGGTTCAGAAGCATTTCTGGATTTGTTCCAGATCCAGACCCAATGTAACACTTCTTACTTGTAAACTTTGATTCCTATTTTTAAAAAAGCATCTAAAAAAAGCCTAACCTTAAACCTGAGCATCTGTTGAAAACCTTTGCTGTGGTTTACTGTTACACTGGTGCTCAACAGTAGGAAAAAACTGCCACCCTTTCAGCGCTTTCTTGGCATTGAATCCATGAGCCCGAACACAGGAACTGCTGAAGGACCTGTAACTTAAAATGTGTTTAAGGCTTCCAGACACTGGGGAATTTCCTGCCACGATTCAAAAGTGCAGCAACGGCGCTGGAACCACCACTATTAAATGTGGAAAGTATTTCCTGTGAGCAGACGTGTGGCTGAGTGCTACAGCAGAAGGGCTGTGGAAGAACAGCCCTTCCTCGACGCAACCTCCAAGTCACCACAAGCTCAAGTTTGAAAGACAAGTGATAAGCCACCAGTCGTGGGATTAATACTGTTACTAACAATCACTGGAAGAAGTTAAGACACAAGTACTCCAACTCAGTCTCTATTTCTGGGCAGATATCAGGCAGAATATAATTGCTAACATCTTTTTATGGAAGATAAAAAGAGGTTCATTCACTCTGAGGTAGGTTTTGATTATTTCTAATTTCCAAAATGCCAGAATTTGGTTTCCCTGCATTCGCAGGTGTAGGTTCGCTCAACCAGTCAGGAGGCTTCAGCAAGACAGAAGGTTTTCATCCCTGGAGTTCTGGAGCAGTGTCACAGTCCTGCTCGGTCAGCCCAGACACCAAAAAGAATTCCAATAACTTTTCTGCATTGCCAAAGGCTCCCAACAATTGCTAAAAGCTCTTTTGCGAACACGTCTTTAAATTTCCTGCAGCAATTCTGAGTAAATGCCTCTTGTGTCCTAACACAAAACCGGTTTGTCCCTGTAGGGCCAAATTTTCTGAACCTGTTGGGATAGATATGAAACTGAGGGGAGAAGTAGTCTCCGGCAGCTCCAGCTGGTGCAGTGCTGTGGCCACAGAGATCATTCCACATTAGAATTATTCTGAGCACAGCTGAAGGCCACCCTCTTCACTGCAATGAAGCCAGTGGTGCAGGTTTAAGGTAATGCTGAGGATTAGATACAGCATCTAAACCAACTCAATTCACAATGAATTTAGAAGGAATAAACCCCAGAGTTTGGAAGGAGGAAGCGTGTGAACTGGAGCAGATACTGAACAGGCTAATCCTAATGATAAGAAATGCAAAGATGTGTGAATGATTTGCTTCGTACTGTTCATTTCTTCTGAACAACTGCATCGCTTATTACTAAAGCAAAGAGAACCGTTACAGCAAATCACTGATGCTGTCACAAGTTAATGTTGCACCTCGAGTGAGATGTCTGAATAATCATGTATCACTTTGGGACAAATCCAGTACTTATGGCCTTAATCTTTGAGGATTCGGTTTTTGTCTTTGATTCAATGGAATGCATTTAAGCATTAGAAAAGTAAAATAGTGGTTTAAAATTTTAAGTGCAGGGAATCGTAAAAACAGAGCATGGGTCAAGTTGCAAACGCAAATCACTTCCAGAAGGTATTTAGGAAGACATTTAATTGTTACTTTTTGCCCCAAAAACAAAGGTGGAGAAGACTATACACAAGGGTCACTGGTGAAACAAAGTGATGTGACTGCCAGTGAGATGAACCCAGTCTTACAGTGACTCCAATGAGTTTGCTCTACTGAGCAGGAAATATATTAATATCTCACAGCAGACAGAACCAACCAGGAGCTGGGGGAGTAAAACGCAGCAAGTTTTTCATTTTTCCCAGCTGCAAAGCCTTCAAAATGCCCATGGGAATGTCTGAAAACCACCTGCAGGTAGGTTAGGTTTCAGACACATTCCCTCAGTATTATTTTACCAGCCAAGTTAGTTACCAATAAAATGTTAGACCTGAGTTCCTTGCTGCTGTGGATTTCAGGTTCCAAGATTTTATGATGATATCCCATTCCGAGAACAGGAGCTTGCTGATCGGTGGGTTGGTACTCAAGGAGCTATGGAAGCTTTAGTTTTGTTTTAAGGAGTCCCTAAACAAGAGCACAATATTCCTGAGTTTGCTTAGATTCCTGTGAAGTGTATCTTTAACTCACCAACAGTCTTGGAAAACATTAAACATCAGACATGAGTGCTAACCTTTCCCCAGTGACAGGATCAATCCTCCGTTGAGACAGTCGTTCCATGATGGATTCATAGGGGAGATTAAAGAAAAATACCCTGTGGAGAACATAACGATTAAGTCCATTAACATCCTGAGAACATCACTTGTGACCTTCAGAATGTGAGTTAATCCTTACCCAAACAAACAGCACACACAAGCTTCGAAGTGGCAGTACTGCTCAGACCTGCAGCATCAGAAAACATTACCATATGCATGGGACCTCTCTGGTTCTTCTCCTCACATCCTGTTTAATCTCCAAGCTCATCAAGAGCTCTTTGACACAGTGTGTGTGGTGCCGTGTGCACTAACAGGGCTTAACGGACAATACAGTGTGGACATTAGTGACTGAAACGCAGCTGGAGCTCATCTCGGTCTGTCATAGCTCGCTCACAATCCAGCAGCTACCTCTGAACTTCCTCCAGATCCAGCTTCTCAACCCAACCAGCAACTACAATCACAATGACATTCTGTAAAAGGGAAATAAAAATTGCAGCTGTTCCTTTCTAGGACAGACAAAGAGCTTCTCTGCCAATACTATGCATTCCTCCCCAATCACAGCACTGCACAACTCAGTGCCCAGGAAAGGGATTTTCCTCTTGCTGTTTTAGTCCGCTTCCACTCCTTTTGCCCTTGCCTCCCCATACAACCCCACAGCGTGAGTTCTCTTGTATCTCACTCCTGTCCTGCATTCTCTAAAGCAGAATGAGTAATAAGACTCAATATGTGCCGCATTACTATGCTGACAACTCCGCCATCCCTTCCATTGGCATTGATCTGCTGGGAACAGTGCCAGGGCATGGAAGGCAGTTCAGTACGCTGGAACCCACTTGACAATCAGCCTTGCTGCTTAGACTGCGAAAGAAGAAATATTAATGCTAGATTTCAAGACCAAAACCTGCAATTCCCATTGAATCTGAACAAGACGTAGTCGCTTAGCATCTTAAAGAGTCAGACTCTCGGTGTCAGCGTTGTGAGATCCATGCCATGAACAGCTTTTCACCAGAGGATGGGGTGAGACTTGCCAACACATTTCATACGAGTCACGCAAAAGCCCTGATTTGAATCAAGGATGCAGAACCAGAAAACAATAGACATCACTCTTGACCTCAGTCACATCACACTTTTGCATATAAACTGCTGTGCCCATCCCACATTGACTCCTCTTTGGCATTTTGGTCCATTATAATGGCTCTGTTAATTTTATATTCTAGTTCAAAAGCTCTTCAGTAGAAAATTCTTGGCAAACTGCTGAGAATGAGCAGCCGTGAGTCCCCGGTTCCCCAGCTAAAGGAAGAGGCCACTGCAATAGGAGACTAAAGCAGATCTGGACAGAAATCACATTCAGTGATTAACTCAGAACAAAATTAAAAATAAGGCTTCGTTTGAAAACTTATGAAAATAAACTACCAACAAGCACAGCCCGAAGGCTGTAAATACATCTTTCTTCATACTACACCTTCTCCTGCTGCTGCCTTCAAGGCCAGGCTTCCTATTTTTGTTTTTGTCTGCCTCTCACAGAAGATACTGTATGCTTTAGACATTCACCAAAGGAACATTTTACACTGACTGGGTGGGATCAGACCAGATGAAAGGCTGAGCTTTACCTTGGCATGCACATAGCAGATTACTAGAATCCTTTGTAGGATTTAAAGTTATGAAAATCATCTCTCTCTTCAAATGTTTACAGATAATGACTTCTATTCACACTGTGGTAACAAAATAACAGCCAGGAATAAAACATTCAAGATCTCGGAGATTCCAAAGACAAGAAAAGAACAACAGTTTCAACACTCTTTTATCCCTTACAATCTTTACATTTTGTTTTTCTTTGTTTCTGTTGCCCAACAATGGCACAAAAACGTGATTGTCAGAACAGGTAACATCTGATGATACGTCTCAAGATGAATATTCTAGTAGAGAGGAACAACATTTATACAGTCATGATAATTGATACGGCTTCCTATTATACTCTGAAACAAACAAAACCACTAAAGGATTATAACCTGGCATATCAAGAAAGCTTGTCGTAATTCATAGTTGCTAACTCAAAAAGTATTATGGTAGTTGAAACAGAAAAGCCTAAAAAACTCCACTTAAAAAGCTGCCAACAAAATGAACTCTGAAAGCCTTGTCTGAGATTCCCTTCTTTTTCATCCAAGATGCTTCTTATTATCCAGCCTGGTGTCACCATTAAAGAAGAGTGTAGGGGGAAGATGTGGGAGAGCACAGACATCCCTGCTAATATGGATTTCTCCCCCCGCCATTGTTTAATGGCACACAGAGAATACACTACACAACAGCCCAAACTCCTAATCCGATGGTCCTTCCAGTGGAAGGTGGGATGCCTTACCCTGCCATACCGCATGTCTCCTACCGATAAGAGAGAACCACCCTCCCCAGGGCTGTCAGTTGAAAATCATTCGTAAGCAGGAAAAAAAAAGATGAAGGGGAAAAACACTGACACGACTACCGTCTAGACTTAAAATGCTTCCAATTAGAAAGCTTTATTATCATTTTGAAGGAGACACATACCACACGCAGTCTATTATGCAGCCCCAGGAGGTTTACTCACATGAGTAAAGCCTATTTACACGCATGCTCTCTCTGTAAAGTGTTAGCCTTGGGTGTATGATACATCTCCTTCAGATCCTCGAGCTATTTCTGAGCAACATTTCACCTCTGTCCCTCTCTCAGGCTATTACAACTCTGTTCACGTAACAAACTTGACCCTCCAACTGTCCAGGTGAAATATTTATTGGATTTGTCTTGGAAATCCTCATCAGACAGAGGGCTGCACCCATGGCCTTGATCCAGCATTTACAGCAGTAACTGGAACAAGTCCCTACAAGTACTGGATTTATCTCCAAGCAGAGCTTGGCCCTTTTCACATACCGAGTGCAATTTTTTTCACATAAACGCATTCTCTGTAAAGCTTGCTTAGGAATCAGCCAGGCTTTGTATGTTGTAATGTGTCACAACTTCTATCAAGGGGAAATATGAAACAGATGTCATCAGAATCGGTAGACAGGGAGGCGAGGAAACACAGCCTCATATCAAAGTATACTACATTATACTGCTAGATTAGCATCTAGCGCAGCTTCTCTTTCAGAGCTGGCAAGCTGTTAGTTCAGCTCTGCGAGAGGTGAATAACGTCAATCAGCAACGCAAGTTGTGCACCGGGGAGGGCTGGGCGGAGATGCACCGAGAATCCTGAATCACAGGCTCAGCATCTACCTGTCGGCAAGCAAAAATCATTGGCATCCAGCTACAAATTGGTGCTCCGTGGGGTGTAAGTCAGTAGAACCTCTCAGCCCAGGTCTCTGAGGACAAATGCCCCCCTAACTACCACTGAGTAGCAACGTTGCTGCTAGATGCAGGACTGAAGCCAAGTGATTCGTAAGCAAAGCTCTGTCCTTTCTCCTTTGTTCTCTCTCCCAGGAGAGGAACGTGAAACAAGGTCCAGTCATATCAGCCAGCTTCCACAGATAATCAAACCGTGAGCACAAATGTTAAAAAGAAAAAAAAAATCTCGTTTCAGAGTCCTGCCTCTTCCTCGCTGCATTTGACATCACTGATCTTATCTATTACAGCTTTCAGGCACATTAAAGAAAATAAATCCCAACAAATTAATAATGTTGATGACATCTTCACTGTGTGCCTAGTCAAATGAGAAATAGTCGCCTTTGGATGACGGTGAAATATATAAGGCCTCTAACAGCTGGAATATAATGTTGTTTTCCTACCAGCCATCTGGCATTCCAAAAGGGTATTCCAATTGCTTCTGGCTTCTGACTATTCAGACAGCATCGTCTAAGATCTTGAGAGGTCACCATGGCATTCCAATACTTCCTTTTGCAAACAGAGAGAGCAGAAGGTAAAAGCGTGGGTGGTAGAAGTTTTATTTCATGCCTCATCATGAGACAGCACTTTTGGAAATAATGTGTCATGACCACACAATAAATGAAGAACCTACACCACTGCATTCACCTAATCCTGAGCTGCATTTGTTCCAGATGGCAACCAACCTAGTTAATCCAAGTTATTAACAACTGATGGCGCTCAGAGTTGTCCTCAGGAGGATTTTTTTGGTGGCGGTTTTCCTGTTTTGTGGATTTAATGTCACCGACTCAAAGCACCTATAATGGAAAAATTATGAGTATTGCTGTAAGAAAAGAAAATGCTGTGTGTCTGAATTCTGCTGTCACTGAGTGAGGGGAGGGACATTCACCTCCCCTCAGGACCTTCCAGGACGGCTTCACTGCCCTGCCAGCTGCCTTCACTTCTCAAGAGAACTAAAGCTCTGCCTGTAAGCCGTGACCTTCCTTTGCTTTAATTTAAACATAGCTGCTTTATGAGGCTGACCCAGACAGATCCAGATGTTGACTGTTGTAGACCTGAGCTATTTACTTAGGTCAGATTCTCATCCTTAGCATTTCCCATTACCTGGAGTTGCTCTGGATTGACATTGCGGGGAGAGGGAGGGCAAAGCGAAGCTCTTTTTATAAGATGACTGTCTGTGAAATTCGACCTAAACCATTAAATCTAATTGAATTCATACCTGGTTTTCATTTAAGGATGAAAAGACAACGCAACATGATACCCGAGACAGAACCCTGACTCCCTAACTAGCTTTTAAAAACAGAGACTACCAACTTGCTCGTGGCTATATCAGGGCCAGATCAACACTGACAATAAAGTTCAGATGCTTGAATTAAAAACAAAATACTCCACCAATCAACACTGGACCACTTTTAATGTAGCGTTGAAACTTTTGAGTTGAAATTGCAACTTCAAAAATAGTAAGGTATTAATCTTTCCCTTATTTTCTTGACTCCTCTATATCTTCTCCCTCGTAGGCAGGTACCAGCTGCCATATTCCCATTCTTCACGCTCTGCACTCTGCAAAAAAAAAAGAAGAGGCCCCTGCTGGCCAATTCTTGTTTAAAATTGTGCATAATTGATAGTGGCAAATCTACCCCAGCTGTGCCTAAAGCCTCTCCAGGGGCAAGAAAAACACTCTGTGTATCTGTCATTAACTACAAAATTAGCAAGTGCTCCTGGCAGTTTACAACGTACCACATCAACCGGCTTTAAAAAAAAAAAGAGAACGTGAAGATGAGATGCCTGTGTGATCTCAAAGTTACAGAAAAGTTTGCTGGCAGAACTTTGACAGAACCCCAACTAAATCAGAGCAAAAGAGAATGGGAAAGAGAGAGCAAGAGAGAGAGCGAAGCAAAGAGAGAGGAAGGAGAGGAAGGGACGTAAAGTTACCCCTTTTTTTTCGCAGCAGATAAATAGAAAACATCAAATTCAGGGATAGAAAATTGAGCCTTTTATGAGGCGCAGGACTTCTTACTCCATGTGGAGATATCAATACAGTGTCAACTGATGCTATGGTACAACTCCCCATGGAAAATAACTCTCCTGGAGGACTTAGTTCTGGCAATGCAATGGCTACAATTCTTGTAATTGAGATATAAAGGCAAAAAAGACATGAAGCTATTGAAGTATATGGATGCAGTAGCTCACTAAAAAGCTACCACAGGTAAAATCCTTACGTGATCACTGGCACAAATGCAAGCTCCTCCCTTTGGTTCATAAAAGAGAGCCAAAGCAGGCGGAGAGGTGGATAGCACAGTTCTTACAAAAGGATGGACAAGCCTTTGGAGGTTTTATGGGCTGACCTGGCAGAGAGACAAGCGTCATCTCTAGCAACTCTCCTGATTCTGGCCGAACTGTCAGACCCCTTGTTGAAACTGACCACATCTTTTTCTTTCAAAAGTTTCCCAAAGTGCATAAAACTATACAAACAACTGGATCATACAGGAACCGCAAGCCAGAGAGGAGTGGGATGGCAGGCTTGGCCAACACACAAGAAAAATCTGCATTGCAAAAAGGTCTTTTTCTTGGGTGGCATCAATGAATTATCACAATCATATGTTAAATCAAATTAGTTGTTCAAGCTGACAGGTACAGGGAAATCCAGTGTTGAATCCAACGGACTATTCCCAGATAAACCCCACATGACCTTGCCTTTATTGAGTTTCTAGCCAGAGTTACCTGACTTGGATCAATCAGCTCTCCTAAAGAATGCTCCCTTTCCTGTAGTATACAGACACCTCGAACCTGAAATATTGGCTAAGTCTCTTCTCAAGAACTAGGAGCTCAGTCACAGGAGCCTGAGCACATTGTATTTCCATAATTACATTCTCTATCCCCAGATCCTCTCATAAAAATTAAACTGGTTACACAGATCCCATCTACGTTTTCCTCAGTCTTGTCCAAGTTTCCCACAATGCAGGCACAAAAACGGGTATTTTGCCATTGGGTAACCAGACAACAAAGGACTTTCTGAGGCTGCACTACTGACTGAACGTAATCTTGGCTTCCTTACAACCCTAAATACTGCTTCTGCATGTCTCTGTGATGGATGAAATGACCCTTATCTCTTATTTATAGAAGGAGCTGCTGGGAAATTTTATTCACTGATGTCTTTCGACTTTTGGTATCTTCTGATGAAAGATGTTTGATTCTATTTTGGGAACTAATTTCACCCTCCAGGTTTTGACTGTAAAGGAAAACACATTGCATAAACACGAGAACACAGGTTAGGCGGCACAAGAGCTTTGCTCATTGAGCTCCTACAGTGATTCATGTGATGACAAGCTATTTCCAGGATCTTTCTGTTCAAATAGATGCGTTTCTGTCAAATAACCACAAAAAGCAGCTAAGTGGGGCACTATTCCCAGGACGTGGCTTCTGGCCAGGGGAGTGAGATGAACAATGTCCTTCGTAGCTGCAGATGTTCCCTCCCTTCACCAAGAGTGTAAAGTAATGACTCCGTTAGATGTTTTCCACTCACCAGTTAGGTGTGCTCAGCCTCCAACAGCCCAGGCAGCCGAGGTGGCAATCCTTCTGCGTCCCACCCCACCAGCCTTGTGTCTCAGCAGCGTCCCAGTGGGTGCCACACCAGCTTACACAGCGGGAACAGGCGCAGCCCTGCCGGCTAACACTTTATGCCTGTTTTACAGAACAATGGGCTGGATCGGGAGCCGGGATAAAGCAAAGTAGCTCCACTGGCATCATGCAGATTTACACCAGCGAAAAACCCCAGGCCTTTTGGCAGCGAGAGCGATTCCGTGCGACAGTGGTGTGAAGAGCTACCGGCTGCGTAAACATTACATAAGCACAGCGAAAGGCACACGTATCCAGAGCAAATCGTTTCATACTAGGGGCTTCGATGCATTGTTAGAGCTTCTTTTGAGAAGGCAATATTAACTCTTTCCATATGTAATAAGTGGCTTGGATGCATTAGAACCTCCATGCAAAACCGCTTTACATTTCTCCCATCATTTTTCATTCTTTGCCTCCTTCATAGTCTCAGCTGTTATTCCAGCATCTTTGCGTTCCCCCTGGAGTTCATTCCAGTGGTGCTTTATGAATCACAGGAGAAGATGGCAGCCCACACCGCTTTAGAGAAACGTGGCTGGCACCATTTCCACTATCCGCAAGGTTAATCAAACTCAGTCTCAGATAATCGAAAGCCTCCGCAGCCCCAGAGGCCCGAGGTCAGGAACCCGAACCCGCTTCCCCAAATGCAGTCATGTTTCCTTAGACGCTTGCAACCTTCCCCTGCAATAATTAGGTTCTGCAAAGCAAATTGCGAGTGGAGCAAGAACTCCAGGGCTAAGCACTAGCAAACTCATAGCAGAACTGATGCCTTTGCTACCTGTCTGCAGCTTTTCTCCGGTACCTCCTGCTCCTAACAAGGAAACCTATATTTTTCTTCCTTATTAAATAAGTAGAATCAAATTTTTGGTAAATTAGGTTTAATCTTAAGTGTTCCCATAAAATGTTGCATTAAATTCCCTCCAACCCCATCACTTAAACACTAACTTTTGTTGTTAGTAGCATATTTGGTGTATAAAATAAAGAACCAACACCAAAAAAAGTGTATGATTTAGCGGCAAGGAGATGGAAATAAAAGAATGGGTTATAATGTGTCATTTTATACATATGTCAAAGCAAACCAATTTCATAATAGGGAATAAAAATTCCCTCTTTAAATACTGTCAAATAAATCCTCAAATGTAATAGGGTTCACTTCTGGGGAAAAGAAAACTAAATCTGATTAAATATTAATGTGGCATAGTATTAATTAAGAGAGAAAAAAGTCCATCAAGAGAACCCCAATATGTTTACTGTGTCCCCAGGAAGCTGGAAAATTTCACAATCAAGTGTGTAAATGTTCTAAAAAAGGGTCCTGAATATTTTATGAATATTTGTCATAAAACAGAAATAATAACCACTGTGCAGAGCTATTAGAATTAATATTTATGCTGCCTGCCATGAAATATTCATGGGGACAGAGAAAGGGGGGCCCGTAAGACAAGAATTAATTTACATTGGGCTTGGTTTACCCGCTGGCTTGATGTTTAAAGACGGGTTGACAAGCCTCCATATGAATCCGTCAGTCACTTGCAGCAGTAGGTGGGGTGAAGGCAGGGGGAGGCGGGGGGAGACGGGTCCAAGCTGCTGACAGCTCACAGATTGAGTTTCTGACAGCCCTTAAAAAACCTAAACGGCCCCCCACCTTTTTTTCCTTCTTCCATTGCCCAAGGCGCTCTGTACTGCCACCGTTCATCCGATCTCCCCTTCCATCTGCTGAAATTAAGGAATTAATGAGCGCTATACACTTTACAGCGGGCCCCAGGAATGTTTACTGGTGATTAAATTATAATGCAGCCAAGCTGTATAATTCATGAACCAATTAAAGGAAGTGTTAGTTGATTTGATGGGATGAGGACGTACAAAAAGCATTTAACTAATAGGGAACCGTGGGCTGCCGGTTGCTTTGGCTTTCTCGGATTACGCGGCTAATTGCTCTGCTTTATAGGGCTGTCACAGATAGCCATACATATTTCATTGTTCTCAAATACTTCAATTGTTTGCTTTCGTGTTGCTGCTGTAATATGTAGAAGCCCAGCCAAACTTCAGTGTAGTTAAACCACTACTCTGCAAAAGCAGGTTGCTTCGGGAGGAGGGAGGAATGAGAGGGATAGAAGGAGAAGGCTGGCTGACAAAGGAGTAACTTAAAGCCTCAGAGTTAAATGTCACTCAGCAATTACATGATTAAAAGGTGCAACATATGATAGTCTTTTGTTTTACAACTTTTTGGACACTAATATTCTAAGCTGACTTCACTGCAGAGAAAATATTGGTCTACTAAACGGCATTGTTATTTTTAATACCGAGCAGCAAAATAAGAAGGTGGAGAGGGGAGTGAATTAAAAAATCCAGCAGGGAGGAGCTAGATTGCTGTGGTTATCAGGAATAATCGTGTTTTAACGTACATGGTTCGATACCCTAAAGTACACAAGAGATGAAGGAGGTTGATTTCCCACCTGGGAGAATGCTCAATGTCTAACTCAGGGAGCTGAGTCGTCCCAGCTAGTCATACCAACAACTTCGGTTTATTACGCAAGGAATGGAGGAATTTACCAGTTCTGCTGTTTCACAAAACACTTCCCGCCAGCTGACAGGCCACAGGATTTGATGAAACGTATTCTCTTGATTTGAAGAGGCCCATCAGTCAAGTTACTCCTGTCCTCAGTCAAAAACAGACACATTCCTCCAGCAATGCAATTCCCAACCCACATATAGCAATACATGTATTGCTAAAGAAGTCGGGTGCAATCAGATAAATATCACAAACGTGCACTAATTTGTGGTTAGACCTTGAAATATATTGAACAAAGAAAAAACTGGGTAAATATTTTATCTCTGTAGCTCAGTTAACGGTGAGCGTGAACTCCCTGATCAGGTTTATCGTCACCCACCTGAGGAACATCGGTAAATCTTAACCTCCTGTCTAATTTAGAGCTTTACGTTTCAAAGAGTTGTACAAGTTGTACACCAAAGGGTTGGTGTTGTACACCAACTCAATGACTTTGAATATATCCTCTTACGTAAAGCTTATAATCTGGTTCATCCCTTTCCTCACACCAGCTCCCTCCAGGATTTGCCTTTGGAAAGCTGGCCCTATGGAGTGCCTGGGTTGTGCCTCTCCTCCTCATGTGCTTCACCCTACAGCGCAGAGCACAAAATCACCTCTCCAAATCTGCCCACTCCAGAGAAACAAGAGGGTGTGCTGGTCAGCCAGAAGCAAAATTCGGTGCAAAACCACACCACTTTTAAGATAGGTTTCGTTAGGTAGGGACAGCCGACAGCTGGCGCTTAGAGTAACCCTTCAAAATGCTCCAGCCTTACTGACATTTCAGTTATGGACCACCTCCCAGCCAAGCCACAACACTAAACTAAGGAATCCATCTCTGCCCTTCTGTTTGGATCATTTTGTTTTGTATAATTACAACAAACTAGAAAAGCAAAATACCTTTGCAAGATCTCAGGATATTAAAGAAAAAATGATTTCTCATTTACCTCAATTCTGTTTTTAAAAAGTTAGTGTGCCAAGAATTACTTTAAATCATTTCCTTTGTTCAGAACTACTAGATAGCATTAGTTTGTCCCTAACTTCTGGGTTAAGTTATGCAAAACTTTGGCTTAAGGTATCAGTTTAGTAGGTAGTCTCCAAAATAAGGGCTATTGACACCAGTTACACAGCAGGAAAACTTGCCATTAACCCACTGCATGGCTGAGTAAAATGGAAATTTGATTGCCTGTTCTAGAAAATAGAAAGGTTAAATTGTCTGGGAGATAAAGTTGATACTAAACTCGTCTAAGCGGGCAGTGCTCAGGATCTGAAATCTGACTAGCCAGATAATCATCTGGACAGTTATACACACCGCTGAAAGCCAACAGGTGATCTTGGCAGGCTTTTAATTATGCCATTGTTGGACTAAACACATCTGCAATTTGGTAAAATCCATTGCATCGATGTGAGCTCTACACGGACAAAAAGCAGAGGTGATACACAGGCCCAGGAATTGCTTTTGGCCAATGATTGCTAAGAGGAAACATCAGAACCCGGCGATGTCAAGAAATCAGAGGCGCTGCAGCAAATATTTTCTTTGTTGCGTTTGAAGTGCCTTGGATACAATCAATCATATTGAAAAAAACTCCTATATTTTGATTCAACGTGGAAAAGGCTATTTGCATTTCAATATGTTCAACTTATCCTGCCAATAAAAACATGGAATCACGAGGAAGAGATCAGGCCACTGGAGTGAAAAACAACAGATGACATCCAGCAGACCTTTTAGATAAAACAGCTCCTTACTTGTAACATTTCTGTTGATGTCCCAATATTTCTGAATGATTGGGTTTTCAAATGAGATCAGTCAGCATGCAAATGAGGAAACAGGATCAAGACATCTCCCATATCTGACTGGATAGAGAAATTATCAAAAGACCCTTTTTTCATATCAAATTTCCATCACAAAAGGTCAAACTTTCAACTCCCATTACTTTTGCTAACTGCATTTCACTGTGCCTGCCAGCTCATTGCTGCTGCTGTTTGCAGAAGAAAAAAGAGAAATAACAAATGATTACATCTCCTCCCACATCTGTCACACAGGATGGACAAACATTTTCTAATCTTCTTCTATTTTTCTCTACAGCCATCAAAATCCTTGCAGACAAAACATCACTTCTCACCTGATTAGGTATTCCCCGGTTCTTTTTATTTCTCTTATTTTCTAGCCTACAGACTGACAAGAGCCCCAGCTGTGTCACCAGAATGTTTTGTTCTACAATTTGGCCATTTAAAATACTTTTTGATGCGCGCTTTCCTAAAATATATTTCCTTGTGCTGTCCAGCTGGACTGACACATAAATACTCGAGTAATGGATGGTCCAGAAAAACAAAAGACAAAGAGAGAGCATCATTTCCCTTGAAATATTCCTATAATCATATTTTCCCTTGCGGTCTATCCCCGACAACAAATGCTGCCTGGCGTTCTGTAGGTTTCGATCCATTCCTCTAGTGAACATCTGATCATGCTCTGTGACTCCAAGGCTTGTCCATGCCTGCTCAAAACACCCAGTTCATGCAAACTCAGAGGACTTACACCCTCATGCCCCACTCCTGGAAACATTCAAGGTCAGATTGGATGAGGCTCTGAGCAACCCGATCAATTTAAAGAGGTTCCTACTCCTGCGGGGGGATTGGATTAGATGACTTGTAATGGTCCCTTCTGCCCCAAAGCATTCTATGATTCTACGAAACAGAGGAGCATCTCAGCACCCCTACGTCCCACCCACTGCTTCTCTAGGCTTAAAGGTGAATTTTGGAGCAGCAGAGATAGCAAGTGGGGCAACCACAAGCTGAAGACATCAGTAAAAAGTGCAGGACCCAATGTATTTGTTGCTACCGGTCCCATAAAAATTCTCTCTCAACTTTATTATCATTGCAACATCTATAACCCATCAGATTAGTACCTAGAGATTTCTACTCTTCTGATTTTCTCTGTTCTTCTTGTTACTCAACAACTAAATGTTTCACAGAGCCATTTCCTACAGAAATATTTATGTTCCCAAACGTTTATTGGCTCCTCTATCATGATCAAGCCTTTATGAGCACTCTATACAGAACTCTGAATTAAATACATAATTCTTGATCTATTAAATCTTGGCTTGATGCTGTGTTTGTCTAATTTATGCAGCAAAGCCCTGTAGCAAACTACAGAACACCTTACAAAAAACTAATTTAAACAGTAAAGATATTTCTATCCAAGGGTGACTGTGTAGGTTAGTGATTACAGTAAGCTAATGAGGACCAGGGAGAAGCAGGGTTTAAATTCCAGCAAAAGCATTTTTTTCATTGTGTTAGGTTTCCTCAACAATCTGTTCAGGTAATTTCTACACAACTGCGGACATTAGGCACTGTAGCATCAGGTGCTGGAAGGAAATGGAAGATGTTCCTTGTAAATGTTACACACACACTTGTCCCTCGCTTGCTCCACACCACCCAGGTGTCCAGGGCCACACAGAGCAATTCACCCTCCATGGGTGGGAGCTGATCAGAGTCCCGATTCCTCTCGGCACCCATGAGTATCAACCCATAAACACAGCAGACGGTTAGCGGCTCCAGGAGCTGTTCTCCCAGATTGCTTCCTTCATCTTTGATTTTTTCATCTTTCTTCCTTCTCCTTTAAATCAAAAGTGCCCATGGTGATTTGTGAATGTCTGCATGTATCTAGAAAGCTAAAATCTTGGCCTCTTTACTACATCAGATCAAGGCAACACTCTCAGCTCCTTTGAACCCAACAAATGCCAATCGCAGAACACAGGAAGACTTTGTGCGTGTAAGCTTTCCAACCACAAAATAATGGTGATTGTATCTTAACTACAGGTCTCTACTCTTCACAGATTTATTACTATTGAAACGCTAATCATCAGGCCACCTAAGGTTAAAAAGTATAGTGTTCTCTTTTTTTCCTGGGACAGGTCTGGTCAGAGGTTGTTCCAGGATGAACAGAGGAACTTGGTCACTAGGTAAGGTCTGGAGTTCAGGTGGTTTAAGTTCTTCAGTTTAGCTGAAAAAATCAAAGAGGATTTGTTTACTGGAAGCTACATTTGACATTCAGATACATTCAGAACTGAGATGTGGGTTTCCAAAGACGAGTAACCGCACAGCAAGTTACTCAGTCTTGGATTGATCGCACAGACAACTTTTAAACTGATTTTTTTCATTTAAAAGATACTGCAGTTCAAATAAGATGCTGTCTGCAACTGCTGTGAATCACAATGTGTTTGGAATTAACCAGACAGAACCTGACATCTAATCTAAAAGAAAACGATGGATTTTTATTCTTGGAATTGTTTTAAATAATAAAAAAAAAAAGATGCCTTTTCCTTAAAAGCCCTAACAACTTTGCATAACTGTTTGTACCTAGTAATAAATTGAAGGTAAGGGCACTCACCTTCTCTTGCAGTTTGTACATACCAGGAAAATGTGAAAAGCTGAATGTTCATAGTTATTTTCTCCCTAATACAACATAGAATCCTGCCTACCACCATAATGAAATAAAAAAAAACCCTCTTACAAAATCAAATCCTCCAGTTCTTCCAAGGGCAAAACTCCCAGGTTATATCACAATCAAGGATTTTCAAAACGCACTGTTCACAAAGCCACACAAACCCTCTGGCACAGCCCTGTTTCACACACCATGTATGAATTAGGCATGTTTAGAAATATCAGACCTTTTTGCAAGGGCAGAGAGGAACCCCGAACAGGTTTTTATGTAGGTTTCCAATACAGGGTTTATGCTGCCGTTACCATAAATCACCCCAGAATATCAGCAGCGATATAGCATCTTTCATTAAAAAAATACTGCAGCTTCTTTCAAGACTGCCACTTGCCATTTCTTTTAGGTAATCAGATAGCCGTTAATTAATAAACCTGTCAGGTGAATCGTCCTGCTCCGGTCATCATTATCCATTCTGTAATAGAATCCTGCTATCATCACTGCTATCCACCCCATAGCTTCCAGCTCAATTAACTTAATGCTATGCAAATGAGAGGCTCTCCTCATCATTAGCTTATAGCCCACAAATGTTAATAACATAATTGGGCCTTCAACAGGGTAATTAGACACGATTTCTTCCATTAGTCTTACAAGGCTAATTATTGTTGATAGGAGAGAGGGGATGAGTCCCAGTGCTGCATGCAAAGAGGGGCATCTGGTTAAAGCAAATATAGACAAAACATCAACAAGGTAAAACAACAGTTGAGACCTATAGCAGGGTCAGGTAGGGGTTGGGGGATGGAAGACAGCATGGTTAGAAATTTAGAGACCACCGGAGAAAGTTTCCACAAGGCAGAAACTATAAACAAGTATTCACCCTGAATATGGACCTCTCCTACACTTAGCAACACGATGCATCATCGCAACAACAAACCAACGTGATGCTTAATAACTCAGAGGAAGCTGTTCTCAGGTTCTTATAGACAGGACAACTTGGAAGCTGTATGGATCAAACGTCCTGTGTTTGTAATGCAAATATACAGCCATAGAAGAGGCCTTAAGAATTTATTCTGTTACTACATGTCCCTTGTCATTGTGTCCAAGCTTCTCCCTCGCCACCGCTGGGTCTGCTATTGTGTTATTGGATGATTTTTCTGAGTAACAGCTACTTACTGTAAGAATTATGGATTTAGAATACAGTGAATTCTTTAATAATCACTAAGCAAAATGTATTTCAGCTGTTTATAAATGAGATGTTAATAAAAACCTGGATTTGGTATAATGAATTGGCAGTAACATTTCTAAACAAAAGAATGGCAGCAAGTTTTCAAACTGAACTTATATTTGAAATGGCGTTATGAAGGCCACAGGTTTCCTCCTGTACCAGTGAACCCTTTGCAGCCTCTTCCACGGAGTTTAGAAACGCACCACGAGACAGAGTACTGTGAGGAAACTGTACTTTTAAGAGGGGACAGTAAACCTGACAAAAAAGTGGCAGCTTTGCAATACCCACCGCAGAGCTTTGGCCAGGGCAGTGTTTACTGCCAACACTGCTAAGAGGAAGAGGTGTCCACCTGAAGAGTCCACCAGACTGAAGTGGTTGAGACACCACATGATTTCTTGATTTTCTTTTCTTCTTTAACTTTGGGGTAAATTCATGGCCAATACAAATCCTTTGATTTCACTGCAAGTATGTGAGGAGGAACTCCTCCCGCATATTTCGCCTGAAAATCCTCTTAAATTACGTTCACAAAAGTAGCAGCATTTGCTAGAAGGTTAAATGAAACAATGATTTTTTAACCTGCTGTATCCTGATCTTTGGTCAGTGATACCAAAAGAAACGGCTGTGCTCTGGATCATTCACTCAGTGTGTATCAGTGGGATATTAATCAGCATTTATATCTGAACAATATTAGACTACATGTTTTGAAAGCAATTTTTAGCATGCACAAAGCACGATAGTACTGAGCTCAGAAATACAGCACATGTTAGAGGAGGACAACATTTAAAAGCCTCTGTGGGATGGGTAAAAGCCTCACTCAAAATGTATTTCAAGCCTTAAAAAGGACAGAGCTCTGTACTACAGAATTTTTGTATTTAGTGACAGAAAAGATGATTCTGACACAGCACAAATACACCAGGTCACCACTTAGACCTGAGCCAAAGGAAGCCAATTTAAGAGATGGTGATTAATACATTTATGTGACTGCAGGTGATTCAGGCCAATAGAATCAGATCCAGTGCATTTGTCAGACATAAGGGATCATTCCTACCTCTTCCCTGCAGAATAAGCTATGACAGCAATCAGCTCCGCTCTCTTCAATTGCCCTGCACTCGCTAAATTTACTTACTAGAAAATTCTGAGCAAATATCTTGTTCCAAGGCAAACAGCAGTAAATCCACTGATGCTTTAATGAAGATTACACTTTCTAATCCTCATGGTAATGACAAACTAGTCTCCATTCAATATGCAATATTGCTTGACAGTTTTAATCACCCAAGCCATTTTATATTTGCTACAGACTGATGCACTTGACTTCTCAGATGTTCAGCTTGGAGAATCTAAGCAAAAGCAGTGTAACGCCTGTTCTGCCCGTGGTTTTCAGTAAGGGCAGGTTTTGCCTGCCACACGCTTGGCCTGGGATTAGTCTCGGATCCAAAAAAACTACGAAATCACAGCACAGCTGGCACAATCTTCCCCTAAAATTTCACTCCAGAATTCCTAAATTCTAGTAATCATGGAGATCAAAGGTGATGCTTAACATAGTTCCTCTAAAAGTACTACCCCGGGCTCTCAATATCAGACAGCAAATGCAGGAATGGGCTTTCCTAAGCTCAGTTTTAACCTGTACAGATGTAAGGGTGACCTTTCTACATTTACTCAGAATAATATTCAGCCAGCTTTCGCTACCACGCTGCTGGTTGCTGGAAGTAAACGGTTGGAAATCAACACAACGAGGGATACCTGACAACATTAGACAGCCCTCCTTTTTCTGTTGCGCTTCTCGGACATTATGTGCCTCCACCCACAAGTCTCACACACATAAACTCTCATCAATTTTATCTGTATGTGTTCTCTTTCCCAACACAAATTAAAATGTTGCTTGAAGTTTTCCCCCTTCGGTTATTTTCCAAAAGTTTTTCGGGTTCCAGTCAGATCTTGAAACCAGTATCTTCCTTAAAAAATATTCTAAATAATCAGACCAGCATGTATATGGTTCTTATTTGTGTGTGAACTACCGAGGAAAATCAGGTAAACCTTTGAAAATTACTGCTTTAGTCCATGAAGATCTACTCAGAATTGACAAAGCGCATCATTATCTTACCCTGCTGAGATCTGTCAGCATTACATTCCACAGAATGCACTGATGGAGCATGGCTGCATGCAGCTACATCTTTTTCTGCCTAAGCAAAACTGTGAGTGAAAAGTGACTCCCGACCAAACAGCCTCAGAGAAGAGCTCCAGGATGGCCCCCTCAGGTTCATTGTTACACCACTTAAACAGCAGTTGAGTACTGCTGGGTCCCAACCGAGAGAGTCGGTCATGGAGAGCAAGGTGAACAGCGAGCAAACTAGGAGACCCTAAGGAACCCAGGTCTGGGAGCTCAGTGAGCTCTCAGGCATGCTTTTAAGTTTCTATTCACGCATTTTTTTCAACAAAGCAAAGAGACTTCAGAGGGAAAGAGCACAGGTTAGCTGACTTGACTATTTAAATCATAACACTTTGATTTACCATGACTGTTTCATATCATTCTTTAAACAAAAGTTGTGTCTCAGGTGAATGCCCTAAGCAACCTTCGTTGATTTGCAGAGATTAGTACCATGAAGCTGTCATTGCGAATTAGGATTTTAAAAGCCTGGTTCTCCTTTCAGGCAGTGCTCAGATCTCCTCTCAGAGCAGCATATTTTCCCCTAACAAGATGGAAATGCACAAGTCCCTGATACCGACCACAGAACACCTCTCATCTCAGCATCCTGAGTAATGTGGAAAAGTTTTTCATGCAAACATGTGAGAACTTGGCTAGTTGGTTCAGTAAAAATCTTCAGTTTCTTCTATGAACTAGAGACTGTCTAAAATAATACTACTACCCCATAGCAAATAGTTTCTGTCTATAGGGACACAAGCAAGTCCTTTGCCCTGAAGTGACGGGGAACACGTAAGGGCACAAGACTCTTGTGTAGCTGACCAAACCAGGCCTTCTTGGATCTTGACTCTTCCTGAAATGCTACCGGATTTAGCCAGCTCTTTTGAAACGGCAGAGTCGAGTACTCAAACATAAAGCTTCCTGGAATGTTGAATTTGACATCATTCAAATTTCTTTGACTCAAACACTACCCAACGTCACCTACTCAAAGTCACCGTGTTCAAATTGCTGCAGCTCCGCAACCGCCTAATTCTGGCAGCCAAAGGAGCTCCAACTTGAAAGCACGGATGTTTCATGGCACCATGTGAAGAAGTCTGAAAACTTTAACATTAAAACCTTGTGCTTTCATAGTTTGATGGTGTCTGTTCCCATGTGGAGAAAGCAGAGACCTTACCAGTCTGGTTTGTCTTGTCTAAAACCTACTACCATTGCCAAAGACATGAAAAGTAGACCAGACTCTACAGCTTTTAGGGAGTTCTCTCTCTCTCCTTCTCTCTCCCTCTGTCTCTCTCTCTCCAGTTAGGTACTGACTTCAGAAAGGCAACCTTGGTACCAGTGGCGCCTCCTAAGAAAAATGGTTTCAAAATAAGGGTAATCAGCATACAAATCTTCGGGTTTCCTAATGTCTCCTTATTTGTGAGAGGTATCTACTGCAGAAAAATATTCCTCCTTTCAACACCAAAAAGAACAAAAGATTGTGCATGTACCTTTGGGTCCTTAAAAAGTAAAAATATTGATTTAGAAGTAGAAGCTTCTCTTCTTCCTCTTCCTGGAGATTTAGGAAACTTGCTAAGATCAGAGATCTCCTTAATTGCTGTATCCAGGATCTCACCAAACAAACTCCAGCCACCAAAAGGAGCTTGGATGATGTAACTGCTAAAAATAATACCTGCCTCCCACAACTGAAGCCAAATATACCTCCTATTCTTGTTGGAGCAGAATAAGAAACAAGAAGTGATGCTTGCGACACCAAATGCGGCATCATACAGAGAGTCCACAGAAGGATTCTAAAACTGCATTTGATGTTCAGCTATTGTTGGCTCAAGATGCATATTAATGCCTTTCCCCAGGATAGAAAGGCTCTTCTGGATCCAATATAGGTCAGGCAGAATGTGCAGCAGCAGTGACATAATCTTTTTATTGTAATCATCCAATTTTCTGTCTATTGGATTATTTAATAGCAATAGCTTCTATTTGGAACAGTGTTATGCTATGAGGGAAGAGAGAGCACAATCTTCTGAGGGAAAGAGGGAGAACAGAGAATAAGGAGTCTCCATCAACAGCCGAACCTCAGAAATCCACATAAGGAGCTGCTTCCGTCAGATTTGCGTAGGGCAAATGGCTCTGTGTGTGTGGCTTTTTCGCACTACATGTAGGGAATCAGGTGTCACTATTAAGTAGCCCATGGGTGTGACTGCTAAACAGAGCCTTCGTGCCAGAGCCACGCAGCCTCTGGTAATGGGAGTTACGCTCGGCTGATATATTCTCCCATTATAAAGTGTTCAACAACGCCTCTTGCAATAGAGGCAGATCAGGAAACAAAGGTAAATGACTTAACTCAAATCTTGTCCATGGACAGGCTAAGCCTCAAAACACCCACATCAAGAGATAACACCAAGACTGAATTATTGTAGCTTGGGAAAAGTCACCGGGAACAGCAACTGTGGATTAAAGGGATCCTAGTCACTCAGTGAAGCAGATGAGTCCTTCCCCAGCCCAGGTGAGAGGAAGATTTGTTCATTTTGCCCAGTAAGCACAATCTGTAATAGATTTCGGTTGGGGGAAAGAAAACCTTGTAATTTTTATCTCCTGACAAGCATGTTCTGCTCCCTCAGAGCATGGCTATACGCGCACTTAATGTACAGTCAGCATAGCCGAGAGGCTGAGTATCTCTACCAGGGTGGGGAAGACAGGTGAGAATTCCTCACCTAAAACACATTTTCCAAACCATATTCCTGTTTCATAAGCCTACCCATTGACCTGAAGAAGATCCTGCCCCTCCAGCTCCCACTGTCTTGTCCCTCAGTTTTTACTGAGCCAGTCTGTTTGACTTTGAGCATGGGAACGAGGAGGAAGAGATGGGAGCGCTGATGTGCAAAGTGCTAATAAAAAGGAAACCAATTAGCATTAGTGAAGACAACAGTCAGTAAACCATCAACCATATAATGGCTCTGGGAAGAGCAAGCTGTTTTCTAGTCAAGAGAGACAAAAATGAGAATGATAGAAAGCGAGAATTGCTCTGCCCATTATTTTTATTACTTTCTTTATGAATTAAGCCAAATCCTACATAGGTCACTTGGACTTCTACTGTTTCTCTCTCTCCCTGGTGTAGGCAAATTTTATTGTACTGATTTAGTACCTTAATTATCACATCATTTTTTTTTCCCCTGAAAATGAGGAGAAAATAGGAAGATATAATTATAACATTTCTTCTTTGTTACTCATCAGATTTTTATACTCCAGCAATTAAAACCACATCTATTATAAATAGACAATATCCATCACTTAAATTAGGCCAAAGTTTTAAAAATGCCCTGTAAGATTTTTTCCATGTCAGAATAATTCAATCACTATTATGTTTCCTTGATGCAACTATTTTGGGACTTAGCTTGTTCCTTGATAGGATTTTAATTAAGTCATTTACATTCAATTTCCAAATATGTAGCTGTTAAACTAGGCAGAAATTAAATGAAGAGACAAAAAGAAAGCTGAAGACAGCCAATCTTTAACAAAAATATTTCTGATATAGGAAAGAATCCAAGGAACACATACTCAGTGAATAAGTATTCCAGTCCATGTCTGGTAAACTCTCAGATAATGGCAGCACCGTAGGGTCACTGAGGTTCTATTAGCTCAATTAATGAGGAGTACGATAAGGCTAACACCGAGCTCTTCAAACGGCTAAAAAATAGAGCTGATAGTAATGGAGTTATTAACCTTCAGCAGACACTGAATTTTGCTGCTGATTCAAACTCCATTTCCTAGTTCAGGCCTCCATTAATAGGCTGTTTATTATCCCTAATCCGCATTGGGATCAGCTGCAGAAATAGGAAAGCCCCATGTAAAGACCAAATAGTTAAAAAAAATATTAAGAAATCTTTTTTTTCCCATTCTGATTATTCCCTTTTCAACACATTCACAGATTCTGCCTTAGAAAATAGGAACTTCATTATCCTAAACTGTTTGAATACAGGTTCTTAGTATGATGAAAAAGAAGCTTTAAATATATTATGTAAAAAGATGACATAATCGAGGATACAGCCACATCATTTGGAAGACCGAAGAAAAGACTGCTGGAAAACTTGTAGTGGAGAAGCTAGTGCTGTTTATTTTCTCTACTTGGACAGGAAAAAAACTGGGAAAATGGGTATTTGAAATATGTGGGATATGTATTGTTAGGTTATTCCTTAAGTTCATCCCTCCCCTGCCCAGCTTTGCCTGTCCATTTGTTGTATTGATTGTAGATACTACGGTAACAGAATTAATCAATACAGAAATGTAAAACAATTGACCCTGGATTTGGATCAGATGGAAAAAACCCAAAGGAAATGATGGAAGAGAGGGACTGGGAATCTCAGGATGGCCCCATTGAGAGGTGGAAGGGCTTGCTTTATCGGTGTGAGGAGAACAGTAAACCTGGCTATAATTTTAACTACAGAGATCTTGAGTTAAAGAGTCTTTAGGCTTCTTGCTGAGCGTGTACACACTCGACTGAGATTTGCGATGCTCTGTGCTTCTTCAGTGTATTTTCATTGAACGGGACACTGTACAGTTACCAGTTTAAACAGACAAGATGTTCTTCCAAAATCTGTCACAATAACATCTAACAGAATATTGGCAATTCTCAGTAACGGAGTTAAGACCAATATATTTATGGTAATATATAAACATCCAGTACACAGTGCTACCCTCAACACTGAAAAAAGTTCTGGTTGTCTCACCTTAGAAAAGAAACAGCTAGAATAGCTTGAGAACAGGAGGACAGAGCGATCCGAAGGTTGACGTAACTTCTAGGAAAGGATAACCAGACCAGGGTTCTTTGACTGGGAAACAGGTGACCCAACAGGCGTAGACAAGTGGCTTATAAAATCAGGAATGCTAGGAGAGCACGTTCAGGGAAGAGTCAAGGAAAAAAAGTCAAGGAAAATGGGCTATTAGACAGTTGTCCAGATGACCCTCTGGCTCAGGGAATCCTTAAACTGCTGATTGCCTTAAGCTGGCCTGGAACCAGCAGACATCTGGTCATGAACCAGCCGAAGCTAATGACAAGAGATATATAACAGATGACACTGCTGCTGTTGAGTCTTATTCTAACTGAAAGTTTGGGAGAGAACAGAAAGGGATGAGAAAGATTTTGCTAAATATTCAATAGAGTTTTCTGTAGCTTAGAACTACCCACGACCATACTATATATTTCCTATCGTTGCTCGAGAATTAACAATAAAAAAAAGCTAAAATACGTTAGGCTAATTTGGATGAGGAGCTTAATTCAGTCCTTTGTGTTAGCAGTTCTGCGTTTCAGATGCCAACCTGTAATTGTATTTGGATTCCCGCTTACCGTAGGCACTAAGTGGTTAATGGTGTTCTTTTACTAGATAGCTGAGAGACCACTAATGGATTCAGCTTCTTATTTGCCCTAAAGGCTGCCACAGTTCAATACGATTAGGATCCTGTCCACTTAAGCAGTAACTGCTTCATAGGGAGGAACGTAGAAAGCAATACATGTCTTCTCTGAGCACAGCAAGAGCAGTTCTTTGGAAGACAGGATTTGTCTGATACAGACAGGTTTTCCTCTACCAGTCTGTAACCCAGCCTTTGCTCTACTGCAAATTCTAATTTAAAGAAAACCTGTACCTTACTTTTTCAGTGGGAAGTGAATTATTTTCCTTTTTGTTCTAGGGCAGTCCTTCGGATGCAGTGGCTGATGCTGTATGAGTTTTTTTATTATTACATTTTAACAAACTTTATAGCCCATTTTGTTTGTTTTCAAATAACTTTATTTTCCTTCTTTTCTACCATCAATTACTAGGTTTGTTTTTCTTTCTATAAGATGGAGGAGTCAGGAGACTGATCCTGCTCAATGCTGTATAATTTAGTATTATGTGTACTAGCTTTATGAGGCAGGAGTCAGATAAAACATAGTATTTGAACACTAACCATTTATTAGCTCTAAGGAATAGATTTATGACTTGACAAGCAGACAATAACTCTGTGTTCTGATCAGCCAAAGAGGTCTACTTTGAGTTCAAAACACAGAGTAACACAGTCTTTCACAAATAATTTTGTTTACTGATGTGACTAGATTTTAATAATAAACTTGATATATATGTAAATTTATTTTAATCTAATTTCATCAACAGAGCCCTCCTAAAAATGAGACTTTGCAGATTGTTCTGTGTCTGATTTATAGATTTCTGCATCCTATTCCCAGATTGATTTCAAGGCTATAATTCTATCAGTTTTTTCTCCTGATGTCAGAAACACCACCTCTGCAGATAGTGTTTTATAACTCGCATCACAACTGAAACTGAATTACTGCCCTGCTATCCTAGGTTGCAATATGTCCTTTTGTTTATAATCACCTTCTCTCCCTTACATACCCACTACTTCAGTTTCATGGAAAACATCACCTCCAAAATCAATCAAGTAACATGATGTCTATTTTTGTCCCTTACTTCAACCCCTGTGTAAAATAGTAGGGGCCAAATTCTTAACTCAGACATGAACGTGCAGAGCTCTTTAAAGAAAAAAAACAAGCTGAGCGAATGGATCAGCATCAGATTTCCACACATACAATTTTATAATGAGATTTGCTTCCTCACTTGATGAGGTCTCAGTCCTGTAAAGGAGCACATGGCCCACACTTGGGTATTCACACTGATCTCGGGTACTCAGATACACGTTTAGGGACTCACGACCTACCTTCTCAATGCACATGAAGAATAATCCATGGGAAATGTTATTTAACTGAATCGAGCATAAGTTTCAAGATTCTTTCTCCCTTTATTCATTAACGGAGTCCTGTTTAAGTATTTTGTCTTACCTTTAATAAATAAAGCTCCTGCTGTTTTCACATACTTTCATGTTAAAACTTTGATGACATGACTGCCAGCTCCCTCCCTTTTCACTCTCCTCTTTTCTCCCTCCAACTCGGTCTCACCCTTTTACATCTTTCCACTTTGGTGGTGCAAGGGGACTGAGCGCAGCTACACAGAAGACACAGGAGGAGTAACTTAGCCAACTTAAATGCTTTTGCGGGTAATATACCTTTTCCACTGCTAGTTTTGAGGTAAGAATAAGTTTTCTGGAAGGATAAGGAGCACAAATTTCAAACATGTGGCTGCGGAGTGACCAGGAACCCTAGAGAGGAACGGAGGAGCCTCTCAGCTTTGATAAGCACACCAGCATTTCAAATCTTCACCACCCCTGGACCAGCTGCAAAGAGTAACTACATTTTACTTGCCTGGCAGTCATAACAGTTCTCTTCGGATGCTCATTTCTCTTCTGTTATATTTCTGAACACTTCATTCTAGCTCAAATAAAATATAATTCTCAGGTTGTTTTTAATTATTTCACAAACCCCAAAACTCTCGTAGTAAGTTCCTCGCAATACTGATATATCTCCGTGATATTGTGCCAACGCTAAAGGAAAAAAGATGTAGATCTCACCTCCTGCTGCAAATAAAATACACCTTTTGATATAATCCAAACTTTAATCCTTTCTTATGGTTTGCATTTAGAGGCAACTCAAACAAATAACCAGAACAACAAACCTCTTCTCTCTCCCACAGTGTGGCCATCTGGAGGATTTGTAAGGCCAGTGCTCTATTTCCTACTCTCCATGAACGAGACCCTTTTTCTAGCTAAGGAAGGAATAAACAAATAAGACGCACCAGTCTATACAATATCATAATGGTCTGTATATTTCCACAAATAAATCTTTCATTTATGTAATGTCTCAATCGCTAAATATATATCGTACCTGTTTGGAATAATATGTGATTTCTGCAGCTGTTGTCCCTGCTCTCTGTCTCTTGGGAAGCCACAAAGCACCCAACCGTTGGTCATGCAGTCTAGTGCATTTAGGCGTTCTGCCAGGATCCTCATAACAAGGTTGTCTGGGACTGCAAAGGATTAAAAAGATGACATTTATTTTGTATGCTGAGTCTGCAATTAAGGAGGATACAAACTACTTTTTCTGGTTAGACTGCTACAGGAACTAAAACACAAAGAGTTTATGATTGATAGATTTTTGGAGTTAGGAGTTACTGTTGACTTTGCATATTTATTGTGCTATCATGAAACCCTTAAACTCATAAGGAACCACAGGATTAAAGCAAAGGATTTGGTAGAAACTGATGCCTACATAATTTTGCAGAGTGCACTTTTCCTCTCAGCCAGACCGAGCTGATGTCACAATGAAGTGTGTGACATAATCTTATCAAAATGCAAAAATAATGACCTGAGTTGTGTAAAAGAAATCCTAAAACAGGAAAGAAATTTCTGTAGCATTCTGTATTTAACTCAGCAGATGATAATGGTTCTGCCACAGCAGGCTGGATGCGATATTTCTCCAATTTGCCCAAAGGCTTGAAGCTTTTATAACTGAAAATAAATTTCCAAAATGCATTTCAACTACTGTAATTACTGCAGTGATGACTCCCTAATTTTAGAGATAAAAGTTGTTTCCTCTATTATTATTTTTCTTTAGGGCAAGCGAGAACATCAGCAAGATGCTGACTGGGATTACAATTACTATGCAGCTTTTAAAATTCTATTTACCAGGACACAATGGTGAGGAGGTAACCTGCATATTTTCACTATAGCCTTCATAAAGTAAAATATTTGAGTTGAGAAACTTAGGTACCTTGTGATTTTTTTTCTATTTAGAGAAAAATAAAATTATCAGGATCAACATGAGTGAGTAAAAATTTCGCAAGGATTCTTGCAACGTGTTGAGTTTAATGTCAAATAACCACAAAGAAAGGTCAGCAAAATCACCTCAAGCTGCTTCCCCAAAACAGCGGCCAAACCGATTTTCCAGAAGCAATGAGAGCCCCTTCTCTGTATTTGTACAGGATGTCTAATACACTGTTGCTCTACTGGAAGCAAGCAATAAAAAAAGCAACATAAATCCACATCATGAAACGCTGATGTTTTGATACTCACTCTGCTATTGCATCTGCATATAGAAAATACAACAACAAGTGACAATAGGAGAGCGTAAGCATCAGGTTTCTAACAATCCAATTTGCTTTAGGATTAGCTAAAAGGAATGTGCCTGTGTTTTAGCAGAGTACACTATTATCAGTGCCCTTTTATACTCTGGGTACAAGCAGGTTTTAAACCACAATAACAGAACCCATTTGCTTCCTGAAATTTAACATTTCTGAAAGACTTACATCTCTATCATGAAATTCATTACGGCTCCTTTAAATAATCAAATTACTGAGTTTACAGAATTGCACTCAGGATTCAATGTACCAGCAAAAAGGAAGGAAAACCACAGGGAATTAATTAGAAAACAGATTAGTGTATTAATTGAGGATACCCACTTCACATTATGAAAAAAAAAAAACCAAGTTAAGGAGAGCAATATTCTCCATCTGCTAAAAGAAAAAAGGAATGGAACAAACCAGACACTTGACACAGAGCAAAATGACAATGCAAAAGTAGGCATTCCATTAAAAAGGGGATACATAAAATTAACTATACAATAGCGCAGCAGCAGGCAGAAACGTTATCAGCCACATGATCCTCAGCTATCTCAGAGCTGAGCTGCAGGCGTAGAGGGGAAAGAATGTCAGGGCTCTTTGCAGGGCAGTTCTCCCTCCTGCCCTCCAGCTTACAAGAACTCTTACAAACCCAAGACATCCTGGTGGGAAGAAAGAGAAAAAGCATCCCACCTTTTCTTTCCCCAAAATAAATTCCATACAAAGATGAGTGGAATTCTCCCGGCCGTCTTTAATTTCTGGCTGCAGCACTAAACTTTCTGTCTCGATGTGTGTTATTTTATCATTATTCCTATGGGATCATTAATGCGGATCACAAAGATACTAAATTTTGGAAACATTTTCAGAATTCTTAGAGAGAGTTTTGCAAGGGGTTTCAAGGAACCCTAAAAACCCAAGAGTAATATTGCACTAAGGCAGGATTTTGCTGGAGCTCTGAGGTGAACAGGGAATCGGGGCAGAGGCTGAGAGCCCCAGGAATGGCACAGAGAAATAGGTGTGGATACCGCACTGTTGAGCTTCCAGCATATCTTAGAAGACTTTCCAGTTCCAGGGGTCAAGTTGCTTCCATCCGGCATGTGGGAAGGAGGAACACTACAGCCTAAAAAGCAACTGTGATGGGAACCAAGCAGCACCTCCTCGATCCGATCACTTCCCATAGCCCTTCTGTGAACTCTGATCGACGAGTTCTGCTATTTTGGTCACTATTTTTGACCAAAACTGAAGCAATCACAAGAAAAAAAAAATACTAAGAAGATGCAGTGACAATGATTTAGCAATTTATGTAATAGCGTGCCAAGTTCGGGTTTTTTGGGGTAATACTGGGGATATGTGGTGACCTCGACACCACACTGATGTTGGCCACGACTGACCAGAAGATATCAGCAATACACTTCAGATTGTTTGTATGCTCATGTACATATATACATCACTGTATACAGATGATTACATATTTTCTGTGCCTCTCTCTAACGCTTGATGGTGAGAAATAAAATATAAACAGGTCAGACAGCAAGCTCTGCTCTCCTCTTGATTAGCAAACATACCTATCACTTTAACACAACGGGGGAACATAGCTCGTTGGCTGTTCAGTGGCATTACAAACTACATCAGCTGCCCTTGAACAGGAACAGACACATTTAAAACAGCTGCATTAAAACTATAAAACATCTTCCACAGGCCAGAGACAAAAAAAAAAAAAAGAGAAAAAAAAAGCAAAGAAGAAAGAAATCAGTATTATTCTTATTTTGCTGTGGTACAGACAGAGTAGGTAATGAAGAACTCTGCAGTATGGTATTCCTTTTCACTCATGTGGAACTGTGTCTTGAATGCAAGGCAAATTAATAACCTGTAATTGGAGGGGCACACACTCTGTAAGTAACCAGCCAGAGGTCTCCTGGCCTTAAGCACATGACCCAATGGGCTGTACAGCAAAGTCAAATTTAGAGCTTTTCTGATGAGACAGTCAATCTACATGTTTTAAGTAGATTATGAAGCACAAGAGCTTTGAATAATCAATTCCTTTTCAACATAAGCTTGTGTGAGTTTCCTACTCTGAAAGTTGGGGGAATGAGGCTCTAGAGAGGTTTTACTTTATCATTAGAGAAGTCCAAAGATAAGTTTCTTGTAAAAATTACAATGCGCTACAAAGAGATATCCAGACTAGGCAATGTAAAAGCACGTCTCTATTAAGGAGAGAAACTGAGGTACAGGAGTAAAATCCACCCATCAGAGGTAATGCTGCAGAGCCGCTCTGCTACAGCAATACCCTGTGCTGAGAGCGCCGCGTACAGCTGTGGACCAAGGTCATGGTGAATCTCAGGAATGGCAGATGTGGCAGAATGAGGCCACAACCAACTCCACATAGAAATGCAATTCATCCATGCATACATTCATGCCTAACATCAATACCACACCGCATACCTCCTTTATCTCCCAGCCTGTCTCGACCGTGTTAATGGTCTGGGCTACACAGCTGAATTAGCAGCTGTGGACCTAAGAACTGATCTAATCAATTAGAGGGTATGATCAGGCAGGGCACAGGGAACAGAGGCTTAAAGTGCTGCTGTTCATGCTGGAACTGCTGCATGGACACTGAGAGATTTTCTCTTTCCAGGGCTGTCAATCAGCACCTTCCAGCAGACCATTTAAAAAATAAATTTACTTCCCTGATCTTCAAAGGTTTTCACAAGTCTACGGTTCTCCTCATGAAAAGGACTTCCTCACAAAACTCAAAGGAGTTGGCCTATTAGCTCTTACCCAACCCATAGATCTGCAGGACTAATCGAAAACTCTATCAGGCAATCAGTTGACAAAATCGTACCGTCTGCTCAAGACAAAAGTAAGAGAACATTAAAGGCACAGTCTGAAAGGCAAAAACACTACTTGGGAGATTACAGGGCGCTATTCTCCAATAGCTGCAATGCCGTCAGTGCTCCAAGCTATACAATTATCATATTTAAATTCATTCCTCCTCCATATATTTCCCTATAAAACAGACTTTTGAAGAGTATCCACTCACTACTCCAAACCTATAAAACCTTGATGCCAAGTACCTCATAAACACATTTACAGATATAAACTGTATAACAGATATAAACAGATATATAAGCTTTGCACTGTGAAAAGTTTAAGATCCTTTTGGTCATATTGTCCATTTACCCTCTATCCTTTTTTTTAGCTCTGAAGACTTCCACAGCTAATTCAGATGCCTGAGGCTGGATCCCAGCACTTGACAGTTAACATCTTGCCCAGACTATAAGCTACTGCCAAAGGCTACTTTCCCGGATTGTCCTGTTAATCCTAAATCTAGCAAAGCATGAGATTTGCTTATCTTATTGCTCTATAAACTCTGCATTATTCACCACAGGTCAGTTTATTTGGGTTTTTAGAGAGGTATTCTATTTCCCTGCCACATTAAGGTCCTCAGTGACTCTATCAGCTTGGTTTTAACCTGCTTGAGGATGATTTAACAGCAATTTAGCACCAAGTGGGTTGATTGTGAGCCCCCACATGGAGGACTGTGTCCAGTTCTGGAATCCCCAACATAAGAAGGATATGGAATGGTTGGAATGGGTCCAGAGAAGAGCCATGAAGATGATCAGAGGGCTGGAGCACCTCCCATATGAGGACAGGCTGAGAGAGTTGGGGTTGTTGAGATTGGAGAATCATAGAATCACTGGGTTGGAAAGACTTTTGAGATCATCAAGCCCAACCGTACCTGTCCATTACTAAACCAGATCCCTAAGCACTTCATCTACCAGTCTTTTAAATACCTCCAGGGATGGGGACTCAACCACCTCCCTGGGCAGCCTCTGCCAGTGCCTGAGAACACTTTTAGCGAAGAAAAGTTTTTCCTAATGTCCAATCTGAACCTCCCTTGAGGGCAACTTGAGGTCAGCTTCTCAAGCTGAGGGCAACATCCTCAAGTTGAGGGCAACTTCAGAAGACTCCGGCAGACCTCAGAGCAGCTAAAGGGGGGGGCTACAGGAAAGCTGTGGAGGGACTTTTTACAAGGGCATGGAATGATACGACAAAGGGGAACGGATATAAATTTGAAGGGGGAAGATTTCGGTGAGATATTAAATAGCAATTATTCTAATGAGGGTGCGGAGGCACTGGCACAAGGAGAGAAGTGGTGGCTGCCCCATCCCTGGAGGTGTTCCAGGCCAGGTTGGATGGGGCTTGGAGCCCCTGATCCAGTGGGAGGTGTCCCTGCCCATGGCAGGGGGTGGGACTGGATGGGCTTTGACCATTCCATCCCTCCAAGAGCCTCCAGCGCCGCCGTTGCTTGTTCTCTACCGCCACCTGCCGGCTCGCCGCCGCCCCGGACACCCGGCACCTCCTTTCCAACGGGAATTATCAATCCCACAAATAAAGAGGCAACAAAACACAACGCAGCACAGACACAGCATTCCCAAAGAACCGCAATACGATTCGGGAGTGTCACCAAACGGAAAAGACGCGTAGAAAACCCATCCCCATCCCTCACTTTGCACAGCGAGCGGCTGCCTGGAAGAACCAGAGGGATTATTTTAATATAGAAAAACAAATAATGAGAGAATACCTCTTTTCCACATTTAAAATATTTTTGTTTCTTGAGAGTCACCCTTTTTTTGGAGGTTTTTAGTAATTTAAAATAGGAATTAGCTGTGTTACAGAGGAAATGATGACATTTCTAAAGCAGGTATGATCCCACATCACCAATCAAGTGATACGTATGATAAATTAAGACCGTCAGAAATGTGTGTCACAGGATTGCATCATTCTTACTCCCAGTTATCAAGCCAGAGATTCAGGCATTGATATCCAATCACATTTACTGACTGGATAAGATTCCAGTTCCCTCGTGCTGCATTACCTGTTAGTGGCATCTTCAGATTTAGCGATGAAATTGAGTCCAAACCAAGTATCCAGCACACAAACATAGAAAGCTCTTTTTCCCTAAAACCAGTGTCGGTGATGTTTTTGGTGCCTTCATATGTTTATTTGCCTAACAGCTGCCGGTGAGTCGCACAATGATCTGGTGGGCTGACATTGAAGTCAAGGTCCACACATCTGGGTTCCCACTAACGCTCTCTCAATGACTGCAGCTTTGAGGTTTTCTGCCTCAATTTACCCACCTGAAGACAAAAGCTACTCCTTTCTAACCTGAAAGTTTCTACAACTGGTAACAAAATGTATATTTGCACCATTTCTTATTACTCCCCCAGGTTCTGCAGAGAGAATACAGCTGGCCACAAAGCAGCATGCTCAGTTCTAACCTAGCTAACACATCATCACCATTACCAACCAAGTTTTCTATTGCCTCCTTATTTCTAAATGAGTTCAGCTTTACTGAAGAATACAGGCCCTGTGGCAGCACAGAATTTGGCCTAAAAAAACCCCTTCTGACTGTGACATATTAAAAAAAGAGGACGAAATTTAGTCTGATAATCTTTGTGAAAACCATCTTGGCCTTCTAAACCAAACACTGATGCGCCACGTGATGAGAAGAGAGGATGTTCAGGGGTTTGTTGCCCCTTACCGGCGATGCCTGCTGCCAGCACACATTCTAGATCTCCAGCAGTGGGATCAACTGCCCAGTCCTGCGTCTCCCCTGGCCGTTCCTCCTGATGCCTCCTATCCATATTAAAGGCACATTCAGCAACATAAAGCGATACACAAGAGCTATTACATGTTTTGCTTGTCGTTAATAAAAGGTCTGTTTTAATAAAAGCCTCATTCTGTATGTTTGGCACCCAGAGCCGAAGCCAGAATTCAATGCTAAACTCCAAAGACCATAACAGGGGATGCCGCCAATATGCAACATCCTTTCCCTTCCAGTTGTCTTATAAAAACACATGTGATTTCCCCATCCCAGATTCCAAGGAAAAACAGAGTTCAAGTCAGCAGCTCTTTGCTGAGGAGCTAGTGCTGCAAGGACAGTTGCACGTTGTGTAGAAGAGAGCAAAATACATTCTAGATTTTCAAAGAAAAGAAGAGGGGATTCTAATGTATCACAGCATTGTGATTCACACATTAAAAAAAAGGTAAAATTCAGGAAAGATGATTACCTACTGCCTATATGCCTTCATGCAAAACTTTCCATTCTACAACCTTGCATCTTTTATTAAAATACAGACACCTAAATCAGAAAAAAAGAAGTATTTAGATTTTATTTTGTTCTCTTGACCACCAATTTTCTCCTAGCAGGAAAAGAGACTGCTACCTATTTTCCACGGAAAAACCTTTGTAGCAGTCCCAGAGGAAAAGTCAAAAGTTTGACTTGAAAAACGGAGCTACTTCAAAAGCATTGTCAAACAGAGGTGAAGGTGTCTTAAAAATGCATAAATTAAAATACAGTGTATTCATAAATATCTCTGTAACTTTACGCAGTACATTTGTGGTTGAGGTGCGTATATAGGTGAACATACAGCATCGTTATAAAACTAACTTAAATAACATAGAAGATCAATATGTTTATTAGCGACTGTTTGGGCTCTGTGTGTGCGTGCGCGTGTGTGTGCATGTGTGTGAAAAATGAAAGAAAAATGGAGAGGTTTTTTCAATAATAAAAAGGGAGTTGCACTGCAGGGCCCCTAAAGCTTGTGAAAAATTAAACTCGACGGATTCAAACTGTCCTATTTCCACTTCAAAAGAGAAGAGGCACTGAGCTCTTCCCAACTTATCTTCAAACGCCCAGCACCCTAGAAAGTTTCTTTAAAAAAAATAAAGTCTCTAGTTCCCCCAAGCACTGTACCCGTTACTGTAGCTGCTGTCTCTCCCTCTTCTAATTATACCCATGTGAGTCTATTAATCAACTTGTAAATTATTTAGAGAGCCATGCGCTGTCTTCAGCTAGTACAAACACACTGCATGCAAAGACTTGCTGAAAACCAATGGAGCTCCCAAAGGGTCTCTCTCCAATGTTCAGACAGCTTGCGGCTCGCCAGTACAGCACTGTTAAAAACAAGAAATAACACTAAGCTTCCCTCCTCAGATATAAAGATTTACTCAGCCTTTCAACTGGCAAACTCTCGGCAAGTTTTTAACAAAGAGGAAGGTGCTCTATTGTCAAATCTCTGCTTTGCACTTAGTGATGAGAATATTAATTTGATGTCAAAAAAATAAACCCCAAGTGCTTTCAGTGAGGCTGTGATCACGATCACCAGGGGACCCCAACTTTCAGAGGCTACACCAAAAAGCACCCCTTTAAAACTATTCCCATTTTAAATAAGGGGGAGGGGAGGGAAAGCTACATCTGTGCAGTAATAGGTTTTATTAGAAAATAGAAGAAATTAGGGAATTCCTGATTTTACCTCCCACATACAGACTGCCATTGGGGACAGCTTTAGATATTGCTGCTTAAAATATAGTAGAAGGAAGGAGAAAAAAAAACCAACACAGATTGTGTGTGTTTGACTCTAACAGGCTGCAAATGGTGCAATGTCCTCTTCCATGAATTGGCTCCCTTTACCTCCTGGATCTTCATTAGGGTGGAAAAAACATTTACTCAAAGTAATAGCAGTTCTCCCAGCTGAAAAGGGGAATCTTACTGGTTTTGGTGTGGTTTCTTTCCCCCCCTGCTTTGCTCTTCATGCCGTTTTCATGTTGTTACACTTCTTTATGGTTGCATTTATTGCAGCCGTGCAAACAGAGACATCAATTAGCAGTGACCGCTCCATGTTATTTCACCATGAAAACACAAAAAATTTAACAGGCAGAAGGGCATGCACATTTCTTTCCTATTGACTGATGATCTTCCCTATTTTTGTGATGCCCCAAGTGCCTGCTTCTATTTTCATTAATAAAATGCAACAATCTCAAGGGGCAACCACCAGGGACATCTGGAGGGGCGAAGGAAGCAGAAAAGCTTTCTGCAGGATTTTTATGTTCCTCACGGGGTGTGAAATTCTGACAGACACCTTTAAAATGGGGAAGGTAGATTCCGAAGACGGACCTTTAAATTAATGCATGTCCGTGTTTTCAGTGAGACATGTCCAGATCCCAGCCTAGCTCTGCTCAGAATTACAGCAACCTGGGGACATGAATTCTGCATTAAGGTCTTTATCAAGCCAATGGGGTCTATGGATGGGCTATTTATGCTTGCATCATTTGTCCACAGCCTGAATTACCAGAAGGGAAGGACCAGTCTACGGAACAGTCTCTTCCTAACATTTGAGAGGGAACCAAACAGAATGAATTCATTTATGTGAGCCGTCTTGCTGTCTAGGGAAGGGTTCTGGCTGCTACACTCGCCTCTCACTCCAAATGGAAGTCTTTGTAAGCTGTCTAAACAAACAGTATGTGCTAAATTTAACATTATTGACCAAGATTTAAACTAACTGGAGTTAATGACCAGAAGACTGGTATCAGACTCCAATGCTGGTATTTTTCTGCCCTGACTGTAGGTAGCAATAATTGCCTCCTGTTCAGTGCAAACCACAATATCCTAAAGGAAAAGCCTGTGCATTTCAGACTGACTGTCCAAGGAACAACTCTATGTTCATGACAAACAAAAAGCAGTCAGGTTGCTGAACTTTCCACTGAAAGTGCATTTTTGAATATCTAGTGGGCACCGACTGTAGACCAGAATGTCTTGGGAATTAAAAAATTAATGGGCTCAAAAATATCTATGCTACCTACCTTCATTAAGCAAAGTAAATCACCACCTACAAAACTGAGAAGTTTGATACAGCAAGACACAAGGCCTTTATGAGACAGCAAACACACCAGAAAATACAGAAAATGGGAACGCACCGAGTTGTCTTTTGGGGTGAATAATAGACTTGTCTGGGCTGTTCTTGAAATACATGTTGTACACACGAAGGAGCATTACAGGAAAAACAATACAAAGAATGTTTGTGAAACCTAAACCCAAGAAGAGATCTGAGTTAGTCAGCCCAAACTAGAATGGAATGGACAGTGTACAGCCTCAATAATGAGTTAGCTTTGAATAGGCAAGGGTTTGAGCCTTTCTACGACACCATAACATACCCTGTTGGCATATCTTAAATGACTAATTATATGCAATCAATTGTGTCCACAAGAAGGGAAACCCCACTTGATCAGTCCCCAGGGCAAGCATTTTAAGAATATATGAGGCGTGCCCTCAAGATTTTATGGCACTGATTTCGTTTTGACGTGTAACGATGTGAGAGCACCATTTCTCATGGTCTGATTTTAGTTCCAGGGTATTCTGCGATAGCACCACTTGCAGACTTCCTTGCCCAAAGGAACAACTGCCCTTACTTGGTACATAACTAGAAATGCAATGAACATTTTGAAGTTCTAATTGCTTTTCTACTTATAGCACTGTCTGCTGTTGACTAAACTAATGCCATTTTCATGAAACGCAATGTAGTTAATAACAGCATGAGAATCTTTCCTTTATATTAACCTGGTTGTAACTCAGGAGCAAGGAGTAAGGATCTTTTGCTCATCTTTCCTCTTCAGTACCCTATTGTTCTGTCATTTTCTCCAAGCCTCTTGTGAGGGCAGTAATGAATTCTTGTTAGTGTTTACTAACGTAAATTCATTCTTTGTTATCCCTGGGAAGGAAGGATTAGCAAAATGACAGAACTTATTATTTCTCGTCTTGCTATATAATATTTACTTTTATTCAGCCCTTAATTTTGTAGTATGTGCCACCAAATAAAACATATATTTACACACATGAAAACTACGGGATAATTTTTTTAGCACAAGGCACAGAAATATAGTTATGATTACTGTAAATATTCAGAAGCATTGTACAGCTTCATTCTCTCATGCTGTATTTAAAAAAAATAACCTAAATCTGAAATAATTTCTAATTTGGAGGGAGAAAGGAATTACAACTTCAATTTCATTTTCCTGAAATGAAAGCAGCTCCCCTGGAGTAAGGAAGTGCACATTTTTAGGACTGGCTAAAAATTACAATCTGTGCAATTATTTTACTCTACTGGGAATGCTTTCGGTATCTCCTTTAAGGAAGTTTAATGGTTAAGATGAAGTTTATAAAATACATAAAGAGTGTTTTAGTAAAGAAAGCTCATAAAGGACCTATCTTTGAATAAATAGATCAGCCAAAGTCCCAGCTCAGCCATAACTGAAACTGAAAGAGTGAGGTATTTACAGTGGCTGGTCTCCACAGAGAGAAGCAAGAGAAATTACAGTGTATATGTGAGATCCTGAAATGAATGGATACCAAGGAAAGAGACAGGGGCCCAGAGCTTAAAATGACGTCTACATGTGAATTAGACTTCCCGCACAAGTAGCCACATTCAAGTCTATCAGACTGTACACATAAATACCTTATTTCCATACATAAAGATCTAGGAGACATTGCAATTAATGTATGTACCTCTTGCCTTGGAGTTATATGGCCATTCTGATTAGCAGTATCTCTCCATCAGACAATCCTCTCCTAGATCTCTGTGCCTACAGTAGAAGCACCTAGTTTCTCTCTTTCAGGCTTGACATCCATGCTTTCCATTCCCATGGTTCTCACATAAGCTCCTAGTCTGGTGGCTGCCCCAGAAAAATGACGCATTGAACCAACTGAGTCACTGGATTAAGAATAAATGTGATCCATCACTAGAGGTGATGTTTAGAGCTAAGATGTATTCCCTCGCGGCTTGATAAGAGTGACTGACGGAGGGATGGAGCACCCAAAGCCTCAGGCTGCCAAAGGTCTTTTTGAAATGCTTTGAAAAGCATCGAATCTCTTGGAAAGGTATCAGGGGAAGCTCATTTTATAGGCTTATGTTTCAGATCCAGGTAATTCAGTTTCAGAAGTAAGCTATTGTGCAAAAAAAAAAAAGGGGACTTCCAAGCTTTCCTCCAAAAAAAAAAGACAATGAAGATTTCCCTTTGCTCAGGGGGTGCTCAAAATTCCATCAATAGTGAAGCTTAACCAAGATTTGTCTATCTTCAGCAAAATCATCTCCGTCTATTTGTTTCACTGGTAACCGTTTGGCCTGTTCCCAGGAACAGGACTGGAAGTTCCTCTTCCAGGCCGTGGTAATTTGGTAAAATAAACATCCTTCCATCCTCCTGAAACACAACTTATCCTTTAGAACTACAGATCTTTCCTCATTTTTAATACCCACCACATACAGAGAGCTATCCGTGTGCAAGACAGCTAACAAACATGTAAGTTTAAGCTGCTGCCCTGAGGAGCTTACAGTATTTATGATTTGTCTGAAATCACTGCAGAGCCTTCCAAAAGCAAAGTATGCTCAGATATTCCTTGTGGTAGTCCGCCTCCTGCAACCAAAAATGCTGACAGAAATGAAGTGCAAAGAAACCTTAAGTTTAAAATATTTGCATGAAATCGGAAGCATCTACAGTAGCCCCCTAAAAGTCAAAACTCGCATATAAAAGCAGAGGCTTTATTATAGCCCACTTGAAATAAAAATGCAACACAAAACTGTGCTTTAAATAACAGTTTAAACATTTTAAAATTAAACATCTATATCAGAATTCTGATTTTGATTCAGAGACAAAAGCAAGGAATTCTAATTTGGGAATGTGCACACAAATCCGAATTTCACTGGAAGAGCCAACTATTTGCTTTGAAGATCTCGAAGAGCTTAGAAATAGAACTTCTGTTATGCAATGCTACAAATCACATGTAATATATTGAATTAATTTCCAGACTACTCTGATGTGACTCAGATTAGAATCTGACCAATAAAACTTCACTCACAGTTTATTTTTTTGCCACAAATTTGTAACCACGGTGTAATGAGACAACAACGTCCCTACCTGGGTATCCATTGTCAACGTAAGGCTTAACGAGTTCTCCAAGTTTTGTCTTGTCTGCAACAGCTTCCTTTAGCAGTTGCCCACAGCAAACTAACAGGAAGGAAGAACAAAAAAGACACAAGGTTAAATTTTAAAAAGGAAGCAAGAAAGAAAAGAAAAAAACCACCAGAAGCTGCATACTGGAATAAGGTCACTGAATAAAATACAAGTTGTAGGGGTTTGGGGTTTGTTGTTAGGATTTATTTATTTTTTTTGTGGCCAAGCAGAGCAAAAAGCAAAGAGACTGAGCAGGGGAGAATATAGAATAAAAAAGAATACATTTGGCAAAGGACATATTAAAAACAGAGATAGAGAGAAATACATTAATCAAGTATGTTCCTGAAATAATAACTCAAGGGATTGCTAGCGGTTTTCACTTTTTATAACCTTATAATTACTGAATAAAGTCACACCTGCTGAACAGCAGCTGAACCGCACCGCTGGAGGCGCAGGGTAATACGCAGCTCGAGGAAGCGACTCCCTGGATCATTTAATGATCATGTAAGAATTACATTGAAAAAACTGTACTAATGCAATATTATCATGGACTTCAAATACAGAGAACACCAGGAGATGCAGATTCCAAGTTTTAGCCAGAACAGTTGTGTATGAAATACACAATACTTTGGGCTCGGATAGCACTTTCTGACCAAAGTTACTGGGTCTCAGTGCCCCACGCGAGTCTGGTACGACAGTCCTGACCCTTATTTTACAGAGGGGAAACTGAGGCATGAAGAGGTTACACAATATCACAATGAGTCCTAGTTTCAACTCGGTTAGATATCAGGTTGAACGAAGTGATTCTGCCTCTCTGTTCCTCTCTTGTGAGACCTCCCCTGGAGTATTGTGTCCAGTTCTGGAATCCTCAACATAAGAAAGAGATGGAGTTGTTGGAACAGGTCCAGAGGAGGCTACAAGGATGATCCAAGGGCTGGAGCACCTCTCATATGAGGACAGGCTGAGAAAGTTGGGGTTGTTCAGCCTGGAGAGGAGAAGGCTCTGAGGAGACCTTATAGCGACCTTCCAGTACCTGAAGGGGCTCCAGGAAAGCTGGAGAGAGGCTGTTCATAAACGCTTGTGGTGATAGGACGAGGGGCAGTGGGTATAAACTGGAGAGGGGCAGATTTAAACTGGACATTAGGAAGAATTTCTTCACTGTGAGGGTGGAGAGGCACTGGCCCAGGTTGTCCAGGGAAGCTGTGGCTGCCCCATCCCTGGAGGTGTTCCAGGCCAGGTTGGATGGGCCTTGGGCAGCCTGGTCTAGTGGGATGTCCCTGCCCATGGCAGGGGCTGGAACTGGGTGATCTTTAAGGTCCCTTCCAACCGTAACTACTCCATGATTCAGTGAGTCTATAACTGTCCCTCTGTACATTATCGCATGTCCTTTCAATTAATCAGCTGAAGTTGATTCCACCTCTTCTGAAAGCCACAGCACCAACATCTAAGATTGCACTGACTTTAATGGAAAAAGCAGCAAGGCCTTTAATCTGCTTTATTGCCGTTAATCGCACTGTTTGGAAAACAAGAGGGAGAATACTCCACAGGAAGATTCCTTGGCCAAAACCAATGAAGTTTAATGTTTAATTGACGAGAGATGAACACAACTTTTAGCAGTCACTAGTTGTCCTGGAGAAACAAATTCATATTCACCATAAATGGTGTAAAAACATAACAGAAGGTCAGTGCATCAGCCCCAGTTTAAGACAATTAATACGTACACACTGAAATTCAACCCAATTCATAAGACTATTTAAACACAGGATTAAATTTTTAAGCCTGTGCTTCAATCCCAATGGCCTAATTGGAAACCAAGTATATGTTGAATATACTCAAAAACAATGGTCTTCCAACTGTTTTAAATACTTAATTCTTCTAATATTTGGTTTAAAATATACTTAAGATAAAAATCAACATACTGGTAAAGCAGTCGTATTTGGTGTCTAGTAAAAAGAGCTGCAATTCTCTCATATAGTAGTTATTTAAGAAAAATGCAAATTTTGACCTAGATAAAACCACTATCAAACTTGCAGTTTTAGAAATAAAGTTCAAAAAAAATATTCAGAAACATGAAAAGTTAATTTTTCCTTAACACATTCAAATATTTTTTTATTTTTCATTAAGTCAATTACACAATTATTAAAAACACAGCTTTGACTAAATCTACAAATATTTATTCTTAATATGAAATTATAAATCACAGCAATATTAAGATAACTGATAGCATAAACAGCCTATCAATTTTATTGTATTGCAATACAGATTCTCAAATAATTTAATTTTACCTTTTTCAAGTTAACCGGATATCATTTTAGTCATATTCATGTATTTTTATTTAAACAGGAAAATAATAATAAAGATTTTAATACAAAAATACTAAACCTAGAACCCCGAACTGATAGGCAGACAGTTCCATAGCTGTTCTTGTGTCTTTAATGGAACTGCACAAACCTATCACTTAGCCATTAGCTGGAACGAATATATGGGGAATATAATAGTTTGTTATATGAAGGTTTGAGTTAATACTTGAAAATAATAATTTCTTTTCTGAGCAGATTTACTAAACCTGTCATTGAAAACAATACCACTCAGGTCTTGTTATTTATGTGTGTTCATGTTCAGAAGTCATTATTCACATGTAAAGCCAAATCCAGGTTCAATGAAATCTTTTGACTTCCAGGAGTTGAGGGAAGACACCAACAAGATGGGACATCGTTATGGACAGCTAAGGGAGTTCCACTAATGAAAGAATCCCCTAGAGGTAAAAAATCACTGCTTACTTAGTCCTGATTATTTCATTTGGTATTCATTGAATACCACCAAAAAACCCTAAAAATAGCACCAAAAAACCCTTCCATTTCACTTAACAAAGAGGCTATGGCTGATCAACAAATCTTACAGATAGCAGAAATTTGTTTGAAATAATCTATGGCCACAGCACTATTAGAAGATATTTGTTGAGGGAAATGAGAAAATATGATAAATATATCCATGTAGGACTTAGATATTGTTAGCTGATTGTGACAAATACAGTATTGTATCAAGAATATTATAAGAACATGCGTTGCAAATTAATCTTTACGACAACCACAAGAATACTGTTCAATTGTCCCACGTACAGCCCCAGTCCAGCCGAATCAACAGATTGTGTAAGAAATGTCAGACTTAGAACATAGGGATTAGATTTTTATGACTGGAGGAGGAACACAACCTGTTGAAGCACCACTTCTGAGGGAGCACCGAAACGAGACAGGGGAGAAGAATTATCAAGGTGGACTTTTGAGTTGATGAAGAATAACGAATTAGGAGCACATGGAAAAACACCAAGAACTTTTCAAAGAAAATACCTATTGTATAATGCTACATAAACATCTGATGATTTTGTGGGGGGCCTTTACCACTCACTGAGGGAATGGCCCAACTGAGTTGTAAATAAAGCAAGCCTAGAGTTACCCACTGTCTGGTGAAAATCCTTTAATAACGTTATAGAACACAGACACATTGATCCTATCACCAAGCTGGGTACTTGTATTATTGGACATCAGCATGCCCACCATGAACAAGCCTCCTATGTAATTATCTGGACCTCCTTTGCAAAAGAAAGAGAATGCACTTTCAAATAATTGCTTCCTTTTCTAATACCTTACTTCAGGCGCACAGAACCTGAGTCTTCATTAATTTCAGAGTAAATTCTCTTGTAAAAATGCCCCTATTTTGGTCAGACAGCTGAAACTGCAAGGGCATTACACATGATGTCCTGCCAGAGGAGACGCGTCTTCAGGCTGAGCAAACATTACGGGGCGTGGGGGTTGGCTGTTTTCTAAGAAAGGGGGAAAAAAACCCCATTTTTAACATCAACAGTTCATAGAATGTGCAGTTTAAGGGAAGATGAGAACATGATTATGGTTGGACTCAATGATCCAGTGGGTCCTTTCCAACCTGGTGATTCTATGATCCACTGATCCACAGAATTCAGAGCACTACAGGAATCCAACACATGGAAAAATACTGATGGAAAGGGTATAAAAAATGATGACTAAAAAATACTGTTCACTTCCCTCAAAAATCTGACATGCACAGCAATGGACAAACAGAAATTTTATGAGCGAGTAAGAAAGACAGACAGCAAAAGATAAATGATCAAAAAGAGAGAAAGGGGGAATTGAGCAAAGTGCATATTTACTGAGAACTTACTGTTGACAAGACTGTATTTCTGAGCTATTAGTGCTGCCTGCAGGCTCTTCCCACTGCCTGGGGGTCCACAAAACAGAATCCGAGGTGTAAAGGGGGCAGCTGATCGGTGCCGGGTTTGGACATAGGTAAGAACTGGAATATGAGAGAAAGGCAAGAAATACAGTATCTTTAGAATAACAATATAAACCTCAATTAACTTATATTTTTTTTCTTTCAAAAAAAAAAAAGTTGATCATAATTTATTTTATCAGAGAAACATCAGGATGCTCCGACCAAAATCAGGACTCATGTCAGCAACTTACACTGAGAAGCACTTTAGAAATCTCACTATCATCACACTCCTATACTTCCTTTCATCAGTAGATGTCAAACCATTTTAAAGAGCGGATTCAATTAATAATTGCTCTTTTACCATGTTGTTTTTAGCAGAAGTAATTTTTGCTTGATAGCTAAGATTTTGCCATGCAAATTATAGAAGGTTATAATTACATTTAATACTTTCTGCAGTTTCTGAACAAATATTTAACCATAAAAACTCAGGATGTTAAATTAATATGACATTTATCCAGCTCTCTGTGTGTGTGATTAACAGACCTTTAATTACAATATCATAGGCTGGTAGCATCGAATGTCATGGCACAGTAAAGCGGTGACAACACATAACCAAGTATGATTTTATTCTTTTGTCCACCATTTTTACATAACATATAAAGGATATCAGAGCTTCCCTGTCCAAATCCACCCTGTTTGCTGGACATTATTCCGTGTTGTGTAGGAAATTCTACATTAGGGTTAATCTACAGATTAAAAGAGCTTTGGAAAGACCGCGGGACATGTGAAGCATCATCAACACTGCTGTAGTGTAGGTATCTGAATCTTGCTATAGTCACAAAAGGGAACCTGGTAGATCACCAAGGAGGTAAAAGGAGACACGGCTTGGCAGTGAGGACAAACTAGGATTGTATTTGGACATAGCCACGTACTCTTGCTGCCCATGTCCCTTTTATGGCTAACAACGGGAGTGAAGAGAGCAACTCAAGCTTTCCAGGGATCAAATGTTCATGCTGCCATATCCTGACTGCCATGGTTACCGTGATAAAAGCAGCGTGGGGACACCTACACAGGCTTTGGTTTCCTCTCTTACTGTAATGGATACAATTAAGTGTTAGCCCAGACATCTTCAGTTCAAGGAAGAGACTCTTTAGACTAAAAAGTCCTTGTCATAAAGTGCTATTTCAGCCTAACAAATAGGACTGGCTTAGATTTAATGTCTGTACGAATCTTGAGCCCATATTAAAAAAATCCAAACACTAAAGGATTGACAGAAAATATCATAAGGATCAACATCTTAACCCCCACTGTTCACACATTGCTGTATACTAATAATTTTTCTGAGGATCCTCTGCTGGACACTTTATCCTCATAAAATCTTCTCGAAATAAAGCAGCATCTCCAGCAAACGCCATCCCTGCTGTTTGTAGATAGCAGACCTATAGTGTTTTGTGGGATCATACACATCTCTTTCTTCAGTGACACAAAGTGTACGGGGATACGACACCATGCAACTCGATTTGATGTCACACATCCTAGCATGCGTCAGTAGTAATTGCATTAAAGTTTAAGAGCTTACAAAATCTTATAGTTGCATCAAATAATTCATAACACTAATAAAATTGATGAGACATCCCCTCTTTCTTAACTCTATCTGCAGCAATAAAAATACTTAATAAAACCCCTGGAAAAATATAAGAGAAAATAGTGCGTATGTTGCATAACTTCCTCAAAACTGAATTTCAGCTACACAAGGAGTGCTCCAGTTATTCTGAATATTTTCCATAACCCAGTGTATTGAAAAGCACAAACATTACAGGCAAAGCACCCTGCTTACAAATGATGCTTAATTTGCAGTAAATAACCAAGTTAATTAGGAGTAATGATCCCCTAGACAGTCTCCACATCTAATTATTCTTTAAAAAAAAATCTGGCTGCTTGATGCACTGCAGAAAAAAAGATCTAGAGAGGATTTTTTCATTCCGGTTTTCAATTTATCTCACTACATTATTAATTAATAATAATTAATATTCAGGCACTCACATTTTTATTTACAATTCAAGGCATGAATTCTTTATGAATGATGATATGAACTTTTAAATTTAATTAAGTAATTTAGAGGTAATTAATGTGTAAATTCAGAATATAAACTTCCTACTTGTTTATCTTAAAAGTGCAGCACTTGTTATTAAAAAAAGACCTTTTTGAGATGCAAAATTACTGGGATATAACAGATCATCTACAGACTGACAGCTACAAAGTACATTATCAATTGGTCTTTCTGGCAGTTCCCTTATTCTCTTCTTGAAGAGCCAACATTAAAAGTCAGATTGCATTACAGTCAAGCAAAGGCAAACAAGAATTGTCGAACAGAAAACCTACCAGCACAAACAGCTTTTAAATAATGAAATGTTACTGGCTTTGAACTACTCCTGCTTCTCGTTATCAGACTTGTGGAAGGTACTAGCCCTTTGGGAGATGAATGATTGTGCCATAATGCAGCCTTTTAGAAGAGACTCTAGCAGAAATAACCATGACATTTGTTCTACCAAATCAGCTGCTCCTTTGCCAGGACTGTGGAACTATAATCTACCAGTCATCCACACTTAACTCTAGTCCACTAAAATAATTACCAGGAACAGCCCAAACACTGTACTAGACAGAACACAGCTCAGCTGGGAGCCAACTGTGTTGACTAATCCTGTTCCTACAAACTGTCACTAATGCCTAGGAACTATTTTTCAAATAAGTTTATCAACTATCAGGTTTGCCATAAAGGTACATATTTACCCTGTGAGAGGACATCCATGGAAGGCTGGTCTGCATTGATTGATTTCAAAACTTTTTGGTAGATCTGGAAAACCCCAGGGAAGTTTCTGTGATATTCCAGCAGTTTCTTGGACATCTCGTGTTCAGACAGATCTTCTGGTGTCACCAAGCGTTGCTGTACCAGAGGATCACTCGGCCAGTCAAAGGTCGTATGGTACACCTCTAGAAGTTAGACACTGATTAGGAACTAAGAGGATGATCTAATAGGTCTTGCTTGGCTCAGAAGGTTTCCTAAACAAAATCAAGGTCAGTCTTTGTTTAAGCTTTATACTGTGGCACAAGCAACAACCTGTGCGCTTCCCTCGCTACTGGTACTCAATGCAGATGCAGAGATCAGAAATTTTCACAGAAAGGGTCATCGGGCAGTGGCAGAGGCTGCCCAGGGAGGTGGTGGAGTCCCCGTCCCTGGAGGTGTTTAAAGGATGAGGTGCTCAGGGGCATCGTTTACAGGCAGATAGGAATGGTTGGACTTGACGATCCAAGAGGTCTTTTCCAACCTGGTGATTCTATGATTCTATGAAACGACCAAGGTAACTGCCCACCCACACAGCCAAGACAGCACAATGAGTCAGAACCAGCAACTGAGGAGAGCTCTCCAAATTCTTAGACCAAACCTTAAGACCTTTGATAAGCAAATCTTCTTCATAGCAAATAAAAGCCATTTCTTTACTTAAGAATGTCCCTCCTAATTCCACTCCTAAAACATCCAATGTGTTTTTTTTCATTGAGCAATGTCAGGATTTTCTTTCATGATGGATGATAGATAACGATACTCGATAGATAGCGCAGAGCTAACAGTCATTTAATGGAAGATACCTGAAAGCACACCTGCACCTCAGAAAAAAAACCAAACAGGATCCAGCAAGGATACATAGAAAATGTAAGCTCATATGGACACATTCAAATATTCTGTACTGCCATAGTCTACTGTTTGCAGGCTTAGTACTGAGCTTTACATTTTCTCATATTTTATTGGCATGGGAAATAATGCAATGTGAACAAATACGTCTTCCAAACAGTTTAAATTTATAATATAAATTCCTACTAGTTCTAAGGACACTACTTAAATTTTAATCCCACTGGTATTACAATAGTGTACAAGCAACACTCTAGTTTCTAGTGGAGATAGGAACACACACACTGCACCTTCTGTGAAGGGGTCGAGTCTTTTGCCAGTGTTCCTCTCAATCAGCACAGTGTCTGGAGCATAAAGCGCAACTAGGCAAAAAGAAAAAAAAGGGAAAAAAAAAGAAGAAAAAATGAAAAAGGGTAGCTCTTGTTAGTTACTTGCTTTATTTCCTGTAACTTTTAGTATTCTAGTATTAAAGATGCATGAATATACTTCAAGCACATCGCCTCATTCTCCTTTCCTGGTATTCTACCTGCAAATACTTTACATCACTTTTAATCAGAATTTTGCTCCACCTCCTAAACAGTACAGTGGAATAAAATATACATTAATCCAGTCCAATGCCCATGAGTAGCAGCTGCCCCATCATCCATACGAATGAACAAGGTTTTCGCTCACTCACATTGTCCCTGGAGCTGAGGACAGGTGTACCCACAGATTACTTGAGACCGATTCTCTTCTATACCACAATCACTCTTCACCCAGGCACTTTGGCACTGAGAGTGGTGAAACTTATTTTTGAAATAGAAACACAGAAAAGTGTTCAAACTTGACAAGAAAGCATCAAAAGATGGAGAATCTGTCAGTTCCCTAGGTTGCTTTTGGCTAATCATCCCCACAGTTCAACACTGTAATTTAATTACTATTCTCAGTGCATTTGATTATTGGTTTCAAACAATTTCTTCTTGTGCCTTTCTTCTCTGTATCAAATAGCTCTTTTAGACGCTTTCCTCCCTATTAAGACACTCATACACCATAAATCTCATCTCCTCTCAATTTTCTTTTTGATTAACAAGACAGACTGAGCTTTAAGATTCTCATTCAGGTCTTGGTCGCACAGATATAATTGTGAGCAAAACTCAACTTCAGATGTTATTAGCTATATTAAAAATACATGCAAGTACTAGACATTAAACATTTTTGCCCAACTCTATAGCAGTGATTCTGAATTCTTCATTAGCAGTCAAATCTCATCCAAATCAAATCCAAAGTGACATTTCATCAAGCTTGCTAACATTCTGTTCATATCCACTGGCGAGCTCTACATTTATCATTTTACGCTGCATTCCACACAATTGTAAGAATTCCTTACATTCTGAGTAAGTCCTCTAACTATATTAATTTGGGACAACTTGCTGCTTCTAGGTGGCCAGGGCAGCTGTCAAGGTCTAGTCTCTCAGCATTTTGTCAGTAAACAAATATTCCTCTCAAATCACTCTTAAAACCATGATGTTTCCACTTTGTGTGGTGGAGTAGAGTCTGCTAAGTTTGCATCCAACAGAAGGATGGATTTGTATTTAGTACACGAGGAGTTGTTTTGGTCTGAGGATAAAGGCTGATTTCCAGAGATGGAAGTAAGAGAAAAATTTGACCAACTCCTAGAGCAGAAGCAAAGCTGCAGGTGGCTCTCAGAGACACTGGCTGGAGTGCTCTTGAATTTAATGAAGTCTAAAGTGTAAGAAGAAAAGGGTTCACATGTGCAAGACATGGTTTAATGTCTCACAGGTTACCTCATGTTTTTAGGTGAATCTGAACCCTATTGAAATATCTTGTTGTCTGGTGGTGCCCGTGTTCGCAGTGTCGGTATTGAGTTTATTAAGGATTTCTTGGGAGAGACACTTCTAGTCTCTCCTACTGGATGCAATCATCCATAAACCTTGTGCTGCTTACCAACATGCCTAGGAATGATGCCAGATGATTGCAGCATCCATGCCTGTTCCTGATTTTCAGGGAAGCCTTCCAAAATCCATCCCTATTGAAGAAAAACATGAAACAGCTATTGATCTTGGAAGAGAAACCACAAAAATTAGCAATAAATATCAGTACTATTTGCACAAAATTCACTGCACTCTGATCTCGCAACGGCACAGTATTTGTTATGGATGCATGTGAAAGAAGAAAGCAGACATGGAGCACTGATGGTTTTGTGAAATGGCATGCACTAAAATCACAGTGCAATGGGAACTTACGTATCATAGCAATATTTTTTTTTAATGTTTCAATCTTAAGGAAAAAAAAAAACCCATCTCGAATAAAAACAGCCGAAAACAATTTCAACAGTTTTGAAATATTCAAAAGGATACCAGCCCACACTGTGTATAAAAAAAGAGGCTAAACAAATCTAAAGACAGATTTAATGCCAAGAACACTGAGGAAAATATGCATGCTTTCATTATTTTCTTAAATTATACAGGAAAACTCACAGTAATGGAACCAGTGCTCCCAAAGCTAATGAAGCAACAGAGCAAATGAAAGAAAAAAGAAGAAAGAAAAAAGAGCCTTTTGCTCCCTTAAGTCCTTGTTATAGCCAGCTAAGTGTTGGATTGAGCATCTTTAAAATAACATTTACAGATCTGTGAAATACCATAGGAGAGCTGCAGCCTCACTCACTTTATGGGATGCAGTATTTGAAACCTAATCCACTTCCCAGTTGCAAGTCCGAATCTTCTAAACTCGGTCTAATTTATTGGTTAAAGACCACACACGTCCTTATCTCTATATCCTATACTTCAAAATAACGTTGTCATCCTACAATAAATCTGGAAACTATCTTTGTACTGAAATAAAGAAGATATTCTAATATTGCACTAGCTAGAAATCATTATCATTCCCCCACATAAATCTGAAGTTTGGTCAGTATGGGGTCCAAAGGTTTTAGAAATATTCCAGGGAATCATCTCCCCATGACTCCTGTAGGTGGAAATGGGGGCACTCCAATTACACAAGAAAATAGAGTAGACTATTTAAAATTCCTTAATTAGCCCGGTTTCAGGAACACGTTATCCTACTGGTATCTGTAGAAAATAAGAGACTGAAGTAACTGCAAGCCATTTTTGCCACTCCTAGTGTTTGCTCTATCAAATTAGAACGAATCGCTACCGAAGGTCACACAGGTGCTGAGAAATCGATTTATCCTTTGGGACTTGCAGGAGCCAAAGCTGCACAGTATTTTTAGCAGTACGCTAGGAACTTTAGCACTAGTTCTGAATATATTGTGCCCAGATCCCCTTGTAGGAAGGAACGGCATCAGAGGTCTGAAGCTAATACATTTGCACCAATTTACCCCGACTACAAATCATGTTTTCCACTCCAGGTGAACCACTTTTGGAGACAGAACCAAAACAAACCAAAAATCCCCCAAAATCATTGCTTCTGATGTCACTACAGCTTATTGCTTAAAATCAGGGACTGAGCAACAGGCAGTAACCACAATATTGTATTTTAACAACGTATAGCAAGCTTCAAGAGGTTTACCTACACATTTCAAAGGTCCTTAAAAGAGGCAATAAGCAATTTTATAGCTAAAATTTTTTTGCGATATAAGAAAAATTGCTCAATAAATAGCTTCCTGCAACAAATCTGTTTTAAGGCATTAAACAAACGCAAGATAAACAGACACTACAAAAATAGTTAACATTTTGGATCTTATTTCCAAAGGTCTCTGAGTTCCAGGGTATCAGTGAGTCCCTAATTAGAATACATTATCCATCTACTTGACACTTCAGTGAAATGTCTATTCCACCACAGAGCCGCAGCTTTGTTCAGAACAGGTTTATTGATATTCTGCTGCATTCCCTCTCCATACCCCCAGTGGCTTGGTTCTGTTTTATCACACATCAAAAAGGCCGTATGCTCAGGGCACCCCATTCACAGCTCAGAGCTGGAGGTCTGAACAGCTGCAAGTAGTGTGGTATCACAGGAGGGACAAGCTCCAAGCAGATGTCACAGGCAAAAAAAAAAGAAAAAGAAGAAAAAGAGGAGTAAAAAGGGAGTGTGGCTTGGGAACGAAGCAAGAGGAAGCAAGACACAGCAGAGCAAGACCTGACTTAAAATATGCCTATCATACTTTATGCAAACACTGGTCTTTTTTTGCCCTCCTGACTATCATTAAAGTGTAATTAGCAACTTCACATGGCAAATTTGTTTCTTTAAGAAGCCATCTATTTTTTGTTCTTGATAGCAGTAACCTTACATCCAGGCACCGGATCGCACCCTATCACATCAAGGGTGGAACAGAGCCTAAAAATGAGTAATTCCACAGCGCCTTTACTCTGTGGTCACTGTTCCCTCTCTCTTTCAGCTGGAAACCTCAGTTCTTTCCCAGCTGAAGACTGCTGTAAATACAGCATTCTGCTGGTGCCTTAAAGCCAGGTGAAGTGCTCCTTGGAGACTCATGCCATGCTGAAAAACAGCAACAAGGAAATACTTCAAAAACTATCGCTTTCCTCTCCAGATTTAAGGAATCTGGAGAAAAAGAAATGCTCGAGGTCATTCCCGAATGTAACTCTCATTCCTCTGCTGGCACATTACTCTCAGCCACAACACCAAGCCTACATACTTTCAGGCTTTCCACCCCAATAAAAACGAGGTGGTATTCCTTTCTCTCTCGTTATGTGACCTGAAAAGCCTCATTTTGTTTTTTTTTTTTAAATGACAAATTCCAAAATTGACACTTCCTTAGAATAATGAAAAGGGATAGTGCGAAGAGATAACACCAAATTGCATGGCACATCTGAACGAAATCTCAGCCACAAGCAGAAAGATTAAAGACTGTGAATACTGCTGCCTTTAAGAGAACAGATCATCACAACAGGTTTTTGACATCATCCTTTTTGAAAAAGTATTATGTCTTTCACTCTTATCTGAAGAAAGGGGACAGACAATAATGAAAAAGAAAAAAAGGGATAGCTTTGCCAGTGTGGGTCCAAAATTCCTGAGGTTTTCAGAAAACAGCAGACTGAGGAGCACGGTAAAGTAATTCTCAATCCAGCTCCTGCAGTTCATCAACATTAGTAATGCAGATTATGGAAGAAGCTCCAACTCTAATTTCCCATTAGAGAAAACCTTTTATTCCCCACGTTATTTTCGTAGGTCGAGTACGCTGCAAAGCCACTAAAAAAAACCCAAACACACCAGGTTTGTCTTGGAAAATAACAAAGATGGTGAATAGGTAGGTTCTCTCCTCAGGACTAAGTGTAACACCACTATTCTTGCACGGAGTTTCACAGACAACATGATGATCTGTATCTGCCAAGGTGAAACCAGAGAGAACCAATTCCTCCCTTTTCCTTTCCCTTCTCTACCCCTCTGAACTATTTAATACCAGCCAAAAGTAATTCTGCCACTGCCCATGTTTAGCGCTGCCCTAAGCTTAGATTTCAAATGGTGCAACGACACACGTAAGGCTGCTCAGCTCTCTCTCTCACAAATTCATCACATAGCAATCTCTTCACCAGCCTTTCCCTGTCCTATAAATTCCCTCCACACCACCAGCAGTCAGAGATGCCGTAGCCAACATGTACTAACTCTGCAAGATGAAAAGTCTTCCTATCAGCTTCCCAAGTCCCAGGTTCTAATATAATGCGTGCAATAAGTTTTCCACATATGCTGGAAGACCTACCTGTCTGATCCCTCGCAGTCCTAACTCCATTTGTATTAGGAGAACACACCACACAGAGTCTCAGCAGAGCCGTTGATCAATAAAAATGTTCTCCTTGGAGAATGTCTGTGACATCTATAAACCTGTGAGTGTCAAAACAATGGTGCAAAAAATCCTGTGTTCCTACTGTCAGTGGGATGAAAGCGGTACAATTAATGCCAAGCCAATGACACCACAAGGAGAAATAAAACAAACAGCTGGTGGTACAATGGTCCAACACACTGCTCCTCATCTATTAACATCTCCAGTAAAAAAATGCTGACTCACGTTTTGAAAGAAACGGCATAAATCTGTTCCGTGATGGAAAAAGTTCACGGTATTAATTCTCTTTCCAATCACACAAGGAAAATATGGTAGTTAAAATGCATAGATCCCCTTTCTATGCAAGAGACATATACAATGTGAGGAAGATTTAGTGTCCATGAATTACTATCTATTAATTAAAAGATTTTCAATAATCATCACAACTTTGAAAAGCATTTTTTTTTTTCTAAAAGCAGCTGAAACCTTAACAAGACCACTAATATCCACTTCATTCTTGCCTGATGTCAGCGAAGCTTTATAAAGGGATTTTTTCTGCCCTAGTTCTGTAAGACACCCAGCACTGGTTCAGTGTTACTGGTGATAACAACAGGAACATAAAATCTAGGCAGGACATCATGCAGCTGTTGGCATTTTAGCCAACTTGTCACCTTCCTCAGTTTACATGACTCGATAGTTAAAATAACAGTCATTGAGAGATCCTTCTTTCTCTATTAAGAAGGCAAACTACAACCACGCCACCGATGACAAAAATCACGGGAGGAAAAAAGCATAAGGTGGATACAGCCTTGGAGAGCAATGGCTCTCGGTTATACAAAACTCACTTTAACAGTCTCACAACAAACACTAGAAGAAGTAGCTGTTGAAAACATATCTTCTTTTGATCAGGCAGATTAATTTCGGTGAAAAAAAATAAGCATGTCGAAGAGGTTTTAGAGCTCCTGTTACAAAAGTCCTAAACTGAAGAGTTATTCACCTCCCTGCTAATTGACAGCAATGACTGCCACCCTGCAGCTCTCCTCCAGGTAACGTTAGTGGACAGACTGCCCCACCAGCTCCTACTTCTGAGAGAAAAGATGAAACGAAAACTATTGATACTACCAGGGGTACCCTGCCCTCTTCGCTGTGCCCCTGCTAAGCACCAGCAGCACTCGAGAGCTGTTAGCGTTATACAGAGGGGCGCTGAGTCTGGGGAACGAAACCAGCCCGAAGCTCAGCAGTTAGCAATCGGAAGAGCGGTTTCTCTCTTGGGTTTATCCTCTTTCTAACTTACTTTCGTTTCTACAGGTTTAAAGATATTTTAAGCATGCTCTCTAGAGGAGAAGTTTCACTTGAGATAGATGTTCCACATCTTGCCGCAAGGACAAGGTAGTAAATCATACAATCACCTGACTGGCTGCGTATCCATGATATCTCATTGCACTGCTTACATAAAAAATGTTGACATTCGTAGTCTTTTTTTGCTGCTCATTTGCTAGTATATCCAGAGCTGACAACGCTGGTTTCTCAGGTATTCCTCGGCTACACTCTTTAATTCAAACTGCCACAAAAAGGAACAAGATGGCACACTATATGTGTGGCTTTATACAGGTTCTCCTGCAAATTAAAAAGCCCAGGCCCTGCGTGAATTTAGTACAGATAAACAAATACATTAAATACTACCAGACATTTGATCTGGAGTGCTAAATAATAAATAAATAAAATAGCTCAGCTAAAAAGACCTTCAAGAGAAACCAGACAGATCCATGTAATTCCAGCACAGTGACTAGCAATGCAAAAACTTAATTCTAATTCACAAAGTCAAAGTTAATAGATCAATTACGGAGTAAGGTCTACAGTATTTTTTTGGGGAAAAATTGATAACCCTCAGTAAAGAGATTTCTGCCAATCTCTTTACTCCTTTCTTTCTAAAGATCCAAAAATCATTGTTTCTGTCTCCCAGGAGACAAAGCACAGAGCAAGAAACACAAGATCCTAAACCACAAAAAGTGGTCTATTTGGTAAAGAAGGGAAGGGGGCCGTGTCCTCATACATAGTGAACCAGAAAATTCTTCTACAGCCTTCCCAGGCCTCGATTGTACTGCTGAAGGAAGGGAATTCAAAGAGAAGCAGCAACAAGATTTAGGAAGAAAATAAGAGCTTGAACTTACAGCAGTGTGCATTTTGCCTAAAACACGTGTCTCGTCTGCACAGTCAAGCAGATTTTATTTGTTCACAGTAATTGGAAAGAATTCAGGACCGGGCATCAGAAAAACCCACACTTTGCAGTTACCAGTGTGTTTTAAAATCCTAACGCCTGGGTTATTCCCCGTGATAGCAAACACTGGTACAGTTTAAAAGCACAGGGTTCAACTCATCGTTACGTTAGTCTAAAGCTGCAGGAATTCAGCCCCATGAATGTCAGTGGGATTTATACCTGGTAGAAATCCGAAATAATTTAGAAGTGAGCTAGGTTTCTGTTTCATGAATTTCTCTTCATAAAAGCAATTGCTCACACTTCTCTGAGGGAGAAGGAGCCCTATACTGTCATCTGTAATGCACCCCGGTCTTGTTAAACCCAAATGTAGCTAAATATGCAATGAAATGCTCAAAAATCACCCAAATCAACTTATTTCTACTCCTTCAGAGCTTTCTCTGATGGAAAAGGAAGGACTTTGACAGCAAGATACTTCCCAATGCAAATAAAGTCCCTGTGATGCACTCTTCTATGACCTGGCAAAAGAACAAGATTAGCTGGGCAGGAATGGTTTGTTTTAGCTTAATGACTTTTCTCAGGAACATTAAACACCAGCGGGCAGTATTCTAAATTAAATTCTTATGCAACCAATGGATTAGATAATGGGATCAGTAGAAGTTGAGCTGTTGCCGGTTCTAAGATACTGCTTAAAGAGACCAGCATTCTGCCTGTTTTGCTACAGCTATATGCTCGCAACAGAAATACGACACAGACAGGTGTCCTCTAGCAAAGCTGTCAGGCGGGAGCAATTTAAGAGATTACACCCCCAGCTATTCATTACCATCCCGATCAAGTTATCCTCTCCACAGTTCACACACTGTAACTGACCGTCCGAGCTAGCTTACACAAGGTAGGTCCACTGAAGGCCATTTCCATCAGTCGCTTAAGCTCAGATAGTTGACTTTGCGCTGAAGCACACAAAGACTTTGGCAACCATTCATATTATTAAAATCCACTTCAATCAGGGACAGAGTTTTTTCAACTCTTCTTGTTAGCGTCCTTGATATTTCTCTGTCTCTATTGACACCTCCACGCTGCAGAAATACCATCTTAAAAACTATAAGGATAGCCCTCAAGATGATTTTGTTTTACATGGATGGAAGGATCTGGTGGAAAGATCATTGCAGACCACAAAAATATCACGCAGACAGAGACAGAAGTACAAGACATAAGATTTTCAGTATTTCCAGTTTCTTTCAGTGCATAATGCTTTTTACGCTTCAATGAGATGTTAGTTACCAGCCCTGACTTTCACAACCAACAAGGCAGATGGTGATGTTGAGAAGCAACAGATTTTAATAGAACTGTGAGCCTTGCAATGTCTCTGTGAGGTCAGGGAGTGCCGGTCACCCCCTGACCCAAAGGTGTGGGTGTGACAGGGTGACTGTTTTGAAAACATGTTTTATTTATCTGCAAAAAGCTGCTCAGGCCTTCATGATTGCAACCTCTCCCTTGGACTGGACTTTTTCCTCTCAAGAAGTGCATCAAATAATGCGCAGTCCATATTTTGGCACTGTTTAGAAACAGGGATTTATCCATTAGAACAGCACGTATCGCATAAATAACCCCTAATAATGGGCTGATTATGGATCCAATAAACCATTACAACATCTGAGACCTTAAAGGAAACTCACAAAAAAGATTTTACCTCCCTTGAGTTCAGACATTCATGCCAACAATATTAAAATATTTCTGGTTCTATGTTAAAAGTCTCCGCTAACATAAATGCTAAGCACCCATGGAAAAAAAAAATAAGCCACACATCTGTGAACACAGCTAAAACTATTCAGTTGCCTATTTGTGTAAACTAACAGTGAACATATTAATTATTACCTAGAAGAGAATATATTCAAATGCAGTTTTTCCTAACACAGGAAGAAAAAAAAAGACACAATGAAAAATAAAGAAAATTGACATGAGTAATGTAAGACTTTTTTTTTTTTGTCCTTTCCTCAATAAGTGTTAAAATTTTAACATATTGATTGTTATATATTTTCTGTTTATCTGTTTTGTCCACTATGTCTCTGCCAGTTGCCCCGGGCAATCAACAAAGCTACGCTTGTTCAGCCTTTGATCATCTCTGTGCTAGAAGATTAGCATATGCATACTCTCATCCTCCCCTTTATCCTGTTAATAAAGCTCCAAACTCCCTCTGCTGATGTTCAAGAAAGCAATCCGCTCCAGAGCCCCCAAAGATTTGCCCCCATTCCCTCCTCTGCTCAGGGCTTGGAATGCTAACTACTATGCACGAGTTGTGTAAGTGCTTATCCACCGGCCCTCTGAGGAGCAATTCTTACTTGTTTGATGCAGTCCACGTTTGACAGACGTTCCTGGATCAGATTGGCCCAAAGCGCGTTGGGAATTTTCTAAAGAAAGAACAAAAAAAGGCTGAATATTCACAATTGAGTTCAAAAGGAATTTTACCATGCAGGCGTATTCTGGTTAAAGGTGAAGTGAGATGTCATCTTAAAAATAAATAATTAAATCCGTGCAAGTCCCAAGTCATTAACATAATAGATCAGAGAGTTAATAAGGGCACAAACATCAGTGCAAAAGGTAAGCTGAACACAAAGCCTACATCTGTGCTTTTTGCACACTTAGACACGCATTGGACATCAAACCTACAAAGGGATCCATAAGAACATCACATCCACAAGTAGTCCTTTCTTTACCAATAGTACCTGACCCACAACTGCCTCATGTGCCGGAAGACTCGGCATCAGCGATCTTAACAGCCACTGTGGGAGACAAGAAGAATCTCAAACCAAGACAATAACAGAGAGAGTCTGATATTCTGGAGGTTTGTCGCATAGCTTCAAGTAACTCTCCCCGTTTCATTTTCCAGAAAGTTTATTTAAAATACATTTTATGGTTATTTTTAATGTTAAAGTTAGTTTATTTTTAAACTCAGGATTGTGAAATGGGATTGAAACTGCAGGTACCAATATTTTCAGAAGTGCTGTTTCTTTCTGCTATTATTACAAAGTTCCTCTACAGGTTTAGCACTCCCTCTCCAGTATTTCTTCCATTATTATATAAGATTTCCTGAGAAGAAATTAACAAAACCTTTCTTTCCTTCCTGTAAGAATTTTCTTCCTGATCTTGTTAATTTAGGCCTTCATTCTATACTGAACTTTGTTGAAAAAACTCCGTGTTAGGCAGATAAACTTGATAAAGTCTAAACCTTTGGCCATGCCCATTAAGGCAGCTGTTAATTGTTCGGCTAAATGGCTTCTCTCAGTCTCACTCATTTTGTCATTATTGGTAAAACAAACACTCGGAACAAATTCTGCAGTCAGATTCTCTACTTCTCAAGTCAAAAAATTATCTTTCACTTAACCACAGGAGCTTGACTCTTTCTTCTGTGCAGTCCCAAATATTGTGGGTTCCCATCACTTTTTTTCTAACCAAACCATCTGAAGGACAAAATCCTACAGGAGAGCATTTCTGTGGGCTTACGTTATCCTAAATTATGCAGATAGATATAATGAAAACGCGGCTATGTGCAAAGATTTCATAACGATCTGCTTCATTAGATCACGAAACAATTTCACCCGGAGTGGTGCCAGTGCTACCACACAAAGCACTTCAAAGCAGAGTGGAGCAAGAACTCCAAAACACACAAAAGAGCCCAGTCCTCCCCTGGCAGTGGAACAGATAAGGTGACCCAGTCAGGCAATGGCTTTTCTTGCCTTGTTTATCTCTGCTGTCGCCAGGTCTCAGTGCCTTTCCTAATATCAGCCATTCACAAGGCAACGTTCAAGCAGGAAAAAGAGAAAAAGGGAAAGAGATTGCTGCGTTTCTTGAAAGTCAGCAGGTCCCACAGGGTGGTGCGTCAAAGCCTCCTGCAGCCTCTCGCCGCTGGAGCCGGGAACTGTGGCTTTGAGTCTGTCACCTTCCAAAGGTGCACCACGCTGCCATCAGAAACAGATCGCGTCTTGCTTACTTCTTTGATGTGTCATGTCAAGACAGGCTAGCGACTGCTGGGGGTCCACTCTGCTAAGCTTTGCCAAGCTCATTTAAACCAAAATTATACTATCTCCTTTCAGCGCAGCCGCTTTCACAGCCCTCTCTTTGGAGAAGAGTTTATTGAACAGAAACAATCGAGGACACACACGCAGATATTTCGGCGGTTTAGTTCCTTCTGCTCGCTGTGGCTCAATTCCAGTCTCATTTCCTGGTCAGTTTTCCTCCTGCTGAGCAGTGGCCTACAAAAGCATTTTCAATGGGTTGTTTGTAGAATGCCTAATTATTCCACTAGAACTCATTAAATCTGATAGATATCAGCTAACACATTTGCAATTTCTCTCTCATAAACACATAAATAGATCATGAGCCTGGTAGATGGGACTGCATCTCCCAGAAACCTACTCTAATGGACACACATGCATTTGATAACCATGAGCAGTATCTTATCTAAGATAAGCATGAGCGTGGTTATCTAAGATAACCACGAGCAGTATCTTTCTTCCATGATTCTATGATTCTAAGGCACTTGGTACCTGCACCAACATTCAGTTTGGTTACTGGAAAGACCCACTGCTATCATGTTTTACGTTCAGATCACTTCTCTACACACACTGGTTTCATCACCAGTTCCACGCTGCCGAAAAACTGTACTCATTCATGATTAATTTAAATATTTCATGTTATTTTAGGCACGTCATACTTCAACTCACGCGCCCGATCTACTCAGAGTTACACTTCAGTGATCTTTTCATAAAGCGCTACACTTCTTCAGAGGGGAGGAGCACTCTCGCGTGGTATTTTTATGGGAAGTTTAGGATCTTCTGAACACAGCTATAGCTAAAATTCTGTCTTCTCCAAGTTTCCATCTTGGAGAGAAAAGCAGTCAAGTTTGAAGAAATTGGGTTATATAAATGCAATTTAGTAGAGCATTAAGTGCACACCCACCCCACTAGCCCACAATTATCACAGTTGTTTCAACTTCTTATTTTATCCAGTTAACAAGAAAAGTGAAACATGCGATAGCTCATCAGTAGACTTCACTACAGGAAAAACCTGAAGGTGCTTTCTATTAGCATTATAATAACTAGAGATGAGGGAATAATTTGCAATGATTTATCCAAAAATGTACCCGCTTTTTCTGTTCATGGAATATTTATCGAGAGCTCGTGGTTCTGCAAATTTATTGAATATTCAAAAATATTTGACTTCTTTTTGGAGAATGATCACATTTTGCTTTGAAGAGTCAATATTTAAAATTCACTACCTGAGCCGTGCTCATTAGTAAGCGGCCAGGTGTGTGTTAGTGAACGACTGCATGTCCAACTTTAAAAATTGAGCTTCAGAGAAGAAACACTTATTTTAAGTACGCCTTCCATGAAGTCTTGGGCCAGGAAACCTCAAATGCTTTAATGTTCACTAGGACTGAACACAAAAGAGATGAAAGCTTGGTTAAAGGTAAGTAAGTAAAATATGCAAACAAACATTTGCGCACCTTTTTGCAGTGTTTGCTCAGATCTAGTACCATTGGCCTACTGACCTAAAAATGAACGACCTTTGGCACTGGGGTTAATTTAGTCACAGTAACCTTATAGGCATGAAACCTTCTTCTTACAACATTAAATTGCGTTATACGATCTTGACACCAGACATTCAAAAACAGAGCCTCAGTTCCTGCTCTTCCTCTTTCCATTTATTAAATTGCTTTGGCCAGGACTTCAACTTTTTAATGCGTTGGTTGTATCAAAGACAGAATAAACAGCTATTGTTCTGTTCCTGAATAGATACTCAAACCCTCTCAGTGTTGATGGATGATATGTATGCTAGAGGAGTCAAGTTTACCACTTGCTTCAGCTTAACCAGGGGTCAGTTACAGCACAAGTAGGTTTAGGCAGCAGACACGAGCCAGTAAAGGAAAACACAGCTCTTGAGATGACCATCTGGGTACATTTTAAGTCATTGGAAAGCCTGCATTGATTTAGAAGAAGCAAGGAGTTCCCTCTTGCTTTTAGGAGCTATATTTGAAGAATCAAACTCTAATAAAAGAACAAAAGAAATGATTCAGTGAAAACGTTCTTCTAGGATGCAAGATCTCAAAAACAAAAGCAAACTGCTCAGTACCAAACCACCACCAGATTCTCTTTGGGCAATCCTTACTACCTGATTAGCCTTGACATCTTTTACTTTCATCTTCCACACCATCCATCTTTTTAAAAATCAAATAAGCCCAAAAGGACACCCTTGAAAGTGCATCTGTACAGACTGAAATATGTTAATAATTACAGTAATTAAACCAAAGGGAATTTTTGTTTTAAATTCTTCCCTTCTAAGTTGAAGTTTATGAATCTAGCAAAACAATCTTTAATAATTAGAAGGAAGATTCTGAAGTACATATTCTTGATAAGAATCATTTTATATCATCTCAGCCAAAAGCAAACCTTTTGGCCAGGAAGTTCCGTGAGTTTAATGAACTCTTTCCTCTCAGATCTTTAAGCATATTACATGAGGCATCTCCAAACTTCATTCACTAATCCAGTGTAATAAACACAATACTATTTTCAGCCTAATTTCCTAAGGAAAAATAAAAATAATCTATTTATCACACCGTCTACCATCTCAGCAAATTATGAATCTGTTGGACAATTTCAATCAAATTTAACAGTGGTGTAGAATTTCCACAGGTATGAAACTGCTTCAGATTTCTATGAAAATATGCAATGAAGGAGAAAAAGAGAAACGCAAACTAGGGGACTTGCTAAAGTCATAGGAAAGCAGACCTCTTCCATTCTAGTACTCACGGAACACCTTGATTGTCTGGAAAAAGGAATCTGCTAAAAGAGCAGGAATCAGAAGCAGAAGTGCTTCTGGGTGTTCACGACAGTCTTTCAACGTATTTTTCCAATTTTTCCAATTGTCAGTAGCCCTTAATTACAAGACAATTGCATTGCTGATCAACTAATCCTGTGAGTCATTACATCTGGAAAAAGTGTTCTTTGGACTAACTCCTTTGAACACCAGTTAAGAGGTCCACAATGAAGCATGAGTGGATTTAAAAACCCATCTGGAGCAAATTGGATACTTGGAGTTGGGTAGAGTACATCAGTCCAAGAACAGAATGATCTCCTGAGTCAGCTGCTATTGCCTCAGCATACGAGCTTCTAGGATTTTCAATAACTGACTGGACTCTCATGCTGCTTTGGAGTTAATGCACCAAGATAAGTTATTTGTGTCATGCTACAGAGAAATCAAGCATGCACAACTAAGTAGCTCTGTCAGATCAAAAAAAGTTCTTTGTGTACACATTTTCCAGAGCATTTTGTACCGAAGGGGACCTCAGGGATTAATGTTTATTTTACTGAGAGTATCATACATACTGAAATAGAAGACACTTTGTTTAACGATATAATGAACCCTTCTTTAAATTGTATTGTGCATACCTGGCCCTCTCTTAATTCTGCTGCTCGCGTCTAAGGTTAATGCTTCCAGGACCTCCATCACCTTACGCTGGTGTCCTCTCCTGCCCCTACTCTATGCAATGATACATTTTCATCTTTGTTCACCTCTTCTCATCTCGCAGAGACTACCCATCTTCTCTGAAAGACCCTGTACCTACATACAGACAAACCAGTGTACAAACCACCGTAGACAGAAGAACATTTACTCTGATCTGCTCAATTCATAGCAGTGAAAATCATGGGAATGCCATATAATTCCTCTTCTGTGACATGAGAGCTACTAGTATTTTATGCTCTTACAGACCTCTTTTCTTTCTTTATATGCCTTTGCTTCCTTTGTCAGCGTTAATATTTCCTTGAATAACAAAGTCTCCTGAGAGATACGTATGGCATCCAAATGTTTACAAAGCCACATTGCCTGAGGGAAGAAGGAAAAAACATACAGGTTGAAATATTTGGAAAGAAAACGAAGCATTTTTTTTCAGAAGGCTGCAGAAAGACAGTGTTTTCCTAGTCTGCCATTTCAGCAAACAGGCTATTTGTGTAACTTTAAGCAGTTTCTTATGATGATGTGCAAGAATCTACAGCTTTGAATAAAGTCTTTTTCATCTCCAGCGAGCACTATACTGCAACACAGGTTTTAAAGAAGAAAGCTTTCTTCCTAGCATGCAGCCGCCCACCACCATCTGTGTGGTCAGCTTTCTCTGTGGCTCAAATACAACTTTGACTTCTTCAATTCAGCGGTACCAGTGGACATGACGGAAAACTGGCCATGCAAATGAAACAATCCACAATACGGGATCCACAACTGTGTAACTATGGAGCTCCTCCCAGGTTCATTAGTTTTTCCCAGTTAAAAAGCTAGGAAAAAACAGCAGGCAGAATTCTCTTGCATTAGAGCAGCGTCGCTACCGCTACCTCAGTGAGTTCTCACAGAGCTCACTTGAACATTTCCATTTAATCTGCAGCGTAACACTCCTCAGAAATGCCCCCATCAACCTGTCTTGTGCTCTTCTATCACTTTAATAATTCTGAAAATGATTTTCTTAGAATGAAATTTTCACCAGTGCTGATTTCAGTAGAAAAGGGGGCTGGGTAGTGTTATAGCATTGGAGGTAGCGTACTTACAACTGTAGTTTTCCCAGAGGCAGGTGGACCAAGTACACAAATTCTTGGAGCTACGAAACAAGAATATGTGAGTATCAAGATGCAGAACAGCAAAAGTCCCAAATAGTTTCTCACTATCGCATTGTATAATGTAAAGGTAACTACAATGAAACAGTTATTTCAGGTGGAAACGTGCCTGAAGGGAGACTGCAGGATTGGGCTCTGCTGGGGGAAAAAAGGGGGAAACGTTAAGCCATTGACCTTTAACCTCCATGGTCAACGACAGTAATACTCTGACTAAATGCCACCTAAGTGCACACACACACATATATATATATATATATATAAATTTAAGCACATGAAGAGTTCATTGGGTGAAACAGAGCATAAGATATGAACATTTCCTTATCCGAGTTTGACTTCTATTCCCAGATCATTGATTTAAACAACAGCTTTTGCAGTGAAAAATGCTCTAGCTTGTACTTGCAGGACAAGACTATTTAAAAGCAACTATTACCATAATCAAAGAATGGTTGGGATTGGATGGGACTTCTTGAGATCATCTCTTCTCTGATTTCTCTCACACAGTACGGCAGGAAAAATACTTTTTACTTTGGCAAAGCTTTCGGCTCTCATCACAAAAAAATACAATTTCACCTTTTAGTTTCATCTAAATAGGTTGTGTTGGGGTTCAGAGAAGATTTAGATATCACAAAATCAAGCACTCTCTCTCTCCCCTTTTTTGACAGCTACCTTCAGTTTTTCTGGTCATCATTAGAAGTAATTTTCTTCATCTCTGTATCTCATGTTTCTCTCCTGTGTGTTCCACTCCTTTCCCTGAGGGGGCAAGGCAGGAAAAATGCATCCCAGTTCTGAGGAATTTTTAATCTAACACACAGGGACAACACAATAGGGATTTACTCTTCTAAGCTTCATTGGGAAAGAATTAGAGGCAAGACAAACAAGGGAAAACGGGGTGACTCTTCAGAAAGTATTTGGGATGTTTCCATGAATGCATCGTGGGCCGCAGTCTCTTGACCTGTTGTTTTATATTAACATCTTTAATGTGTTCTTTCCCCCTACATTTCGGGGTGAAAAAAACCAAACTGAACCAGAACATATATAGAACAGCCTGAAGAGTATTTACTATGAGTAACGGGGGTCAAAACAAAGGAGGGATCTACTCACCCCAACCCTCCTCATCTCTCGATAACCAGGGGAGATACAGAGTCTGATGGCAGCACTCAGGGAAGGATGTGAGATGTATTTTTATGAGGCCTTCTACGCATTTAACAGTTATTGGGCAGGTGCAATTTTTAAACATACATGAAACCCAAATTACAGATTCATCTTTACAAAGTTATCTGACTTGGAAGGTTTAAGAAAAACTCCCCCCTTATTGGTTCTTGCAAGTGCAACAGAACTAGTACACAATGTAGAAAAATACTTTAAAAGGTTACATCAGCTGTTTTTATCACCTAATTTCTTTCAAATGTAATGTGATTAAATCCTAGGGTTTTTTTTTTAATCTAACACCTTGAAACTCCAGCCCGGTACTTAGGAATTATTTATAAACAGCGTCATAAAAGAGTGCTCGGGTGCCAACACTAATCAACTTCTTCAAACCACTTCAAAGAAAATCAAAAAACCTTTCCATCCACAGATCCTTTTGAGGTTTAACTAGGAGCATGATTTAAAATTCACAAGAAAACCCTTAGGTATTGAAGCTTTAATACACAGCTTTCTTGGACAAACGTTTGATAAAAAACGAAACATACCATTATATACACCATATCATGCTTTAATATTGCCCAGGGCTACTGTAAATGCTCACTTTGTACTAAATCTGGTTTTCTCTCTGCTTAGTGGCTGGCAGCAGATGGGGCAGCGTAATTCACTGATTTACTCATTTGCACACTTGTAAGACTCCTCTAAAGCATTCTCCCTAAACATATGACACCAGGGCACAACGAGGACACCAATCTATGCAATGTTTCACCCCCTCCGATCAGCAAATAGTCAGTATTTAATACTGGGGGTCTGAACCAGCAGTTAAATGAAGTCAGGAAAATCCAGAGAATGCCTCTTTCCTCAGAAACAAATCATATTCCATTCCCTGTTTAGTCTTGATGAGGCGTTACAGGATTTACTCCTCTGAGTAAAGTGAGTTTTAATGTTCAACAATGATTTTAGTAATAACAAAATTAATCCTGGAACGACACAAAAGTACACCTGGACTCACAGTCCCATTTAAGTCCAAAAGATTCTATGATTAATATTAAGGCGAGAAAATTTGCTTAACGTGCAAGAGAAATCCTTTGTCAAACAAGAAAAGCACATAGTACACGATGAACACACTTGCAGAACTTCTTTACATTCCTTCAGAGGTTTGACTGCAAAGGAAGAACTCGCAGAAATGCCCTGTGGATCCTGAAAGCTTTTTTTATTCGCACAAGCCAAGATATAACATGGAAAATGAGCATCTTTGTATATGCAAGATTTATATCTTCATATGGTCCTTTAAGGTTTTTAGGAGCGTGTGAAAAAACAATAGCGCAAATGTCTTAAGCACAAACACTTTGCCGCACATTTGACCGACGAGATTTTCAAGACAGTTGTAAGCTATAATCATCGTTAAGCTTGTTTATGTTTTTAAGAGTACTTTAGATCCCATTATTAATGAAAAAGCTTTTCTAACTTCACACCTGGGATAGATGCAATGTTTCTTTTCCACACATCTCCGTTTGAAATTTCCTCTAGGGCTAAAACTGTCTAGCAAGGCAAGATCATGAAAATTCATCACTTTACTGATGGCTCTAATAAGGGTTTGGTTTTTTTTTTCTTCTAAATAGTCAGCACCTTCCACCATGATCAAAAAGTAAAATCAACTCTGTTACAGATTTCTGTTACATTATTTTCCGTATAATTTATTCTTAAAACAACATTTAGGCTTTAATTTTAATTGGAGTTCCTTCTCTTTCTTAATAGGTTTTGCTAGACCAAAAGCAGACAAACAACTGCTGTAGTTCTATCTTTAGCCTCTAAGTACTGAAGTCACGAAATGGAAATCTGCCTAAGTCTGTTCAGACAACGCAGCGGAGCAGAAGGACAAATGTTAGCTCAATGTGAAGAAATTTTATCAGCATTCTATACATCTGCATTAAATTCTTCCACGTATTTTCCACAGGTCTATAAAAGAGATTGATCCCTTGCGCTGCCCACGTGAGGAAGGGCTGGGCACAATTTGCTGGATGTGATATATTTTTTTTTTTTCCTTGATATTTAGCAGCATTTCGATCAACATCCACCTGATCGCCCCCACGAAGAGCTCACGGCACCTCCGGTGATAATCATTCCACTGACGCTGCAGCAGAACTTTCATATTGGTTTACTATGGTTTTAAAGAAACATCAAAGCAACGTGACACCACCTACCCCTGACAGCTCATGCAGAACAGAAATTATAGTTCAGCTGTGCATATCCAAATACAATCTGCCTAAGGGTGAACAGTTTGTAAATCAAATAATTTGATTGAGTGTACAAGCTTTTATTGGGCAGAATACAGACTTCCTATTCAATTTACGGGGTTTTGTTATATGTACAAGTAGGCGCGTTCCCTGCTCCTGCACCGGAGATGCCACTGAGCAGTGGAACTCATTAACAGCAGCTAGTAACGAATTAATCAAAAACACAGAGAATCTGCCAGCCCAGGTAGAATAGGAAACCAAATTTACACCTGACAAAAAGAGTAATTAGCGAGCTTAAAGACAACAGGAAATATCAGATGGGGCACAGAACGCATTAATAATTGATACACCAGAACTCTCTGTTATTCCCTTAGAGGATTTCATTGTTATAACTGTTAAAGTGCATTTTTTATTAGATTACCCACTAAAAAAAAAAAGAAATTAAAAGCATCTTACCTACAACTATTCCAAAACGCTCACCTTTTTCTTCTCCCCCCCCCCAAGACACAGTCTGGAAAGTTTTATCCATCATTTGCCAACTGCAGCGCAGCTTTCAAACTGCTGTTTACAAATAAGCAATTGAACTATCTACGGTGTCTCAGTTTTCACTTACCATCATCATTGTTTCGCTTTAAATGGTCTATCATAAACTGAATGGGATCATCGGGTTTATGAATTAACAGCTCTTCAAGCATGTTCTGGAAATAAATAGGACAAAGAGAGTAAAATTTAGCATAGCTACGCAGTCAATATATATCGCATTTTTCACAGCACTGTTAAAATGATCTTAAAGAGTTTATAAACGCTTATTCATTTTCTTAAGGCTCCTTTCATGGATAAAATTGAGACTATGAAATCTGTTTTAGAGGCTGAAAAATTAAAGCATGGTCAGAAAATTGCCAATATTAGAAAAAAAAAATCACTTATTTTCTTTAACCTCTTTATGATACACATGGACACCAGAAAGGTTTGGCTTGAGCAGTCTGGGGTAGATAAATGGTTGAGTCAGCGCTGACATAAAAACCATACGAGGAGTTTGGAAACAGAGTCAATTTAAATGAATACCTCTGCAAGCTAAACCCCCTCCTCGAGCAAATCCCCCCAAGTTTCTGCCGAGCCTCGGAGGCTACAGAACAGACGAGACTTGCAGAAAACAAAACCCCAACAGCAATCAAAGCCACAATCGCAGCACATCTCACTGCTATAATCACACCAGTTTTCCTCCGATGTGAAAAGTAAGGAGGGATGAGGGGGGAAGAAGCTTTAAGGCGTTTCCTTAAGTATCTGATTTGGACCTTATTTTCCTATTAAATGTTTGAGGCAATCCAGGGCCTCACTTCAGCTCCCACCGACAGCAGTGGGGATCACGCGCTGATCTGAGGATCGCAGAGTTACAGGCAGAGAAAGGAATAACAGCGAGAAGCACAGCTCCAGAGATTTTCTGCACGACATTTCAGCACAGCCAAAAAATTCTGCAATTAAATCTAAACAGCAAATAGCAACTAATTCTCTCGCTTAATGTACCTACCAAAATGCTCATACAAGACATGGGAAATTTTTTTTCTAAGCCTTTTGCCTAAAAAATGAGCCTTAACGCTAATATTTGCAAGTAAATTCCATAAGGTCTGTCTATTCCATAAAATTTTATACTCTAACCAATTGATCGTCTTTTCTTGGAGCAGTCTGTTTTCCATTTGTGCTTCATCTAACTCATTAGAATAATTAAAACGCTGAATTTTGTTTACAAACTGTTTCACATTCTGATGCTTCAAGGACTGGGTAGAACACAGCATAAAGTATGAAATTTGTATTTTAACTGGAAGTTGATGTAAAAAATTACTACTTTCCAGGAACAATTCTTTAAACTAAGAAATCAGAATTTGGCACTAGAATTACCAGTAGCTTTGAAAATAAGAAACCTAGAAAATCTGGTCTGAATACAGTTCAAAATTATTCTGGCTGACAATGATACTTTCACTATTTTGTGCCCCAATCAGCATTTACACACATTCATTTTGCCCAGTTTCATTTTACACGAGCTATTTTGCTAATCTCTGGGTGACGCTCACGGTTTGGGTCTTACTCTTTAGGTTTCACATTTTGGGTTTGGTGTTTACACTTAGGACAATAACTTCAAGCTCTATTTGGAGTATTATGTTGCTACAACACAACTGAAGCAGGAAAAGGAAATAATAAGTAAATCCCATAAGTATTTTATGCAATTTGAGGTCCTGCAGCCGCAGTCGATGCCTTGTGGAACACCAAACACAGCGTTGCCATCAAACTCCCATGAATATCGTGCCACACTGGTCAGACTAAATAGCTTTGAAGTTATGTGCGGTGGGGAAAAAAAAAAGGAGGAGAAAAAGAAAGAAAAAAATCACCATTTGTGTGTTTTCTAGTGAGATTTAACGAAGTAAAAAGGCCTTACGAGATACAAATCTGAGTGGAGAGGAAAGTTCGCAGTACGAGGCTCTCCAGCGAGGTCCCCGGACAGAACAGCACCAGAATATTCAGCCCCTCGCACGACCCTCTGTGGGCTCCACAGAAGGGCTTCTCCCCAAACTCAGAGAACCAAACATACCTTCTTCTAAGGGAATGAAAGCAATCGTGCTATTTACTGAAATTACAACTTCTTTTCCTTTATTTTCGACACAGGAAATGAGTGGGAACGCAGAGTTTTAAGGGGATAATGCCGGATGCAATATCACCTGGTCAGCCTCTGCCTCAGATGGGGCCAAATTCCGCACCTGAGTTTGTTGCCTCCTCCTCTTCCTCCCTTTCCTGCCCCTTTCATGGACCCAATACTTCTCTCTTCCAAGCTGCCCCTTTCATAGAGTCACAGGATGGATTGGAAGGGACCTTAAAGGCCATCCAGTTCCAGCCCCCTCCGGGCAGGGACACCTCCCATGCTCGGAAGCAGCAACTACAAACCCCAGCAGCTGGCAGGCTGTTATTGCAATAGGTTAATTAATTAATTACCACCCCTGCTCACTCCCTCAGGCAGGAATGCCCACCCCCGGGTACCCACTCGAGCCCAGTCCCTGTCGCAATGGGGGAAGGAGGTTGGTGGCCACGGTGACCTGCGAGGAAACCAGGAGGGGTGGTACTGGGTGTCCCCCCCGCGCTGAGAACGGGGATGGAGGGAGTGGGGATGGGGGAGATGGGGATGAGGATGGGGGAGACAGGGATGAGGACGGGGATAGGGGGAGATGGGGGGGATAGGGATGAGGATGGGGATAGGGATGAGGATGGGGGAGATAGGGATGGGGGAGACAGGGATGAGGATGGGGATGGGGGAAATGGGGGAGACAGGGATGAGGACGAGGATGGGGGAGATGGGGGATAGGGACAAGGATGGGGATGAGAATGGGGGGGAAGTAGGGATGGAGTGGGGATGGGGGTGCGGAGATGGGGGAGAGGGAAATGGAGAGGAGAGGGATAGGGAATGGGGATCGGGGGAAGAGAGGGATGAAGGAGGAGAAGTGGATGAAAATGGGGATGGGGGGCATGGGGGGAAATAGGGATGAGGAAGGGGATGAGGATGGGGGAGATGGGAGGGATGAAGATAGGGATGAGGATGGGGGGGAAGTGGGAATGGAGTCGGCATGGGGATGGGGGTGCAGAGATGGGGGAGAGGGAAATGGGGAGGAGAGGGATAGGGAATGGGGATGGGGGGTGAGAGGGATGAGGAGGAGATGGGGATGAAAATGGGGATGAGGGGGATGGGGGGCATGGGGGTGGGGGGAGAGAGGAATGGGGGGAAGAAGGGGATGAGGATGGTGATGAGGATGGGGGGAGATAGGGATGAGGATAAGGCCGAGGATGGGGGCGGGGGGCTCCGAGCCCCCCGGTGCGGCCGGGCCCGTTCACCTGCAGGAGCCGGAACAGCCCCCGCTCCTCGGCGTAGGCGCCCACGGGCGGCGGCGGCCCCGGGCGGGTGAGGGCTTCCATGGCCGCCCCGGCAACCGATAACCGGCCCCGCGGCGCCAACGGCCGCGTCACCGCGCCGGGAGGGGCCGCCCCGCGCCGTCACCGGGGCGACGGGGGACGCCGGGGCAGCGGCCTCCAGCCCCGCATCCCGGCACCCCGCTGGGCCCCGGGGGCCACACCGCCAGGGACCCCCAGCCCTGACCCCCACAGCGGACCCTGGACCCTAATCCCTGAACCCAGTGTCGGACCCTGGACCCCCATCCCTGACCCCACACCAGACTCTGGACCCCCATCCCTGACCCCAGCACCAAACACTGGACCTCCATCCCTGACCCCAGTGTTGGACTCTGGACCCCCATCTCTGACCCCTGCGCTGGACCCTGCACCCCCATCCCTGACCCCCACACCGGACTCTGCACCCCCATCCCTGACCCCAGCGCTGGGCCCTGCACCCCCATCCCTGACCTTGAACCCTGGCAGCAGACCCTGGACCCCCCTCCCTGACCTCTGCTCTCCCTGGACCTCCATCCATCACCTCAGACCCCAGCAGCAGATCCTGGACCCCCCTCCCTGACCCCAGAGTTCCACCCCAAATCCCAGACTCCAGCACAGAGTCCCCACTGCCCCCACCTGGACCGCTGTCCCGGACCCCTGCCAGTAGGGAGCTGGGGGGGGATGAGACCCCCTCGCTGCCCCCAAACAGCAGGAATGGGGCTTGTGGAGGCTGAAGGAGCAGGGGATGCAGGCGAGGTTTCTTGGAGAGCACAGGGGCAATGCTGGGAGAGGTCACCCCCCTCCTCAGCTGGGGGTTAAGCAGGGCCCCAGCTCCTCTCCCCTCCCTGCTCAGAGCTGGCTTCATTTAATGTTGGAGCTTTCAGCCGCTTGGGCAATAGTTTTATGGTGGGTAAGAGCAGGCGGCTGTCCCTCCGGCCCCTTCCCGGCGCGGGGTTTGATGCATTGCCACATTATGTTTACAATAGACCCACTAGGGTTTATGGCATCTGATTGTCAGTGCTCCCCGCTGGGTTCTCTGCCTCTTTTTGCAGCATCATTACTACCTCATTGACTTACTGTTTGGGGCTCTGGGACTGCAGAGCTTTGGCACAATGCATCTTCTTTTTTTCCTCCTTTTTTCTTTTAAAGTTTTCCACTCGCCCACACAACTCCAACTCAGGTAGAAGACAGTTACATATGTAGAATTGCATCATTCCTAAAAGGTAGCTTCCTTTCTCTCCCAAAATCCAGGAGAGGGCAAACGCGAATGAGGCAAAGGAGGCTCTGAGAAACATGGAGCAGAAGTACAAACTCTGCGCAGCACCAGTTTACATTTATCAGAGCGCTGGAGCACACCCGAGAGAACGCACACGACATGATCAGACCTGTGGTGAGCATCAGCCAGGTACGGAGCACTCGGCACAAAGTTCTCTGCCGCTGGGAACAGGGACCAACGCAGTCCTGTCACACACTCAGGTCTAAGTTCAGAGATGAATAAATGTTTTTAGTAAGGGAAGATGCCCAAAAACCCTCCAGCAATATTTGCGTACAGCTCTGCAAACCGGTGGCATAGGATTAAGTAGGAGAGAGGAAAACCTCTGTTAGCGCTTCCTGTTTACAGAGGGATTTTATTGCTGAGCATCACTTTATGGTTTAGTTTAACACCGTCATTTTGCTGCTGAAGAATAGCCTGAAATACAAGAAAACAATCAAATCAACTCTCCCTCGCCAGCCACACATGGAATCTGTAATCCTTAACTTGTAGTAACCAGCATGCTCGCCTCCTCCCCCTGGTATTGGTGCTGCCGTATCTTTCTATAGTACTTATTAAAAATAATGGCTATGTTACAGAGGTAGGATGATGGATTGAGGGCTGAATGCCCCAAGTGAGCCCAGGGTTTTCTGGACTGGTAAGTGAATTGTCTTGGAATTTTTATAACACGGGATATTTTAAGTAGTACGAAGAACTTAGACAACCTGCAGGCAGAGGGGGAAGAAAAATCTAAGTAAAATTCGAATTGTGCATTTGAGGCAGCAGAGTCCAGGCACAAAACCCAGGTGGATGCCAAAGCCAGAGTGACGGCTAAGCTTATGTTGGGATGAGGACACAGAAGTGAGCTGTTTGGCTTCTACAGGCTGACTCTGATATAAGGGCTTTGCTTGTAGCATCGAAGAGGATCACAACAGGCATCACACTAAACCATTTTTTTCTAAAGATTAGCATTGAGATTTTGTATAACATTACACCTTTTTAAAAAGTGCTGATATTTCAGTGGTACCGAGCAAGGTTTGGGCTCTGCTTCTTGGCAGAGGTGGGGCTGCAGCCTCATAGGTAACAACTTCAGCAATTCATCCATGGCATTGTTTGTGATACAGTAACATGAACTCAGTGGTGTCAAACTGTAGTGCAGTGACAGCCCTGAGGGTACAAACACCTTACCCAGGAGGGGAGGATGGGAAAGGGGAATCGAAGATCTACCAGAGAAACTTCCCTGGGGACAAATCCAGACATCCATTCTACTTCACTGCTGTTCTCCTGTATCAGCATGGGAGGGTACAAGAATAAAAGCACAAACACAGAAGTTGTGTGTGTTCTCAGCCCACAGCTGACTTGACTGCCAGCTTTCCTGGGATGTAAACATAGACACTACAGAACAAAATGATATTGTACTTGAACACAGCCACATTTTTAACCTCTAAAAACTGTATGTAAAAAAAATGCATGACACTTTTCAGAGAAAAGAGGAGAGCACAGTAAGGTGGAAAGGTCAAAGAGCATACCACGGTCAGTCACTGGCAACAGCTCCTTGAAGACTTCTACATGGAGTCGGGTATGAAGTCAAATCCCAGGTGGTTTGGGGAGACAAGCTCCTCCATCCTTGCTTCAGCCAGAGACTCAAATCACCCAGTGAGCCCCTGCACTGCAGAGCTTGGCTGTGGTCACGGCCTGGCCCAGCGTAGGGGCTCTTCATGACCTTCCCTGGCTGCAGCCCCCCTGCCCAGCAGCAGCAGAGCTCAGCATCAGCTAAGGCGGAGCTGGGCACCCCTCACCAAGCCCCTCTTCCCGTACTCCTGCTCCCCAGTCTGGTTATGCAGGAGCATTAACTCTCTGCTGTTGATGTAGACAAATAGACAACTTGTTATCCTATCCAGACTAAAATGCTGCTCTCTTTAGCACTATTTCTGCTCACAGCAGCCATATAAAATCCTGCCACTCACCAGGACACAGCGCTCAACAGACAGTGGGGAAGGAGGAATTTGTAGTAGAAATGGGCCTTTTGGGGCCATTTGTTATTTTTCTTACAAACCTGCTGAGAATTTTCCCAAGCACATAGCACAGCTTTTCCGTATGCAGGAACTGTTCCGATGTTGGAATGGCTATTTCATTCATGTCTTGAAATCTTACAGAAAGCACTGAAGATGTTGGAGTTCAGCTCTGGCTGCCAACCAGGTGCTCAGTGTTTCATATTGTGACCACTCATGTCTGAAGTGTCCGTAATTTCTCTGGAGAAGGTAACTTAATCTCTTGGCACAACATTTCAGCACGCAATGTCATTTGCTCAAAGCAAATAGGGAATATCAGCACTAGAACAGGTCAGTAAGGACAATTTTGGTTAAATGCGTTTAGTTTGCAGTCACATCCAGTGATGCCAAATGAAGAACCACGAAGAATGGAAGACGCAAATACATTGCTCCAAACCCATCCCAGTTTGGTCGCTGCCCTCACCTCCCGCCCTGCTCAGAGCAGGCAGAAAGCTCCCCTTGTGCCCAGCCTGGATCTGCTGTGCTCAGAGCAGAGCTGTGGTTTTGGCCATGGTGCTCCTACTCTTCTTCAAAGTGGGAGGAGGGCGCGCTGGTGTGCTGCCAAGCAGATCAGATAATTTCTTTCCAAAGTGCAAGTTAAAACGTCCTTGCTTTCCCTTTTTTGAGATGAGAATCTGGCTTGCCTAGCTCTCAAGGATGTAATATGTCTTAGTTCATTAAAGCTGCAAGGTATTTGAAATAGTCTCATGGTGCTTTTATACCACCACTTTGCAATTCCAGCACAGTGACTTTATACCAGTGCTGAAAAGAGCTTTCTGTCCAGCCTTCGGGAAGGCTAGCGCAGTCCCAGGCTCTCCCCAATACACATTTTTGGTGGTGCTTTTATTCAAGCACTGTTAATTACAAACTTAAGATCTCAATAACAAGGTGTCTTCCCTGTATCTGGCTGCTCTTTTCACCTTCCACAGGCAAATTAGCTCCTGTTCACCGTTTCCTGCTGGAAGACGTTCCTGAATAAACAATTTCCCCTTGCATACCTGGCTCAGTTTGCTAAAATTTTGAGAAAGCTTTTGCCTTAAGATGACTAGATTTTGGCAACAAGCACCCAAAAAGGAAGAGAATTAATAGAGAGGAGATGAAATAGGAAGTATTTTCAGGAGGACATGTATTCCACCTTCTTTTGTGCTTTTCCCCCTTCCCCTATCCATCTATATAGCAATGTGATACATCTGTCCACACTGGAGAAGAAGCCTATTTTTAGGAGACATCATGATCCAACTGAATTGAACCTCGATGAACTCAAAATGGTAACGAAGCTTTGCCAGGGTCACCCAGAGGCTCTCAGGCTCTACTGGGGCCACAGCCAGCAGAATGTGACTGTTACCCTCTCGGGCTTTATTGGAGAGCACTGTTGCAGAGGCAGCTTCAGGCAGAAAAATCAAAGTAGCTCACAGCTGCCCTATTGTGTTTCACGTTGCAAAGACGAGTGTCCGATGACAGTTGCTGTCTTGGAAAGTTTCTCAGTCCACATGCTACGTGGACTAAAAGATGACAAGTGCTGCGGACACAAGATATGTTATTCCCAGATCTCATTTCCAACGTTCCTCACCCTGTCGTACAGTTTAAATTTGAACATGCAGGCCCTGATGAGACCAAAATTATCCTCTGGTTTGTAGTTCCCTTTCGGCTTCCACAGCACAAATTGCTTGTCAGAACAGTCCTATCAAACCCTGCCTACCACCTCCTAACCCTGCTGTTCTGCACGCTGATGCACTTGTCCATTCCTACTTGACCAAGGTTGTGATACACACAAGAAATGGTTCCCAAAACTTAATAATCATTTCTAGCCTAGCTCTATCCTTTCAATCAGTCTTACACTGCCAAAATTTTATGACACAAGCAAAAAAAATGAGTGCAGAAAACTTGTAGTCTGAGGTTTGGTAATGACATGACCAGAATCCGTTGAAAGACTGCAAAGTAAAGTCTCACAAAAACATCTAGACAAATTACTTAATTTCCATACAAGTTCTCCTCTTCCAGAGTGGATGGACACTTCAAAAGACAAAAAGATACAGCAAGAATTGTTTTTCTCTACTACAAATCAAGCTGTTTGAAGAACTTACATAAACAGGATGTAAATGCCAAGCACAGAAGTACAGTAAAGTTTTACTTTAGCCTCTGTGAGCATAAAATTGCAAGCTACGCACTGAGAAACCAGGCAGGGCACCAAGCTGACTCACCGAGAGATCTGTCAGGTAGTCCAGGAAATAAATGCTGATTTTTCGTTCAAAGACTGAAAGAGAAATATGGGCTGGGATGATCTCAACAGAATCCTGGCATCTGTAGGCCGTAAATTACCTCTGTGCTCCCCTTCATTCAGCTGAGGGTCAGACTAGGCTTCTCTCAACCTGTAACCAGACCAAGATATCCTGGATGTTAAACATCTAGTTCCACCATCTCAGTTGCCAAGAGGATAAAGTGTAGCCCAGACACCAAGAAGTTAAGATGAAATGTCAGGGACGGTGGTGGGCTCTTAAAAGAACGAGAGGAGGGGATTCTGCCCGCTCCAGCTATGGGGTAAGCTCCTGTGAGGGTGCCTTCGCAGCGCAGGGTGGGGAGCCTGGACCTGGTGAGAGTCCAGAGCTCCCCACTCTGCCCTGGAAAGTCACCATTACATTAGCATCCAGAGGGCAAACACTTCTGCTGTCCCTCCCCAATCCAGTAAAAGTGCCAGTCTGAAGAAACCAAAAATTGAAACAAGAAAACAGCTTTGACCTGCCATGTTCCCCAAAGTTCCCCTTGGCCAGAGGAACTCTCCTCCTGCAAGCGCAGTGACTCGAGTCAGGTACAGAAGCAACCAGCGTGTGGGCAGGGCAGAGCCAGCCAGCTTCTGAAAGCATCCCCAGCTTTGCAAACAACAGTCTGTGAAATTTTCAGCTATTAATCTGTCTAATCACTCTCTAATGTAGTCTCCAGACTACATGAACAATGCCATACAGAAAGCTAATATGCAGATTTGCAGCGTGGAAACTTTTGCAGTTAATTTACAGATAACACTGGCATGTTGTCGCCGAGTTTGTTTTTCACAGAAGAAAAAAAGATTTTGGCTCCATACAGCAAAATGAGTTTCTAACTATGAAATCCATGCGAAACGGGGCAGAAGCACTTACTTGCTCTGAACTGTGCTGATCTCGGAAGACATTTCGATACCGAACTCACTTCTGCACGTTGTCTCAGCACAGCTTGGTCCCAAAGAGGTGGGCTCGCAGGGAATTTAACACAGAGTAGTGCAAAACAATACATTTTATTTGTTCACAGTTAAACACAAGCAACTGCCTTGACATTTTAGAACATTCTAATAAGGACAGCAAAACCTCCTTTTGGTTTAAGTTCTCTTTAGCTTACGATTGTACCATTTCCTCGTATTTCATATTTATGGCATTTAATGTGGATTGTTTAACATGCTTACAAAGAGCGAGGCAGGGAACAGATTAACTTGACAAAGACAGCAATTTTAGATTTAACTAAAAGCAGTCAGTTAAAAAAAATCTGTTTCCACTTCACTGATGGGACCCCTTCAAACAACTGCAAGTTAACTACATACAGCAGATCCATGATTTTTAGACTTTTTTACAAAAAAAAATTGCAAAATTTGTTCCTCTGTAATCTTTGTGGTCCATAAACAAACCTAAAGTGGTTTCCACTACTATCCCAGTGCTAAAATCCTTTTTAAAAGAAGAAAAAAAGCCACCTTATCAATGAGCTTTTGCATTACCGCCAGGGCATTTATGTAACTGACAACAAAAACCGCCTCTCCTTAGAACAAGTGAGGTCACTGTACAAACCAGATGCCTTCTCGGGCTGGGCAAAGCAGAAGGATAGGTGAATGAACTCCTCCAGCACAATGGCATCCAACGGCTGAGCCGGCCCTTCAAGGGCCATGTGCAAACCGTTCACTCCTGGGGTTAGAACCTGGTGGGGCAAGGGGCAAGAAACCTCCAAATCTGACCAAAACATACGCTACCACGTTTGCTACCACTAGAGCCTAAGACATGTCGACAAAACCAGTCTGTCACTTACAACCAACTCTCTATTTTCTATTCCATGCAGATTCAAGCTTTGACAAAACCACTGAAGTTCACCTTTACTTTCAGAGTTAGGACCAACCAACCGAAAGGACACTGAGAATCATTTCGACAGGCAGAAATGTATTTCGACCCTAGGTGTGATGGAGGAAGCAGAAATGGGAGGAAAAGCACTGTCAGGTGCAAGTCAGCATACTGCCAGTCGCTTTGACAGAGCCCTATTCCCATTCAGGTTAAGAAGGGATTTGAACTACAAGTAGAAGTGTACTTGGACTTGATTTACGTGCGAGATGATTCTTAACCAGCAGCTGTCACCCACAGAATGTTTAAGAACAGAGGCCATATGTGATGCAGGGTAACTGTGAAGCCCGATATGTCTAAGCATGCCTGGACCCAGACATACCTAACATTTAAAAGAAGCACACTGCCTTCGTAACAGCAGGCTCTGTTCTGCCATGAAGGAGATTGAGTCTGACCACTGACAAGCCCTGATCCCACAATCCTCCTTCACAGAAGGCTCATCATTGACTTAAAACATGATTAACGCAGAAAGGCTTCAAGACAGAGTTCTGATTCTCAGTTTGAACAGGCTTCCTCTCAAGCCTCATCTTCTAAAGAAACAGGATGAGGGTGAAGGGGAGATACCTAGAGCCAAACTGACATTGCTGAGCTGAAAAACGTGCAGCAGTCTGAGCATAACAGCACTGAAAGGAAACCATAATCTGTAAGTCAAGCCTGAAAACATATTCCCAGGAAGACTGAAGCCAATTTACAGGACTCCAACCAGTGGCCTTGCTCAGACTGCAAAGACCAGCACTATGAAGCAGAGTCAGGCAGCACAAGTGTTTCCCTGATTAAGAGAAACAAGTGCTCTTCCATCAATCTTCATAAGCTTGCAATTCTACGTACATATTCTGCATGCTCTCCCTACTTGAGTAAAGCTACCTTTTCCCTCTTCTCCCACCCAAACTGCCTTCCCATACGAACCAGTCTTAGGTCAGTACCAGTCTGTCAGGCAAACACTTAAAATACCAAGAAGATCAGAAGCTAGTGTTTTAACGAGTCTTCAGCATACACGGTCTCTTCTGCGTTACAAGCTCCAGTTCCTTATTAAGTGTCTGTTTGAACATAACTTTCCAGGAAATGTTAAGGACAATATAAAACAACGATCATGAATTAGGGTGAATGAATAGTTTTGCAGAGGTACACTGTTCTTTAAACATTTCGGTATTCAGTCAGAGTCCAGCTTAATGAAGACTGGGCTCTGAGGGAGATGGGACGGTGGATAGGCAAAATAGAGACCTTTAGATGAATGCACTAGTAATTCTAGTGCTGCTCCTTTCCAGGATGAAAGCAACCGAAGTCACTCAGACAGGCAGCACAAGTAACTGCTCTAAACTGGAAGCTTGCAAGGAAATACAAAGTATTCATAGTAGACTCACAAATGTTAATTTGGCCTCATATTGCACTCAAGTTCATAAACGCAGCCACTCACTAGGGACCGGGAGAAAGGAAAAAAATACTTGCAAATGCTAACAGTTGTCCCTTCAAATTAGTACACGCTGCTAAGGACTGAATTTGAGAAAGAAGCGAAAGTTAGGTTGGGCGTATCAATTCCAGACCCCCAAATCCACTTTGCATTCGTTCAGCAGCCTTCTTCCATTTCTGGACATCAATCCTATTCCGCTGCATGAGCTAGCTGCTCAGACCAAAGAAACATAAAAGCTTTTAGTTAAACTTGCATTCACGCCTCCTGTTCTATGCCAAGAATATGAAAATAACACTGATTGACTATCTTCCCTTTTAACTGTGGTCATGATGAGTTTCATTGTAGTCCATGATATGAAGCTGTCCAACACTGCTTTCCTGGAACTTAGGTGAGAGGCTAAGGTTATCAGGGCTCGGAGGGGCCTTCATCTCCATGCCTGGATCTTTACATAGTTCATTCTTTAGAGCATCTGAAAGCCTGTTGATGGTTACACCCTCCTCATCACACTGGCTCTCGCTCTTGTTGCGAAATAATTCTCGTGCCTTCATTCCAAGGAAGCTCTTGGAGCTGGGGAGTGAACCTACAGTCAGTGGGACAGCAGTCGAGGGCTCCAGCAACAGGGATGTCTCCCAGCGACTGCTGAATCTCTGGTTCTGGTTTTTTTCTGGGGTGGAGAGCTCACTGCTGCTGCCACCTTTACTGCTACTATTAACTCGAGTGCTGGGAGGTTTGGTCTCTCCATTTCTACCAATTGTTTCTTCACTGTATCCGGCCACAGTATCTTCATTGCCACAATCCAGCCTGTTTTGGAAAGAGAGAAGACACAGTGTCAAGGAAACTGCAGCAACTGTTTACAATAGAAAGGGAAATGCTGGGGAAGGCAGGCTGTTTGATTACTTCCCATTTCTCTGCTACTGCATGTGCACTTTAATGGTTTTCCTTTCACAGTTTGTAGCAAAGCACAATCATAGAAAGGTTTGGGCTGGAAAAGACCTTAAAGATCATCCAGTCCCAATCCCCTTGCCATAGGCAGGGACGCTTCCCACTGGATCAGGCTGCCCAAGGCCCCATCCAACCTGATCTCAAACACTTCCAAGGAGGGGGCATTCATAACTTCCCTCGGCAATCTTTGCCAGCACCTCACCACCCTCATTGTGGTGTCACATCATCGAGAAGTGACAGAGGGTAACCAGAAAGTTAAGCATCACACACTCAAACTTTGCAACATCCGCTATTTTAAGTCCCAAACTGCCAATAATCCCAAAGCAGAATGAAACTGGATGCTAATCAGTTACAGTAAAGGAAAAGAGCTGCACATCTTCCTTGGATTGTAGACCTCTTTTGACTTAACCCAAGCATCAGTGACTGCCACCAATCTGCTGGCAGTGCAAGAAGTTCTCCTGATGCCATAACATACGCTTGGTATGATAACCAAGCGTATAATCTACGGGGAACTACAGCACTGCCATAGCTGTTTTAGGGAGACAGATGTAGAACAACTACTGGACAACACTGTAACCATTTGTAGATTACAGAGCCTGGTCAATGAGACAAACTGGAAGTTTCTTTCAAACTCTGAGTCACAGTTCATCTATCTGAAAAGCACTGTATGAGCGTGTTCAGTTTTGACAGTGACTCTCAGCAACCTGAACAGTCCTGAAATAGACTCAGTCTGTAAAAAAGGCAGTAACAGAAATTTTGAGATAATGCATCTAAGTGCTAGGAATTCCAAAAAAAAAAAAATCAACTTCCAAGGAGCTGGTCACGAGTCCAGCATATTTTATGTCATCACCCTTACCTTTCTTCTGCGGCTTCAGCTGCTTCTGTTTTTTCATCTTCAAGTTTTTTCAGTAGGCTGCTCTTCTCTAGTCGGCCAAACAGATCCAAGATCTCCAGCTCAAATGCCTGTGTGATTCTTTTCTGGGCCTTGTACCTACTTTCTACTGCTTGCAGCTGACCTCTGAACAGAAAAAGAAACCCAAAATCATTAGGAACAGCGTGTCTAGATTCTGCCTCAACTATGGCAGTGCATCTGTCATAGAATCACAGAATTGTTTAGGTTGGAAAAGACTTTCAGGATCATCAAGTCCAACTATAAATCTAACACTGTCAGGCCACTACTGAAGTATGTCCCTAAGCACCATGTCTACACATCTTTTAAACATCTCCAGGGATGGTGACTCCACCACTTCCCTGGGCAGCCAGTTCCAATGCCTGACAATCCTTTTGGGGAAGTAATATTTCCTAATATCCAAACTAAATCTCCTCTGGTGCAACTTGAGGCTATTTCCTCTCATCCTATCCCTTGTTACTTGGGAGAAGAGACCGACACTCACCTCTCTACAACGTTCTTTCAGATAGTTGTGAGACCAATGAGGTCTCCTCAGCCTCCTTTTCTCCAGACTAAACAGCCCCAGTTCCCTCAGCCACTCCTCACAGGAGGTGTGGCTCCAGATCCTTCTCCAGCTTCATTACCCTTCTTTGCACATGCTTCAGCCCCTGAATGCCTTTCCTGTAGAGAGCAGCTACAATTTTACAGAGGAAATTCCCACCTTGCTTGGATTTTGACATCTTCCAAGTATTTCTTTTGCTCCAGGAAGAGATGGTCCTTTTTAGCAAGCTGCGATTCCAGTTCAGCTATCCGTTTCTGGGAAGCATCAAGGCTTTGGCTTTGCTGTTGAACACACAATTTTGCCTTCTCCAGTTCTTTCCGAAAAGCAGCATGCAACATTTCAACCTCCTCGAAGGAAAGACCACAATGTTAAAGTATAACTTGATAGTGTGCTATTTTTGTTAATATTTAGACATATTTCTGATGCTATAAATAGGCACACTTTTAAGCAAGATGGAATAAAAGAAGCATTTCTAAAAACAGATTTAGAAAACTGGATACTCTGAGAATATACACTATTAAATTGCTGTGAAAATAACTATACATCACTGGAATTTATTAGCACGATAATGTTCCTTATGGAAAGCTCTTTTTCAGCAAAGCAAACTTGCCAGTTCTACACTGGATAAGAAAAGACAAACCTATTTTAAAGCCATTTTTGCAACGTGACCTTCATTAAATACCAGTAAGAGACTTCTTTTTTTTCCTTTTGGCTTATTATTCACCTTCTTTAATTACTTGCTCTCACGCAGAAACAGTTATATTGTTGTGTAATTTACTTGCTTCTAATTAAAAAAGGGTTGCTTTGAAGTCAGGAAGTAAAACCATATGAACCACAGAAGTTTCAGTAAAGTTAATACCAACTCTTAATAGGAAAATAACTGACTGAGAAGCGTAAGACTCCTTGTTTAAAAACAGCACCTCACAAAAACCTGTAAAATCCTCATTAAGATCCTTCTACAGTTTCTGGCAATATTACTCTACGTTACACACTTGAATACACTTAAGACCCCAATGTTACCTTACCAGCAATAGTCTGCTGCCAACTATATTAAGAGTACAGAAAAGTCGTGGCCTTCGGCAATAAAAAACTGCAAAGAATTTATATCAAGTGGCAAAAACTGACTTCAGATGTGCCCTACCACCCCCTTCTTAGCTTCTGAAGAGATTCCATAAACCTACAGTGCACAAAAATATCTGAACTGAAGATTAAATGTGAAATTCAATACCTGAAAATCAATTTCAAAACAAAGTATCTGTTCAGTTATGAAGCATTTCCTTCATTCTGAACACAAAGCTGAGAACAGCTTGTCAGTGACCTCAAGTGAAGTCTTTCCCAAAAGGCCTCCTCTGTAAACCATACCTTTGTAGTGTCTGTGTGCTTGTGCTGCAGCTGCTCCAGGTACAACTCATTCACCTCTCCAAGAACCAGAAGTTGCCTGTTCAAGAACTCCATCTGCTGTTGCACTGATTCACTGTTGGAAAGCTTCAAAAAGAAATTCAACAGGATCAAGCATGGAACGAAGCACAGGCTTATTTCAGAACAACAGAGAAAATGCATCTGACAAAAATTATCAGAAAAAGACAAAACAGACAGACATAAAGGAACCCAGGGAACACTGACTTTTCTTACCTTTTGAGAAACTTGGCTAAGAAGCAATTCAGTGTGACACACCTTGTTGTTAGCCTTCTTTAACTCTAACCTCAGATCTGCAATCATATTCCGGCAGTCTTCCAGCTTGGTCTGTTCAAATAAAGAAAAACCTCACTCAGGATTCTGAAATGCTAATAAGGACAAGCAATAGCTGTAACCCCCAGCACTGTAAATCAAGCTATACTGAGTACTGGTGGAAGCCCCCAAACCAGCTAATAAATGGCATTTTCCTATTTCTAAACTGGAAAAAAACCAGGACAAAACAGAACTATAAAAAGGATGATGAATAAGTTAGGCATTTTCAATCACGGACTGTCTTATCCTGAATTAGGACAATATCTCTAATAGAGATACGCACCTTTCTCTTAGATATTTCATGCCATATTATTAGGAAGGTTATTTTTAAAACCACAGTAAGCAGATAACAATTCTGTTCAGTGTTGTGCTTCATACCTGCAATTCCTGGCTCTGGTTGTAGAATTCCTCACGGTCATGTTGCAGCTGTCTGATCTGGCTGTGAAGCTGAGCCACTATATTTTCGTGTTCCTGCTGAAACTGGCGGTACCTTGCCTGTTCTTTTTGCAGACTCAGTTTCAAGGCCTGGATTTCTTTTTCCTGTAGTTTCAGCTGATCTTTCTGTTAAGAACCCCATACGACGCATCAGACAACACACCTGCTTTATCAGTTAGAACATCTGTCCGAAGTCACTAGCTAAGTAAAGTTATCAATTAAAAGCATGCAGGCACAACACTTTCATAGGCAGAATATTCTATATAGAGCGCGTTCTTAAGACTTTTGGGGTTTGGTTTGGCTTCTGGCTGAAAAAGAGATTAAATGGTGACAGGCTGAAAACTCGAAGTCACATCCAAAGGCAAAATCAGCAACAGCTGACTCTTCTACTGCACCTCACACTTTTGATAGGGGCTTGGGTTTCACAGCTGCAGCTACGGTTCACCTTCCAAAAACCTATTTACAAAGCTATTTTTGGCTCTTCTCCTTAATTATCAAAAGATAAAACTGTAGATAGAAGTAGCTAGAATATGTAAACACAGAATGAAACATGCCTAAATCTGTAATGACACATCCTGCAATGAACTTATAACTTCAGATTTTGTCATGTATCACATAGATATGAAAAAGAACATTTGAGGTTTCAAAGTTTTTCCTATTACTCTTCAACTGAGGAGTGGAAAAAAGGGCAATATGTCTGCAAATAATGCAATAAGGTGTCTAGCCAGGCATTAAATAAACACTTCACTAACTGTGAAGCCTTTAATATTATCCAAAGGTAAGTGCTGGCAGGTGTCAAGCAGACAGCTGAATCCACTGATTCAGTTGCCTACAGTCAAATAGAAACTACTAGTTTTAATAATCACAGTGCATGTAACTTGTCCACAAGTCACTCCACAAACACTGACTTTAATAAGGTGAGAAATGAGCCTTCATTTTTAATTGAGTGGCACTGAAAGATACTGGCCAAAACAATTAATACTTGTTTTAGCAGTAGTGTGTTTAAAACACTGCTAGAGTTGCATGCCTGCTTACCATGGCAGCATTATGTTCCTCCAGTGCTGTTGCTTTAATCACTTTTCGCAAGAGTCGACGGTTCCGAAGGGCATGTTGCTGTCTTTTGAAGCGTTCATACAATAACTGGTTGTGCAGCAAAAGTAATTGGTTACGCAGGGTGTGAATCTCATCTGAAGGGGGAGAACCTGGATTGGACCGAGCAGACAGAAGAGGTTACTGTAGTGTACTGTCCCTGTTCCACATACAGGAAATATTACTTAAAACAAGCAGATTAGAGTTCTTTGAAATGACAACTTAAAAATCCGTCTGATCTCCAACATAAACTCAAATTTCAAATGTTTTTCTGAGAGCAACATGTACATGCTTTAAATGAATTGCTCCTCCTACTAATAAAAAAAGCCAAGCTCACCATCACCACACAGGCCTAAGAACACAAAACCATGACACAGACGAAGCAGCAAGAAAAACCACCATCAGTTTTAGATTCAAGTAGCATTCGAAAGATGGAAGGATCTGTTAGATGACCAACATCACTCTGACGGCTAGCAGATCTTAAATGGTCAAAAGCAGCAATGCCTAGAACTGTGGGAATGGCAGTTTTCACTTTTTAAAGACCAAAAAAACGGCTCATCTCACTGCTAAGCAGATAAACCATGGCTTCATGGAGAGCCCTGTGTTCGTTTTTTTTCCATGAATGCGGCATAAGAAGCATGCAGGTCATTGTTTAAGCAAGTCTAATAATAGAGGAACAGACTGCCAAAACACGAGAAACTTCCTCACCTCCAAAGTGAGTCCAGTCAGCAGATTTGCTTGGCAGAGACAACCTGAAAAATGAAAATGCAGCATTAAATACTAAGTTTAAATATGCAAACACTCTGCAAGCCACTTTAAAATGGAATGCCCATCTCAGGAGATCTTACAGCCTAATAAAAGTACAATTATAGTCAGTATGAAAAGAAGGAGGAACAGTGCAAGCAGCAGGCTGCAAAGGCAGATGATGGAACATTTCTTGGAAGTTAAAGAAAACTTCTCTCAAACAGAAAACAGCACAAGGACAAAGCAGAATAGAGGATAATAAGCTGAAAAGAAGGAATAGAGCTGATACACCTGAACCTTAAATCTGTTTTTCCAGTTCGTAGCTTCACATACATCAGAAAGAAGAAAGCATAAGATTTTTCAGTCACCTACTTGTTCAGCTCCTTAGTGTGTGCATCCGCTCCTTGCTGTATGAGCCTGTCCAGTACTTCCACGGGAGAAGTAGAGCACATGCAGTCATCATCCTGGGTTCCCTTGGCTTTCTTTAGCAGCTCCTCAGTCTTCTTGCCAACAAAGAGGTAGGCAGTCTTTGGTAACGCAACCTCAAAGAGGTGGTCATATAGGGGAGGCTGCCCACTCCCAAACACCACTCTTCTTTGTGCTGGTACTTTGCAAGGGCTGGGAGTGAGAATACTCGCCTCCCCAGAGGTTCCTTCCCTGTTACCAGCAGGGCTTTCACCAGAGCCTCCACAGGGCTTGTCTATGGGAGTAAATGTTTGTTTGGGTGTTTCCCGTGCGCTCTCAGGCCCAGGCTTGTCCAGAGAAGATGTTAAAGGCTCAGAGGTCTGACTATGTCCCTGAACACCAGAGACTGCTGAATGGGTCTTCTTTTGAGAGCTTGACAGACTTTCATTTGTGCGGTAAAATGGAGAGTCGAATCCTCCTCTAGGCACCATGTGTTCAGCATCGGTTGTGATCTCTGAGATCTCTTTAGATATCGCATCTGAGAAGAAGAACAGGAGCAGGAAGTATATTAAATATCTTGTGTTTAGACATTACAAAGATCTCCTTTGCTACGATCAACGTAAGGATGACAGAAATTACCTTCCTCTCTGTCCTTTTCAGCACTGTCTTCAAAAGACAAACCACCTAAAAACTCCTGAAGATCACTTAAGGTTACTGAACTTTTACTACTGGCTGCGTCTGAAGAAAAGAAAAAAGCAAAGTTAGTTGTACAGATGCTGTTTTCTCCAGTCTTACCACAGCACAAACCAGAAATCTCTTACTGCTGTAAGGTCCTTAGAATAAGCTTGTCCCTCCTTTGATTCTTCCTCAAAGGAGGAAGCTATCTGACTCCTGTCCCATTCTAAGTGGTAAAAAGTCCAGAGATCACAATCTGGTCAGTCCCAATCCCAAAATGCAATTCTGTAAACTTAACAATTGCTATTGCAAAACAAGCGTAGGCAACTGCCTCTGTGAGCAAGGATGTGCTGTTTGCAATTTAACCATTTAAATAAGTTGTTAAAAAGAGGCTTAAGTGTAGTGCAACTACTATACTTCCATGTTAGCAATTAACTCCCCGTTAGCTTCTGATCTGGCTATACCAGACACAGTGCTTACCTGTAAAAAAGAAGTTTCGCCAACTGATGCAATACCAACATGACAATACGTGGCTGCTAATCTAAACTCTAAGACAGCTGCCAGGGATACATATACTAAAGCATGAGGATAGAAACCTCATGCTCGCAGCTCAGTCAGAGATTAGGAACCCAGTGAAAAACCTAGCCTGTTCTGAACCTGCAATTCATAAAGTTCAGATTCCAAGAAAAAACAGCTTTAAATTTCACTGCCACCTCCTCTTTGAGGATGGCAAAAATTCACCACACAGAAGTCTCAAACACAATGCCAAAATCCCTTTCTACAGCTGTCACAGACGCAGAAGACAGAGCAGGAAATAGCATCTAGATTGACCTATTAGAAGCCGAGTCCCTCAACCACCTACTGTTGATTTTATTATTCCACAGGATTTAAAAAAAAACAGGACTAAAGTACAGCAATATCATTGCAGATAGAAAACAAAGTCTTTCCAAGAGCCTTTAAAAGGGAGTATCATCTCCATCTTTATGTGCAGCCTTACAGCTTGGTAGAGACATGCGACATAAAACTTGAACAAGTATAACCTCACATACAACCTCCTGCTTCTAACAAAAAAATTCACTCTCAAAGAACCAGCTTTTTCTTTTAAAAACAACATCTTTTTCAGCCTTCCGTGTAGATCCATATATTTAAACATGCATAAGTATGCATGAGGGCCTGTTAAAAAATTCTGCAAGCCATTTCTGAAGGTGAACATTTAAAATGAAATCAAAAGATCACAAAAGTTGAACCACAGGTTAAAGCACGATCCTGGAACTATGAAGAACTCATGAATAAAAGAGAAAAACCTGTGGAAGAGCATTTGGCAATTGGAACATCTGTCAATAAAACCATGATTTGTTTACAACAGGTAAAGGGGAAGAGGAAAATGGAGTTTACCCAATGATTTATCGCTGTTTATGACATTTTGCTGTCGGTAGAGTAAAGGCCTCCCAGGATCTGGTTTGTCCTCCTGAAAAATAAACCAAATCAAAAACCAAAATAGATTCCCTGCATCAGACGTCTGTTGGAAACAAACCTCTAGGATACTAGTTTTCACAGAAAGGAAGTTCCTGCAAATAGATGCCTTCAATGGCAAACCAATGTAAGAAATCTTAAAACTGCGCAACTGGAAGTGGCAATAATTATCTCAACTTAGAGGAAAATGAGCTTTTGCAATGAAATGCAACATTTTTTGCAAACCAGTCACTCTGGTTTATATTCCTCAATTATGGTCACCACCTGTTTGACAAGTCAATTTAAGAAAAAACAGATTTCTTTGGCAGCAGAATGTTGTTATACCTTTTTAGGAGGCATGGCAGCAGCTGAAGGGAGTGAAACATGCACAAAGTCATCTGAAGTGCAGGGTGGAGGAGGAGATGTGGCTGGCGTTCCCAAAGGTGTTCCCTTCCCTCCTGCTGGAAAGGAGGAGCAAAAGTTTTCTCAGCAAAGGCTTCCACTTCCTTATTTCAGTTGAATATTGTATGTGAAGTATTATATTTTTAAACACTATCTCAACCATTTTCTTCTTAGATCTCTTTCAACTATTTACCAAGATTAAAGTGCACGGTTTCTGAAAGGCCCGTTTCAGACTCTGGCACTTAATTCACTGCAACTTATTTCCTATCTCAGCATTCGCCTTAGTTCTGCTCTGGACAACCAGGTATTTAGCTCAAACAAATAATGACCTAAGCCTGTCCAATGGCATGGTGTGGCATTTCCATTTAAGAAGCTGACAGCAATATTTACAGCCAGAACTTCTATTATAAATAAACCTTGAAGCCCTAATTCCAAAATGCAGCATGTACCAGATGTGCCAAAAGCTTTGCTGTAAGGTTGTGATGCAGACTGGGATGACTCCGATGGGACAATTCCAGGGGAGGTTGGTGGAGTGGTCATACCACAAACTGCAGAAGGACTCCAGATGGTAACCTGTGTAAAAACAATACAAGACAAATACAAATCAGTGAAGCTCAGAAGAGGAATACATGAAGCATCTGTATCCAGGTTCTGACACAGGAAATCAGATGGAGATTTAATCTGAAACTACAAACCAGCTTCTGAAGAATTCATAGTAGTTCTCAGAAACATGAGGGTTTTTTAAGATTCTCATGAGAAGCTGCGAACAAACAAAGTGCAAATCCTTAAAAGCATGGTGTGTTTTATCTTCTGCTTTACCTGCTGCGGCTCAGTTGACAGCAGTATTGACTGTGGGCTCAAAATCTGAGGTAGCTGCCCTGGCATTTGTGATAGTGTTAGCCGAGGAGTGGAATATGGGGTAGAAGTTCCTGAAAGTTAAAAAAAAATTAAAAATCGAAATAAAAAAAATTAAAGGTATTCAACGTATCAAATGCTAATAAATTATTATTATGGCCAGTATTTAAAGGTGTTTAAACAAAACATTTCAAATTCACTCAACATACATACACACTCCTAGCTGGCAAACAAGAGCTTTTTCTTCCAGCCCAAGAAGATATCTATTGAATATATTACATGCTACAGCTTGTTTGGGGTTGGTTCTTTGTTTTGGGGAAGAGGAGACAGGGGAGGAGGAGGTAATGGAAAGGGAACTCTGCGAACATGCAGAACGTCTTCCGATCAGAACATATATCTACAGATTTATTTTTTTTTAAATGATGGTTTGTTTTCTGGTGCCCAAGAATCAGACTTTAAGTAGGCTAAATTGGTAAGACGTGTTTTGGCTGTAGGGCCAGTTTTCGTCCAGGAATTGGGTATTGATTAGCCAACAGTCAGGTCTTACCATAGCTGTTGTGTGTGTCAATGTAATAGCTGGCACTGGGGTCAGTTTGATGATGTTTTAAGCTTGTGCAGAGTTTCCGAGACACGGGGTAATAGCCATCTTCATAGGAGGCTTCTGCAGGGTCCAGGGAGATTTTGGCACATTCTATCACAACATCATGAGTTTCTAGTCTTTTCCACCTGCAGACAGTTTTTGGATCCAAAAGAGTAAGTTAGTCAATTATTGTTACAAACAAGAGTTCCTGGAGCTAAGAGGAACTGGCTTGTAGGATGGATCCTTTGTTCCAGACAGCTTTGCATGCTCCCAGCCAAAACTGGAACAAGCCACCATACAGAAATTGCAACCAGATGACTTGTGAGAGGGAGTCTCAAAGAGGAGACAGACAGGTTTGACACAGAGATCCATAAAGGTCTGCCATGGAGCACTCTGGAAAGGAGGAACAGCACACGAAGACTTGGTTGATCCTGAGCTTCAGCAGCTGTAGAAATCAGCTCAACTAGACTTGGATGTTGGTAGGCAAAATTTAGACATGCCAGCAGTGAGGGAATCTTACAGTGTTTAAGCAAACATTATCTGCAGTGCCAGCCTCAGCTCTGTGTTTTCCTCACAAGTTTTGGAAATGTTTTACATTATTACTACCACCTCCTTTCTGGAAACTTTTTCTCACTATATTAAGCAGCCAGATTAGAGCTGTCCAATATTCCAGGGGATGGAAATTCACTGTAAAGAAGAGAAAGCACAGAAGGCTGTCTATTAAAGGCTGAACTGCTTTTGAATGTAAGATATGTGCAAGATACCAAATCAGAAGGCTTCAACCGGTAGTTCTGTGCCAATTGTACTCCTTACTGGTGTCACCCTCCCCCCTGTCTGGGAGAAGCCTGCAAAATTGAGCATTGTGATATTCAATAGGTTCCCATTTAGTAGTGTTTTCCTAGTGGCTCTGAAAAGCAGGGCAAGAGCACTACTGTGCAGCAACAAGAGTCAATTTCTCCTCTTCAGTGGCTGGGCCTGTGGAGACAAGAGAAAAGCAGCAAGTGGTGCTGCTGCAGGCAAATGAGCCTATTTCTAAAGAAAACTAATACAGCTGATAATGTTAAGACATACCTGTTAAAAGAACTGATCTGTTAACTGAACCAATATCTAGGTACCAAAACAAGACACACTGAAGCCATTTTAAACACTTAAATCCCACCAAGTACTCCAACAAACAAACAAAAAAAATATGACCCAAACCTTAAGCCAATGAAGCAGGTCAGTGGTAGTTTCTCTTTATTCATTGTAAGCACATTCTTTTAGAACTTTATGAGGATGTTTGATCGTTAAGTCACACAATTAAGACAAGATCAGCTGTCAAGTAGAAGGTACATTCTATCCCAAACACCAAATGAATACGGAACCCAAACATCATTGTTAATGGCCTTTCACAACAGTTCTTGCTTATTCATCCAACTGTAAGCTGGATGAGGAAAGTCTACATGGTTACCTGGTGTATCTATGAATATGGGTGACAAATCACCACCGGTACACACAGCTTCTGACAGAAAAGGTTTTGCTGAAATAACCCTGCTAAAATTTGCTCATTTGTAGCCTTTCCTAATAGCAGAGTGAACATATATACCTTCGTGGGTCCAGTTCATGGTCCTTGGATCCAGTCACTAATTCTGGATGAATTCGCACATGTTCCATCATTGGCTGGATGAGGAAAAGCAAGAAGTGTTATCGGTACAGCATCTTTTGATTGCACTAAACTACACAAAGCTGATGAGCAACCTACTGATCCCAATAGTTGAGAATGTTACATTTAACAGATAAAGCTAACACACACCACAGCTTCAAGAGATGATCTTGCTTCAACTGAGATTTCAGTTCTCCAACAGAAAGTTTTTATTCTGTTTTGTTGAGTAGCCCTCAGTTAAATCCATGTAGAGTATTACTTGCCTGGCAAATACCTGCCTTTATACAGCTATGAATTCCTCATGTCAGATAATATAGAGATGGTCAGCATTTTACCTTGACTACCTCTTCAAAGGTCTCCAAGTTTTCCTTCATACTGTAGTGAGAGCGCAGAAAGGAGACGAAATTGCAAGGGTACATTCCATAAAGACGATGAAAGAGAGCATAAACACTGGCATGAAGATGGACAAGATAAATCTCTGCCACGTGACCTGGAAAAAGTGGTTAGAATCTTTTCTTACTACATCCGAGACAAGAAAAAAAGCTTTTAAGAATGCAAGCAAAGTAATTTTAAATTTGAAGTGTTAACCTGAACAATTCTTCTGAGATACAAATAGTCCCTGAAACTATTGAAGAACTTTTGAAGTTCTCTCACAGAATAGGCAACACTTAATCATCAGCTCACAGCAAAACCAGAAATTAAGATATGGACCATTAATTCCAACCAGTACCCTGTCATTCTCAAAGCACAGCATTTCTTTTATTCAAGTTAAAACCTAAAACCCCTCTAGATAGTGAGCCAGAGTTTGCAAGACTGACTGACTGATTAAAAAAGAAAACTAAGGTTTGCTTCACTTCAAAGCTAAAAAAGCCCTAAAAGTTTATATCCACAAAAAGCAATAACAACAGTCTTCTGATCCTACTTGCAATGCAAAATGGCCCTCTAAATAGCATCTCTATGTGCTTAACACAGCATTTGTTCAACAGCCATGAGACACTAGAGTTATCTACATATGTGTTAGATATCAGACACCTCGCAACACATTCAGCAAAACCAATTCATCAGAACCAGTACTATAACTGAGAAAACTAGTTTTACCAACATCTTCCTGACTACTGATAGTTTCACATTAAAAGAAACTCTTACATGTTGCTTCTTCCCCCTTCCCACACATACCTGGGAACCTCAAATTCCCAAATATCTGCCTCAAGTGTTAGCATTTTCCCTTCTCTGTCCATTAAGATCAATTTCTCCTTGTCACCATCACCAGGGTAGCATATCAGTGGAATTTCATGTAGTAGCAGCACCACATAGAAGAACTTAAAAGACTTCAAATTTTGAGCAAAGAAGCACACCCCAATTCTCACTATCAAAGAACAGAATAGCTTCTGGGCTTAATAGATAATTTTCTGCATTTGAATAATCTCAGACCATTAGTGGTGTCACAAAAGAATGTGCTCACAAACTGCATAACAGTCACAAGGATACTACTAAACCATAACTGCATGCAACAAAGATGAAATCTCACCTGGATTCTGCAAGCACCAGGCTGAGAGACGCCCAAAGATACCAAAGAAATCATGAAGGTACTGTTTGCCAGACTGAGGAATCATTGGCAACATGGTTATTAGCACTAGGACACCTGTTGTGAGTACTACTACATCTGTGTCAGTCTGCAAGAAGGGAAAAAACCTGCATTAGTCAGTTAAAAGCACTGAACTTCATTTTTTTCCAAGGATGAAGTGAACACTGAATCACCATCATGGAAAATGTTCTCTACTTTGAACAGTCCCTCTGAAACCTACCATAACTTAACCAAGATTATTATCTCTTTCATCCAGATCAAATCCCTGGAAAAAGATGTGGGATTCTTGCTCCTACTCTGCTGCTGCGTTTCTGTATAAAGACTTGACTTAGTTAAAAAAGGGACCATCACCACAGTTCCACAACTGGGAAGGAAAAAAATTACTGCTATGTGAAGCATCTTACGTCCACCCTCCTCCTTTCCCAGAGCTAAGAACACACAGCATTCAGAGCCCAAGAAACTGCAAATCTGATCAGGGCATTCAATGATGTTGGCCAATTACCAATGCACGGGTCAAAAGCTTTTCTATTAAACCTGTCTGATGACTCTAGCTGCTAAGCATTTCATAAAGCAGTAAATCGAACAATATTGAGAATCCCATGGCTTACACCGAAAGAAAGGGACATGACAGTAAAAATGAAACAGTAATAAATAATCAGATTTTAGGACAGGACACAGCTGTTTTTTGTTTCCCCAGCTTAATGCACTTTTTCCTTGGTATATTCTCAGCTTTGTTAGGACATGTGTGCGGCACAGGGAAGGCTGTGGCCAGACGCCACTGAGCTGCCTGTGGTATCTCCCAAGAGCCACTTGGGCCAATTGGACATACTCAGTATTTTGGATTTCTTTTCCTGTGTGTTACCTACAGCCTTTTTTCTCCCTCAGTCAGACATAACCTCTCACAGCACACTTCATGTCCATCCCCACCCTCTGTACACGTCCCTAGCACTTCCACATCTCTGTTCGACCCTGTCAGCTTTCTGACACACTTCACTCCTCTCATAATCAGACAAGACCCACACTGAAAAGGATTCTCACACTGAACAGGAGTTCTGTTAGGCACATCAGGAGTTCCAGTAACAGCACTTCTAGCCTCTTTGGTAGTTACAAATTAGTTGTGTGTTTTGTTTCGAAGAGCACTAGCACTTGACTATATCAAGCATTTTAATGTCACTTAAATCACTAAAATGAATTCTTCGCTACCATGTCAAATTACACTATTGACAACACATTCTAGGTCTCAAAACACTTTCCATTCTTTATTCACTGCTACAATACTGTACAGCATTTATAACCTTTAACTTTGCTGATACGGAAAAAAATCCAAAGCACAGGGAAAGAGCTATGTCCTTGTAATCCTGCATATCTGCAGCTAAGAAGGGAAAGTCTGCTAATTCCAAGTAATTTCACCATGGAATAGTCTATGGCACGACCCATCTACACTACAAGCAGACTATATTACCTCACATGCATGAATTTCACAGTACACTAATGGGAAGTTATTCTATTTCTCATTAGGTTCATATTCAAGATAACCATCAACATCACTGACAGCCCTCTGTCTTTAAGTCACTCTTAGAAAAGATTTAGTAAACTCTTCTAACAGTTATACAGTGGCAGTGGCTTTTAGAAACAAAAGCATCATCAATAACAGGATCAGCACAGAGCATTTAGTCGACATAATTCCACTGTGGCTCAGTATTTTAATGAGAATTTTATCTCTTCTCATAGTTTAACTAAATGACATGAAAACAGAAACGAAGTGTCTTGCATCACAAGTACATATGTTTACACCGGGTGCACAAGTGTTTTATGGACAACATCAACAGTTCTTACCTTGAGACATTTAAGTAATGAAAGTAGGAGAGGTGCTTGAGACAGTTTATGTTTCCATGATGGTTGTCGTCTTATCACGTGTCCCAACAAAGAGAGAGTGGGTAAACGGGTAGCAGCTTTGCCCATGTATTCATTAATTTTGTCCAGTAGATGCTGGTAGAGGATTGTGCAGCGTGGTAGAAAAAGGAAAGGTATTTATATTTAACTAGTACACACTATTTGTCACCAATTTATATTCAGCAGTTTGGCATTGCCAATTATGGAAACTATGGTCATTTTACAAATATACATGATCCAATAGCAAATAAAACCCAGCAATAAATTTAAGTCTGCTGGTAGTGAAATGCAAACAATTCGGTGCAGTAGCACTCACTGCATTTCAAAACATTCATTATAAATATATAATAATCTCTTCAGCAGAAACAAAACAATTTGTAGTGCTATTCTCCAATCTATTTAAAAATCCTTGCTTGCTCTTAAAATACCCAGTTTGGTTTAGGCTAACACATCCAGCACTGAATAGGCAGCAGTAGCAAAAGAGGCAACATTAACCCTCAGAAAACTCTCTTTTACAGGGGTCCTTGATTGAGTCAGTTTAAGCAACCCAAGAAACAGAGACCTTTGATTTTTTTTTTAAATTGAACTACTCTTACTACAGAGATATTAAACCTCTATAACAAGGAGATTTTATACCAGAACAGAAAAACAGAGTTCTAACAGATGCTGTTTAAAGGCTGATTCAATATGAGGCTAAAATCTGCCATAATCAATAACAAGATGTTTTTACCTTGTCATGAGGCTCTTGCAGCGTGGACAGTATATGCAGTGCCTGCTGGGAATTGGTTTCCAAGTAATAGTCCACTAGGTTGTTCACAAGCATGGGTCCACGGTCTGTTTGTTTACAGCAAGAACAAAAAATACATTCTCAATACACTAAAAATGAAGCCTCTGTGACAGAGACATTGCACAATTTTTTAACAACTATTACACAATTTATAACACACACCAATACTTAGTTTCTACCAGATCTTTAGGAAATGAGACCTCTCAACTACATTTTCTAGTTCCTAACCATTCAAGCAATTGCACTCAGCTTGGGGAAAACAACTCAGGTTTTAATAACTAACAATTACTGTCCAACCCTAAAAACCCAGAGGGAGCTGAACTGCAATAGTATTCAACCCAGTACAGGTAAAAAGTTCAGGAGTAACTTCACATTCTTTCCTTTCAGCAGATAAAGGAGAGAAGTTCAGTGACAACGGCACTGCCAATGCTCTGAATATGCCCTATCAACATAAGAGATGCCTTAATAGCAGCAATCATTTCTTCAAGAAAGTCAGGTTCTGTTGTTTGTTTGGGGTTTTTTGTTGTTTATTTTTTGACTGAACAAAATCCCAGGAGTTCACATAACATGGATGACACCCAATCCTTTCTAGAAATACTTGACAAAGAAAGTTTCAGCAGCTTGTAACCTGAGGTTATGCCCCAGGATAAGCCAGTCATTTTATAATAGCATTTTAACAATTATACAACAGACCTTCCGAGAGACATGCCATTAAGCAAAATGGACGGAAGAGAAGCCTCAATCCTTAAAGCAATTTCAAACCCAAATATCAAGAGCTTCTTTCAAGCTGCATTTGCAAAGACTGTGTTTGATAGAACAAACCATTATTCTATCTTTATTGGTGTAAAAGCAAAACCCTTCCTCGAATTACATAAAAGGATACATACCACAAATGAGATTATCTTTGAACGCAGCTGTTATATCTTCCAGGACACCCAGAATTGGAGAATCCAGCATTGGGAGGAGCTCACCAACGTTTCCTTGCTGTGCCATGATGCACGTACTGACATGAAGGTGGAGGTTAAATTTTCAGGAGTTCCTCATTGGTGCCTCTCTACCAGACTAGGAGAGAAAGAGAGCAGATGAATCAATTTTCCTTTTTCCCTTTCCATCTTAGATCCCTCATCACTTCCCTATTTCTTTTCTGCAGTATTGCCTACTTAAAACAGAAAGGACTGCTGGAGTTCACACACCTGCAAAAAAAGCTGTAAGAGAAAAGTTTCCAAAGAAGCCAATGAGTCATAAGCAGGGTTTTCTTCACCTTTTTTAAGACATTAATCTCTTTTGCAGAACACCTCACCTTGCACGTACAGACTGCCAGAGCATTCTGCTACCACACTCCTTTAATTTGGTCTCCAGGTCAATCAACTAACACTAAAGTTTTGAATAAAATACAAATAGCTCCCTGGAATCACTCCATTCTTGCTTTCTTGCAGCAATTCCTCCTCAATTGGAGGAGGAATTTAAAGACCTTGGCATAGTGGTCTCCACTGTGGAAAACATTCACCCCAAGATCCTTTGCCACTCCTGTGGCTGGATTAGAAATTCACTGCCCTTGCCTTTGCATTATTGCACACTAATAGATGTGCTTTAATACTTGCAATGCGGCCAAGTTGCAGCTGTTAGGAAACTCAGTTTGGGTTACTACAGCTGCTGTTCCTTGGCCACTCTGCACGTACTAAATCACAAGCTTAGCAGCACAACATGACTTGTGTTCACATGTATGCTTTGCACATTATATATAAAAAACTCCACCGTGCAACCCTGCTATAGATTATTAAATGCAAAAGCGTGCAAATAATATGACTGGCCAGCTTCACAGCACGAAACAGTAAACCTAAGCCTTTTCAGGCTTTCAAGAGTTCTTGCAGCAGCAAAGAAGGAATTCAGGTATCACATAGACATATACAGATATACATAGATATATCTAGGTATCGTAAAGTGAATTGAGTTTTCCTTCATCCATAAGAATCCAATGCTGAACCTTCCCCAGAATCTGTAGAATCTGACTTCACAGCTAATTTTCTTAGCAAGGCTTTCTTCTTTCCTCCTGCTTCTAGCCAATGTGCAATTTTCACTTCCTCCATGGAAGGCAAGACTGACAGGAATCAAGTTAACACACAAGATTTTTTTACTGCAATTGTGTATACAGCACCTGTTCTGTGGATGAGTTGAGCTTCTGTCTGCAATGCTGTCAGCCACACACCTTTCATGATCACTAAGAAAAAAAAAGCATGAAGAGGTTAATAAAAGGCACAATTTTTTTCTTCCTTATCAAACCTTGTGTATTCAGAGCAGCACTAAGTTGGTTACTAAGCACAGCAGAGCTATGTGCCTCCTGCCTGAGGGAAGTCGGCCCTTAGCTTGAAAAACACCACAGGGTGTTGCACAGCTTAACCTGTGGACAGTTCTGGCAAGGGCAAGCTGTGCAACTCTGCCTCCAACTAGATGGCTTTCACAAAATCATCGTTTTATACTGTGAGCCTTCAAAAGCTGCTAAGGAGTTTTAGTTATAATAGGTAAAATCTTATACAGAAGGAAGTCTTCTCTTACCCTACCAAATTCTGAACCTAGGATAATTACTGTAATAGTTGTTAGGTTCCAGTCAAAACATTGTTAGACCTTACCCAAGGACCACATATCAGTGATCTATTTTAAATGATAATGCTATAATTACTTGCATACATATTACTTTCTTGAAAACATGTTTAACAATGTTACTGGACAGCAGGAGTTAACCTGTTTACCAGCCTGTCTACCGGTAAACTTTGTGATTTGCAACATATCACTGTATAGTTGCAGAACTGCCCAAGGTCACTTTTATTAGGGCCACAAGACATCAGCTTACTTAATCTGGCACTGACTGCAAATTCAAAGGTGATAACACAGCACCACACTCAAACCAGGCATTTCATTAGCAATAAACTTCCTTGAAGTGTTCCAGTAATCACAGTTCCAGAACACAAAAAACCCTTCATCCTCAGTTTTGAATGGTCATAGCTGCACAGCTGACCGTCCAAATAACATTTCAGTTCATCTACAGGCAGCGAGCAGTCTGAAGTATTTCGGATTCAAATGCTATTTCTTTTCACATCCCATACTGGCAAGACCTTAAAAACTGCAGACTTAAAACTGGCTGGTATTGTAAGCAAGGCTTTCAACTAAAGATAACAAAACAGAAACCTGCGGCGGGGGGAAGAGAGTCGCTTTTCACTCAAATACAGAAGGGATCTCAATCTGCTTTCCAAAAAGATTAGGGCCGGGATTTGTTGTGGTTTGGGGTTCTGTTTTGCTTTTTTCACTCTACATTGTGCAGACTTCCCAGCTTCAACTGCATCCTCAAAGCACTTGCTGTTTAGAAGGCAGGCAATGTTCAAAGAGTGACATCCTTTCAAAAAGTTTAAAGCCACTCATCCATGCAACCTAAGGCATCAACCTTTCACTTTGTTACTTATTTTCAGGAGTCAACTGCTTTTTTTAGTTTCTAGTAACTGCTGTAATATTTAATTTACTCAATTATAGTTACACGAGATATCCACACCACCTGCAAAACTATATACAAGGAAACAGCTTACCATAAGTCATCTATGCCTTTATGTCTGAGAACACTACCTTTCTGACTGCAAAGGGCTTGCTAACAAAGGTGCCTCAATGTCTATCATGATACAGTCTCAGGTTAAGCAATAGCCTTCTAAGCAACATGAATTAGTTGTTTAAAGTCTTGTTAACAAAAGAAGTGCATGACCACACCTCCAAACCAGCTGCAAGCAAAACCTGTTTTGAGAATTAAAGCAGCATAAATGCCAGTCTCTGCTTTTTTACCCCATAAAGACCTTGTCAACTGTTTTCTTTGATTCCCTGCCCCCACCAGAGTGAAAAGAATGATTTTTTTTTTCTTATTTGCCTCTAGTAATACTATTATACTTGGAGCAGATCTTCATCACACCAGTAAAAACCTCAACAGCAAGTTTCACTAATTCTGGTATCGCCAAAGGAAAAAACTATGGCACAGGGAAATGAAGAAACATGCCGCGGTAGACACCCTAGATGTGTTCTGAAGTCAGGTTCAACGACGCACTTGAAGACAGACGGGAAAAACACAGGTTTAAGCGTTCAGTAGGTAAGAGGATTTCAAACTTTATGCTATTGGCCTGACAGCACGCACAAACACTACAATCAGATAAAAGCAAGGCTGATAACGCAAGCTTAGTTGCCAACAACTATACACGTAGAAAACTAATAATTTCCCAAGCTCCCTAAATAATTAAAACAGATGGCTCAAGTGACCTTGTGCCAATAAATGCAGCAGCTTAAATCAACTCGTCCATCAGTCAATCACGCACTGAAGTACTTTACATAAAGTAGAGCAATTTCCACTCCAAAAGCCCATATTTAAAACCTTAATATAAGTATTTCAAACCACAACTGAAAATGGGACAGGATTACACATAGGTCCATCACTAGGTAGAAAGTTTATCTACTGAAGTTACAGAAACACCAATACAATGTTGTCACACTGCTATACACAAACAGTCACACTTTGAAAAAAGCAAATTGCAGCTTTCTCAACACAGGATCTCTTGCAAAGTCACTTGTGAGGAAAAGGCTTGAAATCCTAAGTAAGACCCATGCTGAGATCCTCTAATAATATCAGTCTGCGATGAAACAAGCCATGAAATCCTAGCAATGGTCTTAAACCACCTCGCACTTTTCTGAAGCAAAGACAGCTGAATGGTTTACAGGCAACAGGCTTTTTACTTCATCCAGTCCAGTGCCCATGGTGTCAGTGTGCCCAGTCCCACTGGTAATTTGCCATGTGATTCTCAAATCTCACAGATAAGGAACTTTTGACAGGCCAGGTTGAGGAACTGCCATTACCTTGAAAAACAGCCAGATCATCTGTTGAATGCACAGTATTTTGTGTCTGAGATTGATACAACCTCTGTGGTGAACAGGATCGCCCTTAAATCTTTAGTGTCATATCATGACCGCGTCTTTCTTCTCAACTACACACGATACGTGATGAGTCTCTTCAATGCTTCCAGCCCTCACCACTGCAATCATTCCCCTATTAAAATTTCTACTTCCCTACAGCCATTCTTGGAACTGACAGGATTAAAACAAATTCAGTAACTTTTCTATATGGTTTGAGGCACTGATTCTTCAATATTTTAACCACATCAGCAGATATAAACAATTATACTCAAGAGCTTTCACAGTAACAGATTTTAACAAAAAGTAATATTTTTTAGAACGTATACAACTTTGGAGCCAGCTTACAGGAGGAAGGGGAGAAGCCAAGAATCAATTTGTTCTAAAAAATTGTTTCCAGTACCTAATTTAACCCCAGCACAATACTGTTAAGGTACAAAATCAAGACAAAGGAAATGACTATAAAAATATTCCTTGGAAAAGACTAAATAGAGACAGCAGAACATTTCAAAGGATTACGACTTCTGTAAGTATTTCTGTCAAGAGATGTTCTGTTCAGTGTATTTTTATCCCAAGCCAAAGGAAAAAGCAGCTGGTAGTGCCAGTTATGCTCCTCAGAGGGGTGGGGAGGAGGGGGACACACTCAACACACACTCTCTCCTCCCAGAATGCCCTCAGCATTTGCTGTAACAAGGCAGAAATTCAGACAGCAGCAGCGCTTATTCTAGGGGGTGGTGTGGGGGGATCAACATCAGCATTTCATCCCTCCTTATTCATCCTAAGTTAAATTCGGGGAACAGCAGTGAATGGTTCCCCCTCCACGCCAAGAGAAAGGGGGATTCAACCACTGCAGGCAGCAATGACGTGAAGCCAAAGCTCAGGACTTGATGTTTTCCCACCCAATTTCTACTGCAGGTAAGGCCAGGTCCTCAGGTACCACACTGGCAGAGACCATGAGGGAGGACAAAGTGTTTTACACCACTCATTGTTTTCAAAGAAAAATTCAGATGGACAACAAAGCAGCCCTTCTCACTCAGATCTTGGAAATGTTTGTCATGAAAGGAGAAGCCTCACTCCATCCCACCAGACATACAAAAATCTATTATGGAAGTGACATGAGCAATGCATGAAAAGTGACAGTAGGGAGAAAAACCACATGTGGTAACAGGAAAGTGAGCAGTTGGATCAGTCCCTTGTTCATCACCCAGAAATAATAACTCAAAGCACTTCAAACCTCTGTTCAAACCAATTGTTACCACTGGTAGTAAAATTAATTTAATTTATCATGATTTATCTATTAATTTTTAAAGACTAAAGGTGTCTGGCTTCTTCAAGTAGCCTGTAATTGTCTGGTTATTATAAGATCTGATACGAGACCCCATTCCTAATCTTGATTATTACTTATAGTTATAATTCAATATTAAATTCATCCTCATGTACTTCATTACTGGTGTTTAGCTGATGCGGGTACAGGAACATCACAAAAACCCAATAATCCCAAACAAAGAGAGAATCATATTCAGCAGTTTTTAAGATTCTTTTGAAACTACACTGTGCTACTACACCATGCTAATTGCTACCCATCACAATTCTGTCAGAGGGAAAATTGTTTAAAAGCCATGCATGCCAAAAAAAGGCCAAACATGACAGGGCTGACACTTAACCCTTTGTAAGAAGCCATGTGAACAAGACAGTCACTAACCTGAAAGGGAATTATTGTGATTTCTCACACACAACTGCATATATTAATAGCAAACAAACTATTAAGAACAAGCACTGTTCTTCTATGTCAATTTACTTAACATCAGAAAAATAAGTTCAACTAAAAAATCTCTATAAAACTATGAACAGGCAAACACAAAGCTCTACACTTTGCAGTAATGCAGGGAGCAAGACTCTCAAATTTCTGCAGCCAATTTTTGCTTTTAAACATATTCAGAGTTAGGCTGCCACTCAGTAAATCTCGAGACCACTCCAAACTACCTCATGTGCTCAGTGGAGGCATTTTAACTGCTCCAAAAATTAAAGTAGTTTTTATACAGAACAATACTGAACAATGTGCAACTTTGTAATTACAAACCAAAAAGAACACCACCCAGGAAAGTGAAAGCAGTTCACCACCATAAGAAGTTTGCTCTGTACATTAAGGTGTTACCCAAAGAAATGCTTATGCTGACAAAGGAAGTATCATTATTTGTCCTCATTGCCTTTATTAAACTACATGAAAATACAACAGCTGAACACCAGACCAAGATCTTAAGCTGCAACATTCTTTCAAAAAAATATATACATGTCTGCAACACATCATAAAATCACCTAGGCTGGAACAGACCTCAAGATCATCCAGTCCAACTGTTGGCCCAATCCCACTTTGCCAACTAAACTATGTCCCAAAATTCCACATCTACGTGCTTTTTGAACCCCTCCAAGGATGATGACTCTTCCAGTGCCTCACCACTCTTATTGTAAACAAATTTCTCCTAATATTCAATCTAAACCTCCCCTGGTGCAACTTGAGGCCATTTCGTCTCATCCTATCACTTGTTACTTGGGAGAAGAGATCAGTGATAGGACAAGAGGAAACGGCATAATAAAACCCAGTACCCCCCCCACCCCACCTCCACCAGTGAAAAGTGCTTTGATTAATTATTTGCTTATTACAGAAGGGCTCTTTTCCAAGCATACACACATTTCTGCATGTTTGTGTGCACACGAGTGCTGTAGGCTATTCAGTTCTTACAGAGACCGGCTCTGGCAATCACATCACCAGCTCATATAAGGTAGGTGGCAGCTGCAAGAATTTCATGGATTGCTACAAGTCCACATCCCAGCAGTCCAGCTCTGAACAGGGCCAGCATTCGTTTTACACTACAGTTACCAAAGTCAAGTTTGTTCAAACATCAAAACATATGCACTTGGACAGTGTATCTCACTGGGAACCCTTGGATAATGCTACTTTCTATCACCATAAAAGTATATTCTCAAGTAACAAAGAGTTAAGGATCCAAGATTAAACACCACTGAAGATAAAATCATAGAATCACAGAATGGCTTGGGTTGGAAGGGACCTTAAAGCTCATCCAGTTCCAATCCAGAGGCAGGGAAACTTCTCATTGGATCAGGTTGCTCAAAGCCTCATCCAACCCGTCCTTGAACACAAAATCATTTTAATTAAAGCTTATCTCATGATACATTAGATATTCTGACTATATTTTCATCTGAGTAAATCCATGCAACTCCTCACAAAGACGATTTAGTACTGGGTTGACTAAGCTGTTGAATGAAAAACTCAGAACAAATGAACAAACAACAACAAACTAAAGGAGTGCTTTAGCAAGTAAAGGACTTTAAAGGATTTTATTTCATGCTTAAATGTAACATGGTTGTTCCTGATAAGGAGAGGACCTAATAGCTGCTTAGGAAAACCAAGTCAACTGCAGACAGAAGTATGTATTCCCAATGCTTGCACTAATTATTAAAACTGCCCGAGTTTTCAAAGATTCAGTTCCTACTTGTTCACACATGTAAACGGAAGAGAATTTTTTCCACCTAATGAGATAGTTTGACTAGTGCTTTGATTATGACAGATTTCTAACAACTTGCCACAGGAGTTAATGTCAAGAAACTACAGGATCAGCCCAAAGAATGAAAACCTCTGTATTAGCATCCACTAGAAGGTTCTCTAGAAATAGCAGTTCTGGAAACATTCTACACACAAAACCTGATCCCAGTTTCTGTGTCATTTCTATGGGTTTTGAATCACATACTCCTTTAAGGCATGTTCTTTCTGTCACTCATTGCCTTGTAAAAGACTCATAAAACAAACAAATGAGAAGAGAAGCGGTGACTGAGCAGATATAACAATGACAGAGGTTACAACGACAGCAAGTAAAGGGTAAATGCTTCAGAACTTCAGACTTTCAAGTTCTTTGGGATGACAGGAAGCAAAACGTTTACTTGCACAAATAAACAACATCCTGACTTCACATCACCTCCCCACAAGCGAGAAAACACGAGAAACCTTCCTCACCACAGGGACAGAATTGTAAGAACTGCTTCTGTGCCTAATCCCATACAGGAGAACGGTTTGAGGCAGGAGCAGCCTGGGCTCCCTACTCAGCGTTTGGAGTGGAGGTGCAGGACCTTTATATATTATTCAATATACAATATTCCAGAAGCATTTGGACAATGCCTTCAGACACATGGTGAAGACTTTGGGGTTGTCCTATGCAGGGACAGGACTTGGCCTCGATGATTCTTGTGGGTCCCTTTCAACTCAGGTCACTTTGTGATTCTGATCCAGCAGGAGGTGTCCCTGCCCACAGCAGGGAAGTGGACCTGGATGATCTTGAGGTCCCTTCCAACCCAAACCACTCGATGATTCTATGATTTTTCGCCCAAAACGACAGCGGCGCCTTGCCTGAGGGAGGGGTTGGGGGGCCAGCACCCTCCCCCTCCCCCATTGAAGAGCGACCACGGGCAACTCCGGCCGGAGGAAAAGAAAAGAGACCAGGAGGGAAGCATCGCCCCCCGCCAGGCTTTACCTTCGCCTTCCCCACCCCCTCCGGCCCCTTCCCTTTCTGCCGCCGCCGCCCCCTCGCCGTTCCTCGCCGTTCCCCGCCGCCCCCCGGCTGCCCCCGCTCTCGCCCCGCCGGGGGAGGAAAGAGGAGGCCGAGAGCACTCACCTCTCCCTCTCCTCCCCTCAGCTGTTTACCACTCAGGGCTCCCCTGTCCCACAGGGCGCCGCCATCTTGGCCTGGCCTCCCCCTCCCATTCTCACTCCACTTCTGCCTCCGAATCCCTCCGCCGCGCAAAGTAGTCCCCACTCCCCTCTCCCCTCGCACGACGCCGCGCGGGTCCCTCACTGTGTCTTCCCCCCGCCTCTTCCACGTCGTTTGTCCCCGTAGGGGAGCGGGGATGGGCTGCCAGCCACCGCGCCCACCCGCGCTCCCGCGGCGGAGGGATCTGAGCGAGGGGAGCGATGTGACCACCCGCGGAGGTCGCGTGACTGGGGGGGCGGTGCCTCGCGCGGCCGCGGGCGCGTCACGTGGGGCGGGGCGGAGCTTGCGGCCGGTAAACAGCGGCCCGCGGCGGGGGGGCGTAGAAGGGGTTTGGGAGCGTGAGGCCGCTGCTCCGCGGGAGCGGCCGGTTACCGAGTGATGGAAAAACAGGGTCAGAGAGGCACGGAGTTACAGAGAATCATAGAGCCACAGGGTCACAGAGTTAAAGAGCCACAGAATCACAGAGCCACGAAGTCAGTCAGAGAATCACAGAGTCAGAGACTCACAGGGTCTCAGAGACAGAGAGTCACAGAATCACAGAGCCACGAAGTCAGAACGAGAGTTACAGAGCCAGAGCGCCACAGAGTTGAAGAGCCACAGGGTCGCAGTCACAGAATCACGGAGTTAAAGAGCCACAGAATCATTGAGTCAGAGAGTCACAGAGTGATGGATTTACAGAGCCAGAGAGTCACAGAAACACAGACTCACACAATGACCTGAGTTGGAAGGAACCCACAAGGATAGGAGTCCAACTCCTATCCCTGAAAAGGACAACCCTGTCTCCCACTAGGGGAGTCCCAGAGGGAGCTGGACAGACTGGGAATGGGCCCGTGCGAACCTTATGAGGTTCAACATAGCCAAGTGCAAGGTTCTGCACCTGGTCAGGGCAATCCCAAGCACAAATACAGACTGGGTGGAAAATGGATTGGGAACAGGCCTGAGGAGAAGGACTTGGGGTGCTGGTTGATGAGAAGCTTGACGTGAGCTGGTAATGTGCACCCACAGCCCAGAAACCAACCTTATCCTGGTCTGCATCCAAAACAGTGGGACCAGCAAGAGAAGGCATTCAGCCCCTCTGCTCTGCTGAGAGTACACCTAGAGTACTGTGTCCAGTTCTGGAATCCCAAATATAAGAAGGATATAGAATTGTTGGAACAGGTCCAGAGGAGGCCACAGAGATGACCTGAGGGCTGGAGCACCTCCCAAACGAGGACAGGCTGAGAGAGTTGGGGTTGTTCAGCCTGGAGAAGAGAAGGCTCCAGGATGACCTTAGAGCGACTTTCCAGTACCTGAAGGGGGCAGCAGGAAAGAGGCAGAGGGACATTTTACAAGGGCATGTGGTGATGGAATGAGAGGGAGTGGCTTTAAATTTCTGAGGTTGCCCAGAGCAGCTGTAGCTGCCCCATCCCTGGAGGTGTTCAAGGCCAGGCTGGATGGGCGTTGAGCAGCCTGATCCAACAGGAGGTGTCCCTGCCCACGGCAGGGGGTTGGAAATGGATGGGCTTTAAGGTCCCTGCTAACTCAAACCATTCTATGATTTCCTCCTTCCTACTAGATAAAGATTAATTTTCCCTGTGGAAAATCTAGAGTAGGAAAGAAGAATGGAAGCTCTTCTGGGCAGGTTCTCCAGCCTTAGTTTCATACACTGCACCAACAGGTTTCCTTCCCCATGGTTCTGTCTCCAGGCTGGCATTTCTCGTTGTCTGAGGAGGGGCAGTTCGGTGGGAACACAAACAGGGCACTGGGCAAGCTGCTGATGTGACTCCTCAATCCATAGGAATTGTCCTTAAATGCCAGAAGGAATCACAGATGTGAAATTTTCACATTAGAAGCTAGGTGTAAGAGGACAAAAGCAGATTAGAACCCTATGCGAGAAGCATTGGTTAATTTTTAACTTCTGCGGCACTGGTTGTGGTGCTTCACCACTCTCATCCCTGCAGGGCTGAGATAATTCCCTTACTCTGCACCTGCAGTAGGTCATCCTGCTTCAGGATGAGATAGAGTTGCTTGGAGCCAGCATGTTTTTAATCTAGTCCTGCCTTGTGCGTGGCAATTAGTATTTATTGCAGTCTGGACTGGGTGATGGCATTTTTTTTCCTGCTGTGCAGAAGACATGTTTATTTAATCTGCCACAGAAAGGAGTGGAAATTAGGATGAGCTTCAGAAAAGAGCTGGAAGCAATTAGTCGTGTTATTTTACTGTGACTTAATTACCGTAATATTCAAATTGACAAAGTAAACATGGATGCTGCAGGAGGGGTTTGAAAGGGAAAACGGCTGCATTACACTGGACGTGATGTGTTATAATTAACCTTTTATTATTACTGAGTTATACATTTAATAATCTACCTACTTAGGAAGTACTGGAGCACATGACATGTAGTAAGAACTCACGGCAAGACACAAATTAAACTGTCCTCGGCTGCAAGCAGAACTCGCTCTACATCTACCATGGCCCATGTGGGTCAGGGCCAACACAAGCTTATGCGCGCCCAGATAAGCCCTCTGTGGCTCCCCGCTCACCCTGAAATAAGAAGAGAAAGCAGGGAAAATTATATCAACAGGAAGAACATAAACCAAGAATGACCACGCGGGGTCAGGTCAAAGCCCAAAATGCATCTTCAGCACTCTGTTTTTTTTAATTCAGCTTGTATAAATTGCCTGTTGATGGTGATCTCAGTGGAGAGGAGAGGTGAGAAGTTTAACAGGAGCCATAAACAGAAATCTGCAGAAGAATAAGAACACAACAAGCCAAGGTGATAGCTGACTGCGCCCCCATCCTGCAATTGTTTGCTTGTAGGAGCTCCTGAAGTAGAATAAAGGGAGAAGGGGTGGGTGAGAGCAGAACCAGACACAGCATCATCCCCATCTCTCTTCAGGCATTCTAGCATAGTGATAACAGTAACAGTCATAAAGGAGGGTATTGGAGCCCATTATCTCAGCGACCAGTTTGTATGTAATTATATCTGGGCTTTGTGAGGCGATGCCTGCTTGGGGAAACAGAACAGCCGATACAGATGTTTTATTTGCAGCTGTTTTATGCACAAGTACCAACATTGGGAGATGTAGCCATCCTCCTTCCCCAAAGGACTATGCCCAGTGTTCTATGCAGCACCTCTCAAATCAGCTACCTGGTGAGCTTTTACTGAACACGCTATTAGTTTTTTTGCGTAACTAGTTTTCTTTAGGATTTTCTGTAGCTGACTCGTACTGTCTCAGTTTGAGAGCCACATTCTGCAGCCATTTGTACTTTATGTCAACGGGAAGTCTGTGCTCAGGGGTGCTGGCAGAAGCCAGCTCCAATGTTTCATAAAACAACATCTCGGTCCTTTCAGCAGCCTGTCATTTTCCTGTTTTGTTTAATTCCTGTAACTGTCTTCATAAGAAACCCTGAAGCTGCAATGTACATTTTGGTTTTCTGTTACAATGCTTGTTTTTGTAGCGGGAAATGTAATCCTTCAAATGCCTGTGTTTAAGAGGATGCAAATCAGCTTGCTAGCACAATGCCTTGGGAACGTTTCTTTCATGCAAAACCCAGCTAGATAAATAAGGAGGGGAGGAGGGAGAGGGAAAAGGGATTGTTTGCTTCTATAAGCAACAAGAATTAATTACATTCCATAAATGGCAGATGGGTTAAGATCAAAATCTGAATCTTTCTCAATGTGGGTGAAATCTACACTCCTATCTCTGAGTTGCATCAAACCCCATTGCACAGCCCGTCCGGTGCCACGGGGCAGCGACAGGGTGCAACAACAAGAGCTGTGACTTGTGGCTGTCCAGGCAGAGAGCACTAGGGCCAGCATCCCTGGCACCACTGCCCACCACAGCGGGATGCAAAATGCCTCCGCTATGGATCTGATGTGACTCTGGACCATATCAGGGGAACCCCAGCCTAGCACCGATCCTGTTGGAAGGCAGGAAAAAGGTTATTGCTTCCTCACGCTCTCACTGCCCTGAGCAGCAGTGGGAAAAGGGACCCAACTCAGTCCTGGTTTAACACAACTGACTGCAGAAAAACTCCCCACTATAAAGATATTTCTGCGATGGCAACGTCTCAGTCCTTGACATTCAACAGCTACGTGTATGCTTATATACCTCTTAAATTATAAACTTGGAAGATGTCTTTGCTGTCCTTATTCCAGCCATGCTGCTGTAAGAGCAGGAGGGGGTAAGGGGCACATACAGCTCGTGGCACTGTCCACTTGCACAGTCAGGAATAATAGGTAAAATAAAGGAATTAATCCCCAGCCTCCTCAAGGATTTGGGGACATCAGCTCTCCTTGTTTGTCCCCAAATAAGAGTCATGTCCAAGGATTCTCAAAAGAAAATCACTGCTCTCTGGCTGCTGTTCCCACCTTTGCTAGGGAACAACCAGGTGATCTGAGCAAAGCCACCCTCCTTCACTCTCCCTCCTTCCACCCTACCATTACAGGGGAGTTGGTAGTTAATTATTTCAGATATGCAAACCCATTTTCAAACCTGAAAGCAAGAGATAGAAGTGCAAATTCTTATTATTGCTCTTGAAGAGCTTTTTGCAAAGATGCCTGTTAATGAGCTTGCTTAATGAGCTTTCTTAAATCTATATTTATATCCTATATACAGCTGTATATAGATAGAGCAATGCCTAAAATACATGTGGATAGCACGCACATACGCCTAGGAGAATGAAAGCTGATTAACACACATCTTTTTCTGTTATTACTGTGCAAGTATTTATTCCTTTTTCCTTAGAAATTGGAGAGATAAAAGATCCATTCTGGAATAAAATAATCTTGTGCATATGTGCTAGATGGTTTTGTTTATGAGACTGAAGTGTGTGAGTGTGTGTATGCGAGACAGATGGTGTGTCTGTTTGTGAAAGATATGATGCGTGGATGAATGTGTGTAAAAATACAGGTTTCTGAAGAGCTATTCTTTCTCTCTTTTTTTTTTTTTAAAAAAAAGAAAAGACAAAATAACAAATGTCTGCTGGGTACATTATTTCACTGTGTCATGCTCTATGACAGAGGAGTGTTCCTGCAGAAGGCGAAGCTGCCCCAGAAGGCGAAGGGTGCTGCCCCCAGGGTTTCGAGCTGGGCATCGTGAATTCTCTTCAAGTTTTCAAAGTCCTGGAAAGTTTTGATAAGCAAATACTTTCTGGGCTCTGTTTCTCTATTGGCTGTTTCTTCACCGCCAGATTTTGACACAAATAATCTGATTGAAAAATCAGGGAGGGGAACAGGGGTAAAAAAAAAAAAAAGAGAGAGAGAAAAAAGGAGAAGTATCTATTTCAGCAGACTGCGACCAAGTGAAAAAGTGGAAGAGGAGTCTACAGAGAAGACGACGTCTCGCTTCTCTGGGGAGATTTCGAGGCGAATCCAGTAAAGCAAAGTCCCCCAAACAGGTGATTTATTTATTCTTTTAAAGACTTTTAATTTCTTTTTCTTCCCCTCATCTCTCTGATATGTTTCCATAAGTTTTTTTCTCCTTCTTTGCTTGTATTTGTGAATATGTAACATATTCCCCTGCCTAAGACACTTGTCCTGAGGGTTCCTTTATGATAATGGCTCACTTAAGTCAAATCTTTTAAAATTATATACCCTGCACTTACTTCACTCTCATGTATGAAAATGGTAATAGGACAAAATACAAAAGAGGTGACAATGGTCTTGGATGCCAGCATCCCAGCAAGCTCCATGCAGCAGGAACAGTTTCCAGATGTAAACTTTTGTATTTAAGCGTCAGGAACAGAGTGTACTATGTTTTTCCTTTTAATTGCTCTTTTACACTGCCAGACCATTAAGTTCAGAAACCAGCACACCTCTGCTGATAGCAATTAGTATGCTGATTTTGCCAGATAAGAATCCAGTCTCTCCCATTTAAGGATTTTGCTTTAAATCTATCATTTATTTCATTATTTTTCCATCCTTTCTAAGTGTAGGCTGATTACCAAAACAATTTTTAGCATATGGAATTAGCTATTTATAGATGCTTCTTAGATACCACCAGACTGATTTAATACATTAAGCAGGAAAACCAATGATTTGCAAGTTCACACTGTAGGTGCATCTCTAAGTTAAGGGTATGGAATTTGCTGGATTGCACTAAGTCTACTTACCCATGGACGCCTAAGGCAGAGTTTGCTAAGCCAGTGTCGTTCCCAGCATAACTAGGAGCTAAAGGAGGTTTCTAAAGAAAAAATGCTGCAATTCTATTCTAAACATTTTATCCAGATACTGTAGATGTACAAGCATGTCCATTTTTGGGGGGGGACAAAATTTCCACCGCAATTTGCTAGCCCTGCCACACCATCCATAAGAGCATGCCGCTCTTATGACAGGAATCAAAAATATTCTGCTCATTTTTCCACTAAGAAAGCTTTATTCAAATTACTCACCCTGTATGTTTGGTTGTGCAGGAGTAGACTGAAGGAACTGAAATTATTTTGGAATATGACTTTATATTTAAAGAATCAGGAGTTCATAAGACTTTTTTCATTTGGACATTTTGTTTTTTTAATTTCAGACACAGGTTGTACTCTACTTTGTTTTTTCCTTCAAAAATGTCATCTTTCAAAAGCCAAACTATTTATTTTTGGTATCTTAACTTTAATTAGAACAGAAAAAGAAGCAATATTAAGATTTACATATAAGTAACCAACAGGGAGGAATTAAGCCTCTTTTATCCTAAAACTTCGTACAGTCATCAACTTACATGAAGACGTATCAATTGTAAGTGAAAATTAAGTATGTCTGCTGGGTGTAGTGGGGAAAGGGTTTCATCTCTATAATTAACTTTGCAAATTTGAAAACAGGATGACTTGAATTTAGAGGAAAATGAAAGTCAGTTTTAGAATGGAACCTCACGCTGCAAACTGGGCTCCTGATTCAGTGTGGTAAAATCCTGCAAACACCTGCACCTAATACGATGTTTCATGTTGTGAATCATCTCACTGAAGGACCCAGAAAGAACAGCTCTGTAATCTCATTCAGTGAAAACATGGATTTCTTCTAATTGATATGAAAGGGTTCAATCTTGTAGTTTTGAGTGCTGCAAGCTGCCAAGCAGCGAAATGGGAGTTAGGGCTTCACAAGAAACATAGGATCGAGTGAGATTAGGATCCTAAAGTCAGATATCACTGCCTAAAAAAAAAAAAAAAACCAAAACAAAACCCTTTTAATTTGGTTCTTGCACAGCCTCCCATGTTTCAGTATTGCATTACAGTTTTACTTGTAATACTCTGCAAAATCACCAGAGAGCATCACTGAGGATGAAGTAACTTTGAGTTTGGACAGAGGAGGGAAACATGGGAGTGCTGTCTCGGCTTTCAGATCTGACTGGGGAATTTAGAACTGGTAAAAGAACTCTCTCTCAGATACTTCAAGTTAGGTACCCAAATACTGAAGCAGGTTTTTCTTCCCCTGGGTTCCTTTGGTTGCCTGTTCCTCAGAGCAGATTACTACAATATTATTGTATAGCTACTTGAATGGCCAACAAATAAGAACATAATTTCTAGCCAGCTACTGATTTTATATTCTGTATTGAATACAAAATATGCCACAACACTTGCGCTTTGGGTGGGCCCTCCTGCCTAAGCAATGAGCTCTCTTTTGCAATTGCCAGTCACGGTAGCAGCTAATCACTGGCTACTGATAGTCCAGAGTTTCAAGAAGGGAGAGTATTTTTTCCTCTCACAATCTGTGCTTCCATCTTTCCTTTTACTGGGTTGTGTGAATCACAAAGACTCTCCAATGCAGTTGTTAATTAACTTTGCTTTGAGCTCCCAGTTCCTGTTTTCTCTGTCAGATGGGGTGGGGGAAGGTGACTTCCTTTTGTAACGTTCAGTAGTGCATTGAGGATTGTTGTGCACCGTAGAGGCTCTTATCAGCAGTCAAGATACTGGACCAAATTTGACTTTTCTGTATGCCGGGGCAAACACATCCAGAAAAATCCCATTGATTCATGTGCATCAATTTTCAACCGGCATCAAAAAAGAGTAGCTGTACTTGGTGCCTTCATGGAGTCAATGTGTGGGGACTACCATAACACACCACAGGTTTGCTTGTAGCACGTCTCTCCAATCCCCTAATTAACTGGCTAAGCTGTCTGGCTGATCCCTTGGGGTCCTCCAGACAGTGGGCAGGGAGGGCAACTCTTCTAGCAGGTACTGCGGGGTGCAGGTTTTCACCTGCATTGTTACCTGCTGCCGGAGCCTCTTCCTCCACTCTTTCCTCCTAGAGAAATTGGTTAATCCAAGCAGAGAAATCAGATGCCTAAAGCTTGCTGGTATGAATACCATCCATTGTGGACACAGACCTGCCCCACCACATGGGAAAATCCCTTTGACAGGAGTGGAAATATCATGTATAAAGGCTTTGCGGCAGGACTTTAACTTGGGGCAGGACTCCGTTGCAGAGTGCAGCTCCATGCACAGAATCCCCAGCTGGGTCCATGAGCAGCAAGACCTTCCTGTTACACCCTCTGAGCTAAGCCCTCTGCCAGGACGCAAGGTGCACAGGCTAAGGAGAGCACACTGCTAGAAGGGTTATGCCCATGGCAAAACACTCCTGTGTTTGTACTGAGCTGGAGGCATTTCTGTGCCCGCAGCAGATACGCATTGCAATACTTAGAGGGAACGTCATTAGAGTTAAAGGAGAGTAAATACAGCAATGTAGTCCAGTGTCCCTTCCCTCAAGGGCATACTTATGGTTCATTCTCAGCACTGTTTTGTCCTCTTTCTGAAATTAAATTAACAAATCTACTCCTGGCCTCTGTTTTCTCTTATTCATCTCAAGTTACATGCAAATTTCTTGGAAAAAGATGAAGAAAAACAGGTGAGTCATTTCAGAATAAAAGATGGCTAGAGACACCAAGAGCTATTCCAAAAGTCGCAGAAGAAACAGTGGGAATCCTGGACCAGATTTAAAAAGGCAGCTGGGCTGGTGCGCCCCTGACTGTCACCAAGGGCAGTGGGCTTGGCAATCCACCTGCCCACAGTAGACCTCGCTGTGTGGGTTCCATGGCACACATACCTGCAACCTGCTGGAAACATGGCCCTCAGAACTTTAAACAAAACACCACTAGGCTCTGTGATTACATTTTGCATGTAGGGGTAGTGCAGGCACTTCTGAACCCCAGGAGCTGACCTTTTCTATCCCCGGCCATTTGGGATTTCAGGAGCCCGGACTGCTCTGTCCTGTCTTACACAGACTTTTCAGGTCATTCTTACTTAACAGGAGCAAGCTTTGTTGGTTTTTAATCAATAAGTAAGCTACACTTCAACTGCTCTCAGGAAAAAAATAAAAGCTGGCTTAATAGTGCATTTTCCCATCAACAGAGCCAGGACTTACTGCTGATTTTTCATATGAAATGCAGCAAGATTTGCTCTTAGTGCTACTATCCTGAACAATTATAAGGGAAAAATGCAAATACACATGCAAATAAGGCGCCAGCTGATATTGCCATACACAGCATCGAGCCTGTTGTCGCACTGCCTACAGTTACCAGCCACAGAAGCGGGCACAGGGCGGGCTGGGCTCTGGGTAGTAAAGATAACAGATGCATTGCAAGAGAGTTTTGTATGATTAAATTTCAGCATTCTATGTTTGTTTCTAACCCATCATTTCAACGGTCTGTGACACTTGAGCCAAATCCAAAAGGTAACCTCTCTCACCCAGCACTTCTGCTCTGCCTCTGCTTGAATGTTGTTTGTCAGCCAGAATACAAGATACTCAAGCTATGGCCAACAAGAAGGAAGCCCACCCCACATCATGGCTGTGGGGACTTTTCCACTGCCTCTCTCTTATTATTGATGTAGTTCCTATAATTATTTGTGTAGCAATGTTTGTCTCCCCAGTAGAGGGGGTTTAGTTCTCACTAGCGCTGCGGACAGAGCTGATGTGCTGAGAGAATGAATGAGAAATTACATCCCAAACCAGAGATTTACCTGCCTTTAACTCCATGTTTTTTGCCTAGGCAGTGAATGGAAAATGCCACGTTCCTTTTTGGTGAAGAGCAAAAAAGCCCATACCTATCACCAACACCGCTTTCTGGAAGATGACCTGCCTATACTCACATGGGATCCAGTAACCTCTCCCTTCACTGGTGAGTTGATCTATCCACTGGGCTTGTAAGAATACACCAAAGCAAATCAATAATTGAGTAGGCAAGCTAAGGGAACAGGATGAATGAGCTGAAGAACAGCTGAGGGCTTCCACACAGGGATGTCAGTCTACAGACAAAATGATCCCCTACTCTGTGCTTTCATTCTCTAGGCCAAATCCACACTGTCCCACCACACCCAAATTTAGATCCTCCTTTTGCTTCCCAATAGGTTGCTGAGGAGATTGGTCATGTTTGGGAAAGACTGCCAACTTCAGGCAACTAACAGTTGAGAAAAGAGCTTGCACTGGGTTGTCAGTCTTCTACAAACTCACAGCTCTGCCAGTGGGATCTCCAGCTTGCTGTGTTCACTGTCCGCATTCTCTCTGGACCTACATCTTCTCTACCTTAGTGTTACACCTCCTCCCAAGGATTTGCAAGGAAGGTTACAGGTTACAGCTAGAGTGAGAAGATGCTAGTGACATTCTAACACTGACTATGAAAGGAGTCCTACACACTCGCAGGTGAAAGGCCTGCTGCCGCATACTGCATTCACACTAAAACAACGCTGTTTCTGCCTGCACCTGCTGTCCTTCCTCTCCCCCTGTTCATGCTCCCCCACAGCCATCCATGCAGTAGCATGCAGGGCTGGAGCAATTATCTTCTTCCTTCAGGCACTATTCAAATTTTCTTTATTCAAATCTGGTATCAATTTACCCTTTGTTCTAGCCCTGGGTAGCAAATTAGAGTTCAGCCTTGTGATAAGTTCGATAAAAAAGAAAGGAGGTGAGATTTTAATTTCCATTCCCATCATCCTTTGGCCGTTTGTCGTGTCCCTGTGGCATACAAGAGGGTTTGGATGACAGATGAATACTGTCCTTCAACAGCCCAGTCCCATCTCCAGCAGAAAGGGGGCACATGTGTTGGACCGCTATCCATTTTAGATTGTTACTCTAAAGTCTACTTCTAGCAGGTTCTGATTGGCCTCTTTAAGGGCTGGGACAAGTATGGGGAAATGTAAGCATGGGCAGGAGGAGATGAGGCTCTTTGGTCACCTTTGGAACTGCATAAGCAGTTACCTCCCCTCTTGGCTTCCCTACTTGGCTGTCCATAAATTCAGGTTAACAATACCATACTCTCTTAGGAAAGAGGTGGGGAGGTTAATAAGTTAGCGATTGTTAGTTACCCATACAAATGAAAGTAATTTAAAATAGCGAAATTATTCTTACAGATGTGGCCTTCTAGGGTTAATATTCTCTTACTGTATAGGGTATCAAGGATCCTAGAATTTCCTCCTTCCCTCTTCTACCTTGCCTATCTCATCCTGCTTGGAATTTCCCTTTGTCAGCAGTGGACAGATCTTGGTTGCACCATTCTATGCTTATTCAGGGAATTGAGCCTGGGTTTTTGTATCCAAGCAGAATTCAAACACAAGTACAAAACCCACCTTAACAGACGCTTCTTTTAACAGCTAGAATAAACTAACTGTGACACTACTGTGTGATTGCAGCCATAGGAGACAAGACAGCAGAAGACATCAAGAAACAGGACCTGGAATGCGTAGTTCCGAAACAAGAAAAGGACCCATGTGAACCAAAAGAAGAAAGTGTCCCTGTGCAGTACCTGAGCAGGATGCTGCCAGGCCCTTCAGCTCAAGGTCTGCTACCCAAAACCACAATTGGAAAAGAGGTCAGGGCAGGGCTGGGCTGGCTTATGGAGCCCCTACAACTGGGTCCAGATTTTCAGTAAAGAGCAGCTCTTATTTTGTCATCAATGGTACAGCTTGTCCCAGGCAGAGCTCATCAAGAGCATTTGGTATTTCCCTTTATGATCCTGGTCTAGATCAGAATCTGTCTGAAGGATGATACTATGATTCCCAATGAGTGAGCCTCCAAATCTCAAGAACTAATGCAATTCCGTGCTCTAAGAGTCAAGGCAGAAGGGCATACGATAATTGTTCAAACATCGCATGAAGCGGGGATAGCTTGAGGATTAATATTCCATTAGCTCTCCCCTATCCTCAGATTGAAATGAAAGTCTTAATAGGAACTTTGTATGGGGATCAGGACTGGGATCACAAAAAGACAAGTTACTAACTGGAACTCCCAAAGTCAGGCAGGACATTAAATGGGGGAATAGTATCTGGCAAGGTTTTTTTACTGGTGCCCAGCAGCAGGCAATGACATGACACTCACTTCTTCCTCTCCTTTGCAAACTCAGAGATGGCCATCCCAAGTCTGCAGATCAAAGACTGCCTTGACACAAGAAGCACCCCTACCTTCTACAAAACCGACTTTTCTTGGAATGCTTTCCATCTGCCATACAGCTACCAACAAATGTCTTCCACCATGCAGTCAGCCCTCTTGGAGCACCCAGTTAGCCTGTACGGAAGCCACCTCCTGCCAAGCGCCGAGCCCCCTCTGGATTACAGCATGCATTACTCCTCAGACACAGAGACCTACCACTGTGTGAAGTGCAATAAGGTGTGTCACAGGGAGGAGACATGGGGGTGGAGAGGGCCTGGAGTGATTTTCATTGCACACTTCAGTGTTTCACTGGGTTACACCAAACTACAAGACACATGGCTCAAAAAATGGTACCTACCTGTTCCCCATGTCTAGGGGAGAAGGGTGCTAGGAATGATGCAATTCTTACAGCCCATGAGAGGGAAGAATCAAATAAAGAGAAGAAATTGAGAACAGAGATGAAGACATAGCCACCTCATGTAGGAAAAAAAAAATCATTGATTTTTTTTTTCCCAGGTGTTCTCCACTCCCCATGGACTGGAGGTCCATGTCCGAAGATCTCATAGTGGCACACGTCCCTTTGCTTGTGAAGTATGTGGCAAAACCTTTGGACACGCTGTAAGCCTGGAGCAGCACACCAATATTCACTCCCAGGTGGGTAGCATGTTTCCAGAGAACCAGCTCTCCAGACCTCACAAGTGCTTGGGCCTTAGCTGTTGCTTCCTCCGTTGTCAAGGAAGTGACATTTACTAGGTTACAAGTGTGATGGCTTTTCCGAAGCACCCAGTGATAGGACCTCTGAAAACCATGGATCTTGGTCTCACAAATCTCAGGCTGCCCTTGAGAATTCCTTGGATGGGAGGATCATTGCTACAGATTCTTCTGTGCCTCGCCTCCTCCTAAAGGGCGCAGGAATTTGGATCACAAGATGTAATCCATTTCCATAAGTAACCCTTCCCACATTCTCTTTGTACTGCACCTAGCATACCAGTGCATGAGCCAAGATTTGCTTATCAAATCTAGTATTCTTAACACTCTTCAAGCTTTGTCACATGTCTTGCAGCCACAGACATCCCATGATTTTCTTCCCCTAACAGGAAAGAAGTTTTGAGTGCAAGATGTGTGGGAAGACATTCAAACGTTCCTCCACCCTCTCCACTCATCTACTGATCCATTCAGACACACGGCCCTATCCCTGCCAATACTGCGGCAAGCGCTTCCACCAGAAGTCGGATATGAAGAAACACACTTACATCCATACTGGTGAGAAACAAAATATTCCCAATAAGCTGATGCAAATCAGAGTCAAGCATGTTGATATACACACACACAGTTCCCAGACAGATATTGGACCAGGGATAAATGTCCAGAGGCTCTAGAAAGTCATTATTCCCTGTGCAGTAAGACAGTAGAAAGTCTAAGCATCAGTGAGATGCACATCCTCCCGTGTGACAAGGAGGTGGTTTATTGACCAGACTCCAGCGCACATCATGGTTGTGCCCAGCCTGGATGCAGACAGAACATGGTTCACAGCTGGAGAGGACCACCTCTGGTTCTTCTCAACCTCTGGTGCTGGATCAGAGCATAAATGTATCAGAAGGACAGTGGGCTGGCAGCACCCTTATGCCTAAGCATAGCCAGTTCAGTCTGAGTCTACTAAAGGACATTTCTACCTCCCTTCTGTCATCTGTTAAAGTGTTTCTTACCATCTTCTCTACCCTGCAGGGGAGAAGCCCCACAAATGTCAAGTATGCGGCAAAGCCTTCAGCCAGAGCTCAAACCTCATCACTCACAGCCGCAAGCACACTGGCTTCAAGCCCTTCAGCTGTGAGCTCTGTGCCAAGGGCTTCCAGCGCAAGGTGGATCTACGGAGGCACCGAGAGACCCAACACAGTCTCAAGTGAGGAACGGCTGCAGGTCTTTGTTGGAGCTCCCACTGCAGGTGCTCCAGGGAAGAAGACTCTCCCTAGCACCTCCATCCAGCATGGGGCTGCCCACCTCATAAAGCTCATATAGCTTCCCTGAGGACTGGCTTTGATGTTCTGCCACCCTAGGGCCTCGTACATCCCAGGAGGTGACAAAGAAACCTATAGGAGCTCTCATTTTCCAGTTACAACAGGCACCAGCCCAGACTCGACATCACCTGCAAATCCAGAGGAATTCCTCTAAGGTCATTATTACTGTGGATTTACACAAGAGGCAGACATTAGTTCAGATGACTGATCATCAGTGAGCTGGGAACTCCTGGACAAGTGGCAGCAACAATCTGTGCCAAACTAATGCTGTAACCGTGTTCTGCTTTGATGGTTAGGACGATAAGGCTAGGGCATGCAAATAGATTGCCTTCGGTGAGCTGTGTTCAGCCTGACCAGGGCTTCTGCAGAGACTTGCCTAGGTCTGGCAACAGACACCTAAAGACATTTTCTTTCAGTGGAGCATTTACTGTGATCAAATGACAAGTTAAGCGTGTTGTATTTTTAGCTCGGAGTAGGAGGAAAATACTGAAAAACAACTCTTATTCCTAGCTGATAACAGGGGTCTCTAAATGCTGATACACACCAGGCTGCAAGGATCCCTGGAGCAGTGGCAACCAAGCAAGCTCCAGAAAGAGCCATGACACAGCACCAGGCATAAGCTAATCTGCCCCACGTCTCAGTACCATGCAAGAGAAACTCGCTGCTCTCGGAATCCAGGCTGATATGTCCCACAATATTTCCCTGCATGCTAGACTTACTGACTAGGAGCTCTCCTGGGCAATCCTGTGTCACTGTGTGATCAGGAATGGCCCTTGGATATCCATGTCAAGGAGTAGAGTTCTGCTTTCCAGCTTCTCTTAAAGGAGGAAGCAACCTAGCCCATACACATTGGCACAGTATGAGAGTATCTTATAAATAGAAACAGAGCGGTGGTATTTCCTCCTTTTTCCAGGTCGAGGGTGTGAAGCAAAGTACTGGAACAGGTAAAAAGCCAGTTCCCCTCCAAGCTCTGCTAATTTCTCACTAAGAGACCTTTGGCGAGTCACTGCTCGGGGCTTTTATTTCTCCACCCCTCCTGGTGACGTGGAGTCATTCACTCAGGTTTGTAGAGTCCCTCGAGTTCTTAACAGGAAGGCCAAAGTATTATTATAGCATTAAAAAGACAAGTGCTATCAGTTAAGTGGGGCATTGTAGCAGCACACAACCCACTCCATAACTACATCCCTGAACACATGGCCGTGGACAATGACACTGGTGGGAAGTAGTCTGGAGAATGGACTGTGGCATTAGCCATTTCACTCCTAATGCTTATGAATAAAGGATGCCGCATGGGCAAAGAAGAAACGGTCCAAGTAGAAAATTCACTTATCGCCAGGAGAGAGAGAGGTCTGTTTCTACCCTCAGTCACACTGCTGTAAATCCAAAATTATTCTCCTAAGACCTAAAATGCACCTGCCCGTTTTATGATGTGCCTAAGCTGGTAGTCATTAATATGCATTCTGAAAGCTCAAAAGAGATTCTGTACTCCTGGCTTTACTTGTACACTGTAGATATGTATTTATACTTATTCTAATGTATATTTTTATTGCACTATACCAGACAGTGACAACATGTATAGGCCTGCTGGAATTTATCTGGTAAATCTGTTCCCTCTCAGTAACTGGGCTAATAGAACACATTTCATGTTAAAAGCATCCATTTCAAGAAAGGTTCATACTTGGCTCCGGAGATAAAGGCAGTGGAGATGGTGGGGAAAAGGAGAAGGGAAAGAGTACAGCATTGCCCCATACAGTTCAAGTAGAAATAAAGATGGAAATTCACATGCAGAATGAGACTCCCAAACTTAGATGTGAAAGAAGACAAATTCAGGGAGCAGGGGCATATCTGCTACAGAAGAGCCATGAACATCACCGAAAGCCTGGGATCAGGGGATATTCCTCTTCAGAGACAGATTTATACAGAGCCCCACACAGGCAGCAGGCAGCTCGCCGGAGCAAGAACGCTGTGCAGCTCAAGTCCCATCGAGTGACATGGGATTGTGTGCCCAGACAGGGTTATTGAAGCCCCCATTAACACTCTGCTGTCCTTCCCTGGGTCATGCCAGAACCTGGTCAGGGAAGAGACTCGGGGAGCTGTATCACTGGTGACTGAATTACATTTAGGGAACCGGTCCCCAGGCACACACATGAAAACTCTCACACATGCACAAGCCTTAGTCAGGGTAAAGTCATATCAGCTTATTAAAGCTGTGAGCCATGTTTGTTATTCCCTTTGTCCTCTGCAAATTTGTAAGCAAATATTTAAAGAGCATGGGAGCATCTGAACTGTTTGGGACCGAATACCCTCCAGCCCCAAAACACACAGACACACCAGCACAGACTTCCCCGTCTGTGTCCTGGGGACGGCAGCTGTGTCTGACTCATCCCAAGCTCCCAGTTATGGCCAGTCTGGAGCGAAGTGCTGGCACACACTGATCCGCACCACCGCAAGGCTGCCTGTAAAACTACTCATAAAACCAAATCAGACAGCTGGTTCTTCTGAGCTCGCTGAACAAGGGCTACTGTATCCACTAGATTTCCATTCTTATCTTTGATTTCCATGGTACAGAGGAGGTATAGCCTTCAACAGGCAGCTGGGGTGTCTCCTGTCCTAAGCCTGTGCTTCTCCAGCCTGCTTCTCCTTCCTAACAAAGCACTGATCACCTCAGTCGTGTCTTATTTCTCCAGGATTCCAGGGCAGGCAGCTGCCTTCACCAGTATTGTGGTTACCGAGCCCTGAAATTCCTGAAGAGCAATTACACTGGAGGAAGCAGCGTCAGCTTCACCCTTATTTGTAAGGAGCTTGGTGGACACATCCCCAGGAGATGAAAGGACCACATTAGATGGATGGGCCACAAGTAGAGAAGGATATTAGGATGGCTTTAGGCAGCACGCTGCTGCAGAGCTGCGCTCAGGAATACATATCTGCAGCCAAAGCAGCACAAGGAGGGCCAGGCTGACCCACTCCCACCAGTACTGGGAGCATATCTCCAGAAACACAGGCTATGGATGGAGGCCAGCTGGCAAAGGGGGCAGCAAGACAGTGCAGCCAGAGTCGGGAGGTGGCCTGAGAAGGAGAGAAGAGGAGAGGGAGTTAACTTGTAGAGTTTTCTGCTAAGGCACTACAGTTTCTTCCCCTTGAGAAACAAGATGCCACTGTTAGACCAGCAGGTAACACTGCCCGAGTCCCATCCTTTCTTTAGGACTATAGATGTCACAGCAGCCCAGAGGAAAATCTAGGCAGAGCCCCACAGCCCTGAAAATGCAGGTGAAGGAGCAAGGAAGGAAGCAGATCTGGCATTACCCTAACCTTGATGCACCAGGCTGGGGGGGAGACCTTCAGGTCCCAACATGGCACCAGTCACACACAGGCCCGCTGCAAAGGGTTTCCTTGATCCTCAGAGCTACTGAATCCACACAACATTTACCCAAGGATGCTCAGCACCCATCAGGATCAAACCATAGCTATCACCGACTCCAAACACACCTGGCTTGTCTCTCCAAACATGCAAATCCCTCACAGTTCTGATCACTCTGAGAACAACCCCTTTCCCACCATCTCCCCTTGCATCAAAAAAAAAAACCCAAAACACATTCTGGTCAGTCAATCGAGGAAACAGATAACAAAAAGCAAAATCTCAACTAATCTTTGTGGCTGAAGAAAGAGCTCTTTGTTTTTGCCTCACTCTGTATCCTGCACTTCCCCAGCTCTCTTCACACCTTCTTCCCTTTACTGGTGGGGAAATAAAATCCTGGTCTTTGGGCTGTTTTGTTTAGCAAATGAGCGACATGCAAAGCAGTAAACTTGGGCATCTGTCAGGAGGAGAGAGGTGCCTCTTCCAGACAGCCTTCAGGCACTGCGAGCAGCAGCCCAGAAATACCGTGATCAAGGGTGGATTTAAATCTGAACACGGGATGCACCTTTCTATTCCTAATGAAGACAGAGCCACAGGACACCTGCAGGAAGCAGAGGTGTGTTCCCACCTAGCACAGCGTTATGTTGGAGCTTATCTTCAGGTGGTATTAACCTCCATGGAGTGGAATCCTAGAGAAGGCAAAACCCTGAAGTTTTCACACTGTGTTGACAAAGTTTGAGGAAAGCCTAATAGGATCTAAGAGGAAAGAATTAGACTCCAGCGGGGTACATATTTGGGTATATTTGCTGAGTCCTGTTGCTTCCCGCCCTAGACTTCACAAGAAAGCGGTTTCAGTGAAAGAAAGATAAGAGCAGAGTTCGTTGTCCTCACAGCGGGTCATTCCCTAGGGCCACGCAGTCGTAGGTGACCGCTTACAGGTCAGTTCTAACCCATCAGATTGGTACACAGAGGGGAAACCTGAAGGCTTTAGACAATATCCAAGAAATAGCTGCATAAAAGTATTTCCTTGCAAACATTCCTGCCTGCTATTAAGGGCCTATCCAGGGAACAGATAGAATCATAGAATCATTTGGGTTGGGAAAGACCTTTAAGAGTGAGTGCAACCATAAACCTAACACTACCAAAATGGATAGTTTCCCCAAGATCATTAAATTAGCTGTCAGTTTGACCTATTCTTCTCATTTAGTGTTTGCCAAGGTAGTCCTGGAAAGACTTTCTGGTTCTGTTTGGTTTAAGATCTGGATTCTAAAATGCGTATGCAACAACACACATTAGAAATCCTTCTTTGAAAATGTAGTTGGCTACAAAAGCAATTGAACTAAAAATGACTGATTATGTCATAGGGAGCTTGACTTGCAAAACTGCTACAGAATAAAAAGGTACACCCCACACAATTTATCACTTATGCTGCTTACAAAGCAGAGAGGTTTTTCGACTTTTGTTTTGGAATAGCACGTGCACACAGAGAAGACAACCCAGAACAGCCACACCAAAATCCTTCAGTGTCAGTTGAATCAGTCAGCTCCTTTTGTGCTGAAGGAGACCTAAGAAAACGCAGATCCCTGCAGAGTTCCTGACCCACCACCTTTCAACTGGCAGTCACCATGGATGCTCCAATCTTAAGGCTGTAACCCTGAACTGAGACCTGAGGTCTGCCACACGGTTCCTGCATGACCCTGGGCAAGACACAAATGTTGGATTTCTGAAGTTGTTCAGCACACTATGAAGGTCACAAAAAGCTTCACCCCATCTGTGAGATGAGGATAATTCCCCCTCTCCCCATCATTTCACTTGTTTATTTCAACAGTAAGATAGTCAGGAATGGGACTGCCCTCCCTTATCTCCTACATACAGCTCCTCACATAATGGAGCCTTGATCTCAGCTGGAACGCCCGAGTGCCACTACGATACCAATAACGAGTGATAGAAACTTAATTCTGCAAAATAACCTAATTCTGCAACTGGCTTAGAAAGAAGTTCTCCAAGCACACACAGCGAGACCTGCATGCTGAAACCACTAAACTGCCAACAAGAAACGGAGCGAGCAGAAACAGAGAGGATAAACCAGACATGAAAGCATTTTCCGCCTGTGAATAATATTCCAGGGAGAGAAACAGAGCTGGATATGGATGCTACGAACATCCCACTCAATGCCCTCATTTTAAAGGTGTTGCTTCAATACAAGCATTTTTCAATCTGGTCCTTGGGGCAGATTTTGACCCTTTGGCCCAAGGGTGATCCGCGTTCACCGTACCAGATGGTGAGGCAGGCAGAGAGCAAAGAGTCCCCAGGAATGGGGAAATCTGAGGCTGGGGAGGAGCTGAGCGCACACTGAGCTCAGCTTTGGTCTGATAAGTTTATCAAGCACTGCCGGCTGCTAACTGTCAGCCGGCAAAGAGGGCCTGTTAGGGAGGAGGAACAGCTCCCAGGGCAAGATAGGACAGCCCATGCCTTATCAGAGTGCCTGAGCCAAAGAGGGAACTGGAGAGTAAGCACTTTCCAACCACTTCATCTCAACAACAGACAGATTGGCAGGAAAACCCTGTCAGCCCTTCGCTTCTGCTACCCAGGCATCAAGACAGAGCCTCCATCTATGCAAATAACCCTGGTAAGTGCAGCATGAGAGTTGCAAATGTGAACATCGGGCCTGAGGGAATGCATGGGGTAGGTTTTCTTAGGAAAATTAGCCAGCAGGGAGTCAGGTTTACAGCAAACAATTCAGATGGTACTGAGCAAGCCGCTCCTGTTCAGTGGCCAGAGCAGCAGCCCTCCTCCAAGCTGCCTTCCCTAGACTTGGGAAGGGAATCTAGCATTTCAAAATAACACTAGTCACTAAGTTTTGGTGTGCAGATAGTTGGTTTTCCCTTTACTGTTTCTGAATAACAGTAAAAAACACCCCAAGTGAATAGAAGAGGAAAAACCTGACCATTCTCATCTGAGCTGCCAAAGTATGGGCCAGCAAATGCCCCTTCACCCCTAGGGCAGCATTAACCAAAACAACATAGCTGAAGGTCATAGTAGCGAGTCTCCTTCGCTTGGATGATCTCCCTTGGACTTGTGCAAGCTCCCTCTCCATAGACCTCAGCCATCACAGGAAGGGTAATAAGAGATTCCCACATGGCACATCCTCTGCTCAGTTTCCCTGCTGAGGAGAGGCCACGTGGGACAGAACTGGTGTCAGATCAAGCTCTTCAAAACAGTACATTTCAGTCTGTCAGACCATGCTATTATTGTGTCACTGCTCATATAGACCATATGGACAGCTTTCACCCTGCATCCCACCCACCCCATGGTCTTTGGATGAGTTCAAGCTGGTGACCTGGGTCCCGCCTATATCAGGGGATTTTACTGAGAGCTGGCCCCGGTGCAAGCCCTAACTCTGTGCGTGGAGGACGTGTTCATATTTGTCTGCCTGGTGCAAGTGTTGTCCTAAGCCCTCCATGGGATATGAGGCAGGAAATCTGCAGCAACAAAGTAGCCCAGATCTCCAAGGTGAGCTAGTGTCTCAAAGGCTCCCTTTCTGGTAACACATCTAGGAAGCGATGTAGCTCCTCCTAAAGCACACATCTACAATAGAACAGAAGTCATGCCTTCAATGCACCTACTTCTCTCCCCGAAGAGAAGGGGAGACTCGTATCTGTAGACATCTGAAGTTACATGAGATGAGTCACACCCCTGTGGTTTCTGCACCACTCTCAAGCCAAATTTCTCACAGCTGTTTCTGCTCCAACCCATAATCTACTGTTCTCCAGGCCATGAGCAACCTCTAAACCATTTAATTCCTCTGGGTATCAAGTGTTTTTAAGAAAGTTCTAAGTACAACACCCACATTTAGCACTGGCTAACGCAATTCTGAGGCTCAAGACTTCCTTGTGAAGAATAAGGAGTTAAAAAACCTTTACCCCATTGATTCTGCCTTCCTCTTGGATAATTTTAAAGCAATGAGACTTTATCTTACATCCCAGGCCCTTCTATATTAGGAGGTTTGGTGGGATTTTTAGGCAGTGGTCAAGTCTGCTGGTTTCTCCTCTTTATAACATAGAGGTTATCTCTTGGCTCAGTTAGGGAAGGGGAAGTTGGGGATGATGGAGTATTCCTGTTCTTGAGAGGGCCCCATCCTGAAAGCTGGCACATGGTGAACCAGCGTGTGTGTCAGACATCCCTGCCCCGGCTCCTCATTTAGATATAACCTGTAGCAGCTTGACTGGAAATCAGTCAGGCTCAACGGACACCCAGGTACAACAGCATCTGGAAAAGAGTCCAGAAACTGCAGCTGCATTTTCTGATATTGTAGCATCATTGAGAATATTAAATGAGACTCAAAAATCAAAGAAGGAGGATCATGTTCCTGGCTTTGCCACTGTCAGCTGGTCTGAGCCAGTTACTATCCCTCTCTGTGTCTCAAGTTTCTCATTTGCAAAGTGAGAATAATAACATGGACATGCTCCGAGATCTACAGATGAGAGCTGCACACCCACAATGATCTTACAGCGCCCAGCATTGTGAAAAGTCCCACAGAAAATGCATAAAGCATCAAAGAAAAGTCTGTTTTGTGATCTTCCAACCTGATAACGCAGTTTTCACTTTAATGTATTTGCTCAAATTTGAGTAGGGCAACTAGAAATGGAACTGGAGTCACCTGGACTTCCAGCTTAGTTTCTTATCCAACTTCATCTTATCTCCTCGAAGTATAATTTTAAGAAAAACATCAGGTTAAAACTCTGTTCTTAGGAAAAGCATCATGAACTACTGGCAAGATTTTATTCCAAGTTCTGGAAGACGCTTATGAAAATATGCACAAACTTTATTTTCTAGTGCCTCACATTAATGGCAGAGCTAACAGAGCAAGAGAAAGCCCTTGGTTTCAGAGTGAAAGCACACAGGACAGCTGAAGTTCCCCATGTTAACTGGAACTTAAGGAAACAACAGCAAGAAAGTGAGAGGGCCGTGTCCATGTGCCTGCTGCACAGTGCACAGTGGTGCAGGAGGAGCCAGAAACGCTAGTAATACTTTGCATTTGAATAGCACCTCCTGCCTGAAGATTTCAAAATGCTCCACGAAGGTGGGAAAATCTTATCCCTGTTTTACTGCATAGAAACCTATTTTCTGAATCATTTGTTCCCACCAAAGTGGTCACAATACATCAGTGGGCAGGATTTAGCCTCTAGCCTGCAAGTTCTCCCACAGCATCATTATAAATTTTGCAGGAGATACAACGCAAGTTTTGTGGTTGACAGGATCAATAATTTATATTTTTGGGGCACCACCGTAGCCCCATTTCCTCAATCCCAAAGTCCCCAGCAATCTTAGCTCAGAAGGGAATATGACTCAGGCCTTCAACCGAAGGGCTGTCATCTGCAAACCCTGAAGCCTGGATGTGGCTGTGGTTTTATCACTGGTCACCAGCTGCCTCGAAAGCTCTTGCCTCCTCCCCAATGATTCAGCAAATCTTCTTCAAAGAGAAAAACAAGCATGGAAGCGAACAAATCACAATGTCAGATTACAAAGATGAGCAGGGAAAAACTGTAGCTCAAAGGAGGGCCATAAAAGCTGATGAAGTTGTGTGACCCAAGGAATGAACGGCCTGACAAAGGCTTGGTATTTCAGAGGGATCAATAATAATGTGAAAAATAGAGTTGTAATTTGAATTCTTTACACTGTGAACCATTGCTAAGCATAAAAGAGAACACAACGTGGAAGGAAATGAAGCATATTCTGCCTGCTGCTATCTGGGCATTGCACAGGGCTGATATGGATTTTTACTGGTGTAGTCCATTCTGGTTTACATTGGAACAAAGTTCTACCAAGCAAACTATTTTCAGGAATTTCTGCTCTCCTTAACAAAAGCTTTCAGTAGTTTGGAAGCCAATTATCAAGTGATTTGAACATAACTATTCCAAAAAAAAAAAGGAGTCCTGTTAGTTATCTGGTATCTAAGGCATGGCAGGGGGCAGTTAGAAATGCTGTTTTAGCTTCTGACAGTGGTGGCTGCTATATCATATTTATATGCTAGAGCCCTTTTCCATAAACATTTTGTTTCCTGCTGTAACCACTGCTGAGATGGAACACAATATTAGCTTAACAGGTCATCCTACACAGTCTATAGGATCCAAAGTAAAGAAGGAACTTCAGTCAGGAAATGTAGTATTTCCCCTAAGGGCATTCAGTCCCAACGCTCCAGTCAAGCCCACTCTTCCAAGAGTGCCATGAAATCCTAATGAAAATAAAAACACTTGCAACTTATAGGGAGCTAATTTGTGGGATCTCTCAGCTCAGTGGGTCCTCTGATACCTATGAGGCAGAGAAATACAGCCTTCCACTAGATTAAACATAACACAAAACAATCTTAGAAGGAAGATGAGCTCAGGGACTGTGCATACAGGCGTTGCAGAGGGATAAACTGAAGCTGACTGGTGTTTCACACTGCTTTTACACTCCACCTGATTGACCTCACTAACCAGCACAGAGATCAATGCTTTGACGCTAAAATATGACTAAGCAGGACTGGCTTACCTTGCTTTATATGTACTCTCCATGAATATTCACCTCATTAACAACTTCCAGCTCACAAAACCTCCTTGCCCTTGGATGGAGCAGGATTTTGGTGCATGTACTTACAAAGCCAAGATGAAGAAAGCAACCACAGCACAAGCCAGAGAGCCCCCATCCCAGTCTCACCCAGCGAGTTAACACTGTGCAAACAATGGGGGAACAGCACCAAGGCAGTCTCCTTTTAAAGCATTTTCCTGGGTAGCACTGCCAGCTGCTTTCACAGGTTTGGGGGGTTTCTTCTCAAGTGTAACAATAATCAGGTGTGCTTTTAGAGCCCAAGTGGTAGAGCCCAAGGAATTGGAGTTTTTAAGCTGAAAATGCGGTACTACTGCACCCTACAGGCTGGAAACAGCAAATATTTAATTCTTATTTTTGAAATCATGTTTTTTAAACCACGCTTATCACTTTTGGAAAGGAGGCTGCCTCTTTGCTCCTGGGTATTTGAAGCTGCCCTGTGCCAAAGCTCTCACAGAACGCACACAGCCATCGCCCACCCTGCTGGGATAAGCAGAGGGAACGGCAGCGGCTGTAACACGAACGTGCAAGCACACACAACCCCAGCCAACCCTGACTCAAGGGTGCCCGAGAAAGGGAGAGCTCAGGGACAGCAGGGAGGGTTGTTCTGTGGGATAGAGACCTTCACCGATTTCAGCTGCTCCCTTGCTCTGTTTTCTCCCTCTTGGCAGAACAGAGGCAGGCGCACTCGAGAAACAGCCTGATGGCACCAACCTCAATAAAAGTCACTTGAGGACTTGCCAGGTGGGGGGACCTGGTGATCTGGTGCAGGAGACTGCCTCCCCCAGCACACTGCACACAGTGTGGGATGCAGTGAGCCCAGCTTTCTGCCTGCTTCCAGTGAGCTGGAGCTGAGGGGAGAGTGTGCAGGAGTCACCAAATGCTCCTGTGACCATACTCACTGGACCTGTTCCCTCCTGGCCCCTGGTTGGTTTTGCCAGAAGAACAACCTGTGAGATCTCCCACAAGAAACATCTTTCATTTTCTCACCATAGTCCTTCATCGGCACTTTAAAGAAACACCAGCTATATCTTAACTGCTTTTCCATCTTGCCCTGTCCCTGTACCCTAAGGAGCTGCAGCAATTACAGGAGAGCAGAGGCAGAGGGTGAAGCCTCCTGTGCTGCAAATACATTTGATACAAATCAGAGGCCAACTGCCTGTGGGTTTTCTGCTGTACAATACAAGAGGGCTCCTGCCACTGTGGAACCAGGTGTAGCTTTGCAGGTTTTATTTCATTCAAATTTTCATTCCTCATTTGTGCCACAAGATTCTTTTATGTATCAGTGTGTGACTCCACAATCCATACGGAGGTGGGGCCAACAACAAACCAACCCATTGCTCACATGGCTGAGTCCCTTCTCTTCTGAAATCTGGAGCACAAACTTACATTTCTGTATGTTCCCATGAAGGCTCTGAGTCTGTGTGTGCCACAGGCAGAGAGCAAACCTGATCCTTTCCCTCCTTCTTAGGGAAGAATACAATAATCCTCAGATATCTGATGAGAACCTGATTGGCCTCAGCAGGGCGCGTCGCCCAAACAATGCCATCTTTATGAACTTTGATGATGAAAGAACCCCAACCAAACCACTGGATGCTGCTGTTCAGAACTGGAAGAAAGTGTGTACCAATCCTGTGGATAAAAAGGTGTAAGAAGAGCTGAGAAAGGAACATGCTTTCCTCCAGAGCTGGGCCAAGCACCATACTGCAGCATGTAGACCTTGCAAAAAATCATTGTGGTTGTAGCCACTGCTGGCTTCTCTGAAGGTTTTATGATTGTGTTTCCCACTTAACCTTGTTAACAATGAGATATGTTTTGTGTAATTAGGCCAGGAAGCCAAATCCAGGTCTTTAGGTTCCACTCCCATTCGATATCAGCTGTCCGTTTTGTCCTTAGCAAAATACACATTTGCTTTTTCTGTTCTCTAATCTACCAGATGAGAAGGGCTGTTCTGGTATATTCTGCCAGGGATACAGGAATATTTGGTGTCATGAACAGCTGTAGCTCCCCTTGAAATGATGGATGGGGATAAAAATTGATTAAAGCATGACAATGTGACGTCAGGAAAATGCGTTAATTGCATGTGTCTGAAATGCCATCCAGGGCTCTGATATTGTATTTCTTAGAGCTGGCCATGTTCTGAAAATGAATTTTGCAATGTGCCTGCTGCAGAGCTCTCAAGCCTTTCTGGAGCACAGACGGGTTGCTGGATGGACATTGGATAACGACGGGCAAAGCCAAAGTCTGACTGATGTAAAAAGTCCCATTAGAAGCCATTGAGATCGCTGTGTTCAGTTCCATGGTTGTTTCTCTAATATTTTGGCTCTTTGAAATCCATGTGGTCTGGTCTCGGAATGCAGTAAAGGCCAATGTAAATGTCCACCCGGACAAGCTGAAACTTCTGTTGCCATCCTTGGCCTATTACATGGCAGCTCTGCACGTTGGCCCTTGTGCCTGCCTGGAGCTGCTGGGAGACAGAGCAGGGGAGCATCAGCTGCGCATTCCTGGTTCTCTACATCTTGTGGAGGACATTAGGTCTGAGACTTTGGGACTCAGGGCTCCCCTGCTCTAATTTTGCAGAGAGCAAGCTGAGGGAAAGGACATTCAGAGGTCATCTAACAATTCCATGGCAGAGCTGCCATCGGATCTCATCTCCCCTCTTTCCAGGTCAAAGGGATTTGTTGATCTGATCGCTCTCCTCTCCCCACTTTGCTAAAGTCACCGTACCTCAAGGACCAGCCAGCCCTTCACGCACCAGTCCAGCACCTCTGTTTCTGAGCCAGGGATATTGTGCAGAGTTCTTGCCCTCCGTTCATTATTTGTTTTCTCTTTTCACCTCTAGGTTATGCCCCTAATGACATGCCCGTGAAAGCAAAACGCAGCACGTACAACTACAGTCTGCCCATCACTGTCAAGAAGCCAGGTACGCTGTGCCAGCAGAAGGGCTCTTTTTTGGCTAAACAAGAAGTGATGGTGGCAAAAAGCAGCTGCGATATGAGTCTGGAGAGTGTGAAGACGACAAAGAGGAGGAAGAGGACTTCAAACCTTCTGAGGGGAGTGAATATGGGGAAATTCTTGGCTATGTGTGAACTCAGGGAGCAGTCCGACTGCTCTTGGACATAATCAGCTCTGCTCTTGTTCCTTAAGCATGGAGGGTTCAGCAACCACGCCCAGGATGGGGGAAAGCAGAACTTCTACTAAGATGCTGATGACCTGTCTGCAAGGATTCCCTTCTGTGGGATGCAGTGTATGTTGTCCTCGCTAGCTGATGCCCTTCTCAATTCTGTATCGACTCCCCCAGCAGTCAGCAAAGACCGAAGGGAGCAGGCAGTGGGGCAGAGCCTCAGTTCCGTAGAGATTGGCCATTCTGGCCGTTAGTCTGCCATTGCCAGCACCCGGTCACAGAAATTAGGGATCTGCTGGCATTCTCCAATCTTATGCATTCTCCAGTGTGTTTGGGTGCAGGAGTCTCATCAGTCACTGCTAATACGCTCTGATGCATGGTTTCATACGATTTCAGCCTCCTGCAGTTGTGTGAGGCTTCTCAAGGCTCCAGCATTTTTTCATGCTTTCTGGAATTTTGTTAGACTGAGAGATTTCCTTAGCTTTGGCCTCCAGCCCACAAAAGCAACATCTGCAGGGCTCTCACACAGTGACGCCAAGCTACCTCAGCTGTGCTTTGGCCTCAGCCTACTGAAGGACAAGTGGGTAGAGGCTCTCCTGGTTTACCTTAGAGCCACGTCTGGCCCATGTCATTGACCCTCAGCCGCTCTCCTAGCTATATATGTGTCAGGTTCCATTTGGGCACAGGCTCCTCAGGTGTGCACTCACCATGGCGCGCTGGGAGATCCTCTGCTTTGCCTTGTGCTCCTACCTTGGGGTAGCATGGGCTGCAACCGTAAGTACAAAGGCATTTCTGATGGCTTTGCAAGCATTTTGCTTGTTCCTGCCTGAGTGAGCAAACTCCTGCTGTGTCTGGTCTGGAGCCCATAAAAGAGGGTCCGTAGAAAATGACATCCAAGACAGGCTGTTTCCTTGCCGAAACATGGCAAAGGCTCTCAACCACATTTTTCCAAAAGCTCCTGCACAGTTCTGTTTCAGGTCTGGCCTGATTTACATCTTAAGGCTGAAAGTCCTCACCTTCTGCCTTTTATCTTTGAGTGTGCAAGGGAATGACTGCTGCCTGTCTGCTCCAAAGGGAAGCCGCGTGCAGGACACCTGCACGGGCACATCTCCAGTGGCACCTACTTGTGGGCTTTCCAGAAGGCTCCAAAGGGATGGCTGGGGAAAGCAGGCTGTGGGTGGGTCCATGTGGGGGACCAGCCAGGGTAAGATGTGGGTACTGGCAACATGGGAAACCAGAAGATGGACTCTGCAATGGATTTTCTCTTCTCAATGGTACCCCACGTAGCTGGGTGTGGTGTACACCGAGGGAGGTTTTGTGGAAGGCGAGAGTAAAAAACTGGGACTCTTCGATGGCTACATCGACATCTTCAGAGGGATCCCCTTTGCTGCCCCTCCAAAGACTCTGGAAGACCCTAAACCTCATCCTGGCTGGGAAGGTAAGTTCCACCTTTTGAATGCCTTTGGTTTGGGGTTTTTATTTTTGCTTCTCTCTCTTTAATCCACTATTGATGAGTCAAATAGATCATTGCCTGCTTTCATCTACTGTGCCAACAAAAAGCTCGTAATCTCATGGTGGGTATGACGATCTGTGTTCCGAAGTAACCATATGAAGTAAGAAAACCAAAGCATGGCACCTGCTTCTCCCCTCCCCGTGCCCTGGCTGGACAGAGCTAGTTCACATGGGAAAGGGTCCCACTTTGTCACTCCCTCAGACTGGTCACAGTGGCTGGGAAGGCTTTGCTGTCTCTGCACTGGACTCACAGAGGACAGAGAGCTTGTGACAAAGGATGGAGTTGATCCCTCTAAATAGGACCTGCTGTCTTTCCTCTCTTCTCTCAGGAACACTGCAGGCAAAAAATTTCAAAAGCCGCTGCATGCAGATGACACTTACACAAACCGATGTCCGTGGGAGCGAGGACTGTCTCTATCTGAACATCTGGATCCCTCAAGGGAGGAAACAGAGTATGTACTAGGCAGAGACCTGGGGAGGAGATTCTCAGTTGCCTTTTGTGGACAAATTGCTCTGGAGCATCTCTCGGGAGCTCCATTCCCATAGCAGGCAGCAGCAGGAGCACTGATTTTCAGAGGGAAAGATAAGAGCCATGTCAACCAATGTCCCTCAGCTGTAGCCTGTTGGGAGTTTCAGCCTCTTCTGCAGAGCATAGGCTTTCTTGGCCATAGGCTATTGCAAAGCATCATGCCTGTTCACACCCAGGTGGAGTGATGCTCAGCCAGCGGCTATAGGGATGGATGGGCAGCATCTTCCAGCCATGTTGGGGCTCACACTGCTTTTCTTCCTCATCTCCCAGTCTCTACCAACCTGCCAGTGATGGTCTGGATCTATGGAGGCGCGTTCCTTGTAGGAGGGAGCCAGGGAGCCAACTTCCTCGATAACTACCTCTATGATGGTGAGGAGATTGCTGTGAGGGGCAACGTGATCGTGGTGACCATCAACTATCGCCTGGGGCCCCTGGGCTTCCTGAGCACTGGAGATGCCAGCCTGCCAGGTACCATAGCAGCTTCCTCTTCAGGGGACCCTGTCACAGGTCCCCAGTTAGTCAGCTTTGCTGTGCGGTTGCTCAGTGGTTGGTGATCTCTGTTGCTCAGGGAACTATGGGCTGAAGGACCAGCACATGGCTATTGCCTGGGTGAAGAGGAACATCAAGGTCTTTGGGGGCGACCCAGACAACATCACCATCTTTGGGGAATCAGCTGGTGCTGTCAGTGTCTCCATGCAGGTGTGTTATCCTTGTCAGACCCCAACAGAGCCACTTGTCTGCAAAAGGGTATTCCGCTACATTCTTCTACATACGCTGCCCGATTAACAACCTCTCCTGCCAGGGACAGCATTGCTCAGCTTTTTTGCTTTGTAGCCACTCCTCCTTCTTCAGTTTAATCAGTTCCACCACTGTAGGCATGTGTCCTTGCTTTTGGGACTTCTGGTGAAGTCACATTTACTTGCCATGTCACCTACTCTTATCTCCTTCCCACCATATCACCTCTTAACTTCAACTGCTGAGTGTTGCCAGCACTAGAGCTGGCAGCTGCCCCAAGCCTGGTGCACAAGCTGTGAGGGGACTGGAGGGGCCTGGTGGGCAATGGTCTCTTCAGGAATTTGTACCTCAAACCGCCTTGTTTCTATTTTGCTCCACAGACACTGAGCCCAAAGAACAAGGGCCTGTTCAAGAGAGCCATCAGCCAGAGCGGTGTCGCTCTCTGCAGCTGGGCCATCCAGAAGGACCCGCTCGCCTGGGCTAAAAAGGTGATGTGCAATCTTTCCCGAGGGGATGGAAAGACCAAAAAAGCAATCATAGAATAGTTTGAGTTGGAAGGGACCTTAAAGATTATCTAGTTCCAACCCCCCTGCCATGGGCAGGGACACGTCCCACTAGATCAGGCTGCCCATAGAGAAGAGATTTGGCAGGAACACAGAGCTTTGGAAACGTGCTGCTTTGACATGAAAACCAACGCCTGCCTCTGTGAAGCTGGTAATGGACCTTTGGTTTCAGAGGGTAATACTGGGAGGTTTCTTTTTCTCTCCTCCTGCAGATTGCTGAAAAAGTGGGCTGCCCCACAGACAACACCACCACCTTGGCCAACTGCCTGCGCATCTCCGACCCCAAAGCCGTGACGCTGGCCTACCACCTGTACCTGACCAACCTGCCCAGTAAGTGTCCAGCCTCCCACCAGAGCTCACCGTGCCTTTGACGGGATGCTGGGGTGACTGCCAGGAGGGTTCAAGCAGTGCTTGTGTCCTTCAGAAAGGGGACAATAACGACAGATCTTGCAGTCCCCCTTCCACAGGCAGGTGTACATCACGCTGGTTGAACACTGTCCATCATGCAATGGCAGCGGTGGCAGAGGAACTCTCCCGAGGGCCATGCTTTGGCTTCAAAGCAACTGTTTGGGCTTTCTCTTCTGTGAAAGCAGCGAGAGCAATTCCAGAAGACAGCTTACAAACAAAAAAATAACTGACCACAGCCCTGCTATTTTCATTTTAGTCGCTGGGTGGAGTGTAGGACTCTCACAACGGGTAGGGGATGTTTCTGCCTTTGCTGCCTGTGGGGATTTCTTTCCCAAGAAGACCCTTCTCCACCTGCTCTCCTCATGCTTCTAATAAATAGCCCCAGTATTTAGCTTTGCTCAGGACCGAGAGTGGCCAAGCCACCACTATGCAGTTGGCCAGGGCTGCCTGCCCTGGCAATGGGTGAGCACAGCCAGATGGGATGGGGAGAAGTTCTGTCCTTCCCTGCCTTTTGGGAAAGGACCGGGTGGAGGAGAGGATTTTTTACCTGCTGTACTTGGCTGGCAGATCTCTTTCTCTTCTCCTCCACCTCCAGGCATGAGGTTTACTGAACAAGATCCTGTGGTCATCCTGCTCTTGGGTGACATTGTGCCCATGCCAAAATCACCACCCAAGCCGTCATTCACCTCATCCTATTTTTCCTACAGTTCCTTAAGTCATGGGATGTGCCAGGCCACACTTCTGTCTTTTCTGAGCTCCTAATGGACTCTGGTTTTGTCTGCTGCTACAGCGCCCCTGGTTCACACGCTTGCCATCACTCCTGTTGTCGATGGAGACTTCCTCCCAGACACACCAGCGAACCTGTTTGCCAACGCTGCTGACATTGACTACATCGCTGGGGTCAATGACATGGATGGACACTTCTTTGCTGGCATTGATTTACCTGTTATCAACCGCCCACTTGGGAAAATGACTCCGTAAGCGAAGGGTGATCTTAAAACCCTTAACAGGAGGAACCTTATCTTTAATGTAGCCCCAAAACACAGCAAACTTAGACCTGAATGGACAGGGAACTGCCTTAAAAATAGGAGGTGACTCCAAGCCAGGGTGCCTAGGGCATATGCTGCCAAGTCCAGAGCCTTCAAGAGAAAAAAGCAGCTAGTGGGAAAGCCTCCCCATGTAGCTTTACGGTGCTCCTGAACTCAGCACCAGCGATAGGCTTGGAAGTTCTGTCCAGAGCAGGTACATGCCAGACATGCTGGGTGCCCACCCCATCAGAGTCCTCTTTGGGGATGAGAGGATCTTGTGGTCAATTTGGCCCCAAGGTGTTCTGCTGAGAAAGCTGGAAAACACATGCCCACCATGTAGGACTGAAATCACTGGCTTTTCCTTCACTAAACCATTGCTTACCATAGGGGTGGATGTGAACATCAGTGGGAGCTTCATGGATCCATTTCCATGGGTCCTGCCCCACTTGAAGCTGTTGGTCTGTAGTTAACTGATACTATTTGTCTTTTCAGGGAGGAGTTCTATGATTTGGTGAAAGGACTTACTGCGGACAGGGGCGAGCGTGGAGCCAATGCCACATACACTCTCTACACACAAGGGTGGGGTGACAAGCCAGAGCAGGAGGTCATGAAGAAGACAGTGGTAGACCTGATTACTGACTACATCTTCCTGATTCCCACGCAGTGGACACTGAATCTGCACCTGCAGAATGCTCGGTGAGCAGCTCAGCCCTGGCAGGAGCACAGACCCTACCTTGGGGCTGAAATGCTGCATTTCCAGCACAAGGGGCTGAGGAGCGGGTTCAGAGGGCTGAAGTTGGAGGAGGCAGGCTTTGTGGTACTGAGTATATGCTTACACGTGTCTGATACAACCACTATTTCTCTAATGCTGCAAGGGAGTCACGCTATGATTTTGTTTTAAATTCCCTTTAAAACAAGTTTTTTTTGCTTCCCAAATACTTCAGATTTCATCCTAGCAATGTTTGATGCCACGAGACGTGGCAGTTAGGTGATATGAGAGTTGGGATGGGAATCAGAAACAGAAGTTAAAAATTACAGGATATTCTCCTACCTCTTAGATGCAAGTGAGCATCTTCCAAGGCTTAATCTCTGGCTCTGCTGGTATTTAGACTGTGGTTATGAACCCACACCCCTTTCTCTGCTCTCCACCTGCAGCCACTTAGCAAGCTGTCTATTTTATTTCCCCAGGAATGCCAAGACATACAGCTACGTGTTCTCCCAGCCATCCCGAATGCCCGTATACCCAAGTTGGGTAGGGGCAGACCATGGTGATGACCTGCAGTACGTGTTTGGGAAACCCTTCGCCACCCCCCTGGGCTACCTGCCCAAGCACAGGACCGTCTCAAAGGCCATGATTGCGTACTGGACCAATTTTGCCCACACAGGGTAAGTGATAATGGTTCCATGTTTGAGTTTTGTGCAACACTTCAACCTGCTGCTTTTGCTTACAAGCTTCTCAAGAGCAATTCCAGAAGTGGGGTGTCCTCTGTCCATACTTTTGTTGTAAGCCTGGCTCTGTGTGGTGGAATTTCCTCTGGGTCCTCCTCATCCAGGGAACACCTGGGGACAACGGAACCATTTTCAGAACATTTGAACTCTGCCTAAACTTAAAGATGAGGGTTTCTTTCTAAATCCTGCCATTCAGACAGGAGTTAAGCCCCTGCATGCAGCCAGGGATGATGCTAGTGAGGACCAAGGGAAGAGACAGCAGGTCGGCAAGTCGCTCCTAGCAGGCAGAATTGCTGTTGCTTGTCCCAGTGTCAAACTCTCCCTCTTCTCTCACTTCAAGCCTCACTTGAGCAGGCGAGGTCCCTACCAAACACCACAAACCTTGCCGCATCCACAACCTGTCCTGATAAAAACTGGGCTTTGGTTTCTCATTTCTCCCCAGTGATCCCAACAAAGGGAATTCAGATGTGCCCGTTAACTGGCCGCCCTACACCGATGAAGGCCATTATTATGTGGAAATCAACAACAAAATGAACAAGAACTCTGTGAAGCAGAATCTGAAATCTCGCTTCGTGACTTTCTGGAACTCGGTCTATCAGAATCTGCCACAGGTTGCCAACATCACCGTAGCCGATAAACTGCCATAGAGCTAAGAAAAAACGCCTTTTACAGACAGATGCAATTCATTAAAGGCTTGCTTGTATCTGAGCAATTCTGGCTTCTCCCTGTCTTTGCTGTGGCAGGACTTTTCTCCCTAACTTTACAGTGAGGCAGCAGGCGGTGTCCAGTCCCTGGGCAGTGTGTGCTGCCTTGATCCAGAGTGGAGCAGTGACCCATGGAAGCTGCTGCTGCAGGGAGCCATGGCTCAGCTTAGCTTTTGGCTGGAGTTTGTTTTCCCTGCATGATGCAGCAGGACAGAAGCCATGGCTATGCCAGTGCCTCACCACCCTCATGGTGAAGAATTCCTTCCTAATGCCTAATCTAAATCTTCCTCCTTCCAATTTAAAGCCATCGCCCCTCATCCTATAACTACAGCCCCTTGTAAAAAGCCCCTCCCCAGCTATCCTGGAGCCTCTTTCAGTACTGGAAGCTGTTCCAAGTTCTCCATGGAGCCTTCTCTTCTCCAGGCTGAATAACCCAAATCCTCTCAGCCTGTCCTCATACGGGAGGTGCTCCAGCCCTTGGATCAGCTCTGTGGCCTCCTCTGGACTTGCTCCAACAGCTCCATATCCTTCTTATGGTGGAGATTCCAGAACCAGACACAGACCTCCAGGTGGGGTCTCAACAGAGTGGAGCAGAAGGAAGAAACATCTCTCTCCCTGCTGGTCCCACTGCTTGGGATGCAGCCCAGGACACGGTTGGTTTCTGGGCTCTGAGCACACATTGCCGGCTCATGCCAAGCTTCTCCCAACCACATCCATCCAAGTCCTGCTCCTCAGGGCTGCTCCCAACCACATCACCCCCACATCACCCCCAGCCTACAGCAACAGCGCGGATTGCCCTAACCCAGGCGCAGGACCCTGCACCTCAGAAACTGCCTCAGAAGAAGGGAGACATTATTCCACACGGGTTTACCCTCAAGTCCTTGCTTGGCAGAGACCAGAGAGCTCCAGCTCGGAGCCTGGGCTGCAAGGGGAGAGCAAACACCCTCCTGCCTGCCACCACCTCGACCCCCACCACAGCCATAGGAACCTTTGTGCGGGGAACCTTTGTGCGCGGGAAACCTTTGTGCGGGGAGCCTTTATCCGGAGGAACCTTTAAGCGGGGAACATTTATGGGGCGGTACCGTATACGGCAGAACCTTTACATCCCGGAACCTTTGTACCGCGGTGTTCGTGGTGGGGGGAAAGGGGAGCGGCTCCTGGTCGGCCTGCGATGGCGGCGGAGGGGGAGGCGATGGGGGAGGCGATGGCGGCGGGGAGGCGGTGGGGGGAGCGGGGCTCGGCCGTGCTGGAGCTGCCCCGCACGCCGCGGCTGGTGTGCGTGGAGTACCCGGGGCTGGTGCGGGACGTCGCGGCCATGCTGCGGACCCTGGGAGGAGAGCAGGGGGTGTCGAAGGTGAGGGGGGCCCGCAGAGTGAGGGGGGCGGGGAGCCTCGGGGATGGGGAGGGGGCTGTGGGGAGGAGGTGGGGACAGGGACCCCTTCCATCCCCCATCTGATCCCGGAGATCCCCCCGTGGGACTCCTCTGTCCGATCGCAGGGCGCCTCCGCTTTGGGACCCCCTCATCTGATCCTAGGGACCCCCTGCTGTGGGAGCCGCCTGTCTGATCCCTGTCTGATCCGAGGGAGCCCCCACTGTGGGATCCCTCTGACCGATCCCAAGGACCCGCTGCTGTGGGACCCCCCTTGTCTGATCCCAGGGACCCCCTGCTGTGGGACCCCCCCTGTCCAGATTCAGAATGTCTCCAGCTGGCTTCGCACATGGTTTTGGGGCGAGGCTGCTGTTGCCCACAGGGGAGGAGACGGGAGGTGTCAGGCAGCACACGAATGGCTTCACGTCCCCTGATGCAGTGTTGGCTGAGCAGGGATCCCCATCCCTGAGGCAGTGTGAGGGGAAGTGGCTGGTGCCCACTGCTAAAGGTGGGGGTGAGGGGCTTGTGCCATACAGGAGATGGGCTGTGAGGGAGCAATGCTAACAGAGCCTGTACGCGCCCCTGTGCACAGATCTATGCCGACCCTGCCAAAAGGTTGGAGCTGTATTTCCGCCCCAAGGACCCTTACTGCCATCCCGTATGTGCCAATCGCTTCCCCACCTCCACCATGCTGCTCAAGGTGAAGAGGAGGACTAAGAAGAAGAAGCAGTTGGATGCAGATGAACAAGTCCAGCCAGAAGTTGAGTTTGAAATGGAAATACTTGGGACTGTCACCACTGTTTACAAATTTCAAGGTAATACTTGGGTTTGTGTCCACGTGGCTTAAAGACGAGTATGTGTGATGGGAAAGGGAAGTGTTTTCCCTTAAACAATTCAGGACTGGAAGGAAAATCGAGTCTCCTGTATAAGCGTTTGCATAAACTTACCAGGTTTCTGCTCCTGAAGGTTGAATATTGTAAGAAATATTGCTGTATTTCCAAAGAACTTCACAATGTCTTGCTTCTTACAGGAATGTCTGATTTCCAGTACCTGGCGATGCACTCTGGTCCTGATGGCAAACAAACCTCCATGTACGACAAAGTCCTAATGCTCAAACCAGAGAAGGAAGAATTTTTCAATAGAGAATTACCTCTCTACATCCCCCCACCAATTTTCTCCCGTCTGGACACTCCCATTGACTACTATTATCGGCCAGATACACACCATCGGTTCGTGCCTTTTCTCATAACATAGTAAATAGCTGGTTTGGTCCTGGAATGGACCTGTAGTGAAAGATTTTACTAGCTTGAGATATACTTCTAACAGAGTGGCCTTCAAGTTAAGATTTCCTTTTTCCTCATTTGGAGGTACCTCCAGTACATTCTGACTTCAGTAGTGTTATAGGATCTGTAGTGTTATAAGACCTGTGCTCTTGAAGCAATAGGGCAGCACTAAATACATTGTTCATGTATTTCACCTGCTTAAGCTGCTCCCTTGCTCTGTTTTCTCCCTCTTGGTTTGGCAGAAGAGAGGCAGGTGCACTTGAGAAACAGCCTGATGGCACCAACCTCAATAAAAGTCACTTGAGGACTTGCTAGGTGGGGGGACCTGGTGATCTGGTGCAGGAGACTGCTTCCGCCAGCACGCCGCACACAGCGTGGGATGCAGTGAGCCCAGCTTTCTGCCTGCTTCCAGTGAGCTGGAGCTGAGGGGAGAGTGTGCAGGAGTCACCAAATGCTTCTGTGACCGTACTCACTGGACCTGTTCCCTCCTGGCCCCTGGTTGGTTTTGCCAGAAGAACAACCTGTGAGATCTCCCACAAGAAACATCTTTCATTTTCTCACCGTAGTCCTTCATCGGCACTTTAAAGAAACACCAGCTATATCTTAACTGCTTTTCCGTCTTGCCCTGTCCCTGTACCCTAAGGAGCTGCAGCAATTACAGGAGAGCAGAGGCAGAGGGTGAAGCCTCCTGTGCTGCAAATACATTTGATACAAATCAGAGGCCAACTGCCTGTGGGTTTTCTGCTGGACAGTAGAAGAGGGCTCCTGCCACTGTGGAACCAGGTGTAGCTTTGCAGGTTTTATTTCATTCCTCATTTGTGCCACAAGATTCTTTTACGTATCAGTGTGTGACTCCACAATCCATAGGGAGGTGGGGCCACAGACAAACCAACCCATTCAACCCATTACTCACACAGCTGATCTCCTTCTTTTCTAAATCTGGAGCACAAACTTCCATTTCTGTATGTTCCCATGAAGGCTCTGACTCTGTGTGTGCCACAGGCAGAGAGCAAACCTGATTCTTTTCCTCTTTCTTAGGGAGGGCTACAACAATCCCCAGGTGTCGGATGAGAACCTAATTGGCCTCAGCAGGGCGCGTCGCCCAAACAATGCCATCTTTGTGAACTTTGATGATGAAGGAACCCCAACCAAACCACTGGATGCTGCTGTTCAGAACTGGAAGAAAGTGTGCACCAATCCTGTGGATAGAAGGGCGGAAGAAGAGCTGAGAAAGGTATATGCCTTACTCCTGACTTAAGCTCCACACTGCAGCATGCTGTGTAGGGAAAAACTGCATGTAGCCATTTTCCCTGGCTTCCCAAAAAATTCTTGGTGTAACTGAATGATATGGCAAGTATCAGCAGACGCTCTTTGCACTGCTGTTTTCAGTTCAGTTATGCAAGTCGGGATTTGCAGCCAACTCCTGTTAAGTTCCTTCTTGTGACACTAGTTCTTACATTACTGTTCAGATGGCTCATGCTAAGGGTCAAAAGGCCTCCATGTAGAAGAAAATCCACTTGGAAAGCTGAAGTGCCATTAATAATCGACTTCCCACTGTTTCCTGGATTGTTTCTATATTGGTTTAGCTTTTTGAAGTCCGTCCAGTCTGGTCTCGGAATGCAGTAAAGGCCAGTATCAGCGTCCACCCAGACAAGCTGAAGCTTCTGTTGCCGTACTTGGCCTATTACATGGTAAGTTAGTACTTCGGTGCCCTCGTGCCTGCCTGGGGCTGCTGGGAGACAGAGCAGGGGAGCATCAGCTGGGTGTTCCTGGCTCTTCAAAGTTTCTCATGTCCCACCACTAAGTACCTGAGCTTAGCATCGTGTAATGAGAAAGGGAAGGAAAGCCTTGCTTTTGAAGAGAAGTTAAAACCATGAGTGACTCAGTAACTGTTCGCTCCGTTGGTTCTAATTGTCTTTGGTGCTCAGTCAGACACTCAAATGACTGGCAAGATAGCAGGATTTTTCCAAACAAACGCTTGCAAGTGAGTTTGTAAGGCACGCACGTATTTGGGCTTTGGTGCTCCGATTGCCTGGGTTTCAGTATATAAATACTCACGTGGCAAGTGAGGAAGAAGCTGCTAAAAGAAATAATTTTGGTGTAATAAAGGCAAATATGAGAATTTTCTAAGAAGCAACACTGTGGGTTTTGTAACCATCTTCCCCTATGTGTGTTTATGCAGTTAACAGGTCCTTGGAGAAGCTTATGGGTTAGGTTTGGGTATGACCCCAGAAAACACCCTGAAGCAAAGATTTATCAAGTACTGGACTTCCGAATTCGCTGTGGAATGAAATATGGTAAAAGCTCCCAAACCACAGAGACACTCTCTCTGCTTTCTCATTAATACTGGTAGTACATTTCTTTTCACTTGTTTTTCAAACTCTTTTGCTATATTTCTGTTCTGATGAAGATGATGCTTTTTGAGTCCATATCTTGTCCCTAAACTCCTTTAATACTTTATTTCTTAGCAAGCAATGCGTCTTTCCTCATTTGGCACATTCCAAACCCAGTGGACAGCTGGCTGACTTTCCTCCTCTGTGTGTTCAAAGCCCAAGTGGATGCAGCAGACCGTGGTCCCTCTTTTTCAGTGGAGGCACTGAGCAGTAGATTGTCTTGCTTACGTAGTAGCTTTTCCTCAGGGACCATATCTTGTGCAGGACACAGGTCGCAGACTTTGGTACAGGGGATTCCCTTGCTCTAATGGCACAGAGGGCAAGCTGAGGGAAAGGATTTTTTTTAAGGTCATCTAATAATTCCATGGCAGAGCTGCTATCCAGGCATTACTGTCAGATCTCCCCTCTTTCCAGGTCAAAGGGATTTGTTGATCTGATCGCTCTCCTCTCCCCGCTTTGCTAAAGTCACCGTACCTCAAGGACCAGCCAGCCCTTCACGCACCAGTCCAGCACCTCTGTTTCTGAGCCAGGGATATTGTGCAGAGTTCTCGCCCTCCGTTCAGTATTGGCTTTCTCTTTTCACCTCTAGGTTATGCCCCTAATGACATGCCCGTGAAAGCAAAACGCAGCACGTACAACTACAGTCTGCCCATCACTGTCAAGAAGCCAGGTACGCTGTGCCAGCAGAAGGGCTGTCTGGCTCCTCTGTTTCATTGTTTACCCCATCCTAGACAGAGGTAGCAAAGGCTTTTCTGTGCTCTAACTGTATTAGCGCTGTATTTCTGGTTATAATACTGTGCTGCTGTTAAGCCAGCAGAAGAGCTTCCTGCTGGGAAATGTGAGAGTCTTGGGTGCGTGTCTGGCTGAGCCACAGTACCCGTTAGCAGACAGAAGGGAGTTCTGTGGGAATTCAGCGTTCACTTCTGTTCAGGGGTGGTGCAGCACAGAGTTGGGGGAGAGCTGTTCTCTCTGTCACGGGAGAGTAGAAAAGGTTAAAGTTATGAACAAACACGCTGTGGAAAAATCTGCCACACTGACCGCCTTTCCTGTGACTGTCCAGTAGCAGCTTTGAAGAATGAGCAACACATGCTCAGCTGCCGGGCTGGGCTGGTTTTTGCTGACCAGCAAACTTCAGTCAACACAGGGAGGTGACAGTACAATGCCACAGTGAAAGATGTCTCTAATTAGGACTCCTTTTTAATCTTCTTTCAGTAAGTCATACAGTCAGTGTTCACGACCTGAAACAGGGTCTTGGTACATCTGGTGCATCTGGTGCAAAAAAGTCTGCCTCCAGCATATATAAACTGAAGGTAAAGCAGTACTCTATTTTACCAGAATCTTGAAATAGCATAGTGAAAAAGAGGTATTTCCTGGTTTTGTCAGTCATTAAGGGGACAGTTGACATCCTCAGGTTTACCCAGGAAGCTGCTGGTTATACAGGTCACTACTGAACTTCACCTGCTGTGCATGAAATGTATTTCTTAAGTGCTGCAGGACAGGATTGCTGCCCTCAGCCCTAATCTTAGATGTGATGAATGTTTTGTTTCAATTGATAATATTGAAACTTTAAGGGCAGTGAAGTGCAAAACATTGTCACTATGAATTTATCAGATTGTCCTGCAAAATCCAGCGGCACAAAATATATATTTAAACAGGAACATCTTAATTTTCCCTTTTTGCTAGAATAAAACCTATGGTCCACAGGCTGTAGAGAGTGGTGCAGGTTAAAGAGATGGAAGTGAGTTCTCTGCACAACTGTGCTGCTGTGGTTATGGCTGCAATGGAATTTTGTTATGGTGTTCATTCAGCTGTATCTTTTGCCATGTTGCAGAACTGATTTGTGTTGGAAGTGCTTTGTTCTTGAATCAGACCATTGAAAGTACTTTTCAGTTATGCCAGAGTTGTCCTGTTACACCATAAAAAGCACATCAATCCTTTCCTTATTTCCTCCTCTTAGGAATCTGTCTACATTTTCCAAGAAGGAGCTTTACCCCCTTATCGGCAGATGTTCTACCAGCTCTGTGACTTGAATGTGGAAAGGTACTGCATGCTGGCAGCCGAGTCTTCTATTAGAGCTAGGTTTCAAAGCGTATTGGTTTGGAACATCCGGTCCGTCCCCGTCTCTCTCTATTTGACCAAAACTTAAGAGGTCTCCAGCTTCTGAATAAAAATAGAACAAACTTTTCACACATTAACTTATTTCCTCTTATTACAATTACACAAGTAACTAAATCTGCTGTTCCAGCTCAATAAAGTAAGCTATAGTCTATCTCCTTTGAAGCCTACCTCTGACTGCAGAAGGCTAACGTTTCCTCCTTTTTTTGCTGCTTTTTAGTCTACAGAAAATCATCCATCGGAATGACGGCACGGAGTCGGAATGCACAGAGCGAGATGGGTGGTGCCTTCCGAAGACCAGTGATGATCTCCGAGATACCATGTCTCTGATGATAAAGCAGATGATCAGATCCACAAGACCTGGTAAGGATCCATCTGAACATCAAAGTGCACTACTACCTCACCACCTACAACTGCAGTGTGTCACTGCCTTTCTGGTGGTGTTGAGACGTTGTGGGCTGAGTAAGAATGTTGCAGTCACCACTGAGGCAGTAGCATTCCTCTATTTATCTCCTCCTTCATGCAGAATTAAATGGCAGTGCTACACCTGGTGTTTTTTGCATTCTAGCTCATGAGTGTTTGAGCTGTTATTCTGCATTGGGAACAAAGGCCTGGGGTTAGGAAGGGCTAGGAGTAAAGGTTTTCCGTTTCATCTTCTCAGTATCACAGCCTTCAGGTTTAAAATGTCTTTGTTCAGTCAAGATATTGTCAATAATCATGTATCGGCTGATAGCTTTTTACTTTGTATCGATGGCATTATATGAACATGAAGTGAGGAAATTATTATTGCCAGAGCAGTATCCCAGGGAATTAGGTCAGAATCAGCTAGGAAAGGAGATGGGACAGTTCAGATCTGCTGCTGTTCTACTAGCGCTTCTGGAGTACGAAAACAGATTGCTTGGGCTTGATCAGATTCTATTAATATATGCAACATTATCTGTGCCCCTCTGGCTTCTGCCCTCCTCTCACACGTTTTATGAACTCTACTGCAAATGCCACAGCTTTCATAGAGAGAGGCATCACCGTGTCTGTCTTTCTTGCTTCCCAATTAAGCTCTTTTCTCAAGTACAACAAGCAATGAAGATGGCAAAGAGCAGCTGGCATACGAGTCTGGAGTGGATGAGGATGACGAAGAGGAAGAGGACTTCAAGCCTTCAGAGGGGAGTGAAAATGAAATGGAGACAGAGATTCTAGACTATGTGTAAACTCAGGGAGCAGTCTGGCTGGTATTGGACAGAATCATCTCTGCCCTTGTTCCTTGACTGCTGAGGGTTCAGCAGCGATGCCCAGGATGTGAGAAAGCAGAACTTGTCCTAAGGAGCCAACATCTCTCTGTACTGACTGCTGTGCCTGGCAGTGGCCATCATTCCGGATGTTAGGAGCCATTGCCTGCAATTTCCTAATTGCTGGCTAATAAGCCCTCAAGCAAGCTCAACAAATTCCCAAGAGTGAGCCCAGAATCTAAACCAGCTGGAAGTACACCTGAGAGGAGAAGCTGCATTCCCCAATCTCTCCATGTGTGGGAAGGGCACCTGGGCCAGGTTGGTGGCCACGTGCAAAACAGAAAAGGTACCTGAGGAGTGCTGGGGGAGGCATTCCAGTGGCCTCCCTAAGGCAGGAGTGCCCCTGGAGTCCCTAAGGCGGGTGCTGCCCTTCTGTTCAGTCAGGTCTACTCTTCTTTCTCTGGGAAACTGTGACAGCATTTTGGGGAAGGAGGACAGGACAATCCCTGCCTTGGGGCAGAGACATCTAAGCATCAGTATTTTATTGCAAAGACTAATTACATTGCTGTGTACAAGTCACACTGGGCAGTGTGCTCCTTCATTGAAGTGGTACAAAATACATATGGTACAGCCAGTCCCTCCAGTGATGCGGGGCTGCTGGAGGACACCAGGGGGAGGAGAGGGAAGGGGGCAGGCACAGAGCAGAGGGAAGGCCCTGGGGGGGCTGATGCCCAAGGGCAGGAGCCAGGCTCTGGGCAGGGTGGGAGGCGGGAGGCTGCCCCTGCGTCAGGGAGCCAGGGGCTCCCATCATGTGCAGCACCGGGCGATGCCACCCAAGGGGACATGGGGCTGGGAGAGCTCAGTGCCAGCCACGCTCGTACCCAAGCAGCCTCTCCCCACCCAGTGTCCACAGCCCAGCTCCTGCCACCAGCCCCCCCCGAGAGCGGCCGCGCAGCACTGCTGCAGCCCCAGGTCCCTCTGGTGGAGCTGCAGAAGGCGCTGCATCTACCCAGCAGCACGGACAGACGGGAAACAGAAAGGCTGTGCTAGAAGGTAGCGCTTAAAAAAAACCACTGAGATGGAGCCAGAAGCAAAAAAAAGGTTCCCCTTCAGTTAGTGTTTCCTACAATGATTAAAACAAGCATCTCTGCCCCTGCTTGAGCAAATAGTGGTATAGAAAGGAGGAAGGGGTGGCCAGCAGGGCCTGCACCCCACCAGCATGGCAGTGACACCGCTGCTGCCAACATCCCTCCCAGCAGCCTTAAATAGCAGGGTTGGGAGGGGAGTGGAAAGGGACAGAGGGACTGGGCTGCAGGGCAGGGGGAGGCTGGATTAGTAAAATGTACAAGTTCATCTCTTCTATTTACAACCAATAAATATTGCCAAAAAAAAAAGAAATCAGTAAACTTTTTTGTTTTATACAAAAAAAAAGTCTCTTTGCTGCTTCTCCCATGGTCAGTGTTTGAAAAAGTCTGGTTAAAGCCCAAGGTGAGTGGCACTTTCTGCAGATCAGGTGGTGGCAGCTGGGGTACCCGGAGCACCCCAAGCTCTCCAGCTCCTCGCCCACCTACGCAGCAACCAAGGTCTCTATTTACACAAGTTCAGACAGATATATGCTCTCCTCCTCCTCCTCAGGCTGGCAGCGCTGGGGGCACAGCGCAAAGCTTCCCCCGCCGGTAGAAGAGACACTGGTATTTGATCTTTGGTGCAAGTTTGAACGCGGGCCGTCGAATTCCAGCTGGAGGATGCACTGGATCGGGAAAGGAGCGAGACTACGCAGGCTTCCAGTCGTCAAGAGCATGAGGCACCCACTTCATCACAGCATGGACACGGCTCTCCTCCACAGCACTCCGGCTGGCGCGCGGCTGTGACCTCTCCAGCTTGCCTCCTCATCCAAAACACCCAGGGCATCCACAGCTTCTCCCAGCAGAAGGAGAAGCAGAGCTGCGTGGCGGTGGTGATGCCAGTTATCCCAGGGAGGAAGAACGTGGAGGTAAAACAGTACTGGAAGGCGGGAAGGACTCCACAGGCAGCCCAGCTCATGTGGGAGAGGCGATGGCTCGTGCGCTGCTCCTTGCAAACAGCCTCTCTGCGAGTTGCCGCTCCCCAGCTCGCTCGGACACAAGGCACCTACGGCAGAGGCGGGCTCCAGCTCTGGGCTGGCTGGCGGCTGGACTAGTGTCACACCGTGGAAGGGTTAAAAAAAAAAGGAAAATAAAAGAGATATCCCCTCTGCTGCCTTCCTGGGTAGAAAAAAAGACCTGATTGAATCGGGAGTTTGTGCAGAGAGAGGCAGAGGCTGACACTGGTTCCCAAAGCGCCCCGGCTCTTGGTGCGAGAGGGAGATGCACGGCCATCCCCTGCAGGCAAGGGTCGCTCCTCTCGCCCTGCCGGGCGGCACAAGGACCGGCCACAGCCGTGCCCGGAGCAGCCTGCCCCCAAGGCCCCGTCGGTGATGGGTGGCAGTGGGGCTGAGGCTAGAAGATGCCTTTGGCGATCTTCAGGCCCTTCTGCTTCATCCTGGGCAGGGTGGAGCTGGAGCCATGCTTGATCTTCACCCCCTTGGAGAAGCCCCGCTTCTTGAGCACAAAGTCGTAGTTGGCGGCAGAGTTCATGGCATAGAAGACGTTGGCGTTGTCGGGGATCTTCAGCTCTGGAAGTGACCAAAGATGGGGATAAGTCGGGTATCCTTTCCCTGAAAGTGGCCCAGAGTGGGGCTGACAGTTGTCCCTGAATGCTGGGATCCCTTTGCTGTCACCTTGCAGCCTTTCTCTGACCCAGTGCTGCTGAGGCTATAGCGCGGCACAGTCAGCCAGTGACATGCACCCCAGGAAAGCCCATGACACCCTGGCACTCACCTCTCTCCTCCGAGATGATCTGAACAAGCTCATAGTCTTCAGGTCGATCCCCATCCAAGTTGTGTTTGGCCATGGCCTTGCGAATAACAACCGGGGTCTTATCCTGGCTCGTCACCTGTGAGTGCAGAGCATTATTAACCTGGGGGGTGCACAACACTCCAAAGCCTCCCACTGCATCTCCTCCCAAAATGCCCCGTGCCCGTGTCCCAGCAGGGTGTGCAACCCTTCCCCGGTGTCACCGCGGGTGCCCCGTGCTAACCAGGATGCTCTTGTACATGTTGCCGTTGTCTACAGCCAGGCTGACGCGGATGATGCAGCAGTCGTCGACCTGCTGGTTGTAGAGAGGCAGCGAGAGGGAGGAGTAGCTGGAGATGCCGGAGACCGAGCGCTTGTGGGTGCGAGAGGCCGTCACCGGCGTGGAGGAGACAGAAGAGGACGAGGCACTGCTGGAGCCCGAGCCAATGCCTGACGTGTCCAGGGAGGAGAGGGAGGTGGATTCCCAGAACTGGAGGGCAGGGAGGAGAGGGGATGCGGAGGACACAGTGGTTTTAGCTTCTCCGTCGGCCACAGACGGGGCGTACCAGCGCTGGGGGAGGGAGGCCAGAGGGATCTCACTGACCTGTGACAATGGGGACCGACACGACTACAGCCACCAGAAGCATGAGAGCCTTGCCATGCTGCCAGGGCAGCAAAGGGCAGGGGCCTCCCTAGCCCCGGTGGGTCAGAAACAGCCCCTGGGACCCCCACCTGCTCCCCCCCAGCACCAGGGGCAGACCCCACACGATGGCCGCACCTGCCTCTGGAGGCCTGGACCCCACCAGCTGTCCCGTACCTTCTTCTCCTGACAGTCGGGGGACTCGGGAATGAAGCTGATGTTGATCTCCTCCACATCGGAGCTGCTGGAGCCAGCGGAGGTGACACTCACGGAGTCGGTGGCGTCCCCGCTGCACAGGTACTGCCCACATTTGAGCTGGTCGAAGGATTTTGAATGGGAGCTGCCACTGGCGCAGGGCTCAGTGCTTGGTGGCTGCCGGCTGTCAGGAGACACGCGGGGCCAATAAGAAGGTGCAGAGTGAGGGTGTGTTTGGCTCAGCCAGAGTCACCCTGCGCTCCTGCTTCCCACCCTGTGTCCCGCCAGGGATGAGCCTACTCACTCGCTCCATCGCTTGATGATGCCCGTGTTTTTCTTCGCCTTCAAAGTGTTGCTGGCTGACTCGGACAGCGGCTCGATCTCACACGACAGCCCATAGCTGGGAGCGGAGAGAGAAGAGCGTGAGCCCTCTGTGCTGCCGCAGCCGTGGCAAACACCGTGCCGGCAGGGTGAGGGAGTGCAGGGAGTGGAGCATGAGGCAGCTGCTGCTCAGCAGCCAGAAGAGATGAACAGTAGGACCTCCTGATGCTCTGGTGGCAGAGGCACAGCCCCAGAACTCACTGGCACTCACCTCTCAGCCTCACTGAGCCGCTCCAGGCTATGGAACCACTCCACAAACTGGTCCTCCCGCGTGAAGCTGTAGTTGTTGCAGGCTGACTGAAGCAGCTTGATCTGGGCAATGACTTCAAACTCCTGCAGTGAACAGAGGCTGTGAGATCAGAGCCGTTTTCCAGCTCCAGCCCACTGCACAAACAAGCCAGCCCCACGTACAGAGGCAGATGTGAAGGACCGCAATCCCCCTTCCCAAAAATGGAGAGGGATCAACTCCAAAGTGACTGGCACAGCCTGAGCTTGCACCACACAAGCCCAGCTCCCTGCACCCCACAGTGCTGCTGCTGCCAGGGCAAAGCTCTCACCTTCCTTCTCTTCTCAAAGTTGATCAGCCCGCCCTGAAAAAGAAGGAGCCCAGCGTCAGTGTGGAGCAGGCAGGAAAATACCTCCCTGTCCCTCAGCTCGCTGCCACTGCCGCGCGGGCATCCCTACCAAGGCAACGCGACAGTGGCTCATTTCCACAGGCTGACAGAAGGGGGTGTGCAATGTGCTGTATCGGACACCGGACACGTGGGATGCAGTGCCGGACACTGGACACACAGGGATTGCAGTGCCGGACACCGGACACATGGGGGACCAGCCCTCCATTTATCAGCCCAGGCTCTGGGGCAGCTGTGCAGAGGGAGGAGAGGAAGCAGAAGATAGAGAAGAAGGTACGTACGTCCAGGAAATCCTTCATGGCGGTGTCAAGCATGACCAGGTCCGTAAGGAAGGTGCCAAGATAAGGAATGGTGCCCTGCATCACGCCCTGTGGGGACAGAAGGGACAGCAAAGTCAGCAAAGAGCAGCCCGGGCAGGGGTCATGGGGGCAGCTGCGCCAGACTCACCATCTCGCGCTGCTGCTGCTGCCGCTTCTGAGCCCTCTTCGGGTTGATCTCCAAGGTGGCAAATTTGGACGTGCCCTCCTGGATGGTGGGGAGAGGTGAGGATCAGTGCAAGGGGTGAAATTGCTCCAATAGATGAGCTAAAATTCACCCCTTCTTTTATTGGTACAACAACAACAAGAGGGATGAAGGGAAGAGGAGGAAATCGCAGCTGAGCCTTTTCATGGCTCACAGGGAGGAGAGGCTTAGTGAATAGGAACCGCTGCTGCCATTTCCAGCTCTGTATAAATAGCGCCTCAATGGGATGTTTTGTTCCCTTTTGCATTTTGTGTCCTCTCAGCCCCAAAACTGGAGCGAGACTGGAAAGCTGCAGAGGGGCTCCATAGGGAAGGACACTTTTGCTGCAGCCTTTCACAAACCCTACCAAACCCCACCTGAAATCAAGAGGACTTCGCACTGAGCTGTTAATGCAGCTGCCTCTAGGGACAAGCCATCACCTGGTGCACTGGATCCTACCCCACTGCTTCTCTCTGCTTGCTGAATTGTCCTGCAAGCTTCAGGCAATGAGGACTTTTGGGCAGAGATGCAAAAAGCCCAGCATGATCCCAAACCCATGCCTGCTTCTCAGACTCAGCAGTTCCTGCCTGCACCCATGCCGCAACCCTGGCAGCACTACCAGGGCTTTAGTTTGGTGGCTGGAGCATCATGGAAACTTCTGCCAGGATCAGCCCGAGCTCCTTGCCAGAGACAGGGCAATGCGGGTGCTGCTTCCCCATACCTTGATGAGAAGCTCCCGGCTCAGCGAGTGGTTGTTCTCATCGGAGAAGATCTCGGAGAGCTCATGGAAAGTGCGGAAGCTCTCCCTACTCGGGTAAAAACACAAGAAGTCAGCAACTGTGCCACCCCGGGGTCTCCTCCTTGGGCTCTCTTTTGCTCACCCAAAGCACCCCACCATGCTCACAGCTCTAGCAGGACCTTGCTGTTAGGGTGCTGTTCCAGGGTGTTCTGCATGGAGAGGAGGAGGGGGTCGTGGGGCTTTTATTTCCTCACCCTCCTTAGGTCCCTGACACATTACACTGGTCCCTGGGTTTTAAGCACACTCCCAAGAGGCAATGCTGGAGCTGAGATGATCCCATCTACACATTCAAGGGCCACAGCTACAGCACGAACTCCCCCTCGAAACCTCCCTTTGGCTGCAGAAGCCCAGCAGGCACTGCTTACCGTAGGACCTCGTCCCAGGTCTTCTTCAGCCGGTGAACAGCATTGCACTGCAGAGCCGAGAGGATGGCTCGGAGGGAGGAGAAGTTCTTCAGGATGCGGCACTCCTGGGGGGAGACAAGCAGATGACACAACTCAGTGTTAAAGAAAACCCAGGGATCTGCTGGGATTCACACACCACAAAACCTCAGCCCTTGGACCAAGGCAAGGGGTGAGCAGGACAGCAGGCTGTCTTACCCGAGCCACTTCGATCCACCGCTCCACCACTTTAGCCCTCTGCTGCGGCTTCAGGGACCGGTCTCCAAGACACGTGGCGATGACACAGTTGGCCACGCTATTGAACTGCGAGACGGTGGCACGGATGGTGGGCGCCAGGTGCTCTTTGCCCTTCTTGTCTCGCTGGGACCAGATGCAGCCCAGGCAGTGGTAAGGCACCACTTTCTTAAACAGCTCCTGGAAGATAAAGGGATGGAAACAAGTCTCTTTGGGATCTCTGGGAAGAAAACAGGCCAGAAGGAAAAATGCAGAAAGGAAGAGATAGGCCTGCGCCCCAAGCAGCGGGCAAAGCACCATCGATCTGGCTGTTGAATGAATACTCACAGCATCCATCAGCGTGAACTGTTCTGCCACCATCTCTGGGGAGAAGGAGAGGAAATCTGGCTTCCCATCCCCGACCCCGTTCTCCTCCACCAGCTGGAAGGTGCAGCTGCCATGGTCCACAGCTGCAAGAGAGGGCGTGAAGCTGAGCACCACAGCACTGCCATGAGCCAGAACCCACGCCAGCCTTTGCAGGCACCCATCTCCCACCTCCCGGGCTCTTAATTCCCACCCAGCTTTGCACCTCGAGAAATGAGTCTCAGATAAAAGGATAGACATTTTAAACCTGGACACAAGTGTCTGCAGAGGATTAAAGGCAGATAAGCTAATCCGTTTAGAAATCCCACTCCAAGTTCAGGTGGATTAGCTTTCCGATGTACCTTCATGTAAACACAGGCAGGGCTTAATGGGGGCTCAACTATGTGGCAAGACCCAAGGTTTAGGAGCCCCTCAATGCCAACCAGTAGCACTGTATCCAACTGCAGCCCCAAATAACCTTCAAACAGGGAAAGAACCCACCTTCCACCTCGGACTCGCTTTGCTCTTGCTGCTGGAACTGGGCAAGCAGGATGCGGGCTCGGCGCTCCAGGTCCGAGCCAGGAATGTTGTGGCGCACGTAGGAGATGAGCTGCTTGAGGCAGGTGAAGTCTGGAGGCTTGCGGAAGTCCTCTGAGTACTGGTCCAGCCAAGCGCCCAGGATGGAGGAAATCGTACTGCAGGGAGGGGGGAAACAGGCAAACCTGCATGAGAACTGGGTGCCAGGAGAAACCTATGTGTAACCCCAGGAGCACCAGGAGCACCTTTGCCTTTGTACAAGAACCAAAGAGCTACCACCAGAACCACTCATCTTGTTCACCCATTGCACAGTCAGACTTACTTTTTTAGCTCCATCCTCTCGTCCACGGCATGCCTGGCATGGTCCCCGTTCGCCTGCACGTGGAGTTTGCCATACCTAGTGGGGAATAGCGAGGAGGCAGTGAGCATTGTGGACTCAGCTGTGTCTCATCGTTGCCTCTTCTCCCTCCACACCACCCCTAGCTCTGCCAGGGGGTCAGGATGAATCTCCCAGGCACCATCCCACTCCCTCCAGTCTGCCACAGCTCCTGCATTATAGGAAGCGGGAAACAGCCAGCACTGCCACCTCACAGCAGGGTACCAGCCGGAAAGGCTCCAGCTCACTGGGAAGTTGTGTCCTCTCTGCCCTGATCCAAAATCTTCCTGCTGATGGGTTGCAAGAAGCCCACCTGCTCTTCAAGGCATGGCAGCAGAAGATGCTGTGGCGCTCCTGGCCAAGGGGGCTCAGACAGTGGCCGTCCCAGCCGCATTTTGGGGCTCAGGGCATCCTCACCTGTTGAGGAGCAGGTCCAGCACTTGCTTGGTGGTGGCGAAGGCTCGGTAAGTGCACAGGAAGATGGTGACGTAGGTGGAGTCATTGCCCTTGAAGGCCGAGACCAGGTACTCCACCAGCTTCTCCAAGGTCCCAGCTTTTATTGTCCGCACCTTACACGTCTCGTAGAGGTTTAAGGCCGACTCATTCTCAAACTGCTGGGACAAGAGCAGAAGTCAGTGGGCTGCATAAGGACAGACACGTTCAAGCACAATGCAGTCCCAGCAGCTTCACAAGCTGCTTTTGGGTCTCGGCTGGGACCACAGACCCCTACGGACACCGGGGCTCTTGTGATGGGCCTGGGGAAAGCGGAGTTGGGTCTCCTCAGACACCAAATACAGCAACTCAGCTGAGAAGACTCGTACGTTTGGGAAATCCCAGGAAAGGCCTTAAGGTTGCTGAAATCCACATGCAAATCAGGGCTGCCCTATTGTGCAAAATGGGGCTTCGCATTGTTTCCCCCACGCCCCTTGCTGTGGGGCAGAGGCCAGCGGGTGCTTCTGCACCTCTGCTCCCAAATAAATACATGACTCTCAAATAAGGCTTGGAAGGAACCTCCTGGACAAGAGTGTATGGGGAGCAAGAAGAGGGCAAGACATGGGCTGGTATTGACTCTGCCAAGCCCTGACATCAGGTCACTGTGTCTCTGGCAGGGAAATATCTGAAAACACCGCGTGGCAGGAGGTTGGTGGAGGCCCCAGCTTACCCCCAGCCACCGCTGCCCTTTGTTGGCCGTGTGATGGAGCTGCACTTTCCGGAGTGATATGCTGTAGATCACACCATCCTCCAGCTCTTCTCCGATCTCCTGTGTGGAGCTCTGCACGGGAAGACAAGATACACCACGAGATAAGGAGGGCGAAGCGTGACAGAGATGCTCTTGAGGGCTCATGAGGCACCTCAGCAAGCCAAAGGCAACAGCTGGCAGGCAGGGAGAGACTCCCTTGCTCGCTCAAAAATGCAAACCCGGCGACACCAGTCTTCCTGGCCAGAGTAACCCTGGGCCCACCTGAGCCTACGCACAGCAGAGCCAAGATTTTCGGATGCTGCTCTCGGTCTGTTCTGTGTCCCCTGTCTCTGCATATCAGACCTTCTGCAAACCAAGGTGGCACCAGTGTTGGGCAGAGACCCCTCGGCAGGCAGTGAGAAGGGTGGGTGGCAGCACCCCTCGTACGCAGCCCGGCTGCTTCCCTCTCCCCAAGCCTTTGCCTTTGCCATAAGGCAACACTGCTGCCCAGTCTGACCATAATCTGGTAATCTGCCCCAGTGGGAACTGAGTACCTCAGCTACCTTTGGTAATAAATAACGACCACGGAACCAAGCTGCCCACCAGCTTTGGCAGTGCTGGCCACGCACACAAGGCAGAAATCCAAGCGGGGAGCTCAAAGCTGCGAGCAAACCTCGGGGAGCAGCACCAGGGTGGGTCTGGTCACAGCCAGGACAGGTCCTTGCACCCCTGGGGACAGGCACCTCTGTGTCACAGTCTGAACCAGCTATGAAGGTCACATAAAACTTGGTGAGGAAAGAGGGGATGATGCTTCTTGGGGCAGGTTCCCAGGCATATGCCTGCTCAGCTTCCCCACCGCCATGTGCCAGTGCGGGGTTCAGCAGTGGCTCCAGCCCCACAAGGATAATTCAGTTCCCTCCTCCTCCTTCTCTCTCACCACACTCTGCTGAGTCAGTGCCTCTCTTAAGAGGATTTATTCAGATCATTTTAAACACCGTGGGGATCTCCTCCGCCCTCCATCCCCCACGCCAAATGGCGGGACACGGTGTAACACGCGGCAAAACCCACTGTTCAGCAGATAGGGAAGATGCCCAAAAGCAATAAGCTGGTTAGCAGGGGCAGGTGGCCACAAGCTGGGGTGCAGAGGCTCAAGGACAAGTCCCTCCCGCGTATAACGCTGCCAGCCAAGGGCCAGAACCCAGCCCAGAGCTTTCCCTGCCTCTCAAGAGCACAAAACCCCTCAGCAATGGCAGTAACACAGAGCTTGCTGGGGAAGGAGCTGCTGAGGGCGACCTGGGATGCAGCCCCAGGAGCATCCCTGCTCCTTGCAAAAAATCCTCCTCCCACACCGCTCCCTATGAACATGGGAATGGTCGTACCCAGGGCTCGGCTTCAGATGCTGCTGCACATCCAGAGACACTGAGCAGAAAGTGTTGAACATCACCCCGAGCTGACACGTCGAACCTGTACCTAACACACTCTTTAACCCTCATCCTTGATCGCCACCATCACAGCAGCGGTCACTGCGCTGTTATCACATCCTGATCAAGTTCAGGGCTTGTTATAAGCAAGGAATTAAGGCAGGGAACCACAGCCAACTCGAAAAGCAAGGGAAAACTTTAAAAAGCCTCTCATTCACGGCTGTAATGAATGAGGACAGAGAATTCCCCCCGGGAAGGGTTACTGGACTTCTTCCTCGCTTTCTGCTGAACCTGCTCTTCTCACTTTGTGCCAGGCTAAGAGCTCTGGTCTGCTGAAGCTCGAAGGGTTGTGAGGCTTCTGCTGTGCTGTGAACATCAGAAATCTTTCCTGGGGTGCATCGGGTCCCAGACCAACCCTAGCGGTACCCCCACAAGTCGGTGGACAGACAGACATCCTTCTGGATGCCTGTGACAGTCCCAATCTTGTTCTTCGCTCTGGGATTAATTAGAGCGTACATTTATGTTCAAGTATAAACAGGTCTGAATTTCAAGAATGGAAAAGGCACCCACAAAGCACAGCATGCCCTGTGCCTTCCTAGACAGCGTGACATGAAAATACACCTCCTTTCTTGCCCAAATAAATGCCCTGGGCTGACGATGCCACCTGAACTGGCCCTGGCACATGGAGGCTGGCAGCCCTGAGCCCACCCTGACTCCCTGCTCCTCTGCAGCCCCATATCACCTCTGTGCTGGGAGCCCCACCAGAGCGATCACTCCATGAAATTGGCCCTGGTGTGGCTATGATGAAGCCATTTAAACACATCAGCGAGAAGGTGAACTTGGTATGCAGGTAAGGCACCAGCAGCCAAGAGGGGTGGGCTTCTCCTCCATCACCTCTTCATCAAAAGCCTCAACAAAAGCTCAAAGGAACAAGATGATCTTAATTCCAGGTGAGTCACCCCCAACGCCACAAGCAGAGATGCCTTAGCTAGAAACTGGGGGGACTGACATGATCTTGGGAGAGAGCTGCTGGTACTGCTACAGCCTTGTGTCCACTCTAGATCAGCCACCTACAGTCATGGACTCAAGTCCAAGTCAGTCGTCATCCACCTATAAATGCTGTGCCCAGCAAAAAGAAAGGAAAGCTGTGGGAACTCTTCCCAGTTTGTCCACAGAGACCATCAGCCCCTGGTGCCCATGGCTGTGCTGTCCTCCAGAAGCAAAAGGAATAGATGCCGCTTGAGCACACAAGACCACTGCCAAAGAGGCAGTGATAGAGAAGGGGGATCACGACCACCAGTGCTTCACATCAGCTCTCCGGGCGCTCTCCCAGTCCTTATCAACCAACCTGCAGATCAGCCCTGCTCTGCCTATCTTCCCGTCATGCCTTTGGGCTGGAGGAAACCTCTGGATAAAGCAGGACCAGAATGCTGTGAAGTTCAATAAACAGATTTGCCTGGGCGGCTGTAAAGCCCAGACACAAATATCAAGACAAATCAGATGCTTGTTGCACGCAATTAAATTAATAATGAAATCAAATCATATGGGAGGAAAAAAATGTGCCAGGATCAATCCATGAATCATCAGCAGCTGCTCTGCAACAACAGTGGAAAGTATTGCCATAACCGTGCTTAGGTTTACACTCTATTTCATGTCACATGCAGAGGATACACCCAATTTTCATGTGCGTAGAAGCAAATTTCATTTCCTTCCCATATTTGAGACTGTTGGATTCATTCATTTTTTTGCCTTGCTGACTTGTGTGATATCCTCCAAAGTTCCCCCTTTGCAAACCACACACGAAGTATGCAGCTTCCCAGCAGTCTCCAGCCAGGCTCACACCAAGAGCCAGGCGAGCTGCTACACTGGTACGTTTTAAAATTTAGCTATTTATATTCTGCGTGAGCTTCCTCTTTCCTACCACCGCTTCTCCAAGATGCTGATTGTGCATTCCGCACATGTTGGTTAAAAATCAGCAAAGCAAAAAGCAACAGCAGCAGCAGGATGGAGCCAGTGAAGTCGCACTCCAACATGTGCACCAAAAGCACGTTTCTCCCTTTGCGGATGAGCCGTGGGGCAGGAGCAAGGCTGGGAGAGACACAAACCCTTGAACTGTGGCTTAAGTATGTGCTGGCCGCCAAGAATCATAGAATAGTTTGGGTTGGAAGGGACCTTAAAGCCCATCCAGTTCCAACCCCCTGCCATGGGCAGGGATACCTCCCACAGGGTCAGGTTGCTCCAAGCTCCATCTAACCTGGCCTGGAACACCTCCAGGGATGGGGCAGCCACAACTTTCCTGGGCAACCTGGGCCAGGGCCTCATCACTCTCACGTGGGGAAGAAACGCAGCCCAGTACCCGCATGCAAACCCTCCTCCACCACAGGTTCAACTTCAATAACTGAGCACCACACCATGGCAGAGATACAAGTGAACATCCCTTCTGCTTAGGGCACCACGCTGGTAGAAGAGATGCAGCGAACAGGCTCAGATAGCACTTTAAACAGCTGTAACGAGATTCAGCAAAGGTTTTCTGTGAAAGCACTAACTTTAAGCACATTGATGGTTACGGCATTTGGACCTTCCAGCAAACTCGCACAGAAGGGACTCAGCATCCTGGAAAAAGAGATCCAATGCATTTCAAAACGGGCACCAAAAAATGGAAAGACATCAAAAATGAACACTTTAGTGTGACTTCTTCTGCTCGGTGTGCAATGCTGCTCCTCTCCGTACAGCAGCAAAAGGGCCTCTTGATGGAAGGGCACAAGGGAAAACCACATGTTTAACTTAGGGCTATCAGACGCCCAATTCTGCAGTCACAGGCTTTTGCAAAAGCAGGCATAAGTGAACTCTGCAGGAGTTCATTCCCTGAAATATGAAACTGGAGGTCCGCACCAGATGGCTTGCCTGGGTTGAGACCGCCTCTTCCAACTGCAGATAGACCCAGGCTGTGCGAGCAACAGCGAGCTCCCCAGCTCCCCACCAGAGTTCAAAGCGTTGGTGACTACACCGGGGAGGAATTCCTGCTCCGTGCAATAAACTCTTCTGCTCTCTGGTGAATGTTCTAGTACACGGCACGGTGTCAAAGCCCACGTCTTCACACGGAGGTTTAATAACGAGCTCTAAGACACTGCCAGGGTTTGCAAGCCTGGAGGAAGGGCTGTGATGTGAGGGACCCTCACAGGAGCAAGGCAGAGAGCAGCAGCGAATCTGCCTTCGTCTCTTCTCGCTGGCTGGAGGGAGAGGAAAATGCAAAAGCCAAACAGCAAAGCAAAACATTGGCTAGGAATCTGCATTTTAGAAAGTGTTTGGGATCAGTCACAAAGGTGGGTTTAGGAAGACAGGAGCAAAGTACAGGATTAAGTGTCAGCGTGACAGCATCCCTGCACGTTACACACAGACAATTATCCAACAATTACCAGGTCTTAAGAGCTCCGGTCCCATGTGCCCCTGGGTTAGCGCACTGGCCTCCAAAGACACAAAGTAATGAACTGTTATTGGAAAAAGGTATTAATTTCAGCACACGTGGAAGAGGCAAAACTGCTTAAAGTGATTTTACTGATACTCCCCGGACAACAGCTGGTTTAAAGATCAAGATGTTCAGGTTACTCTGTTCCCTTTCAGCTGGGCTACACAAAATGCCTGTTCTACACACAGATATAACACAGCACTGAGAGTATCATAGAATTGTTAACGTTGGAAAAGATGTCTAAGATCATCAAATCCAACCACCAACACAACTCCACTGTACCTACTAAACCATGTCTGAAGCGCCACATCTACACATTTTTTGAGCCCCCTTCCAGGGATGAGGACTCCACCACTGCCCTGGGCAGCACATTCCAGTCCTTCACCGCTCTTTTGGTAAAGCAAATTTTTCCTAATACCCAATCTAAACCTCACCTGGTGCAACTTGAGGTCATTATCTCTCATCCTATCCCTTGTTACTTGGTTGAAGAGACCAACATCCACTTCACTACAACCTCCTTTGAGGGAGCTGAGGAGGACAGTGAGGTCTCCCCTTCTCCAGACTAAACAAACTCAGTTCCCTCAGCCCTTCCTTATAAGAATTGTGCTCCAGCCCCTTCATCAGCCTCGCTGCCCTCCTCCGGACACGTTCCAGCCCTTCAGTATCTTGCTTGTAGTGAGGGGCCCAGAACCTACAACAGTATTCAAGGTCTTTGCGTTGTGATTTTAAAGGGCTGCTGCTACCAGCTAACCCTGCCCCTGGGAAGCCAGGAATCCACGCCTGTTGGGAATTAACGGTCTCATTGGCTAATGAGACAAGAAAAGGCAGAGCTGAGCCTTGGAGACATCACCGGGAGTTTCTAGTTGAAGCTCTGCGTTTGCACAAGTTTCAAAGGACTTGATGAAAGCTGGTAAATCCAGAAACGGAAAGTGGGGGTTTGGTCCCAATCCCTTCTCAGAACAATCCCTTGCCACTAGAAGGGGAAATGGGACTTCCCAGAAACGAAAGAAATTGGCTCCACCAAGGCCCACGTCCTCCACAGTTGACACAAGCTCCAAGTTAAGTTTTGTTTCACTCCCAGGAGCAAATTGCGAACCCATGCAAGGAACAGCAGCGAATTTGGGGCCTCTTATGTAAACCGGAGCATACGTCGTTATGTAAAAGGAAATAGGAAAAAAAGTCACCCCCTTCTAGTGAAAGGGAAACTGCAGTTCCGTGAACCAAAGATAAAGACCACAAAAGCAGAAGTACCCGCTGTCCTACGCATCCAAAATAAGCTCACACAGCACAACACCCTTCCTCATGGGGACTTCCAGGCAGAAAGCCCCATGGTGGATGTTCCCCCGCGGCTCTGCTGGTTGGGACTGCTCCTCACACTCATTGACACTTTCTCTCCCCTCAACGCGCTCAGGAAAGTTACAGACACTACCCAAAGCTGATGAGATAGCTGCCAAAAAACCCCCGTGTTCGGGGAAAGGAGAGAGGCCCCGTGCTGGTGCCCACCTACCCCAGTGACCCAGAGCACGTGCTTTGGATTATCAGCCCCATCGAGGGCTCCCTAACACGAGCCCAGTGATGACCATGGTGGCCCTGCGGTACAATGGTTCTTTCCAGCCAACGCAAGTTGATCTCCTGCTGTCTGCCAGAGACTGATAGCAGGTCTGATCCTGCATCCACAGCCCAGAGGAGTTAGAGGCAATATTCAAAGGCAGCCTTCTCCACCCTTGTGGCTTAGGAAGAAGAGAAGCAGCAGCCGACGGATCGGTTACAAAGGCATCTTGTGGCTCACACGCAGTGAGTCAGTGGCTGGAGTGAGGATTAGGAGCTCACTGTTCGGGTCCAGAAACGAGCCAGAGCAGATAGACAGGATTCCTCCTCCATTTGCTTTTGTTTTGCTTTTAAAGAAAACTGAGAGCCTCCCCACATGTAAAGACTTTTTCATTCTTTTTATGGTTGGGAAATCAAGAGTCAAAGACCTGCAAGGACACTCCATGTCTACTCCATCTCCCCAGGATCAGGCCTCTGACGCAGGATTGATGCAGGTGCTGCAGGATCAGCCTTGCTAGGGGCATTCTCCGGGGAAAAGCAAAATCCATCTGCAACTGGCAGTGCCAACAATGCCTACTTAACTCCAAACCCTGCGTTTCGGACACCCAAGAGTACAGAAGACCACCGGTACCACCACCAAGACCTTCACATCCTATGTGAAAACACTACCAAAGTGGCACTCCCCTTGTGTTTCCTACTAGGGGACGTGCTGGAAAAGGTTCCCTTCGCAGGCTGCTAAAGGTTAGAAGAAAACTGTGTGCAGCAGGTTTTGCTTCCTCTCTAAGTCAACGGAAAAAAGATCCCGCCGACACAGCAGTTCGAGCTCTTGCTCCACAGTCCTTAGCTTGTGTTCGTGATCACTTTGGCGTGCGTTTCGGCTGCATCCATGCTCAGTGCCAACGCCTACACAGAGTCAGGCTTACATACGAGGGACGCAGCTGGCCTGCGCTTACAGAGCAACTGCTCTGCTCCGAACTCACTGACAGCCCGGAGGGTAATTACTGGAAGTGAAACCAGAGCGACATGACTGGTGAAAACTGGTGTATAAAAAATTAATACATATTGCTCTATAAGGGTAAATAAAGATCGAGCGGCTCATAGCAAGTTATTTCATCTCAGAACAAAGGTCTGTATCTCATCAAGATAGAACAGAAAGATCTGCAAGAAACATCACAGAAACAAGTTCAAAACTGATTATTTTTTGTGTGTATACAGGAGCACTTGTAAGCCACAGGTGACACGACTCTATAATGCCTTATCCAAATACAACTTAAAATAGGGTGTGTGTCCCAAAGAGTTCAAGCCTACCTGATCTCATGTTGCTCTATTGATTCCATGGCTGAAACAGGGCCCCTTTGCACCAAGTGTGTTATTTCTGCGGCAGCAAGAACTGCCGTATGTGTTTGGAATGGATGGCGATTAGGTTGGCGTTCGGAGCTGATGTACCTTGAAACCAATTGGTATGCTCGCTCCTGAAATGTCAGTTATGTCTTAACACACCTTAACGAGAACACAAAGACTTGTTTGCTGTTGCAACTCCAGGGCAATGCTCGTCCTTTGCACATATCAGCATCTGCAAGCTACAGAGTTCATCCACCTGAATGTCAAACCTTCACATTCTGAGAGACACAAAGCATCGAAGAAGTATTCTGCTCTCAGCTCCAAGCCCAGGTGCGGACCAGACAGCCAAAAAAATTAATTTTAACAATTATCAGCTGCTCTAAAATCAGCTTCTTCCCTCATGCCTCCCCCTCGCCTGGGCATGTACAAGACCCACGTGTACAGAGCGCACAGCCGGGCACACCTGCGGCACGAGCGAGGCATGAGAGGGACGCAAAAAGGACAACACAACAGTGACAGCTCCAGCAACTGCCAGGCGTAAAGCATCAGCCAGACCAAGAAGGTGGCTTTCAGCCCCTCGTGCCGTGCTGCCATCCCACCAGCCCCATGCCAATACTCCCAGGGAGTTTCGCCATGCACCGAGCAACCTGGATACGCTGTAAATACACAGTAATTCACCTGCTGTAGCTTACAGAGGGAAAAGAAAGCGCGGTCCTATCTTTCTGTAATTTTGAATGTGGATGGAGTGGGGTGGACAAATTGGAAGGTGTCCAAAAGCCATGGCCCTGAGTGACTGCAGCATGGCTTACGGTAACTGCACCATCACCCTTTGTTTCAATTTGAACAAGGTTAATTTTGATTTAGCTCAGAGACATCCTTAGCTGAGATAAACCGAACCAAAATTAGCTCTCGTGAAAGAAATGTGCCCACCCATGTGTTTACATTGCCTTACATCAACTTACGTTCTCTCCATTACAGCTGGTGCAACTGGAGCATGGGCAAAGCTGGTAAGCCAAGACTTCTCGAGCTCCCCTCCCCAAAATCCCATCGCCCCAGCCTGCACAGAGAGGATGCCCGAGGGGGCTCCGGTTGCCCCCAGCCCACTCTGACCCCGGAGCAGGGCAGGCTCGGGTGCTCTCCCAGTCCGGTTCAATGCCACCACTGTGCTTCTCGGGGCCGGAGTAGGGTTCACCATGCCAGTGGCACAGGAACGGCTTTGCTGGATGGCTCTCTCTTTGTGTGCATGTCTGCATCAGGGTGACCCAGTAAACAGCTGAAGCAGAGAAAATGCAAGAACAATCCAGTGTAGGGAGGCAGTGAGGGGCTGCCGGTGAAAGGACGGGAGGAATAAATGCAAGCCTTTGTTCTCCGGCTGTGCCCCTCGCGCCCGACTCCCACCCCGGCCAGGATGACGTAGGACGCCTCCATTTGCTGCCGCTGTGCTTCCCAGTCTGCCCTGCACAGAGGTCCAGGCTGAGCCCCTCTTGTCCCAGCCTTCTCCTGACACCCACAGCCCCAGCGTGTCCCACTGCATCCCAGCTGCGGGTCCCTTGGCTCTAGGGAAGGGCTGCTGATCCAGGAGAGATTTTCCTCTTGGATAGTCGCCCCTTACTCGTTCCCCTCTCTGGAGTGCCTGTGGGAAGCTGGAAAAGGAAAGAACAAATGCTTTTGCTGTGCAATCAAGAAAATCTCACCTTCAGAGCATTACTTAAATAGGTGTCAACAAGGCAGTAGGTGGTACATAAGCAGAGACAGAGGCAGGAGTCAACAAGCTGACACCTGGGGGGCCTGTGATCAGGATGCTCAGTCAACTAAGTCTGATTTCCACAGCTGAAGCAACTGAGAGCTTAAGTTTAATTGGCACCTTTGGGGAGAAAACAACTGAAAAAAAACAGCATTAAAAAAAAATAAAAATAATAGAGCTGCTGTCAACTGTCTGAACACGCCGAGAGCTCAAAGCAGTGAGGTTTGGACCTGAGCCCTGCCCTGGGCGCTCTGTGTGCCAGATCCAGAGGGTGGAGAGCGGCTGCGGTACAAGAAACATGGGTACCCAGGCAGGGCATGGGCAGGCAGGGAGATGGGACGAATTCACTCCCCAGATTGTCAGCCCCACACTTGTAAGTGCAGGTCTTGCTGTGGACCATGTCTGAGGATCACCCGGAGCAGGACACGCAGGCACCCAACCTTCCATCAAGCGTTAACCAAACCTGGGGGAGAGCAGGCAGCTTCACGCGGGGTTGCTCCATTCTCACCTACCCTGATTCAGCCCAGACTTTCAGATTATGTTTTCTCCTGACCCTTAAGACACAGCCCTTTTCCAGCAATGGCTGATGACAAAGGTGTACCAGCATCTGCGGCAGCACACCTGCATCTGCTCAGGGATGCTGGGCACTGGGATTTCAAGCCAGCACTGGGTCACCACAGGCATTTGCAGGCAAGCATTCCCTCATGTTACTAGAGCTCTTTCACGGCAGGTAAAACACCACAGCAGTAAGCTTGCTCCTCCTGGCCACAGCACTTTGGTGAGCCAGTACAGGCATGCTCCCACTCTGACTCGTCTATTCCTGCCACCGTGCCTCATCCGCTGGGATTACCAGCTGCAGGTGAGCATCCCTGCAGCTCACCCTCCCATTTAAAATGTGGAACAAATACTGGGAGAGCAAAAAAGCTGATGTGCGCAACAACCATGGGGCAGCACCAGTGTGAAGGGAGCAGAGGTGCCCACCTTCCTTCCCTGGATCTTTTCATTTGACTAAGGACTAAGCCAAGTAAAGTCGCAAACAGCTCCACCTTTCCAGAGCTGAGTTTTGCTGAAGAACGCGCTGACTGAGAACGCAGAGAGATGGAGTTTGCGGGATACCCTTCCCCCCACAAGAAGCACCTCAAGGAATAAGTGTTTGTTATGACACTGGTGTGAGCCATAGCTACGCTCTGAGTCACCCCCAGCACACACCGAGGGAGGGACCAGCTGGGCCTGTCCTAATGCCAGTTCTCACTGTTGCAACCGGGACTGAATCTAGTAAACCGCACTGTCTAGAAACCCAGCAGTCACAATGACAGTCACCAGCGACGGGCACTGTCACCGCATTACTCATAGCGGGGATCCAGCCAAGGGGTCCCAACAGCAGAAATGCAGCTGGGACCAAATATCCCTTAAAAAAAAAAGAATCAAAAGCAAACAAACAGCAATATTTAAAGAAATGCTGGGCTGCTTTAAGATGATAAATGAAACTGAACATCAGCCTTGGCGTGAAAAGTCTGCAGTGATGCTTGGGATTGCAGGATGGATGGAATGGGGGCGATACCACCAGCCCTAATCAGCGTTCCCCATGTCCTTCAATGCTCACAGCTCACCAGCCTCACAGTGAAGATGCACAGACAGATGTTGCCGGCAGCAGAATACCAGGTGAGCCTTTTAGGCAAGTGTCATTGAACAAAATCCCTGGGGTTTTGGCCTAAAGTGGAAGGTGAGGTCCCGAACCCCTCAAGCACACCAAAGCGTGCGCTTCAGCATCCTTGTTCACTTCCCCCAGCTGAGTTGTGGCCCTGCCAGTTTTAGGCAACACACATCGCTTTGCCCAGCTCAGCTAAATGATGGTTTCCTGAAGTTAATTCCGACTCTAAGAAGCTAACCCAAACCAAACACATCATTTTGCAAACGAAAACGCCGGCTGGAGCAGGGAGCCTGAGGCAGGCTCTCAGCTTGCACGTCTCCATGGAGACCTGACCACTGCAAAGAGCAGGGGAAGGTTGCGTGGTTTTGCTCCATGACATGAAAAGAAGTCCTGGTAAGACGGGTAGCAAGCCCTTTGAAAAGCAGGTTTCCACACAAGCCCTCAGCTCAGCTGCTGTTTGTTAAAGCGCGGTTAGCAGAAAGAAAAGCCGCTCTAAAAATAATGCCTCAGCATTCCAGATGAAGTTGCCTCCGATGAGTTTCCTCTCCAATCTGCTCTGTTTGCAAGTCAAACCAACTTTTTTTCCTCTTCTGTCAGCTCTGAGGACTTGGCTGGTGCCTGGCAGTGGGAGCTGTCTCTGTCCTGCCTCTGCCAACCCCAGGGTTCACCAGGCTGCTGTGTCCCTGCTGCACAGGCACCCAACACCCGTGTGCGGAGCAGGAAGATGCTCTTCCCCATCCCAGTGGATTTCTGACAGCAAGGCTCATTAAAATACCAACCGTGTAATGACAACAAGCTCAGTGCTGTCAAGCTATGCAAGCAAAACAGGGCATGCACGTGCCTCTGCGTGTGCTTAATCTGCACCGATGTTCAGCTGTCACGTAACTCCTGACCCCCAGGTATGTTACCCGTGGCGGTTATTTAACGTGAAAGCTCTGCACTGGCGCAGCCGCAGGAACAGAACCAAAGACTTAGGAGTGTATTGGCATGACATCATAAAAACAAACCAAACAAAATCACATGGAGAGAGGCAGGGGGTTTAGGTGCTGTGGAACTGCCACTTCCTTGCACTGAAGGAGATCGATGTTTGCTCGCTGCAGCCCATGTGACGGCCCAGCCCGTGTGGAGATTTCGGAAAGGACTTTCCTGTCGCCTCTGGGAGAGCTGTTCTTGTTGTTAAGAGAACACAAAAGCCATTCTGCAAACACCAGATTACACGTGAGCAAAGCTGCTCCTGTGCTAGCTCACCGAGTATGCTCCAAGCAGGCTCGCTGTGCAGCACCCTCGCACCTCTGCCTCGGCTCCAACCTACTCGTGTCTCCATTCAGACAGACAACCTGCGAGGCAGCGTGCCTGGGAGCGGCTGGGATTGCTCCATGCCAGAGCTCAGCACTCCCTTTTCCTAAGAACTCAAGAGCAAAGTCCAAATACATCTTTATTGCACCCCTGAGAGCCAGGAGGGCTGCGGCTGCTGTGATGTGTGAGTGGGTCCCCATGTAAGGACGGGAATGAGACAAACCCACTCCTGAGGCAGCCAAACAGCTCAAATCTTCCCCTGCTGCCAGTTTTCCCAGGCAGGCATGCTCCATCCAGAGGCTGTGATGTAGTTTCAGCGTGATGCTTAACGGGTCTTCCTGGGCACTGAGTTTCTCCTCCTAAGAGCTCTCACACCGGCCTCACCTTTCAGCCCACAGATACCTCTCGCTGCAGAATGAAGGTCCCACAGACCCCTGCAGCAAGCGACAAACATTTTGGACAGTCCACGGATGCTGCCTTTGGGTCTAACCCCGTGCCATGCACAATAACACCATGGGATGAACAAATTCATCTACGGAGGGTATGAGTCCTACAACTTGACTCTTTCTCCCCGAGGCTCAAGTGATGTTCAAATCCTGACCTCCCTCATCCAGACCTCACAAATGCCATCCCACCAAAGCAATGCACAAACTCTGCCCCGCCACGAGCTGCGCTGGAGCCCCCGGGCCCCCCGCCAGCAGCTCAGCCAGCTTTGTATCCAAATCCCGCTCCTTAGCAACGGCATTTTTTCCCCCTGCTCTTGCTGGGTCCGTAGGAGATGAAGAAATATTTGAGAAATGAAACAACCCTGCTGCAAGTATGCATTTAAATAAAAGGAACACAACCACCTGAAAGCCGGTCACTAGGCAGCTCTAGAGATAACGGTGTTAGAGAAAGTACAAGCAGGGGATGCCCAGCCTTTAAATGTGGTGTAGGGTGACCTAAATAAGCTCTCTGCTCCCTTCAATTACACATCCCTCGGGGGACAGCTCGGCGGGCAATTAGCAACCTAGAAATGGTGACAGAGGAGCTGCCAGTGGTGAAGCCCTTCCTACGGCCAGACCAACTCAGGTGGCCCCTAAAGGCGACCCCTAAACCCCTGGCCCTGCAAGTGGGGTGGTGACACCCAGCAGGCACAGCCAACCTGGTGCATTTTTTGCTCATCGCACCCTAAATCCAGGCAAAGGAAAGCACGGAAATCCTCAAAGACTGCATTTAATCAGTCCTGCCTAGTAATCCCATCCTGCTACAAAATAGAGGGCGGCAGCAGAGCAATAGTGTGATGTGGGGGGCCCTCGCATGCCCTGAGCTGCAGCACAAGACCTCCTGTCTCCCACGTTGCGGGGAGCCCCAAGCAGCAAAGCCGAGGCGCAGGAGTGGCCTTGGGGGAAGGCTTCCCCCACCCAGCCTGCAGATAAACAAAAATTCGAGTTTCCAGGACTGCCAGTCTGGCACTAAATCCACTAAAACCTCACTGAGATCCCAGTATCAGAGGGATTCCCACCCCTATGGAAAGACGGCATGGCAGCCTCCGAGTAACATGATCTTCCTAGAAACACATTTAGGAATCTCTTTCCAGCTTCTCCCTAACCATATCAAATAATGATACAAAAATCCCTCCCGCTTCTGTTATTCCCACCCTTGCAGCAGCCTCCAACGATCAGCATCTCAGCCTGCTCGCGGCGGCTCCAAACCTTCCTGGAAGAGAGCCAGAAGGTAGGTCCCCATGCAAGAAATACCAACAGATGATGTTCATCTGGCAAATTGCAAGGGGCATATCAGGTTGTGCCTGGGGGTGGAGAACAGGCTGGGAGAAAAGGATCTTCTTCCAAAGGCACTATAGGAAGAAAATGGCTTTAAAAAGATATCTTTGCCCCTCCCTCATCTCCTTCTCAGCTGTAAAGAGCAAGCACTGACCTCCAAGGCATCTGAGCTGAGCAATTCAAGTTTTCGAGGATGCGTTTAGCTACTGAAAATCTAATTGTTCAGAAAACAAACAGAGCTAGAATAGAGAGAACACAAGGGGTTTTTATATGCCTCAGCCCAGCCACTTGTCTAGAGGTTTAGCAACATCAGCCTCGTGAAAGTTTCAGTTTGTGTCATCTGCAGTGGTGCTCATGACACGCTTATCCAGCAAGGGCCAAGAGGGGGGGCCACCAAATTCACTTTGCAGCTGCCACTGGACAGGAAGGATCAATGCTCGCTGCTGATTTGGGATGGACTAGAACTGGAAAAGTCAAAGCAAAAGGTCTGCAAAGCTGCTCCGTCAATCTCACGCTTGAGACAGTCGGTTTAAATTTTCCACTCCCTGGGGTTAAAATCATGGCAAGAATACTTGGTAACACGTGGCCATGAGCCCTCGAGTAGGACCTCAAAGCGATGCCTTGGAGATCAATACCGTTGCTGCGGGATACAGGCAAAGGTCTGCCCTGCTGACATCTGCAGGGGCTCGGCTGAGGAGCGGAAAACAAGATCCACGTTCCCTCCAACCTGCCCGGCAGCTTTCCAGGGATCCTCTATTCCCCTTAGGACCAGACTATCCACCCCATATGCTGGCACATCTCCACCGAAACCAGCTCTGTCCCAGCGTAGGGAACACGCCGAGCCCGGGAAGCACAGCTCCCTTTGGTGGAGGCAGCAGCCCTGGGCTCCCACTGGGGATCCGAGGACCCGTGGCAGCGCTACAGGGCGATCAACGCGGGTTAGCAAAACACCCAAGGTCTCGAGGGGGGTTCTTATTCAAATAATCTGCCTTCTCCTCCCAGCATGCATCATGCAAAGTAACTCTACCAGAGGATTATAATCATTCCAGGCTGCTGCCAGGACAGTTATCACAACACAAACTCATTTTCCTCCTTTCCCCAGCCGTTACTGTGCAACGTGGAAGCCCTCACATGGGAACATGGCTGGACTCAACAATCTCAAAGGTCTTTTCCAACCAAACGATTCTACGATTCTGTGAACATCCTAGAGGTTAGTGCTTCTCTAAACATCTCAAAGCTCCTCAGGAGGCAGTGGGTACCCATATATCACTCTGGGATGCACTTTTTGTTGCCATCACTTGCTAACGGGGGATACAGAGAAGGGAGGAATGTCTGCGAGTTGTTCAGGGTAGGGAGGAAAGCCCACACAATCAGATGCTGGGACTGTGCTCCGACTTTCATGCAACACACACCCTCGTACAACCTAGAGTAGAAATCTGGGCAGAGATGACTCCAGAGGAGCTCTATCGGGCAGTCATCTTCTTCTGCTGTGTTCAGGAGAGCAGGGCCTTGCCCAGTGCCAGCGAGGGCCATGCAAAGCCGCCCTCAGCCCTGGTGACCTTTCTTTCGCAGCTCCCATTGCCCTAAATCTTGCCGAACCCTCTCCGGAGCCTTCTCCGGTTGGGGTGCATGGGGGTTTGCACACACCAGGGTGAGAAGAGCAGCACCCTTCCCCTAGGGTGAGAAGAGCAGCACGCTGCATCACCCCCTCTTTTCCTTCCCACTCCTCTTGCTCTCCCTGCCGAAAGCGCGGCCCCTCGGCCTCCCGGAGCGTGGCGGGATGGAGAGGCTGGACTTCCTGCCAGGCATAACAAGAACCAGATGATGTACTCCAAACGATGTCAGTACGCCCACCCCCAGGAGAGAGAGAGGCAGGGAGGGAAAAGGAGAGAAAATAAGATGGATGGAGCTTTCGTGGACTTAGAAACGATGAGCTTCTGCCGCCATGTCAGAGGTGAAGCCATACGGCCTGAGAGCGAGATAATCCCCTCCCATTCCTGGCTGACCAAGACTTTCCATCACAGGTTACGGGGTTGATGGTTTAGCACTGGGACAAGGAGCCATCCCCCTCTGAAACGCTGGTTGTCCTGCCCGGATATCTGCACAGTAACTCAAAAGGGATAAGTGGTGATTCCCCCGCCTCCGCCACCCTCCTCCAGCGGGAAGCATCCAGAGCAGAGAAGCACATCTGCAGCTGGCTCTAAATCCCAGCAAAGCCAGACTTGCTGACCCTTGCTGATATTAACTCCTGCACCACCAGCACGCAGGGCTCGGACGCTGCTGTGAACACCAAAACCTTCCTCCAGCTGAGCTTCTCCTAACAGGCTGTTTGCTCAGAATCAATGACATTCCTGGCACGCCAAAGATGATCATCCATTACTAAAAAAAAAAAAGCACAGCTCTGACTCAGATTATTTCAGATGCCTCCACACACCACTGCCATCAACAACCCACTCAGGCTGAGACCTCCAGGGGACCAGTCCGACTCTGAGCCGCCCGAGGTCGAATCCAAAGAAGAACAAATATTTTGCATCCTCCAGAAAAGTCCTCCCAATGCCCGTAACCTTCCCAGCGGAGACTTTTGTGGTTTGGACAAGCTTGAAACCTTTACAAGCATCTCAGATCTGAGCAGACTCTCGCCTCCAGCAGCCGGAGTCTCAAATAAAATATTAAAAGCCCCGGGTTTTAGCAATCTGCCCCCTTCCACGGTTGTCTTGAGGGGGACAGTCTCTCTGGTTTCTGCCAGCAGAGTGCCTGGCAGCCTGCCCACCAGTCAATAGCACACAAATACACACAAAAAAACCCCTTGCGGGGCACCCATTTATTAAATAAAATGAAACAGAACTACATGTAGCAAACTGCCCACAGCCTGCTCCTTACCAAACTCCAGGCTGGCTTTAGCCCAGCGAGAACTCCAAATTAGAGGGGCGCCCAACATGTGGGCAAAGGGGGAAGCAGGGACCCAGGCACCTACAGGGGAGTCAAGGAAAGAGAAGTGGGCCCGAGGGTCAGCAGGGCTGAAGATCCCACTTTCAGGAGGTCCTGAGCCTCCAAGACGATGCTGAAACTCTGCAGCGTAACTCCGTTTTCAGAGGCAGAAAGAAGTGTGCACCCAGACTCGCTTCACGATCCCACCATGCTGAACTCCCCCAACCCATGGCAGCAGTGATGCCCCCAGTCATCCCCCAAACCCTACTTTAAGGAGATCCTGAGCCTCCAAGACAATCCTGAAACCCTGACCCTGCTTGAGATCCTGCTTCCAGAGGCAGAGAGGGGTGTACTCTCACCCCACTGAGCCCCCCCCCAACTCATTACAGCAGTGATCACCCCCAAGACCCTAATTAGGGTCCAAGATGCTGAAACCCCGCACTGGAATTCTGTTTCCAGAGACAGAGAGGGGTGTACTCTCATCCTGCTCCTTCTGAGCCCCCCACAACTCATCACAGCAGTGATGCCCCATACCACCCCTAAGATCCTAACTAGAGTCCAAGGCAATACTGAAGCCCTACACCGGAATCCTGTTTCCAGGGGTAGAGAGGAACTCCCCCCAACTCATCAAATTGGTGATGCCCCCAATCACCCTTAAGACCCCACCAGGGATCCAAGACAATGCTGAAACCCTGCGTTGGAATCCGTTTTCCAGAGGCAGAGAGGGGCGCGCTCTCACCCTGCTGAGCTCCCTGTCAACTCATCGCAGCAGTGATGCCCCAACCACCCCCAGGACCCCACATGGGATCCAAGACCATGCTGACACCCCGCAGCGGAATCCTGCTTCCAAAGGCAGAGAGGAGCTCCCCCCCAAGTCATCAAAGCAGCAATTCCCCAAATCACTCCCGAGACCTTACTTGGGATCCAAGACAATGCTGAAACCCCACATTGTACCCCTGTTTCCAGAGACAGAAAGGAGCGTGCTCCCACCCTGCTGAGCCCCTACAACTCTTTGCAACAGTGATGCTCCCAACCATCCCCAGGACCCCAATTAGGATCCAAGGCAATACCGAAACCCTGCATTGGAATCCTGTTTCCAGAGGCAGAGGGGTGTAATCTCACCCCGCCGAGTCCCGCGCCCCCCCCCCCCATCATAGCAGTGATACCCCAATCACCCCAAGATCCTACTCGGGATCCAAGACCATACTGAAACGCTGCATTGGAATTCTGTTTCCCGAGGCAGAGAGGGGTGTACTCTCACCCTTTTCCTTCTGAGCCCTCCCAACTCATCAAAGCGGTGATGATCGAACCACCCCCAGGACCCCAATTAGGGTCCACGGCAATACTGAAACCCTGCATCGGAATCCTGTTTCCAGAGACAGAGAAGCTCCCTCCTAACTCATCAAAACGGTGATACCTTAAAACACCTCCAAGACGTGCTCCCACCCCGCTGAGCCCCCACAACTCATCACAGCAGTGATGCCCCAACCACTCCCAGGACCCCAATCAGGGTCCACGGCAAAGCTGAAACGCTGCATCGGAATCCTGTTTCCAGAGAGAAGCTCCCTCCCAACTCATCAAAACGGTGATACCTCAAATCACCCCCAAGACGCCCTCCCACTCCGCTGAGCCCCCCCCAACTCATCAAAACGGTGATACCATGAACCACCCCCAAGACGCGCTCCCCCAACTCATCGCAGCAGTGATGCTCCCAATCGCCCCCAAGACCCCACGCGGGGTCCAAAGCAATCCCGAAAGCCTGCATCGCAATCCCGTTTCCAGAGACGGCGAGAGCCACGCTCCCACCCCGCTGAGCCCCCCCCCCAACTCATCAAAACGGCGATACCTCAAATTAACCCCCAAGACGCGCTCCCACCCCCAACTCATCGCAGCAGTGATGCTCCCAATCCCCCCTCAAGACCCCACGCGGGGTCGGTCCAAGGCAATCCCGAAAGCCTACATCGCAATCCCGTTTCCAGACACGGCGAGGGCCACGCTGCCCCCCCGCTGAGCCCCCCCCAACTCATCGCAGCAGTGCCCCCCCCCTTCATCCCCATCCCCCGCTCACCTCCAGCGGCGGCAGGTCCGGGTCGAGCTGGGTGAAGCTGTGCAGCACCACGGGGCTGCTCTCGCCGGCCACCTCCAGCCTGACGGCTCCCCAGAGCCCCCGGGCCCTGCGGCAGCCCTCGAACATCCTCTGCTGGGGGGCGGCATGGTGCGGGGGGGCGCGGCGGCGGCTCACCATGGGCAGCGCCGCCGCATCCCCCGCGCCTCGCCCCGCCAGCGGGGAGGGATGGGGGGGAAGGTAAACGGCAAAGTAGGGGTTCAGAAGGAGAGGAGCCACCTCCTCTCCCCCCCCGCCTCCCCGAGCAGCCGGCGAAGCTGTAAAAGCCAGAGAAGCGCTTCCTCGCCCGCAGCCTCCGCCCGCCCCCGGGGCTGGAGCGGCTCAGCCCGGCCCCGCGGGAGGGAGGGAGGGAGGGAGGGGGGGAGGGATGCGGTGTCAATCGAGGGAGGGTTTGCAGGGGCGGGGAGGGATAGGATGAGAGGAAACGGCTCTAAATGGCAAGGGGGGAAAGAGTTAGATTAGATCATAGAATGATAGAATAGTTTAGGTTGGAAGGGGACTTAAAGATCATTCAGTTCCACCCCTCCTGCCGTGGGCAGGGACACCTCCTCCCATGGATCAGGGGCTCAGAGTCCCATCCAACCTGGCCTGGAACACCTCCAGGGATGGGGCAGCCACAGCTTCTCTGGGCAGCCTGGGCCAGGGCCTCCCCACCTTCATGGTGAAGAAATTCTTCCTTGTGCCAAGCCTAAATCTGCCCCTCTCCAGTTTATCCCCGTTCCCCCTCATCGTATCCCCACAGGCCTTTATGAACAGCCCCTCTCCAGCTTTCCTGGAGCCCCTTCAGGTACTGGAAGGTCGCTATAAGGTCTCCTTGGTGCCTTCTCCTCTCCAGGCTGAACAACCCCAACTCTCTCAGCGTGTCCTCATACAGGAGGTGCTCCAGCCCTCAGATCATCCTTGTAGCCTCCTCTGGACCCATTCCAACAGCTCCAGATCCTTCTTATACAGAGGATTCCAGAACTGGACACAATACTCCAGATGAGGTCTCACAAGAGAGGAACAGAACCCCATCCCTCACCCTGCTGGCCACGATGCTTTTGATGCAGCCCAGGACACGGTTGGCCTTCTGGGCAATATTAGATATTAGGAGGAAATTCTGCACGACGAGGGTGAGGAGGTACAGGTTGCCCAGAGAAGTCATGGCTGCCCCATTCCTGGAGGTGTTCAAGGTTGGATGGGGCTTGGAGCCCCTGATCCAGTGGGAGGTGTCCCTGCCCATGGCAGGGGGTGGAACTGGATGAGTTTTAAGGTCCCTTCCAACCCAAACCATTCTGTGATTCTATAAATTCCTCCTCTCCAGGTCTACAAAAAGGCAAGGTGGGAGTGGGAATGTGGAGCTGTAGGGGCAGAGAGTCTTGGGGAAGCACAGGGATGGGGAACAGGGAATGCCAGGGGGTCAACCAGAGCAGGAGCTTAGGGATATGATTTAGTGGACAGGTACAGTTGGACTCGATGATCTCAAAGGTCTTTTCCAACCTAACTATTCTATGATGCTTCACAGGGCACAGCGGCTTTGGAAGAGGATCCCTGTAACACCAGGTGTTCACAAAACACCTATGGCTGGTGGTCACAACACCACTCCCCCAAAAGTATTAATCTCTTCCCCCCAAAAAACCTATTAAATTCAAGTGCATGATTAGCAACTTGATTCAGAGGAAGGTGTCCAGGGGGGGTTGAAACTGGATGCGCTTTAAGGTCCCTTCCAACCCAAACCATTTTATGATTCTATTAACAGCACGTGTTTTTGCCTGAATAGACAAGTTTTATCTCACCACATGGGCTCAGCCCCTCGCCAGCAGCGCTGTGTGTGTTCAGAGCCCTTCCCTATCCACAGCTGGGCTTTAAGGGGTGAACACGGTCACAGCCGCTGTGGAGAGGGACAGGCAGTATTCCCCGGGGAGATGAAGGGATGTGACTGAGGCCCCGCAGAGAGTCAGTGCCGGGAGCTGGGTCTGACCCCCTTCCCTGTCCCAGGACCCCCAACGTGTGGGCAAAGGGGGATGCAGGGACCCAGACACCTATAGGGGGATTTGGGGAAAGATAGATGGGGGCAGCAGAGCTGAAGATCCCGCTTTCAAAAGGCTCTGAGCCTCCAAGACAATGCTGAAACCCTCCAATGTTATTTTGTTTGTGGAGTCAGAGAGAGAGGGGTGTGCACTGGGACCCCCCCCCCCCCCGCTCCCACCCTGCTTACCCCCCGCCCAACTCATGGCAGCAGCGATGCCCCAACCAATCCCCCCGGTTCCTGCGCTCGGGGGACAACAGGGCTGAAGAGCCCGCTTTCAAGAGACCCTGAGCCTCCAAGACGATGCTGAAACTCTGCAACATGATTTTGTTTTCAGAGGCAAAGAGAAATAGGGAAAACTGTCGCTCATCGTTTCCCTGTGCTGAGCACAGCAGGCTCTCACCCTCCCCTGGCTCTGTCCCTTCCCTCCTCATACTGCCAATAAACTGCATCACAGGGTTTGGGCAGTTGATGCTGACAACACCAAAACGCAGACTTTTACGCCTCAACTCCCTGCACAGCTGAAATAACATCAGCCTCCCCGAGCCTTTCAGCCCTGTGGCTTTATTTCCAATGAGAACATGGAGCTGAGGCTCGCACATCCAGCTCTGCCCAGGGCACCAGCAGCTCTGCCCAAGCAGGAAAGGATTGACAAAGCTGCCAGGGGTGTGATATGCTTCAAATTTGAAAGTTTGCCAGGCAGGAGGATGAGCAGGGACAATGCGGGCTATTGTCCTGCTTATCTGGAGCTGCAGAAGGTCAAGGGGACTTCCTGGGATGCCCCTGGAGAAAGGCACCCAGCCATGCATCAGGGCCTTGCGCTGCCCAAGGCAGCCCTGCACCTTCAGGATGCTCTGCTGGGGATGAAGCTGATTTTAACACTGCCCGAGCACAGAGATGCAGCCCCAATCTCTGCCCAGGTCACCTCATGGTGCCAATCAGGTCACCAGAGCTTTCTCTGCTGCAGAAAGGATGTGATGATGATGTCCTTAGACCTACCAGTGCATCACGCAAACCGTGCGATACTGCAAGATGTGCTATAAAATGAGATCAGTTGCGTGCATCGTTTCCCTCCATGCACACAGGAATCCAAGGCTGTACCTGGTGCTCTAGCAGAAATCAGTGTTGTCTTTCCAGGCTGTAGGGTCTTTGGGAGGGAGACTGTGCTTTCCTTCAGTGTTTATCGCTTAGGGCAATGTAATCGTGGCCCACCACTGGAAATGCTTGGCACTGTTCAAGTGCACATAATAAATAACAGCACTACTCATTTTCAGCTGGCAAACCCCTTCCAAACCCTCCAGCTTCGTCTGACCTCTACAGAGAGATGCAGCTCTGTTTGATGAGCAATTTTCACTGGTCCCTTGGTTGACCACTAAAGATGGTTTCAGGGGAGAAACACTGCTGATAATGGATAATAAATAATATAAGGCAGGAAGGCAATTGCAAGGGTTTAAAAATAGCCAGCTAGTTTCCTTTCTCCTCTCCTGGGAACCTTCTGGGTCTGAAAAGCAAAACACTCAAAGCGGGGTCAGGAGCCCGAGTTCAGGAAGTTTGCTCAGTGTAGCTAACCCCAAACACTCAGCATCAGGGGCCAGGATCTTGAAAAGTCTGAGATTCAAACAATTTTTCAGGGCTTCTTATTTACTTCTAAGAACAGAGCTGAAAGTGAAGATGCAAGATCACAACCTCGGGTTTCTCCCCTACATTCTTGAATGTCTAGAAATGTCGAAAAATGCAATTATTTGATATGCACATGACTCCTGGAACAGGGGGTTTAAGAAAATGATAGATTGAGTGACTCATGAAAAAAAAAATGTCATCAATTTATGCTCGGCGAACCAGCAAAAGCTTTTTACAACACACTGAGCATTTCGCATTGACGCCTGCTGAAAATGTCCCATCGACTTCGGCAGCTGCAGGAGCCGAGACGGGCGCAGGGAGTGGGTGCTGCAGGAAATCCCTTATTCCATTTCTTTCTGCCACTCTGCAAGCAGTGTTTGGCTGAATAACCCCTATGGCCAGCACCGGAGCATCTACAGAACACAAACCTGTGCTCCTGTGCCGCAGTCACCAGCCCGCAGGCTTGGTAAATAACATGCAGCAAGTAACACAGAGGGGCTTTTACAAACTCTAAGCCAGTCTCCCGGTTTAGTTCAATCCACTTGGGTCAGGACATGCAGATTTAGACCTTGGTTTGTTTCTCAATAACTGGGCTTGAGAAGTCATCTCTCCCCAGCACGTACAAGCTCATACACGTAGCCTTTGAGCATCCCCCTCAACTCCATCCTCCAGCCCTCCCAGCGACTGCCCTCTTTCGCTTTCATCTCACTGCTCCACTTCCGAGAAGGGCTTTCCAGCATATTTCCTACAGGACAAAACTCGCGGTGACCCAGTTCCTGTGCTCTATATTGCTGGGGCTTTTTTTTTTTTTTCCTTTCCATCAGGCCATATGCTGAGAGAACGAGTCTGCCCACCCCAAAGCATCGCTCAGAAAGGTTTGCTGCCTCCTGCATGGCAACGGGTAGCCTGCAAACACCTCCAATGCTCCTGCCACCACCCCCGAGTACACGCACTGGCACTGCCTGGCAAAACTCATGTTTTCTTTAGGTCTCAGTGAAGCTACAGTAGGACAGATGCCAGAGCAAAGAACTGAGAAAAGCTGATCTCAACCTCCACCGCAGAAGGCAAGAATCAGCCCCAGCTGCCTCCAGCTGAGCCCCTCTCGAGCATCACACACCATCAGCCTTTAGTGTTAGACAAGCAAGTGAACCAGGACCCAAATCAGCAGTCTCCGATGGGAACCGGGCTGTTTTATGTGGGAGTTGCAACATTATCCGGCCTCTGTCCCAAGCTCTGGCACCAACTCACAAGGCGTGTCGAGTAAATCCCTTCAGTGCTCTGTGTCAGACCGCTCGCTAGAAAATGGAGACGATAACACTTCCTTCTATTGTAGGGTCTGGGGAAGCCCTTTTCGTTGCTGTTTGTAAGGCACTTTGGAAGAAAAGTGCTACTGATAGAAAAGATTTATTAACTAAAAATCATTATGCGTGCATTGAGTCCTAAATCAAAACTTTTTGGACATTAAGACTTTCATTTAAAAGAATTTCCTTTCCACTGCCCAGGCTCAGCTGGAAGATTGTTGTATAAGAAATAATAATAATAGTAATAAACTAGTAGTATCTCTTCTACTTCAGGACAAGGGGAAAAACCTCCAAGCTTGTGCAAGAAGGGAAAACGATGTCACTGCCTCATTCAGTACAATCTGTAGATGGATGCTGCATTAGAGCAGGTGCTGCCAAAATCCAGGGACCGACAGATCCCAGCCAGCCCTCAGTTCCTCACACACCCAATTCCCTCTTGCAAACACGATCAATGCCCCTATTTAACCGGATTTAAGGGGTGAGCCACACACCACTCGCCACGGCTTACAGCAAGCATGGATTTCAGGGAATTCTCCAGATCCAGGGCAGCTGGATCACTTGCTCTGCCCCCAGGTTTTGGGTGTTTCTCAGGACCCTTTCCCAGCCAACGGGGCACTATACACTCTTTGTGCTGGCAGGGTGGAAGGCTGACTGGGGTTCTCCTTCACTTTGTGCCCCTTCTGCCGATGGCACCTGCTCTCAAGCCACAGCCCCCGCTCCTCCCCACAGCCCCCCACGGGCAGCCACCGATTAGGCACCAGGTTCATTCAGGAACCCAGCGCACCTCCAGCCTCTCTGAAGCACGCCAAACTTCTAACACAGCAAGGCAAGCTCGTAATTATTGTCAGTTCCTAGCAGAGAAAGCACACCAAATCCCCCAGCAATTAGGATCTAAAACTCTCCATTCCAGCTATTCTGTGTTTCATTTCCTGCAGCCCCTGTGCACAGCTGGGCTACAGCATCTCCTGCAGAGACTGCAGCTCCTGGAGCTCAGCAATGGCAATGCAATTATGCCACGAGCCTTGAAGACTCAAGAGCTTGCAGGAAGATATTAGGACATTAAGATATTCCTTAGATATTAGGAAGAAATGTTTTCCTGAGAGGGCGGTGAGGCACTGGCACATATTGCCCACAGAAGTCATGGCTGCCCCATCCCTGGAGGTGTTCCAGGCTGGATGAGGCTTTGAGCACCTTGATCCAGTGGGAGGTGTCCCTGCCCATGGAACCTGATGGACTTTAAGGTCCCTTCCAATCCAAATCATTCTATGATTCTAGGAATATTTCTCCTTGCTCCTACTTTTTGTGCCATCCCTTGGCTGTAGTAGACCATTTTCCATTAGGGCAGCGAGTGACAACACAAACCTTTGTTTTTCAAGCTTGCTGACCTCTAAAAGCTCAGCAGAACAAGGCCAACATGGGAGGCTGGGGGGTGGGGGGAAACAAGCCGCTTTCTAAGAAGGAACTGACCACAGCACGCCGTGTGCGGGTATTTCTGGGGACAGGCACCTTGATTCCTTCCCAGCACAGTACTACGTAGCCATGTAAAGTGAAAAAACAATGCTTAAAAAAAAAAAAAAAGAGGCGAAATATAACGACTGACTTTAAAATACGCCCAGAGAGCCAAAAGTGAAACGCACAAAGAGTCCTTACAGCATTCTGGAGGGCACTGGTGGCAGGGGGATGCAGTAAAACGAGCACAAAAGCTTGCAGAGGTCGTCGTTTCGAGAGGATCATAAAATACCCAGTGAGTTTTGTTACAGACCATCCCCACACTGAGAGGGAGCTGCAGCTGCAGCTCCAGGACACAACATTTTCCTTCTCCACATGCTTCTCCAAAGCCGTCCGCGGCGCTCCCCTGAGTGCAGAGTTCAGCAGGCATTAAGCTGCCGAAGCCTGACACGCTGCAGACACGCCAGAGCTCCTCTGGTAAAGACTATTATTTCTTGAGCCGTTTGTCTTTAAAGGCAGCTTTTATCTCCCTATCACCTTTCTGCCAGAATGTTTCAGTCAGCTCTTTTAACAAATAGCACCTAAGGTGCTCGTAACCAAAAGAAAAACAGGAAAATCATTTTTTTCTGTGTTGCTTAGCAATCAGCGTACGATGAGTTCAAGCCTCCCAGGTGCTCAGAGTTATTGTAATTTCCATCCTAGCTTGTACGGGCCCTCTGCATAACAGCTGGGAAGAGAAAAAGCACTGGTAGAAAAGAGGAGAAAGGTTATGATGTCACAAAATTGGCAGGGAGAGGTGGGGATGGGTGTAGCCCTTGAAGATAGGGAAAACTCTGAAATCAAAACAGCCCTTCTCATCCAGCAGCCCTCCGGTACTGAAGGGGGCCCACAGGAAAGATGGGGAGAAGCTCTTGATCAGGGGGTACAGTATCCGATAGGACACGGGGGAATGATTTGAAGCTGAAAGAAGGGAGATTGAGATGAGATACTAGGAAGAAATCTTTTAGTGTGAGGGTGGTGAGGCACTGGCACAGTTTGGCCAGAGATGTCCTGGCTGCCGCATCCCTGGAGGTGTTCAAGACCACGCTGGATGGGGCTTTGAGCAACCCTGATCCGTTGGGAGGTGTCCCTGCCCCTGGCAGAGGGTTGGAACTGGATGATTTTTAAGTCCCTTCCAACCTAAACCATTCTAAGATCTACCACAAAAATAAAATGAAGTAGTGAGATTTCATTATCTCACGTGTATCTGATCTCTGATGTTGGGGAAAGTCCATTAATGGCAGTTTCACTGGCCAAGTACCCTGAGCATCGCAGGGTCCCCCAACAAGTTCCTCTGCCGTGCAACACCCTGAGCCCCTTGCTTCCCGGAGGGCACCCCGACCACTGCCAGCCCTTGCCCTGCCACGGAGCGGCCAAGGGAACCGCAGATGCACAAAGCAAAGTTAATCCGCCTCCCAGCTGCATCGCTTCCCAAAAGAAACTCAGCCTTTCAAGGAATTCACTGGGCATAACTTATTCCCCTCACTACAACCTTCAGAGAGGGAGGTTGTGTGCCAGACTTTGTGTGCACGTGGCTGTTCCTCCCTCCAGCACCTTCGTGTCATGCTGCTGGGGCCAGACTGGGAGCAACAGCTCAGCTCAAAACAGTGCTCTTTGGAATATGCAAAATAAGTACTGCAGCAATATATTCAACAAGGAGCAGCATCACCCACTGCTGCAGCTTTAGGATGCTCACGTCTTTCTTTGCATAGGGCTCAGTGGCTCCATCCTTTCCCCCAAATCCCCCCTCCACCCGGAGAGCAGCAAGTGCTCTCCATGGCCAGGCACAGGAGCCTGGGTGGAAAAAGAAACAAAAAGAATTTCTGGCTCTGCTCACCTTTCAAAACTACAGTCAAGGACAGGCGGTACATTTTTCCACCAATGACAACTAGCCAAAACGACTCGTTCAGCTAAATTGTGTAAAAGGAGACTCTCAGAAACAAGAGGTTCTGGCAACCAATCAATAGAGAAATCCCAGCAGATGGGGAAGAAACTTTGCTCGGCAGAGCACCAGCCCCTATCCCAGCACGTTCTCTACCCCTGCTCTCACTCACACCTTCCCTGACCGATGCTGCAGCCACGAAGCAGTGTGTATACCCCCATCCCGGGCAGAAAGGCGGGGAATCAGACCAGCCTTTGGGTCCCACTCTCCAGCAAAGGGAGTGGGATGGCAGCTTTTTTTCTGGCTGTCATCCCACTGGCCATGCTCCAGGGCTAGAGAAGATGGAGAGGGGCTCACCCCCAGCCCGCTGCCTGGGTGATGGCTCCTACCAGCACGTACGGGGCATTGCTGGGCACCTGCACTTGCATTTTATAGCTGAGGCCGCGCTCTGACTCCACACTGCTTGTTCTCTCTGGGGACAGGGATGCAGGTTTGCATCTGCGTGACTACCACGACTGATGGAAATGCTAAGCCAGCACGTTCAGAGTCAGCTCCCTCAACCTGATCAGCACCACGCGTTCCCCTACCACTGGAATGACGTGTCTGAACACACGTAGGGTAGGGAATGGTGCCATGAAGCTGCTAAGAAGAGAAAAGCGATGCCATAGCACAAGCATAGGGAAGCAACACCTAAGAGTTGATAACGTTGCACAAGATTAAATTATGACCCAAGATCACCTTAAACATAGGAGCTAAACAGGTTGCAGTGCCGAGCTGATCTGAAGAGCCAGAGGTAGCAAAATAAAAGCGATTTCCATGTAACCTAGGTTAGCGAGAGAGTTAGGCCAGGAATAAGGTGGAATAGATTTAAAAGCCAGATCCTGGAAATAAGTGGAACAACAGGAAGGCATACCACACACAGAAGGTTAATACCACAAGTAAATAACCGAGGTTATTTAAAATAAGAAATCCAGTTAAACAGGAACAAAGGCCCTTAACGGGTGATATGGAAAAGGATGTTCCAACAATGGTCCTGTATCTCCTTTGGCTGCGCAAACATCAGGGAAAGCATACATCAAAACCCAGACGTTTCGGAAAGCTGCGTGAAAGCTGCAGGAAAGCTGACTTGATTTGAAGTGAGGAGTGAAACCTTGGAGCCATGTTCTGGCAGAGCAAAGAGCTGATGTGATTGAAAGTGAGCAGCCAAGAGAGGACCCGGAGGGCTCAGAGGAGCCACAGGGGCAAGGGAGAGGAGCTGCAGGAGGCGTGAGGTGGGAGAGATGTCCAGCAGCTGGACCAGCAGCCAGTGCGCCCCCATGCTTGTGGATCCCATGCGGCCACTGCCAAGTCATTTGGGCTAAATTCACCTCGGTCTGAGCTGGGTGAGTGGACTTTAAAGTATTCTGCTGTAACAGCCTGAGCACACAGTGGCGTTGGCCACGTGAGAGTCAGGAAAAGAGGCTGGCAAGAGCTGGAAAGGGAAAGTTCCATCGCCCAGCCCCTGGGCCAGGTACTGCAGAGATGAAACACACAGTCCTGTAGCTGAAAAGTCAATTAAGAATTGTAAAAAGTCTTTAAGTATTCCCAGGTATTGTTAGACCTTCAGACACAGGATGTTTTAAAAAAAAAATAATATTTTCCCCTCGTTAATCACCACTTTAAAGGGTTTCCGCTCTGCATTGTTTCAGTGGGGGAAGTTACTCCAGTGGCTCTCTCAATGGCCAGCGAATCTCTTTTTGTTGGAGGGTTTTGGCGTTGAGGAGCAGTGTTCTTCCAAACAACACTGTAGGCTGGTGGCCAAGGGCCAGATTTATCTCTCAGGTTACAGTGGCACAAATACCAACAAACTTGGTGAGCTGAGTCACACTGTGGCGCGGAGTCCGGCCACGGCACTGCTGACCCTCCCTGACTTTTTACCTTCGGGTCTATGATTTATGCTGTGTTTTTCCTTCAAATCTTGGCTCCAGGGATCACATTGAGTGCTGAAGAATTTCAGTTTTCATTAAAATCACAAGGTCATCCCCTGAGCACTAAAACTCGTGTTGTTTCCTATGTTTTTTTTGTCTCAAGACTAAAAATGTAAGAACTGAGAATGAAAATGTTTTTGTGGTTACAGTGTTTGTAAGAAGCATCTCCCACGTGGATTTTCTGGTGTCTAATAATACATGAACTCATGCTACAGATATTTTGGGGTATTTACAAGATCCTTTTCCTCCTTTTCAACCATCTCGTTTCATCATCTTTGCATAGTTAATTATCTGCGAGCCCTCAGCCAAATTTGCATCAAGCAGGCCAGCAGGTTCAGCAGTCAAACGGGGGGAGAGCACACAGACAGACAGATATCACGACAGAATTAGCCTCATTTTGGTCAGAAATGAAACTTTAAGGATTTTCTGCTCTCCTAATTTGAAGGAAAAAAGCTAGAAAGGGTGCCCTGAGCGTGTGCAAGAGGGTCAGGGATCAGACAGCGTAAAGCAAGCTGCTCCCTAAGGGTCTCACCCAGCTTCAGCAAGCCCTTCTGCAGCAGCGAGCAGCATTCTGCCCCCGAGAAGCTTCTGCCATCTCTCACAGCACAGAAAGGATGGGCTGATGAATCCCTTCCTGAGCGGCCAGCATCATTGCAGGTCAATTTTTTTTTTTCATCTCGGCAGTGAACATTATATACATATCAATGCTTAATTACTCACTGCTATTTAGCCACGCTGGTAAGGAGCGGTGTCAGTGTTTCCATTACACGTGGGCGCGTAACCCGGCAGCACGCAGGTGCAATACCAGCCGGGACACGCACTGAGTCACTTTTTTTGCCAAAGCCACCCCTCTAGAGAGCTTCCTTTTCTTGCTTTCCTCGCTCTGGGCCCCAGTGGAGATTCACCAGCTTTTTGCAAAGCTCTTTCCCAGAGCGGGCTCGTTTGGCAGTTGAGGGCCCCTGGAAATCGAGGTTTGTTCTAAGTCTTGGAGTCACGATGCGACTGGCTGGCCTGTCAGCAGCAGCCAAGGCTTTGACACTTGGAAAGAGAGCCCTGCCCTTGAGCTGACTCCAAAATAACTGGGGATGGATGAGCAAGGCCAGTTGCCTCCTGGGGCGAGGGCTGTGGATGAGGATGCATCTGGAAGAGCTAGAGCTGAGCTCTGTTACTTGTCCATCTCCTCCTCCTGCGTTTCCCCTATCCCTCCACTAAATAGAAAGCGAAATCTAGGTTTTTCAGCTGCTTTTCACTCCCTCTTGTTCCACACACAGTGGGGTAGGAAGGGATTAGTCTCCATTTCAGGCTGCCCAGGCAGGACCCCTCTGGCCAGGGGCTCCCCGACCCACGACCGCGATGCTGCTGACCCCGCGCTGCTGCAACAGCTGCCCCCATCCTGCCTGCCCCCCCATCCCCAGCACATATCCCCCGGAGCCCCCAGCCGTGCCTCCCAGCTGCTCTGCTCGGTCAGCCCAGGGTCTGGCACTGTAAACCGCATTTCCCCTCCTTCTTCACTCAGTTGCGATTTCTAACTTGGATTTTCCTGCATGGGAAGTAGAAGTGCTGGGAGGGGTCCTGTGATGAAAGAAGAAAAAAACCCACTCAGAAATACACCTAAGACCCTAAAAGGAGAAGAAAAGGATGAGCAGAAAGGGGTTATTTTTAAGGTGGGGGTTTTGGCTGCTGTTTCCTGGCAGGCAGAAGAATAAGCCCCCTTAGCTCGGGCCACCAGCGCTACCAGGGGTGGTGTTCTGCATTTGTTTCCCTGTCACCAACACGACAGCCAGACACGACCAAGACAGCTCATCCCGAACAGTTCCTCAACACCTCCAAGGCAAGGGCCTGATCCTGCCAGCTGTCTTCTGGAGCTCAAAAAAGGCATCTGGCAGCAGGATGGGATCAGGGATTCCCCACTCCTGGAGTGCCAGAAGGAGCAAAGACCCAAGCTGTCCAGCTGCCAGCCCCAGCACACTCAGACATCCCAAATATGAGCCCAGAGAAGCCAGGAGAGAAGCGAGGACACAGGGCAGAGGAGATGCCCGCATGACTCTGCACATCAGATGACACAAGAAAATAAACAAATCAGCCTTTGAATGTAAACAGCCCTTGGCTTCCTGACGTCAAGACTTCACTTTAAGATAGAGGAAGTTTCTTACCATAGAGGCACAGAGGAGGACGAGCACCTGAGACTCTGCTTCCAACCAGCATTTGCATGGAGATGACAGCCGAAAGCCTCAGCCGTGGACCACGACAGCAGGGTGCACACTGCCGCCCCAGCAACGCGCTCCCCTCTCCAGACAGCGTGCGTGATGCCACACACATGACTCCAGGAGTTAAAAATACCAAATATCACAAGTTCTGCCCAAACCAACCCACCAACTCGCCTTGTGTGTACATTACAGCGTTGCCATATGAAAAAGCAAACGGCTCCTCGACCGGCAGCAGGATCTAGCGGGAGCCATCTCCTCGCGGTGAGATAGAGCCAATCCTTTCAGCAACGTTAATACTAAAATGACACAATTAAAGCACTACATGTTCACATCGGACAAAGCTAAGACATATTGTATGTGACTGTCCTTTGTTACTTGGGCTGTAGTGTTTTACCACCTCAGAAGCACATCACACTGACACCAAAGACGCTATTTGCATCAAAACGGCACCCAATAGCCAGCACAGTGGCCAAATCAAGATGTTTCAGGACAGGGCTCCTGGCAGGGTAGTTCCTTAGCATGATTTGAAGCTCAGCCCTTTCTGAATAGCGCAGCTGTGCCTATCTTTGCTTGGCAGTGCTTAAACAAAACAAAATCGCTGCCTTATGCAGGGGGCACTAGAGCACAGCGAGGGTCAGGGATCCACCAAAGCCAAGCGTTGCCTTTGGAGAGGTGCTAAGAGCCCCAAGGCACGTCGGTGCTGGCCAAGGCACAGCCATGCAGCAACTGTTTGCCGACGTGAGGACGTTTCAGCCACACCACAGACTGCGAGAGCAGGGCTTATGTCAGCAAGAAGAAGCGGTGCCGCCCGCGTCTGCACTGGCAGCCACATCTGAAGGCAGGCAGGGTCCAGCTCAAGCCATTTAATTGCGCATCAAGCGTGCGCAGGGCACACCTCTGCTTCAGTATTGCCACTCTCAGCTGCAGCACAGCCCCAGGGCTCACTGTTGGCTGCCAAAGCATGGGGCAAATAAAACAGCATCAACCCTGATGGAGTCTTGGGTGGGAGATGCCCAGGACTACATCCATAGTTTGCTGTCACATTTGTGGCTGTGAACGAGGCAAAACCTCTGTTTCCCCTGTGTTTGTAGCTGGTATACTCCAAACCAAGTGACTGTTTCAATGACAGCCTCACCCCTGGACCAGCCCTGCTGCAGGATGCAGCATGGGAAGCTGCACAGAGGAGGGATGGGGCCACACAGAGAGGCAGGAGACACTCACACCTACGGACCCACCACCTCTGCTTACAGAAGGCAGGATAGCCAGGCCAAAGTGCCCCTGTGCTCATGCAAAGACCCCGAGTAGCATTAAGACCAGCTTTTGATTGCCTGTAACATGCTACACCAGTCAGTACACCGGACTTGTCTTATTTGAGCACACGTGGGCACCAAGCAGCACTGGCAGCCCTCGCGGCACGCTCCGGCGACAGCTGCTTCTGCAGGCGCTGCTCTGAGCCCCCATGCAAAGTGACAGATGACAGCAAATTATATTGACGGGCCCTTATTGAGTCAAGCCGTCAAGAGGCAGCTGTTCCACAGCCCGCTGCCGATCTGCCGTTCGTTGGGGTGCCCAGCCCTGGGGTGCAGGGATGGAGCCAACAACCACCAGCAGTACGTGGGCACACGGACTTGACTGTGCATCTGCCTCGGCAGTGCCTGGAGCCACAAAAAAAATACTCATTTGAGGGTGCCCATAGTATCATCAGGATGAAAAATAAGAGCGTAGAGTAAGAAAGCTGAAAGCACAGACAAGAGATCCCATTTCACTTGAGAAAGGGAAAGTGCAGGAGGCAGAGCCTGTGCCTCTGGGAGATACACATCTACGGAGTAAAAGCTGCAAGAGGAACAAGCTGTTATAGTGCCTTCTGAGTTAAGACAGAGAAGCTGGTGCTAAACAGTGGGAAGGAAGAGCAAAGCAACAGAGAAATGCTCTAGGATCTCACCTTGAACACCAGTTCATGTGCTTAGCTAGAGATAGGTTGTAATGCCACCCAAATCGGTGGGTTTGCCTTCATTAATACCAGTAGAAGATGCAGCCCCGTATTTTACCCGATTTTCTTTGCAGTTTCTGCTCCTTGGCTTGTGCCAGCACAGATCCAGCCAGGCCACTTATAAAAACATATTGAAAACGGATAGATTGAACAATTACTGGAAACGTCAGCTCCTTCTGCGCCTCAATACACAGAGAATTAGCATTGCTTTAATTGCACCAATAACTCCATCGATGCAGCAGTGAGAGTTGGTCGGGCGATTCCTGTCCCTGAAGCATGGGAGCACTGGCCAAGCACCGGTGAGCACCCAGCACCCAAGCACATGCAGGCACCTGCCCAGAGACGCGGCTGGTGTGACCAAGCCTGACCTGCCAAGCTATGCATGGGCCAAGCACAGATCCTTCGCGGGCACCACGGATCTCAAAATCTGCAACTGGGACATCCCAGAGGCGATCATGTTTAGGTTGTGATGACAAACCCTTGGGCAAGATGAGCCTCTGAGGCAGGCTGTACTCCAGGGAGCTGTGTCAGATGCTGGTTGAGGCTCCAGAGGTCTGCGTTTTCATTTCTTTTTGGCAACCCTTGTCTGCCTGGCTGCATCAACACAATCCCACTAACTGCTTATTTAAAGTTTAACCCTGATATTACTGGCCCGGCACTCCCATGGCTGTATTTTACTTGTTTATTCAGTCCATGAACAGAGCCACATGCAGAAGTGAAGACTCTGGATGCTTTAGTATCAAGTGAACCAACTGTAGCAGCAATCAGCGACCCTTTCCCCCATCTCTACAAACCAGTGTAAACGTTCAGCTATTGCACCAACCATTCCCTCTCTGGGGCCTGACCAAGAGCTGGAAACAGGGACTGCCACCACGCCAGAAGCTCCCGGGACAGCCACTCGCAAAGACACTGGCTCTGCCATCAGCCAGGCAAAGGTGCACACAAGGGTGCTCATCACCTCGCACATTCCCATTCGCAGCTCCCGGGGGTTTCGCTGGATTATAGGGCAGTGGTTGGACACCCTCCCCCAGGACTAAGAAAAACAACACAGAGGTACAGATGCAGCAGAAGGGTTATGCACGCCATCCCAGGCAGCTGTAGCAGCACCCACAGCACCACTGCAGGAGCCACGGACAGGGCTGCAGCTGCCCTCTACATGCACGCAAGGCATTGGATGGGCTCAGCCTTGCCACGACAGTTCCCAGAAATCCCAAGACTTTACAGTGTGCTCCTAAATTCCTGCCCTTACAGACGCGAATGCAACCTGGGAAACTTTTCCCATAGTTTTGAGTTTTCTCTTAAGAAAGCGAGTGATGCTTCACCCAAGGGAAAAGGAAAGTTTGGCCCAGAGCATGGATGGAGGGATTTGTTGTTTTTGACTGTAATTGTGGTCAGGAAACAGTTCCAGCACTCATTTTCAGCTCCTCCCTCTTGATAACATCTACCATACACAGACAGTGGAAAAGAAACAGCCTTTGATGTAAACATGACAGAGTTTGACTCATTGTGGGGCTGTTTGCAGCTATCGCTTTACCCCAACGCTTGGTGCATGGCTTAAACCTTTGATGGACTCAAGCACCAACTCTCCAGCCCCGCTTGGCTCTCGGTTAAAGCCCTTCCACCCCCCACGTGTGCAGCCTGGCAGAGCCACTGCAAAGGATTAGAGGGAGGATGCTGGCACCACAGGAGCACGAGATGTTGAGCATCTCAGCCTTGGCAGGGCTCAGCGGCCAGCAAGTCTTTCACCAACAGGACAAGAGGACTTCATACCGTACAACCCACCCACTCACCAACTCACTCCATCACTCAGAGGCACCCACTGTGCCCCACATGCCTCCAGGAGGGGGCTGAGCATGCGGGAATCATCTGCCTCTGCACCTTGGGGATTCAGACTTCCAAGTTTGGTGAGGAAAGTGCATTTCCAGCCCCTTTACAGTGCTATAAACAGGGCAGCAGTCATCCACCCCCTCTATGGGACAAACACTGCATCCTGAGGCCGGCTGTGGTGCCCATTGACTTAAGCGGATCCTTTCATCCCTTGGTGCATAGGAAATAACAGCATTCCCAACCACTCCCATGGGGATTAATTAGTTGCCATTTATGCAGCACTCCAAGGTGATACCGGTGCTGCAGACAGGAACAATAAAGCTGGAAATTAGGAGCTCATTACTGCTGATCTGAAAGTTTTTCTTCTACACGCCAGAGGACAACATTTCACCCAAGGTACCCGAGTTACAATCAGCAAAAACACCTAAAGCTCAAATGAAAGAGATTTCAAATGTGGCAGAGAATAAACCTGTGCTACAGCAAACTTGGGAACTAATCGTTTATTCCCATTTCCAGCTCTTCTCAGCCTGACTCTAAGGTCAAACCAAGCTTTTATCTTCTGCTGTATTCCAGTTTTCTGGGGAAAAAAAAATAATATTCCAGGAATAAATTAGCATGTGAAATGTAATTTAACTAATTAGCCCACTGGAGTGGAAAATATTTGCTAACCACTTTGAAGTCAAACCTACTGCATTTACCAGGATATCTTGCACTTACTATGATGTAGTGCACTTACTAGGAGAGGAGAAAGGAAGGAGGCAAAGAGGGGGAGAATGCCAGGACAGGCTCCAAAGGATGCATGAGGATTTCACTTGATCATTTCTCTTTTTTTTCCACCCTCTATAGAGCTGCAATAAGTGCCCAAATCAGACAGAGCTGTGCTGGAAGAGAACAACGGCAGTGCTGCACCCCCTCCACCTTGCCTTTAACTGGACATTGCAACAAGGGGATATCTCCCAGTGGGTTTCACTGTGACGTGGGGCCTGGGTCAGCTGCATGGCATGAGCTTGGGATGCCCTGAGATGCACAACCAGGAGCGCATCAACCCACCGGGCAGGAGGGATGCACGGGGATCGGATGAGAGAAGCCTGGGCAGCAGCACCCCACCACCACTGGTCCCCTCCCAGCCCTGCGGGCTCCCACTCACAGTGAGCGGATATTGCCAATTAAGCTGACAAAACAGCGTGGTATAAAGCTCCATCATATTAGGGAACTGTCTGTGATGCCACAAAAAGCCGTTATATCACTTGCAACAGTCCGTTCATTGATTTCCCCATTTCCCAGATATAGAAACTGTTGCTCTTTTATTAGCAAAGCCTTGGAAATCCCTACCCATAATAGCAAGAGGGGCACACTGAGAAATTTTGCAACTGCTGTGGCTGAGTTATGAAAGGAAGGGACTGCCAGGCCTGTCGAAAGCTAGCAAGATTCAGAAAGTGGAGCCTCCTCTGTCTGACACGTACCACCACACTGGGGATAGCAGGGGTGGGTCGTTCCCTTTCCCACTGACCATAGGCACAAGCAGCCTATGTCTCTCCATCACCTCCAACGGAATATTGCCAAAACACTCCCCAAAGGAGCCCTGATCCATGCAGTTTTCCTGAAAAACAGGAGTATGAGATGCTGAATCAACAGAGCCGTCATCGTGGGGGAGCGGGCTTGAGCCAGGGGCTCATGCATTCCCGGGGTGATCCAGGTATTGACCAGCTCCCTTGCTTCTTTTTGAGACCCAAGCCCTGGTCCCCTGGGAACCCAGCCTGAAAGAGGTCAGTTGTGATCAGGGAATGGATTTGCACCATGAGGAAAGCCCAGTTTTCAAGCCAGACCTTCCCACAGCTACGGTCCAACTGGTGATGGAAACTGGCAGACAGGATCCCGCAGAAGCGCTCAGCTGGGGTTATTTCCACACTATGCGATGCATGCCTGGGAGCTTTGGGCCAGAGAGATGGCAGGATTTGTCCTCTGGGGAGGGTTGAGGCCTGACTGCAACCCAGGAGCGCCAGATCTCACGGACAACAGTGAGAGATGCTACCACGGCCACATCAAACCAGTTGCCAACGGGACTCAAGGGCGCAGTAGAGCACAGCTCCGCTCCTACACCTTTCGACCTTGCCCTGCACCTCCTGCCTGGGTCTGCGGTGCAGAGGGAGGAGGACGGCACAGCAGCAACCCTCCCATTCCTCATGGTCCCATCCTGGCTCCTTCAACCTTCCCTCTGCCGCTCCGTCCTGCTGCTGCTGCAGGAGCCTGCACTGCAACTCCCACTCAGGGAGATGGAAAATACTCATCTGACTCTTCACCCACAAAACCAAACAGGGCCCTGTTAGTGGAAGGAGCACTCGGAGCACAGCTGGCCCTGACGTGGAGCATGGCAGCAGCACGTGGCCCTGCTCCTCTGGCAGTGGTACCAGCCACGGGGAAGGGATGGCAGGGGAGCTCACTGTAGGGCATTTAGGGAGAGCCTCAGTTTAAGCAGAAATAGGGATGTTGGATGCCACGCTCCCAGCCTGACCTCATGGCAGTTCCAGTTGCCGTAGGAAAGCGCTAACGCTAACCCCTTCCATCCTGCACCATGGAGAAAAATGCCCCAGTGATGACCCGAGGGCTGAGGATGCCACTATGTGCCAGATTCCTGAATGGTGCCTCACGGTGACACAGCTCCCGGGGCTGGCTGTGACCCAGCAGTCACCAAATGGTTAGAAGAAATAGTTAAAAACCCAACCAACCAAACAAAAGCCCCTCCAACAGTGCACAGCCCTTTTAAAAATGATCCTTGTTGTCTGCAGTAAAACTGGGAATAAGATTAGCAAGTAAGAGCTCATTTCTGAGCAACCCCAAACCAGGGCATCCCTCGTGCTTGGTCCCAGCCACTGCCCAGGTGAGCACAGGTCTCCAGCTCCGGCTTCCCCCTCTGCAGGGAGGAAAGCCTCCACCTGTGTCGGGCAAACCCTGAGGATCCCCTGCGCTGCACCACGAGCCGCAGGGAAATCCAGCACTAGATTGCACTGCTGAGCAGGAATGGGTATCGTGTAGTGTAAGCCTTAAGAAAAAAAATCGCTGCTTAAAAAATCAAGCTAAATAAGAATAAACCACCAGCTGCTGGTTCACCTGCTCCATCCCATGCTCCAGCCAGCTCCCAATGCCTGGCTGCCCTCCCTCCTCCCCACGTGTGCTGCAGGAGGCACCTGCGCTTTCGGGGCGCGTTTCCCACCCCGGCACACCCCAACAGCTCCGCAGTGGCTGTCACAGGTATCCTCATTAATGCAGCCACACAGCAGATCCCAGCAAAGCCCTGGGGTGTTTCTAAATATAGGAGGCTCCCTGCAAGTCCCCTGTCCCTGCAGAGACACTTGCAGGCTGCTGAGCTGGGGCTTCCCACCCCTGCCAAGATCCCACACATCACCCTGCAGGGAATTCCTCCCTCCTCCAAGGGAAGCAAGCTCATTTCTGTATCGTCTCTTCACCTCTTTAAACACATAGGTAATGTAGAAGAGAAGGTAGCATGAACCGTGACATATCATAGCTTGCCATGGAGAGCATCCAGATTTAAAGCTCCTGCAGTGACAGTACAAACCCTGAGCACACACACCAGGAATATGGGCTTTCCCTGCTCCAAAATCAAAGCAAGTTTCGCCTCAAATTTTAACAGCACATGGATCACACCCAAAACCCTTGCACAGGTGGGACGCCAACCGCTCACCACCAACCACCTCTGGAAAGCATTGCCCCTATTTTGGGTCTCCCATTGCTTTATCACAGGGGCCCTTCTTGAACTGTCACATTCGTGGTGCGTTTCTGTAAGGGGCAGAGTTAAGGTGACAAGAGGAGTCCTCACCAGGAATCCCCAGCCCTAAGCGCAGCGGGAAGCCTCCACCTCACTGCTGCAACCAACACCAATTTTTGCATCATGGACCAAACCCTGCACTTCGTTGCAGTCGCAGCGGGGCGAGAGGGCAGGATGGATGCTCACACAGACAGCAAGACCGGGCAGGGCAGCCGCCAAGGTGTGTGGAGCCGATCGCTGCCTCCCAGCCTTTCACACCCAACAGCCACCCCAGGGTGGCAGAGCCAGGACAGACAGAGCAAACACTCCCTTTTGCACTGAGCAATAACACAGGTCTTTTTCCAAATAGGAAGGCTTCCCCTCCCTCCCAAACTCCTCCTTTCATTTTGGTGCTCTGGATTTGGCAAGCATAAGTCATGGTTTGCTTCAAAATACACCACTTCAGAGAGGAAAGTCACATCTGGAGGCGGAACCAGCTCTTTGGCATCTTTAACTTTGCTAGAAGTTCACCACCCCCAGATAGCGCCAGGGTGGGGTCACGACACCTCTCTGCCCCTTACACACCCACCCCATCCCTGCAGCCCGAAACAGCCTGGCGGCTCGCTTGCCTTCTACTTACATCATCATCCTGCACGCTCAGGGGGATATCCAACATGCACATCTGCACAGGCTGCACCAGAGCCTTCTGCACGTTGAACAAAGGTTTTGCCTCCATCTTTCCGGGGATGGAGGGGCTGCTCATTCTTCTCTCTCTCCTCTGCTGCTCCTCTTCCAGGAGCAGGTCCAGCCCAGGCAGCGAAACAGACTGGAGATGTCTCCCTGCTCAATTTTGTCGCCACATCTTGTCAACAGCTGCCGCTTCTGCTGCTCTAAGAGGTCTTATTTCCTTCCTTGCGAATCAAAGAGCTGTGAGGAGCTGCACCAAGAGGCTGTGTGTGCGCGTGTGTGAGCAAGTGCGCCTGTGTGTGTGTGCGTGTGTGTAGCCAGCGATGTTCCAGAGGTCGGTGAAACAGCCCTTTGCAAGCATGCCACGGCACGCTGCCTTCCGCCAGCCTCTCCCTTCTTTCAGGGCAATCTTGGTGCTGGCTCCGGCTGCCACTTCACACTGGCGTGAGGTTTTCAGCCTCATCTACATGCACAGCGTTCGCAAACCCCATGCATTGTCTCAGAGACACAACAGGTCCTGCCTGCTGTTGATTTCTGATTATGATCAAACTGCGTCTGCGGTGGCTACAGTATTTCCCTCTGGCTGTTGTGACAGGGAAACAAGCAGAGCTGGAAGGATGAAAGGGTGTGAAACAGAGGATGAATGATCTGAGCTGGAGCCTCCCCTTTTCTTTCCCTCTCTTCTTCCATCCCTGCTTTCCATTGTTGGAGGCAGTTTCAGCTCAATGCCTTCCTGCACTCCAAGGACTACAGCGAGGCTTAAATAATTCACATCCAGATTGTGCTTGGGAACCTTATGGCACTGAAAATGCCCCGTGGCTCTAAAAGACAGTGAATACTGCTGATCACTTTGCTTGCAGGTTAATTCTGCCTGGAAAGTTTTGCCCAGGTGAGCATGGCACCAGCTGCCTTTCCCACCAGAGAACACCTGCGACTCAAATCCAGCGCTTGCTGAAGGGACTATGGCACAAAATGGGGTGAGTTGGCTATAATCCTGCAGAATTTACAGCAACAGTAGCACTAGGATGAGAAAATCTACATGGAACAGCAAGTGTATCACCTGCACACACCTATGGTGGAGACGTTATTGCTCTCACAAACCAGAATAAACCTGGGGCCAAGCCCACGGGCCATCTTCACACCCTCATCAGCTGCAGAAATCAGGCTTAATAACTGGGAGAAACACCCAGGGTGTCCCTCTCCAAGGAGGGCAGAGGAGAGCAGCAGTTTGGTGAGTTCTTTCAGCTGCACCCAGCGAGGGGGATCACAGGGACCAGCTACCTACTCAAGCCATGCAAAAAAGCTCTCATTGCCTTCACACAAACAGGAGTTCGTGTCCTTACAGCTGCCCTTCTTGCCCAGCAAGGATGACATGTGCTCCAGGCAGGCATTTTTGGGTGGTTTCCCGTGACTGCAGGCAGCTTTGGGGCTGCCCACCACCCCACACAGGGTAAAGGTCCCGGATGGCACAGCCCTGCCTAGGTTTTCCCAAACCCAACTGCTGTCCGAGGCTACAGACTTGACTTGCAGCAAGCCTGGGTTTCAGAGCAGCACTGAGGAGCCCTGCTGAGCCGGGCATTCCTGCAGCGTTAGGTAAGCTGGGCTTGGCAAGCCCTGCTCAGCATCCAGCCAGCCCCAGCCCCGCTCCCTCCTGGCCTCCTTGGCTGGGCTGAGTCATTTGCACAGGAGCCAGAGCTGGCCAAGACACTGGGGTTGGATGGGTTTCACACACACACGGAACCTTGGAGCCACTCGCAGTTGGAGCTGGGCACCCTCCCAACACGCTGGGGCAGAGCGTGGGACTGCAGTAGGGTCCCATTGTTCCCAGGAGAAATGCAAGGGTGAGAAAACCAGTGCTTACGTGCTGCAGAAATGGGAGCTAATGTCTAAGCACGGAACAAGACCAGATAGGGATAAACTTTCCATAAATAAGTTTCAACTGAAAATTAGACAAAAGTTTCAACCACTGCAGATGAGCGGCAGCACGGGGGACAGAAGCCAGCACTGCCGCAGCCCCAGGAATGGCAGCACAGGCGAGGAGAGATGGGAGATCACAGCACACAGCCCTGGAAATATTGCTTTGCTCATCTCCCAGCTTCTGACTGACAGCATTTTGGCACCTACTTTGGCTCCTTTCATGGCAGAGAGGTAGCGCCACAGCCCAAGAACACCTCTGGCACGGCCAGTCACTGCCCCTCTAGGTACTTGATGTCTTGGTGACTCAATACAATGTGCACTCCCATGGAGAACAGTCCTACGTTTCACGCTGCCATCACCAGCAACAAAACGTGCCCCCAGCACGGGCGATACCCACAGTCCTGGTTCCAGGAAAGGTGATTCAAACCCGCGCTTCAGCCCCAGCTCAGGTTACTCACCTCCCTGTAACAGGTTGGCGGAGCACGGCTTTCCAATAACAACTTTCCAGTAACAAGCTGGACTTGGCCAGCCAGGATTGCACCTTCCAACGGGCCCAAGTGACTACAGCAACATTCCAAGAAGGGCACGGATTTCACACTCGAGTGACAGAATCTCCATGGGCTACCATCGGCAAGAACTCACTGGCATTCAGTGACTGATCTTTCCCATGCAAAGGTGGAGGGGAGGTATAGGAGACCCATCACCTGCTGGTGCCCGGCTCTTAGCGGCTTCCCTGGACCTCACAGTAACAGCATCACACAGACAAGCAGAGGTTCTACCTCAGAGCACACGCTTCTGGCAGGGGCTCAACCTGCCCTGCTGGTGCCCAGAGCCCAGCAACCTGCCATGAGGCAGCCAAAGGGATGCCAAAGGGATAACCCTTCTGGAAAAGTCACAAACCACACAGGTAGACTGCGAAGGGAAGCAAAACTACAAGTGTGGAGTCTCAGGAGAGGTGCCAGGCAAAGCAGCAGAAGAGGTCGGACAAAAGAACAGATGCTCCAGAGAACTGTTTCAAGCCAAAAGCAACTGGGCAGAGCGGACATGAGAGCTGCTGTGCACGGAAGGCTTTGGCCAAAAGTAACTTGCCAGATGTAGGCATTTCCACAGTCCCCGAGACAATGTGAAACCTTCCCCTCCTCGCCAGGGGCCAGCTCATGCGCATCCACCCGCCGGTCTCCCCAGACACCTGCATAAGTCAGTGGGGAACGTAACGGTCCTTCAACAGAAGCCTGCAAAGTGGTTTTGAACCATTTCCCATTGTGAGATTTTCAACTGAAGTACAAGGCAAAGATCTCCCCGGCATCAAACCAGCCCAGACAGGGCGATCCTACGCAGATTTTTGAACGACAGCCTCATCCTACTCCTCCTTCAGTCTGAGTAGCACGAGGGGAAACGGTGCTACGATCCCAGATCCTCCAACAACAGCAGCTGAGCACCTTAAACACACCACCACATGGGTGACAGAAGAGCCATCCCGTCAAGCGCGGGATTAACACGCTGTTGGAGCCCAACAGCAGCGTGTGCCAGCCCAGGGAGCGGGGAAGCCCTGCAAGGGGTGGAGGAGATATCCCCCTCTGGTATCACCTGACGCCAGTGGCCACTTTTGGCAGACAGGGAAGCCCCTGCACAGCCACTGATTCTTCCCGATCTTATTTTGCACTGGAGCTTTATTGTTTTCAGCAGATCCAGCTGAGCAGATAAAGCCTATCATGAGACCTCACTGCTTAGCAACCATTACTGGAAAAACACTGTTTTCCAGTAACAGTCTTGGCAAGAACCGAGCAACTGCAGGGCAAATAAACGGTGATCCCTATGCCGGATATGTCCTGCTCCTAACTGCTCGACTGCTGCCTCAGGGAGAGGCTGAATCCTGCACTGGGAAGTGTATCCCCTCCTTAAGGTCTGAACAGCTTGTGCTGCCTTGCAAACACATCGTTTTGTGTACATCATGATGGACCACAACTAAACCCTGGCATAGGCGGATGCAGGTTTTGGTGACACTCACGCATAGGAGGATCTTCGTACCCAGCAAAGCTGCAACCATGTAAACATTCAGAATGGTCCAAAAACCGGTGACAAACTCTCCCACTTTACACCAAGGGACTCACGAGGACACAGGCCCACCTAAGGAAGGTCGACTCCAATGCTTGATGGAGTCAAGCATCAAAGACTTCCACAAAATTAAAGAAATTCCACAGCAATAACAATGGCGAGTTTGTTTTCCAAAGGAAATTGCAACTCCATGTATTGTCTGCCAGCCCAAACATCACTGCATCCTGCACATGCACGAAAATGCTCTTCTTGAGAGAAATGACACCAACCCAACTGGTTTATTTTCACTGTGCGAGGCTGATAGAAAGGCAGAGAGGAAACAAAGCAGCATGACGAGTGAAAGGCAAATGGAAAATCCCAACCGCTCTTCCCCTTTGATACTTATCAGTAATAGAAAGAGGAAATCTGCTTCAAAAACACAGAAACCCCAACCTGATAGCACCCCTCTGAAGAAATGTGGCCTTTACAAAAAGCCTACAATTAGATTGAGAGAGGCAGTTACAGGCAAAGACATGAAGGTGAACGCTGAGTGGGACTTCCAGGAGACCAAGCAGGTAGGATATCTATTTCTCAGTGCAAATCAAAGGCACCTCAGTATCTAAGCCCATGGGTGCTTCCGTATATTCCATTTGAAATCCATTTATCTTGTCCCACATGAGTCTTGTCCCCACTTTGTGACATGGTTTAGTAGGCACGGTGGCATTGGACTAATGGTTGGACCGGATGAGCTTTGAGGTCTTTTCCAACCTTAATAATTCTGTGATTTTGTGAGTTATGAGAACAAATCTTATTGATTTGTATCTGCAGTCATGTTTTTAGGCACATAGTTGAAGAAACCGCCCTCATTCCCTCCGAGTTACTCCTGACAGCGGCCACAGCTCGTGCCACACCTCGTGCCTCTGGAATGCTCATCTTGCATTCAGCATCCCGAGCTGAATAAATTCCCGCGCTCCTCAGAATAGATACGTATGCAAAATTAATTCGCAATCAAGCCTGCATGAAGCACGAGATGGCCTTTTAATAGGTGCAGAGTAGCAATTACCAATGCAAAGTGAAAGCCAACCAGCATTAAAGGGGCTGGGGGGGGGACACCACGCTAATTAGTTTTCTTGGGATTCCTCCACGCATTTGCCACTTGAAGGATTTCAATTTTCACGCTTCCCAGGGGGCTGCAAGGGCACCCTGGGAGCCATCCTGTCCCCATGGAGAGGGGATAGGGACACTTCCCTGTGGTCTCCCCCTCTGTGTTGCCCTGATGCTGCTGTGCTGGACCGGTCTCCATGGAGACGGTCACTGCAGCAACGGAGACCAGAGGTGCAGCTTAGGAGAGGATGTGAATGAGAGCAAGACCACCTCTCTCCCACAGCAAAGGGACCATCAGCTACACACATGCGTCTTTTCTGCTTCAGAGACTGTTTCCCTGCATCGGCAGGATAAAAGGGCTCGCCACTTGCGATCCAGCTGCCGCGTCCCATGCTGAAAGCGCTTTATCCTGTTGAAATGAGTCCCATGGGAGCCCACAATATCGAGCTGTCATGGTGGGTACGCCATCCAGAGGGAGCTGCGCTCGAGGCTGTCATGGCAACAGTTGATTGAATTTCCATAACCGCTCTCCCCATCAGAGGTGGGGACAGAGCCCAGGCTGGGGTCACTAATGCAGCAGCACTGGGGCGTGTGTGGCTGGGGAGCCCACAGAGGACAAAGCTACTCAAGAAGGGGCACTCCCTGCTCTGGCCACGACAGCACCAGCAATCACACAACTGCCCCTGGAACCCCATCACGGAGCAGTTCCTCACTCTCTCTTGCCCAGGTGGCACCAGCAGCCCATACGACCACAGCAGTGACAGTGACCACACAACTCCCTGCAGTTCACAGCTGCTCTGCCATCCCTTCCTTGCTCCACTCCAGATTAATCTCAGGTTCCTGCAAGATTGAGCCCATTTCATAGAATCATAGAATGGTTTGGGCTGGAGGGGACCTTAAAACCCATCCAGTTTCACCCCTTGCCACGGGAAGGGACACTTCCTGCTTATCGGGTTGCTCCAAGCCCCATCCAACCTGGCCTTGAACCCCTCCAGGGATGGGGCAGCCCCCACTCCTCTGGGCAGCCTGGGCCAGGGCCTCCCCACCCTCACAGCAAAACAATCCTACGATCTCATCTCAATCTCCCCTCTTTCAGCTTAAAACCATTCCCCTTCATCCTCTCCCTGCACTCCCTCATCAAGAGCCCCTCCCCAGCTTTCCTGTAGCCCCCCTTTATCTACTGGAAGGATTTAACAAATCCCCCTGCTCTCCCCATCCCATGTGCATCCACTCTGCCACCAGAGTGATCCGGGCACAGAGTTCTTGCTTGTATTCCTGCGTGGGTGCCCACTCCTCACGCTGGGCACACACGGCAGGCTGGGGGCTGCAGAGGTACCGGGTTGGGATGATGCCACAAGCTCCCATGTGCCCATCACAGCTGTTCCCTTCCAGCTCCAAATGCGAGGAAAACCTCCATTCAGTTCTGTAAACACCTTCCCATCAGGAGAACCCATAGCATTCCAGTACAGATTTAAGAAAGACTGGAGCTGAGAATAATTCCCAAACAGCAGCACAGCCTGGCTCCTCTAGGGCAGCTCCAGACCTACCCTGGCATCACACTGGGACACAGGCAGGCACAGCGCGGGGCACGGCAGAGCTCAGCTGTCCCCACACCAACCCCACAGCACAACCAGGTTTTTCCTTCTGCAAAAAAACCCCTTTGCTGGAGAAGAGAAAGGTGCCGGGGGGAAAGGGAGAGCTGAGGGTACCGGCAAGCCTCGACAATCCCCGCCGTTACCAATTATAATTTCTCTGCAAGGGTTTATTCCACCTGCCAAGCAGGCCAGAGCAGCAGCCGTCTGCAGCGAGAGGGCAGGCTGGCAACAAGGCCAGGGCGTCTCTCCGGGCATATGTCTGCAAGCATCCAGACCTGCCTGCGAACAGGAGGCACACGGACGTGATGTACAGCATCACTCCCTGCGGCACCGGCCAGAGACAGAGCATCCACTGCTTCACCCACTTGGCCGAGCCTCCCGCTCTAGGCAGGGTTGTTCCCTTCAGCGTGTTTTCCAGGGCTCAGTTGAAGCTTAATCAAACCCAAAGGAGGAGGTTCCTGTCTCTCCACCCCTGGAGCCTGCTCTCGTCCTGTCGCCACGCCATTTAAAACCCGTCTCAGCTCCTCATGCATACTTTAGCCTACACAACATGCAGCCAAGAGGTTATCTGCAGATCTACATCCCTGCTCCGTGTTACTTGGCAGACAATGAACTGCAGGCTCAGGGCGATAAGAGTAAGAGACACGGCTGTGGCAGCTTGGAGGTTTCCAGCCCTACGTGCTAAGCCAAAGGCTCTCCTGATCCTCCCTCTTCACTTTTGCTCTGCAGGCTAGGGGGTTTAAAGATGTTTCCACCTTACGCAGTCTCCTCTCTGCCAGCTTCTGTTCGGCCGGAGGGGATGGGGAAGACCTGTTGCATGGCCAGACTCCAAAAGCAGGTTGACTTTCCTGGAACTTTCAGAGACCCCTTTTCAGCTTCTTCCCACCCTCCTCTTAGGACAGAGAAGGGTTCAATACTGCTCCCTTGGCTGCAAAGGGAGCTGATGCCTTTTGCAGACCTCTCCCAAGAGGCATGGCCTTGGATCAGAGAGGAGGAGGCATTGCAGCCTGGATGCCCCCTTGCAGGAGGGCAAGGAGCCAGCAGGGTGGGACTGATCAAGCCCTAAGGCTGTCAGCTTTGGTGGACATAGTCCAGAGAGCATAAAGGCCCTTCCCTGATGCCCCCACCGAGGGCTGCGGCTTGACCTCAGCTTTCCCAAGCCTGGCCCCTGTGCAAAGCAGATATGCAGCCTGCCACAGAGGGGGCTGCACCCCCTGGACCCCCATCCCCTGCCATAGAGGAGGCTGCACCCCCTGGATCCCCATCCCCTGCCATAGAGGGGGCTGCACCCCCTGGATCCCCATCCCCTGCCATAGAGGGGGCTGCACCCCCTGGACCCCCATCCCCTGCCATAGAGGGGGCTGCACCCCCTGGACCCCCATCCCCTGCCACAGAGGAGGCTGCACCCCCTGGACCCCCATCCCCTGCCCACTCTGCAGCTCCTCAGAGGATGGGTCCCCACTGCATTTTGGGGATCACAAGTTGTCCGCTCACTTTGCACTTCACAGATTAATGACCCACCTTATCAACCTGCTGCCTCCAGATGCCTTCTTACGGCAGAGAGGAGAGCGAAGCCCCCTTAGGCATTGCAGAATCGTGCTTGCTCTCAGCTTTTAGGCCAAAATACCATTTTTGGCTGGAAAATGGGGAAATGCTTGGGTTTCCCACACCGACCCAGCAGCGGGCATGGGAGCTGGGAAACAGAACACGCAGCTGGCACCACCGGGTCCACCAGCATCCTGACTGCCCAGGGGTTCCATGCACCACACCAACCACAACCCTCACAGCTGGAGAAAAACACAGCCAGTGCTGGAAGGCCAAGAGCATCCTCTGCATGAACAGGAGGCGCCAGCAGAGTGGCACACGGCACAGGAGGTGGTCCGTCTTCCCTCCAGCACTGTACCAATCTCTCGCTGCACATCCAGCACAGCCATCTAGTGACTGTGCTTTAAATCGGATGAAACTCAGCCCTGGAGGCCCACCATTGATTTCCGTTGCCTAACGACAGGAAAGCTTTATAATCCTATTAACTAAACACCCTTTCAAGCAGCACTGGGAACTGCGCAAAGGAGAGTTGTGTAAGCAGTCAGAGCCACCCAGTGCAGTGCCAGGCTCCAAGAGGGGCTGCGTGGGATCCCCAAAAGTGGGGCTGCGACATCTGCAGTGCCAGTGGTGCTCCCCAAAAAGACACGGTGCATCCTACCAGCAAACACGTGCTTTGGCTGCAAGTCGCTAGCCTGAGCATAAAGAAGCCTTCCAGAGGAAAATGGTGCCCACACGTGCAAACTGGAAGGACTTCGTCCCTGACACACTGACGGATACCACTGTATTCCAATCCCTTCCTAATTATCAGCACCTTGGTCATAATTATAGGTGTTTCCCAGCAAAAGACAAACCGCTTTGGCCAAAATATATAAACATTTCATGGGAGAATGTGAATTTCATTGCAACTTGGTAAGGATAAAGGCTATATTCCAGAATACTTCTATTTGCAAAATGTTTCAAGATTGCTCCCCGACTCCTAGTTTGCAGCAACATCCAGTGTGAAAAACAAACCAAACAACTAAAACCGGAGTCAAGCTTGCAGAGGATGCCAAACCCTAATTTCCCACCCAGCCCTAGGTACCCCAGAGCCACGCCGCATTTCCATACGAGGGTGAGAAGTCTCCGCACCCCAGTGAGCTCAGAGGAAACACAGTTCAACCACACACAGGGATGGAGGTTGGAGCTGCCGCGGATAATGTGGGCAGACCTGCCACCAAGTGCCACGGGAGGGCTGTGCCTCTGCACAAGATGTAGATGCCTGGTTGATGCCTTGTCCGACTAAAAGCCCCTGGGGTCCAGCTCCCTTCCAAAAGGCATCATCGGGATATCCGCAGCGGTTACCCTGAGGAGGAGGGTCTGCGCGGAGGCAGGAGGGAGATAAGTGCATTTATACCAGTGGAAATGCACCTTCCCCAGGCTGTGGAGGCTTTTATCAATCATTTCCCCTTCCCTTTAATTAGTTATTCACACAGCACAGTGAATTGCCAGGCCTAATATTTTCCACGACAGGTTATGAATGCAGAGGCAAAGGATGGGCTCTTTGTCAGGTGACACCGCGCGCAGGCATCACCATCAGTGCCACGTGCAGTGACAGAGCAGGAGGCTGGGCACAGCTCTCCTTAAAAAAAAAAAATCCTTTCCCCTTTTAGTGCTTATCCCACTGGGGGCAAAATAAACTGCCCTCCGTGAGAGGAAAAAACGGGTCTGATTCCTCTGTACCGGGACAGAGCTGTGGGGCCACGGGCTCTGCCTTGCGAACCCACCACTCCAAGGCCCAGCGCTTGCACCAGTTGTGTTATTTTGGTGCCACCGAGGACGGCTCAGCCATCAGAATTGCCTGCCTGTCACCATGGAAATACTGAATGGGAGGGTTTGAAGCCCGCTGAGACTTTCAATCTCTGCCAAGTAAAACAGGACCCTTAAACCATGAACGCTCGTACAAGGAGAAGACATGTGCTTCCCTTGGTCTGCTGGGCACGAGGCAGCTCACGTGGGACTTCTTCCCAGGGAAAAAGCCACGTAGAGGAAGACATGCCCTGCTCCTCCAGCCCCATCCATCAGCTGCTCCTGCCCTGGGACTAGCTGCCCTCTCCCACCAGATCTGCCCCGCAGACACCCCACAGCTCAGGCAGCAGAGGTTCTCCGGGTCCTCGGAGCCAACATTTTTGCACACCTCAACTACCACTGCTGTGGGAAAACTCCTCCATCCCCTCCCAGCAGACTGTCCCACCCTGTGGGGCTGCTCGACTGCCTTGGAAAGGGGCTAGAAAGCAGCCAAGGGCTGTCAGCATTCCTGTTCCCTGTAATTCAGAGCAGGGCTAGAGCAACAGCCCACCCTGACCAGGGTGTTTCTGCCTGTCCTGGATCTTGCCACACCATCCCGGCCGCCCGTTGCTGTTTTTCAAGCCAGTGGTGTCTCCTCTCCAGGGAAGCGAAGAGCCATGACCCTGGACACAGTGCCGAGAGGGACGGGCAGGAAACACACGGTGGGAAATCTGCTGCGAGACGGAGGCAGCGGGGCCAGAGAGGCAAAGCGGGGTGGCTGCCAAAGATTTCAAAGGGGCCTACGGGATGCCCTGTGAAACGACCCTGAACTCCTTACCTTGGGCCGACAGCCTACACGGAGCCAGGCGGGTTCCTTCGGCGCTGAACACGGCCTTTGGAGTCTTTGCTTCCTGCCCTTGGGTCAGGCAGGGCGTTTATAGCAAGGGAGTAGGAAACAGATTGGGACCACATGGAGGAGGAAAGATAAAAAGGAACAGCAGATGTCCCGAGAAACCCATGAGGGTGCAAGCCAGACACAGGTTTTGGGGTAATACCAGCCAGCACGTGCCCGCGGGCAAGCTGCGAGCAGGCTGACATGGCCACGTCATGAATCCCAAGTAGAGGGAGAGCATCACCTCTAGGCTGTGCTGGCACTCTCTCCTCTGGTAACTCCAGTAGTGCTTCTCCAGCCACACAATCGATCCCTCAGCGCTGGTCAGCCTACAGCAGTCAATATTCACACCCCACCCCACTCGTTTTGTCTCCCCTCTCCTCCATTTCTAGACTCTACAGGGAAGCGGGGAGCCTTATCTGGGACGCCTTGACATCCCAGAGCCCTGGCACCATATCTAAAGCCTCTCTGATTTTCTCCAGATCCTCCTCAGAAGCAGGACAGACCAAGGGAAGGCTTCTCCAGCCACACTGAGTGCAGGCGAGTGACCCATTGGGGTACCTCTGCATCCATTCCCTCCACCCAGCTCCTTCACCCTGCTTCTTTCCTTCCTTGCCCGGATCTTTGAAATCCCTCTCCAGGCAGGGTGGTGAAGGACATGGTATTGCAGCTACAGAGAGCACATGATGCCCACCAGCCCTGAGGATAGGAGCCCACAGGCAGTGCTCAGCACTCGGCTATAAATCTTTGCAGAGGATGAACTCTCACTGCACTCCCGAGCCTTGAGGGAGCGGGAACTCTGTCCTGGAAGCCTGTGATCCCCTGGCACGCCACCGCCAAGCCGCCTTTGACGTCAGCTCATGTCTACAAACATTGTCTTTGACCCATGGCCAAAACTTGCAGGGAAACATCAGTGAAGAAGGCGAATATCCACAAAGATATCCCGCGGGGAGCCCGCTCCAAGAGCGCTGGGTGGCAAGAGGCAGCGGGCCAAAGGCAAACACGCAGGCGCAACCGAGGTGATTTGGGAGCCAAAAGGTTCCCAAGAAATCAAGTCATTTAAAATGCAAATCCCCAAGGGAATCAGCTGGGTGAACCCTCGCTACGGGTCACGCAGGCTGGACTCGGGCAGTCCCACCAGGGAAGCCTGCTAACATCTGGAGGCTCCGCTGCTGCCAGAGGATCCCGTGCAGCCAGGGGCTGCCCCAGGCAGAGCAAACTGGCGATTTGGGAGACAGCTCAGCGCCCAAACAGCTGCCAGCAGCTGTCACTGCCATTCCTGAATGCCCGGTGCTGCTCCAGCCACAGGGGCAGCAACAGAGCACATCCAACCCCACCGCCCCATGCGGGTATTTAAATACTGCTCTACCAACACTGACAGCACAGATGTGGCCGCCTGGAAAGCAGCAGAGGCAGCTCTCCCGGTCACCGCTGATGGAAAGGTCACACGTTTGCCTGTTGTTTACGGAGTGCTAGGGAAAGCTGGGGGATGGGTTGACTGGTAGCAGTGGGAACAAGCACAAAAGGGAGCTCTGGATCAGGGTTTTCTTTTCATACGAAGGAGACAGTGATTGGCATGGCTTTGCCGAGGTCTCACAGCGGGCCCATGGTGGCTTTGGGATTGGACCTCAGGTCTCCAAGGATGGAGCTGGCTCATATTACTCATCGTCAAGAAGCCAAACACAGCTCCTTCTTGGTAAGCAAGCCACAAACACCGAGCTCTGCTGAGCAGAGCTTGCTCCCCACAGCGGAGCCCAGCTTGGGGTGCACACTGCTTTCCAAGAGAGCTGGGCGCTTGCCATGGCCCTGTCCCCGTCACCACTGACCTTCTCAGCACCGATGAAGGCAAACCCAAGCCAATACCTCATAGAGAAATCAACAGTGCCATCTGCTGCACAGCCCCCTCAGCCCTGAGCAGCCCGACAGCCCACGCAAGGCTTTTGCACAGATTTGCACAGCTCACATCAGTCACAACAGCATGAAAAACACATCCCCAGCTGGCACCAAGTGAGGCACAGAGGCATCGCTGCAGCAGAAGGTGACCCCACAGCTGTCCTGATGGTCACCCACAGCTGAAGGGCTGGGGACAGCCTGTGCTTTGCACGGAAGAGCGACGGGACGCAGGATGGGGAGGCAGAGCAGGACAAGAGACTGTCCCAGAGTCCATTGATTGACCGCAACGTGTGAAGGAGGTGAAGGAAGAAGGAAGTTCATTTGGCAAAAAGCAAGTGAGAAGCACATCTTCCAGCCTCTCGATGGGGAAGGGAAGGGGGGAAGAAAGCAAACAGTCCTAAACACCCACTGAGCCTTGGCAAGCTAGCTGACACCACCCCAAGCGTCTGCTTTGGAGAGAAATCCCAGGTTCTGGCACTAGATACCAGGCACTCCCACGTGTACTTTGTCACCCTGATATCTCAGGGAAACTGCAGGCATTGGGAACACTCGGGAGAGCAGGGTCAGTCCGAGGGAGCTCATAGCAGCTCCTGTGCTCCTCCAGCCCCAGCAGCCGGGTGTAGTTGCCAATTAACCACCCCAGCTCCACAAGTGATTGCAATTCGGTGGCAGGTGAAGCAGTTTCTCTTCATACACTGCCTGGAAAGCCTGCTGGCATCCCCCAGTGAGACATGGGTTGCTATAGCAATGGGAGAGGTATCAGAAGCAAACACAGGGTTGATGGATAGTGCTGATTGCTTTTAAGATTGCCATGTGAGATCAGGCCCCTGCTTCTCCAGGTCCAGTAGCCGGGCACTGTATAGGGAACGGCGCGGCGAAAATACCGTGAGGAACTGAAAAACACAACCTCAAAGATGCCCAGAATAAACAAACTTCTGAGAAGCCCCTCCTTTCTTCGCATAAAGTCATCTCAAAGCAAACTGACCCCAGAGATTAACTGCACGGAGTTACAGGACGTCAAAGCAATCATGACAGCATCACAGAGATTTATCCCGGAGCCTGCAGCAGTCGCTGCATCCTCTGCTCGCGTCTGATCAGCCCTGTACGCGGGCACTTACACACACGCATGAGTGGGAGCTCCAGATGGAGCAGCTGAACCACGCTGAGGAGGGACTTTGCATCTCTCCACCCGCTTCCTCCCAGACCCTGCTGCCAGCTGGACTCTCACTTGCTGTCACTTGTTGCCAACTCTCCCTCCTACTGAAGGCAAAGCCCCACCGAGAGTTAACTTCAGCCATTGGAGTCACTTCAGACACAGCTCCCTTCTCTTCCTCAGAGCAGATGACAGACACAGAAACAAAACCAGCTCCAGCCTTGCCTGCCTGCACTCAGGCACTCTGTGTCCTGCCCTTCGCCAGCTCCAAGACCGTTTGTCCACCATCTGCTCCCTTCTCCAGCCCAAACGGCCAATAAGGGAAGGAGGGGACGAGTCTGCAACCTTTGGAGCTTCGTACAGGATGGAAGCCGCCTTCTGACGCGGCTCACGTGCAGGTTTCAGATCTAAGGGCTGAAATTCAGCCTTGCACACCAACCTTTGCTTTCCCATGTCATGGCACCACGAACACCACACCTGTAGCAATTCGGGCAGAGATGAAAAAACCCTCCTTGTTTGCTCAGTTTATTTACCCGGCAGCGCTCAGTTTTCCCAGTTGTTTGTGTGGGTCTTTCCCTTAGCAACCAGAGAGAGGAACATTTATGAGGCCTGAAAAATGTAGCTGTACAGCCGTAAGAACTGGCAGGGCGCGGCTGCGGGTGCAGCTGGAAATTCCTCTTAACTCATAGTCACAAATGACGGGACTTTGATAAACAGCACCCCTTAAACAGCAGAGAGGTTCGTCCTCCTCACGTAGGACGCGCAGAAGCGGAATCAGGAATTCTAAGCTGTGCTCCCCACTGTGCCACCCACCACACAGGATCCTAGGGTTGTAGAAAATACCTTTACGTGCCTCAGTTTACCCTTTATAAAATACAGATAAGGATGAGAAGCGACGGGAAGGCTAAAGCTGAGACCGTACCACACAGCATTCCATACGAATGCAACGCACATTTCCCAACACAGAAGGGAGACTGAGCTCTGGACATCTTCTAGACACCTTTACACCTATAATTTTCTGGATCTTCCCAGCGTGATGACTCTCCACAGCCACGGTGACAGAGTACTCTTGTTCTTGACCCTTGGCAGAGTTAGGATCCAAACCCCGGTGTTTTGGCTGTCAGTCCCCTTTTCCAAAGAGACCTGCCACGATCCAGCATTGGCACCAGCTCCTGCCTCACACGTTTACCCCCATGAGGACTAATTTAGTGTTGTTTATAGGGCTGGATTAAGGGAAATAAAGCCCAGGCCAAATGGATGCACTGGGTGCAGAAGGAGGCTCCGGTATGCACATTTTCCAGTCCAAAAATGGTTCCCAGACCACTTTTCCATCACAAAATCTGCCCTTCCCTTTATTCATTCCTGGGCTCCCAGGAGCCATCACTGCCCACTTACCTTCCCACCACCCCCACAAGGGCAGCAGTGCAGGCACTCCCCTTCCCCTCCCAGAGTCGGGGGAGAACGTGGGAATGGGAATAGAAAGTATAAAGCCAGAGCAGCATCAGGACCAAACAGAGAGCCACATCCTCATGAGACCCTCCCAAATTTCATGCCTTTCACACCCTCCCCCACCCCAAAAGCACCAGGGGGTTTGCCAACACAGAGCTTTTGTCCACCTGGGCTCAATTGAGCTTCATTAACGCACCAAGCAGAGAGACAACGGACCTCCTGGTGCCACTTGGCCTGAGCGCTGCAGCCCTGGCTCGCTGGCACAGCACGCAGCAGCCACGCAGCTCCGTGACGGCTGCAGCATCACAGCGGCACCTGGACCCTGTCCCAAAGTGTCTTGCTTTTATTCCCAATCCTTCATCCCCACTTTTAGTGCTTGCATCCACTCATTGCACAGGTAGCAAGCAGAAAAATGAGGATTTCCATCCCTCCCCCCACACACACACGCTGTTTTCCTCTGCCAGGGATCTGCCTTCTGGCACGTACAGTGCCCCCCGACCCCAGAGTGGCACCTGCAGCCACAGACCCGCAAGGAATTCCCGATGGAGCCCCCCCATCCCCACACAGATCACTGTTTGCAGACAGGGATGCTGGGGGCATCCCTGGGGTACCAGGGGGATGCGGACAAGGATGCGGGGGATGTGGAGAGGGATGCTGGGGGGAGGACATGGGATGCCAGGGGAATGCAGACAGGGATGCTGGGGGGCATCCCTAGAATGCTGGGGGGGACACAGACAGGGATGCTGGAGGGCATCCCTAGAATGCTGGGAGGGACACAGACAGGGATGCTGGGGGGCATCCCTAGAATGCTGGGGGGGACACAGACAGGGATGCTGGGGGGCATCCCTAGAATGCTGGGGGGACACAGACAGGGATGCTGGGGGGCATCCCTAGAATGCTGGGGGGGACACAGACAGGGATGCTGGGGGGCATCCCTAGAATGCTGGGGGGACACAGACAGGGATGCTGGGGGGCATCCCTAGAATGCTGGGGGGGACACAGACAGGGATGCTGGGGGGAGGACAGATGCGGACAGGGATGCTGGGGGGCATCCCTTGGATGCTGGAGGGAGGACGTGGGATGCTAGGGGAACGCAGACACGGATGCTGAGGGGTCGGGGACAGGGATGCCGGGGCAGGGAGGGTACAGATGCGGACAGGGATGCTGGGGGGCATCCCTTGGACGCTGGGGGGACGGGGACAGGGATGCCGAGGGGGGGGAACGCGGATAGGGATGCCGGGGCTCGCGGACGCGGGTGCCGGGGTGGTCCCCGGGGGTGTCGGGCAGAGCAGGCGCCCCCGCAGCGCTCACCTGGGTGTCGATCATCATGGTGCCCCGCGCATAGCCCCCGGCGCGCCGCCCCGCCGCCCATCGGGGCCCCGACCCGCAGCGCCGGAGCGCGGAGCGGCCAGTGCGAGCGGGGGGCGGGGCCGGCGGGGAGGGAGGGGCCGCGGGGCGGGGCCGGCGGGACGGACACCTGCGGGCGGACAGACACACCGACACCTGTGGGCAGGCACAGCGACACCCACATCCCCGGGCGGACACACGGACAGCCGTGGGCAGACACACGGACACACACATCCCCGGGCAGACACACAGACAGACATTGGGAGACATACAGACACCTGCAGACAGACAGACGGACACATATGCGCAGGCACACGGATACCTGTGTGCAGACACACAGACGCCCGTGGGCAGACACACTGACACCCACATCCCTGGTCAGACACACAGACACCTGTGTGCGGACACACAGACCTGTGGGCAGACACATGGACAGCCATTGGGAGACATACAGACACCTGCAGACAGACAGATGGACACGTGTGTGCAGGCACACGGATACCTGTGGGCAGACACACAGACGCCCGTGGGCAGACTCACGGACACCCACATCCCCGGTCAGACACACAGCCAGCCATCGGGAGACATACAGACACCTGCAGACAGACAGATGGACACGTGTGTGCAGACACACAGACGCCCGTGGGCAGACACACTGACACCCACATCCTGGGCAGACACACGGACATCTGTGTGCAGACACACAGACCTGTGGGCAGACTGACAGACACCCCCATCCCTGGTCAGACACACGGACACCCATGGGTGGACACATGGATACCCATGGGGAGGCACACGGACACCCATGGACAAACACATAGACACCAACACTCATGGGCAGACACACAGACATCTGTGTGCGGACACACAGACCTGTGGGCGGACACATGGACACCCATAGGCAGACACACAGACAGCTGTGCACAGGCACATGGACCCCCCCATCCCTGGGCAGACACATGGACACACACGGGGGCACACACGGACATTTGCACCCATGGGCAGACACACAGACACCAACATTGGTGGGCACACACCAGGACACCTTTCCAGGTGCAGCTTCTGCCTGGTGGCTTGGACATCCTACCCCTGTTTGGGTGCCCACCCCACTCCCTGAGGAGGTGGGTGCTGATGGGGGAGCAGGACCCGTGGGTGAGGGGTCTGGAGCACGAGTCAGAGTGGCCGAGGGAGCTGGGGCTGTTTAGCCTGGAGAAAAGGAGGCTGAGGGGAGACCTCATGGCTCTCTGCAGCTCTGAGGGTGTAGTGATGTGAGTGCTGGTCTCTTCTCCCAGTAACAAGTGATAGGATGAGAGGAAATGGCCTCAAGTTGTGTTGAGGGAGGTTGAGACTGGATATCAGGAATCATTACTTCACTAAAAGGGTTTTCAAGCACTGGCAGAGTCCCTATCCTTGGAGGTATTTAAAAGACATGGAGATGTGGCGCTTAGGGACACGGTGGTTTAGTGATGGACTTGGCAGTGTCAGGTTTACAGTTGGACTCAATGATCTTAAGGGTCTTTCCCAACCTAAACAGCTCCGTGATTCTGTGCAAAAGCACCTTACAGGCCTCGTGAGGGAGCGCGGGGCGGTGGGGAGGGTTTGGCGACAGCGCTGCTGTGCAAGCTATAAATAGGAGAAGAGCTTCAGGGCAGAGAAAGGGGTCATTTGCTGGGCGAGATGCCCCTGCGCGCACTGCTGCCAAGCTCTCCCCAGCCAGACACCGCTAACGAAGCGAGCCTGGCACCCTGCCGTACGGGGACCGCGCACCAACATCCACCTCCGGCTGCTTCATCTCTGCTCAACCCAACGCCGGGCATGGAGGGACCTGGGGAAAAAGCTGCTGGAGATTTCGGCGCACAGTCGGAGCGCTGGAGCGTGAGCCGGTGAGACAGCCGAGGCTGAGAGGAGCGAGGTTGCCCTGGAAACAGAGGCTGCATGTGAACGGCTCCAGTGCTCCTGGTTTATATTTATGAGGCTGATGACATGTGTCATTATAGAGTGATGTCAGGAGAAACAGGAGCCGAGAGAAGGCTGTGTTGCTCTCCATGGCCGAATGCTCCCAGTCAGTGCAATGTTCCTGGCTTGGGGGTGCAGAGCTGGCCACTCCTGGGGACCTCTGGAGACACCACACAAGTGCCACCGTGTCCAACAGCCCCCTGTCCCACGAGCCAACGAGTGGGAAGAATCAACTTTCTCAAGGACGCAGTGGAATTCCATGACACAGCACAGCCCATCACACCTGACCTAGAGCCCATCCCGCTCCTCTGTGGCTCCAGACCAGCAGAACCAGCAGCTCTGGATGGAGAGCACAGCCAGGAAAGGAAAAGGTGCTGCCAGAGCCCTTCCTGGCAGTAGATGCTGCTACAGAGCAACATCATTCTAATTATAGTAACAGTGTCAGTGCTGAACAGTGAGAAAAATACATACTTCAAAAGGCCTATAAGGATGTAATTTGCTGCTGGAAAAGCTTATTAAAAAAAGCTTTTCTAAAAAGTAATTTGTACTCATCTGACTTGCTTTAAATTGGCTAAAGGTTCAGCGGGGGGTAAGAGGGAGAGGCAGGGGGGAAGGCAAACAGCAGATTTCTGGTTAAAACTCCCTTGCTCTTCATACAGCTTTATACTAGTTTTCCATGAAACAGCAACATTTGGTGGATCTGTGTTTAATCTAAATATAGCCCAGGAAAAGTCAAGTCAGTGCAGCATCACTCTTAGGCTTAGAGAAAGGAGGGAGTCGGGTGGGTAGGCAGACATTTAAAGTCACTTCTTTGATGCATTTTGAAAGCGATGCTTTCCTAAATTATTTGGCTGCGTAGATCAGAACTGCAGGACCGGGGATTTAGTGTGAGGAAAGTGCAACCCACTCCTGTAAATTCCTTCTCCGGTCCTTGCTGTCCCCAAAAGTGCCCATCACCGTGGCTCCACCTGGAGAGCGGCTGTTGCTCTCTGCAGGGTTCAGCTCACAGGGATTTGCAGCAGGGTGAAGCAGAGCAGATGGCAGAAAATAGCAACCCTGGTGTCTGGAGCTGCCCTTTTGGATTAGAGCTGAGAAATAAACTCGCTTTGGTCATCTCATATTCACCAGTGAGTGACCAAGACTCATCCCTGTGCAGACCCGAGACGAGATACAGTCCCTTCCCTAAAAAAACCCCAGGCTAAACCAGTAGGAGAGTAAACCCAGACGTTTTGCAGGGAGCTCACAGCCTTCCAGCTCCTTTCCATCACTGTGCTGCTTTTTCTGCATTAAACCAGCCGGATGCACGTGGCTATTCCCCAAGCTGGTTTTGTGCAGGGAATGTGTAACTGATCTTCTTCTCCTTCCTCATCCATGTCTGCTCAAAGAGCATCTCCTTTCCATGCCCTGCAGCTGCAGATCTCACACAGAGAAGGTTGGACTGGGCCAGTCCTTTCGTAACTATTGCTGCATATCAAAGTGGTTCAAAATGGCATTTCTGGTCAATAATGTGTGGGAACGCTCAGGGAAACCTGAATAGGAGTGAAAATGGGTGCTAGCCTGGCTAGTGGGAATGATTCTTGTCTTATCTTTGGGGAGAACAAGAGGATCACGGTCTGGCCCCATCTACGATCATATTCTGTGCTGGAAGTTTCTATTTCTCGCCCCCTGAGAAGTTTTCCCTTTGGGGATGAATGCGCCATGCAAGTCACCAGCTGGAACAAGGAAAGAAAAAGCCTGTCAGAGGGGTTCTTAAATTAGATGGACAATGAATCATTGTCTGTTTCAGCAGAGCAGAAAGGGACGGATGGAACAAGGGGCCCTTGGGAAGGCAAGAAGCTACCGATCTAAGGCTTGGTTAGGGATAAACAGAATCTGAGTCAACAATAAACAGGGCTTGAGTCAGAAATACCTTGACAGCATGATCAGATCCTCAGGTGGCTTAAATTGTTTGATGATTTATTTATACGTGGTGATTCATTTTTCATACAGTTCTGCATGCATGTTTCCCAGCCCAGATTCCCTTGGCACAAAGACATGCGAGATGGCGTTGCCCCCTGTGAGGAGTGGATAAAGACCCCACAGGCAAGACTGGCAGTCTACCACGTGCCTCAGTTTCCCCACTGAGCAATGGATGTCAGTGGGGAACTCGGATCAGAAAGCTGGTCCCTGCGAAGCTCCTACTCTGCCCACAAGTCTCAAGCTGCACAATCCAAAACGAGAGAAGAGATTGCTGCCGGTGTTGGGGGAAGGGAATTAATCAGCAGGAGATGACAACAGAAGTCCAGGCTTTCATTAATTAGCGGAGGGCATGAGCTGATTCAGGGAGCACCTCCCATGCTCCACTGCGGAGCTGCTTCAAATCACAGCCCTGCCAAGCAGAAGCGTGTCAGGTAACATGTGACACAAGACCTTTCCCTGGGGAGACGCTGCGGGACTGCCGGGAGGATAAACATGTTCGGCACTGCACAAATCAGGCCGTTACCACGTCAATGACAGGGCCTTGGATTCAGCCAAAGGGTGGCTGGGAAGCAGAGCCGGACGCCGAGCCTTTCACAAGAGCTTTTCAGAACAGGTCTCCCAGAAACACAGAGCAGCCTCTATCACACATCATCGGTGCTGCAGAACCTCCTCTCAGAGTGGATTTAGTACAGGCTACGAACACCTGCACAGGAATTCAAGTAATTCAGTGCGTTCGAAGGAAGCTCAGTGGCTGCAAAGACAGAGCAGTTTAGAGCAGAATTAAGGCATAAAGGGAATTAGCCACTGGCCCAGCGCCTCTACGGCTTTGTGGCTGCTGTATCGCTTCACGTTTTGATTGGATCAGAATGCTTTTCCAAGAGATCTAGCCCAGCCCAGCCACATATTGCGAGCTTGATACCGATACTGGGAGATAAAATTATCTGGCTTGCCCAGTGCAGATCACATTAGGCAGTTCCTTCTGACTTGTAAAGGAATCCCTATGCATACACATAGCAACGGGCATAATAAGGCCCTACTTTCAGCCGTGGCCTTCAGATACTCTCTTACAAATAAGAAATACACAGCATTAATCCTGGTTTTGGTGTGAATATATATTTTGTAAAATCTTTGGATGACAAGATCTTTCTTCACCCTTTTGTCTTAGATGGGGTGCCTGGTTAACCAGCGCAGGCGTCTTCGCGGGGGTGTGGGGCTGAAGGTATTTTGTGTACCTTAACTATATTATGGGTATTCTGAAAGCTTTTCTAATTAGTCTTCTGGAAGATGGAATTGATGCTGGCCAGTGCCATTCTCGGCCGGCTCACACAGGACTGAAACGGCTCGTTAAGACATCTGAAATAAGCAGCGAGGCCCTAACGCTTTGAATACTTGATACGCTGCCATGCAGCAATTTTCTCATGTGAAGAGAAGCAAGAACAGTAAGGCACCTCTTCCTCTTTTTCTCTCTTTCTGCCAAATGAGCTTTTTTTCTTTTCTCTCTTTTTTTTTTAGCTGTTCCCTTAGAAACAGGCAGCTTAGCCCTTTTACCCCTCTTCTCCTGTACTCACCATAGAGGACGGCAGCAGTGCTCGGCACAGCCGCTCCCTGCTGCTCTCTGTGCTCTCTCTCCATATTCCCACTAAACGAGCACAGTACAGACCTGCACAGCCCTTTGGTAAATGCCTCGGGAGGTAACAGAGGAGATGTTTATGGCAGATGTGCTGCAGCAAGGGAGGTGGCACCTCTTTGCTATGACCTCAGTTGACAATCACGCAGCTGTTGTTGCCAAGCCATGGCTCTTCCCCTGTGTTTGGAACCCCCCGAGTGAGCTGTCAGGCTTTGAAGGCTGCAGAATACCTGCTTCAGCTTCTCATCACATTCACGCGAAGAAAACGTTAACCCCAGGCCGCTTCCAGCTGCGGATTGAGCTCACGGTTTCACTAGAGTGTTTCACTATGAAATGAAATCACTCTGCTTGCTGGAAATGCATCAGCCCTCACTGTCAGGTCCAGCAGCTTCCAGCCAATTTATTTCACAGAGCTTAGAAAAGTTGGAGAGAACCGAGGCAATGGATAGGAAGATGAACTCTCAATATCAGATTTGCTGTGCTGGAAAAGATTACGTGATCTACAGAGACATGTGAACCAGGGAGAAAGTTCAGAGCACATCTGTGATTGAAATAAACCCAAAGAAGTTCAGTCTGGGTCTGAGCTGTGCCAGTTCTGTCTGCACACTCGCGTCTCCAAAACACAGATTGGAATCTGGAAGAGAACTGCTGGATGAATTCACGCTATTTGTTCTGTCAGACCACGGTTCTCGCTGGCATTAGCTCTCTGCTGAGGTCCAAGAAGTCCTGCTGCACACTGATCAGGGATAACATGCTCTGAGCGCAAGTCTCCTCCTGATCCTAATAGTGCAATTTCAAATTGCAAAGCATGAAAATTTGTTGCCCTGCAAGATTTTTTTTTTAATTTAAGTGGAAAGGTCTTTACTAAAGCTCCACGTCTTCTCCACAGGAATGTCAAATACCATTTTGATCCTGCTAAGCCTTGGGAGCATGCTCAGGCAAAGGCGTCTGCAGCCTTGCTATGAGGACAGCTTTGCATCTGATAACTGACATTTCAGGTGCCTTTTTGTGTGCTGCAGCCTCAGGCAGGATGTTTGTATTTACAAAGATTAAAGATTCTCACCTCCACTTTGGCTGCTGCTTCCAAAACACAAGACTCCTGTTCTCCAGAGAAACTATCCACATGTTCCTTTCTCAGTCTGTTCACACTGGGAACAAAAACCCATGGTGGGACATGCTCTGCAGGAGCTAATATTCCGTGTGCTTGATTGCTTGGAGGACATCTCTGCAGGGATCAGAAGGTCAATCTCGCACCTCTTTGTAGTTCTTATTCACTATGGAAAAACATATGAGGTTAATTTCAGGAGGCTTCTAATCATTCCATAAATACTCTGGAGAAAGCACCTTGGAGGGTTTGTGGGAGAGGAAGTTCCTGTTGAGATGGCTTTCTTCCTGCCAGGGTGCCATGATCCCATTGGCTTTGTCCATCAGGATGATCATATGGCAAGTCTTGGTGAACTCAGACTTTCTTGACCAGCCCTCCAAATGTGGCTCTTCCATAGTAGAAGTCCCCTTCTCTGTCAGGGCTCTTGAAGAGTTCCTTCTCTCATAAGGGAACTGGCTTCAAGGGTCATGGAAGTAGCCAGGTTGGATGGCCCCCACTGTATCACTTGGGGTCTCAGGCTCTCAGGCACTGTGGAACACCACATCCATGTGCAGGTAGAAGAAGTAGTGCACCTCCTCCGTGCTCATCTCCACTATGTACTTGTTAATGGCCTCCATCCTGCACACGGAGAACTCTTGCCAGCTGGGGTATTTCTTGATAGGGACAATGACAAACCTTTATCCAGGTTGCAGCTGGAGACTGGGAATTGTCTCAGGGTGGTCAGTGAAGATATAATCATTTACTTGATTGCCTTTCATGAAACGTTTCTCTGCAGACTCCAAGAAGTGGCTCACAAACCGTGTGTGTCTGTGCAGACACGTGAACAGCACAGCAGAGACGAGGGGGTGCCTGGTGGATTGTGAAGGGTATGTTAATGAATGGAAGAGGACAAGAGATGAAGAGTGTTGACTAGTTGTTGCTCCAAGGATCTGTACACTATACATGCAATAGGTAAAGTACGGTGAAGGACAAGGCACGAGTGGATTATCCCTGCTTTGACCAACCAACCACCAACTTACGGCTCTAAATCCCCCGCGCCAGTTCTTCAAAATCACTGACCACGCTTTAGGTACCTTGGGTGCGAGTCTGTTATCTTGTAGGCTTGTATGATTGCGGACACAACCTATGCACAAGAGTTCACTACAAACTGGGACAGATTTCAGCTCTGCTGAGGACAAGGAAAGCCAACGTGAACTTTCCACAGAGAAAGTGCATCGACCCGAGAACTGTGCCCATCGAGTGGTTCACTTACATTCCAATGGTGAAGGCTCCACCTCCAAGTTGAGCTTCAGGGGCCTGTAGGCACTGTCTAGGATCTCAGAATTGAGGGTTTCTTCCCAGATGATGGGGGCCAGCCGTGGTGTGACTGTCAGCGCATCCTGACGCGTGGAGGAAAAGAAAGGGAACGTTAATGAAATGAAACTCTTCTTTTTGGTTTCAAGGCCAGTAAATGGGAAAGAAACACTAAAAAGGCAGCTAGAAGAAGAGAGCGTGTATCAACATTAACTCATATATGGTATTTCCTTCAGATCTTTTTCCCTGACCTCTTATTTAAGGTTACCAAGCATGGATGTTTCAGTTCCTGGGACGATACTAAGCAAAACCCCAAGGACCTACTAAAATCTCATTAAGGCTTCTAAGACTTTTCTGCTGAGGGGAGTTTAATGACCACTGAACTCACAGAAGGAGAAGCTATGCATATAGCTGGTGCCGATTGCTACGTACCGATTAAAACACAAGTAATAATATGAAAATTACTATAAAAATAAACCCCATTGCTATGTTATTAAAACACAGCTTGCAGCGTGACAGTTTATTTCCCCAGCATTTATATATAGCTTTAACACATTCAGATGCAATTTAAAATTCTGTATGTGAGCCAGCATTCAAATGTGTAACGAAGTTATAGAAGGGCCTTAATCTCCCGTGTGGGTAGTGGAAATAATGAACGTACATGCAGCAGAGTCTGATTATGCCTTGTTACAACTATGCAATGCTATTTGAACTTTCTCCTTTGTTTTCAGAGCACTGTGAGACTTTATTACCTTTTTGATATTAAAGCGAGATGTCATTTGTAATGTGTCATTTACCCCAGCCCACTCAGATTCGCCCCAGACCGTGATCTGGAGCACTGTGCTAACGGCGTTTGTCACGCACGGCATAGGGCCACGTGTGGGGGCTGAAGCAGCCTCCCGTCTGACACGCTCCCAAGGCAATAACAGCACAAAAACCAAACTGAGGAACCTGTGGGGAGCAGTTTGATGGCTGAGGCAGTGGTATACCTTCAACCCAGATCTAATACTTTCAGTCCGAGTGGATATTAGAATAACAATTCCGCTCCCTCCTATAGTAATGCATATGATTAAAAGATTAAATTATAGAGAAAGAAGAATTTCATTTGTAGAAAACGTACTAACTATTCTCTTTCTGTGTTAATCATACTTATTTTGGAAGGGGGAGGAGAGAAGGAAATCAGCAAGTTTATTTCTCTAAGCAGGGCTTTTTTCCATCTCCGTTGTACAGACCCTCTCAGTACACGCTAGCGAACTCCCTTCAGAGTGCTATAAGCTACATGATTCTCTTCTCATTTGGTCCATTTTATATCAGCTGATTTCACACATTAATTTATTCCAACACAAACCAGAAACATTCAGGCCTAGCACATCCTGCTGAAATAGGAGGGGTGGTGGTGGTGGGGAAACTGGTGTGTACGAACAGGGTGTGTTTATTAACGCGGAAAAGAATGGTGGCTGTTGAAGGTGAAACGCTAGAGATAAGAGTCAGGTCATAGCAGCCGGACCAAAGGAGACTGTTAACAAACATGAGCTGACAAGGAACATTCGCTTAAGTCACTTCTTAGCTGCTGCTGCTGCCTGAAACCTTTCCTGTCTGTTTAAACTCACTGGTTTGACTGCTTCTCATAGATGTTTGTCTGTATGAGTTTCTGCACTTTGTTCCAGTGTAAGACCCAGCAGGCTGGTTGAAACCATTGCTGAAGGTCATACGAGGCACATTTTGCCCTGAGATGGATTCAAAGCTCTCCCACAGCTTGTCACAGCTACAACACAGCTCCGAAAAGTATTTTCCACTGTCTCTCAACTATTACATATCTCCCATCTCAACAAAAAGTCTCTAACAGCAACTATGTAGACAGGCTATGTGTGCACTAATGAATTAATTGGGAATTTACAGTAGGTGTGTTAGCAGGTATACAGTGACTAAACTCAATCCTATAGCAGCATAGACAGCTGTAGATACACCCACAGGATTAGACTTCTCTTGGAACAATGGACTGTTCAGTGTCAGTACCAGGACTTTGAAACTGTGAGCACTACCGAGCCAGAACACCCAAACCAAAGTCAGCAGAAACAAATAACTAAATTCAAACAAAGAAACTTACTTTGGAGCCAGCGCTCTTGGCTGCTGATAAAATAATCTGTAAAGAGGAAGAAATATCCACTGAATAACACATGAATATGCCTGGAAGAGAGGAAGAGCAGTTTAAAGGTCAGGAAATAAAAAGACAGTACTTACTCAGGGAAAAGCTGGATTAGCTTCCCTTCTGTGTGTTGGAGTTTCACGGAGCTGCATGATGGAGTGGGGAAAAAAAAAAAGGGATTGTAATATTTTTCCTAAAATACAAAACAGCTTCAGGATCTGCTGCTGTACTGATGGGTGTCCGAGTGGTTGCTGTGCACAACGTTCTGTCTGATGCAGTGTCAGACGTTGCCTGTGTGCACGTTTAAGTGCTGTCAGATGAGTAACAGCTTTGAAATAGGGCACTCAGCAGAACATGGACAGACGGACACTGGCAACTCTCCGAGACTGTGGGTAAATCAGAGTTTAGGGGTCAAAAATCTAGGGGAGCACGTGCTTGTTTTCTGTGGTGCCTGCAGCCCCTCCAAGCTTGATACCACTTTCCAGTTTCATCAATATTCTCTCAAAATTTCCCCCCAAGCATGAATGAAGACACCAGACGGTACCACTCTGCAAAGAGTCTCCTGGGGATTCTCCTTTCCTGCCCCTGACCATCTTCTTGCACTTATCACCATAGTGTACAGAGAGTGATGGCATAGAACTGGGGTGATGGGCAAGGACAGATGCTAATGAACAGATAGAAAAAAGAAGAATAGAAGTTATTATATCAAACTGAATAGTCAAATTAATACAGAAATAAAAAAAAGGCTTGAGTGCCCCGGTTATTTTAACGCACTTTCAGCTATTATAATAGCCACAGTGTGCTTCCATGTGTCTTCACAGAGCAAATATCTAATCCCTCAGGACAAGTTATACACATATTTTGAAATATTGCATCATTAGGAGCACAGCTGATGCTACAGCATTTGTAGCTCTGCTACAAATCTGCAAGGACACTGGAGCCAGAGGAGTTCAGAACATCTCCTTGCATCTTAAACCATCCCATTAACATCCACCATATTTATTCTCAAGTGATTTAACAGATGTGGTTGCAGTTAGTGACAGAATATTCTAACAAACAGAAAAACAGTTCAAGTGTTGTTAGTAGTTACTCAGGTCCCTTGAATTTGTGCAGAGAGGTTTTTTTACAAGTGATACGGTTACAAGTAGCTGTGCTACTCCCAAATGAACTTGCTTGACCTTCCAGAACAAAGCAGTACTTTATCTTCGAGCCCTGGCTTAGAAAGTGTTCTGGACAGCAGATAAATACCTCACTTGTTGACTGTTCTGTGGAAAAATATTCTTTGCCGATCAACTCTTTCAGATTTCTAAACGTGTATTTCAGATTTCTAAACCTGAAATAGTGATCTGCGAGCAGTGTTGTTCAGAAAATGAAAAAAAGAAGGGATATCTGTGGGAAGAGCTTCGTCTGTGCCACAGAAAAGATTCCCTTGCTGGAATCCATTATTACACAGGCTGCCTTTGACCGTGATAACCTCAGACTGTGCCACGGCACAGACGTGTGCAAACCATGCCTGAGCCTTGAACATGAACTGCAATACAAATCCACTGCTTGCACTTCCAGCTTTCCAGGTTCTCATATTACAATTAGCACCACAACGAGTTAACTTTACCCTGGCTGAGATCCAGCTAGAAAGCACTGCACAGAGCCTACGTTTCATTTACAGCACATTCGTCAGGGTTTTTTTTATTTTAAGAGGCAAAAATTAGCTCCTTTCGCTCATTCAGTGCAACAGAAACTAAGAAAATTACAGAAATCTGTTGAACTAAATCCATAAGCTCACTGACAGTAGTTCAGTCTTGTCAGTTCACGCCAGCAAGATTTGACTGATCTCATGTGTAGAGCTGCTTAATCTTCTGGATGGATCGTTTCCACCAGTCTTCCCAACGCTGAGCTGTCAGCAGCTGAGCTGCACTTTCTTCCTTGATCTGGGCAAACTGCTGCTCAAGCTTACATTTGTATTTCTGTATAAACAACAAAAGGAACAATAAAGGACAAAATCAATAGCGAGGAAATAGAATTTTACTGTGCCTACATCCAGGTCCTGATCCAGTGTGTCAGAAGATTGTGTACAGGCCACTCATTTTCTGCCTTTGACAATGTAACTATATGAACAGTGAATTATTCATGGCCTTCCTTCTGTATTCTCTTTAAAGGCTTCTGAAACTAATTTATCAGCCATATTTAAATTTTGTTAAAAATTCAAGATCTTCATCTCGCTGCCATTAGCCTCTATGATTAAAGAGCTGCCTTCTCCAGCGAAAAGAGAGGAGAGCGCACATCTCCAACACAGAACACACTCTGATGGAAAGATCAGCCTCTGTGGTCCAAGGCTTGAGCTGTAGGAAGGTGAAAGGAAACAAGCTGCATTGAACTGGCATTAAAACCGCATTAAAAGTGACAGCAGCGACTTTTTAATTGTGATGTTGCTGAAATGCACCAATTAAAGTGTCCTATTTCCAACACCATCCGTGCTTCTCTGCTTGAAGCAATTCCCCACCGTAACATATCTGGATGAGAGGGCTCTCTAAGAAACCAAGTCTACCTGCCTCACAGTATCACAGCGACAGACCTGAGAAAGGATTTATACACACAGTAAAAATGGCTTTAAGACCTGAAAACACTGTGTATATTAAAAACTTACATATAATATACATATATAAATACTTACATATAATTTTCTCCTTAAAAACCCCAAATCCACAACAGTAACAGCCCCACATTCACAGTCCTTCCCCATAGACCAACCTCATATACAGCATCTCTTGCTTCTACCACTGCTACATGGCTCAGTGTAGTCTTTGCTGTTGTAACTGATGCAGTTTCTCTGCAAAGAACATAGTCTGAATTGTCTGGAAGAGTCATTGTGGGTATTCCTGGCCAAGTCCTTTAATAAAAAAAACAGAAAAAAAACCAAGCCACGTGAGAGAGAAAGTTGGAAAAGAAAGCAGATTATACTAATCTATGTTACTTGTACTTAAATTGCAAAAGATTAAATGGTTTTTTTTAATCTTCACCTTAAATACTACTTTATTTAAAAGACGTGCTGGCTGTACTAAAACTTCAGGATCTCTCCACAGTAAATAGGATTCATATCTTCTGAGTGAAAATACACAGTATATTCAGAGATCTGCAAATGCTGAATTGATAAATAGCGGCTGGCAAAGTGTCAGAGCAATAAAGTTGAAATTGTATTGCTTTACAATACAATGCCTAATTCACTTTTATTTATTTGGATCCATTCCTATTCTTTGTTTAAAACCCTCACTCACCCAAACTGCCTCATAACTAGTTATAGGACGTAGCATGGTATGCAGCAGTTCCATCAAATGCAACGAGAACCTGAGGACAGTCTCCGATTCCAGTTTAGAGAAGAGCAATCACATACAACAGTGTTCAGTATATTTAAACATTACCTGCTCCCACGCTCCGTTAACTGTTCAGCTTCACAGATGTCTAGAGGAATTCTAGCTTGTTTATGACCGATTAAAGTGGATGTCTCCTCTCTTGGTATCTCAGTTTCTGGGACATAACAGAAGACAGACTCAGCAGCAACAAAAGAATGGCAGTGGCCCCACTGTTTTGCAGTAACCATAAGCAGCAAGTTGCTCTTTCACTTTCAAGAAATAGCTTTGCATTCTTGATGATGGAAATATTTCCATTTAAAGCACTACTAGAGTTTAAAAGAATCCTCTTCCTAGAGAAAGTCTGCTGCAATCCTTGAGAAGGAAGCAGAGACCTAAACAAGCAAGCCTTTCTTTACTTACTTGCTACTTGCACATCATCACTAGTGATACTCTCGTCTAATTCCAGCAGCAGCTTTTCAGTGAAGGCAGCCAGCGCAGACACAAAGTTCTGAGCACAGTCGGCAGCACAGTCCTGTTGGGACATTGGAGACAAGCGAGATGAATTCCTTTGATAACTCGATCCCTTCTCCTTTTAGTTTAGCTCCAAAAGGACTACACAAGTACCCGAGCTTGACACTTTGCAACAGCTGCAGATATTAGGCATAAGGCTCCTAAACTGCACATGAAAGGGTCTACAAATGCATCCCAGATGACCTTTAAGATCCCTTCCAACCCAAACCATTCCATGATTCTATAATTTTATGGAAGTACAAAATGGTATTGAGTTCTGTGCACAGTTTCCTAGTATCTGATAAAACCAGCTAGCAGTAAATGCATCCTTCTTCCAAAGCAAAGGCCATTCTGGAATTCAGGTACTCTGGGTGGAAGTGCTTTGGCCAAGTATTATTCTAAAACAAGGTATGTGTGTTTCTGTGTGTGTAAGCAGAGCTAAGAGGAGGAGGAGTTGTTACTTTGGATATTATTAATATAAATTATAATTTTGAGTAAGTAGCCCCAGAGAAGGTGGAGCAGGAAAAGCGTTCTCATTCCTGAATCTCTCCAATAAATTTCTGCTTATTCCAACTTTTATTCTTGCATAGAAAACTGTGAATCATTTGCATTAATGAAAGCCACACAGAAGAAACTCTTCCTTTTGTCTGCAAGCAGTAGAACTAACCAGAGGATGTCACTGTTGCTCCCAATTTAGACTTATATCCAACAATTCTACCATTAAAATAAGCCATCTCTTCCTCAGTGTTCTATGAATGATACAAAAGGTCAGTAAGTTCCACAATAAACCTATGCACACATGTGGGCATATGAATGTATGTTATATGTTGGTCTAATGCTGATAATACCTAATGTAAAAGTTAAAAGATGTACGAACAGGATTGCCTAAAACTGGTAACAATTTTCAGTTTACTTTTAATGGGGAGGAAATATGTATCCAAGATGTACTCTCCTTTCTGAAGGCAACATAGAAGTTTGTATTAAGCGATGGCTTTACAACTACCTGCAGCATCTGTGTGTTGAGATGAACACCATCAATATAGTCTTTTTGCCTTTTTCTTTCCTCTTGGCACAAAGTGTCCAGCTGAAGTAAATTGTCTGGGTGTCCCAAAGAAGGGTGCAACCGATCCTTATGCACAGCCTTTAAATAAATCCAAAAGAAAGACTTGTCCTAAGTAAAGAACGTGCAGTTGAGTCATAGTAAGGAAGAAGTAAACCCCACACATTTTATATAAAAGTATTCAGAAACACAAAGAAAATTTGTCTTTTGTATTCCTTGGCTGTCAAGAGATAAACCTTGCAGTGCAGCGTGTACCAAATTGACTGTCTGCCTCTCTATCTGGAGAACAGGCTCTCCAATCTCACCTTGGTTTTTGTTTGCAGCAAATAATAATCTCTCCTACCAAGTGGTAAACATGATATTTTTTCTATCTTTATGGGGTTTTTTTCCTGAATTTACCTTAATATTCAGAGAGACAAAATCTCAAGACATAACTTTGAAACGTTTTCTGCACGATGTCCATTGTAATTCTGTTATCAGTTCTGATATTACTGGACCAAATATACCTCTTTTTTGAAAGATAGTAAATAATATTTCATTATCCATATGTCACAGTACCTACAGATGAGTGCACTCGTAGCCTATGAGCTGGACAGCCATACTACAGTGTTACAGCCCACAGAGAGTTTATGATCTAAGTGTAAGATGACAAGCAGAGCTGTACAGAACTGGATATTATGCAAAACTTCTTTACTGAAAGAGTGGTGAAGCACTAGAAGAGGCTTCCCGGGAAAGTGGTGGAGTCCCCCATCCCTGGAGGGGTTCAAAAAATGCATAGAGGTGACACTTTGGGACGTGGTTTAGTAGGCACAGTGGGGTTGGGCTGATGGTTGGACTTAATGATCTTAGAGGTCTTTTCCAACCTTAATGATTCTATGATTCTAAGATTATGAAGAGGCAGCTCAGTGCTGGAAGCAATGAGAGACGGGACAGAGTTAGTAGAAACACAAAGCTTGCAGCAGGAACAACACAGACTAACTCCAAACAGAGGAACTAATTCTGTGGCCAATTCAGCAGAGAGTGATTAAGCAAACAGCGAGATTAACAGAAAGAAAACGCTATCATTCTGGTGCATTTAAGCACTTCTCACCTTGGAAGCATTACAATATGTCCACAATACGTACCTTCACCTTGTTCCAGACTTCCAGCTGTTTATTGAAGAGGTGCCGAATCCGGCCAGTGGAATAGCTGAGTTTTTGCTCATGTTCTTTGAAAAGACCATCAACTGCCAACTGGGAGACATAAGGGAGGTCCCTCTCAAACAACTTCAGTTGATCCTGAAATTCTTTTTGGAAAAGAACAGCGTTTTTATATGGCACAGAACTATTCATTGCAAGGGAAAAAAAAAACCCAAACATTAAGCCAAGTTGAATACATACAGCAAGGGTCAAAAAAAAAATATGGAATTTTCTCTCATAGAGATCCTGTCCCCACCATTCCTTTTTCTAGGTCCAGTGCTTCGAGAAACATACACTTGCTAAAAGATATTGTACAGCTCTTTCAATTTAGTCAAGGGCCCTTCTGCCATACTTTATGTAGCTGATAATATATAAAAGAGAATATTGGCCCAATTTCCAGTAAAATCGGCTGGAGTTTTTCTGCTGAGTGTGGTGGGTTAAGATAGATACACAGTTCATGATAACATCAATTTTGAATTTACATAACTGAAAAATTACAAACACAAGAAGTTAAAAGCATTAACTGAATGAATTTACCCATAAGACAGGAGTTGTAGTAATTATCTGTTTGACTTTGGTATGACAACAGGCTCTGTTGGAATATTTCTGCACAACGTTCCAGTGTCTCTGGCAGGTCTTCAGGTATTACCATTGGAGGCATCTCTTTCTGGTAGAACTCCTTCAGGAGATAAAGATAAAACAGAAAATCTGTTGATAACACATTTAAACAAGCCACATCCAGTCATTTAACAGGAGCAGGGGTACATAAGGCTATCAACCACCCTCTGATTTGAGACTAGACTTTTTTCCTCTGATTCTGAAATACTTATTAATATTTATAATGAAATCTGTGAATGAAAGTACACTGTGTCAAATACTATTTAGAATCAGACGCACTGAGGAAGAAAGAAAAAATTGTAGATGGCCATTCAAAGGTTGAAAAGAACCAAGTTGTTTAGCTGACGCAGGAGGAGACCTATGAAAGCAGAAGTGACTGAAGAACACTGGGTTTTCTTACCTCAGCAAGACAGAGCAAGTTGTTATTACCCGTCCAGAGAATATTCATAATAGCCCCCTTAAAAGTACTGAAAACAAACAGAACAAAAACAAGATAAAGAAAGACCATCACACTGCAAAAATGATCGCATTAGCAACACTTACTGTTTTTCAAATATTTTGTTCAGGTTTATTTTTAATACACCACCTTGAGTAGGGGGTGGAGTTTTGGGCACCGCAGTATAAAAGTGATAAAACTACTGGAGAGTGCCGAAAACAGCCCACAAAGCTGGTGAGGGGTTTAGAGCTTTAATCACGTCAACCCATAAAGTATCAAGGATGAATACCTCGAAATTTAATGGTGAACTCTACAGTTCACAATTATATATAAATAAATAGATAGATGAAAAGATACATATGCAGGATTTTTTCACAGATGAACTTCTATTTCTGCAAATACACAACTTACTCAGATTCTGGAGGCTTCTCTCCAAATATCTGGAATCTCTCATCACCGAGTACTGAACTGGTGTATTTCTTTATCCTAGGGAGGCAAAAGATTGTTTTGAAACTATCCACAAGTACTTTCTTTCTCTGACTGATTATTTGAGTTCGACAGTCATTCGATAGACATGAAACTCAAGAGAAACTGGGAAAAATGTAGCTCTAAAACTAATATTATATGAAAATAATTTTTTGATGGAAAAAAGTTCTCAGGATTCTCTCCTCAAAGGCTCTTGAAACTTTTCTGTTTTCACTACTACAGTAGCTCACATCTATCTATGGACTAAGCTGAACATACACTGCGTTCAGACACCAGACCTGAAAATGAAACCGTATTGATTAAAGATTGGGTTAGTCTGTATTTCAACAAGTTCACAGTACAAACCAGCAGCAGATGATGGAGAAAGATTTTTTCCAGCCAAAACCTGAAAAAAATGCAGTGCAAATCATGAGGTCATAAACAGGAAAGGGATCCCAAATGGCAGGCAGAGATGGAGAGAAAGCCAACACGAATCATCATGAAGCATCAGTCAAAGAACAGGCAGTGGGCAAAGTTTCAATAAACACCTGTATAGAAGTATTATAAGTGGAATTTTGCATTTCAAGGGTCTTACCTTCGTCTTGGCGTCTTTTTGTTAACAGATAGACTCTTGGTGGTCCGAGTAGCGCAGCTGCGAGTAGTAGACTTCTGAGGACCTTGATCAGACACATTTAAGCAAGATTTCTTTGATGTGAAAGGAATTGCTTTATATTTAACAAGGAAAGATGAAGAACATAGTATAAATGCCAACTGAAGTCTTTTTTATACGGCTTTATGGTTTGTCTTATTTTACTTCTGTTTATCTTATTTCTGTAGTGTTTCTTTACAACATGAAGGGGACAACCGCCCTGGCAGCCAGAACTGAAGTGAGCGGTGGCAACGGCAACAGAGATTGTGCACTGGGGCATGAGTGACAGGAACGTCATAGAAAATTGGTGATGGATTGGAGGAGATTTAAAACAACATTAAGACAGGCAAAAAGTAGAAGGATGAAAGGTCTACATTCACAGTTTTGGCTGTGATGGAGACTTAAGAACGTGAAAGAGAAAGAGGATATCTTTGGAAGTGGCTGGAGGAGTCAAACTCCGGGAAGAGAGATGAGGAAATGCAAACACTAGGTAGGAAGTAGTTGGGGTACTTTTGTACACACCCTTAAGTGAAAGACAATAAATTAGACAATGACAGTTGCTGAGCCCCTACATATTTTCATGACTTAATCCTTTTCTTTTTCCTTTCGCTATCACAAATACAGGTACTCTTTATAAAACTGTCATCTCATTCTGCAGCCTCCGTTGGTTTCATCTTATAATTGCAAAGTAAAGACATCCAAGAAAAAAGTTAGGATGCACAATTCTTTCAGAGCCAGCACGTAAGCCGCTGGCCTAAAACACGTCAGACCTGCTCAGTGATATAATGAGAACTACAGTTTAGATGAACATAATTTACTGCAAGAAAAGCTGGCATACCTCGTCCTAATGAACGTGAACGACCCTTTCTCTCCAGATTTAGGCCTAAAGATTTTCTGGCTGGCTCAATTCTGAAACAAAAATAAAGAGCGAAGTGGCTATTAAATACCCTGCTATTTTGTATTACAGGCTATATTATACAGAGAACTATGTAAGTTCTTTATCCCTACCGTGTGCTAAGTACAGCCAAATTTCTGAGAGAATATTTAACAGCATTATATTCACAACCAACAGGGTGAATATAAATACTTCTGTGGAGTAGCTAACTATTTCACTGGAATTTCAGTATTCTACAAGAATCGCATTAAAAACTTTATTTGCAAATCACACACTTGTCATACAGTTCATTTCACACTTTGTACGTAGCACGTAATCACCGTGTAACTGAAATAAGCCTGTAGAGAACAATGTAATACCTAAATTTATCACAGTACTATAGACAAGATGTCACAACGGGGTATTTTAGACTATTAGAAATCTTGTTCTTAAAAAGAAAGAAGTCTCAGTTAGACTGATTTTTAAAATAGACTGATCAGAAAGTATGTAGTAGTGTTGCCTGTGAACAATATATTCAAGAGTTCCGTACATACAAAGGTAAATTACAAAATATGAATTCAGGAAAACCTTGATATGCTTCTGGATTATAAATTTTTAAAACACTGTGGTGAAGCCCCTTGTAGTGTTATCATAAGCCTTATGAAGATAAGAGGTATATATAGTTAGGAAATTATAAATAAACACAATGACAGAAAAATACCTCTAGGCAAACAAGTACTTACTCAAGTAAATTTTTGATAATGCTTATTGATAAATCGTCAACTGCAGATTTTCCCATTCTGCTTGGACTTAACACAGGAAATTTGTCAGGATCCAGCCCCATCACCAGCACTTTGTTCTTATCTCTGAGACACTCTTTTCGAATGGCAACAGCAATTGGACCTTGTAAAATAACACCTGTTGCAAGAAGGCTTAATTCCTCCTGAAACCAGAAGAAAAATGAAACTCTGTTGACTGTAACAGGCAGTTAGTGAAAGAATTACATGAATCTACTGATTACTGAAGTAGATCTTCCAAACATACGCTTAGAAGTAGATTCTCATAGTTCTTGTAAGTAGTATTTAAGTATATACTCCTAAAACAATGATTCACCGTTAATTACAAAATAAACACAGACTTTCCAGTCAGGGAAGGAACAAATCCATCCACTTGATAAAAACATATCTTCAAGGAAACATTTGATTTTTCTTTTTTAATTATTTAAAGAAATGTGTTAAATATGTATCTGTGAATAGTTCTACACCTCGAAAACAAACTTGTGCAAAGGACTGCACAACTCATTGCGACGCTGCACATCTTTAGTATTTACTAAAATCAGTGGTGATCGATGTATTGAGCCTCTTTAAAGAGCGGACCTAAGGCGCAATGTCTTGGGCAGCGTGGCATAACGCATCATCTTTCTTCATCTGAAAATTCAAAGCAGAGACTCTGAAAAACCTTTAGCGCATACACACATAAAAATTCACTGAATATTGAATAAAATACGAAGAACTTCAATGCTATCTTACATTATCTTTTGGGCTCGTTGTTTTCTCCAGCAAGCAGTCAAGATACTGGCTCCTCTTTTTCAGTTCTTTCAACACCACCTTGGCAAAATCATACAATTCTTCAGCAGTCAAAGCCTGAGAGATGGGATAATACACCAGGAATTTAAAAACTGGCTATTTCAGACTTTTCAAATACACTGACTATTGCATACAGCATCATTTGACACACACAGGAAAGCAACGAGATTGTACAGAGGTTGAGGTTTTTGTTTTGCATACAGGAAAACAGGGACAGGATCATCCTAAGCGAAAGTCTTGCAGTGAAGCACTGTTTCTGCTCAGCCCTCCAAATGTGTATAAACATAAGCCTGACTCAAAAATAATAGTTTATACATTATAGAAACGTGCACAGTGAGTCAAATTAATAGAAAATCAACTAAAATATCACTTTGTGTTGATCAGAACTTACTTCTTTATCTGCGGTAGGATAAGCACAAACATCTCTCTTCTGATGGAGCTTCTCCAGATGAGAGTTTAACGTTGCTGCTTGCAAATTGGACTTTGCAACCTAAAGCAGAGGCAGAACATTGGTGGAGTGAAATCCCATTCAAGGGATTTTCAGAGGCCTTACTATGAAACCACAAGGACTTGCGGGTAAAAATAATCACTGATACTCAGAGGAGAAGCAGAAAACAGTAATTCACAAAAGCAACCCTTCATGTCTTTTACCACACAAAAATGCCCGTCTATTCAGATGTACACACTCAAGGTGCTCCAAGACGATGCTGTTCCAGCATAGCTGCAGCAGTAGTAAAAACAGTTTTAAGCTGATAATGACAAAACCCAAAGTTCTGATGTCTCCGTTTTTACCTCCGATTTGATTTGCACTTGCAGATTTTTCAAAGTTCGTTGGATCTTCGCCATAAAGACTCGACTCATAAAGAGATGACGGAACTTTGTTTCAGATTGTTTGATAAGTTCAGTATCCTGTAAGAATGCCAGAAACAAGAGACAGAACTAATTAATTTTCACTTTTTAAAACTTAAATAACAGAACTCATAATTTTCTACTTATTTTTTCCATAACGTAATTTTACACAGAGCAGTCTTTCAGTCCCAGTCTGGGAGCAGGCTGATTATAAATCACATCAAATATGCCAGTTACAACCCATAACTTGAAAGAAGGAAACTGTGCCCACCTGCTGCAAACACCTCAATTCCATTTTCTTCATATCTTTCTGAATTGAACTTTCAAACGAGTCAATACGCTTACTTTCTTCCTGAACACACTTGCTGAATGACTTCACTTCCTCAGGAGAAAAAGTTCCTCCCTCAGAAAATGATCTGGAAGTAACCAGGAAAGTTAAAGCAATTGTCAAAGAGTCTTCCTTTTCTGAAAGATTATTTTAGCTAAAACATGGGTATCAACACAAAGGTGATGAAAACAGTATAACAATTGGAGGTTATTTAAATAAATTTATTTGTTTTAAATATCATAGAATCATGGAATGGTTTGGGTTGGAAAGGACCTCAAAGCCCATCCAGTCCCACCCCCTGCCATGGGCAGGGACACCTCCCACTGGATCAGGGGCTCCAAACCCCATCCAACCTGGCCTGGAACACCTCCAGGGATGGGGCAGCCACCACTGCTCTGGGCAACCTGGGCCAGGGCCTCCTCACCCTCAGCATGAAGAATTTCTTCCTAATATCCCATCTAAATCTCCCCTCTTTCAGCTTAAAACTGTTCCCCTTGTCCTATTCCTGCACTCCTTGACAAAGAGCCCTCTCCAGCCTCCTTGAAGCCCCCTTAATTTTACTGTTCTGCCTACAGAACAAATACAGATGCCCAGAAATAACTAATTATAAACAACACTCCAATGAAACCTCTATACCTGCAAGCTGTGAGAAAATCCATATTTGAATCCCTTAATTTTCCTAAAGTTTCTGTCAAATAGTTCTGGTAACTCATCAGGGAAACCTGGATTTCTTCCAGATGATTCTGTAGCTCCGAGTGCAGGCTGCTGCTGAAAGCAACTAACCTAAGAGCAAATAATAAAAGACGGGGAAAACATTGAATAAGGAGCACACATTCTGCTTCAGAGACTGCTGGCTGGAAAGAAAAATGAAATCTGAGAACTCAAGGGTGTTTTCACATTCTGAAAGCGACTCACTGAGCTGTGACTGTCTTGATGACTACTCAGAAGATATCAGCAAGCAGCTGATGCTATTGCAGAGCATCCTTCAAAACCAACTAATCAACTGCAATTACTGTGCAGGTTCAGTAAACGAGTTGAAACCTAAACAGATGACAAATCTTTTCTAGTTTAAGACTGCCAGGAGTTTGAAAAATGTATGGAAATGGTCAGCCATTCAGTACTGATTTTAATTTCTTTGGGGACAGATTTAGGAAATTAATTTCTTACATGTTTTTAATGAAGCAGCTTTCATTGAAGAGTAATGAGACAAAGTGGATTCAGAATGCAAGTCACAAACATCCCAGACAGCAATCAGGATTATTTAACTACAGAAATTTGCAGCCAGCAACACCTGTGACACACTTACTTCTCATTCATGGGAGCACTGAGTAAGACAGATTCCACCTCACGGATTCGTGTACGTAAGTTTTTCCTGATGTTATTGTGCTGATCACAAAATATGAGGAATTGAGCTTTCTCCTTCTCCAGAGCTTCCACCACCCCAGCGTGGTGGCACTTTAGATGCTCTTTGTGAAGCAACAGTTCCGCTGATAAGAAAAGAAGTTTTACAATATGGTCATTATTTCCCCTTTACTCTGAACTTGTCACAACCGCCAGACCACATTTTATGAGAATCAGCAGTAAACTATGCTGAACCAGATCTGAGAGGGGCTAAAACATACAAATAAAATACATCTGATCCTGTTTCTTTGACTTTCCACCTGTGTTTGACATATATCCTCAGCAGCTCTTAAACCACACAAATCACAAATGTCTTTTCCTTGCTCTAAGCCCTCTTTTTCCTTTATTTTTGTTCACTGCTGATATCGCCATTATCTCTCTGTTCTCAGTCTTGTAACAAAGTTAAGGTAAAGAATTTTTTTTTTTTTAACGGAAAATACACTCCTTCCTATTTTTGTGGGGGGAAAAAAAAAAATAGATAATTTTTAGTCTCCCTTCTGGAATGATTGGATAAATCAAGAGCCGGGCACTCAGCCTCAAGAAAACTGCCTGAAGAGTGACCTGTTCTCTTTTCAGGAAAAAGTGGAATTGAAAGATAATATTTCTGTTATTCCTAAAGAGATTTTTTTTTAGTTTATATGCTAAAATATAAAATATTATATTTAGTTCATACATCTTAAGTAATTTTTTCCACCAGAAAAACCTGACACTTGATTAGTTGCCAATATGTAGGTGCTTGGTGATACCTCATACAGCTAAATCCTTCCTCTTGTGCACTCAGAAGCCAAGCCTTGGCATTTTGGCTCTCCCAAGACTTGTCAATACTTTTCCTGCCACGGTTTTAAAATTATCTTTTGTACATTGCAACCTCTTGTTGAATAATTTTAAGTAGAATGAGTACTCACAAATATTGACAATAGAAACGGAATGTTCTACATCTTTTACAATCAAGCCACGGAGTAAGGCACTGGGTATTTTCCAAACATAACACAGCACAAACCAGCCTGAGCTATAGAAAAGAAACATCTTCTTTAAAATAGATGAGTAACATATTATTCTAGGATGTAGTAGGCATTCAGCTGCTTCCTATTGTCCTCTACTATGGGCGCCAAAACAGACTTTGGTTTGCTTAAGATAGTCTCTAAATAAAAGAAATGTAATTTTCAGAGTGAAAAAAAGTCAGTACCAGCTCTAGCATTGTAGATATTTTTCTTTATATTCTCCTGCCTTTGTTGATGCAACTGAAGATGCAGCTGAAGTTCTGAATCCAGCTCTTCTCCCTTGGCAGCTACGATGAGACTGCTGTTGGATAAGGATTCTGCAAACCATTTCTCCAAGTGTTCAAAAAAGCAGAGGCGAATCCTGTGATTAAAAAATAAATATTACAGCGAGGAACAGCAAGTAAATAATTTTCTGTAAAACATGAATTTCTGTAAAAGAGAAATGCCCGTGAGGTACTTTGAGAGACACGGATGGAAAGCAATATGAAAAACAAAATCTCTTATTTTTATCATTTAAAATAAAGAATTACATCAAAATCATTAGATAATTTTACTTCTATAGTCTAATGTTTTTTTCCAAACAGCTGAAATTTGTCTATTACCTAAAGGGAAAGAAAACATAAACTTTCTACTAACTGTTTCTTCAGCTCCACAAGTGTGGTTTCTTTGATAAGTACATATTCCAGGTACATCGGCAGTGACTCTTCTTTTTCATATTTTGTAAAATAAGGGATGACTGTCTTTCCTGCCTCTTCAATTCCAAGAGCTGTGTAAGTGTTTCCACTGGAAGTGGAAAAGGTCTCAACAGCAATCTCAGAGCTCTTCGCCTTGCTACCGTTGAACATAGCCTAGGAAACAACTGGAAATCATCATCCGTTACCTTGAAAGGTATAAGCACAGCTTTGTGCACTGCTCATTTTAACATAAGAATTCTAAGGATATGGAGAATTATGTTCCGTTTCTCAATTTGGACAACATTCACACAGAGAATAAATACGCTCACAAGTCTCAATAGGCAGAATCATCAACAGTTTAAAAGGGTTTTGTTATAGTAATAAATTCACATAACTGAAGACCTGAAAAAACACTACTTAGATACAAATACAGCTTAAATCATTCACTATAGCTTAATAATATTATGATGAAAGAAAGATATTTAAAAAAATATTCTATACAAAAGGTTTTCACAATGGTAAAAGCAGTGCATAAGGAATGGTTGTAAACCGTTTTATACACTCCATTTGCCTATAAAAAAATCTAAAGCCCTAATAGACCAGAAATAAATGAAAGCAAAGACTCCTGCGTGCTTTGTGTACAAACTAAATCTAATCTACTTTAAGGAATTTAGACTTACCTCAGCCAGAGGATTTCTTATGCATCATTGCTTTGGCGAGACCTCCTTCACCTTCAAATTTATTCTCTTGTTCACTTACCTGCATAAAGCTCACACCCTGTCCTGCATGCTAAGCTTCTTCGCTTCCCTGAGGAATACTCTCCGCATCTTCTTTTTGCTCTGTTTCTTCAGTTTCCTGTGCCAGAATCTCCTCATTCTCTGCTGTATTTATTTCTTCATTTTCTTGCTGACAACTCTCTGCCTGCTTTCCATCATCTTCTTGCACAATGCTTTCAGCTTGCTGCTCCACCAGAGCTTCAGCTTCCGAAGGCTCACCTAGTCCTTTCCAGTTAAGACAGAGTTTTACTGGTCACAAATAAACATTGATTGACAAAACACACAAGCAAAAAGAACTGTTTGGACCACTGAAGTATTACCTTGATCTCGAACTGTGAATTCTATCTCTCCTTGCAAGTTCTAAAAGCAAAACAACATCATCATCAAGCCCACATAGTTTAAAAATGAGGATTTGCTTGCTTATAAGAAACTCATGCTTCTTCTCAAAACATACCCATTCCAATAAGATAAGATTGTCTTGAATGCATCACTTATCTTCTAAAGTAGGTATAACACTCAAGTTGATTAATATAATTTTGTCAGCATGCAGTTTTCTGTTTAGAAGGCAAGTGAATTTGATGAAATGCAGTTTGTAATAAGGATAGAGTTGAAAGTGTGGGACAGAGAAAGGTTTTGTGTTTCACGACTCCTTTATTTCTACCCAAAGCACTTCAGTTCTACAGCTAAAACAACATTTTAATTTCTAGAATGTAAGTTTTAAAGCTAATGTGCATTTTTCCAAAGAAAAAGAAAAAGTAATACACCAGTAATATTTGAAACCAGAAGAAGATTGTTTTCTTTATACCTGTTTGAAGATTTCCTTTACATTAAAATATTGGCTGATGGACAGGCTATAAGAAATCAACTCCTGCAAAACCGCTTGTGGGTAAGTCATTACTTTATCCATTAGAACTTGATTGAATGGCTCATACCTGCCAAATATAAAGTTCATGTTTTAGAGACTCAAGTACATGCAATAGTAAAATGAAATATGACTATAATGTCTTTAAACCCTAACCTAACTTTTTGCCCAATCTCATAAAACCTTTCGGCTAAACATTGTACTACATCTGTTTAGCCTGACTACAATCACCTAATACAATCCCATCCTGGTTGTTATCAGAGAGAAGTTTAATACATAAATACACAGAAGTTAAGAAATAGTCACAATAAAGTATTTCAAACCTCTCATTTTGGACTGGAAACCATTTAAGATCTCTGCTTATATAAGGAACATCAGAAGCGAGAGGTCAAATTACTGTCATAGAACTCTTATTTTATATTACCTTATTAATAAAAAGTATTTTATATTAAATTCTCACATGAAGTAGCAAGCAGTGTTTTTCCACACCTTCAGCCTACGGCACAAACAAGAACTAAGTAGTACAACTAACATTCAAATATGCTTTACTTGTTAAGTTTGCACTACAAAATTCATACTTGGCTCTAATGGCACCTAAAGAAGAAAGGGCGTTCTCCAAATATTTCTTCAGAATTTTTTCAGAGCTCGCTGTTCTTATTTTCTCCAAAATTGTATCCAGTTTATCTTCCATCTTCTAAGGCCACACAAAAACAACCCAGTAAAAATGATTTAATAATTACTAAATTCTCCATCAGTACTTAAGATTCAGATAATACAATTACGTACATATATTCTACACTTAGGAGGGAAGCTACGTTACCGAAACCTTTCTATTTTGAGGATCTTTCTTAATAATGAACATAATCTTTGATGTTACCACCCCAAGTTGTGTACCCATAGCATAAAAACTTAACATACAAAGAATATATATATATATATATATATATATATATATATATATTCTATACCTGCACAAGAACTCGTAACAGAAACCTGTGGCCGCTTAGTAAAGAAAATATAATCTTTATCACCATTGCCATATCAAGAATAAGACAGGAATGGGTGAATCAAACTGTTAGTAAAAAATGTACCTGACAGGATGGAACTGCCCTATAGAAATTCAAGTATAAATGTGAAAGATTACATTTTAAAGTTTATATCACGTATTTTGAATTGCAGACTGTTGTCCTTGTTCAAAAGTCCTTTCTTTACATCAGGCCAGCTCCTTATATGTATGTTTATACCTGCATTAAGTTATCCTGTTTCCGTCTGCATTCATCTAATCCCTTCTGAAGTTTACCCTCCTGCTGGGACAGTTTGAGTTGATGGACATTCCAGCAGCCCACGGCCTCCTGAATATAGCTGTACAAGTCTCTACAACTCTGCTCATTCTGTTCAGCCAACTCCTCAAAGTCTCTCTGAAGAAACACATTCAAATTAAATGGTTGTTATTAAACTGCGTGCTGGAAAGTGAAATAAATAACGGCACGTATGACATGATAAAAGGCTATCTAGAAGCACTCTACTGGTATTCAGCATGGTCTCTTCTACTTCAAGAGCTAAAAATAATTGAAATAAACTGGATAAAAATGAGGATTTTTGTTATAGAAGTTGTGATATCAAATCTGCCACTTATTGTTCTGCTGCTGCAGAGCACAGAATTACTAAGTTCTGCACATGCCTTGAAGGATCTGGCCAGCTACTGTTTTAGGAACAACTGCCCTGTACAGAATCACAAAAGATAGGGTTGAAAAAGATTTGGGAAGTCATTTAGATCTATCCTTCCTTGCCCAGGCAGGATGAGCTACACCTAATTCATCCCTGACCATCCATTGCAAACACAAACCAAACCATTATGAACTGTTCTCCTTGAATCACAGTCAGCGTTTTTTATTTTGGGGGCAGGTGTACAGTCACACCATGGACCTCTTTCTAACATGACATCAACAGCCTAAGGTGCAAACGGCATTTTAGACAGCAGTGCAGGAAGAGCAGAGCACCCGCAGGGAGTAATAAAAACACCTGTAATAAACGTACACCCATCTGCTCCAGTTTTTCTTCAAACTGATTTTGTAGTTTCTCAGTCAACTGAAGTAACTCAGAGTTCACAATTTCTTCAGCCTCTTCTTCTGTGCAAACACGCAGATCCAACAGGTTGTTCTAAATGAAAAGAATGCAAAGTTATTGACATACTCTGTAACACAAAATATGGTGCGGCTTTTAGAAAGTACGGCTAAACTGAAGGTCTCTTCCTGTAAATGGGTAGAGAAAGAGTCAATCTCGCAGATCTCACATTCTTGGTAGTAAACAGTACAATTATGTTTGGATCTAAAGGGAGAAACTGAGGCAGAGAAGCGGAATTTCTTTCCCAAAATAAGAGAAAATAAGCACAAAGGCTGAGAGTTCAACCGAAATGTGGGACAGTTTGATTTTCGTTACTGGCATTTGTTACTAATTTACACATTGCAGCTACAATGCTACCGTGAAACAAAATGGACAGCAAGTTCTCTAGCAGAGTAAGACAGAGGTTAAAAAGTAATTTCAATTGTTATCTCAACGTTTGGTGGATCCCCAAGCTGCTAGTACTCTAACAACACATTGTATACCGTTACCAACAATCCTTCCAAGGATTCCCAAAGCCATGGCACTAACCTTGCACAACTGCATTTCTGCCAAACATTTTTGCTGGACCATCTCATATTGGATGCGGATTTTCATCATACACTGCGCATTGTGGGTATCTGAAAGATAACGAAGAATTGGCCATTGTAAGTATTTCTGTATATCACAGTGCAGTGTGAAATGGAAACACGACAGAGGACCTGTCCCAAGTCTCAGCACAGGTAACACACCCCAGTAGTGTCTTCACACTGGTACAACATCATCAACCAGAGAAATAAGATGCTTTAATACAAATCTTTTTATCATTATGCTTAAAAGCAGCAAATTATTTACAATCATTAGCAACTTCTTTGCTACTACACAGGTTACAAACATTAGGACAGGATGTGCTCCAGAAAAAGAGAAGGTAAACACACAGAGAGAAGGAACACTACAGGACTTGGAGAAAGAAAGCATCTGACAAACTTCCCCACTCATTCTCCAAGAGGTAAAAAGGAGTACGTTTTAACACTGAGACTGATCTGCATTAAAATTAACCCTCCGTTTTCCCCAGATTAATTCTAATCAAGTCAATTCCTACTGGATTTCACTAGCAAAACTCCTTGTGCTGGCAAAAGGGGGTGATGCAACAGACACCTGATTTGGGTTATATTGTCAGCTCAAAGGAGCTTAGAAGGTACATGGAAACAGAAGTAAAGAAACAAAGAAAGCATTGGTTGAATTCCAGACTGTTTTCAGGATTTTCTGACTCACCTATACTTTTGTTTAAATCCACCAAGGCACTGTTCCATTCATTTATGTCCACTCCCGTACGTGTTAGAGGCACCAAATCACTATCAAAACAGCAAACAAGAGTCAGGTATCTTCAAATACAATCCAGTCACTTCTTAAAGGATAAAATTATCAATTGGAGTAACCATAGCACTGCGCTTTATTTTATTTACAGCCGCATCAGCAATGACAATAAAACAAGTTGACTGCTGTTTTTCAAGGCCACCGTTTGCTGACAAGTCACTAAACTGTAACCTACTCAGCTGTTACAAACACTGTAAAAGAAAACAGTGAACATTCTAATCTATCTTCCTGTTGTCGGGATGGACATTCGAACACAGCACTGTAAGATTTCTATCAAGACTCCTTTCTTAATTTATTATACAAATTAAACTCCCAATCCAGAAACAACACCTCCATAAGATCATGAGGTTTTATTTATCTACCTATCCTTGTCTGCCCCCTTCTCCTTATTCCAGTGTCGGTAAGATTTAGTTTTGAGTTCCTGCATTTCTAGCCCTCAATCACCCCGTTCAGTGTAACTGCTGCACTGAAAAGAAAGAATGCATGTTGTCCACACCAAAATATCTTTACAAAGGCAGTTCAGGCCCTGCCTTTCTGCTGCATTGGACAACCACGCTGAAAGGGAGCAAAAGAACATTACTTTGCTTTGTTGCTGTTCTCTCTTTTGTCATACCAAAGGTGCTGCAAAAACTCCAGTCTCCTCTCGCTAAGTAAAATCTGACCCTTTAGCATATTTTCCATCTCTGTTTTCACTGCTGGGGGATTCTGAATTTCTTCCTTTGCCATGAACTCTCTGTAGGATGGAAGAACACATTGAAGTAAATATCTGTTTGGGAAAATTTTGTGTTTGAAATACACATACAAAAAATGTTTTATACATTCCAGGTAGAAAAAAAAAGAGTGTTAAGTTCTTTTAGCTCTTCAGTTTTATAATGGAAAAAATGATACAAACACAAATGAACACCAGTCATGCTCCAAAACACAGCTGTAAAATTTCTGACCTGAAACTGTGAACGATGCTGTTCTTTTGTATGAGCTTCCAGTCCTTGACTCTGTCCTGCCATTTCAATCGATGTGATAATTCCTTTTCCATCTCTGTTTTCATGAGGTTAAAGAACAGCTTGGCAATGGCCCTCTGATTGGCCAACAGTGCTCTGTTAATCAACTGTGTATTAAAAAATGAAAACAGGAATAAAAGCAGCATATAACATGCAAAAAAACAACAAAAAAAGCAGGTTCTATGTAAAACAAAGGAAAAAGAATACAAATTATAAAGAATACCCCACAAAATAGAAAACTCTCCTACACCACAGTGATTGATAGGCAGAAATAATTTCAATTGAAAAAAGACATTCTAGGAATATTCAGATTGCTGTTTTCTTGCAGGTAGAAGACTCTCAGTACGAAAGATTTACCATGGCCTCATCGTTCATGAACCTGTACACCTCGGCTGGCGAGAAAAAGGAAATTTCCTCCAACAGCAGAGTATACTTCCTCAGTACAACTGTTATCTGTGCAATGAAAGAATAAAGAACAACAATAAAACCTGTATAACTCAAATTATCAGGTTCCCTAAGGTAAGTAATTACATAAGAAATTTTTTTTCCCATCAAAATAAATTCAATTCTCTGACAGATTGAATGGTGAATCTTAAAATACCTATTTTAAATACCTTAAATATTGATTTTTTTTTTAAATCGTTCATAAAAAAAGTAACTAAAACATCCCATGTTGTGAATACTCAGCTGGTTTCTCTTTAATATCTTTGATAACTGAGTGCTCTGCAGAGAGATTGCAATCAGAATTTAAAAGCAAACTCCCTGTCAGGTATCTGTAGTAAATTCATCACTGGTTGTTTTAAATGGACACAAGATTTAAGGAAACGTGGTCACATCTGTTATTTTTATAACTAATCAAACAGAGAAGTTACTGGTGATAATGTTGCACTATTCATCATATCTACACTACAAAGAGAGGACAAACTGACACAGGTGTAACAGACAGCTTTGTTTGCCCAGAGGAAAGAGTAGCAAGCATTTCCTGATAGATTATCCATTTATTTATCGAAAAATGTACTATGATACCCAATGATTTTTACAGACTAGGCTGGAACCTAAGTAACAGTAGCCTGTCTGCGGCTGACAGCCAGCCTGCCCACACTGGCAGGAGTTAGGGCACATCTGTGCGTCTTCTCAGCCGTGTCCCAACAAAATAACACTGGACGCGTTGACATCTTGACCTAAATAACGCGGCAGAAGAATAAAAGCAGCTAATTATGTGGGTGTAAAATGAGAGAGTGATCTACTGGTGAAGACAGTAATCACCCACACAACAGAAACCCTGGCAGACCCCTGGGAATCCAGTGGAAACAAGCCACTCTTTGCACTGCATCCAGCATGATAAGCAAATAATTATGCTTAATTAAAAGCTATTAAAATTACAGCTCACTTTAGCAGCTCGACTCCATTCAGCTTTTTCTAAGGTTTCATCCATTTCCCTAATCCACTTTTTTCTGGTCAAGAATTCCTGATGGATGGCGTTCCATAGTTCTTCCAATTCCTGGAAGGAGGATTTCTTCACAATCTCACTGAAAAGCAAATGTCAACCTCCCCCAACAAAACAAACCAGCATTTGTATGTTTGAACTACAGCAAAACAGAAAGTAAAGATGCCTCCAGGAAAGCTGGGGAGGGGCTCTTTATCAGGGAAGGCAGGGATTAGGGTGAGGGGAATGGTTTTAAGCTGAAAGAGGGGAGATTGAGATGAGATCATAGGACGAAAAGTTTTGCTGTGAGGGTGGGGAGGCCCTGGCCCAGGTTGCCCAGAGCAGTGGTGGTTGCCCCATCCCTGGAGGGGTTCAAGGCCAGGTTGGATGGGGCTTGGAGCAACGGGATCCAGCGGGAGATGTCCCTGCCTATGGCAGGGAGTGGAACAGGATGGGCTTTGACGTCACTTCCAACCCAAACCATTCTGTTATTCTATAAGAAGCTGTTACAGAGGGCGGGTACAGATAACTGACAATAAGACAACAGCACAAGCTGTCTTACTTCAATCAAGAGGCCTTCCAGAGTAGCATCAAACTCAATCTTTTTAAACAGAAGTTCCATTTTTCTATCAGATTCCACCAGTTTTGTCAGAAGGGATTTTCCAGGCTCTGAAACAAAGGGTTCTACCTCCTAAAAAGGTAAGGAAATCAGTTTGATCTTTTGAAGATGATGCCCTGACCTTAGCAATGGACTCCAGACTATCTGGAGTACAAATCTAGCCTTACCCTAGCAATACAGGCAAGCTCATGATACATCGAGGTTAGTGCTTCCTCATGACGGCCTCGACGGCGTTCTGACAGGCGTTCCAAGATATTACTCCTCGTTTCCTCAGGAACTGCCAAGAAAGAAATGAGGATGATGTAGCTTGGAACTGAACACACAACACATGCACAATGAATCACTAAACCCACACCGTGACCTCTGTAGCTCGTGCAGTTGGTGCAGCGCACGGCAGCTTTCCACAGAAGGGGGAATCTATTCAAACATACATTAAAAATAAAGTATATTTTAAAAACTCCTTTGATTTTATTAATTTGTGATTTTTCAGAAGGTTAAAAGCATGGAAACTATGAATTAAGTCCAAGTATGATGCAAAAAATTGCACCTTCCAAGAATGAGATATGCTCACATCATAACTGAAATTTATCATCTAAACGCAAACTGTGATTAATTGACAATTTTACAACCATTTTTCCCATGAATGGACTCTTCCAAATTACTTACAAACCATCAAAAATGTGCCAGGTCACTACTGAGCTTGATTTTATGCTTCATTCACCTAAAACCATCCTATGTACGGTGGCTTCTACAAGTGCAAATCAAAATACCTGACAATAATGGAAATACATTTTACCAACAAAATCAGGTAGTGATCCAACTTCCTCAACTGCATTTACATCTGCGCTTTTGCGAGCCTTTTGAAACGTAGCTTCTCTGAAACTGAAAGAGAATAAGGCTTTGATTTGTACTAAATACGTAAGAGTAGGAACCCGCAATCTGTATAATATTCCATTTAATTGGCAAAATGAAACATTTAAATGAACATAAGCATCATTCTAACATCAAAGAATATGGTTCAACGAGTTAACGGTGCTTCTTCTGAGATGAATTGGGCTGAGTAATTATCTACCTTGTGCTGATCACAATTTGCTATGATGGCATAAAAAGCAATAAGTGCTAAGTTTAATATGTGTAAACTACAAAGACATACTTACTGTCTTTAAAAGATATAAAAATCTGTGAACCGTTAAGTCAGAATTGGCTACAAATGGGGAAATAGCCTTTACCTGCCCACTGCTCTTCCCATCAGCCGGAGCACTGTTTTTCCTTGGGGAACTGGAATAAGGGTGTCACTATTCCACAGAAGGTTAGGGTGGAAAGGATGGATGCACTGATTTTATTCCCTGTGCATTACACAATCATTGCTGCACCATGACGTAAATCGTGAACAGTATTCACAATACAGTTCAAAAATATCTATAAGGCTGAGCTTCTCTCTAGATTGCTTTCAACAAGAGACATACCATTTATTTTTAATAGGGGAGCTGTAAAATATACGTTTCATCGCAACTCTCAGCCTGTTCCGCAGTCCAACGGGCAGCAGCTTGTGGTACCCAGTTTACTCAGACAAGCAGACAGCGTGTTACATGTCATTAGTGCTGTGACCAACAGTTTGGGGAGGTCCAGCGCCCAGTGCAAACCTTGCAGCTCTGTACTCCCAGTCAGAAACAGCGACTGGGGTTTTGTGCTTCTGTTCTCTACCTGTGCACTGGTGGCTTTTCTGCAGAAGCACTGTAGGGTGTTTTTCCCACCTGGTGACACAGTGGAGCCCGGCACCCATCAAGTTCTGAATCCCTAATGCAAGGAAGCCTTCTACTCTTTACAGAAAACTTATGCTTGTTCCTCATTTCATCCAAGGAGCACACTGAGCACGCCCTCAAAGATCTGTGATCAGTGTGGTTTGCATTCTGAACAGAGGATAATAACAAAATAACAGAGAAAAATAGTGGCAGAGAGGCAGCAGAAGAGAAAGATAAAATAATTAACACTACTTGGCACATGCATAATGGTTTTCACACAAGATTATTCTCAAACTGTGAAAAAAATTTCCTTTCCTCTGAGATGAAAATGGGACTGTGTGCCTCGTGGTCACATGGAAGCCCTCAGCAAGGCGAGAAATCCCTGATTCCAGCTCACTGTACCTCTTGGTTTACCCCTTACTGCTGTGCAACAATTCTGCCTCCAGCTAATGCATCCCAACACACCGCAAAGATGCAGAGTACCCTCAGATGCTTTACAGAGCAAATGCTGGGCTACCACAATCTTTCCATACAAGTTACGTGAGGCCCTGGACCAGGTTGCCCAGAGAACTCACGGCTGCCCCATCCCTGGAGGTGTTCCAGGCCAGGCTGGATGGGGCTTGGAGCCCCTGATCCAGTGGGAGGTGTCCCTGCCCATGGCAGGGGGTGGAACTGGATGGGCTTTAAGGTCCCTTCCAACCCAAACTGTTCCATGATCCTATGATTAAAATCCAGAAAGGTTGTATCTGCCCTCTGGTTCGGGTCACACTTCACAGCCAACAAACCCCTCATCAACTCAACTCATGGTGATTTCACCGTTTTCTCTTTTTTTTACCTCATCTTCCAAGCTCTTTTTGCAGCGTTAGCCCCCAAAGCGAAGCCCAACACAGCCAGCTTCCAGAAGAACCGCGGTTTACAAACTCCGGGACACAGGGAGATGAAAGATTCCAGCTGGAAAATTTACTTCGGAGGGGAGTACGCCTTTGTAGAACCACGTTGCCATGGCAGCACGGGGAGGCGGGGCAAAGCCTCGTCCTGTCCCCCAGAGACCCCACCCCTCGGGAGGCTGATGTCAACACGCTTGGTTGCCATGGTGGCAATCCTGGCCTCAGAGCATGGGCCACAGCTCAGCACACTGACCCACAGCCTCCGTTATTAACAATGATTGCTATTGCAATAAATCAACCAGAGGGCGTTCCTTCGGGATAGAAAATTTAATTAAAGATACAACAGGCTTTTTTTATCAAGTCAGAAGCCATGGCAACCACCACCCTGCTGGCCACTTTCCCCAGGTGCTGCCTGTCCCAGCACTGTGGCAGCACTGCGTGGCAGCTGGACACCCTGCTGGGCAGCATCCATCACCACCCACACCAGAGCCGCCATCCCCAGGCAGCAGGGACCAGCCCCTCACCGTCACTTCAATCCCGCCTTCCTCAAGTCCTCTGGCAGAACACGGCCTTTCTTCCGGGCCCTGGCTTTCTTCTTCTCTATCCTGTCCTTCTTCTTCTTCTGAATGTTCTTGCGGCGTTTCTCCTGCCGCTGTTGCATCCTTTCCACCACTTTTTCTGTCCGCTGCTCCCATTGCTTTTTGCGCTGCGCTTTCCGCTTCTCCTTATGCTTCAGTGCTTCCTTCAGCCGCTCCTCGTTGTCACGGATCTTCACACCTTCTGCCTTATAGAGAACGTTTGTCCATTTCATCTTATTCTCCAGCTCCTGAGCCTTCTTCTGGTCTTTATCCTTGAGCTCCTCCAGCTTATTCTTCCTGGTCTCCAGCCTGCTCAGCAGCTGCTTGTAGTTTCTGCCAGTCAGAGGAGTGATATTGCCTTTCACTGCTTTCCTCTTCTCTTTCTTCTTCTGGATCTTGCTCAACTCATTATCCTCATGGACTTTGACCTTGTTAAAGACAATCTCAGCTGGGCTCTCCTCCTTTTTGGTTTCTGGCTCTACTGGTACCTCCTCAGCTTCTTTCTTCTCCATTTTTGCCTTCATCTTCAGCTCCTTCCTTCGGCGCTTCTTTCTCTCTCTCTCATACTTCCTCCGCTGCCTCTTCTCCAGGACTGCAGGGGGCAGTTCTTTGGCATCACCCTAAGGAGAAGGATGCACATGAATCGGGAGCCTTAAAGGGATAAAGTAGAATTCAAAGTGGGATGTCCTCAAGTTCCTGGCATCATGCTTCTCCAAAGTACAGAACACGTAACGGGGAGCTGTGGGCTTGGCTGTTAGAGACACTGAACACAGGGAAGGCATTTCAGACCCTTTACTCAACTGCATTCCCTGTCAGGCTCTTGGTGCCTTCCTTTTTCCCCCAAAATCTCCAGAGGTGTGCTCTCCTCTAAGCCAGGCCCTAACTTTCCTCATATTTTTCCGGACTGCAATGTACACAGGGCTCACTGCAATTCCTACAGTCCCTTCCTCAAGGGATGGTATTAGCTCAACCCCTGAGCTATGAAAGATCACAGCTCTGTCCACACATCCCCTGGGAAGCCAGGGAGAATTTACACTGCACAAACACAAACATGGATGCACATTAAGGGTTCTCATACTTGTCCAGAAGCCTTTTGAATCTTCTCATGTAGTCTCTGACGCAAGAGATTCATCGCAGCAAAAGAAGGGGAACCCAGTTCACTTTTGCTCCCTGAAAATGAGAAGAAGAAAATAAAGACACTCAAAAGACAGCATTAGGTAAACAGGAGAACTTTCTATGGCTACAGGAACAGGTCCGAGAGCTCCTGAGATGCTGTGAATAGAACAGAAAAGCCAAAGAAACCCGGAGTTTCTGTTGCATTGTTTTCTTCAGAATTCCACCCACATTACCATTCAGCACTGCTAGCCAGAGAAGCTTGGCACACCCCGCGGTGCCTAACAAGCCAGAACTGCCAAGCTAGTGGAAATAAAAATGCCAAGGACCTATTCTCCTTGTGATCAGGCTTTTCAGATTCCCAATGGAAAGCCAGCCAGGCATGACAGATTCCATCCATGCAATCATTCCCAGAAGCCACCCAAGTATGCAAAAAAGGCTGTGATTCAGACCAAACACTCCTTTTTCCAGAGAGCTGCCCCATGTTGACGCTAACAATGTCTGTACATATGCAAAAGATTTCAGGACACAGTGAACAAGCAAGGACATCTTTAATTCAGACAAACTTCTTTAGCTTCCCAAACCACACATGTGTGAGGCAGCTGAGAAGCAGCCACCTCAGCTCAGGTGACTTTAACCAGACCCTGGCAATACTGGTGTTCTTACCTTTACCCAAACTCTCACTGTTACCCTGCGTGACGCCCTGTGGAGATGATTTGCTGACTTGAGCAGCTGCTTTCTGTCCTGGTGAAGGCTTATTGGCATTAGAGCCCATCTGTTTGACTGAAGGAGTATTAGTCTTCTCAGCTGGCTTCCTGGGTTTCTTTCTTCTCTTCTTCTTGAGCTGCCCACTGGCATCCTCGGGCTGGCCTGGCTTGGACACTGTGGGGGGGAAAGCAAATTATGCAAGCCAGGACAATGCTACATTCCCACTTCATAACATTCAGTTAATAATGAAGAATAAATTCCAGTACTGCAATGGCACAGCTCATCCTTCAAAACTTACATGGTTTAGGGTGTATTTAAAGAGACTCACACACTTCAGTAAAACTCCAGCTCTCCCAACCACTATGTGTATAGATGCGCTTAAAAGCCCCAAAGATTCATAGAATTGTTTGGATGGAAGAAGATCTTTAAGATCACCAAGTCAAACCATACCTGTTCATCACTAAACCATATCCCTGAGCACCTTGTTCTACCTGTCTTTTAAATGCCTCCAGGGATGGGGACTCCACCACTGCTCTGGGCAGCTGTGTCAGTGCCCGAGAACCCTTGTGGTGAAGAAAACTTTCAAGATATCTAACCTAATCCTCCCCTGGTGCAACTTGAGGCCATTTCCTCTCTGCTTAACACTATTTAGTTGGGGGAAGAGACCAACAACCACAGTCGGAAAAGACCCTTAAGATCATTGAGTCCAACTGTAAACCTAACACTGCCAAGTCCACCACTAAACCACCGTGTCCCTAAGCACCACATCTCCATATCTTTTAAATCCTCCAAGGATGGGGACTCTGCCACTTCCCCAGGAAGCCTCTGCCAGTGCTTGAAAACCCTTTCAGTGAAGTAATGTTTCCTGATATCCAGTCTCAACCTTCCTCAACACAACTTGAGGCCATTTCCTCTCATCCTATCACTTATTACTGGGAGAAGAGACCAGCACCCACCTCACTATACCCTCAGAGCTGCAGAGAGCCATGAGGTCTCCCCTCAGCTTCCTTTTCTCCAGGCTTAACAGCCCCAGTTCCCTCAGCCACCTCCGACAAGGCTTGTTCTGCAGCCCCTTCCCCAGCTCCGTTCCCTCCTCCGGGAGGGCTCCAGCCCGTCAATGTCATTTTCGTAGCGAGGGGCCCAAAGCTGAACCAAGGATTCAAGGTGCGGCCTACACCAGCACAGAGTACGGGGGCACAAGCACGTTACACCAGAGCCCGCTTTCCCTTTAACCCTGGCGCGGTGGCGGCCCCAGGCCCAGCACCCGCTCGGCTCCATTACCGAGTTTCCTCTTGCGCGGCTCCGGGCCGGGCTGCGCACACACCCTCCTCGCCAGCCCCTGCAGGTAGGAGTCCTGGGCGGCGAGGGTGGCCATGTCCCCACGCTCTTTTAGACCCGGCACGGGTAACACTTCCGCTTCCGCCACGCGCGGCGCCGCCGCCAGGAAGTGACGTCACACGGCCGAAAACGGCCGCTGGCACGTGGAGCTCGGAGGCTCGCCCTGCTCTACGGGCACGGAACCGGCTCGGCGGGCGGGGGGGTCGGCGGGTTTTGGGGTACGGGGGGTAACAGTAACGGTGGGTTTTGGGGTTCGGGGCTGTAACGGTAGCAGCAGCTTTGGGGGTACGGGGGGGAGAGCAATAGTACCAACGGGTTTTGGGGTATGGGGCTGTAACCGTAGCGGTGGGTTTGGGGGTATGGAGAGAGGAAACGGGTTTTGGGGTACAGGATGGCAACGATAACAGCGGTTTCAGGGATGGGGGTACCGACGGGTTTGGGGGTATGAGGCTGTTATGGTAGCGGTGGGTTTGGGGGTATGGGGGAGGTAGCAGTAACAGCAGTTTTGGGGTATGAGAGTAACGGTAACGGCGTTGTTTTGGGTATGGGGTAATGGTGGTTTTGGGGTACAGGAGGAAGCAACGGCATTTCCTGGGGAGTACGGGAGGTAGCAGCGGCTTTTGGGGAATGGGGGGAAGGTAATGGTGGCTTTTAGGGTACGGGGGGTGGGTAATTGGTTTTGGGGGTATGGGCGTAAACAGTAACAGCAAGTTTGGGGTATGGGGGAGATAACGGTAACAGTGAGGTTTTTGTGGTACAGGAGGTAACAACAGTTTTGGGGTACGGGAGAGATAACAGTAACGGCAGTATTTGGGGTACAAGGGGAGATAATGGTAACAGATAATGGTTTTTGGGGCACGGGGGAAGGAAACAGTAATGGTGGTTTGGGGATTACAGGGATTTCACATTGTATTTCTGCAGAGCCTTACGGCTGAAAACACACACCTTTGATCGTAGAAAAGAGTGAGTTTTATTAAACCACCTAATTACAAAAATAAATGGAATGGAAGCAAAATAAATCAAAAATTAAAGTGAAATTCACATCCTACGGAATGAGACGTTACAGCAGAACACAGGGGAAGCTCAGCTGTGGCGGCATGGCACCGCCTTCATAATGTTCCAGTCCTGCCACCCCCCTTCCAGCTGTGCTGCTCACATCAACACAGGACAGCTGGGAAGATAAAGGACAGGAGACGTGCAACACTGCTGAGCAGTTGTAGACAAAGCACCAAAGCTGCTTTAGAAGGGAACTGCGAGTCACCACATTCCCCTGACAGCTCAAAACACCCCAGTCATCTCAAGGTTCGTTAGACGAAACCATGAGCCAGCGTAAATGCCAGCTACCCAATAGTTCAGGCTCTGGAGATAGAAAGTTTCTGTGTAAACACTGGAAAAGGAATCAGGTTAACTAATGTGTGTTGCTGCTTTGATCTCCGGCCTGGAGCACGTGTCATCATCAACACCTCAGCTTGATTCCTTGTCAAAAGAGAGAACACTGCTCTTCGGCACAGGTCTCCCCAGAGCCTCCTCCTGAATGACTGAGCAGGAAGTCCAATCTGAGGGGCTCTGACAGCAAAGACTGCAGGGAGACAATACTACAGGATTCTTACTCTGATGAAGTAGAATGGAAGCTGTCAGATTCTATCCTGAGAGAACTCTAAAGCAGCCAGAATGCCAATAGCCTTGGGAAGCAGAAGTAAAACCCCAAACACTCACTGCCCCCCCCCATTTGCCTCAAGTTTATCCCCAAAAACCACTGGCCTGCACTTACTGAAATTCACATAGAAGCAAACGATTTCTAACAAAATCTACATGTAACTATCATGTAAAAGCATACCTAACTCTTAACTTGTTAGAGCAATCAACTTGGTATTTACAAATCGCATTCTCTTAGGGGAGAGGAGCGTTCCTGGCAATGTTGCAGGGGTGGGGAAAGCACTGTGGCTGTCCAGGGCACAGAAACCTGCAAACACAGCTCCAGTGCCTTCTCCTGACAGGAGGAGACGCTTGCTCAATACAGCAGGTGGAAGACTTCCAACAGCAGAACACGTTCGGCAGCAGAAGGTCCTCTTCAGGACTGCTCTGCAGGACCTGCCCCGTGCCCATTCACGTGGGGGTGCGATGGGGTTGAGCTCTGGGAGGCAGCAACGCTCTGCTCTGCTGTGGCAGCGGCCAGAGGCATGGAGAGGCTTTCGGGGGACAGCGTGGCAAAGTCTTGTCTCCAGTAGGCTTCGCACAGTGGAAGATCATTGCTGTCACACAGACTGTAGCTTTCCAGAACAAACAGCCCCAGAGAGGAGAGACAGCAGGGGCAGTGAGAGAGGAGGGGAGGGGTGCGGGGAGCAAGACAGAAGCAAAGCATTAAGAAAATGGCAAAAAAAGTTAATGGATGCAAGGTCTGCATTCACAAACTCATCACAAGCCTTGTGACCTGGCCTTCCCTAAGGTACCCCGAAGGACTGGCCTTGAACCCCAGGGAACCAGTAAGGATCAGGGGAATTGCAGAGATAAAACTATCGCTACAAACAGAAACAGAGGCTCAATTCTGTTTCAGACACTGCAAGTCCCTGGAAAGACCTGAGCTGAAATCCTAGCACCCCAAATATGGGACTTCTACTGTTCTGAGCGAGGCAAGGACCTCATCCAAAACTACTTTACTTGGAGTTAAGTCACAACCTACATTAAAGAAAAAACAGAAATCTAAATTTAAGTTCAGCAGAAAAGCCAGCACAACCGTTTTAGGGCCTGTCGGTAGCACGACAAAGAAACTTATTTGCACCCTTGCCCTTCCAACAAAGCATTCCGTGGAAGGTCTGGGTCTTCTACTGAGGCTCCTCAGCCTGACTATAAAGCCCTGAGACACTCTACTGCTTCCAGCAGAGCTGAGCTGTTCTACAAGCAGCTTGCTGGATTTGTCCGCTGTAGACTACAGAGCTGGATGAACTAGCAGTGGGGAAAGCAATGCTTTTCAACAACTGTCTAATTCTTGCCTGTGATCCAAAGGAAAAGCACAGTGTGGTAGGGCCAAAACTAAAAAGAAAAACGATGAAGAAACTGGAACAAATCCAAAACTAATTCCAAAGATAGGAAGGAGCTGCACACACAAGAGACATCCAAGACAAAGTGAGTGCTAGAGCAGAAAGCAGCTTGCATTCAGAGTAAAACAAACCCAATGGGTCAAGTGATTTTGTTGTCGCAGCTTTATTTACATTTGTAATGTATGGACTTGAATAGATGCTTTGGGAAAAAAAGTTTAGCAATAAGAGACATTTCAAATTGCACAAACATGAAACATGTTGAGATCTCACCCCACACTCAAGACAGCTCCTGTCATCTCACAGGAGAGAGCAAGGAAACATAAACACAAATCTGGGGTTTAGGATGAGATACGGCAAGCTGGACTGGACTCTGAGTTACTGCTTTGGGGAATAAGCACACAAAGCACTTGTTGCAAGCATCTGCTTTTGAGCTTTTTTCTGGCTAGTTTTGCCATAGAAGCAAGATGGCAGTGGATACAGGTTTTATATCTGGGGCCTTTGTAAAAACCCTTGCAATGTCACCCTTCCCTACAGTCCCCAATATGCAGTGAAGCTGGGTTAAATTACCAAAGACCTTTGAGGACAGAACCAAAACTATGACTCCTTTCCTGTCTAGGACCTCAGGCTATGTTTTCCAAGGTGAACCTGGCCACAGCATCCACCACATCTGGGCAGGTGAGTTAGTAAGAAAATCTTAGCTGTGTCTGAAGCGTTACTTCTTGTCCTGCTGCCAGTTCCAAAAGTCTAAGCTTTGCTCTTACTTACCACTCCTCAAATGTCAGCATGAACGAGCAGCTACTGCACAGCCCACGACAGTTACTGCTATGCTACTCTGTCCTTTGACTGAGGGCTTCTCAGTGTGTGAAAGGGACTTTGCCCACGGGGCTGGCAGGGTCTGTGCACAGAGGAAACCAGCTGAACACAAGGACTGAAAGCAAAGGCTCCTTCACAGAACAATCTACTCCACTTTAGTGTTGGTGACCTGCTTTCAGGTATCCTCAAATACTCCCTGTAAACATAAAGAGCCTAGCAATAAAACCCAATGCTACAACTGAGGCACATCCTATTAGAGACCTGCTAAGGGGCTGTCTCCTAAGGCCCCTCAGCACAACAGCAGGGACAACTGCTGGGCAGGAGACGCTCCCTTCCACAGGATTTCTGCAGCCGTCGGGAGCAAAGCACAGGGCAGCTCTCAGCTCTGCAGCACCCAGAGGCGTGCTGCTGCAGGGAGCTTGCTTTTCTACCGTCTGTCCCAGAGGGACGGCCTAAAATAAACTAACCAGTGAACTTTGGGTAAACAGGAGCACGTGAGGGCAGTCTGGCAGGATGGTTGGGTGGAACCCATGTCCTGCCCTCATGGGACTACACATCTCTTTATAAATCCTGTGGGATGGAGCCCCATGAGACATTAACAGACACTGCAGAGAGGCAACCTCAGCTGGGCTCACGGGACAGCCCAGAACATGTTTGCAGGCAAACCAGCTACTGCATTTACAGCCATTTAAACATGATTGTGACTTGACGTAACAGAAACGCTTTTCCCCCACATAAGGCAATAAGGTTTCATTAAAAATATCTTAGTACTCTAATTATAAAAGGACTTTGAATAAATCACTGTTCCTATATTTACACACACGCTATTTCTTTGGTGCAGAAAAAGACAGGAAAGAGCACAGGAAGGCTATAAGTGCTAAAAGCAAATGACTAAGTGCTACATGATATGAGGCTTCAGTGGAGGGATCACAGCTCTGCAAAGTCGCCACATTTTTTAACCTTGTCACCACTCTTATAAGAAAGAGCATGAAGGCAAATCTGTTTGGTGTATGCCAATATTTGTGCTTAGATGTCAGTCCTGTTAGCAGAGTTGCTTTACAGGGCATGTGGTGCCAGGCAGGGGAACAAACCATGCCAGCATGGTCAGAACCCCTCAGCCCAAAAATTAAAGCTACCAACACACAATGGTGGCAGTCTGGCAGTGTCAGGGAAGCACGCCTGGCACACACGAGGCACTATCATCCCCCAGGGCCTCACTCTGGATACAGCTCATGCTATGCTGTCTGAAGGCCACGTAGTGGTTGCACCCCAGAGCTGTTAAGGTCTGGACTGGTGCTCAGGTTTGCAACTATCACTCTCCATTTCTGAGCTGTTTCTAGAACTTCTTACCACCTCCCCAAAAACTGAGTCAAGTTTGAAAAACTCCTCTAAACTCGTACCTTGTTTTTTTCCAATGTCATAATAGTGCATAAGCTATGTCATATCAATATATTTTTACTCTTAAATACATGTATTAACCATAAATAATGGCCTAACTTCCAAAGATACTGAGCATTAGAGTTTTAGTTAACTTAGCTGGAGTTGTAGACATTCAGCATTCTTAGAAGGAACGGAAAGGCAAAAATAGAAAACCTGGACACTAAAACTTTAAATAACTTTTTGAAAAGTTAAGTTTCTCTTTAGAAATCATAGCATTATTGCACTGACTTCATTTAGCTTGGACAGTGCAGCCAAAATAATCAGGTTCTCATCTGTTTTCTCCTGCTTTCATTTACTGCATCATTCACAAGAAGTGCTGGGTGCATAAGAGAGAAAAAAATACAAAACATAAAGTGTCTGAGTTCTCCAAAGCCTGTTTCCTAAGAGCCTTTTTAAAATATTAAAAATCCCACAAACAAATCTGTAATAAGTCTTCCTTAGAAATTCCTAGCACACTACTTCATGATCCAACAAAAATAAGCACGTCTTTTTTTGCTCCTTTCAAATGCTGACCCAAACAGGGCAGCAGACTACAAGGGAAAAGGCACTGTATAAACAGGTCACTTGTGAGAGGCCTCACCACAAAGATGGGGTGATCTCATCTGACCCAGCTCAGCAAGTCTCTCTAAGGAGAGGCTCCTCCAGAGGGATACTCAGACAGAAGCCTGCACCCCTGAAGAAATTTGTCTCCTTTTACAATGATTACAAAACAACCCTAAGCAAATTACCTGTCAAATCTACCCAACCAAAGCTGGCACCTTGGATGCTGTGAACACCTCTTTCACTACAACATCTACATCCTGTATAAAATCTACAGGGAAAAGGCAGTTGCTTTAGTTGCAGAAAGAGTTTGAGCTAATTAAAAATAGGAGTCAAATTCTGTTGGGAACATTCTCAAGACCTGTGCTCTAAGGACTACTTGTTTGTCTCGACTAACTACCCCAAAAGGGCTGGAGTCATAAGGAAGAAGTCCGCTGCCTTATTTGTACCTGGAAGAGTAATATTCTTCTTCTAGCTCGTACAGGTCAATGGAGATCTCATCCCGTAGTGCAATCAACTTCTTGTCACATTCCTCCTGCAAGCTCTTCAGCTGCTGGTTACGCTGGTTGATAGCTTCATTCACAGAGGGGAAATCATTGAGGATCAAGAACTGCTTCAGGTCAGACACAAGTTTCATCAGGGACTCGCCAGCTCGGACCTTGCAGCAGGGAGAAAAATCACACAGCACGCAGTCTATCAAAACACTGCTTTGCTCTGAGCCTAAAACAACACCTCCCAAGCTGCTTCTTCAGCTGAAGCCTCATCTGAAGTAAAAACTCCGTCATTACATGAGGATTCTGACAGAAGCCTACAGCTGATTATCCAGGCTACCCAGCCCTTCCCTAGCAAAGGAATCTACCTAACAGCCAGCCCAAACATGAGGTTATTCTTCTAGCAGCAGTCCTCGTAAGAGTTATAAAAGGCTGGCCTAGATTAAATAATGGGCCCAACAGTACCCGAAGGATGTGCTGCCCACTGATCTGAAACGCAGGGTGCTACTCACAATGTTTGCCGCTCTGACATGCATCTCATAGTTATCTTGTTCACCCTGGGTTGCTCGAGAGACTTGAGTTTCATCCTCAATCTAAAAGCAAAAGCATAGATACACACCTTTACACACTAAAATCCTGACACATGATCACCACATTATACAGCATCTCACTTCAGTTCAGTCCACAGCTGGAATCCCTCGGGTGGACTCTGGACTCTACAGCACACACAGATCACCTCCAATACCTGCTTCTGCACTACTCCCATGTCCAGCAACATCACTTCAGTGCTGCAGGGCAGAGGCAGGGAGGTCAGCAGCAGCCAGGGAGAACTAACTGACTGCTGCCTGCCCTGAGCAATGAAAGCTTCTCAGGGGATGCAAGAGAAAGGTCCTCTGCACCCCTCTTACAGCCACCTCTTCCCTGCTCAGGGCCTCACTCCTCCTTCAGTCCACTGTCCCCTCTGCTCCCCCCTCACAGACACTCCTTTTCCCCTCAGGCTCCTCCCCGCCTCTCAGCCACCCCTTTAACCCTCAGGCCCCCCCCTGCTCCCCCTTCACAGCCGCTCCCTTTCCCCTCAGGCTCCTCCTCGCCTCTCAGCCACCCCTTTAACCCTCAGGGCCCCTTTTCTCCTCTCACGGACCCCCTCTCCCCTCAGGACCTCTGCTCCCCACTCACAACCACCCTTACCCCCTCAGGGCCTCCTCCTCCTTCACAGCCATCCCTACTCCCTCAGGGCCCGCCTCTCCCCTCAGGAACCCCGAGGCCCCCACGAGTGCAGCCTTCCCCTCCCCTCAGGACTCGGTTACAGCTCAAGCCCCACCTTGGCCGTCTTGATGATTTCAGTGAAATTGTCCATGATCGACTTGACATCGTCCTTGAGGCGCTTGTTGTACGACTGCAGCAGGGTCTCCTTGCTCTGCGGCAGCACCCGCTGCTGCGCCATGGCGGCCGCTCCCGCCCCGCCCCACAGCCGGGTTCTCGCGAGATTTCGTGGCACACCGTAATCACGAGAGTCTTCTCTCTGCCGCCGCCGCGTTCTCACGAGACCTCATAGCAACACCGTTCTTCCCGCGAGAATTCGCGCCGCTGCCGTGCTCTCGCGAGATTTCGCGCACCCTAGATATCTCCCGGCATGCACCACTCCTCCTCTCTCTCCCTCAGTCCAAGATGGTGAGCGGCGGCGCTCGGATGGGGTGTTGGGGTTATCCGCCGCCATCCGCCTTCATTTGACCCCGCCGCTGGCCCGTGGCTTGGCACGGAGAGCCGTGCCGGTGCTCGGGGGCTGTGGATGCGGTGGAGGGGGGCGGTCCGTGTTCGGTTTGCGGTGACCGGCGCCGATGGGAGGGAGGCTGGGGCTGAGGCAGGGCCTGGAGGGGGCGATGCTCCTGGCGTGGGCCCGGGCCCGGAACCGGTGCCCTGTAACCGGCTGTAGGGAGTGGCTAGGTGCTTGCGGTGGAGTATCAGCTGCTTCTTGGCTGGGGAGCTCCAGGAGCGATTCTAAATGGGATCCCTTTCGAGGACCCTCATGAACCTCCCGAAATCCCACCGAAGGATTTTCTCTGTGGAAGAATAAGTGGGAGACTGCCAGGTGGGTGGGATGCCCGGGGAAAGGCATTTCCAGGGAGAACTGAAAGATCTTTAAGCACACCGGTATCGGAAGCAAATGAAGGAAGTGTCTCTGTCTTCCTTACAGCCGAAAGGAAAGAAGGCCAAGGGCAAGAAGGTGGCCCCGGCCCCTGCTGTAGTCAAGAAGCAGGAGGCCAAGAAGGTGGTCAATCCCCTCTTTGAGAAGAGGCCCAAGAACTTTGGCATTGGTGAGTAAGTGGATGCTGGGGTTACTTGCTTGAGAGATTTTTGTTTTGTAGACAGATGCGCAAATTATAAACAGAGACCTTGATTGTAATAAAGCTGTAAAGTGGAAGGAACGATGAAGGTAGTGGCCTTGCTGACTGCAGTTAAAGACTGTCCTTCATTAACTGTGTGAAGGTGGCTATGGGAAATTGGCTGAATTCCTCGTTACAGAGTTTCTTCATAGAATCACACAATGGTTTGGGTTGGAAGGGACCTTAAAGCCCATCTAGTTCCAGTCCCTCTGCCATGGGCAGGTGTATCTCCCACTGGATCAGGTTGCTCGAAGCCCTATCTAACGTGGCCTTGAACACCTCCAGGGATGGGGCAGCCACGACTTCTCTGGGCAGCATGATCCACTGCCTCACCACCCTCACAGGAAAACATTTCTTCCTAAGATACTATCTAAATCTTCCCTCTTTCAACTAAAAACTCTTCCTCCTCATCTTGTCCCTGTACTCCCTGATAAAGAGCCCCTCCCCAGCTTTCTTGTAAGCATATTTATATCTTGTTGTGGTTTTGTCTTATAAATGCTCGTTTGTACTGGAGTCTTGCCCTTTTGCCTGTGGTGTGGTTATCAGTTCAGATGTTTTGTTTTGTATGGTGTGCAGATGATGTGAAACGTTTGCTATCTGAGCTACAGTGCTGACATGTCACCACCAAGATCACTGATGCACATCTGCCTGCTCTGTACTGTTGCTGTGTGGTTTTGGAACAGTTCTAAGTTGAAGTTTGTATTTCAGGACAGGATATCCAGCCGAAGCGTGATCTCACACGTTTTGTGAAATGGCCGCGCTACATCAGGCTGCAGCGCCAGAGATCCATTCTTTATAAACGCCTGAAGGTGCCTCCTGCCATTAACCAGTTCACCCAGGCTTTGGACCGCCAGACAGGTAAGGATGCGTCCCACAAAATTCTCTTGATTTCGGTCCTTGATGGGATACACCTCAGAGAAGAGGAAGGAAACAAACATCAGATGTAGCAAAGATAAGCCAGAGTGCCTTTCCAAGCATTTAGGGAGTCTTTAATAGGGACTGGGGGGGATGTCAGCAGCAAGCTGCTGTCTGAATTGGCTGACCTCAGTACTATAGCTGCTATGTACTTTAAAAAGGGAATTGCTATGTACTTTAAAAAGGGAATAGAAAATACCTAATTTCCCATTGAAAGACCCAAACTCAGAGTTATTTGAGCTGTGTGCTTCCATTAGAGTCCATTCTGCCAGCCTGATGTAGAACGTGTGGGGTTCTTTTACCTGTGAACAGGTAGTTGAAGTCCGAGTGCAGGATTTTGGGCGGGAAGACAGCATCCTGCAGACTGATGTGGAAAGTGGGGAACAAGGGACTTCAGGGTCTCCTGTGAACAAGTACATAATCTTCCAAGTGACAGTGTCTGTGCAGGAAACTTGAGACCTATGTAGAATAACTACCTCATAGAGCTTGCCAAATAAGTTGCTTGCTTTAAAGGAGAAAGTGTATCACCTTTAGCCGTAACTGCTGTGGAGGTCCTCATCCAAGCAGTGAAGGAGATGTCCTTGCCAGCAGAGCTAGATACGGGCTCTGGAGGCACGCTGGCACATGCAAATGATGCTAACTTTGTTGTCTTTGATACTAATTTGATGACAACCACCAAGATCGCTGATGCACTTCAGTATGTTAAAAAGTAATGCTTAGGTTTTCAGGTCATGCAACTCACTAGTAGATGTTCTCTTTCAGCTACACAGCTTCTGAAGCTGGCACACAAATACAGGCCTGAAAGTAAGCAAGAGAAGAAGCAGAGGCTTCTGGCTCGTGCTGAGCAGAAAGCTGCAGGAAAGGGTGATGCTCCGACTAAGCGGCCACCGGTCCTCCGAGCAGGTAACTTTGTACGTGGATTGGACTGCTTGCACTTACAGGGGTGTGATGCTTTGTTAGAGAGAAAACTGATGAGAAGAGTTGGTGCTTGGCATCAGCTAAATGGGATTGGACGAGCTATTGCAATGATGTATGAATTTCTTCACCTGAGCTCAAAGTGAAGAGCAAAACAGACGAGCTTTTTAACCCTGAGCTTTAGCAAATCGTCCATGGAATATCTTCTTTGCGCTACTGAGCATGTGAAGTTTTCCCAACTTCCATAATGAAGCTGTGCTATGGAATCTGAGCTGGTTTTATGAGAAAGCTTTAAAAACAGATTGACTGGACTCAAAGCTTACCTAGAACTTGTTTTTCAGGTATTAACACTGTCACAACTCTGGTAGAGAACAAGAAAGCTCAGCTTGTGGTTATTGCCCACGATGTGGACCCCATTGAGGTAAGTGTACTTGCTGGTATGCTTTCTAGGCTCTCTGTAACTTAAACTGAAGTTGGAACTGGAGTTGGGGAGGGAAATGCATTCTGGTACAAATTTATGGTGTGAAAAGAATGCATAAAGAAATATTTACCACAACTGGAATGCTTATGCATGTTCATAGTTGTCCTGGTGTTACAATGAGGCTTGGCCCTTGCAATGATGTATGAATTTCTTCACCTGAATCAACAGTGAAGAGCAAAACGAGCTTTTTAACACTGAGCAACTGCCATGGCCCAGGCTGATTTGAAGAAGATTGTTCTCCCTCAGTTATACAGCTTGCTCCCTTTCTTTTCAGCTGGTGGTCTTCTTGCCAGCGCTGTGCCGCAAGATGGGAGTGCCATACTGCATCATCAAGGGCAAAGCCAGACTGGGGCGGCTGGTCCACAGGAAAACTTGCACTTCTGTGGCTTTCACCCAGGTGAACCCGTAAGTATTCTGTGATTCACTGTGGTGGAGAAAGCAAACTGCCCATAAGCACAGACTTGTCAGGCAGATGGACGGGAAACTTGGGTCTCTCTAGTTTAAAGGAGTAACATTAGATAAAATACTACTTCTGTAATGTGGCTATCTATGGGTAATACAGTCCTTCTGTATTAAGAGCTCTGTCAGATACCGAAGATACAGATTACTTTGGCTTTGTAAAACGGGTATTTCCTCTAAAACACATAGATGGAACTATTAACAATCTGAGCAGTGCTAGTTTGTAAAGCATTGATGGTTTGAGTGGTTAACCCTTGGTAAATGATGCCTGTGCTTAGCCTGAAAACAGAGGTAGAAGATGTATAGAAAAAACTACATTGAGGTGCTAAAGGAACTAAAACTGTTGCCAACAGGGAGGATAAGGGAGCCCTTGCAAAGCTGGTGGAGGCTGTCAAGACCAACTACAATGACAGATATGATGAGGTAAGGTTCTGTGTGCTGCTAGCCTTGTGTCTTACAGTGTTAACAACTCCAGAAGCTTCACAGTGGAACATGAATCATTTCAGACACAATGACATCAGCTTGAAGCCTGTTTGGGGTCTTATACTCAGATCTGCCTATGATGTATCCAGATTCATTACCTGAGGGTGGGGTAAAATGTGAACACTGTCACCAAGTTACAAGTAAATGGAGTTATTGCAATATTAGGGTTGTAAAGGGGGCAACAGCTTCTGCTGGGCTCAGCTCCATCCCTGGGTTCAGAAGCTATCTCATATCTGAATCCAGCACCATGGGGGAAGGTTTTTGAACTCTTATCTACGCTGCTCCAAAACATAGTTCACTGCTGGAGATGTGTAGGACTTCCTAGTTGAGAGAGCTCTTGTGCAGAACAGAGTGGAATTGAACAAGCTGACTGAATGATATAGTAAGAGATTGTATGAGGCATCTAACCTGTTCTCTCTTCCTTGCAGATCCGTCGTCACTGGGGCGGTAATGTTTTGGGTCCAAAATCAGTGGCTCGCATTGCGAAGCTTGAAAAAGCAAAGGCTAAAGAACTGGCAACTAAGCTGGGTTAAAGATGTAGTGGATCGCTACCATGTTTTGTGTACATAAAAAAAGAATAAACCCCAGATCCAGTTTCCGTGGTCTTCTCAATGGGAGTGCTCCAGGTGGTAGCACGTTGGCATTGCCTTACATCAAATGATTGAATGGTGCTGCACAGGAGCTGCACAATCATAGGTGATGACTTTACCTGGAACAGCTGCTCTTTACTAGTCTTGCATTGCAGTTCCTCTCTGAGCACAGTCCCGTCTCATGCTGTGTGATCATACAGCTGAACGGGCTGGGCTAGCTCTGGCTTTAGGCCTAGCCTGCTTATGCGGCTATCTCTTGGTGATTGCTCTGGATCATCTTCATTAGTATTTAGTTACAGTCTGGGTTAAGTGGGGTGTTACAATGCCTTACCAGGCTAACCAGACAGGGACCTTCCACTGGGAGGTCTGTAATGCCTCTTCCAGGGCCAGAATGGTTTGTGAGGCCAGGCTGACATGCGAGAAGAATCTAGCACTTCCATTTCTTCTGTTCTGACTGCTGGCTTGGCATTGTGGAGGCTGCTGGGCTTGATGAGGCTCCAGCTGCAGTAGCTGCTCCTTTTTTTTGCCAGCCCTGATGGTTTTGCAAAGGCACAGGCTGCCATAGCCAGCTGGGCTTGAGGAGCTGCAGTAACCTTGAGTTCACTTCTGTCCCAGTTGGGATGCACAATGCCAGTCACAGGGCAAGCACCTGTAAGCCCTCTTTATTTACTCTGCAGCTCCTGTGAACCACTCCCAACTTCAGGAGTGAGTACTCAGTACAAAGAAACTTGATTCACAAAATTTGCCATCTTTTGGGAAATACAGCAGTGGAGAAGTTAAAACTTCGTTATTTACAACCAACAACAATATAAAAAATGTAGCCTTGAGATTAGGCATAAAGCGGCTTCACTAGAAATCTCAGCTGCTGCTTCAAGTAGGGCAGTTCAGTGCTTCCAAGCTGCAACCAAATCACTGGCATGAGCTCAGGAGTCTGCATCAGGTGCTTAAAGTCTCATTTGCAGGTTGGTAGTGGCACAAGTTCGCTTCACGCTTCCCAGAAACTCAGTGCTTCAAGTACTTGGGACTGATGAGTGTTACCTGTCCCAGTCTGCTCTTGTCAGGAGAGAAGTGAAGCTGTGAGCCCTTCCCCTCACAGAGGCATTTTTTGTATGAATTTTCTGTACCACAGGAATGAAGTTGCAGCACACAAGCCATACCTATGAAAGGAAACAAAAGTACAGTTCTTCTCAAGGTGCACTGGACCTCCTTCAGTCGGGTGCAGTGTAATAAAACTTTAAATGAATTTTCAAATTGCACTCTGGTTAAAATGTCAGGCTTTTTTAGCTTAAGAGTGCATCCAGTCTTACTATAAAGGAGCAAGAATGCCAGGGAAAAATCGCTCCCTTGCTTTCAACAGAACACAGTTCAAAGCTTTATCTCCAAAAACTACCCAGGCAGCCAGTGGGACACTGGCAGGGCACTTACCAGGTGATGATGTACTGCATGTGCTCATTCCTCAGGCTTACTCTGGTCTGGCCTCCAATGGGCCCCCCAGGGACGGTGCTTCCTACAGGAACAACACAGCACATGAGTTAATCTTTAGTCTGCCCTGCGTAGTGCTGCCCTTGCTGTTAGAAGGGATGAAGGTAGGAAGTCCTGTGGATACTCTGCTCCTCCTCAGGCAGTGGGATTTCCAGTGCAGCCTGAGCTGGGGGGCAGGTGGCCCTATATCCAGGGCCTGGTTGTGATCAAGGCGTTGACCACCTGCATCTCTTGAAGATGCTACCATTCCTTATTGCTGGTGCCTATTGCCTACAAAGTACAAACCTAGTAGAGTACACAGAGAGAAGAGAGGTGCACTACCTTCCCAGGGGAAATAACAGAAGGGTGGGGAGCCAGATGTAAACTGGATATGGGGCTGGGTTCCACGGAGACTTACTGAAGTCGGCATCGATGAAGACTGGCTCAGCACCGGTCACCTTTGCCATAGCCTCCAGGTCACGGTAGTGCCAGCGGTTTTTCTCAATGTTATTTTCAGGAACAAAAGGTTTCCGGGTTTCTGATAACCTCACCACCCCAGTGAGCTCAACTTCATCTTCAATCTGGAGAGAAAAGCGGAGGGGGGAAAAAGGAATCTTTCTGTGAGAGTGAGGAGGCCCTGGTCCAGGTTGCCCAGAGAAGTGGTGGCTGCTCCATCCCTGGAGGTATTCAAGGCTGGGTTGGATGGGACTCTGAGGAACCTGATCAGCAGGGAGGTGTCCCTGCCCATGGCAGGGGGTGAAACTGGATGGGCTTTAAGGTCCCTTCCAACCCAAAGCATTCCATAATTCTATAGTTCATTTTATATGCTGACATACTAGGTCCTGGTAGAAAAACACAGCACTTGTGGGATCTGATTATACACCAACCAGTTGTGCCCTGCAGTGGGGCAGTGCTGCGACACAGCCAGGAAAAGGCAAATCAAGGACAGCTCCTTGTTTGTAAAAAACATGATTTACTTAATAAAAAGGGGGAAGGTTTCTCTTCTATGAAAAGTACAATGAGAATTTTAGTAACTTCCCATGCTGCTGAACACAGCTGCTGCCTTTCTGGGTCTGTCAGAGGTGCCTCTGGGTAACCACAGCGCAGGCAGCAATGTACATTCCCTGTATCCTCCTTACCTGTCCCTTCAGCCTGGTCTCTGGTTTCAGTTTCTTTTTGGGCACAAATCCTCGGTTGACTAAAATCGTGACCCTAGAGATATGGAAAGAAGCATGGCTCATGAGCAAAAGGAAATTTATTCTTGCTGCTACCTAGAGCTAAGTACCGAAGAGAGAAGCACCCCATGTTTGATGCTGCTTTTTTTGTCATCCGAGTGCATATTACTGGGGAATTTAGATACAATTTTGAATCGATTCCTCAGTGACCAAACAGATGATGAGAGAAGCCTTTTAAGGGAGAAGGAGTGATTATATAAAGCAAACCACCATGACTCAGCTTTTCAGAACAGCAGCAAATCGCTCACATGAACTATGACATTAATTAACTCACCCCAAATCTGTGCAGTAGAAAGGTGTAATGACATTTGCTCCATTTTCCGGGTGGGATGTCAGCCGACCGGCTTCTCTGGCTTCTCGCTCAGGGTCCACAAGTGACCGTGGCAAAATATAGAGTTCCTTGGAGTGGTCGAAACGTCCTCGGACCTTTACTGGTCTGTATTCCAATTCCTTCAATTCTATTGGGCTGCATGGAACAGGATGAAAACAAAATTGTGGCTGTGATAGGAAAATCACCTTAGGCAATCGAATCGTGGGATCTTCTTCTCCCTTCACGGTTCACTCCAGGGCCAGCTGACAAACAGAAACAGAAGACAAACACCTCATGGAGTGAGCAGCTGGCTTAATATTCTGTTACTGTCACAGTGAATCAAATAGAGATGATCATAAGTATCCAGAGCAGTTATTTTCCATGGTATCTGTAACCCAGTGCCAGCTCAATGCCAGGCACAGCTGGCAGATATGCTGCACATGCACCCGGCCAACAGGGAGTGTTTCTGTCCCAGCCCATGACCCTGAACGAATGAGCTGTTCTGACAGTTGTGCCGTATGGCCAAGTGACTTTACAAACCCCTCTCAGATCTGACACACCCACTCACCCCTTGGGGCATGGCCTGCTATCGAGCTAAAATTCCCTGCTGCAGGAATAATCCCTTTGGGAAATCACCAGCTACCAAGTCCTCCTTCTCCAGGAGGATTATATATGGTATGAGCCACATACCACATACTCCTGGACAGATTCATCCTTTCACATGCTTTTAGACCATCCCACAGGGCTCTGTTCCCTCATTCTTTTACTAAAATAAAAAAATTAACAGGATGTCTTTCTTCTAATTTGCTTGCACATCCTAATTCCCATCACATTCCTTCATTTTCAAGCTATTATTTAGGACCATATCTATACCCCCAGCACACTGCAGTGTTCTGTAGACAACAAATTAGCTTTTCTTCCTTACTCTAAAGTCAGAGGGATGGGTTCTGATGTAATTCTTGATGCCAGTTGTGCAATCAAATCTAGTTTCCACTTTCGTCGCTGAACCTGAAAGTACACAAACATAAAAGTAATCCCTTACAGTAATAACCCCAGCAAGCCTTAAAGTCTTCATCATGAATTTCTCCTCGGATGTGGCTTAAAACAGGGTAACAGGCAATATGAAGATGGAGGCTACTAACTTCGATTTAAGGAAATATTTATACTAAAATAAATGTGTTAAAAATAAGAATCTCTCCTTTAAAGACTTGTAAATGGATACTTGGAAAACAGAAAGGTCAAATAACAGCAAATTTTTACCCTCTCTGTGAGTTGAACTGGATTAAACAGCTAGAAACAGGAAGACCTGACAGTTCTCAAGTGCTCATCTCTTTCAAAAATGAAGTATTTATTTGTACCTGCCACGTGCCGAGACAGAACGTTGTCAGAGGGACCAGGAAAAGGCCCCATTTGAGTAAGGTGTCTTCTCCAGATGTGTCAGCAGCTGCTGCAGAACTTCGTGGCCTGCAGAACCTCCAAGAAACTTTTAGAGAAAAACAGAATGAGGAATAGGGTTTTTACAGGAGAGATGCCAGATTCACGCAGGAAACATCACCTCTTTGTTGATATAGGGCAGAAATTCAAACAAATCTTTCCTTACCTTTTGTCTGCTGGACTGGACCAGAACCTGCTTTAGTCAGGGAATACCCAAAAAATGTTTTTCTGATCAAACAATGCGATACCTGCACGAAAGAAAAAAAATGATCCTTTGTAGCATCTCTGCTTTGTAAAATCTGTATCTGGATGATATCGGTTGCCTCAACAATTGCATGGAATTTTGTTTACCCATTGATTAAAGTCTCATCTGAGCAACTGCCTGAGAAACACCAAGGTTATAACTTAAAAAAAAAAAATTCCAGTTACAGAGCTGACTGTAGCACAGCAAATTACGTTTCCCTTTTCATCATGGAATCATTGAGTGGTTTGGGTTGGAAGGGACATTAAAACCCATCCATTTTTATCCCTTGCCATAGGCAGGGACACCTCCCTGCTGATCAAGTTGCTCAGAGCCCCATCCAACCTGGCCTTGAACCCCTCCAGGGATGGGGCAGACACCACTGCTCTGGGCAACCTGGGCCGGGACCTCCCCACCCTCACTGAACATTTCTTCCCAAGATCTCATCTCAATCTCCCTTCTTTCAGCTTCAAACCATTCCCCCTTGTCCTGTCCCTGCACTTCCTGATCCAGAGCCCTTCCTAGCTCTCCTGCAGCCCCTTTCAGTACCAGAGGCTGCTCTAAGGTCTCCCTATCACACCCCCCACCTTAATATGTTCTCGAAATAAACACTAGCCCTGCCCCCCTCCCCCCACCCCAGCGATGGAGCAGCACCAGGGCAGATCCACAGCCTTTCAGCCACCGGTTCCGCTCACAGAGCTCAGCCAGGCCCGGGGCCTCCCTGCTCCCCTCGGCCTCACCCGGTCCCGCCGCTCCCGCAGCAGCCACAGCCCCCCACGCAGCAGCTTCCCGGGCCCCATGGCAGCCCCGGCCCTTCTAGCTGCCCCTCTCTATGGTTTGCGGGCGGACCCGTCTGTTCCCCTCTAGCCACACCTCTCTATGGTTTGTGGGCGGGCCGGTCTCACTCTATGATGCAATGATGGACCCATCCGTACCTCTCTATCCGTCCCTCTCTATGGTGCCCGACCGGCAGCGGAAGTGGAGGTGAGTTGCTCTCAATGGCGGCGGCGGGGTCCGGCGGTGGAGTGGCTATGGCTGAAGTACCCGAGAAAGAGCGGCTCTTCCTGCAGCAGCACCCGCTCCTCTGCCTCACGGAGTCGGGCAAGGTAGAGCTGGGGAGGGCCTTGAGGGCCGGGGAGAGGCTTTGAGGGGGGCTGCGGCTGCGGCTGCCTCCCTGCGGGGTTCGTGAGGGGCGGCGAGGCCGGTTGTACCGGGCCAGTGTGTGTATGTGTTAGGGGTGTGGGCGGATGTCTCTGTCTTTGTGTGTGTGTGTGTGTGTTTGTCTCTGTGTGTGCCCCAGCAGATGGGATTCTCTGACCCCGAGGGGTTTCTCCTGCTATGGAAGCCGGAGGAGGGATGGGCCGGAGGGCGCTGGTGGGAGCTCGAGGTCTCTCATGCCCTCCCAGCTCCGGGACAATCCTTCCCTGACCGGGCATTCTCTTTCCCCAGGTGAGGTGCAGGCTGACAGGCCACGAGATGCCGTGTCGTCTGTCAGAGCTACAGGCTTACACTAATGGCAAGAAGTATCAGCGTTTGATAAAGACAGCCAGGGAGTTTGACTATGGCAAGTTTGAGCCCCATATAGTGCCCAGCACAAAGAACCTGTAAGTATTCTTCCTCTCGCATGTTATGCTTCACACTGTGTTCAGTCTCAGATGTAAAGTGGTCGAGCTTTCCCAGGCATGCCCAGAAAAGTCATGGCTGCCCCATCCCTGGAGGTGTTCAAGGCCAGATTAGATGGGGCTCTGAGCAACCTGATCCGGTGGGAGGTGTCCCTGCCCATGGCAGGGGGTGGAACTGGGTGGGCTTTAAGGTCTCTTCCAGCCCAAACCATTCTAAGTTTTCAAGTGTTTATGAATTTCGGGAGGCTGGGAAAGTCTTGATAAAGTACTCATCAACGTTGAGCACAGTGCTTGTAAATGAAAAATTATTAAGTAATAGCATACTTAAACTCCTTTGCTGTTTCTTTCTTCCTTTTGTTCTATGTCCGTCAGACACCAGCTGTTTTGCAAGCTCACACTCAGACACATCAACAAATTCCCAGAGCATGTGCTGCGTCACGTCCAAGGGAAGCGCTACCAGAAGGCTCTAAAAACATGTAAGTAGCTTTTCTGGAGATATAACCAGACAAACTTTTTCCCTGAGATTCCTGTAGCTTTCCCTGGGATTCTTGTAGCTTTACTTTAAGGAGGGGGATCTGTTTTCTTTAGATTGACAGCAGTGAGCTGCTGTTGCTTTGTCTGCTCCGCAGCTAAGAAGGAAACAGGCCTCTAGCAAACACTTTGGAACATCCTGACTTAAGGGAGTGGTTCTAAAACTTCCCCAGAGAGTGTGGTTCACACATTCTGCACAGTCTCCCTACTGACGGCTTTCCCGTCTTTCACAGTCCATAGTATTCCTGTAGATTAGGCGAACAGCTGTTGAAGTTGGAGCGAGATGTACTTTGAGTTATGTTTAACGTGCTAAGTTCTGCCTGTCCCCTCACACTGTTAGACGAAGAATGTCAGCGGGAAGGAGTGGACTACGTCCCTGCCTGCTTGCGGCAGAAGAAGCAGTGGACACAGCACCCTGATGACCAAATGAACGGGAGCAGGCAGGTGCACAGAAAAGAGGAATTCTGGGAGCTGAAGTCCAGTGATGAGAACGGAGAGGAGACAGATGACAGCATGAGCGACCTGTACCCACGTGAGTAAGAGTGTTGGTATCACCCATGTTCTGAAGGGAATTTTTTGGCTGACTTTCTTTTGGCTTCTTTATGCTGCTCACGTGCTGCAGGCTGTGACTTCCATCCGGTTGGAGATCTTGGGTTTCAGAAAATCTTGACACAGCCGAATAAGAAATAGTGGTTATCACTGTGTAATAACCAGAGTTGGATCACATAAGGTGTGAGGGGAAGGATACAGGATCCACTGTCGTTTGCTGCTTCGGGTATCTCTGCTTTCATCGATTCTCAGCAAGCTCTTGTGTCTGACAGAAGTTGCTCAGGCTATTCTGCTGCCGTACACCTGGAGATGCTGCCAGAGAGTGGAGGTGTTACACAGTGGAGTGGTTCCCAGAGCTGGGCTGTGAGACCACTAGGCACGTTCCTAATAAAAAGCTGGTGTGTTTGTTTCCCAGGTGTTTCAGTAGGGACACGCGTATGCTTGGGGACTGGAAGCAGCGCAGCAAATCGCTTCCAAATAAAATCAGGGGGAGGCAGAGCCCGTGTGCAGTGGGAACTGAATCTGAGCTAAATCTTTTTATTTCAGCTGCACTGTTCCCAGAAAAAAGCCCAGCGGCTCCAGAAACCACGATGGGCAGCGATGACTTTGCAACAGATAGTGAGGATGATGGGGCCAAGCTGAATGGTGATGGTGGAAGAATGGATGGCAGCAGAGCAGTCAGCAACAAAAGGGGAAAGGTGGGAGTCACTGCCGTGTGCAGCAGCAGGGGCACATGGAACTGGGATCCCATCCTGTAGGTGTCTGATCTGTTCCTGTCAGAGAACCAGCAGGTGTTTGGGAGAGTAGACTTTCCCCATGTGCCAGCCACTGACTCACCTCCGGAGGTGCAAATTGCTGCCAGGAACCATTTATCCTGTCTGCTCTGACTGTAGCAAAGTGGAAAGTTGAGGCTGGATGAAGTTCAGGCTCATTTCTTTGGAGAGGCCATCACTGTGTGTATCTGATGAAACCAATGTCTGTCTGAGTAAGGGATGCTGACCTGCAGGACAGGGCAGGGAGACCTCTGTGACCAGGACTGGCTGCGTTTTTTCTGCCTCTTGTGGGTGAAAGACCATACTCAGTTTCTCTTCAGGTTTTCTTGGGCAGGGCTGGATTGGGAAATAAGCTAATTAACTTGCTTTTCCATTACAGAAGCAGTCAGGGCCTTTAAAGAAGAAATTCAAGAGTCATTATCGGAAACCCAAGAACTTCAAGAAAGCAGCCAATGGCAAATAAATTTTATGATAAACGTGTGGCTTGGAGACTTGTTGTCTGACAATTCCAGAGGGTGCCCAAGGCTGACTGAAGGTTTGCCCATTACAGTGAACTGTTCCAGCTGGGGAGGAGCGGGATGGAAGTCAGTTGTATTCTCCCACCCCCTGGGAACAATGGGCACTGCAGTTCAGTGCCCCGCAGAGAGCCCTAACCAGCATTCCCAGGTAGCAATCACACACCCCGAGTGGATACAAAGATGCCATTGTTTTATTTTGATTGTTTCCAAAAATCAAAACATTTTCAAACACAACTAAGGTACAAAATACAGCATAAAATGAGAATTTATACTTATTTCTTTTTCCACATAGAAAGCAAAAATATATTCAGAATGAATTCCAGAATACTTTGCAGAGCCAATTGGGAGCTGACATCCTGCTTGGGAGAGCTTCTCGGCCACAGGAGACATCCCTGTACTTTGGGGCGATGCATGAATGCAGCAGTGTACGCAGGAAACCAGAATCTTCTGCTTCAGGACTCACAGTTAGTAAGTCTGCATATTGCACTGCCTCAAAATAGCTTAGAGTGGCCTCGGCCCAATCATGCCCCTGCGGTACCGAAACCTTTCTGCTGCAAGGGGCAAGATCTGCTCCTTTTCCAGGGTTTTTTCTTGGAAAGGGGACTTGATTTTCAGAGGAAACCGATCAACATTTCAGACTAGTCCATGATCCAGCTCCTTAGAAGGACATAAAGAAGTTGAGAAAGCCAACTTCAGGGCTACTTAGTTTTCCATCATTCTGTTTATAATAAACACTACAAACGCCAACAGCAGTTAAGCTATCTGAGAATGGCTGCCTTGACGGAGTCTAAAACTGTTCTAGGACCTGCAGGGAAACTGAGCAAAAGCTTCCTGTGCTGCGTATCCATAACTGAAAGGACCAGTTTGTTTTGCTATGAAGAGACAGGCACAGTGAATGCTTGAGGTGAAAATTTCTCTTGCAAAATTGATTTAAAAAGAAAGCTTTCTGTGGTGATCTGAACTTTAATGCTGGCTTCCCCTCTCACTTACTCCTCCACAACAATTCTTTTCCATCAGCAGCAGCACATCTTACTATTATAGGCTACTTTCTCCTTAGGATCATGAAGTCACTGATTTAACCTTCAACAGGGCTCTTTATTTGTCATCAGTTCTCCCAGCCTGGTTCGTACTCGTAAAATGCAACCATTAAGGACACCAGTCTGGGCAATTCAGCTTACCAGGGGACCTTGGTGAGCAGCTGGAGCCACTCAGCTGAATTACTCCTTGAACAAACAGTTGAGCAGCTTTCTCAAGGGAGACAACAGTGCAAGGAAACAACATGATGGTAGCAAGGTGGTAGGGCTCATGCTTTCTAGAATTCTTTCCTGATCTAGTGAAATGGGTTCACCTAGTTGACTAGCAGAGGGCAAAACGCCTCCTCCGAGCAGCACTAAGCATGCTCATGGCACAGAGGTTGTGGCACTGAGAGGTGAACATGGGGCCTTCCTCTCTCCTCACCACTACACTGAGGAGCTCCTCCTTCCGAATATGCAAGTTACATCCCTGGCTGCTCACTCACAGCCCAGGCTTTGTACTTGCACCCTTCAGCTGGAACCCCGAGCTGAGAGCCAGGGCGATGGCAGCACAGCTGACTGCCACATTCCCTCCCTGTGCATCTCAGGTGTGGTCTGAGATGGCAGAGGGAAGGGGCTGAACTCAGCCCCCCGGCTCTTCAGTCAACTGGGGCTTTTACAGCCAAAAGACTGACAGAAGTGGCTCTAAGAAGCAATAACTACAGGTTAGATAGACTGCTCTGATCTTGCACGTACCAAGAGCAGGGAAAGAGGGAGTTTCTGTAATTCTGAAGATGCTTTCACAAATAACCTGCAATTCAGATGTGAATTTGGGACATACATGGATGGAAGCTGAAAGGAGCTTTTATTATGGAACCTGCAACACTACTTGGCTCCCTGCTTGGGAATTCATGAGGGGCAACTTTGGGGGAAAAAATGCTGAACAAAGAGTTCTTTTGGCACAGAATTTTAACAGAATATAATATTCTGTCTCTTTAGGAATATCTCCCCCTTCTTGACATCTGATTAGCCATGCAGGCTTCCTGATTAGCAATACATGATTCTTCCTCGTCCCCCTCAAGAGCAGAACTGGGACACATTAGAAAACCCTCTTCCTTTTTTCACCTAGAGGGGGATGAAACTACTTTCAGGGTTTTCTTTTCGTCTCAATTTGAGGGCAGGAAAGGCGTCCCCCTATTGTTAAACAAAATGGAATTACAGAACTCTTAGCAGCAACATAACCAGTGATTTTTTTTTTTATGCTGCTTTCCACCATGATAAGCAATGCTATAACCAGCAATGGAACTCCTTATGCACAAGACAGCATTGATGAGGGTGAGAAAGGGGATCCACTTCTTTAGTTATAGCTGCAACCCAACAGTTCCCTGAATGACACAGCTGTATCCACTCACAGTACTTCAAATTTTAAAGCATTGCTGACTTTAAACAGCAACTGTTCTACTGCAACTCACTGAAGCATCAGTAAAATGCAGGTTCCTTGGGTTAGTTCCAAATCTAGGAAGTTAGTTTAAGCCTAGGCAACGTTCCTTGAAGAAATAGGATTTTATCTATTATATTACTGGTGCCACTGTAAATCAAATTCAAAACATCTGTGCCTTTAAGAGGAAGGGGGCATGTACGTGTAAAATGCTGGCAGTTTTTGTTGAATCCATAGAGAATCAGTTCTGGACTTAACATGTTTATGTCCCAAGAAGCGTTGCTATTCCTGTTACCACTCTTTTTTCTTCTCATCCATGGAGACTCCGCCAGGGCCCAGTGCAACAACGAGGAGGAGCCCTCCAATTACAGACATGGTCTGGAAGAAATCGTATTTGAGGAAGTCGTGCATGGGTTTGTAGGCTGGGATGGTCCAGAAGGCGTTGAAGTAGATGTTGATGCCAAACAGCCAGATGACTAGAGTCAAGGCAGCCAGCTTCGTCTTGAAGCCAATTGCCACCAAAATAATCAGGGCTGTGCCCACAATGTTCTGCAGAATCTGCAAGGAAGAAACCCACAAGCTTACATATGGGTCTTAAAATAGATACAAACATCAGAACAGAGCACAGATAAGTTCAGAAGAACAAGTTGTCATGGCATAGATTAAGTAGATTTTCTATTAATTCTACTGAAAAATAAGTGAAGATCATTGATAGGTCCTGTAGCCAGTCTGAGAGTTGGTACTATATTCTTGTTCCTTAACTTATACTTTTATATATTCAGATACTTACAGAAAAGAAGTTCATATCAAAATGTAGCAGTGTCATGAACATGAGGACCAGCAGCACGCGGCCCCCGAGCTGCATGTACTGTTTAGGAGAGCTTTCCCGCATGGTAGGGACTCCAGCGAACATGCTCTTCCCCTCCGAGCGCGACTCAGCCAAAAGCAGCAGCAAGCCTCCCCCAAGGGCAAGGTTCCTACAGAAAGACAGAAATGGAGGCAGAGAAAGCATTTTACTACAGCTTGTGCTGATTTAGAGATTTACAGTCTTATCTGACAATTTCAGCTCAGTAAGAATCCACATGCTGGTGAGCACTGACTGCCTCTGCACCTTGTGAGGTGTCTGCGTTAGACTTCACAGCTGAAACAGCAGCGCTGTGCCCAACAACGCTTTACACAAACCTGAGCAGGTACGTACAGCCTGCCAGAGAAATCAGGCACAGCCACAGAGCATCTGTTACAGCATAAATTCAATTGTGTGGAATTTACTCTGTACCTCAGGCTTAGCCATAGACGACAAAGTAGTTCAGAGGTTGCTCTGAGAAAACAGAGCAGCAGCACTGCTAAAGGAAGTTACACATTGACAGAGGTGTGGTAAGCCCAGAGCACAGTCCTTGTGCTGCCTCTGCCCTCCCCTCAGAGAAGAGACGTGAAAAGGTAAAAGCAGCCATCACTCGGGACGTGACAAGAAAGCTCATATTTAAGAAACCTGTCTTCAGTATTTAAAATCCCAGAAGCCACTTTAGTATCTGTGGGCTTTAGTTCTCCTAGAAAATGGCTTCAGTCACACATAGGCACAGTTGCTATTTTAGCCATTTAGGAAATAACAGCAGCTCACTGATCAGTCTAGACAATTGTCTGCAAGCTCTCGGCAAGGAGGTCAGTAGCAGCAGCACCTCAATCCTCCTGGGTTAGGATTAGTCTTTCCCTTCTGCAGCACTAAGCCTGTCATCTGTGGTTTAACACAGACTGTACAGATACTTCCTTTAAGTGCTGTCATTTCTCGTTTAATGCAAATGCATCATTTGTAAAATCTTTCTACAAATACTATGTACAAAGATAGTTTCCTCTGCCAGCAACAGACAATTTTGATTCTGTTTTATTAAAACCTTTAAGAAGCAGACGTACCTCATCAAGAACTTCAGGTCCCATAGAATGCTGTATGCAATAGTCTAGGCAAAGAGGAAAACAGGTTAAAACACCATCTAGATTACCTTGAAGTTATGAATTTATGTCCTAATCTCAAGCCTCTACTATCTGTAGCAGAAATCAATTAGAATTATGTTATACTGAAGGAAATGAAGTAGGTTATATCAACGTGGTCTGGCAAGTCAGTGTAAAACAGGTAATAGAAGCCGGAATTAGACCTGCGCATTAGCCCCCCCAAAAAATTAATCAGTTTTGAACAGGAAGGATGCTACCAGCCTGGATCCTTTGTGATGGGGACAATCCTTTACAAAAACCGTGTGCTGAAGGCCAAAGCTACTGCAAGTTCCACATCTGGGACACTACTGACATACAGGTAAACTGCTAAACTGGTCAATTATTGAATCAACTTCTTCAGCTGACTAATTGCAATTACAGCCAGGGATCTATTGGGCCTGTCAGAAGAACAAAAGAAGCAAAATAGTTCATTGCTATTGAGGACTGGCACTAGGCGGAGAAGAACTCCAGCATTGCAATTTGTATTTAAATAATGTTGGTAGAACTGGAGCTAAGAGAGAAAATGTGAACGACAGGGTTTAGAAGGGCTGAAGACTTAAGCCTCCTACCTGTAATGCTATAATTCCAAACAGTCCAAAGCAGGCATATTGCACAAAGTTCCTACTCAGCACCAGGATACAGCCGCCTGAGTTGGGGAAATTGAACACAGTTACACTTCTGGTTTGCACAGGAAAAAACGCTGCAGGAATGCAAACTTCCTTTGCATTGAGCAGACTCTGATTTTTTTCAGCCGTGCCACAGAAAACATCAGGCAGGAAATTGTAATGGCACACTGGCACATATCAGTTTGCGAACCAAGAAGTTTTAGTGCATTTTAAAGTATTTTATAATTTCAGGAGTATCTTTTATTTTACCAGAGGAAAGCACATGCTGAATGCAGTCCCTGGTACACAGCACTGTACAGCATTTATTGGTGTTAAAGTATTAAAAGAAGTTAAAAAGAAACTGAACTCATTACAGATTTTCTACTTTTTTAATGAGATAACTGTTAGGGCAAACATGCTGCACTCCTCTTCCTTGAAAGCTTTTGTTTTATATCCTCTGAAGTCTTTTGTCGCAAAGCACTGACAGCCTTTGCCACTATGACACGAGGACTGCTAACTACATTAAATTAAGCCGATTCTCTACTCAAAAACATCAGGGTAAAAAAATCTAAACCCAGGCAAGACAAAAAAATTGGCAAAGCAATCAAGAGCAGTAGATCAGGGACTATAATATAAACAGAAAAGAATTTTACTTCTCATTTCTAATACCCTAAGTCCACCTAACACATGTACAGAAGCTCTGCTTCTGAGCTTATTTTGATTCCTGGGCTTTGAAAATCTGACATAAGCATGTCTCAGGCTTAAGCGTACCAACTGCAGGTTAAGACCTTGCTATTGAGATTAATACCTGTAAAACCAGCAGACTGAGAAAGTCTTAACACTGCCCTGTTTAAGAAAACATGAGTATTTCATTTAGAGAACTCAGGGGCGTGGTATGAGTTTATAGATGGATGCACAGAATTGAAAACAGATTGCCTTAATGGACTCCTGGCATCTCCAGCTTTGAGGTAGTGTGCTGCAAGAAATTCTCTTAAGACTACTTCCAGGAAAGGCTGATGCAGGTCAATTAAGAGTTCTTTTCATTCAGCTCATGCAGTACTAGCAGTTCTAAGCTGTCAATGACTATTAAGAAACCAGTGAGGTGTCCCGTGCTTACATGATTCATAGCGCTTACATCAGCCAGGGTGGCAGACACACTGGAGCGCTCTGGCATCCACCTTAACAGCCTTAGAGCCACTTACTCAGCTGTCCGAAGAGATTTATGAACACAAAGATGGAGGCCAGGAAATAGCCACAGTTCCACGTGCCATCAATGTAATCCCTCTGTTCGCTCCACTGGAACCACATGCGGATGCCATCCTCCAGGAAGGTGCTGATCAGGCACAGACGGGCCACGTGAGGAAGGTACTGCTTTGTCACCCTCAGGAACTGCAGGGGCAGACAGCATCGTTAGCAGGGAAGGGAGGGCCGGCGATAGTCAAGGCATAACAGATCTATTCACTGTGCAGGCTCTGAAGTCAGACACACAGGGTTATTAACATGTAGAGAGAAACACCTTGTTACGACTCTGATTTAATGAAATTCTTCCCCACTCCAGTTTCAGAAGGCTTGGCAGCAGAGGAAGAAACCTGCTGTCATGCTCTTGCCTTTTGGACAAGGACTTGCAGGATCCAGCAGCATGTTTCTTTGTAACAGTAACTGTGCTTTGATAGAACTCTTACTAGATGAAGGCTGACCTTGGTTTTAGTTTGTCTATCTCAGGGTTTCATGTTACAGCTCAGCTATCAGATAGCCAGGAGCTGAAAGGGCAATCCTACTCCCACCAACATACTCAGGCACTCAACACCCTGTCATGAACAGGGTCAGGCTGACAAAACACCAAGTCTGTAAAAATTAAAACACATTAATAATCTTTCTGTCAAGCTCGTTCCCTCTAACAGCTCAGAAAACCAACAGCGCAAAGCACATGTACTTTTGTAGCAGCAACAGCTACGAGATCAGTGTGACTGTTGCATGACATTGCACCCTCTACCCTCTGTGCGAGTGCACACAGCTTCTACTGCCAGTAAAAATAGCATCCTCTGCAGAAACAAAATGGGCATTTATGTATACAAGTCAGTGGAGTAGTTAAAAGGAAATGATACCATCATGCAACAGACACAGAGGCTCAGAAATTCAAGATATACCTGGTCCCACATACACCTTCATCCCACAGCCTCGCTGGTCAGTTTGCTCTACAATTACAGTAATTATACAGGAACAGATACAGAACGGCCAAACGGGGCCAGCCTGGACTAGCACGCTCCATAGGACTGTGAGTGCACAGGACAAGTGCTTGACTCACCCAGTTTGCTACACAGCACTGGTTATCACTTCATGGAGAGTTCCCTTAGGATCTGCATTGTTGCTCTGAATGCAAGCTCGCACCTGACTGAGCCATTTCATGCATAGATTCAGCTTAGCCAGACCACTTAAAGGACACATTTGCAGCCAAAACTAACCATAAGGTTATCTAGCAGGTTTCTACCTTCAGATGACAGGAGCAGTTTGGGCAGGCAGACACTTATGAAAGCAAATGCCCACGCCACAAGCACAACAGCCCAACTCTGGAGAGACCCCTGCGTTAGGAGGAACCGTTTAACAACACCCCATTGTCCCACAGAGTTTGATGTGTTGTAAGGCACATTGATTTCTACAGCTTATGCAATAACAGAACAGTACAAGCATGAAATGGGGTGGGAGAACCCACATATGTACAAGTGTCTTCCAGACAGCATTGAACAATGTTAAAAATAAAAGGCACGCAACTCTTTCACAATTCAGCATCTACATTGACTTAAGGCTAGACTGATTGGTTTCTTTCTGGGCAGGATCTTTTTGTTCTTTTAGGTTCTTGCAGTGTTGTGTGCTTTCAGTCTATATGGGAGTGGGGAACCGAACAGTTTTTGAGAGTATATCCTTGCCACAGTAATTAGTGCTTCAAGCCCTAAGCAAATGACCAGCCTTGCTTACTGTGTAACTGAAGATTACCAAGAGAAAAATAAAATCTAGCAAACACACTTAACAGTTAATATTAGAGCAAACGGCAGGAGTTGTACCGCACACATCCAGAGTCTAAGGGTCAAGATTCAAGTCAATCAAGTGCATTTGGAGTCCAGCTGTACTCTGACTCAGGACTGCCACTTCAGGCTTTTTTAAGGCCTCTTAACAGTTAGATGAATGAGTCAGAAGGAAATTTGTGATCTTTGTCACTGAATGAGACATACATCTTGCTTTAAAGCTTTCTCCTCTCCTAGATTTCACTCTGTGTTTGGGCAAATCTGCGGAGGGATACTAAGGATAAAGTTGTTTTGGAAACAGCACAAAACCATTAGTGATTTGTTAAGTACGTCTGCCTTATCAAAACACAGAACAGACAACTTTGGTCTAGAGGGAAATGAAAGAGGACAAGTGCTGGGCATCTGTAAATAAAGGAAAAAAAACACGCTGTGGGAAGGCTGAAAAAAGGAGCAAACATCAGGGAGGACAGCCGCCTCCAGGCCTCCTCTGCGTTGTTCTGAAGTGGGTCACGCCAGCTGATCTCTTCCTCCTCTTTTTCTGAAGCCCAACAGCTGCCAACAGTCCAAGCAAAGAAGCCAAGAAGGCATTTAGCATTTACCTGTTCTTCGTGGCATACAGAGGGCATGTACCAGTGGTTATTAAACATGAGTGCACACATCCAATCAGCTTCAGACAAGTCAGAAAGACTGAAGCCTAAGGCAGCTGCAGTGCTAAGCAACCTTATCACAAAACGCATCATCTTTGGACATCCATAACTCATGTAGCTGCATTTACTGAGCTGCACACAAGTCAAAATCCCTGTACACAGCAGGGATTAAAGTAAATAAGGTTCAGAAACAAACTGCAGGAACAAAATAATCCAAGCCAAAAGAACAACCAGCCACTGAGATCCAGAGAGAAAGGAAAAGAACAGTTACATGATAACTACAAGAAGAGAATGTAGCACCTAAGTTAGTTAACTAAGGACACAGTAAAAGAAATAGGAGGTCTCTAGAAGTAGGACTGAAGTAACCATGTCAGACACACTGTTTTTGTCCCTACACATCATCAAAAACACACTGCTCAATAGCCGTACCCCAAGACCACTTCCTATTTCCTTTACAATTCAAGAAGATGAAAACAGCACACACAGGAAACCAGGAGCTGCACTTAACAGTCATATCCAGCTAAGACACGGGACTTGAAACATGTACTCCAAACACAACACACGCAAACCAAACCAAACTGTTGAGATTGATGGAGGTGGCAGTGTTAAACTCATGACATCAAGTAAGAGGACAGCTTATTCTGCCACAGGCTCTGCATCAACTGTTCTTAGCATACACTGCCTCCTTGCAAGAGGCAAAACATCTTGAGAAAAGACAGCAAAACACTGAAGACCATTTTAAAGAAGAACAACTGGTTCTGTGTTGGCAGCCAATTTGTTAACATACACCAGAGGGGATTTGTGTCACTACTTCCCCTCTAACAGGATTAGAAAGGCAAAGATAGATTCAAATGCTCCTCCTAGTTTAATGAGTAGAGATGCACAAGAGGATCCAGGGATCCCCAAATCTGCTCAGAACCCCTTTTCAAAAGAAGGCTTGAAATAGTCAAATCTATAGAGAATCTTGCCCAAAGAAAAGCAATTAAGTTATTTTGTTTTGACTCTTATCATGCTTTCTAAAATATATCCCCCATCTCCAACAGTCGTATTTGTTAAAGATTCAGTCCACTTTGTTACAGGTGTACATACCATAGCATAATTACAGAGCAACACAGCCAGGAGCTGGGAATTTCTGCTGTCACTTAGGTGTATCCTCTCCAAACACAGAGCCCTTTCCTGTGTACACACGTGTGTGTTCTTTCATCAGGGAAGTTACGATCATGGCGATGAACAGCAGCCTGCTATTCTACACAGAAAGCCCTCTTGTGGGCTGCACAGCATTATTTGTCTAGAGCTGCCCATAAAGGTACATTCTGAATACCTAGCTTGTATATTCCCTCAAGGGATTGCTTTGTTCTGGGAGGACAGAGGCCACTAGCAGCCTGGGACACCAGTGATCTCTTCAGGAGCAGGATGCTCAATCCTCTGGCGGAAAGAAAACCACTTCCTCTCCCCAACACGTTAAAGGAAGTGGTTTAGGTGGGATCTCCTTGAGTGGAGAGCATCTCAGGGATACCAACACCCGCCACGTGGGGCTAATCAATGTGTTTTATACCAATTCCTTTTTCCAAACAAGACTATCTATTAGCCAAATCTTTAAAATTATATTTATTAGTAATGTCTTGCATTTTGCTATCTCTTTTCATGGGACTGAAGATTCTTTCCCAACCTAACCAGAATAGGCTTTTTAGCTTATAATGACGAGGGATCAGTGTGCTGACATGACACTATTACAGATTCCAAACTCAGTTTTATAATATAAAACACAAAAATTTTAGACCAATAACAGAATATTTTCTTCTTCCTCCTGTTTTTCTGCAAAATAGGATACAGAGATGTCAGAATTAGCTGAACAAGATGCACCAGCATTTATGTTCAGGAATTAAATAAACCTCTCAGAGCCTGGATGTCCCTTACAGCCCTTTCACTGCACCACAATGACTCAAGAGTCTTCTTGCATCTTTGTCCATAATTTTTTTTAGAACAGCAGAAGCACCAGGCACCCACATTCCTGGAGATTATTACAGACACTGGAAAAGTTGCTTGAGATCTGCTCCCTCTTATGGGGATCAGAGAGGAGAGAGAATCAGTTTTAAAAACAATCAGCGCAGGCCCCAGATACAGCTATTTTCAGTACGGTACTGTCAGCAGTACAGGGTGTCTTCACTGAAGGGCTTTGCATGTGATATTTTAACAAGAATCACTAAAAAAGGGATTAACTTCCAAGTACGTAAATTATTTAATTAATAATACTTGGCTGCTGTTATGTGGCTTAAAAACAAACAAACCAACCCCTAAAGCCTGTAGTTGGGCATCATTCTTAAGAGAGATTCTGATTTCTTTTATCAGCTGGACTTTGAAAACTCTTAATAGCTTTTCCTACCGCCCAATATCTACTAATTTGCCTCCTCTCAAATCAATGAGCACCCCACATCCTCACTGAGTAGCTGTGCCTCCTCTACTACAGCCCTTGGGAACTGCCAGCAGCACAGGGAGTGGAAGAGCCGCACCGTACACCTGCGGGCTGCGAACTCCAGCTACAGCCAAGCTGGACGAACGGCTGGTTTTCCTGACTCCATCACCAGCACTGGTGTGCGCTTGACCTAAACAATGAGATATTTGGAACCAATGGGAAAAGCAGGGTGGTTTTTTTATCTCTCCAGTCCCCCAACAGAGTACTAGTGTGAGAGAAAAGGGAAACAGGCCTCGAGAGAAGTAGGGCAACCCTTTCGCTGACAGCCAGCTGTCAGTGAGACCATGCCTTCACCTCTGGATTAAGAGCTACTTGTTACTGCTGAGTATCTTGGCATCTAAGGCATTATTTGCTAATTCAAAGGGAAATTACAGTATTTGAGAGAAGTTAAGCTTTAGTGTTTGATTTTAAGGAACAGATTATTCCTGCTTTTTCTACGAGACATTCAGTACTTGCTGATAAGCCATGGAAGCAGCTGTGACATTGTCCCACAAGGCTTTTGTGTTACAGAAATTGAGACTCATTACATCTTGAGCACTAGTAGAGGGAGTGGAGAAAGCAAGGTTAGCAATGAGAACACATTCAGCTCCCAGAACATCCGGTGTCCAGCTTCCCTATCTCCGCCTCCATCCAGGGGAGTTTCAACATCATTTCAGTTCAAGTGTTCCAAGTGTGGGGTTTTTTTTTTAATCCAAGATGAACTAATAGCTTCTATAATGCCAAGCGTTCACTTTGCAATATATACCAAAGGTTATTGTTTGGTAAAGCTCTCCAGTCCTACGCTGGTGTGACACTGAGTTTTAGCAGCATATTCAGTACTGAAAGCACCCGATTGAGCCATGAGGCCACTATTTGGAGCGACAGTTATCAAAGGAGTGAGTTACTTGGGACATCATAAAAATTGTTTTGCAATCTGATGGGTAAGTGTACACAAACACCCCAAATTCTGCAGGTAAAGGAAAGACTCATCTTTAAATAGAATGTGGTCAAGCACAAATAAAGCGATGCCATTTAAAAACTCATTTCAGGAGGAAGCAAACTGCGTTTCATGCAGACAAAAGAGCTTTCAGTAGTATGAAAAAAGGGGCATTAAATACATCTAGAAATAGTCACACAGGAATAAATAGAGAGGTTTTATAAAAAGGTCAGGACGTGAGTTGTAAATTTGGGCAAGTGATTTGAGCACTATAGTTACAGTTTACTTTCTCCTGTAAAAGGAGTAGAGGAGAAAGTAAACGGCAGATGACAAAGATGATCCAGACATCCCTTCAACTGAATGCTCCATGCACAATCCGAAGCTCTCTCTCCAAAACGAGTCTTCCATCTGGGGGTGGGGAGGGCAGAACAGGTTTTCCCAGTGAATCTCATTTGAAGACACAGCCCCCTCAGAGCTGCTGCACATAATCACGCACAACTCACACTGCTTCCACAGCCAGAGTTGTGGAACCACCCAGAGACAAATTTTGAAGAAAACTTGATAAATACAATTAGACACTGCCTCTTCTTTTCAATTAGATGAATCACCATGACAGTGAAGATCTTTCTAACATCACCAGCAGCAGATCAGCTACTTACACTCAAAACATTCCTCCTCTCACACAGAACAGGAGATCATAAACTTCTATTTAATAGGGAAATCCGTAAGGGCCTCCACTGAAGTAAATGTCAGAATGATAAGACCACATCAGCTCCCTTGCTGCCCTTTTGCCCCCATTCTAAACACAGCACTATGGGGTTGGGAAGCCTTTGGATTTCTAAATAAGGGTCAGGATCTGAATTTTTGTTTTCTCCATCTCCCACCACTCCAGTTTCCCACACCCCTCTATGCCCTATTTCCCAGCCCAGACACCTTGTAAGAAGATGAGAGCAGCTCGGCCTCCTGCTCCCCTCCCCTTTCCTTGCTTCACAAGGAGAAGCCCCATTCCCAAGGGGAACCTGCCTGCTTCTCCATTAGGAAGAAGTTCTTCACAATGAAAGTGGGGAGGTACTGGCCCAGATTGCACAGAGAAGTCGTGGCTGCCCCATCCCTGGAGATGTTTAAGGCCAGGCTGGGGCTTTAAGCACCCTGATCCAGAGGGAGATGTCCTTGCCCACGGCAGGGGGTTGCAACTGGATGGGCTTTAAGGGCCCTTCCAAGCCAAACCATTCTGGGATTCTATGATAGTGTGGATGGAAAGAGAAAAAAATATTTGCCGTGCTGTAGTCAGCTCCATAACTGGAACCAGAATCTCCTTTTTTTTAATTATAACTTAACCCGTGGTTTTGCTTGGGCAGTTGCTCAGATGAAACTGAAATCAATGGATAAACAGAATTTCATGCAATCATTTAAACAATCAATATCATCCACGGACAGATTTTACAAAGCAGAGAAGTTACAAAGGATCTTTACTTTTTCACGTAGGTATCGCATTGCACGATTAGAACATTTTTTTGGGTATCCCCTGACTAAAGCAGATCCTGGGCCGATCCACAAAATGAAAAGTACGGAAAGATTTGTTTGCGTGTCTGTCCTTCTTCAACCTTACCCCGAGGAGCCTTTTCCTACAGGAATTCACCACTTTCCTGGACAAATCTTATTTCTCGCTCTGCTTTTCTCGAGCTGCTGAAGGCTTCGCAGACCACGAAGTTCTCCAGGGCGTGTTTCCACGAGGACAGGGGCAGACCCACGGGCCGAGGACCCCCAGAACCCCCGCCCCCTCCCTGTGTCCCCTCAGGGCGGCGGCCTCAGCCCATACCTGGTCCGCGAAGTCTTCTGCGGTGCTCATGATATCGTTCTGGCCCATGGCGCTGCTACTGCTGCCGGAGCCCGGCCTGGCCTTGCTGTGTGCGCGGAGGGCGGCAGCAGAAGGGAAGGGCGGGAGGGGAAAGCGCCGGGCCGCGCCGCCGCCGCTGCTGCTGCCACGTAGGCCAGGCCTTAAAGGCGCCGCGCGGCCGGCGGCGGCGGGGGGCGGGGCCAGAGGAAAGGGGCGGGGTCAGAGGGAAGGAGGCGGAGCCAGAGAGCAACTGGGCCAGAGGGAAGGGGCGGGGTCAGTGCGAGGGGGCGGGGCCAGAGAAGTAGCCAGGCCTGCGGGAAGGGGCGAGACTAGAAAAAAGGGGCGTGGTCAAAGGAAAAGGGCTTGGGGAAAGGCGGGGCCAAATGGAAGGGGCGTGGCCAGAGGGATGGGGTGTGATTAGAACGAAAAGGCACGGTTATAGAGAAGGGGCAGGGCAAAAACCGGAGGGTGCAGTGAGAGAGCAGGGGCGGGAGGGTGTGACTAGAGAGGCGGGGCGATGGGAAGGGGCGTGGCTAGTGGGATAGAGCGATTAAGAGAGGGCGTGGCTAGAAAGGCCTAATGGGCGTGGCTAGAGGAATGGGCGGGGTGAAAGGGAAGGAGCTTCGCCAGAGGGATGGGCGGGCGAGAGGGAGGGAGGGGAGCGGGGCGAGGAGAGGGGATGGACAGCGGTGAGGGGGGGGTTGTTCAGGGTGGGCGTGGTTACAATAGGCCCCGCCCCTTCCGGTTTACGCCTTTAAAAGGGGCGCACACTACCCACCCCCGTGAGAGCGTGTGGTGGTTGAGGGCTCGTGGGCGGTTTGGGGGTTTTATCCTCCCCCGTTCAGGAGATGTAATAGTGCCTTTTTTTTCCTTCTTTTTGCCTTTAAAGCATGGGCTCCCTATCTTGCTGGCACCTGCTATCGGTAGCTGAGTCGCTGCTCTGCACCTAAGGACCCAGCTGGGCCCTCTCTCGCTATGGAGAAATATAAGGTGGTGCCTGAGGAGCTGCAGCCCCTTAGGGGGTGTAGGTGGTCCTAAGGGGCACGTGTCGCTCTGGGGTGGGGGGTTTGGTTAGAGGAGGGTGGGGGTGGGGGTGGTGTAAGTAACCCAGGAGTAGTGTGTGAGCACGGGGAGTTAAGTGGCTGTGGAAGGGGGGCAGTTGGCTTCGAGGAGGGTGTGTGGCCTTGCTGTGGGTGTAAGGTGCTCTGAGGAAAAGGCTTGCATGGCCCTAGGGAGGGAAGTGCCAATGTATGAGTGGCCTTGGGGAGATAGGAATGTTGTAATCAGCAGGGGGAGGTCCCTGGAGGGGGAGGAGAGAGCCTGTGTGCTTCTTAAGAGCTGGGGTTCCTGTGGTCTTGTTGGAGCTCTGTGGAGGGTGTCAGTGGGAAGGTGGTTTGGAGGGATTTTCTGTCTCGGTTGTTCCACTCCTTGAAGCTTGAGCATCTCTCCTCTGTCCTGCAGGTGCTGGAGCAGCTCCAGCCAGGGGCACTGGGTACTATGCTGGTGGCTGAATTGGAAATAGAAAAGGGGGAAAAGAAGAAATACATAATAAAGCAGGTGAGGAGGTGCTACGAAAACAAGAGTCCGTTGGCATGTTTGTCATCTCCATGGTCCCCTCTGATGGTAACGGAGACAAACATTAGGCAACTTGGCCACCGGGTAAGAGTAGGCTTACATCTTACTGTGCTGCTGTTTGGAACTCAAAGATTATAATTAGTTTGCCAGAATATTGCAGCTAGAAGTGAGAAAAGGGGAGCAGCCTATATAGGACCATCCCATATGTTTTCACCTTAGCTCGCTGCTGATTTGATAGTGCAGGAGAAGGAGCTGTCATGGACACATTTAAAGCACTATTTCTGGCCATCTGCCAGCAACAAGACTGCTCCAAACATTGGAGATGGGAGTCCTCATTGAAAACTTATGCCAATTCATACACAACTTGCAGTTCAAGTCATCTTGGCAGCATTGTTCTTGCTAAAAATTTACTTATCGCCTATACTACAATCTCATCCTTGTCTTTTAATTGGTGCAGGTTGAATGCATTGAAGAAAAGCAAGCAAATGAGGCCTTGAAGGAGGTATCAGTGCTGTTTTTCTTTACTACTTCATTTACAAAGACCAAAGCTTATCCTAACAAAGCCTTTTTTCTACAAGGATTAACTAAGTAAATAGTCAAGATGTAAATCAAGTAGGACTGTCTGGGGGGGGTCTTCTCCCTGCCCTCTGCTTGAGCTCAGGCCAGGATTTCATGTTAATTGTTCTTGTCTTTGGATATGTAGATTCAAATGGACAGAGATTCTTGGGTGATAGTCCTTGTATTTGTTCTGTGCTGAAGACAAAGAGCAAAGCTCATCCTTTTGGCCTTTAAACTTGGAGGACCTTGTCTGTTTATGGTTCCTTATTAGGAACTCAGATTCTAGTTAGCATGTTTCATAATTCAGAGTTGGACGTTTCTTGATGTCAGTGGTTTCACTGATATTCTTCCTTTGTTGTACTTTTTTCTGCAAATTTGTTCCCATCCATTGGGTAGGAAGTAACATCAGAATACTAACAAAATACCAAAATTTGTTTTGAGAATCTATGAAGTAGCACATGATGTATTAGCCTCACAGTGTCCAGTATGCAGGATATCTGCAGTTGAAAATTAGTATAAATGTCTGTGCTGAGGAGACCTCTTTGTGTTCTGAGACTGGTTTTACTGGTAGTTTAATTCAATTTTTCTGCTGATGTACATGACTCTTGAAATAAAGGCAGCAGTGCCAGCTGGGAGCATGGCTCTTAGTTTGTCTGTGCTGCCACAAACATAACTATAAGACAGCAAGTTAAAATTCTTATTACCTTTCACATCATCAGCAAATTTGCTGAAGTAATTTATAATTGTTTGAGCCCTACATGGAAATGATCTTCAAGGAGATAAGCATCTCGCTAGTATCATCATATTTTCTGAGGTTCAAGCTTGCTTAAGGGTTACTGGAAATAATGGCTATGTTAAAAAAATAATCTTAACTTTCATTTTCTTAGAAGTGTGTTCAGATTTGGATGTTAGGAACTGAAGGAGACTGTTTTACATATCATCTCCCTAAGGCTCAGTTCGTATCCTTGAATCTCAAGACTGTTGCAGCATTAAGTTGAGTAGAGCCTTACTGAAGTATTTTCCTTAACTTGATAGTTCTGCATGCAGATGTGTAACAGAGCTTGCATGTAGAAAGAATTTAATCAGACATGTGATGTGAACCAGTCAGGAACTGGCTTAGGGTATTATTTGGGTTCTTTTTAATGGCAAAGATTCTGTGTAGCTGTAGAAAGCTCTCAGTTTTTTTTTATTCTGTGCAGGCAATGGATTTGCTGAAACTTCATCATCCAAATGTTTGTGCTTACAAGGAATTGTTTGTGACTTGGGATAATGAGGTGAGAATTGAATGGGATTGGTTAAATGGAAACACGTGGTTAATGCTGTAGGTGTGTAAGCACTTTTGCAGGCTAAAATTTTGGGGTAATTGTTGTAAGATTCTAAACAGTGGCTAATTGATTTAAAACAAGTTTGCTTTTTAAACTCCTGAATAAACAGGATGAAAAGCTGTGTAGATGCATGGATTGGAGTCCTCACATGGCAGTATTGTGTGCTGACTCAGCTTCTAACATGAATCACTGTAATCTGATTTTCACACCTGTTTGAAAGCCTTTGTCTAGGAGACTATAGGAAGCTGGAAGTCTTGACTTATTTATTTGGGCATCTTATTCAGTACTCTGGCAAAATTCGTGTTAATTTTTATGGACATATGTTTGATTTGAACTGTCCCAGATGGTTTCAGATAAGATGCTTGATTATGCAAACTTGCTATACTTTCAATAAAAGGAAGTAAATGTCTCCTCTGTGAGAGAGGTTAATCATCTCAGAACACCTTGGTATTGGTGAACATCAGGTCTACCAGTCAGGCCAGGTGCTTTGTTTTATCTCTCTTTCCAGATGTGTAATTACCTGCAAACAATTAGACAATTTTAGTGTAATGTTTTGTTACAGATATCGTCCCTGTTCCTTTGTCTGGTAATGCAGCACTTGGGCCAAGGAGATCTTTCATCTGTAATCAAGGAAAAGAGGCAGAAGTCGGAAAAAATAACAGACATGGTAAAAAGTACAGATGAGGCATTTGGTTGAACTGACAGTCTTGCTGCTTTTGTATTTCCTCTGTGTTCCCAGCCTCTCTAAGTCCTCCCCAAAATCTTCAAAGCATCGTGTTTTGCTGAAAGGTAGTTGTGGAAGCTACCTGCCAAAAGATATCTGGAAGTTACTCTGTTCATTACACATCCCTGTATATTCCCCTCAACAGGTGATTCTGAACTTCCTGGGACAGATGGTGGATGCTTTGTTTTATATACACCAACAAAATATTTTCCACAGGTGAGTAGAAATCTTGGGTTTTGATAGGTCACTGTTCTTTGCAGTGACGGGTGGTTCAGCACAGCTGTTTGCTCTGATGGTGTGAATCTTACTGTTCAGGAGGGAAGAAAAGGAGGCAGAAAGTCTGGATTTCATATGTAGCTTAGTTTTCAGTGACTTCTGAAGTGATCTATTTCTTAAGTTTTGTCTAGAATTAGCCAATGGAATGAGATGTTCTGGTGTTTTTTGAACGTGATAGAATTCCAATACTAATTTTAATATTAGAATATTGACAGTATCTTTTAATGCTAATGTAGATAATGTATACTTGTGTATCTAAGAACTGTTGCATTCTGTTCTGATAAATGAGTCACAATCAAATTTTAAAGCATTTCAAAGTAAAAGAAAATTGTTTTTCTGTTGATCACCATCTTTATATTTTAAACAAAACACAAAACCGAAACCATTCACTATCCCCATGACCCACTACACTCCAAAAAAAAAAATCCCCAATCCTTCTGATGAATAAAGATGCTGGGAATCTGTAGGTATGTATCATTGTACTCTAACTTCACAGGCTGATTGAAAATATTTGTGTTGCAGAAATCTCAAGCCATCAAACATACTTGTGACTGGTGAAACATCCTTCATGCTTGGTGACTTCAGTACAGAAACGCTTATGACAGATGAGATGAAATGGAAAATAAGAGTGGAAGAAAGTAGATATTTGTTTAACTGTATTTTTACTTTATTTTTAAAAGATTCAATTATGGTAATTATTTTTAGTCTGCAAGTGAAAAAGCAGCCAAAGAGGGAAAAACTTTCCTCCCCCTTCTCCATTTTACACTATTTGACCTCTAAGGTATAAATAGGATATTCATAGGCAGTTGCCTGCAGCATTAATCCTGTTTGCTCTTGAACACCATGGATACATCTGTGAGTCTTGGGACTCTGCAACAGATACAGTTGGGATACTTTTTAGCTGGTTACAGAACACAGAAACATCTTAGAAATTTGTTCATTATCTACAATGTGTTTTGTAGTCTGTGGTATGTATATCACCAGTAAAAAAAGTCACATCTTTGCAGAGTATCTCTAAATTATTTTTAGCCATAAAACAATTGCCTGCAGTTTATGCTTTTGCAATCAAAAGCTATGTATAGTACAATGTCAGCAATGTTGCCGTGTGATTCTTATTTCAACAGATAGCAAGTCTTGGATGGCTCCAGAAGCATTTGTGTTTTCTTTTACTGACAAATCTGACATCTGGTCTCTAGGCTGTGTTCTTCTTGACATGACAACCTGCTTTGTTCTGAATGTATGTAATAGTGCTTCATTACAGATTTAAAATGTCACAGGCCCACCAGGATATCTATAAATGAGCGTGTGAAAGCTCTACTGATACCGTGCTTTTTACAGGCACAAGAGATATCTTCACTACTGCAGGATATTAGAGAAGATACCAGCCATCTTGAGGGAATTCTGACACTAATGCGAACTGAAGATAATGACTCTTTGCCTTTATTTCCAATTTTATTTATGATGCTGCAGATTCAGCCCAGTGTGAGACCAGCAGCAAAGTGAGTTCCGGATGCTTTCTCTTTGTTTTTTTTGTCCTACACCCCACCTCCCTTCATAAAGCTGTGAATTAGCTACCGTGCGAAAGAGTGAGTCAAGGTTGCTGATCTACTGCCTTGACAAACTGTGTTATTAAAGTCAAAGACTTGATGTTCATTCAGAAGTGGGGATTCTGATAGGCGTAGGTGTCCTTTTCTTTTAAGAGTTGCATTATAAAATCATGTTTTACACAATTTTACAAGTGATTAACTTGAAGTACAAGCATGGCTTGCTCAACGTGAGCTCTTTCATTAGCCTTTTTGAAGTAAAGTGTGTACACTTTGTCAAAACTAATCCAGTCTTTGAAGAAGTATTTGCTCTTTTATAGAAAAATGAAACAAAGCCTGTAGAATTTTTCTTTTTGTAACTTGCTAGTTCTAACTAATTGGCACTGCTTTTGTCCTTTGTAATTCTAGGGATCTGATTGATGTTCCGTTTATTAAGGAATGCTTGACTGTTGCTCGTGCCTCTTCAGTAAATCTGAAAAAGTCCTTGCCTCCCAAAATAATAGATATATTCCTTGAGGGAGGAATCGAAAGTGTTCTAGGTAATAAGGAAAAGTTTAATGTAATGGTGACTTTCATAGGAAATAAGCCTGTGTGTTTTCCCGGTAGCATATATTCTACCTGAAAATGAATTATTGGACATTTATTTTAATTGACATAAAATGGGGTGCTGTTTGGAGGAAGGATCACTATGCACCCTTTTCTATAACCTCATAAGGTTACCAGCCATACTTACAGCACAACTTAAATGAGGTCAGAGATTGTTCTTCACAAAACTGGTGAGCCCCACTTGTTTTGTCTGATTTGTAGCTTTTTATCTTATTGACCAATTTATGCCAACAAAGGATCTGCTCCATTGTTTTCATTCTAAGAAGGGAATTCATTCTCTTACTCTGTAAAGACTATCAGAATAATGCATTTTAATGCATTTAAAGTTCCTACCTCTGCTCTGATTGAATATCCCAAAAGGTCCACAAAATACATAATCCCAAACCCACAGATGATAGAGATGAATTAGAACACCTTAGTGTTTAAATGTTTGATGCATTAGGGAGAGAGTTTTCAATTATCACAAGGTACATTAATTTCATCTATATGAATTCACATCTTACAGTAAATAGAGAACTTGAGTGCTTTTATAACTGTTTTTATCAAATAGTTAGAAGAATTTTCTTATTTTATGTAGAATCCATGCAGGCTTTCTGGGATATAGAAGAAGTACAAGCTAAAGCCTTTCAGCTTCTTGCCAGCTTTGTAAGAGAGAAGAGTGGTAAGTCATTATTTATTCTGCACTTCCCTTGCATTTTAAGGTAATAGGAAGAGGAAAAATAATTCTTATGACAATAAATGAGAATTGTTTGATTCCCGTTTCTCATTTTTGGAACACATTGGAATAGGCCACTCAAGGTGATTGTTTTGTAAATGATTTTGTTGAGTAGCAGAGGTGTTTTACTGGAGGAGTACTAGGAAAAAAATACTTAATACTATTTTAATAGGCAGCCAAGGTGAATTGGCCAGCTGACATTTGAAGAAGGTAATTCATATCAGTGTTGGGACAAGTTAGGGGTGATGCTATGAAAGTGATACAGTAAAAGGAAGCTACATGTGCCTAGTTGCTGTGTGTCTAGGAAAGCTGTGAGTGAAGACTCTGCAGATGCTGGGAGAAAATACACATTTTTCAGACTAATATTTCAGATAAAGATTAATATTTTCAAATCATCCTGTTTAATAAAACGCACTGCCATTTGATAACGATAGCACTTTGATGCTGGTACTAGCTTGTGTTAAAAACACAAGGGCTTTCATATCTGTAAGCATTAAGGAGAGAGAATAATTTTTTTCCTTAGTTACCTATATCTTTAACTGTTCCTGAGGGAAACCTTTACTCAGCGTAAAGTGGGCTTTGGTTATCTGTAACAGAGTGAATAGATCTTTCGTTTCTTGTTCAAGCCTCCTGACTGTACGTGGTCATGCACACATCTGGCTGACATGTTTGGCAGTTCCACACCATGGCTTACCGTAACCAATGATCAAATCTTTGAAGGTGATCAAAATGGATCCCTAAAACCTATCAACACTTTATGATCTATTTGTGGATTCACTGAATAGCTGCATTAGCTATTCCAAAAGCTCAGAGTCTGTAGAACTAGGAGACCTGGTGAAATATGTTCCTCCACAGCTTCTGAAAAGCATGGATTTAAGCTCATGCACAATGTTCTGCCCCATGACTTGCTGCATGACCCGTGAACAATGCCTGTGTGCCTTAATGAGGAACGTGCTGGCCACACTTAGCTTCCATAGCCTTCTGGCTTTCTTTCATAAGAGACATTTCCCACAGAGACTACAAAATTCACTCCGTATTGTTCCATCTATACTTGTGTTTTGCATTCAAGAATGTTTCTCTGCTATATCGCATCATCCACAGGGACTCAGATTTATTTGAAACTGCAACTCTAGTGTTTCGGAGCATAGATATCCACTGAGCATTCTAAGCTGTGTAACTGAATGTTGTCTCAAATTTCTTTTCCCCACAGCCTTGCCCTATCTGCTAAGGTTCACAGAGTTGATCAGTTTTGCCATGAAAACTCACGTAGATTCTCTCAAGCTGCAAGTAGATGGTTACAGTTTACTGCTTGAAATTCTTAGTCAAGGTACATGACAACTTATGAGACTTCCAACTTACGCTGGGTAATACAGCCTATCTCTTGTAAAATGTAGCAGATACAGTTCAAAATGGGCTCCGTACTGATTTTAGTGGTTAAATTTAATAGAGGAATTTAACTAGCTTTAAGTCTAGATTCTCATGGACTTTCTTTGAGACTGGCATACATGAATTATTAGTGTTAATTTTAAAATACAGGTTACTGATCTGAGGCTGCCAAGCTGGTTATGTAGGGTTTATTACTAGAGTGTATAAATAAGAGACCACAAGGCTTCTGGCATTTGAATTTCAAACCATAAAAGTACAGAATAATTTTTGGTCTCTTATGTGGTCCCTGCTATCATTTTCTTGGCAATTTACCCCAATAATACCTGATAAGGATACAAGCTTGAAAACAGTAAGAATTGTGTTTCAGGAAAAGAAAAATTAAAGTAACTTTTGGATATGTTACGTGAAGAAATTCTGTTAATTGAATGTGTTGCTTGTTATGACAGTGTTGGGAGGGTCTGACTTTGTTCAAAGCCACTAAAATATTTGTTCTGGTCAAATGTTTCTTTTTGACAGCTCTAGAACAGGATGTGGTGATGGCCCTGGGTGAGAATGTGGCCAGCTCTCTGCTAGAGTCAGTGAGAAAACACGCTGAAAATGAAGAGCTACTTTTACTGGCTTGCACGTTACTGATGATGATGTCAGCCAGCGGTGGGTCACCTTGCTCATGTGTGGGGAATATTCTCCTACTTTTATAGTCTTATCCAAGATATAATGCGGACTCGTTACTTCACTGAGATGTGGCTGTCTGTAGGTATTTAGTCAATCTTACCAGTATTACCACTATTAGATATTGGTAATATAACACTCCTGAAAGTATAAGATAAGCTGCTGAGGCTTTGGTTGCTTACAGAATTGTGTTAAGAGTGGTCCTGTTTGATCTTGTTTTGGAAATAAGAATAAACTGAAAATGTTTGTGCTTGGGAAAATGAGAGCATAGAACCTGGATTCCTTTTTTTGGCTGTGCCATGGTGACTTGAAACAATTCTATCTAATTTCTATACTTTGGATTTTCTCCTGAGACTGCTAAATTTTTATAGTATGTTTTACCTGGTTTTGTGTCAATTCAACAGTTATCAGAAGACCTTTTCTAAATGGTTACAGAAGGATTTAGCAGCAAGAGGGTAATCTTAAAGTATTAAGTGTAATGTACAAATAAACTTACTGTCTAAGACCAAATTGTTTGTACATTCTTTCCTAACTTTGAAGCTGAGATAGATTGAATTGCTAAATTGCAAATACTTGAAAAACAGCAATTTATACCCTCTAGTTCTTCTTGCTCTGTAAATTTTAGATCTGTAGTGGAAAAAGTATGACTAAACATCCATTTGAAAGACTCGCTTGTGCTAAACTTAAGTGCATCTTACTAAAGATTTCGGTCTTTTTTTCTTGCTTTCCTTTGTTCAGCTGATGGTATCGTGTTACTGGTTTGTTATCACTGTTTAAATACAGCTAGCAGCGCTGTCTGTGAGGACAGTGAGTGGGACAAAAGTACCAGATTCTATAGAATTTCTTTTTCTTTTCTTTTCAGAAGTTGCTGCAGAAAATCTAAGGAAAGTTGGAGTAATTCCAGACCTTCTGTCAGTTTTAACAAATTTTCTTCATAATGAGAAGATCTGCCTCTCTGGCTGCGGAGTCCTCTGGAGCTTAGCTGTGAGTGGTAAGTAGAACACAGCAAGTATTGTGCCTCAGTTCATGTGACTGAAAGGCAGCAGGTATTGTGCTTAATCGAGTTCAGACATTCCTGTTGCTGGAACTGGGTTTTTCTATGTTCTCCCTTTCTGGAGAGATGTCTCCACAGCACTGCTGGAATAACTTTGTGGTCCACAGTTAAATGAGAGTAAACAAACTAATGCAGGTTTTTCAGCAACACTTTTTGTGATAAGGTATCAAAGTCAAATCTTTACTGTTTAGGCCTGTTCATAGACTGTTCATACTGGCTTCTGAACAGACTGCCAGAAATGAAAGGAGCAGACAGTTTCTGGTTTGTCAGCTGTGTGGTTTTGCTTTGCTCTTAGCAGAGGGAGTGCCGTACAAACAGCATATGAGATTAGGTATTGGAATACCATTTGGAATTAATAGCATCTTATTTCTTTGTATCACACTTCCCTTGTCTAACTCAATATTTAGCCCAGTGCTGCCATCTCCTAGAGACTTGCTTTTCCAAAAGAACATATAATTGGCAAGGTGAGAAGTGTAGTCTTCCCATTGCCTTTGAACTAAACCAGAATCATCCCACAGTGTTGGATTTTTAGGGAATTTGTTTGTGGCATATTCTTGTATAGATGTGTGGTAGAGTCCAGAATGTTCACAGAGCACAGAATGTTCACAATCACACTTGGTGTGTTTTATTCCCTCTATGCAATAAACCACCCATTTGATTTATATGACCAGCTATAATAAATATCCATCCTGCAGGCCACATTCTTTCAAAACTGCTGTTATTTTTGGAGGTTTCCTGCTTTGATCCCCATACGTAATTTAAATGGTGAAGAAAACTAGTTCCTGGTGAACTTCAGTTTTCTGCAATAAATATTAGTACTTATTAGACCTGTAAAACTTGATATGACTTTGTATGTAGACTTTAAATGTCTTCCCTCTGCTGTTGTCCATGCTAAAATAATGTTGCATTACTCCAGTGCCATCACTCATTAACGTTTTGCTGATATAATTTTATATACAGCATGCTTATGATATTATTACTTGATGAAATAACTCAGCTTGATGCATTTCATTTTTGTTATGGTAATTCAGAGAATAATGTGGACCAAGCATTGCTGAGATGTGCTGTCCCTGTTACCTCTGCCATCCTTCAAGAGCATCTCCAGAATGGAACAGTTACGGAGTCTGCTTGCTTGGCTCTGTGGGCATTGTCACTCCAAGGTGTGTTTTCCCAGTCTTGTCCTTTGTGCACAGAAGAGGCTGATAAGCCAAACGCATCTGCCCGTCAGTGGCGGTTGCTGAAATACAGGCTGCTTGGCCTTAGAAGGCTCTGCAGATGGCAGCAGAGTTAGGAACTTGCATCTTCTCTTAACCAGTCTTCTGTGCACTTGCTCTAACCTTCCCTAATGAAGCTCTTTTTGACAAGCCGTAGCAATTGTATAACTGGATTCTGCTGGTGGGTGCTGTAATGGTGGCAGCTACAAGAACGTTGTTGTGCAGAGCATTTTCTGGTGTTTCTATTAAGACCGATAATCCGTTTCTTTTGCTTCTCGGAACACTATTAGTGTTGTGCAACATGAGCTGGGAGGTTTGGTTTTGTGCCATTTGCTTTGTAAATTGGGAACAATATTTCATATTAAAAAAATAGAATCCTTATCAGTGCACATGATAATTAAAAAGGAACATGTCCTTGCAGTCCTATTCTAATTTATTCCTCAAGAATATTGCCATATGCTTACCTGCTACCTTGCACTTATGTCATCATTCCCCTGGGAAGAGCAGTCAGACACCCTAAGCAGTCTCATTTCTAGAACTTGCCAGCAGAATGTGTGGACTATTCAGGACTCTCCATTCCTTTTGGCTTGGAGAATGAAAGGGGATCTCAATGTATCAGAACCTTCCTAGATGTCAGGATCAGCTCGTGGTAAGACTTTATTTGGCCTCTCTTACTGTAATGCAGGCTTTCACGTGCTTTCTTTAACTTTTATTGCATAATTAAAAAGTCATTTCAGAAATAGGAGGCAGAAGTTGAAATGCTGATGAGTGTTTTAAAGGCTTTTAAGTATATTCAAGTTTTGGGGGTCTGTGTGTGTTTTTTGAAGGTTGCTTAACTGAAGATGACTACGAGCCCACAACAGCACTTCTGCTGGATGCGCTGAGGATGAATCCAGAAAGACCAGCACTGGTGAAGAATGCCTGTCTGGCACTAGCAAGCCTTCTAAGGCTGTCTGGTAACATCCTGCGATTCTGTTTTTATTAATTGCAAATCAGCTCAGAAGTGGATGTTTCTTTCATTTCAAGAGTTTGTAGTGGGACTGGGACTGACATCTGCTCTGAGTTCATCTTTTCTGGCAGGACTGGAAGAGGAAATAGGGAAGTGAGAGGTGCAATTCTTTTCTTCCCGTGGACCTAGCATGCATGTATGAGAAGTATAGATCAGCACAATCTGATCTGTTAGGAACTGGAGAGTGTTTTGTTACTTATTTCGTGATGAGGTTTACAACTCTGTTAAGGGGTAGAGCTCAACCAGTGTGAAAACAGTAAACATGAAAATCACTTCATTGCATGACAGTGTTGGCTTCATGTATGATGTTCTATTTATTTCCTAAATATGCTTCACAGTAACTTTTAGGAAGGTTGAAAATAATGGACATGACTTCCTGGAAAAATATTGTATGTGTGCTAACTGGAGCTGGGGACTGGAAAACAGATAATGCAGCCTGCGGCTACCAGTTAGCCCAGCAGCATTTGTCTTCCTTTCAGAAATATCAGCTTTGAGATTTATAACGGATTCAAAAGGCAGTGGAATAAACCTGATCAATGATGCCTACCACCTTCACCTCGATGATCTGGAAGTGGTAGAAAGTATCTGCTTGCTGATTAATGAGATGGTTCAGTACGGTGAGATGGTGTTTGTCAAGTCCCTTCCTCTCCCCTACCTCCAAAAGACAGTAAAGTGTAACAGCAACTGCTCAGGGACATGTTCATTGCTCTCAGGAAAGACCTGCTATAAATCAGAAAAAGGAGGATTAATTGAACTGGGAGTTCATCCCCTTGTTCTTGAATAAATGCCTCTCTGTTATAGTGTTTTAACTCCACCTTATCTTGCCTTCTGTGAAGATATGTCCCCTCCCTGCTCTCCTTTAGCTCCTGCTGAAATCGTTGGCAGTTGTAGCCATGAATTATCCTGTTAATATTACAGATGAGGTTGTGATGGATATGCTGTCCCAGAAAATGGAAGAACTGCTGTCTGAAATAAAAAGCCATGTTCCGTCTAGCATGGTATGTAGAGGTCATTGCAACAAATAGTGGATGCTTAGTATATTATTTCTGGTTATGGATTTTATCATTCTTAAAGAACTGGAATTACACAGTGCAGACTTATGTGTATGTGGGGTAAAGAGTGAGTTTGTAGTATTAACTACTGAAAACAAGTAGTTGGCAGTTATTTGCTTTATGCTGTAGTTTTTTAATGCTATGTTCTGATTTCTTGTAACACTGCATTGTATTAATTTACTACCTTCTTCATACTAAACCAGGCTAAAAGGAATTCCTTTTAAAGGAATAAAGCATTAGTACATCCAGTTATTCTTGCACTATAAGCGACACCCTTAAAAACTAAAACAACAAAGCTAACAAAACAAATGCTGTGACAGTTTGCCTGAAGATTTAGCTTACATTACGTTCCAACAAGTAGTTAAACTGAAAAAACCTAACTGTTGAAACACTAGACGCAAACTTACTCAAGCTATTTAATGTGTTACAGGAGTATTTCCTTTGCAATGGCTTGCTGTCAAGAAACCAGTATACTAGTTTTTTCATTAATCCAATAAACCTGGTTCTTATAACTTAGCTCTTCTTAGCTATGCACTTAGCCTGCTTACATTATTTGTCTCAAGGACAGTTGCACACAAACTTGCTCTCCAGTGTCTCCTGCTGGCTTTGCCTGCACCATTTTAATGGACTCTGCAGCTGTAAGGTAGTGCAGAAAGAGTCACAGAAGAGAAGAAAGCTCCCTCTTCTGTTGTAAATGTAACTTGTTCCCTACATCCCTTGTTGGCAGACAGACAAGACCAGAACACTCTTGTTCTGCAATAGTGTGTAAACATAAAACTGCTAAACCTCCAAAACCCACTCCTCCTTACCTTCCAGTATCCATTTAGATTTAAATCGCAACATTTGTATTCAGTCCAATAATTACAGTTGCTTAGGATTTTAGAGTTAGACCCCACATGCTGAAACCACCACTCTCTTTAAAAGCCTATGTTAGACACAGCAGCTTTTTTATTAATAAAGGGATATAAAAATAAGTGAAGCAACAAGGTAATCCTGTTTGTGACAATTCTCATATTTCTCTCCAGGAGATAATGACCCTTGTGGATGCAATGCTTTTGAAACTTGCAGAAGTAAAAGAAAAACTTCCATAAGAATAAGACTTGTACCCTTCTGCTTCAGGTATAAAGGCTTGGATCCACCAGAAACACTTTAAAATAATTTTTCTCACCAGAAAAATTAATATTGGGCCATTAATAATATACAAACAGTTATATATTCTGTTTATTTAGATACCACAACTGTGAGACTAACAGCAATAATGAAGACTTCACCTTATGTTGTAGACTTCAAAATACTTGAAATAAAGATTTTAGTCTTGGGAGTTTCAGCAAAGGAGTGACAGTTTCTTCCTTCATCTGTTGTAATGTACACTTTTAACTTGGTGTATAGTTGCAGAAATTAACTGATGAAGTATTTCACAAATGCAGGCATCTGTTCAAGTCTTGTTTAGCACAGTAGTAGGTGTTAGACATAGCTACCATCCCAAAAGGGGATACCCGTGGGATTCTTGTATGGCAGCAGTCACCTACCAGGTTAGGAAGTACTGTCCCAATTAATTTTTATGAAGCTGAGTTCTCTCTAAATTTGCCCTGGAATGTGAGATGAAACCAGCAAATGCTGCAGGTACAAACATAGTGTAGAATAAGTTAACTTTTAGAACTTTTGTTGTTAAATTTATTCTTAACAGCAGCTTCCCATTTCTTTTTCTCTAAGGTGTAGAGTTTCATGGCTGCTTGCGCATCCTGAATCTAAAAGGGAACAGAACAAAAGGGTAGCTAAATGAAACATAGCTGACATGGTTTAAGAACGTTATTGTTAATAAGCAGCTAAGTCTTCTATCATTTTACTATATCCTTTCCGTTAATGTTTCATAATCTTTCTAGATATAGGTTCTGCGAGTAGTGGGCAGGGGATGAATGTGCATTCAACATGTGTGGCCCACCACAAGGCTATGCACTTTCCTTTCTGATCCTTGCTTGGAAAGCCCTAATGAAAAATCCACTCTTGACACAGTAGCTTGGAGCTACTCTCAACAACTAGCCCTGCTTTTTCAGTTCATTCCTCTTGTGTTATCCTCCTTTCTGTCGAAAGCAAAGAACTGCTGAAATTCAGTAGCAGGCTCTCAGTATTTTATCCAACCTGCCATAGCACAACACTGCACAATGCTGCTTTTTAAGGTAGGCAGTTGGTACTTGAGAATTACTTTTTTCCCTTGGTAATCTTAAAATAACAAGAATTAATATTTAAACAAGATACAGACGCCTTGTGCAAAAGCGGTTTATGGTAATAAGGAAATAATCCCAGTGGTGTGAGACACAACGGTAACTAAGCTTAGATGGCAGTCCTGCTGTGCTCTGGTGTGCGAGCAGAGCTTCTGAACTTGTATTGTGAGGCTAGAATGAAGGCTCAGCTTTCTAGATTGAACCCAGATCCTCGAGTTAATGTGCAGTACCATGTGGATCTACCCAAAAGTACATTCTGGTGAGATACGTACCGAGCAGTGCTCCGATGTCTGCACTTGAATATTTAGTAGCTTCTCACACAGCAGTTTCAGTGATGGCCGTGAATGCTAGAAAGAGAAAAGACAGTCATGCTGTCTCACATAACTTTATACATATATGTGTGTGTGTATATAGATATATAAAATACCATTTTAAGTGTATTCCTCACTGAATTACAACACATCTCAGCTTCCACTGATAAGCAAGGAAGAATAATTCATGAATTATGATTTATGCAGTTGCTGCTGAGAGGATTTGATTTATTACCATAACCCTAAGATTTATTTAGGATGCTTTCTTGTGAAAAAGAAAACCTGATTATATAGTTATGAAACTGAAAATATCTCCCTATAATCTGAACTGTTACTCCTGCAGTCCAAGCAGAAACTCGAAGCCATCTATTTTTTTTAACTCCCCATGAAAATTGTACCATAAGAAGATCCCATAAGCCTTAACTCTAAGTAGAACTGTACTGACTTATTTTCTTGTCCAGAAAAGCATTAAGAAGACTGCGTAAGTCCTAAAGAATGGGAGAGCCGCTGAATTTTGTGCACAGATATTACTGGTAACTAAGTTGTTGATGTATTTCAAACACCAAATAGATTAGTATTTTCAAAGGACAAAAAGCAGGCAGACAGGCATCCCTGTTCCAGGTAGGAAAGAAGGAACAGGGTCAGGTGGGGATGAGTGGAGGAGCGAGCCAGCTACCTGAGTGTCAGTTAAGTGAGGTGCACCTTCCCCTCAGTTTCTCACCTTGACTCTCTGCTTAAAAGGCTTGTATCTTTGTGTGTCACGTATCTTCTTCTTAGGATGATCAAGAAATAGAACCTAAAAGAAATTACATTCAGTCCAAAGTGTGCTACTGCTTGGAAAATTACACAGCTGAATATACAGCTTCCTGCTCTTCCCTTCCATCCATTATAAGGGATAGCTCAAAATCAAGAACAGGCAAGACCAAGATCACCCAGACACCAGCAGGATTCAAGAACCAGAGTCGTTCTTTGTATCCTGTTCTAGATAGTTCCCATTCTAGAAATGGGAATGAATCTGGAAGCACCACCCCAGAGTGTTCCTGCTGTGCTGGGTACAGCATGGCTTCAGACACCTGTCTCTGGTAATAGTTCTTGGTGTAGCATGAAAATGACAAGGAACTGAGGTTAACAGTGACAAAGCTGTAGTGACAAAGCTGCCAGGTGTCTTCCTCTGATCCAGGAAGACAGCTTAGAAGCTTAATCTTACTTTTTTGTCTTCAAAATTGGGAATCTGCAGCGATGTACCTTTAGATCATTGCATAAGGCATGTCCAACTAAAATCCTTCCATTCAGGATGTTGGCAACCTCCTTCTGGACGGTTTTAAAATCTTCACCTAAAAGTACCACACAAAGAAACGCTCTCCGTTAGCTGCACCATGCAACCAAGGAAGCTACAATGAAAACACTACCTTTTTTCTGGGAAAGCAATTGTATCCTTGGGACTGCAGCTGCACAAATCTGTGGAGTACACTAAATCCTCTGCTTGTTAGAGAGCACAGGGTGTTCCACAAAGAGCATAGCACTGAAATGAAATAAATCTGCTATTCCCATGCTATAATCTATAAACTAATTTCTCCTAGGGCATTAGTGACTGCTCCATAAAGCGTTTTTTGCGATTTTTCTTTGTGTTCACGCTTCATTTTATTTTCTGTTTCCCAAACTGGGTCTATAACGCTTCCAAGCTCAGCCAGCAAGGCTTCTGTGATGGCCTGGTAAATTCCCCCCCCCCCCACGTAAAGAACATTCTTGGAAATAAATGTCCTACCTGTTTTTATGTTCTCTGGGCGTATCCCACTAACAGCTGTTCTATAATCAGTCACCTCCTCTGTAGGCTTGACATACTTGTCATAAATGCACTTCCCAAACTGATTGACGATGGACACACGAGCCACGATACTGTCCTCACCCTTGGGTCCTACTCCCACCATCTCACAGTCCATGGCCACAGCTCGTGTCAGCCTAGAAGACAAAGGACAGCTTAGTGACACCTCTGTTTCAGGGACTCCACAGGGGGGTTCACAAGATTTATGCATTGATATGAATGGGGAAAATGCAGATTGTGTGTTAGCAGACGCAGGGAGACATCAGCTTATACTGTGCATCTGCAAATCACAGTTATTAGAAGATAATCTTGATGCCTCTGCTGCCCTCCCACCTGCTGCAATGCCACTCACCCTTCCGAAGCTTTTTCTTTAACCAGCACCTGCTCCAGAGACTGTTTGGATTGGTCTGTTTCAAGTCCCAAATTTCTTCGAGCAATCTTTGCTGCTTCAGGTCCTATTGCTGCTTCAATATCTTTTGGATCAACGTCATCAAACCAGATTTCAGCCCTGGTAAGTACAGGTTTAATTACACTTAATGGTCTTAAAGCAGTCTTACATCTTTATAGTGTTGGAAAAGTGTATCTATTTCTCTTAAATAGCTCTGTGAAAATTACTCCAGTACTGCCAGCTATACTGGTTTGTTGCTATAGGGGAGGAGGAGTAGGGGCAGCATGGAGCTTATTTCTCCCAAAATTTAGCCTAGAAAGCACACTTGTTTAGGATGTTCTGCTCTGTGCTCCTTAAGTACACCTCCCACAATAAATATTCCATACGTGTCTGATGCCTGAAGTACTCACTCTGTGGGTTGCTGCTCTGTATGTTCTTCAGCTTTCCTCCTCTTATGTTTTATATCACCTTTCTCTTTTAAAATATCATTCTTCTTCTTCGCTTTGCAGCCTTTTCCATTGCTTTTGGTGCCATTTAAATTCTTATCTGTTGTGACCTCCGTGGATTTTGGCTTTGACAAAGGAAGGCTGTCTTTAGCAGAACCACTGTCCGTTTTATTTGTGGATTTGGAATGTACCACATTCCCGTTGCCATTGACAGCTGCAACTTCTTGGCTTTTCCCTGCTTTGAGCAGCTGCTTCTTTTTGGTGGATGTTTGACATGTAGAGAGGGGCTTGTCAGAGCCATTTTCTTTTTGTTTCAGTAGCTAAAATGACAAGAAAGGGAAAACAGGATTATCTCCCCCTGTCTCTGACCCTGCCATGGCTCCCGAGGGCTCCTCCATGGCCTGGACGGGGTGTCCACCTGCAGCACTTTATTTATTGATACAAAATTATGATTTATTTCAAAAATCACCACATGTAAGGCGTGCCCACACTCAGGAACAGCTGCCTGGTAGCTCTTCCAACCCAAACTGTTCTATGATTCTATCTGCACTTGATTTAATAGCCTCAAGCTGTGCCAGAGGAGGTTCAGACTGGATATCATGAAAAAAAATTTCACAGCAAGGGTCATCGGGCACTGGTAGAGGCTGTCGGGGGGGCTGGTTGGGTCACTGTCCCTGGAGGTGTTTAAAAGACAGGCAGACGAGGTGCTCAGGGCCGTGGTTTGGTGGCAGGTAGGAATGGTTGAACTCGATGATCCCAGAGATCTTTTCCAACCTAGTGATTCTATGATCTCAATTTTTAAGGTCCCTTCCAACACCACCTATTGTCTGATTCTATCCCGTGGGAGGCTCGGCTGCCCCGTCTCTCCGGTACCGCGTTAAAGAGCATGCCCGCTTCTTACCCCCCCCAGTGCGCCTTAAGAAGTTTCTTCCCCCGATTTGAGGACACCCTCACCTCCTGCAGCGCCTTCCAGTTGGAGGAGAACTCCTGGGGGCTGCGGGGGGGAGCGGCCGGCGCGGCGGGACCCTGCGCTTCCCCGCCGCCAGCCTTCCTCCCTTTCCTCCTCCTCCTCTTCTTCTTCCTGTCCTCCCCGAGGCCCGCGGGCTCCGCCGCGCTCTGCTTCGCCATGCGGGTCCCCACCCGCCTGGGGACGCCGCTCGCCCGCCGGGGCCGTGCAGCCGCACACCGGCCCGGCGGGGAACAGCCGCCCGCGCTTTAGTTCCGGGGGCCGGAATGACCCGGGGGTGGAAACAAGGGGGACAGAGGGCTGAGCTGGGGGGGAAAGGGTGGGACATGACCCAGGGAGGGCCCAGCACGTGTTGGCTCCTTGTGGTGGGTTTAGTACGAGAAACATCAAAACAAGGGCCACGAAGATCATGGAATGGGTTGGAAAGGACCTTAAAATCCATCCAGTGCCACCCTCTGCGGTGGGCAGGAACACTTCCCACTGGATCAGGGCTCAGAGCCCCATCCAGCTTGGCCTGGAACACCTCCAGGGATGGGGCAGCCACCACTGCTCTGGGCAACCTGTGCTCACCACCCTCAAAGTGAAAGATTTCTTCTAATGTCTGGTCTAAATCTTCCCCCTTCCAATTTAAAGCCATTCCCCCTCATCCTGTCACTCTATGCCCTTGCAAAGAGCCCCTCCCCAGCTTTCTTGTATCCCCGCTTCAGGCACTGGAAGCTGCTCTGAGATGATCACCTCCGCTGTGAGGACAGGCTGAGAGAGTTGGGGTTGTTCAGCCTGGAGAAGGGAAGGCTCTGTGGAGACCTTAGAGCAGCTTCCAGTACCTGAAAGGGGCTCCAGGGAAGCTGTGGAGGGGGCTCTTTAGGAGGGTGTGTGGTGATAGGACAAGGGAGAATGGCTTTAAATTGAATGGCTTTAATTTAGATTTGACATTTGGAAGAAATTCTTTATGATGAGGGTGGGGAGGCCCTGGCCCAGGTTGCCCAGAGCAGTGGTGGCTGCCCCATCCCTGGAGGTGTTCCAGGCCAGGTTGGATGGGGCTTGGAGCCCCTGATCCAGTGGGAGGTGTCCCAGCCCACAGCAGGGAGTGGAACTGGATGGGCTTTAAGGTCCCTTCTGATCAAAGCCATTCTATGCTTCTACAAATTAATTACTGTTACATAAAGTGGAATATTTTGATTTAAGCTAAATTACTGTTACATAAAGTGGAATATTTTGATTTAAGCTGAAGTAGTGTTGAGCTTGTCCAAGTGACTGTATTTTTTGGAAGTCAGACACAATGTCCCTCTAATAAGATGGTTTTTTTATAGCATGTTTTTTTTCAAATAGTGTTTTTCCAGACGCTGTTACATCTTGTGTTCAGTATGATCTGTGCTGAACAGATATGTCTTTTTCTATAACCACCTCTGTTTGCAGGTTTTCCCTATCTCCAATGCAAGGTCAGACAGACAACTGGCTCCAAATCTCCAAATTAGTAAATGATTTGACTGTTGTGAGGGTCATGATAATTAGTTCTTGGAAAGTATAAGATTTTGGGGAAAAATTATACATATGCATGTAAGTGGCAAATATATTCTGTGACCAGCTCTTGTCTCACTGTACGTGGTTGATGGAGATCACTCCCTTGTGTTGCCCAGGCCCAATTAAAAGTTTCTTGCTTTCTAAACTCCAAAACGAGTCTTAGAGAGTTTATTTGTCGGCATTTTTGGTATCAGTTTGAGTTAGAGTCAGAAACTGATCCTACTTTAACTCAGTAGCTCTAAGTAACTTCATTTTCTGAAAGCAAAGTGCATGTTTCTCAGACGGCTTCTCTCTGGAAGTGGGAACACAGGGCATTGGTATGCAGAAAGTACACTTATTCCTATAATAACCAAGGATATCTTCGAGCTGGTGAATAAAGGCCACGGCTGCAGGGATGTGCAGACAGAATAGGTGACCCCAAACTAACCAACAGAGTATTCCATCCCATATATGTCGTCCATCCCATATATGTCGTAGTATAAAATCAAGAGATCGTGAGATGGCACCGTGGGTGAGGTGTGGGGTCTGTCAGAGCACAAGTTTAACAACGCAATCATTTTTCCTCCTGCGAATCGTCTGTCAGAGCACAAGTTAAACAGCACAGAGCCCCTTTCCCCCCTACAAATCGCCCCTTGTGTGTTTGGCCACTCGGACTGGCTCACAGCTCGTTCTTGCTGCGCTCTTTGGCCGCAGTGAAGTTGCAAATATTGCGCAAAGCCTCCCTCCCTCGTTCCAGCTGTTCCCGTACAGCCTCCGGCTGCAGGCCGTTCCCCTCCGGCTGCCTCTCTCTGTAGAGGATCAGCTCCCCTGTTTGTTTGAACCCTGCACTCTTCCCTTCCGCTCCACGTGATGCCGTGGGCCAAACAGCGCCTTGTCCTAATCACCCCTGGGACTCCACGGCTCTGCTTGCAACTCCTCCAGCATGATCGTCAGCTTGACAATCTGGGCGCTCGTGATGCTCCCCTTGGGGTTCTGCTGGCCGTCGGCTTTCCAAGAGGTGAGTTTGGCCTCCAGAAAACGCCGTTTCCAGGAAGCCTTTTTTATTTCTAGGAAAGAAAATAAGAGACGACACAATGTGTTCTAAGCCAAAACTCATCAAACCTCAGTAATCAAGAAGATAAAGCTATTTCCTCTGGGTGGCTGTTGTGCAGCCCATGCTTAGTGCAAAACAAAGCCATGAGAATTTGGCGCCAGCACTTGTTGAGCTGTTTGCTGGCGTTCCTTCCAGGTTAGGTTCAGTTATGCGATAGTCTCGTATCCGTTTGTTTTCTTGAAAAAAATGTAAAGCTATTCTTCTTCTTGCAGAAATTTCTTGGTGCTCTGGATGCAGAAGATGTTTTCTCCTATTTTGGAACTGGCTTAGTGTCTGATGGTATGCAGGACTCCTTCCTTCTTGATTTTGGAATGCATCTGTCAGGTTTTTTTTTTTCCTAAGCCTGTATGTTTGATAATGCTAAGAACACTTATTAACGAACCCTGATCTGACAAGCAGTTCTCATTTCTGAGTCACATTACTCAGTGAGGCAATCAGTGTTTTGGTGCAGAAGCAGTTGAAGAGCGGGGCCAGCATTTAAAATCTGCTGGAGGAGGTAGGATAAGTCTCTTTGCAGATTCCTGCTGCCATCCTCGTTCTCTGTATGGGTATTTTTTCAACAAGATTAACAGATCTGAGTCTTCTGAGTGAAAAGCTTTAGACTAAGATTGACTTTAAATGCGCTTGTCAATTTTTTTTTAGAACAAACACGTGGAGACACTTATATTCTAGGTCTGAATTGATGAGCATCCAGAATAAAGATATGTTTTGAACTCTCAGATCCTTAAAGGAAGGGTATTGCCTACTTATGAGTTCACCTAGTGCTCATCCCGATGTCTCTGTCTGGATTAGGATAATTCTCACTCAGTAATACATAACATCTGAGGAAATAGAACTGTCTCAGCCTTTGTCAAATGATCTGTTCACCTTATTGAGAGAGCAAAAGTGCCACTAAATTAGGGGCCAGTTTCAGAGCTGTTGTCCCAGTCAGATTGTCCTCACGCTGGAGTACGTGAAAGCACAGAAGTTCTTTGCCTGTTTACACAATGACCCCGAAAGGCCACAGTTGTCATTTGGAGAGTGTTTTTTCCTAGGGAGATAGGTCATTATATTTCTTTTCTGTGCATCATCATTTCTCATAACCGTTCTGGACTTGTTTCATGTCTTTCAGTACCTGAGTTTGTTGTGGCTGAGCCGATTTGCCCTTGTAAAGAAGAACAGATGGGGCTGATGTCCTGTCACATCCAGCACTGCTCCATTGAGGCCTGGGGAGAACTCTATGCCTTTGCATTTCTAGAGGACCATGCCCTCCTTTCCTCTTCCTTTGTGAGCAATCAAGTGGTGAACTCTTCCTTTAGCTTACTGAAGCGATTCTCAGGCAACTGCTTTGCAGGTGGGAATCCACTGCAGCCTCCCGGGGCTCAGTGTAGAGTTACCTACTGCGAAGGGCAGCTGGTGAGTACACACTGAACTTATCCTTACAAGCATTTACAGCCTTTGGAGGTTTGGAGCTTGAGGCACCAAACGTGTGATCCATCCACTTGATAAATCTGAGCATTGCAAAGGAGAAATAGGAGGGATACAGCGCACAGTTCGCTACTGATAGCAAATGTCTTTGGAATAACTTAGAGATGGAATTTCATCTCCTTTAGCAAGGGGTTGTCATCACAGCTGAGGAAAAGATTCATATCAAGCCTGTCAGAAGCAAGGATATGGCCCTGCTGAAGGACCTCGGCTTCTCCAGACCCCACATTCTCTTCAGAAGTGCCACGAGAGGGGGAAATACAACAAGAGGTAACGTACATGGAGAGGAAGCCCTGCTTGTTCTGCTTGGGAAAGCTGTCACCTGATAATGGGGTTGCTTGCATGAGCTCGGAGGAAGAAGTATAAGTATACTTGGCAGAAGTTTCTCACCTCACCAAGGTATAACTAGTGTGTTTTCATTTACGTATTTGCTATTTTGGTAGCGTAAATGCATTGCTAAAGATGGTGGCAGCTGGAAGAAGCCAAAAGAAGCGGGGAAACCCGAGCAAGCAACTGGAGGAGTGATCTTCCAGCTGAATTATTCTACTCTTTTAGGAAAAGGGAGTGGATATGTAGCCGCTTTTATGTTATCTTGCATTTTAAACTCCTTCTGTCCCTTTGTGCTGTTCAGCAGGGCAGTTTCCTTCTCGCCTGCAGAAGAGGGCTGAGGGAGCTGTCAAACACCTGGAGCTGATGGTGGTAGCAGGTCCAGATGTTTACTTGTACCACAAAGAGGACACGGAACGATATATTCTTGCCAACCTGAACATAGTGAGTCGCTTTCTGTTTGGATTACAGTGAGAGCTCACAGTGTCACAGGCAGACAGACCTCTGTGAGTGCACTGCCAGAGGTGTTCGGGGATACCTGCTTCTGGCACACTGCACTGCTTATGTGCAGGGTGTTACTCTCTGCTTCTCTTGGCACCGTGTGGCAAGCTTTCTTTTGTACAAGGAGGAGTAAAAGCTTTAGGGTTGTAGCCTTAAAGCCCATGTAGAAAATGTAGCTCTTCATTTCATTACTAATATTTTTTTATGTCAGATACAGTAGTTTTATCAGCAGAGCCTCCATCCAGACCCTGTTGCTTTCACTGAGATTGAATAAAGTCCACTGAATTAATCTCACGTTTTACATTTTGACATTTTACTTCTATTACTGGATTTCTCTAAACGTCTCCCTTTGCTATTGTTAAGAATTTGTTTATGCATTTTCTTTGCCTTTATACTGCAAAAAAAATCCTTAGCATTCATGCTGCTACCCTACGATACTGTTTCCCATGCAGATTTTTCTTTCTGCTTCAGAGAATCTGACAAATCTAACAACAGCTCTCGTCTGCTGACAGATTTATTTACACTTGTAGTGCATACTTTAATGTTCTACTTCCCACTGATTTTATAGTTGCCCCTTACGGCTGCCAGGTGCGCTACCTTTACAGTGAGTGCAGCCCTGTTAGTGGAAACAGGCAGGTGGGAGTCATCAAGATGTTATTGAATCTTTTCTGTCTCTTCCCAGGGAGCAGAGCTGCTGAGGGACGCCTCGCTGGGTGCACATTTCAGGGTTCATCTTATGCAAATGCTTGTTTTGAGAGAACCAGAGGTATGCAGGGAGGACTGTGTTCAAGCCTTGTCCAAAGGGTTGCTAAAAGCTGTATGGAATGCACAAAAGTGTGCCTTCGCTCTAGGCAGAGGTAAACATCACAACAAATATCACCTCCTCGCTGATCAGCGTTTGCGAGTGGAGCAAGAAGGTCAACCCCCAGAACGACTCTGACCCCCAGCATGCTGACATTGTCCTCTACGTCACCAGGTACGGGAGCTCCCTGGCCCTGGGAGGGGGCTGGAAACAGAACTGGTGCTGTCCAGCTGTTAGTGACAATGGTTTGCACGGGGTCTTCCAGCCGTTGGGTATCAGAGAGTCTTTGGAAATGGGTCAGTTCTCCTGTCTGGGGTTGATTATCTCGTCCTTAGTGCAATACAGTCAATCAGAGGTGCATTTTCTTCCCCAAGCACTGACCAGCCAGACTCGAGCAGACACCGTGTGCTTCCAGAGCAGCACAGCCAAAAACCCACTGCAGCTTTTTGTGGGCAGGAAAGTCAAACAGTAACTGGAAGTGAAAACCCACTGGTGTTCTCTGGAAAATTTCTAATGCTACTCTGACTCAGAATTTTGTCTGACTTTCAGGCTCCTTGCTTAAGTTGCTTTAGCTAAATCTGTTGAAGATAAACTTTTCTTGAGTGTAATGGTTTTGTTTTGGTGCCCTTTCTTCAAAGACGACGCTGCTCTGTCTTTGGCAAATAGGATTAGATCATTTCCTTCTGTTCTGCTGTCTTGTATTAGGGGATTTTTAAATGTGGAATTACCACAAATTTTGAACAGTGGGCATTTGTGGGACCCTACTGCTACCGTTTGTCCCAGGAACCCCCTGTATCAAAACAAAACTTAGGTAGCTGGCAAACTTATGGATGTGGAAGTTCCCAATCAATTCAGTTGAATGTCTAGACCCGACTTTATTAACTGCAATGGTTCTTTCTCTTTCTTCTGTATCTGCCTCCCTTATCCTAGGTTTGACCTGGAACTACCTGATGGGAACAAGGAGCTACGTGGAGTGACTCAGTTAGGTGGAGTCTGCTCCTCCTTCTGGAATTGTGTTATTACTCAGGACACCGGCTTTGACCTGGGAGTCACCATAGCCCATGAGATTGGGCACAGGTCAGTAGGAAAAGCCCCAGAGCATCCCAGTATGTTTTATTTGGGTAAAAATACTCCCAAGTTTAAAGGATTTGGAAGGAAAGGGAACTGTTGGCATAACACGGGGTTTCCTATAGATTGTTAAATCAAAAAGAAAGAGTTCCTTGCGTTCCCTGTATTCCTGCATGCTCTGTGAGAATTAGACGCTGCAAGGAGGAGAGCGAACCTTTGTGACAACAGTAGAAGGAAAAGCTGCAGAGGGAGCTCAGCCCTTGCTTAGGGAAGAGAGGCTCTGAGGGAACTCAGCTTCGGGGGTTCTTCTCTTTGGGACACTGTCCTTCTTCTGTTACAGTCTCGGAATTCCCCACGATGGCGAGGGGAATGGGTGCAGCAGCAGCGGTTACATCATGAGTTCAGCAGGAAACCACAACAGCATTGACCTCTCCTGGTCGCAGTGCAGCCGAGAAGAGTTCCTGGCCTTTGTCAGGTAAGGAAATGGTTGAGTACTGTGTGCCTATGTGGGAGCAGCTCCCTGTGTTGGGAGCTTAGGAGAAGGCAGGGAAAGACTTGGAATAAAATAGGACATTCTTGGAAAATAAGGAACTGTGGAAAGCCTGGAGTTTGTTTATTTCTTATCACTTTTGTCTAGTGCTGAAGCTAAACCCAGTTTTTGCTTCAAGTAGCTGGAAATTACTTTGGTTAGTGACTAACATGCCTGGGCTGTGCTGAAGTTCTCGGACACTAGGTCAGCCTGGAAATTTGATTTAAAATGTCAGAACATTATGTTTAAATAAGCACTGTGGGCTGTGAGCTGGCTGGGTGAAGATCAGGAATGGGTTTCTGTTATAACTTCAGCAGCGGGGAACTGTGAGCATCTCCAGGCAGCTGCTGCGACTAAATCCGTCACAGCCCACAGTGAGCATGTGTTGTCTGAGAAAGCAACAGCCAACTCCCAGAATGAAACTCCGCAGAAGTTTGCAAACATGTCATTGTCCTCTCTGCCCACAGCTGGGAAAGTGATATTTCTTATGTCTCTATCAGTACAGGCCAAACAAACTGCTTAAATGACCTGCCGGACACGGACGGCAGCATCCCTGGATGGAAGCCTGGCTTGTACTATGGAGCAGATGAGCAATGTAAAATAGCTTTTGGGAGCCTTGCCACCACCTGCACCTTTGCTGACAGCAATGTTGTAGGTAGAAAGTTTGTCTGTCTTGCTAGGGGCAGCAGGGAAATGTTCTGGAGCCAAGATTCAGGGAAAGGGAGCTGGGGCCTTTTTATTATAAGGGGGTGGAAGGTGAGGTGCTTTCCTGCCACAGATTTATTAGCAAAGAACAATGCTTTTAAAATGCTTCCCATCTCTGTATCACTTCTTTCACCCACATAAATCTCCTTTAAGATTTGCATAGTACCCAGAGCCTTCTGTCCAAACAAGGACCTGGTAATGGGAGTGCTGGGCACATTCACTCAGGGTCCTGTTGTAGGGAGCTCCTGTTCTCTGGATCCCCTCGGCTTCTCTGCCATTGCACAAGTCCTCAGGTCTGAGAGATGCTGCGTGGCTAATAGCTGCCATCTGGGCATGTTTTGTTAATGAGGAATCACTGAGGTGGGTGAAACTTTAATTGTTTCAGTTGATTATCTTCTAGCATTACAGTGCTGGTCTTTTGATGTGCCCAGAGCTTTTGCCTGATAGAGAAGGGGTGAAGGAACTTGCATGCCTTGTAGGGTAGCTGTGGGGAAAACAAACATCCAGGAGTGGCTTTTGGGACTTCTATGTTGACCCTAAGTGACTCCCTAAACTCCCTGATTTTCTTGTCACATCAGGACGTATGTGCAGTTCTCTCATGCCATGTGCAACCAGGAGACAGATCCAGCTGTTCTCGGCTTCTTGTTCCCCTCTTGGATGGTACAGAGTGTGGAATTGATAAGGTAGGGAGGCTGCTGATCTGATGGTCAGCAGTGGGTGTGGGTGCTGTGGAGCTCATTAGCTAGCAGGACATTGTTGGTGCCAGAGAGTCCATGGCACTCTGCGCCTCAGCTGGGGAGCTAAGGCTCAGACACTCCAGTCACAAACTGGTACCAGCTGATTTTGGTGTTTCCATCTTCTTTGTATTTGCAGTTCTATAGCCTGATATGATTCTGTTCACAAAGGTTTGTAGTGACAGGACTAAGGGCAATGGGTATAAACTGGAGAGGGGCAGATTTAGACTAGACAAAAGGCGGAATTTCTTCACGATGAGGATGGTGAGGCCCTGGCACAGGTTGTCCAGGGAAGTTGTGGCTGCCCCATCCCTGGAGGTGTTCAAGGTCAGGTTGGATGGGCCTTGGGCGGCCTGAGCCAGTGGGATGTCCTTGCCCATGGCAGGGCGGTTGGAACTGGGTGATCTTGAAGGTCCTTTCCAACCCAAACTAATCTATGATTCTATGATATCCAAACTTCCCTTCAAGGCTTTGCTTTCTATGTGAAATGACCTGTCAGCTCTTTGTTTTAACCCCAACCTCACGTTAGACCATAATTAGAAGTGGGACTCTCCTCACCTCTTTTGAGAGAGTGCTTTTCATACACCTTGGGATTCTCCGTTTCAGTCTGGCCTGCCAAAAGATGAGGACTTGTCCCACCCTTGTAGATCCCAGCCCTGCAGCGTTCAGTGTGGTGCTGCTGCCACCAATTTTGTGTATTCTTGATCTCAGTGGTGCTCCAAGGGACAGTGCAGCTCTCTGGAAGAACTGAACTCCACGGCTGTGGTGCACGGGCAATGGTCTGGCTGGAGCCCCTTCTCCCCCTGCTCCCGCAGCTGCGGAGGTGGAGTTACGATACGGCAGCGGTTCTGTAACAACCCCAGGTGAGAGGTGGGGAGCTGGGGAGTTTGCAAAGCCTCTTGGCTGAATCAGGGCCAGAGTTTTGCTCTTTGCTTGGGACAAACCTGCCCCCATTGAGGACTTCTTTTCCTGTCATTTCCAGGCCTGCTTTTGGGGGGCAGGAATGCCACGGGGCCAGCATCCAAGTGGAAATGTGTAATACTCAGGTAATGGAGCAGATTGCATCTTCTGAGCTTTTTTTTTTTTACCTTAATGCTGTTTAACCCTTTGAGAGCTGTATTGTTTGGAACTGTACTTCTCACAGCTGATTGCTCTGGGAAGGAGGACTAAAGACCTGGCATACAGCCTCCATCTGTCTGACAACAAGAGAGGTATTTGTTCTACTGTGTCTGAAGACAGCAGCATTATTTAATAGCATTGTTGATGTCTAATGAAGCATTTTCTCTATTCCTTCATAGCAGGACAGACACTGAGAAAATAGTGACTCACTTAATGATAGTTTTCTTCAGAGGGACATTCTTGTATTGTTCCTATTTTCCTTATCCGTTTATTTTGTATAAATAGCAAAGAAATCAGCTTCCAAACACAATTCTCTGCATATCCCGCAGCCTCCTATTAAAGTGGTTTTCTTTATTTTCAGTTGGTTTGGTATTTTACTTAGCAGCCACTGCTTTGTGCCTTTAGCTACTGGGTAAAATGCTGCTTGTGATTCTGTGCTCAGTAACTTCCTTTCATTACCCATACAATTCTCTGTGGGTTGTAGGCCTGTTTAGTGACCCAGCAGGACTTTATGGCTGAACAATGTGCAGCAACAAATTTAAAGCCACTGTACCTCACTGGAGAAGCGCCATCCTTTCATACCTGGACTTCTGCTGTTGGCTTTGCCAAAGGTAAAGAAAGACTGAGAAACTGTGGTTTCTTTGTGAATGGGAGGGTTTAGGAACTTACCTGTACTTTGATATCAAAAGATCATTTCACTGGTGGTTTTAGTTTCCAGGTGAAACCTGGATGCTTTTTCTGTCGGATCTTCTTGACTTCTTCCTGTTGTTTGATGGTTGGAAGCGTGGAAACTTACTGAAAGAGTAGCTCCTTTCTTCTTCTGTCTGCTTCCTCCAGGGGACTTGCTGTGCAAGCACATGTGCAGGGCCGTTGGAAACAAATTCATGGTAAGCCGCGAAGACAGTTTCATAGATGGAACAAGATGCGAGCAGGATGACTCTGAGCACCACGGGTCTTTCAATCTGTGTGTAATGGGAAGCTGCAGAGTAAGTGACTGGGGAATCCAGGTGAATGCCTGGTGTGTAATCTGCTCCAAAGGAGTCAATTTACTAGGAATAGGGGGGAAAAAACACACTGTCCCAAACAACAGAGCAAGCTCTTCTCGAAAGAAGAGAGTTTTGTTCTTTGCTTATTGGATGGACCCCAACAAATCTACTGTTCTGTCTATGCATCCAGTGCCAATGCCCTCTAGATAAAACATTCTGCTAATTATGCAATATATATGCAAGGCTATTCATCCCTAAACCAAGCAGCAATAGCTTTGTGTTGGTTGAGGAGACATCATTAACTGTTCAGTTTGCATGGTGTAAATAACCCTATAAAATGCCAATAGAATAAGAAAAGTGATATGACTTGAGCTGTGTCGGTGGGAAAATAGGGAAGCTGGGAATCGTAAGTCAACAAGTTGATTGTTGCAGTAACGCTAATCAAAACTGAGGTAAAACTACTCTTTTTTCGGGATTGGACATGAAAAAGACATTCTTTTACGATGAACTTGGATACAACTCCCCCGCGCCGTCTGCATTTTAGTAACTGTTCAATGCTCACCCGGCTGTATGTTTTCTATTGTTTCTTTACATTCCCAGAATACACTTTTAACATTTTATGTTTTTCTCATTATCCTCATGTTCACAATGTTTAGTAATGCATTTCTACCTAATGAACTGCAGAGGGTGTAGGCATAATCTGTTCTGATTTCTGCTGTTCTGTTTGCCACAGTTATAAATACGGATGTTATGGCAGCATCCAAAGCCTGGGATCAGTGCCTCTAGCATAAATTCAGCAGTTGCACGTGTTTTGCTGCTAAGCCTGCTGAGATCCTCCTGTAGCTTTGTGTAAATTAGTCTAGTTCATGGGAATGAGGATAGAATCTGTTCTCTGAGCTCTGTGGGATTGAAGGCCAGGCTGAAGGATATGAGCTAGGTTTGGGGTTTGGGGAGCTAAAGATTCCTTTAGATCCTGCCATTCCTGTTTACTGTTCTCCTGGGCTTCGCCACTGCCCTCCTCCAGAAAGAGTTTGCAGAAGAGAGGGAAAGCAGAGCCTTTGCTTTAGGTCACACAAGAAATCTTTCTGGGTTGCTTTCTATGGGAAGGAAAATGTCACACAATTAATGAAACTCGTTGTGCTCTCACCTAAGATTTCCTGATCCCTGGCTTTGCATGCTGCTCTACGGTGGTACAAGTGCATCTTTGTCTGTGTGTTCTTCTTAAATTCAAATTGCAAATGAAAAAGGCAGTTTCAGGAATTCAGGCAATGTTGCTTTGGCTCACTTGCTTTCTTCTCAGAATAGGCAAGTCCTGACAGGCTTTCCCCTTTGCTCAGGCTTTCGGGTGTGATGGCCAGATGGACTCCAAGAAAATAATGGACTCTTGCAAGGTCTGTGGGGGTGATAATAGCACTTGCAGCAAAGTGAGTGGATCTTACGCAGAAGGAAAAGCTAAAGGTGTGTAAAAAGCTAAAGCTCCTCACCCTCAGGCTCAATGTTACGGTAGTGCTTATATGCTACATATTTGTATGCATATTCAGCGTTCATAAATTTCTGTATGTGACTTCTTGTTTCTGCTTCTGCTTGATTTTATTTTATGGAGGATATGGCAATGGAGTTTGGGTGGTTAACAGAAAAGGCAGCTAAGGTCTGTAGCAGGGAGATAGCTATTGTGTAGGCAGAGTGGCTGTTTTGGTCATGGTTCTCTGAACATGGACCAGAAATACGACCATCTGGGAAGTTCGGCAAATGATTGGTAGCTGGAGGCTGTGTCAGATGCTTCCTGAGATGTTACTAACCTGCTTGGGAACTGATCTGGCTCCTGTAGTATCATGTATGGATATTAACAGAGAACGTAGAAAGAACAGAGGTACAGAGGTATGGCAACAGAAGATGACTGTGTCTTTTTCCTTTCCATCCTTCCAGAGTACGTTACATTTCTGTCCCTGCCTTATAACACCACCGTGGTCCATGTTATCAATCGGAGACCACTCTTCACACATTTGGGTGAGTTGAATGCAAAGGGACTACAGGTGGGGCTAAAAAGAGCTTGTAAATAAAAGCAAATGGAATTTGGGAGGAAAGTTCTTGATGATGCAATTTGTTTGCGGATGCTCTCCAGTGGGAAGCGATAGAAGCCATGCTCTTTGGGATGCCCAACTTAGATCAAACTGGCTTCTAGCAGATGGGCAGTTTGTAGGTGCCAGCCCCAGGGGATCCTGGTGACCACATCATATCTCTTAACATCACTGCTGCTTATTCTCCTCTAGCTGTGAAGGTTAAAGGAGAGTATGTGGTCGCTGGGAAGGGAAAAATCTCTCTGAATGTCACCTATCCATCAGTTCTGGAGGACAGCCAGATCAAATACAAAGTATTTCTCACCAAGGACAACCTGCCAAGCCTGGAGGAAATCCATGTAGATGGGCCAACGCAAGAAGAAATCGAAATACAGGTAAATTAAAATAGCAGAGTTGGAAAGGGGCCAGTCAGAACTGGCCAGGCTGAGTTTTTGTGTAGCTCTGCTGCAGCACAGAATCCAAGTGTAGTAGGCTTCATGTCCAAGGCCAGTGGAGATGAGGTTCTCTAAGAGTGATGATGTTGCTCTTCTGGGGAAAGGGGGAGGGTTGTCTGACTACAGGCTTTCTGCAGGTCTAGGGCATGATTGTGTGGGGAAAAGCACACTGAGTACTTTTGCTCAGCTGAATCTTTCTTCGGTGCCCTGTGCACATAGTTCACAAGGTAAGTACTCTGACTGCGTCTGGCAAGAACTGAGAACTTTAGCACTGAGGCTCAGGATTGGATGGAAAAAAGGGAGGGACTGACTTCTCTTATCTCCATCCTAAGAAATGAGTCTGAATCGATTTGTGCATTGACCACAACTTTTTCCCTCACCAGGTCTATCGAAGGTATGCAAAAGAATATGGCAATGTCACCAACCCAGACATCACCTTCAGCTACTTTGTCCCAAAAGAGAACCTGACGTATCTCTGGATTCCTCAGCAGGGGCCATGTTCAGTGACCTGTGGGGAAGGTGAGGCAAAAGTACTTAACCCTTACTTTTTACCGAGATCTGGGCAGGCTTCGGGTAGTCACACGGATCCTTACTCCGTGAGCTCTTCTGGGGTGACTGAAGATTATGTGACATCAGCGATAGATACTTGGTTAGAACTTATCAAACATCTGAACTGAATTTAAAAGCAAATTGCTCAGAGTGAGCTGCAGTTGGCAGTGTTAAACTGAACCAAAGAAAAGGGTGGTGCAGTTTTTGAACTAATTTAGCAAATCAGCAACTGAACTTAATCATCAAAAGGATAGTGGAAATTTTTGATCATGAACAGGATTTTTAAATAGGTTTTAGCTGAACTTTTCGTTTTAAGACTAAATAATTGTCTCACATTTTTCAAAGTTATTGCAGACTGTAATTTGAAGTGGGCTAAACATCAAAAGCCTGAGACCAAAGTGGTATCTGGTATCTAACTAAAGCCTCAGAGCTAATTACAAAACTTCCTTCTTAGAATTCTATTCCTGTGCCATCGCTAATCCTTTCTGTCTCCCTGGAGAAATCGTAATGCAGATTGTAACAGATCACTCTAGTAGACAGTCTGACATCTTGTTTGCCAGATAATTCAGATGACATTGGCAAACCTCTCAAGACTTTTATGACAAGGATTTAGAAAATACATTAATGAATACTCATGGAAGGCAATCTGTAGCACTAGTTCTGTCTGGAGAGCCCTTCTCCAGCAGTTTCCCTGGGTGAACTGATTGCTGAAACCCTGAACTAAAGAATTCAAAATACTCCCAGCTAATGCAGTCACAAACAAAACAATGAGAAAGCTGGGACTTAAAATAACAGAAAGTTGAGAATCTGAGCTGTAATTGCATCTTGAGAGCTGAAAGTGATGCTCAAGCACTCCTTACCAATAGACGTTATTTGAAAACAAGGAGGGTAGTGAAAAGCTAACATTGCTGATTGTTTCTTTATGTTTGCCTCTCAGGATTATGCTCTCTGAGATTCAGGAATGCCTGTCTCTCTCTTTGTGGGTGGCTCATTCACTGCAAAGGAGACTCTTTACATGTTTGCTTTCTTATTTGAGTTTGGATTTTCACCCTCTCTACCTGTTAGGTTCAGTAGTGTTAAAAAAGTCTTGGTTATAGCTGAGGTTTATGAATATTTCATTTCTTGCGTGCCACAGGCACCGCACATCTGCAGTTTCTCTCCCAGTACTATTGATGATCACTTTGAGGACATCGGCACAGTGCTGTCTGGGTACAAAGGCTTTGTCATCATATTACATGACTAGTTCTAGAGAGAGTCATTTAAAAATGCCTGATCACTAGAGCTTATTTTCAGCGATCTGTCCCTCATCAGTCAGACATCAAGATCATTAGAAATCATGTGGACCAAATGATTGTTGATATCCATGCAAACAGCCAGTTTAGAGCAATCTTTCCATTTTGACAAACATCAAACATCTCATTTTCTGTGGTGTTTGTCTTGGCAGTCACTTTAAAACTCTTGAGGAAAAAATATGTATTATATTATTTGAGTAAATCAGTCTTCCTAGCATAATGGAGATGAACTGTTCCCTTTGTTTACAACTTCCTTTCGTTTTCCTTTTGTATCCTAGGGATGCGACCAGTGGATCACGTGTGCTTTGACCAGACGAAGAATGAAATAACAGAGGATCAGTGGTGTCTGGAGGTCCCACAGCCTCTTTTAGAGCACAAGCCCTGTGCCATGGAGCCATGCCTGTACAGGTTGGTGTTCCTGGAAACTCAACTGCATTCTTGCTTCGCTTGTCCTTTCTCAGCCAGCTAACCCAGTCTCCGCAGGCTTCTTTGCATTGTACACAGTAAAATGAAAGGAGAGGTATGAAGTAGTTTCTTCGTAATTATAATGGCTTAGTAGACACCAAACTATGTTCTGGTTTTCCTCCTCCCATGAGGTAATCAAGGTGTCAGCTGAATGAATGGGAGATAGTCCTTCCAATATTTTACAGTAGTCTTCTAAATGAAAACACTTTGGAAGCACAGCCAGAAGGTGTCTGCTTACATCCCTTCCAAGATTTGATCTAATTCTGGAGGAGACCCTTGTGTTAATTAGACTGGAAAGAGGACCAAGAGCCAAGCCTACCCAGACATTGATCTCATAGACATTTTAGTGTTTAATAAAAAGTGATTACACTGTGACCTATCACTCTTCAGCTTATGAACTTTCAGTCTTAGCGAGCTGTCAGTGCAGGAACTTAAATTCCCAGCAGTTGGTTGTCCTCTCAGTCACGTTCAGGCAAGTCTCTGGAAATAGAGAAGCTGGATACTCTGTATGACCCATTTTAGTAATCAGTGGCATGAGTAATAAACCTCTATGATCTAGATGAGAAATAGGGTGATACAATTACTTCCCATTTAGGTGGAAGATATCACAGACAGATGAATGCTCTGCTGTCTGTGGAACTGGAGTTGCCCGGCAGAATCTGACCTGTGTTCAGTTTCGAGATGGATTGGAGACTGTTGTGGATGACAACTTCTGCTCAACAGAAGAAAAACCTCTCTCCGTTGTGCCGTGTGTGGTTAATGTCTGCCCTTTGGGCTGGGACAAGGTGAGTTTATTGGCTTGGCTTGTTTCAGGAGTCTCACTGGGAGCTTTGCGCTTGTGATCTACAAGACGCCACCAGTTAGGAAACACCACCTTGTTACTGGAGTCTGGGAGGGTGCTTTATACCAGGAATATCTTGCCAGTTAAAGGGTCATCCTGTCACTTTAGAAAGCTCTCTCCCTCTTAATTAATGCTGCTGGATTAATCAGTTCATAGTCGTGGATTGTTTAGGGCAACTCTTGACTGTGTTCCTTCTTAATCACAGGATCACTGGTCCGAACCTGTACTGAGGAGCCACTGTTATGTTTACATTTAGAGATAGGAAAGAGGCAGCATTAGGCATCTCCAGGCTCTGGTGGCTCTCCCTTCAGGCAGTGTGAATTAGGAGGGGTCTTGGCTGTTGCATGTCTGTAGCTATTCCTAATACTTATATGTCCTGCAAAAATGGAGAAATGCTTAAATGTGCCTTTTTCTTCAGTGACAGCAAATACGTTGTAGGCTTGACCCGGCGGTATCCGCCAGCTTCATTAGTTCGGGACTGGTGAGGAAAGCAGGTGCCAATGTCAGTCTGGGTCTTTTTGCTCTGTTCTGAGCAGGAACATGCACACTTGCTTCAGACTTCGGAGTCACTTGGGCATATCCAACTGGGAAATCAGACCGTGTATGTCTGGACCCCTCTAGCTGGAGAGTGTTCCGTCTCCTGTGGTAGAGGTGAGATCTTGCAGTGCTGCAGAAGAATGTTACTTGGCTATAGATATTAGCTCGATCGCTAGGAACCTGAGGGACCTGGGGTTTTCCCCTCTGTTGTTCAAAGTGCCTTTGTAGGATGGGATCATCGTTTTTTTGAGTCTGGAAAAGGCAAGAGGGCCTGGCTTAGACAGGGGATGGTTTAGAGGACTGACTGGCTGCTGCTCAGTTCCAGAGTTGATGAGCGCAATGATCGTGCCTGGGAATTGGGCAGAGTTTACTTGTTTGGTACATACACATGTGAGTGACAATGCTTGGCTTTTTTCAACGCTTGCGTGCCATGCAGTAAAATTGCTTCCTGTTCTAGGCAGGACTCAGCTGCAGTACGTATGTGTGGCTTTTGACACCAAAGAAGAAACCCAAGAAGAAAACTGTCATCCAGTGCCAAAGCCAGAGAGCAGGGTGGAAGTCTGTGATCTCAATCCTTGCCCACCAAGGTAAAGCAGTCACCAGGAGATAACAAGCCAGTGAGAAGTCTTTTCTTTCTCTCTCTGTGTCCATGGACATGGAAAAGTAAGGGTCAAGCTCCTCTGAGGATGTTATCTTCCTCTCCCCTGCTCTGAAAGGTCAGCCAACTGCCCAAACAGTAGCAGTGGTCAAACTCAGCAAACTGAGTCTTTCCTGGGCTGGTATGTTCTCAAGCAGAGCTAAGTGACATCTTTGGACTCTGAGCCCAGGGAAAAACTGAAACCCTTTTAATCCCTTATTACCCTAGAGGTTTAGGAACAAATCCATAACTGTGAAAGATCGGGACACCTTTTCCAGCTGTACAGTTTTCACACAACATCAAGAAAAGTAGCTTGAATCAAATGCTCTAAGAATCTGGGACTGACTGGTGATCTCTCCCACATGAACCAGTGTGTATGTGTGCATTAATGCAATTCCAGCTGTATTTCCATAGACTAGTTGGTTTTAAGATCCAGGGAAGATGGGTGACAGCTGGAGGTACTCCCTGATGACTGCGTTGATCCCAGGTAGCATTACAAAATGGGATCCCAAGGTGTAAGCCGTGGAGAAGGTGTGGAGCACACGGTCCTGCCGAGAAGGCAGAAGAGATTGTGGCAGACATCCAGAGTGATGGTTTGCCTCACTGAGAGGAGCAGAAGCTGTGTCATTTCAAACAGTGCCCTCCAAGGTCAAAAGGGCCACATGGGCCACTAAAGTGTGCACTAGGGAAGATCGATTGTCCATCAACACATATGGTGTGATCTAGGAGGTGGCTCAGGGTTGATAAATGAGGCAGAGCTTGCCCTACTCTGTTAACTGTTGGACTGAAGAAATGCTGGCATCTGAGCTTTCTTCCGTGCTCCCAGAATGAAATAACCCTGAGTCGGTTTCTGATCTGACAAAGTGGTGTGCGTTTTGGAGGGAGATAAGGTTATTTTTGCAGTTAAGTCTGTGTATGTCACGCTGGGGAAGACTGTAATGGTCATAGGGTGTGATTCAATGTGTATTTTTAGTCTGTGGGTTTCTTGCAAAATGTGAATGCCCTCCGTTTGGATCTGGCTCCAAACCTGCTCCAGACTGCCCAGCCTTGTTTCAAAGGCTGCCTCTGAAGTACTGTAGACAGCAAAGTGTGTGAGGCAGAGGGGTGAAGAAAGCTGATGAGGAGCAGAAGAGGGAAGGATGAGGCAACTGCAGTGCATTCTCTACAGTGAGAGGTAGTTGAAGGTGGAGATTAATCACTAACTCAGTTTTTCTCCTCCTGTCCTCTGTCAGGTGGAAGGTAACCCCAGCTGCCCCCTGTTCCTCCAGCTGTGGGCTCGGCTTAGCTGTTCAGCTGGTCACCTGTGTGCAGATTCACCAAGGCAAGGAGATTGTGCTGGAGGAGCATTTGTGTCCTGTGGCAGAGAAGCCCCTGACCACCATCCCCTGCGTCATCCGAATGTGCTCTTACGAATGGAGCTTCAGCGAGTGGACAGAGGTATCTGCTCCTGTTTAGATGTAGCTTTTGGTGTCCAGTGCAGCAGTTTTATAGCCATTCATTTCCCTAAAGCATGCAGGGGTGAAATACCACTTCTGCTTCGTATATTTACTTCCCACAGAAATGCTAGACTGTTTCTAGGGGTGCTTTCCATCCTTTCCACTGTGTTTAGCCTGCGTTTAGCAGCCGTAGGTTTGCTTCCCACATTTCTCAGTTCAGATTTTGGCTGCAGTTTAAAAATGGTCTTTGGCACGTCTTCTTCTGGAATCCTTTTGGATTTTTTTGGGGTGTGTTTTTCAATTCAAAGGTATAGTTTGGAAGATCCCATGGGAGTTGAGCTATCTTATAGCTGATACAACTAAAGCACTGAGAGGGCGAGTGGTAGAACAGCATCGGTGACCAAAAGATTCGCCCTTCCAGATCATGGCTGAGCCAATAAATATAGATTTCTAAATAACGACTGAAACACACATATAAAGACCTGTGGGTTTCTTCCTCTGCAGTGTTCAGCTTCGTGTGGGAATGGCATTCAGACGCGGCAGGATTTCTGCCTCAACCCGCTAACCCGTAAGCACGTGAACCCCATCTTCTGCAGGCACTTCCCCAAGGCCATTGTCGTACGTGGCTGCTCTGCAGGGCCCTGTCCTGAGCAGGCGGTGGGGACCGGGTCCCTTGGAACGGAGCTGCAGACAGTGATACCAGCCACGCATCTGACGACAGCTGCAATGGCCAAGGAGGTGAGATACAAGGACCTGGATCTTCCTCCTTCTGCTGTGCCAGCTGTGCCTCGGAAAGAGACAGAGGAGACCAGTGGAGGTGAGAAGGACACAACCAAAAAGTAGAGGATAGGTGCTTCCTGTGTGCAGCTGGGTTGTGGTGACCCTACTGCTCTACAGGGACAGGAGCATGGGAGGGAATATTCCTGGTTAGGAGGGGTGGTGTGCTATTCCTTCCAGCATGCCCTGAACTGTCCGTGTTATCTGAGCTGGGAGCAATGACTTCCCTGGGCTTCTCAAAGCTTTTCTGACTTGGGGCTCCTTGGGGCAGCGTCTGATGTCTCCCATGCTCCACCTTGTTGGCACTTGTCTGTTCATTGTGCCATGAAGGAGTGGGATCTGTGTTTCAGCAGCCGTAGTTCCTTCTGGATGTATTTCTGACCTATCTCTGCTGTGTAGATGTCTGTGGAAAGCTCTTTCTTAATGCCACCGGGGTCATCAACATGATGGGACTAGAGAGCAGTGACTGCACTGTGGCCATCGGGCGTCCCCTGGGGGAGGAGATAACAGTCAATGTCATGGAGAGTTCCCTCAACTGCAGTGCAGGTACTGTCCGGGCGTGCTGCGGACCAGCCGGGCTCTTTGGGGAACCTGCACCTCATTTCCTTGTGTGCTTTTGGTGCCCTGAATGGTTCTTGCTGCCTTGAAGCCTGTATAATCTCTGAAACCATTTCACAAGGTTTTCTGGCCCACCGAGTCTTTGTTAGATAGAGCTAAATAACGACGATACCTTCCCTCCCCCTTCATAATAGTTGCTTAGGTCTTTTGTTGATAGATGTGAGATGAAAGGGGTTTATGGGATTAAAGAAGCTGTTTGCTCTGCCCTGTTACAAACTCTCTCTGTAATAGACCGTTTTGCTAGAATTGCTACAGTTAGATTAGTTAACCAGACAGTTTTAATGACGGATTTTGATAAGATAAGGACAAGATGCAGAAATTACTTGTTTCCAGGCCTATATAAGATGCAGCCCTTTACTTAGTGTTTCTGGTCCCTGTGCTCATCCATTCCAGGTGAGGTCGTGCTGTTTTCTGGGCGGATGATGTGGCGGACAGGCTGCAGGAAGCTCTCTTTGTCACTGATAAATTCCAGAACGAATACACTGATTGTGAAACAGCGAGTTTTGCTGCCAGGAAATGGGATTGTTCTTCAGTACAACAGCAGAAAAGCAACTAAAAAGTATTACCAAGGTACCTCACTGAAAGCTTTGCTATCGATTTTGATTAAGGCACCCGTGACAAGGCCCACAGAGTTCCGTGGATTATGGTTGGCTATGGAAGTCTATGGAACATTTATTTCCTTTTAGCAGCTAATAAGCCCCTTCATGTGGAGGATTGGAATTAATATTACTTGTGGACTACCCCTCTGTTTTAAAGGCAATCCCCCTGCAGGTGTTTGCTGCTGCTGGGAGGTTCCCAGATGAAAATCCTTAGGGAAACTTTTCTGCCTGTGTTTAATTTAAATTGTTTCTTTCTTGGAGATGCTGGATGCTTCTCTAAATCTTTTTCTTTTCTGCTCCCTCTTCCCCTCTCAGACTGTGACAAGCAGCTGTTTGGTCCCCAAGGCGAAATAGTGAATCCTGTGCAACTGCCTGATCAAAGGCAAGAAGGAGTGTGCCGGACCTTCATCAACGTGGCTCCTCGGCATCGCATAGCTATCCGCGCCCCATATATTGACCTGGGCAACGAGAGCAACCAAACATATTTTAATTATATCCTGGTGAGTCAGAAACCTGAAGGGGATGGTTTGGATGGGAATGGACCAGTCTACTCAGACATTTCCATCTAGGATTTGTGACATCTAGAGGGTCAGACTCTGATTTCTGTTGTGTAAATGTAGATGCGAATAAATCCATAGAATGCTTTTGTTTGGAAGGGACATTTACAGATCATCTAGTCCAACCCCCCCTGCAGGAACAGAGACATCTTTAACTTGATCACGTTGCTCAGAGCCTCATCCAACCTGGCCTTGAATATTTCCAGGGATGGAGTCTTTACCACCTCCCTCGGCAACCTGTGCCAGTGTTTCACCACCCTCATTGGAAAAAATTCTTCCTTATATCCAGTCTAAATCTATCCTGCCTTAGTTTAAAGCCATTACTCCATGTCCTGTCACAAGAGGCTTTGCTAAAAAGTGAGCTGTTTGTTGTATTTCTTCTAACCTTTGTATAGGGCAGCTTTTCCCCTGAGTGACCAGCTGGCAAGACCTCAGTATTTTGTGGCTCCTTCACTTGTAGGCTGCTATGATATAACGGTTTGCTCTTTCTTTGTGCAGGTCCGTGATGTAAGCACCATGAAGACGATGGTGTTCCACGGGAAACAACAGTTCTTCTGGCAATCAACGGGAAGCCAGGCTGAAATTGAATTTCATGAAAATGTTAAGGAACACCAAATTAGTTTCTGGGCTGAATATCACACTATTGAGCCAAAATAAAAGGGGCCAGGGCCGCTGCACTGAGAAAACCACTGAGTCCAGTTAGTCACTGCTGCCTGTTCCCTGCTCGAGGTCACAAGAGTCATTTAACCTTTTTGCAGCTGCTTCCCCATCCACTGAGTAAGAACGATAATATCTACTGACTCCTTTTGAATCTCAATTGATATTTATGAAGGTTACACAGAAGATACGTAACTACCAAATGGCAAATAGTCCTCATACAGATTTTCTGTTTGTGTTGATTGGGATTAATGCAGTTTACACGTCTGCAGTAAGTGACTTGGACACTGAAGTCTCGGAGTCCTGCTTCTGTAATAGCTCTTAGGATAGTCATTTAATTTCCCAGTGGCTCAGTGCCCTCTTACAAGCCTCTGTGTACCACAAGTACCTGCGATTATGGTTTAACCATTCCGTTCACTCTCCTGCAGAGTAAAAGCTCTCAGAACTGAGGCCCACTGAAATTCTGCAGTGTTATAAAGAAGACAAAGATACACAAGAGAAAGAACTGCTAGCATAACAAAACTATTACATACGTGCGGGGGCAAGACAGTTTCTTTGTTCAGAACTGTAGTGCAGCACTAGGAAAGGTCGCTGAAAAGGCTGATGGAGTCACCATCCTGGAATGTTTTCAAGGAGCTGGCCAGACCAAGGCACAGCTGACCTAGTCAAGCTCTGGTGGCAGTTGGCTTTGTATGGGAGGACTAAAGGACATCCAGAAGTCCTTCTGCAGCCACCACAGAATAGTGGTTCTACTATTGTGTATCTGACAGTGACACCAGTCCTTCTTTCTATGGGAAAATAAAAGAAATCTGCCTCTTCATGATGGGTTTGGTACCAAGACATATTTACTCAGATAATAACAGGAGCTCTGCTATTAATCTGCTTGTATCTTTATCTGGCAGGAACTGTGCAGTGAGAGATCATTGAGACTGCACGACACAAGCTGTAACAGGAAGAGATATTTTATAGCAGCAACAAATATTCACTCCAGAATAATTGAAATACATTTTTAAAACTGTTTTTATTTAATATCTTGAACATGGACCATGCTTTGATCCAAATCTGTCATCCTCCTCAAAATCACAATGTACTTCTTCAGGGAGCTTTTCTGCACCTGGAGCCTGGCTGGACACACCTGCCCTTGCTCTTCACACTACAATAAATGATTCTGCCTGGGCAGCTTTAACCCTGCTTCTGCACTCCTTTAGTTGAATTATCTGACATCTTTTTGCAACCACAAAATCTTATTTTCTTCTGTCTTCTTAATAGCTGGTTTTTTGCTGGTTAACCCTGGAGTTTTTTTTGCTTGCCAGCCTCCATTTACGTTCCGTTCCTGGAAGAGCTAGAAAGTATATTCTTGAAGTGAGATCTTCGAGGAGATGGATAGTTCAGCTATCTCACCGCAGTGCGTGGGTGATGCAAGCACTGGGCCTTCATTTCCTGTCTAACGGGAGATGTTAATGGAAAGGCATCCTTTTCTTAATCCTCTTTTTGTAACCTTTTAGCAGATGGGATCTGTCTTCCCACTCTGCTCTGGATCCCAAGGCTCACGGCTCTTCATTGTTCCAGATCAGCTACGCGGAGTCTCTCCTCCACAGAGATGGGCTCTGATTACTGACTGCGTGCTCCCCGTTAATTTGCAAAAAATGCAGCTGTTGTTTTTATAATTTAAGAGAATTAAGGCTGCATCCCTGTATCTGTGTCTCTGTTTGGGTACCAGGAGGTTGCCTACTGGGACATGGCTGGTTTGCAAAGTCCTACTTCTATTTTCTAGAGAGAAAATGTGATTCTATTCAGATTAAGGGGAGCATTTCCCTCTTATCTTGAGGGCAGAGTTCTGTAACACAGTTAAAGTCATATTCACGCAAAAATTTATGTTTCTTTTTCTTCCAAGCATGCTCTGGCCGCCTGGATAACAGCATCCAGTTGTTAGCCAGGGGAAACGGGACCCGGAGCTCCTGTGCCCCCCAGACCTCAGCGTGGAACGCATTCCTGCGCGGCTGCTTATGAATATGTACACGACGGGCTCTGCCCACCAGCCTTTTAATGAGAGTGACATCAAAGCCCTGCCTGCTGGAGGAGGGGACCCACAATGCAATACGCAGGCCGACGTGGAGGCAGCTCCCACGGCCGCTGGCATCGCTGCTGCAGACACAGATCTCCATTGTCAGCCCTGGGGAGGCCGCCGGGGACCAGGCCCTGCGTGGGGATGCGGGGAGAAGCCCCGCAGCAGCAGGGCTGGCTTTAGGAGTTGTCCTCTGGGCTGGCTGGAGGGGGACACGGGGAAAGTGTCACCTAGGGGGGTGGCATCCTGCGCTGCTGGGGCTCAGGTGGGGAGTTGGGGTGCTGCCCCCTGACCCCGCGGGTGCAAGGGTGCGATGAGCTCTCAGGATGAGCAGTTCCCAGCAGCAGCAGCCCCTGACCCAGTGGCTCCCTCCGCCGATGATGGCATGACCTGGTGGTACAGGTGGCTCTGCAGGATTGCCGGGGTCATCGGGGGCGTGTGTAAGTATCCCCTTCCCTTGCAGCCAAAGGTTCCCCCTCGGCTCCGCTGGTGCACGCGAAGGGCGCATCAGGGGTCCTGCTTCTCGTTACGGTGATGGTTGCGCAGGGGGGAGCACCATGGAACCATCACTTGGGGTTTGCGTCTGCACTAGACATCATTTCGCTGCGCTTTGGGCCGAGGGAGGAGTCGTGGACAAGCCCGAAGGCGGGGGTGAAGGGGGAGCTTTAACTTGCGCATGAGGGATGTGCTTTGCGCTCACCGAACTTCTTGTACTTTGGCACCTGGGAGAAGAGGCGTCACTGGAGGGAGGGGGGGAATCTGCAAATCCTCGAGTTTCTTCTTGGATTCAACACATGCTGGAAGTGGCGGGAGCAGCAGCCGAGCCCCTGGTCCGGCGGGAAGGCTGTGGGCAGATAAACCAGACGATGATTTTGCAGCGAGCGCCAGGCGCAGGGTGCTCAGCAGGGTCAGGGTCAGGGCTTGAACAGGGGCCATGGGATTTGATTCATCTTATTTGACTGTTGAGTGTTTGTATGTTCCTACAACTCATTTTCTCTCCCTGTTCTCAGCGTCAGAGCATGTTTTCTGTAACTTCTCTTGTTGATTGCAGAGAGCCTGGCTGTGTTTTTTGGTTTGTTTTTTTTTTTTTTTTTTGAAGGTGAATAATGGACTCGGTTTGCGTTGTGCGTTTTTAAGGGTTTAATTTTGGACAGACAGAAGAAGGGAGCCGGCGTGCAGCAAAGCGAGTTGGCTGCGCTCTGAATTACCTGCTGCTGAAAAAAATTTTCCCAGGGAAAGAGTCTTTGCAACTTTGCCAGAAATCAGCCTGTCCCGTAGTGCTGTTTTGCTACATTCTGTGGGGAGATTAATAGCTCTTAAAAGCAGGAGGGACTGTTATGACCGCTTAGTTTGATCTCCTGCGGAGCACAGGATGGAGAATTTCTTCTGCCTCAGGTCCGTGACTTATAGTAAAACAAGAGGGTTTCTCAGCCAGCACAGTCAGCCCTGATTTATTCCCTCAGCTGTAGCGTTTCATCTGATGCCCTTGTCTCCCTGCCCCCTTCCCATGCCTGGCTCTTGCCTCAGAACTTGACTGCACAAGCCCGTGGTGTTTTTGCAGCCGACCTTGTAGACTATGGTATCATCGGGGAAGCTCGTTACGGCCCTTTTTGGCCCGGCTGGTAAAACATATGCTGCTCTCACTGTTTAATGTTTTAGGTGCTGAAATTCTGGAGGTGTGAAAAGATTTGGTAGTACTGCTCTTACGGGGCAAAACTTACTGGCTTGTCCGTGCTCTGCCTGAGGCCCCCGGCGCTTCTGGTCCCGGCAGGCGGCCAAGAGACCAGCTGAGATGTGTCTTCAGCACAGGTCCCAGGTCAGGGCTTAGTGTAGCGGCGTCTTTCCCACGGGCCGGGGCTGTCGCCGGAGCCTCGGCGCTTTTCATGTGGCTTTGGCACACGCAGAGTTGAGGGGGATGCGGGTGGAGGGTGAAGAGCTGGAGTGGATGAGTGTTGGGTTGCATCGGTGGTGTTGTCCACCTTGTGCTAGAGCAGCTGATGAGTGGCTCCAAAGCTGTGCAGATGTTCAAAGAGGTATTTTTTTTTCTCTATTTTCATGTTTCAAAGCAGCTGAATTATACTTGGATTATTTCCCCAACCTTTTCTTCACAGCTTTGAGAACTCATGACTTGTTTTTAAAGGAAAACTGAGGGTTTTACGTATTTGGGAGAAGATTTTGGAAGAAGAGCCAGGCTCTTAACAGGATTGCCGATGATCTGGGGAGTCAGACAGCTTGCTCTGTAGACCTGGCAGTCTCCCTTCATGAGGTTTGTCAGACAGAGGCTGAGGCAGCATGAGACACAGACTCCTCTTATGAGTAGGGAAACGGGATTTTGAGGAGAGGGGCAATTCTTCAATGCCCCATGCTAGTAACGGCCCTCATCAGGATGCTTCTTGGTCAGTATCACCTTTTAGAGGTGCAGAGTTTTGAAAGAGAGTGACTAATGAACCAGCGAGGCTGGAGTCTACTGCTATTTCCAGTGCTTGCTATGAAAGAACTGAAATAGATAAGGAATTCAAGCAACCGGATTGCTGTCCTGCTACAGAGCTGGATTATTTCTTACAGAAGGAAAAATTCCTTGTAGAAAGGAAGAGAAGCTTTGTTAGTGAAGGTGGGACTGGTGGACAATGCCTACCAAATGCAAACACCTGCAACCCACAGCTCATTTAAACCCAAAAGATGCAGAGAGCAGAGCAGGAACAAGAACAGCAAGGTTTGGGATCTGTTTCTGGCTCTTGCTCAGGCTGGCTTGGTGACCTTGGCCAAGTTCCTTCTCTCCCTTGCATTCCTGTTTGTAAAAGGATGAGGAGAGTCCGGCTTTTGTAAAATGCTCTAGGAGCAAAAATAGGCTTGTGTTGAGGAGAGTGACCAGCTGCTTGGAATGAATAGAGCCTTTGTGGGCGGTGGTGTTCTTCCCCCCTGCATTTTAGCTCCCAGTTATTTGTGCTTCCTCAGGGATTCGGGATGGGACAGCAGTTAAACAAATGGCAGAACTGTCTGTCTCCCGTAGCTTACATGCCACTGAACATTATCTGCATTTTAAAGCTATTGCGATGTCTCTGCTTTACAAAAAGAAGTCTCTGGGTTGGCAGCTCTGTCCCTTTTTGGCTACTGAGGCAGGAGCTGATCCTGCCCCGGTGGGACAAGGATGGATCAGGCTGCTGTGGGATGTGCTGCTCTGCAAAGGAGACCGAAGGTCACTCAATCGTTATCTCTGTGGCTGTTGGCAACTGCTACCGAGTGCAGTGTTTCTGCCATTGTAAACCTTTGCCTGCTTTCCCCCTGGCTGGTGTTTGTGCTGACGTAGAGGCTTGCTCAGCTCCAGCGTTGTTGGGTCATTATTCTGTTGGCAACCTGGGTGGTTGCTTAGCTGAGACTCCTGTGGGGATGTGTAGTGCCCAAGGGTTCTTTTGAGGTGTTTGAGGACCAAACCAAACCAGAACCCTAACAAAACAACCCCTGGTTGGTTAGATTAAAATAAAGAGTAAGGCCAAAAACCTGCCTGAAACAAACAACACTCTGTTGCCTCAGGTTTATTGTGTGGTTGAGAACAGTTTTGCAGCTCTGAGAACCTCTCGGAATGCTCCACTTCACCATGATGTTAAACACGGCAGGGTTCTGCCCCAGCCCTGCTGTGTTTTGGGGACAGTTGAGATGCAGCTGATTTTTTGTTGTTGTTCTGCTAATTATAAAGCGCCCCAAAGTCAACTGAACATTATTTTCAGACCTGTGCTTTCCTGGGTGATGGCATAACTATCTTTAAGGGAACTTTGAGGATTCAGCAGCGACTGCTTAAAAGAAACCTTGCAAGTGTGCCAGGTTTTTGAAGGTCAGGACTGCTCGCAGCCGCCCTGCTCACGGCTGTCCTTAGCAAAGCATGAGCAGATATCTCAGATACCCACATGAAGGCTGCTTTCATTCTCAGAAGCAGACTCTGCTGATCTTCATTGTGCTGCTAAACACCCCCAAGACAGCCTCTGGCTGGAGTTTCGCAGGGTGGTGGTGCTCATTGTGGACTTTGCCCATGTCTCGCTGTCCTCCCAGGCTGGGCTCGGGTTCCCAGGTGAGCAGCAGCAGCCTGCTGGTGTCAACGGAGGGAAAGGGCCGTATCAAGTGCTGGGAATGCTCTGAAAGTTTAATGAGGCAGGAAGGAGGCGCATGCAGCCTCAGCTTGGGCGTTGCTGCCCGGTTTCTCTTCTTGCATTACTGAGTCAGGAGCGCTGCGGCTATTTTGGGCTCTGCTTTATCTGGCATTCACTTCCATTTTTATTAGTGGAGACCAAACTCGGCTCTTTTCTGCCCAGTTCTGGTGCGGAACCAGTGGGGTGTGGCAGAGACCAGGTTCACCTTTCCTTTATTTATTGTTTGTCCGTGTGCCTTGGTGATGCAAGTCGTGTTTCTGCTGAACTCTCTCTGTGGTGCCCAGAGATGGGTGCCTGCTGGGACCTCTTTGTTCATCCTGGGACAAAGCAGTAATTCCTTAGCAAGGTGAGCTATCGTAGAATGGTTTGAGTCAGAAGGGACCTTAAAGCCCATCTCGTTCCAACCCCCTGCCATGCGCAGGGACACCTCCCACTGGATCAGGGTTGTCAGGAAAATCAGGAGCTGCAAAGAAACCCTCTCCCCTGCCCCCCAGGCTCCTCTTGGGGCCATCAGACCTTTCCACTCACCCTCCTGTGCTGCTCTCTACAGATGCCAAGAGAAGGGCTCTTCTGGGCAGCCCCTGCTCTGCAAAATAGACCAAAATACAGGAGAGCAAAGTCACGCTGATGTGGCTGCAAGGCCCTGTTGCGGGGCAGAGCTGAGAGAAGAAGCCAGCCCTGCCTACCGGGCTCTGGCCCTGCTGTCCCTGTTGGTTGAGTTGAATTTCATGATCACTGACAGCCTCTTTGCTTTCCAGCCTGTGCCTTCGCTGGTCTCTGGAACTGTGTCACCATCAACCCCCTGAACATCGCAGCCGGCGTGTGGATGATGTGAGCAGAGTTCCTTTTTTCTGCCAGGAGGGTGGGTCAGTTAATCAGACACCGCTGAGCAAGGGGCAGAACTTCCCGACTCGGGAAGTGGACGTGAGTGAGTCCATCAGGCTCTGCGGGCAGGAGGGTGCTGGCCTGGGAATTGCCAGATCTTCCTCTGTCGAGTAGATAGAGGTGCTGCTTTTATTCTATTTATATCTTTTCTTTTTGTTTCCCTACCCCTCTTTCCCACCCTTTTATAGGTAAACACTGGGATACTCTTATCTAAAAGAAGTCTGGGGCACCAGGGTTTGGGAATTATCAAGAAGAGGGCAGAGAACGCAGTGGGGTCCAACCCCACCATTCCTTTCTACCTTTGGGCGTGGGAGTGGCTGTTCTTTGGGGTGCCGAGGGGGCATTGCTGACCCTCTCTCTGGGCCACGTGGGTGAGATTAACTTCTTTGCTCTATCTGGAGGCTCAACGCCTTTGTCCTGTTCCTGTGTGAAGCCCCATTCTGCTGCCAGTTTATCGAGTTTGCGAACGCCGTCTCTGCAAGGGCGGACAGGCTGCGGTCCTGGCAGAAAGCTGCTTTCTACTGCGGGTGAGGATGCTCTTGGGGTGTGTTGTGGGCGTGAAGCTATCCAGGAGCTGCGTTGGGACGCATGTGGGCACCCTGCGATGAGACAGCATCCCCACATCCTGTGGGGAGCAGAGCCTGGCTTTGAGGGCTGCCTCTGTCTTCCAGGATGGCTGTTTTCCCAGTCATGCTCAGCCTGACGCTGACCACGCTCTTCGGAAATGCCATTGCGTTCGCCACTGGAGTGCTTTACGGCCTGTCTGCGCTCGGCAAAAAGTAAGAGAGATCTGTCTGCTTGTAGAGGGGAGGGGAAGGTGGATCTCCATCCCTCAACCCTATCTACCTCCCTGAGACTGTGCTTTCCTCTTGTACTCACGGTGCTTTTGGGTGTAAATGCTGCTGGAGAACTTCTTGCCATCATCTCAAAGCCCTGGGAGGGAAGGTCTTAGGGGGTCTGCTGGGGCTCTGAGCTTTAGCTTGGGAGCCACCTAGGTTGCTTTGTGTGTCGCAACCCTCTTTCTGCAGCTGCTGGATGGATAGGACCAGCTCTGGAGGTGGTGAGTGGCTTTGGTGGGGTTGGAGAGGGCCAGCAAGTCTCATTTAGCTCCTGGCATCCCTCAACACAGAAAGGTCCAGGCTCTGGTGGGGAAACCTCTCTGCCAGGTGCTGTACCCACCATGGTGGGCACTTGGAGGTCAAGTCCCCACGCTGTCCCTTCTCTCTGCAGGGGAGATGCCATTTCCTATGCTCGGATCCACCAGCAGCAGAAGCAAATGGACGAAGAGAAGCTCACGGGTTCCCTGGAGGGACAGGCTCTCTGAAGCACCTGAGGTTACCCGGGGTGACCTCTCCTGGACACTGAGATGGTGAAGAAATGGAAATCCACTCTGCCCTTCCCTCTGCCCGCTCCCCTCTCTCTCTTACACCACAATTTCCCTGGACACTGCAGCAACTGGAAATCTCAGGGGCTGGGGCGGGCTGTGCCCTCTCCCCACACCAGCAGCCAGACCTCAGCGTATTGGCCCCTCTCTCCCTGTCAGCCCTCAACCCAACAACTCCTAGTCCTTCTGTTTTGTAATTATTTCTGTTTGCTGCGGAGGTGCTGCTTTACCAGGTAGCCTTTCTTTGGAGTGACACCCGATGAGGAGTCAAGGATGCAGTCCTCATTTGGGAACTGCTCTCTGGATGGGGTGAGGAGGAACGGAGCTGAGGTGCCAGCTCCTTGCAAGAGCTGGTCTCATGGGAGTCAGGAGCTGTTGGCCTCGCTCCTGGGGGTAACCTGCCACAGCACATCACACGTTTTCAGTAATGCTGTGGTCCTTCCTGGGGATAAAACACTTATCCTGAGGTTTGTGATACTTGGTGATGCTTAAGCTTGGTCTTCTTCCATTGAATATATTTTAATATGGGTCCAGGAAGGCCGGGCACCAGAGGTGTGGCTGCACGGCAAAGGACTTCTAGCAAAAAAAAAACCACATAAAAACAATCAGCATCTCTGCAGAAGACCTGCCAGAGTTGCAGGGGCAGATCCTGGTATCTACAAACCATAGCCCTCCCTTCCTCTGGATCCACCTGCAGGCAGTCAGTGCAAATTACTTGAATTATAAGAATTTACTACTTTGTCTTAATAATGGTACTTTTCTTAGGCTTCACCCTTTTACTGGGGAAGAAGGGAAAAAAGGTTTGCTTTACCTCAGCTGAAAAAAGGTACTGTTGCTTGAGGCAAGTGGGATCTTTTGCTGCTGTAAGGGTCACTGTTGTCCAAGAGCATCCTTGGGGATGCAAGCCTAGGACTCTGCTCTGTCGTGTCTCACTCCCTGCATCTGCTCCTGCTACCATCCCTCCACACAAGGGACCTGTTCTTTGCTTCTCTCTGGTACAGCCTTTCTCTTGGCGCTCGTGTTCTTTTTGCATCAGTCCTGGGATAATTTTCTACGGGAAGGTGGCATATCCTTCCTCTGCAAGCACGGAGGAGTCTGCACCGCCTCAGTGTGTGGAGCTGGGATGCTTTGTTTCTTCACTCCAGGCTCCATCAGTAGTTCTCGCATCGTATTTTCTGTTTGCTTTGTATCATGCAGAACAAAACTTCTCACAAAGCCCAGATCCCCTTTTTCTTATCGTGATTTCTTCTGGGGGGGGTGGGTTAATTTATTTGATTTTACATCATTGCTTTTTATTTTGATTAGGAAAAGGGGGAATAATTTATTTCTAGTTATTTAAGTATTTTAATGGGGCTCATTTTCTCTGGACATAGGAGAAATGAGTACTCATGTTTCCTGTCCTTCAAAGGGACATTCATTTCCTGTCCTTCAAAGTGTCCCTCATTTCACTGGGGGGGTCTCTGAAAGCAGGGATAGCCCGGGATGCTGTAATTGGGATGCTGTAACATCCTGTTTCAGCCTTCGGAGTATTTCTCAGACTTTGGAAAGAGTGTTGTCCTTTGAGCCCATTCCCTTCTTCTAGGCCATTGCCTTGGCAAAATTTGTTTCCTCCCTCTTCTGGGAGAGAGAAGGGTGGAAAATCAAATGTTAACTGCTGGATTGGAGGTTTCTACCCGCTTGGCAGCCAAGGCAGGTATCAGTTACGGTGAGCAGCAGCAGTGGGGGCTGCAGCCTGTTCTTACTCCCCTGCTCTGGGAGCTGAGCTCCTGCTGCCACCAACCCTCACAGTCCTATTTGAATCATTGTGGTATCAGAGGAGTTTTGCTCTGGTCTGAGAAAGGCTGCTGGTGGCTGAGTGCTGTCTGTCAGAAAATTGGCTGTCAATCTGCTCTGTGGCTTCTGAGCGGTGTCATGTTGGAAAATACCTATATAACACCTTCTTCCTCTAGGTGCGTGTTTGTGTCAGCCGAATGACACCAGAACATCCCTGGCAGAGCCTGGGATGGAGCCGCTCTTAGAGGGGGTGGCTGGGTATGGATGTAACGTGTGCACTACAGCGGGGCAGAGGAGTCCCTGGAGATTGGGGGGCTAAGCTGCCAGCTAATAGTAGTTGTTTTTTCATCATTGGAGTTCAGGGAGGTGTGAGGATTTACACCAGCCAGAACCGCAGCTTGTGCACCTGGATGCTGGGTAGCCACTTTGTGCTAAGCCCCTTTCCCCTGGGTCCCCAAACCACGCTTGCTCTGACCCCAGTTTGTCTGGGACACAGAACAGGCACTGCCAGCCCAGATGCGACTTCTTTCAACAAAGACTGTGCTGTTCTGGAGCCTCCAACTCTGGGCTGGTGCCTGTTGCTGCATGCACGTCATGGGACATCGACTTTCCTCGTGCGTGGCTCAGGCTGCCGGTGGTTGTGGGATGGTGGGGGACAAATACACTGCAGCCAGTGGGATAATTCAGAGACAACAGCTCTCTGAGCAAGTGTTGACCTCGTGCAGTTCCATTCCTGGATGGATCAGGCGCAGAGTCCTAGCAGACAGGACATCTGTTTTGATTTCAGGGGGGGTTGGGGAGTTCAGTAGTGTTTTTAGTAGAGGAATGTTGCAAGACTGATGCACGTAGCTATGAGCATGTCTTTGGTAGTGACTGCTTTGCTCTGTGAGTAGTGCCACAATAGGTTTAGTGCAAGGAAGTGAAAGGCAAAGCAGAGGCAGTAGAGTAACGCTTGAGGCTGATCTATGCCCATAGTGATCAACCACAGAACTGGTAGGACCCTCGCTGGCTTCCCCTGATTGCTGTTGGTCTGTGGCATTAGGACAGTCCCTGGGGCTGACGCAGGTCACCCAGAGGGCTTGTTGGCATGGACAGATCCACACTGCTCCCTTGGCACCAACGGCAGAAGTCCCTTGGATGCCAGCAGCACCCTCATGCTGTGTTTTGTGGCATTTGGGTCTGGCCCTAGGGCCAAAGCAAGAGAACAATCTGCATCGGCTCCACCACCGTTAGCGGGATGCAAAGCTCAGCTCTGAGCTCTCTTATTTTGTTGAAAATGGACTCATCTAGAGCAGCTGAGCTGGAGCTTTTGGCCACATCGCTTAAAGACAGTGGGTCTGTTCAGTGTCTGTGTGCCTGCTGCAATCGGAAGGGTCTCAGATCCATGCTCCAAGAGTGCTGACTCCTACAGATGCGCATCTGGAGTGGGAGCTCTTGGGAGTTTTGGCTGCGTGAGATGCAGCTGAAACCAAGCCAGATGCTGCCATCATTGCAGACGTGGCCTGGCAAAGCATACGCGCAGGGCCTGCAGCAACCCTGGCTTTCGGGAGATGGAGTGACACTTAGTGGATGGTCTCACCTCTGTGTGGGCAAGAGACTGGTTTTGTGGAGCTAGAAAGGACCTTTAGAGTAGTAGCATCACGGTAGTTCATATGCCCGTTCACAGTGCATGATGGTTGTTAATTGTGTTTAGAGGTGTCATCAGGGTGCTTGGAGCTGTGTGAGGATAAATTAAAGTAGAAGCCCTGCTCTAGAGATTTTACAGGCTCAACCCAACGCCTGCTCATGACACACGGGGTGGCCAATCCATGCGGTGTCTATGGAACAGGTTCTGCTTGACATGTCTTGGGAGGGCCTCTTGGGAAGTGATGGGACAGAAGTTTGGTTATGTGAGAACTCCAGAGCGGGTGATGCATTGACTACAGTGTTGTTGACAAGTATGGAAAGACAGCTGGGGACTGGCAGGATATGTGCCCTTAACATCAGACCTTTACACCATTCACCACTTCTTTCATTCATACTATGTGCGACTCTTCCCTGTCCCATTCAGTCATGAAGCTGATCGCACTTGTGCGTATTAGCTCCGCTGTCCCCTGAGGGCTGTCCATTGGGCATGAAGCAAAGAGCAGAAGCTCACTTTCTGCTGGGTACCCAGACCTTGCTGCTCTGGGCAGGGGCTGATTTTGTAACACCGATTGATTCTCTGTGTGTGCAGTGAATAAAAAGACCATTCTACCTCTAGAAAGAGCCACTGTGATTTCTCAGACTCTAAGTGTTGTAGCAAAATCCCTCAGACTTTCTACATGGAAGACAGGAGGTCACTCAGAAAATACTTCTCCAATGAGGTTGTCACAGGACCTGAAAAGTCCAATCTCATTTCATATTCAGGCATTTTCCCCTTAGGCTGAGACCAGGGAAGCTCAATTCATCTTTGTCATTTTTTTTCCTCAGGAAAATATATCCACTGTCTTCAGGGAAGGGTTTCACTGAAGTGAAGATATCAGAAACTGGTCCATAGCCGTGTGAGAAAGAGAACACTCTACCACAAGGCTGCCAGAGATTCTAATCTTCAGTAGAAACCAGAGGCTCTTGAGACCTCTTGTAATCAAGCCACGCTTAAAAACAGTCATAGTCCAGACAGGGCTGAACATCTTTCTGGAAATGGGTCTCAGCTGCAAAGGTTAGGTCTAATACTGAATTTTCTCTGTGGTTTTGATTTTGGCCCATCTTTCTTCCTTGGTCCCAGGCTGCTTTCAATTAATCCTCTGATAAAGCACATTGCTTAGGTGATTTCTCTCACCTCCTGCTACAGGGAATCTAAATAGAAGTTTAGATCTTGGTCAAATGCTGTTACCCCATGCTTCCTTGTCACAGCAGGCTGAATGTTCCAGGAACTGGAGGAGACAAGCATCTTCACCAGCCCTTGGGTGCCAAGTGCATTTCAGGATGTTGGACAAATGCTTGGGCTGAATCATCTCCCAGCTTAGCCTCTGTTTTTCTACCTTTTTGGGAGAAGCTAGGTTGGATATGATATTCAGTAAGGCCATTTGTTCTTCACAGCCATAACCACATCCTGCAGTGGTGTCTTACCTAGGGTCAGGCTCTAAAAAACAGCTGAAGAAGTCCTTAATCTTGCGGGACACACAGGAAAGGGGTAAGAGCAATTTGTTACTATCTATGCAGTTGAAATCTCAAAGTGATGGAGGTGGAGGCTCCACACAGAACTGTGATGAATGTTCATCCATCTTCCTCTTTGTGGATGAGTAAAACCCTGGGGTGGGAGGGACCTGCCCCGGTATGAAGTATTGTCAGTACCTCCTGTGTCTTTCCTGAGGTGAATCACTTGCACTACAGCTGAATGTCTGTTCCTGTTTCTTTGTTGTGTCCTGGGTTATCTTTGTGAACTGTATTTGGTCTTGTTCATTAGGCTTCTAGTGTAACGTGTGTTCCTAGAGCAATAAAATGTGGCAGCTTTTTGTACAAAATATCTGGCTCTGCCTCTTTCAAAGTCCTTAAGCACACGAGACTCCTCTGGGAAGCCGCAGGCTGCTGTGGTCCCCTTGTCACAGTCCTGGTCTCCCTCTCCCATCCCACCTGCCTGCAGCTCCCTTCTCTGCAAATCAAGGCAACGTCTTGCAGTCAGAGGCAAAACTGTTTTATTCTTGCCAGTACGTGATGACTTTTTGCCGGGATGGCTACAGCTTTTAACTCTGTCCCACCCAAACCCCAGGGCTCTCGGGTTGGTTTCGTGGCTGGTGAGAGAAGGACGTGTGTGGTCTCTTGTCCACAGTCACATATTCTCTTTTCCAGGACATCTCTATCTCCAGCCTGGCTCTGATTACCCGGCCCCATATGTCGGGTTGGCACATTGAGTAGAGAGCAACAGGTAGTGTTGAGTGACAGGAGGAGAAGGTGAAGTTCCAGCTGGCAACTCTACATCCAAAGCAAGATGATCACTGCTGCCTGTTCCTCTTCTGCCTTCGCAGAGAGCTCCACCTCCACCTCCAGCAGCACAACCGCTTTCGTTCTGGCCCTTGAGCTTGTGGACTGGTGGCCCTGTGCAGCTGGCTGACAGCTTCTACCTCACAAACGACCTCATGAACGACCTCCGGCCAGTTCTGAAGAAGGCCTCAATCTGTTCCAGGGACCTGCCTTTTGTTTCTGGGACACAGCAGCCTGTGAATAAGATGTTCCCAGCACAGATGATGGCAAAGAATAGGAAGGGCACCTCAAGGCCGAAGGCTTCCTGAAAAGTGGGACAGAAAGCAGACATGAGCTGGTGCAGTCTGGGTCTGAGGAGGGACTGTCAAACAGCCTCCTGGGGCAATACCCACCACGACCCGGAGGAAGAACTGGGTCAGGGTGAAGGCTGTCAGCCAGCTTATGACAACACAGAGGCCCGAGGCCACCCCACGGGCTTTCAGAGGGAGGATCTCCGACATCAGCAACCAAGTGATAGGGCCCCAGCCCATGGCATAACCTGCAGAAGAGAGAGGAGTAAGGTGAAGCTGTTGAAGAGCCTTATGCAATCCTGCCCTGCTCACGAATCAATAGTTATTTCCCCCACTCATGCTCTGCCAGTCCTCAAAGTAACTTCAGATGCCATCTTTCTTGGTTTTCCAGGGACACGTGCCTGCCTTCCAACTCCAAGCCCAAATCTCCTTGCTCTGCATCACCATGCACCTACCCATTATAAAGAACATGGTTGCCAGGAGGGGGATGAGGGTGATGTAGTTCGTTGGCTCCGCAGGAAGGTTGGTAGAGCTCACCAACGTCCTGTTGGCAACGGTGCTGTTCTGAGAAGCTGGCACGAAGTGGATGTAGAGCCCCATGGTCAGGTTGGAGACCAACATGACACCAGCTGTGGAGAGATGCAATAGCACAGTGGGACTGATGGGTTAGTGATCCCCTCCGTCACAAGGGAACCATCCTGGGATCACCTCTGCTCAGGAGCTGAGCCACCACCAAAAGAAAGAGACCCCCCTCCTTGCCCAAGTCCTGCACGGCTGAAGTTTCCATTCCTGCATATTTTGCAGACCTCCTGGAAGTCTTTAAGTAAGAGCTTTCCTTGCAGAACAGTGAGAGAGGGACAAACCTGATACAAAAAGAAGAATCTTCCTCCCAGCTTTATCCATTGACACAGCAGCAATCGCCACCGAGAACAGACGTACCAAGCCAACGAGAGCTGCGTCGTACTCTGGTTTCTGCAACAGCAAAAGCAGTGGGGAAAATAAGATGGGAGAGGCAGGGAAAGGGCAGGTTCCTACTTGTGCTTGACTCTGGCTGTTGACTTAGTCAAAGCTATCCTCCTATAATAAGAGGGCAGAGAAGAAGAGACTGAAGTTCAGAGGAGGAGAGTGGGGAGGCAGTGAGGCCAGTCCTGCTCCCCAACCTGCAGCGTTTCGTGGGGCAGGCGCTTGGCAATTGCTGCCAACCCAGCGCTCTAAAAAAGGCTTCAAAGTCTTGGAGCTGCACAGGGGATGTGGAGCATCGGGCAGCCAGCTCGGAAGAAAGGCAGTCTGAGCACGGGCCAAACCCCTGAACTCACCAAGATGACAGATGTTTTCTTGAATATTGACTGCAGGTACACGAGGACACAGGTGACACCAGAGAGCTGCTGCAGGAACCTCATTCCCACCGTGATCAGGATGGGCTTGTAAATGAAAGGGTCCTTGATCTCAGCACAGGTAACCCGCTGGCTCTGGAGGAGGAAAACCAAGGAAGCCGAGATGTTGCCACTCCTGGGCACCACCATGGCACTCAGAAGACGGCTCAGGAGTTGCTCAGAGGAGGCTGGATTGTGCAGCTTTCACATTCCATCACCCCCATGCTGGAGGTGTGTCCCATCGTCTCCTCACCTGCTTCCTCATGCTGTCCTTTATCTGCTCATACTCCCGAGCGTAGTCAGTGTCCTTGCCCCGCAGCCAGCACAGCGACCCCAGGGCCTCATCATCCTTCCCCTGAGAGAGCAGGAACCGAGGCGAGTTGGGCATGAAGCAGAGCAGGATGATCATCACGAGCACGGGCACCTCCCCTGTGACAGCCAGCCAGCGCCAGTCCAGGAGCAGTCCTGCCGGAGCAGCGTGGTTAGAAGGGGAGTCCTGGCTGTGCCTCCACCTCTGCACCCCAACAGCAGAGATTTCATTAAATCTGGGGTGCGCGGAATAATCCCAAAAACTAGAAGGGGGAGTTTCCATGGTTTTCTCCCAGCAAAGAAGCATTTTCTGTTGCTGTTCAGCGTGGGGAAATTCTAGCAAGTTCCTGCAAGTCTTAGAGGATCCAGCAAGATCCTGCAGCAACCAGGGCACACGCTGGCAGGAGAACACAGAATCACAGAATGATGCGAGTTAGAAGACACCCACAAGGATCACTGTGTCCAAATCCTGTCCCTGCACAGGACAACCCCAACACTCACACCGTGTGTCTGAGGGTGAATTCCAAACGCTTCTGGAATATTATCAGGCTTGGCACCATGACTGCTTCTCTGGAGAGCTATTCCAGCGCCCCACCACCCTCTGGGTGAATCATAGAATCACCAGGTTGGAAAGGACCCATTGGATCATTGAGTACTCCATTCCAATACTCCCTTAAACCATGTCCCTAAGCGCTTCATCCACCCGTTCCTTAAACACCTCCAGGGAAGGCGACTCAACCACCTCCCTGGGCAGCCTGTTCCTGTTCCAGTGAAGAACCTTTTCCTAATATCCCAATGCCCATGGAGTTCATCACATGTTCCCATTCAGCCCTGATGAAAACTCAGCAGAATCTGTGTCTGTGAGGGTCATGGATTTATCCGTCTGAGCGCACACACACACACACGTGTGGGCTCTGTAGAGGCAATCCTGCCCAGACCCCCTTGGCACACCTGTGGTGGTGGTTGTGAGGGGAAGGGAATCCATCAACTTGCTGAGAAAGTTATTTGAAATAAACTCCCCCTCCCCATGGGCTTCCTGCCCTCCAAACACTGAGATACTTGCCCAGCGCATACAGGCTGAGGGAGCCCAGCACCGCCATGATCTGAGGACAGGCGCCCAGCATGCCTCTGACCCCAGGGTGGGAGATCTCCGAGATGTAGACCTGAAGGAGGACAACACTCACTTAACGGAGCTGCAATACACAGCTGTCACCCCCAAAACCTATACTCTTGTCATCCACCACTGCCAGGGGAAACCCAAACTGCTGGGAAACTGTCCTTTCAGGGTGGAAACAGCGGCGCGAGATGGTCCTGGCAGATGGAGAAGACAAGAAAGCAAGCGCTGCTGCTTCCCTTCCACACTCCAGCATGGGTGAAATGCTCCAGGGCTTGCTCAGACTTCCGTGACTGGAAGGATGTGCCCCAGGGTTACTCAATTCTTGCCTTCCCCTCTGTACGCAACAGGAGGCTGGTGTTTGGTAAACACTGGAGGAAATAACTGCCGGGAGGAACAGGGCAGGGATCAATACTTTCACAGAATTGAGTCAATACTTTCACAGAATCACTAGGTTGGAAAAGACCTCTTGGATCATCGAGTCCAACCATTTCTTTGAGCTTGGTTGGACCTGCTTTCCCTTTTCTGCAAGTAAAACCATCCAATACCGTGGGGCAGCTTGAGCTGGCCATGCCAGGTGGACAAACCCAGTGCATCCACCCTGTCCCCAGCCACAGCCGGGAGCTCAGACGATGCCCCAGAAAGTAGTGGGATGCCCAGACTGAGTTTCAACACCGCATCGTCTCCCACTGTGCACATCCCTAGCCAACTCCCTCTCGTGGCATGTTACCGGGATGGAGGCGGACGTGATGCCACCGGCAAAGCCCGTCAGCACACGGCCCAGCAGCAGCATCCCGATCCCCTGGGCACCGGCCATCACCGCATATCCCACGGCGGAAGGCAGTGCCGAGAACATGATGCTCAGTTTGCGTCCCAGGCGGTCATTGAGGAGCATGGTGCTGAGCCCTCCCGCTGCTGCTCCCAACGTGAACACCGACTGTGGGGAGACACGGAGAGGAGCCTCGGTGGGTCCAGACTCACCCCACGCACCCACTGGCTCTGTCCCTCAGCCCCTGGGCAGGGACAACCTGCTCCTTACCCCAAACCAGGATGCTGTGTGCTGGTCCAGCCTCAGCGCTGCGTTGGGGTGAGCCTCCAGGGCAGGGATGACGGGTGAGGGGTAAACCAGGGCAAAGCCAAAACTGAAATTCCCCAGGACAGCAGCAAACGCAGCCAGATAGAGCCGCTGGTTGTGGAGGCTCCTGAGGGAAGGGTGAAGCGTGAAGGATGTATTGGGTGCCCTTATGGTACCCAGCAGCAACTCAAACTCTACCTTGCAGTTTCTCCCAGCCTTTGCCGAGGCTCCTGTGGCACCCACAGGGGATTTTCCTCAGGGAATGGCCCTGCACAGCCCCAGGCTGGTGGGTTTTCTCCAAGCAGAGCAGCAGCCACTCCTGCCTTGTGGCAGAAGGCAAGAACCCACCCAGCTGAGCACTGCTGATGCTTTCCTCTGTGCTGGGTGGTTTTCAACAGGTTCAACAAACTGGGAAAAGCAGAAGCTGGAGCTGGGCGGCACCATGGACCCAGCCGGCAGCTGGTTTACCCCAAGAGAGCAGGGAGCGGGTTTCTATCAAGACCCCCTGCCTCCCACCAGGACCCCCACTAGAGTCAGACACCCAAAAACACACACCCACAGCTCTCCCAACTGGACTCATCCAGCATCACACACCCCCTGGGCAGGAGGAGACCCCGTCTCAAGGCAACTTAGGAATGACAGCAACACAAAGCAACCCTTCCAGCAGCTCCCCCGAGCCCAGTGCCCTCGGGATGGGGGGCACAGCTCACCCCACAGCCAGCCCCATGGCCCCAGCCTGGCTCTTACTGCAGGTACTCCTTATCGAGCCTCTTGCCAGTGCTCTTGGGGAAGGTCTGATATGAGGAGCTCGTCTTCCTGACGAGGGGCTCTCGGGCGCTCGGCTCCATGGCAGCGCCGTGGCCGGTGCCTGTCGCAGTGTGGGTGCAGCTTCGCTCAGGGGCGGATGTTTGGGGCTGTCTTGGGGACAAGTAGGAAGAAGCAGATGAAAGCGAAAGGGGAGAGGCTCCCAGCGTTGCCTAATCAGAGGAATCTGTGCCTCGTGGGCTCCCACACAAGCAGCTTCTGGGAAGGAAACTGAGAACCCCAGAAAACGATGGGCTGCCCTCACGCTGCACCCACCAAGCCCTCATCCCTCCCAGGGCAGGACAGACTCCATCAACACCAAAACACACTCCTGCAGCAGCACTTACAGGGATGGTCCTTGTGAAATTGTTTCCACCAGCAGAAAGGTCCCTTTGCTAAGGCTGCATTTCTCTCCTTGAAGAACTGGTACCAACTAGACTGGCCAAACGCTGCTTCTTTTTGTGAGGGTAAATTGTAGCTGTGTGAGCCTCTACAGCTGCTCTGAGGAAGGGTTTTCAACACAGACCAGAGCTGAGAAAGAGGAAGGAAAGGAAACAAGAGGAAGGTGATGGCAGAGGCAGCACAGGGAGCAGGTGAGGGGGATGAAGAGCACTCAGGAGTATGGAAAAGGGAAGGGTATCATCTCTGCTGCATTGGGTGCCGCTGGTGGGGTGCTTGGGTTACCCATGGGTGCCTTTACCCTCTTGCCCTGATCCCCCCAACCTCAGAGACTTCAGCGAGAACGTTGTGCTGGGGTCATTGCAGGTCCTGGAGGCGGGGGCTGCAAGATCCAAAACTCCCCTTTGTAGGAAAGGAGGGGAACATACCTACTGGCTTTGCATTTGGATTTAATTAGCAAAAGATGTCTTTCCCTGAACAACCATAGCGCTCCTCTTGTTTCCATCACTCACCTTAGTCCTTGCTGCTTTTTTTAGACCACCTGGATTGTTTCTGAACCCCCAAGCCTGCGTGGGAGCTCCAGTGATGCTTTGGTGTCAACCAGGACCTCTTACGCCCTTCCCTTTGTGCAATCTAGTTCCCTTTCTGCAGCCACCAAGTGCTGCATTTAGTGTCTGATCGATGCTGGGGATTTACAGCTGACTCAGGCACTCGGGGCTGTGATTTCTTGGTAGGAAGAAAGGTCATGGAGTGAGGGGATGTTGGAGTGCCAGGTCAGCTCATCCAGAAACTTTCCAGTGCTGCGTTCATCCGAGCAGGGTCCAGCTGACTGGAGCTTGTCCCTGGGCACCCCGTCCATCAGCAAGCACCGGAGGTCACCTCCCTCACATGCACTGTGCTCCACACATCTGGATTAGCAGCACCCCTTCACTCCCTCAGTAGCAATGGTTTCTGCAAGGTTGCAGCCCTCCAAGGGGCAGTGGAGGCCAGGATGTGTTGCTGCTGTTTGCATCTTGTAGACCCAGGAATTCGATTCCCTAAGGCCACTCGCCAAGAAAGTTATTTTTCATCCCCTCTGCCCCTCCTAAGCCCTAGCTTTTTCCCAAAATCAGATATGCTGAGTCTCTGCAATGCAATATTTACCACGTTTCACCCTAAGCAGTTGCCTTTCAGCCCTATGAAGGGGTTAATAAAAGGTCTCCAAAAAGCAAGGAGCGGTAGCAGGTGGTGGAGGGCTGCAGGATGATGACGCTGGGGCTGGGCTGGGTGAAAAAGGCTGCAGGTGCTGAGCATGTTGGTACTCACTGTGGAACACGGCTGCAAGGTCTCTAGGGGATGAGCTGTTGTAAGGTAAGTGCTTTTCTCTTTTTTTACTCCTTGATCTCTGTTTTTGCTGTGAATGTCTTTAACAAGGAGGATGGTGCTGGCTTGCTGGTTGGTTATCTCTGGCTCTTTCATTGTGGAGCTGCTTGGCTGCTGAGTTTTGGGACTATGGTGGGGCTGAGTGCGGTGCCTTGTGCAGTCACAACAGCTCTGTGCCTGTGCTTCTCGGAGAAGTTTTTTTGCTGGGCTGTGGGTTTCTGCCTGGAGTGAGAGTGCTTAGAGCAAAGGTGTGAAAACTGCATTGCATCTCTGTGTGTGCGCTTGGGATTGGAGGTGAGTGGAAGAAAGGCTTCTGTGCCTGTTGGTGGGTTTGTTGCTCTGTTTGTGCATCCTTTTGACCTCAAAGACGAGGTCTGGGAGCTTCCCATTTGCAGCGGCAAACACTGAAGCAGGGAGAGATGACACGTCCTGATGAGTGTGAGGAATTGGTGGTAGCGCTGGGTGCTGACCCAGCTTTGCAGTCTGGTGGCTTGGATGGGGAGAAGATAATGCGGAGCAAACTACCACAAAATGCCATTTGCAGACAGCAACGTCTCTTGCTAATTCTCCTTTCTGTTGTTTTTGGAGATTGATGTGGAGAACAGAAAGCAGCATCTGCATTTTCCCTCTGTCTGGGGTTTTGCTTTCTCTCCTCTCGCAGCAGCAGGGATGTGCTGAGCCCGTGTCCCGGCAGCTCCCTGGGGCTGGGCTTGTTCTTTGGTGTACAGACTGGGTGGCTGAACAGCAAAACAAGCCTGGGACCTGCTCTGCTGCCACAGTGGGGTGACCCCAGCCATGCTGGTGTGACCCCAGCACATGTGTGCGCAGGGCTGGAGCCCCAAGTGCTGCCTCTCGCTCAGAGGAGCTCTTGCCTGTGTCTGGTTTCATTCTCATGCTCCTGACTCCAAAGCAATTGTTAACTGAAGAATTGTCAAGTCTATAAATGTGCATTAGCTTCTTTTGCTCTATGTGATAATTTAATGACCAAGGCTTTTCCCTAACTACCTGTGTCTTTGGGAGGCTTTGGGGAGGGAGCGGGGCCGGACAGCACAGGGAAGGCTGGCGGTGACTGCTGTGTTTCCTGAGCTGGGAGTGATGTTAGTGTGGGGTGGAGGCTGGAGCTGGGACCCCACTCCAGGGTGGGACAACTCCTCAGCACGTGGCCACTGCGTGCACTTGCCACAGACCTCACAGGAGGGTGGTGTCTGTCCTAAACCTGAAGCTACTTGGGCAATGGACAGAGAGGAGTATTCAACCCAACCTTCCACCCCTTATATCTGGGGGGAAAAGTGTTCTGGAGAGGAGCTGTGAGCCGGAGCAGTAGGATCTGCCCGGAACATGAGCGGTTATCCAGTTTCTGTCTAGATTTGTCAACTGCTTCAAGCAGGAAATTTTAATACTTCACGTCTTGAAAATTTTCCAAGTACCTGTAATGCTGGGAAGCATGGGGGAGCTGGTGCCCGCTCTGGTCGCTGCTCGGGGAGCCATGTCTTGCCCCCCAGGCAGGTCCATCCCTTGGTGTGCAGGGGATGGTGTTCCCTGGAAGGAAGGGGGTCCCTCAGGTGAGGTACAACCTGTCCTTGAGGTCGCTTTTTGTGAGCACCGCATCCTTGCTCTGCCCCCCATGATTTATTTCTAAAAGTGCAGTCTTGGTAAGGATTAAAGCACCCACCACCCTGTCCCTGCTCCGCATCTCCCTAGGGACCCTCCTGACTTGTTGTAGGTCCTATCAAAGCCCACAAAGGCTGGTGAGTAAGATGAAAGAAGACTCTGCATCAGCGGTGTCTCTGGTGGGCTGTGCTTGACCATCAGCATGGAAAAGATGCTCCTGCCCCACTTCTCACCTCTGTAACAAGTAACAGGGCTCCAGGCAGTCGAGGCTGAAACAGGGAGCAATGAGGCACCCACTTTGGGAAAGCAGCAAACCAACCCGTGGCCGACTGAAGGGCAATCTGGTTTTGCTGAGGGCTGTTGGCTGCCTTGGCCAGAGTGATGCATTGCTTGGGCTCAAGAGGACCTTCCTCCCGCTCTAACAGCTGTGCAATAGATCATGAACATATGCAAAAAAATAAACTGCATCAAAGCCACTTGGCAACTTAACTAACCCAATTCATAAATTAATCCCTATTCCCTTTGTAAGGGAGAAATCACTCACTCCTCAGCGCTATTCATCTCTATCACTCATCTGGTCACATCCTTTCATAAATCTTCCCTGTGAATCTGAACTGGTGCTTGCTGGGTCAAGACGCAAGAATGCTCAGCGCCTGCTCCAGGCTTAGGGGCAGCCCCAGGGCTGGTTTGCTTCTCTCTGCATCGCGTGCATCCTGTAAGGCTGCAGCAGATTTGGTGTTTTGCAGAGGATCTGGTGTTTTGCAGCAGATTTGGTGTTTTGCAGCCTTGTGCTGCTCTGTGGGTGCATATTGGTGATTTTTGGGGAGCGTGTTGTTGCCATCGGGGTGATGCAGAGGTATTGTGGTGAGCATCTCCTCACAAAACGCGGGTGAACGGCACATGCCTGGTTTCCAGAGCTGCGCAGGCACAGCCAGGGGCTGCAGGGTGCTGAGCCAAGTGGAGGGAGGATGGGTGCTTGGTGGGGGCTGGCACCGGGCTGGATGCACCCCTATAGTATGGTGCTTGTGGAGTTCTTGAGGCAAGCCCAGCAGGCAGTTACAGCTGCTCCGTCTGCAGCTTTCCAAGACCCTGTGGTTTTGCAAACTGGTGCCTTGTACCCACAGACCCAGATGAGCATCGCTGCCTGAAGCCCAGGTTAGCCCTTCCAACCAGGCAGACAGAAGCTGACTCTTCCCTGCTGTATCCCTTGCTTCACTCCCCCCTCACAGAAAAAAAAAAATCACCACTTTTCAGACTGCCATCTGTTTATTTTGCTGGACTCGGAACTTGCTGAAATCTTTCGATGGATGAAGCAGCTCAGAGTAGAAGAGCAGAGCCTGGCAGGCTGCATGGTGAGTGGAAAATAGCTTTTTGGGACTTTGCGGAGTTTGAAGGCCCGATGATGGATGTGCATGCGAGGGATGGTAATGGCTTTGTAAGTACCAAAACACAGAGTAAAGTGTGCCTAATAGACTGAGAAATGGATGTTGGACAGGATCCGCTCTGCTCCAACACGAGGGAGAGCGGCGGCGCTTGGGAGCGGAGGTTTGTATTGGTTTAATGTATTGGAAAAAAGGGTATGACTAGTTTTGAAAGACTGTTAGGTGCTCACTATGAATGTGTTGGAAAAGGCTGCTTCTTGCCTCAGAATGAGCCTCGAAGAGAAGCTTTGTGTTTGCAGTGAGCTGTCCGAGAGCTTCAGAGCCCCCCAGGGCTCTGATCCACTGGGCAGAGCTGCCCATCCCTGTGCCTCCTGGCTCCCCTCTTGCTGCCTTCCCTCTCTCCTCCCGGTGTCCAGACGTACTGACAAAAGTGGTGGGTTTCTGTGCAAATTTAGTGGGGATAAATATTATCCTGACAGCGATGCTCACCCAGGGCGTGATTTCTCATGCACTCCTTTGAAATGACAGCTCCAAACAAAATTAGAATTTCCCATTGAGGGGGTTTTGTTGCTTTTAAGTTAGAAAAGGGCTGAACTTGAGGGGTTTCCTGCTTGTCATGCAACGGAAGACTTTTTTATCCCCAGTGCTTACATAGTTGGGTTTTGGTGTTCTGTTTCTGGCCTGGCTAAGGCAGAGGCTGGGATGAGATGGAAGATGTGTGTGTGAGCTTCAACTCACACCAAAAGTGAGGTCTTTCTTCCTGCTCATAGGGCTTTTTATTTTCTTGCTGCAACTTCCAGTGCCTGTAGGTACAAGGGAAACTGAGGTGGTGAACAAAAAGTGGATAAATAGTGGAGCTGGGCACAGGTTTCCATTCCTTCCTGTGCACCGTGGTGGCTTTGTTGCTTGCTGCGTCTCCTGCTGCAGCTTTGGGTGGCTGCTAACCTGGGCTGATGTGAGCGAGCAGTGTCGAGGAAGAACAGAATCATGTTCTTCTGGAGCCTGAATTTCCCCAGGGTTGTGGTGGCTCCCAAGAGAGGGAGGAATGCAGCCAGCAGTGCTTGGAGTCATCCTTCATGGACGTTGCTGCTCGTAGATCCATCTTTGGCTTTGCTGGCGTGATGCAGTTGATCTTCATGCATGGAACATCTGTGCAGTGATACCGCATGAAAGCTGGGGCTGAGCATCCCCAAGGGTGCTGTGCTTTCAGACAGGCTGGTTCTGTGAAACGGCTCAGGTTTTCCCCAAAATTCAGCTCTGCGCAGGATGAGCTGGGACACGGTTGGGGCTGCCTTGGGTCAGAACAAGACCTGGTGGCTCTCAGTGCCCTGATGCCGAACCAGGAGGGAGCTCCGGTGGTGAGAAGCAGTGGCATTAGTTGTTTTGGGGGCCGGTTAGAGCTTGGGGAGCACAGGGCTGCACTGCAGTGACTGTGGCAGCGCGAAGGGAAATACAGCCAAGCCCTAGTAGGCTACAGGGATGTCTCCAGAGTGGGCTTTATGGTATGGACACTATCCCTCCCAAGACCCAATGGCTTAGGTGAACCACGGCACTGGGAGGACCATTCTGCTGTCACCAACTCGGCTGACACAGGGATGTAGCCCTAGGGACCGAACTTGGAATTTAGAGAAGAAGCACAAGAAAGCCTCCTTTCTAAAATACCCATCATATCCCGAGCCACATTAGGTCACCAGCAAGATTTTGGTGTTTGTTGAGAGGTGGTGAGGTAAATAAAACAACTTTCCAGAAGAATTATTTTAAGAAATCTTATTTATTTTTTTTTAGTTCAAGTCCATGGACTGCTGGGACAGGATTGGAAGCAATGACAGTTGTGGTGCCACAACTTGGGTTTTTTCGAGCAACACTTCCCTTACTATTGGGCATTTCTGCTGGGCATTTGAAGTGAAGCTGCTTTTTCTCTAGTGACAAGGCTGGATTTCTTTATGCTTTGGGACACGAATTTCCCCCCAAATTCCTAAGAGCTGCTGCCTGCTCCTTCCTTGGCTCCCTGTAGTTTTTCCCTGTTTAATATGACTTTTTTTTTCCTTTTTTTTAAAAAAAAGGGCAAACCAAAACATATCATTTCCTTGATTTAATGTGAGCCAATTATGGCTCACAGGCTGTTAACTTCATCACCACTTCTTCCAAGAAAGACCTTGGTAAAATAAACCACTGCGCCAGCGGAGCAGAGCTGGCAGCCGTGCTGGTGAGCCAGGACCTGCCATCGGTCTCCACGTGTGACCGGCAAAACCTCGGCTCGAGCCATGGTATTTTATCCCCCTACAGCTGGAAAAAAGCTAAAGGCTCTGTCACACACTTGCCCGCTAAAATATCCAACCACTTGTTGTACATCTGCTGACGGATACCAACTGGAAAGGAGATTAGGGCTCAGACTCCCGCACTGGGCTGTCTGCCCCTCCTAATGAGGAACAGGTTGGAGCCCTCGCCAGCGCTCGAGCGCGGCACGCTGCCTCCGGCACCCAGCAAATGGCAAAATCAGGAGGGCTGGGACAGCCGGCGGATACCAGGGAGCGCGCCAGTGTTATTAAACTGTGCCGGCAGCCAGGGCATGGGTGGATGCTGCGTGGGGCGCTGGGGGATCTGCAGTGGGTGCTGGGGTCTGAGATGAGCTGGTGGACCCCGGCAGTTGGGGACCGCCTCTGAGTTGATGCCTGTTTGTGTGGTCAGGGCTGGCACAGGCTACAGGGATGCCCTCTGGGATGCTGTGCTCTCCCCCAGCGGGCACTTATCCCTGCGCTGTCCTGCCCGTTGCCCCAAATCATGATGATTCACAGATCTGGAAGCAGGATCTGTCCCCTCTACTTGGGCACTGCTGACCTGGAGCCAGTTGGTGTCCAGCTATGATGAAATCCTGTATAAGACGCATCACCTCTCGTGTGACTTTTCCCAGTTGCTTTGCCTTAGGGATTAAACTGCTCATGGCATTTAAAAACACCTCGAGGCTGTCCCTAGGAGCAGGGTGTGGGGCCCATGCTTTTCCTTACCCTCGGCTGCCGCTCTTTCCCCAGTGTTTTGCACACCACCGGCTGTGAAACCGGGACCCACAGACTACGTGCGTGTTCGCCAGTGGTTGTATGGCCATCTCCTGGATTGCTCCGTTCCTTGGCCAGGCAGCAGTGCAGGAATGTTAATGTTTTTCTGCAGCTAATTTGGGGCTGTGGGCAGACCTGGAGCTGCTTTCTCCCTCCCCACCGCTGGTGCTTGTTTTATTTTATGCTTCTTTTCAGCAGCAGTTTAATTGAAAATTAAGATGCGCTGGGACTTAATCCCAAATAAAAACGCCAGAGCATTCCTGGAGGGACCCTTGGTTTGACCTTTGAGGTGGGCAGTGCCACGGTGGTCACGCAGCCCAACGTGCAGCTTTGCCATGGCGCTTCATCCCCATCCCGGGGCAGAGGGAAACCTGACTCCTTCCCCTTGGCAAAGCATTTTCCATTGATGGTGGGGTGGGAATGGCTCAGGAATGATTTGCCTCATTGGAAGTTCGGGGATTGCAGCCTGTGGGGTGTCCTTGCTGAAGAGAGGGATGCTCTTTTGGGTCCCATGGGCCTTTCACGCTGTGCATCGTTTGCCAAGAGCTTGACATCGCCAGCTCCCTGCAGGTCCCAACAGGCTCTGTGACGCTGAGGGGGGCAGCTGGCATCGCTCTGCCCTTGGTCACTGGCAGAGAGGAGCAGGATCACCGCAGCAGCCAACGAAAAAGCAAAGATAAGCGGGATACACATACAAGGGGGAACGGGAAGCAGCTGTGTCCCCGAAGCAGAGAAATAAGGAGCTTTTTATAAGCCCATTTTTGCAGGCACCCTTTAACCCGTTTATCCTGCTGACAGAAAATCTTCCTGGATGAAATTTGGAGTGAAAGCAGAGACTTAAAAGCACATTTCTGCTCTGCTGATGATCTGTTAATGGGATAATCCTGTTACAGCCACCTGTTAGTCCTGGAGTGAATCTTGAGTATTCCTAGGCAGATATGAAGTTATTTTACCAGCGTAAATACTCTGCCCTGAGCTCTTGGGGTGCAGAACACCTCAGCCCTCAGCTGCTTCCCCATTCGAAGTCATTGGAAATAGCACTAAATACTTTCAGTTGCTCTTAAACAAAAGGAGATTTGAGGTTTTTGAAGATCAAGATGCACCAGATGGACCACGATTTTATTTAGAGGGCCTTTGGGCCACGGCTTAAATGCATTAAATATAATCATTACGCATCTCCATGGCCTCAAGCTTCTCTACGTTTAATAATCGGTGGCTGGATAGAGGAGAAAAACCCAAATGGGCATCCCTGGGGAGATGGTTACAGCCAGAGAGTGCCCATGTTGGGAACCATCTGGCTGCTGCCACTGCTCCTTTTCCTTCCCACCAGCTCTGTTGCAGCTCCTCTGGGTGTTTTTAAACACCACGTGGCACGTGTCCCCCGGCTCCTGAACTCTCCTTCACCCCCCTGCAGCCGCTGCGGCAGGTAGGGACGGCCCTGACCCCTTGCTCCCAAAATTCATTTCCCCTGGGAAAGCCTCCTAAGCCGGTTACACATCCTGCTGCCCCCGGGTACCTAACGGGCGAGTCAGACCTTGCCGGAGGATGAGATGGGTACGTTTGGGAGTGGGAAGGAGCAAGGTTTATATAGGAGAGCCATGGGAGGTGCTGCCCCAGCTTGGTCTTGGTCTCATCCCGGGGTCTCTCCGGCTTTCATCGAGCATCTCCCTCGGTGTCATGAGCCCCTGAGGCTTTGCCCATGTCTGGAGGACCTCATGTGAAACCCATTAAAGGTGTAAGGAAAGGGAGCACGACAGTTGGGAATCGTTTTGTTTGGGTTTCTAAAACGTGCGCATGAAAACACTGTGTGGTTTTCTGACAAATTTGAAACAGCGCTGCTCAATTCGCTCCAGCGCTGCTACTGTTGATCTAGCAGACTGTAAAGCATTTATTGGAGTTGCTTGAGGCGAACTTAAGCATCTGTGGAATAACAAGTCCAGGAAGTAATTGCATCCACAAGGAAAATATTTTTATGTATAATTCAGTGACCCATTTTATAAACATTGCGGTTCCACCTTGGAGTTTTTTTTTTTTCCTCTTTTTTTTCGTTTTTTTTTTAATCCATAGCCTTCCCTATCCAAGCGCCTGAGGTTAGCGAAATATGCGGGGTAGTGTTTGGTGGCTCCGTGTTTGGTAAGGCATGGCACTGGGCGGGAGGGATGGAGGAAAGCCCAGCACTGTGGGGAAACTGGGGTTCCAGCTCCAATGGGGCTTCAGAGGTGGCACCACAGCAGGGGGATGGCAGCCCCGGGCGTTCCAGAGAAGCAGAGAGACAGCGTGGATTGCTCCCGCCGAGCTTGGCAAGCGCAGAGGAATTGTTTCGGGGCAAGGGTTTTTCTTTCTTCCTTAGCAAACCAGCTTTATGAGAAAATTAGTCATTTACAGCCTGGGTGGCATCGTGCTCGGCACGGGGCTGCAGAGCCTGGGGGCTCTGTGCATCAGGACGTGTGGCTCCATGGGTGCCCCCGGCTCTGGTACCCCTCTATCGGCTGGTCAACCTTTGCCAAGTGGCAGAGAGGTCGCCCCATGTAGAATTTTTCAGCTCCAGCAATGACCGTTTTTTGGGGGGGAGGTCTGGGTTTTCATTCCCATGCAGAATAAATGCGTCCCCCTGCCTCGCATTTCCAGAACCAGGATCTCTGTTGGTTCTGACAGAACTTTGGAAGCTGGAGCTGGAAGGGTTCATCAAAGACCTTTAGGAGGGGACTGACCTGTCCTGATCGCAGCCTCCTGGGCACAGCTGGATTGGGGACCAGCAGTAGATACAGACGTTTAAATGAGAGAGAATTTAAACCTGTAGATATGCTCTAACAGAACAACGTTAGGAGAAGCTAAAGTCCCTAAACACCTTATTACAATTGCACTTTGCTTTTAAGGGGTTAATAACACGGGACTTTGCAGGTGCACTGGCATCTTAGCTGGGGTACAGCTGCCCCTCCCGGAGCAGGATTGATGGCATGGGATCTCGGTCCCCTTTCTCCTGCTTTGCCTGCAACAGATTTGTTGGTATCTTTATCCCTTGGGAGAATAAAAGTCTGACCCAGTCTGAATGGCGAAAGGCACGTGGGTACTGTGAGACTTGTGGGTCCCCATCCTTCCACAGCACCACAAGGAAACGACAGCCCCCCCGTCCCATGCCTGCGCTGCTGGGGGGACCCATCGCCTCCTGCCAGGCAGCGAACCCCCAGCTGCTGTCTCTCCCTGAGCACAAAGCATGGCTCCAAGCCAGGCAGCGCTGAAAATTAGGGGACAAAACTCAAGTCGGAGGTGTCAGGCAGAGCCTCTTCTGCTTTTCCCATCCCTTCCATCGCCCCCAAACTGCCCTGACCTGGGTGCAACCGCCCTCCTGCCCACAGAGCGTGATGCCCCAGGGCTGGGCCCCCCTCTAGGAGAGACAAGAAAACAAAACAACACAGGCCTGGGAGTAAATATTATCTGAATATAAAGGAACATGATGTTTCTTCTTACGGTTCTAGAATTTCTGCCTTTTAACAGCTAACCTTGACTCAGCCAATATCCACAACATGCAGCTCCGGCCAAAATATGCTGGGCCTTAAAGCACCACAACAGCTGTTTTTCTTGCTAAAATATGACATTAAATTTTTGGGACGGCTGGATGCTTCCTTGATGGAAATGGAATAAGGGGCTATTTTTCCTCTCTCTCCCTCCCTCCCTCCCATCTTTCCTCCTCCTTCCGTACAAGACGATAAAGCCTGAGCCTTTGCAGACATCCCATGTGGGCAGGGGGCTGATGGACCCCTGGGGCTGACCCCCAGCTGCAATTCCAGAGAGGGGGCTGCTGCTCACTGATGCTCCCCACACCCCTTTTTGCCCCTGGATCCCTCGCACGCCCTGGCAGTGGCATTACAGCTCTAACACCTTGTTTTACTGATGCTCTGTAGTATGTCAGCAGTATTCCACCCTTAAAGTGAGGGCGCTGGTGGGACCACCAGTGGGTTTTGCACTTCGGGTGCCTCATCCTCATAAGAGAGGCAGTTTGGGGCTTCTTAGGAGCTCCAGCTGCAGGCAGCGGTGCAGGGCAGGATCCCGGTAGTTGCATCCAGCCCTGTGAGCTGGTGCTGGTTCCTGTCTCCAAATTGACCTGTATTTAGAGAAATCATTGGTGGCATGAGCTGGCACAGGCCAGGATTCTCTCATCCTCACCCCACAAAGGCAGTGAGGGTTGGCAGCCAGCCACATCCTAGGGTGGCACAAACAACACTGCGGTGGCTTTTTGCTTTGCCATGATGGCATGTTTGTCCGTGAGGTCTTTTACTGGATGACCTGCTTTCCCAGGCTGCGGTGGGTGCTGGGATGGGGATTTGCAGTGGAGTCACTGCCCTGGGGCTTCAAACACGGGAATGGTTGCGATGGGAGCAGAGATGCATGGTGGTTTGTGCCCTGGCTGCTGCCAGCGAGATGGCTCTGCTCATCGGTGCTGCGGCTGCCCATGAGCAGCATCGCCCAGGGGCCGGGGCAGCTCGCAGCACGCTCATGCATGATCGGTGATGTGGGCAGCATTGGGATGGGGTGTCTGCACCCGTATTCCTCATCCCCACCCGGGGAAACCCTATATTTCCTTGCCCAGCTTCCTGTGTGCTCCCAAGAACAAAATCCCTGCCCGGCACACCTTATCCTTCCTTTCTCTCCCCTCTTTTTAAAGATCAGCTTGGTTTTTAATAGGAGACAGAATGACTTTTTAAAAGGGGGAGGTGGGAATAAAGCCAGGATGAGGGTTTCATTGCCCACAGCCTCCCGGGCTCCTTTATTTTGACTGGGATCTGACATCTGATCCCAAATGAACCAGGAGCACTGGCAAGACGCTGTGTGGGCAGCATGGCATTGCAGCCGTAGGGTTGGATTGAGGGCTCCAGCCCCAACTTGGAGCTACCCATTTCTCCTCTTATTTATTAATAATTCCACTGCAGTACCTTATTTATACCTAGCACTGTATCCACCAAGCCATCGTGCTTGCTGCGTGTGTGTTTGTTTATGGAGATTCAGGAGTACTTGTGGTGATGGGGATGCAGCCAAGGGGGTGCGTGGGTGCCAGGCTGGGTCCTCAGCGGTACCCGTGTCTGTGTGTGTATAAGGTATGTGTTCCCCTCTCCCCGGCCGGCGAGCATGTGTTTGGAATTAGCGGTGCGGCTGCAGGAGGAGCGGGCAGCTGGGTTTCTCCGGAGCGTTTCAGTGCTTAATCTCTGAAGAATGCAGAATGTCTGTCTGGACGCCCCGGCCAAGATCAACTCCGCAGCACGGGGAGGCCAATATAAACGTTCATGTTTTGTGTCACCGAGATTTCATTAGATGTTTTTTATGTAATTGCATAAGTCGAACTACCGTGATGAAAATGCCACAGCGAACAAATGAGATGAATTGTGAAACCTCTTCTTCGAGGAGACGCTGGCCTCCTCTGGACCGTAGGGATCCAGCTCCAGTCTCTTCCAAGATGCTTATGACCTTTTGGGATAAATAAGAGGCTGTTTGCCCGTGTCCGTACCCCGCTCCACCCCTCACCCTGACGTCGGGGCGAGCTCAGACCCTAGCCAGGAAGCAGGTCTCCCCATAGCCAGTGCTGGGAGGCAGAGGGGCTGGCTTGTTCCGTGCTCCGATGGGCTCCCATCCCTCCTATGAAACCTGGGGGGAGGTGGCGGGAAGTGGAGAGCGGAAGAAAAATCTCTCTTGTTTCTTGGCCGCCTGACATCCAAGTGCTCTGCAGCATCTGAATGATATCACCGCACTCTTGTTTTCTCACTTTAAACCCCTTATAGAGGTGGGGAGGGTGAGCTATGGGTCTCGGCTGGCATTTGCTGTGACGTTGTGCCCCATCCTTATCCTCTGAACTGCTTCGCTAATGATAACAGCTTTGTTAATCCATCCCTTAAAAGCCTGACGTGTTTTCCTGATGATACAGATTAATGCCAAATTAATTAAGCCTTAGTCAGTGCCTGCTTGGTTCAAACCCAGGCACGCTCCCCAGTGCCAAGCAGCTCAAAGGGCTGCTGGGCACCAGGACAGGATGGTGCCGCTCCTCCCTGGGATGCGAGGGTTCATGGAGCGGCATTCCAGCGCCCGCTGCCTTCCCTGACTCCATGCTTGTCCTGCTTCTCTTTGGTGGCTCAGCAGCACGGACACCTGTGTAGGGTGAGAGGCCAGACCCACTGGGATGGCAGCTGGGCAGAAAGCCCCCGGCTATTGCTCCAGCAGGAGGTTTTCCCGCAGATGCACAGCAGGGATGGGAAGGCAGCCGGCGATGTGGGAGCCTTGGGTGCTGCATCCCTGCAGCAGCTTCTGCGAGACGGGCTGGAACGGTCGCCCTCGCCGCAGACACATCTGCTGGGCGGGAGGGCCTGGAATTTGGGATATTGTTTTTCTGGCGGGGAGCGGTGGGTGCCAAAAGCCTGATAAATTAATCACCTCTGACATGGGTCAGTCCAGCTTCTGGCGTGTGCAGGCTGGGCCCCCCGAGCTGCTGAGCGGAGACGGTGCTGCTGCAACACGAAAGTTCATCCTGCAGCGAGGCTGCTTGGGAGAGGAGCAGGATTTGGCGGGGCTGGGACGGGGCAGCTGCTGCTGGCGGGGAGTTTGACCACCGTGGTGCCCAGGACGGCCGGCTGCAGGAGATGCGGCAGCACAGCTCTGCCCAAAGGCACCTGCGTGGCACTGTTTCCGAGCAGGGCCTGGCTGGGTTGCTGCACGCTGCTGGCCCCTGGGAGATGGGGATGTATTTAGGATTTGTAAAGCTTCTGGCCAAGCGAGGTCCTTGGTCAGGGACTGCTGCAGTCCTAGTGCAAGCGGGCACGCAGAGCCCTAAGGAAGCTGCATGGGATGGTGATGCGCAGGACATTGCAGGGATGCAGCTGCTGGAGGTCATAGGCAGCTTATTGCAGTCGCTCGTCTCGGTCCCTGCGGGGAGGTGTTTGCTAGTGGGAGCTCAGGGCTGGGTGTCCCCCCTCTCTCCATGCCGTTGAGCTGGAGCTGGACCAGTGGGTTGCATGGTCCAAGATGATGGGAACCGTGCTTCCCCGCTCCTGTGATAAGTGGCATCGTGGATGCGCCACAGTGAGACTTTGCTTTGCGGAGATCTGATCGATCTGGTCTCCTTGCTGTTGGCTCAAGCTCAGGCTTAGCCTGCACCTCTCCAGGCTCCTCTTGGGAAGAGAACAGGGAGCCTGTGGGTCTGTGCTGGTGTAGAGTGCCCCATCCCCGTGGGGCACAGGAGAGACCCTGATTCTGACAGTGCTCTTTGGAGAGGAAGGAGATAGTGAAGGGTTTCACCCTCCCACTCCTGAAGTTTCTGCACTGCTGGGAAATGAAGGGGATTTTTCTGGTTTTAATGCCTCCGCTTAGTGTCTGCCTCCTTCCCATTTTATTTATTCTCTCCTTTCGTTTACTGCTTCCCTTCCCGGTAGCAGCCAGCATCCCTTTCCCTGCCAGCATCAGCATTTGCTTTCCTAATGTCTCTTGGGACTATTTCTGCTCAGGGAAAGAAAAAGAGGGAAGCAGCGTGGGGAGCAAAGCTTGGAGGAAAGGGTCCCATTGGGGTCCTCAGTAGCTTTACAGGCTGCCTTTGTGCCTCGCATTCACCAAGGCGTTTACCGTGCAGGACAGGATTGTGCTACTCTGCGTGGCAGAAGCCGTTCAGGACAGGAGGTGTTAAGACACGTGGGCTGCAATCTGCATTTAGGATCTGAGCAGATCTTATCAGGACAATGCAGAAGCCTCCCTCCATCCCTCCTGTCTTCTCAGCTTGCTTGCTCTACTTCGCTTTATACCCCTCCCCCCCCCCCCTTTCTTTTTTTTGTCCAGACATAATTAATGTAAACCAAATGCTTTGTGCACAGCTGCTGGCATCCTGAAACTGTTTTGTGTGTGGTCTTTCCTTTAGCCCGGACAGAGATGGAGCAAAACTCTGAGTGCTATCCCAGACCTGCTTGGGTAGACAGCAGCATCTATTGCACAAGAGGCACCTTGGGTTTCTGCGTTCCCCTCATGGGATGAGGTTATGCGGTGGCTGGTTGAACTGGTTTAAATAAAACCATGGAGCTGCCCAAAAACTTCATCTCCCAAATCCAGCCAAACCCAAGCTCAAGTTTTCTTGCTGGTTGAAGGAAATCTGCCTAACTGAAACACCAAATGTCTGTCTCATTTTCATGACTGCCTCTGCATGTCTTGGATCCCCCGGGGCTGGATGCTAATGTACCAAAGCTGCTGCAGGAAGGATGTCTGTGTGCTGCGTCTGGCACCTATGGACGTGGGGAGCAGCGAAATACTGTGATTTATTTTTTTTTCCAGCCAAAGGGATGATTTCTGATCACTGCTATGGCTTTGTATTGTCACTGGATCTTTAGGGCATGAGGTGTGAGGGAAAGAAGCTATTTGGCCCTACCTGTTGCACTCCTAAAATACATCTGCATCCCGACTGCTCGCAATCCCTGGATTCCCCTTAGTTCTGGTGCCAAGGCTGAGGGGCTCCACATATTCTGCAGTCCTATGCTTCACTGCCAGCACTGCCCCTTCCTAGTCCCTCTCAGTGTTTTTGTCCTCCATCACTCCAATCCGTCCCTTAAAAACCCAAAGTGTCACCTGGGATCATCAGCAACAAATAGCAACTTCCATATTCCATGCCCGGCTCACTTGCTGGTGGCAAGGATGCGCTGGGAGGGGTGCAAAGTACCAAAGGATGCTTGACTTCAAAAAATCCCTCTTTTTTTTTTCTCTTTTACCAACTGCCCTGCCAGGGCAGTGGATGCGATCCTGCCATGGTGCGGTGAGGGCAGCTCTGAGCCCTGAGCTGTGTCAGTGGCTGAGCATTTTGCAAGTGTTTTAGCTAAATGGGAAGCATGTGACAACCCTGCCATGGTCGTGCTTTGGATTCCAAGGTGATTAGGAAGCTGCGGATGCCTGGGCGAGAAGGTGGGCTGGGTGGCTTTTCTGGGAAAGACTGCTCTCGTGTTTCTGCTCAAAAGCTTTCCCCTGTTGTGGCTGGGAGCTGGGGTTGACACCTCTTGAATGCACTCATCCCATGGAGACCGAGCACTTGGCCACATCTTGAGATTGCTCCTTCTGGAGCAAAGAGCTGAGCAGAAAATCTGTGATCAATGGAAAAGTCACAGTCTGGGGCAATATTTACAATTCACTTTTCCCTCCTCAAACAAACCCATGAATCCTGAGAGCGCATGCATGCGTTCACACAACGTTTCAGTTAAGAAAAAGATAACCTGACTTTCTGTGGAAGACTGGTTTCTGTGGAAAACTTCCAAGCAGCCCACGGTGGGGTGCGTGGAGAGGCTCACCTTCTGGAGAAGGGGTAATTTCTGCTCTCAGCACTTGGTCCACTGATGCTTATAGGAGAGCAGAACGGTACTGACTCGCAGGGAAATACCTTCCTCCTGGTCCCACGTCCTCACATCCAGCCCCGCTCTACAATGCTGTGGGGTTGGTGAGCACCAGAAAAAGAATTGTCTGCACCGAGTGCCCCACAGGTCCTGAGCGATGACAGTTTCAAATGAGTGAAAGGCTGAAAAATAGTGAGCGAGATTTTTTCAAAAGGTCACTTTGGCCAAGGAGGCAAAAATTCTTCCTTGCGCGAGTGAGATGCTTTAGGAACTGCCTTAAAATTAATCCAAAACATAAACCCAGCTCCAAATGAGTGGGACTTGGCAAGACAGCTGGACACATTATCTTTAAATATAGGCAGGCATCCCAGAGGGTTTTTGGTGGTTTTCCTGGTCACTTCTCATTCCTCCATCTCCTCCTCTGCCTTCCCCTCCTTGCATAATGCCCTCTATTTTAATGCCTCTTTCCACATTTTGGGTAGTCATTTGTTTATTGGTATGAAGTCTCCCCAAACCACACAGGGTTGCAACACTGCAAGAGCTTTTATGTCAGGAAGTTTTGCTTGCGGCAGTGCTTTTCCTTGGGAGGACATTGCCCAGGTGGCCAGCAGCCTCTGCCCTGAGGAGGCTGTGGCTCTCAAGGGATGGCAAAGGATTTTTAAAGGTGCGGATGCCTCTGGCTTTTGAGTTGGGGCTCTGATGAATGCCAATCTGTGCAAAACTGAGGTGAGAACTTGCGTCTTTCTCACCCTCTATGTAGTTACCCGAGTGGGTCCTTACTGGCCAACGCAGCCCCAAAGCCCCCTGTGCCAGGGCGGTGTGCCCAGCACGCTGGCAGGCTGTGGGGATGGGTTCTGCAGTGCTTTCCAGAGCTATTCAGCTCCCTTTATCCTCTTCCCACCTTAAATGTGAGGATGGGGATGTATAGAAAGTGAAGAGAACTTGGTTTAAGCAAGGAAGGAGAACTAAACCCTTTGTCACCAAAGCAAGGATGCTTAGGACCTTCTCAGGCTTTATAGAGGGCTGTTGGACACGTCTGGACATAGAGAGACACATCTGTCTTTAATCCTTCCCTCTGTAACAGAGACCAGGTCCAGGCAGAGCGACAGCAAACCCTCACTGTGTGCTGCAGGTATGTGTGCGTACGCGTTCGAAGGGCCTTGGCAATGCAGCGGTGCTAGACCGGTTAGAGCCACATGTTCTCGCAAACGCAGCTTCCTATTGACTTGTTAAACATTTGCTATTTATCAGATTTTGCTTTTAAACTGTCTGTAACAGTCTGGGAGAACTTGTGTTAAAATCCCTTCCAGATGTGAAGGTGCTACCCGATACTTTGGTTATAACCTGGATCCTCGCTCCTGCTCCATTCAGATTAGCTCAACTACTGTGAAAACAAAAATGCAAATAAAGACATAGAAGGAGAGGAGAGACCCGTGTAAAACTTCCCCCCAAACCATCCCTTTTACAGGCAAAACGGATCCTGCCTTTATGAGGAGATTGTGAGTTTTATCATTGAACACATCCTTTGCTGGAAAACCACAGGTAAGCAGGGAGAGCATCCACCATCCCTGTCTGTCCACGCCGGTGTTTTTTAAGGCATTATTGACTTTTTTTTTCACCGTTGAAATAATGTTTCTTTGGGTCTGGAGCTTCCAGACACATCAGCTCATTTTATGAGCATCAGATGATGTGTGCAGTTGGAAATCCGAGTGGTTCCCTTGCATTTGAAGCACATGGATCAGATAACGAAGGTTCGTTAACTGCTCATTGAAAGGCTGGGGCAAGGTTGGGAGCTTTTCTTAGCAGCACCGGCTCTGCAGGCATGCTGCCCTGTCCATCTCCAGAAGCTTTGGGGCCACAAGATATTCCCAGATTAAAACAACTTCTTTCGCTCCATGGTATCTGTCAGATCGTATACAGCCAGAGCCAGCTCCCATCGTAGTGAGGGAGGGTTTTTCCACTGCCTTTAAGAGGCGTTGGACCGGAGCCATCCTCTGTGTAATGCGGATCTGGGAGTGTGCGTGATGCACTGCATGATGACAGAATTTCTGGGAGATTGGCCTAAACCAAAAACCTTGGACCGACGCTAGCTGGGACTGCTCCACCGGAGAAGCAGAGAGGCTGGAGACACCGAACCTGGACCTGGAGTGGGTTTTTGCAGCTGTGAAAGCGTCCCCGTAAGAGCCGAGCAAGCCGGGCTGCTTTGCATCTGCCCTTCCCCAGGTCAGGGACTCGGCGCTGGGATTTGGCCACTTGGGTCACGTCCACCATCCACGTCCGTCTCCGGTGCTGCCGGGGGGAGCGGACACCTGCAAGTGTATGAGGGGCTCCCTGCCCAATCCCTCTGGGAGCCAAGCAGCTCAGCCTGTCTGCTGCATCACAGCCGAGCTCCTCCGTGCCCTGAAAATACCCTACTGCTGCCAAGTGGTGCTGGGATGGGGCTGCCCTGCCCGCGCCAGCTGGGCTGGAAAGTTCAGTTGGAAATGTTGCTGAAAGACTGAGACAAAAGAGGAGAAGAGAAATCTGCAGGGATGTTGTATAGAATCATAGAATAATTTGGGTTGGAAGAGACCTTAAAGATCATCCAGTTCCAACCCCCCTGCCATGGGCAGGAACACCTCCCACTGGATGAGGCTGCTCAAAGCCCCATCCAACCTGGCCTGGAACACCTCCAGGGATGGGGCAGCCACAGCTTCCCTGGACAACCTGGGCCAGTGCCTCATCACTCTCATAATGAAGAAATTCCTCCTTATGTCCAGTCTAAATCTGCCCCTCTCCAGTTTATACCCATCGCCCCTCGTCCTATCACTCCAAGCCTTTGTAAAACGTCCCTCCCCAGCTTTCTTGTAGCCCCTTCAGGTACTGGAAGGTCACTATAAGATCTCCTCTGAGCCTTCTCTTCTTCAGGCTGAACAACCCAAATTCTCTCAGCCTGTCTTCGTGTGGAAGGTACTTCAGCCCTCGGATCATTCTTGTATAGCATTTTGACAGCAGTTGAGCTAATCTGAACGGAGCAGGAGCGAGGATCCAGGTTATATGCTCTGACGCATCGATGTTTTGGTGCTGGGTTAGGCTGCTTTGCACCCATGCAGGAGGTACCACTTTATTGACTCCCGTGGTTGCATCTACTTCAACTCCTGCTCTGCTGCAAAAAGATGTTGATTCTGCAGAGCAGCACCAGCCATGGCAAAGCCCACCTTGCTCTTCCTGGGTACCCCCCAACTCCTCTGAAGTGCAGGAGACCTTCTTTGTGCACCCAAACCAGATATGGATTGGGGCTGGGATAGTCGGAGCAAAGCTGAGAGATTACTAAGTGGCCCTGGATAGGTGCTTCTGTTGTTCCATCTCCCCTTTTTTCTCAGACTGATGTATGGGGCTGGTTTCTCATCTGTACAATGTCTGTGTAGGACATGGTTGGTGACTCCCCTTCGCCCCTGCAGACCTGGTGTATCCCTGTTACAGGGCACAAACATCTGCTTATCAGAACTGAAGGGTGATGGAGGAGCCTCGGGCAAGATCTCTCCCTGGGACTCCCCACAGAGCTCCTGCCTCTACCTGCACAAAACCTTTGAATTTCCAGGGGAGTGGGGTTTCTTTGGTGTTCCCTGGAAGGAAGCAGGACTTCTGTGGTAGTCCCAGTGGATGTATCTCCTTGGGTTGTCCATCACTTCTCCCAATGAGCTACTTATGCCTCAGGCTGGAGCAACAGCATTTTCTGAAGTGGGATGATGGCATCACTGCAGCCTAAAGGGCATAAAAACAGTTAGAAGGAGAACCTTGGCCCCATAGTCTGTGAGTTAACCCGGCAGGGCTGGCCATGCTGGCCCAGCACTCGATTGTGCACAGAGGAACAGCAGTGCGAGGGTGAGGAGGGGAGAGCAGCACAGGGAAAAAAAAAACCCTGAAGCGGTCTTTCAAAATCATGTGGCGATAAGGCGTTTTCTGGAGTGCCCCATACAGCTGGCAGCAAAACCAGGCTTTTATATTTTAGTCTGGCTAGTTTTTCGCTTTCTGCAGCCAAAGGGATCTGGATAAAGTTTGCCTGGAAGATTAGCTGGCACTGAGCCCGACTAGACATCTCTGGAAGCCTCCCCTGGAGCAGGAGTAGGTCCTAATTCCCCTCTTGTCCCGGCCCCGCTCTAGGTGTGCGTGGGGGAATGTGTGTCACCTGGAAGGGGTGGTTCAGCCAGGTTGCCCCAAAGCCCCATCGCTGCCACTGGTCCTGTGCCCGCCAGCCCTCTCCACCAGGTCCCCACTCCTCCCGATGGATGGAGGGATGCAGAAGTAAGCAAAGTCCTGAGGAAATCCCTGCTGCCACGATCTCTGCGTGCAGTGGAGGCGATGCCCCGCAGCCCGAGGGGCGAGACGGGAACACGAAGCCTCGGCGCCGTCGCCCCACTGTTGTGGCTTTGCAAAGCCCCTCGCTTGGGGATGTGTCCTTCATGTGGTTGTAGCAGTCTGTCCCAAAACTGAGCAGGGAAAGGGGGTGCATGGGAGCCCCCTGAGCAGGGCTGCCCTCCCTAGTGCCACCTCTGAGCCAGATGTGCCCCAGCTGCTGTACACTGGATTCCACACCAGCTGTGGTGTCCGACCACATCTGAGCTGCTGACTCCAGGGCAGAGCTGGCAGGGGATGGAGGTGTGGGAAGAGAGGTTGTGTGATGCCACCCCCATAGGGCCGGCGGGCACCCCACGCTGCGGCCCAGACACAAAGCCAGAGGGATTTTTTGCCTGGAGAGGCATTGGGCAGCAGGAGGGAGGCTGCTGCTCACCCTTGTTGCTGCTCTCTGCCGCTGCGCTGGTAGCAGATGCTGATGCCTCCGCAGCAGAAAGCCAGTCTCTCCCCTCTCATTCCTTTTTTCCTTCTTTTTTTTTTCTTCTTCCCCTCTGACTGATCTTAAAAAAAAAAGGCCCGGGTGGTTTAGGCTTTGTAAAACCCAAATGCCTTTTGCAGCATCAAGCCCAGATCCCATAAGTAATATCCCAGCGTTCGAGAATAAGACAGTATATGAAGTAGACGGGGAGCTATAAAGACGCTTTAAAAGGGGCAATAAAAGTTTTGGGTTTCATATCATCTTACCAAAGAAGAGAATAACAGAGAAGCAGGAAATTTCAGTAGCAGACATGACAAAGGTCACAGCACTCAGACTGCACCTTAGACGAAAACACCTACTCTTATGAAAACAGCAAGAATTTCTGGCAGGGACTCAAGAGCTCTTACAGGCAAAGCTCTCGGCAGCGCTAAAAGGTTACAAGAGACTGTTTTGTCTACATTGCTGTAAATGTTTATAATATTTCCCTGCATTTCTCTTGCAGGGGGATATCCTGCTCCAGCCACAGGGAATTCAGCCCATGCACCCTCCTCCCAGGTGTCGGGGTGCCCGGTGCGGCTCTGGCTCCGGCGCAGGGCTGATGCTGGGGTAGGGACCCTGTGCAGGTGCCCAGCTGCGTTTTGGCCCTGAGGGTGGGTGCTGGTCCCACACTGCCTACGAAGGGATGGGTGATTTGCATGGTTGGAGCAGCGTCCTGTGGGATCCCCAGAGAGAGGGGGGGAAAAAAATGACTTTGCCTGGGATTTTATTGTGTGCGATACACTTTGGGTTATTTTGTGGAACACCTGGATGCATAGCAGGTGGGAGCAGGGGCTTTCATTTACTCAGCTGGGCCTTAGCTAATGTGCCCTCCTTGTTCACACGGGGTTTTACCGGTCGTTTTTCTCTCCTGTTCAGCCCCATTAAGGCATTGCATCTCCCCAGTGCTTCACCCACACAGGGCTCTCCCCATGCCCATGCTGCCCGTGGAATACCAGGACTCGCTGCAGGGTTATGCACATCGCTGCAGCCCAGGAGGGGCCGAATAGTCATAAAATTAGTTGAGGAGCTCTGGTGCATCTGCTCAGTGGTCGCAGCAAGCGGCAAAGGGTGTGCGGAGGCTCAGAGGCTGCTGGCACTGCTGGTCAGGCTCCTGGGGAGGATCAGCACTGAGTATTTTTTTGCAGGTAGGGTAGCACACAACCCAGAGTCATGCCCAGAGTCCTCGGTGGGAGCCAGCATGGGCCTGGCTGTGCGACACCCATGCGGGCAAAACCTTGGGAAGTGACTGTGCGCTCTCAGAGACGGCTCTTGCATATAGTGCCAAGGTGCCAAAGCTCTAAAGTAGGAGTCGAAGCACTTGGAAGTGCTTTTTTTGGGATATGCTGATCGTTCCTCCTGTAGCAAAGTAATGGGGAAAGTGTTGCACGCAAACCCCCAGAGCATCTTGCAAAACGTCCCTGGGGCTGCGTGCTCAGAAAGACCTGGTGTGCTGTGTTGGTTTAGGTGCTGGTGAACCCAGAAAACTCTTTGCTAGTGCTGTCTCTGCATGCAGCTGCATCAGCTGTGCCACCGGTTGCCAGTGACTCTTGGATGCTTGGGGGTTCATAACTCATTTATGTTTTTGTTGGAAGCTCATTCGCTTTTGGTTGATGCCCCGTTGCAGGAAGTTGCTCTGATGAATGACCAGGGTGGATTTCTCTTCGAGAGGAACCCAGGCTTAATGTGGGCTTTCTGTGGACATCACTGTATATCAATACTGCTCTAATTGTCCATGACATACAGTCTTGGCGTTTATCCCAGACAGTCTAAATAAATCATACACTTCTGCTATAGTAAATACTCTGTTAGAGGAGATGTTATAGGCTTACAGCCCTTCCCTCCCTCCAGGAGCTTCTTTTTCCTGCCTCTAATTTTCCATGTACTTTCCAAACTACTGAGGCTCGCTGCAAGTGCACCTGCTACATGTGCTGCCCAGGCAGGTCTGCAAGGACAAAGTGTCCAATGTTGCAGGTCCCTCCAGGCTCGGGTGGTTGGGTGGGCAGCGGAGGGGGTGGTGGCTGTGCCCGGTGCTCTGCTTTGGGGTTGGCATCTGCCCTCAACTGAGAACAGCTGAGCCAGAAACTTTCTTGCACTGCTTAAGAAATACTGGCATCGCACACTTGCAAAATCTTTGTTAGTCTGTATTATTTACATCAAGAAAATACATAAATAAAATAGTAAATATCTCACAAAAATACAGATTCTGTTAATTGGGCGTGACAAACAAAGCCCCATGTGCGCAAGTGGGGCAAACTCACACAGAGGGGACAACTTGGGTCCCCCTGAGCTGGAGGCAGGTGACAGCCTGGGTGGTGACGTGGCCCGAGAGTGTGAGGGTTTCTTGAGGGTTTCAGCCCAAATGAGTGCTTCTCCAGTGAGAACTATGGGTATGTAGCAAACTGCAGGGGCTGATGGTGGAAAGGTGAAGACTCCAGGGAAGAAAAGCCTGGAGCGTGCATAGAGCTGATGGGAAAAGATGCTGGTATCCCAGAGGGAAATGCAGCGGGCAAGAACTTTGGTTGTGGCTGCAGCCCTCCATCACCCCAAGAGCAGAAAAGCAAGGACCCTGCTCACCCAAATGTCTCAGACGCAGCAGCAGAGCGTGGAGCAGTCCAGCCTGGCGGGGGTTCCCGCGCTCCCAGCCTTCTTGTTCTCCTTGGGCAGCAGCAGCACGAAGGCCATGGCCAAGGCGCAGTGGTAGAAGCTGTGCACGTAAGTGTAATCCCACTCCTGCAAGCAGGGAGAGCGTTAGTGAGACCCGCAGGGCCACGGGAGCCGTGGTGTCAGGGGGGGCTCTGCATTAGGTGCAAAACATTAGGTTTCTGCAAGTAGCCGAAAGGAAAGGAATTAAAAATAAAAATGCCTGAGCTTTCTGCCTCTTTTTGCTGTCAGAGAAGAAAGGGTTTCCAGCCTTAAAAAAAAATAAAAAAAATAAAGCAAAGTGGATTTAACACATTCCAATTTGCACATTTCCCAATTCTTGAATGAAGTGTTTCATTACCCCGCAAAGGACTCGGCGGCGAGGCTGGGGAGCGGGGGGAGGCGGTTGCTGCTAAGTGACATTTTTATGTTCTGCTAGAATTTGCAATTACTAAATGCTTTGAAAAATAATCCTTGGGGATGACTGTGAGGTTGTATCTAGCAGCTCCCAATACACAGAGCAGCCGTAACGGCGGGGCTGAGCGCAGGCGGGACCGGCAGCTGTGTCGGGGGGTTATCGCTTTCCCCGCACGGGACAGATGGTCCCTTTTGCGCAGGACGGGCGGACTGGCCGGCGGCGAGAGCAGAAGGTTATAAACATGAGATCAAGTGCCTCTGGGAGTCAACTGAGAGTCTTGTCTTTGGCTTGAGCCAGCTTTGGATCCGGCCATGCCTGAGTTGTATCCAGTCCCTGCCGTGGCTCGGCGAGGTGTCCTTAAGTCACCCATGCCCGGTTTCCAAAAAACCCCGCTTGCATATCACAAAACCATTTTGAGCACCATTTATGGCTGAAGAAAGAGCGGTTCGTGTGCTCACCACTCGCTTAATGAGGGGGAAAGAGAGAAAGCACAACCCTACACGTCCCTCACTGTCCCATCTGTCCCTGTCCACACCACAGCTAACGGAATAGGGGATGGGGACAAGAAGAGAGGGACCCTCCTCCCTGTCATCGGACCCCGGCAGGCCAACCCTGGAGACCAACATCTGAGGTGGGTTTTGCCCAGGGCTGGATTCAGCACAGCAGTGTGAAGCGAGGGGGGTCTCCTGTCTTGGTAACATCTTTTACACCTTGTGAAGTCAGAGTGCTCGAGTGCGCAAACGGGTACCTCAAAGAAGAACCTCAGCATCAGTGCTAATGCCCCGAAACAGAAACCAGGACCGATTTGTTGAGTGTAGACGCTCTTGTCTGGATAGAGTCCTTTCTTCTCTTTCATCTTTTGTAGCTGGAAGGAAAGAGAGAGCACACCAACGGTATTCACCTGGTTTTAGCTGGCTGTTCCACTTCCAAAAGATCCCATGAATGCTGAAATAAACTCATGCAAAGCCCACAGACCATGCAAAGCACCTCTGCCTGCAGGTTGCAACGGGTCCTTCTGCTTCACTCCCGATCACGATGCTATTTTCTTACTATTCAGCCCCAAAGCCAGCATCTGCTGTGTGTGGCACACACGCCGCGGCACCGTGCCCGACTCTCCCAGGACCTGCCAGCCAGATTCAGGCAGATTCCTTCCCACTTTATCACCACATTTTATGCACACCTTCCACTGGTTCCGGGGCAGTTTACCAAACCCCTCTGCCTCCAAGTAGTTGTAAAAACTCCATAGATACGTTCCTCCTGATTAGAAACGCAGGGACAGGAGATATGGTAGATTGCTTAGACCAATTGAATCCGGCATTTATCACAAGGGCTGCTTGCTGGCTGCCTGCTTTCTGCCTGGGTTCAAAGAGAAGCACTGTTTAATCACCACGAGGGCCTCTGCTGCAAAAGCTGGACCTCGAGGAGGAAACTGCAGGCACAGGTCAGAGCCCTCCGTGCAGAGCTCAGCCCCTTCCCCACCACAAGCATCCTGCAAAGCCCCTGCACTGTACCCTTCCCTACGTACCCATTTCACGGTTATCACCAGGACGGCTGTCCCGATGGGTCCCGAGTAGACGCCGTAGCCCCAGCGGTCGTGGTAGATCCTCACGGCGATGGTGAGCACGCCGAACATGACGAAGGTCGATCTCTTTGGCTCATCAAACTCTGCCAAGGCTGTGTAGCACCGAGCACAGGGAACATCAGCTCACCCACCCCCTTCCTTGGCTGCTGCCCTGTAGCCTTGCTGGGGTCTGTCCTGTCTGCCCTGGGGCTCTCAGCACTGCGTCCAGGGCTGGTTTGCCCTTGTTGTGCCTCGCAGCTGGGGAAACTGAGGCAAACGGGGGCAAAGTGAACCCTGAGTAATAGGTCTACTAGCTGATTTTAGGGGTGTTGCGTTCAGTGTTGCACGCAGGAGCTAAAGGAGATTTCCTTCTTGTATTTCCCTTTCCTGCCTTGTCGGAGAGGATAATAAAGCTGCTTCAATTCTATGAGCCCATCATCGGCTCTTGGGCTCATCCTACATCCCCAGCTTTCCCAGACTTGCCGGCTCACCCCAACGTAGCCTCCGTCACCCATCGTCCCCCTCAGGTAGGACCGCGCCGGCCGGTGCGATGGGGACGGGGCTGCCTGGTCGTGCCGGCACCTGCCTGAGGTTTGCAAGCTGGAAGTCGCCAGCGTGAGTAAATTATTAGAGGCTTTTGTTTAGCACAGAATGGGGTAATAACTGATAAAAGTTATGGATCCCAGTGGGCTCCATGCTTTTCCAGCTCGCACAGCTGTGTTATGGCTGTCCCGGATTTGCATTCCGGGAAGCGTGCCCGAGGGTCTGTGTCCGCACATGTGCGCTCGTGCTTTACAAGCCACAGCGAGAGGCTTCCCTGGGCTTCAGTCACCACACCTTCCATGTCCTTGGATCGTGGTTTTATAAGGAGTTTGGCTAAGGGATAATGTCCGCATTTTAATCTCTGTTTTTCCCTGCGGGTCAATATTTTAAACATCGGAGTCCGGGATGTGTATTTTTTGCAAGGTTTTTGAATGCAGTAATGAAGCAATCAAGTCGAATTGTGCTGCGAGGAGCCAAAATGTCTGGATGGGCTCTGACCTACCCTGACACTGCTGCTATCTACTGCAAAAACCCTTGGAGATGATTTTCGCTGCCTTTTCTAGCCAACTCTAGGGAGAGTGCCATGGACAGTGTGGGAGCTCACCTTGGGAACCACGCTTTGGGGGAACACAAAAATTTCTAAGGTTAATATATTCCCCTTTCATTTTTCCCCGCACGGAGGATTTATCCTGTTGCGTGCCCTGGAAAGGGATGCCGCTGTGAAGGGAGGAGGGATGGAGCTGTGACCGGTGGAACGGGTGCTGCTCCACAGCTCCTGGAGCTCCTCAACCCAAGAGCCAGAGGTCTTGCACCATCACTGGAGCCCTGAGCGGCAGAGGGGAAAGTCCTTGCTAGAGCTTTGGGGCTGTGCATCAGCATGGTGACCCCAGCTCAGCACCAGAGGCCTGGGGACCTTGCCTGGCTGGAGTGGGACTTGGTGTAGAGCTGGTAGAGACTGTCCAAATCTGCTGAGCAAAGCCTTTGCTGTTGGAAAGGACTGTCCCCTCCCCGTTCCCTGCTCTCTTCTCTTGTCAGAAATATGTCTTTCCAAACAAAACGTTGACGAAGTGAGAAACTGATAGGTTTGAAGTTTTCTTCCTTCTTTCCTACTGTCAAATTTATTTTTATTTCTATTGTACCTTATTCAGCAGCAAATGAAGAACCGAGTGAGAAGAAAAAAAAGAGAGTGAAGGGAATGTGGGAAAATGAAAACTGAGTAATACAGCAGAGGTCAGGAGTTTTAATAAAAAGGAAGTGAAATATATTTCTGCTTTTTCTAAGAAGATCTAGTATTTCCCATCAGCCCAGCCCAGGCTTTTGATAAACTAGGAAGATACATTTGTTTTGACTAAACCACTTTAATTTAAGTGCTACCAAGGGAAGTGGCAGATTCTGCTTTTCTTAATGCCCCCAAGTCAGGACAGGACAAACCAATGGGCTCAGGATGGGGAAAAGGAGGAGAAATGAGAGATTCTCCGCCCTGTGAGGACTCAGACTGTCATCTCACAGTACTGTCCTGCCTTGAACTAAAGCACAGGGCTGCATGCGTTACTTGCCAATCTGAAATAAATAATCCTGCTGTCGTAAGGACATGCAGAAGAGCTGGGGAAGGCAGAGGAACACCCGACTAACACAAACACCAGGCGCCAGAGCTCTGTTTATCTCCAAGAGTAAAACATCCCCAGCCACCACTCAGGACAGCTTTCATGTGTGTCTGGACCCCACGGAGCACGATGACTTTCCGAGGCACGAATGATATAAAAATGGATTAAACCAGAGCACAGGCTGACTTCCATCAAAGACAGTCTCAAACCTAAGTCTTGTTGATGGGAGCTCAAAGTCAACATCATTTCTGGGGGCTGCAACCGCTAACTGTCCCACCAGCCATGCTGACAAATCCCACCTGACCTGCAAATGCTGGTGTTCTGTAGGAACCACGACAGACCGGTGCTTACCCATCAGGGACACCCAGATGGACAGAGCTGTTCCATAGATGCTGAAGTACTCCAGGATATCGTAGCGCATGAAGCACAGCACTGATAAGCCGGGGCCGTCGCAGGCATGGAAAATCTATTTAAAAAAACCCCAAAACGTTAATGAAGCTGGTTCATAGAATTAGGGAATGGTTGGAAGGGTCTTTAAAGATCATCCAGTTCCAACACCCTTGCCATGGGCGGGGACACCTCCCACTGCCTAGGATTGCTCAAAGCCTCATCCAGCCTGGCCTTGAACACCTCCAAGGATGGGGAAGCTGCAGCTTCTCTGGGCAACCTGGGCCGGGGCCTCCTACCCCACAGGGAAATATTTCTTCCTAAGATCTCATCTAAATCTATTCACCTACCCACAGACTGCTAAGGTACAATAAAATACTTCTGGGTTTATCAGTTTCTTTGAAACAGCCTTTTGATGGCTGTGGAGAGGATGTCCAGCCAGGAACAGGACAGTCTCATACATCCCAGGATTACTGATGTGCAGTAATGAATATATTTGAGATATAAAATCACCGTTCCCAATTGCAAATATCCTGAGAATCAGCATTCTTCTCTCTTAGTACAAATTATTTGTGGTTGAGCTTTAGTTTGCTTCTTGCTCTGTGCCAGAATTTGCAATCTGATGACCAAGCTGCTTTGAGCCGAGCTCCAGGCGGCGTGGGGATGTCCTCTCCAGCAGAAGGAGGACACTGAGGTTATGGTTCTAATTGCGAAAGATTCTTGTAAAACAATTCAAAATGAGTGTCCTGATGAAATGCGTAGAGTTGCCAGGTCACTGTCCAGGCTAAATAGAGTCTGAATACTGGGGAATTCACTCATTAGCGCATTCCCTTAAAAGCCGCTGGTTCCTGCCCATTAGCTCATTGATTAGGTTACTTGCGAAAAAAAAAACCCCATTGTCATGCAACATAGATGCAAACCAAGCCAAGAGAAATTTTCCAGTGCAGTCAGGGGAATGCTCCCAGTGTTTGCCTGGCGCTCGCTCTTCCCTCCGAGCGCTCAGCCCTGCGAGTTTTCTAGTGGTAGCACCAGTGTGCTTCGCTGTTTCTGAAGAAGTCCCTTCACCGCTTGGCCGGACGCCCTTGGAACAATCCTCGCTGTCATGGCCCAGCAGGGTTGCTGATGTTATTTATAATGGGAATTGCTGCAAGCCCTTTGGCTCGCCGTAGTTTCTAGAAAAGATTGCACCATGGCTGTAATTCTTTTCTCTGCTTGAGGTTGGGTTCGAGGAGTCTGGAGACGGGGGGGGGGGTGGTGGTGGGGAAGAAAGGGTGAAAGACAAAGAGTGTGTTTCTGGCCGGCGTCGCAGCACTTGTCTGCGATGGACATATGCTTTCACTGCACTGATGAGGTCTCTGGGGGAGGAGGAGATGCTACAAGAAAGGCAACAGCAGCAGCTGCTGCCCTTCCTACCCCCTCTACCATGCTGGCAGCTGTCTTCCCTTCTCCACGCACAGATATTTCGCCTCTTCAGTCTCTTCCGTGAGGACCTGTTCCACCTCCCATTGAAACGTGCCAATTTTCCTATTGACTTCTCAGGGAGGTGGGCCAGACGCAAAACTGGTGCAAAATGAAATCGTAGATGTCTAGCTTCCCTGGGGAGCTTGGGGGGCTCAGCTGGGATGGTTTTATTAACTAGCCCTGTGGATTTTGTGAAACCGGCAGAATTTCACCCCCAGCGTTGTGCTTTGATTAGAGATTCAAATGGTGGATCCTTAGGAATAAGAGACTGGCCTGGCCAGAAGGGCTTTTCACATCAGGAAGGTCTTTTATCTACTCCCCGCCTTGGTTTGTCTTGCTCCGTACGAGGGATGTGACAATCCTCATGGGATGCTTTGAGATGGGTGGGGAAGAGAAGTAAATGCAATATTGACTGCATGTTGCCGGGCTATTTTCTCCGTATTCTTTGGCAAAGTGTCATTGTGGGGTTAAATACATGACTTTTCCCAGTATAAATGCTGCTTTAGGTGCTCAGCCCAGCCCGTGTGTGTATGAAGGCACTTAGCAGCAATACAAAACGTAGGGCAGCGTACTGCCATGAGTAGGATATGAATTCTTTTGTATACGTACAGACAACCGACTTTCTCCACTCATCATTCCCATGCGAGGGAAGGCAGGGCTATTCTGAGCCTAGTGAGACACACATTTGCAAACAACTCTGCCAGGGTGGAGGGTTAATAATTGTTTTTCTTGATAGCTCAGCACCATGTAAAACATGCTTTTCCCAGTGCAGAAACACCCCCGACTCCAGCATCGCTCCCATCACCAGTCAGCGATTGCAAAATCAATAATTGGACTATGTGCTTTTGGCTAAAAAGACAAAAGCATAGCAAGACTCTGAATACAATTTAAAACCCCCAATTCAGCATGGTCACTTACCAGCTGTAAAACAAAGAGAAAAATCAGCTCCAAAACACTGCGAGTCCATCAAGTTGCTTTGCACTCAGACCCTCTCCTTAACCACACAAGCATAAAACACAATTACATCCATGCAAGGCCACCCCTTAGGGCATCCTGAACTGAAAAATCAGCTATTCAGCACCATGTGCAGTGGGAAATCACTGAAAATGGATATTCTGGGGGTAACGTTGGCTGCTGTTGGGTGAGATCCAGCTACCCGTCCTGGTGGAGACCCCATGCTGGGGACATTCAGGGGTAGGAAACACACAGAGAGGGAGTTATGGAGATAGCTTACCGCCACGAAAAACATGGTGAAGAAGTAAACCATGGCTTCCATGTGGAAGCGCCTCTTGGCTGCGATGCTGATGGTGGGGAGGAAGACCAAGGTGCTGATGGTGGGCAGAAGGAGCTTGGCCACCAGCGAACCCATGGGTGCCTTGCGGTCCAGCGGCTCCAGGGGATGGGGTCTCTGCGAGTTGGATGGTGACAAGGGAGAAAACAGCCGTGGTGAGGGTGTTTTAAAGTTTAAATGCCCTGCCCTGGCTGTAGATAGGGAACAGCTGCTGCTGCCACAGCCGCCCCCTTCGCTCCTGTCTCTCCCCAGGGTTGGAATTCTTGATACAGCCGGCACCTCCCAGCAGCAGATGCTCTGTGCCCTGGTATTGCCCTGGGTGTTTCTAAAGGAGCGAAGGGGAATGTTGTCCTTGCACGCCTTGCGCTGGGTGTTGGATCCGTGTGCACAGTGGGTGAGGACTGCGTGTTTGCTTGCTCCCCATGACGGCACCACAACTCTGCACCAAGCCTGGGTCGGTGCTGCTGGATGGTGGGGAAAACTCATCCATGGCTCCGTGCTGACACAAAGTAGGGAAGAACTGGTACAGGGCAGGTACCAGGGGGATGTAAAACAGCAAGATGTATCCTGCTACATATGCCGTATCTGAGAAATACACCCCAAGCTCCAAATGTGCCTTTTATTCCCCAGCGAGGGCAAACCAGGAGTGGGTGGCCCTGCTCTAGTGGAGCACGGGCGCCGGGGAGCTGGCATGATGCAGGATCTAACGCCTGCTACACGTGCCTGTGTGCCCTCGTGTGTGCTCGGGTAGAGTTAAATGCAGTTAAGTTTCTCAGCCGGGCGCTCAGGCTTCCCAGCACGGACACCTCCAGGAGATCTGTCTGAAATTCAGGAGCTGAGAGTCTCTGAGGTGGAGGAATTTGAGCAGAGCACCATGCGGCGCGGAAAAGCAGGAGGAAAGGAGACCAAAAGCCAAGCAGCGTTTGGGCTGCTAATCCACTCAGTGGCTTCTCTCTTTTATTATGACTTTTTATTATATCTCTGCTGCTCCCCTCCTGAGTTAATATCTTTTCCTTGGAGCCTTGCAGGGATTCTCAGCATCTTTTCGGTACAGCTGTTCCCTGGACGCAGGGAGCAGGAATGCTATGCTTAAGCAACAGCCTTTGTGGTTGTGGGTTTGGGGAGGAGGCTTCGAGCTGAGATATGAGCCACCAACTATTTCTGAGGCCGATCGGATGGGCTCCCCTGTGCCTCGGGAGGGGATCCGGTGGAAAGGCAGGCATGCACGGAGGAAAAATGCTTTTTAAGCCACTCCAGCCAAGTTGGAAAGGGCTCTGGGAGGGGGACAACGGGGGTGTTGTGTGTGCAAGGAGAATGGCACGACAGCATTAAAGCACTGACCCGAGAGGGCTGTGCTGCGAGCCTTCCCCGGGCACAGCTGAGATGAGGTGGATAGGGCTCCTGTTTTGAGTTGATTTTGCAGGAGCCATCCGCGTTCCCTGGCCGGCTGCAGGCAGCATCCCTCCGCAGAGCAAAGGAGCTCCACGCTCCCCACACCACGTCTCCAGCCACCCTCCTGCCTGGATAAGCCGTAAAAACTTCCCGCAAATCCTTGCAAAACTGAATATCCACCAATAAATAGTGAAAAAATCTAGTGTCCCTATTAACCATGAAAATTAATCCCTCCAAGCCAGCACATAAATACCCTGCTTCTCCCCAGGCATCCAGCCCTGAGTGGGAAGCAGAGCCAAGCACCAGCATGCCCTGAAGTACCCTGTTCCTTTTCTGCGCCATATCCTCAGACATATCCGTTATTCCATGTTTTTCTTGCATGAGCTGCTTGGACCAAGGAAGATGCTCAGGACCGCCGTGTGCTGCATGGCAGAGCTTCTCTCCAGGGGGGTTTCGAGTGGGGTTGGGGTCGGCTGGTTGCACAAACCACTCTGGATTCCTAGGAAAACCACCTCTGCCCTGCTTCTGTGGCAGCGAGGTTGGTGTCAGAGAGACAAAAGCACAGCACAAAATTTGTTAGTGAGGCCAAACTTCCACGTCTGGGTGCAAACCAGCGCCTCACACCCTCGTAGGACCATTTGCAAGGACAGGGCAGTCGTGCAACAAGCCAATATTTGCCGGGACACGCAAGGGTGGTGGCTGTGCAACAAGCCAAACGGCATCAAATGAAAAGTATGATCAAACCGTTGTTAACTGCATCCCCCTCACCCCCATCCTTTATCCAAAGTCTAGCTGAAGCCCACTGGAAAGGAAACCCCGTTGGCTGCTGGATGCAGCAAGTGCCAGCGCTCCCTCGAGCAGCGAAGTGTTGGAGCTCTCAGGAGCAAGAAAACATTCCACAGGTTGTTGGTTTCTTTCTTTTTTTTTTCTCTCCCAGCTGCACACCCTGGGCTGGCGTTTGGTTTGCAGCCAGCGCTGTAGGCATAGAGGAAAAAAAAACCCACCCTGGCTCACACACGTGTTCCAGCTATTACTGCAAAAGAGACCCCAAAGTGAAGTGGGAGGCAAGGGGCAGGCAGGTGGTGAGCTCCTGTCGGGAGCTGCTGCTTAAAAGGTCTTTGTTCAGGCTGCAAACAAACCACAGCGCTAGACGTGGGCTTTGCAAACCTTCCTGGGAAGGAACCCAAGTAACAAAGGGCCAGGACTTTGTTCCTTCTCTCCTAAACAGGTAGGAAATGTAGAAAGAGCAAATTTCAGCTCCTGCATTTAAGCGCTTCTGGAAAGCAAATTTTAAATCTACATTCCACAGGGCTAATTTTGTGTGGACCAGAGTGCTCGCAGGAACAGTGATATATATGGCTGAAAATTGGTTCTCAGATGCCAAAACCAGGTTCTGGTATGCTCTCCTGGATCCTTCCAGGCTAACATTAACCATGGCTTTCTGTAAGCACTTCAACCCTCTCAACTCAGACATTGCAGTGGAGAGACATAGATAGTTTTGTTCTATTTTTAATATGAGGGTGGTAGTTTGGAGCAGTTCGTGTTGGTACAGAGGAGGAGGGATCTCTGCTGGTTTATTGAGAGTATATTCTCCTTGAGATAAGCGTGGGATGATCTTTCATCTGTGTCACGTAGGCAGTAGTGGAATTGAAAGCTGCTCCTTTGTGTGTCCCCATTTACTGCCGGCTTTGAAATAATGGTGATAACAGCACTGAGACGGAGAGTCAAAGTTGCAGCTTCGGTATGGACTTGCAGTTTGCACTACGAGCACTGGTGTGAGCAGGTACGCACGGACGGCTGCACCTACTCAGTGCTCGCTGCAAAGTGTTAGTTACCGCTTCCAGAGGCTGATTTTTGGTAATGCTTTGATTCCTGCCTTCTGGACTTAGGGAATAACAGCGAAAAGCTGGATGTGGTGTGGTTTCAGCAGGACAATGGGCAAGAGCTGTGGCTCTGGAGCAGCACAGGAAGCCTCAAGGAGTGATTTGATGGGCACAGCACCATTCAGCTAGCGAAGATTTCTTGTCTTTTTGCTGCTCTGCCTTGAGAAGTCGACCAAGAAACACGGTGTGAAAGGGACTGATGCAAGCACGGAGCTTCCCTGCCCAGCTGGAGAAGGGACGGCTGTAGCACCCGGATAAAATACCTCTTATCACCTACCGCAGACTGCGATCAGAGCCCTGGTGTGATAGTGCTTTCTGGATAACTGAAATCCATATGTGGGCCCTGGCACGAGGGAACAGGAGCCCAATAAACACAGAGCCACCAGCTGCGCCTGAGCCCCTCGCGTGGCCGGCGCTGCAAACCCAGCGCTGATCGACGGCGGCTCTCGCCTGCTCCCGTCCCAGCCCTGCCAAAGCACCTGCATCCTCCTTTTTTTTTTATTAGTGGAATAAATTGCCATTTAAAATATCCATTCTCCGTAAGGCCTGGCCCCATTTTAGGCAGCTTTAGCTGAATACTCACCCTTAAAAAAAAATCCCCCTTCCCGTCTCCTTGTTGAATAAACCTATTATGTATATTCCCTGCAGGTATCCCTGCTCTTTTATTCCTTAGGGTTTTTTTTTTCACTCTTCCCTTCTTTTCTACCCTGTCATGGCTTATTACAAATGGTGAGAACATCTCTTTTCTCATCACCAGGTTTCCATTGCTCGTACCCTTCGGGGTGTCCTGGCTGCTCGGGGTGGCCATCCTACTGCTAAATTGGGGAGGGCAACGCAAGGGTTTACTGCTCGTTTCACGGTGTTTAATGAGTTTTTTTTTACAGTCGCAAGTCCTGGAGCCCAGTAACGATGTGAAGGTCTCAGCTCTCGCCTTGTTGGTCAAAAGAAGTCATTTTCTGAAGAGAAAAGCTTGAAGTCGTGATGCTTCAAGGCTCAAAATTCAGAAGGGAATGAAACCAGTCTTAAGGTTTTGGGGCGTCTGACTCATGATTTTTGAATGCCTGTGGTTGGCAGTGCTGCATAGCTGATGTCCCTCAGCACAACACTGCACAATTTCTGTCTGAGACTCATTCCATTAGAAGAAAAGGCTTTGTACTTTTTTTTTTCTTAATTAATCGTTGCATAGCTAGGATTTCGAAGCGAGCCTCACTTTCTGGAAGCTCCAGGAATGTGTACTCTTTGGGGACAGGTAAAACTGAAGTGAAAGAAATCTGCAGAGAAAAAAGAGGCTTTTAAGACCGTACCTGGGGTCGCTGGGGTCACTTGCGGTGTTCAAACTGCCCAGAGGTATTTTTTAATGGGAATCTGATGGTGAGAACAGCTTGGTGGCTTTGGCTTCTTCACTTTGACCCAACATTCTGGATGAAACCCTCACACTAACATGCTATAAATCACTGCTCTCCACATCGCATGGAGGCACGCAGAGATGGAAGCGCCTTGCCCAACACTGCGCCGTAGGTCACTCTGCAAGGGACTGCGACTGTCTCTAAAGGACGCTTTCTTTGGTCTCCTCATGCTTGTTTGAGTCACTTAGTGGTAGACCATAGAGATGACTCTTGAGAAGAAGGTAGGGCTGGTTGCCAGGGCTTTTTTCAGGGGCTTTGCCACATTTTGATCCCCCTGGCAATGTCCCAGCCATGCAGGGCCCTCACCCACTCCATGGCTGGTTTAAATCTGCCCAATCCATGCTGGGAATGCCTGGAAATAATGCGTGCAGCTGTGCAGAAGTGTTGAGCAAACGGTCCCTTCTGTAGGCAGCCTTAGAAAAGAAGAATATGTGTTTAGTGATCTTGCCCTCGAGCAAAGGTGAAGCTGCTGGGGGGTCCTGGGCCAACAAATTCTAGACCACTCTGCTGCTCCTCCTCCAGCTTGTTTCTCCTGGACCCGAGCAGGGATTTTGGTGGGGCTGGCTATGACAGAGCCATCCTGTCTGCCACGCTGTCATGAGGGTTGAGCCAGAAAAGGGCTAATTTTGCTGGAAAAGCAGTGCTGGAATGTTGCAGCCCATGGCCGGGCTGGTCCATGGCTCTGGTTCACTGAGAGCAGGTCTTGTGGTACACTGTTCATGGAGGACCTGCTCTAGGATTGCCAAGCTCGAGGCTTGGCAGCGGCAGGTCTCAGCTTCGGCAGTTTGGAGGGACGGTGCTTGAGTTGGGGTGAGAAGGTGTCCAGCGATGGGGACCACAGCGAGATGGTCGATGTCTTGTGCCTGGATCGGAGCTTACAATCGCTCTTTGCTCCACATCAAGGATGGAGGTTCTCCTACTGCAGCAAAACCTGTCCAGGCAAAGAGACAAACCCCCACCCTTCTCAGGGTGAGAGAGGGCCCGATCCTGCAAATTCCAGAGTGCCTCCACTTGGCTTAGAGCCCCGGCTCCTGCTACGCAGAGACAGTGCCCAGCCCAGCACTTTGTTGAACTCATTTCAGCCAAGGAAACTCCTTTCCTCTGCAGGCACTTCTCCAGCAATCCAGCAGCCAGTCGTCGGCGACTCTCTCCCGGCTGGAAGAGGTTATTTTGGAGTGTCTGTCACTCCTTTTATTTGCACTCTGAATTATGCACGGCACTGGTTTTGGATGGAAAGCCTGGCAGCTGCCTGCTGGGATGGCTGCTGGGATTCTTTTGGGGTGGCCGGTGAGGTAAGAGCCCACTGCAGGGACGGGCATCGCGCCAGCGGCTCCCAGACTCCTTGTGCCATGCTCAGAGCTGAATGTGCAGCGCCACGACCACAGGGCTGCCTGGCTGAAGGGTGAGATGCAGGGCTGGCTCAGGGACCCTTACCCAAATCCTAAATTCCCCTGGGTAAGTCCCCTACGAGCCGCTAGCCACCGTTCCTGGGTGGGAAAGCCTCTCACTGTCCATGCAGGTGCATCTTGTCTGAATTTACCCCAAGCCAAAAAGCAGTAAATAACATCTGCAAGTCATTTCTAACGCTTATGCCAAAAACTAAGAGATAAAAACGCTGTCGTCTGAGCTCGGCCATCTGTGATTAATGCCGTACCTGTCGGCAGCCTCAGACGCAGCACCCGCAGCACCCGGGCTTTGGGGACCGCACTGGTCCTGGGGGTTTGGGGTGGTGGGAGCAGAGGCTGGTGCAGAGTATTGGACCCATGGGGTTTGGACAGAAGCTCATGTTTTGGATCTACTCTTCCATGCATATTGTTTTCGGGGCTGTTTTTGCTCCCGACGAGGCTATGGCATTGCTCCTGCTGATTTCACGCGGACGGGCCGGGGCTGCGTAAGCCCCGCTGCTGCAGCCAGGGATAACACTGCGTGATTTATGGGAGCAATCAGTTGCCACTAGGAGCTGGTTAGGAATTTTCCGATGAAATGGGGATTGCGTCAGAAACCGCTGAGTCATCTCAACTGTTTCATAAAAAAAAAAAAAAAAAAAAAAATCCTTTGGCTTTGATAAACTTTTGGTGAAGCGCAGAGACCGAATGTGTCTCGCCTGCTGCCGGTTCCCCCAGTGCTTGTCTCAGGGACAGCCTTCCCTGACCATCCTTCTTTCCTTCCCGTGGTGCTCCTCAGTCCTGGGGCATCCCTGGAGCAGTAGAGGGTGCAGGGTCACCCGAGGATGGGGTGTCCCAGGGTGTAACCTCCTGCCAAACCCCAGGGCTGGTGGGAGAGCTGGGGGGATGCTGGGGCTCACAGGGATCCAGGCTGCTCTGGAGTTTTCAATGTGAAATATCTTCATGCTCTTAAAACCTCTCGTGTTCAGACTTTTCCCTCCTGGTTGTTCCAAAACGGAAAGGGTTTTCTCCTGTGTGTCTCGGGCTGGGATATTTTGAAATGCAGAAGTTGGGTGAACTCAAGTGCTAAATTTTCCCAGTGTCCTGGTCACAGCCAACCGATGGAAAATTGAAAGTTGCAAATCAACCTCGCTGGGTAAATTAAAACAGGCTGGCAGACGTTTAGCCAAACAGAAAAGGAGACTTCATTTCCCATGTAAATTTTTTGGGATGGATTCTCCACTCAGCTTCACAAAGCCATCGCTGGCAGGTCTGAGTCCAAATTAACAACACCATGGACCCGTAACAATTCCTTGCACGGTGCTGAGAGCTGTGCAGGGATCTGTGCCCCGTGGTGGGAGCACAGCCCAAGGCGCTGCAGATGAGAAGTTCCTGGCCCTTGGCAAATGGTGACGGGGCTGAACGTTGCCACCACGGGCCAGGAGCCACCGGTGGCGACAACCAGAGTAAACTTTAAAGATTGCCTTGGGTGCAGACCCAGTGTGTGCGGTGTGGTGCTCTGCTGGGAGCACTGGTTTTGCCCTGTGCAGGGCAGGTCTGGAGGGGAAGGAGAAAAGGTTTGAGCTGAAGCATCTATAGTGATGGAGGGCATCATTCAGGTGTGCTGCTCAAAGCTGCTGGGATCATAGACTCATAAAATGGTTTGGGATGGAAGGGACCTTAAAGATTATCCAGTTCCACCCCCTGCCATGGGCAGGGACATCTCCCACTGGATCTGGGTGCTCCAAGCCCCATCCAACCTGGCCTTGAACACCTCCAAGGATTGGGCAACTGCAATTCCTCTTGGCAATCTGGGCCAGGGCCTCCCTGCCCTCATAGCGAAATATTTTTTCCTTATATCTAACCTGAATCTCCCCTCTTTCTATTTAAAGCCGTTATCCCTTGTCCTCATCCACCAATGCTCTAACCCATCACAGAAGGCCACCAAATTTATCAGGCACGATTTGCCCTTAGTGAAGCCATGTTGGCCCTCACCAATCACCTCCTTATTTTCCATGTGCCTTAGCATAGCTTCCAGAAGGATCTGCTCCACGGTCTTACCGGGGAACAGAGGGTGAGATTGGCCTATAGTTCCCAGGTTTTCCTTTTTTTTTCCTTTTGTGGCCACCCTTCAGTGTGTGTGGGGAGGGTGTGAGAGGGAAGATGTGTTACAAGGTAGGTGAGGTCTCTCAACCACACGTTAGACGAGAAGATAGCTGCGAACAGACAACATATATGGTATATAGGTTACATAGATCGCATCTTTTACGCCGGAGGCTTTTCTCTCACTCTCACACACGCTCACACGCACAGATCAGACACGGCTGTCCCTGATCTCATCCAAACCAGCCCTCCACGCTCACCAAGCCCATTTTCTCACCATCACCAATTCTCCTGCCCGGCAGAAAACTGCTTCAAGCAGCACGACTGACGCTGAGCCATAGCGAATGCCACCAAAAACCACAGGATCATAGGGATTCGTTTGATTTTTCAGCAGACGGTGCGCTGAACCCCCTAACAGGCGGTACCCAGGGAGCCCCCCCCGCCCTCCCAGAGGCAGGATGCGCCCCGCGGTGCCGCCGGGGGTACCGGGAGCATCGGGGCCACGGTGATGGGCGGGAGGGCTGGGGGCAGCAGGTATACCCCCGTCCATGCCCGGGGGTGCCCGTGCAAGGCAGGAGGCGTTGGGAATGCACGCATGCGGGCTCCCCTCGCCTATCCTCGTCCTTCCCTCCCGGTTTCCCCGCAGGAAACCGGCTGGCGCCGGGGGAGGCGAGGGGTTAACCGGGGTGGGGGCACCCCGGGCCGAGAGGTGTGAATTCCGCCCTCTTTTTCCCCCCGCTCCTCATCCTCCACATCTCCCCCCTTCATCCTCCCCCCCCCCCCCCCATCCTCCCCCCTCCGCTATAAGAGCTGCCGGCGCGGGCTGGGGGGAGGCACTGCGGCGGCTCCTCCTCGCTGGAAGCCCCGGCGCTTTTGGCTGCCCTTTGAAGTCGGAGAGGGAGAAGGAGGGAGGGAGCGTCTGGGGCTGCTGCTGCTGCTCCTGCTGCTGCTCCTTCGCTCCGAGCCGCCGCCGCCACCGCCGCTCCCAGCGCCCATCCCCGCAGCATCCATCCCCCCCCTACCCGGCTCCGGAGCATCCATCCCCCTCCTGCCCGGCCCCGGAGCATCCAGGTACGGCCCTTCCCGGCCCCGAGGGGTTTTTTTTTGTTGTTTTTTTTTTTCCTCTTTCTCCCTGCTGCGTTGGGACCGAATGCCGGTGCGGCTCAGCCGCTCCCGGGGGACGCGGAGCTCCAGCGGTCCCTGCTCCGCGCTGCTCGCAGGCGACATCCCTTCCCCCGCCTCTTTAATCTGTCTTCTATTTAACCACGCAGCTCTGCCCGGCTCTAGGATAAACTCTGAGCGAGCTCTGTTATTGGCTTTGAGTCAGAAGTGTCTGGAAGCCTTAATGAAAACCAAGTGTTAAGGCAAGTCGCAGCCACCTGTCCCCGGCATCCCCAGCCAAGCGCCTTGGGCTTCCATTAATCAATGGATTTGCCTCTTGGAAAGAGGCTTTTGCATGCGGGACCTCAACCCTGGGGCCATGGCAAAGCGGAGATGGGGACCTGGAAGCCCTCTGGTAATTTCCCCTAAGCCAGATAGCAAAGCTGTGCCGGCAATTCTGCCTTTCCAAACCTGCCACAAAAAGCCCTTTGCGAGAAGGAGAAAAAAAAAGGTGTAGGAAAGAAGCTCTTTATGTTGCAGGTCTGCAGTCCTGCCCCTTCTCCCCAGGAGCAGCCCCTCTCCTGCCCTCCTCCTTCCCAAAGATGCTGGCTGGTTACTTTTCAAGGGAAATTAGCTTAGGGGAGAGTGTTGGTTTTTGGGTTTTTTTTTTTTTTTCTCTTTCTTACAGACATGAGCTGCTTTGATTGCCTGGAAGCATGATTTCCTGAAACCTGCTCCTTTCTGGCTCTTGCAGTGAGGTTCACAATAAAATGTATTGTGGTTTTGAGCTGGGTATTATTTAAGAAAATGCCATTCTGGGTTACTCTCTTTCATGAGGCAGATGGAGAAAGAGATGAAAGGCTGACACTTGGGATAATTCATTTCTGCTCTTTAATTGTGGGTGGTTTCTATAAGAACAGGCTTCTTCTCTGGGAATCGGTGGGAATTGGAGTGGAACAAATGAAAAAAAAGAAAAAGAAGGGCTGTTAATCGCATTTTTTTGTATATGAAGCCTTTCATCTCATTCTTCTAGGAGCAGTTGTGTAAATGGGGATATTTAAATGCACTGCTTTTATGGATCTAGAGACACTTCTTGTTACTGGCTGCCTCTTGTGCGGTGCTTGCTTTGGTGTAAGCCGCGCTCCCTTCCAAGGCAGGCTTGGAGCCTCAGCTCCGTGCTGGTGGTATCATGCACAGCCACTGGGAACCAGCGTGAAGTTGTGGTTTGGAACAGAGCAGCTGAGCTGGGATGTGAACCTGTACCGTGTTAATGCTTCCATTAATTAAATGTAACTTCAGGATATATAACTGCGGTCATTGGTGTTTGGTGTCACTTAGCTGACCGGGAACGCTGAAGAAGACTTGTGCTGTGTAACCCAGGCTGCAAATCAGCCTCTGCTCTCGAAGGGTGGTGGGGCTGGGTGGGAGTCTTTCTTAGCACAGTGTTTGCTTGCTTTCTAGGATGAAGATATCTAAGTGGAAGTGGAGCAGCATCTCCATCAGTGTGCGGTCCCAGCTGAAAGGCACCCTGGCCCTTCTTCTCGTGGGCAACGTTGCCTTTGTGATAGCTCAGGTAAGTATGGTGCTGTGCTGGGAGTCTCTGGGCTTTAAAATGATGTGGTGGCTGGGATGGGTAATCCCTGGGACTGGAACTGGGCTGTGCGTGTGTCAGGTCTCCAGCAAATGCAAGGATGTATGGCTTGGCATAACTCCTTAGTCTGGGCTTAACCTAAGTTGTGGTGAAGAGGGTACACAGATCACTACCAGAGCTCTGAAAGGCCATGGACTGCTCTTGGGTGAGCACTGCTTCCTCGATCCCTGTGGTGGTTGTGGTTTTTATTTACTTTGCATGGAATGTTCTTGTCCCTTTCCCAGTAGACACAAAATTAACAGAACTCCCCTCATCAGCAGGTGATTCTGGATGGAAAAATGCATCCCCTCCCCAGCAATGAGCAATTGCTGGGAACCCTCAGCAGGTTCTGTGCCCCTTGTGAAGGGACGTGAATGTCTTGCTGGGTGCAGGCGTGTGGTGGTGACACCATGTAGGTGGGTTTGCAAGGGTTTGCTTAAGCTTTCAGCAAAGCTTTTGGCTGTATCCAGCTCTTCAGCTCCTTGAATTCATTGTGGAGCAAGAGTCAGAGAGCACCAAAAGAGTTGGAGAGCTCAGGGTTGTTTGGGATCTTGGTTTTGCCAACTGAGTGAAACAATGAACACTTCCTTCCCTAAGGAATCCCAAATATTGCCACTTCATTCCAATTTGTAATGAAAACACAATTAGAAAAATGCGGGGTTTCTTGCAAGATGGAAATATCAGACTTGACCTCAGATGGAGAAGGCCATGTCCCGTTTGCTCAGGGCAGGCTGGACAGGGAATGCCCTCAGTCCACCCGCACGGGTTCCGCAGTGCGGATACTGATGGCTGCTTCTCTCCACAACCTGCCTGATGCTTCAAGCAGGACCTGGCGCAGACCTCCAACAGCCTGGAGGAAGGAGCAGACGTCACCGCGTACTGGTGGGGCGAGTGGACCAAGTGGACGGCATGTACCAGGACCTGCGGGGGAGGCGTGAAGTCCCAGGAGAGGCACTGCCTGCGGCAGAGGTACGGCACCCGCCTGCCAGGGTGTGGGGAGCTCCAGCTTGCTGGAGGTAGCCTTGAGCCAGAAGGTCATCCATCGGTAGATAAGCACTGGTGAAAAGGTGTTGTCTGGCAAACCCTGCTTGTGCAGAAGGTAAGTGTGCCCCAAGCATTCTGCCGTGAAGATGCTGTGCCCTCGGCATCCCTGCCAGGAGAACCAGCCAAGCAACTCCTGTGTTGGCCCTGAAGTTTCTCCTGCAGGGAATAGTGAAGATGGGCTGCAGACATAGCGTAAGCTCGTTCTCAAGACTTCTGGGGACAGCAGCGAGGACATCATAGTGCAGGGTTGGTTTGGGATCTGCTGATTCCGGCTGCTCTGTCCATGGCTCTGCCCTTTCCGGGCTGTGTGGTTGCTAGAAGTTATCTTGAAAATCTTGTCCCCGGGCCTTTGTCCCCATGATACCTCCAAGGATGCTGTAATAAGAACAGTTTGTGCTGCAGATAAAGTTAGAGGGATTTTTGCTAACAACTCCAGTGAGACCCTGATAGATTTCTGTGTGGCTTTGCTACATGGAGACCAATCTTACAGTGACGGGGGACAAACGTTTAAAAAAGGGAAAGGAAGTGCTTCTGACCCTTGTCTAACCGTCATTTCTTTATTCAGAAGAAAGTCAGTGAGTGGGCTGGCTAATAAAACTTGCACTGGAACATCCAAAAGATACCAGCTCTGCAAAGTACAAGTAAGGATATCCTTTTTCTCATCGGGAACACTGGATGCAAAATGTGGAAAGTCATGCTTGCTTTATCTGATGGCATTTCTGGGCCTCTCAGAGGGGACACTGTCTTGTAGCTGTCACCCCTCCAAGCAAGTGGCATTCCCTTCTTTGGTGTCCATCACCACTGCGTCAGGGCTTTGGGTCTTTTGCCTGCACTGGGGGCCATAAAACCCACTGGATGGTTCTTGCACCGTCTCCTTGGGGTGTTCCCCTGGCTGTCCCTGTGGTGGGAGGGGGAGGTTGTGGCTCTGGATGGGGCAGGCGATGGAAACACTCCTTGCAGCCAGTTGAGATGTGCCAGAAACCTTTCCTGCGTTTTGTTTTCATCAGGATATTAATGTATCCCATTCTAGGAGTGCCCTGCGAACGGAAGGAGCTTTCGAGAGGAACAGTGTTCATCATTTAACTCCCATGTGTATAACGGCAGAACATATCAATGGAAACCTTTATATCCTGGTAACAAGACATTCTTTGTGTGTGTTTCATAATGCTTAGCCAAAATATTTTGATAGTTATGATGCTGTAGCCTGCAGGAAGGCTCCTCCTCTGCTGTTTTAAAGTGATTTTTCAGAGACACATTAACTGTCTCCCAAGTTCAAAGATGCGTTCTGCAGCTGCGGGGTAGCTTAAACATAAAATAGCAACAAGAATCTACAGCCGTAGCCTTTGTTGGTCACAGCTCTGAAGGGTCAGAGAGCTGAAAGGCTGGAGGAGGATGCGAGAGCATGGGATAATGGACTGTGCTGGCAGGGAGAGTCCGGCTCACCCGAACAAGTGTCCTTTGAGCTGGGGCCGTTGCTGGCTGCTGCACATTTTGGTGACATTTGCTCACTCCCACCTCCTTCATGTGCTCTGTCAAATGTCACCGAGAGGCTGGTGAGCAGTTTGGTCATCTGGGGTGAGCGATGCAGGAGTCAGACTGAGATTTGATTTCAGTTTTAGGTACCTAACTCCCATCAGAATCGAGCATTAAACAAAAATCACGGCCAATTTTTGGAGCTATTGGGAACTCGGGACTCCTCTGCTGGGGAGGAGGCTCCTGGGCGCTGGTTCTTCAGAGTCACAGTGCCACTTGGGTGTCTGCAGGTGGAGATGGGGTCTACTGCAATTTTCTCATTTTAGGAGTCTCTGAACATACCTAAGAACAACTCTGCCTCGTGAAATTACTTGTTGCTTCCCTTTATCTGAAACAAGCCTCTGTCTCGCCGGCCTTCCTGGAAGTGTCAGCGTGGTAGAGCTTGGCCCATGGCAGGCTGGTCAGCTAGAGCTACTTGGCTGCTCTTGTCCCTTTCCTATGGCAAGGTGACAGTTTCTTTGAACGTATTTGCTCTTCAAGATGATTCACCGGAATAGTTACAGTGAATTGTTTTGTTTCTTAGCAGGCGTTCACGTGGCTCCTGGGGGATTTGCAGAATAATGTTTTGACATTGATGCTGTCTTGCTTGGGCACACAGGCCAGTGGGTATATGACCGCTCACTAGTTGGTGGTGTTCAACACTTAGCGTTGTGTTTCTGATGCAAAAATGAATTTGCTCCCTGCGGATGTTAGAAAATATGGGACTGCTGAGACAACGGATGTAGCCAGCCAGTTGCCTGCAGAAAGCAAAGGGTGAATTAAGTCCAGCTTGGGTGGATGCTTATGGAAAAGTTCTGATGTTTTAAGTTGCTATGATTGTTTTTAACATAGTCTTACTTGTATATGTATTTATAACAATATAACTAGATTAATTTAACTTGTGTATTAAATATTGATATGCGAACATGCATGTTTTTTTGTGTAATGCGTATATATAATCACTACTGCAAGTCCTTGCATGGAATAGTGGTCATTACGGCTGATGCTAGCGATACCGCTGGCATCTCGAGGTGCATCCGTTCCGGGCAGCAGAGAGGACTGCCTGCCCGTGCAAAGGCTTGCAGCAGTGGGCTGTCACGCTGTCAGAAGTGCCATCTCCTGTCACGCTTGAAACACAAGAGATGGTAGCTTCTGAACCGCTGGCTGCTGCGCAATTGTGCTGTTGCTGCTGTTGTTTAACTTGGCAGAGATTCATTGACATTGGTAGGATGAACGTTACTGTGTTTCTGCTGTTTTGAATGTATCTTTATATCCTTTCCCCTTAGATGACTATGTTCACATTTCTAGCAAGCCCTGTGACCTCCATTGCACCACTGTGGATGGTCAGAGACAGTTAATGGTTCAGGCTCGGGATGGAACATCCTGCAAATACACTGATTTCCGAGGGGTTTGCGTGTCTGGAAAATGTGAGGTTGTTAAACATTATAGCAAAAATATTGTTAGTAGCATTCAGAAAATTACAACGGGTGCGGTGTTTGCCTGACCCTCTACTCTATTTTTGCATTTCGTAGCCGATTGGATGCGATGGCATTCTCTTTTCCACCCACACCTTGGATAAATGTGGAGTTTGCCAAGGAGATGGGAGCAGCTGCACTCACGTGACCGGCAGTTACCGGAAAGGAAATTCTCATCTTGGTGAGGCTTTTGGGGGTTCTTATGCTTTATTTGTGTCAGAGGGCTATTATTTAAATGTATTTTTTGATTAATTGCTTTCAGCTCTTACCAACTGCCCTGTTTCAGTTTTTTCCCATGTTCTGTGTCTTAATGCCCCTTGTAAATTTGGTTTTTGTTAAAGAAAAGTAGCGACTTCGCATGTCGCTTGTCAGAAGCCTGAGGTCTCTGATGCTGAATGGTGCAAAAATGTTATGCAAGAGGCTGGTGTCTATTTTAGTCTCATTTCTCATGATCCTGTAAGGCTAAAAGTAAATGATTTGTAATAACAGGAAGTGAGGGTGTTTTGAAAGAGCAGGATTTCTAAAATTACTGTGATGTAAAGCAACAAAGCCTGCCTATACAGTCATAGAACGGTTTGGGTTGGAAGAGGCCTTAAAGCCATCCAGTTTCAACCCCCTGCCATGAGCAGGGATGCCTCCCACTGGCTCAGGGGCTCCAAGCCCCATCCAACCTGGCCTGGAACCCCTCCAGGGATGGGGCAGCATCACTGCTCTGGGCAGCCTGGGCCAGGGCCTCCCCACCCTCACAGCAAGACATTTCTTCCCAACATCTCCTCTAAATTTGTCCTTCTTGTCCTAAATGTATAGATCCAACTTGGGAATGAAGGATTAATGAGGACCAGTTTGAGGTGGAGCAAGCTGAGAAACCTCAGTGGCCTTAGGGGGACTTTGCCCCACCTTTTGCCTGGCGTGAAGCAAAGGGGAGCGAGAGGGGAACCGAGTTGTAATCTTGTGCTGGGGTTTTGGGAAACCCAACTAGCACAGGGTTTGATACTGAACCGCAGGACTGCTTCTCTGGCTGACAAAGCAGTGTTAAGATATCTTTTCCTATACCAGTTTAGATAAACTTGGTATTTATGCATATAAAGATTGCATCCTTTTACCCCCTTAGCTATGCATTTCCACCATAAACCAGAATGTATAGTTTACACCATTATATTTTTTTGCTATCGACAAGGTCCGTTTGCAGCCTAACAGTTATCCACATTAGTTTTTTCTCAATCCATACCTCCTCAGAAATAACATTGGATCAAGGCCAGTTTACTTGATATATTGCAGTATTGACTACTGAATGTTTCATTCAGAGGATTCATTACAAAGTTCCTCTCATTAATCTGTAGTTTCCCGTAGGCTATTCTCTGGTAACGCACATTCCTGCTGGAGCAAGGGATATCCAGATTGTGGAACGGAAAAAATCTGCAGATGTTCTGGGTGTGTATAACCTCTTGGTACTTCCCTAGAATGCATGTGTATCCGAAGTAATGCTTTTTCCAACGTGAAGATGAGCGTAGCTTTATCGCTGACATGAAGTAAACCCACAGTCAATGTAAATCACAATCACGTAGTCTAAGGCAGTGCATTTCTCCTCACTGCGGTTTGAGCACCTGGGCTGTAGGTATCAACACTTTGGTTGCTTTAGTGCAGAAATTGTTGGTCGATAGTGTTGCTGCTTCAGTGTTGTATGACAAATACACTGGTGCCAGGTCAGATAGTTGAGTGACTTCACCTCTCCCGTGACCCCCTTGATCCTCTCCCGCTTGGGGAATGTGCAATGGCCACATGACAACAGCACTAAAGAGATATGACCTCTGCGTTGCCTTGCTGAAGTGTTGGTGGCCACACCATCCACCTCATGCTGGGGATGGCAGAGCTGCTCAGGAGGAGTGTGGAAAAACCTGGACTTGCCCAACAGATGTAAATTTGCTACCATCATGCCCTGATGCTGCCTGAGGCTTGTGGCTGTGCGCAGGACGGCTTGGCTTGGTGCAGTTCCTGCTTAGCTCTGGATGACCTGTCTTGGGCCACTGCTGGGTCGAGTACCATCAGCTCAGTGCTCTCAAGGAGGCAGCTCTCACTGTTGGCCATCTGACAGTCTGCTTATTGTCTGCTGAGCCATGATTATTAAGTGTTCGTGCTGGGCTAGTGCCAAAAGGGGCGGAGGAGCCATGGACTCATGTAGCCACATGCCCTGGAGCATGCAATGTAGAGGGACACGTGGCCCAGAACTCGGGGCACGTACACATGTGATGGAAAATAAATGACAAATGCATTATAATGTGGGAGAAATGCTTGTCTTACTACCGTGATGCTCTCACAATTTTATTTTCTGAATGAACAAGTGGCAATATTGCAAACCTCTGATCTTATGTGATGGATCTGGCTTTTCTCTCTCATTTGAAGCTGTGGCAGATGAAGCCGGGTACTATTTCTTCAATGGGAACTACAAAGTTGACAGCCCGAAAAACTTCAACATTGCAGGCACGGTGTTCAAGTACCGCAGGCCCATGGATGTTTATGAGACCGGCATCGAGTATATTGTCGCACAAGGACCGACAAATCAAGGGTTGAATATAATGGTGGGCTTTGACTCCTCAAGTTTGCACGGCTGAGGGTGATGGGGAAGGGAAAAACTGTTGGATTGAGGAATGGGTGGGTGCGAGAGCAGAGTCCTCCTCCGGTTTCCCCGGTTTCCTGGGCAGCTTGAGTGGGAGCAGTGACTGTGCCCAGGTCCTTGCATGAACCTTCTTCTATCTGCGTCATTGCCCTCGGATGCAGGCAGAGCTATGAATAATGAACGTGGGCTTGGTAACCCCTCTCTCCACAGGGAGAAGATGCCTCAGGCACCGCAGGGGGAATTTCTCTTCTACTCCTTGACATTTTTATCTGAGTTGCCTGGCAGGGGAAGTAAAAAATAATAAATTGGGCCTGATAGCTTAAAGAAGTGCATGAAACTTAAACCTAAACTCTTTCTTGAAACCAAACCATCTAAAACCAGGTATACGAAGAAACGTAATCTAATTTTCTGCTGAGCAGCCAGCTGGAGCTCAACTGCTGCTTTCTTTCATGTAGCCTCAGGCTCCCGGGGAAGTGGAAGAGGTGATTGCTTGGGTGCTTATAAAGCATTAGACCAATAAGAACTTGTAGTGTGTCAGCTGTGAGTCCCCATCCCCAGTCAGGGGTGTTGTGGCTGGAGGGGGGCTGTGCTTGCTCCTCATAGTCGCAAAAAGTGGTTTTGCAAGTGGTGATTGGTAACTTCTGAAGTGGCTCTGCCAAGTTTCTGGTCACTCTGCAGCAGAGGAAGAAATGTGACCTGCGGCTCCCAGTGACCAAACTGGGGCTGATCCCCAGGCCAGTGCTGCCAAATAACTTTGGAAAATTGTTCTGGGCTTCAGTTGTAAAAAGTTGGCAATATGATGGAAAGCAGATTGGAAAAAGCAAAGTTGATGCTCCCCAACTGTCAGGTCCAAGATGAATCACAAGCTTTGCGTGCCATATATTCGCTGCATCCGCTAATAATTTAATTTGTTTCCTAGGTCTGGAATCAAAATGGCAAGAATCCATCCATCACGTTTGAATACACCCTCCTGAGGAAGCCACACTCAAAAAATCTGCAGCCCATCTACTACACCTTCTCAGAGTCAGATAGTGAAGAAAGCAGAGAGTTCGATGGAGACGTGCCATTGGGTTTTATCCAGCACAATGCAACGTATTTTGGGAAAATCTCCAGGGAAGGGATAGACTTGGAGAACCAGGTGTTTGGAAGGCAGGACACGGAGGAAGATTTAAACTTGAGCAAAGGTCAGGAAACCAATGAGGTCTATGAAAGAGCAGAAACAATTGACTGTGAGCCAAAACTGAAGGGCAAACAACCCCAAGGTAAGGAGGAGACTTGGGCCTCACTGTTCTGCTTCTCAGAGCTCTTGTTAAGAAATGCTCTGTTTCTACCTCTGGTGATACTGCTGGTTTGTTTTTTGGAAACCTTGGAAAGTTCTTTAAAACATCTCTGCTCATAAATCCTCTTTGCCCTTCAGGTTCTGGTTTCTTGGGGGCGAGGGGGTGGCCATGGGTAATGTCTCCCCACTGGTGCCCTGCTGTGCTTTGCCTCATGCCAAGGACAGAAGGGATCCCTGAGTGCACAGAGGTCCCTGTCACAACATCTTCCATCGCCACCTACCTCTACCCAGTCCCCAGCAACCTCCTTTCCACTCCGGTCCCTTGGATGTCCCACCACCAAACTGCCTTGAGTGCTTTCCCAGCATGGCTGCATGGGCTCTGGGGCCAGGAGGGCATCTTCCTTTCTGACCTCTGCTATGGCTTGGGGCTGTGCTAGCAGGTGCTGAGCTCTCCTCTGGCCATGCAATAGCAGGATGAGACCCACAGAGCTGTGTACTCTTCCCAAAGGGATACAACCCCATGAGATTTCCCCTTCCCAAGACCTCAACTCCTGCCTCTGGCCTCCCGGGTGGCTGCTCAGGCTGTGGCGTGCCCCTGCTGCTCCTGGCTGCTTTCGCCTCCCAGCCTGAATGCATTTTGTGGTTGTCATTGTTGTTTCCCCCTGTTGGCTCCAATCTAGATTCAAACGTAACCAGGTCTACTTACCAGACAGACCATGACAACAGAGACATCGACCTCACGCTTAGCTCCAGAGAATTCCATTCGGAGAACGCCATCACGGACAAGCTGCTAGACAAGACTTCGGACTCCAAGGAGTTGGTGCTCAACATGACCATGAACAGCATCTTTGCCCAGGGAGACCCAATCAACTCTGTGGGGTCACACATTGACAGCCTCTATGTTGACTACGAGGACACCGATGGTGTTATGACCTACGCCATTAATAGCACCTACATGGAGCTGAGCAACGGCAAAGCCATCAATGCGTCTGCAGAGACGCCTTTTTCAAATGTCACTGTCACCGTGACCAGCCCTCAAGGGAACAGAACCCACAAAGCAAGGTAAGAGACATGTTTTTAACTGTAGTCAATCCTATTCATTGTTATTTTTGACTTGTAATAGCCCTGTACTCAATGCAGACTTCATTGCATGGTTTTTGTCTGCTTTGCAAGTCAGAAGGTAAGTGGGGGTAGGATGATGTATGTGAAAGCTTTTTCGGGGGTTGATTTGGAAGGAAGGGTCGAAGGTCTGGGAGCAGAAAGTCAAGAAAGCATGTAAGCAAGAGGAAAATTAACTGCTCTCCTTAGTGGGAAATTCGGCAAGTCCATGCTGATGTCTGTCAGCTTGTGCATTGCTCTTGGCCTGTCATAGCTCATTATGAGAGCCATGGCCATAAAGAAGCCTCTTCTTTTCATCTTCTCTTGACACCCTGCTCTGATTTCCCCAAGCCCCTTTCTCCAAGTTCTGATGCAGCAGAAGTTGGTCCTGGCCCCTTTTTACCCACCCTTTTGACTGCCACTCATGATCCTCCTTACTTGTGTTGGCAGGAGCTTCCAGCAGCTCCCAGGCACGGTCCTGCCTTCTTAACTACTGCTGGAGAGGCAGAACAGGACACCAGGAGCTCTTCTGTAGGACCTGCAGAAATAGCCTGAGTTTGCTACCTTGATGGATGCAAGAACAGTGCAATTAGTCCCTGCTTTGACGAGAAGCTCAAAAGCTCTCCAGTGACTGCTCATTAATTGGTATTAAGGCCATCACTTCGGGCTTCATTGAAAGGCTGATTTGGAGTGTTATATAGTGGGAAGGTTAAAAAAGGCATCATCTTTAGCAGCAGAATTCATCCAGGCAAGGATGGGTGGGGTGAAAGGGAGTCTCAGGATAGTGCTTGTCCACAAGTCTGTGTCTTTTGGGGTGCCCTGGGGCTCTCTGGGAAGCAGCCACAAATTGTAGCAATCCATGGATTGCTGAGGCTGAAATCAGAGCCTTGAAAGTCATCCAAGTCCCAGACCCACAACCATGGATCTGGATCCTGCTGTCCCCCCCTACCGCTTGGCAGGGGCCCACGGCATCCAAACCTCCCCTGTGGGGCCCCTCCAGGCTCTGGTGCTCTGACCCTCTGTCTCTTAGGCTTCGGCACCAGTCAAACATGGGTTATGATGCTGAGTTGCAGAAGATGTAAAGCATTGAGCAGATGCTCTCTGGTTATAGTTAGATGTTTTTACCTAGAACTTATACAAGCTTACGCTAAAGCAACCTTATGCTAAAGAAAATGTCCACGCAGCCAAATGTATCAACAAACTTCTGAATGATAAGAATATTAAAACATTGCCAAGGGCTCAAGTCTATCATCTCTTCTCGTGGCTTGGCTTGGAAACTGTGCCTTCAGCTGCCAAGACAAGCATTTCATTAGCTCTTTGACAGGCGAGGGCAGCGCTGTCAGCTCCCCTGCCTTTTCGTGCCGTGGGGGCAAGGAAGGGGCTGCCCTGCATGTTGGGGTTTGCCTGTCCCCCCTACCCTCCGTGGGTGGCCTTGCCTGGCACCCTGTACCCACACCTCCCCCCCAGTAGCTGTTGAAGGGGTCTCAGTGCTTTCCTACCTCTCGGCAACGCAGGATGCACGCTTTAGACTTCAGAGCAGCTTGGCTGTTACAGGATAATCACAAAAACTTTCAGTGGTTCCAGTGCAGTGTTTTTTTGTGGTGCTAAAAAGCTCCTTGCGCTATCCCTGGCTGCCCATCTATTGAAGACACAAGGCAGGGATTTAAAACCCTTCAGGAAGGATACCTAGCATAGCAATTTTTACACCCCTCTCAGCATTCTTCCCTTGCTTTAGTTCTACAGTGTTCCTTCTTCTTCCCCCGGCTCTCTAGAATAAAAGATCCAAGATCTAAGCACTCGTAGCTGAAAAAAGGTGTTTGCTTTCTGAGTTTTACACTAGCCAAAATGCTGCATCCAGGTGCAGCTGGGTTTATAGCCTGGGCTGAGAGATGCTCCTCTGGCTCTTAGGCTGTGGAGGTGGTTGAAATGCCAGTGGGGCAGTTAGGGTGCAGAAAACCTGCTCTTTGGAGGCATAGAACTTGATTTAAAGCAAATTGAGGGGAATACCTGTATCTCCTTTAAAGAGGCTTCACCCGCTGCGTGGAGGTGTTGCTCTCCACCCTAGAGGTTCAGAAAGTCCCATCATGTCATCAGCAATTAGAGCATCTGCGTGTGGGGGCACTTGTGGAGGAGGGAGAGAGGGGCACGTTTGCAGGCGCAGAGTCCGGCTCTTCTGCCCCTGCTGCAGGGATGGGTGATCCTTGCTTCCAGGAGATGGGACAGAGGGGACTCTGTCGGGACAGCCTTGTGCCCAGGCCTTCATCACTTCCCCCTTCTAATTTACTACTTCAAGCCCAGGTGCAATCATATTCTCTAATTCCCACCTCCTAGGTGGGAATGGTATATAAGGAGCCCCAGCTTGGCTCACTGAGGTTGGGATTAAAGCTATATCTTCCACCCTACGTGGCAGGATGCGGTCTGGCAAGTAGTGGGTAGGGTGCTGGAGCACGAGGCGTGTGAAGAACATTGGGGATTGACTCGTAACTCCAGCAGGAAGGGCTGTTGTGGGGACAGCTGGAAGCTGCACTGAAGGAAATGGTGGTGGGGCACAAGAGAACCTCTTGCCCTGGGTGTGGGGCAGGGTGTTGCATCTCCACATCTCCACCCTTGGACAAGGCCAAAACTAGGCCATGCGAGGCCCTGTGGGACCCAGTCTGTTATTGGGTTCAGCCTAGTTCTGGGCAGGAGCTTGGATTTGAAACCTCCTAAATCCTTTCAAGGCTCGTTTTGGGATGGATGGTGGTTCTTTGATCACTCTCATTCCTTGTCAATGACCAAGCAAGGGAAGTTCATCTCTTTGCAGATGAACTTACATACATACTTGCAGACCATAACCATCTCGTCTGTACACGTGGGACAGTGTTGGTTAGGGGTGATGCATTTTAGTTCTTTATAAACTGGTGTAGTTCTTAGTGTGGATGGAGTTATCCCGTTACAGGAACACCTTGCACCACTGCCGCGTGTTCTAGTTCCCCTCTGGGAACAAGCCCCGCTGGCCCAGGAATGGGTGGGTGACTCTTGTGCTGTGGTGGGGAGGCACTGCTGCTTTTCCTCTCCTGGAGCAGTTAAAGCCTTTCCATGGTGTGGCAGGGCAGATCCTGGCTCCCTTTGTCCATCATCCCATGCCCATGTTGCGGTGTGCAGCCAGGGCTGATCCAGGAGCCACAAATTTCCCCCTTTGCTTAAAAATAAAAGCTGAAGTAAAACACAAAAATGTGAGCCTAGGTCTCTGGGCATTGGTCTGCCGTGTTTGTGCGCACTCGTTAGGGTTATTCTTCTGCTACAGGGACTGGTTTTGGAAGATGGGCAGCCCAGATCTCAGCTGGGGGTGAGGGATTGACGCTGATTTTTGGTGCTGTTGCCTGCAAAGCAGAAGCAAAGAGCAGGAAGGGAAGAAAACGCTTGTCTCTATAATAAAGCTCATAATAAAGAGGAAAAAAATAGTAGAAAAGCCCACCAGCTTTGTAGGACAAAATGCTGTTTGCATTTAGAGGAGAACAAAATGACAATTTTGTCTTTGCTTGAAATGGTACAAAAGGTAAATGCTGCCCTGTAACGAAATGACTGATGTATCTGGAAAGAGCTTGTCCCTCTGACCTCGTTAACCGTAGAAGCAGCTCTTTATTTAGGATCCCGTACATCAAAGGGACACTGTTGAAAAATTTTCTCTCTTCAGATGTGGTGTAAAGCTTATTTTCAAGCCTTATTTTCCCATTCCAAGAGAGTGATGTCCCTGTCATGGGATAACTTGGTGTTTTCTTTGGTGGGTCCAAGAGCAGGGTAGAAACTGAAGGATCTAGGCAATATCCCGTTTTCCAGGCAAATTAAATTACAAAATGCAGATGATGACTATATTTTAATGGATCTTGCTGCAAACTGTCATCTTGTGAGCCCTCTCCCGGCTGGGCGGCAGCAGGCGGCACTGGCGGCAGCCGCGGCTGAGCTGGGCTCAGGGGCTGCTGCGGGTCCCCAGGCAGAGCGGTTTTGGCAAGATAAAGCACTATTTATAGTGAGCAGAGGTGGTTGTTTTTCTGCAAAAAGAAAAAAAAAAATAGTCACATTCATTTCAGTTCCATTTCAAACTCAGGAAGAGACCGTTTGCCAAACTGACAGAGGCAAAATCAACAAGGAAAATGAAATTGTTGTTGTTTTCAATCATTCTGGAGGCTCAGTGCTGGTGGTGGAAGGAGGGTGGGTCCAAAAGGAAACGGCTGGATTCTCACAGTGTCCTTTTAAAGGTTGATTTGATAAACTGGACCTGAATTCTTTCTTACGAACAACTAAATAAGGCAATTTCAGAGCTTCTGCTGCCTAGAAATCATATGAGCTGCATATCTCGCCAGGCCAGAGACAACTGGATGTCAGGATACAACCTTGTACGCTATTTCAGTGTAGCTGTTTCAAGGGTTTGAACAAAGGTATGAGAACAGAATTGAAGCCTTTTGTTGTAAAGGTGCAGTATCCCTGATGTGTTATAACCTCACAGCTTGTAGGACGCACTGAACGGGGAGAAGCTGTTATTCTTAGTTTGACAAATGCTTTTTCGTACACCAGGCTGACTCCTTTCCCGATGGCATTACATGTTTGAGCGCAGCCGTGGATAGGAGAGATGCAAATTCCCTGCCTAAAATAAACCAAAATAAACCAAACCAAACCAAGAGTGGCGAAAAGCAGCGGGTAGGCAAATGGCATGCCTTGATGTTTAAAAGCAAAGTGTGCTTTGGAAGCGGATTTAAACTCCTATGCCACGTGTTGGCTTTTGGAAGGAATGAGCTGCTGAGATCTGAGCAGCTCGAAAGCTCTGCTGTGTTGAGCAGCACGAGTCAGCGTTGCCCGGCCCTGGAGACACAGGGAAGGAGATAAGGAGATACTGCACCTTTAGTCGCTGTATGCTGAGGGCCAGGTGTACTTGAGCAGAAAAATGCAAACTTTTGTTAAATTCTGAACTGTTTCTATTTGTGGGTATTTTTATCCCATTCTCTCTATTTCTAGACAGTGGAAGCTCTGCCTCTAACCAGGCTGGGGATTCTACTTGGGGCTCAGGACAGGTATGTTGTGAAACAAACCAAACCGATTCAAACAAACAAACCCCAAAAAAATCAGAAAAACCAAACCCAACCGCCAAACCAAGCAAATCCCCTCCCAAACCCGAACCCAACCGAACTGCAGCCTGCTGGCAGATGTGTGTGTCTGACGTGGCCTATCACCGCTCGCCTTGTAAATGCCTTTTTTTTTGTTGTTTTTGTGTTTTTTTTTGTTTTGTTTTGTTTGCTTATTGCTAGAAACAGATTGAAGTTGTTAAGAAAGGGCCAAGGTGTGAGTGCTGCTGACATGTACAGGTGGAAGCTTTCCTCCCATGAACCCTGCAGCTCTACATGTACCACAGGTAGTTATAAGAAGCAGCCAAATTCTGCACAACCGCTGAAATCACCTGGTGTGTGAGTCATTTTTATGTCTGTTAGGGTTGGGAAAGACCTGGTGATGTGTAGGTGATCTTGTCATCTGTTTAGCGTGGCCTCCAATCTGTTCCACCCGGGTGCAAAGGCAGGGAGAGCATATGAGGGCTGGGAGTGTGTAAAGCCCACCAACCTCAGGGACCAGGCGTTGGTGCCCAGCATACCCATCATCCTGCAAAACACCCTCCTCTTGGGAAGCTCTGAACATCACCTTCCCTTCCCAGCTCAGCAGGGAGATGCTGGGACTCTGTAGGATCTCCAAACCTTGCTGAGTCTCAGCATATTGCCTCTTCTTTTTTTTCTCCCTCCCCTTTTTGACTGTTCAGAGGGGTTTGAAAAGCTCAGCTGCTTCCCCACAGAGTGAAATTTTGAAGATTGTTTAGCTCTGGCAGGAAACAAAATCGCATTTGGCTTTTTGATTTGTTTTGTTATTTTATTATTTTTTTTTCTCCCACTTCTTCTTCTACCTCTGAGCCTGATCTTGGCTGCGAGGATGTAAATCTGGAACAGCGATGTGGATGCCAGGGATATCAAAACCTGGCCTTTTGTCTTTTTGCATAAATTCCCCCTTTTTCGCCCCCTCAAAGCCTCGAGGCACCTGATTGCTCTCCTCCTTTTCTCCTTGGCTGGGGCATCCTGGCCCCCGTGAGCCCATCACTTGTGATGAAGTGTGTGCAGGTCTTGCGCTTGCCTGCACCACTCCCCCATCCATGAAATAATCCAGATCCTGCAGTGCTTCTGGAATTGGAAAGAAGGGAAAAAAGAAGGGGAGAGGAGATTGTAATCTAAGGGACATCTCTCTAAAGAGCAAATGCAAGGATTTTATTTTTCAAGCATGCCAGAGCGTTTGTTCTTGTCCAGCAGACACATGTCCTCAGCAGGAGCTTTGTGAGCCGTTCGTTTCCCCAGGATCCCATCAGCCACATCTTCTGAGATGTTTTTGACCTTTGATCCCCTCTGAACAAATTCCCCCCCCCTGGCTGGGCCAAGTTGCTCTGTCTTGGTTTGCAGCTGGCAGGGAGAGGTTTTACTTCAATTTCTCCTTTCTCGTTGCCTTTTCTTAATGACATAGCGCAGAGAAGCACTACCATGTCAAGAGCTGTAGATCTTTTTTTAGTTTCATGTAAACCATATGTTCCCAAGAGTTACAATTCTTATTACCTGTAGCCAGAGCAGCCTCCTGGTTCCCAGCCAGGTCCCAGAATGGACTTCACAACATTTATTCTGGCACGGCAGGCTCTAGGGGAAGAGGTCTCGATCTGACGACACCGGGCTTTCAGCGGAGGGGCAGGAGGGGCAGGTGCCTCCTTGCAAAGCCCCCGGGAGCCCTTCCTTGGCTTAGAGCGCTGGATAAACCTTGAAGGGCACCTGGACACAAACAGGGTGTAATGCATAGAGAGAAAGCGGGTGGATGGAGCGGGTTGGGGACCGTTCTCCCTGTCGCCTCCACCCACGAGCCTGGCAGGGTGGGAGCTGATGGCAGTGAGGCGGAGAGAGCTGCCGAGCAGACTCATTGCCCCGAGCGTTTCCTATAAAAATGTTAGTCATATATTGATCTTGGTGGCAAGCCCTGGCAGGGCTGGCTGTGCCCGCTTTTGGAGCCAGCCAAACTCCACCACGCTGCCAGGGTTGCCTGGGTGGCCTCTGCGGTTCTCCCCTCCCAGCAGCATCCATTCTGCAGGTCAGAAAGTCTGGCTTTCTGTTTTCCATTGGGAGGAAGTTTGGAAAAATGTAGCTAAAAAAAAAAAAAGAGAAAAGGGTGAAAAAAGAGAAGAGTTTGGATGTCAAAATCACCAAGCGTCCTGTGTTGTGTGTGTGTATTCTCTTTGAAACTAGGAGTGATGTCCACATATGCTATGTGTGTTCGCTATGATGGGATCGAAGTGGATGATACGTACTGTGATGCCATGACCCGTCCCGAGCCCGTCCATGAGTTCTGTGCTGGGAGAGAGTGCCAGCCAAGGTACCACCTCAACAGGGTGCTCCTGGGGGGGCTCTGTGCTTTCTCCGAGCTGTGGATGTATTTGGGGGAGGGGTTTGGTTTGGATTTATGGGGAGGGAAGCAGCAGGGTTGGCCCATAGCACCCCCATCCCTTCTCCCTCAGATGCATCTGCCCAGGCTGCACTGGGACTCAGCAGGACTTTCTTCCTGAGTGCTTTAGCTCAAACTGCCGGGTTAAAAAGTCCATAAATCCTGGCAGAGTTTGCAGCTGGGGCTCCCATCAAGCCCAGTTTCTAACAATACAGGCAGTGTTCTGCCCTGGCCAGTGTGGGGAGGGCCATGTGTGTGAACTGGGTGGAGGGACCAGGCTTGCAAACTATGCCACAGATCAGTGGTCCCTTCAGCATCCTGAATATCTCTGAGGTTCGCTGGTATCGGGGGGCAAGAGCTGGTGCAGAGGGGAACCCCTGCTGGAAGTCCTTCAGAAGATTTTCCTTCTGATGCAACTCTTGATCTGAAAAGCGTGACTGCAGTCCAGAGCCAGGCTGTACTCGGGCACCTCGTCCTTTGGAACATGGGATGTGCTGATTGGAAGGTTTCAAGCTGTTACAGGCAGGGCAGACCAGTGTCTGTCAAAGGGAGGAGGACTGCACTGGTGTCAATCTATGGGCAGGGCAAAGGGAGTGATGCCAGGGACCAGGTGTGACACCTGGTCCTCAGGAACTGTTTGCTTTTGCTTCTGGTAATTGTGAAGGAGGATGGGGGAGGAAGGCACACGCTCTTTGCAGTGTAAGAACTCGTTGAACCTTGCACATTAAGGCTGAAAGCTAGGGCAGGCTGCAATCGAGGCAAGAAAAACATGAGGAGGTGCTGGTGCTGCGGGTAACGTACCTGCCCTGTAGGCACCATGGGGACTTGATGAGTCAACTCGGTAATTTTACAGCACAGGCATCGAGACTCTTTTTATACTTAGGTTATCCCACTGGTCTTTTATAAAGCTGCCCCTCCTTGTAGTTGTGGTGTTCCAGCTCTGTGGGTTTGCGCTGTGAGAGAGAATTGCTGCTCTCTGATTTACCAGTGATTGCAGCTCAGCGGTGGGTGCACAAAGCCGGGGGCTCCGATGGAACAGTCGAGCGCATTCACTAGCACTCGGGCAGATGGGATGCTGCTTGGACTGGCAATGCTTTTCCCACAGAACACTCCAAGAGAATGTTGCCTGATCTGGATGGACCTTGGTTTCATCTCCCTTCATCTCTAAAAATATGATGTCTCCTTATGGGTTCTTGTTGTGCCTGGAGCCCCGTGTGGGGCATGAGGCTGGCTCTGCTGCCCAGAGAGTGACAGCGGTGGGTGGCCCTGGGAGCTGCATGGGGCAGCTTGTGTCCAGAGGAGCTGTGATTTCTCATCTGAAAAACTTAGATTTTTTTTTTTTTTTTTACATTTTTAGCTTATCCTTTAATTCAGAATTGCTATAACATTACTGTACTGTAGAAAAATTTACTTTTAATGTTTTATCCTTTGGTTTACAAGCTGCTTCTCTTGTAATGTCAGGATAGTAAGGGGCAGGCAGTGTCTTGGAGCAGATCCCAGCTCTCCCAGCCCATTGCATGATGCCAGAAGAGTCAGGCAGACGGTGGTACGTGAATGTCTGTCCCAGCGGGGCTCAGACAGCTTTGTGTGACGTTATTGCTGGGATTTGCAGGGTGATGGATGGTGCTGTCCTCTCTCTACTTCAGCTGATCAGGCAAAAAGAAGAGGTCGAAAAAGGATGAAAAGCATGGCAAAGAAATGTGCTAGCACATCCGAATAACAGCCTGTGGGCGATAAATGCTCAGCAGCGAGTGCAGTGGTTGGTGCCTCACTGCCCAGCATCTCCTCCCTCTTGGCAAACTGGTTTTAGCATCTGCCCCCATGGGCATGAGTTTAGGTCTGCTGGATGAAGCCAGCAGAGGTTAATATGTGCCATCCCGTGGGGAAGTGTCCCACGTGCTGGCAGCTCGTTCCTATTCCAGCCATCCCCCTCCAGCTGAGAGCAGGCAGGGCTTTCCCGTGGGATGCCGTGCCCTGTGCGATGGCCTCTCTTGTCTCCACAGGTGGGAGACGAGCAGCTGGAGCGAGTGCTCCCGCACCTGCGGGGAGGGCTACCAGTTCCGCATCGTCCGCTGCTGGAAGATGATCTCTCCAGGATTTGATAGCTCTGTCTATAGTGACCTCTGCGAGTCCGCTGACATCACCCGCCCAGACGAGCGCAAGATCTGCAAGAACCCAGCCTGCGGGCCCCAGTGGGAGATGTCGGAGTGGTCTGAGGTAAGTCCCTGGGCAAACTGATGCCCTGGCGAGACCGTGTGCTTGCACTTCTCTGTTCTTTTTCTGACCGAAACTTATCCGTGGCCACCAGACGCTCGGCCTTTTAAGGTGCTGGCTGTAGGAATTGCATGTGGACATGCAATTAGTAATGTTTTTCTCTAAAATGAACCGCTGGGTCCCCTGCAGGATGGGGAGGACACCACTGCCGGTCACTTGCAGGCTCCTTTGACCGCCCATGAAGTGCTGGCAATGCCCACTGAGATAGCACAGGAGCCCCCGGCTGAGATCCCACCACCGCTCCTTGCTTGGCAGCCTCTTTGCCCCATGGCGCAACTCAGCAGGTGTAATTCACCTCACACGTGAATTACATTCCCATAAACTTCCCTTCCTCACCTCTAATTTCACTGCACCCCGTGGAGAATTAAACTATTTTCTAGTTGTGCCTTAGGCAGATCCTTAAAGCAGCTGGAAAATGGTTTGAGGAGGTGCAGTGCTGCTCTTGCTTTGGCTCGTTGGTTTGCTTGGGAACACTTGTGAAAGGCTTTCTGCCCCTGAATTCATTTCCAGGTGTGGATGTGACCCCTGAATTCATTTCCAGACACAGCCAATGCTCTTGCAAAAAGAAACCCATGGAAACAATCAAACCACTGCCGCTTCCTTTGGGAGCTGGGGCCAAGCTTGGGAGAGTCCTCTGGCTGCCACCAGCATCGATGCTTGTGGTGCAGGGAGGGGCACCCAGCACGGCTCACAGCGAAGGTGCCGAACTCCTGAGGGTGCAACTGTGCCCTTATGCGTTGCTTTGAAGCGGCTCTGTCTCTTCAGTGCCTTCCGGAATTGGGCGTGTGTTGGGAGAGTGAGATTTTGGGTCTGTGTCAGTCTCCAAGCTCGCTTGGAGTGTCACCGCCAGCCTCCTGTGATGGTGATGGCTGTGTACAGAGCATGTAATTTGTGCCCTGGAGCTTGCACACTCATTGACTCTCTACAAAGGAGCAAATGTTGTTGCTGCTATTAAATAAATGTTGTTGCTACTCTTAAATCAACCCCAGGCTCCTCCTAAGCAAGAGCAGACTGAGCCCCAAGCCAAGCTGCCCACCGGTACGAACTTGACCCACAGTTTACACCATGAGAGATCAGTCTCTTCCTCCTGGGAGGCTCCCGAAACAGTTCTCTGTCATAATTTAAATGTCTCTTTTTTCCTCCACAAGCCGGGGTGAGTTGTTTCCATTGAGCCAACGGAGGGGCTGGTGCATTCCCTGGTGTTGCAGGATGTTTTGACTCTCCCAGCTGGGTAGAGAGGAGCTCCCTGTGCACGTGCTGGCGCGTTATTTTGACTGGCGGAGCAAACCAGAGCGGCTTATTTTGTACAAATCTGTATTCTCCTCCAGCATGTGTCAGGGACAGATTGCTTGAGACAGTCCCGGAGTAGTTTGTTCTTAGCCAGCAGCAAAGCTAATCTCGTTTGGATCCCATCTGAAGCAGGATGCCAAATTGGCTGGGGAAATAGGCATAAAAAAAAAAAGCACGTTTCAGGGATCTGAGGATTAACGTATCGGCACAGTGCGGCTGAGCGCTGTGCTGTTGACACTTTTCCCTGCTTTACGTTATGCATGGAGCAAAAAATGTGTATGTGAGACTGTAGTAACTCAAATCCAGTTCTAAATAATGTCACGGGGCTGCACGGTGCCAAGTTTATCCACAACCTAAAAATCTCAGTCGTGCGGTTTGGGGAAAACATTCTCTAGAGAGGTGGAAAGGAGCTGGCTCTTCCTGCGGAGGAGGAGAGGGAGATCTCACCCATCTTCTAAGTGACAGCTAAAGCTCTTCAGCTCTGATCAGGCATTTCTGATGCCTTGGGTGTTCACCCTCCGGCATCTGGCATCACCCGGTGGAGGGCTTGCACAGCACTCGGGCAGGATATAGCCCTCCTGCACCTTAACCTGACTGTTGAAGCTACGGAGGTGTTTGGGGGAAGAGAGGTGGCTTTGCTATGGATTGTTTTACAGTTGGCTGCGCGTTGTCAGTGTGTCTCCTTAGAGTTTCATGTTAAAAATGTCAAAAACCCAGGAGGCTGCTCCCAGTTCCCATCACGGCGAGAGCCCCTGCTGATGCCATCCCCTCTCAACAGTGCTCAGCCCGGTGCGGAGAGCGGAGCGTGGTGACACGGGACATCCGCTGCTCAGAGGATGAGAAGCTGTGCGATGCCAACACTCGGCCCCTGGCTGAGAAGAACTGCACAGGGCCACCGTGCGACCGGCAGTGGACTGTCTCCGACTGGGGACCGGTGAGATCCCGGGGTTTCTGGTCAAATGGCTGCGGTGACCCATTTCAGCCTTGCTTGTGTCTTCGGTTCTGGGAATTTTGGTGCTGGGCTCATCCTCCCCTGCCCTGGGTCACCCTGCCCCACTGCCCCTGCTCTGGGCCTGTGCTGGCACCAGGGAATGATGGTGTTTGGGAGCACTGAGCCTTCTGCTTCCCAAGGCTCCTCTGCGCACGGGGCAGGGATGAGCTCCGGGATGGGCTCTGGCACTAGGGGTGAGCCAGCATCCCAGTGGGTCCCGTGGCAGATCCCCCGGCACTCCTCCCTTGCAGGGGATGGGATGCAGGAGGGGTTAAACCCCAAGTGACCTGGCTGAGGGCCTTAGCGGGTGTCAAAACCCCCCTTGTCTGTCTGCTGCACAGCGTACCTTGACAGTGCTGAGGCACCATGTCCAGAAAATGAACCCTCTCTCTTTATTGCCCCCCCGTCGCCTTCCCTTTTTTTGCCCCCTTCCTGTGCAATTCTGCTACAGAGACCCTCTCCATCCCAAGCTATTTTTACCCAGGTTTTTGGTACATTGGCATCAGCTAAAAATAAGTCGTTTCCATGGCAGCAGCGGCGCTGTGGAACACCGTACGTTTCTGCAAGAGCGGCCACAGAAGAGATGGGGAGCACTCCCTGCCGCTGCTGGCACTCGGGGCAGTGCCTGCCTGGCCCTTTGCAGGGGAGAGATATTTGCAGCCACTTGCTTGATCCCCTTTGCCTTGGCCTCTTCAAGAGCCACCCTGGGGTCCCCCGCTTGCAGTGCTTCCCCTCCTGCCTAGCTTGAGGAGATGCTGAGTTTTGCTCAGCACCAGCGTGATGGGGCCACGGGATGCCCAGGGAAGGATGCGCTGAGCTCCCCTGCAGCTGTTTTAAGCTGAGCCCCAATGATCCCTCCGTGATTTAGGAAATGTGGGGTTGGGGAGGCAGCTGAGCCCCATGGAAGCATCCCGGACCCTGTCCTGGGCAGCCCACAGGGCTGGGGATGAAGATGGGGACGGGGATGGAGCCGTGCTGCCCTCCCTGCTGCTGACCACCTGCTGTGCCCACTGCGGTTTCAGTGCAGCGGCGGCTGCGGGCAGGGCAGGATGATCCGACACGTGTACTGCAAAACCAGCGACGGGCGGGTGGTGCCGGAGTCGCAGTGTAACTTGGAGACGAAGCCGCTGGCCATCCATCCCTGTGGGGACAAGAACTGCCCCTCGCACTGGCTGGCGCAGGACTGGGAGCGGGTAAGTGCAGCCCCCCGGGGCTGGGGGATGCTTGGAGCGAGGGATTGGTTTTGGGAGGTGATGGAGGAGGGATGCGGTGGGGTCGGGCTGGGATGCAGGGGTCTCAGCCGATGCCCCTTGTTCTCCCGCAGTGCAACACCACGTGCGGCCGGGGTGTGAAGAAGAGGATTGTGCTCTGCTTGGAGATCGTCAATGGGAAGATCAAGACCCGCAGCCCTGCAGACTGTGACATTACCAAGAAGCCCTTGGAGGAGACGACATGCTTTGAGCGGCCGTGCTTCAAGTGGTACACGACCCCCTGGTCAGAGGTGAGCAGGGGGTGGCTCACGGAATCTGAGTGGGGGAAAATACCCTTCCTTCAACATGCACTTGTCCTGAGCATGTGGTGCCCCATCCCCTCATACCAAGGGCTGCACCACCTGCAAAATAACCCAAGGAGATGGGTGAAGCTCTCCAGGACTAAACCCCCCAGGGAGCACCTGTGAGGGGCCTTCTGCACTGGCAGCTTGGGGCAGAAAGCCTATCCTGCCATGGTGCAATCGGAATTGGCTGTGCTCAAGGAGAACAGGAATGAGAGGAGGTGTTTGTGGTGAGCTTTGGGTTTTTTCTTTATCCTTTTTTCTATTTTTCTCTCCTTTCCCTGCATCTGCTAGTGGGGTGTGCCTGGAGCCTGACAGATGACTGTTCCAGGGATGCAGGGGCTGGGGATGCAAAGTTTGGGGATGCAGTTTGCCCCAGCACCCTGCATGATCTGCAAAGGCAGCCAGGGCTCGGTGGCAGCGGGGACAAGCCCAGCAAGCGTGGGTGAAGAGCTGTGAAGGGCTGCGGCTGGCTCCCTGCAAGCCCTTCCCCATGCAGCCCTTCTTGCTGTCTGTGCTCCAGGCGCCTCGTTTTGTTTAGTCTTGCAAACAGTCATTGCAGCCTATAATTAGCCAAAGCAGCCCTGCTGTAATCCCAGCCTGACGAGGCATCCAAAGGGCAGCAGGCAGCGAGTGCCGGGCCCAGGAGCCGCTTCGCAAACCCACGTCAGCAGTGCTGGTGAGGAGTCCTTTTAGATCTTGGGGGTCTGCAGCTACCTTGGTGCCACGGAGCAGTGTACGGGCTGGGCCAGCGTCTTCATGGGCAGCAGGAGGAGAGAGGATCCCAGTGCCAGGGGCTGGGAGCACATCCACGTGTCCCCAGGCAGAGGCTGCTGCGGGCGGCTGGTGTTGCTGGCAGCAAAGATAGAGCAAGAGGCCAGCAGCGCAGGGCTGAGACACGACATTCACCTCCCTGCCCTGACATCTCCAGCAAGCACACTAGTTTTTCAGAGGTTTTAGCTTAACACAGCCCCATGGGATGGTAGAGTCTTGCTTTACCGCCTCTCTCTTTTCCCCAGTGTACGAAAACCTGTGGTATCGGCGTGAGGATGCGGGATGTGAAGTGCTACCAAGGGAAGGACATTGTTCGGGGCTGCGACCCGCTGGTGAAGCCGGTTGGCAAACAGACCTGTGACCTGCAGCCTTGCCCCACAGAGCCCCCAGGTGAGCCCTGCTGCCAGCAGCAGCCCCCCCGGCATGGATTTTCCACTGATCTCCCCCCCAGGCAGCACTGCCTCGCATCTTGGCTTCCACCGACCCCCAGTCTGAGGGTCATCCCTGGGAGGATGCAAAGAGAACACCTCTCCCTCTGTGCCCAAGTAACGGGGCACCACGCACTGCCTATTTCCAGAGGCAACCCTGTTAAATTAAGGGGAGAGTTCCAAAGAAGCATTCTCCGGCCTTAAGATAAAAAGGAGCCTCAGAGAGCTGATTCGGGTGCTGCTTCTGTGTGATTCCAGCTAATGTCTAGGAAGTTTTGTCTGTGCCATCACTTTAATGATTTTTGGTCTCCAAATGTCCTGCGGGATTTGTAACTATCTCGTTATCTCACTTGTCTGCTGGCTCAAAGCCTCTGTGATCTTTAGTGAGCACGTGGTTTTAATTCTTTAATAGGATTTGGGAATAAGGTTGGTGGAGAAAAGTATGAAAATGGGAGACAGAGTTGGGGCTGGCTCCTGGCCCTGCTCTGGACCTACTGGGTGCACTTGGCCGACTCCTGCAGGGTCCAGGGTGTGATGCGGTGCTTGTAAAGTGCCTTATGGTCCCCCTCGGAGCAAGCTGCTGACCCTCGGAGCAGTCTGGTTTCATGCATGCTATGGACTTTTAAGTAAAAAATATATATACATATATAAATATTAAATATTTTTTGTATATGTATACAGATAAATATATATAAAACTATTGGTTTGAAGCACAACCCTGCTCTGAAGTGTTGTGCAAGAGTGGTGCAGTGCTCTCTGGCCTCCTCCCTCTCTCCAGCAGCTCACTCGCCCTTAACTCCTGCTGTAACACTGCTGGATTTCCATTTCCTTTCTCAAACAGACCCTTTGGGGCAGAAATGGTGAGTCTGTTGGAGTCGCCCTGTGCCATACCAGTCCCAGGGCAGCTCCGTTTCACAGGGAAGAGCTTGAGGTTTGGGGCTGGGACCAAATAAGACTCCTCCAGGCCAGGTGTGATGAAATGGATCAACCTTTTCATACCTTTGCATGATGGTATTTATGGAAAAACTCCATGGTGTTTTCCAGGCGATGCTCTGCCAGATATCGGGGAGGTGGCAGTTGCAGCCAGGTGATTTGTTGCACAGCCTGTGCTGTTTCGGGGCAGGCAGTGCATGGAGGAAAGCGAGTTTGCAATGGTTTTGCTTTTCTTTTCCCTTTCCATATCGGTGCCTTTTGCCTTCTCTCCCCAGATGACAGCTGCCAAGACCAGGCAGGAACCAACTGTGCTTTGGCCATCAAAGTCAACCTGTGCAGCCACTGGTACTACAGCAAAGCCTGCTGCCGCTCCTGCCGCACGCCCCACTCCTAGTGTCGGCAGCATCCTTCGCAAGGGCTCCGTATACCATTTAGTAAACACCACCCATCCCACAGACTGGTGTTAAGGATGCTTTTGGGTTGTTTGTTTTCCCCCCACCCACGCAGAACTCTCCTTGTCCCTCTCTCTTGCAGAGGACGGTGTTGGCAGGGCTTGGTTGCAAAGCTGTTATCGCTGTACATTGGTAGCCCCCTTCATCAGAGCTGTACATAACGTCGTGTATATTTGATTCCCCCGAACTGCAGACGTGTTTCACAAGGTCTTGTCCTTTGGTTTCTCTCCTCTATGCAAGTTTGGGGTTGAGGAGGGGAAGGTGTGAACTCTGTGAAGTGCGAGTTTCCCTTCGCAAAGGGGGTTAGTGCCTCCCTCCTAATTTATCCTCGAGACCTGTGTGCTCTCGTTAGCTGCATTCAAGGTGGTGGGAAGCTGGCTGTCGTTTGCTAAATGAACTCAAGCCCAAGCCCTATTTCTTTTTTGTGTAATATGTAGGTGTATACTTTTTCAGAGAATTTTATCTTATAATCAAATGTTAGTTCCATAGTCCTTACTCCCCACCCCCCCGTAATGCTGACATTGTATATAATATGGAAACATAACTGCACTTTATATCACAAAAAAAAGACGTGCTCTTTTTTAATATATTTGTTTACAGACAGTGAACTTTATCCATATAATCATTAATTTGTACTCATATGTATATTTTAATAAAGTTGTCATATTTATGGTGGTATCTTGTTTTATTCTCCAGTTTGTAGTGGGTACTTGCCCCGTGTGCTGGGAACACTGGAGTCATAGAATCATGGAATGGTTTGGGTTGGAAGGGACCTCAAAGCCCATCCAGTCCTACACCTCCCACTGGATCAGGGGTTCCAAGCCCCATCCAACCTGGCCTTGAACCCCTCCTGGGATGGGGCAGAATCACTGCTCTGGGCACCCTGGGCCAGGACCTCCCCACCCTCACAGCAAAACATTTCTTCCTAAGATCTATTATAAATCTCCTATTTCAGCTGAAAACCGGTCCCCCTTCTCCTCTCCCTGCACTCCATGGTTATTGCTCCACGTTTCCATGGCCACGACTCACCGAGTCTGGACCAAAGGCTCTTTAGCATCCCCTGTACGAGGGTGTGCACCCCACTTACTGCTGCATTGCTCCTCTCGGCAGCAGGGAAACCCCTGCGCCTATGTGAAAGCTTTGCAAGCACCACTTCATGTCTGAAGAGACAGGAATAAAGAGGTCGGCCTCAAAACCCATGTCAAAGTAGTTTATTTCTTTTTTTTTGCTTTTATTTTCCCCTCCCTCCCCCCTAAATCTGTGATTCCCAAAGTCCTGTACAACAGATCACCAGGTGAAGGTTAGTGAAAGCCAACTGTTTGCTTCATTTCCAAGCTACAAGGGAAAGGAAAAAGAAAAGAAAGGAAGGCTGGCAAGAGAAGTACGGTCATGAGAAAAGCAAAGAGGAGAGCCTGATGCGTGGAAACAAACCCCGGTGAGAACTGTACACAGGAGTGTGGCCGCAGTGCTGCCATCCTCCTGGAGCAGAGGCATCATGCTCCTGGGATACAGCACCGCAGGGACCAAGCTCAGAATATTAAACATGTACGAAACCAAAGCCCCCCACCCTGCCCCGAAGAGCACCCCACCCAACCCCCCAAGAAAGTCAAAGATACTCATTTACAAAGACTGACTTGTACTTCAAAAGATTTCCTGTGGAATTAAAAGCCCTCACCCTTAAAAGTAAAATACCCAGCTGGGCTGCAAACAGTGTCTGTGAGACGATAGGGGTTGAAGCAATGGCTTTTTCTTCCCATCGCATCTTTAAAAAGGAAAGCTGACCCAGAGCGCAGCGCTGAGGCCATTTGAGTCTCTTTGCAGCCAGTCCCCAAGCCCAGCACGATGCTTTTAATCTGAATAATGCACAATCCAGGAGAAAGAGGGCATTTTGTCGGCTGAACTGGGGTGTTGTGAGATTGGAGGAGAGTAACGGAGACAGGCAAGAGAAACCAGAGCACAGGAGTCCTTATTCAGGCACCACTGCCATGGGTGATTCCTCTCCACAAAGCAGTGATACAACCAGATGGCTCCTTTGCAGCATGTTTAGCGCAGAGGGTTCTGCACCCGCTGCCCCACCAGCACAGCCCTGGCTGCATCCCGTGTGGCCGGTGGAGCTGGGGCAGAGCTGGTACCACAGCCCCGGCCAGGCTGTCGGGCTCTGGGAAACGCTTTGGAGAAACATAAAAATGTAGATGGGGCTTTGCCACATTCCTGGATGGGGAGAAAGCGTCATGACACAAAGGCATGTAGAAATGTGCATGCAGAGGGCACGTACACGGTCACTCTTGCTCACCCAGCCCTCAATCAGAAGTTACGTATGGCGTTATTTGGAGCAGGGATGCTGATTATTCGGAGGGGGCATCTACAGGTGTATTCCTCTATCCACACTTTCACTGTGCGGTATTTCCGTAGCCGGCTAATGCAACAGGTTTGCAACCCCGTCCTTGCCCAGCTCCATCGGGGGTGTCTGCGCAGCTGCTCCAGGGGCTCCACAGACAGCCTGCGCACCCACCAGCCACCCTAACCTGAGGGGATTGTATTCATCACCCGGGAATAAATGACCAACCTGAGGAGTGAGACGGCCTGGGAATAGGGCAGGACTGTGCGCACACACATGGCTGCAGCATGGAGCGGTGCAGAAGGGTGGGCAAGAGCAGCTCTGCTTTGCTAAGGGACCCCTGGGGTGTGGATGCGGGTGCTCTAGGGCCAGGAGCAGCTGGATGCAACATCTCCCCACCGCGGGGTGACAGGCACCCACGGACTTGCCACACGAGCCATTCTGCAGCCAACACCGTGCCCCATTACTTGCCTGTCATCCCTCGGCGCTCCTGACAAAAGTCAAGGAGAGGGGGGTGTTTATTCTGTATAAAAGGATGTGCAATATCAAAAATCCTCTTTATAAAAGAACAAAAAGAAAAAACGCAACTCAGCACTAGAAAACCTCGTGTCCCGGCTGCAACCAGCCCCTCCCTCGCACCCCTTTTGGTTGTTTTTTGTTACCCCTTTGTATTGCCATTTAGCACGCCTCTGCCAACAGAGTACGCAGAAATACATTCAACGTTTCTTCTTTCTTTTTCAAAACACTTCCACCCATTTCAGGAAGTTCTCCCTGCTGTTAAAAGCCCCAAAGGCAGCCGTGAGGTGCGATGCGACGCTCTGGGCTGCGCAGGCAGCCAGCGCCTCAGACATCGGTGCTTATGCTGCGGCTGCGGGAGAAGGCTTCCCGCATGGCCGAGAGCCGGTTGGGGTTGAGTGCCTGCAGGTTGGACACGCTCACCGGCAGGTCGAGATCTTCTTGGCTCACCGTATTGTAGCTCACCCGATCCCCGCCGTTGTGCAGCTCCTCGGGGGGCTCCTGCAGGAAGAAGGTGGGGGGCTCGTATGGGGTGCAGCTGGGGCAGCTGGGGCGGCTCTGTGCCGGTTTCTTGCCGAAGGGTGACGAGGCGTAGAGGGATGGGCCGTTGGTCAGCACTACGTTGCGGTTGCAGTGGAGCGGCGGGATGTGGGAGTGCACGGCGAAGTCGGGCTCCTCCTCGTCCTCCTCGGACTCATCCTTCTTGCAGCAGTAATACTGAAACGGGATGATGGCCCCGCGGGGCCGGGGGCTCAGCTGGCATCCCAAATTCCCCACCCTGCCAACAAGGGGATGCTCCGTACACGCCAGCCCGGGGGATTGGCAGGCAGGGGATGCTGGGCTGCCCGCACGCTTCCCTCCCCATCGCAACACGCTTTGGGGCCACGTGTCCCCCCCAGCCTTACCTGGAGCCTACAGTAGCAGAGGACGGCGATGATACAAAGTAAAATGACAGTTGCTAATATTCCACCTGTGATGACCACAGTCCCGGCTGTCATCCGCCCTCTTCTCCATTAACAGCCTGCAAAAGCGAGCGCACAGGGTGATGGGGTGCAGCGGGGGGCCAGGGCAAGGCTGGTGCTGGGCCATGTGCAAGGCTGCAGATCCCCAAGCCCTCAGCTCACCCCAATTTCCAGGCAGCTAGAAAGCAAGAAGCCTCTGTGGGATGTGATAGATGGGATCAGGAAAGATCCGGCACTGGGTGCCTGTGAAAGCCATCAGGGAGTCCCCATCCCCTCTAAATGCCACCATGTAGGTACAGGTTGATAAAAAAGGCTTCACACAGCAGGGGAGAGGCTTAGTCAGCAGCAGCTCTGGGGTCATACCACGCTGCTCTGCATGTGGGATGGGGATCCCAAGGGAAATAAAACCCTCTGCCTGGTGCCTGTGGCACCCAGGGCACCGTCCCATCTCCTGCCTGATGGCAGAAAGATTCAGCGATGAGAGAAGGAGCCTTGTAGTAAGGATTTCTGAGCTGTACACATTTTTTCTCTGAGCCTATAATCCATTTTCCCCGTGAAAACAATGTGGTATTTTAATTTGGAATAACTGGAGCTGCTAAGTGAGCCTCTAATGACCATGGGGACAGGTGTTCTCCCCTGTCGGAGCAGTAAGCTGAGGCATGGCATGTGTCCGCCTGCTGCAGGAGGCACCGAGCTTCTCACCTTCACCATGGCCAAGCTGCAGTTTTAGGGGTGCTGCAAGGGCACCCCAGGATGATGCTTCTGACACCCTCCGGCGAGCTGTTCATTCCCACCAGAGCAAACACCACAGCTGGGACCAAGTATGCTGAACGTCATAGAGATGCTGTGGCTCAGCTTGGCCCCATGGCTGCATTTTAGGGTACCAGAGCACCCTTCTCTCTCCAGAATTCCCCTCAGAGGAACCTGGATGCTAACACAGAACTGGTTGCAGTGGAAAGTCCCTGCTTCTCGCACTGCTGGGGTGACCCAGAAGGCAGATGCCGTGCATCATACACAGGGCACGAGCCTTGCAAGACCAGCACAGGTCTTGCTATGAGCATCCCTGCCCAGAATGCTCACAGGAGGGCTTCAATTTCCCTCCATCCCATGCAGAATAAGACCATACTCTCTGCCACAGGAAGGATGCTGAGGAGCCGCGTACCTGCCTGCACACACCTGCTCGCAGCTATGCACACCGCGGCACTAACACCAACACCGCTCAGCAGCCCTTCAGTGCTGCACTCGTCAGGCTGCAAACAGGAGAATCGACATAAATTAAGACAGAAATTGTCCCCTGACCACCTACTCTACAAGTGCTTTCACAAAGCTGGCCTCCAGCTCACGCTATGAGGTTAAAACAAAAAGCAGCCACCCCAGCCCCAAATTACTTCAGCACCCGAGGAAAAGCAACTGTATCTGTCAGGGATTTAACTCGCTTCCAAGGAAAATAAATCTGTGGCGTATTTTCAGGCTCTTAATGTCCTGCTAAAGTTGGGTAAGTGCTGAATGGATAAAGCAGTATCACATTTTATGTTGCAGCTGAGCAGCGCTGTAGGAGGGAAGCTAATTCATAACGACGTCTGAACGCCTTCTCGCACCGCGCGGCCATGGGGCAAGCGCCGGGCCAAATCCTGCCCTCATTCCTCAGGCAAAATGCTCTCAGGAGGCTCAGGGGAAGGAACACAGCCAGGGAAAGGGTTTGCAAAAAAAATGCATTAGCAGTTTAAAGACTTTGGTTTCTGTTTAAAGAGGGATGGAGGCACTCGGAGGCAGGCTTGGGGTGCCATGGGTACGTGCACCAAGCCAGCTGGAAATTCCCATCCGTGGGTGCTTTGCTGCTCCCATTTGGAATCATCATGATGCCACGGAGCCCAGGGCAGGGGCAGGGGCAGGACCTGGCTCTGGGGTGGCTGGACTCAGCCCTGCAGCCTCTCAGGGATGGGTGCTGCACCCGTCAGAGAGGATCAGCATCTTACCAAGCTCCTTGCCAGCCTGAGATGAACAGAGGCAGGCAGGGCTCAGGTACAGAGGGCTCCTCTGCTTCCTTGGTGGTTAATTAAAAAGCTGCCTACCCCGGAGGGACAGCGAGGTTTGCACAAAGCCAGTATTCACTGTTTCTGTCCAGCTGTGGACAGGCAAACACGGCATTGCAGCCACCGCTCCATCCAGACCAACACCACTTGCGTTTCCTTTTTTTTTTTTCTCCCAGAACATACTTGTCTGATTAAAGCTGCGTACCTGAAAGCATTAAACTCTCCAGCGTGCAAAGGGGGAGGAAAGCAGAGCGTGTGGAGGCCCATAAGCAGAACAATTCCTGTCTAGACCTCTTTTTTTACATTTGTTCTTAATTTCATGCTCCACAGGCTCCCAGATTCATATATTTAGTAATAAATATCCTGGTAAAAGGAAGTGCTTTGCAGCTCCACTGTGGTCTTGTAGAAAGCATGCAGGAGCCTTGGTATTAGGAACGCAGGCACTGAGAGATGCAGTCCCAGCAGATGGTTGCTTGGCTCCTTCCTCGTCCTTCAGTAATGTTAGGAGCCCTCCAGCTACTAAGGATGCCTGAACATCCCCAACCCCTCTGCCCTATCCAAATCCAGCCTCCAGCACGTCCTCCATCACTGCCAGACAGCAGGGAAGGGGCTGTGGGGGGAGGTTAACTCTGCACAGGCTGTTTACCCCATGCCCAGGAGCCCTTTAGCGTAGGGAAGTGGTCCCCAGTGCTGCAGGGTGACCGGAGATGGCACCTCTCAAAGTTCCTGTGGGCAGACAGGAGCTGGGATGCAATGCTCCCCCCTTCCCTGGCACCCAGCGTGCAAAGGACAGGTCATACTGTGACAAACACTTCACTGTATGGTCACTACAGGCTGCTCTTGGGCGAGCTTTGGTTCCTGTTCTTGCCAGGACATCTATTGCTGCAGCTGCTGTGGCGCCATCCCTGCAGCATCTGGGAAGTCCCAGAGGGTGAGAAAATGGCCTTTTCTCTCTTTGCAGCCTAGCGAAGACACAAGCAGAGCTCCCATCGGCTCCAGTCCCAGACTGGTGACTTCTTTCCTTGCTGACACCACCTGCACATCCCTGCCATGGCTTAAGGATGTGGGCTTCGAGGTCGTGCTGGTCATTAGGAGCCAGGTCCTCATCAGCCTCTGCTCCCCGCTTCACTTGGCCACTGCCATAAGGGACTGATGGACCTTCCCGACACCCTGCAGACCAACCCAGGAGGCTGGGGGAAGCTTCTCACGAGTGCTGAAGAATGCGTTGGCACAGAATTGCACTGAACAATGCGGAAAGGAGAAGGGGGGAGGATGAGAAACCATCCCAAGTCACCCCCTCCAGCATCCTGACCTTGGCCCCTGGAGCACTGAAGTGCCCAGTGTGGGGAGAGGCTGCTCACAGCTGCGTCTCGCTCCTGGGCTGGCTCTGCAGAGGTCGGCTGTGCAGCCAGTGCCTCTCGGGACCCTGTGTAGGCGGAAGGCTTCAGAGCAGCCAGGAGGGAGCTGAGCTCAGCCCGTCCCAAAGCTCCAGCTAACACCCGGCTAACCGCAGCTCCAAAATGCTGAGCTCCAGGTCCAGGTGCTGGAGTACTGGCTCATGCGGACTGGCCTGACCTTGCCTCCCATGGGAGAAGGAGACCTGGGGACAGCTAAAGTGACCACTCCAAGGTCTCTTTAAAAGAAGTGCCTGCTTAAGTCAGCTTTTAGGATTTGCAGGTGTTAAGAACAATCTTCAGGCCAGACCTTTAAATAAATGGGGCTCCTGCCCATCCCATCCCATCCCATCCCTAGGGTACACAGCCACTCCTTTTGCACTAACTGAAAGCGCTGCCACAGCAAGCAGCCAAAAAAAAACAGGAGTTCTGGTCCCACTGACACTGTGCCTGCACAAGGAGACTGTGTCTTATCTGCAAAGGGCTGTAGCCCCAGCTTGTCCTACTGTGGAGCTTCCTGTGTCTTCCAGCAGCCCTGGGGTCTGCTTCATCTGCAGCCAGAAGCAGAATTTCTCTTATTCACATGACTCCAGAAGCCAGAGATTTAGACAAAATAGCCAAACTAGGTATAAAATAACAACGGGCAGCGTAGACATGTTCGCTGGAAGGATTGCTCATGCCTGGTACCCAGTACTGGAGCAGATAGGAGCTAAGACCCCACCATATTAAACACTCAGGAATAAAAGCACAGCCAGAAACACCCCATGCTCAAGGGACATGACTCAAACCTTCTGCCTGAAACCTCTGGCCCTCGTGCCAGCCCTTTTGCTGAGCACAATGGTGCTCTCATTTGTGAAGGTGAGTGAGGATCAGCTCTGCCCTGCAGTTCCGAATGGCCAAGAAGAGAAAAGGAGAGAAAAAAAGTGAAAAAAAAGCCACCCCACCCTTCCCAGGGAGCGGAGGAGGCCAGCACTGTGTCCTGAAGTAACACCATCCTGCCTTGTCTTGGCTCTGCTCTCCACAAGCACATCCCTGGCTGTGCTGTGGGCTTGGCCAAGTTGTTCCTGCGCTGAGTCCTGCTGCCGTGCGTGGGTGTCCTGTGAGAGGGGAGCAACCCCAGGCAAGGTCCCCATGCTGCCAACACCGACCCTCCTCCAAGCATCACAAGTGATGGCCGGTGATGGGTCAGCTTGTTTGGGGTGCTCTGGGGAGAAGACCCAAGGGAGGGACCTCATCAGTTCAGGTTGGGAAGATTAAGTTCTATGTGGAAACTGGGAGTTGAGCAGCTGTGTAAGGGGGAAGGATGAATCTGACCCTCTGTGGGGGAGGGTCACAAGCTCAGTTGGTCTTGTCCTGGGTGGGCGATGCAGCCATTCCCAGCTGGAATGCACAACAAACCCTGATGCCGATGCTTCTGACCAAGCCATACTTCAGAATAAAGGAAAAGAGCTCAGCGAGAGGAAATGCAAGTGATGGCAGCTGTTTGACATGAGCCGATGGGTCTTCCTGCTGCTGCTGCTTTCCACCCTGGACCTGAGTGCAGGTACCATTCAGGACCCAGGATCTTGGCCCACAGTAACAAGATAACACACTAATAAACTGGCTGGGGCAGAGGAGACCGGATTCAAGCCTTTGATGCTGCAAAGTTTCAGGGTGAGCCTGGCTTACGCGCTCCCCTGTTTCACCCCTGGTGCAACGTAAGTGTCATGGCTCTGCCTAAGGGAAAGCCTGGAAAGCATCAGTGTGAAGGAAAGCCACTGCCCAGCCAGCAGCCACCAGCCCGGGAGGTGAGAAGGCAGCAAATAAGTTAGAAGCCAAAAACAGTTTGGTGGCAAATACAGCATTTCCCCCAGTTCCTGTAATCCTACCCAGTCAATGAATAAGAGCCGGGCTGCTAGGAACGGCCGGGCAGCGAGCCAGCACAAGACTTTGCATTTACGGAGCCAGCGGACAGGGCAGCTGCCAGAAACACAGGCAGAGAACGTGGCTTTCCATATGAACAACGCTTAGAGCAGAAGGCCCGCATCGCTTTTGTTTGCTTTCCTCTCTCCTCCTCCTCCTGACGGCAGCACTCCTGGCCTGGGGGCTGATGCTCTGTGTAGACAGCAAGGATTTGGACAGCCAGGCTGGACTGTGGGTGGGTAGAGGAAAAGCGCACATGGGGGCTCAGTGCCTGCAGACCCATCGCTTTGACAAGACCATCTGAGCACTCCTCAACACAGGGACAAGACAAGACACATGTCTCATCAATCAATGCTTCCCTATCTCAGCCCAAGTTTTTCCCATGTGGAACCGCTCTGCATATCTCCAGGCGCTCCATACTCCAAGTTTCTTTTGAACCTGAGCAGAGGGTACTTAACTCCCTGCTGCCCGTCTTTGGAGAGGGCTACTCATAATTTCCCAGTCTAATTCACAATGGATGGGTCCTCCTGGGTGCTGGAGATGGCTCAGAGGTCCCAGCAGCCTCATCCTCCCATCCACACCCATTGGGACCTCGCTCGCCCTCATCTCTGTGCAGACATCAACTCTTTGCAGAGCGGCTCTTGCACTTGGGAGGTGCTTTCCCTGCTCTGATAACGAAGGTTTGCACCCTTAGTCCCCGGAATAAGAAGGGTTTTTAGAATTGAGTCTATGGCACATCAGAGAGGGCTCCTCTGCCTGGGAGATGCAGCCAAGTCCCAGCCAGCAGTGGCAAGTCTGCTGCTGTGGGCTTTTAAAACAATAAATCAGAACAAGGAGAACAGCGTTTCATGCCTGTATGGCTCCTTCTGGTGGCCTCCAAGCCGTTACCTGGTTTGAAGCTGATTACAGAGCGCACCAATACCCTTACAGACGTATATCACAGCCCACTGCTCAGCCTTGCCTGCAGTGACCCCCTCCCCAAGCTAACACACCCCCAGCCCTCCTGCCCCCTGGGATAGACCCTGATAATTCAGCTCCCACTGATGTCCAGACCAGAAACAACACATTTCAGAGGCGATCTATACACAGTGCCTAATAAATTATTCAGCAGATAGGACATCGCTGGAATAGTGCTGAGCTCTGCAGAACAGGATCCCGGCCGCCTCCAGGCTCCCGTGCTGCGCAGCACAGCTTGGGCACGGCTGGGACCAGGGCTCACAGGGAGCTTGGGAATGGCTGAGGGCAGGACAACACCACGGTCATGGAAAAGGGAAGAAAGTGGGGTGTGGGAGAGCCTGCTCTGCCTGCAGGCACTGGCTCGGTGCTCCCTCGTGCTGGTTTTTGGCAGTGTGACTTAAGCCTGGAGATGCATCAGGCTGATACGGGGATGCATCCCCCCCCTCTATTTGCATCAACGATAAACCACCATAAACTCCTCCAGAGGACTGAAGAGGCCCAAGGACTGTTCCTCTCCTCTCTGCTTGTTCTCAGCTCAGCCCTTTACAGCCACAAAGGCTCCCCCAGAGCACTGCTGATGGTCAGGCTGAGACGGGGAATGGGGACCAACAACCGTCACAGCAACCTGCTCCTTCTGTCTGCTCTTATTATCATCCCAATCAATTCAATAGCATGAAGCACTCTGTTAAATACCGCACAGCAGCCCAAAAACGTACAGAAAAAAGCACTGCTTTTCATAGAACTTGCACAAACTTTTTCTATACGCCGAGTTTACACCATAAATGTATCACTACAGGCATCCCAGCTAGCGGCAGCACTGCACTGAGAGCAGCTCGTCGCAGGGAAATCCAGCAAAGGAGGCTCAGGCTGTTCAACAGACGCATCACACAGCAACAGCCGCTCCGAATTTTGGGCTTTCCTGAAGCTTAAAAGAAGCAGAAGTCCGCAGCACAATTAGGGATCGCCTCCAACCAATTACAATTATTAGTTTTTAAAGCAGAGACTGGTGATTAGTGAGCCGCCTGAATTGTCGGCACACTTAAGCAGGCTGCCTTCAAAGCGCATCGATCTAGGGTTTGCCTGCCCCAGCAGCGCAAGAGAGGGAATATGCGCTCTGCAATAATGAGGCAATAATGTCATTTAATACAACCAAATCACGCCTAATGAAAAATAATATTTGCACAGCTCATCAAAGCGGCATTGAGGCTTACTAAGCACAACTCCAGGCATGAATTTAAATGACTGAGACTGCTAAACGGAGCACAGCAGTGCCGCTGGGGAAGGACAGGAGAAAGCATCGAATCACCTGGACAGTGTATGCTCTGCCCTTGGCAATATCCCCTTCAAGTGTTCCTGGAGCCATCCCAAAGGCACTGCTATCTCCATCCCAAATGGAAGGAAGGTGCCTGTGGACACTTCAGCACTGCCTGGAACAAAGCAGGGTATTTTTACCCTACTCTGCCCTTCTGATCCTTTGTAAAACTGCACAGACCACATCCTAAAGAGCATTGATCGGGATGCTATCAGTATCAGTTGGGATGCTATCAGTATCAATCGGGATGCCAACAACTCGGTGCTGCACAGCGGTGCATCCCTGCACTCCAGCCCTACGCTGGCATCAGCCCAGGAGGCGTAAACCCAAACCCCAGGCCCAAGGAAGGAACCGGTGCAGATATAACGGACTCACCTCCAGGTACGACCCCACGCACGGTGAGCTGCCACAGCAGGATTCAGGGCCAGCCAGTCCCTGTCAGGATTTGAGAGCTGCTGTCAAACCACACCAGAGAGTTTTACCCTCCCCAATCCCACCTTTCACTGCCCAAACAATAACACCCGGCTTAAGTACCAGGAATTATTTCCATACATCAGCTGGAAAGCAGGCCATTATCCCAAACACACATAAGCAGCCTAAACTCCTTAAAAAAAAAAAAAAAGAAAGAAAAAAGAAAGAAAGACAAGCTGTTTTTCCACCCTGCATCACTTAATCGCCTCTTGAGTTGAGGTTTAGTCAGCCTGAGATATTAGCATCAGAGAGAGCAGGTTTTGGTATTAGCAGCTTGAGATAAGCTACTGCAATCACTGCTGAGTGGGAAATAAGTCAGAGGGTGGGGAGCACCCACCCATCCCAAAGAATTCTCCTAACAGGGCAGTTTTGTAGGCTGGAAATGTCATAAAAACATGGTATTATTTGGGTCAGAAGGGACCTTAAAGCCCATCCAGTTCCAACCCCCCTGCCATGGGCAGGGACACCTCCCACAGGCTGCTCAAAGGCCCATCCAACCTGGCCAGGAACACCCCCAGGGATGGGGCAGCTATGAACTCCCTGGCCAGGGCCTCCCTACCCTCACAGGAAAACATTTCTTTCTCATATCTCACCTAAATCTCCCCTCTTTCAGCTTCAAACTGTTCCCCCTCATCTTATCCCTGATCCACTCCCTGACTAAAAGCCCCTCCCCGGCTTTCCTTTCTGTCCCCTTAGAGTACTGGAAGCTGCTATGAGGTCCCCCCATGTCCCCTGGCCAACCTGAAAAGCACGGGTTAGCTTACAGAGAACTAACACTAATTTTTGCTTCTGATTAGTACATTTTCCTACCCAGTTCACCGAGCAGGCATTGCTCCCTCTCCATCAGCATCCTGCAGAAGTGAGCTCCGCAGCCCCCCAGCAAGGCAGAGTCTGCTGGAGTGCCGGGGGGAAGATGAAAAAGCCCTAATTGCCAGAGAATGCTGCTGAAATGATGCACCAAAAGTGGAAAAAAAGCAAAGCTATCCTTCTGAAAGAGCAGCTCTTGCCGGAATTGCTCCATTCACCTGGATCTTGACAGCTTTTCAGGCTGAAAAACAGCCACTGCTGCCCCAAGAGCCCAGCTAAGCCAGGGGAGCTCCATGGGACCCGGTGCCTTACACCAACAGCTCACAACGCTTCTACCACTGTTGCATCTCCCAGCAAACGCCTCGAGTACAGGGTCTTGTTGCTCGGACAGGGCTGTGCTGGGGCAAGCAGATGGGAAGAGACTTGTACAGACTCTCCAGCCCAGCTCTCAGCAGATTACAACCCTGGCTGGGAGCTGGAGCTCCTTCTTGGCCCCAGGGACACCAACACTGCAGCTGGGATGGCTCTGGCGTTCCCAACCATGACAGTGCTGGGTCAAGGCTCTTATGAGCGAGGCAGAAGGTCTTGGTACCCTCTGATGGCCATGCAAAGCAACAAGGACAGCAGCTCTCAGGGTGGTCCTCTCAGCAGCGGTTGCTTTAGCTCCAGGGATTTGTTGGCCGTGCAGTGGCATCTTCACGGAACCTCATTCTTATGAGAGGACATTGCAGCAACCGGCCTGGAGGAGACAGATTGAGTCAGCCCTGCTGGGATTCAGCTCTGTGCTATTAAAACGACTACGTTTCAAAGCTTGTGTTTGCATCTTTTACCTTTTGCCTTAGGCAGCCACAAAGCCAGGCGGACCCTCGCACAGCACCGTGAAGAGCAGCAGTGGGCAACCAGCCCAAGCTGCACATTCAGCCTCTGTGCAACACCTGAGCCAAAGCCCTCGTTCAGCCCAGCACCTCTGCCCCCTGCTCCTCTCTGTCTCTGGCAAACGGAGCAGTACCAATGCCCAAGAGGGAAGGCATTGCTATGCCAATACCAATTTTACAGACATGGAAACTAAACCCTGGGTTGGTTAAGGTCCTGCTTTTGAAGCTAGGTTGCTGGAAGTCTCTCAAATATCAGCCCGTTTCCAGACTAAGGCGCCTTCCTCCAGGCCAGACGCTGGATAAGCAGTGAGTTGGGGTCAGCTCTGCTCTCCTTCCACCCCCTGCACCAACGGCTGGGAAGGATGAGTCCCCACACGTGACCTGGTGGCCCCTGCAGATGTCCTGAAACACTGATGAACCATCAATCCTGAAACACAGATGAGCCATTGATCAGGAGCCGGGAAATGAAGGACACGTACGGTGTACATTTCCAGTAAGCAGTAAATCCAACAGCTTTGCATTTCCAAGCGGTATGAAGACAGCTCTGCGGGACAGGAAGATCCTCAGCAGATTAAAGTCTTTGTGAGCCGCACAACTCCCTCTCATTTGCTCTGGGATTCACAGATCCAGGCTGGGGTGTAGAGGCAGCAGGGAGCACCATCTCCTCATTAAATAAATGCAGCAAACTGCGAGCTCCAGGGACCAGCCCCCAGCCCACTGCAGTAACACGCACGAGGGGGACCAGCACCTCTCTGTCCTGATGGCCGGTGACATCTCCAGCAGCCCCACACCGTCCTCCCAGCCTCCCGCTGTCACACGCTCTTTCCCGAGCTGCCTTGGGCTCCAGCTCTCCATGCAACTCGCTTATTCCTCATCCCTCCCTGCTTCTCTGCCCTTGTGACCTAGGTCTGTGCTTCCAGCTCCTGCTCCTGAACCCACCCAGCACCTCCCCAAACAAGCCCTGGGGGCTGCCTGAACAACCGCGCAGGCACCAGCAGCCCAAGCTGGGATCTTCAAAGAGATATACGTTGCTGCCTTCAAAAAAAAAATAAAAATCAAAAAAAAGGATAGGGAGTTTCCATAGCTACAGCTTTACATCGCTCTGGCAAAGGCTCAGGTTCAGCCCATGTAACAAGAAGCAAGCAGAGTGTTTTTCCCACTCCAGCCTAGCAAGGTAGCACGGTGCATGAATAAAGAAGTGGAGAGAAGCGAGCTCAGTGATTCTGAAAGCAGCGCTCAGATGTTAAGGACTGATGTGTGAGGCTTCCTCCAGCACTACAATCCCTGCCCGACCCACCGCTTGTACGGGGCAAGAGCTGCATTTGTCTTTGCAGACACGGAGGGAAGGAGCCCTCACAGCCCCCTCTCATCATCTGAGAAACACACAGCTCCACGCTGCCTGTTGGGGTCAGAGGCGAAAACCTGCTTCATTTAAATCACTGTCTGCGTGGTGCTCCCAGGACTGGGCTTCCAGAGAGACACAGAGCCGGTGCGAGCAGTGAATCTGCAGACATTTACTGCTGCTGCCAATGCAGAGTCGCTATCGACACGACACGGGGACGTGGGGCTTGCCTTGCTTCATATCTGTGCCTCGTACAACAGAACATCACGCACTTCAGGCTGCTGCCAGCATCACGGCTCATGGGGAAGGATACATGCATTCGCTAACTGCTCTGATCATGAACAAGAGGGTGATGGGCTTCCTCATTGCTTGTGACCAGCAGTTTTCCTACACACAGTAAAATCTTCTTATGTTATCCTTTTTAATAAGGATTTATCATTGCTGCATCAGGGGAATTAATACAGACCTGTCTGAGAGGGTAATTTTCAGATTCTTGGCAACTTAAGACTGAACCAGTTCCAGTAAATTTTCCTTTTGGTCCTCACCTTAATTCTTTTACAGCTTTTCCTGGGAGATGAGAGAGGGGAAGATTTAACTCAGAGGAAAAAGAAACCCCACAACAACAAAATCATAAGCAAAAAAAAGCAGAGGAGATGAAGTAATTCACACAGCTCAGCTGAAAACCATCATTAGGCGAATAAAGATACAGAAAAACCTTCACATAAATTGCTCTACTCAAAACCATGTGGGCTTAATAGAGCTGCTGGGATCAAATGTTTGAAATATCGACTGTTCCCAGGGACAGCATCTTTCAGAAATCAAAACACATGTGATGGATCTTTTTTTGCCTCGCGTCAGCATTAGGACGACACAACCCCTGTCTTTGAAACGACTCCTGGATGCTAGAGAGGCCCTTTGAGAGCAATGCGGTGGTTTGTGCTCCCCACACACACACTCTCCCATCTTCTCACCATCCTCAGCAGCCAAAGCGACGCAACCGCTAGCACCAAACAGCAGGGGAGACCGAGGCAGGGGATGCTGGTGGGGCAGGGTGCTCCCACTGCTTCTGCTGGTGTTTGATGCCTGCACGTCTCAGGCTCTGCGCTCCCCGCGTTTGCAACAGATCAGTGCCGGCATCTTTCCGAGCAGGCTGCACTTTCTGCCTTCCTTGCTTAAATGATGCCTGACTCGTGGCACCTCAAAGGACTAGAAAATGCCAAGCAGCTTCTCTTTGAAAGCCATGTGTTATACCAGCGCTCCAAATCCTTCCCTGACTGTTAGAGCCCTTCCTTGGCCACGCTGAAGGGCAGCCAGGCAGGGGTACCAGCAGCAGCCGTGCTTGCTGTGGGATGATGGTTTGTGCTCCCCGCAGCACCAAAGAGGTCAGATCACGCAACTCCCTAAGGATGTGCCTGCAGAAATGCCTCCATTCATGCTGGAAAGCAGGAGGAGACTCACATGCCAGCTCTGCCCCGCTCCACCCTCCAAATCCCAGCTGGATTTCCCCTCTCTTCACTTACACAGGGAGCTCACTTCACTTGAAGACGTTTGCCTGAACTGTTTGGGAAGTAGGTACGTTATACCATTAAATAACACTTTCTGCCCCAGAACTAACCTTGCGGTCACAATAACCACAGTAGCAAAACATTTCACTGAACCTACACTGATGCCTGAGCTCTCCAGACATCACCCTGGCCATGCTGATGCTGTAGTACCACAACAAACATCTCATTAATAACCCACCTCACCGGTAAATCATACAGAAACCTGCTCAACAGATAAGTTTAAGTCTTACAAACCCAGACCTGCAAATGTGAGCATCTCCCGCTGTGCCTGGTTAGCAGACCAGAGCCCACTGAAATGACGGTGCCCAACTTGCAATGGAGCTCAGCCCACAGGAGATGCCCCTCGCAAGGTTAAACAAACCACGGGCTTCCTCTGGAAGCTGGAAATACATTCATTCAAGCCATGGTCTTGTTTAATAAAACACCCTACAACCTGGCTGCCACTGCTCCTGGGCTTGACAGCAGAGAGACCGGGCAGCGTGTGAGACCCCAAGAACTTCTGCTGTGGTCACAGAATGTTTCAGTTCTATAACATTTATAAAGGTCTCCAGAAAGCAAGTAAGATCAGTGCTTGGTTTCCCAGAAACTGGTATCACAGCCTTGTGTTTTCTATAACCTATGCTGTTTTACTTAAAAATACAATAAAAACAAAGATGTGGTGCCAGAAACACAAAGGAAAATAGATGCAACCAAGAAAACCCCATTTTCTGTGGGCTGAATCTGCTCCCACGAGCTGCTGTGAGAAGCAGGAATAACTCTTGAGAAGTCAGTAACGCTAAACTGTTGCAAATACGAAAAAGCAAGCTGGAACTGTCTAATATTAATTGCACACACATTGTCTGTATCTCAGGGGGATGTGCCTGCCCATGGGATGCCTCATCCAGCGCTGGCCAGAGGGGATACCTGCAGGCCTCCCCTGCAAAGAGCAGCCAGGAGCATCCCAGGCTGAAGCAGCCGTGAAGACGCAGCAGCCTCTGGGGTGAAATCCCGGCCGCAGCTCAGCCAGCCCTGTTCTGCGATGCCCTGCACAGCGAGCACCTCCAGCGCTTCATACAGCCCAGCGTTAGGCACAGGGGTGTTGTGTCCCTGAGATGTTGAGTGCCCTGGAAGCTGCTGCCCACGCCGGAGCTAGTTCGGCGGTGCCAGCACGCAGCGCTGCAAACCAGAGCTGCCCTTCACCAGGTACGTTTCAGCTCTGGTGCAATCAGGAAGAAAGTGGCATTGGTGACAGATAGAGGAGTTTAAGAACCACGTTTTGAGTGTCTTAATGCATTTGGATGGGGAATCAGGGGAAGTCCTGCCCCCTGCTAGGGGCACACTCTTGGCAGAGCTGTGGCCACGGGCAGCAGCAGAACCACACAGCTTTTTGCCTGTCCCTCTTTGCACAGGCACCTCAAAGGAAACCCGTGGGGCGGATACAAGTTTGAATTCCCTCCTTTGTCTAATATAACAATAAAACCACAAAATTCTCCAAAGAGCAAATCCAGACCAATGCTTATTATCCATCCCCTCCCAACTCCACTCCTACTCTCGCAGCACGGCTATTTTTCCCCAGATCCCACCACTAATCTATCCAGGGCTTGGCTACCCAGCAGGTGACTCCAATCAAACCAAGACACCTCCTTTTCCTTCCACATGAGCGCCTTATAAATTACATCCCTGTAAATCCCTACTCGCGCTAGCTTGCAGAGGAGATAGGGAGAGATCCCCAGCAGCGAGGCCATGCATTTCCCAGGCCATTCTCCCTGCCAGAACAGCGCAGCACTTGCTCAAAACTCAGCCTCTGACAGCCTCCACACTGTATTTTCTCCCCAGGGGAGGAAGTTTAGCTTGGATTGCCACAAAAGGCATCACGTCTTGCTCTGTAACTCATGTATGTTGTGTTAACTGAAGAGTGACAGCACTCACGCTATTGCTCAGAGGATGCAGGGGTAGGAAACCAGGAGGAAGAATGAGCATCCTGGCCTGCAGGGGCAATGCAGGCAGACACCCCTTAGGAAGAGCATCCCTGCAGTGCAGAAGCTGTAATCTAGCTAGGAAGGCAGGCAACAGATAACAGAGAGAGTGAATACTTTGCCAGAGCTCAGGCAGGAAGACCCATGACAGGTCTTAAAACAAATCCACACTGAGAGCAAAGAGAATCCAGAAGTAAATCGCATGGCAAAGCCCAAACATCCTCCACTTAATGAGGAAGCAAAGGTACAGCCGCTCTGTACAGGGATTGCACTGCTCCTGCCAGCTACCTCCGAAAATACTGTATTATTTCTTAGAGAAAGGAAAAAAAAAAAAACAACAAACAATGCAGAGGAGTAAAGATGGAATATTGGGAATAAAAACGAGCAGAGCTATTTGCAGGTAAGTTATTTTTCTCGCAGGAAATAGTGCCTGTAAGTGGATGTTTTAGCAGAGCTGTGATTTGCACGCTGTAACACAGCTGCTCTGGGACTCGTCTGACACTTGCTGTGAACTCCGTCTGTCTCCAGGCATCATCACAGCAAATACCCGCTTCCATGGAGCCCTGAGATCATCTTCTACAACAAAGGCCAAGACATCTCTCTGCTGTGATCGCTGCTGGTTTACGAGCCTTTGAACCTCAAGACATTTTGATCTGCTTCAGTTGGATTGACCTAAGGCTGTGGAGAGGTCAAGGAGATGATGGCTTCTGAAACTGTCACAAGGCTGTGGTGGTCCCCAGAGGGTTTCGAAGCAGCTACATCACCCAGCAATCTGGGCATTTATCTCCTCCAGGCAGCTAGTTTTCTTTCATTAATGCTGATGTGTTTTCCCCCATAACCTCAAACAGTCCAAAACTCTCAGTGACCGAAGAGACAACGCGGCTCTGCAGGTCATAGAATCATAGACTCAGAGAATCATTAAGGTTGGAAAAGACCTCTAAGCTCATCCAGTCCAACCGTTAGCCAACCACCACCGTGCCTACTAAACCATGCCCCAAAGCGCCACGTTGAACCACATCTCAAAGTGCCAGATCAGAGCGCAACAGGCAGTGCTACAAGAGGCCACTTTTGTCCATTATGGTCCAGCCAAGATTTTCAGGCAGCTGAGAAAGAAGGGTCTGCTCTGCACAGGAAGAAGTGAAACCACAAAGGACTTTTCCTCCCAGTTTGCTAAGTCCCTTCCAGCAGAAAGCCAGGCTTATTCCAGCCGTGTGGCATTCCCACTGCCTGCAATTCCCCCAGTATAAAGAGCTTATAAGCTTCTGCGGCTCAGACCCTTTGACGAACTTGTACCTAGAGAAAAGCCACAGCGTGGGCTTAACGCTGTGCCTCAAGCTGGCAGTGAGGAGGGCTTCATGCCCCACCTAGCAAGAAGATCATCTCCTTTACCCCCTGGCCAAGAGAGGCCAACCAGCGCAGCCTTGGAAGAACTGGAGTTCAGTGGCTATTTAAGAAAAACCTCCAAACCTACAAGCTTTTTCACCAGCACCTGTTTTTCAGTCTGCAGCTTCTGATGCTTAGCTCAACACCTAAGTTTTTGTAATTAGCATCTCTTCAACTGGCCCGCAGGAGGGCAGGGCTGGAGCACCAGCAGGTGAGCGGAAGGGAGAAGGCAGCTAGGGAGCATCAGGCTGGGCTGTGGAGGCTCTTAAGAGCTCTGAACTACAGCTCTCTGCTGGCACCCGCTGCCAGGGCTCCTCTGCAGCACTGACACAGCCTCACGGCAGCACCAGATGAGGCAGAGAAGGGCTGGAGCCAGTGCTCGGGACAGGATGGTCCCACTGTGACAACAGGGCTCCAGTTGGCTCCAAGACTCCATGGGCACCCCTCGATGCTTCTCCCCTCTACCTCCCTCTGAGAGAGAATCATTGACAAACCAGTAAGACGTGGGAAGTCGTGACACGATTTTCTCCCCATCACAGCTCTTGAAGGGGTATGAAATTAATGGTGAGAATTAATTCTCTTTGCCCTGGGGCCAAGGTGAGAAGCTAGGAGAGATTTCTGGCAGAAGCGCGTGCAGAGGTACGGCTGGTGTGAGCGACAGTGAAGTTGCATCTCTCCCCTTCCGCCACGTGTGAGCAGCATCCTTGTCACCTGGGGGAGGGAAGGGGATGAAGGCTGGCACTTTGCTTCTGCCAAAAATGCACTCGCCCTTCTCTTTCTTGTTTTTTTTGTTTTTTTCTTTTATAAGGAAGCTATTAACTGAATGGGGACACAATGAATAAAGACATGGGCTGCAGAGTGTCCCCTACAGCGGCCTCGCTGAGTCCTCCAAGTGTTGGCAGACCTTGCCAGCCCCTCTCTCTCTGCAGAACCTCCCGCCCTCCTCTCAGGTGCTGAGAGGCGGTTGTTTTACCCGCTGCTAATGACATTTATTTTCTTTTCAAAGCTGCAGGGAAGACTCCTTCTCTCTCCCTCCCCGCTGATGCGAAGCCTGCTGCCCTATTATGCTGATCTGAGAGGGTTTTTTTGCTGTTGAACTGCTGTTGGTCTCCCCTACATCCCCCATCTGTGCCCTCCAACTTGCTCTTCCCACAGCCAGACGCACACCTCCCAGGCTTCATTGAAAGAGCATTGAGGTAAAGAGAAAAACTTCTCCCATTTTCGGGTTGGATCAGGTCCCTGGCCTGGCAAGGATGGGCTGAGACTTGCTTTTGGGTTTCTGGGAACTTGCCTCTAAGGTGTCCTTCAGAAAAAGGCAATTATCACAGTGCCATTAAGGCTTTCCCCATTTCACGGCCAGATAACTCGCTAGGAGTCTCTTGAAATAACCTTTAAACAATAGATCCTGTCTTGTTTACTGAGTGTTTCTGAACTCAACAGTAATGCATCCAGATGTCAGCCGTGTCTACTGTAGGCCTAACTATTTCTGGAAACACACCAAGGGCAAATTGCTTGGATAATGTCAGACATTGTTGCAGAGAACATGACAAGTTTCCATCTCTTTGATAAAAGCTGTGGATCAGAGAGATGTTTCCCAGGGCAGCAGAACTGCGTGCACCTTCAGCTCAGCCCCACGTGGGAGCTGCATCCCTCCCTGTAGCTCGTCGGCAGGTACAAGCAGCATTGCTCTCAAGATGAGCGTTGCTCTCAAGGAAAGCTCGCCCAGCTCACCCGCTGCCGTGCTGGGTGGTGTGTTGCTGCGGGCGGCTTTTGTCTTGGGGCTAAGAGATTGGGAGAGAAGCACTGGAGACAGCGAGGAGGGGCTGAGCTGTCCCCACGGCCACGCCAACTTGAGGAAGACGTCTTGGCCCGTCTTGTGTCATTATTCTGAATGAAGCTGAACACCAGCTCTGACCCATCAGAGGTGTTTCAATCAGCATGACAAACCCCTGTCTGAAGTAAGAGGGTAAACACAACTCCCCCAGCCCCTGCTTCACGTCTCGTCTCCACCCCATGGCCTGCCAAGAGGAGCGCCAGCACAATACCAGCATCTCCCAACAGCATTCCAGGCTGCGGCTTACGCTACTGCTCCCCCAACTCCAGTGAGAAACCCACACTTCCAGCTACGAAGGATAGGGGAAAATAATCGGTGCTTAGCTTTTGGCCTGATCCAGCTCCACTCTCCATCTCCATTCTGCCTCTGACATAGGCACCTTGAGAACCGCACAGTCCATAGCAGCCAAGTCCCCTCCCTGGTGCCCTGAACCGCTGTTAATGGGTCATGGCTGTTATTAAGCTTTCCAGCAAAGAACGGGTCTAAAGCTGTTTCAAAATATCATGATGACTTTTAATTTTACTCCTCAACCTTTCCAGCTGACCTCTGCCCAGCGCTGTTTCTGAGGGGATTGCAGGGCTCACAGGTTTCTGAGGTCCCAACCTTGTCCAGGCCGGCCTCAGCTGTGATCTGAATGTGGCTGGAAGGTCTGAAGAGGGTCAGAGTCCATCACCCAACATATCTGTCAGCCCTCTGCCAATCTGCGGTGCTGGGGCATATGCTTTTTTTTTCCTCAGGCAAAGGGTGAACCAATCCTCTCTGCTGTACCAAATTAGATAGAATAGAAGGAGATAACAGATGACAACACAGGAAAAAGTGTAAATTAGAACGGGAAAGAGCTGCAAGTTCAACCCCAACACCTGCCACCTCTCCTCCACCCCTTCCATCCTCTTCTTCAATGAGCTGCATCACAAGCTATGGCTGCGGGAGCCCTGACAGAAACAAGTACCTCTTCACTGGCCACGTTCTTATCCATATCCATGACAACACGACAACCAGGTACCAGAACACGGTGAGTGAGAAGGTACCGAGTTATCCCCATTCCTTACAGATGCGCTAACACAGATAGGCACTGTGCAGCCAAATGAAAAGCTCCGAGTTACATAAACCCCTTACAGCATGGCCAGCTGCAAAACCCCCCACCGACCCATGAGCTGGGAACCAAGGATGTGCCCAAAGGTCAGTGGCACAGACTTCTTCAGCCTGCAAAGGTGCAGCTGAGCTCTCTGGGCTGCAGATAAATGCCCAAGGAATTAAGTAACTTCATCTCGTTACACCTATCCTTCAGCAAAACTTTTGAAGAGCCCAACGAGGGTACTTGGGTATGGTTAAGGGTTTGGCAGATGTTCTTCAGCTTTAGACATGAAACACCTTTAGATAGACTTGGGTCCATACGCCACTGACAGCGAGCGGGTCCTCTGTCGCTTAGCCACTTCTGAACATGTTCTCCTTAGCTTGCAAAGCTCACGAGACAAAACCTTCAGACTTGGCCCATGTGTCACCTGCACGAGGGCTCGGGGACTGCTGCAGTCACAATGGAAAAGGATCAGGAGGAGATGCGACAGCTAGACTTATCTACCAGGCTTTGCTGGAAAGCAAAGATAAACACGACAGAGATACAGCCAGTAACCAATATTCTGCATGGTAATGTTCTGCAACTCTTTTGTGCTCAGGTAGGCACAGCTTTTTAAGTCATAACTGCCTATATTTGTTATTTGTGTTCACTGACAAGAGAACAGAAAGGAACAAATGCTGTTTCCTTCCTTTTTCCTCACGTCCCCACATCTTTCATAAGTGAGAACCAATGTACCAAGGGGGGATAAATCAACATCAGTCACTTTGCGGGGGTTTTGCTGAAGTTCTTTATATGTACTGAGCATCCCGCACTGTTCCCGAAGAGGTCCTGTCATCATCATACACAGAAATCCTGACACGCAGAGGAAGGAAGTTACACTTCTAATTACAGCTGAACGCTCTTTAAGGTGTTTGAAATCCCTCTTCACCAACTGACAGCCGTAATGCATCTTTCTGCTCATTTCAGTCAAGATGAAAACCAACCACAAAAGGCTGCAAGCAACCTCCCATGATTCACGCACCATCGCAACGGGGCAAAAGCCTCAATACAGGTGTGTGGATAGTTCAGGCACTCAGTTCATGCACAATTTATGTCAACTATTTTCCCTTACCAGCACCATAATTTAGATGCTTACTCAGTGAAGACAAGATAGAAAGACTAAAACAACCCATCATTCTAGACTTTTGCTCAAACAAGGTCACCGGGGAGCACTGCCTGCACTCTAAACATGGGCATATCCACCAGGTTTCCTACAGTGACAGCCATCCATCATGAAAGATTGAAGCACATGATTTTACCATCTAGGTTTTATGCTGATTTCAGTGCTCGTTTTAGGCTAGAAGACAATCTGTTGAACCTCGAAGTGCAGTCTTCTCTTACCTTTAATTTATTCTGTCAGAAAACTGTCTACCTTAATGAGTATGAGCACACCCCCACTACCTTCCAAGTTTGGTGATCTGTTATGTCAAATATAAATAATCCTGTCTGAAACCAGTCGATATGGGGAAATGAAAAGCCATCATCTCTTGGGGGATTTCTCTCTCCCTCCCACAGCCCCCCAAGCCTGCAGGCTCCCTTTAACACCCTGCACAACGTCCATGTGCTCCTGAGAGCACAGATTCAGGCAGCTGCTGTATTAACCAAATATCGCCAAAATCAACCTACAAATATTTATGCCATCACCTTCCTCGCATTCACCTCTGATTCCCCTCCATCACCATTTGTTGTAGGTGCAATAGTGGGTTGGTTTGCTGCCTAACCTGAGGGTTGAGTGGTCGTTACAAACTCATCTGGATGAAGCAGAGCGTTCGCATGTTCTCCGCGACCAGGACATAAGACAGGGACCAAACCTTGTCCTAGATGCGTGCCTCCAGGTGAGATGTCCAGGCAGATGACCAAGAAAGGCCAGTTTTAGCCCACACTGACCACGCAAGGAGTACGAGCGGTCCCTGGGGCAGAGAAGGACACAACCTGCGTGCCCAGCCAGGGCATGGGATGGGGGCAGCTTTCCCACCTCATCCCCAAGAGATGCTTCCACGACTTCCTTCACAGCCACAGCTTTGAATGTAAAGATGCTGTTAGGAACCAGCAAAACCAAGCGTGGAGCACTCCGCTATTTTTCATCCCAGTCTAAGGTGGTGGGACTCGAATGGTTCCTCGGAGACAGGCAGTCGGGGAATGGATGCTGGGGAATGCTCCACGTCCCTATTCGCTCTGCCTGGCCCCTCCACATCCCTTCCCAGCCAGAGCTGGTCCTCTGCCTGCTCTGCTCCCGTCAGGCATTCATTCCCTCAGGATGAGTCCCTCGGTTCCCCGGAGCAGCCACGGCACCGCAGCTGGAAAACAGTTCAGGAGGCACCGGGAGGAGGGCGGCGGGGATGGAGTGAAGTAAACAGGGGGAAAAACACGGCAAAAGAAGGGAAGGAAGGGGAGAAGGAGCCCTGGGAGCCCCTGCTCCGCTTCCCTCCCTCCCCGCTTACCTTCAAACGGGGGAATGGTGCCGGATCTCTCAGGTGAGGACCGCGTCTCGCGAAGAGAGAGAGAGATGCTCGGAGAGAGAGATGCTCGGAGAGCATCCACGCCGAAAAGAAACAGTTCAAAGATAAGAATACAAACGGCAAACGGGGATAAAGCGAGGGAGGGCAGCTCAGGGAGCCGAGCAGGCGAGCCGGCGGCAGACACCCTCTCGGCACATGGCCGGGCCCGGCTCTGCGGGGGAGCGCCCTCCTCCCGCCCGGCGACACGGGCCGCCAATGAGCGGCGCCCCCGCCCGCAGCCTCGGCACCGCACCCCAGCCCCGCAGCCACAGCCCCGCAGCCCCCCGCAGCCCCCAGCCCAGCAGCCCCAATCCCGCATCCCCAGTCCCGCATCCCCCAGCTCACCATCCCCACTCCTGCATCCCCCAGCATCCCCCAGCACCCCCAGCCCAGCACCGCCTGGTGCCCCCCCCCCCCCCCCCCCCAAGCATCCCTCCGCACTCCCCGGCCCAACATCCCCAGCCCAGCATCCCCAATCCTGCATCCCCCGGCACCCCCAGCCCCACGCCGCCTGGTGCCCCCCTGCATCCCTCCGCACTCCCCAGCCCCGCATTCCCAGTCCAGCATCCCCCCGCATCCCATCGCACTCCCAGCCCAGCATCCACACCCCCGCACCGCCTGGTGTCCCCTCGCATCTCCCCACACTCCCCAGCCCCGCATCCCTCAGCCCCATATCCCCCAGCCCCGCACCACCCCCTGCACCCCCAGCCCAGCATCCCCCAGCCCCACACCATCCCCTGCACCCCCAGCCCAGCCCCACAACCCCTGCCCCACACTGCCTAACGCCTCCACCGCATACACCTCTCACACCCCCAGCCCTGCACCTACACCCCACAGCCCCCAGCCCCACATCGCCTGGTGTCCCCCCACATCCTCCCACATTCCCCAGCGCTGCACCACCTGATGTCCCCCCACATGCCACTGCACTCCCCAGCCCGGCATCCCCCAGCCCCACATCACCTGGTGTCCCCCAGCATCCCTCCGCACTCCCCGGCCCTGCATTCCCCAGGCTTACACTCACCCCCTGCACCCCCCAGCCCCTCACTGTCTGATGTCTCCCTGAATCCCTCCCGCATTCCCCCAGCCCCATATCCCCCATTCTCGCAGCCCCAGCCCCACACCACCTGATGCACCCGTCACCTGCACCCCTTGCACCTCCAGTGCCACAGGCACTGCCACATACTGCTCTCCCCTAATCCCTCCCTGCATCCCCCAGCCCCGCAGGCACCAGTGCCTGATGCCCCCCCAGCCCCGCATCCCCAGCCCCACACTGCTTGCTGCCCCCCTGCACCTACCTCACACCCCACAGCCCCGCAGGCACCACTGCAGTCCCCCCACGCATCGTCCCTCTGGGCCACAGCGGGGCAGGAGGTGGATCCCAGGTGTCATCTCTGGGATGCAAGTCTGTTCCAGCGATTACCCCCTCACAGAGGCAGGGAACCCCTCATGGAGATGAGTAACACCCCCACCCCCCCCCCCCACCCACCCAGAGCTGAGTCACTCCCCCAGAACTGGATCGCCCCACACAGAGCCAGGGGACCCCTCATGGAGATGGATCACCCCCTCACAGAGCCTTCATTAGTGTCAAGACTTTGTTAGTGTCAGGGTGGTTATCGCATCCCCAAGCTGAAAAAAACCCAGCATTTGATTATAGCACAATTTGGGGCAAAACCCAGTGATTCTGGTCCCTGTTACCCCTCTAGCAAGTGGGCAACCTGCAGAGGCACCAGCGTGGAAAAGACTGCCACAACCACACATGGAGATTGTCCCATCCCTAAGCCGGTGTTGACAGGGAAGCAAGAGCTGCCCCAGCTCTCCCAGTGTGTCCCCAGGGCTCGGCAGCCACTGGTCCCCAGGCTCTTCCCGGGCACAGAGGATGCTTGGCATGTCTCAGCCCTGCCTAATTGCACCCGCTGCCATCACCCTCGGCTGCTGTCACCCACATTGCCTGCAGGCTGTCAGGCTCCTCCGGTAGCAAGGACTGCAGGCCACTGCCTCTTCCAGCCTTCCAGCGATGATGCTGGGAAGACCAGTGTGTTCAGCCTGGAGTGCCTCCATCTGTCAGGACGAGTGATTTTCACCCCACAGCCTTCATTTCCTTGGCCTGACTCGTGTTTGCAGTCCCAAAGTTATTCCTAAGAGTTAACTCAATTTTTCTCTTCGGCAGTTTTAGCCCATCGATACTTGTTCTGTCCTTGCTGACTGATGAGAATAATTAGTCTGGTCCTTTTATAGCACATCTGCTCTTTTTAAGATGTTATAGCTTATAGCATTCTTTTAATCTATAGAGAGGGAAACAGTTGCATTTAAGTAATTGCTCCCTAAATAAACTAATTACTGCCCGTAATTTCAGCACACTTTGCACTCAGTTCAGACGCCTCTGCGGAGATCTGAAAGGCAACTGCTCAGCCTGATGGCAAGCAATGAAATCGAGAGGACAAAATATAGTTTATATATAGAGATTCTGCTTAAGACTGTTCTGGTTTAGTTATTACAGACTGTATCAGTTAGCAATGAACCATCTCTACCACGGTTCCCATTCAGCTTCGCTTCAAGGTTGCTTGGACTACGTGCAAAAGATACTGAAATCTATGCCAGGAAATAAAACAAATTTAGCTTTTCATTATTTCTATGGGTCAAATGTCATTGTCTAGTAATTTATCATTGTATCTTTGTTCCAAAATATGAATGATGGAAGTTCTTTGCTTGGGTCCTTCATCGTGGATTTTGTGCCTGTACTGCAATAAACAGCATCCTTGCTTCCCAGTGAATATGTCAAAGCAATTCTCCACTCATCCAAGCCCAGGATAGAAAAGGAGAAACCAATGTTATAACAAGGACTTACCAAACACTTGGGCTGCTTTGTGCAGGTATAGAGCTTCTTTTCTAGCTTCTAAGAGCGATTATGTGAAAATCAATTACTTATGAAGGAGATGAGTGACAAGCAACAAGTCATAGGATGAGAGCAAATGGCCTCAAGTTGTATCAGGGGAGATTTAAATTGGAAATGAGGAAAACTTTGTTTGCTGAAGAGTGGTGAAGCACTGGAAGAGGCTGTCTGGGGCAGTGGTGGAGCCTTCATCCTGGGCAGTGTTCAAAAAGTGTGTAGCCGTGGCACTTTGTGACATGATTTACTAGGCTTCGGCGGGGGATGTTGGGCTGACGGTTGGACTGGATGAGCTGAAAGGTCTTTTCCAATCCTAATGATTCCATGATTCTAGGAGAGAAAGGTTTTTATAACGTATTTCTATCTTGCAGTGATGTGCAAGACCTCCGTTGTGCACGTGGTCTTGTCGCACTAGGGGCTGTGCAAACACAGAGCGCAAAGAGCTGCGATCCCCTAGACTTTGCGACACAATTTTTTTACAGACGGAAAGTGCTAATTAGCATCCGCAGTTTGGGAAACCAGCCCATAGCCTCGAGAGCTGGCAGCTGGCCAGCCACAACTTTTATCAACCCTTCTTGCCATTTGGGAAGTGTCCTGTGCCTGCCAAGTCTGCGGGATAAACAGCCCAGCAGCAGCCAGGAGCCAAATCATTTGTAGGTTTTAAGTAGTGTTCAGGTGTTAATCACCTGCTTTCCATCACCACTGGGTCATTCTCAGTGTAAATCCTTCAGCAAGTTTACACATTCACGCTCCTGCACCCACAAATTCTTGGCTTCCTCACACTTGACTCAGGACTTGGGATCAAACTGCGCAGAATATCACACAATCTTGCCTTCACCCAGCATGTAAGGCCAATCCAGGCTTTTCTCCTTGCCTCCAGCTTGTTCCCTCCCCAGGGAGCAGCTCATAGCGTGCTGCCATCAGGGAAGGGCAGGTTCTCATCTGGTTGTCATATCCCTGGAGACACCTTCCTTCTGAGACTCCCCTTCACCCAGGGGCTACGTGACCACAAACCCCAAGTGAACCCGGGTGCGATGAGCTGCTGAAACACTGCCCAGCTTTCCATCTGTATTCCCAGTGCTCCACCAGCCTGGGGGATGGTGGTGCCACCTCTAGTTTGAAGTCTCTCTCAGGAGCTGCGGTTTGGCGGACACGAGACAGATCAAGTGTGTGGCCTCTCAGAGATGCAATAAAACGCACATACACCTAAACAGGGCTAAGCCGTAGCAGAGGGCACTTAGCATCACTAAGGGATCACAGTGCTTTGCTCCAACAGAGAAACACAGCGTTAGGGCTCTAATAAACTGCCCCAATGCTTTTGGCAGGCACACACCCTGTGCCTCCTGCCGGTCACAGACCCTATGAGTGGGTTTAGATGCAGCAGCTGTGTACAGTGACAACACAACCTCGTCATCACCTGCCAAATACTCTTTTTCTGTTCAAAGGGCAAGGTTTTTTCCTTCGCTGCTCTCTGGCATTCGTTTTTGCTTTAAGTTCCTCAGCAGTAAATAGGACCTCATGTGTGTAGTTCTGCAGGAGGAGACTTACCTCAGCGGCAGCTGCTCGTGATGGAAGCGCCTGGCCCTTCGCTCTGCCTCTTGCCCATGACTGTGCAGGCACCTTCTCTCAACAGTCTCCAGATATTCATGACAGCAGCCTCAAAGATCTCCACTGCATAATCCTCCGCTCACTAGGAGCACATACTCATAGCACATTCACTGGATTTAAATGCAAAGTTTTTGTTTAGGGGAGAAGAGGAGTCAGATCCCGAGGTTTGTGCTCTTCCAAGCAGCCTTTCTCCCTTCTGCTTTAACCACCTACGATGTAGGAACCAGCTGACCCTAACCCATAACCGGAACCTTGCACCCAGTGCTCCCAACTGCCATGGCTTACAGCACTGGTTCAGGCAAGGAGGGAGCTGAAGATGCCCTGAGGCCATGTGCTGCTCTGAGAGGTTTCTATCCTTAAGGGCAACAACCTCAGGGTGCCAAGGGATGCTTCTGCTGAAAAGATTTAACCAAGCAACGACAGAGAGAAACTGCTTCTGAAAGAAGTGGTTTTAACCCAAACAAATTAATTAGGCGGTGCCCCAAGCCAACACACACCCGCTCCCTGTGTTAGACATCCCCAGCCCATGACTGACAGCGCACGCCAAGGCTCACGGGGTAACATCAGCCTCAGCCAGAGGTGCTCTGAGGGAACTTGAGCTTAAAAGCTGCTCCGTGGTAGGGCTTGCCTGGCACATCATGTTTCATCGCACCCATCAGCATGTGTCTCAGCAACCAACGTGACATGCCAGACTCGCTGGAATGTGATCCTGCGCAGCCACCGCTACGGATGGAAGTGCCAACAAAAGGCAGGACTGAGGCTAAGGATGCTCACCACATATTCCCCCGTGTCCTTTCGACAGGGCAGTCCTGACCCCAGAGGTGTGAATATCGGGGCGTAGTTAGCTTGAAGGACCATGGTAGGAGCCAGGGGAGTAATCCTTCCATGGGCATCTGGGCCGCGGTGGGAATGTGCACAGCCTTCTGTCACAGCCTTGGAAAGCCAAAGAGACCATATCTCCTCGAAACACCTTCTACTTTCATCTTATTGACTTCTTTAAAGTTGTCAAGATGTTTGTAGGGCAAGTGCTCCCTGTACAGAAGCCACGTTGAGTTTTCTGAAGTAAATCATATTTATCCACCCTTTCTACCTTTTATTAGACCTTCTGCCAACTTGCCTGTTACAAACCTCTAGCATGCAGGGCCTGCAGCTTTTGTCATTCAATGCACCAATCCTTTTTCGCTAAGCTGATAAAGCTCCATCTTCAAACTCCTCAGGCTCTTTTGGCCTCATGTCCTCGCCTGGATTGGCTCCTCTTGATGCTGATCCTGGCTTGCTGTGTAATCTTCAGGAAGCAGCTTAGTGCCAGAAAGCAATGGCTGGAGGAAAAGCAACAAAAAAGGCCGGCATCAAAGAGCTGAGCCCTGAACAGAAGGACTCAGCACCAACCCAGCCCCCTGAAACCTCACATGGCAGATAGTCCTTCCCGTGGAGCCATGCCCATAGCAGATTCCAGCTCCTTTTGCTATTGATTCCTAACAAATCAAAGAACTCCTCTCTCGCCCCACTCCAGAGAAGCGAGGCTCACTTCATGAAGATGAAGATAGGTCTGGCAAAACCAGGGATGGTAGGTAAGGCAGGAGAGCAATGCAGAGTGACCTACAGCTGAACAGCAAAAACTGGCCATGATGTGGTTTTAAAGACTAAAGAGGATCTTTCCTTACTGAGTTACTCCACCACATGACAGATAATGAAGCGTGGGAAGACATCTGCTTGGACTTACAGAGAGAGCGACAGCAGAGGGAACAAGTGGATGAGTGGTCATCCCACTGTGAAGGGCATCTGGAAGGCCATGAGGAAGATGAAGCAGCCATGAGTTGGCGACATCACCAACAAGTGAGCATGGAGGATAGGAAGAGGAAGCCACTGATGGAGACCGGGAGCTTGGGAGTGGCACCTTATGGGAAGAGAAAAGTCATCCACATGATTGGACTGGAGCAAGCTTACCTTGCCTCTCCTGCAGAACAGGGCTAGAGCAGGGTTTATCCGGCTTGGAGCATCTTTTGCAGGGACATGTGGCTCTGTGTTACAATGCGTGGAGATGGTTATCGCAAAGCCACTTTATTTATGGTGGTTTTATTGGCAGGGGAGTGGGAGTGCAATACAATTTTAGCCACCCTGATGTCTCCATCTCCCTTACATCCCACCTCCATTCCTAGAGCAGGGTTTTTTTTTCCTTTAAATTACGTGATTAGTCAAACTGTACAAAGGACTTTCTGTACCTGAGAGGGTACAAGTTTAGCTGGATGGTCTTGCTAAATTTGCAGGGCCAGGTGTGGGCAGTTCTGGGAGAGCTGGTGACTCTGTGTCTCCACCACTCTCACCAGTCCTGGTGCCCACCTGCAGGCAGCAAGCTCTCCTTTCATATAGGTTAGGGCCAAGATCTGCATGAAGCTCAGCTAGGATGAACTTGAAGAACGAGGCACTTTGCACCATGATGCACAGGGAGCTTAGCTCCTGGGCATGAGCAGGGTCAGGAGGCAGCACTTTTTTTGGATCCATTTAGAATGATCCTGTTGAATATTGGAGGGATTCTCCAGAGCTACTGCGTCCAAGACCACCGCTTGTTTATGCTCCTCTTCTCAAAGCTAACTCAAACCTCTCCCACCTCCCACTGGCACTTTCCACTGGATCACACAACCCTTTATAAAGAAACCCAGAGAATGCTTTTGTCTCTTCCTGTCCTTTTCAGATATTTTGGGTATTTGTGGCAATCTCTCCTGTTTATATAACAAAGCCACAGCCCAGTGTTTGTGGCATCATATCCATGGTAACCCTAATATAGCATGCACAGGCAACTAGATTTCATTAGGTGGCTCAGCTGCAGCAGCACTGGGGAGGGAATTTCTCCGGGATGCTGAGCTGTGCAAGCAGCCTGGTGGGAAGGGACCTGGCTGCCCACCTGGCCTCGAGCGCCTGGCAAGGCAGCACCTCCCAAAGAGCATGTGATGCTCTGCTCTTGCTAGCTTTGGCCGTTGTCCTACTCTCCCCTCATGGCACGGTGCTGGGCACAGCCCATCCACCTTCCTTTCATGCTGCAGGAGAGCTGTAGGAATATGGCTCACCCGAGAGGGGAGGCAGAAGGGATGGGAGCTGCTCAGCCTCCTCCACGCATGGCAGTTCTTACCTCCACTGCCAGAGCAAGAGCAGAAGGACTGAGCCATAAAGGGCAGCTGAGGTCCAATTCTGTCTCTGATTTGAAGAGAATCCTGTGGTGGCACTGGGGAGGATTGGGTCCCCTTTGGACGGGGTCCTCGTGGGACATGAGGCACTGCCTGTTGCAAGAGAGAGAAAATTTGGTCCTGAGGAAGGCAAAGAAGAGAAACAAATTAGGAGAAAGCAAGAAGGTAGAACTAGCGGAGGCTTAGCAAGGGGGACATTAGAGCATCTGTTGCTCTCGTGCTGTAAAGCACAAACTCGCATGCAAGGAGGAGGGAACGGCTCTTCCTACCCACCACTGCTGGGTCATGATCTCCTCCAAGTGTCCTGTCCCAGTTAGCGTCCAGCACATCATGTGCAGAGATGCCCATGCGGTCCTGCACAAAACAATGCAGCTCAGAGAGAACCACCCTAAATCGGGCCCAGCAAGGCCCAGGTGACATAAGGACATTAAATACTCATTTATGTCTTTGTCGGGCAAATGCAAACTCAGATTTGCAGCCCCAGCACCCTCTTAGTGCACGACGAATCCAATGAATAGCCTGCAGATCTGTTCTGTTTTGTTATGGAAACAGAACTGAGCCAAGAGATCCTTTTAAAAGGATGATATACACTTTTCCCAGCCCTGAGGGATATGTTAAACAGTTCCTATGAGCCATGGGACTGGTCCAGACTCTACAGCTCTTGTATGAAGGGTGATGGGACTCTGCATGATTGCCTATCCACGTGAGCCTCTCCCCTACGTGCCAGCCTTCTCCTCCTCCTCCTCACACCACATCCAGTCCTGCCTGAGTCAGACACTGCCTAACCTCATCAGCACGAAGGCAAATTCGATCCTGGCTCTGGCTGGCCACGGACAGGGTCTGCAGAGCCCCTGGGGCACGGATTGCTGTGCCCAGCCATGCGGGAGCAGACAGCGAGCTTCCCTTCCCTCCCCACCCTCACCCAAATTGAATTTCCATTTATGTTAGCGTGGCAATGGATTATAGCTCGGAGGGGTGCTGCCTGCATCAATCCCTAATTCGGTGCATCAGTTGTGTTTAAACCTACTTACCTGTAAATCAGTCTCTGTTCAAGGCAGGCAGCCCTCACCTCCTGCCGATGGAGCTGCTTCCCAGAGCTTCCCATCACAAAGGTCAGGCACCGCTGCTTTCAGAGCTCTGGAAATCCCAACTTTTCTCCCTTTAGGGCTGACTTGGCATCCAGGGTCAGGGTAGTTTTAGCACATCGCCAGGAGGGTTGGATGTGTGGCTCTGCAGAGGACAGGGCACGCAGCACCCGGCAGGGGATGAAGGCTGCTGCTGGGGTTCGTATGGCATCCAGCACAGTCGAGCTGGGGCCCGGGGGACAGATCTGTCCATTAAAAATGGCCCTTCTCGGCGCTGACAGCATGCTCCAGCTATTCCCTGTGCATTACTGCACCCTCAGCTCTTTGCTGCTGGTTTGGGGGTTGCCAAGGTCTGCCTGGAGCAGGACAGGAGGGTTTGCAGGGACGCCCGAGTCTCGTCTCCGGTACAGGATGCTCCCATGCGAGCACCAATGCAATTGTGTCAGCATTAGCTCAGTCAAGAGCTTGCAGGTGGGCAGAAAGCTGCTGCCTCCGCTCTGCCTTTGAGGAAAAGGGCTGAACTCACAGCTCCCATCCCGCAGTCCTCCCAGTGCTCCTCCCGGCAGCCAGCCTGCGGGAAGCTGCTCTGCGTCAGCCCCGAGCGGTCTGAGTTTTGGAGTCAGGAAACTGGCATTTCTACATCTCATTGAAGTCTTAAAATAAACACCCAGAGCAATGAGTGGAAAGCCGGATCCTCTCTCCTCGCCTGGATTTACGAGCAATGACTGGGGAGAAACCAAAGGGGGAGAGAGAGAGATATACATATTTTTTTTTCTCTTTAAATAAATTCTTACCGCTTATCTGCAAAGTTCAGATGTTTTCAAGCTGACCTGCTCGTGTTATGCTGTTCCAGTGCAAATTCCTTCTGTACAGGAAAGCTGAGGAGCTCCGCTTGCACATACCAGGAACCTGGGGTTTCATCTCTAATAAAGGGAGGCAGAATTCATTAGCTAAGGAACCCCTCCCACCCTCAGTGAGCATCTTTTGCCTTCCTGCCATGCAGAGAGCTCATCTTCTTTCCCTTTGCAATGCGGAAACAAAGCCAAGAGAGAAGTGAGTGAGTCTGTGCTTGGATGAGGTTAGAAGTGGGGCAAAGCAAAAAACCCATTCCAAGGGGCTTTTGCAACACAGCCAGATGTCTACCTGAGCAGCCAGGGCTGGAGGATGAGAGACACCCATCTGATGCTTTCAGATAAGGATCTCAGAGCACGGTGCAACCAGGAATGAGGCCAGGAGTCTCGAGCAAAGCAAGGGATGCAGCCTCCTCCTTTGGGAAGATGAGTGGAGCTGCAGATCACTTGAGCTGTGGAGGTGCAGATCCAGCCTGGGCTACCACAGGGGTTTGGTTCACACCTCCCAAGAGCTATCAGGGTGGGAGACTTCCCAGGTGGCCGTAATGACCTCCCACATAGAATCATAGAATGGTTTGAGTCAGAAGGGATCTTAAAGATCAACTAGTTCCAACCCCCCTGACATGGGCAGGGACACCTCCCACTGGCTCAGGGGCTCCAAGCCCCGTCCAACCTGGCTTTGAACACCTCCAGGGATGGGGCAGCCACCACTGCTCTGCCCAGCCTGGGCCAGGGCTTCCCCATCCTCGCAGAAAAACATTTCTTCCCAAGATTTCATCTCAATCTTCCCTCTTTCAGCTATAAAATGCTCGCCCTCATCCTCTCCCTGCACTCCATGATCAAGAGCCCCTCCCCAGCTTTTCTGGAGCCCCTTTCATTACTGGAAGCTGCTCTAAGGTCTCCCTTATCCTTATCTTAAGCTATTGGGACATGTGTTTTTAAGGCTTACACGACAACCAGCGGGAGGGCAGGTGCAGCACTGGGCTGCACGTTGGGGTCACTCTCCCAGGAGGTGCAAGGAGCAGTTGAGGCATGCGCTCATCTGGGAGAGACCAGCACCCTGGCGCTCTCTCTGCTTTGGCCTTTTGCCTGATAAAGCTGAATGGGAACCCAAAACCTCTAACCAGCAGGTCAACCGACAAGGAGAAACGCTTCGGATCAATTGCCGCATTCCTGGGTAATGGTTGTGTCTTAGGACAGTAAAACCTCATCAAATTTAACATAGGGATGAACGCATTGATGATTCATTAAAACACCCAAGCACTGAGCTGAATCTATTTCCTCTCATTACACAGGCTGGGAAACGTGGATCTGTCCCCATGACATTGCCTCAAGGACCGCGAGTGAAATCCAAGACCCAGAGGGGACCAAAGGAGACTCCGCATAGAAAGTGTCTGAGAGCGTTGCTCATCACGTGAGACAGCATTAATAAAACAAGACCGCAAACTCCAAGACTAAAGCAAGGCAGTGTGTGTGTGTATCAAAGAACTTGAGGCTGCTCATTATAATTCCAATTAACGTAGGAAAGCTAATAAACGAAAAAGAAGGCACCGGAATTCAAACAAATGAGAAGGGGGAAAGGGGGAGACAAAAGATAGCTTTAAACTGGAGCCAAAGTCCCAGCTGCCAGGAAAGCAAAGAAATAACAAATATTTAACATCACTAAAGGTCCAGGCGGGACATCAGTGGAAGCCAAACCATCGAGGAAGAGGAGCTGGGCTGTGTATGAGGATCCTTACCTTTGCTTTAATGTCGTGCTGGGTTTGGATGCGCCAGAAATAAATCACATGAAGGTGAGAGAAAGGAGAAGGGTTTCACTTCTGGCTGTTCAGGCGCAACTAGAGTTTTTTCTTGCATTTAGCTTTGCAGGGAAAATATTTCAAACACTGTCAGTGTTACTTCATGCCTGGGAGCTCAAACAAGGCCCTGCCCACCAGCAGGGCTCCTTTGCGCTAATTGAATCATTAGAAAACAAACGAACAAATCTCAAAGCCTGCAGCACCTCCCATTCGATTTCCGATTGCTGAGATACTCAACCTCATGGGATAATTACCTAAATAACCAGTGCAGGGCAGATACTCTCCCCTTGTCCCATCCCAGAGTAGTCCCATCTGAAAGGAGAAGCACACCCTGGGTGCTGGACACCAGTGTTAAGCTCTGTACTGCACCACTGAGGAACTCCCAGGAGGAAAATGCAAGCGGACAGGGACCTTCACCTCCACTTGGGTCACCACGTCCTCAGCAGCCACGCAACCAGAGAACCAGGACACCACTCCTAGGCTCTTGTTTCTCACAGATGCTCTCTGGGGTGAAATCTGGGCAATGCCAACACTGCAAAGCCCATGGGGTCACCAGGATGAGGGAGGTATTCCCTGGTGCTGCTGGATTTTGGGAGAAGAGCAGCCTGGAGCTGCTAGGGGAGGAGGCTGAGAAGGGCTGTGTTCAGTTCCCATGACAGATATTAACCAAAACTGTAATTTTCCACCTGGAAAAGTGAATTCAGTCCCCAAGGTGCCCTCTGCAGTCAATACATTCCCAGGGGTAGTTTGGAGGAGGATAGGAGAAGGAGTTTGCACTCCCTAGCAGTAAGTGCGATTCCTCGCTGCAGTCCCCATCACCTGCCTCCTCCAACCGTCACCGCTGAGTCCGTTCATGCTCCCCGCATCCTCCAAGGCACTCCAGTAAGCGATACAGCACGCTGCTCATAATGTGCCATTCATTCTAATTTTCTTCCATGATTTCTTTGAGCATTAACAAGGTGGGGTGACTCTGCTCTGGTTTGTACCCTTTCTGTTCCTGCCTGCTGGGAGCCTGTGGGGCTCTCTCCAATGCTGGAGTGCACAGGAAAGACCCTGTGAGACTCCAGGACATCAGCTCAGCTCTGCCAGGCTGGCTCTATCCTGCTATAATAAACTCTTGCAGCATTTTCCTGGAGGTGTGATCACGATTACATGTAAAACTATTATTAACAGGTTAAAAAACGGATAGAGGCTGAGATGGGAGGAGAACAGCCATCTCCCACGCTGTCTCCAGCTGAGTTCTTGGGCTGGCTTGCTGGAGCAGAAAGCACCATTGCCACCACCCAAACCGCAGGAAGGACATGTCCTCTCCTCAGGTTCTCCCTGGGGACCTGCTCTGACACCCACAAGAGCAAATACCGCCGCAACCAGCTCAGAGAGGTTCATTTTAAGCCCAGCAGTGACTAAAGGCTCCGAGTCGCTTGACTCGGCTCAGCTTTCCATAATATCTCATGCAGACGTGTCCCCAGATAGGCCATTCTCCAAAAATAAATAAACACAGAAAGGCCTCCTCGGTCTCTGTGCCATTGGCAGTGTCGCTGGGAGGGAATATGGAGCTGGACGGGTCCCTGTGGTGCAGCTCAGACCTCAGCACAGCCTGAGCATCGCACCGCAACAGGGCTGGGGGAGAGCCACGAGGTCCTCTGAGTGCACTTAAGTAACCATATCTGCAAAACACCAACCTGTGTGGCTACTCAGAGGAGCAAAAGCAAAACAAGGATGCAGAGAATAATCCCCCAACCTGCACCCTGCAGGGCATGAGCAGAGAACGGGACCAGGACTCTGTCCATCAGACAGCTGACCTGTCAGTTTGATCCTGCATAGTCTGGCCAACTTACTGGTGGTGAGTGATCCCAGTCTGGGGAACGTGTTGAGCTGTGGCTGGGATTGCTCCTGGGGCTGTCCCGGAGCTTCCACCCTGCAGAGCGCAGGCAGGGCTGGCTGTAGAGAGGCACGGCAAGCAGGACCAAGCGCATCCACGCAAGATTCAGCAAGAACATTTTGCAAATAAACAGCCCTTTCCAGCCGTTAAGGAAGATTTAAGAGTGAATAACATCAGCCCAGTCAAATTCAATTGCTATTGATAATGTCCATGTGCAATTAGAGCCAATTAAGGGGAGGCAGCGAATGACAAGAGTTTGGCCAGCAGTGGGGGGGTCAATACAACAATCCAATTTCCCAACAACCAAATGCAATTAAAGAGTATCGCTTACCCAGCTTGCACAGGAGGGCCAGCACATAAATGGGCAAAGCCAGGCGTGCGGGTGCCGTCATGCAGACCTTCAGGAGCAAGCCCTGCTCCTGCCCCAGCTTCAAGCTGCGGGAAGTGGCATCCATATACTTCAGCATGGTCATGTTGTTCCTGATCATCCTGATGGCAGCCCTGCAGGGCTCGGTACCTCGCAGGAATGATTTTCCCTACAAGGTGCCCCTTGATCCCAAAGGGCTGCTTGAGCTCTCCTGGAACATCAGCTACCCTGAGCAAGTCGTGCACTTCCAGCTCCTCATCAAGCACCTGCAGTTTGGGCTCCTCTTCGGGATGTCGGACAGGGGCGAGTTCGAGAATGCGGACCTGGCCGTGCTCTGGAGCGATGGGCACAATTCCTATTTTGGGGTGAGTCGCTCATGTGTTTGCACTGCTGCTTTTGGGGCTGCCTCCCAGCGGGTGAATCTGGTTTGTGGTTTGTAAGAGCGGGGCTGGTCCAGGGCACAATGCGTGTTGGACTGTTCCCACTCTGCAGGTGGAAGGAGTCCAAAAGGGCTTGAGGGTTTCTATCCCAGCGGCAACCACTCTACACAGTGGGCTTGGTGTAGGATCTTAAACCTAAAGAGGAAAGAATAAATACAGCAACACATCAGCGAAGCTGAATGGAACCAGAAAGTGGATGTGTCTGCTGTTCTTTGCTGCAAAGAGCTCCTACAGGTGGTTGTACAGACCAGCTCACACTCACACATGCAGGATGCATCAACACCTCGATACACTTGTGCTGCTGTCAGTCACATCAAAAATTAGCCACAGCTCCCACTGATGACTTTGAGACAGTGCAAAAATTATCAGCCAGAAAGGTTGCTCCTGCCAGCACCAATAACCCAGACGCGAATCGCCTTCGATGCTATCGCAGAGACAAGCAGGACACAGAAAAACCCAACCCAACGGCTGCTTGCCAGCAGCGTGGTGTTAAAGGAAATTAAACATGCAAATGTATTTGGGGGGTGAACGCCTGGTGGTAACAGATCAGGGGGAACTCAGTCCTAGCTCGGCACTCTGGTATTGCTGCTGCAAATCTCTGCCCTCTCTAACGCAGTCCATTTGTCCAGGTTCTCGTTTGGTTTGGCTTTCCACCAGGACTGCAGTTACAGTAGCCACCCTGGTGCTCTCCATCAGCTCCCTATCCCCACAGCACCACGTTAGAATTATTGCGATTGTGCTTGGCTGCAGAAAGCAATTCTCTTTTTTTCCCCATGTGAGGCTTTCCAGTAAGTTAAATTTTACCTCTCTGCTTACTTCAAATTAACCATAAAATACATTCTTTCACAATGAGCCACAATATGATGTGCAGCGTAATGAAAGGATGAAAAGCAGGGCTTATTATCTGTACTGTTTTCCTGCTAATTACCAGCCGTTCAGGATGTGTGGTGGCCCGAATGCCACAGCGCATCACAGCATCATGTTAAAAAAAGCATAAAGGATCATTTCTAATCTGCCTTCCTGAGCTCACCGAAAGGCAAACAGCGCTGAATTAAGCACTGGGCAGCATTTGGGCTTTCTCCTTCAGCTGGTGCCGAACAGTATTCTGCGAGGAGATTTCTATAAATCTCTCCAGTCCTGGTTTTCTCTCTCCCAGCAGCCTTTCTTCTGGATAAGTATGTCAGCTGTTAAAAGGATCCAAATTTGCTTAGCCCCCCATCTACTATGAGATTAATTTGCACTCCATACTCCTATGAAAACAAATGTCATGCTAGCTTCATGGAGCTGATTTTACTCTGCCGCTCTAAGAACAATATGTTCTTGAAATATCACTCTATATTTCCAGCTGAAATGATGCCAAGATGCTTTATTCTTTTTCTTCTGTTCCTTCCCCCAAGATAAGAGAACTTATGCCACTTGTGCACATATAGCGAGGTACTTTGTAGGCGCCTTTTCTCAGTAAACAATAAGATATCAACAGGAGATGCAAAAGATCAGGACAAAAATGTTCAAATCCTAATTATTGCAGGGTTTTCTACTCCAAACCTTCAAGTCCTTAAGCACAGGTTAACCTTCTGCTTTGCTTCTCGGTGTGACTTTGTCAACATCACCACCAACGTGCAGTTTTTGGAGGGCCTCGCTGGGCCATCAGAGCAATCTGGCCACAACAAATTAAGGATTTTGAAGAGGGGTAGCAATTTTTAGGGCTGACGTTACAGCCCAGCAAGGGCCTCACCTTGAATTGAGGGAAGATGGTTTGGGGCAAGGGTCTTGGAGAGCGATTGCCCCCACCCCCTAGAAGGTCACCTCCCCAAATACACCCAAAACACAGCACAGATGCAACAATTTCATGTGTCCCTGCAGACTTTCCTTTCCACAAGTCGCATCTCAACTTGTAAAGGTCTTTCTGCAGAATGTTAATGCTGGTTCAAGCATTTCACAGGTCAGCCTGTGCTGAGCACCAAGGGTCTCACGGCAGAGCCCTGCCGACACGGCTCTGCCCATGGGCTGTGGGAGCATGGGGCAACCAAAACACGAGCTCCCTCTCTCTCTAGGACGTAGAGGCAAGCCAGCCACAGGGTGAACAGAAGGAGAACCGCACAGCCACTGGAGGTCACTGCCATGGGCTGCTTGGGCTGAATGGGGCCAGCAGAGCCTCGCAGTCTAGCAGGGTGCTCTTCCTCCCATAGGATGCCTGGAGTGATGCCAAGGGGCAGCTCCACATGGACTCCCAGCAGGATTACCAGCTCCTCGGGGCTCGGAAGGCTCCCAAAGGGCTCTACCTCCTCTTCAGAAGAGCCTTCAGCACCTGTGACCCGAAGGACTACCTTATAGAGGTACAGCATCACCCTCATCCCGCTATAGCACTCCCTAGACCCACCCCAGCCCTGGAGCAGAGCTCCAACCCCTCACTTGCATGGTTATACCGGAACAACACTTCATTTCAAGGATAGCATCAGGTATTTCCACTGTCTAAGGCAGAAAGGAAGTGTGCTACAGATGTCAGTCCTCGGACGTGAGTAATGTTTGGCACGATCTATTTATAACCCCTTATAAACCTTTATAAAGTGTAGATTTTAGCTCGTTTGCATCATCTGCTCCTGCTAAGCATGTGTTAGGTCTATATAAATACCCAGTCTGGAGCCAACTGTTTAGAGTGTCACAAAGAGGTGTTGCTGTTGCTGTTGCTCAATGGGAGGCAAAAAGGAGAGTTGTGGCAGGAGCTGGAGCAAAGGGATGGTGAATAGAGCCGCTGCGGAGCGCTTGTGTGTGGTTCGGTGAAGTCGCTCTCGGTCTGCATTCAGCACACCCCCATGAGATGGTAGCTGGGGGAAACTTTCCAAATGGGGATGTCAAAGAGCTTCAGGGTGTCAGCCATGGACCTCAAGCGTGGGCAGGAATCGGTGCGAGGCTCATTTCAGATGGAAGTCTTTGACGGACAGGATATTTTAAAGCCAACGTGGGCACAGAGTGTCCTTGAGTTTTTGTTGCTGGTTTTCAAAAGCCTGTCTTGTGCCGAGAAACGACTGCTGTCTGCCAAGGCACAGAGAGCCCTGGAGGAAAAAAATCTGTGTGAACCAGGAAAAGACTTGTAGGTCTTTATTCTCTGATCCTTTAAGATAAATATATTCCCCTTTTCCTTTCCTCCTTATCTCCTGTCCAGAGCTCACTGGGTTCAAAAGCACCTTCCTCGCTTTCAGCAGAGGTTCTTGTGGTACCCACCAAGAGAAGCTGGGCAAAAGGGAGGATTTCAGGGAGAAGTTTTGTTTCTGCTTTTCCTCCCCAGGCTGCTGCCTATGGCTATTACTGGGGCCAGGCTGCAGGGTGGGATGAGCCCTTAACCAATGTGGTTGTCCCAGCCTGAAGCTCAGAGTGTACGAGGGGCTCCGAAAGAGAAGAGAGTTGTTTCCATTATGGAACTGATGCCATCTAGGGAAAACTTTTCAGGCTTTCCCAACTGATAGGGAATCCTCTGTGCTCATGTCAGGCAAAGAAATGCCCCCAAATCTACAGTCTTCCCGGGACACCACAGCAAAGTGAGATACTGGTGAAGTCAAGGTGTCTTCCCACCTAGGGATGGGTCAAAAGGGCCAATCCTGAGTTCATGCCACCAATACTGGTGCTAATAGTCCACGCGGTTCATGTTCCTGCATGAAAAACTACCTGATATACTTTGCTCTTGCTTCAGGATGGCACCGTGCACCTTATCTATGGGATCCTGGAGGAACCAGTCCATTCCCTCCAAGCCATCAACATCTCTGCCATCCACAGGGGATTGCAGAGGGTGCAGCTGCTAAAGCCCAACATCACCATCCCTGAACTGCCCAGTGACATGAAGACCATGGAGATAAGGGCCCCTGATATTATCATTCCCAGCCAGGAGACAACCTACTGGTGTTACATGGCAGAGCTTCCAGAGGGCTTCCTCAAACATCACATTATCATGGTAAGAGGCAGGAGAAGTGCAGATCAGATCTCCCCAGTGCAGATCAGCAATCGTGTTCACATTTAGCCATTCTGGGAAGTCCACGTCTTTCCTACCCTTTCACAGAGAGGTTTTCAGACCCACAACATAGTACCAAAACATCTCCCAGAGCCATCCCATCAGCCAGCAGCATCCTCGTGTCTCCTAGATAATCCAAAATCAGAAGTTTCTCACCAGGAGGTGGCAGATTGGTGACTTTCCATCTGACACAACAGACAGGTATCAGGGAAGGCTCACAGCAGCTGCCTTGCAGAAGGCAAAGTTGTAGCCATCAAGGACAGACCCACAGCAGGATTATGGCACATGGTGAGCCACGAGGAATATCTAAACCTGGGAAACAAAGGAACAGGGATGGTGAGAGAGGAGGGCAGAGCGAGCCATGATATGAACCGGCTTCTAAAAGATTAGGCATTGTCCATAAAAAAACCCCACAATTACAGACATAAACGTAGTTTGGGTGCATTGCCGAGTTGTGTTGCACATCCCTGGGTCGCCTCCCCAAACGAGGAGAAGAAAAACTTGCAGTGTCAAGTATCCTAACACTAGTCTGAGGGCCCGTCACAAGCTGCTGGGAGAACATCACCCCGGCAGGCTCAGAGGTGGCTCAGCAGATGACCTGGCACACCCAGAGTCAAAACCACGCACCGGGAAGAGGGAAAACATAACACATGAGCCAAAGCGGGCGCTTAGTGATTTATACGGGAGAGAGGATGCTGCAAAGGAAAACTCACAAGGAGGATTTTCTCGTCAACAGATGGTGTGAAATGAATCATCTGTGTGTAAGTAAAAAGTGCGTAACTCCTGATACCTTCCCGCTGCTGCAGATCATTTCTACAGCTGGTGCTTTTAGCCAGAGCTGCTCCTCAGGTTTATTTGAAGTCACTCTTTCTACCCATACCCCCATGCCCTGAACAGCTGTTGAGTAGAAACAAAATCCAATCACTGCTGGCAGAGCTACCATAACATGTCCAGGACCCTCTTTAGGAAGAACCAAAGTCACCTCAGCCCTGCAAAACATGCAAATGACTCAGTCATCAAGAAGCAGGCCAGGATTTGCTGCTGATCAGGTGAATCGGTTGGTGGAGAAGGGATGAGATGTTGCCCTGTGGGTTTTGGTGGACTCTGAGTTAGACCCAAAGACAACCAAGAACTCTTGGTCCTCGGTGTTTCATGCCCAGAGCAACCTTCCCTCCCCAGAAACCATCTCCCAGTCATTAGTGGAGAGCAGACATACCTGCCTTGGGCTCCTTGTGGATCTTGCACAGACAGCAGCCCCCAGGGATGGGCTCTTTGCAAACGGTCTTAACCTGATCCTCCTTCTTGGGAACCACTTTGCAGTACGAGCCAGTGATCACAGCAGGCAACGAAGCCCTGGTCCACCACATGGAAGTCTTCCAGTGTGCTGCTGAGTTCGACAGCTTTCCCCGTTACAACGGGCCCTGCGACTCCAAGATGAAGCCAGACCGGCTCAACTACTGTAGGCATGTGCTTGCAGCATGGGCCATGGGAGCACAGGTGGGTGTGAGACAGAACCTGCCACCCCTGGTGAAAGCTTTTCTCCCAGGCACTTTCTTGCCGCCTCCCAACCCTTCCCAATCCCATCTTGGAATTGTCCCATGGGGGCTGCCCCAACCCTAGCCTCTGCTGGGGTTTGTGTCCAGCCCTGTCTGAGCCCCCCCTGAGTTTCCACCTCAGCCCAGCCCACCTCCTTGGTGCCATAAATCATGTGTGATGCCCTGTCTCAGTGGCTATGCCGTGGCATCTGCATGATGGCATGCAAGGAGCCTTTGGAAGCAAGACCAGTTCACCCCACACAACCAAGAGCACAAGTCACGTCCCTCAGCCCGTGGTGGGAGTCAGGATTATACCCAGATATTTCCCTTAGCATATTCAGCCTTGTCCCCAGAAAAGCCACCCCACTCCTCCCCTAACACCTTCCCTCTGCTTCCAGGCTTTCTACTACCCTGAAGAAGCGGGTCTTGCCTTTGGTGGCCCAGGCTCCTCCAGATATCTGCGCCTTGAGATTCATTACCATAACCCCCTGGTGTTCCAAGGTGAGCCGACAAGTCACCATTCCCAGTGGCTCCGCAGCAAGGCAGTGGCAGAGGAGCTGGGGAAACACCAGAGACTGCCACCCTGCCGGGGAGGACTTCATACAGAAAAAAACTTGGCCAAAATCATATCCCTGTTTGCAATTTTCTGGAGGCTTCACGGTCCAGATCTGCACTGGTAGGAGGAATAAATTAAAGTCCCACTGTGCTGCTGCCTTTCTGGTCTCAGCAAAGCCATCGTCACCAGAGCCTGGACTCATCCTCGTGCATGCTCAGCGTCAGGAAGGGATGTTCAGGGAAGGGAGCCTGGTCAAGCCCACCATGCCTCATGCAGAAGCCGCCCCTACACACCATTCCTGCACGGCTATGCTCCAAGGCAACACCATGATTTAGTCGGGCTCGTCACAGTATATCCCTCTAATTTCTTTGCAAGGTGGTGGCGGTGGGTCTGAGCTCAGAGCCAAGAGCAACAGCAGTGCCAAAGTCACCGGAGAGACAGCACCAGCCCGGCTGGGGATGGGGGAATGTAGATGTTTCACTGGTACTCCTGCTTCGATAACATTGTCAGGAGACACATTTGAAAAAAAAATAAGGATTCCAAACAACCCAGTTTCTTCATTTACATAAAAACAAGTATCTTCTTGACTACCCAAAGTATATTTTTAGGAGACCAGAGCATATGTACTGTAGATCAATCATAGCACATTCAGCAACTTGAGAAGAAACACATCTATAAATACGGAGCTCACGTCTTTCATAATTTCATTGCTTTTGCTTGTTAACCAATTGTGTTTCCCGTGTTATTCTTATTCCTGGGTGGGCTCCAGCCCAGAGACAGAAGTTCCAAGCCAGCTTGAACCCCATCTGACCTACTGAACGTGCCCTTTCCCGTTGCAGGCAAAGCTGGGCGGGAAATGAGAGCCAGAGCTCGGCTTTGCAGCTCAGCAGAGCTCACTGCTGCTTCTGCCAGCCCCACGGTCAGCATTGCCGGGGCACATCATGGGCACAGGGTTTTCTTGAGCTCCCAGCAGCCCCTTGAGGCAGGTTAAGTTGAGAGATCACAAATGAAGAGAGAGGAGAAGCTTTCCAAATGCAAGGAGTACTTGCTCCATAGGCTCGTCTCCTCCTTCCAGGCCCCTATTAATAGCACAGCCTTAGCTTTCTAGGTGTATCAGTCAAAGAAGAGGCAATGAGCCACATTTCTGAGAGAGTTCTCCAAAATACCCCATGATCTGCCCTGCTTTGGGCTCTTCAGAGGTGCTCCTTACCTCTCTTGGGAGCAATTCAACCTCAAGTCACTGACCTCTCTAGGAAACATGTTTGGGGCCACTCAATAGATACTTGCATGAATATATATAAGATTTACAATCAATAAGAACTGCACACATGAAGAAAGTTGTGAGCGAGAGGCCAGCACACCTCTCCCCACATCCACTGCAGGAGAGTAATTTTTCATGCCTGACCTTGTCCCAGCAGCCATTACTTCTCCCGCAGTGATTCGCAGCCTCGTCCTCTCACCCGCCAGGTCGCCGCGACTCCTCGGGGATCCGCCTCTACTACACGGCCACCCTGCGACGCTACGACGCCGGCATCATGGAGCTGGGCTTGGTCTACACGCCAGTGATGGCCATTCCCCCGGGAGAGGGCTCTTTCATCCTCACAGGGTACTGCACCGACAAATGCACCCAGCTGGTGAGTGCCCGTCCTCTCCATCCTGGCTTTGCCTCGGAGAAGAGAGATTGCAAATGGCTTTTCCCAGGGCCAAGGCAGCAGTGATACTGCACCGAGCTCTGGATTCCCAGTTCTAAAATCCCTGAACCCCTTATTGTGAGTTTGTGCTGGAAAGAAAAAAAAATCTGCCTTGTACAACAAACAGAGAGCAGCTGGTTGGGATGTGCTGCATCCCCCTCAAAGCAGTTCTCCTGGGGAGCCATCTGCTCCAGCTCCCCAGGGTACCATTCTCATAAAACTTGCTGCCAAGCTGGCAGTGCCCCAGCAGTGCTTTCCCCCTCGGAGATGGGAAGATTGGTCTCTGCTTCCAAGGAGCTCCCCAAGAGCTCTCTCAAGTATGGTTTCAAAATGCCCACATTTGCTCTCAGGGAAGTTTTAGTGGATGGTTTTGTAGGGTTTACCCAAAAGGAATCATTTGTGCCATCGCTAACGAATGCAAGGAAGCAAGCGGTGTCTGCTCAGCTGCTCCTGCTGACTTAGAGCACAGCAGCACATACATTTGATTTGGCAATAGATCAAGCATCTGTCCCTCGGCAGGGACTTCAATTTTACGCTGGCCCAAGGGAACAGCAATCCTCAAACCCCTCTGGCAGGAATCAGCACAGGGACGGCTGGTCCTGAGTGTACAGCATGGGGCTGAGCGGGAGGAGAGTGGGATGGGGTTGAGCATGGGGGCTTCAACTGTCCTTCCCGCAGGCTCTGCCCGCTGCCGGCATCCGCATCTTCGCCTCCCAGCTCCACACTCACCTGGCAGGAAGAAAAGTGGTGACAGTGTTGTCCCGGGAAGGGAGAGAACGGCAGGTTGTTAACGCCGATGGTCACTACAGCCCTCACTTCCAGGTACACGGGGCTGCAGGGGCGGTTGGTGGTCCCATCTGGACTTCACCTGCAGAGCTGTCCTGGGTACACCACCACGGTGTTGCTCTGATGTAGCCTCTTTCCTTCTCTCCCAGGAGATCCGCATGCTGAAGGAGCTGGTTGCAGTTTTTCCAGTGAGTGGCTCCAAAAAAACCTTGGTGGCTTTCAAACAGTATGAGACCTTCCCCTGACACTGCAGCCCTGAGAACCCCCGAGTCCTTTGAGCCACCTCACCCCTTGTACTGCCAGCAGCGGTGTTCCGCGGGCTCTGTCCTGTGCACATACCCTGGGGGCACCAGGGCACGAAACCAGTGTACGGGCAACAAAACTGTGCCTGGAGGTAAACTAAGCAGCTAATTTAGCTGGGCATCCTCTTCCAGAGGGAGGCTCCTTGAGGGTAAGAGCAAACCATGCATGCACTGGAGATGCCCCCTCTCTCCTTGCTCCGCACACGGAGAGGAAGCGATTCAGCAGCAAACACGGTGGGAGTAGGTGGTAAAACAGAGGCTGGGGGTGCCCCAGGGCTGTTGGGGTGAGGAAGGACCCAGCTGCAAAGCAGAGGGCACCTACAGGAGTTGTTGTGCCCCAGAAGGCTGCCCAAAAGCCTCAGCACCCACTGAAACCATCCCAGAGCTGTGCTCCGGGGTGTCCCCCTCTGGCCCCGGCACTGACCGCAGAGGGGAGGCAGTTGTGCCATCAAGTTAGGTACGGATTTGGCAATTCAAAAATGTTGCCTAAATGCATTGAGTGCTTTAGCCCTGCAGAAATTCTTAAAAAGCGAGGAAAGCAGGAAACACTGTCCTTAGGATACAGCCCTACGGAATCTCCCCAGGGGATGCACGTTTATCAAGTGCTCCTGTGGCACCGCAGCTGGTGCTCGTGGGGAAACAGGCTGCCCGTGGGCTGGCACCGCTACAAAGAGTGGAGATCTGCTACATTACAAACTCCTTGATCCTCCAATTTGCTGATCGGAGAGGGGAAACTCTGCTCTGCATTCTCACACCTACTCGTGTCTGTGTTCAAACCTCTCCAGGGTGATGAACTCATCACGACCTGCACATACAATACAGAAGACCGGAGTCGAGCCACCGTGGTGAGTGCAGGGGCGATCTCACCTGCCCCTGTGGGGCTGGTGGCTGTTCGCCCCGGGGTTGGGGGCACCCACAAGGTGGGTACCTGCATGAACCCGAGCTAAGTCGCAGCTAGAAACCAGAGGGAAGGCAGTAAAGAAGCGAACTCACAAGATTCTGCTGCCTGCAGAAGGGATGCTAAGGTGCTAATTGAGCAGAAGCATGTGTCACTCTAATTCCCATCACAAACTGTTCCACCGGGGATTAATTGTAATTAAAGAGAAGTGGCATTTTTTGACAGTGCATGTTATTTTCGTATATAGGCAGCAAAAAAAAAAAATAGAGCCTGTCAGAGGTACCATCAACAGGGACAAAGCTAAATATAGCAGAGGGATTATAGGAAATCTGCATTTTAATGTAAACCATACATGCCTCTCCTTGCATAAAGAGTGGGTGGGCAGAGGAGCAGAGTGTTGCCCATCCCATGCACCTGCAGGGGTGTGTATATGAGTGTGTGCATGCGTGTACATAGAAATGTGAGCTGGACCCCGCTGCCAGCAGGGTTGTGTCTGTGCCGCAGGGCGGGTTTGGCATCCTGGAGGAGATGTGCGTGAACTACGTGCACTACTACCCCCAGACACAGCTGGAGCTGTGCAAAAGCGCTGTGGATCCCGGCTACCTGCACCGATACTTCAACCTCGTGAACAGGTACTGGGCTGTGCACGGTGACGCTCAGCAGAGAGGAACCATTGCAGAGCCCTTTGCTAGTAATACCGGGGAAAAAAAAATAAATTAAAAAGTGGCGTTTGAGGCCCTGGCTGGGCTGTAGGGGTGTGACGGCACTCAGGCAGTGTGGATTTTAGGAGCTGTATCTGCATGCTGGAGCACAGTCCTGCCCTCCCCTGCGCTCAGAGCACACAGCCCAATCCAGGGCTTTAAGGTGAGAAGCACCAGGAAGGGAGAAGTTTCCCAGGCAGGGACTTCCCTGCAAGATTCAGCACATGGCCAAGCACTTATGTGCAAAATACTTCTTATAACCCAAGGCAGATTCCAAGAATCCCTACCAACGGAGCAGGATGCAGGTCATTCGCCCACAATAAGATGCTGACCTTGCACGGGGTGTCCTACTTACGGGCAGTCTGGCTGGTCCCAAATCTTCCCCTCCAAGTGCCAGCTGCACACGGCTCTCCCAGCACCAACTTCAGAGCTGTTCCAGGCTGAGCTTGAGGCAGGAAGGAATTAGACCCACTAAGTGCTGAAAGGGGACAACCCTGCTGCGTTTCAGTGTGGCGTTTCTCCTGCCCCAGGTTTAACGATGAGGAAGTCTGCACATGCCCACAGGTCTCCGTCCCACAGCAATTTTACTCTGTCCCCTGGAACACGTTCAACAGAGATGTGTTGAAATCCCTCTACGACTTTGCTCCCATCTCGATGCACTGCAACAAATCCTCAGCCATCCGGTTCCCGGTACGTACAGGTTGACCATCAAAGCTTCACAGCAAAACTCCCACCCGTAGGTAAAAAAGCAGCTCAACAGAGCTCAACAGGGTGACCCTAATGAGATGGGTCAGGTCTCCAGTGCTCAGGACACGGCTGCACCCACTGGGCTCAGGGCAGGGAGCTGGAACGGCATGGGGAACCCAGCGAGACATGAGCCCAACGCAAACCTGGTGCTTAAAAGAATACAGCACGAGCGCACCGCGGATGCACTCAGCCAGATTCAATTCGGAAGTGAATTTGTATAAAGAGGGTTTGAAGCTGCTTTTGCTGAGCGTTAAAGCAGGGCTAGGTCCAGAACTGAGGTGAAATCAAGGTGGTTTTTACAACTTTAGCAAATCGCATCAGGCCCCATCAGAGCGAGCTCATTACGTGCAGCATCTGTGCAGCCTCCTGATGCAGTGACCCAGCAAAACGTGAAAGATAGAAGGCGGTGAGATTTTTAAAGAAAAAGCAGGCTACAATGATGACAAAGATTTAAAAACACCAATGGTCCCTATCACCATCAGCTCCTGACACCATTTATTGGTGTAATACGCTTACATGATACGCTATGTCCAGATCCAGTGCTACCCACCACAGCACTTTTTTCAGGGTTTTTCAGGATTTCAGGGACCATCAGCTTCCTGTTCTGGTAAAACCCCTTTGGCAAAGTCTTCTCCGGAGGAGGAAGAAACCTTTCAAGTTCCCTGGAGCTGGAGACCCAGCACCTCTCAGCCATGTAGAGCTCTGCTGCAGGGACAGAAGTGGCACAGAAGTTTTGTGCAGCAGCAGAATTATGAATTAAGCCTCTTAATTACGACCCAGACTGATCTCAGAGAGGTGTTGGGGGTGACGAGGAAGAGACTCGAGCTGGGCAGAGCTGATGCTGCCACAAAGTGGGTCATGAGAATCGCAGTGAGGGCGAAGCAGCCGAGCTGCCCCTCCTGCTCTGCTGGTGTTTTCAGAGCGAGCCCAATTTTAAGACGTCTCATTTATTCCACGCTGTTTCTGCCAAGAGAAAAAAGCACCAGCTCCTAATTAAGCTCGTGTTTTTGCAGTTCAGCGATCCCAAACCTGATGAGATTTCTGGAATGACTGAGTGCTGTTAATTATTGAGCAAATTCCCAAGGTAGCACTTGTAAGCAGCTGCAGGGACATCACCGTCCCCAGGTCCCCTGCACCTGCAAAGGCTCACGGTGAGCTCTCTTTACCAGATTTCCACTCAAAGGTACTGAAAACAACAGTGATCAAGACACTCCAAATGCTTTATCTACCCCAAAAGCAGGATGCTATCAAGGTGCAAGCACAGGGATTGGGATGTATCACCAGGGCAGACCGCTGCAGCAGATGGGCTAGGGCTAAGCCCTGCAGCAGGGGCACCCTAAACATCCTTAACTGCTCCCTAAAATGCAAAAGGTCACAGGAAAACAGTAGTTTCTCCAGCTGGTGCTCCCCTGCTATGCTGTCCCCTCTCCTGTCACTCCTCACGTGCTTTGGGATAATCCCTCCATTCCTGTCCACTCTTCCCCAGGGTTTTCCTGGTGCTGGTTTAGGCTCTGGCCCATTTCGCTTGACATATTACAAGGAATTTAATCTGAAAGCATAAATTCAACTTTCCTCTTCTTGCTGATGACTCAGAGCTCTACCTCTTCTCTCCAGACCTTCCTCCTCCTGCTCACGCTGCAGCTCAGCCTCTCGCTGACGTTTCAGCATGAGCACACAGCCGGCAGACAAAGAGTAGCATCACTGAACCAGCATCACTCAGCCCAGACTGAGCCCCTCTGCCCTCTCTGCCCCTGCCTGCACCTCATCCAGCCACTAACCAGGGCCAACAGGTCACGTCTGAGCTAGATCCTGCCTGGTGGGCTCAGCCCTCAGTGCTGTCAGTTTGCTCCTTGCAGGGAGCATCCTCGAGACAAAGTGTCCCCATAAACGCACGGAGCTGGGGATTTTGTCCTGGCTGTGGTCACCTTGAGCCCCAAAGGCTGTGACAGCCCTTCCTTGGCTCTGCCCCACAGCACTTCATCCAGGCTGCTGCCTCCCTCATGTTTCGCAGCAGCTGCACATGAACACACAATGTTGGCTCCCAGCAAATGTCACCTCCAACCAACCTTCCTGCCAATACCTGGAGAGAGAGCGCAGTTTTCAGGGCTGGGTGAAGAGCACAGTGGGTCATTGGAACTCCCCGGTTGAAGTTGTCTCCATCTGATTTGGTGGGTAACACTTTTGGGGTGGAAACTCCCTAACCGCGGTGGGTTTGTGCAATGTGGGCAACCACAGACGTCTGTGCCATTGAGGGGATGCGTAGGTGCTTCTGCAATACAAATAATTAGTAACGTTTCATAAGAAAACATCCTGGTTCAGGCTAAATAATTCAAATATTAAATGTCACTTCATTTTTACATGTGGGGAGAAAGCTGGAGTCTCCAAGTACCTGATTTGATCAAAACACTGATTTGATCTCATGGTGCCAAACTTTCTTGCAGGGCGAGTGGGAGAAGCAGCCGCTTCCCACCATCACAGAAAGGCTGCGGGAACCCATCCCGCGCTGCCCACCCACCCTGGGCCCTCGACCTGCTGCTCCCATCCCTGTCAACCTGGGTGAGCTCAGGAGGGATTGACGTGATGCCTGCTCCTTCCACCACGACGGGAAGATTGTGCCATTGCTCTCTCAGCATCTCTGTTCACACAGCGATGCAAGCCGTTGCCCTGGTCCCTGTCTCCGGAGAGGGTTAGGGCTCACGAGCTAGAGTTCAGAAAGTACTCTGGAGATGGAAAGCACTATATTTAGAGCGTTATTAGCAATCCTGGTTTTGAGTAATGCTGCTTTCCACCCCCAGAATAATAACGTGAAGGTTTGCTATTGTGCCAAACCCAGCACGGCCCCAGGGAGGTGGGGAGAAGCCTGTTTCCCTGCAGAGAAACTGAGGCACGGAGTAAAAACCTGCGTGGGAGCAACATAGAAGCCTTCCCAGTGCCCCACGGTCCCATTTAGCTCGGGGCGGCTCCACGGGCGCTCTCCCACGCCGGCACCAGTGGCAGGGATGGAGGCAGGGAGGGATGCTGCATCACCCACCCGGAGCTCGCCTTCCCGCTGCAGGGACTGCGGCTCCTGACGCGCTCCTCCTCCCACTCCCCCGCGCTGGGGATTATTTGTCTTGACACGACCAGATGCCAATGGCCAAGAACAAATGATACTTCGGTGATGGGGTTTAGAAAGGGGGAGAGATGGCAGGGAGGGACACGAAGGGGGGGATGACCAATCTTTTGGCAGGAAAAATGACTCCATTAAATACCTAGATGTTAAAAAAAAAAAGAGATGAAATTGCTTTTTGCTGTTGAGCTCCAAAGGGAAAATCCTCAGGAGGAGCAGAGGAAAGGCCAGTGGTGTGGCAGGAGAGCCTGTCCTTCGCAGCCGGGTGGGTGCCTGCCCCTCGCTGCCCTGGGGCTGGTGGGATCCAGGGCAGGGTGACAGCCAAAACCTGCCCACCCCGGGTTTAAGGGACAATCTCAGGTCAGAGGACTACAGATCAGAAAGGCCTTTTTTGAATCAAAACATTATCTTCGCAGACACACAATGGGTCCCCGGCTTTGGCAGGGAGGAGACGTGCCTCGTCCCTCATTTATCCCCAAGACAAACTGCCAGGAGCGCAGTCCCTCCTATGTTCCCCCCTGGGCAGAACCAGGGAGCACAATCACCTCCTATTCAGAGACAAATTCATCTCACTCTTCGTTTTTAATGTTTCCAGTAAAATCAAAGCATCCGAGAGTTCAAACTCTTGCCCATGGCGCTTGTTGCATGTGGCTAAAGAATTGAAATCAGCTCTAAAGAGGGCATAAACCAAGCAAACCTAGTCAAGGGAAATAAAGTGAAAGCATGCAGTGTGATTGCTTCTTCAGGCGGGTGAAAGCTTCAGCAGAGATAAGGCCCTTGCTGTGCCGCCGGAGATGGAGCCCAGCAAGGGACCAGAGCAAGGGACAATTAAGGGGACAGGCTGGGAGCGGCTGACCCTTCCCTTTAACAGGGAGGTTCATGGGCTGCATGCATGCAACAAAAAAAAACTTCCCTGACACCTCTGAGACTGGATCTGTGCTCCCAGAGGCTGCAGAGCTGGCAGCACACAGCTCAGCTTCGGGGTGTATCCCCCTCTCTGTCAGCAGCTAAAAGGAACCACCTCCAAGACGACCCTTGGGAAAATGCCAGCAGAGCAAACAGTGGCCAAGGGCAACCCTGGTGCGTCAGTGCCTTGGCTGGTGGGGTTAGACCACAGGCTGAGCTGCTCCTGCCTGTACTGGGAGCTGCCCAGAGGGCACACAAATAGTAGTGACAAAGCAATCGTGGACCAAAACACGTTCATAAAACTATTTTCCTTATCCTACGAACTCAGTAGCTACACACGCACACACTCGCCAAGGGCCCAGATTCCAACAGCACTCGCTGTTGGGAGCTTCTTTTATTCTCTGGGGCTCAACACAAGAATCTCTCTCCATTTAAACATCAACGCAATGCACAACACTATCGTGTTTTCCTCATTTCAAGCCCCGGGACTGGCAGCACTCCCTGGGCGCTAACACACTCGCATTATCACAGTTAAAAACTGGGACTTGTCTTTACTCTCGCCACTCGCAAATGGACAAGGTCATTGTTTGGGTCTGGGGAGCATCAGCCCCTTCCTGCCTTCTGCACAGCCATCGCACGCTGACAGCACGTGAGCACCGTAAACAAAATCAAAGCAGGCACTGAAATTTTCTCACCCCAAGGCTGTTTGTTCTAAAGGGCTCAAGATGCCATTTCCCACTGAAGGCAACACAAGGCGGTGCTTTAACTCCCTCTGAACTTAGAAGACGCAATGAAGCATTTTGCCAAAGCAGGACCCGAAGCTCTGGCTGTGATCACAGCAAGACAGGACGGAGAGATGAACCGGTGCTTGCTGAGGTGGGAAGAACATGCCTGGAAACCCTCTGGGTAAAGCCAACCATTTATTGGTGCAAAAGAACCCTGAAACAGGCAGAGCATCCATGGTGCAAGGCTGGGCCCTCTGCCCCTTCCCTCCACGGCTCCAGTGAGTGCTCCCATCCCAGCAGCAGGTGCCCAGAGCGTGGCCAGGACAAGGTGACACTCATTAGAGCAGGGACAGACTCAGCAAGGGACCAGAGAAATGGCAGCTTTGGAGGCTGCAGCTGTATTAACAGTAGTGCTTGTTTAAAAAATTCATTTCCAGGCAGCATGGAACTACAGTTTGGGGAAAAAGAGTTTCCAGCAAAGTCAAAAATTGAAACCACTTCATTTGCAGTGGAGCAAAACACCATTTTCAGGCCAATTAACCCATGGAGAAGAATTATTGCTGTAGTGTTCTTCCTCATTTAGAAGACGTAGGAATAAAATCTTTGCACTGTTTGGAATCTCTTCCTCCTCTTCCCCTCTAATTGGACCCAAATTTTCTTGATGCAGATGTTTGCCCAGCTCTCTCAGCAGACCCTGAAGCCAGCCGGGGCACCCAGGGGCTGGGAATCCAGCTGGCAGCTCCTAATGGCATCTTCCCTCTCCCCATCCTGGCATCCACAGCACCCGCTCACCGGCCCCGCACTGCCGCACTCTCAGTAAAAGCCTTTCACTCGCTTGTTGTCTGGGTCAAACGGGGACTTGGTGTGTGCTTGGGCAGGGTAGGTCACTCCCATCCTCTCCAGCTCGTAGCTGCCGCTCTTGACAAAATCCAGAGAGACCTGCAAGGCAGAACCACGGTGAAACCCCCATGAGGTGCAGCCACCTTTCAGGCACCAGTGGGGCACCAGCCCCTCACCGCCACCCCAGCCCCATCACTGGGTGAGCTCCCACACCACCCCGCAAATGTGCTTTCTGCAGAAATCACAGCTCTGCTGTCCCAGGAGGATGCACAGAAAGAAAATACATTTTTAAAAGCACTCAGCTAAGAAAAAAAAAAATTGAAAAGAACACAGTATTTAAATTTTTTTGAAGTTGCTTTTCTTTTTTTTTTTTTTTTCTTTTCCTGTGGATTTTTTTCAGTGGCACTTACAGCCAGGCTGCTAAAGCTCATTCCAGAGGGACCAGAACAGGCAGCCTGGGTGGGGAGAACATGCCAGCAGGGTCAGCCCCACTGCCCTGAGCCAGGTCCTGACTGCGGGAGGAGACCACAGTAGCAGCCAGAACGTCACCACTTGGCACTGTCCCCTCTGCTGGTGGGGCTCATCCTGGTGCCAAGCAGTGCCAGCAGCTGAGACACCCCCTTGCTGCGAAAGGGTTCTCCGTGTCAGCGTGTTTTTATCACCTAGAAATTATTAGTGATTTAGCAACAGTAAACACAAGTCTTACTTCACCTCCCCATGCTCCTCTCCTGTTCCTCTCGTTCTCTGGACCTGATGTTGCAGAGACATCCCCATCCTGCCCCCCTTTCCTCAGCCCCAGAGCTGGGGAGCATCACACCCGGTCCTTGAAGGACTGTATCCTTGGGAAGGAAGCTGATTGAAAGGCCACACAGCAAGGCTGGGAGCAGCCGTGGTGGGAATCCCATTGCTGGGGAGCTGGGAAAGAGGGGCTCTGCATGCCCTCCTCCAAGGGTCGGTGCTTGGTCTGGGTGCAGCACCAATCCCTGAGGGGGATGGCACGTGGCAGGGCATCAGGGCAGGTCCCCAAAGCCACTTGCCTTCCTCTTTACAGCACAGCTCACCCTCCTTCTGCAATCACTGCCCAAAGCAAGCAGGAATTATCCCAAGGAGCAGAAAGATGAGGGTTACACATTAACATCTGCTTAATGAGTGCTGTTTCCTGGCTGCAGTCAGCCAGAGCAGCCACGCAAAGGAGCTGGCAGGGCTGGGGACCCCACGATGTGACCACCTTCAGGCAGTGTTTCTCCCCACCATTGCCATTCTGGCCCCCGCAAAGCCCAGCAGGCAGCTGCCTGCTGCCAGCCCCGCAGCGCGCTGCCACGGCAAAGCTTTCCCTGCAGCAGGTGCGTGAGCGGGGAGAGCGGTGCGATGGATGTACCCAGCGGGGATGCACTCAGCACCGCTCTGCCGCATCAGGACCTCGCCAGAGGCAGGAGGGGACTGTCCCCCCACCACCTCCATCCTGCTGCCTCCGTCACACTGCCTGGGGCAGGCGGGGGCGGCTGGGACAGCGAGATGTGACAGGGAGGAGAGAGCGAGTGGGAAAGGGAGAAAGGAAAGGCAAGGCGAAACATTCATGATGGGCATTAAAGGTGATCCCTAGGAGGTGAGGGTGCTGCTGGAACACAGGATGATTTGACTTGGGAGTCTCGAGCTGATGCAGGACTAAAAGCAAAGGCAAGCAAGAGGATGAAAGCATGAGTTTATGCACTGGTCGTGGTTTGCAACACAGAGGGTCTCTAGGGATGTCATCTACAGCCCTCTGTCCCCGCACCAGCTCCTTGGCCTGTGCCTACAGCAAGCTGCTTAATGAGGGCATCTGATTTACTATCCAGGAGTCTCCCAGGGTTAATTAGGAGCCTGCTGTGCTCCTATTTGCCATCATTCCCTATAACATAAGTTAATTCACTGTTGCAATTAAATACTCGTTTGCAATTAAATTCCAAGGCAATGCTTGAGCCAGAGAGCATCACCAGGGCCCTGCAGAGCAACAGCTAGTAAGACCAACCACATCACCGAGCTGTGGCATCCTCATCCCCCAGCCTTCCCCTTGGGGAAGCATGGAGGGGGGAGCCTATCATGCTCCCCAGACAACAGAGGGTTTGCATGAACTTGTGCCTATGGTTCCAAAACCAAACAAGCACTACAAAGAGCCTCCGCTGTGGGGAAGGGTGCGCAGCCGTCCCCGGGGGTTGGCGGTAGCAGAGGATCTGTACTCACCGGGCCCCCGTTGGGGTCACGGATGTAGCCATAGGCGATGGTTTTGTCGATGGCAAATCCAAAATCTCCCCGGCGGATGTGGCCAACCACCTTGCCATCGCGCCAGATCGCCTCCAGGCCAAACATCGGCACTTTCCTGCAAGGTGAAGGCAGACACCCATGTCAGGACCTCACAGGGCAGAGGGGCTTGTGAGGACTGCACCCCAGCTCTGCCCTGGGTCAGCCCATGTACTGGGGCTCCTGCTGCTCGCGGGTTCATCAACCTCCCCGTGCTGGTCCCAGGCAGCAGCAAAGCCCCTCCATCCCGATTTGCAAAATCTCCCGCTGTTCTGGGTGAAACAAGATAAACCCACTCCCCGTCACATCGCTTCTAGCTCCCATTAAACATCCAGCAGGGAATTCATGGTGGGATTTAAATTAGAGATGGAATTAGAGCATGGAAAACAGCCGAGCCGGCTTGCAACTGAGTTCCACGTGCGTGCCTGGGCACAGCGGTGGATGGGGATGGCTGGTGGTGCTGCTGCCCAGGGCTGAGCAGAGCCCAGCAGTGGTACTCACTCCTCAGTGGTGAAGCAGACGAGGCGGCGGAAGATGCCCTTGGCTTTCTGAGCCTCCACAGCCTCCCGGCCCAGAAAGGGGATGCTAGACTTGAGCTTGCAGGTGAAGGCTAAGCCTGCTTCTAGGGGGGTGTCATCAGGGCGCAGGTCTGCATGCCAGTGCCTGTACCCTGCAGAGAGCAAGCATAGGTCACCCAGCCTCTCCCTGGTACAGCAGCAAGTCCAGAGCGACCGGCATCAGGAGACCAAGACATCACTCCTACCTCTTGGGCAACTCTGTTTCCCTGGATTCACTTGACCCTGGACAAAGATACCCTCCAGAGGAACCCATTTTGGAGAAGTCTCATTTGGGCTGCTGGGTTCAGCATCATCTCTGAGAGGAGCTATTCATAAAGGTTTGTGGGGAGAGGACCGCAGGAATGGGTATAAACTGGAGAGGGGCAGATTTAGACTGTTTAGAGAAGTGAGGCCCTGGCCCAGGTTGTCCAGGGAAGTTGTGGCTGCCCCATCCCTGGAGGTGTTCCAGGCCAGGTTGGATGGGCCTTGGACAGCCTGATCCAGTGGGAGGTGCCCCTGCCCATGGCAGGAGGGTTGGAACTGGATGATCTTTAAGGTCCCTTCCAACCCAAACTATTCTATGATCTCTACCAGGAGGTGCCACACTTCCAGTCACACTAACACACCCTCAAAGCTGGGAAAAACTCATTCGTCCTGGTCCCCCAGCTGGAGGCAAAGAAGCGAGTGTTACTGTAAGGAAAGCAAGAAACCTTTCTCGATGCTGAGGCTGTCGATGGCTCTGTAGCCAGCGTTGATAATGCCGTGCCGGGCACCTGCCTGCATCACCGCTCGGTAAACCTTCACGCAGTCTGCCCTGGGCACGTGCAGCTCCCAGCCCATCTCGCCGACGAACGACAGCCTCATGGCACGGACCTGTGAAATGCAAGAGGTCAAACATCCCTGTGGATGGGCTGTGCAGCGTAGGAGAAGCTGTGGAGCCACGTGTCGCCGTGGTAGGGGGAAAGCTGGCTTGCACGGGAACCTCTCCCTAGGGAGTGAAGCCAGGGTTAAATTGAATTTCTCAACTCTCCTCAGCCTAAGCTTTGGAGCTCAAACCCAGCTATTGTCAGTGCCCAGGAAGGCTGGTCAGTGGGCGGAGGTGGCTGCATTCAATATTCTCCGGTCATCAATCCCAGGGCTGTCACAGCCAGCCAGGCTGGGGTTAGATGTGATGCTCCAGCTCCAGCCAGGCTTTTGTCTCCCTCTGCTGATCCATCAATGCCAGAAGAAAGCCCACAGGTACCCCTATCCCTACATTGCCCCAAATCAACCCATCACATAGGAAAGGTGATCCCCAGCTGGATTGTCCTGCTTTGAGGCACCTCATGCCTTCTGGCCCCAGGGATGTCCCCCTCTTTGGATGGGCTCCCATGGCAAAGGCACCCAAAGGTCCTACTCTCCTGGGCAGGGGCTGATCCCAGTGTCCCAACCCGTGCCTCATTCACCCCAGGGGGATGCTCATGGTTCCTCCAGTGGAGGTTGTGTCCCAAAGCGTTACTCTCTGCTGCCACATGGAATACATGAAGCTCCAAAGAGGAATAAGCAAACCAGCACAGGGGACTTGGTGCTTCTCAGAGGAAGCCTCGTCCTCGGAGGTCTCCCTGTCTGCTGGCACTCCCAGGAGCACATGCCTCCCAGTCACGCTGGGAATCCCCCTTCTTGCCCAGGAGCCTTGCCTGCATCCTCCCATTTTCCCTACTGAAACAGTCTGCATTCCCAAAGCTTTCCAGGCCAGTTGGGGCCACCCCAGCTTAGGCATATTCTCTGGAGATACCCCTTGAGTCTGAGCTCCAGTTCCCTCTGCTCCATCCCTTTGGATTTCTCTGCTTCCTCCCCCACAGAAACTGCTCTGGTTCATCCCTTCCGATGCACATCAACTTCGAATGCATAACTTGCTTTGGGAAAGAGATTAACTCAAGAGTTTCACATCACATTGTGATTTGCAGTCTTAACAAAGTAGTTTTCAGCTAGGAAGAAACTTCCAGGCTGGTCCTGTTGGCCAGGCACTCTCCGCAGCTCTGGGGCTGTCTTGCCCACGCGGGCTTTGGATGTTGTTGGGGCAGAAGCTGCACCTTGCCATTTGCTGAGCTTTTACAGAGCCAGGAGCTGGTATCAGCTGTGCTCTCTAATCTCAGGTATAAACAACAACAGACAACAGCAGCCTCTGCCCAAAACAGGCAGCAACAGCATGAGAGATACCAAAGGGGTGCCCGGGGTCACTGAGAACCCAAATCCATCCTTGCTTCCCCCAGCACCTCTCTTCTCTAACAGCACTGCAAAAATAAAGTTCTTAAGCAGAATTTAAGGCAGCTCTTAAGATGCCTTAACTTTTGCAATAAAAGTGGAATGGGAAAGGAACACCATAGGTATCGGGAATTTATGTTAAGCCTCCTAAGAGAAGATGTACCAGGGATGCAGCCCCTGCCCCAGCCCTGCAGCAAAGCCCAGAGGCTGGCGGAGACACAAAGGGCACAGAGAAGCTTTCACCACTGCACAAATTAGGGAGCAGAGATCAAGCCACTGCTGCCAGCAAGCCAAGCTACCGTCTTCGTTGCAGCAGGGGATGCTCTGGTGACTGACAGGCAACCTCCCAGCTCATTAACCCTGCCTGCAACTCAACAGTCAGCGCCACAGCTAAGGTGTGCTTTACTTTGAGGGGCAAGTTACTCCTGGGAGAAACTTCCCCTCAAATCACTGTTTCTCTGGGGGAATGAGCATCCTGTAAGACTGGTGAGGCAGAGGAATGCATGATAGAAAACAGGTAAGCTTAGGAAAATTGGGGTGCCAGTCAATAGCTGGGCACGGGCAGGCTTGGGAGATGCACCCAGACATGCCTACCCCAGGCAGGGGTGTGCATCCCACCACGGAGACCGAGGGGGATGTGAAGGGCTGGGCTCAGCCACTCCAGCCAGCTTTCTGCTGAATCCCTCCAGGAGCAGGTTTTTCTGTTAGATTTCAATGGGAGCTAGGAAATAGCATCAATTGCTACGTCTTTCAGCAGCAATTCAAAAGCCTTTTAAGTATTCCAGAAAATGAAAACCTGAACTTTACCCTGTATCCAGCAGTGAAATTCAAAGGGGGACCTTTCTCTACTGTTCAATACAATGAGAGATGCTATATATAAACTCACAAACCAAGCGGTAATTTCCAGAGTCATTAACTCTGCTGGAGCTCTCCTTTCACTCCAGCTGATTTTGTTCAACTACTGAGTTAAATGCCTTGAAATCTCAGTGATAACTTTTAAAAGATATTGGGTTCAGTTTAGTCCCCCTGGAAGGCGATAATATCAGTGAAGGCTTCAATCTGCTGTCCTGAGAAACCCTCTGCTGCCTCGCAGGAGGCAGGGAGTCCTTCCCAGCCCAGAGTTCTCACATACACCTTGGGCAGGACAGCCTTTTTCTGACAGTCAGGGTATTTACACTCAAATAAGCCACAACATTTCTACCAGATACTTCTTCCGTACAGGAGCGCATTATTTTTTTATAAACTTGAAGGGAAATGCAAATTAACTAATCACGCTCTTGAAGATAGGAACATTTCTACCGTTTTCTCGGGGGATAAGTAGATTATTATGAGATGTTATCAGGTTACTGCAGGTGTGACGAGGGAGCACGTGGGGATGGTTATAACTCACCAGTGGAGACTAAAACATCATGTGTTGGACAACCTGCAACAACAGATCAGCCTTTGGGTCTTGAATGCCTCTGTTCTCTGGCAAGGGACACTGGACACCCTGTGGGATTTCGGTACCCAGAGCACTGGGCGCACTCATGGTGATGGTTTGGAGAATTAATCCAAGTCGGGCAAAATCTGTGGCTTAGTTAAACAACCCTAAACCCTGGCTAGACTCTTGCTCACAAATCGAATAGCCTTAATTTGATTTAGCAGCAATCCCTTCAGCAGCCGGCTGCATTTGAATTAAAGCTACTTTAATTCCCAATGAAAAGTGTCCGTGTGCAGCTTAACCCAATTTCACTAATATCCAGCCTGCCTCCAGCTCCCTGTTTTCCTCCTGCCATTTATAAGATTTACTGCTGCACCTTCACTCCTTTTGTCTCCCATCAGACACCAGACCGAGAGCCAGAACAAACACCGGACACGGTCCCTCCTGCCAGCCAGCTCCTCCGAGCCGCAGAGGGATGCCCTGGGACTGCTGCCTGCCCAGTTTTCCCATGGGAAGAAGGGGTTCAAACTCAACCCTCTCTCCCAAAGGGGTGTTTTTGCAACGGAAGGGATATTTCATATGGTGTAAACATCAATAAGAAACCAAGGCTGATTATCTTGGGCATCCCTCCCTCCCCACTAGGCACCCAAGCCACGCAGCAGTGCTGTTTTCCACCATCATCCCTCAAAAGGCTTCTCGTCCCCTTGCTCTGACTCCGAGAGGCTTAACCCAAGGTGTTGGCATGTACAATTACTGCTTCTGTGCTTTTCTTGCATAACTGCTGACGTGAGCCCTGAAGTCTGGGCAAATGCAGGATGATCTGAGCTTGTACAGAAAGCTTAAGGTTGTCAGACTTCTCCCGTGATCAAACACACCGGCTCCGCAGGCTGCCCAGCCCTTACCACCAGTACTTGACATGCTTTACATTAAATCATCCCTATATTTTTTATGAGTAAGGGGAAAGGAGTGGATCTAGAGCACCGTATAAATCTCTTTATCACCAGTGCTTGCCCCTGATCTGTGGGAGACATCCCTTGTTCCTCCATCAGCATCACAAAGCCATAAGTCACCATGTCCCTACCCCAGGCTCAGCCTGGGCTACAACACTGCCAAGTGGGCTGGGAGAGCAGGCTGGCACCTGGCAAACAAATGGAGGGGGCAACACGCCAGTTTTTGGCTTTTGCCACCAAAAATCCTCAAGAAAACCTCCCAGCTGCACTCTGCAGCAACGTGGAGGCAGATGGGTTCTCTTGCAAAGGATGCTTGGCTGCAGAGGCTGGCAGGTGGTCACCCCACCGAACAGACTCTATAGAATCACAGAATGGTTTGGGTCGGAAGGGGCCTTAAAGCCCATCCATTTCCAATCCCCTGCCATGGGCAAGGACACTTCCCACTGGATCAGGGCGCTCAAAGCCCCCTCCAACCTGGCCTTTAACACTTCCAGGGAGGGGGAATACGGAGACATCTGGGGACATCCCAGAACAGAGGGCTGTCCCCATCCTACCTTGCATCCTGCAGCCGTGACAAGTTTGTGGGTGGAGAAGGGGAAGGCCTCGTTGCTGAGGTCAGTGTCGAGCACTTCTTGGAGGACGACACGGCTGTGAAAAAAAAGCAAAGTGGTTGTGCTGAAAGGACATAGCTCGCCAGCCTTCTCTGAGGGTTATCATTACAACTTGTTTTCTCATCTTGTTGGCAAGATAGACTTCTCTCTCCAAAGGGGAGATGACATGGGTGATATGCCACGTTGGGAGAGCTGCAAAAGAAATGCCAATTGCCCAACAGAGTGTCGCTCCAGCCAGATCATCATCTGGTGCTGTGGGGCTCAAACCTGTGCTTGCCTGACACAAAGACCTGGCCTACATCAGAGGCATCCCTCCCTCCATCCTTCCCTTCCATCCCTCCATGGTCAGGGTGAAACGAGGGGGCCAGGACACTCTCCCCAAACTCACCTCAGAGGGCCCTGGATGCTCATCATGCCCAACTCCTCTGAGCAGTCAAGGAGTTTGCACTGGAGCTTCATGTCCTGCAGCACAGCAGTGATGTGTGACCAGTTGTGCTGAGCCACGGCCCCGCCGATAGCCAGGTAGTAGCCATCCCCTGGAAGACACCCCCGGCAGCCTTTCAGGATCAAGAGCATTGAGCTGGGGGCGATGCCCAGCTTGGCTCAGGGCTGGTTTTGCTCTCCAAAGGCTGAGCTGCAGCCCTGAAAGCTCTCCAGCTTGCACAGCCTGGGGTAGACTGTCAAGAAAGGTGGGGGTTATACAGTGCTGGGAGCAGGGGAGAGATTTGGGGGCTGCTAACAGCCACGCTGCCTTTAGTGGCGCTCAGCACAGTGAATACCAAAGGCTCATTAAAACCTGAAAGAAGGGAAGGTTAAAAAAGTTGTTTGAGTCCTGGAGGAGCCTGAGAGTGTGAGCATCATGGGAAGAGAAAATAGTTTTTGTCCTTTACGATCAAGAACAAAAGCATCTGCTCTTTTGTCCCACTACAGAACGGGTACCAAAGTGCAGAGACAGCAACTACAGGTCAGAGCAGAGAGGGCTGCAGCGACCGGGTAGGGGCTGCGCTGTTCACAAGGAGGAATTTCATCTCATCAGTAATTCTGGGTGGAAAAGTCCCTGGAGATGGGGATTGAGAGCTTATTAATATATAATCAATCTTCACTCTGTCTTCCTGCCACTACAAAATTGCTCTCTGATAATCTGTCATAACGATAATAAGTGCAGCCACCTACTGTAATTGGAAGAATAGACTTTGCTGCGATTAAACTCCTCCATCCCCCGACAAACCCTCCAGCTCTGCCATCCGTTTCCCACCACCCTTCTGCCTGCCACGAGTGTCCCAGACGAGGGGGATGCAGGATTCTCCGCAGGGAGGGAAGAGTTCACTGGTATGCAGCCAGCGCGGAGCAAAGGCAGCGACCACCCCTGCAACACCCACCACCGCAGGGGCTGCTCCTGCTGCAGGACTGCTCCCTTCCCAGCAACACCACTGCATGGGGATGGGGCTCCACCGGCACTGAGCATCCCAGCGCAGACCTCCCTTTGGTGGCAGCTCTGGTAGAACCCAGTGCCACACGGCATGAGGTTTGGCAGCGCTGATGGGGCTGAAATCAACCCCCTCCTCTGCTGCTGCTGCTGCCTAATGCCATTTCTGCCCTCTGGGCTGGATGCTCTGCTCTGTTTCAATTCCTCTTTATTGCAGCGATAAGGGTTTGGGGGAGAGGTCAGAGCTGTCAGCCGGGGCTGGACAAACCCAATAACGCTGGTGAGCAGTGCAGGCCCCCAGGGACAAGGGGAATAACTGGGTTACAGGGACCGAGGGGTGGAAGTGGAAAAAGCCAGGTGCCTGCCATTAGGTAAATGCAATCACTCCCACGCCTGCAGCCCCCTGAGCTTGGCAGGGATGGAAGAGATGCTGGCAGACTGAACCTGTCCCCGTGGCTTTCTGGGGCTGGAACAGTCTTAACATGCATTGACGCAAATGTAAAAAGCAGCGAGAGCATCTGGGAGCTGAACTGCAGGAGGGTGAACCCAGCTGGCGAGACCCCCAGCCCCGCGGCAGCTGCAGAAACGCACCTGCCTCCAGCATCCCTGTGCTCAGGGCTTTTACCTTCGAAGGTGGGGGCCAAGGGGGAGGCCGGGTCCCCAGGGCTGATCCGGCTGACGGTCAGGTCACTCTCCACGCCGCCCCGCTTGTTCAGCATGCAGGTGTACACAGTCGAGCCTGGGGGAAGGAGATGGGCAGCGCTGCCCATCAGCAGACCCTGGCACAGAGCTGCCGTCCCAGCAGAGTGAGATGGGTAGTGGGGAATATGCCAGTGCCTCGGTACACCCTGACCAACCCTGGATGTCCCAGCACCGAGAGGGAGACAGGAGCTTGGCTATTTCCCATTGAGATCTGTGTGAGGAGCTGACACTGCCTCCCAGCCCTAGAGAAGGAGGAAGCTTCTCCCTGTGCAAATCACAGCTGGCAATGATTGCAGTTGATTTACTTCAGTACCCACCGTATCTCTAGCTGTGAGCCACAGCTGGAGCCAAAGGGCCACGCATCCCCCTCCCCAGCTCAGAGCACATTTGCCTCTGCATAAATGAGAGCAGAATCCAACCTCCAATGCGGACAGGGAAGGTGGTAAAACCTCCCCCTGCCCAACATAAGAACCTGGCACGTGCCTGAGGCATCCCTCCCTCCAACTTTGCATCCCTCCAATTCGGGTCCCACCCAGTTTGTTTTGGTGTAAGATGTGATTTCCCAGAGCAGCGTGCAGACGAAATCAGAGAGCTGAGCCGGTACCTGGTGCTTTGCTCACATCAGCAGTAAAGAGCCAGTTTGCTGCTTTGGTTGCTTCAGGACCAACCAGGTAGAATTTCCCAAAATACGACATGTCGAAGAGCGCCAGAGCATTTCTGCACGTTAAGCATTCATTCTTGATCTACAATTAAAGCAAACACGCCACTGAAGTGGGGCCGTACTCTCACTCTACAAAGGGAGACGCATATTAGAACCATTTATGTAATGAAAAACAATACCAGGATAATTGTCTGGTGCCTTTAAAGGCTGTAAGGCTTCAAAATGCTCCTGAAAAAACAGATATTAAATGAAGCAAGGCCTTTCTGTATGGTCAACATCATTCCTTCCCTCACTAATACAGTGAGTTATCAATAATAATACTTAAATTTTATCAGATTGGGTTTTCGCCCCAATCTAGTCTCAACTCTTTCATTTGGGAAAGCAGCAGTAGAATTCTCCTGGCTTCTCTGCTGGGGTTTCCAAGCATGGGCCATACATTTTCCCTAGTTTTAGGCAAAGCTCATCAGTTCCCCCTCTCTGAGCTTCACCAACTCCACCCAAAGTGTCAACACGGTATGGGCTCTGCTGCCTTTAACCCCACCCGCAGCTCCAGATGTGCCCAGAGGTTTGGGCAGGGGCTGCTGTTCCCCTGCACTCACGATGTCATGGTGTGGGGGGAAGTCGAAGGTGTACTCCTCCCCCAGCAGCTGGTTGTAGGTGTAGTCCCTGTGGCGTTTCTGGCCATACGCTCCATAGTAGTCGTAATCCAGGACCTGGGGAAGAAGCAGGAGGATGGGGCTAGCGAGGAAGATGCTGGGAAGCCGAAACCAAGGGGCTGCTCTCGGGTGCATTCACTCTACGTTGGGACAATGGGTCCATGCAGGACTAGGACGCAGTGATGGGTCCCCCGCTAAAGCATCCCTGCCCACGGTGACGAGCCCCCACTCCAGCATCCCTGCTTGCTGCACTCTTCAGTATATGGAAGTGAGATCAGTACGTATAATTCTAGGGTGTTACAAGTAGATGCTATCTGTTACAGAGGAACAGGCAGACAGACACACAACACGCACACACCGATCTCCCTTTCACCGCTGTCATTGTGAATTAAAGCCCAGCAGCTTTTACAGACTCTTCTTGAGGGCATGCATAGGCCTGCAGCACATTACACATTCTGCACACGCTGTTTACGCCCTGCATGCACAGGCAAGGCTGGTACCCTCCAAACTGAACCCCACTTGGAACACGCGCAGAGCTTACCGGGGCTGCTCCCCTAGGACTGAACCAGCCTGGCCTCTCCCAGCCATGGCGCTCCTGGAAAACACAGCCCTGTCGCAGCAGCTCCTACATAAGTGAAGCCAGAAAAATGGGAACAAGTCATTTAAAAAAACCAAACCAACCTTTTCCTGCGTTTTGAGCAGCATCCAAGTAGCCCTCCTTGAGTGCATACTCAAAGCCTTGTTTGTGACCCCTTGGCTTTGGCTACCAGCAGCCAAAATCTGCTCTGCAGTTCATCTTTTAGAATAGTGGCAAACCCCAGCTGCCTGCAAATTGACTGATATTTCTGTCCCCCCAGGAAAGGTATTTGCCTCAACAACATCCAATGGGCAGGAGCCTGGCAGCCCAGCAGTGCATCCCATCAAAGCTTATGCTACGGTGCATGAATTACTGACCAAGAGATGCTGAATCCAGAAAGCAAGAGTCTCCCTGATGTTTACAAGAGTAATTATACAATAACATTCAAGATTTACAGAGCAACCTTCTCATCCCTCCTCTGCGCTCTCAGGAAAATCTCTCTGCATGCAATTAATTAGGGATCCATTAAGATATTTTCGTTTGGTGCCTCGGTTCGGAAAAAAGAATAGATTTTGTTGAACGTTTCAGAAATGATTCAGTGCCTATTTATAAAACACAGCACATGCTCTGGAGCTGCATGTATAAATACCAGGCTGTCAGTCAAATGGGCATCGCTTATTAGACACACTATTAAAAAATAAATTGCATCCTCAGTGACAGAAAACAACTGAGCTGTCAACTAAACACCGGGGGACGGCAGGGAGAGATGTCTGTTTTACTGCTTGAGCCTCTGCTCTCCATCGGAAGAGGCACGGTGTGATATGAATTAGCGATGAGCAGAAATGGGCTGGAGAAACGTGGTCGCTCCTTGCTGGAGCTGGAGGTGATGGGGTGGGATGAGGCACCGGTCCCAGGTCACCCTGAGCATCTTGAGAGCACTGGGTGGTTTGGAGGGCTCTGAGCCGCAGCAGCTGCAGCCACCCACTGGAAACCGGGGTGTTTTCTTTTTTTCCTCAAGTGCTGCATCTTGGAAGTGTTCAGCTACAGAGATTTGTGAAAGGAAGCAGCTGATGAAGGCAGGAGCAGCTCTGCCTGGCAGCTACAGGGAGCAAAACCAGCGGGGAATTAGGATGCGCCAGCAAAATCACCTCCACGGATGCACAAATACTCCCCACATCCCTCCTCGTGCCCTGACTTCGCTCCACACTGCAAAGCACTATTTTGGGAAGAATAAAGCTGCTGGTGAGCTGTCAGTGAGTCACGATGAGCCGGAGGGCAGGAGATCACAAAGGGCATCCAGAAGCCCACAGCCCGCACCACTGCCCCTGAGCTGGACTGGCAGTGAAGGAAATAAGCTTCTGAGACTTCCTCCCCACTTTTCCCTTGTCCAGTGATCATCACCACGCCCTTAAGCCATCTCTGCTAGGTTAAATCTTAGGGGAACGCTTGACACCTCTACCACGGCCCCAGTAGCCTCACAGTGTGCATCTGATGAGCTTTGGGAGCCAGCAAGGATCTTCCGAGGATGGGTGGATAGGAGCAAGGATGTGGCACACTCCTTTGAAAAGTGATATGGCTGTAGTCAACCCTTGCCACCTCTTTTTTGCTGCAAGGGTGAGGGTCTCCCACCACCCCGTACAGGGCAGCCCAGGTCACGGTGCGCATCCTCACCTCATGCAAGGGGTCCTTCCTCATGTTGCGCCCCGCCAGTGGCTCATCGTGGGGGAAGACGACGGAGTAGTTCTTCGCATAGGACTCATGGCTTCGTTCCCGGATCCAGCGGTTGTTGTCGGTGAGAGAGTGGTGAAACCTCCTGGAAGGCAGGGAGAGAGTGGCCGTCCAGACGAGCCCACGCACTCAAGGTGTGCCTTCTCCCCTGGGCATGGCCTTCTTGCCCAGACCCAGATGTGAATGCAGGTGCTGTGGTGTAAAATAGCTATTCTTGTGTCATTTTTCACAGTTAGGGCAGCAAAGGAACCAAGCGGGGCTCGGGGCTGGCCATGCCGCAGCGCTGCCCACGGAGCCAGGCAGTCACTCCAGCCCTGCTCCAGGCACATCCAACTCCAGAGCAACTAGGAGCAGAATAAAGCCCTGCTGGGAGGAAAAAAATAGAAGAGGAGGAACTTTGAGGTTAATTCTGCTCTGCTTCAGCGCGAGGCTGACCTTAGAGCATGCCTCGCACACGGCCAGGTTTAAATGCAGCCCTGATGGGGGAAAGAGCCTTTGACATTCCATACATTTTCCATCCAATTCTCCCTAGGCTGAAATATAAATAAAACGCAAAGCATTTTAAATTTGTTTGACATATATTCATCTTTTCTCCTTGAAGGAATGTGCCAGCTCAGCACATGTTTGGGTTGTGATTACCGGAGCCCTGTAACTCATGGAGAGCAGCGCTGGGCATCGGTGGCACTTTTCCCAGGGTTGGAGAAAGGGAGGCAGGCAGCAGGCGAAAGGCAAGACAAAATGCCATCTCTTAGGGCCTTTGAAAACAATACTTGCAGCTTCCCTGCCTGCTCTCCGGGTGCAGTGGAGAGGCAGAGGCACAGGACTGAGCCCAGCAGTGGTGCAAGCGATGCAACACAAGCGATGCTCCCCCAAAGCAGCCGTGAGCTCGGCGTGCAGGCAGCTGCCTCTCCTGCTGGCATGGCAGAGCAGCAGGTGACACATGGCACGTCACCGGCTCCTTTCTCAACGTGCTGAATTTTTGACAGCGGCAAGAGGAGCAACAGCTGTCAGATGAAATATTTACAAGTGTTTTGAGTGGATAAATATTTCCATGTGCGGAAAAGTTATTTAAAGAGAAGCTTAGTAATCACCACCAAAAGGCTAAAAAAAAAAACCAAACTAGGACTGACATCAGTTTGATGATGAGGCAGATGGAATACAGGGGATGCTTGAGTAATCCAGATGCTGGAAAGCCCCTGGACACTCTCTGAGCAGGGCTGGTCTTCAACAGTGCAGGTTAGCCCTGCAACGGCTGCGGATGTGCCAGCCTTCTAGGGAGAGAGGAAACGGCCTAAAGTTGCACCAGGGGAGGTTTAGATTGGCTATTAGGAAAAATTTCGTTACTGAAAGAGTGGTGAAGCCCTGGCAGAGGCTGCCCAGGGCAGTGGGGGAGTCACCACCACCCCTGGAGCGGTTCAGACAACATGGAGTTGTGGCACTTGGGGACATGGTTTATTAGGCCTGTTGGTATTGTGTTGGTTGTTGGACTCAATGATCTTAGAGGTCTTTTCACAGAATCACCAGGTTGGAAAGGACCCACTGGATCATCGAGTCCAACCATTCCTAACACTACCTACACCATGTCCCTCAGCACTTTATCCACCCGTTCCTTAAACACCTCCAGGGAAGGCGACTCGACCCCCTCCCTGGGCAGCTGTTCCAGTGCCCAATGACTCTTTCTGTGAAGAATTTTTTTCTGATATCTAACCTGAACCTCCCCTGACGGAGCTTCAGGTCATTCCCTCTTGTCCTGTCCCCTGTCACTTGGGAGAAGAGGCCAGCTCCCTCCTCTCCACAACCTCCTTTCAGGCAGTTGTAGAGAGCAATAAGGTCTCCCCTCAGCCTCCTCTTCTCCAGGCTAAACAACCCCAGCTCTCTCAGCCGCTCCTCGTCAGACTTGTTCTCCAGCCCCCTCACCAGCTTCGTTGCTCTTCTCTGGACACGCTCCAGAGCCTCAACATCCTTCTTGTGGTGAGGGGCCCAGAACTGAACACAGTATTCGAGGTGCGGTCTCACCAGTGCCGAGTACAGAGGGAGAATAACCTCCCTGGATCTGCTGGTCACACCGGTTCTGATCCAAGCCAAGATGCCATTGGCCTTCTCGGCCACCTGGGCACACTGTTGGCTCATGTTCAGTCGCTGTCAACCAGCACCCCCAGGTCCTTCTCCTCCGTGCAGCTCTCCAGCCACTCTTCCCCCAGTCTATAGCACTGCATAGGGTTGTTGTGCCCCAAGTGCAGGACCCGGCATTTGGCCTTGTTAAACCTCATCCCATTGGTCTCGGCCCAGCAGTCCAGCCTGTTCAGATCCCTTTGCAGAGCCTCCCTACCCTCCAGCAGATCCACACTTCCTCCCAGCTTAGTGTCATCTGCAAACTTAATGATTCTATAAACCTGCCTGTCTAATGATGGCCCCGCTCAGCTCAGGGATTTCTGCTTCCAGGCTCGGCCCACTGCTGCCCGTGCTGCAGGGCTGGTGGACGGAGGCTGCTGGAGGCACCTCCCACTGACACCAGCACCGACTCCCCTCTCCTCCCAGCCCGAGTTAATGGGGTGTTTACCAGCTTTGCGACCAAAGCAACAGGATTTTAAAAGCTTTGTCCCTGACAAGGTGGTTGCTGTCACTCGCATCCCTATAAAAAAAAAAACCCAGACCAAATCAAATACAATTGAGCAAGTGGAAAGCAATTACAGAGCCAACATCTGCACGGTGAAAACTCCTGGCCCATGTCGTGCTGCAGACGCTGGGGAAAGCTAATCTTTCTCCTGTTGAAATCATCACCCTCGATTATTAACTTAGAGGATTAGGCATGGCACTAATTGAACAACAACAAAACCCAAACGTAATTACCCTGTCCTTTCCCATCACCACAATCTCCTTGTGTCTGATGGAAGCTGTTTGCGTAGAAGCAGAATGAGGCAAACGAGATAAAACCCCACATGTAAATTCATTAAAGCCATCGAGCGTAATTGATTCCAGCTCCTCAGAGGGACACAGGCTGCGGCACAGGCGCTGAACGACACCCACTCCTGATGCCAGCATCCAGCCCTGCCTCAGAACCCATCCCCAAGGATGACCCAAGAACAAACGGTATCAGCAAAGGAGTCCGCAGGAACCTTGGGGCAGCCTGGGTGACTTGCCTGATGTCGTAGCCGTACATGTCCTTCTCTGGCCGCCCGTGGATGATCCAGTGAGCCAGCTCCCTCCCGCAGCCACCTCCCAGCATCATCCCTGATGGAAGAGACAAGAACCCAGCTGAGGCCAGGAAGCCCAGCGCAGGTGTGCATGCTGGGCTCTGCCCAGGATATGATGCCCACGGGATGATCCCTTTACGTTCCTCTTACCAGCACTGTTGAAGCCACAGCCAAGGAAGAAGCCTCGGACCTCTGGGGCTTCCCCCATGAGCGGCTTGTGATCAGCCGTGAATGACTCTGCAAGACAGAGATGGGGACGTGCCAGCAAGGCCAGGACAGGTATTTTTGGGACACATTTTACATTTTAGGAGCAGGGTTCCTACAGCTTGACCTGCTCCTGCTCCTGGAGAGATCATTGGGGTCAGGATTGGACTGACAGCAAGCGCTTCTCAGCATCCGAGGTTAGGCATCTCTCCAACAGTGTCAGGGGAGCAGAGACCAAATGGAAGGCAGCCTTGGGACTGGGATGTCCAGCACCACACAGGTGCCTTCTGCAGGCTCCCAAAACAAATATACAAACATATATCTATATATATTTGCTTTGGAAGCTTGCATGAGTATACGTGCATGCACTAGCACACATATACACGCACACCGCTGGAGGCAGAAGGCAGCTCCTTTGCAGCCCTGTGCATCGCACAGTCTGTCCCTGCGCTCTCCAGAATCTGGGCTTGGGGTAACTGTGCCCTCTGCACCTCTGGGGAGCTCAGCAGCCCCTGATGCAAGCCAGCACAGCAAGAAGAGTGCCTCGGAGTTAGGGTTTAGAATGAAAATTTGTGGAGCAGAATGCATCCCCAATCAGAACATGAATGAGGAGCTGCGGCAGCTGAAGCAGCCTCTTTCTTTCTCCCATCAAGGCGGCTGCACTTGTTCATTTGCCACTTCAACATCTGGGCTATATTTCATTTTCATTGCTATATTTCACCTTCATCTATTCCTGCTGGGAAATTTCATTAATTTAAGCTACTTTATTCAGCGAAAGGATTGCTGCTGATATTGCCCAAGGCTCCTCGTGCTAATGTTGTCTCATGCTGGCAGCTGCTGCTCCCCATATAGCTTTCAACTATGGCCTCTGTGCAAAACCCCACTCAGGAGAACCGAGCAAGATGCAATCCTCCTCTCTGTTTCATGATGGTTCATCACGATGGTTCATCATGAGAAAAGAGAGAGGGAAGGCAGCATTTAGCCTGGTCTTTCCACTTCCAGCAATGCCCAGCTTGTGTTCCACGATCTCTGTGCTCAGGAGAAGGCAAGAGGAGGGTCAGAATAATATATTTCCACTTTAACCAAAGCAGCTTCTCACATTCAAGTATCTCTATATCGATAGACCAGGCTACAAAGTCACTGAGATGACGGAACAGCACCTGAAGCGCTTCCCCTTCACCGGTGGAGCACACCAGCCCCGCTGACTTCACCCTGAGGAATGATGCTGAGTGCTCACACGGGACCTTCACCAGCTCGGCTGCAGGTCTGGACCAGCAGCTGGAGCAGAAACAGCTTAAACCACCGCAATTCAGTCTGCTTTCATCCCCTGTCCCTGGAGCACAGCACAGTAGCTGTTCTGGCAGTGAAATATTTACTGCGCAGCAGAAAAGACAAGCGTTTGCTATTTGCTTCGGTGTCGTGTGACTCGGCTGTCGCAAGCAAACTAACTGCAGGTTTAAATCAAGATATAGAAAAGGAGGATTGCTGACCCTTTGGAAATTACACTGCAAGCATTAGGAAGATGTATAAGAACCCAGCTCCCCACCGGAGGCCACCAGCTCTGCTGACACAGCAGTTTAATCAAAACCGCGGTACCCAGGGCCAAGGTCTCCACCTTGTATGTGTCATGTTCTATCAGCTACAGGATAGGAGATGAGCTCTTGTACAGCACTGCTCCCTCCCCAGGGGCCCCGAGGGTTTCCCTTTAAGTGCTTCAGAAAAAAGGGATTTTTTTTTTTAGCACGCGGCACATTTCAAGTCCAAGCCAAGTGTGCAGGGCTCGGGTTCGGTGGCTGGCATCACCCCCAGCTGCCACTTGGACCATCCTGCAGCAGTGCCATTGCCATTAACTCCATGCCAGGCAGTCTGGGATGTAAACTGGGTAAATCCCATGCCATTGGCCCCAGAAGCAAGTAGTAAAAATAATAGTATAACACTCCGTTAAACAATGCTTGAAAAATATCTGTCCCTTAATTCCCAGTGGCTGCAACATCAGCTGTAAATCCGCGCTGGCCACCCCCTAGTTTGGACCTTAGGTATTTCTCTACCTAGACTGAGCCTGGGATGCCACCCCTTGGAAGATGACACCACTGCAGCCTCACCACAGCTGTTTTCTCTGCGTTCAGTTTTTCTTCTCGCAGGATATGAAGTTTCCCCTTGCCTCCAGCAAGATCCTTGAAGGAACACAGCCACTACGGTGCCACCACAGCCGCATTACCTGGCCCGCAGACGGTGGATTTGATGCCCGTTTTCTCCAACACCGGCACTCTGTTGATGGCCCCTTCAATGTGTTGCATGAAAACATCCCAGTCCAGATCAAAGAGGCCAAAAGCAAATTTTTCAGATACCTGAAGGTGGGAAACAGGAATTGGGACAAAAATTAGAAGACAGCGGATTGCGTAAGAACTTCTTAGCTCTGGCAGCCCTGGAGGCTGTAGAAAATCAAGGCTGCTTTGCAGACTCGGATCTCTTTGGGTTTCCATGAACAGCTCAGCCAAGGCAAATGCATGGGGCAGAGCTCAAGTTAAGGCGCCTGCAGCTGGATAAAGGGATGATGCAGCAAGGCAGGAACTGCACAGTGGCCTCTAAATCCCCCCCCCCCCGCCCAGTCTTTTCATCTCATTCCTGCTGCCTGTGCATCTCGTATCCACACCACAGACAGACCCAAAGGGTCTCCTGTGCTTTCCCCACAGGCCACGTGGAAGTTGGTACCCACAGAAACCAGAGGCTGAGGTGGCTTTCCTGACAACCTGCCTCATTCCCCTGGAAAACCTCCTGGCACTACTCACCTCCTCCCAGAAGATGGGGTTTGACTCATATCCACCCACAGAAAGGGCATCGCCTTGGAGACGGAGATACACCGAGGCATCGTGATCACGAACATTTGGCATGTTCTGAAAAACAGGGAGGGGGAGTGAAGGGGTGAGACGGGGGCAGGAGCTGCAGGGAGACCCTGGCTGTGCCCCGGGGAGGCTGAGCAGGATGAGATGGGGCAGAGCAACCGCAGCGAGTGACCCACCAAGGAGGGGAGCGGTGCTGGCTTTGTGGATGTTCTCACAGCCCTGAAATCTGAGCGCGTGCATTTCGCCAAGAGGAAAGCATCCAGGTCAGCTCCAGCAAACCTGGCCAAACCCTGGGCAAAGTGGTTTCTGCAGGCAGCGATGCCTGTTCAACAGCTCCGAGCCCAGCAACCCAAGCTGGAAGCAAAGCCTTGTGCAAATCCTGCCTAATTAGCAGCCAGCCAACTCCAGTGCTGCCAGGAGGATTTGCATGTGCACAGCCACCAAGGGAAGCAGCATCTCCGTCCTCTGGCTGCTCCTCCGAGGCACAGGCAGCACCAAATGAGTAATTACAGCACCAGAGATGCTGGGAGGAGCAGGAGCAGCCACTGTGGTTGATCCCAGCTTGGAAAGTATCACTCTTCTGCTACCCACTGCGGCAGGAGGATGCAAGAGCACAACACTTGGGCGGCAGTGCGCAAGGAATGAGGGATTTGTTCTCTTGAATAATGGATAGAGAAACATTTAGAGAGCATGAAGCATTGGTGTAGGACCTATCGCGTTTTACGTTCACAAATGGAATTATCTGGACTGAACAGGAGGCACTGGGGTCTGCAAGCTGCAGCATCTCCTCTGTAAAGTTTCTTCCCCACTGTGTTTGTAGGCATAGCAGAGTTAAGGGGATATGAAAGTAATCGCAGACTCCAGCGCTTTTTAAAATGAGGCACCTCGGACTAAAAAGTCAGATCTGCGTCAGAGGGATGGAAACTAAATAATGTGTCAACCTCAAAGTCCTGGTGACTGAGTGGAGGGAACGTCCTTCAACTCCCGAAGAACTCTTCACCGCTGGATGTCAGGAAGAGATTTCTTGAGACAACTTAGAAATGCTTGGAGAGCTACACCTCTACCTGCCAGGGAATGGGGCTCGTTCAGAAAGTGATTGGCATCTCTGTGAACGCTGCTATCACACACCAAACACATCACAGACCTTATAATAATTGAAGAAAATTATCCTGCTAGTCATAACATTGTTAAATACTAAATATGACTCTATGAAATGCAGTCTGATAGTCCTGCTAGGAGGAGAAGCTGCTGGGTGTGCGCTTTGCCTGGCAGTGCAGAAGGCAGAATGAGAGTGGGGGGAGACATCCTGCAGGTCCAGGGATACCAAAGGGCTCTGTCCCATCTCACCCTGCCATGTGCCGGGGGGGCAGGCGCCTCTGGAGCAGAGGAGCCCATCTGCAGCCACGCAGGACTGACCTGAATGCCCTCGATGCGTTCGGTCACCACGTAGGCGTGATGCATCCCCACCAGCGGCACGCGGACGCCAGCCAGCCGGCCCAGGGCTCGCGCCCACACGCCTGCAGAGACAGCAGCCCCGCACTGAGCACCTCTCCACCCTCCCTGCACCTCTCCACCACCTGGGCTGGCGTTACAGCCAGAGGGAGGGGACAAGGACTGAAGCGGACCCTCCAGCTCAAGGGATGCAAAGCCACCCCCTGCCCTGCAGCCACAGCCCTGGTCCCCCACCCTCCCTACCACGCTTTGCACCCTGTACCTGCACAGTTCACCACACAGGGAGTCTGGATGGTCCCATGGGCTGTCTCCACAGCGGACACCCTCTTCACACCAAAATCATCAGTTTTGACCTGGATGCCGGTGACCGGGCAGTTTTCTATTATCTGGTGGCAGAAGAAGGACAGGAGAATCACAGCAAGGACACAAGGACCATGGGACAACCTGGCTTGCCTGACACCTACCACTCAACTCTGGGGAAGGTGAATCCAAACAGCGGTCTAGCACTGGCCATCTCCCTTCCCAACAGCTATTACTGTTACTGCTCGGAATAATGTACCTCTCTTAATTGCAGGTTTCAATCCCTGCTCTGTGCACCAGTGGCTGCAGACGTTTATTATTTACACGCGCGTGAGCTAAGCAACGCACCGAGGACAGGCTGGCAATGTCTGCCTTGAGAAGTGGATTGTTACCCGACGCTGAAACCTCTGCTCTCGCGAGGAACCTGCCTTGGGCACCGCCTTGTCTTGCTCCTAAAAGTCTTTTTTTCATCCTGTGCTTTCCCTGGATCTCATGGTTCCTGCCAGCTTTGACACTGTGACCCAAACAGTCACCAAAGCTGAACAGGACAACATCCTTTCTGGGCAAAGACACGATGTCGCAATAGCAGCTGTGCTCCAGTGGGAAAGTAGAAGAGGGGGAAGATGAAGTCTCTTCCCAAGTTCAACAGGCACTAATAAGTAATTACTAATTAGGAACTACCGTAGCGCCTCTGGCAGTTGCTGCTCTGGCGAGAGTTGAGCAGGTACCAGCTGGATCCATGGTGCCATCCTTGGGGACGTACAGAGTGCCGTACAGGTCATCGATGTTCATCAGCGGGTACAGGTCCTTGGTCTGCGATGGGGTCAGGACGTAGGACTCCACGCCATACGCCTTCCCCAGCTGCCGATCAGACAAGAAAAGAGGGAGCTCAGGCAGGCAGCAAAAGCTTTGCTCATCACTTGCTGCTGGAGGAGGAGGAGTCCCCAAGGACTTAGTTCCCAGATGAGGCAAATGCTGCCCCAAGGCAAGCCCAAATTCCAGCGTGGAGTGGGATGGTGTGCATGGATTTGGGGGAACATGGCCCCATACTCCTACACAAGCTACTTGTGCAGCTGGAAAAAGGGTGCTGCTGCTACCTTAAAGGGCAAAAACCCAGAGCTGGATTTAATTTTGCCTACTTTGCCAGCATTTTGCCCGATTACAGCAGCCTTACAGAAGCCAGGAGGCTGCCCTGGAAGCATATCCCAGCCTCCTTGCAGCTCTCCAGTTGAGAAGGCAGAGATGGAGATGCCATTTGGAAACGCAGAACCTCTGCTGCCCTCGGAACCCCCAGCCCTGCTGCCATGGGCAGGAGATAAACGCCACCTCCTGCAGCCCACCCAGACGGGGCAACACCGAGGGGCTTCTCCCTACCGACATGAGCCTCTTGTACTCGTCGAGGCGCTGCTTGTTGGAAGCGATGAAGAGCCCCCCGTTCTCCACCCAGCCCGTGTGCAGCCCCGTCTCCGCCGGCAGCTCCCGGCTGACCACGTCTCGCGTGTGCGCCAACAGCTCCACTTCCACATCGCTGGGACGCAGCTGCCACAGCAGACCTGGGGAGGGGGATACACACAGCCCACGGGTGGGACAAGGGGTTCCACCGCCCCTCCATCACCCAAAGGGGGATGCAGAGGGGATTCTGCTCTCCCACTCGTGGTGTGACCAAGCTGCCAGGGCTCTCGCTCCATCTCGTGGCGACGTCGGAGTGCTACAAATCATGAATTTCAGTTTACATTAAATGAATGGAGAAAAAAAAGGGTTGCTGGAGCAAAGTACTCCACAAGAGACAAATCCCTCCAAAAGCTTACTGAATTAACCTCTCCAAGCTGCCTCCTCTCTGCCAAAGAAAGCCGGCTTAAAGAATCACAGAATGGCCAGGGTTGGATGTGCCCTCTGGAGCTCATCCAGTCCAATTCCCTTTCTAAAGCAGAGTCACCTCGAGCAGGTGGCACAGGAGCACGTGCAGGTGGGTTTGAGTATCTCCAGAGAAGGAGACTCCACACCCTCCCTGGGCAGCCTGGTCCTGTGCTCCATCAACCTCACAGAAAAGAAGTTTTTCCTCGCGTTCAGGTGGAACTTCCCCTGCTTCAGTTTGTGCCCGTTGCCCCTTGTCCTGTCATTGGGCATCACTGAGAAGAGTCTGGCCCCATCCTCCCACCCCCTGCCTTTTTGATGCTGATCAGCATTGATAAGATCCGCTCCAAGTCTTCTCTTCTCAAAGCTAAACAGACTCATTCCTCAGAAGAGAAATGCTCCAGTCCAGAAGAAAAAGCGGGGAAAGAAACAGTTTGCTTTTCCTTTAGCCATATAAAACTCCATTTTTTAAAAAAAATAGAAAACTTGGGGGATATTTTCTTAACAAAAAGTTACACCAAAAGGAAAAAAAAAACAGAAACCCTAAAATTCTCTGCATTTAAAGCCAACCTCTCTGGCACGCTTAGAGCCAGCCTACACAACGGATCCGCTCCATGGACAAAAGCACATCCCAGGCTGTGGGCATCGCCATACCCACCAGTCCCACCCCATGCCCACCACCTCACCGGCCGTGTGCCAGGTGGTCCCCGAGGTCAGGCGATCCCTCTCCAGCAGCACCACGTTGGTGACCCCCTGCTTGGCCAGGTGGTAGGTGGTCTGGCAACCCAAGCTGCCCCCTCCGACCACCACCACCTCGGCCGAGGGCGGTAGGGGCTGGCTGGGCTCCCTGCTCCCAGAGCCTTCCTCCTTCAGCGTCTTCTGGTACGGGACGCTCTTCTTCGCCGTGGGGCCCGTCACGCTGCTGAAGGGCCGGGGGCTTCTCCAGGGGGCTGGCAGGTGGTGGGGCACGGCCGCCCGCAAGGCACAGCTCACGTAGGACATCTCCACCTGCAAATCATAGAATAGTTTGGGTTGGAAGAGACCTTAAAGATCATCTAGTTCCAACCCCCCTGCCCCAAAACACCCCGCTGGCGTGGGCAGGGGATCCCCAGCCAGCCCGGGGGGGTCACTGCAATTTTAGTGGTAGCAGCATCTCAGGGCTGAGCAGTTTGTAGTCTGCTGAGACCCTTTCCAGCAGGGAAATGGGATCCCCACTGCACGTGTGTGTGGCTCCAGAACACCCTTCAGAGGGGCCCCAGTAGGAAAGGGGCTTGGAAACGCACAGCCTGTGCTCGCTCACGCCTGCGGAAACCGCTTCCCCCACCTTGTATTCAGGAGTAACATGTTTGGCCACAATGAAGGCACAAGGTTTGCTCCTTATCAAAGAGGGTGGTGCAATGGCTGCTGGGGGGGGTGACGGACACACAGGGACAGATCCTGCCTGCAGACACCCCAGCCCCTGCACCCCCAGCTCCCAGCTGGGAATGTGGCTCGGGGCTTGCTCCGGGTGCACAGGAAGGGGTGCAGAGGGGTCTCGCAGGCCAGCGTCACCCCCTCCCATGCAAGCCACGACCCACGGCCGGCGGCTGCCCCAGAGCTCGCCCCACCGAGACCCCCATTTGCTGCCACGTGGCCTCCAAAACATCCGCTGGCCCCCCAATAGCCCAACAAAGCTGCCAACTCCCGCTCGGGAAATCCCACAACCGCCACAGGGGTTTCTCGGGCAGCCCACGGCAGTTCCCACCAGCCAAGACTTGCCACGCTCCACTCACCGGCGAGGTTCCCTCTGGGCTTGGCTTTCCCTCTTGTGATGGCTCTGGGGCCGCTGTCTTCCTCCGATGCTCTCCTTCTCTTCTGTTCACTATCGTCCCTTCAGCCCCTGCTGCAAAAAAAACATTAACCAGCGCCAGAAGCGAGCAGAGCCAGACCAGGCAGCCAAGAAATAGGGGCTTACCTCCCTCTTACCCCTTCTCGGGGCTCTGCTGCTTCTCAACAAAGAAGAAAATTCAAGAAGAGCGGAGAAATTCAAAACAGAGAGGAAAATACTGGTTTTTCTCCCGGCTCGGTGCCCAGCAGAGAACAAACAGCCCAGCTGGGGCCAGTGGGGGCTCGCAGCCTCCCGGGCTCGCTCGGCGCTGGCTGGAGCCGTCAGCTGGATGCCAGAAAGCAAACACGGCGAGGAAAGGCACCATCTGACCCTCTTGCTGGCGTGCCCCGACGTTGCTTTTTGAGAGCAGAATTAAAATAAATTTAAATGTACCCCAAGCCAGACCTGACAGCTCGGAGTGAAGGTGGGAACACCGAAAAATTTAATTTAGAAGAGGTAGGAAAATAATTGTTTTATTCAGATCCTGCAACCTGAAGGTTTATTGTTCCTCCTGCCCAGGACTCACCGCTGAAATTAGGACGTGTTTGGGCAGGATACGCAGGCGATGCAAGTTCTTTAGAGAGGCTCTGCAGGGCCTGGTTGGGATATCTTCTCTGAGATATCCCTGGTTGGGATATCTCGGAGAAGCAGGGGTCGGGGTGGAGTCAAGGTTTGGCTGGAGGAGGGTGGGGTTGAGGTCTAAGCAGCATCTGGATCCCCATTGTGTCCCCCAGGCAGCATCGCCTGCTCAGAGCAGAGCGAAACAGCCCCCGGCCCCACGGAGCCCCAGGCTGCAGCGGGAGCAGCCCAGGGATGGTGTTTTGAGGGGGCTTTTTAGCATTCAATAGCATCGTGAGCCTGGGAAGTGCCCCCCACTGCTCCCCACTGTCCCATGCATCTGCTTTCGCACGTTGAACACACCGCCGTACCCAGTTTGCATCCAAATTCTTCCAGTTTGGGAAGGGTGTGGAGTGAAGCAGAGGGGTTCCCTTCTTCCAGCATCAGCCCTTGTGTCAGGCAGCATTTCTCTTACTCTCCCAAAGATAAAACCAGTTTCCAAGTTCTAAAGACAGAGCCCCAATTCCTATTTTCCACAGACTAATTATTTTAACCATAGAGATGCAAACAAGTTTAAACTCCTGTTTGCGGTGGGGTGATTCTGTTTGATGGGCCAGAACAGTTTCATCAGTGTGTACTTAATTATAAATATGACCTTTGGGTTAGACCAGACCTAAGACAGTACAAGCTCAGGTGTGAATTCATCAGCCCAAGCTGTTCAAGTTCAGGATGGACAGCAAAGAAAGCGATGGTGACTTCAATTCCTCCTAATCCCGGACACCGATGCAGCTCCAGAGCAGCAATGAGGGTCAGTCCAACTCGGAGGAAGCTTAAGCCAGTTCAATCTTTTCCATATAATTCTTAGATGAATTATAAAATAAAGGCATGCTGTGGTCTACGTGCGCCAGCTGGAGTTTTCTAGGTCACAGAAATTATGGCTAATGCAGGAATGAATTAACGAGGCGTGCTGCAGACCCACGGCTCAGCATCGCATGCACCAGGCTGCAAACACGCACCATCACCAGCAGAGCCCACACAGGTACGTGTACAGAGCTGGCGGCGCTCTTCCCTGCACCACAGCTTGAATTAGGTCTTAAGAATTACCAGAATGCGACCTCAAAGTGAAAGATGGCTCAATCCCAACCCAAAAGCAGGCTTGATCTTGCTGGGCAGAGCTTTTCCGAGTTCTGCTCCTGGGAATCCCCTGCCTCAGTTTCCCCATCTAGATTGCACAGCAGTTTGGACCACTGAATTTAAGCTGAAAGAGGGGAGATGTAGATGAGACCTTAGGAAGAAACGTTCTACTGTGAGGGTGGGGAGGCCCTGGTACGGATTGCCCAGAGCAGTGGTGGCTGCCCCATCCCTCAGGTGTTGAAGGTTAGGTTGGATAGGGCTCGGAGCCCCTGATCCAGTGGGAGGTGTCCCTGCCCATGGCAAGCGGGCGGGAATTGGATGAACTTTGACGTCCCTTCCAACTGAAACCATTCTACGATTCTATGACCCTTGTTTTAGGGTCCACTGAGCCGGGCAGCGCGAGCGCCTGCACCCAACCAGCGCGCCGGCTCGCGGCACGGATCAGCCCAGCTGGCAGAGGGAGGTGGCCACACGCTGACCGGCCACCGGGGCAGTGGGGTTTGCTCAAGGCACAGCCACACGGACATCACGGGGCGGCTGTCAAACTCCCCAGCGCAGAGAGGGACCTACTGTTTGCAGAGGGCAGCCAGCAAATGCAACCACCCCCAGCGCTGTGTTTGCTCAGCGCAGGGCTCGGCTAATCTGGGAGATTCTGTCAGCAGCTGCTATTGCTGGGGGGGGAAGATAATAAATAAATAAAAAGAAAAGCTGTATGTGGTGTGTTGCCTCTCCTGGGGCTTGCAAGGGTCCATGTAGGGCTGGAGGCAGCTGTGCTGGCCACGGCTGGAGATTTATTCTCCCGTTAATGCCCTGGGAATGCTGCTCCCGGTCTGGTTACAGCGTCTGGCAGTAGCTGGGCATGGTGAATAAATGCCCCATTTATCGCCGAGGCATCAGCCCTCCCATCAGTGCAAACCAGGAGGAGGTTTCAACATAGAGCTGAGCAATACAGCTGTCGAGGCACCCACCTGGCCTGGAATGCTGCTGGCTCCAACCGCCCTCCAAGGGTTAGAAGTCATTGGCCACCACCGAGGAGCCAGTCCTGGGGTGACAGGGCTGTCCCCACAGGCACAATCTTGCAGGGAAGCAGATTTTGGCACTTACCTGCTCTCACAGGCACCAGCCAGCTCCAGGCTCCAGCACAGCATTTGTGCAGCCGCACCACGGGCATCCGACAGCAACGACCGATCCACTTGAGACTCAGCCAATATCCATTGCTGGCAGGAGAGCAGCTGCGTATCAAAACCTGGTATTTCACAGAATCTTTAAGGTTGGAAAAGACCTCTAAGATCATCCAGTCCAACACCACCGTGCCGACTAAACCATGTCCCAAAGTGCCACGTCTACACATTTTTTTAACACCTCCAGGGATGGAGATTCCCCCACTGCCCTGAGCAGCCTCTGCCAGTGTTTCACCACTCTTTCAGTGAAGAAATATTTCCTAATATCCAATCTAAACTCCCCCCGGCACAACTTGAGTTCAAGCCTTCATAGAGAGCTTCCCCTGGACTGAACTGCAATGGAAGGGAAGGAGTTTACCCCAGGCAGGGGTTGTCACCTTGGCCAAGGCTAAATATCTGCCAGGGCAGCATCCTTCCAAATCAGCATCCAAAAGTTCATGCCCACCTCCTGCTCTGCTTCTCCAAATAAAACACCGCTGCTCATTTCACTCTGTAAAAGCTGAAGAGAGAAGAAAGCACCGGGGACTCCAAGAGCAGAAAATAATTGATGTTCTTACTAATTAAATGCCACGGCAGCTCACAGCAGCATCTCACATCCCTGTTCTAGGTTGATACCTGCAGCAATGCCTTGGGTATTTTATAAGTGACTGTGCCATCTCTTTTATCGCTCTGGAAAGTGTGGGATTCTGCAATATGATACTTGGGAGTGACTAAACGCCACAAAAAAATCACGCTTCTTCTCTGCCCTCAAAGTGGTTCAACTCCAGCAGGGAGAGGAGCCCCAGGGAAGCCGCCTGGCTGGAGTGCAGGACAACTGCACAAGAGCAGCTGCTCCGGAAACAAGGAGGAGGAACTCGACAGGCGAGGGCTCGGCTTCAGCGGTGCCTCACTGCAAAGAGTCGTGCCTGGTGCTGCAGGAAGGATTTACTCTGAGTTTTGGAAAGGGTATGAACACTTAGGCTTCAGGGCAGCAATCGGAATGGATCCATCCCTGTGAGCAAGCATCTCCTCTGGACTGGCCAAGCCACTCCAGCACAGCCAACGGGGCTTTAGTAACAAGAAGCCTGACATGAGCCCGAGCCCTCTGGCACTGTAAATCCATGGCTGGAAAAAAAAACCCCTATCAGCAAAATTACACTTTATTTTTTCATTGTGGAATTTACTTTGATGTATTGTAACTTAAAAAGATCTGGAAAAACCACATGCAAAAGGGTTTCTAAGTAGCAGCTAAAGTTTCTATTCCAGCATTACAAGCTATTCCAAATGATTTCCAAATTCCCAGCTATAAACTATTCCATAAACAAACAGCTTGATCTTCAAACCCCCTCCACCCTACCCCAAGTTAGTGCAGTGCAAAGGAAAACCCCAAGGAATTTACATATTATTTTCCAATGCATCCCATTGCAATTCTGAACGATCTGCGACGAACTAAAATATATATACAATTTTCTTGCCATCATAAAAAAAAAAAAACATTTCCCTTTCTTATTCACAGATATATATTGTGGCAAATGGCTGAATAATTACTTACAAACAAAACAATCTTTTTAACGAGTTTCTTACAACAGTAAACACAAGAGGGAGAGCTCTCCGAAGGGCAGCGGGATTTGGCCGGGAGGGAAGCACAGGCGGTGGCGGAGGCTGAGGATCCCCCTGGGGTGTGAGGGACAGGTGGTGCCATGGTCCCCATGATGGAATATGTGCTCTTCCAACGGGGATGCCCTCACCGCCTCACAAAATCAACTACGATAAACAGGAGGGTCACGTAAGGCTTTAGGATCTGAGGCATAAGAAAAGCCATCATGAGTTTGTCTTGGGGGTGTGTGCGAGCACCTCATCGCCCCTTAAATACACCCTCAGCTCCAGTACCGCTCCAGGAAGCGGAGCAGAGCACCCCGAGCTGAGCACCAAGGGGATGGCCAGGAGAGGTTAGCACCAAACAGTACCTTGGGAAAGCCCTGAGCCCGTCCGTGTCCCCATCACCTCGCAGAGCAAGATCCCCGGTGGGCATCCACCCCAGCCAGACCCCAGCTGCACCCATCTCGCTTCCCCTGGCACCGAAAGCGGGCGCACTCGCGGGGCTCCAGGAGGAACAGGCAGCAAAGTAGGGCAGCTCTAGCCTTGTCACTGAGCAACAACATTTAATTTGCAAGTTAATGTCTTTCCCTTTTCTTTGAGAGTCCTAAACGCTTTATTATACTGACCAGGGTGCCGCTGTTCCATTTGCAACTTGGATGCAGCCGTGGTCCCCTCCCGTGCCAAGGACCACCCACCCACCCGACGCGGGCGCCTCCTAGACCTGCGCGAGGGACACAGTGCATGGTGGGGACACCACAAGTCGAAGGCTGGGATTTCCACCCAGCAGCTCTGCCTATCAACCACAGGAGCTGCACTTTGGAAAGAACAGACTCGGATGGACGGTGCTCAGGACAAAGCGGCAACGCCAAGACAGACGGACCTTTACTTGACAGCAGCAGCAGTAACAGCCTGTGGGAGGAAAAAAGGGGACAATGCTCACAGCCCCCAAAAGTGCACAGAGCTGGGGAGGAAGAGATGCTTTCACAACTCAGCAAGAGAAATCAGGTCTTCATACCATAGCCCTTACTCCGGTGGGTTCACCCCCCGAGCTCAGCAAGGTGGGATGTGTCACGACTGCAAGAAGTGCCCACAGCAGGAGCCAGCTGGGAGCGTGGGGAGGACATATCCAGGGGGACACACTCCTGTCCACTCCTCTGTGTGTACCTGGTGCCTCGGTGGCCACCAAAACCCTCGTGAGGCAAAGCGAGTCTCCAGTCCTGCAATGCACCGTGACCTTCTGCTCACCAGTGGGACCAGTAAGCATCCCCGCTGCCTGCAGCAAGGCTGGTGGGACCAAAGGTAGTTGCAGAGAAAATAGGCTTGGGATGCCAAAGTGGCTCTTTTTCCCTCCTGTCTGACCTGGAGGTCCACTTCAAGCCCATGTCTGACGGTCAAAATGCGCTCCTGGTGCCACAGCTGGCATCCTGCAGAGATGAGCAACAGCCATCTCCTCCTCCTGGGTTGGCTCTCCCCGCTCTGTCCCTTCGCCTCGGCCATAACATGATGCTGCCACAGGGCTGCCAGGCAGACTGCCGAAATCCTGACCTGGAGAGCCCACCCGAGCGGCATGGCAGGGTCTGTGTCATCTCCTCAGGGCTGAGTCACTCCCCCCTCTCTGACACCCCCAAATTCTTACGTCAGCACACCCAGGCACCAGTCCAAGTGCAAACCTTCAGCCTCACCCACCCACCACCACCACCACCACCACCACGGTGGCTTTTAAAACACCTTTACTAAAAGGGGTTTGGACCCCATCCTCCAGTGGGCACCACACAGAGTCTCTCAGCTCTGTCCACGCAGGAGAATGCAGCTTTCCCAGGACTCTTCCACAGCTGCTAAACGAACGTTATCTGACAGACCATCAATCTTCTATACACGTAACAGGAGCGAGGCCGGCGATGGCCCCGACGCACGCGCACACACACACACTGTACAGAGGAACGGATTGCTAAAGAGGCTGCGAGAGCAGTCCTGGGAGGCGTCCAGCCACGTGTCACGGGGAGCCACGGGCATCAGGACAAGTGTGCACGGTCTGCAGCGGCTCGTTCTGGGCAATCGATGACTTTCCAACAGACATCCCCACAGTCATTGCACCCCTTCTTCTTCCACGTATGTCGATGGAAACCAGCCAACCTGTTGGGGGAGGGAAGAGGTAAGCTGGAGACTGGGGACCCAAAGGGAGCTCCTGTCACGTCACTGGGACTATTTCCCCACCACAACGCGCTGTTCCTGCTTGTTGTACGGTGCCAGATGTCATCACACCCCAACGCACGGTGGTGATGGCAGTGCAGCTGTTACCCCAGTCTAGAATGGAGGCAGCAACCATACATTGCCTTGGACATGTGAGTTGTCCACAGTATATAAGAGAAGAGGGCATGAAGAGCCTGTCCCCAGTGCTACAAACTCTGTGGGACATCAGGTCAAGCCACCTGCCTGCTGCTTTTCCTCAGGATGCTGAGCCTTTCACCTGTAGAATCGCTTCTCTGAGAATGCCCTGCCTGCAGGTTTAAGGAAGGGCAGATAGGAACATCGCCCGAGTTGGCATGCCTGCCCGCTCAAGACATGCTCCCATCTACCTGCATGCACCGGGCAACTGTGTCACTGTCACACAGCATCAACTGGCAACACAGCGGTGGCTCTCATGAGATGACAACTCATCTATGAGCCAGAAAAGAGCAACAGGGAGTGGAACGTGTTCCCCTGCCCTTTGCTGTCCTGACAGCAGGCTGTGCTCCAGCTGGGCAGGCTGAGAGCAAGGAGGATCATCAGCTGAAGAAACAGGACAGAATGTTATCTGGATACACTTACTCTTCCATTGGTTTCTCCCTTCCACCATCCCTGGTCCCCGCCAATCCTGCTGTAGATCTTCACCACGTCACCCTCTCTCAGCGAGAGCTCCCGCATGTCCCGTGCCGCAAAGTTGTATCGTGCCACCGCTGTCCCTATGACCCGTGGGGTGAACACTGCAAGGGGACAAAGCAGAAGGAGTTGGGAGCTGCCCCACCACATGGGACTGGCCAAACCCTGGGGAAAGCTTCTTGAGATTCAACCTGGGTTTTCCACCATCGCACCACCTTCGTTGAAATGCCACAACCTGGATCAGATTGGATCATCCAAACTGCTCAGGCCCATATGGACTGGGGAAGGAAGGAGTAAACTGGATTCCTGCTGGGCTTTAAATAACTATATGGGCTTGAGAAGCCCCCCTCTCCTCACCAGGACAGCCTTGGGGAGGCTTGCTGGGGTGAGAAGGTGGTGAAAGAAAAGATTCCATTGGAATACACAGTCATTAACCAAGAAATCGTGGAAAAAAAAACTGTTCTACCATCAACACAGGGTCTGACTGCTGCACCTTCTTAAAAGGTTTCACAAATCAACTTGTGTTTAAACTCCTTCCAAAAATTGTGGTATTGGCATTGGGTTCTTCTAGAGATGCCAAGACGTTTCACCATGAGGAGGAACAAATTGCTAACTGATATCTTCCCTGCTCCTGTCCTTGCCAGGGAGCAGCCAGGGCCTTTGGAAACTTGGTCCTGTAACAGATCAAAATGTGCAAAAGCATTCTGCAAACTCTAATGCTGATCAATACCTTGCGATAATAAGCATGGCTCTGTGAGCACTCCAAGGACTCTACCAGCATCAGAACAGCCCCGGGATCACAGATCTCCATCACTTCAGGCAGGGGATGCTCGGGGGAGGCACAAGGAGGAGCAGCAGTGAGTGGGAACAGCAGGGGCAGTGCTCAGCTTCCGCGTCTGGGCAAGGGGAAGGAGAGCTGGAGAGAAACGGTGGGAGGGATGGGATGGGCAGAGGAGGAGAAAAATACACTTCCTCTGAAGTTTGCAAAAAAAAACCCCAACCCTGAAGGGACATCATGTTTTGGTAATGCTCCTTCTTTCTGTCCCAGGAGTTGAGGATTAATTCCCATTTTAAAGGTTTGCAAACCAAGGTTGAACTAAGTTTGAGGAAAAGCTTTGCCCAGGTTTTCAGCTCTTAGGATGGAAGGAGATGAGGATGGCGATGGACACAGTCCAGACACAAAACGTGCAATAACTGGAGGGTCATCTGTCCTCACGAGGCTGGAGAATGGAGCAAGAATCATGGCAGCTTTGAACTCTTCCATCAGGAGCTTGCTCAGAACCCATTGCTGCAAACTACTTTCTGCAATACTTTTAATGCACTTAAAGGATCCCAGATTCTCAGAAAGGCTGAAAAATTACATGTTCTTCCCAAACACAGCACCATGTAAAGCACGTGTGGCTTTGCCAAAGATTTCCCCTGTCCAGCCTAAAGAAAATGCAGAAAGGTAAAAGCTTAAACAGGGAGAAACGAACTGGCACAGTTTTGCTCTGACCCTGCCAAACAGACACCAGTCTCTAACACTTAAATCAATGGGGTTCAAAGGCCAGAGCTGCACTTTCTGCAGGGAGGCTGCGCCACAAAACACATTTAATGGCAAAAGCTCCCCCTCACCCTCCTCCCCAGCAAACGGCCTCCGAGCAGCCTCCGATATCAGAGCTCAAAAACTGCTGGACACTGAGATGTTCTCCTCGGACAACAAGGAAAAACGGTCTGGAAGACAGTGTGATGCCAATGCTCGTTCGGTGAAACACACGGGGTAAGCAGGTCAAGCTTGAAGTACATCATGAGATCTCAATGCACTAGATTCACTTTTTAGTTAATTTTAACCCCCTTTCTCCAATAGTGACAACTCCATCTTTTCCCTGCCTTGATTTTGGGGAGTGTGTTTTGCTCTTGGCCAAGCCATGGCTAATTAGCTTGTTTCCAGGCTGTGCCCCAGGGCAGCAGAGTGACCCCTTGAACCGTCTGCAGGTGATGGAGGGACAGCAGGGACCCCGCAGGTCCCACTGGTGATGGCTTTCAAGCTGGGGATGCTGCAGCCTGGGGAAGGTGGCAGGTCTCTCCGGTGAGGAGAGGCACTGGTACCTGACCAGAAGGGACTGGAGGAGCTCTGAGAAGAAAAGTTGAAGCCCTGAGGACTGAGAAAAGAAAAGTTGTAGGAAGCGCAGGAGGCTGCAAAGAGGTTAGAGAGAAACAGAAAGAGGCAGAACACGCATTAAAAAGGAAATTTAAAAAAAGCATTATAATGTACAATGCTTTAAAAGCCAACGGAGAAGTACAGGGTAAAACATGCGGGAGGTCTGGCACAGCAGCTCGGAGCTGGGACAGTTGGCAGCAGGTCTGGCCTCAGCCTTGTAGCCACTGTTGGGGCTCAAAAGTCATCCTAAGGCTGTATTTTATTGGAAAAGATATTCAATTAACTTTTAAGAATATCTTCCTTCGGTATTCTTTTTAAAATACATTAAAATATAGCTTAAAAATCTTTAAAAATGCATTTTTCCCCTCAAAGTGCTCAAACTTTTAGACAAAGAAGAGCATTTTGCAGTAATGCACATTTTTCTTTCTATTTTTCTTTCACATTAGTTTAGTTCAGGCACAGACTTACCATTTCTCCCATCATCTCCGTTAAAGGAGTCCCACTGGGATTCAAACCACCACAAGTGACACTGGAACTGGATCCATTAAAACACATGCACAAAAAACTCTCACGGGCAGGGAAGACACGATATATCCCGCTAACAGAGCATCACACCTCTGCTCACTAACTGCAGCCACAGCTCCTCTCCCAGCAGGACCAGGGGTGGGAAACCACCCCCGAGCACAGCGTGCAAAACCACGGGAGGGAAACCAGTCTCCTCCAGCAAAAGCTCTCCCTGGGAGCCTGCAACTGCTCCCTGAGCTCGTGGAGCAGCGCCAGGCAGCCCCGGCTCAGTCAGACCTCCCTGACCCCCCACCTCCTGCAAGACCCATCCTCAAAATGCAGCCAGCCAAGCAGGAGATTCGTTTGCTAATTAAGGGGCTCAAATTCCTACCGCAAAGCCATGAATCCCTTCATCCCGACAATGCTCCTACGTCTCGCTGTATGGCTAAGATTTTCCATCAGGGTTTAACAACTCGCGCAGCTGAGCTGAGTTTTACCTGGAGAGCGAGTGAAGGTCCTGGAGGTAGAGCGCTCCCGAGATTTATAGGGGTATTTCAGCGTTGTGTCCAGCTGCTTGAAGCTTTCCTTCAGCGAGTGGCTCTGGTAGTACTCAACCAGCTCCTGGGAAGGATGGAAAGGCACCCGGCTGTCTCCACTGTCCTCTGCTTGACTTGTAGGGATTGTTCACATGCTCAAAGGGGCTACAAAAACCTACCAGCAAGCTTTCAAACTTCTTGGCTTCCGTGATGTGAATCCAGTTGTCCTTCTCCACCACCTTGATGTGCTTTACCTCATCATTGAACCTGCAAATTGTAGCAAAGGCACTCAAGAAAACGTAGCTGTGTGCTCTAAGCCCCGTCTCACCCTGTGAGCGTGATTACTACTAAATTACTAAATTAACGACTACTCACTTAATACTGATGGCAAAGCGCTCGGCCTCAGCTGGCCGCTCCCGGATCAGGTAGGTGCCGCTGACGTGAGACTTGAGCAGGTTGTCTGTCTGCTGCCGCTCCATGTTCCCTGCGAACCTGAGCCCATAGGTTAATTAATTAATTAAAAATGAATGCATATTTTAAAAATAGGCAATGTTTTAGACATAAAGATATAACTTTTTCTAAAGGCATGAAGCTTGGGTAAGTAGAGAAACAAGTTTTATCCAAAACTTCATAAGCAGAATGGGAAGTACCCAGAGATATACAAGAAGTTCCGTCTTGTACACAACCACTGAACAAAGAGGATGAACGATGCAGAGTGCAATCTCCTCCCTTTGAAGGCTCTTATATTTCCAGAGCACCGGGAAAATGCCATTAATTTGGACTTGGTCCCCAGGTAAACAAGTGTGGACAATTTAGAGCCATGAATTTGAAAACCTGGCTGGAGCTGGAAGGCAGGAGCAGGAGGCAGACCCTTCCTACTGAGGCAGATATTGCTTTCTTCCTCCCAAAATGGTTTTCTGGGCACAGAAAACAAACAGAACAGGAAGAGAAACCAGCATCTCTCCTTTTGCCTCTGACCCTTTCCATCAGTGAAGAAATCCCCACTGATGCTGTGAGGGCTACACCAGGTCTCAACACCCAAACACCACTACATCGGCTGCCCCGCAGCCATGGGCGAGGTAGGATGCAAAACAAAGCTAACCCACATTTATAATTCATTATTAGAGCAGTTTCCTGACAATGCAACAATTAAAAGGCAAAGGCAATATATCTTTATGGTCAGAGGAGGGCTGTGTCCAGCTCGCTGCCCAGCAGCAGGCAGGGCGACTCACCATGGGTACGCTGTGTAGTCTATCTCCCGCGAGGGCGGCCGGCTGTTGGGGGGCTGCAAAGAGAACATTGCTTCTTACCGAAGAGCCAGCACCTCATAAGGCTATAGGTCATGTGCGAGATGCTCCTGAGGGTTTCGGTCTGCCAAGCCATTTCTGAATTATTGGCTTCTGCAGCGGAGGGCAGCGTTGTAGCTGAGCATTTCCCTCTCAGCCTCCCAAGTGTGCTGCGTTCACCTGAGTGTTTTTTAATTGGGAAGCAACTGGCAGCGCTACAAAACATAGTAAAAAAACCCCAAAGTGCAGTTTTCCAGCACTGTGACTGATCGCAAGCACTCTGCTCCCAAGAGGAATAATGGGGTCTGGACCTGGTCACACCAACCCCAATCTCGGGAACAAGGCTGAGACCAACCTGACCAGGCATTTGCAACTACGGGATGATGGACCCACTTCTTAACTAGTTGGGCGACAGGAAAAGGCCTCATTCAAGGTCCAATGACTTATTGAAAGATCCAGGTCTCAAGCAGAAGGCTGAGAAAAGCAACAGGCGCTGCCAAAGCAGCACCTCCCGTGACAGCCCCCAGCGCTGCCCCCACGCTCCCGCAGCACCTGCAGGTGCTCCTGGCTTCTTCTCCTCTTCGGCACTTACTCTTGCATCAACGGGGCAGGGCTTTACTGATGAGCTGGGAAAATAACCCGACTTCTTCGTCTGCAGCAGCCGCCCCTGTAAAGCCAAGGCAGATATTGGATTGGGACGTGCACAGGGGAGCAACGTTCTTGCCATGTAGGGATGGGAACGGTCACCGCTGCAGCTCAAGGGCTCCGGAAAAGCCCACAAATAAAAGGGACGATGCAGAAGTCACTGGTTTAAAACTTGCAGGGAATTTCCTTAAAGGAATCGCTCTCACCTCCCACCACGGCGAGTCAGGGTCTCCTCTCAACAGCTCAATCACATCCCCAATTTGAAACGTCAGCACTGGCTTTCCCGGAGGGGCCGGGTTTCCATGGTAATTCTGAACCGCCACCATTTTAGGACCTGGAATACACCGAAACCAGTTTCACCACTTAGACCCTGCTAACAAGAAGCAAATAAAAAATAACCCCTCCCTGAGACCTATTGCTCCTCATCCTGCGAACCACAGATCTAACAGCACCGGCAGACAGGAGTTTGGAGCAGAAAGCATGAAAGCAGAAAGAAACAGTGCCCACAGAGAATGGTCTTGGCTTCTGAGGCTACATGGATGGCCGAGTTCACTGAGCAAAAATAAAGCCATGAAGGACAGAGCCAAAGTAAAGCTCCGACTCCCAGCACTGCACCTGGATTTGAACCTCGCTGTGGCAGAACAGATCTCATTAGGTGATGCCAGACCAGCACCAAACCCCACCAGGTTCAGTGGTGACCTCTGCGACTGCAAAAGGGACCAGGGCAAACTCAGCTACCTCTGCATTTCAGCAGGACCTGGGATGCAAATGTCCCTGAAGTTTGCAGTCAAAGTCCAGTTGCCTCACCAACAACTGCACATTAAATAAGCCCCCCCCAACCGCACTTAATCCACAGTGTTTATCTTCAAAATGCTTCCCCACCTCTGCCTGTCCCTGCCCAGCGAGAGCATTTGTGCGTTCTTTTTTTAACTACCCATTTGATTCAGGTTTCTTTTTTGCCAGGCTTGGCTTTCCTTTTAATAGAAAAAGCACAAAATGAAATTGTTCCCTCCCCTTTGAGCCAGAGCCCGGGCAGGGCAGGGCAGGCACTCTGCCTAGGCTAGTTTTAAGCAAAGGAGAACAAAAAAATATTGCAGCAACCATCAGGATTAACAGCCCCATCAGAGGGAGGTTTAGATTAGATATAGAAAGAAATGATTTTCTGTGAGGGTGGGGAGGCCCTGGCCCAGGTTGCCCAGAGAAGCAGTGGCTGCCCCATCCCTGGAGGGGTTCCAGGCCAGGTTGGATGGGGTTTGGAGCCCCTGATCCAGTGGGAGGTGTGGAACTGGAGGGGCTTTGAGGTTCCTTAACCCAAACCATTCTATGATTCTGTGCGGGCAGCGTGCTGGATGGAAGATGCTCCTCCATCACCAATAAGCCTCCCTGCCAGGACACGTCTGGTCTGCTTTGAAGGATGCTCCAGCATAAGGAATTTTGCCAGACTCTCCTCGGTTACTGGTTTGACACACAAAAGCTTTATCTGCACGGCAGAGCAGGCCAGGGCCACAAATGCACCAAAAGAAACAACGTGGTGCTGATGGCTGCAGGCGAGCGAGGGCTGAGCCTTGGGAGAAGGCACAAGACCCGACCTGCTGCTTTGGGGAGCAGGGACCGGAGAGACCTCAGAGCCCCATCGGGTGCTGTGAGGCTGGCACAGGACCCTAATGCTCCTTTCTGCTTTCAGAAGGAGCTTCTCCATTCCGCGTGCTCGGTGTCGGGGACACCTGCAGCCACAATCAGGAAGCCACCTCTACTTGCCCTTCTGCAATACAGTCATGCCCTTACCAGGTCCAGCACTCATCGAATCCTGCAAAGAGAGAGGAAAAAATCTCCATGAGGACATGGTAGTATTGGCTCCCTCCATGAGCGCCTGCCCAAGTCCCTTGGGACAATAAATCCTCTCCTGAAACATCCCTGGCACCAGCTGGCACCCGGTGCTTGCCCCAGCTAGGTGCTGGCACCTCCCATGGGCCATGGTACCACTCGCACTGAGCCCGGCTTAGGCTGGAGGAGAGGACATCAGTCTCTACTTCTGCCCCTCAGGGTTACTGGGACCACCCTGGGGCCGGTGCCTGCTCTTCCCATGAATTGCCCGAGCTGCCTGCCTCCAGAACGGGTAAGAATAAAGGCTCAGTCCAAGGCAGAGAGGGATAGAGGAAAAGGATCATCAAACAACCTACCTGGTCTGCTGAAGAACCTGAAAGAGAAACATGAACAATGGTTAAGTTAACAGGCAACAAACCCCACTTTCGGCTTCTCTTGATGCTGCATGTATCAATAAACTGGCACCAGTGCTTGAACTGGGTATAGACCCTTCTGCTTTCACTAAGCAGCATCTTCTGATGAAGAACTCCTCAACACCCTTAACTGCTCTCACTGTACAGAGTGCCACTGCCATCCTCTGACATACAAAAGGGTCAGCTCTTTGTTTTAGAGGTCTTGGTTGGTTTGTTTGGTTTCTAAACCACCAGTCAGTGTGAATTACAGCCCTGGGAGGTGGGTGGGAGCATATTCAGTTGCTTTTATTTATTAACAAACATCAGTGCTTTATAAAACGAGTCCTTCAGATCATTCTCACGCATTCACCTCCTCGGCACAAGCTGCTAAGAACGTGAAATAACTCACCCATCTTGCAGGGAGGAATGATCTCCAAACACTCCTTATGAGCACCTGCTCCACATTTGGGGCAAAGATAGCCCTGGTAGAAGGTTCCTCTGTGCAAAAAAAAAATGAAGTCAGAAAGTCCTAATTTAGCCTCAGCTTTGAGATTTTTTTTTTTTTTTTCCCGTGTTTTAGTGCGGATCCAGAAAAGCTGGAAGGATGTTGCTCACCTCAGGAACATCCTGCAGGCTTTGCAGTTGGTTGTCTTTTCAAATGTGTACATCTGAAAGTTATGGTGATTTGCATTGGCTTTCTCTGGCTTTATGTTGGACCTAAGGGAAACAACTGAGCGTTATCAACCTGTCCCTACGATCCACACTGCACTTGTGACCTGTCACAGCAGTTGCTGTTTGCATTACAAAGTTTGGAAACCACACAGACAGATAAGAAATCAAGTGTGAAAGCAGACTCGGAGCTCGGCTGCGTAGAGAGAGGATTTTGCCCATCAACCTTCCCCGGGACAACGTTCACAAGTTTGGCCCTTGCCTGAGTCAATCAATAGCCCAGACCTGTCAGCGCAGAGCCAACCCCTGCTCTGCTCAGGACCAGCTCCCCTCAGTAGCAGTCCCTGCACCTTCCTCCAGCCCCAGCTCTGTGCTTTACGCGTGGCCTGACACTATGGCAAGGTGTCATTTCAGAGATGCACCACCCATGCTTTGGTGCAGATAGTCAGGGTAGATGATTTCATGCTGGACCCAAGCTCTCTTTGCACAGCAACTCATCCAGCAAGCCCACGCGAGCTCTCCCATCACAGGCTTTGCCATCAGAGCTGGTCTCCAGTGACCTGCTGGCCCCAAGACACTGTCCCCCCACACTTGGCAACTGCACGCCAGGGCTAGAGCAGCCACTTGTGCTCACATTGCCATTTCAAACTGCTCCATCCACTTCCTCTTCATCTCCTCCGTCTTGCAGAAGAACTGGAAGCCCTGCTTCCCTTGGAGGTGAATTAGGTAGAAGCCATATGACCACTGCAAGAGAAAACGAGAGCGCTGATCGGACCACTTTGCTCCCAACACCCGAGCAGCAAAACGCACCGTAGTTTTATTCAGGCGTTAATAACTGTTCTCTGTGCCTGCCCCTGCCCCTTCTTCTGAAGGACTGCTGAGCCTTTGTGAAGGTAACAGCAGGGAAGGAGGAAGAACAGCTCCGTGTTTCTCTACCACACCACAGCTAACAATGCCTGAATCAGCTTGGCACTGTGCACTAGGACCAAATAGGATTTCATGGTGGCAGACGAGAGAACACAGATTTTTCTGCTCCAGTTTATCCTCCCCAGCCATTATATCTCTCCCTGACAGCCCGGGAGGAACATCTGACCTGCCCACTGCACATATGCTCTGCCTGTCTACTACAACATCGCACAGAAAACCACGAGATAAAATTGCGTGCCTTGCTTACCATTTTTCCATGAGACTAGAAAGCATGGGAGAGCAAAGCAGAAACAGATTTCATTAAAACACAAAGCTAGTGGCATTTCTTCAGCATCCAAGTGGTAAAATTGGCTATTCTCACCCAAATGTCACTTATCCCGTGATAAGTGATACCTTTTCCTGTTGCATGTAAGTGGATTAAGGTAATGGGTCCCTGCTAAACCACAGCTGGGAGGTTATTCGTCATAGCTGTGGACTAAGCCCCAAACCAGCAGCAAAATGATGTTCCTTCAGTGTAAACCGTGCTTCGAGTGCCAGTTCTGGCAGGCTGGTTGGCAACACTCATGCTGCCTTTCCAGGTTCCTCCACTCTGCGACTCACGGGAGCAAGAACACCCAGAAGGACCTTCCCTCTCTGCCCTCCCCCTGTCTGACGTTTGCTCCTTGCCCATCCCTCGCTGCTGGCAGGCCAGAAAGCAGGGAGCAGCTTCCTCTCTCCCAACTCAAACCATCCCAGCTTCTTCAGGGCTGTTTTATAAGGACAGAGGTCAAGGATCAAGCCCAGCCCCACATTAACAAACACCTCCCAGTGCTCTGCAAGGTTGCCCTGAAAGCTGAGCATTTCTTTTCCAGCTTTTTTTTGCAAGCTCTGTTTTGATTTTAAAAGGCTAATGGGAATGGATTACCCAAGGACAGGCCTGAACAGCTCCAAAACGCTCTGCAGCAGAGCTACCAGTCCACCTACCTTCTTAATGTCCTTGTTGTTCATAGGGTCATCAGTCATCTTGTGGAACAGCAGCTCAATAATTTCTTTCAACTCATAATTGTATCCTTTCCTTTTGCAGACGATCACCACTTTATCAAATAAAAATAAATACCTGCCCAAAGCAAGGAAACAAACGCACCAGTCAGCCAAACATCTCACTGAAGTTCCCATTCAAGGAGAAGCCTTTGGAAAGCTCACTAGAGCTTTCCCAGCCAGCGCAGCTCAATGCTTGAACTGTGCTATAATTTCACACTGGGAATTGCCAAGCGAACGCACATTGAGTCTGTGAAAACTTCAGAGCTCTATGGCTCACTCACCTGTCCTGCTTGGTGTGGTTGACTATGGAGCGGACCTTCAGCTCCCCATCGATCTTTGGCCTCCCGAACTCCTCCAGCTTCACTTGCTGCAGAAAGCAAACAAGGGCTGAGATCCATAGCCAGGGCTGGGGCAACGGTTTGGAGAGCAAAATCCAAACCTGCCTGGATCACACAGTGTGCTGGGTGCCTCCCCACCAGCCCTGCCTCAAGCTGCAAAGCTCCTGGTAATCGTATCACCCTCACCAAGGGCAGCCCACGCATGAACATGGAATCTGTTCCCCAGCATCCGGAACAGAACCACACGAGACTCCTGGAGCTCCAACACCAGCATGCCAGGGCAACGCTCAGGTGCCAAAGCATTTTTGCAAGGTCTGGGATCCAGAAAGCAACACCCACCCCTCCACCCCATCCCAAAATACGCTGTGGGCAACCTGATAGGGTGGGAGGTGTCCCTGCCCATGGCAGGGGGGTTGGAACTGGATAATCTTTAAGCTCCCTCCCAACCCAAACCGTTCTATGATCCTATGATTTTCCAGGAGTTTCTACAAAACCAGAAGCAAGGCTATTGTAGTTTTGATTCCCATCCTGAACCATGACCGGAGATTTTGAGGATGCCGGAACCCAAGGGTTAGGTCAGTTTGTCTTTCCGCTCAAAAGCCCTTGCAAATACTGCTTGAGCCACAGGAATTGATGCCCTTGCACAGTTCTTAAAGGAAAAATACATTATGAAGCACCACACTGGTCAGGAAAACAAACACTTCACACAGCTGTGTATATAGTCCGTGATTAATTCATTCCCACGCCATGTGGGCTCTGTATACACAACACCGATCACTCCACTATGTCCTGCCCGGCGCAATGAAAGGGAACAGCAAGCAAAACGCGTGTGGGATTGATATGCAGACAGCAATTGTTTCGCTAACATCCCGTGTCCTGTGTGTCAAACCTACTCTCTGGCTGCTGCAAGAAGTGGCTGCTTCATGCCCTTATTTATATTCCCATATTTTATGGAGCACGATGTCTGATTGCTCACACAGATGAGGATTATCATGACTGCTTCAATCAAAACCTATGAGCCGCAACGGCCTGTATCCCAACAGAGTATTTATACAGGATTTTCTTGAAAATGAAGGATTTTGCCTCTGTCTGTTAAATAACCATCAATTAAAAGCTCAGTTTTCAAATAAAGTCAAGGTTTAAAGCCCCTAAACCCTGCACCCCTGCGGGAAGCCCTTGAGGTCTCCCTCCCTCAGCCCTTCTGATGCATCTCAGGTGTCAGCCCCGAGACTGCATTACCCCAGAGTAAAGGAGGACAGCAGAGCAGCTGTGCCACCCCTCCAGCAAATGTGGGAAAAAGCTCGTTAGCTTGAAGCTCTGCCACTGAATTTCAAATTAACGGGCTTCCTGGGTGATAAAGCGAGCGCTGGGTTGTGCAAGGTGGGCTGATGAACAGAAATGGGACCAAGTGTTTGATACCTCTGGAGGATGAGACTGTCCTTAAAATATCTGGTTGAGATTTTGGGGATTAGGTGCATTTTACATGTGCCCTCCTCCTCCAAACCGGCCTTGGGACACTTTCACGTGCAAGAACATTCAAGTTAACCCCTCTGTTCTCTGAACACCAAAAGAAAACCCACTTTAAACAACGTACAGGAAACCAAATAACAGATCTGGGGAATTCTTGGGTCTCGCCCACACTAATAACATTAGAAAAAGTTGTAGAACCAATTTCAGTGTAACACCACCACCAAAAGCCACCCTCCATCACAGCCAAAAGGGGGTTTGTAGTGCAATAACCACTTCTGGACCATCAGCAAAACCAGTCAGTGAGCAGGCAGTGTCCAAACACACAGTGAATTTTCTTGGGTGGCAAATCAGAATTAGTAGTAATTGCATAGAAGCAGCAAATACGTAATAACAATCAAATTAAAGTAGGGAGCGAGAGGATTTTCCAACTTACCAGATTTTCTATAGAGCTCTGAAATTCACTGATTTTCTTTAAAGTCTCTTTGTCCCGCTTTACTTCATTTATGTACATAGCCAAATCCTTAAAAGAAAAAGTGAATAGGGGTTTTTATTTTCCAGGTGAAGCATCCCAAAAGTTACCTTCCCAAAGCAGAAAACACACGACCCCAGCTCCCCACTCCCCTCCACCTGTAGGAGTCAGCAGCCTAGGAACACCGTGATCACAGGCTTTTTGTGCCTGTACTGCTTACCCAGGCAGGTGCTGCAATTTTTATCATTTCCCAGAAGAGGGCAATGCAGGAATCCAGTGCAGCACAGCAAACCCGACCCATGGCTTTCACCTGATGAGAGCCCAGGCAAGCAGCCAGTCACCCCCTGCTTTGCCCCTCTGCCCTGGCAGCATCCTTCCCTACCAGCTCTCATCACCGTAACTCCCTTCATTCCCCCGGACACAAAGGCTGCGTGCCAGTCTCTGCTGTTAAAACTTCTATTTGTGTTAAATAACCACTTTGGACACCCGGCTACACGTTACCTGCGAACAGCACTCGACCTGGCTCTGCCCTGCTTGCTTCCAGATCTTTGGGTGCTCCAGATCACACCTGAACTGGTGCAAGTGCTGGGATGCTCATGCTCTGTCCTCCCAGGGGACACCCCGTGAGAGCATCCCCTTCTCCAGCACCTCTAAGACTCCAACATCTCCCATTTCACGTTGTAAAATAAGGAGACGGTCAACGGAGCTTGTTCTGCCCTGAAGAATTCCCTGCTTACCCAAATTTTGACCCATCCTAGAGAAGGAACCCCACCCTTTCCACTAAAACAACTTCTTGCACCCTTCAGAGTGTGTTTTCAGTGTCTGTCTGCTTCTTATCTGCTCCCTTCCTCCTTGTCCTCAACAACAGCTCTTGTCAACTTGAATTAAAGCTGAACACAAGGTTTTTTTAAGACATCCCCTCCAGGTCAGACCTTCCGCAACTTCCCAACATAAGAAGGGTTAATCACAGATTATAATCACAAATCTACATGACAATACTTATAACATCACAAAATACCCCACCAGGCCATGTTAGGGATGGTGATGAAGAATGACAAAACCAAAAGCCTTATGAAGTGGCAACCTCCATCGTGCCTCAGCTTTTGCTATCGCCTATTCAAGCAGGAAACACAATTCCATGACTTGAAAGAGCGACATAAAAACCTGGGCTGTGGGATTTAACCCAGGAAATTGTTTTGCCCCCACCATCACCTGAGGGCTCGGGTCTGGGCACTCAAGTGGAGCTTTGGTACCTGCACCAAGTACTCCCACGGACAATTTCTTGGTGCAAATTCTGCCCCTGCTTTGTGCAAACAACTACCTACACAAAATAAAAGGGAAATGAATCCCTTTGGGAAATGTAGCTCTGCCTGTAGACATTCACCACCTGCATGGCTCTTGCCCCAGACAGCAGCAACACCCGCCACCCACCAGCACGGCAGACAGAAAGGCTGGACTCACGACGAAAAACATGACTTGTAAGTTAAGCCTTGGTTTACAGATCAATTAAAACCAAACCACACAGCTTTCTTTTGCTCCTGGTGAGCCCAGCACAGTCTGAACTGCACCTGTGCTCTCCTGGAGATAGGGCGATGAAGCAGAGAAACCTCGCTGATGGCTGTTGGCAGCTTCTGGCTAAAAATGCTCCGTCTGCAGTGAAGCCAGAGTGCACGTACATTTATTTATTAGCAATGGTATCAGTGGGTGCCGTATTATGAGGCCATAAGCAGGGTTTAACAACTGTCACCAGGTTTAATGTTCACTTGAGGCCACAGTGATGTGTTGTGCAGCAGCGGACTGTGAATGCAACGTCCTTTAAACAACCTTAGCTCTAAAGTGACCTACATAGCAGGTCTGGATTCCCAGGCTTGCAGGGATAACGGCTGAAAAGGTCACTCAACTTATGTAAGTGCTGGGAAATGCAGTGTCATTAAAAAGCTGTGGCTTCGAGGCAGAAAATAAAGTGACCTGAGAGCACAGGACAGAGCCCAGGGATGAATCCTGCAATGCTCCAGAGAGAAAACCTGGATTTAATGATCATCCTCAAATCAGATTCTGCTGACGATGATGCTGCGGCGTGAGTGTGCGGGGGAGGATGTATCCAAGGCAGAAAACATTTGGATGATTTTATTTTTTATTGCTGACAGTTTTCCTGAGATCCTGGGGGTTTCAGCTGAAAGCTGAAAAAAAACTTTAAGCAACGCCAAATTTTAACACCATAAGTGTTCATTTGTGGAAGGAGGATTTTCCCCCTTAGTGGAAAGAAAGAAAATCCTTGGATTCCCAACCAGCGCCTGGATAACAGCGCTGCACAGACACAGGCTCCCACTTCTGCAATCCTCCCTGACTCTCTGAGACGTCTGCAGTTCCTCCAGATCCCTCCCAGCAAAACTAAGTGCTGAATTTGGCCACTCTACACACAACAGCAATTGGTGAAAACGGGTAACTTGTCAACAACCACCAGCTTCCCCAGCTGCTTATGGAGGAAGAGAACAGCGATGCCTACAGATCTGCTGCGAAGCAATCCCATCAAATGGCAACCAATAGACAAAGGCATGGCCAAATGGAGGAGATGCTGCCTTCCCTCAGGCTGTTGGACATGGTTTCTATCTAAGTCTTTGTTCTACAGAAGAATCAGAGAACGGTTTGGGTTGGAAGGGACCTCAAAGCCCATCCAGTCCCATCTCCTGCCATGGGCAGGGACACTTCCCACTGGATCAGGGGCTCCGAGCCCCATCCAACCTGGCCTGGAACCCCTCCAGGGATGGGGCAGCCACCACTGCTCTGGGCACCCTGGGCCAGGGCCTCCCCACCCTCACAAGCATACATTTCTTCCTAAAAATCTAACCTACATCTCTCCTCTTCCAGCTTAAAACCATTCCCCTCATCCTATCCCTGCCCTCCCTGATCCAGAGCCCCTCCCCAGCTTTCCTGGAGTCCCTTTCAGTTCTGGAAGCTGCTCTAAGTTCTCCCCAGAGCCTTCTCTTCTCCAGGCTGAACAACCCCAACTCTCCCAGCCTGTCCTTATAGGGGATGTGCTCCAGCCCTTGGATCATCTTCGTGGCCTCCTTTGGACTCGCTCCAACAGGTCCATGTCGCAAGTTCTGTTGCACCCCATGCCCAGCGCAGCCCAGCTGCTGCTCTCACCCTCCCGTACCTGCATCGCCTCCAGAGCCTCCTTCAGCTGTTGCTTCTCTGGTCGGTCTGACGAATGGCTGAGCAGCTCCTGAAACAAAAAATGAAGAGCTTGGGTGTGCTAGGAAAGCCGCCCAGACCCTGCACAACTCACGGGCAAAGGCTGCCTGCAGGCAGCGGGGTGGCAGCGATGCCGGGGCGGAGGCTGAAGCCATAGGATGGGGAACATGCCAAGCGGCTGGTGCTCGAGAGATCTGTTACACGGAGTTGACGGGAGGAATTTCACACATAATCAGATTATATGCAAGCTTATTTTATATTCATTAACTGCCTCTCGTGGCTAACAAGTGCAGAATTACCCTAGGTCACCATATTTTAAAAGACAGCACAAATATTATGTTGTGTTAAGTGGCTCTAGTAATTATTTCATTTCAAGGGGGGAAAAAAAGCCCTCGCTCCGCGTTTGGCAATGATTCATTCTCCACTGTATAAGATGAAAGACGCTACAGCGAGGATGGCAGCTGGAGAGAAGTGGCAGTGCTGAAACACTTACTTTTAACAGGAGATGGTATTTCAGAACTCTTTGCATTGGAACCACCAGCAGATCTTGCAGTTTAAATTTCCCATCCTGAACCTTCAGCGTGCATTCCTAGTAAAGAGATCGATACACCCGTGATGAAGCAGCTATGGGGAAACAACGGTTCCACCCCCTCAAATGCCTTTGTGTCTTTAATATTTTGCTTCTGTAGAATCAGTCCAGATGCGAAATGGCTTGGGTGTCCGCAACCAGTTAATGCCACGGCCCCATCGCAGAGGTTATCGAGGAATAAAACACAGGGTCTGGACCCTAAAATACAGACATTCTCATGCAACCGAGCTCCTCCAGCTTAACAGCTGCTCATTAGGAGAGCACACAGATGCCCTCAGACCTCAGGAAATGTCAAACGAAATGCATTAGCTTAACTCACCTCCTTGATGGTTCGAACTAATGCATTTTATTTGCGAGGGACTGGCAGCAAGCACGCAGACAGCTGCTGTGGCTCTGCTGATAAGCATTGTGGCATTAAGATGAGCTAATGTGACCGCAGGAAGTTTTACGACTGTTACCTTCGCCCAGACCCATTTAGATATGTGACGCTGCTGTGCTGGCTGAAACCCCCTCTGTGCCCCCCCAGGACAATGAGCAGAGCTGCCAGGAGGGAGGGAGAGAAAGGAAAGGCACAGAAACAACTGGATGCTACAGCTACTGGCCCTTCAGCAGAGGATGCAACTCAGATCACGATGGCTTGATGCAAAATCCAGGGAACGTGCTTTAAAGAATTATTAAATGCAGTTTTATCCCAGAATTAGGTTGCTACTTTGCATGGAAAATCAAAAAGCATTTGCCGAAAACGAGGTAAAGCATACAGACAGCCCAGCAAATTCCGATTAGCATCAAGACCAAAGCTGGAAATAAATCTGGGTAAAAACAGCAGCTCAAACAATGCATCCCTTCTGGGGCTCCTTTGATTTACTTAATATCTGGATCAGCTCCTATTTACACTAAGTCTTTACGCTGGGGAAGGAGGATGGGGGAGTAATCTGGGCGTTTGCCTGGGGACTTGGGCTCGCCTCTGACTATCCCTGATGTTGCACGGGACCTGGGGAAGCTTCTTGGCTCCTGGCTCAGGGATGCTCAGTGCCTTTGGCTTTCCCCACACGACTCAGAGAGGAATTTGTCCACAGCCAGTCTCACTCAAATAAAGTCAACTTTGACAATTTCAAGGGAGGAAGGACAGAGTCAGTACATGGGGAAAGTGTGGTTGAGGGAAACAAAGGGGTTTTGAAGAAGGTAATCCCCAGCTCTGCTCCCTCTCTGGGCAGCATACACTCACCCCCACATCCTTTCTCTCAAAGAGAGACGAAGCAAGAGCTAAACCAAACATTACCAACACGCCTTCAGCTCCAGCAAGTCCTTCCAAAACGTGTGAGAAGGGAAGCAGGCAGCAGCACTCTGCCCCAATGCCCCCACCGCCTGCTCACCTCCACCTTCTGCCGGACATCCTCCCTGTTGGCCAGGAGGTGGTTGAGCGTGTTCTGGGCGTACTCCATGTGGCTGCAGTATTTGCCATAAATCAGCAGCCTGTAGAGGGGGAAATCACAAATTTAATCGGAAACACTTGCTGGCAGTTATAACCTGTTATAAAAGATATATAACTTACATACAGTGAAAGGACAAGGCAAACAGCTATTCCCCCATATAACTGCTTAGTAAAGCATTAACACTCTTTTACGGCATGGCTTTTTAACATTTAAATCTTTTCAAGCTTCCAGAGCGGGAGCTTGTGAGGCTGATTCAGCTCATGATGAGCAGAAGGGGCCGAGCAGCCAGACAAGCCCATTTTCAAAGTACGATGGCTCATTCCACCACTCCCACTTCTGATATCTTTACCTACTGTTCCCCAAGAGCTGTTATTTCAGAGCAGCGGGATAATGAGGGGGAAACCCAGCTCCACACTGACTTTTCCTAGAGCAGGTTATAAAGTGGCTCTAGAAGAGGCACCAGCAACCCAGGTACAACAGCTCAAATATGAAAAGAAACAGCAAAGAGCTGGGACCCCATCCCCAAGCTGCCGGGCACCACTGGAGCTCACATCTCCCGGAGAGCGGCTCTGACTCTGTGGTTTAACTAAAACACGAGGAGGGGGTGAGCACTGAACACCTGCAATCCAACTCTGCGGCTCCTCAGCTGCCAATTGGCTTTTTCTCAAAACTACACCACTCACAGCAATCCCTTTGACATCTCCGAAGGTGCTGTGCTGTCCCCAACAGCCCCGCGCTGGTTTTTGGCTATGCCACGCTAGCCCCAGGGCTGACAAGGACAGGGCAGGGATGCGCTTCAAGAGCGAACGACAACAAAAACCCACTTCCTGAGACCATTTCTGAATGCAGCTCACTCAAGCCCATTTATTCATCCCCCAAAAAGCCTTTGTTTCACCAGCCTCAGCAGCTCACAGCCCAAAACTGATTGCCACTGCCACGCTATGCATGCCCCTCTCTCTGCAGCATTCCGGATATTTTATCAACTATGGCAGAAGGCAAGAAACTCTTGAGAGGAGCCCAGAATGGATGTGGGTGATGTTAATTTGCACCTCATCAGAGAATCAGAGGCTTCAAATCCCCTTAAAACCCAAGGACATATTTTAGAAAGCTCGTTGCTCCTTGCAGGATGAGCCATAGGGACCTAAAGATGAAGAGATGGGGTAATTTGGGGAAAGAAGGTTGTCACAGCCTTTGGTAACACAGTGAAGCTCTGTATAGATACTCTGGGCTATAAATTTAAACACCTGACACAAACTGAGCAGTTTTGCTGTGGATTTCCCTTTTTTCCTTCACTTTGCTCATTAATCCTGCGCGACACGTTCGGGTTTCCCCCCTCCTTCTTTGCCGTTAACTGCATTGCTGCTGATAAGACACATATTCCATCACACGCTGCAACTCATCCATTATTTTGGGGCCTCGTCTCTCAATGGAGACAATCTGAGAGCACCTGACCCGGTGTCGCTCCGTAAACGGGGGACTCTCAGACCCCAGCGAGGAACTGAATAGAGAGATTTATGGGAGCTGGAGTCCCCAGCAAAGCAGCAGCCAACATAGATTATTCTTCTGCCTTTCCCTCTTGACAACTTCTGAATATGCACAATAATATCTACCTTGCCAGCACCAGGAGGGTTTCAAAGAGGCTTTAAAAGCATAAATTCAAACCTCAGGCTCTCAGAGAAAGAGATTTAAAGACTACACCCTTCCAAACCAAAAACCCCTGCAAAGTCGAGGAGCAATACATCATTTTGCTGGGACGTCTCTGAGGATGCATAGGGAAGCGAGAGCTATTTGTCATGGATACATTTGAAGGAAGAAGGTTTAACACACAGGGACCAAGCAGGGACTCTGGAGGTCCACATTCCCTTCTTGGTGGGACAACACTGTCTCCAGGTGAAGTCCCTTTCTCCTTCTTCACTTCCACCTCCTTGCTGTAAAATGGGATATTATCGCATAGGACCCTGCCTATTTATATCACGTTGCTCCAAAATCTTCATTCCCTAGAAATTTTGGTTCCGCAAGCCAATACTCCCCATGAGCAGCTATTTCTCATCATGCTGAGGTCCCCATGATCCCCATGGGCTCACAGCCATTGGTCTGTCCTCCTTCACTCACCTTGCAGGAAGGCTTTTAGGTCCTACATGAAACCCATCATCTACCTGCTGTGCTCCCACCAGCAAGTTAACAAAGCAAATGTTTATTTAAAGGCTGTCAGCCCAAAAAACGAGCCCTGTGCTCTTGTTGGGGAGCAGTGCCACCTCCACAACCCCTGCTGTGTCCCTTCCCTGCTCCTGGTGTGCCCAGCTCTGCCCCGAGCGCAGGCAGCAGCAGCTCAGGGAGGGATCGGTGCCCGAGGACAACACCGGTATATGCAGGAATTAGGGGATCAAAATCACTTAAGTGAATTTTATGAGTATTTTTAATGTATACGCATTCTTCTTTGGAAACTTGTTTTAACGTAATCCAGAAAACATTCCCTTTCTAAAAAGAGGCGCCACGAATGATGGAATATCTGACCTTACGGTGTATTATTAATGCGGATGGTATTTCTGGAGTTACTGAGTTCTGAATGGCATTTCTGTGTCTAGACACTAGTTTAATCACAGTGAAATAACACCCTGGCACGATTCCACAATGAATCAGGCCTTTGATTAGTATTAAGGATATTAAAGGATTTTATTAACCTTATCTCTGTGTTCTGAGGTACTCCTGCTTGCAGCTGCCAAAACACAGAATCTATTATGTTTGCGAAAGCAACTTTTAAATTTATTCATCGTGCGATAGGTACGGGACAACAGCACTGCCAAATACGCGATTTTTTTAGAGTGAGCAATCACTTTGATCTAACCAGAGTGAAGTCTCCCCTGCAAAGGAGTCATCCTAACAGATCACACGCCCTCAAAGCCTTGCTGCTGCTTGCAGAAGGCTTCACTAAACCTTTGAAGACAAGGGAGGTTTTACTCCATCCTGGCTCAACACAACCATAGCTGTTCCCATCTTTATCTCCTCCGATAGATCCCTGGGAATCATAGAGTTGCTGAGGGTGGAAAAAACCTCTATGCTCATCCAGTCCAACTGTCAGCCCAACAAAACCATGTCCGAAAGTGCTAAATCTACATGTTTTTTAAATACCTCCAGGGATGGAAACTCCCCCACTGCCCTGAGCAGCCTCTTTCAGTGCCTCACCACCCTTTCAGTAAGGAAATTTTTCCTAGTATCCAATCTAAGCCTTCCCTGGTGCAACTTGAAGCCCAGTTCCTCTCATTCCTCTCGCGAATGCATTGTACGTTCAGCCTGCAAAAGAGTTGGCCCCCCATGGGATGTAGTTAGCCCAGTAAAATCCAGGAGCAGAAAGGGATTTGCAGGAAGAAACATCCACGGGAGCCACAGGGATTGAGCCAGGTCGGTCAGAGAGGGAAGATGTCGCAGCCTCTACCCCTGGGCAACCCGACGTGGCTGTGGTTGGATGTGGCTGCTGAAATGTCAGCACTGAGCGATGTTTTGGCTGCCCAAAAGCATCGGGAGGACACAACACTGGTATTTCTGTTCCAAACTCTGCAATGGGCCCTGCAAATATTAATCCATTTCTGTTAAAACTGGAGCTGCCTGAGGACTGGGTTTCCTTTACCTCTCTTTGAATTCCAGAAACACTTTTGCCAGGCTGCTTCCTCCAGACATCATAGAGACATCGATGGCTCTCAGGAAACTGAAGTGCACTTTAATGAGGTCCTAAAACGAAGAAACAATCAATATTTTAAACAGATCCAAAGTGAGTGGGCAAACAGAGACTGAAGAAATGCACATTCGCTACTTAATCAGGCACTTATTCTCTCTTCTTTTTTCTTTTGCTCTTTTTGAAACCAAGTTATTCGAGTGAGATGCAGCCCTAAATGTCCAAGGTGTAACTGTCAGGAGGTTATACAGCAATAAACACCCCACGATTTCCAGGTGTATTAAAATCCCTTTTGCAGGTCTGGAAGGAGTGGAGGAGTCTGTCAGGCTCTGACTCAGAGTCTGTGCAAGCCAGCGTAGAAATAAATCCCTTCATCGTGGCATGCTCAAATCATCTTTAAGTACAGTTAAATACACACCCTGGAACACCCTCCGTATGAAATTGTTTTCTTACCTGGAGTTCATATAATCCCCAACTCTAAAATTGAGTGTTAGAGAGTATCTCCTAAACCCATTCAAGCTCTGCAGCACACGGAGGACTGAACCTCTACAGGTGAATGCACAAATCAAACATGAAATCTGAGGCTTCTCTTAAGCAGGAAGGCAGCTGAGCTGCCGTGAAAAGAACAAAGATTTAAGCCACAACGTCTACGTCCTTACCTCCAAATTGATAAAAATAGCTTCCATATCTTGGGGAGTCAGTACCAGCCTCAGTGGGTTCATGTAGTTCTGCAAGAGGTAAAGAGAAAAGGCACTGAAATACCAGAGAGCAGCAAGCAAGGGGGCTTTTGTGCAAGGAAGATATTTCTCCTTGTTTCACCAGTTGCATTTACCTGCGCAGGGAGAAGCCAGGTTTTAAGGAATTTCAGCACTTACAATGCGTTTAAGACCGGGTTGTGTAAGGGAACCAAGCAGGAACCAGGAACACCCACGGGTGCATCTCTCCCTTGGCTCCCACAGCACTTCCCGGCGCGGGAAGGCACAAGACCCGTATCCACAGGTGGGCACAGACCCCCCTCCTGCTGAATCAGTGGGGAGGGGGATTTAAATGACTACAGTTTCTTCACCTCGCTGCAGTCCTTGCCTGCAGACAGGAAGAGCTCCGAGGCGTATTTTTCAGCTCTTCGATTATCTCACTAGAATTTTGCCCTTGAAAAAGCATGGATGATATGATTACATGGGAAATGCCCTTCTGAACAAATACATATTAATAGAAACATCTACATGACTTGTAACTACAAAAAAGCCCTGATGCAACACAGCAAAGAGAGAAGCACCCTCTACCCCAACACGCTCTCAGAACCGACTAAGCCTTCGCAAGTCTTTTCAATGGATATCAAAGTGATAATTTACCTCTCCCTTTAGACTGAACCAGAAGGGCTGTGGCTGTTCCCAAGGAACAAGGGCTATTTACATTAATGATATGGATCTTAAGACATTTCCATGGAAAATAGGAAACGTTATCCCATCGTGCTGGTTTCACTCACAGCTTCCTTGTGGGAACTTTCAGCAGACAGAGGAGAATAATTGCAAAAGGGGAGGAAACAAAAGCATTAGGGTGATTAGAAATGGCAGCTTGATTTTCACTATTGTTCTCATTTCCTGCTGCTTTCCTTGGAGCAGAAACCACCTCCAGGCTCCAGCCGTACCCAGGACTCCGTTGTCTTGCTGAGGTGTTCATTTTTATTTTCATTTAAAACAAGGGCACAACAATAATTCATCAGAACTAATTAAAACCCATGAATTCAAGCAGCAAAATGTTACTTTTAATCCAATTAGCCGCAGCGACAAATCAGCGCAGCTTCAGCACTTTTGAAAAACACCCAGAATAAAGAAATTATTCCGTAGCAATCAAAGTGATAAGATATCTGCAAACACGGCTCTTATCGGCGAGACCGGCCTGGCTGAGCGAGGAGCGGGAGTCTCTTACCCCAGGGTAGGGGGAACGCAGCAGGATGGGTTTCAGCCTATTTCCAATATGCAGCGATCAGAAAAAATATGCTGTTTGGCTTCTACAGTTACAGGCTGCACATTTGTGCTTGTCAGGATGGGTTTTCTTGATCCCCCTTCTCTCCAATTTTACATGTGAATGCATCGATCCTGCCTCATCACATCTGCCAGCTCTCGCAGCGAGAACTAATACAGCGAGATTAAAGCACGATCGAGTGATGAAGTGGAAGGCGAGGGTATCGAAAAGATGGCTCAGTTCTTACCTTTTCTATATCTTCAAGTGTTTTGTAGTATTTGGCCTCAGTTTCTTGGATTTCTAGCAAACAGCAATTTCTTTTGTCATCTTCCGTCATTCCCATTTTCTAGAACAAGGAGAAGCAACGCATGGTCAGATACTCTGAAGAGTGGTCCAAAGCAAGCTCCTCACATGGAGTCGAGCTCCAGTTCAGCCTTCAGTGATGGCAAACTCCGAACAAGTGTGAATTTGGAAAGCCAAGGGAGCATTGGTTTATGCTAAAGGAAACTATTTTTATCCAAAATAACTAGGAAGGCACCCTGGCTGTACTATTCAATATGGCAGGCATTCTATTTTTTGTGTTTATCAGAGCTAGGTCACAAAGATCATCATCTAAAAACTAAGTAAGAGATAAACATTGGTTTCCCCTGATATTTTTGCTTAAGATGAAACCCACAACAGAGCCTAAGTGGGTCATAACTAATACATTAGACTTATACAAATCCGCTGGCAGAGTTGCCAGTACTCATGATTTTAGGTCAAATCTGATAATATATGTGTTTCTTAAAGCCCCAACTCCTGAAGTCACTTCTCTGGCTTCTTCATCTGTAGAGCGGAGCTGAGAACACACGTTGGGAGGTGCTGCACTTGTCAGTGCAGTCTCTGAACCTGGGAAGTGAGTCGGTGATTGAGTTTTAACGTCCATGCACAGGAACAGATGCCCTCCGTACAACCCTTTATAACTCACAACTCAGACCTATCAGCTGGATGGAACCCGGTATTTTAATCAATGCATCTTACCTGCATATATCTAATCTGAAGCATGCAGAAATACAAGAAACCAATTAGCATTATACACTCACTATTGCAACAAATCTTAAAAATAGTCATGATTTAGACAGATACATGGATATTTGTATTAAAAGTAGACTCTTTTGCTCAGGGAAGTGGAGAAAAGAGACTCAGAGCCATCACCTCCACCACTGCTCAGTGATGTCTGGGAAAACATAAAACTTTGTGGAGGGAAGAGTAAAAAACTGCCAACTCCACTGACCCTAATCCTGCACTACCCGGCTGTGAGGCACCCACACGGTGGGAGTTTTCCCCCATTTTTGCCTTTCATGCAAGAAATTCCAACCAAAACCTTCCTAAGAGCCAGTTCTTGGGCCAACTGGCTTCTGCAGCTGATGGCAACACAATATAAGCAGTGGTGGCCAACAAGCTGTACAGACTTCAGCACTGCCACTGGTGTCCAAAACAGCTCCGAGTCCTTTGGCAGGATCAGTAGGAATATTTTGTGCCCAACCCCTTGATACAGGCAGGTTTTCAGTATGTAGGGAGCTCCTCAGGCTGCAGACAAGGCGGGAAGGGATGAAATGCCTCAATCACCATCATCATGGTCTTGGTACCACTTGCAGCCAGGCTTGGGATGGGTGAGAAATCACTATGTGAGCATCACTGCTGCACAGCTTGGTGAGTTTGCTGGGTTCTGTGGGGTGAAGCCCTGCCTTCCCAGCCTCCCAGCACCTCATCCAGCACAGCCACGCACCCCGCTCCAGGGATTAATGGATCAGTGAACTTGTCCATTGATCCTGCTTTATTATGGGGCGATACGTATTGTTGTCAGCACTGTTTGCAGCCAGGAGAGAGTAATTAGAGTCTGCACGAAGCCTGGGGGTGGCAGATATCAGAGAGTGGGAGAGAATTTAGAAGGTCATGCTCTGGTGGAAAAGCTCTGGCAGAAGCCAGGGCAGCTGTTCTCAGCGCTGGGGCACAGGTAGCGAGAGCGGCTGGGAGCATCTCTAAGGAGACACAAGGGCCATCAGCACCTTCCTGGCTCATCCATACAGAACGATACTTGCACCAGAGCTCCCGAGAGCTAATGCAAGCCCCTCCAGGAGGCTGTACACGCTGCACACCAGGTATCCTCAGCTTCAGAAGACTTTTAGAGGTGATGAATGGAGTTGGCTTCTTGTCCCTAAAGCCATATGGGTCCCTGCTGCCATGAAAAGCTTCACTGTAAAGGTCTACCTGCTCGGAGACAGAGCAAACGAGTGCTCCAAACAAGTGCTGGATCCTCATGTACAGATCAGTCAGCGCTCACCCAGATCTAAAAATACCCGTGGCAGACACAGCACATCTGGCTGATGGAGCAGGCAAAGCTGCCGTTCTCCCCCTCCCCAGAAAGGGCTGAAGTGACACATGTTGCCTTGGCTCAGCAGCAAATTGCTATTTTTAGCTTATCTTTTAGGGCTTATTAGTTCTCCCTTTCCCTTTCTCTTCCCCAAACTCCTTCAGATGACAGGATGGGCTGCGAAACTCTGTGCAGAACTCCCTCCGGCCCCACATCACCCCAGCTCGTCTTATTTTTACCTCTCATGAAGCAGCTTGGTTTCAAAGAGCAATGCAAAAATTATTTGCTTTCCCACAGCATCACTTGTCATTGGCATTTATTTAATGGAATCCTCTCTCCCTTCCCTTCCCATCAAGACGTAGTTTAAAAAAGGCATATAAATTGTTACCATGGGCTGCTGAACTTCCACTCTGATGATATCTTCATAGATATCATCGCCTTCATCTTCACAGGGGACGCAGTCATAAATATCCTCCCCCAGATCATGTTCGCTGGAACGAGAAGGAGAGCAATTTAGCAATAATGAAGAAGGCACGTTCGCTGTCACTTGATCAGGCAAACTAACAACTGCTCTCGCACCAAGGAGAGAGGTTAACCATGACAATAGGAAAGCTCTCCTGGCCCACAGCATTGACATGTTTAGTCCTCGTTCCCTGTTTGCATTAGGTAGTCTTGGTTTTTTTTCCCGGATTGGTATCTGCTGCACATCTCCCACTCACTGGAGGCTGGAAAAGGCAAAATGCTGCTTGACACGAGCAGGGATCACAGCCAAGAAGCTGCTCCAAGCCCCGTGCCAGGCACGCCTGTGATGCCCAGCCTGCTGGTCTGCCAGCTTTGCCCCTGCAGAGTTGCTGCTCGTCGCTAATTGGCCCAGCCGAGATGGACCCGCTCGCCAAGCACCCCAGCGGGACCAGCTCAGCTGCCAGGTCCGGCTCCGTTTGCCAACAAAGATGCCCACAGCCTCCTGTTCATCTCCTGCCTCCCTTCTTTAGGACAAAGAGCAGCTTCTGTGACAGTGACTTTAACCATATTCTACCTAGAGATTGTATTTTCAACAGGTTGGATTTTGGCATGTTTGAAGCACTGCGCTCACTCGTGGTCTGCTTTTGCTTTTTCCTCACAAAATTCTCATTCTCTAGAATGCGTTCCTTCACACCAAAGAATCACGGATTCATAAAGGCTGGAAAAGACCTCTAAGATCATCCAGTCCAAATGTCAGCCCAACCCCTCTGTCCCTTCTAAACCATGTCCCGAAGTGACACAGCCCCAAGTTTTTTGAACCTCTCCATGGACGGTGACTCCCCCTCTGGCCCAGACAGCCTCTTCCAGGGCTTCACCACTCTTTCAGCAAAGACATTTTTCCTAATATCCAATCTACACCTTCCCTGGTGCATCTTGAGGCCATTTCCTCTTGTCCTATCCCTTGTTACTTGGGAGAAGAGACCAACATCCACTTTGCTACACCCTCCTTTCAGGGAGCTGTAGAGAGCAATAAGGTCTCCCCTCAGCCTTCTCTTCTCCACACTAAACAATCCCAGTTCCCTCAGCTGCTCCTCATACAACTCCTTCTCCAGACCCTCCACCAGCTCCATTGCCCTCAAAGAAACCATTTCTCTTCCCCCCACTAGAGCTGCAAACTGCTGTAGGAGCCCACACCCATCCAAAGCAGCGAGAAGACATTAAAAACATCATCCACGGCCCCGTGCAGAAGGCAGAAGCGCGCCAGCCCTGCCTTGTGAAGGGGTGAAGCACGTGGGGCTGAGCTCAGCCTGACCCAGGCAGCTGCCTCGAGCAATGGCCCCATGCTCCCTCCAGCCATCGGCACCACATCCAGGTTTAAAAGCTCTGGATCCAGTTTCCCAGGGTGAGGCACTGACTTCCACACAATCCCTTTCCTGATGAGTGATTTTTAACCTAACGTGGCCCACTGGAGGTAGGAACTCCCCCAATCGCTATAAGACCATCCCACCAGATGCTCAGCTCAGTGATGCTCAGCCCCAATGCCGAGCAGAACCCAGCAATAATATTTACATCAGAGATAAATTGACACAAAAATCACATTTTCAGAACTGCAAGCATCATCTAGGAGATGCCCCTGCAAGCGCCGGCTTTAAAGGCATCACCGAGGCGTAGTGCCCAACCTGTACATAAAGGTGATGGTGTTAGGTAGTTAATTGTCATCTGAGCCTTTACAACCCCTCCCCAGGGGCTCCCAAGTCTTAGAACACTTGAAAATCCAGCCCATAATAAATACCAATTAACAACAATAATTTCAGCGCTTAGATCTACAGGTGCTGATTGCTAACGGCTCCCAATGAAGTCAAGCCCATGGGATGAGGATAGAGCGAAATGCAGGAATATCAAACAGTGTTCACATATTTTACAAGCCGTCTCTTCCAACTTGGGGATTAATTACATACAAATATATTTAGGTGTGAAACTGCTCAAACTGTAACACTCGACATCTCTGTATTATATAGCACGGAGGAGCAGAGCACATCTGTTTGCAAAACTGGGCTTTATTTCTTTCCTAAATACACTTCTTTCTATTTTTAAAAGCAGATTTATTTAATAAAAGTTTGGGGATTTTAAATAAATACACTGGCACGATGTATCCGTCCCATTCTTCCCAAGTGATGCACTGCAGCTGCTGTAATAATGCCCACTAATAGCCGGTGATCCATCTTCCCCTTCCCAGGCGTCGCCGTCACCGTTATTATCTGTACCAATATTTATATTCTCAGCTCCACTCCTTATCCAGAGCGAGTAACTCCCGGTTCCTGATTAATCTTCCCTTCCTGCCCGCACCTCTCGGATTGCTGGCTGTCTCTCCATCCTTCATTTCCCTGACTCCAGGGCCATTAGGAAACGTATGGTTGGGTTAATGTTGCGAGCAGGAGCCTGGCTGGGCGCGACAGGACCACGGCAAGAGCCGCGGTGATGCTGCTGCCGGAGCAGAGCTCACTTTGCATGATGTCTGCTCAGCACCGGCAACTGCTGGGCTACGTGCAAAAGGAGAAGACAGCATCTTAAGGTGGCCCTGGGAAGCCTTGCATCCTGAGCATGACCTGGCCCTGCTCTCCTGTACACGAGCACAACCAGGCGTCACGTATGTCCAAGCCTCAGATCCCTGTCTGCTAGTGCACAGCAGCCCTAGCCTGGAAAACTCTTCTTTTTTTCCCCCTACCAAGGAGCCAGGAGCTCTGGATCACAGCTGGGCATGCAGCAGGACATCACTGTGTGAAACGCAGTAACGTGGGATGCTGAGGAGGTTTTGCCATCACACATTGCCTGCCCCGAGCCTGGAGAAGGATGGGTGCCCCGTGAACCTGGACCAGTCTGGTCCTGCTTGGACCTCGTCTGGGCCACCACAAAAGAGGCAGAGATGCCTTCAGAAGGACAACACAGCAAATCTGACCATAAAACTGCCAAGAGCCATCTGACACGAACACTGCACCCATCGCAGTGGGACACATCCTGCTCCTCAGTGCTCTCGTTGCTCTAACCAAGAGGCCGAGACCCTGCTGCTCCAACTCATTCCTGCTCATCAACACCAGGACAAGCCCTTCCTATCTCCAATTTCTGATCTCAGGCAAAAACTAACAACAACTCCCCTGTCCTGGGGTCACCTGGAAAGACACTTCCATTTCAGAGCTTAGAGGCGAGGCACTAGAGATGCCCATATCCAATAGCCGTGGCGGTATTAAAACTACGATACCTTTGTCCAACAGACCGCTACTTATTAGAACACATTCCTAGTACAACTCCGAGAAACACCAGAGGCAGCCAGTTTTATGGAGAGCAGTAAAATGTGCAGATTAGCCTCTGCCGGAGCAGCCGAGCTTCGCCGGAGCGTGTACAGCTGTTGACACCGGTGCTTTGCACATATTGATTTTCATTGCTCTCCGCAGTTCAGTCTGTCAGAGCTGAAAATACGCGCCCTCCCCATCACTCAAAAAAGAGAACAGCCATCGGGATGATTTTAGCCAGTGGCAACCTAAGAACACACTGAATTTTAAACACCAGAAGGGAAGGGAAAGCAGGGCAGGTATTTTCCATGTTTAGCATAGTCCCTTGCTGTGGGAGGCAATAAAATCAGCATCCCGAGCATGTCACGCACAGACTGAACAACTTGAGCGAGCGAGGCCAGATCCTCACCTCGTTCTTCACAAAGAGAAGCAATTTACTCCTTCAATAAAAGCAGCAGAGTCTGTGAGTTACCCGTGGGTATCAGAACCTAAGATCTACTGCCTGGATTAGGAGATTCATTGACAGCTCTGGGTTTAGGAAAAGGATTTTATCCACCTTTCAGAGTTAATGCCAGCATTTACAATTACTGTTATTAGGATGGATGTAACCAGCTTTAGGCTGGCAGCATCTTGCCTCGCCAGGAAAACTCATTCTAAGTGAAAAGAATAAAGCTTTTCATATCTAAGGCAATTTCAGGCAAAAACAACGCTTTTGGCTGAGCTTCTCCTCCTTAGCAATGCCTGTTCTGTACGAACGCCCTCCCATGCAGGCAGCAGCCATGCCAAGGAGGAGCTCTGTTAACAGAGGGACCGATGCCAGGCTGCTGCCTTGGAGTAAGGGACAAACAGGGACACGGAAGGAGTGAGCTCAGGAAGCTGGAGATAGTGTCCCTCAAGGACCTCTGGCACCTCCAGCGTGCAGCAGCTGCCTAAGTGCCACCAAATTCTAAACAAATCTCCCCAAATACGATGCCAAAGCTAAGTGAGTTAGCTTGAGGAAGCACTTGGTCTCATGGTTCCTACTGCTAGCAAACAACCCTCCAGCACGAGGCCAAAAAACAGGGTACAGTCTGCATTTGGGCTCTGGGAGAAGATGAGCTCCAGACTGGGCTTCCCCCACCACGGTACAGGTGTAGACGGTCCATGGTGACCCGATAAATAACCTGCAGCAGGTCCACTACGCTAAAGAAACGCTGCACATCATACTTGCAGTGACAATGGGGATGAAGCATGAAAACGGGAAAGCTCCAAGAGTCTTGAGGGCCGCTGAGGGATGTCTTCATCCATAAAAGCTTCTTCCAGGCTATGGGAAGTTGATGAGTTTGTACCAACCTCAAGAATTCAAGGATGAGCCAAAGCAAGGCCCTCAGGGCAAAGCCACCACACCAAAACCCTGCCCAAACCACAGCACTGATTGTGCTCTGCTGATGAAAGAACAAGAATAGTAAGAGCAAAAGAAAAAGGAGGAGGGAGAAGAGCTAAAACAGGACAATCAAAAGACAAACCCAAATTTCCAGCCCTGTGGCCGAGGTTAAGAGCCAGAAGACCCCAGAGCCACTGCTGGGTCCAGGCTGGAAGTGCATTTTCAGGGTTCCCAAGACAGCTGCCCGGCAGCTGCGAGGTTCCAGTTCACCTCAGCAACCCTATCCTTTCTCATTCTTCCTCTGTACTTACAGCTATAAATAGATAGTTCATCCAACCAACCCCCTCATTCACAGTCTCCGTCAGACGAGGACAAGCAGAGTCCTATATTTGTAGCACATCTGGCAGGCTTTGGTTTCAGGGTGAAGGACTGCAAGATGTGCAGTGCAGACTCGAGATCTTGCAGGGCTTTAATTAGCCAGATTGTACTTGGAAGGAGACACACGTCTGGAAATAGCAGAGGAGGTCTCTTGCCATCTATTCGACTCAGGTCTTTACATTCCCCATTCAAAGTGGAACATTATAATCCCACGAGTGAGCTTCACATGGTTACAGAAGCTAACGTGATCCTAGAGGTGGCACAAGCAGGACATAACAAAAACCTTCATTGGTGACAAAGAAGAAAAGGCACGTTTAAAAGTGCTATGGCTCGAGTGCCTTGGACCACAAAGCCATTTATTTATCTGGCTGGCATGTGTGGGTTTTCTACCACAGCAAAAATAATGAGAAAAGTGGCAGCTAACTTATCATCTTGCCTTGGCTCCTCTATTCATTACTTTTTTTAACGCACTTGACGAATTCTGCTGATCACATCACTGTTTTAGAAGATGGGAGGAAGCAACACTGGTGACAGCAGTGAAAGAAGTGGGAGAAACTTCAGGGAGGAGCTCTTGGCAGGAGAGGTTGTTGGCAGAGTCTGTGCACAAACAAGTAGCATTGCTCGAGAAACGGAGGCAGCCTGCAACTTCTCCCCTCAAAGCAATTAACTTTTAAAGGAGAAAAGAAGGTAAAAATTATGGAAATTAAATGATTCGTGTCAAATCATTCACTGCACTTCTGCCTGACTCTGAATCCTTCAAAGAGCTACCAAACAACCCAAAACCCTACATGTAATGCAGCCCAGCCTGCCAGGCTTCACGCCAGCACAGAGAGACGGTGCCATAAAGTAGAGAAGGTTCACGATAAAGAAAATTCTGGTGTTGTAAAGAGGACCAGAATTAATTGCTCTCATAAATTTAATGAGACAAAATAACCAGAGAACGCTTAAGTGACAGCAGAGAAAATTTAGGTTAAATGCTAAGTATAAATTCAGAAGTACCAGAATGGTTTGGGGCAGCTGAAACAGCCATCAAGAGAGATGGAAAAGCAGTTGGCGGGGAAGATGCTTGGCAGTAAGCGGATAACTGCCTACCGCCGTAGCCATGAAGGAGGTGGCACCTCATATCCCTGCAGACCCACAGGAGCTTCATCAGGACAAGGCTTGCTCTGATTTTTGGGGTCAGGCTCTAGCGACTGTACCCGCATGTCAGCACTGCAAAGCCCTACTTGTTTCCCAGGGAAACTCCCCCCAAACCGGCTGCTACTGGAGGGTCAGGCATTAGGGCACACAGAAATAAATCAGGCAGCAGAGGACAAACGCCCCTTTACTGCTCCTCTCGGTATCGATCAGGCACCACTTGCAAACTGGCCAGCCCTCGCCATCTGCCCAGGCTCTCTGCAGGCTGCCATCTGGCTGATGGCAAAGCAATTTGAGGGGCCAGCAGGCTGAGGACAGGGAATTTGAGAACTTTCTAGCTCCCCTGATACCCTTTTAGTTTCCTCTTCCCTTTCCATCACCAATTGTTCTTTTGTTTTGGGGGGGTTTTACACTTTTTTTTCCAATAAAGAGCTGTTTCCAGGCAATTATCTGCCTTGATCTGCTGGACGGCTGATCCAGCGACCGGGAGCTTCCTGCAGCCCAGCATTATCTCCACGATACCCCAAAGGTTAAAGCACAATGGGTTCAGCAAAGCATGAACACCCTTTACGCACAGCAGCATCCCGCACTTGGAGGCAGACAGCTTGTTTCTGCAGCGAGTGTAAACAGCCCTCGTAGTGCTGTCATTGATCCACTCCCAACCCCAGTGCCGGCTTTTATCCCTGGGTGCTATGGTTCCTCCACACTAAGAGGGACCTCACTGATGGCTGGGAGAAAAGTCCTTACTTTTTTAGAGCATCACAGGGAAGAAGATCAATTCCTCCTGCGTTTCCGTCACAAACGTTTTTATCTTTAGAATGCTTTGCAGAAGAGGAATGCACCCAAAATCTCAAATGGGGGACACCAAAACCGCTCCATTTAGGCACTTGAGGTTGAAATGAGGTACTTTGACATTCTCCAAGCCCCCACTTTTACCAGCCCCAGAAACGTCTTGTTAGAACCCGCTCAATATTTACCATGTGCTTGCTACACCAACAGCACAACAACCAAAGAGACCTCCCTTTGGGATACTCCTCTCTCCCAGGGGGAGACCGGGTGGTGCAGAGCACACTGGGTTTGTCCCTCCTCACCCACACCCTGACCCTTTGAGGCCAGCAGGGACAGCAGGCTGAGCCCTTATAGCCACGTGTTTCATAGTGATTTTATGGACAGGACTGTGCACCCCTCCAAAATGATCTAAAGGGCAAAAGTAATCACTCAGCTGCACGAATGTAGCAAGTTAACACGGAAAAAACATCCCCAGATGAAGGGGTCTTCCTTACAAAAGGGAAAATTGCTGAGCCTGGTTGCGTTGTTTGGTAGCGGTTCCTTCCACACGTTGGGTCACTTCTCTGCTTGCTGTGAAAACCATTTCCTCCCCTCCAAGAAAGCGTTTTGGATGCACTCGGATCTTCTGAAAGCTGCTGGATCATCAGCAATATTAAATGCAAAGATGCTGGATGGATTGAATCATTCCCTGCTGATGAATGATGCCCTTGTTCAGCTGTGTGGAGATCGGCAGCAGCTAAGAAAGAGCTTTCTCATGCAGCCCCGCGGTTTGCCAGCGCCCAGCATCGGTGCCCAGTATGCACCATGGTGACCGGCAAATTTCCAATGAAAGTCTCCTTGTCAAGCACGGAGAGATGCTGCTTGTCAAAGGGAGAAAGGAAGGCTATTGCTGAGGTGTCTCCAGGCAGCGGGAGCAGCAACACTCGTGCTTCGGGGCTCTGATGGGTATTTCTGGGTTTTTACAGTTCTGGGTGAATGCTGTCTCCAGTTCACAGGTTGTTTCCGTGCACAATCTGGCTGCACCGGGAGCACAGAGCAAGAAGAAGGCATTTGTGCAATACCCCTATGCTGATTGACACAGAACTTTCCCAGTGGTCCCAACCGAAGATGTAAAGAGAAGGATTTTACAAAGAATGGGAAAAAAATCGGTAAGTTAAAAGTTGGCGACAAACTGGCACGGAATGGGGTAATCACTAAAAGTCAACTTCTAAGTCATCTGAGCACAGGATTTGGGCATCTCAGACCCTCAAACAGAGAGACCAAATCACAGCCGTGAGCAAAAGGTTCAAGGAAGCTTTCATCCTGACACTGTGGGAGCTGCACCGTCAGCAGCAGAGCAGTTAAAGCGGGGAACCTGTCTTCAACACCGGTCACCTGCTCCGAGCGCACCATGCTGAAACCCCAGTTTCTAGGAAAGGGCTGCCACCCCCACCAGCGCTTGTCTGCAAGTTCACATACAAACCTTCCTCCAACTAAAGCCACACCTAGGTGAGAGAAACAGGAATTTTAAACCCCCATATTGAAAGGATTTTTGAGAATGTTAGGACAGGGGAGTGGGGAAAAAAAATGTTATTCTAAAAGGATCCCTTTATAAGTTAAAATTTTATTAAACTGCAGCTGCTGGGAGCAAACTGCGAGTGGGATATTCCAGGGTACTCCATTCCCTGCACTAGTAATTTATGATTTACTTTTGTAATAACTGAAGCCATAAGGAACTCATTGGATTAAGGAGTCTTATTATTTATGTTGGGGAACAATAATATTTGACTGTATAAAGCCACATATCCACCCATACAGACTTTCCCTCCATATGAAACAGACTGCACTTCATAAGTAAAACCCCAGCCCTCCTAAAGCCAGCGGGAACACTGCCATCGAATTCCGATAGAGTCCGTGTTTTGCCATATACGTTGTAGTTCAGAGTTGCTTAAAAGCCTGTTATATCATCACCACAGGCAGCAAAACACAGAGACACCAGGGACCCAGATAAACGTAGACACAGAAATCACAGCAGCATCACCTCGCATCTCACCGTGCTGCCAGCGAAGGGCAGGATGGGTCCCCAGTGAGGGGTCGCCCAAAAATCACTCACAGGGAATGCAGCCCCAACAGGGACACGAGGGGATCAGCTCTGAGTTAGCAATGGGTACCCCAGTCCCAGCAAGCAGCTCAGCTTCAGTCGGCTCAGAGGATTAATTACATCCCGGGGTTTCACAGCTAACGATGGGGTTTAGCAGGCAGAGGGGGTCCCCACGGTCTTGGCCCTCTCACCTCCCACTGAGCCACTCATAAACTCAACCTGATTAAAAGTGATGTCTCCCAGGGCTCTACATGGGAAAACACAGACTATTGTAAGAGTACAAAAATCTCCTGGCAAGAAAATCAAAGCGACCAGATCGGCTCCCTGAGCCCTGCTAGCAAATTTTATCTGACTTTGCTGGAACTACATTGCAACTTTTCCCTTTTTGTGTCCCCCTCTCAGTGAGCAGGTGAGGCCACTTACTCTGCCAGCTCCTCCAAGCTCCGATACACGTCGTCATCATTTTCCGTGGTTTCCTCTGACGGGAAGGGCCTGGGGAAGGAGAGGAATGACAGTGTTATTGCTGCCTCACTCCTCACAGCAGATCCCCTGCAGCCACAGTTGAACTCAGCCCAGCCCCGCACATCCCATAGAGCAGAGGGTGTTTTGGAACAAAATATTCATTGCAAATACATTTTTTCCTATTGAGGCATTAGCTCCCAAGGAGGACATCATCTCCACTGCTTCCCGCGGGCAGCGCTGGCACGGCAGGACAAGAAGCCAGGTGGTGAGGCTGGTTGACTGCAGGGCACCATCTGAGCACTGAAGTGAGGAGCTGCACCATCTACAGCATCTCAGAGCCCCCATGTCTGAGCCACCACTCCCCGCTGTGCCGGTGCTGCACAAACAACTCAGGAAAAATCTGATCCAAGCCTGGATTTGCCAAGACAGAGAAACAACCTCTCCTCCACCTGAGATGGAGCCTTTCTACCTGCGAGCACCTTCCCGGCTTGGGAACACTGATCCACATCCCAATGGCATCTGCCACCGCTGCAAGCAGCTGATCCCACCAGAATGAGTCCTTAGAAAACCTGGGCTTCCTCATCTTAACAACTTTGTGAGAGCTGAAGAAAGTTAAAACCCTGAGGATGAGGAAAAGGACACCAAAAGGGCAAAAGGAAGGCAGGGGGGGAGCAGAATAAAAGAGAAAGAGAGGGAGTGGGGAGAAAACAAGAATTCCTTGGCTCGTTTTGAAGTAATAACCAAATAACGTATGAAGGAGATGAAAAATACTGCTTTAATTAAACCCAATGTATTATTGCTGGCATAAGGCCACAGTGGGCTATGGCTCTGCTGGCACTGGATGCACCTTGCGACTACAGCTGTGTCGGGCTGTGCTCCTCAAGGTCACGGCAAACCACTGGGAATGTGGACTGCAGCAGGGCAGCTCGGTCCATCCCCCGTGGGCACTGCAGCAAAGGCAGCTGGGGGTCCCCAGGCTATGAGCCGCACGGGATGGGATGCGATGCTGATGCTGTGGGGGAGCAGAACTGGATCCATGTGAACGTTTAACTGCCCTCAAGAGCAATTTTCTCCTCTTCCCTCCCACTCTCCCTGCTTCACAATATATTGCCCTCCTGAAAGATCTACTACATGGCCTGGCTAGCCCCAAAGTGGCTATTTTTGGATGCTGTCTCTAGCATTAATTTGCCTTCCCTCCTCTGCTATACTTCACCCTCCCTTTGGTGAGCAGCTTCAGACCACGTGTTTTGAAACAGCGCTCAAATTTGCAGTGAGTTCAATTAAAACTCCAACCAGGTGGTGGGCCCAGGAGGGAAAAGAGCTCTGGTGACTCCAGTGGAACGATTCCATGCTTCGCTGGCTCTCAGGGCTGCCGTGCCTCTGCTCAAGATGAGAGCCCATGGGAAGCAAGGAGCACCCAAGGCTGGCATGTCTAACCGTGTCCATGTGCAAAGCGTCCACACGGGAGGGAGGAGAGTGATGGGTGGGAATCACAGAATCACCAGGTTGGAAAGGACCCACTGGATCATTGAGTCCAACCATTCCCAACACTCCCTAAACCATGTCCCTCAGCACTTCATCCACCCGTTCCTTAAACACCTCCAGGGAAGGCGACTCGACCCCCTCCCTGGGCAGCTGTTCCAGTGCCCAATGACTCTTCCTGTAAAGAATTTTTTTCTGATATCCAACCTGAACCTCCCCTGACAGAGCTTCAGGCCATTCCCCCTTGTCCTGTCCTCTGTCACTTGGGAGAAGAGCCCAGCTCCCTCCTCTCCACAACCTCCTTTCAGGCAGTTGTAGAGAGTAATAAGGTCTCCCCTCAGCCTCCTCTTCTCCAGGCTAAACAACCCCAGCTCTCTCAGCCGCTCCTCAGACTTGTTCTCCAGCCCCTCACCAGCTTTGTTGCTCTTCTCTGGACACGCTCCAGAGTCTCAACATCCTTCTCGTAGTGAGGGATCCAGAACTGAACACAGTATTCAAGGTGCGGTCTCACCAGTGCTGAGTACAGAGGGAGAATAACCTCCCTGGACCTGCTGGTGACCCCATTTCTGATACAAGCCAAGATGCGCTCATAGTCTCACTACAAGGCAGGTGACATTGGGCCATCATCCCAACACTCCAACATCTGGCACAAACAGTTGCTCAAGCGCTTGCAAGATGTGTGAGGAAGCCCATTTCAGAGAGAAGCTTCAAAGCATAAAGGTGCAGTGAAAGACCAAGAGGCACCCAGGATCTTTACAAAATTGCCTGTGTGCATTTCCTCTCCCTCGTTGTCCCCTGGGGATTAGTGACAACAGCAAACAGCCACGTGAAGCGCAGACAAAAAAAGCCACCAACTCCATCTGCATGTGGCTCAACTGATCATGGGAACCGGTCTCAGACTTCAGCTCCGATGGGCGAGGGGTACAGCAGCTGCTGACACAGGGCTACACCATCCCACACAGCTCCAGCAAAAAAAAGAGAACCTGGAGGTGACCTCTGTTTAACCACCACTTGTTAAAATTTAAAAAGAAATCCACCACAAGACATGACCTCCTTTCTTTTACATGTATCTTCTGCGTTTAATCTCTATTTCCTTCTCCAGTGCTCACCATGCCAGAAAGAAAGAAGTCAGAGAGCCATAAAGAATATTAAAATCACAAGCACACACTGCCAACTATAAATCCAGCTCGAGGTGCAATCAGTTCCTGTGATAAACCCCCCCATGTAAGACAAGGAGACAGCAAAGAAAGAGAAAAATACTTTCTAATGAGAGTTTCCTGGAGACGGCAGCTCTGTCAGCCCTCCCAGCTTCACCTTGGCCACCAGTAAAGCACTGGAATGAAAGTCAGGTCAGGGGAGGAATTAATAACCTGTATCTCCACAATAGCAGCTAATGGCTAAATAAGGATGCACGGAATGCAATTAGAAGGAAAGTCACATCGAGGAGAGGATTACTAAATGGACCATCTAAAATCTGGAGCTGAAGGATGGCTTTTTAGAGAAAGCTTTTGGTTTGTCCTCTGTTTGTGCCTCTCTCCTCAGTTGCCCATGCCGCAAGCGGCTCTGGAGAGACCCTCTGGGTCCCCACGTCACTGCTGCAGGAACAGAGCTGCCACCTCCTCACGGCACCTCTCCCCTTCTCCAAAACAGGGTGCCACCACCCCAACTGCAGCACAAGTCACCTGGGGCTGGGACCATGCCATGGGCTTCGGGCAGCTCTTGCCCAAATAGTCCTTGCTCCTCCCCAAAATCCCTTTGTGCAGCAACATTAATTTAATTTAACCCTACTAATTACGGCTGCTATTTAAAATCTTTCATCTTATGTTCCCTTATATCCATCTACATTATTTTATTAAACATAGAAAAATTTAATCTTCCAGCACTGAGCCGCTGAGGATTAACCCCCAGCAATCAGCTATAGATAAACATATTGAACACTTTTCTATCCCATCAGTTATTCCTCATGTTGCTGGTTTTGCTGCCTTCCATCAGATTACCTTCGTGGGTCCCTGCCGGGGCCCCTTCAAGGAAACATTTTCCACTTGAGCTGGCTGCAGAGGACAGATTTGATGCGGTCTGGAGAGGCAAAGGGCTGAGAGCCGCTCATGCCCCTACCCCACCACATCCACATCAAGGCTACACCAAGAAAAAACAAGTGGGTGAACTTTTAACCCAATGTTTTTCACCGGGTTTCCCTCATGCACATCCAGGTCCAGCACAGGACACCTTCATGCAGTTTATCAACTTGGCCCCAACCATATACGGAGAAGCATCTTCATCTGGTTGGGCAACGGTGCTGCTGGTGCTGCAGCCATGAGCTCCTCAAGAGCAACCGTGTTATTTGGGACCAGTTTGTACCTCATTATTTTTAAAAAACGGAGCAGAAACGGTAGAAGTCAAGGAGTCTAGAAGCTCCTGATTAGCTGGGAAGTTCTTACAGGTGTCCAGGTGCACTGCATCTTCATAAACAGTATTAAATGCTAAGGCTGGGAATGACGAACATTAATGAGTGAAGTATTTTGAGTTCCCTGAAGCCCAAAGGGTATGTGGAGATCCCAGTTAATTTAAATTCATTTGAGAATGTCTCTTATTTAATATCATTAGTTAAGCTCCAGACTTTGTTTTCTACCATCACAAAAAACCACCTGCTGAGCCGTTTATCCTCCCAGCCCGCGCCCGGGCTGCAGCGAGCCCGATCTCGCTCCGATGAAGAGTAAAAACCCCAGTGACATCAAACACTGCTGGAACAGGCTCTTAGAGATAATAAACCTCCCAGAGTAGACTTCTTCACAGACAAACCCTACAGCATTCAACAGCATCGCTTCCCGAGATCAAAGAAGAGAATGCAAGGAGGATTGATCTGATGTGTTTGCTTTAGAGCCTAAAAGAGAAGGAAAGACCAAGTAATTTGTTATAGGGGTTAGAGCAAGCTTCTCCTCTTAAGGACAGGACTTACAGGAGATGATGACTCTCGACACATGATGCAAAGCAACCCCTCGATCCTACAAAACATTTAGGCTACTTTCTGGGTCGGAGAGCTTGCACACGCACAGCACACCCTGCAAATGGAATGCGCTCTCCCAAGGAAAGGCAGTAGCAGTCCACAGCCAGAGTACAAGGCGATAATCTATTAATATTTCATGAGGCACCTAATGCAGAAACCCTCCCTTGCTCTCAGTGGTCACTGGGTTATCCCACGATCCATCCCACGCTGTAACCTCATCAGCCGCCCCTGCGCGCTCCCCTGCAATCATCCTCTCTGCGGGGAGAAGGTGCAGCTCCAAGCACCGCCTGGCTGCTCTCTCCTCTGAATTATTTAATGGGAAGAGCCAGGTAGGCTGCAATTCTAACAGCAATAAGCAGAAAGATTTATTTATTTATGAGCATATTTCAGCACCGAAGTGCCTTGTCCTAGCAAATGAAGCCAGTCATTCACCTCTGCAGTATCATCACAGACAATACAGAGGGTCAGGGATGGGTCAGTTTTACTCGGATTATTTCGTACAGTAGCCTCTTACTCTCCTGAAGTCATCCAAAGAAAATCATGTGGTTTTGCGAGACATTTACACGCAACTGAAAATGGATTAATCATCGGCTTCGGTGGGATTAGGCAGATTAAAGAAGCATTTCATTTACTGATGTATCAAGAAGTGGCTGTAAGGTGAGCAGGCAAAGAGGTGACCTGGAGCTGCTTCTCCAGCCCCGCTCTTGACCCGGGCAGCACCTCCGAGCTTTGGTTCCCATCTGTGAAATGAGAACAGCGTCAAGGAATGATTTTGGTGAAGTGCTGCAAGATGGATGAAAACCACACTCTTAATGCCCAAGAGGCACTTTCATAAAGCAGAACGGAATCACTTCTTTCCCTACAGAACAAGACACATCGGAGCATACCAAAAGCTGCTGAACTTAATTAAAATCATACTATCGTGTTACATTACTCATCTCTGGAAAGCAGCACCTCATGCCGTGCCAAATTTTAGACACGTCCTCTGAAAAATTATGATTTGCTTTTATTTGTGGTCTGGAACTTGGAAAAACTCTCCCAAGATTAATTCTGATAGAAATTCAGCAGGGAAATAGCAAGCTACATCATCAGATAACACAAAGATGATGATTTTGCAGGAGAGTACTTAACGGCATTTAGCACAGAGCGTTGCACAGTGCCCAAGGGTTAGCAGCATGCACGGCTTTATCTTTAGCTCAGATCTGAACCGAGTATTTCTGAAACAAGAAAATAACAGCTCGTATAATTTGATGTTTCAACACATTATCGCATTTTTAAAGAATTCTCATGTACCAATGCTCCACTCGAGCAAGCAGTGTGATTTTTCTCTTCACTTCAGCTCCACGCTGACGATAACAGATGGATAAAACCAAAAGGGGAATCCAGAAAAATCTCTCTCGAAGCTAAAAAAAAATAACTCTCTGGGGTAACAGCACAACCAATCAGTAGGAAATGATTTGGGCCAGATCTCTGACTCAGAAGAAAATTGGATTTGAAAATGCCATGGTTGCAAATCAAAAGTAAGCGTAGCGACAGGGACACGTGCATCCCTCCATCCTGGTGGGACAACCCCATGGCCTTAGTTCCACTAGGAACATGCAAGCGGCAGGCTGGGGAGGAGGGAAGATGCTCTTTTCAGCTCACATGCTGGCTTCAAACTGCAGCAGCGTCCTGTGGAGTCCAGCACCGGGGTGGGAGGTTCCACCCACCATAGAAGAAGACAGTCAGAGCCTTCATCCCTGCGAGTTGAGTGCAACCAACCCAAGCTCAGGGCACGGTCACCGGGCAGACAGCACCATTCACCCAGGGAGCATAAAAATAAATCACAGTCAGGATGTAAAGACCTGGGATGCACCCCATGGTATTTAACATCATCATCACACGGCTTTATAACTGCCCAACCTTCAAAAACACCCTGTTAAAACAAAAGCCTCAAAACCTCCCTGGGTTTAACTTGGAGCAAAGCAGCACAAGGAAATTCTTCTAGCAGTCTGAGCAGCAGTTTCCCTGCTGTACCTGAGCAGCTGCAATCCTATGAAATGAGTGCCAAGAAAAACAAATAACTACCTAAATATCTATTTCTGCCTGCTTCCAGCCCAGCCCAGCCCCAGCACTGCTGATGAAAGCACGGCCAGCGTAGCCCAGCCAGCAGGGTCCTACTGTGCAATGCAAACCAGACCCAAGCAGACCTCCTGGGCTGAGCAGGGCTGGGATGGTGCAAGGGCAGCCAGAGGGAGCCCCGAGAGAAGCACAGTGCAGGCAAAGTCAAGGAGCAACGACAAGACAGGTAGATGCCAAAAACCAGCAAGCCCCACGGGCAAATATTAAGCAAAGCCGTGCATATCAGAGTTGTATCTTCATTATGCAACGCTGCTGGTAGGGAGGAGGCAAGAGAAAGTGCTTTGCTTTTATTAGCAGATGCTTATGGGGCGACCTCAGCATCTCCCAAGCCTACAAAGGAGCCGCACAGGAAAACATGTCAACGATATTTCTCAGACTCTCTTACGAGCAAGTCTGTGAGGACACATACTTGCCAAAATAAATGTGTTAAAAACATTGTTAGCTGGAAAGGAACTGCTTTTAGCTCAGGATCCTCCTTCTTGACAAAGGAAGAATCTTTATAGTCACTCCTAAAGAAAGTCTGCCCATCTCACAAGAAACCATCTCCACTCAACATCCCATTTGCAAAGTCTGAGGCTGAACCTCTACGGATTTGTGCTGCTCAGGAGTGGTGGTCAACCCCAGGGCTGGTCCCAGTTCTGGACTCCCTGGTGCACGGGAGAGCACTGCGCACCAACCCTGCTTATTTCCAGCCAAGGATTTCTTCCACAGCTTTATTTTATAGCTACACTTACAGTGTGTACAACGGATATACAACAACAGCAAAAAAAATAATGGGCAGAGTGCAATTACAGAGAGTGCATTGGCAATAAATGAAAGAGTCCTTGTGAGGCCAACTTTACAGGAGAAGGGGCTCGGTAACCACCTCCTCACACACCAGGACTTAATCATTAGCGACTTTATATGCTTGCCATTTTCACACACAGCTGGTCCGCCTCCTGTGTTGAGCTACCATCCCGAGGAGGAGAGGGATGAAAGAGAAACTATGATCAGCACGAAGCCCCCATCATACTGGAGAACCTCAGCAAATCCCATAAAATATTTCCCCTCATCTCCCCTGTCTCCTCCAGGAACATCTCCCTGATCAGCTACGCTAGGGCTTGTGCCACCCCATCTTTTGCAAGAAGTGGGTTTTGCTGACAGGACCACAAAATCTCCTTTACAGGGTCACCCCCACCGCAAACGTAAGGGTAACCACACACCGGGGCAGGGATCAGTCCAACTGGGAAAAGGATTAAAGCCATGAAACCTGGACATACTCTAGGCTGAATTCTGAATTGGTGGATGTAACGTGGAGGAGTTTCCAGATCAAACACAGCTGACCAGTGACTGAGACACTGGGAGCAGAGATGTGCCCATTTCGTAGAGCATGTGGCTTGAGGCTGACCAAGCAGGTCCAGCTCTGATTGTCCCCTCCGCCCTCTCCCGCAGGCTGGGCACTGTGCCGAGGAACGCCGCTCGCTCAGCACCGCAACACTACAACCTCGTGAATGGCAAAGGCAGGACGCTTGCGACTCTCCCTTCACATTCCTCCTCCCCTTCACCCACACAGACATCCTGATATTATTGGCAAGCCGTTATGAACAGAAACTCCGGGGATGATAAAGCTGCAAATCTCATTTTGAGCACATCAGTCCATTTTAACAATTTACCCAGGCAAAACTGAGCAATTTTGAGCCTCTGCAGTAAGGCACGGGGGCTGCAGACAGAGCAGGATGGCAGGAAGGTCTTCTTGGGTTTAAGGAGAACCTTTCAGGTCCCTTCCAAACTAAACCATTCTACGAAATCCCCACTGATGGGAGGATGCTGGGACAGCATTTAGCTGCCTTGAACTCATCCAAGGCTGCTCCAGCCTGCGCTAATCCCAGTGCTGAGCTTCTCTCCTCTCAATTCACCATCTGCAGTGTAGAGATGTGCACCTCAGCCCCAACACTCGCTCGCACTGGATCTGCAGGGGGTGGAGGGCACCCAGCGACTCAGGTGAGCGTCAGGACCAGCGCCAGCCCATGCCCTGGAGAGCCAGGAAGGTTTCTCTCCTCCACTAACACGTCCAGCCTCCTGCAAGCAAAACAGCAATCCTGGCTCCTACTGTATGGGACTTTGAGGGGACTCGCAGGCATCCAAAGGGCTGTCACCTCTCCCAGAGATCAACCTTGCCCTGCAGCCACAGGGAGGCAACTGGCAGCTCCCAGACAAGGGTTTGTCCTTCACCCACTGCCAGCAAATCTGCTCTGTCACCTCAGGGCACGCGATGTGCAGAGGTTAAATGTGGATAAAAGAAAATCAGCATTTTGGCTTCTTTTTATTTGTTTGTTTAAATGCAAGGTAAACCTCAGCCCAAGGCGATGGGTTTGCCTCACTGTGTTTGCCTGGAAGTAAAACTAATGGCACTTATTCTTCCCATCAGCTGCCTCCGACCCAAGGGGACCCTGCCTTGGCCACCAGCATGATGAAAACACAACCACCCACCTCCCTTCTCCTTCCTTTCGCCACCCAACCAATGCACCACTGCTTCTCTATCAGGAGAAAACCTCCTCTTGACAAAGAAGATTCAACTTTCCTCCCTATTTGCAAATGTTCTTAAAGCTATTTTATTATCTGCAGTGCCTTCTGAAGAAAGTCACTGAGAGGTTCAGTTCATATATAAAGGATTTATTTAGATTAAGGGCATCTGTAAAAGGCCTTTGAACATGCTAACTCCTTCCCGTTTTCAGATGGTTTCGCTGTGCACACATTAAAAATGCATGCAGGCAGCATGAGCCAATATTCCTTAACCTTCTGCTTTGCTTGCAAAACTCTTGCTTCCAGGAAAAACATATATCTCAGGGAGATGAAACAACACATGTCCCCTCCGCTCTCACAGCTCACATCGAGCTGGCAGAGCTTGCTCACACAAGATGGACAATGGACGAAGCCCAGAGAATGCCAGGATCTACCACAGGCAACAGAGAATAAACTGGGCTCTAGGAGGGAAGTCTTGGAAAGGGAAGCTTTAAGCTGAAGGAGGAAAGGAAGGAACCTCAAAGCCCATCCAGTTCCAACCCCCTGCCATGGGCAGGGACACCTCCCACTGGATCAGGGGCTCCGAGCCCCATCCAACCTGGCCTGGAACCCCTCCAGGGATGGGGCAGCCCCCACTGCTCTGGGCAACCTGGGCCAGGGCCTCCCCACCCTCACAGCAAAACATTTCTTCCTGAGATCTCATCTCAATCTCCCCTCTTTCAGCTTAAAACCATTCCCCTCATCCTATCCCTGCACTCCCTGATCCAGAGCCCCTCCCCAGCTTTCCTGGAGCCCCTTTCAGTGCTGGAAGCTGCTCTAAGGTCTCCCTGGAGCCTCCTCTTCTCCAGGCTGAACAACCCCAACTCTCCCAGCCTGTCCTCGTATGAACGAGGCACTACTCAAAACCCAACCTAGTGTGGTGGTCCTTACAACTACATGCTTCTTTCTTCAATTATGTATCAGGGAAACACCGTCTGTGCTGGCTGCAAAGCCTCGTGCAAGACAGAAATCTATTTTTGCTGTCATTAGCGATTGTCACCTGCGAGGAGGTAAGTCAGCGCTGCACCGTGCTGGAGGGTGACACCGTTTTCTGCAGGACCACTGAAGCCTGCAGCCAGGACTAGAGCAGAGTAGGAGGAAAGACACAGCATGGGCTGTAGCTACAGCTGCAATAAATTAAGCCCAGCCTTAGCAGGGTGCTGCAAATCAAACATCGCACTCAAGATCATTTTTTTGCCATGTTATGCTGCTTGTAGCTTGTTCCTTGGAAGAGACACACTGTCATCTCAACATAACTATCCTGCTAGCTATCTGATTTACTCTGCAAAACAGGGTTTCTCTGGCAGGGTTCACGTATCCAGAAATTATTAGACAGAAAGACTCTGCTTTTTTTTTTTCCTCCCACAGAATAGCATCCAAGATTGATTTTTATTTTACTACCCTCCACGCCATGAAACTTATTTAAGGACAAGTAACAAGACTGGGGATTTATTTCATTCTCAATTTGCGTGATCCTGAAGTTTTAGACCCCAAAATAGGAGTTGGAGCAGAGCCACCTTCAGTCAATGGGACTGAAGACCATACAATCCATATAACATCCTCATCACACTGTGTTTGTCATGTTTTTAAGCGCTGTGCCGAAGCCAACAAGACTCTTCCCATTTATTTCAATGGCAGCATCTTCACTGAGGGAGGGAAAAGTCATCGGTGGGGACCCCACTGAGCTGAAGGACAGGAGAGGCCAGTGTGGCCAATCCCTTTGGGGAGCAAGAGCTGCTGCTGGGTCTCACAGATTAAATTAACTCATCCGAGATTAGTTTCTGTCATTAAGGCTTTCATGATGGTGTACCAAGAAATCATCTAATTAAAAGGAAAAGGCATGCGGCGATGGACAAAGCGAGGGCGCTCTGACTGCAGGGGACAGCAGTGATAGGAATGGGCACCCCCAGGGGGGTATTTTCCAGCTAGCAGGAGTGACAGCATTTTCTGTTCTTGCAGAGCTGGCAATGAGGAGGAGGAGGAGGAGCAGGGTTAATACGCAGGAAAACAGCATTAGAAGCAAAGATTCACTAAGCTCTGTGCTATTCTTGTGTAATTATGGTGCCAAAGGCTTCCAAGATAAGGGATTTTAGTGGGAATCGTAAATGCTGGTTGTAAAATGAATGAGAAAAAGGCACATATCCACAAGAATAGCAAAGCCTCCCTGCTCTTGGATTCCAGCTATTGCTTAACCCCCATTCCGGGCAGCAGGAGACCTCAACGGAAACAACAGTGATTCAGCCAAAGCCTTACCAGAGGACCCAGCTCATCCATCCTCCGAGCTGACACCAGACCTTCCTGCCCACGGAAGGGCTTTGACAGTCGCGACACCTTGGCAAACTCCTCCAGTGTCACACTCAGCCCTTGCAAAGACACTGCAGCTAATGGGTTTCCCCATTACCCCCTGCCTCCAAACCCCTTGGAGATTCTTTTCCCTTAAAATAATAATCACTGCAGGCTGCTCCAGGACTCAGGGCTACCTTTAATAATAAATAGTCCCTAACTTACAGCACATCTTTATTCCTCAACATGCTTTATAAACCTCTGCCCCAGTCCTGGTGGGATCAGTCAGGTTTCTGTTTAGCAGATGGGAAGGCTCCAACTTCCTTTTAGACATGAAAAGCTGATCCCCTCCAGCAATATCAATGCAGGTAAGGCAGTGAAAATATGTCCAAGCAGTGAAAATCATGGCACAGGGTGGTCAGCATGGGCAGCAGGACTAGAACTAACACAGGAGCCCCATCCAGCAGGTCTAGGACAACTCTGCATGGGGACAACTCTAACCTAAATCTAATGGTGTGGAGAATTTTCCCCACAGAGGGTTGTTCTCCCTCTGCATCAAGTCCACGGGCCAAAGCCCTGGCTGGCACTGGCTCTGGGACATAGCCGCAGCGCAATGCCATTTTGCACCCTGACCAGAAGAGCAGCAAGATAAGTTCTGTAGAGAAAAGCAAGAAAAGTAAAACACAAAAAACTCCCCAAAATGCTGGGAAGATACTTTAGGCTGAGAACTCTTCCCAGTTCTATCTGTGGTCTTCATTAGAAGATGCTGCCAGATTAATAATAAAAACGCACGCAAACAAGAAAACCAATTGCAAACCAATTTCGCAGGGAATTGAACAAAGACCAGGATAACAGCCCGGCTTAATAAGGTTGTCTGCTGCTTTTAATTCCCTCATCATGGTTCCTTCAATTAGCAAAGGAGGAAGAGCCCCAGCAGCAGGGCAGCTCACCCTGGGTGCCAGGCCAGGTTACTTATTAACTCCCATTACCCACTCAGCCCTAATGTGCCTTTGTCAAAGCCAGGAAGAAATTTCCCAGCTGTTAGGGACTGAAAAGCCACCTGGGCATTTCTGGCAGCCTGAGACGGTGTGGAAATGCTTCCTTTTGCAGCGGCACAGACCAGGGAGTACGGCGAGTTGATGGGTGGGGGACATCGGCAGCGCAGCTCCATGACCTGGTGGGCAGGGTGAAAGGGACAAGCAGTGCCGACTTTCCTGAGATCCTGGTCCTCAGCTACACAGTCGCTGCAGTGGGGACCTGAGCAAAACCTTCGGTGAGAGACACTAAAGCCCACTCTCAGCAGTCACATCGCACACAACTCCTTACATTTTTCACACTCCGTAAGGTGCTTTTTCAAGTACCCTGCCTACATCCCAAAAGCATCCTTCATGTCTGCTTAACCCTAAAATATCCCAGCCATATATAATGCTTCTAAAGAGTCTGGTGATAAAACGTGGGGAATATAGACAGACAGAGAGAAACGTTATTTAAAGCATCGTATTGAAAGGATCTTACCTAATTCCTTTGGTTTGAGCAATACTGTGGAAGGAGAGTCTGGATACTGCAGAGATCACCTGGAAACGAGAGAAAAAGATTCTGGTGTGCTTACTGAAGAGAGAGGAAGGGTTGGTGGGAACTTGAGGACCTATAGCCTGGTAGTTGGACCTAAACACCCACTGAAACGGAGGGGCTCCAGTACCACCCATCAGTGCCATCATCATCATCACCAGGGCTTAAGGTTCCTTTCCAACCCAAACCATTCTATGATACTATGAGTGCAAACACTGCTTTCTGCTTTACTGGTGAGCACAGAAGATATTTAACCCTCAGCTACAAAGATATCCATTCAACAGCATCATCTGAGGAAACTCCAACAGGTTTCATGCAACACCGAGAACCACTGCCAAGACTGAATGGTCTTGCATTTCTATAAAGATGCATCATCAGTTTGTCAGAGGTGAGCGCAGACCATCGCCCTTTTCTGGCAGGAAACAGCTAAGAAGTGATTCAACAACAAAATATTTTCATCAGCTTCACAATCAGGAACATAAAGCCATGAGCTATTTTTTCTGAAAACTCCCTTTTTCTGATGGAAGTTTTAATTGCTAAGCAGATTTTTCAATTAAGAAAAAGGAAGAATGGGTTTAGTCCCTTATAGATAGAAAACACGTTTTACTCTTGCTCATATTCATCATTTCAAAGCTAGATGGAGAAAACAAACCTATTATTTTTGGTCTGGTTTCCCAGCCACTGGAATGAATAGAGATGCCTACATCCAGGACACAGATAAAGGACTTCTTGAGCAGTCCCTGCTGCCCAGGGCCCCTAGCTCTCCTCTGGGTGTACAAACTCAAACATCACAGGGCTGTTGCTACCTGGAGCTGCCCTGCACCCAAATCCAGCCATGAGGAACCCATAAGCACCACTTTCTTTAGGGAGGATGCTTCCCTGGTTTGCTACGTTGCCTGCAGACCAGAGAGAGAATGTGCCCTGAGTGAGTGCCTGACTCCTCTCCTGGGACTGCCACTGGTACTTGAAGCCTCTCTTCTTCCCGTGATATTACCCAAGAACTTTAATCAGAGTCACATCAAGGATCCTCATGCAAGTCCTTCCCTCCACAACAGGCATGGAAGCACAAGGCATTTTTGGGGGATGCATGCACACAACTCCTTGGGTCTGCCCTGTAACTCCTGCCGCAGCAGATCCCAGGCATCTGCTCCATCTTCTCCATGTTTTTGTGCCCTTCATCCCTCCAATTCCTGCTTTCCCTTACCATTGCCATGAATTCCAGCATGGCTGTCAGCTGCCAGCATCCCACGTGTGGACCCGAAGCAGCAACAAAGGAGCTGCCACAGTTTGGCATTTAGCGGTTGACTTTCACGCAGAGAACAGAGATGCTGAATTATTCAACAAGGCCAATGAGACTCTGTCGATGTAAAAACTTGGCCAAGTTTCTCCCTGGTATAAAATGTCACCGATACAGAAAGGAGCTCCAGAGTAAGAGGGAATTTTCCTTGCACCTCAGATGGTTTCTTGCCCCAGCACATGTCCAGCAAGAAAGCTTTACCAAAGCATTCTTCCACATCCTTTTAAGATGCTCCCTCTGATATTTCCTTCTAAGCAGAGGATGTGGATAAAGGGTTTTTTTTATTTTAATTAGACTTTTGCTACTGCTATCCTGAGCATATTTTGGCCTATTTCTCACTCTCGAGAGCCCATCTGGAGAGCTACCAGACCACCACCCCGGCATGCCTGGTTTTACAGGGATGCCCTGGAGCCACTGATTACAGACCGTAATTACTGTGCAACTACAAGAGAAACCGTAAACTTTCTCAAGCAGAAATTTAGTGCCACGAACATAAATGAAGTTCCTCGTTTTACTGCAAACTAACCAAAAAGCAGCACGGAGAAAGATTAGCGGCTTCTGGAAAAGGTGCTCTCCTTACCGATGAGACGGAAGATTCCCACCTCCATCTCGGGCAGGCGTTAAGCAAGCCTGGTTCTCCGAGTCCCTCTCACACCCCAACCTCTGTCCGGTCGCTCATTTGCTCCGGCTTTGAGAAGTGTCAAGCAAAGATGAGGCTTTTGGTAATGTCACACTTCAAGGAGCAAATCTGCTCCAGAGAAACCCAAAGGGGCTGAGCCCCCATGGAAGCAGAAGGCAACCCTGCCTGTAAGCTCCACACGAACCACATCCCTCCCAGTGCTGTGAAGTGCAGGCTGCCACTTCAATCCACGTTTTTAAATAAGGTTGGCTTTGCCTTTAGAAATGACGGGAACAGCAACAGGAGAAAGCAGGTCAAAACATAACCAGGAGTGAAAAAAACCCAATTCTTACACCCAAAATTGTCAGGAACTTAAAGACTACTCCAGGCATGTCATTAAATCTGTCTGTGCCTGTCTCCCACCTCTAAAATTTTCCCTACTTTGGGAGAGGTGATGGGACTGAGTGCATTAACATCCATGAAAGGCTCGAGGGTTCATTGAGGCAGAGCTGCGGCGCAGAGCATCGCAGTTGGCAAGCTCTACCTACAAATCCTGAGCCCAAACAGGGCTGGAGAGCCCACTGGCATCCCCGGCTCCACTGCACAGGGCTTAAAATAGTCCACGGGAAGCTCTAGACTGATTGAATGAGTCTCTTCTGCAGTCTATTATTAGACTTCTAAAGTACAAAAATCAGTTTATGAATCAGACGGTTATACCGCAGGGTTTGACTTCCAGGGAAATTTAAGAGAAAAAGTGCACTGTTCTCTCCGCCAACAATTTCTGCTTTGTTCTTTTATGAAGAGCCCCGAGCACTGAACATCCTGGCACATCAAAGCCCGGGACCTGGTTCTAGCGGCGAGCACGCGCAGACGTGCCTGCCTACACTTTGGCTCCCAAATCGATGCTCAGGTACGTAAGCAAAGCGACCCACTTTGAAGGATCAGGTACAAAGAGCTTCTGCAAAGCTTGGCATCTCCAAAACCATGACGGAACAGTAACGGTCCCAATATCAGGGAGTAATTTTCCAACAACAACTCAGTTGCCAAGAGCAAGAAAAGCCAAGTGCAACCCCAGCTCCTCTTACAGCTCCTGTGCTCCAGCCGCCAGCCCCCAGCCAGGGAAGCGCTTAAGCATGCATTTAAGGATAAGTAATCCTCTCGATTTCAACAGGATTAAACAACATTCTTAAAAGTAAGTCAATCCTTAAATGTTTGCTAAACTGTGTCTCATTTTCCTTGTAAAGCAGCTTCTTCTTTGCAGAGAAACCCAGCAACGTTTCCTGCCGCTCCCAGCTATCATTTTCTATCGGCTGGGCAGGATCCGTGCTGTTAGGCACCCACACAGCAGTTGGCACAAGGGGTTCCTGATCTCATCTGAGGCTTAACGGTGCTTTCACAATACAAGGACATATTAATACAACTAATACAGATATGACACTAAGTGGAATTACAGTTCACTGGTTATTTATACCTCCCCGTTTCTTTTACAGCAACGTGGAATGCAGACGCTTCATTTCCCAATGCAAACAGAACGATAAAAAAGATTTCACAGAATCCTTAAGGTTGGAAAAGACCTCCAAGATCATCCAGCCCAACCATGAACACACCACCACCGTGCCTACTAAACCATGGCCTGAAGCACCACATCTACATGTTTTTTGAACACCTCCGGGGACAGAGACCCCAAACCTCCCTGGGCAGCCTGTGCCAATGGTTTCTTGCAGTTCCCTTTTGATTTACACTGATTATTTCATGAGCTCAGATCTATGGGTTTCTCATCTTAAAACTAAGCAACTGCTCAGAACTGGGAAACCGGTAGAACTCCGGCTGCTGCATCCTGGAAGAGCTCCTGGAGCTCACTGGAAGCCAAGAGAAATAGCTTCCAAATATGCTGGTCCCTTGAACTGCACTCAAAAAGACTACAACGACTAAAATGGCATCACACCCAACCACTGTGCTACCACAGCAACTGGAGGCTCTCCTGGCCCCATCCTGAGGAAAGCACTCCACTCAGCGCCAGCAGACAAGAGGGTTAACAAAGCACCTGAACGCGCTGCTTGGGAAAACTATACCTTTATCTGCGCATTTGTCTTCTGGGCGAAGGAGGGCTGTGGGCTTAAATGACATGGGCTTATGGAGATTATTATTATTATTACTTCTTCACTCGTTTCTCAATGCAATTTCCTCCAAGAAAATGGCATTCAGCATGCAAACATTACCATAAAAGCTATAAATAACGTCCTGCTGACAATAAGATGCCAGAAGCAGAGCCATAAAGGGATGCGGTGCAGGTGATGTACAGAAAGACTTTCTCTACAGTGGACCTGCAAAGGGGTAGTGGGAAATTTCTGGTGGTTTCACTGTGCAAGGTGAAGGATGCCCTTCACGTTCCTCCCATCCCAGTTTGCCTTGTACTTTTAGACACGGGATAAATCAAACCACCCAGCTCATCATTAACCCACTGGCACACTGGGAAGAGATTATTGCTGTGACTCAACAGACCAGAAACACGGCATGAGGGCTGCGCAGGTGATTTCAGAGCTTGAGCATCAGAGGTCTCGTGAAGACCCTGATTTTCAAAAGGCTCCAAGTTCTGCACTCCTTGGGAAAAAGGAAGAAAGGGAAAAAAGTAAAATCAAGTCTCAAACTGGGTTCCTCACACCTACTGGTCACTTTAAGAGCAACCCGACTGAGTAAAGAAAAGAGATTCTTGGAAAGAAAATAAATAATCCTCCCCCACCCACCATAAGAAATCCACCACTTTTCTTCCTCCTTAGTATCAATGCTTTCTTTCATGAAATACGGATTTAAAAATAAACCTAAGCAAACAAAAAATTAAATTATTATGTTTGTGCTCTTCCATTTCCTCCAGCATTGTTTATTGCTGATGGTATCTCTTCGCGTGGGGAAAACTCTCAAATAAACTGCTTTACTGCTTTCTTATTTGAAAAAACAAATTGACCCAGCTGGGCTGGAGCACACTTTGCATACAAGGAACATCCCGTGAGTGAGTCTGAGTAAGCTGATGGGGCAACAGCCAGGCTCACAGTGAATATTTGATTCTAGGCAAATCAGAAGCTCTGCACAGAGGTGATAAGTTTGATCAGAGACCTGGATGCTGTCACATCTGCACATACCCGTCTTGGGGGGGAAGGTGGCTTCAGAGCCTGAAATTACACGGAGTAATTTTCCGGTTTGCCCCTAAACTCGCAAAGGGCAAAAGAAATCCTCAGGTCAAACATTCCCAGCTTCTGTGGGGGCAGAAACCTGACCCCAAATGAGAGGCAAGCTGGTTAAATTATTTCAGAGTTGGACAATAGCATCTAAGAGTAAAAATACTGACGTGAAAAGTCCCAGGGACAGGGTTACTAAAATAAAAGGAGCCATGAAAGCAAGTAGGTTTTGACCCAGCTGCCTCCAGCTTGTGATGCTGAGAACCCTCAATTTTATTCCACTATTGCTCTGGTGGACATGTGGGTGGCCAGTCAGCTCGTGTTTGCTCGTCTCCACCTGACACAGCGCATTCCTGCACACCTGAGGCATTTCCCAACACTTTCCACCCAGCTGCACACACAGACTGAGCTGTGCACAACCACCAACAGCTATTTGCAGTCCGCAGCAGCTTCCAGGCTGCCACCCCCTGTTTGCATACGCCTCTCCTTTGACTCATCCTTCAGCTAGACCAGCCCTGGCTAGTCAGCATAGCCGAGCTCTCGCTGAGAGCCAACACAAAACACAATCTCCTCGTTCTGGATCAATTCTTTGTGCTCTATGCATGCTATTGCCCAGTGCATAAATCCTTAGAGACCTTAGAGCACGCGTGCAGCAAGCACAGCACACGTTAAACCTACAGCTGCCTTCCAGCCCTCTTTCCAGACACCGCACAGCCAGCTCTGCTGCTACTTGAACATCAAATAGATGTTGCTGGGAATTCCTCCGATCAACATCTCCGGATAGATGCTGGTCCACAGGAGGAGCATCACTGTCCATCACTTTGGTGGAAGAGCGGCGGCCAGAGGCCATGCAGGAGGAAATTAGACTGCAGTGTGTTACTTCCTTAGGATGTCAAGGGTGGCAAAGCCCTGTTACAGCATCAAATTAGTTCGATTTTCCTACAGCCAGAGCTCGCTCCTCTCAATTGGCCCTCATCCACCCAGCTGGCTGCTGAGGACAAGAGTTATTTCATAATAAATTTGCACAACTGGATTGTGCCTTTCCAGGTCGGATGCGCCTGTCTGCCCCCACGGCTCCTCTCCAGCCCCTGGAGATGCCACAGCTTCACCTCCCATTCCCACTTGTGCCAGGTGGAAAGGAAACGTGCTGGGGAATCATGGTGTTTGCTGACGTGCAGTGTTTGGAGAGGCACCAGCTGAGCAGATTTGGGCTGATACATATTTGATAAGGATTTGAAATCTAAGCCAGAGAAGTTCTCCCATGCTGATGTGTCCAGGATTCTCTCTCTATATTTCATTACAAGGACCACGCCACAGATGGGGAACTCCATCATGGTCCCCCAACAAATACCCATTCCAGGGATCCTTGGCTGCCATTCCTTTTTGATTTATTGAAATATCAGCACCTCGTGACACTGCTATGGAGCTGCAGACGAGTTTTAAAGCCCCCATCAAACCACAGGAGATGGAAGAACCAGAAACGTAAAACAAAACCCATTCTCCAGAGCAGGTGGGGAACAACAGAAACGCTTGGTTTCCACCACCCCTCTGGGTTTGCTGCTCCCTTGGCCTCAAAGATTTGTGTGTGGCATTAAGAGCTGTTCTCAGGAATGTAGTAAATATCCTAAAGCCCCAACAGTGTTTTGATGGAGAGTCGGCCAGGGATGCGAGGACCATGGGCCTCACTGGGGCTGGACTTCCAATCTCCAAGCTGGGGGCACGAAAGCCAGGGACAATCAGGATTTTGCTTCTGGAGCTCAAGAAGGTCTGCTGGAAGTACACGCTCCTCCCTTTCTAAAGGGATCCTTGGCCATGGAAGTAGCAAAGGGTTAACATAATCTGAAGTGAACATCTGACACAGATTGTCCCCAAGACCTCTCAGCCACAGTTCAGAGCTTCGTGTCAGGCTGCGTTATAGTTACTGTCACGTTACAGGGACAAGCGATTACACCTCTCAAGATAATGAGGTTAAGCCCTCTAACAAGAGCCCATCGTCAGAGATGCACTTTCCAGGTGAAAGCATCCTCACCAAAACCAAAAACTCCTCTGAAGGCACAAGGGAGGCACCAAGGCTTTGTGTTATTTCATTACAAAGCAGCTGGTGAGGGAGTGACGCCCCAGCAAGGCTGCCCTCACAGCATCATTTACCAAAGAAAAGCCGGAGTACGTACAGCAATTTTTACAGACATGATGATAAAAAAGGTCTAAACTGCATCCCCAGCTAACCTGACAGTCCACGCAGCGTTCAGGCACCAGAAGTGTTTCCCACGCCCACAGCTCCGCTCTCTGGAGCCCCAGCACCAAACCTCACCAGCAGCGCGGGGCAAGAGTGAGCCTCGAGGTGCTGTGGACACAGCAAGGAGGCAGCCTGCAGCACCCCCATCCCAAACCAGAAACCCTTTACAGCTGCAATCTGTGCCTGCCGTGTTCCCAGGGGATCCTCAAACCCCCATATTTGATATGCGCCGGATTACACTTCTATTATATAAGTTATAAGTGAGCTCGATGCCTTTACCCCCTCGCTGTCCTTGAGCCTTCAAAGAGGGGGAAAGGGGCAACGCAGCTGGGAGAGCGCTCGTGCTGCTCGGAAACGCCACCCTGCTAATGCTGGGAAGCATCACCTGCTGTAACTGCAAATGCAATGAAAGCTCAAAGCTCCACGAGGAGTCTGGCAAAAATTGGTCTGATGCAGGACAGTCATTCCCAAACAGAAGGAAGAAAATCCCCAAGGATTTTCTCCCAAGGGAGCAGAGAGGGAGGAAACCGAAGAAGCATATTTTTCTCCTGGCTCCTGTGCTCCCCATGGTGCTGCCGGCACTGCCAACAGCTTTCCAGATCAGTCCTGGATGAGAAATTACATTAGAAAAGAGGAGAGGAACAGGACCCTGGGAAGAGAAAGAAGAGTGAGTTCCGGCACCTGATCCTCAGCCGCTGTAAAATCACCCCCATCTCCATCAGCTGTTCTGATTTACAGCCTGGACTCTGTAAATCATCATATTGGGGCTCTGATAACTTGGGATGTGCCAGGGCTCCAGACAGCTCCTCTGCTTCCAGAGCACCACTGTGTCTTGAAGTCCATTAGCTGTAATGTGCTTCTCTAAGCACAACTGCCATTCCACTATATTTGTTTGGCTGGTCTTTTAAAACAGGGTTATTAAATCAAGCATTATTTTGCATTAAACCCATGATTTGGCCACATTACTTGTTGGGGATGCAAATATTAAGCAATTAGCAAAGCCTCTACTGATTTCCAGTGGGAACAGGACTTTTAACATGTTTATTTTGAGCTCTTTGGGGCCAGCATAATGTCTGCTACCACGTAGCCCTATAATAGCAAACAGTCACTGCAATATCAGCAACATCCCCTGACAAGGAGGAGAAAAGTGAAACTCAGGTGGATTTATAGCTACTGGTTGAAAAGCTTTGCATCCTATCGCACCATCATAAGCTTTCCAGACGCACACACATCCGCTCCCATGTTTAAGACACCAGTCTGTCTTTTCCTGTTACAGAGTGGCTGAATATCAGGGGGAACATTGTCATATGTCTCTTAGAGGACCCTAAGCCTCGATGTCTGTGTTCCTCCATCCCCTCTGTGATACAGATTTCCCCATCCCATAGCAAAGCCACCAAGGCGGAGCAGAGTCCCTCACCTCCTTGGGACATGGACACGATGCAAAGGCATAAGAGGACAGACACAAACCAACCCAACACAGAGAAGCACAGAGAGCTGTGAACAAGCCCAACCGTGGTCTCGCTGTGCTGCTCCCCACGTCGCTCACAATTCCCAAGCACAGAAATTAATGCCCTGAAACGATAGTGCTTTCTTTATGCTGCCAAGTTCCTTTAATACAACAGCAATAAATACTTATTCTGCTACTTAACAGCCTTTCTCCTCCGACACGGATGCTGAGCTGCTGTCTCGTTCGGTTACTTTTACTATCACTATCTGATAGCCTGGCAATGACTGTAGTGAGAAGCTAGCTTTGATGGGACTTTAAAAGCCCGCAGGGAGGGGAAACCCAAGCAGTTTCTCCCGTCAGCAAACACCAGAGCCAATAGACACGAACCGAGAAAGCATCTGCTGCTGCACCTCCAGCTGAAAATGAGAATAGATATTTCCTCTGCTGGCCCCAAAACACTCAAAGCAGCAAGCTCAGCCCCTACAGAGAGCTCAGCAGCACCCAAGGGTGCTGGTAAGAGCTCAGGGTGAGAAAACGGCAAGGCTACATTCAGCAAAGCTACAAGATTGTGGCAAACTCAATAGCGCGGTAGGTGCCACCACACTGTGTGATACAGACACCCTGGGCTTGGAAGCAGTGTAGATATGAAGCCAAGGTGATGGCTTGATCTGGAGGAAGCGCTGGGTGAGGTGAAGCAACTTGTTTCCTCTAAACAGCGGGGATTCATGAGGCATGGAGGAGCTCTGCCTGCTGCAAACCCACCCAGCTGCCTGTGAGCCACCACGTGCTTCCCTCCCGCCTGGGGACAGCCATCCCCTGCTCGTGCTTGGAGAGACACTGCTACAGCCAACACCTCTGGCTGGACAGGAGAAGAAAACAGAAGCCAGAGCGAAATTGTCTCTTTATGCATCCAGCACTGAGACCGTACAAGTGAGACCAGAGACTCGGTGCTACCACAAACATCCTGTCTAAGGATGCGTTGGAGCTTGCCCGTGGCAGCAGACTACGAGAGGGTCTCCAAGACACCTCGGGGAGCTGTCATGCACATCGAGTCCTCCAACACCTGGCACTGCTACTATAGGGAAAAGAATCCAGTGCTTGGTCAGAGGCGCAGGGGTGAGTGTCCATGCAATCACCCATGTCCTCCTCTCGCAAAATGCCCCCTTGCATCTCCACTGCTGTCCCTGCCTCAGCTTGGCCCAAATCAGTTTGCACAGAACTTGCAAATAACGGGAAATAAGACAACCGTTAAACACTAGTATAAGAAAAGTGGGAAAATGAAAAGCCTTCCTATCCAAAAACTATTTATGAGAAAAGCTTGTTAGCACCTGTTAATGCTGATTTGGAAATGAGCCCTCAGCCTGTGCCACAACTGTGGGGTTTAAGGTGATGCCATCCAATCTCACGTTTCTCCATGATATGGAACAGCATTAATTAAATATTAAGCTAAACTATTTCCGCACCGGCTTGCAGCAGCGCGTGAAACTGAAACCAAGGATCAGAGGGATGTGTCATTAAACAGCAGCCTGGCTGGATGCTCCCTTTCCCCATGGCACTCCATGTACAAAAGGCAGAAAGCACGTTCTTTGGTCAGCAAAGATGGCAATCAAACACTCCAACGTGACAGACCACAGGAGATCCAGCCCAGATTGATTTCAACTGAAAAATTGTCCTGTTTCCTCCACTTTCAGGTGAAGGAGAAGGATGCAATGTTTTGCACATAATGATATAGAGACTTTGATTTTATTCACAGACTTGCACATCTGTTTCAGCATCCTCTTGGTGGATGCCCAGAGACAAGGAGGATTCCCAGAAACGCCTGAGGATGGGGAGACCAAGCTGAGGGCTGGCAGTTTTCCTCCAGAGCAAAGATATTATGAAATAGCCTCTTTAGAAAAAATGCAGTGCATAACTAGAGAGGGTTCATTTACACAGCTTTAATAGTTACAAAAGCTCCTTATAAAAACGTGTCCTTCGGGAAACAAAGGTAATGAAGCCAGGGAACTGTGCTTTCCTGGAAATGAGAGGAGGAGAAAAACCACAAAGAAGCTGGCTAAAGCAGGAGCTTGGTTCAGGTCTCTGGAGCAGACACTCAGGTAAGTGCACCGCCACTGAGTGAACCTCCCTGTGTGGCTGCGACAGCTCCATCGACACCAGCAAGGACTTGGCTGGTGGCCAGCTCCTCGCCTCGTGACCCGGTGCGGTTCTCCATCCCATCCAGCCAAGCTGGCTCCTACCCTCTCCCCCAATTAACATTGCAGTGGAACCCTAATGAACCTGAACAAACGCCAAGAACTGAGCAGCAGAGGATGGAACCAAGAGCAGCACATCAGGGAGGCAAGGTGCTGGGCATGGCCCCACGCTCCCCTTCCCCAGCAGGGCACAGAAGTGAAGACATCAACCAGGGAGCTCTACCGTCATCTTACCCCAAAAGCACAGAACAGAATCAACTACCTTTCAAAGAAGAAAGGAGAAAAAGAGCTGCTAGCCAGGTGTATGGGGCTCTGTTCTCCCTAAACCTAGCCCAGTGTCCCAAACGGTAGAGAGGAGGTTTGCCCCATGTCCATCCTTGCTGCACAGCCCTTCCTGGGTTCAGGCAAACCACATACATCTGTGCTGATGGGATTGTTGTCACACAGAGAGATAGCTGCCCTTCGATTTTTGTAAGCAAGTACACATGCAATGTTACTGATATTCCCAACACAAATTCCCACCAATGTATCTGAGACTCCAGGACACCCCTGTGGATACAAGCACGGCGGGATGACCTTGGGACACCAGATTATGCTCCTGTTGCATTCCTGTAACGTTACAGTCCCGCTGTAATCACGGAGCAATAGCGAGGTGCCCAAACAAAGCTCAGCAGCTATGCCCAGTTTTGATCCATGGAAAGCAACGGTTGGAAAGCACGGCCACAGCATCCTGCATGATATGTGAAACCTCTGAAGTAGTGAGGAGGAACCACACTTCTAAAGAAAATCATAGAATTATGGAATGCTTTGGAAAGGACCTTAAAGCCCATCCAGTTCCAACCTCCTGCCATGGGCAGTGACACCTCCCACTGGATCAGGTCGCTCCAAGCCCCATCCAACCTGGCCTGGAACACCTTCAGGGATGGGGCATCTATGACTTCTCTGGGCAACCTGGGCCAGGGCCTCACCACCTACACAACAAAACATTTCTTCTCAAGACCTCATCTCAATCTCCCCTCTTTCCGCTTAAAAATCATACATAAAAGCAAGACGAGCAAACTCAGCCAAGTCCCAACTCAGGCTCCTGGTGCCAGCTCCAGCAGTTACTGTTTTGAAAGTAGTCTCCTGCGGTTTTTGCTCAGTTCTCCTCTCTAAAATCTTTCTGCTTCTTCCAGAAAGAAGGATCCTCGCACGGACCCGACTGTTCCGACACCCTGGAACACCCTTCTGCTCTGCGAAGCACACAGCCACCGTCCAACTTGTACCTCACCTTCCCAGCACTTGGCAAGGAATCTGCTGCTGAACGTCTGCCTGCCTTCCCCGCCGCCCCGCCACCTTCCGCACGGAAAAGTGACAGTCAGGTAGGGCGATTTTGAAGGAATTGACTCAAGCATGGGAAGCCGCGAAACACGTAGGAGGACGTGGGTGCTAACAGCCCTGACCTCAGTTTGTGGTGGAGACTCTGCTGAAAGCCACCAAGCTGTGCTGACTTACGCTCGCTGGGCACGTGGCTCTTCCTGCTTGAAGAACAGCAAGAACAGAGAGGGGGAAAAAAAGCCTTAAACACTAATTAGCTTAAAACGCTGGTAAATAGATTTACACGGGCAGTCTGCAAAGCCCTGACTGCAGCGGTTAACTCGGGCACACAGGGCTGCCGGCAGAGTTCAGCTTGCATCACCTCATGTCATCACACAGGACCAAGTCACCACAAAGACACATTATGCTGAGGTATTTGAGCACCAGGAGAATAATTTCCATGCATGGGAAGGAGAAATGACGCCGGCTGATAGCACCATTCATCATGCATTTCTGTTTCCAGGCAGTCCAAACCCTGGCCCTTCTACTCAGGATCTCTACAGGCTTTGGAGATCCTAGAAAAGCCCCTCAGGTACCCAAGTGATTTCCAGCCAAGCGGATTGCAAAGGCTTCTGTTGCCCAGGGAGGGACACAGGAGGCTCTGCAAGGAGAGTCTCTGCCACGAAAAGTATCCCCCCTCCCCCAGCATTGATTGGATTTGTCAGAACAGATGGAAAAAACAGCTAGTCAGATGCAGAACACAGATACCAAACCTGCTTCCGAGAAACTGGCTTAAGTCTGCATTAAGTGTAATCCCTTTTGATCAAGGCCTTGGATGCAAGCAGAAAATATTACAGCTTTTCCCATACCTTTAAGTCCTTGTTTTGGGTCTACTGTGAAATGGAGTTGGGCGGTCAAGAGAAAAACATATGGAGCACAAAAAGAGAGCGTTAGGAACTTATTGAATACGCAAGAAATTGGAAGCATCCATATGAAACCAATCCACCCATACCATGGTAATTTACCTACTGGAGAGAGAGAGAGAGCTTGAAATTCTCCTTGGCTTATTTCCTTCACCATTATTCCAGCTGCTAAAAGAAGAAAATACAGCAGTATAAAAAAAAAAAACACTGCAGAATTGCTGAAAAGCCAGGTTTTTTGTATTTTGCCGAGCCCCCTGACTTCTGTCATGGCCAAGGCATCCAGACACGTTTCTTCAATGAAGTTTAAATCAACTCCAGTCCCAGAGCAGGAGCACAGACAGGAGATGCCCACGCCAGGAGCTGGATACGTCAGAGCAGTTATAAAGCCCATCTGCAGATCACGACAGGTTTCTCTCTCCCTGACACATCAAGGTTTTGGCTCAGAGGGTCCGACTGCAGCCTCGCAGTCTCACTGAATGAAAACACAGGATCCTGCTTCAAGCGCAAGGCACGTGCAGGATAACACTTCAGAGACTGCCTCAATCCAAGCCCACAAAGGCAAAAGAAGCTTTTCCACTGATTTCTCAGCCTTTGAGCCCTGGCTGCATCTCACGGCTGTACCACAGTTGCAACTCAGGGGAATCTGCTCAGGGTCTCTGTGTTACCTGCAAAGCACTCATCTCCGCCCCAGGGAGCTTCACGGGTGCAAAGCCCTTCCTAAAGCCCTTCTTCGCCAGCATAAGCAGCAGCTTAAGCATCCCAAGCTGTTTGAGACTAGACGTGTTTTACAAATTGGTAGAAAAATCATTTAAGCTCCAAGAAATTCCTCTAATACTAAATTACGCAAAAGAGGGAGGAAGCAATAGCAGTTTTTTGAAGCATACTGTAAAAGGCAGCTTTTCAAATTCGGTTGGGAATTGCTGCTTTTATTTGTTCAAAGTTGGAACTGGATGTTTGCAGGGATGTGGGACCTTTCCCACCAAAGCTGCATTCCCTGCAGCTACACAGAGTCAGGCTTGAAGCAAGAATCCTATTTGGGTGGACAGACCTGTGGGCTGCTCCAAGCTTTCCATGCAGGCACAAAACCACCTGGAAAAAAGCCCAGGAAAGAACGAAGCTGCAGAAGAACTTGATGTGCTGGAAAAACAGCTGATTATCTCCCAAGCCACATGTACTGGGAGCACTCAGCCCACCGGGTTCGGCCCCAGGTGCTGATGCAGGAGAGGGCTGGGGCTCTGCGCTGCCTGCACCCCATCAGAGCACCTCAAAAAGGTGAGAAAGGCAAACAGTAGGAAGTGAAGCACAGGAAAGCAAGGACATACTTTATTTCACTAATCCCAATATTCCCCCGGACACCCCAGAGAAGTCAATAATAAACTTAGAGGGTTTATTATTATTGGAGGCTGGCTTGCCAAGCAAAATTCCCCAAAGCCACCCAGGTCTCAGTCCACCTGGGATCGACACTAACATGTCTGTTAAAACATCTTCAGTTCTCCAGCTGCTGGAGATACTTGGATTAGCAGCTGAATCCCACCGCTTACCAGGGACTGCTCCATGACCCTGGAAACTGCTCTTCAAGCTGAGGTACCAAGTGGTGCTCCGAAGCAATTTATGTGTAAATATAAGGCCTTGGTTTCATCACCTTTGAAAAGATCACCTTGAGCACACTGCAACAATTCAAGTGTGGGGCACAAGGAAGGAAAGTTCTCCCTTTGGAGATGCATGAAATGTTAATTCATGTTACGACTTGTGTTACAGCAAGAGCTCTCATCCCTTCCCTCCTGAAAGCACTGCCTTCACTGAGCTTGAAGAGACTCTCCAATCTCATATATCCAGGTTTAGGCAGGAAAGCAAGCAAGGAATTGTTCACCCAGAACCTGCGCTGCTCTATGAATCTCTGCAAGCATCCAGCAGGTCTGAAAAACGAGACACGTGAACTTCAGCTCCCTGGTGTTGCAAATATGGTCACTATTATCTCCCCTTTCCAAAGGTTCTCTAAGGAAGGGAAGGCGCAATGCAGGATGCCACTCACAGAGGCAGAAGAACATGTCCTTTGCTCCCTTATCCTGTGCAAGCAGCATGGAAAATTTCACATTAGAAACAAATATCTAATTTTTCCAGGCTATTGAGAATCAATTAAAAGCACCACAAGCACAGGCATTTCCAATACAGAGCTGTCTAGTTCCATGCTAAAGCCATCACAAGGAATTTACTGCTCGTGATGTAGAAAAAAAGTCCAAAGTTGCAAGATGCTCTGATCCACTTGAACCTTTAGAGATGCCACACTGGGCAATAAGGACAAATCCCTCATATGCGTCTGCCTGCCTGTTTCTATCGCCTCGCTTCCCTTTTCCCTCCTTGTCCTGCCCACCTAAGCTGAAGAGAAGATGTGCCAACAGCACGTTGCTGGCCTGAGCCTTCAGTCAGACACTTCAGTCACCTCTAACGTGTCTCAAAAGCGTCACCTCTGGCTTTCCCCGCAGACCTGGAAAACAAGCCTGTTATATTCTCAGCTCCGAGAAAAACAGGCAGCCACCAGTAACCACACCAAGATGTTCAGAAGAGCAACGGCTGGGAGGGTGCGAGGCTGCTCTGCACATCACATCCCTGCTGCCCTGCGACACTAGGGGAGAGCAGAAGAAATTTCTTCAGCAGAAGAAAAAAGCTCCTTGGCTGACATTTCTAGCAGCAAGGCAAGCAGCAACACGCCTTTCTCTTCTAACCTTAACACAAAATGTGAATTTTTTTTCCCAAATCATTTTGCATTCACAGTGCTAAAACCAAACCAGAATGACTCCAAGCAGTTCAGAGCAGTGGGGAGAAATTCCCATCTTCAGGCGCAAGGTCAGTGATGACACCTTTTTCTAAAGGTCTGCATCATTCAGGGGGAAGAAATACCAATTCTTATTCTGTAAGCCCGAGAGCTACAAGCAGCAGCCAGTGCTGACTATCAGAGTGAAACACACTCCTGATTTTGTCGTTTCCTTTTCCTCATTGTGCAATTCTTGTTCAACTTCCCAGGGACTGCAAGAACTATTTCCAAAGAAAGAGGCTAACCTGGGAAAAGACAGCTCTATAAGGGTTCCAAATACTACCAAGAGCTTCTCTCTTTGCAATTATTTGATGGTTTATACAAATGGAGCCTCTTAAGATTGTACAATGCAGCAGGAAAGCCAAATCGGCTTTGTGTAGTAAGGATGCTGCTCTTCTTCTTCCCTGCCCTCCCCAGAATGAGATAAAAGGATTCTGTTTTATTTTTATATATATTCAGATTTGGTCCTGCAAAGCTGCTGGTGAAATGCCTTCCAGAAATAAATGTTATTTTAGAAATACAAAAGGGCTTTCCATCAATAACATTCTGAGTGCAGAAATAACCCTTGATCCTCCTCTGATTTGTTACCCAAAGGTTGACTCTCAAAATAGCAAACACTGACTTCCTCAAAACCATGATTAAGTAGAAGCACCAGCAGAGGTTTTCAAACACGACTTACTATTCACAGCATCCTCCCACCCTCAGGCAGACCAGTTTCTGTGCTCAGCTCTCCAGAAGAGCCCGGCACAGCCCTGGAGAAGTTGGCACCACACCACTATTACAGGAAGACCTCTCAAAGCCGTATTTCTTCTATGGCTTAATTCCATTACATCAATTAATCAGTTTATACCTGCAGAAAGGCAGGACCTTGGGGCTGACAGAAAAGCAATCCACAAGGTAGGTTTCCAGAGACTACCTCCCTTCCTCGCATATTGTAACAGCGGATAAATATACTCACAACGTGCTTTGATTTGACGGTGTATGTTAAACTTAGTCTTTGCTCTGCCTCTGCAGACAGTACTTTCACTGCCAGGTGGGCGACTGAAACATCCATCACTCCCAGCATACTGCAAACCGGCGCGTGAAAGAGCTGCACTAAAAGACATCCAAAATACTGCCTCCCCTGGGGAGGGGTGCACAGTCACAGCTCACAAATAACAGGGCGGAAGGGGAGCTGGATGGGTTTCCACGGTCACTACTGTACAGAGGGCGAGACAAGATGATCTAAGGGTCCCTTCGGACCAACCAAATCCATATAGCCAAGAAAAAAAAAAATTAAAAAAAATATAATTAAATCATAGATTAGATCTTGGCTGCATCCAAGAAAAAAAAAGGAAACGAGTCAGGCATGATGTTTTCAGTCAATGATTTAAGGAATGTAAATAGCTTTGTCACGGATGCTCAGGCAGATTCCCCAGCTGGGTCCTCCACCATGAGCTCAGCTTCGCTGCAGGTCCTAAGAGCGAATCAGGATGGCTTAAAACAGCAGGAAAAGCAAACTAACGAGCCCTGGTTCTGCTGGAGATGGGTGGGAAGCATCCCATGGCGAGCACTTGCATCCCAAGGGAATGAAATCTTGATGGCCTCGTTGCAGCCCCCACTCTCCTGTGCGGTGCTGGGAGAGTTACATCAGCTCCCGGGATGACGACGCTGAAAGTGTCACCAGCTGTTTATATACTGCTAAAATGTGAGTGTTTAAAAATTAATAGGAACAGATTGAGCGAGTGCGGAACACGCAGAAACCAGAAGCTTCGAGGAATTTCAACACGCAACGTTAAAATCGCTTAGGCTGTAAAGAATGAGCTCAGGTCCTGGTACAGGAAAGAAATGCCAAAAATACACACATATAATCACACACATAACCAGAGAGAGGGAAACACAACTCAAACCACTACGTGCTCTTTCTACCAGACCTTTAATTAGACATCAGAGCCAAAAAGCAGGCGGACAGCACTTTAGTTGCATGGGGAGGGAAAAAAAGGGCTCTATCACTGTGTCAATACAGACTCACGTCAACAGGCACCACAGCCAGTATCAAGGGCTCAGGTTTGGAATGCACAACATTGACAAAGCTCATCAATTTTGCAGCAAGATGGATAAGCATCCTCACCGATGCCCCATGCAAGAGGGAACAGAGGGCTCCCAGCTGCCACACTGCGCATTTTCTAGGGGGTAAAAAAGGCAGAAAAAAGAAACAGGAATTGTTGGTCCCAGAAGGGCAGGGCTGCAGAGCTCCAAGGCAGCATAATAAACAAAAGCCAACACCTAAAAACGCATCCCAGAGGCCACTCATGCAAATCTGAAGATGAGATTAGAGCAACCGTTACAGAAATAACTGCAGTCACGTTGGGTCTGAGCAAGCCAAGAACGGAGGTTCACAGAAAACCTCTCCCTGGAGCTCCCAACCGTGATAGAGATATTTTGCAATAAAACAGGTGAAGTGCCTGGAAATGTCTGACAAGCATTGACTCATAGTAAGTAACAAGTATTTATTCATACTTGAACGTGCTCCATCCCTGGAGGTGTTCAAGGCCAGGCTGGATGAGGCTTTGAGCAACTTGATCCAGCGGAGGTGTCCCTGCCCTTGGCAGGGGGTGGAACTGGATGATTTTTAAGGACCCCTCCTACTCAAACCATTCCATGATTCTAAGGGAAGGCAACAGGAATCGAATAGCTGTTCTCAGTTAGCTCTTTAACACTTAATTCCTGGCAGTAAGAGCAGCAAAAGCCTATATAACTTGGAGGTTTAAGGCTTATTGACTTCACTGCACCTAACAAGCAAATCGACCAAGGATACCCAATGCACGCAGCAATTTACACAGCAAGAAACGCAAAAAACCCCACGTCAGGGTAAATCCTCTGCGCAGATATCTCATGCAAAGCTGAGACAGTGGCCAGAACCCACACGCTATGAAGAGCCACACTGCAAATAACCATTATGTGGCAACTGCAAAGGCAGCAACTGCTGAAATTCTCAGTGGAAAAGCTCAGCCTGACATAAATCTCAAAATTCAGGAGTGGGACAGAGAAAAGAAGAAATGGCTTTCTGCTGAGTGAGATACTGATAAGCATTTTCAGTTTGTCCAATAAATAAAAGGAAAAAAAGATAATATTTCCTTTGAATCCACAAACATTCAAACAAAGTATTTTCCATTTTGGGCAAAAAGGCCGAAAAATGTCCCTGAAAATTGAGTTTTAATGACTTTTTCCCCATCTGCTATAAAGGATAGGGTTTTTTGTTCCAAACATCTTTTTTCCACAACATATTATGGCCAGATGTAGATGATGTGCCTAGACTGCAGAAAAGAGCGTTTGATAGCACTACCAAAAGATAACCAGCTCAGACTAAAGCCTCGCAAAAGAAAATCTTTCATTTAACATCAGGCCCTCTGCATTGAGCTGCATCGATATCATTTCATCAGCCTGCGGAGCAAACCAGTCCACAGGGATGGATCTGAAAGGTCTGAATAATTCCACATCAAAATGAACTGTACTCGGATGAGGCTTCCACCAAAGCATCAAGAAAGGCTGTGAGAGGAACGAAGGAAAATATATTCTTGTCAAAATGACATTCCCCTTAGGAGTACAACCTCCACAAAAGCGTTTACCCGCGCGCATTGTGTTGGATTTCAGATCCTGCGCTTCTGAAACGCATTATGCTGGGTACTTGAATAATTATGTTTGACTTATTTAACAATTTAACATCCGCACGCTTGGCTTTACAGCTGGAGGAATGAAATCGCATGTTTCAGTGACTAAAGTGAAAAAAGACGGTTAGACAATATATGTATATTTATGCAAGCATTCCCCGCTCTGAAATTACATTCGCAAAGAAAACGTTAAACTGAGCAAATTCTCTCCCTCGCTGGCGGTAAATGAGATTTTAAGTGCCCGCTGGTCAGCAAACAGCTGCAATCATGGATGTGGAAAAGCAAGGGCAGCAGCTGGGCGCAGGCTGGACGAGCAGCTGCCTGATGCTGCCTGTGCTTGGGCTGCTCCAGCAACAAACCTGGAGGTTGAGGTCCCTTCCAACCCAAACCATTCTATGACCGTGGTACAGGTTGGCTGCGCAGGAACCCATCCACCCAACTGCACCTTTGCATACATCTTGAGGGAAAAAAACCACCCTACAGGGCGATTTGTGTCAATCTATAAACTCAATGTGGACCTAGACTCTCCTTAGGTTTCTTCACCTGCCAGTAGGGTCCAGATTTGGTGGTGCCTCTCGAACACCACAGAAGAACCTCACGCATGACTTGTAGCCATTAGTCAACGAGCCTTGCTTTCCAGCTGGTGCCATGCAGAGAAACACAGCTCATCCAAGCAAGGAAGATGTGCTAGGAACGCAGGAGCTGTCAACGGGGCTCTCCATCATTTAGCAGACCCAAGATTGAGGCTTTCTTCTTTACACCACTTGCTGTACCTTGAGAGGGGCAATCAGCTTAACACTTGCCCTGAGAATGCTCCCAGCAATCACCTGGGCTGTCCCTCTGCCTACCAAGAAATCCACACCGACGCAGCCCCGCTGCAATATTTATCACAGGATCTTTGTTACACCACCTAGTACCCGACACCAAGTTGGACGATGAGGAAGAACATCCATGCAGAGAACGGCAGAGAAAGGGAACAAACGGGCTCAAATAGGAAGAAAAAAAAGCTTTCCAAAACGCCAAATCAGTGCAACATGGGTAAATTTGCCACCTGAGACATGCACTCCATAACCCGCTAGAATCTTCCATGAGATGTGTTCCTCCTCGCCTGCTGCATGTCCAGAAACTAGAGCCAAAGTGGTGTGGTCCTGTCCCCCAAAAACCTTCCTTTGCTCCAAGCCTGACTGCAGCAGCAACCGTGCCCAGGAAACACAAACTCCAGGAGGAGGGAGCTGATGGGTTAAGAGAGGGATAGAAACACAAGAATTGCGATCACTGCATCACTGAGCGAAAGCCCAGTGAAACGTCCTCACCATTTATCGCAGCAGAGAATATTGAGGCAACGCTTCACTAACAAAGGCCCTGCTAATGTATTTTTCATAAAGCACTTTATTCTGCTACAGACACGAGCGCTATCAGTAATAGATGTTCACAAGCAAGATGTTCACCTACTCTCAAGTAGGCGGTGGCACTGATATCTGTAAAGCCATGGATAAAAGCTAGCGGGACATACACCAAAACAACACGGCATTTATTAAGACTTCTATTAATTGCCTATCCAAGCTACTTATATCGGAACCCCTCTGTTGCTCCATCTCACCTCCTTTCTTCACATCCAAAGACATATTATGAGCAGGTTTGAGTCAGGGTATCCCAATTCACCCCAGCATGGGCAGCACGTCATCCTGCCCTGCCACCAGCACGTGCTGTGCATCGCAAAACCACTGCCCGTATAAAACATGGGAATTCTTCATCCCTTCATCCCAGCCTCAAATAGGATTCACGGCACGTCAGGCCCAACCAGAAAATGCTTCCATGGAGCACGAGCAAAGGATGGGACACGTCTAAAGCAATTAGACACACAGGCTTGGAGATGTTTCAATGATTCTGCTGAGCGCAGACATTGATGTCTTCACTGTTATGGTTCTGCAGCTGCTTTCCCGCTGAGCCCTGGGGATATCCTGATGGGAAAATCCTGCAGGGACCACATAACATCCAGCTTGGGTGACAGCAATGGGCTGGCACCCTGCCAGCCTCCCCTGAGACTCCAGCAGAGCTACTGGGATGAACCTCCGCACCCCTGAGCTGAGCCAATAACTTCATGATACAAATGATCTGAATTAAACATCCATCTGGGAGAGGGAATATCCCCTTCCTCTCCCACTTCCTCACCTCCTCCCAGAGGGAGGGTGTTGGGAGCAATGCTGGCAGAAGAGACTGCTGCAGCTATCGGGTGAGGATGGAACGTCCAGGGAGAACCACCTTGGGGGAGAGGAAACATGAATATCTAAGCACCCGTAGGTGCCCACAGCTGTCAGATGCTCTCAGTATGCAGCACAAGTCCAGAGGAGAAATACAGCACGAGAAATGAGCCACGGGAAAGGGGAACATACATGGAAAACAAGACACAGATAAATGAAACAACTCAGCTGGACGTGTCGAGCCAGCTCCACCTTAACCAGTGGAGCTGCACTGGTTTGCAACAGCAAACAGTGCCAGGGGACACAGCAAATCCAGCATCTTTGTCATGTACGGCTGCAGGATTGCATCCATTGCATTCACTGCTAGCTATGGAGATGGTGCTCACATCCATTGATCCCTCTCTCGCTGTTGACAGCCTTCCCAGCAGATTTTGCACTACTGCTGTCAGACACTCCCAGAAGGGCTCAGAGGGACAGGCAGGTCCCAGCTCGCCTCTCTGGACTACCCTCGAGCGACGTGGTGCCTCTTCCCTGCCTGGACCCGCTCACAGGACCACCACCAGCAGCGTGCTGGTTTGCTCAGTCCATACAAAGACTCTTCCTAAGACACCACAGCACCTTTTCTGGATGAGAAATGAAGTTGCCAGAGAACGAACCCACTGGCTCTTGCGTCACCCCACAGCCAACCCTACACCATGCGATGGGTCTCAGCTGGTGCCACCTGGAGCAGCACCGGCTTTACTGGGTTTCACTCCAAATGTAAATGCACATCCCAAAACTCATAAAACAATTTTAAATTAAATACTAGAAGAGGAAGCTCAGCCAGGTCTGTCTGTGAATCTCACGAAGCAAGCAGACATCCTAGAGCATCTTTCCAAGAGCATCGCCCAAATGATCCTGGAGAACCCCATGCTGTCCATCAGCTCCACTGCCGGCTCTCCGTCAGGATCCTGGAGACCTGTGTAAATGGACATCTCTCTGCACCTCCTCCTCTAGCGGCTGTCTCTAACTACGTCTGTATTCCTACCTCTGTTTGCACTGCTGAGTGCCTCGGGACACATCTGTCCCAGAGCTCTTCCTGCACGGCGCTGTGTGATGCAATTAGGCTGTAAGCGATACTGCACTCCAGGACAAAGTTAAAATAAATAAAATTACAAATAAATAAACAAGGAAGTGCAACCTGTGGCGTTACAAGCCTCTTTGTCACCAGAATTTTAACTTCAGAGAATTTCACTATCCCAACGGAGTCGAGTCACACATGAATTTGCATTTATGATATAAATACAGAGCGCTCTGCTGCTCCCTGTGCCATCCCCCCTTCGCCTCCCCAACCCCAATGCAAAGCTCTGTGATGGTAAGACAATAGAGTGGAAAAGATAAGCTTTGATGAGGAAAAACTACGCAGAAAAAAGATCAGAACTATATTAAACTATATTAAAAAGCCAGCACGGAAACAAGTTCAAACAGCTCCCTGTAAAGCAGCTCAGATCTCTGGGGCTCCATTTAACAGACATCCTTTTATTAGAAAGTCGCTGAAGATGACTGTTTAGCAGTTCTAATAAAGAATAGGTGGATGGGAGGGAGGATTTCTTCTCCAGAAAGATTACAGAAGGGCCCGAGGCAGAAAGAAGGGAAAACCTAAAGATTCAGGATTTGGTTTCCACCCCATTCATTAACCCACTCAGCATGCACCGAGATCCGAACTGGTCGCACGCTGGGGTTTTTTTCACTTGCAGGGTCACTGGAGTACAGGGTAGACCAAGTCATTCAGGTGGTTTTAGCTGAAATGAGGGATAGGCACACGGATGCTGCAGTTGAAAAAGCCAAACGTCAAAAACAAGGGATGGGAAGTGAGACTCCACAGCCAGCACGGCACGTTCTCTGCTCCATGTGCACCTCGAAGAGAGCTGGCTGGCACACCAGACGAAGGGCATGATGCCTCTTATTGCAGAAACCCAAAAGCATGCAAAGGCCTGGAAGAAGTCTCCAGCTATGCCATTTTGCAGAAAAACCTTTCACATCTTTTAATAACCTCCCCCTCCCCATCCCAGCTGAGGGCAGGAATTGCCCCTGTCCCGCAAGCAGCAAGGAAGCAGCATCTTCCCTGCGAGAGTCGGATGCAAAGCGAGACAGTGGCTGCTGCGCTCACAGCACGTGGTGGCTGATACTCTCCATCACCAAAGAGCTGCCAGGAATGATTCTTCCCAGGGCCATAGTCCTTCCCACTAAACCTTGGGTCTGCTCCAAAGTTATCACTGTGGCATATTATTAATTCTCATTATCGTCAAGATCATGGTGTGCAAGCACAGATCAAGGTGCCGTAAGTCGATGTGGTGCTTATTTACCCATTGAGCTTCCTTTGTGCTGCCACAGCCCCTTTCCATAGCAGTTAACTCTGATTTCTCAAACACAGTGCTAGCAGAGATGGACTTGGCTTAAGACTGCTCCCACCATCACACAAATCCCAGCACAGTAAAAAAGGGAGAGGATAAACACCCAGGAAGCAGCAAAAATAATAATCTAAAGGACTACAGGAATAACCAAAGGGCCTTTGCAAGACCATAAACATCAGCAGTGCCATGGGATATCCAGCCACCAAATAAGCTAACATCAACCACCACCCCAGTTTGTGCTAAAACGTTCAATGTTGATGTGACACGACCACTGATATCAGATAAAGATGATCAGAAAATCTATCTGGTTTTAACCACCTGATAGTTTCTACTCACATTCATCTCCAGGGCAGAACTTAGATGTGTTGTGCTACCTAATTCCAAATACAGCAAGTATAGGCTGAAGATTTTAATAGCAATGCTCACGTTGCTTGGCTTTTTCCACTTGGAATACAAAGTGAACAGGAGCTGTGACACGTAATAAAATGGACTGTTAAAAATAACATTAAAAATGCATCTATTTTGGCCCTAAGGCCCACAGAGAAGGATGTTTCATTATCCAAGTCTAAGAACATAATTACACTTTAATAATTCTTTCAATACAAAAGGAAAGCCTCTTTGGCTTGATCTGCTGTTCTACAGCAGCGCTTGAACAGGAACCCCAAGACGAGCCTGTTCATCTCCTCCAAGATCCAACCCAGGGCTCCAAGCAGCATCACAGACGATTCCTGAGCCTCATCCAGCTCTCCACCCCTCCACATCCTTTGCACATTCATAAACAGAGCATCAAGATTCTCTCTATGCAGGACACAGCCCAAAGCATCTCCTCTTCTCCTCCAGGTAGAAGTGAGATCCTCAATTCAGCAAAAATAACACCCCAACTATCAGACTTCAGGAGATCCAACAAGTTCAGCATCACACCAACAAGTCGAACTGCTGTTAATTTGGCCTCTCCACACGATGAGAAGCTCAGGCCAGTTTGCAGCTGGAGTCGAGCGGTGCCGAATCCAAGCAGCTTGCTTGGCACTACAATCTGGTTTCCATAGAAACAGGCAGATAGTACAGAGGAGCTAAATCTTATTTGCTCAGTTAAAGGAAGGGGCTTTCCAAGCTGTAATTTTGACCTAAGGGTAAGTATAACATTACTGGGAATACAAAGATTTCATGATGGCAAAGAACACGGCTTTTAAATAAACAATACCTGCTTCTTTCTTTAATATCAATTATTAATAAGACTAACAAATTGACACACACTCCCTTTAAAAAGTCCCACAGCCCACTGGCTTTCCTAACAGATACTTATTTTTTTGTTTATTAAATACTAGTGGATTTTGGAAGATTAATTTCTTCCTCTGCTCCCCCAGTCAGAAATAATCCCCCTAACAAATAAGAAAACCTGCAGCTTTAGCAACCAGTCGGTTATTCATTGGAACTTGGGCATAACCATCATTTAAAACAAGCATCTTGACCTCAAGTCCAATGAGATCGGGGTACAGCGAGATAGGAAGTGCAGGGATAGGACGAGGGGGAATGGTTTTAGGCTGAAAGAGGGGAGGGTTGAGATGAAATCTTAGGAAGAAACCTGTTATTGTGAGGGTTGGGAGGCCCAGGCTGCCCAGAACAGTGGTGGCTGCCCCATCCCTGGAGGGGTTCCAGGCCAGGTTGGATGGGGCTTGGAGCCCCTGATCCAGTGGGAGATGTCCCTGCCCATGGCAGGGGGTGGGACTGGATGGGCTTTGAGGTCCCTTTCAACTCAAACCATTCCATAATTCTATGCCATACCCTCAAACCATAAGCTCTCACGGCTTTTAGCAGATCTACTTAGACCAGACCAGAACTGATGTAACACGCACAAACCACTTATTTCTGCTGTTAAAAGTAAAGACAGATACTGAATGCCTGACCAGCTTTGTTTCAGCAAAATACCGTGTCGTTTGTTTGCAAAACATTTAATTTTGGTGCATCCCTCGCTCTCTGCTAAGAGGAACAGTTACTTGTGTACCCAACAAACACATTTGCATGCAAAATCTGCTAATGCATTGAATGTTAAGATTTATAGGTTGGAGATATCCTTAAAACGACTCTGCCTTGCCCTGCACAATTGCAGAGTTAGAATATGTATTATTTCAGATGAATAATACATGACGGTACTGTAAATCTAGTCCCAGCTGAGAATGTGCTCTCCAGCAAGGAGCAGGGAAGGTTGCTGGGACCGCTCTGTGCTGTCTGGAGGTGGCGTTTATCTCTTTGCTAATGAAGGGAGTTTGCTGCTCCAGCACGGAAAGGGGGCTGCAGAACTCTAATTAATTAATGCTATTCAAAACTCATGCACATCACTCTCCATGACAGCCCAAATCTCTTCCCACCAGAGACCCTGGGGCTACCTCCAGCCCTTGCTATTGGAAACTAAGGTCAATTTAAAATAAACGAAGCACTTGCAAACATTTCCTTACTAGGGGGGATTGGGGGTGATGTGCATCGATTAAGGAAAGGTCACTGAATAAAGATGACCTACAAAAAAGTGGGGAAGGATTATGTTTAATCCCATTTAACAGGAGTCAAGCATCCTCCTGCAAAAGGCATGGGGTTTGCTGAGTGGAGAGGGCAGTAGGACCTGCCCCACTCCAGCTCCATCCCACGCAGCAACACTTCTCCTCTCACATCAACCATCTCCTGTGCACCACAAAGCCATGGGATGGGACCAGACCAGCTCCTTCTCAGGCCAGTGTATCTCCATGCCAAACTGGGTCCCCCAGAAAGCATCTCAGCTCTGGACAGGCATTTCAAATACTTATTTTTAAAATGACAGTGGAAATGAATTTCCAAGCCAGATTGACAGCATCTGATGTTCGCTCATTAGCTGAGCCTGGGATGACATTGCTCATGGCTCTGCCAGGGTCATAAAGGAACCCACTAGCAAACAACGCAAAAATCAATATGGATGAGTGTAATACTTTTCATAATGTCTTTATTGCGTACAGCCTTTATTAGGCACACTTATCTCTTCCTTTCGCAGGGAATGAAGAAATAGTTCTTATTCACAACTGCCACACCAGCAAATCTTACACTGATTTCATCATCTCTGATGAGTTTATAAATTAAACCCAAGTAACACTGAATCAAATACCCATCCTAACTGGTTGTGTTGGTTTCCCAGACACATCCTGAAGCTCCAAGTCTCCCTGTCGATGGTGGCAGGGTCCAGATAGCCAGGGACATCCATGTGGCACTGGATCCTCCTGAGCTGTGGAGCAGGAAATGGGCTGAGCCTGTGGATGCTCGTGGTACAAGAAAAGGAAGAAAAAAAAACTACATCCGACAGGAAACTTCGCTAGCAAACGCAGCAGAATCACATCCTTTCCAAAGACATCCTCTGCATGAAAGCATGACCCTAAACGACCGATGCTGAAGGGAGGTGGGGTTTTATGGGCATGAAAAGCTCAAGGCCAGAGGCAAAAGCGTGATGTACCACAGGGAGCTGCGCTATCTACTGGGTAAACGGAGACAACTGATGACTTGCAATAAGGATCATCTTGCCCCAAAAGAGCTCACACACAGGGAGGAGTACAACCAGCTTGGAGGAAACCCTTTCAGGTTTCCACTGGTGCCAGGATGCATCAGACACCACGTCCCTGCAGCCTGGCTTCCCACATTGAGGAAAGCAGCACGAGGAGCTGCAGTCCCAGTTTTGGGGGGCCATCTACCCCAGGGTTTGGCGTGCCACAGCCTTCCCTGCTGGATTTATTTGAGCGCACAGGCCAGCTCTGGCCTGCATGGTGCCAGTCTGGCATTATCTGGGGCCACTCCAGTTTGCATTTATTCACTGCAAAGCAGGTGCTGCACGATAAGCACGGAAGCGTGGCGATTTCGATACGGAAGCACTAGACAGAGGAGCTGCCACCACAGCAGACATCTCCCCATCCCTGCTGGGGACTCCTGCCACGCTGAGCAAGATCAATGGCTCCCAATATTGATTACGAACAGCAAGAATTACCTTAATTACCCACACTAAGCCAATGCCCCTCCAAGGTTACAGTCAGCTACGCTTTCACATTCGGTGTGTGGAAAAGCTCTCGGTCACAAAGGTGGAACTACTGACTGCAACAGCTTTCAGGTAAAGCAACAGTATGTTACCTGCCTGAAAAGTCACTGCCATGCTTGTCTGTCCCCTGCATCACCTCCGGACAACTCCACACCAATTGCTCTGACTGATTTTTGGCATGCAGCGTTAAAAAAGAGCAATGCTTTCACAACATACTTCAATCTATCAGCCTAAACCTGCTGTCAAGAGGAGCCTGGACACTTAATGGCTTCTAAGTAAACGCAGACAGGGATCACAGAATCATTAAGGTTGGAAAAGACCCCTAAGATCACCCAGTCCAAACGTCAGCCCAATCCCACCATGCCTACGAAACATTGTCGCAAAGCACCACCTCTATACAGTTTTTTGAACCCCTGCATGGATGAGGACTCCACCACTTCCCTGGGCAGCCTCTTAGAGTGCTTCATCGCTCTTTTGGTGAAGTACTATTTCCTGATATCCAGTCTAAACCTCCCCTGGTGCAACTTGAGACCATTTCTTCTCGCCTTATCACTTGCTACTTGGGACAAGAGCCCAGCAAGCACCCTCCTCATTAGAACCTCCTTTCAGGTAGCTGTAGAGAGTGATGAGGTCTTACCTCGGCCCCTTCTTCTCCAGGCCAAATAACCCCAGTTCCCTCAGCTGCTCCTCATAAGACTTGTCCTCCAGACCCTTCACCAGTCTCATTGCCCTAATCTTATATTTAAGAGGATCTTGCCCTTGTGCTGCCCAGACAGCACTGGCCTGAGCTCATCAGCAAAGTGAACCCGAGGCAAAAGGTGTAGCTGCAAAGTCCAAGCCCCACTCTCAAACGAGTGCCAGGCAACACCAGAAACCCACCTCGTTTGATTTTGCTTTGTCCGATAAGGAAGCAGCTCATCGCCCCCAGGGGCAACCGTGCAGGGAAATAGTTGCTTTTTCTGTGCAATTGGTTGGGTTTCGATACCTGCAGCGGGGCTGCTGAATTTAATAAAGGACAAAAGAAATGATTCCTCTGTGCTTTAGCTCTTTGCGAGTAAGCAGAAAACATTGATTAAAAATGATAAATGAGAAAAGGAAGTGCCTCTCTGCTTCATAAACAGCTTGGGACACAATAGTTTATACTGTACATAAACTCAAACAGAGGAATAAATAGCCTCTTTCTTGGATACTGGCCTAAGCAAAATGATAGAAGGATGGAAACAACATTGCAGGAATGGACCGTACTCACTAAAAATAGATTATAAAATCTAAATGACCAGCAGAAAGGAGAAGATTTTACCTATCTCAGAATTAGCCAGGCTGCAGTCAAGGTACCCAGCCAGGCTACCAGAGCAGCTGCCTTTGCCGAGCCCTGTGCCCAGAGCAGTGGTGGCTGCCCCATCCCTGGAGGGGTTCAAGGCCAGATGGGATGGGGCTTGGAGCCCCTGATCCAGTGGGAGGTGTCCCTGCCCATGGCAGGGGGTGGAACTGGATGGGCTTTGAGGTCCCTTCCAACCCAAACCATTCTATGATTCCACCTGCAGAAAAGCCGCAGTATAGCAGTTTGGGATAATGGGTGTGTTCCTCCATAAAAGCAAACCCGCTTTTGTAAAGATTCCTCAAATTTGGTGCACAGAAGTAAGAAGGAACCTGCTTCCAGCCTGGACACCAGTGAACTGCTCTGCTTTCAGCATAGAAAGAAATCAAGATGCTTTGGAAGTATTCTACACATCAAGAGGTCCTACACACACCCTACTCAGTCCTGCGCACCATTAGCACCACACCGTTGTTCTAAGCATTCTTAGCCACAAACACTTTACAGCCATTAATTAATCCCTGCAAACTGTCAATGCCATTCTAGAACGGAAAACCTGAGGTCCAAAGATGCTTGAGTGATTTGGCCAGGAGAAAAGGATGAAGATCATGCTTGGGCTGCATTGCGCACATGAGGCGTGGAGGAAGCCAAGCCATCCCTGGAGCGGCCAAGAAAAACCAAGCTGTATTTATATGCATGAGCATTGAACAGCAGGTATAAAAGCATTGAGCTATGATCCAACGCAGCTCTGCACAAAGGGGAAATGGGGGTTATATATAGCCATATTTTTAAGTAATATTTATTACACGCAGCACTCATGGGATGGTGTGAAGCACCACGGGCTTTGCAGCAAGCGGTCGCATAGCCGTGCTGAATCAGAGCAGGCAACTCTATGCACCAACGCCAAGCAAAGGGGAAATAAAAGCTCAAGGACGAGACACAGCCTGTTAAAAGATATTTTCTTTTGTGACCTCGCCCAGATTCCCACTGGGAATACACCAGTGCATTAATCCATTGCACCAACAGGTCCGTGGGGAAAGTGAGTCGCAGAGGTTGAAGAGCACTTGCTTTTGGCAATGCAACCTTCATCATTGTGCCAGCCACTTTAGCCTAGCACCGCAGCCAGGAGCCCGGTGGTATTATTGTTGGAGAAGGCAGAATAAATCTCCAAGGGCATTGTTGGAGAAAGGGGGGAATAAAAACAGTTTTAACTCTTCGATGAGAGGGAAAGTATTACAAATAAACGTGAGGATGCAAAGCATAACTCAACTCCCTCCCTCCTCTGTGTCCGCCCCTCCTCTCACTTTCCCCAGCAAAATGTGCACAAACACATCCTGTGGCCAGAGCTTTTCATCTGCTGCCAGGGAGATAAAGAGAATTCCTGCTGGCCTGGGGTGGGAGCAGCGCCCGGTGCAAGGCAGTGACGGCCCCAGCCAGGATCAAGGCAAGTTGGAAAACACGGCGGTGCCTCTGCACCCCACTCTGTGCTGTGAAGGGACGAGGGGCGCTGCCACTGTCCCCTGGCAGCACCATCCTGCAAGCGGGGACACTCGCTGAGCCAGAGGCTTGGGTACAATGTTAAATAATCAGCTCCTTTAGACGGGCCATGGGAAAAAGCTGCACGCGCCTGAACCCTGCCTGGCACGCTTCCACAAACCATAGGAGAAAAATATAGTGGCACGTCAGCCTAAAGGCAGGGGACCCAGGCAAGGGACGAAGCAGGGGCAGGCAAGGACACACATCACACCGGGACTGAGCTGGAATCACAGGCTGTTCGGTGCAGACGCATGGATCTACAAACAAGCGCCCCGTGCAAAAGCTGCGGAGGGATGCAGAGGGAGAGGAGATGTAGGAGAGCCCAGGCAAGGTGTGCTGTAGGGTCTAGGACCCACAGGGAGAGCAGCAGCTGCCAGAAGGTACCAACAGAAAATATGAAATGTGGATTGAAAGCGCAGGGTTGGGTTAGGGGAAGGATCGGGCAGCACTCAGCAACAGAGCTGGGGGCTCTGGTCCTGCACTAACCCCTGAAGGTTCTTCCCAAGGGGACCACCACCCCACGCACCAAGCCCAGGACAGTCTGGCTGTTCATCTCCAGCTCGAGAAACAGCTGTAAGCGTTGCAGGATTTTGTCTGGAAGCAGCATGTGATGGAGGCAGGCACCAGCCTTCAGGGAGCAAAGGAGGTATAATGAAAGAACAAAGCAGATGGACAGGAAAGAGAGGACATGGGAAAAGGCAGGAGACCAGGGCATTTAAGCCTAAAAAGTCCTCTTCAGAATCTACCCCAAAGTTGCTTATCTGTAGTAACAGGAGTAAAACAAAGCGTGATGTCACCAACTCCATCTGCTTCAAATTTGCTCTCGGCTTACATCTCCGTAATTAAAAAGAAGGGGAAAAAAAATCACCAACATTTGCTAAATGAACCCAAAGCGAAGCAAACACCCCCACGCATACACGAAATGCCTTTCTTCCTAACCAGCTAAAAATATCAGCACTAATAATCTCACAGACCTCCTGGCTGACAAATACCAGCGGAGCAGGAGATGCAGCAGGATGGCAGAGGTGGGGGCACTGGTGGCAACTTGCTATCGTCAGAGATAAGCAGCCCCCCCGGCATGCCGGAGCAGTGATCACCGTACAGGAAGGAAAATGGGCTCTACTAATGGTTGGGGCTGATGCTCTCCGCCGCTGTTGGCTTTTTAATGACTGCGCAAATGGAAAAACCAATGAAGTTGAAATCACTTTGTCACCTTCTATGAGGTTTTGTGTTGAGTTAAAAATATTTTTTTCCAGTGAACTCGGAAAGGAGAAACGAGACGGGCTCACATCAAAGTCGTTAAGCTACTGCAGCCGATACCTGTCAGCCCATCCAGTCTCAGCTTCAGAGGCAACGGGATCTCCCCTGGGAAAGCTAATGGAAGGAATATCATCCCATCAGGTCTCAGCTGAGGGGTGGGTTTGCTCTACAATGACCCCAGCCCTTGTTAGCCATGCTCAAGCTGGCCCACAAGCAGGAACAAAGCTAACGTGGTGACAGTGATGACATCCATCTCTGGATGTCAAAAAGGTGGAGAAAGCAGCAAGAATGGACCAGACAGCACAAACGAGCCCATAACAGGCAGGAAACCCCAGTTCTCAGGAGCCCTAACCCTCAGCAGCGCTGGATGCTGAGCTGCCCACTATGCACCCAGAGTGCCCACAGCATCCAGCAGCAACACTCAGACTTTACTGCAGTATCACATCATCACAGAAACTTTAATGAGGACTCAAATTATGGACTTCAAAGCCTAGGGAAGGCCATGAGCACCCAGGTACACTTGGGCTGCCAGATTCACTAGCAATCTGGCTCAAGGGTACAATTTTTGCCTATTTCAAGTAAAGCTGAAAAAGCTTCCCAAGCACAACTTTAAAGCACTGCTCTAAGTTCTTGACTAGGATCTGACTCAAAATTTCAACACAAATAGAAGATAGGAAAATTGGGTTTTTTTCCCCTCTTTGCAAAGTATGTACAGATTCATCACAGCAAACCAGCACAGCATGAATGCCAGGGATTTCCACAGTAACTCCATAAACACAGAGCTAATGGATCTCATCTTGAATGAGGTTTTCTCAGCCAAGCAGAAGGAATCATTTAATAATCTAGAAGATGAAGGAGACTGAGGACATTGGAGGTTTCTAGGAAAAATCCCGGGGTCTATAGAAAGCTCAGGGGCAATGCAGTAAGTCCTTCATCCAGTTCTATATTAACTCCTTTAATGTTTCAATTAAGGTACAAAAATGGAAGCAGCAGCAGAGAGTCACCAAGCGCGCGACAGATCACTGGTGTGTGCAAGGGAAGCTGTCAAGGCTCCTCGGCTGGGGGAGACAGACGGCAGAGCAGCTAAACTTAAAGACGGGAACGGCAATTCAAAACGACGGGATGTAAAAACGATATTGCAGTTGATGGAGCTTGAACTAAGTTTATCCCAGTAGCAATCTGGCACGGCGTGCGAGACGGGCAGCCTGGCAGGTAACGGCTCCTACACATCCAAAAAACCCTCATCCGCTTGTCTTCATATCCATAAGCCAAAAGCCAAGGTGTCTGTGCAGGGGAGTGCGATGCTGCCATGTCCCCAGCACTGAACGCAGCACCACGCTTCTAAGATCGCTCCCGCTTCTTCCCCCAGCCCCACTCACAGCCACAGCGTAGCTGATCTTTGGCTGAAGGGCCAAGAGGTGGCCAAAAATCACACAGCTTGGCTTTCCAGCACAGCAGAGGGCGATTCTCACAATATCCAGTGTTTCTGTACGCTCTGTTAATCATTTCTCCGTTTACAATCAATAGCAGCCAGCAAGCACACGGCTAGGAGCTACCACAGTGTTTGCCCATAGAGGTTTCTGCATCCGACTACAGCACGTCAAATCAAACCACTTGAAACACCAGCTGTAAAGTGGATTTCCTCACTTCCAACCCTCCCTCCACTACTTCTGCACATCAGCTGCCCCGCACGGTGTCCCGGGAGTGCTCACATGCTCAGACTGCATGAATGCTCCCAGTGCTGAGACTGCAAGCCTAAATAACCCCAAACTTCCAAAAGCATCAGTGGTTTCATGACTTGAGACAAGTTCGTGTAGACCTCTGCTAGCTCAGAAGTGCTGAAGCATCAATATTCTCCACAAAAAATTCAGCATGAGGCTTGTTTCATAGAATGGTTTGGGTTGGAAGGGAACTTAAAGCCCATCCAGTTCCACCCCCTGCCATGGGCAGGGACACCTCCCACTGGATCAGGGAGATGTCCTACCTGGCCTTGAACACTTCCAGGGATGGGGCAGCCACCGCTGCTCTGGGCAACCTGAGCCAGGGCCTCCCCACCCTCACAGCAAAACATTTCTGCCTCATACCTAATCTAAATTTGCCTTCTTTCAGCTTAAAACCACTACTCTTCCTCTTATCTCTAAATCACAAGCCATGTCAGACTTTTATTTTCCTTAAAGCTTGGACCTATTTAATCTTTTAACTGATGCACTAAGGATACAGTTGTATTTTAGCAGCTACGTCTTCTCTCCAGCCAAAAGCCCCTTCTCCAAATGCATCCCACGCAAACCACCTGGCATCAACATTTGCCCATCCCTGCATCCCTACACCGGAGAGCTGCACCATAATAAAGCTGCATCAGCAACACCACAATACAGGGCTTCTGCTTGACTACTTTAATTTCCCAGACTCGCACAGCTTCTTGGGAACTGATTTATAAGTACAGTATAAAACCTCATTGGAATCAAAACTAATTTATAGACTCGAGAGGGGAAAAAAAAATTGACGTTTTCTAGATCGCACACCGTCGCTGTAAATCAATTCCCATTTTGTGCTCCTGGTGCAAGCTGCTTCCAGGGTTGGGTAAATAAATGCCAAGGGTAATGAGTTTTGAAACAACCATCTTGAAAGTATCAAAGAAAATGACAGTCACTGAAAAATCCTTATATTGCCAGGAAAGCCCAACTGCAGATTAAAGTGATTACCAAAACCCAAGTGAGAAGGCAGAGGAGACCAAGAATTTGTGCGAGGGGCTGATTTTCTGCCTTTTGTTTATCTTCCTCCTTCAAACGAAGTCATGGATGATGCATGGTCCTCTCCTCGTTAGCGGCAGCTCTGCGGGAAGCAATCACTTGTTGGAGGAGGATGAGCTGCGCAGCCTGCACAGTGATTTCTAACGCAGTAACGAAACTCCAAGGGATTCAGGCAGTGAGGTTCTTGGAAAGCAGGAAGAGGGTACGAGTGCCAGCCCAGAGCTAAGAACGGATTTTACACTGAAAGCAAAGGCAGCTGCAAAGAGCCCCACGAACCCGTAACGCAGCTGCCACTTGCAAGCCCATCATGGGGTCAATTATCAAATTGTGAATTGTAATTTCCTGGCGGGCAACTGTTTCCTCTCATTTCACTTCTGGTCTGGAAGACCTGTCTCTGTGCAAGTCCTAGTTTGAAGATCCCCTTCATCAAGAGGGTGATGCTTTGCCTCGAGATTTGAGATTTGCAGGTGGCAAATGCTATTTCACAACTAAATTCTACCTACATATCCAGCTGGAGGAAACCCAAATTTGGTGGCACCACAGTGGGATATCAAATGCACAACACACACCTCCTCACACACAAACAGCAAAGGAAATGTCGAAGGAATACTCTTTTTTTCAATACATTAAACCAAAATAAAAGTACTGGGTAAAGTGCGGAGGAATGGATGAAGAGCGGGTAAGTCGTTTCGTTGTCCTGAACCCTCCCTATCAACAGGAGCACAAGCATCTGAGAAATACAATTTGCAAACCTCCCTTCCCTGGCAGCCCTGGCTCCTTGTGCAGCAACAACACAAGCCTCAAGCTGCCTTTCCACAGGTTCCTGCCCGCCAGTTGACTTTGAGAGCCCTTTCCACATAAGCAGGAAGGTGAGAAGCTGTTGGCAGGAGATGTGTGGGAGGAACAGCAACATGTCAATAAACACTTCAGAAGAGCTCAAACCAGAGCTGATACTCTCTGCCAGCTTGTGTTAAACAAGAAGAAAGGGTGAGAAATGCTATCATAGAAAACAAAAAACCTTCGAGAGATGCCACACAAAGCCTACGGTGCCCTGGCCAGCATCACTCCTCTTGAGCATTAGGACTGCATCACCTTCAGCACACGACAAAGCAGGAGATGGGTGTGACCAAGCTCTAGTTTTTCTACCAAGAAAAAGAAGAGGACTTTGGAAAAACTTAAAATGATCCAGGATGACCACGCATCCATCAAGCATAACCTTCTGTGCTTTACCAGCTCTGCAACAAACCTGGCTGTCAATGAGCGAGATGCTTTCAATGCCATCTGCTCTTCTTATTTTGAAGGCTCAACTCCATGGGGAGAGGCGAGCGTCTTTGTTCATCAAACCCAAGGGAGTTCACATGTTTGTCAAAGCATCTCCTGGTGCTCAGGAGCATCAACTGCACGGAGCAGAAGCAGCCCTCGCCTCTCGGGTGGCAGGCGGTGTGCTCCCTTTACAGACATCAACTATTCTTATGAAGCTTTAAGATTCTCGAGGATGAAAGGCGAGGGATGTAAAGTTATTCATTTTTATTGTTATAGAAGAATAAAAGTCAACAGTAAAGGTTTATGCTGACAGCAATCAATCACTCAGTAACCGCCAGATGTTGTTATGCTCAAAGAAGACAGTGAAATAATATTTTAATAAACTAACAAGAAGGTACAATCACCGATGAAAGCATTGCCCAGGTGAGACTTAGCACACAATCCCTCAGTCTGCAACTCCAGAGATACTCGCCTGGGGATGAAACATCTCCTACTGTAGACAAGGTGTCTCCGATGGCTGAAGAGACACTCATCACACATGAAATCTGGGGGTTTTCCCCCTTTTTTTTTTGCGGAGGAGCTGCAGCCCAGTTGGGGTCAGCAGGCAGCACATCTCCCCTGGCCGTGCTGCCGAGCATCCACACACCTCCGATACAAAGTGTGCCTCTGACCAGTGAAATCACTTGATGTATGAAAGTAATTTGAATTTATGTAGTAGAAATGCAAATTCATCCCTGAGGCCATTCTCCCGTATGTGGCCCAGGAGCCTCTTGGCACACACACGCTTCAGAGGTGAGTTACTCAGAAAATAAGAGCGAAGCTAATTACCAGTCCCAGTGCACTAAAGCTTTTGTTACGGTTCAGAAGGAAAAGAAACAAAAAAGACTGATAGAGAAAAAAGATGGAGTGACTCCTATTTATCTTCTACTAAGAAAAGCCTGGATAAGACAGATCTTCTGCATTCAGAGAAATGAAAGGGAACGCCAGGTCCCATCTGTCCTTGTCTCGCAGCAGACACGTTGTGAGGAGGAGGCTCCAGGGCCAGGCGGTGCTGAGGTAGGAACCCAAGGGATTTGCACAAAAGATTTCCCAGGCTTGACTTATTTGCCTGGCGCTGGGGATGGGTGCCCTACAACTTATCAAATACCAACATATAAAGAATGAGGATAATTTCTTGGAACGAACCAGGCTTCTTAAAACAGAGACGTGCAGTGAAGGTGGTGGGTTATCACCAGTGCTGGTCCCTGCTCTCTGCTTCAGCGACACTGCACACCCAGGAACCAGTCCAGACCTCTCCATGCTCCAAAAATACCTTTTTTTTTAGCAAGAGAAGAGTGGTAAAATATAGAGAGCTGATGAGACAGCCAGACCTAGAGAGTCAAGACTCCAAGCAGAACAGCCACTGGGCAGAGAAAGCAAATGGAGCAGAGAGCGAGCATCATCTCAGGATGCAGAGCAACATCAGCTTGCTGCACTTCCCACGGGGTGGAAAACATCCCCGGACATGCAACCCACAAGCCCCATCATCTCCTAGAGGTGATGGCGATAGAGCATCCCACACTCGCCCTCCCCACACTGCTGCTCCTGGAAATGCACCACCACCAGCAGCTGCAGCATCCAGTGGAAACGCACTTGGGATGCAGAAAAAGAAAAGCTTAACACAGATGATTCGCGCTTCCCTGCTACAAAGAGGTGCCCCCATTCGCCAAGTGTTTCACCGTGGCTTGGCAAAAGCCCATCAGCCACAGGCACCCAAGTCACGTAAACACGTAAAAGCCCTGGCACAGCATAAGAGCAAGATTTGGGTGTCCAGCTCAAAGAAGGGTCGCGAAAGAAACGGAAACTCCATACGGCTGTTTTATACATCTAGCAGCTTGATATATTTAGCTGGCTGCAAAGGGAAATGTGCGGCTGTTGAGAACAATGATACCAGTTCCTGACACTGCGCCGTGCCCCAGGAGAACGCCGCTTACAGGAAAAAGCCTTTGCCCAGCGCGCCTGGCTAGCCTGCGAGGAAGCGAGCAGATGGCCAACAGCCCACAGCGGACACCAACACGTACCCTGGCCACGCGGCAGCTGGAAAACAACACCTCCAGTTTTGGCGAGGCTTTCAGAGTGTGGCCCAGTTCAGTAAAGGCTTAAGGCATGGAGCCGCAGTGACTTTCACAGAATCATGGAACGGTTTGGGTTCGAAGGTACCTTAAAGCCCATCTAGCTCCAACCCCCTGCCATGGGCAGGGACACCTCCCACTGGATCAGGGGCTCCAAGCCCCATCCAACCTGGCCTGGAACCCCTCCAGGGATGGGGCAGCCACCACTGCTCTGGGCAACCTGGGCCAGGGCCTCCCCACCCTCACAGGATGATGTTTCTTCCTAAGATCTCATCTCAATCTCCCCTCTCTCAGCTGAAAACCATTCCCCTTCATCCTATCCCTGCCCTCCCCAATCAAGAGCCCCTCTCCAGCTTTCCTGCAACCCCTTTCTGTACTGGAAGGCTGCTAAACTGCTAATTTTGGAGGGTTACTCCTAGCACGAGCCGAGCAGACCTCCGCTGTGGCCCTGAGGCCCGGTGGGGCTGGGAATCAGAGACCCTGCATCGCTCCAGAACCGCTGGAGTAGCACCAAGGGCTCAGCAGGTCCAGCAGCGTTGTGACCCAAACTACCAGAGCTTGACTAGGCAAACAGTATCCTTCAGTGGGAGGGAAAGCAGCAGGATGCCAGCATTCCAGCAAAGCCCAGATGCACACGTGCGAGGCGCCTGGTGCCCGCTCCCATCGCTCAAGCTGTGCCCAGCACCACGCCCTGATGGATACACAGACAAACTCTGGACTTCTGGCGGTGTCTGTTCATGTAAAGACCCATCCACAGCCCATCTGCGGAGTGGCATGGGTAGAAAAACCACTGTGTGAAAGGGAAAGGAAGTGGAAATTTTTTTTCATTCTCATGAACAAAACAGAAGCCACAAATGATTCAAAACGTGCCAAAATTTCCAGCCTACAAAGAGGGTTACGGCGAATCTCGCTCACGCGCCTGTTGTGAAGCGACATCATTCGGGCACTGCAAACACCCTGGTGTGTGCAGCATTATTGTGGTTTCCTCCTGGGATAAAACCACAGCCTCTTCCCTCCTTCCTGAGCCCACCACGGGATGGAGAATCAGCCCTGAGGTCTATGTGAGCCAGCAGTCAGCGGGGAGCCTGGCAGTGCCTTGGCCTCACCCGGCGATCGAGGAGCAAAGTGCTCCAAGTAATCACCCTGGGCTCAGCTGGCACCCAAAATGCTCCCATCAGGGGCACCGTCAGCGTGCTGCGGAAACAGAGCCACAGACGGGACTAGCAATGAATCCATGAGCGGAGAGCTCTTGTTTGGGAAGTATGCCTTATGCCGCTCTGCAGTTCCAGGCTTTGAAAGCATCCAAGAAGCGTGGAGCAATCTGCAAGCAGCGAGACTCGAGGCTCACTGCTCCTACTGCCTCCACAAATAGGCTTCTAATATCCAGCAGAGATCAACACACGCAGTTCCTGCACCCCAGACTCACCTCGGTTTTATAGGTGCAGCGTTGTGTGGGAGAGCGGGGAGCTCTGGAAGCAGCAAGAGGAAATCACAGAGCTCCAAAGACTTTGTATCTCCCCTTTCCAGTAGCCACTAATGAAGCCGGGTCACTCAACACACACAAACCTTATTGTGATCAATCTAGGAGAGTACAATCTACCTAAACACACAGTGCCTTTCACAGTATGTACATAACATGCCAGTACAAGCACCAGGAATTCAATATAGCACATCCCTGTGGGTACAGAGGGAATGAGAAAGTGTGGACACTTCTCCCTGTGGCACTATTTGATAGGCTGATACATCACTTCGGTTCAGCTATGGGACAAGAGAACACGCTAATTTGCATTACTGCTTTCTCTCAAGTCTAAATACTGATAAAATGCTAATTTTTTTTTAATTATTTTTTATTTTTTATTCAAAAGCTACTGCTCCCAAGCTTGTTTGTTTGAATGAAGGAGAAACCAGGTCTATCCAAAGTCTGGCAGAAGTGACAAGGAGACATTTTCCTTGTCATTGACAAGATAAAGCCTCCCAATGATTGACAGGACAAAAGACACTTGTTTTCAGCTGGTAGGCAACGCAGTAATTTTCTTTCAAAGGCATCTTTTCTCCCCAAGTCTTTCTGGGAAAAGCACAGAGCACAAGAAGAACCCCTGTATCGAGCTGTTATCGATTCCCTGCCTGGGTGAGGTAGCTGAAGGTCGGTTATCACTGCGCTGCCTATGGTCCAGAGCCTGGAGATGCCAAGTGAATCAAATACTTGAGGGCCACAACAGACACAATCACTGCACAGCAAACGGTTGGCAGCAGCATTGCACAGCACCAAGGAACATCGTATATCATCACACTGTTTTAATTTCATTCTGTTCTAATGAGATTCTTCCCTGAAAGCAAATTCTATCGCATCCCTGCCAGGTTTCCTCTTTTCCCCAAGCTCCTACCCTCACAAGCTTTCCTTCCCCAGCAAAAACAAAACCAATGCACGTGACATGTATTAAGGTGACAAATTTATGTTACATGGGCTATACCGATAGACATCTTGCAGAAAATCCGGTTTAGCCCTTCTAGAGGAGCTGGGATGCTCGACAAGATTAGCTCGGTGAATCCGAAGGCATCACAGCATAACTCCACCCAGTCATCCCTGCCACCAGCATTGCTCCTTCAGCATCTTTTGTGGTCACCAAGCCATGGGCTTTCATTCAGCCCCTAGAAACACCCACCTACCTATAATGGATTATTTCCAGCACCAGAGTCTGCTATACACGCAGCGCACTTCCAATGCGCATCCAAAACACACCAGAAGACCTAATCCTGCAAACACTTGCATGGAGACGGCCATATGGAGCAAGAAATTCATCCCCCGTGGTGTAACTCTTCCCTTCATGAGTAATCTTTGCTCACACAGGGCAACACCATGCTGTGAAACCAAAGGGCTGTTAAAAAGCGGGCGTCACCCCGTTTACGTGACCTTCGCGGCAGATATCTGGCTGCAAGGGGAGTCCTCGCTGTGCTGTGAGCGCCGCCTGAATAATTCATTTTGGGGGGATGTGATGGTTGCACAGTGGGAGGGAAGGAGAGGGTGACCCAAGAGGGCTTTCTGCTCTTGCTGTTCCTCTCTGCACCGTAATGCCAGGTGGATCAGCACTCAGAAAAAAGTAGCCATAGATTAAATATAATTTTGTTTTTAAATGAACAAGGAACACACTACGCGAGAATAATCAAGTAAAGTCTTCTAAAAAAAATTCACTTTTCAGACAAAATTATTATGCATTTCAGCCAAAATTAGGAGCGTTTTCAGTTAACAGTTTGTTCGGGGAAAAATACTAGTAAATTAATTAAGAAGTTAAGAAAACCCAAGCTGTCAGTGCTATTTTGCCTTGCTGTAACCTGCTGGCTGCCAGCACTGTTTGGACAGCAAGAAAGAGTCTTTGCTTTGTTATGGTGATCCGTACAAGGCGAAGATTCCACACAATTAGCTGCAAAGCAGAACTCATTCTCGTACACATCCTCCGTTTGTGCTATTCCCAAATACTGGCATAAAGTCATTTATCAGGGAGTGCAGGGAAAGGATGAGGAGGAATGGTTTTAAGCTGAAATAGGGGAAACTTAAAATAGATATTAGGAAGAAATTCTTCGCTATGAGGGTGGGGAGGCCCTGGCATGGGTTGCCCAGAGAAGTCATAGATGCCCCATCCCTGGAGGGGTTCCAGGCCAGGCTGGATGGGGCTTGGAGCCCCTGATCCAGTGGGAGGTGTCCCTGCCCATGGCAGGGGGTGGAATTGGATGGGCTTTGATGTCCCTTCCAATCCAAACCATTCTATGAATCAGTGAAGCACAAATAGAAACAACTCAGAGCATCTGCCCTGTGTCTTAGCAAAAGCCCCACCACGTTCAGCTGATGGGACAAAGATGACAAAGGAGATGGGACAGACCCATTTGACTATCAGACACCAAACGTGACCATCACAATAAACATGTGAGTGCTCGGCTGTCGCAAAAAACACTGTATCCCACTAAGTCACCTCCCAGACTGACCCCGACAAGAGGTGGAAAACATCTTTATTTGCCAGCAGCAAAAACCCAGCAAGCCAGAGGCCAGAACTGCTCTATCAGCTTTCTGTGACGGAATCACAGCTGTGTCCCAGATACAGTCTTCTTCATAAAAATAATAATAATAATCTATCCATGAAAGAGCAGAAACATTATGCTTTGCCTGTGAATAATGACTTTGGACACCAGGAAAAAGAAAAAAAAAGAAAACCCAAGCATGTCAAATAACACGGATGTGAGACCATCTCGCATCTGTTATCTGTCTTCAGTGCTCCTCATTTCTCTGGCTTTCCCAAGAAGTTCATACATATTTAAAAAGGCCAAGAGCTCGATTACTCCTCACTTCTTACAATACTGGAAGACTAGAGCGCATAAGGGAGAGAAGAAAAAAGAAAAGAAAGTATCACGAGGGGAAGCGTCACCATAGCCCTACACCGTTATTTACCCCTAATTCTGCAGCTGAAGGGGTTTTTATTTGGAACTTGGGCTGTAGAAATGATGGTGAGTGGGAGCAGGCGTGAGGCTCAGCCTTTCCTGAACAGCAGGCGTGCAGTCCAGCCAGCACGGACCCCCCTCTCAATGTCCCCATTGTTCTCCCAGCAGAATCAGGCTGGAAAACTATTAATTATAAACCAGAGCTGGCACGCTCCCTTCACAGGAATGGTGATAGACAGGAAGATATCCCAGTCCACTCCGCTGGTGTGGGTTTGCTCTGGAAGCAGAGACGCAACCACAGAGACGGGTGGCATTGATGACTTTGCAAGCACGTTGGGTTTTTGTGGGGTTTTGGCCCTTTTTCCTTTTGCTGATGACCTATTTTTTGAAGGATTTTGCTTGGAATTAAAGCATTATTTGCAACGGATTAAAAATATTGAAGTTTCGGTTTGTTTGCAGCTCAGAAAAGAGCAGTAACTTCCCCTGTGAAGTCAGAGCTGTAACAGCTGCATGGTCATACTTACCCTGCGGGAGGGCTTGACTTCACTCTAGAATCCTGAGCCCAGTGCAAAGAAACTCAAGGCCAGCAGAAATCTCCTGCTCAGACTTTGATCCCAGCATAAGCATTTTATCACCGTTTCAAAGGCCACTAAGGCATCCAAAGCCAGCTCAGGGGAGGGACGCAGCAGCCTGGGCATCGCTCTGCACGCTCGGGCTGGAGAGCGGGATGAGCGTGGAGGATCCTCTGTATCTGAGCCAAGGCAATGGCATTCCTTAGAAAAAGCCATTCGTGGGGGGCTGGAGGGACCCTATCAGGCAGTGGGAAGGGAAGCACATCCTCAGCAGAACACCTCAGTGCAGCCCTGTAGCGGCACCACAGCCACCTTGCCTGCATCAGCCCATCACACCTGACAACTATTTTTATATATAGGTCATTGTATTTTCTTCCTGCCCACGCTATCGTGATCCAGTTCTGTGAAAACTTGATGTTTATGTATGTTTTCACGATTAAAAACGCGGAGGAGAAATGAAAATACAGATACGCCTCACAGGTTCAACATAAAATCATAGAAGAGTTTGGGTTGGAAGGGGCCTTAAAGATCATCCAGTTCCAACCTCCCTGCGATGTGCAGCGACACCTCCCACTGGCTCAGGCTGCTCAAGGTCCCATCCAACCTGGCCTGGAACACCTCCAGGGACAAGGCAGCCACCACTTCCAAGGTGAGCACTGCTTTCGTGGTGTACGAAAGCCCAAACCCACAAAGTTTTTAAGGGAAGAGTGAGCAGACGGCAAGCGCAGCTCTAACCCTGCAGCTCAGCCCTAGCATTTCCCAAGATCCAGCCTCCACACTACACATCACCTGGCTTTCTGCCGGGCTTTTAGCCCCTCATCCTTCCCCAGTCATCAGCCCAGAAGTCCATATCCTTGATTACCAACTCTTTTCCCTTATATTTCTATGCAGAAACCACAAAACTTCACAGCACAGCAACAAAAATATTGAAGTAATAAATATTTGTACATTTATATAAATCCTCACATAAATATTTTGGCCACAAGCTCTACTGATTTTCTTTTTTTCTTCCCCTTCTTTCTTGACTCTGACAATATTGATGTGATCAGAATTGCGTGCAACACAGGAACATTTTTCCCCTCTCAGAAGGAAATGAATTAGAAAGTCAGCCCTGGCCGCCAGCATGCCAACAGCCACACTATGACTACAGACTTCTTCCATAGGCTGAAGGACAACTTCATGTGACCTCATCATAATTTCAATCTCATTTTATTTCCTTGAATTTGGGACAGATTCAGAGCAGTCAGTGAGACTCGCCAGAAGGTAAAGATGCTCTCCACAAGGTTACTCGTGGTTATTATGCATATGTGGCAGTGCCCAATTAGGATTTATCCCAACATTTCTACAATGTCATTACTAAAAAGCTCTGTTCTTCACCTTGACTGGGGCTGACCATCACTCTCAACCACAGCTCCTCTCCCAGTCCCTCGAAGTGTGCTTGCAAGCACCCAGGTGTTGCAAAGGAGCATTAGCAGATGACAAATACTCCAGTTTGCACTGGAAATCTTGCACACAAATCTTGCCTTTGGGTTTTATGTACGAGGGGCGCAGGTTGTACAAAAGGCCACGACATGAGAACACCCATGAAGCTTATGATGATGAAAGTCATGAAAATGAATGGCATGACCCACCCGCTCATCACCACTGTCCTGCAGGACAGAGGGAGCTCCTCCATGGAGCTTCATCCTTACATGCAGACATGAGATGGCAAAGGCAATGCTGCAGACAAGCTCTCATCAGGTCCATCTTCAGACCAAGAAGTAGGAATGAAAGCAAAGCACAACCACTGCAACAGTGGAGCAAGTCCAGCCACAGCATTTCTAGCACATCAGGAGGCACACTAATTTTTTACATCAGGGTTAACTCTATTTTTGACCATGGAATAGCAGGCTGGAGCAGGAGGGGACAAAGCCACTGATATGTTAATTCTAAAGCTGTTCAAAAACTTATTGCTCCACATCCATACGCAACACGTGCTCTTCGCTCACTCCTATGCTTCAGCAGCTCTTCTGTCTTTAGCGGCTGGGGTCCTAACACTGCTAACCGGGATTTAATTTGATCTTGCTAATATTTTATCCATGGTATTAGGTCATGTTTCCCTTTCCACTTGAAAGGCATCTTCAGCTTACAGGCAGCAGTGAAATTAATAGAGAAATCATTAGAAAGCATAAGGCTAGGGCCGTGCAAATCACACACCACAGCAGATTATTCCCAAACAATAAAATTAATTGGTGTCATCAGCCACTAGCAAGGAAACTGAGAGAGTTCGCATTAAAAAACATAACGGATTATTGACATCCCGTGCCTCCTCATACATAAAACATCTGATGGCATAATTCTATTCTATTATTTTCTATGCATGAAGCTGCAGAGGAGAGTCGCGCTAGACAGCAAAAGGCATCTGGGACAGCGGTACCTGATTAAACCCCAGCTCTCGCCTGCACAAAGCAGGTAGGAATCACCTGAAAACCTGGTGGGTTTGGTTCTATGGTTGGAGGCAGTATTAACCACACCGTCAGAGGACAAGCACTCAATGCCTTTTGGAAGTCAAGCCCTACAAAAGTGGGCTGCCTCAACCCAGACTTCATAGAATCTTTAAACGGTTTGGGTTAGAGAGACCTTAGAGATCATTCTGTTTCAACCCTCCCTTGGACACCTTCCACTAGGCCAGGTTGCTCAAAGCCTCATTCAACCTGGTCTTGAACACCTCCAGGGATGAAGCAGCCACTACGTGGAGGTGTTGAAGATCAGGCTGGACGGGCCTTTACTGGTTTCTTTTGGACACTTGGGACACAAGACCCATATTCAGCTCTTGGATCCTGAAGCAAACACCATCCTGATCCTGCAAGGTTCAGGTGTGGGTTCACAGCATCTTCCAGGGCTCTTCCACCACACCGGGGCCTGGCCCCTTCGTGACCCATGGAAGCCACGCAAGCAAGAGCAGAGTATTTCAGCCCTGCTACAGTATTTTACCCTAAATGTTCAAAAAAAAGGCTACAAAACAGTAAAACCGTACACTTAAAAGAGGGAGATAAGGTCATTATCTGAGCAAAGCAGAGTAAACACTATAGTGCTTTTTACCATCGCCACAGTGGGAAAAAAAAAAAAGGAATTATTAATTCCAAGTCTGGAGAAGGCATGTATGGATTTGTTTTGTTTCAGAAGAAAAAGAATAAATAGTAGCCTCCAGTCCGGATAATATTTATTCACATGCTCCACTTTGAAGTTCAGCCCCTGTCGACTTCACGTGGCGTGTGCACACGCTAAATCTCCTCGAGGAGAGAGTTTCCCGAAACCGCAGCCCTGAGCAAGGAATGGAAGAAAGGAAACTGTTCAAACCCAGGTATTAACGAAGCAAAGTAAACCTCAGCATCAGGGGAATTATCACCGTCCCTCCAAAGTACAAAGAAGAATTCAAATGGCTTTATTATTACACCTCCCCTATATGGTCCAAACCTGTAGAGCAACCTCTTAGGTTCAGGGAATTGAATTTCATGGCAGGAAAAGCAAAACAAGAAGAAGAGCCCAGTTAATCTCCAAGATAAAGCCCTATTCTCTCGGTTTCCACCACAAGGAGGGATTTCACTATACTGCCCTTTCTTCCTGACATCATTTGGATGCGTTTCCACACTTGAGTGAATACCTGGAGAGCTCTAAACACAGCAGTGAGCAGGAGCAGAGACGCATCAACAGGCAGGAACATGCTGGGGCTGGTGGCAACGAATCCACACACACAGCAAAGGCTTGAAAAGCACCATTATGTCCAACACCCCCACGGGAAGCTCCTTCCCAGCCCCAGGAGCTGCCTTACTGAGACAGGAGCTTGTTACCAAGGCATTTCTGCTCTCTTAAGTAACTCTGGGTGTTTTCCTTCTCCAGGCATGTACCCGAGGCAGAACCCAGTAGCCCTGGGCTGGGCGATGGATGGGGAGGCAGCTTTTTGCACCCGAGAACTCCACGTTTCAGGTCAGGGGGTGACAAACCTGAATGCACTTTGCAAACATTTCCGTGCAGGTTTGCTCAGTGCATGCCAAGGGCAGAAAAGCAAACAGCCCTACCCTTTCCAAACAGAGGCACCACGAGGGTCACGCTGCAAAGAGCTCTTGTGCAGCTCCTTGCTTTTCCCTACAAAGCAGTGAACACTGTTTTTCCCCAAAACTCCAAGCACACCGCAGAATCACTGGTATCAATATCTCTCTTTCACTTCACCTGCTGCATTGCCCAGAATGCAAACACACAGGAAAATAACGTTTCCCTCTACATATCTTGTATCTCATCTCTCTGTCTCTGGGTTCTTTAACCAGCTTTATTAAACACACGAGTAAACCAGGATGCTAAATTACACAGATATCCTTACTGAACGCTACCGGGTAATGTCTCTTATCTGACCTTTCTCTTACAGTCGGGTCACTCATATTTATAGTCACTCATGCTTCATTTTTCCTTAAGTGTGCCCTTGTTACAGCATTTACTCGTTTATGTTTCAGAAGAGAATAGGGTAAAAATGGATTTAATGGAGCTAGAAATAGAACGGAGCAAAACCACAAAAATCTCAAGATCTGCCTGTCCTTCAGACAGCTGACACGAACAGGAACATGCCGCGACTAATTTTAATCGATCGCTACCTCTTTACAAGCCTTCCTGTGGCAAGACAGAGCTGCAGAAGCATCTGGGAAGAGCAAAGTGCCTGAAGTCAAATGTGTTTTGGCTGTTTTACACTCTTGTAACACACAGTGCAAACAGAAGTGCCCTCGCAGCTCATGGTGCGACTTCACAGAACCCAACAGCTCCCTGGACCAGCACAGCAAAGATCTGCTTTCCAGAAGCTCTCTCTACCTCTCTAACTCTTTATCTGCTTCCAGGGCTTTCGGCACTGCCCTTTCTCTGCATCTTGAAGATTTCTCCCACCGTGAGACCAAGAAGCCCAAAGCTGAGCACCCCTGGCCACAGCCCATCCATCCCTGGTGTATTCCCAGCTAGTTTCTCCTTAGCCCAGTTCACAGCAAGTTTTCTTAACCTTCCCTTGCTTTTCGAACTCTCCCCCCATTAAGGTTAAAACTGATTAGCTGTCAAAACAGCTTGATAAGGTGGTGAAAGTTCAGGCTTGACTGCTCCTCTGAAGGATAACTGCTCTTCTGTGAGCCATTGATGGGAAGAAGCCCATTAGAAGCATCCAGAGGTGCGCCAAACACCCCTGCAAAGGGCAATTAAAACCCTTTACGTGCCAGAAAACTGCTGTGGAGGTGGGAAAGGCTGCTCACTGCCCTGGTGACCCCAATTCATCTGCAGAGAGGAGTTGGACAATACAGACTAAGGCTGGGACACCCCTCTGCCGGGTCCCCTGCTAAGGAGCATGGAGGACTGGGCTGTCATCACACCATGACTTTCCTCCACTGGCCAAAAGTCCCAGTGCCACGGCAGTACAGATGATGGGATGAATTTTGGTTCCCCACTGGTTCAAGCCTGCCAAAAAAAGTGATCTGGGATTCAGCCAAATGCCTCTGCAGCCTATTGTGCAAAGAAGATTCCTGGGAGGTTTGATGATAAAGGAGGAGAACTCATGGTAGCCAAAACCACCTGTGCTTCAGGCCACCCCAGTTCCTAGGTCCCCTCCTGTGGAGGACACAACCCACACACAGAGCCCCGGCAAAAAAATACCTCTCCAACCCATCCCTGCTCCCTCCCCTCCCACGATCTGCTGGTCCTGCACACGGAAGGGGAAACCCAAACAGAAGCAACCTGTGATTTCACAGCACAAGTCTGCTGCGTGAACCTACCACAAGTGCTCTGGAACGAGGAGATGCAGGGACACCTTCCGCTGGATAAGATTGCTCAAAGCCCCATCCAACCCGGCCTCAAACACTTCCAGGGATGAGGAACTCAGCAGGAGAATCAGCACAGTGAGAACACACACCAGCAGGACCCCAGTGCCCCAGCAGTTAACCCTTCCCCCTTCCCCAAACCCCTAATTTTTTTCCCTTTTTCATCTCCCAGTGATGCTTATCATCTCAAACCAATGTGATAACTAACGTGTCCCAGATTTCCCAGGAAGGGTGGAGGAGAAGTTTTGATCCAAAGATGGGCTGAACGTGGCCGGCACTAATGTCGAGACTGCAGCGAGGGGAAATTTCATCAATGCACAAATGGAATTTGCCAAGAGGCATTGTAAGAGTCAATTCTTCACACTCCAGTAATTAGAACAACATTATGAAAAAAGGTGAGGGGGAGGGAGGCAGCGCACACAGTGGGACTTGGCTGATGGAGGAAACGGAGCTGAGAAAACAAACAGAGTCAAGTGAGGCCTCAAGGCAAGAGTCCTTCACATGGTTCCCTACAGGCTGGATTTAACCCAAAAGTTCATCCACTTCCCAACTGCAGATTTTTAAATAAAATTTTCATATTTAGACCAAATATGGGCTAATGACCCTGACCCAACTTCTTTCTTTACCTCAAAAATACCAACAAGGTCAACGGGCTTTTTTCCCTTCCAGCTCATTCCGTTCAATTTAAGGTCCTGCTACAGACTCCCCTAGTGACTAAAAGAAAAAAAAACTCTGTGCACGGTCTATGACATCAAATTCCACTGAGCAATTGGTCCCAAAAATCAGATTCCTGCGGAGCAGCTGTCATCTAGGTCTACAAAAGTTGGAACACCCCAAATGGTTGCATTAACTGAAAATGCTTAAAATTAGTTTTCCATCCAGCATCTACCATAACGGGATGAAACCAGCTGATCAACAAAAGTAAACCAACCTATATGCTGGGGAATCCATCTCTAACATTTTCTTGGCCACTGGAGCAGCTTCTCTGAGGAACTGGTGGACTCAATTTGCTGCTGCTCTCCAGCACCTCGTGTCGGTGTGCCCATATGCAGTGTCTTCACAGGCAGCTTCACTGTGTTATTTCCAAGAGCCAGAAAATTCATTTTTAAAGAAAAATTAATTTGTTGTGTAAGTCTAGCTTCTGCAAAGACAGCCTGGGAGCAGAACTGCTGTGTGAAGTTCAAGAGGGACTGACAACGCACAATGGTTATTCAGATCTGCTGGAAGTGGGACTCGGCCAGTTCAATTCACATCTGCAACAAACCGTGATCTCAGCTCCGCTTCTGGAGCACAGAGGTCCTTTTGATAAATCTCTGTGTACAGGGACTAAAGCACTATTTCCGCATGAAAGAAATATATTCAATTTTTTTTTTATTAATCTTTACAGTCCACTGGCTTGGAAGACCGAGTTTCTCTTCCCCGTTGGAGAGCTGTTGCACCCCATCAGGCTCAGGTACTTCGCTGGGACAGCAGCCAGGCATGCTCCAGAGCCCGCTGTCTCATGCCTCAGCTCTCCAAGCACTTCTTTGACATTAGTCCTCCAGCACCAATCTCCAGCTGCTTCCTTTTTTGCACCCAAACTCCTCCCAGGATCCCCAGCTCCAATTTAATTCTTGGGCACACTCATAGCACTCACACCAAAAGGTCTGTGTATGGAAGAAGGTCTTTTCTCCTGTTTTTTTGCCTTGAGAAAACTCTGTAAGGTTCTTCTTTGACAGAACTCCACTTATACAACAGCTACTCCTCTGTATATATGTGATATCCACTGCATCTTCAAGGATCATACAATGCAAATACGTGCAACTGCCTCCCTACTTTTATGAGTAATTCATCTGTCTTCGACGAGATATGGGACAGCATCAGCTCAGGACTTCTGGGTCCACCACTGCTCCACTGCCACTGTCCTGCAGGGCCTGGAGAAGCTGCTGCTTTTTGAGCCACATCTCCGCTAACTCTTTAGGCAACAGGGAATCCATACATCCTTAGAATCATAGAATGATTTAAGTTGGAAGGGACCTCAAAGCCCGTCCAATTCCAACACCCTGCCATGGGCAGGGACACGTCCCACTGGATCAGGTTGTTCAAAGCCCCATCCAATCTGGTCTTGGAACACCTCCAGGGATGGGGCATCTCTGGGCATATAGAAGTTGTCCTCACTGCCCCTTCATATTCAGGTTTTAGCTTATGGCAGAGCAACTGGGCATCACACTGCAGCTTCGAAACACTTCAAGTGCTTCAAGTCAAACAGGTGTTCCACAGCTGCCTGAAGTCACGGTGACCTGGGAGGTGGCAAATGGAAGAGGTGGAAAGCTGGAAATAAGCTCTCCCACATGGCAGAGCAGCAGAGAAGGTACCTCAGTAGATGGCATCAACATTAAGGCAAAAAGATGAAATCTTGACCTAGGATTAGGACAGGAAACACCACCACCCGAAGCTCTACAAGAACACACAAACTGCTGGCTCCGATTTCTGTGTTACTTCCAACCCGCTTGCGCATCACTCCTTCCCCTGAAGTATTAACCACCTTTTTCAAAACTTCAGTAACACACTGTGAAATCCCCACCATCTGTTTGCCAGGGAGAAATCCCCACCACAGCTCCATCAGTCTCTCCCACACGAGCCCTACTTAGGAACAACTGTAAACATTTACCAGGTCCACGCTGGCTCAAAAATTCCTAAAATTACTCACAACAGGCTTGGAATAGGAAATCTCGACAAATGCAGCTGAGTACAGCGTGTGCACATCATTAGCTTTACCCAGGGTGCATTAAGGCTGCTTTCTTGCTACCATGATTATGCTTTAATATGTAATTAGTAGGAAGAGAACAATGTCGGAGAGGAAAATATCTCACTTACATGCACACCATTAAGACTGAGAGCGCAAATGATCCAGCTGCAGCATCGCTATCTGAGGCTCATTAATTGGAGCAGCAAGGCTCCGAGGGCAGGCGAGCATTGCTGTCCTGCTCCAGGTACAGCCAAGGGCTGCACAGCCTCACTCACCAGTCATCCCACCTCCCCTTCCTGCGCCAGGTTTGGAGCCAGGCAAGGAGAGGTCTGCGAGAGCTGGAAAACACAAAAACTACCTTTCCTCAAGAGAAACACTCACGCTTTTCCAAAGGGAAATTGATACTTCAGATAATTACACAACCCTCACAGGAGGTTTTCAGATGTCTTGGTCATCCTGACCTCACCTGTAATGCTTAGAGAGATGCTTTTTAAAACCTGTTCAAAGTAAATTACTCCCTGACAGCGCTGCAGCTGCAGTCCAGCCCTATAATCCCATGGTTTTGCCTGCCTCTTCATCTGCTGCACCCTCCACAGACCCACCGAGCCCCTCACCAAGTTGTCCAGCCCCCTCTGTCCCACACGGTGCCCAGCCCAAAGGGGGCGGGTGGGAAGAATCCCAAACGTACACAGAATTTTTGAAGGAATAGTTCATTTCTGAAGGAAAAGAAAACCACCCTATTTGGAAGCCCTCCAAGAACAAACAAGCAGCCCATTCTGACAGCCAGTGGAACAAAGTAGTCTGAGATGCTGCCTTCACCCCCTGCCCCCCAATCCTTTAACTTTCCCCCATGAAGAAGTATAGGAAGAGGGCTACCGGAAAGCTGGGGAGGGGCTCTTGATCAGGGAGGACAGGGACAGGATGATGGGGAACGGTTTTCATCCGAAAAAGGGGAGACTGGGATGAGATCTTAGGGGGAAAGATTTTCCTGTGAGGGTGGGGAGGCCCTGGAACAGGTTGCCCAGAGAAGTCATAGATGCCCCATCCCTGGAGGGGTTTCAAGGCCAGGTTGGATGGAGTTTGGAGCCCCTGATCCAGTGGGAGGTGTCCCTGCCTGTGGCAGGGGGTGGGACTGGATGGCCTTTGAGGTCCCTTCCAAACCACTCTATGATATGAGAAGCCTCCCCATTGTCTCCAGGGCCAGGGTAGCCCTGGTTTCTAAAGCTGTCCCTGCTGGGGGACAGGACCTGCCGGTCACAGCCTCAGCCACCTAAAGTCTCTCCAAACACGGGAGACTCAGAAGAGACCAAGACTGAGCACGAGATGGGGTACAGATAGCAAACCTTCCTGAAACCACACTCTGCTGAGATGCAGTGGTTTCAACACATTTCTGGTGCAATGTTTATTCGCTGTGAAACATTAACATTTCTCCTTCAACAAGTGACTGCCCAAATGCAAAGTACTGACCTTGCAGGAGCACGGTGGGGCTCCAGGCCTGCTGACCAAAGCTCGCTTCTCTCTGAGCACCCCAGTCTGTCCCCATCCTGGGACACGCTGGACAAGATGCACGGGATGCCCAATTTCCCATTGGCATTGGGACGTTTGTGTCCCAGTGTGATATTTCAACGTGCTACCTTGTACCAACTTGTCTCTGGAATCACAACTTCCTACATAAGCTTTTTTTCCCCTCCCTCGTTTTTCTTTACTCTGGTTCATGGGAAGATGCTGCACGGAATGCAGAGATCCCAAGTACTGAGGGTTGTGGAATTTGGCTGTGCCTGTATTATCAGCCTGATAGTTTTACTTTTTGCTGTTCTGCTCAACCATGGTTACACGCGCGTGTTAACCTACTTCAAGAAATGTCAATTATTATTTGTAACTAAAGCATTTGGCCTTGGAACAGTCTCCTCATCAGATGCTGCAGTTCCAAGAGCCTGAGGTATCTGCAGAAGATTTTAATGAAGAAAGAAGGGAAGAAAAAAGCTCATTAGAAAACAAAAAATTCCTTTTATCCCAAGACTCCCGTAAGTGATATTACCTGGGAAATATTTTCTTCTTTCCCAAAGCACACACACACACTAAACAGAGAAGCTTAAGTGATGGCAGCTGCACTAATTGAGCACAAAGACATACAAAGACTGACTTTGCCTGTTGACATCTTTCAGTCGCGATGATGCTCACTATATCATTAAGTCTCAAGTGCCTGAAGACATAATAAAGGCAAAACATCTTGACAGGTTCAGAAGAAACCACGCATTTTTCCAAACAATGGCCAAAAGCTGTTGGATCAGCCAGAAGAGCTTGGTTTTTTCCCCCCTCCCCTTTTTGGGAAGACAGACTGGTAAATGTTTTACCACTTACAGGTTTGTCAAGGAAAAAAAGCCTTCTTTTCTCCCCAGTCTTGTCTAAAATTACTAAAAGGAGAGCTCAGACAAATCAAGAAGGTAGAGGAAAAATCAATTTCATACACATTAAGGATACGCATTTATCCATGTCCTGATCAATACCTCGGATTCTTCACACATTAAAACACTTCAATTCCTATTTAAGGCCCAACAGTGGAATTCTCCCATCCAGACTATGGGAGTTACGAAAGATCCTGCCCAAACTTGTTTGATCTGAAACATAATACCCCACAACGTGACCCCTTGGAAAAATACTGGGGAAAGCAGCCAAAAAGGGAAAAAAAAAAAAAAAGCAGAGCTTCCCAGAAGGGACGTTTCTGGCTCTTTCAGCTCGACTGAGAAGCTGGACATCCATAAACAGTCCAGATTTGTAAGTAGGGGAGAGAGGAAGGGGAAAAAGCAGAGAGAATTTGGCACAGCACTGCTAAAAGCTCCTGCTGCACGGGATACGGCAGCCACCAGCACCGGTGCCCAGCTCCTGCTCCAGCCCAGGACCCGGTTGTTGGGGTATTGCATTTTCACCTGCTCTGTTCAGACATCAGGCTCCTGAGCCCACAGACGGTGCAAGCCTCGCAATACCATGCATATGTATCAAAGACCTTACAGCACCTCTCCTCCACGCTCCCAAAAATCAGAGTGACTTTGCAAACAGTAGGAAGTCCCACTGTGGTGTTTACTCACGCTGGTCCTCACCTGCTCAGCGATGCACAAAGTCCTCGGCAAGGAGCCAAGCTTTTCCCTAGGAGAGGCTCCCTCTTACAGTAGCCTGGTGAAAGGCTCAAGGGGTGCCCAGCCAACCTCAACTCTGGGCCAAGGAACCACAGAAGCAGGTCTGATGTGACCAAGCATTTCTTGGCAGCGAAACTGGCTCCGATAACCTTGGGGAAATGGAGGTGTCTGCTTTTGGCCATGAAATCTCTCACCCGCCCTAATCCCAAGCAGAAAAGGGTGGCTATAAGCAGAGATTCTCCTCCCAAGGTGCTGCTAGGAGCCCAGCTTCCAGCTACGCTACCTGTGCTGGTAAAGCCTGAGTGTTTCACAGAGGGGTTTGCTTGCAGGTGCAGCAAAAAATGAACAGCATTTTATCAGCAACTTGTTGCCTACACACGATTTAAGGTTGTGGCACTGCTACTGGCTCCCTGAAGACCCCAAAATAACGCCAGCATCACCCTTTCAACAGGACGCTAGGGAGAGTCACAGTCCACCAGACAATTCAGAGCAATATTCCTAGAGGAGCAGGGAGAAATTTCCAGGATTTAGAGCCTAAAAATATGCCTGACTAGAAGTGTGGCAGCAGCTACCATATCTCTCATGGCAAACACCACCTCGTAAAAGTCCTGCATGTGGTGGGGAACCGTGGAGCAGAAAGCACTGTCTGGTGCACGCTTGACTGGCTGCAGAAATCTGTAATTCATTTGCCCAGTGTTTCAGGGAAGTTCAGTGTCAGGGTTTCCTGTACATACTTTTAGTGTTCTGGCTGAAAACATCTGCTGGACACACTGCACCTGCTAAGGCAGCCCCACCACGGACCACAGCCGATGCCCTCAGGCTGCCTGGGAGCAGGAGGGTCCCTGCATCACCCCACGTCCAACAAAATCACCTGAGATGAACCTGT